>NC_143586.1:108252233-110877233 GCF_048544385.1 Mastigoproctus giganteus | reverse complement strand
TGCGCAAGCCCGGTCCTGGGCCTCCTTCTGAACGCGCAGGACGTTCGCTCTTTGTTTGTTGCAAGTAAGGTGATCTAGAAGGGAGCCAGACTTTTTCTAGGTTCTGTAGGCTTTTTATTTTAAGTTAAAAGCCTGTTTCGTTTCGGACTTGAGCCACCGCTGGTTTTTGAGGAGATTTTAATTGTCTTCGAGGCACCAATGAAGAAAAATGTCTCAATTCATTAGAAATAGCATTAATTGCCTCTTCATGGCTTGAAGCAGAGGTTATGTATACTCGGTGATCGATTTATTAGGTACGACTGCCCAATATCATTCATCCCACCAGTTGCAGTCTGCGCGGTAACACAGTGGTATCGTCACCGTCCTCCCCATCGGGTGGAAAAGGCCCCGGTTCGAATCCCGTCGATGACGCGAAGAACTTTAATGTTTTTTTCACTCCGTGTCTGAGTTAGTCGGTCCCAGGTGTAGATAGCAAGGTTTTCCCCCCAGAAACTGGGGTTTTTTTGTCCAGCAAAACAGGCAAATCGACCAGCGGATATACGCGATTTACAGACACAAATACGAGTTTATGTAGTTATTTACGGGAAACCCTAATATAATATTAGGGTTAGTAATGGCCGCATGGTGCAAGAAAGCTTATGGCTTATGCTGCACCAGCCAAAAAAAAAATCTGAACAAACAATGATAAAAACAAAAATAAATAAAAAAAAAAAAAAAAAGAAAGGAAATTAAACCTATCATCCTATGCCTTCCCTTACCCGAAAGTACTATCCAGATGACCTTTGAATTTCCCCAAACTGTCGGCCTCTACCACCCATGAAGGCAACTTATTCCAGTAATTTATAACTCGCTGGCTAAAATAAAACTTCCTGCAGTCCAATATAAACATTTCCCCCGTAACTTGAATTTATGTCCCCTAGTTCTAGCATCATTTATAATCTTGAAATTTTCGTCCTCATTCATTTTACTGATGCCTCTCAGAGCTTTAAACACCTCAATCAAATCTCCTCTAAGTGTCTAGTTTCCAAACTCTGCAACCCACATATTCGAAGTCTTTCTTCATAAGGACGCCCTTTTGCCGATCTCACCAGGCGAGTTACCCGTCTTTGCACCCTTTCAAGAAGCTCGATGTCTTTCTTTAGGTGCGGCTCCATACTTGAACACAGTATCCCAAGTGTGGTCTAACATAAGCCTTATATAATGGGATTATCACGTCTCTATCTCTACTTGCAGAAAGTTCGATAGATCATCGATAGGACACCATGGGCCTTCCTTGCAACCAGTTTACAATGCTCAGAGAATTTCATGTCTGACCGTATCGTAACACCCAAGTCCCTTTCCTCCAGTACTGGGTTTAGTTGAACTCCACCGAGTGAATAAGTTATTTTGGGATTACTGCTTCCCAGGTGTAATACCTTACACTTTGTTGGATTAAAGCATAGCTGCCATTTTTCTGACCATTCCTGAAGTTTTTCTAGGTCTCTCTGAAGAAGCTCAGCTTGACAGTGATCATTATCTACTCTACCAATTTTAACATCATCTGCAAATTTAGACATCACGCCCTCTATCCCTTCATCAATGTCGTTTATGAAAATTAAAAACAACAGTGGTCCTAATACTGATCCTTGGGGAACCCTACTTCTTACATCAACCGAATCTGAGGAATAGCCATTTATCACAACCCTCTGCCTCCTGCCCTGAAGCCATCCTTTTATCCATCTAAGGATTTTCCCAGTGATTCCAACCTGTTCCAGCTTATAAAGCAACCACTCATGTGGGACTGAGTCAAAAGCTTTGCTGAAATCTAAATAAACAATGTCGAAATTATTCCCTAAATCCAGCTCGTGAGTGACCCTTTCGAAATAGCGAACCAGATTTGTTAAACATGGTCTTCCCTTTACAAAACCATGCTGAGTATCCTTGAGAATTTCAGTTCGATCCAAATGATCCTGAATTCCACCCTTGATCATTGCCTCCATGATATAATAATATAATAAATAATATAATAATTTAAAAAATCCCACCTGTTGCAGGCAATCGTGGGTTGTATGATATGGATCATGCTAATTTTCTGTAATGCCCTGATGGAATATCTGCCTATGCACGTTGGACATCCTGTAATTCCGCGCATGGTCTGTGGGACCAAAATCCGCCGACTGTCGGTAGAAGTCTTCACAATGTTTCTCGAATCAGTCCGACACGATGGAGGCCCGCTTACATGTTATATTTTCCAGGGAGGCAACTGCCATTTGAGGATGAAAGGTCTGACCATTAGACATTTTCTAAACTTAGTCTAGAAACTGTCTAATCTAAATTTTCTAACCTAGTATAGTATCATTAGACAAGCTACTAGACAACTAACCAAGATTCAGACTACTCTGTCAATTTCTGAAATTTCTAGAGAAGCGAGATGAGAAGATGAAAATGAAACAAATTGACAAACGACTGCAGGACGCAATCGGAGCCAACCACGCCGTTAACAGTCCTAATAAGTTGCCACACTATCCTGAAAGAAACGAAGGCGATCTACTCCATTACAATAGGCATGACCAAGCTAAGGAACTGATTATCATCGACCAGAGAAGCACGGAAGCAAGGATCCCATTCCATTTCTCCCTCCTCTGGGGCGCCTCCGTAGCCAGGTGCAGCAGTGCGTAGCACACGCTTCTTGATCAGACCGGGGTTCGAGCCCGTGACCACCAAATACGGAGGATGCGGAAAGGTCAGGAAATGACCACCACATATCCCCGGAGCAATATGGCCTTAGTTGCTAATGCTCCTAAAAACCAAATAACAACAACAACCCTCCTCTGGAAGGCAACCGAGAAATTTCAACAACTAACTGACAAGAAACTATTAAAGACTAATCACTGTAGTAAGCAGACAGTCGCCTAGAAATATGACATCTCTGTAGCTCGTACTAGAACCAAGATTTTATCCTCCCGGTTTGGACCTTCTACACGTCCCGAACCCATTAAAAGAATGTTCCATGTGGAACACAATATCTCAGTTGAAGTGAAACAGCTTAATACTCGGCACACGGGCTATGGCTCATTCTTAGTAATATGTTCACCCTCTGCCTACCAAAAAGTTCTTGATCCTGACTTCTGGCCCCCAGGCATATTTATCAGACCTTTCTCTGAGGAAAAAAAAGACCATCCTGCCGGCAACCCCCAATTACTCGTCCTCTACGATAGCAATCACCGAATCCAAAAATCCACGATTTATGTCCCACAGTCAGGGTTTCTCGAAAAATGTGCGCAGTATTGCTAACAAATTATCTCCTCTGCAGTCCCTCCTCCTCGATGAATACGATATCATTTTTATCCAGGAAACTTGGCTTAACTCTGGAAGACAACTTACTCACATGGCCGCTCCCCACCGTTACAGAAATATTTGCAATGGCAGGGGGACCACAGACGTGGAGGTGGCGTCTGTATCTTGTTCAAAGAGCCACCATCTTATGAATGCACAACTGAATGACTCGCCAGCATTTGAAGCCATCTCTGCCATGTTTGTAGTCCATGGTGTGAGGACTCAGGTTGTGGCTGTTTATTTACTTCCAGATCATAACCCCGACAAAAGGGATGAACTTACTACTGGATAATAACACACCTCAAGCTTCACACGTACACTTTCGTTTTAGGAGACTTCAACATGCCCTCCCCAAAGAATGATGTGGCTATGAGTGACCTCGTACGCTACTTCTCATCTATAGGCCTCTCTCTGACCCATACGCGACCTACAAGACATCAAAACCTCGACTTCTATTCCATAAATGGACAATCTCACTCTAAACAACATCGGTTTTAAGTTCACATCGGATCATCTTCCAATTCCCTTTGATTGCGAAAACCTTTCCTGTCCCCAACAACTAGGACAATATAACCATAGAGAAATTCAACTGAGGATCTTATCAATAAAAGATATAAAAGTAAATATCATTATACAAAGATTACGATCTACAGTCTGGAACCAAATCGTCGCTCGCCATCCTGATCGAACGCTCACCAATTTAGCTGACTTGTTAAAAGACATCGCTAGTGAAGGGGCTTCCAAATTCGTCAGCTTGTCCTCCAGGACCAAGATCTGGTTCACCAGTGACGCGAAATGCGCTTTCGCCAAGAAAAAAAAAGCTATACTGGAAATGGAAAAAGACGCAAGAGCCAGCCCACTACCAGCGCTATAAATAACACCGAGCACATTTCCTACGCATACGAAGAAAAGCACAGAATGATTGGATCTCCTTTATAAAACTAGGGAAAAGAATCTACACCAACAAGAACCAACGGTTCCCCATGACGACCGATGTCTTCTTCGAGTGCATCAAGTCACTGGAAACCAAACCCTTGCCTGCCCCATCCCCTTAATAAAGGTCCATCCACCATCAAACCAAACACCATTGGATAAAATAGCCATCTCCAAGGAATGCCTGATTGAACTCATCAACAGTCTTCCCAACAAGTCCACCACTGGCCCTGATGGTTTCCCTGTTTTTATGATCAAATTATGCAGCACACCCATAATCGACCTTCTGCTTGATGCCTACAACTCCATCCTCGCAACAGGAGCTTACCCTTCCACTTGGTACACACGTTTCTCCCATCCCAAAGAAGTCTAATCCAAAAACGACGCCCAAAGATTACAGACCAATTGCTGTAGGATGCTCCTTTCTCAAAATCATGGAAAAATTCATCCTTCTTGTTCTCACCCATCGTATGTTTGGCCACAACCCTCCATAGTATTCTACCTGGACGATCCACTATCACCAACCTCATGGACACACTTTTCAGAGTAAAACAACAAAGAACAAGTCGACATTGTGTTTCTCGATATCAAGGCGGCTTTTGACAACCTGTCCATCCATGCACTATGCGCCATACTGGGCAATTACTTCAAAATTTCTAGTCATCTATTAGATCTCCTTAAGAAGCTCTTACAGACCTGGACCCTATGGATAAAAGATCATAATAATCGTCATCAAATTATCTGCTCCAGAGGGCTCTTTGCCGCATCGTTAGAACCATTCCTTGCAAATCATGCTAACTTTACCACGTATTCCGAGGATATAAAGTTCTTTGTTGTTACAAAATGCCACCAGTCTCTCCAGTCTACCACAGTGATTTCCAACCGACAGTTACAGCAACTCGAAAATTACCTTAACGCGATTGGCTCTCCACCATTAACAACGAAAAAGCTGCTCAACTTATTATATCCATAAAGAGAAATATAAACTATGTGAACATCATGATTGTCAACTGCTTAGTTAAAAAAAGTCACACAGCATGAAGGTTTGGGCCTCACCTGCCTCATTTTAATGCCACTCGGAAAGAAACATATGCTGCTATATGGGCAGTGAAACAGGCCATCTCCAACTTCCATAACCCACATCTTACCACTAACTATATTCTCCGTTGCATAACCCCAATTCCATTGTATGCCTCAACGATATGGTCCTCGGCACCTCCATCTTACCAAACCAGGTTCCTATCCCTGGAATACTGGATTTTAAGATGTCTAAATAAAGTCGCATGCCTTCCACCTACAATCTCAAAATCTGCCATGCTCTCTAATCTAAATATGCTACCTTGGAAGTATCACATAATCTGCAGAAACCTCGTGATCTTCGCCCAGCTTTTCTCCTGAAAATTAAGTTCGCTTGATATCTGGGATATCATTGCTAGACCGTCAGATCGTAATGGAACTCATACCAGCGCACTGCCATTCAGATCCAAGCTGAGCAGGATGACCTCCCTGGATAACATGGTTCCATTTAATTCCATGGAAATATTAAACAGGTTATCTATCGACAGCGCAGATGTGAGAAATCACAGGTGGCGCCTGACCCTAACACTATATCTATCGACAGTGCGCAGATGTGAGAAATCACAGGTGGCGCCTGACCCTAACACTATATCTATCGACAGTGCGCAGATGTGAGAAATCACAGGTGGCGCCTGACCCTAACACTATGCACTATCTATCGACAGTCAGAAGCTCTGCAAGGACAAAACGTATCTGCCTCTCTGGCAGATATGTATGCCCTGGTCAAACTGTAGGTGATATAACTTCCGGGATCCACTTAAGTATTTATATAACCAGATGCTGTTTTAGGTCATGTACTGTATCAACTCATTTGAGTACTCTGTACATAGTATGGCAATATTTATTTATTCATTATTATCATGTAACCCGTGTCCTCTAGCTGGATAGCTGTAAAGGGACATTTGGAAATAAATTGATAATAATAATTTCAGTTGTCTAGTATTCAGTTCTAATGCTCCACAGCCTATTTCCAGCCTTTTTTATTCCTGTTACGGGCAGGTAGCAATGATGTGCAGCGAGGTGGTCATTCGCACCAAGTTCTATTTACCTCACAATTAAATGTTTGTCGCCTTGTGCAATTCCAGCACGTCTTCCACTCCCCAGATATCAATTAATGTTCACTCACTGATTGTTTTTTTATTATTTTTGCCCTGTCTCCTAGCACATGCATGCCCACGCCACTATTGTCCTGGCACACCCCACCATTTTGATAATTGCATAAATAATGGTGCCTGCCCTCCTGATAACTACAAGCATTCCAAGCTCAAAGACTGTGTGATCTACAAACGATACTGTCTAAGACTGCTACAAATGCTTCCTTTTGCCTCAGACATATAAACTAAGTCAGGTGTCACAATAACATGACGTACATTCGATTTGTAGACTGTATGGGTATCTGTTAAAGTGGACACCCAGTATATGCGTAAGCTAGGAAGTGCATATTTCATTATAAAACAGCCTTTAATCTCTTACTTCAA
This sequence comes from Mastigoproctus giganteus, assembly GCF_048544385.1. Lineage (NCBI taxonomy): Eukaryota > Metazoa > Arthropoda > Arachnida > Uropygi > Thelyphonidae > Mastigoproctus > Mastigoproctus giganteus. Next base: position 110,870,430 of record NC_143586.1, on the reverse strand, counting down.
AGCATTCTTATTTTCATGCAGAGAATAAGACCGCGTCTTTTTTTTCTCAGTACAAAATGACTACACAGAAACACTCTCCATGATGCAATTATGAACAGTAATCAGTTCATTGCGAATTAGTTATAGTTCATAATGAACAGCAGATTTTTGTGCCTTGCTTTTGTGTATTTCTCAAAGAGTAACGAACGTACCAAAATAGACTTTTGGCTCAATCGATAAACCTTTAGTACTCTCCAATGATGACGTCATGGTGGCCATATAATAGCTGCTGCAGGCAAAGATCATGACCCGAATGGTTCGCTCTAGTTCGTAATAAGCATTCTCTCTCTCTCTCTCCTCGCGAGTTAATTAAGGTACCGAGGCTCTATATTTGGCCTTCGTCCTCCTTTGTGAAAGATAATGCGATGACAGCAAACCGAAATCACGAGCTATAGATGGATCGAGTAGTCCGAATTAGGCCCATGCAATCATTAAATTATGTCAGTATCGATTCTCAATAGCTGCTAAACAGTCGCACATCGTGCAAAACCTTGACAGAGGTTTTATTAGGAGGCGTGTCATTACCACTCCAAGATCATTGTCGGGCGGAAGGTGTCATTATAACAAACAATACGCAGAAGGAAGTAACGAGAGCATCTGGCATTAAAGAAAATTATCGAAGCCCATCGTTGCTAAGCTTGTCTACTTAACTTATATTATTGAATGGCTTTAGATTTAGGTTTAGAATTCTTTCCTCATTCTCAATTGTCTCATTGAGAACAGATGGATCGAGAATAGATGGTTCGGAAGCTCTTGTAAAAAAAAAGTTTATTTAGAAACACTTAATTATTTAAAATTTAATTTAAAAAAAAAAGTTACTAAAATTAAGATGGTGCTTTAATTAAAAAGTTTGGTGTTAAAAAAATCAGGTTGCCTATATTTGAATTCTCAATTCTGAGTAGCCATTGATTCATTCTCAATCAATATGCACTTTAATGGAACTGCATTCGAATTGGCTTTCTGTTTACATCTAAGTAGGGTTTCGCAGAACTTCTTACATGTGACCTGATACATGATAATAATGCATTATTATCATGGTGCTGATAAAATGAGGCATTATTTTTAATTATATAAATTCAGTAATATCAGCGGAGGGTACGTTTCCCTCCTTCCTACTCCACATACCGAATTACATACTAAATATATATACAGTGTGGGCATGCCACGCTGCCTAGCAGGGGTCATCTCCACTATCCGCCTCCAGTTCTACTCCCCCAGTCTTCAGCCTCCCCTCCCTCCCACTATTATCTTTCATCTAGCGTATAGCCCACACGTATAAATTTAATAACAACAAAATTTTGGCCGACCTATTAGGCCTTTTAACACATCTCTTAGCGTTAAACCCCAACCAGCGATTTCCTAACAGCAATCTCATTAAGAATTAATCAAGCGCGTGGAATTTTTTTTTTTTTTTTTTTTTTTTTTTAGGTCCTAGCCACTGAAATCCTAGGAAACTAGGTAGCAGAACCTGCCAGAGAAACTTATTGTGATTCTGGACACATCCGGCTAGCCGCCACGTGACGAGGTATGGGCAACGTTGGGCCCCACTAGGGGTCTGGCGGCCAATAAGCTGGACAAACAATGGGCATCAACATTGCACAGACATGGCCTACACACTTTCAAGTCTCTGGCTTGACAGTGTACTGTCCTCGATTGGACCGTCCTCCCACACCGGGTGGAAAAGGCCTGGGTTCGAATCCCGTCGATGACGGGAGGAACTTTAATGGGCTTTTTTCACTCTGTGGCTGAGTTAGTTGGTCTCAGGCGTAGATAGCAAGGTTTTTCTCCCCAGTAACTGGGGTTTTTTCGTCCAGCAAAACAACCATAGAACATACGCAATTTACAGACACAAATACGGGTTAATGTATTTAATTACGGGTAACCCTAAAATAATAATAATAATGTCCTCGATTGGAGGAATCCCAGGTGCTGTCTGACACGAACATACCTTATACAATTCCCGTGTGTCCCGATTTCGAGATATGAAAATAAGGTAACCGTATCCTGGTATCATACAGGAAGGTTGCATATACTGCAATAGAATACAGAAGATATTCAAAAGTTCATTCATTAGAATGGTGGTGCAGGTAATACCTAATGTAAGTTTGCCTTCATTCTCTGTCAGCCGTGTCCAGAAGACTTTGATGCGCTTTTGTGTAATTTTAAATTCTTAACGTTAGCGAAATTAAAAAAAAAAAAAAAAAAAAAAAGAGAATTGTGCTGGCAGAAGTAAACAATTTATTAAGGCGGAAGTTTCAATTTCATGAACGGTTTATCTACAATTATTCTTATTTCATGAAGTAGTTCTACGCCTACTTAATGTGGAACACCACCACACGTGCTCAAGGAAAGCATTTCCGTTATTAAAATATCTAAATTTAACTGCTGTGCCTATCACTACATGATTCGCAGTAGCTTTTGTGCACTAATTTCAATACTGAACGGAAATTGGGTAATAAAATAAACATTAATTTTCGATCGATCCTCGCACTTCTGATAAAAATCAGACTCTGTGAACTTAGGTCTCGAATTTTCTACAAAAGTTCTACAAAGTTTCCTGATGGAATTCTCCGAACGTTACCATTCCACTCTTTTTCATTTAACGTAAACAATGGCCACAAACGTAAAGAATTGTTTCTCCTGAGAGATATTAAGGTAACGCATTGATATCTCACAGCCCACGTTTCCAGGGCAACTCAGGCTGTAACTAAAAATAAGCCAAAATCGTGTCTCATTTCTCTTTTCCTGTTGCCCACAATTCTCTTTTCTCAACATAAATCTCTACCGTTTTAATTTGTTTTACTTCGATTTTCATCTGTTCCTTTTTGAAATTTTATATCCTGAAGAATACTGTTTGCTATTCTTCCTCTATTTCATAGTCTACTGCTAGTTGTACTCTGAATCTTTGCAAAACGACCTCTTATCACACAGCCCCCCTCCCCTCCCCTCCCCATTTATTCCAACCATTTTCTCGCATGCACCCTTTCTTATAGTTAGCTGTAATTAACTGAGCCGTTCCACTAGTTCATTCTCTCTTCTCCTTACTGCATATGAAATCGCTGGAGAACCTTTGCAATTGCCGATCAAGCATTGTTTCCGGCACGCATGAACGTCGCTTTATTGAGATTTCTTATCTTCTTCATGACGCATAATGTACTGACTTGTTAATTTAGAGTTTCAAATGCTCACATTAGTTGCTTTCTTCTGGCGAAATCATCCAAACACCATTTGACTGATTTTTCTTTTCGTTCCATTAAGTTCAATAATTTTTTCCCATTTCAACCTTGCTGTTACTTGCACGCCTTTCAAGACTAATGGCTCACGAGAGGTATTGGCTCCATGTTTTAAACTACCAAATTTCACGCAGGTAATATTACAAAAGCTCTCTGCTTTGTCGTGTGTAAAGAAAGAAAGAGAAGAACAAAAAAAAAAAAAAAAAAAAAAAAAAAAGCATCGCAATCAGCCCCTACTAACAGCAATTCTTTGTTTTCAACGTTTTGAAAGAGAAATGACCAAATCAGGAGAAAGCGATAACAAAGCACAAATGAAATAACTTCAACACAGTTAGAAAATAACAACCATAAAATAACTCGAACTATTTTCTCTTCTACGTTTAAACGAGTTAGTTAAATGTACGCAGTGCGTTGTGTTACATTTCACGCGCCTTTAGCAAATAGTAATAATTAATGATTTATAACAAACAAAAAAAAAAAAAAAAACCTAAAATCAACGACTTAAGCTCGATCTGAGAACATTTCGTTTCTGCGCATCAATCACATTGCTCGTTCATTCCTCCAACCTGGATGTTATGCAATAGCAACGAGCATAACATCCAGTGCTTCATCTATATATTAACGCCTGTATGATAAATATAAAAATAAATAAATAATAATATGCTGGATTCCTATTGGTTCAATTTTAATGAAATTTAGGAAGTCTCGACAAATTTTTCTGAATAATTTAAAAATAATATTTCATCAAAATCTGGGAGTCGAGTTATTACATGTGACCTGACGGAAAAAGAAATAATAATTTCCGGATTTCTATTGGTCCGATTTTAATGAAACTTGGCACCCTCGACAAGTCTTTCTAAAAGCCCAAATACAGGTTTCATGGAAATCCATCCACTGGAATCCGAGATATTACATGCGGACGTACAAAGTGAAGACAATAGGCGCTTTAGATATACAATAGAACCCTGATAAGACGTTTTTCAAGGGACTGGAGGTTTAGAACTTCCTCTTACGCGGGAAAACGACCTAAGGGTATGAAATATTAACTACACAAATAAAAATGAAAAGATACACATGAGTTGATGGTTTTTAAGTACTGTTTCAGAATTCATAAATATTTTACTCTGCCTATGGGAAACATTTTTAAACTGAGGATTTCTATTGCTTAACATTCTGTTAATTAAACTCATTACCAAGTTGGAAGAATGAACTCCTTTAGAGTTTCAAGGAACAATCCACTAAGCAATTCAGAACTGTTCACAACGATCAGAACGTAACGCTTAAACGTGGTCGACGTATCCAATTATGGATATCGATGAAAACAATTGCAATTTGTCACTTCCGTTATATCACAATGTTTCTACTAAAAATGTTTTAGCGCTGAAAGCCTCAGACTACGAAAAATTCACCAATCGAACAAGTTAGTGCCAAGCATCAGTTTAATTCGTAGTAAACCACCAAATTAGTTGAAATGGCATCGTTTTTGTTATCTCATATTGTGAATGCATTCGCAACGAGTTGCCCTGATGTCGAACTACCTCGAATAAGTACAGCTCCGACAATGGATTCTCGAATAGGCAACACTCGCCAATGGATTCTCGGCGGATATCATCACCATACAACCGCTGGTTGGTGGTATCCACCGAGAAGTAACATTTGTCTTCTCCATTGGCCAAGCATTGTTCATTGGAGGTAGAGTAATATTAGGGCAACTCCTTGTGAAGTTGCCCTGATATCAGAAACATATATATCAAACACGATGCCATTTCACCTACTTCAGAGGTTTACTACGAACTAAAATGATGCCATGCGCTAACTTGTTCGATTATCAAATGTTTATATCGTTTAATATTTTTTAAGATTAAAAAATATTAAAATTTTTAATATTTTTATTAAAATATTAAAATTTTCCCGCATAAAAAAAACTTTTTATGCGGGAAAACTTTTTACCCGAGAAAATACTACATTACAAAGTACAGAGTTGAAATTGGGACTTAAGAAACCAAACCTAGTACAGGGGAAAACTTATGCGGGAATTTCTTATCCGGGTTCTACTGTATATGCCAACGCGCATACGCGCAACATTTGAAATTCCACCTTAGTTTGCAAAATTATCTGCATTGAAAAGGTTAATGCTATCAATAATGTTATCAAGTCCTTCAATCTTTCTCCAGCTTTTACTTTTTTTTTATCCTTTGTAGGTGCGTTTATACTTCATGTGTATTATAAGGCTTGTGAGGGTTCGTACACTCAGTGATCACAGAATTGTAACCAACCATTCGTAATGGACTATGCCGTAAAGCTTTCAGTATAAGGCTAAAATATCACGTTGACTTGCATCTGGTCGCGCAAGTCAACGTGATAAAGTAGCAGTTATGGGCCGTAGTAAAGACATCACAGAATTTCAAAAGGGAATGATTGTGGGAACTCGTGCGTCGGGTGATTCCGTATTGGAAATGGCACGTCTTGTCAGTTGCTCACAGTCTATTGTGGTTAAGGTGTACAAAGAATGGTGTCGAACCACCTCCTGCCGACAGAACTAAAGAATTAAGAAAGGTGAATGTTCGTGATAAGCGAAGAGTGCAGCGCGTTGTACGGGTGGCAGGTCACTGAGATTGATATCGCAATACATTATGGGAAATACAAGAACAACATCCCAATGGGGTTCCACAGCAGACGAACCAAGAGGCACCTTCTCCTCATCGTTGACAGTGAATGCTGTGGTGTTAATGGGAACTGTAAATGAGTGTGCTGGTTGGAAGAGTCCAATTACCTGGTGCAACACGCCGACGTACGCCTTCGTGGGTGGCGCAAGCAACACGAGTGAATGGTGCCCACTATCCAGGCAGGTGGCGGTGGTTACTTAATATGGAGTATGTTTTGCTGCCAAGAACTAGGATCCTCTGGTGTATATGAACCAATGGTTCGTTGGTGAAGTCTGGAGATAGTGGACATTTGTCAGGCGGTTTCTGTGGTTCCCCACAAATCTCTGTTGAGTAGTCTGCGATGTTACACAATTTTGCAAAACCAGCCGGTGTGGTAGTGTGGGTTATGTGAGTACTGAGTTGTTTGTGTAGACTGGGGTTCGAGCCCGTGAACACCAAATACGGAGGATGCGGAAAGGTCAGGGAATGACCACCGCATATCCCGGAGCAATATGGCCTTAGTTGCTATTCTCATAAAAACCAAATAACAAACAAACAAACAGTTGTTTGTGTTGTTCGACTGGCCACTTAGTTACTTGGAGGTATGATCACCAGGAAGGAACCTCCTGGCATCCGTCAACAGCATGGGGAGCCGAACCAGACACGAACAATAGAAGGATATCTGACGGGGCGGTTCCTCCAACAGAACAAGAAGGATCCAAGAGAGAAGTGAAGGGGACGACAAAGAGTTGGACAGAGAGGGGGAGACAGCGGGAACCGATGGGGAAGATATTCCAATGGCAAGCAGGAGTATTGAAGGCTATTAGTGGACGAGGAGCCCTAGAGAAGGGTAAAGTAGGATCGCCGTCCTCTGCACACTGGGTGGAAAATACCCGAGTTCGAGTCACCTCGATGACGAGTTTTATGGGTCTTTTTCACATCGTGGCTGAGTTAGTCGGTCTCAGGCGAGAGTAGCATGGTTTATTCTCCCGGAAACTCGGGTTTTTCGTTCAGAAAACAGAAAATCGACCATAGAGCACATGCAATTTACAGACAATATGTACGGAGCAACATGGCTTTAATTTCTAATGCTCCTAAACCCTACAACAACAACAAGAGAACGTTTGCTCCTGGAGAGCTTGGAGAGCTACAGCAAGTTCCAGCCGACCACTTCTGCGGGCTCTTTAAAGGCACTTTTTAGTGGTCATTGGTTAATTCCTAAGCGTATTAAGCTCTACAGCCCATCATGGGTGACGCTTCCTTTTTGCTATAGCAGCTTGCGAGGCTTTCGATAGTAGTTTGGTGACAAGGATAGATTGGTGGGATCTTCAGGCATCTCTTAGGAGTGCACCCTGTCACGTTACATTTTTTCCCGAACAGAAATGGGATCTTCGAAGACGTTAATGCGCCGTGTCATCGAGCTCGCACTTCACTGTGTTCCTCGAACGAGGAACACAGTGAAGATATTACCAATCTTGATTGGCCTCCAAATTTGCCTGACTTCTATCCAGTTGAATACCTATGGGATGTTTTTGGAAGGGGAAGTAAGACACACAACCGTCATCTATTCTGACACTGTGGAAAGCCTTGCGGGCAACTTGGTTGCAGATCCCTACAAACGTCTTCACACATCTAGTGGAGTCAATGCCTAGGTGAATAGAGGCCAAGCACCGTATTAGGTAGGCGGCCATAATTCAGTAATCACCGAGTGTATATCCAAAGAGAAAAGAGACATTAAAAGGTATATAGGAGAAGAGTAATAAATACCAATCAGTTGTAATTAAATTGAACTGCTAAATTTAGAGAACGTAAATGCATACATCTTTATTAAGTGTTCTATAAAGCTATTAATCTTAGTAATTAATTGATAAGGAGATAGCTATATTTCCTTTCACTTCTATTAATTACAGAAAAAGAACAAAAATTCAATATATTAAAAAAAAAAACCGAACGCGCTTGAAACTTAACGCATTGCGTACATTAACTAGTGTGTTTTAAACCTTCTTTTGACATTCAGATAAGAATAACGCCATCTTTCGGAAATCTAATTTTATAAGTAACCTGTTAATACTTATATCATTTAAGTGCCTAAATGGTATAATTTTTATTCTGCTCATCTATCGCGGCTTATCACAATGACCCTAAAGAAATCGCATTCTGGCAAAAGCGAGAATAATGTACACCCATTTCATAGAAACATTGGAGAATTTCGAATACGTTCCCAATCGCGCTTGATTGCGTAACTAGGGTGGTTTGTTTGTTTGTTTGTTATTTGGTTTTTAGGAGCATTAGCAACTAAGGCCATATTGCTCCAAACTAGGGTGGGAATACGATCTATCAAAAACTTTAAACTTTGTGGGTTGTAAAATAAAAGCCATTTGTAAGAAATTTAAAAATTTATTTTATACCTTTGGTATAAAATAAAAATATTTACAACAAAACATTTACAAAAATTTAATGTAAAATTTTAAAACTGCAAAGGCGTAAAACTTTGTTTTTCCTAATGGTATATTAATGTTCTCAGAATGTTTCCCTAAGATCAAAATATCAAGTTAGGCCCTATTCTTAGATCAATCTCCACTAAATCTTGATCAAAAATACTCCTCTTTTAATGTTAATTTTGCACCGATTCGAAAAAATAACGGTATCTACCAGATAGCTCACCTTTATTAATTAAGCCATTATCTCTCAAATAATATACCTTTCTTAATTAAACCATTATCACTGAAATTGTACACCTTCCTTAATTAAGTCATTACAATTTTACCATCTATCTTCAAATCTTATCCAGCACCCTGACAACTCTGCAACGAATGGCCTTATTGGACTCCTGTTTCTATCCTGATGGCGCTTGAATTTCTCACAGTTTTGTTCTCATTTTTCTGTTTCACGTCTGCTTGCACTCGCCACTTACAATTCTGAGGTAAGAAATAATTCCACCCTTTGATTGACATGACCTCAGTCACTGGGGCTTAGTAACTTCACTCCAACTTAAAGGTCATCAACTGATTAATGCCTTACGTACCATTGTACGCTTCGCAAACAACTATTCAACGCTTACCAAAAACATTCGTCACTTTAAAACGGCATATCTCTATGAATGGCAGGCTCTATATCAAGTCCTTAAACATCATTCTCCAATTTTATCTTTGTTACAATATTTGGGCATGGAAGATGGTAGAAACAGAAAGGGCTCTCTCATACTACACTTTCTTTTCCTTTTTTTCGGCCTGCACACATGTTCAGCTCGAGTAGCCCTTCTGTTGTATATCCCCATTGTTCAAGAAGCAATGATTTTGAAGCATTTGGGCTTTGCTTGAATGACACAGACCCACGAGTCCCTAATAAAGAGCACGAGTCCTTAAACACATGAAATGAATTAGAATTTTATAATCTTTTTCATTAACTGTGTCTTCTTTTGTTTAACTTCCAGTCAACATTTTTAACGTTCTCAGATTGCGTTAATTTATTTTGCATTTCCGATAACTTTTTAACATAAAATATAATGTGGGGTAGACTTTCAACTCTTTTCTGAACTTGGAACCACAGACCAGAAGACAACAGCGACAGTCATAAGAGAAAAATGATTAATGTGTATTGTTTAAAGCAAATTTCTCGCTGGCAATCTGACTATAGATCGCACCTCAATCGTAATATAACGTAAGGCGTTTCGAAACTTAACGAAAAGAAGATACAAGATTAATTTTTTTTTTGTTTTTGTCTTGATATCATTTCCATGGTGCTATTGCGATGAGTTACTCTTCAGTCCCGCATTTCTTTGCTTGTTTAAAGATTAGTACATGTTGACATGCGTTGTGTCTTACGTACGGGGGCATCGAAACGTTAATTTAACTCCACCATGGTACACTGCGATGAAAGCAAAACTCTGTAAAATGGCCAAATATGAGTATGGTGTTATGCCTGCGAAGAGAGAGTGTCTTGTTCTGTTGTTTCTGGTCACTTAGCTACTATGGAGCAGCGATCACCAGGACGGCTGTTTCCTAGTACTCGTCCACGTCACGAGGAGGCGGCCACAACAATACGCGTACTGTCAAAAGAAAAATCACAGGTAAGAATCCCGCATCCACTGGAGGAAAAATCAGTTCCAGTGGATGCTAGCAGGTCCCCTACCAGTGGGAGCCCAAACCGGTGGTACCAGAAAAAAAAAAAAAAGTAAATAAATAAAAGTAATAAAATAAATTAATAAATACATAAAAATAAATAAATAGAAAAAAATGAAAGTTGAAAATACGTTTAAGAGGAAAAAAAAGGCCATCAGTACTACTCAAAAGAGAATGAGTACTGGGACAGATAGATTTATTCAGTAGCCATCATGTAGCCTAGTCAGGGGGTCGCAATCGGTAACCCCTGACTTTGGAGTCGTTGGAGGAATCAAGAGGCAGAGCCTGGTAGCCGTTGTTGTAAAATAAAATCTCAGGTAGACTTGGCCAGGACTACATATGGTAAAACAGAAGACTCAGTCGGGTTGATGACGGAATCACATGAAGAAGAGAAAAACAAATATAGTCGACCACGGTAGGTTCTTTACTAATAGGATAAAAACATGAACGTTAATCGATAAGTTCTGTTCGAGGCAGGTAATTTTATCCTAAGAGATTACAATTGAGTTATAAGGCAGATATCCGATAGTAGGAAAGCCGGTTAGCTGGCGCCGTCTTTTAAAGATTTCTTTCGCAAATTCTTGGAATAGTTCGAAAGTTTCCTTACTTGCAATTAAATCATGTTCACTTCTAGGAGAAAAATGCTGAGATATAGTTGAGATCTCTTGGATTGGGCAAGAAAAAAAAAAAAAAATCACGTGCTGCCAGTCCTCGATGCCTTAGAAACTAAAGAACAAATTCTAAGGAAATACACATAAAATAAAACGCCAACACATGACTTCTGAAGATAATGTAATAAACTAACCATATAAAAGTAACCAACAGATTATTCGACACACATTGGGGATGCTAATTAAGATTCATGCCAACATGTGCAATGTATAGATTACGGCAGTAATGCGATAAAATTGGCTGTATGGTGACAGAAGATGCATTCTAATTTGCAGTTTGCGCCAGCGTTTGTATATAGGTTTTGTTTGTAACATTTTATTTATTACGTAAAGCAATACTAAGGTTGCATCATCGGTGTTACATCATTGGTGTAACAAACTGAGCATGCTTTGGGATTAACGACCGAACTGAGTGAAAGTAGTTTCGAAGGAAAATTATTTTATATCGATATTAATTATTGTGAAAGTGTACATACGCACACGCGTGTAAAAAATTCGGACATATCAGTATTGCAGTTTCTCAGTGGATTGGCCAGTCATGTGGAGATATTAAAATTCAGTCGATGACTCGAAATATTCTTAAAGGTTTCTTCAATTGGTGGTACACTTAGTCGATCTCAGACCAAGAGAGTAAGGTTTTCTCCTGTGAGTTATTCCGGGTTTTTCAGCCACACCACTTACAAATCTGCTCATGAACACACTTCGTAACATATAATAATACACAACTTACTATGACCAACGTGTGACCCAAGAAAATCTCCAACCAACCAGCCAACGATCTCAATCTAGCGTTATCATATTACTATAGACCACATGAGTCGACTTTTGATTTTTAGGTTAGGGGCTTGCGGATCCCAAAAAAGGAGTCGATAAGAGTAGGATGTCAAACTGCTGTCGAGTATCGTGTTAAGAAAGTTCGAAGACTCCACTGGTTAAGAACTATTTGAAGTTTGGGGGAGGGGAAACTGAGCTTTAATATTTCTATTTAAATCTGTGTTTATACTCCATGACGACCACAGGAGTTCGCAAGATAGCGAAAATACAAGAAACAAGCGTCGTATTTAGTAGTGCCACGTGGGCTCGAAACATGGTCAACTCAGAGCACATATACTTATGTACTCTCGCGCTTGACCATTCGGGTACGGCTGCCTTCTCTATTTAAACCTGCCATCTTACCAAAGTTAATATTTTATACATTTTTTTCTTCTTCATGAGATAAAGTTATGTTTGTGAACATAAAAACCATTTATTCGAAGCAACAACGGTTACCAATTTCAGAAACCACCTGAAGTTTCTGCTAAAAACAAACCACTCAGACAGCCCCCCCCCCTTCACCCACCATCCTCACGAACAGTTCCCCACATACTTAATGTACGTGTTAACTTCCTAGTTTGTGCCGTGCTTTATCCTCGACGCTTGTTCCCGACTGCACTGGCAGCGAGTGAAAAACAATTTCTGCTTTGAAATGGTCACGGAATACAGAGAGAAATCGACCGGGTTGTCATTCTTCCAGCCGCTGCTTTCTCCGCCTACCACCGAGGGGGTTCTTATGGGAATTTCTTAAACAAACGGTTTGGAAACATTTGTTGTGAGTATGCGTGCCGTCACTGTAGATATGTGACGTCCGTGTCACGTAAACTTTCCCCGTTCGCTACAACAGACAGCAAGGATCAAGGCAGAAATCTTCAGACATTCATTCCACGATATTTCCCAGAGGACTGTCAACATATTTCGCATTTTAAGCTTCATACTGCGGAAGTGACAATTCGATAAACAATGAAAGGGCTCTATTTGGGGCCAACGTGTCCGTGTTGGATTTCAGGATGGCATACTTGTAAACGTGGTTCGTTGGGCACCGGTTTAGAGATGGGTCAACTCGAAGTAATAACTTAACACGACGTGCAGGGTATTGACTACAGTTGTCGAATATTCGGACTTGTCAATACAAACGGATGCAATGAGAAACACAAATGGAACTTTTAAACTGAAAAATACATTCTTCTAAACGACTATTTAAAGCCTCTTTGCCAACTTTTCTATTAGCTGTCTGCGATTTCTTGACTTAACCCTTTTTTTTAATGCTAGTATGATAAGCGGCTGTTCGGAAAGATAAAATGATCCAGCTGTTTCCGGATGTTTCGTTGGGGGTGGCGAAGTAATAAAAAATACACGCCGCTGTTTACTTTGGATAGCCAGGCAATGATTGGGCCAGTTGGTTACATTTATGTAAGGAGATGGCAGCCATTGTATACGCGTGTTTATTTTGGTTAAATTTGTGACCAGATAGAGATCAGTCTAGATATAGAAGTGCGCCGACAAATCCAAATTCACGGATAGCTGAGAGGTCATCGTCCTCGGCAAAGTAGTGGAGCCAATGAGCGATAACATGTGCTCTTTAACACCTACCCGATCTTTATTAGAAGCACGTGATACTCCCGATTAAATGCAATCATTTCAGATTATTTCTTCCTGTGTCTTAAAAGTCTAATTATTATAATAATAAAGTGGGATAATAAATACTTATTCTTTGCCATATCGTGGGATCAATAATAGCTGTGATCTGTTTTTTTTTTTTTTCCCTTCACATTTAAAGTGAAATAAATTATGAAGGATATTTTAATAATCAAAGACCTACGTGTGTTGCGGATACTTCTTAGAATCTTCTTCCCATTCACATCCACTAGATATTTTTGGATCCACCGTTGCTTTGTGAGTAAACAGTCGTGTTCTTTTTTTTTATAAGGTTATTGTAATTGGGTCCCTAAAGGCGATTAGCATAAATGGTTGTTTTCATTCACAAAAATAAATAAATATACTAAATAATAAACAATTCCAATTTTCCTTCAAGCTGAAGCTAACTTCTTATGCTTACTAAGATCGCTATAAATTCCAGATGACTAAGTGTCACTTTGAATATATAGCGATCTTTTGTAGTTGACACCTGGTAAAATTCAGTTAAATCAAATTATAATGTTTTAGACTGGATTAGCAGATGAACTGTCAAGCCTATGACTGAGATGTAGCACAACAATTGCTTTTAAAGGTCATGAGGCCAAGCAATTGCAAGACGCAATTGGTGTACAATAAATATTCTATATCGAGTCAGCACAAGTCAACCAACGATGGTCATGGTGATGCTGAACAGATGTTTTTTAACGATCTTCTATTCCTTTAACGCTACATGTAAGACAAAGCAGTTATTTGCTGTTGTCTCTTATAAGTTTGTACACTACATAAACGTAACCAAATAGTATTTTAAAATTGTTGTTCTGACTTTTGGTTTATGCAGTACATGCAAAGTGCAACAGTGATGCGAAACTATAAAAAAAAAAAAAAAAAAAGCAAAAAGAAAAAAGCGAAAAGTGGATAAATTTCCACTTGTACATTTATGACACATCAGAAGTGTTAATATTCTTCCTTTCGCACCTTAACCCTCTCCATTTCGTATTCCATACAAAGGTCACTTGTATTCTATTCAGAACTGGCATTTAGTTGCAGAGTTGAATTCGCGCAGTCTTGCCATACAATGTGATCTCTTGCTATCTCTTAAATAAAGAGAAGTTAAATTCTTTATTTGTGACCAAGATTTGTATTTAATGGAGCTTTAAAGTAATTTTTTGTTGCTAAATTATGAAAATGAATTTAAGATTCGTTATAACAAAATGCTACTTCAGAAGTGACAATTTTTGTATCTCAAATTTAATTACGGCTTATGTGCATACTCCTATGTAGTGCTGTTGATATCCTTAAAATCAGTCCTGTGATTCGTTGTAACACAAGTGTGCTCCTGAATATCGCAAGAGCGAGTGTGAAGAAAGCTCTAATGAATGTTTTTTTGCAATAAATCTTGAATTTGGAAAAACAGTACGGAATTAAACTTTTGCACGCTGTTTACAAAGCCGCGAAAGATAATTTGTAATGAACAGCATTTTCTTGTTTAAGATACAAAAAAAGTAAAAGCTTTCAGTATTCAAAAGAATCTAGAACGTTCTACAATATTAATTCTGATTAGATGTATTCTCGAAGCAAACTCTTAGACATGCAAAAAAAGTTACTAATGAAAAAGCGAACTAACATGTGTGACAATGTTTCAATAAATCTTTTAATGGAAATGCCAAAGCGAGCTGTACAGGGAGAATATTTTACATGCGAAAATGCATACATTACTAAGAATAAGTCGGTAGCGAAAGGTCAGAAGGACGAATGAAATTTGGAGAACAAAAACATGCAATTAATTATGAAGTATTAATATATCTAAAAAATAATAGATAGAAAGAATCATAAGTTTGTTTACTCCAGTTTTATTTGGCCTTTTAACTGTCTTGGCCGTACTGATATGAATTTTTTAAAGACAATTATGTGTTCTGCTAAGCTAAACTTCTACGAGGTTAAACGCATTAAAAAACTGTTTTAAAATATCGTATTGTAAGCTCATAAATTACTGTCTGAAAGGTCCTTACGCCATTGACACCTTTGTAACCTCGGTATTAAATTTCGCATCACTCAGCCAACGGAGAATTACTTAGCGACGAAGACAAGGAACTTTTTATGTCGCATAAAACTTGTCCTGAGTTAATCTCTGCTCAAGTCAACACAGCGACAGAAAGCGGTGATGCTGCACCTTGCCAAAACTAGTACCCCTAAAATAAGTAGGATAGCCCATTACCCACAATGCACTGAGGCTGTATTTTTAGAAGTTCGGGAATTTCCCAACTGAGCTTTATTTCTTTTTTACTTTTTTTGCGCTAGTAGTATGAAGAGGACATTCAGCAGTGTGCATACAGTCGTGTAACTGTGGGACAAGTGAAAGACCTTGCCAAAATCTTGGGCTCTTGAATGTTTCGTTCTCCAAAACATGGGTTCTCTCAACACACATAAACACACGTGCTGCAGTGTGATCGTTATCGCAATCCTACAGGCATCTTTCACTGGGACGACGAGTCAATTATCTCAATTAATCAAATCAGCATCATCACACTGACAATTCAGTGCAACAAGGGACAAGCTGTATTCTGATAATTTAGCTGGCTGTGGTGTAGTATGGTGTATAGTGTGCAGTAGGCACACTATATTAGCAAATTCAAGTATGGATAAAAAAATTTCTGTCAGGGATAAGCGAACAAAGGGTGCAACACAAGCAAACTGATGGTTTGAAATTTATCGATGAAATGACGATAAAAAAACAAAACAATAATTGACTGAAAGTTCAAGGTTTGGAAACTTAAGAACCTTGGAATGGAAAGTGAGCCTGCCTGTAGAAGAAAACTTCCTTTTGTATTCCATTTTATTTTTAAATTTAACGCACTCTTGTGTTATTCTTTAGCAGAGGTAACTACAGCGATTATAAGGAAGCATAGGAAAAAGGTCAAGTTTTCTTTTCTAAATACATTTCTTCACTAGAGCGTGTTATCCATCCATATATCAAGGAAAATATTTCTCATTGAATACATATCAACCTGTCCCTTAATAATATCAGATAATCACCGTTTCCCATTTTAAATCTGCTTCACGATGCTGGAAGTTGAATACGCATGAAGAGGATGAAACTATTAAAGCAAATAAGAATGAAATATCGGCGAAACGTTTCGCATTCCACTCCCTATTTAAGCATTCTCTGCACCCAACTGCAAATTGTTCTATGTAGGAGTCACGTTGAAGCGCGAGTTGGTTCGTTTCGTGTTACTTCCTTTATCCAAAAGGTGAGGGAATCCGTCAAGAACGTTGTCAAGACAACGAGGGATGGAATGTTTAAAATAAATTAATGCACGCCGAAAGGTTCGAATTCGGCAGATGTTTCCAATCACCTCATGAGAACAGAGCCTCTTGGGAGCCTTCCATGCCTCCAGTTATTCCATTTAGACGAGTTGTATTTGCAGTCTATGCAGGAGGATGAGTACAGGAAGTAAATAGGCTAACCACTGGCTACCATCGGCTGTTGGGAGCAGTCGATATTGTTATATCGACCTAATGTGAGATGAGTGCTGCCACCTAGATTCAGTCTGAAACACTTTTTGATATTTAAATTAGGAAATATCGACAGTGAATTAGAAAACGAGAAAGAAATTAGTGAATTTTGGCAACGAATTTTTTTAAAAATGTCCCGCTTAAATAAATTGTTTTCAATGTTTGCGAGATAATGTCTTGGTTTTTTTCCCAGGTGGACAGACATTACTCCCCCACCTCCCAAGGTGAAATGCTTTAAATATATTACAATCAGGAAAAAATGCTCCGTCAAAAGTATACATTTTTAAAACTATTATACCACAAAATAGTGATGAAAATTAAATTAATCTTAAAAATAGTCATTATTTTGAAGCATGAATTGTTAATATTATGTTAACAGATGTATTATACTTAATACATTTGTTGTCTCTTGCTTTTTAAACTGTTATCAAAACAATCAACAGGCGTCTTTAGAAAATTTGAGAAAATTTTCGAATATGTTGTTGAAAATCGCTTTATTTGTAATTTAATTATTATCTTATATATTTCAAATCACGTTAAATTTACATTTTCCATTGGTATTACATTTTACATTAAAAATAACCCCAAACACAATTAAAATTAAAGCCTGAGAAGGTCGCTTGAAAACTGTTTAATTGAACGGACCTGCTTTCTTGTATTAAGTAAACCGATGAAGGCGCTTCGTAATCCCTTAATCGTGTCTCTCTCTCTCTCTCTCTCTCTCTCTCTCTCTCTCTGTCGACAAAGTGGGAATATTAATATTTACCAATGCTCTTGTTTCACATGAGTGCCATAATTATTCACTCCTCATTGCCACTAATTGAACGGATTATACAGCATTATTTAATTAGATAGGATTATTTGTTTAATTTATATTTAATATTAACTTGTAAATAATATAATGATATTTTAATAATATTTAATAGGTGCGATTCCGGTGATTATCAAATCGGGAGATTACACGTATTTGTAGAGGCACGAAGGGATGCATAGAACGAATGCTTTGTTTAAAAAATGCTGTTTTGAAATTCATTTTATTTTTTTAAGCTTTATAGTACTGTATATAACAGAGCTATGGTAGAAGAATAAGAGGAATTTACCTCAATATGATACGAAGAACACTTCCGTATAATACTCTCCAGAAATTGAAACGATTAACGCAAAATGATTACAGTAAAAAAATCTGTTGAACACAATTGAAAAGTTAATTAAATTTTTTTTTAATTTAATTAAAATTCCAACAACAATTTTAAAAAAATTAATTAAAAATCATTTAAAGTTAAACGTAAATGAAAAACGATTTAAAATAGTTTTCAAAATTTTACGTTTAACTTAACTTAATTGATTTTTTAAATTTTAATTAATTTTTGAATTGTGTTCAATTGATTTTTTTCTGTAATCATTTTGCGTTAATCTTTTATTATTTTTAATTTCTGGAGCGTATCATACGGAAGTGTTCTACGTATCATATTAAGGTAAATTTCTCTTATTCTTCTACAAATTTATTTAGCTTTATGTAATGCGGGTTCATTATCTGTTATTTTTATTATGAGTCAACAATACCTCGAATAAATGCTAATATTAAAAGGCAGCTAAATGGGCTGAAAAAAGTAGAAATTTATTATACTAAATTTCTAGGTGGAAAGGGGTATGACTGGGTGGCATAGTTTAATATTTATTCACCTTTGAGTGTGTCTTATTTGATATCTGATCTCCAAAGAATCCATCGTAGTCACTTGCTAACCAGGAATTATGCGAAATTATGAACCAAACTCCTGCTAGACGTAAAGTATTTTATGTTTTAGGCCAGTTCGGTTCGTAGAAAGCATTATTTGCTGGGGAGGAAGGTGATGGAGGATGTGTAGGTTTCAGATCTAGCTCTCCGCAATTTCTTCCTGTTCTAGAAATTTCATGACGTTTTGGAGATCGATGAAAAACAGCAGGATGTGCTGAAGAGGATTAAAAAAAAACTGGAGCTCCAGAAAAATGCAAAAATCTGGAGGGGATATTTGGCAGCGATAGCATTAAGTAATAACGCATTTATTTTATTTGCGAGATACAATCCTGAGAAAGTCTTTGCTCACGCCCCGTATACAGTTATAAGCAGCACAATAATGTACAAACGTTTCTTCAATCACAGAGAATACGATGCTTTCTCGGCTGAACTGAGTGGTCAAATGTCTAGTCAACAAAAAAATAAATAAATAAATAAAAATAAATAATAGGCAATAGTAAATAATCAGAAGCTTTATTAATGTCACGGCAGCACTACTGGTACTTGCTAACAGATACAATTATATTTTATAAGTTTTATATTAATAAATATCGTGCAAAAAATGTTTTAAAACTTCAAAAACATTATAGTCAAATTAACAACGTGCATTAAAACATGTCTCTCAGTTAAAAAAAAAAGCCATATAAATGAAAAATGAAATGAAAAAAAATTTAAAAAAAGGGAAAAAAATTAAATTAAACAGTGACACAACATGCTATATTTATTTATTTATTTTGCGAAGGGTTTTTGAATCCACGGAGAGGTGTGAAGGTTCCTCATCTGCCTGAGATCGGCTAACTACAGCCTCGCTCGAAGAGACCTTTAATAATTCCGGGGCTCGAACTCAGATTTCTGCAAACGAGTGGGCAGTATAGAAACTCTGCTATATTTTCACAGAAGGTATGGTATACTGTATCAGAAACCCAAAATAACTAAACTCATTAATTTTTAACATAATTCAAACCAATTTTATTGAGTAACAGAAGTTCTGTTAGTTGTATGTTATTGCCAGGATTGGGTTTTGCGATATACCGTACAAACAGTTTTCTACATCTAAAAAAAATTATGTGGAGCATAGAATTAAAGCAAATTAAGCAAATGTGGAGAGCCAATTTTATTAGTTAATGTTTAATTATCCCAAAGGATTATCACAGTACAAGCGGTAATTAAGAGGTCTTGCACTACAAAGAAACCACCTCTGCTTCCCCTTATTGGAATTTACGAAGGGAAACACCAAAGCAAATCGTAGTGATAGTATCACAACCAGAGGGAGGGGGGGGGACAATGTATGAACCTTGTTCGGGTCCTTGCTCGTATAAGGATTAGAAAACAATTAAGACTTGTGGAAAGGAAGTCTGAAAATATTTGTTCAAACAGAGTAATTTATTACGATTGGTTACTTTGTTCATATAAGACCATGACAGCTGACACAATGCAGTTCCCACTTGCCAGGGTTTGTGACATGAGATGGATCCAGATCTAGAAATTATTGAAGCGGGTTATAAGAACTATCTCAATATATTGAAAGTCTAAAGCTGTTATTTTCGTCGAACTTCCTTTTTGTTTTTCGCATACAAATAAACAAATCTTTTTCCTTTTGTACTCGCTACAAGCAGCTGCGACCATGGACACTTATTTGCAACCACACTATAGTTTATGGCAAGCTATACAAACTATTACAAGCACTACTAAATGGTCAAATTTTGTGGAACATACTAATTCGATCACGCAAAAGCATTAAGTAACCACGTAATCCCGGGATCACACCAGTCCATAACATACACTGGAATGCAGAAGTTAAGTTACTGCCATAAAATCTGTGATTACAAGAAAAATATATACTGGAAGGAATTCGGACAAATCTGTCAGGGAAGAGGATTATTATTACAAAACTCAATTATATTGAGTTGAAAATATATATACATCTATTTTCATGACTCAATAATGAAGTCATGGCCACCTGGAACAGGAGAGAAACTACTGATTAATGATTAATTCAGGCGTTTCATAGAGAGAAAGAGCCTGACAGCCAAAGAACATTCACAGTAAACTCACAGACTGTTTATAAAGCTGATGAAAAGGCTATGAAAATAAGGCTAAAAAAATTCTATTCCTATACAAGGAGAGACCTTTAACGTAATGATGGGTTCTGGGAGGAAGTAGATTGTCCCTGTTGCTCTCACTAAAGAATCCTAGACCTATTCATTCTGAAGATTTGGCTGTACACTTCTAAACATTTCCTCACTTTGAAAGAATTCCTCAAGTAGCTGAGTCCTATTTGGAAAAGTATCTTTATCCAAGACCATTTAGAATTTTAGCCCACAGCATCCCAAAAAACCTCGCAGAGCTCTAGGATCACGTCTATACCTTTTAGCAACCGTCGTTGCTGAAAGGTATAGACATCAAACAATTTCATGATGCCTTCCCAGAGTACATTTTTTTAATTTCCTGAAGCAATCTATACACATTTTGTCCCGAAAGTGCCGTTCATGTGGCATCTGAGAGTTCAAAAAATAAAGACAGTCGTCCAACTATTCCTATAGGGTCTCGCTGTTAAGGCCTGAGGGCATTCATTCCAGGAGTGTTGTCACTGTTTTCGACCCTCTCTTCTGCCTTATGGTGTTATTGCCATAATAATAAAATAAATTTTCTGTTTATACTCCGGCACGACAACCAAGTCAGTAGAGTTTACAATAAATCGTCAATACAAATATTTATCGTATTTAGTAGTCACGGGCTTGAACCCCGGTCCACTCAAGGAACGCGTGCTATGCACTGTCGCTCCTGACCACTGGGCTACGTCATCTCGGATATGTTCAAGGCTCTAACCACCTCAGCTTCCGATTACCACTCTGAATATCTTTCAGAAGAGTCCACTTTCCAAAAGAGTACATTTTTATATATTTATAGAAATAGAAAACCCGATCACCTGCATTCTGTATTGTAGACTGAAAATATAGTTTTATAGATCCCACCTGGTTTGTTCACTTTTATAGCGAATTTTATTTAAATTAGAAAATATCAATATTAAATTATAAATGAGAAAGAAATGCCTAGATTTTTTTGGCGGGGGGGGGAGGTAACACAATTTTTACAATATCTTGTAATAAGAGTTGGTTTTATACGTGTGAAAGTTTTGATTTTCTTGAGGCGCAGTGAAGAGAATAGTTATCTTAAAAACGAGCTTCAAAACAGCCATTTATTTCGAGGTATGAATAGCTGTAACACAATACTTTAAAACCATGTTGTGATGTTATCTCCTATTTATCACGATAAATTGCATCATTGCATTAAATTTCAGGCAAATTAAATAATTTGAGAGTAAACAAAATACAAAAGGTTGTACCTTAACTTTTGGACACAATTATACGCGTTCCGATATTAAATTTCGGCAAAAAAAAAAAAAAAATAAAAAAAAAAATACATAGTAGATGTACATAAATATTTTTCATAATAAAAGGTTTCAAAGTTCTGGAATGAAATTTATAAATGTTTTGTGCTTAATACGGCATCAGGAATGAATTACTCTCAATCATCCTTTTCTTTTCGACTGTTTTAAAGTTATATTCTCCCATGAAACAGACTATACTTTAATGATTTATCACAAAAAAACAGACGAAATTATGTCGCTTTTGTTCAAGAGAGAGAGAGATTTAATTCAAATAGTAAATTGGTGCAGTATAACAGGTACCTTTTAAAACAACGGAAGCCTGCAGAATGGTTAACGTGCTTCTAACAGGGCAGTCGATGTAAAATTTAGTGCTGCCCTCTATGAGCAAAATACATAATTAATTAAATCATGAAAATAGGAAGATCCCGAATATCTTCCTATTTAAGTTCTCTTTTCAAAAAGTTGACCTAAACTGTAAACACCGTGAGCAGTTGCCTATATTAAAATCAGTTAATAATTTAATATTAATAGCTTTCCACATATAGTTGACTAATAATATTATAATTTAAATCTAATAATGAAAATTTATACTGTATAATAATGAAATGCGAACTAACACTAATAATGAAAAAAAAAAAAAAAAAAAAGGACGGCAAGCCTTAATTTCAATTAAATGTTCGGAATTCTTACAGAACATTTGCAAATTAAGCATGAATTGTGTTATCCACTGAAATAACTATTAAATCACAGTAAAGAAGAAACTTGAGAGAATAATTAAGTAGTTCAAATTTAAAGTATTTTTTATGAAATGTACTGGATATAATAGATTTCAAATTTGGTGTAAAATGTAGCTACAGTATAAATTTTAAAGAATTTTAAATCTGATACAGAAATATCAAGGTATCCATGACTAGTCTTATCAAAACTAGTCTTATTGTTTTATCTTTTAAAATATACTCAACAAAGTTGTTAGTGGAATTGGTGCTAGTTTACAATTAAACGCGCGCGCGTGTGTGTGTGTGTGTGTGTGCGCGCGCACAGTCGTAGGCGATCAGTTTTTATTTCTATGAAATTTTATTTCACCTTTCTTCAAAGCGGGCGAACTGACCATAAATGCAACAGAATTGCAAACGTAATGACACTACTCGAGTTTTGTTTCTTCATCGCTTTTTCAAAACAACATAAAAGCCCGAAATCAAAGTTTCTCTTAAAAATATGCTAATTTATTCATATTTAGTCATTCCAATATGAGGCACAATTTAAGTTTTTACTATGTCGTAGTCTGATACCAATTCTTTGCCTACAATAGTAGAATTTGACATTCTATACGATGACTGTACTAATGCAAGTATCGTCATGTAAGCATAACTGAAATAACTATTTAAATATAATTCAGTTAATAACAAAGTTTCACCAGAAACACTGACGCTTCATAACAGTCACACGTTTGCAGCCTGTTACGCTGTATAAAATTTATAAATCTTTTAAACTCGAATAAGAAAAAATGTGCACGATTTAAGCGAAAACAAGTTAGAGTGCTCTATTAAACGATGGTCTTTAAAATGCAAAATAGCAACTTTTCTTCGGGATAAGTTGACATCGCTTTGATCATCGGCGTTAACTTATTGGATTGCATTTGTTTTCTTAAATTTACGAAACTAAATCGATTTCAAACGTTTAGAACGTAAAATGTTTAAAATTGAAAAGTATTCTGAACGCCGTCTGGCATCTGTATTCGAATAAGAAAATGTTTTGTTTACGCCGCCGTTCATTCTTCGCAGAATTGCTTACCACTTTTCTTGGCATCCTTTTAAACTATTTTTGTTCGCTTCCTGATGTTAGGCGGTTGCAAGTGCGCGCAAAATAACATGTTTAGAGGAGAGGAAAGTACTTCGGAGTTTCCGCGCAGTAAACTCATTTGTTCCTAGATGGCGCACGAAGCGAGCATTCAGTTTCCGTGTTGTTTTCTTCTTTTTTAAGTAGGTTTTTTTAAAAACATTCCGTATTGATCCTTTGTTTTCCAAGCTTAAAACTTGGTAGCGTTACTTACGCGTCAAAATTTCGCCTTTTTTGTTGCCATTTTGTTTAACTCGAACGGTGGGAGATGAATTATTTGTCAGCGCGGCTAGAATAAACTGATTGACGATGGATAAACATTTCATTATTATGCCGCGTATTTAAAATAAATGCTACTCAGCGTGCAAACCAATCAATTTATTAAAGGCATATTAAATAACGAATAATTGCTTATGGAGCTTATATTTTAAATCAAAATTTTGAAAAAAAAAAATAATAAACAACATTCAACAATAGGAAACTACTTAGGAGCTTACAAATTTAGATAATCATTCAACAGATATTTATGTAGTATTAATTTATTAAATATTTGGGAAGAGACATGGCCGTTCGTTTCTATCAGTCCTTTTGACATTTTTCTGAAGCGAGCTGAGGAAAAAACATAACACGCGGATGGCTTCGTTTTATTACAACTCGAGTTGGTTAAATGTGGAACTATGCACGAGGAGAGAGAGAGAGAGAGAGAGAGAGAGAGAGAGAGAGAGAGAGAGAGAGAGATGCTATGTATGTCGTTTCAGACATTTTTCGCCCTACTTGTCACAGAATAAGGCCAAAAAGAATTTACCTAAACACAAAGCTCCCCACCCCAGTTAATTACTAGTGGTTCATATAAATTTGCAAGATCCAGAGTATCTTCCTATTTTCAAAATTTTTTAACTAAACTGTAAACACCATGAGCAGTTACTTATATTAAAATCGGTTAATAATTTAATATTAATAGCTTTTCATATATAGTTGACTAATAATATTATAATTTATATCTTTATAAAAGTTTAGTTTTATTCTGACATTGTTTTAATTATTGCATGCTATATTTATTAGTATTCCATGCAGCGATATTACTTGAAAAAAATAAAATAAAAAAGAAGAAAAAACACTAAAGATGTATCGATTTATCTCGATTTAATTTTTAATATAAAATTTTGTCTTGTCATGGATTTCCATAACGATTTTTTACTATGTGTATACCTTATTATTTCATTTTATTTTCATTACAATTCTAAGTTTACTCTACTAAAAGGATTTACTAGTAAGTTACTCTATGCTATTAGTACAGTCTAGTCTCCATATTAGTGTTGGGTCGCGAAATTTATCATACTAAAAATGTGGCTGCTGCATTCACCCTGAGAGATGGTGGGACCCCCGCGTCTTCAGTCTCGCAGTGTCTGCGCGGGTAGCACAATGGTATTATCACCGTCCTCCCCACACCGGGTGGAAAAAGCCCGGTTCGAATCCCGTCGATGACGCAAGGAACTTATGGGCTTTGTTCGCTCCGTAGCTGAGTTAATCAGTCTCAGGTGCAGATAGCAGGGTTTTCTCCCCAGAAACTGCGGTTTTTTCTTCCATTAAAACAGGCAAATCGACCAGAGAACACATGCAATTTACAGACACAATACATATGGGTATATGTAAGAAATTACCCTACCCTGCGCAACTCAAGGAGCTAATCGAGGAGAAGAGATATAAACCTGAACAGTTTTTCAATGCCGAGGACGTCTCAGCGCACCTATATAGCCGTTGAAGAGAAGGCGGCCCAGGATTTAAGGCGGCACGAGATCGGGTTACGTTGGTAGTTTGCAGCAGGCCATATGACAAAGCCTGGCCTAATTTTCTGCGCGCAGAACCAAAGATCTCTTAGAGGACGTATCAAGAATATACTACCTGTGTACTGGATGTGGAACGCAAAAGCCTGGATGACGAAGAACCTCTTCCTTCCTGAACTGGTTCCACAACTGCTTCATCCCCGAAGTCAACGAATACCTAGAGGAAAAGGGGCTTCTATTTAAAGTCTTCGTGCTGGACAATGCCCCAGGACACCCAAGTGATGTACAAGACTATGCAAATGAAGACCCAGTGGATGGTCTTTCTACTCCCTAAAACTACCTCTCTTATTCAGCTGCTCGACCAGGGGGAATTCAAGGCTTTTAAGGCCAATTACAGGAAGAGGTGTATGGACGGAATCGTTGAGGTCATAGACAACGACGACAACCTCAACGATATTCAGTTTTGGAAGGACTTCACCATAACTGACAGTCTCTTCATAATAAAATACGCGCTGGAAGACATCAAGGCAAGTCTGTAAACGCCTGTTGGAAGAAATTGTGGCCAGAGGCTGTGCATGACTTCAATCCAGACTAACAGCGCAAGAAAACCATCACAGAAATAAAGGAGTTGGCCAGGAGAATGGGGGTGGGATAGGTTTCGATGACTTAGAGTGGGACATCAACGATTTAATTGACGGACAGGCAACAACAGTAACGGATGATGAACTCGAAGAGCTTGTTTGTTCCAACTCTGAGGATGAGGTTGAGGAATAACCACTCCAAGAGAAATTCGACATGGAAAACAGCATGGGCAATGCGACGACAAACGCCTTGCGGTCTTCTTCTACGAATACGACGACAACATGGTTTGAGCAATGACGTTCAAGGAAAGCCTCGAGGATATTTTAACACCATACACAGCCATGTTCAACGAGTTCAAACAAAAGAAGAAGCAGCTTCCCATCACAATGTTCCTGAAACGGACAACTTCTACATCGACGCCTAAAACTCCTCGTACCCCCGAATCAGAAGTCTCGACGTCAGCCAACCCTGCGTCTTCTCCAGCCTCTGAGTACTGAATCCTGTGGTGAATACTCTGGTGCATGGCTTGTTCTCAACTATGTAATAAAACATTGATATGTATTTTCGAAATATGGGTCTAAAATGTTACTCATTATTGTAAAACACATTTAAACATTTTTCGATTAATTGTAAATGGCTTTTTGGGCGAGAGTACAAATTTTCGCGGAATTTCACGTTTTCGTAGAAAGTGTTGAGACGTAAACCCCGCGAATATGGAGACTCGATTGTATATATATCTGGATTTTTTAGTGAAAAAAATCCACAGCATTTCTACTGACATCGAATCTCTCTCTTTTTTTTTTTTTTTTTTTTTTAAATATGCGTAGTCTCGGATCAAAGTAGCGCGATGTTTCTGGAGCCACAATTTAACATATTGGCCAGGACGAAATTCACGTAAGGGCGAGCCATCTGGTCGAATGAAGCTGAAGCTGAAATTATTTGACATTAGCAGAGATTTCCGCATCTATATTTCGGCATGGTCGAAAAATACCGCGCTCCGAAATGCCTTTAAACAGCTAAAGTGCAGTGACAACGCAGAATTATCGGCATTTTTGCCACTGCTAGATGTTTATTTTTCTGTTCATTACGCTTTGAATGGAACGAATGATTGCGTTTGGATTTTAGGCACTATTTTTGAATATGTCAATAAAAATGCCAGCGTTGGAATAATCCTTCTCAATAACTTCTAACATCAACTGTACGTTTTCAGGGGTACGCTTTAAAATTTTCTATTTCTTTTATTGTTTTCCTTAGAAGGCGACCTGCTCTCGCCAGTGTTATCACGCATGACTGAAATTCATTGGACAGACAAACGCAAATCTAAGAAATACTGGACGTTCAAACTGATTTCTCAAGAACGGAAATTAAGTTTTTGTGATTTCATTATTCCACGGAATTTAAAATGATGTGAAAAGCTTTAAATCACGTAACTGTAATTGTACCGTTCTGTAAAACTGTTGAACAACCTGTGCACTTCTAAAAATTGATCTTTTTTTCTAGATTGAAACTGCAGTTCCAGATTAAAACCGACACGCTGAAAAGCATTCCAGATTTTTATCGCTACGCAGCTTGTCTCCAAAATGTTTGTAGTCAAAGCCCCGAATATCTCTTAGGGTTCTTTCGGGCTAACGATGTTTGTTCGAAGACATTATAGCAGTGTTCGCCCAACATACATGCGCTAATCCGAATGGGATTATTTAAATTTTAATCCCACCTTGTAATTTGTGCGCTGCTCCGGATTTCAGAATTAAATTAAGAAATATTATTTCGACATAATGCGAAATGTATTATACGTGTCATTAACAAATTAATTATGAATTTTGTGCACATACAAAATATCTGGCGAAATAAAAAAAAAAGGTATTCACAATTTAACAGCGTTTGTCACTCGCTAATTTATATCAACAACCGGATAGGAAATTATTTTATTTCGAACGGCGCTTTTAAATTTTAATATTTGTTTGAAAATTATTTAATAAATTTATAACTGCGTCAACAAACGATGAGTGCTATAAAAATTTGAATTAAATCTAGAATGGAATGTTTCGCGAGCATAACTAACTTGTGACAAGATGGGTAAGAAAGATAGTATTCTTCTTTATAAGATGTTTCATGATATGTGGTCCATGCTTTTAGGATCGATTCAGGATTAAAAAGCAATGAAAAAAAAAAAAAAATCACATAAACATGTCCCCATTTTCAACGCTTAAATACGGCTATTTAAATATCAAAAAATGGCAATATAGTTTTCAATTGTAAAAAATAATAGATAAGTAGACACATACCTTAAAATGTTTATTTATACTTAGTACATCTTTGCTACTAGGGTGTAGGAAAATTCTGCAAGCAAGATAGCGTACACTGGCGTGTACGCATTTATTTATGTACATCACTAATTGGTTAGAAATTATATAATTCAGTTTGATGAAACTGAATTATACAATTTCTATAGACGAATCAGTTCTTGACGACCCTTATACATTTACAAATTGAGATTAAAAGAAAACAGGAGCTTGTGAGTTACTGAATGAGTCCGCCATAGTATATATGGAAGCTTCTTTTTGGAATACGTTAGTTAGCTATACTGATGAAGAATAATTCTGTAATGTACATATTATCGATTAAATAATGTGTACATTACAGAAACAGTAGTATCAAGGAAAATTATTATAAGCTTATAATATATCATTAAAATTAGGCATAGGCCTATATCAGAGTTTCCATTTATGACAAAAATGTTACTTTTTTTTTTTTTTTTTTTTTTTTTTATTAATGTACTGCTTGTCTTCTTATTCTAAAATTTCTAACATTTCGAGTAAAATGTCGATTAACGCTTTTATATACTCACACCAGACCAGTTCCTTCAAACAGTGCATTCTGCTTTTTTGGCATGTCGTCACTGCATTTTGTGCGCGAACATACTCAAAGAAAATTGCTGTTGAATGGTCTATCTATAAATTGCTGTTGAATGGTATATCTATATAGCTCCAGGGAGTAATCAAGTTGTCCTCTAGTGTACATTCGAATTCGATTGTCAAAATGGGAAGGAGGGAAGTGTTTTTCCCCGATGTTCGGTTACTCTCAGGCCAAGACAGTCCAGTTTCTGTCCAGAGAGTTCCGTTTTTCAGCATAATGGCAGAAAACAGATTCACTAATGTCGACAGTACTAAGTTCCATCTGCAAAACCGAGCAGAATTTAAGCTTCTAGAGAATTATTTTGAGAGAATTTTAGATCAATGTTAAATTAAGGGAGGTGGCTGGAACCCGAGGATGAAACTGAAAGAAATCCTCTGATATTAGGAACAAAATAAGTACGTTTAACTCGACTTGGGGGTCAGGGGGAGGGATGTTACTCTGTTCAGTATTAAAGTGAGAGTAATTCCCTATTGGAAGAGGCACATAGCATACTCCTTTGAAAGTTATTTATAATTTTGATCCAGCTCTTTTTTTCGAAGAAATTTCATACTTTCATAATTTTTGTTAAACTTGAATTTCTATTTTAGAAGGACATCGATGACGTTCGTTTGTTCACAGTAAACTTTTTAACGAAAATTTCAGGAAATAAAACTACAGTGAAACACCTGCATATAGAGAAATTCGGGACAGAAAATTTAAAGTTTATTATACGAGAGTTCTAATCAAAAAAATTTCTTAAATTTTCTACTACTATATAAAAAAAAAAAAAAAATTCTACTACTAATTTCTACTAATTCTAATAATGCAAACGTTCAGCAGCACCAAAAATTTTTTCTCTCTCCCGTATGCAAAATAGTTTGCCCTCAAGCATAATCAGTAGTGTCGAAAATTCTTTACTTACTCCACGGCGCTACGGTCCTTGTAGAACCTTGGCCTCCTGATTTTCTTCCTACTGTCTCTTTCCCTGGCCATTGTTCTTCATCGTCTCACCCTAAGTTATCGTAGGTCGTTGTCTAAGTCATCCATCCACCTCCTTCTCGGTCTTCCTCTCAATCTTCTTCCTCCCGGTTGCCCTTCCATTGCTTTCCTTGGCCATCTGTTTTCCTCCATTCGTATCACGTCGCCTGCCCATCTAAGTCTTGAGCTCTTTATCACTCCTACTATATCCGGTTCTCCATACAGTTCCTTCAGCTCTTTGGTTCGTCCTTATTTTCCACTCTTCACCGACTTTAACATTCCAAAGATTTTCCTTAAAATCTTCCTTTCTCACACATTTAAAGATTTTTCGTCCTTTTTAAGCACCCATGTTTCACTAGCATTAGTCACTACAGGTCGTACCACTGTTTTGTATAACACTAGTTTCGTTTTTCTAGAGAGCAGTTTTGAACGAAAGTGTTTCCGCAGGGAAAAATAGCATCTATTACCAGCATTAAGACGAGCCCGAATTTCTGGGATATTACTACTATCATATTGAATCATAACTCCAAGATATTTGAAGGATTCTGATCTATTGACAGTATGCTTCGCTGTTTGCCAGATCTGTTCAGTACTTTGTCTCTCCCTCCCACCTGTATTCATAAACTTCGTTTTATTTTCATTTACCTTCAAATCCAACCCATTCTGCTTCCTTCTCCAACTCTTCAAAAGCTGTTCTCAGAATCTGGTAGAGTCTGTTATATGTGATCCCATTGGAGGTGGCGGCCGATACTTTCCTCATAGCCCTTTCCCAATAACACGTTAAAAAAGACTGGCGACAAAGGGTTCCCTTGTCTCAGCCCTCTCCTCATTTTGAAGGACTCAGATTCCTTTGCACCTTAATCTTGCACTTTCTTTCTTCCAGCATGAGCTTCGTCATCCTTACAAGCATTTTTGGTATGCCTAGGCTTTCCATTGTTTTCAATAGCTCCACTCTATCCACACTATCATATGCCGTGCTGAAATCAATAAATAAATTGCAGATCTACATTATATTCGTAGCACTACTCCAAGATCTGTCTGAAGGTGTAAATATGGAAAATCCCTTAAACGTTACGAAATTCTCCTTTGTTTTAACCAATTATTCATACTGGGAGCACTACATTTCAACTCAATCCTTAAGTCCACATACTCTTCACAATCGTATAAAACATGCTACCATTTTTCCACCTCCCCACAAACAACTTGTTCTCTAAACTATTCCAAACTTATTCAACCTTCCAAAGAAAGATCTATGACCCGTCATGAGAAACAAACTATAAAAGTCTGCAGCTTACAACTCACATTCCTTCTTACATCGTGACGCCTCCGTAACCGGGTGGGCAGGAGCAGCAGCGGTAGCACACGCTTCTTGATTAGACCGGGGTTCGAGCCCTTGACCACCAAATACGGAGGATGCGGAAAGCTCAGGGAATGACCACCGCATATTCCCGGAGCAATATGGCCTTAGTTGCTAATGCTCCTAAAAACCAAACAAACAAACCTTCTTACATCTGGTAAAAATTTTCTTGTTATTCCTCCTTTATTCAAAGTCTCCCATCGACTTTTCCAAATCTCTAGCAACTTATTCCATACTATTCTTTTCTTCCACTTCATATCTTCTATTTCCAGCAGCCCATATGATTTACATCGTCGCAAATAATAGCACGGTGCCCTGTAGGCCAGCAATAAATCCAATGGCAGTTTCCTAGTTATAACCCGAATTGCTTCATTGGATACAGTTCTACACACTATTAACATTAGTTTCTTTCTATTGAATACAACTTTCGTTTATCCCATTCCTTCCACTAACCATATTAATGCATAGTAAGTTGTTATCGGTGCATTCATATAAAAGATTTATTACTACCCCTTAATACTCCATTGCTTCCTGGTTATGTGAGGTAACATTCTTAGAAATATTTAAAATTTTATCACTTATTGCATTGATATGTCAATAAAATTTATATGCCTATGGATATGCACTCTTAAATACTTCAAAGTTATCACTGATTGCAGACTGAACTTTCCTATCTTTATATGTGAATATCTCCTTACAGACAGTCTCCCCATCAATAAAATCTTGGTTTTTTTCCCCAGAAATCTACAATGTGTAGTTTATACCACTCGTTCAATTCTAACAATACCCTATTTGCTATTATTTCCAGTTTTGCTCTCGATCTTTCTTCTACCGTTATCACTAAGTCATCTGAATAGGCAATCATGTAGACATCTTGAAATGAAATACTCTCCTCAACCTATCGACAACATTACCGGATCAAAAACGGATCCTTGTGGACATCATTTCAATACCTTCCTTGTTACTGCTTCATATTTGTTCTTAACTGTCACAAATCTATCTCTGAGGTAATCTTTAATTATATTATAGATTTGCGAGGAAAAGAACATATAGCCTTCAACATCATTAGAACACTATCCCAACTAATGTTATCAAATGCACCAGCGAAAGCTCCCAATCACGTGCTTAACATCTGCCTCTTCTACTATATTTTAAGTCATATTACTGCATCTGTTGCTTTCCCTTGAGTAATGTCGCTGCTCACACGTTCCCCTACACGAAGCAACCATCTAGCTTCTTGAATCCCATAACCGCCATTTGTCGAAGTCGCTGATATCGTTATCGAGCGTAATGTCTCGGCAATCTCCACAATCTTCTTGAACTCTGAAGTTAGTTCCTGCGAGACGGAAGCCTGTTAACTGCATCACACACCCATTGCTTCGAACTCCACGATCTTTGCGTTCGTTTTTATATAAACCGAAGCTTCCCCCCCCCCAATTCATCCCGTATTTTAATCATTCGTATATCTTTGCCCAACTCATCCGCCTGCTGATTTCCATGCACTTCAAATCATTCCTTCTGGCTGCAGCAATTTTAATGTCCCAGAGTATAATATACATTTCAGAAAATTGCTACATTTCTATTCGACTCTTCAAAGAGTCAAACTAAATGTCGGCAATGAAGAGAAACTATAGCTCTTGCAGTACCCTAACACCACCAGGAAGATCCAACCTTTCGATAATATTCATGCTAAAAGTCTTGAATTTTTCGCAATTAGCGTTACCATTACGGACCTTTTACGATGGCAGCAGATAACCTATTTTATTTGAAAACAAATTTTGCTGACATTTAGAAGTTCCACTGCACCCTGTAATAGACAATCTCCTTCATTTGCGAGTAATAATAAGGATTGAAAAAAATTACTGTATTTACAGTTAACCATCATGTCATTTCATCGATAAAAAATAGAATGTGATTATTGGCAATCAGCTCTTCTGTCCATTCCTCTATACTGAAAATGAAGTCAAATATGGAGGTTCCTTGCAATAGCACTGTTCTATCCCTGCTCCATTCCATAATGCAAGAGTTATATCTGCACAGTTAACTCTTAAGTTATAAAATAGTTGCAAGATATCAGCCTGATGCTTTAACGGTAAAGCGACAAATCTTAGCCAGATAAAGGAAATCCTCAAGAGCAAAGCAAGGAACAGGACGCAAACAGCAATGCTTTCATGAGTGTCAGCAACGATGAGAGAAATGAGGTGTTGCATTATTGCAAACTTTCAGATAACTGTGAGGAAGACTAGCTATTTGAGATAAACTCAAAACTATTATATTAGGGCCACCCATAATTTCTTATATATGCTGATATATGTATTATGTCGAAAAAACCCCAGTTTCTGGGAAAAAAAACCTTGCTATCTACGTCCGAGACCGACTAACTCAGTCACGGAGTGAAAAAGCCCATTAAAGTTCCTCGCGTCATCGAGGGGATTCGAACCCGGGCCTTTTCCACCCGGTGTAGGGAGGACGGTGACGACACCATTGCGCTACCAGCGCAGACGGTGTTTCAGACAGTTGTCACCAGGACTACTACGAGATATGTGCCCGAGACTACTATTGAAAAATGCAAAGTTTCCTCTAGGCGAAGTTCCTGACATAATGGCATAGTGGTTTCGTCCCTTGTCAACCGTTTGAAGATATGAGAGTTCGAATCTCATCGTAGACTGGAGGATTCTTAGCCGATCTCAAGAGGGAGGGAGTAGGAATTCTCCTTGAATTAATATGTCCGTGAATTTACACTTGTACAAACACAATACACAGTGCAATATCGTCTCAGACGCTCATTACGTCATAAAATCAATAACAGTAGCAGCAAAAGCTGAAGGGTGCTTCCCCTCCCAAGACACTCTCGCTTTTTAAGCCAGACTGAAGTATCCTCTGAGGTGGAGGTGCTAAACTTAAGGATTTTTTCCAGTTTTTCGACCTGAGAAGAGAAAAATCGGGCTCGACACATATGAAAAGTTATAGATTAAAGACAACACATTGCCGCTTCACAGTCTGATACCTTGGGGCTAATTCAAAGCCAACTAGTAGGCCGTAATTTTTATTCCATAAATCATATTTTCATTTTATTCCATATTTCATGCTGCCACAAACCAGCCGGATGAAAATTTATAAAAATTACATTTAAATATAAATAAATATAATAATTATCTAATTTATAATTATATTATTAATTTATCATTTTAATTTAATTTATAAATAAATTTATTTATAATTATAACCTAAATTCGTAGATTATTTTGGAGGTTATGGTTTCTCGACCTCCATTTTATTTTTGATTTCAAGTAATTCGCTGTGGAAAACAGCTGTTCATATTTAAAAGTAATTCTTATTAGGAGCATTTTATAGAGCACTGGTGAAGATTACATGGCAAGATATGGTCCCACTCCAAAATTCAGAGGAATAACAAAAATAAACATCAAGAAAAAAACCACGAGACTGTCAAAGTCCACGCAAGTTCCAGAAGATTAAATTTTTATTGCGAATTTTTTTTTTTTTTTCGCAAGTTTCCAAGAGATACGTGAAATGAAAGACTGGTGGAATTTGCAGAATCTCGAGGGATGTCAGTAATGAACACTTTTTTCAAGAAAAGGGTGAACAAAAAGTGGACATGGTAGAACCCAAATGGATTAACAACTAATGAACTCGACTTCGTCCTAACTAACAGATATATTGCGAACGTACTGATGTTACTGTCCTGAACAAGGTAAAATGTTAGAAGTGATCACAGAATGGTAAGATGCACACTTGATATAGATGTAAGAAGAGAAAGGAAAAAACCTGACTTGAATAAAGAATACAAAGGTTTTTGAGATAACAGAAGAGGAGAAAAAAGCAGTATGCACTGGAACTTAAGAACAAGTTTGAACTTCTGCAGACTTTTCAGCACCAAGATATCGACAAGAAATACAATTTTCTGAAGGTGTTAAGCCTGAGAAACCTATAAGGTGAAAAGAAATAAAAATTAGTTAAGGAACACTTGTCGTGATGAACGGAAGACGACAAATGAAAAGCAAGATAAACACCGACAAGGACAAAATTGAATATACTGAATTATGCAAAGCCATTAGAAAGAGACTCAGATGGGACATAAGAAGATCTAACACAAGAAAAGTAGAACAAGCTTTAAGGGAAAACAAAGGATTTAAATCAGCAGCCATGAGCAGTAATGCAGAAACTGAAGAATAGCGATGGTGTACTTATCAATAGTAGAGAAGGCATAATTCAAATAGCAGAAGACTATTATAAAGAGTTATACAAGGAGCAAGGGAATGATACCAGCAGTGGGGAAGATGGATCAGAAATTAGCAACACATACGACATGCCCGATATTCTTCCTGATGAGGTAGAACATGCATTGAAGAAAATGAAGAATCAGAAAGACCCGGAGTAAGATGAAGTTACTGTAGAGTTCTTAAAATTAGGAGGAAGAGACATGACAGAATCTGGCAAGACTCTTCACAAAATACATTAGGAAAGGTGTGAAAGCCTAAGGAGTGGAATAACGCAGTCATAGTTCTGCTGCATGAGAAAGGAGATAAATCAGAAAAATTGGAAATTATAGACCAATCAGCTTGTCTCACATCTACTAGTTGTTCACAAGGGTCATTACTAACAGATTAGAAAGAATACTTGATGAGAATCAACCGAAAGAGCAAGCTGGCTTTAGGACAGGATTCTCAACTATGAATCACCTTCACGTAATATCGCAGCTAATGGAAAAAGCAATTGAATATAAAACACCATTATGCCTGGCATTTGTAGATTATGAAAAGGCATTTGACTCCATACAGAATATGGCAATGTTTCGGGTACTGGAAAGACAAGGCATAGCACCCCATACATTATGATTTTGAAGAAAATATGAGAACGCTACCACCTTTATTGGAATAGCCAAAGACAGTAGCAAATTTAAAAATGAGAAAGGAGTTCGATAAGGATACACAGTATCTCCGAAGTTGTTTACTGTTGCCCTTGAGGAAGCTTTCAGAAGATTAGACTGGTCGCAGAAAGGAGTCACTGTGAATGGAGTGTACCTAAACCATTTACGATTTGCAGATGACATTGTGATCATCTGCCACGATCCCAAAGAATTAGAGGAAATCTTAATCAGTTATGCAGAGTTAGTAAGGATTTCAGACTAAAGATGAATATGGCTAAAACAAAAGTAATGATGAACAAGTATGCCACAGAAAGGGAAATAATGATTGAAGGAGCAGTAATTGAAAAGGCGGAGTCATATACTTATCTGGGACAAGTCATTAGCTGTAATAATGATAAATGGCTGGAAATCAAGAGAAGAATAAATTTTGGATGGATAGCATTCAGGAAATATAGTCACATACTGAGAAGCAATGTCCCAGTTTGTCTGAAACGTAAAATAATGAACCAATGTATACTCCCCACCATGACTTGTGCAAGTGAAACTTGGGCACTCACCAAAAGAATGGAAGAGATGCTGAAAACTACACAGCGAAGAATGGAACGAATTATATCAGGAATCAGACTGTTGGATAAGAAGAAAAACACATGGATTAAGTAGAAAACACAAATAAAGGACATTATGGACTAAGAAAATAACAGAATGGTACCCAAGAGGAGCTAAAAGAAAACCTGGAAGACAACAACGGAGATGGACAGATGAAATTCACAACAGTAAATGGATGGCCATTGCACAAAACAGAAGGAACTGGAAAGTTGCTGGAGAGGCCTTCATCCTGCAGTGGATTGAAAATGGCTGATGATGATGACGTGAAAAGGATTGCGGTCTATCTCAGTCCATGGGCTAGACCCATTCCTGGTCTAAACGCCAGAACTGAATCACTTTGTCCATCAACAATTCATTTGTTATTAATTTATTCTTTTGGTATTTCGTGTTTAATTTGTTGCTGTTCATTTTGAAAAAATACTTAACTTTAATGGACGAAGAAAGAACCACATTACTTGCAGACACACCAAACTTTTCCTTAATACCAAAAAAAGAACCTTACAATTAGCAAGTACCATATTTTACAATTTTCATATAATCTTACTGTATTTGAAAATTGTAAGATTACTATTTTCAAATACAGTATTTAAATAATGAAAATAAAGTGTACAGCACTTAAACATAAGGGAAAATTAATTAATTTCTTATTTCAAGAAGATATCAAATAGTTCATCCGGAGGTGTAGAAATATCACAGACGTGTCAGAGGTCCATGTGTAGAAGCTGCACCTGGAATCATGCCACAATCTGTCGTCATGGCTTGGTTCGCTAAACATTGATATCTGAAAGAACGATGTCGCCACTTTATGTAAGAGGGCGATAGTAGTCGCTTCAAGCTTTTCCTCCTGTCATTCTTTGTTTCGGTCCTTAAATAGACTACAAGAATGTTAATCACGTGGAAAGAACTGAAGCCAAAGGAACCTTCCCTTTAATTAGGATTCTCTTAACTATTTTAAGTAAATCCGAAGGGGGGGGGGGGTTAGATGGTTTTAGTTCAATGACGTTATCCCGTCATTTCAATGTGCAATTGAGGTTTTATTAACCCTTTACCTATCCGTATTTTTCCATCCTCAAAGGGGATTACTCTGAATTTCGCGATATTCTAGATTTATAAGATATATCTTAATATATTTTAAAAACATGAACTGCCGACGGTATCGTATTGTTACGAACTCTGGCAAGAGCTGGAAGGAAAACGACTATAATCTGCAGCAACAGCAGCAGTGGGCAACAAAAGTTTCAAAATAACTTCGGAAAATAATATTTACTCATTCCGACGAGACAAGTTTCTTAACGAAAGTTACAGCAATTACAATAGTAGAGAAGAATTATTCTACCAAGGGATGAATTATAATTTAAACAGATGCTTAATGCGTGCTCAGCTTTCTATTGACTGTAATCCTATTAACTATTTTAATGATCAGCCTTAGTGCATTCTCCTGGATATTTGTAAAGACAATACATAAACTTGTAATGTATACATTATCCAAATGTCGTCATCGTTCATAAGCACTTGTAAATATTAACTATTAGTAGTTTTGCACAGCAGATCCTAATAGAGGGAACTCCAACCGTATCGGAATTAAAAGTGAATTTAACTTTTAGTAGGGTTAAACTTGAGGCTTACTAAATACTTGTCTAACATTTCCTGTTCCAAAGTATTTAAAATGGGAAAGGCCTAAACATGTGACATCGTAAACTTGTACCTTGAACTCAACGTTATCCTGTTATTCTTGGCAATCTGTTGTAGCTAGCAAGAGTTCGAGTCCCTTCAACTATCAGATCCTCATCAGGAGAGTACGAGTAAAGAAAACAGATGGATGATAAGATTTCTTAGTAAGGTTCTTGAAGTGCGAAGATTTGAGCAGAACGGGAAATCAAAATTTGCAGATTTTTAGAAGAAAAGTCCGGAATCGGAGCTTTTTTCCTAGACACATCACCAACTTCAATTTCTCAGGTACTCATTTACGTATTTGCCAAAGTAATTAGATGGCTAGATAAATTCCTAGATAAATAATTGGAGGCCAGCAAATAAAAATAAAATAGTAATTTACACAAATATCCAATGACATCTGCAACATTTTTTCAATTACTACACACATTAATATAAGTTTTTTTTCTTTGTGAATATGCCCAATAAATTATTCCAGATTATTAATTAAGCAAATTTCAATGTAGCATAACTCAAATGGATGAAAATTCACACTTTTGCAATTAAAATCGAACTGGATAAAATCGAAATTACTAAACTCGCATGTTTCAAAATAATATATAAAAGACACGAACCAACTTTCTAAAAACTCATTTTGGAAATAAAAAAAATATGTCTGTGTCTAACTCATTAATCAGTTGCGAAGAGTAAAATGATATACTAGAAGAAAAATAATCAGTGCAGAACAGAGAAACGAAAGTTGTTGTTATTTGGTTTTTTAGGAGCATTAAGCAACTAAGGCTATATTGCTCCGGGGATAGGCGGTGGTCATTCCCTGACCTTTCCGCATCCCCGGTACTTGATTAGACCGGGGCTCGAACCCCGGTCTAATCAAGAAGTGTGTGCTACACACTGCTGCTCCTGCCCACCTGGCTACGGAGGCGCTAGAGAAACGAAAGAGTACCACCAAGAAATTGGCAGAACACAGAATTATAATCAGAACAGATATCCAAAAAGATGTTTCCGAAACACAAATAAAAGAATAAATTTAACATGACAACATTTGACATAATAAAAAGCATTAGTAGAGGCACATGATGCAAGAAAACAAGCTTATATAGCCAGCAAAAAAAAAACCACCCTCCCATTTCACCCATCTATCCACTCCAAATATTTGTCTAGTTCTGCCTTGAACTTATTTAAGTTGTTGGCCTCCACTACAGCAGATGAAAGTTTGTTCCAACTATCAACCACTCGTTGGCCAAAGACGAATTTCCGCACATCTATTCTACAATTGTCTTTCCTCAATTTGAATTTATGTCCCTTCAGGTGAGTAATCTGCGCAGTAGGAAGAATACCATCAGCATTGAGCTTGTTCAAACCATTCAACCTTATACACCTCAATTAGATCACATCACAGGTGTCTAGTCTCCAGAAGCTGCAATTTCCAGAACTTAAGCCTTTCTTGATAACACCAACCCTTTGTTCCACTCTCCAATCTCGTTGCCCTTCTCTGTACTCGTTGCAACAACTCTACATCTTTCAAAATATGAGGCCTCCAGTCCTCATGGTGTGGCCTAACCATTGCCTTATATAAGAGGACAATCACCCCTTATCTTTGCTAGCAAAATTCCTGTATATCATTGACAAGATACCATGAGCAACCACTCTTGCATCCTGTCTGCACTGCTCAGGAAACTTCATATCTGACTGCACAATTACCCTCAGATCCTTTTCATTCTCCACGTATCAGTTGATACGTTACTCTGGGGTTACTGCTATCCATATGCAGTCCTTTACATGTGTCAACGTTAAACTTCAATTGCCACCTCTCAGCCCATCTGCTCAACTTTTCCAGATCCTGTTGCAGTAGCGTACAATCATTACTGTCATTCACAACCCTGCCAACCTTCGTATCGTCTGCAAACTTAAACATTAATCCTGTTATACCTTCATCAATATCATTGATAAATACCGAAAACAGCAATAGGTCCAACAGCGAACCCTGGGGTACTCTACTAATAACATTAGTCCACGAAGAGCAGTGTCCATTGAGATAATAATACATTATCTGAACTTTATGGTCACAGCCTGAAAGATAACGCTACTAATGGGACCACATGTCACAATAATCTAAAATATGTATGATTAGCTGCCTGCGCAAGGTTAATATTGCAATCTCACTGGAAATAAAGAGATTAAATATTTATAAAATCATTCTGTTAACAGAAACTTGTCTGCGCTTTATAAATTTTCAAATCATCTGCAAACAATTGTCATTTGGTGGTATGTCATAATGCCAACGTCGACTTCAGATAAATCATTAAATAGAAAATAATAAAACACAAAGGGAAGCCCAAGGGGGGAACCTTGGGGAAACAACGCAAGATGGAAAAAAATAATTGTAAGAATCACTACATCAGAGACTACAGAGACCAACTGCTCTGTAAAGTGATTGATTTAATTTATTACAAAACCAGTTGGTTTTATAATAAATTAACAATTCGACTTAAATTAAGGGATGGGGTACACCATAGGAAAGCAAAGTTTATTACATAAAACTTTGGGGGTGGACATAGAGAAATAAAACATGTTTATAACCTAACTCCAAACTAATAAAATAAGACTAGCACATTGAGGCACGAAACCGATTCGAAGTCGGAGAGAAACAGGCTTATCTCGTTAAATAAATGGTCTCCGACATATGGGATATAATATTAATAATATAAATTCACGTATAATTGTGAAATTCCGGTTTGAAACCTTTATTCTTGAAGACTGGAACAATAAGAACTATGGGATTTTCATCAGAACTAGGAGTATGGACTCATGGCAGCATGCCGTGATGGGTATATTGTATGATTAATATGATTTCTAATAACAACTACAGCAGTACGAATATCATCAGAACCCAACTATATAAAACCCAAACAGTCCTTCCTTCCCAAAAGTTGTCAAACGGAAAAATACAAGTGGAAAAAAAAAATGAGCAAATGAAAAACAACTGAGTAAAAGTTTGAACCCTGATGGAAAAAAAAAAAAAAAAAAAATGGAATTCCCCCCCCCCCCATCAGGGGTAGCAAATCAAAAATTAAACTCATAAAATGGGGTAGAATACGATTACGTTTCAGCAAATGTTTAATGAAATACCAGAATGGATTCAATAAATTTGCAATACTGACGAGCTTGATAAAAACTGCAGCTGTGCTCACTGTAAATGCCACAAAGGAGAGAATGGTATGAAACACTCATTAACTAGTTCTAACTCATTCGATTATGAAAACTTTACATCTCTACAAACCTAGATTGGACTGCAAAATGAAATCCTTTAATTTCGTATTGAGATCAGTTCGGTAGAAAGGTTTCATGGATGTCATACATGTCTTAAACTGCCTGCAACAAATCAAACAAACACTATTCGAAGGTTCAATCTCTGTTTGCCGCTCCTTCCCTAGAGGATCCTAATAGATGTTTATTAATCTGAAGAATATTAAGACGTCGTCGTCGAGAATTAGTCAGCGGTTGGCGAATGGTACTCTCTTAATAGCTGTCGATCATTAAGAGAAAGAAGTTTCCTCACTTCCTTCCATCTATTTGAACCTTCTCACATTGCCATTACACTAATGGAAGAGGACATTAGCGCATAAGTCATTCCGACATATTAACGCCGAATTTGTTGTAGCTTTATTAGGCCTCGTAAAACGTTGCTTGTAATATTGTGTGTCTTTAACTCCTTGGATGTTACCCATTAAATGAATTAGGCCTTCACGGCCGAAGAGAAGAACATGAAGCGATTCCAAGAAGCAAAAGTATCCCGGAATGTATTGTAGTGACTATATCTTTCGCAGAAATGAGCCGACCCTACACAGCTAAACGTTCTCTTTAATAACTTGTAACAACGGGCGAACACGATTTATCGCCCGTGTTCCCGTTAATTTCTAGTGTACTTTTGTCAGCTAAAAGAGTTCGTTTGCGACGGATTTTTATTCTTGTGACAGTTTATTTTCCCTCGCACTCATTTCGAGTGATTCTGATCATTCTTTACACATCTTAGCAGGGTTACTTCTTGGAAAACACTTATGTTGATCTTCCATCCTGCTGCGTTGCTCACATTGGTTCTTGGTGTGCTGTATTTGCATCCCTTGCCTCTGCGCGTTGCCATGGATAAGAGGTAACCTTCTGCCCAATAGGGATGAGAGAGAGAGAGAGAGAGAGAGAGAGAGAGAGAGAGAGAGAGGGGGGGGATGAATATGACGTGAAAACAGCAGGAAGGATTAAATAGCAACATCAGATCTATCACGTTTTCTGTGACGTAATCGAGGCAGCTGACACAGCTGGAGCTTCGTTCTGTTACGGCATGTCAAGCGATGAAGAGTGACAGTGGCGGCGCTCTTGTCTTACTATGCGCACACACTACAGCTACACGCATCCGGGTAACTCTCCCGGCTGGGGCAGTCTGGGATCTTGTTTGGCATGCTTGGCGGTCATTGTCAAACTAAGCCTCGTGGGAACGCTTGAATATCCTGGTTTCCGAACTGGCGCCAAAATTCTTCTCAAAATTTCCAAATTACATTTCATCGAAAAATGGGGGTTTACCCCCGTGCTGCGGCCGCGTGGAGCAGATCTTAGCTACGTGCCCGCGGCCCGCGCTTACCGCCTGCCGTCCTTGCACTCCCCATGTGGGCTCAAGATGGAGTCAACGGATGCAGGTGACGGGAGTCTGTTCGTCAGTAGCGGATGTGACAAGCACCTTCTCACAGCTGTTACTAACAACAACGATGTTTGTCCTTCCAGGTCGTTGCCGAAGCTTGACGATGCCGGAGGCGATGGTTGCGGCCAACCCAACTCCTGCTACAGCGCTCTGTCCTTCCTGTCCCTGCAGGCTGTGGGAAATTTCGAGCCGATCCCTCACGATCACGACTTCTGCGAGAGAGTCGTCATCAATGTCAGCGGACTGCGCTTCGAAACACAACTGCGAACGCTTAATCAGTTTCCAGACACGCTGCTCGGAGATCCTGCCCGCCGCATCCGTTACTTCGATCCACTACGGAACGAATACTTCTTTGACAGGAACCGGCCTAGCTTCGACGCCATCCTGTATTACTACCAGAGCGGAGGTAGGTTACGGAGGCCCGTCAATGTACCGCTGGATGTGTTTGCGGAGGAGATTAAGTTCTATGAACTGGGCGAGATGGCCTTCAATAAGTTTCGCGAAGACGAAGGCTTCATCAAAGAAGAAGAAAAACCATTGCCACACCGTGAGCTGCAGCGGAAGATCTGGCTCCTCTTCGAGTATCCAGAAAGTTCTCAGGCAGCAAGAGTCGTCGCCATTATTTCTGTAGTTATCATCCTTCTGTCTATCTTCATATTCTGCCTAGAGACCCTGCCGGAGTTCAAACACTATCGCCTGTTTAACACTACCAATAACATCACCAGGGTGATCGAAGACGAAGTGCCAAGAACAACAGACCCTTTCTTCATCGTGGAGACTTGCTGCATAGTTTGGTTTACATTTGAACTTTTGGTGAGGCTTATAGCGTGTCCTAGTAAAATGGCTTTCTTCAGGAATGCCATGAACAGCATTGACTTAATGGCAATCATCCCCTACTTCATCACCTTGGCAACGGTGGTGTCAGGTGATCGTCCGGCCGAGAGGCCAGTAAATGAACGTGGAAATAATCAAGCCATGTCTTTAGCGATACTAAGGGTGATCCGTCTCGTCAGGGTGTTTCGGATTTTTAAACTGTCAAGGCACTCCAAGGGCCTGCAGATCTTGGGTCGGACGCTGAAAGCCAGCATGAGGGAA
Organism: Mastigoproctus giganteus; assembly: GCF_048544385.1. Lineage (NCBI taxonomy): Eukaryota > Metazoa > Arthropoda > Arachnida > Uropygi > Thelyphonidae > Mastigoproctus > Mastigoproctus giganteus. Next base: position 110,826,210 of record NC_143586.1, on the reverse strand, counting down.
CTCGGGCTGCTCATATTTTTCTTGTTCATCGGGGTTATTCTTTTCTCCAGTGCTGTCTACTATGCCGAAGCAGATTCGGAGAGGTCGTACTTCAAGAGTATTCCCGACGCCTTTTGGTGGGCTGTAGTTACTATGACTACAGTAGGATATGGTGATATGCGACCTGTGGGGGTGTGGGGTAAAATTGTGGGGTCTCTGTGTGCCATCGCTGGAGTGTTAACGATCGCTCTTCCAGTGCCAGTGATCGTCTCCAACTTCAACTACTTCTACCACCGGGAGACGGACCAGGAGGAGATGCAGTCTCAGAACTTCAATCACGTGACCAGCTGTCCTTATCTCCCTGGGTCACTGGGTCCCAAAGCAAAGCGGGATTCACTGAGCGAGTCTACCTCGGACATAATGGAGCTGGAAGATGGGATTCTACTCTCCAGTGAACATCAACAGCTTAAAAAGAGTATATGCAATCCAGTCCATAACAACAACGTTAATGCTTTGTCCATAGAGACGGACGTTTGATGTCGGCTGCATTCTGTCTGAGAAGGTAATAGCCTATACTCTTCCTTAGAAAATAATAGGTTTAAATAATTTTACAGTTATTAAGTTGCATGTTAATATTTTAAAATATATGCCATAACGTTTTTCTAATTATAGTATGTCAGGAACTTTCGTTTAGAAACTCGTAAAAATAACTCCCATCACAATGTTCCAAAAAATATATTTGAACACATTGGATTCATTTGTAAATATGTACGATCATAATAGAATAGACACTGAATACGTTAATAAAAGCGTACAAAGTGTGGCCAACACTGGTAATCCATTATTCAATTTGGTGTTCTATAATCAGAAGACCGCAAGATACAAAAATCGCTTCCGCTACTTGTGATGCGGAGAAACGATCTTTGTGTTTAGCAGTTAATAATCAAGGAATGGAAACCATGTATAAAAGACATGATATAAATGTTTCACATGTGGCACACACTAAGCGAATGACAGCTAAAACATTTATCAGATATTTATAATTAACTTGGCATTGTCTATATCATTATTTTATTACTAATATTTATTACTCCTATATTATTATTACCATGTTTAGTAATAAGCGTTCTTTTTGTATAAAATTGCTTGTTTGTATGTTTATATACATCTTATTACCAATTTCCCCCGCCAGCTAACAAAAATACTCCATCCGATGAGGATTAAAAGGAACAAGCAGCAGAGTATAACTAGAGTCATTTTCAAGGAGTAATGATATGTATCATTGTATATGAATGCATTTATAATTAACAAGTGCGAAGATTTGGTAGCTGCAGTTTATGGTACGTACACGGTATAAATCGTAATATTTTAATAGCTCACTTCTTGTGTGTGCGTGCAAGGTATCACGCATACAACAAAATTTGCGAGAATTCAGTTGTCTGAAATGTTCATAGAAATGTTTTTCAGCCTTGCTGTTCAAATCCCATTGATAATGAACACTGATAACGCTGTACTGCTTTTTAATATTTGCTCAAAGATAGCGTTCATATGCAGTCGTGAAATTAAATATATTTTAAAGATTCTCCTCCAGGGAAATATTATGACATACTGTAATATACAGTCTTTAAACTTATCTGATTAAAAAATCCCTTCAACTAGCATTCGTTTAGTGATACAGTACGGATTGTAGTGCTAGACAGAATTATTGAAAATTCATAGCATTTATCTTCATCTCATCTAAGTCGATTTTAGTCTTAACTCTATTGCTTAAGGCCATTAAATGCACAGAGGCACTTTTAAAAAACAGCTGTAAAAAGAGAAGAGAATTTTAAGATTCCTTTCTATTCTCTCTTTTTTTTTTTAAATTTCTTTTTATTGCTTGTTGTCCACAGAACCCAGCCAGACAGGGTAGCGAGAAATTTTCGTATTATAAATAAAACGAAAATAAACAGTTTCACAAAATAATATCAAAAATAGATCGCAATAATTGTTTCTAAAATAATAGAGTTTCATAAAAACAGCTTGTAAACAAAACGTCGGCAAACTGAGTAGAATTAAATAAATTCGTGTCACCGTTAAAAATAAAGTGTCAAAAACTCCATCACTTTCTGAAAGTTTGAGAAAATGATGGGGGGGGGGAGGTTCTTCAGCAGTTCCTTAGGAGACCTTAAAATTAATGTTATCGAGGGTTTTGGGGACTTTTATACTCCCATCATTTTAACATGTACCACTATCTTGTTGTTACTTGCCATATTAAGAGTCAAATATGCTTTAAGAATTTGTTAGTAAGAACATTATAAAAAACCTGAAAAGTTTCTGTTAATAAACTCCATTTCCCTGAAGTTCTCGTAGTTTCAACTGCAAACTGAAAGTTCTATAAAAAATATAACACCAATCTCTCTACTCCTGAACACCTTTCAAATATATATATATATATATACATACACTCGCGCTTTAAATCTTCTTAAACTGTTTGACTAAAGGTAAATTTCTTTAAAAACAGTCTACAATTATCTTTCTCTAATTGAATCTATGTCTAGCATCACCTGTTTGCATCATCCTAGAAAGGGAAAATGCCTCCATCATTAAGATTTTAACTCTTTTAAAAGGCTCAATCAGATTGCCTAACTTCTAAAATTTGAAGCTTACACAAATGGAGTCTCTTCCCATATGGGTATCCCTTTGCATACAGGTCTCTTGTTGCCCTTCCACATATATCTTTCCTGAAATGAAGCATACACACCTATATACAGGATTCAGGATGTGGTCTGGCCACTGATCTGTAGAAAGCGATAATTGCTTCTTTAAATCTCCTGGAAAAAATTCCTATATATCACTGACAGTTACACCGTGTGCTCATTGAGGCTTTGGCTGTCTTTGTAGTCTTAATGTTGAGAGAGAACGTCATACCAGCATTCTATTAAAATTCCAAGGGTCTTTTCATCTTCAGGAGCGTTGGGTGTGCTACCCCAGCATCAAAGCTTAATCTTCCATTTTTAGAGCAGTTGCTCTGATTTGTTTATCTCATTGAAGCAGCCTTACCTGGTTCTCGTTGTTAACAACCCTGCTTGACTTAATATCATCAGCACATATTGACATGAAACGTATGCTACCATTACCAAATATCATCAATGAAAATTAAAAGCAAGAAGGCTCCTAGCACAAAACCCTGAGTAATCTCACTCATAACGCTGGTTTCCGTGTATTGCCCATTTATAACCACTTTTTGTCTTCTACCAATTAATCTACACCCAGTGCCACACTTCGCCAACTTGTGTACAAGTACAAGAACGCGCGCACGCGTGTGTTAAGCGCCAAATAAACTAAAACCATAAAGTGTCTGTGTATCTTGTCGGTAAATTCAAATGTTTCTATTTGCTTTTTAGCTGGGAGAAAAACCCGCATTTCCGGGATAGAGAAAAAAAAAAAAAAAAACCAATGCAACTTTCGCTCAGAACGACTAACTCGGAGTTGAGGTAAACTATTCGACATGATCAAGCCTTCTGTTACTCCGTAAGGTTTTATATTTGCGCCCCTTGGCCCACTAACGATGAATACCTCTTATTTGTTTAGAGCCTTATACATCTCAGTTAGATCTGAGATGTATAAGGCTGATATGTGTAATTGGCAAACTTTGATGTCCACACCTTCTAAGCAGCTCTTCATATGTATATCAATTCGTAATATCATTTGTTATTTTTTTAAATAAGAACATACTGTACAGTGATTAGAGCAATAGTTCTCGTGTATGTACATAACCAGAAATATCAAGTTGAGACGAAGAACTGAAAAATTTACTATTAACAAGAGTGTGGAGATTAATAAAATTCCTAGCGATATTGTAAATAAAATAAGTCCATGCAAATCGTGCAGAGAACGGAGAGAATAAACAAATTACTGAGTGCGAAAAGAACTATAAATTCCGGTGATGAAACGTTACACTATTCTTTAGACACAGAAATCGAAGAAATTTTACTTGGATAATCCGATAATCAACATTATCGGACAAGTATTGTAGGTAGGGAGACCAGACAATGTCATAATAATCTAGCATAAGAAGATAAGTTGTTTGTACAACACCAAAATGGCAGAATTCCCTCTAAAGAAACACGCCGAGCATTATTAACGCAGTAACAAGAACGATCGTCACGATGGTATTAAGGTGAGAAAAAGGATGCAAATCATAACGAAAGATAACGCCCAGGTCTTTAAATTGGTCAACAGAGTCAGTGTACTCACCTGAAAGTAAATAATCAAATTGGCGAGATGCCGTGGTGCTTAGGTTAGAACCTACATAACTTGCATATCCTTGGATTCAGTGCCATGTTACTCTCTTCGAGCAAATCGAAAAAGACTGAATCTGTCGTGAATCAGACAAAGAATAAATCGTCGGATAAATTTTTAAAATCACCAGTAAACAACTGCCAATGGACTTTAGCAGACTGGAGATAAATCACTGAAGCAATTTAAAATGCAATTTAACAAAAGGCAGCAACAATCCATAAGATAAAATTTATTATTTAAAATCGTTGGAGGAGCAGAATCGAAAGCACGAGTCATATTTAAATATGTGTAGTCTATATGAAGTTCAAATTTACACGAATAAAATGTGTAAAGAGCGCTAAGTTTGAGCCTATAAGAGGCATAAAACCAAACTAAATTCGCAGAGAAAAGGCTATAAAGATAAACTGAACTTTTTAAAAATACTGACTCAAAGCTTCTATCCATAACACTAATATCGGCCGATAAACATGAGGCTCAGATTTAGTACACTTGTTCTTAAAGATCGGGATAATATTGTGTTTATAAAAACAAGGTTAAAAACCACGCGAAAAATAGCGGGTAAAAAGGGTAAGCATCGGAGTCAAGGATGTTCTAAGATTTTTAAGGAACCACATGTACAGTGTACAAAAGTACATGCGTGCTCGACCCGAGATATTTACATAATTGAACTTACATAGGCTTCATATAAAACAAAATTTATAGCAATAGACATTTGAATTTTAAAAAAATATAAAAATATAAACAAATAAATAGAAAAGAATAACAATAAAAATGCAGCAGGCAAAAAGTCCAGGTGTAGGCGGTCGTCGCAAGTTCAACAGTTCTTGAGGTATTCCTTTCTGTAGAGCTTGTCCTCACAGAACTTATCAGGGTTGATGCCTAGTTTATTATAGATTTGGAGGTAGTTGGCCGGAAACATGCCCCTAAGGGAATCAATGTTTGTAAGGGTAAACCGAAGAGGGTGGCAGGAGTCGCGGCGTTCACCTCTTGTCTTCTTTGTGCCAGAGATTAACGTGGATACAGATGGAGCATCTATTCGGCCTGTGATAAGCCAAGCTAGCATGAGTACGTTTCTTGTGGCAATGAGGTCTCCAGGTAGTGGTCCTAGATTAGCTTGGAGGATGAATCTAGAGATAGTAAAAGGGTGACCCACCACCCTGTTCATCCATCTGAGCAATCAATATTCCAGACTGAGGTGCTTTTTTAGGTGGGAAGCAGGAGCAGATGACTAAATTTCAGATGCGTAGGGAGAGATAGGGGTAATGCACCTCAGGATGTACCGACAAAGCAGCGCTGGCTGATGCACACCAACGAGCTCCTGACGCACTGCCCAAAGTGCCGCGTACGTCTTCTGTCTCATCCTGACAAAGTGAGGCTGGAAGGCGAGTCCAACGTTCCAGGTGAGGCCTAGGTCTGTGTGTGAAGTTACCCTTTGCACCCTTTCCCCGCCAACGAAGATTTGAACATCATTTTTAACTCTTTTTTTTGGTTATCGGTAGTTGAGCAGATATGGAAGGGTTCAGATGCAACCCAATTATAGCTAGATAATTTTCCAGTGTCATTATCTGCGTAGAGGCCTGTTGGTTAATATCCAAGATCTGATCAGGATGGTTTGAACTCACGTAGAATTTCAGATCATCGGCACAGGAGACAAAGTTAGGATTATATGCTAGGAAAGGTTCCAAACCTGCTGCGAAGAGAATTGTTGAAAGCACACTCCTTTGCGGGATGTCTCTTGTGACGTCGAACGTTAACGGGAAATCGTTGACAGTAACAGATGTCTGAGAAGTAGGATGGATTTCAAGATTTGTAGCAAGGTATCTGTCAGGCCGAAGTAGTGCTTCAGAATAGTAAGGAGCTGGTAGGTATATTCTATCGTATGCCGATTTAATGTCCAGGAAGATGATGTCAATCTGGGATTTGTTATTGATGGCCTGTTGGATTCTGAAGAGGGTATCTAGAAGATTTGTAGTTTTTGATCTCTTGTGCAGAACGGTAAGAAGGTACTCGGGCCTGTGACCAAAGCAGTGCTGGGAAATTGCTGGCTGAATAGCTTTTTCAAAGATTAAGTAAAGAGCAACTGATGGAAATTAGTCGCAGATCTTTCGGAGATTTAGGTTTCCTAATTTTTGGAATGGGCTTGACATGGTAAGATCTCCAAATTGATGGAACTCTTCCCGATTGTAAGATTTGGCTGAAAATGTGGAGTAGAAGGTCAACAATGTACGTGCTGCATAATTTTACTATGAATAATGGGAAACCGTCTGGTCCTACAGTAGCTTTGTTCGGTAATTTGTTGATGACATCAATCAGGGTCTCCCTAGATATTTCTGTATTCATTCATCTGTGCTCTAGGTAGCCAGTCCTGTGAGGGAGGGGAATCTGGATCCGGAAAATTTGCCTGCAGGAGGTTGCACTGTACCCATACCTGGACAAGCTTTTGATCAATGATATGATGGTTTGTTTGGTGTGATAGAATCCTTCTACCCCCTCTTCAACCTATCAAGAACAGCTTGGTTTAGGACTTGTCTTTTCTTTTTTAGGAAGTAAGTTCTTTCTTAAATATAGAGAGGTCTGGGGAAATTTGAGATTTTTGCCATTTCCGGTAGGCCGTCCTTCCTGATGAAGGCCAATTTGGTTTTCTTATTAAAACACCGATTCGACTTGCTACAAATCCTAATTTTCTTGGATGCACCACTGAGTGCAATTAACTTATTATGCTGGAGGCAGTTGATTTCTTAACCTCGTGTCGAACGTCAGAAAAGAAGGCTTATGTAAAAGAATGTTTCCGTTATAAAATCTTTATGCAAGCTATCTTCGGGTGAAGTAATGAAACTAATACTCCTAAACAGAGTTTCACACAGATAATCCACGAATGAATCAACAGAATCAAACTCAATCGCTCTGCTCCAATTCACTTCGAAAAATATTTATTTAATTAAGACCAATTAGCCTGTTTAAAGCAATATGAAAAGTGCCTGACTGGAATAAGGGTCACTAAGAAGGTCCAGTATCATAGGAGCATGATCGGACGAAACTACACTGAGTCGCTTTGAATAACAAAAAACCCAATGGGATCTTGACTGAAAACTAAATGTTGTAGTAGTAAGGTTTTAGGCGCATCAGCGACTAAGGCCATATTGCTCTGTGTACATTGCGTGTGTTCTGAAGTCGATTTTATGTTTGCGGTACGAAAAACTCGAGTTTCCGGAAGAAAAAGTTATGCTACCCTCGCCTGCTCCCGACCAACTCACCCAAGTTGTGAAAAAGGCCCATAAAAATTCCTCCCGTCATCGACGGGATTCGAACTCTGGTCTTTTCCACCCGGTGTGAGGAAGACGGGGATCCTATCAACTGTGTTAACCACGAGGGCGAAAACTAAATATAGTTGAGACGAATTTCTAGTGGCAAACGGACATAGCTGAAGTTATTGCTGTCCCAACTTCCTATTTCTTTTATGGAATGTAAAAGTAATAGGAATCTTCCTCTGAGTCATACGCATTAGGTACATTAAAATCTAAAACTATGGAATTGTAATAAAGCATTTAGACGACATTTCCATATCAATAATGTCATCTAAAAATTCAATAGGACATCCGCATTGACGGTGGAGGCAAATAGAATAACATTAAATAAAAATTAGTATAATTAATTTACAAGCAAAGATATACCTTCAATTGGAGAACTACGTTTGACCATTAGAACCTTGACCTTGTGATTCAGAAAGCGGCGGCAACTCCTCGACTTGAATTACGATCAACTTTTCTGATACCAATCTGCGTACAATTTCATCGTCTTTGAGCATTCACTTCGGTTTCTATTTTGTGCAATATCTTTTTAAAGGATATGTTAGGCGTGTATTTAGTGCCAAAGACACCAAGCTTATGAGGCGCTGATATATTGTGTCCATAATTGCGACTATTTTTCAGTCGATTTTCTGACGAAAAACTCGAGTTTCTGTGGGGAGAAAACTATACGACCTTATCCTAAAACCAATTAACTCAACCACTTGTGTAACAAGCCAATTAAACTTATCATTGAAGGGATTCGAACTCTGTGCATTTCCACCCTGTGTGAGAGGGTGGAAATGCACTTAGTGTGGTTTAGATGTTCACACAGTACTTAAGTAGCCTGTGTAACATCTAAAATTATTTTCCGAAACATTTCCTAATCAGCATGTAATTTCAGCTGCTCTTTCTAACTGAACTCAAATACCTATGACTAACGCAATCCCCATTAAGTTCATTAATTTCACCACATCAAAAGGTTACGGTCACTGCCAGTTAATGGCTCATTAACTTAAATATTTTTAATGGCAGGTGAATCTTTAGTAATGATCAAGTTGGAGAAGAACAGCAGACTAGATCTTATAAAGTTTACCATCGGGTAGCGAGTTCGAACTTTGGAAGAAGTTTCCAGCGAGGAGAAGAATGCTGAGGGGACGAATTTGGAAAACTTCGATGAAGACTTGGATAGGCACTTTTTTTTAAATATGAAAATAATACGAGTGAGGGGTTTTTGGCAGATGTGGAAGTTCGCTTCCTTGTTTCATTATGCTATTTTAATGCTAACACTAATTCAAGAATATTGACCTCATTAACGAGTTAATGTAGAAAGTAGCCATCTAGGCGGTAAAATAATGCACTAAAAATACGTGAATATCTTGACCAAATACCTTTCGTCTCTTTACAATTAGTTAGCAACCCCATAATAAAAATTCTAATTTGTTTTCCGACTCCAGTTGTACATATAACTGATCCTAATATAACGTATTCGTTGGATATGTAACTAAAGTATTCTCAGATTTGTTATTTCACTATTTATATCGCTCTCTAGACTGATTCAATGTATGCTGATATTCCCCCATCAAATGGATATACTTTCTGGAATCTATGATCAAAGGCAAACTTCTCTTCGTTATCACATTCTACCACATACATATCGTATTCAAATTCCGCATTCAGTATATCAGAATGGCGCCATGTTCCCAATAACCGTTATGTCAGAATTTTTTGATTCGACAAATACTTCAGTTTCATCTCTATGCTTCCAATTTATCAACTGTTCCTCTAGTGAAATCCACTGTCGAATGCCGAAATGCAAAAGCAACCAAAAACGCAGCAGAAACAAACAAATTGATATGTGGAAATTATATCAGTTGATAATTTTACATATCAATGAAATGACCCAATGACTGACCTATCTGTACATGAAATTAACCAGATGTTGGGACTTACCTGTTCTTGACTTGAACTAAAATGTTAAATAAGACCCAACCCAGCTTAAGATTACTGAGTGACTTACTGCAACATGACCTAAACCAGATGTTCGAGACTCAATCGCATTTGGAGTTGATCTAGATGTTTACAGATCATTACTGTTTGTTCCTGAATGAGGAGAGTTGACCCTCCCACTTGGCGCTGCCGGACGGAGTTCGGTCTGGTAGGACTGCCTGCTGATGATATGGCTTTTGGCCTTCTGAGCTGGATGCCCTTGCCCAGTTCACTATCCTTCCCCCCTCTCTGCTTCTGGTGGGGCTTGTCCCCACTGATTGCGTTCGTGGATGTCTACTCTATTGTCCCCGTATTCCTATCTGTCCCCCCAGTCTTCAGTCTCCTCTCCCCGCCTCTAATTACACCGACAAAGTATGCCCCTAACGTTAAAAGGTAAAAAACAACCAGTGTTAAATTTTGGTCTTACTCATTTTAACTATTTCGGCTTAACTTAATTACTAGTGTATACCCCCATTTTTTTTTTTTTTTTTTTTTTTTAAACACAAAAAGACCTTGCCACTGAAATTCTCGGAAACTTGGTGGCAGGGCCTGTCAGAGTACTTAAAAAATCTACTGGATGCCTGACCCGCCTCCTCGTGGCAAAGTGTGGGCAACGGTGGGTTCCACTAGGGACCAACAGCTAAATGGTCAGAAGAACAACAGAACATAATAGTACGCGACATTCCACTCCCCACACACTTAAATCTCTGGCCTCCACAGAGCACTATGATACAAAAACAGAGTACACAACGCGGAGATGGGGGAACCTCTGGTGCCGTCAGACAGCTGTTGCGTTAAACACTTTATTCCTCTAGCATTTAGTATACAAATTTGTTACAAAAAAAAAAAAAAAAAAAAAAAGTCGAGTGTCCGCATCTACAGATAAACAACTGGCCAGTAGCTATTAAAAAAAAAAAAAAAAAAAACACCTTCGAGATGTATTGTAGAGCAAAAAACAGTCATAGAAAGATCGAATTAATTTAAATATTTCATGTCATCTGTATACACGAACAGAAGGAGAAATAAACAGTCCTCCTCCGAAGGCATCATCGTTGATGAAACTGAAGAGCAAAGGCTCTGGTGAAAACTACTGTCGAATGCCGAAATGCAAAAGCAACCAAAAATGCGACAGAAACAAACAATTGGTATGTGGAAATTATATCACTTGATAATTAACCTAACCAAGTACATCATCGGTTCTATATTTCTTGCAAAAATATTTGAAGCTATTTTTTTCCAGAGAAAGTCAGACTGACCATCGAGCATGACTTTCTCAAACTGTACAGCTAAAAAATCTCCGCATCTTTTTGCTTCAAGAGCTTTCGGGTAAAAGCAAAAGCGATATAGATGTCCCGCGTCTTAGTTGTCGATAAGAAAAGGAATTATATAGTGAATTCTCATCCACTTGTCACTAAAGCGAATATCCTGGCATTCTACTAACAGCTGCGTATTTCTACGTTAGACTGCAAAGGAGATCGAATTCTGAGACAGTGGAATATGGACTACAGATTGCGATTCCTTATCCGCTTGGGTGTAATCTTGTAAGTCCCCTCATATTATGCTCTTGCGTGAGGTTTCTGCACGTGGTTTCTTGAACAACTTGAAGATCAATCTGAGCAGATCCTTCTTGAAGAAATTCAAAAAGAGACCGCTCAGATGTATTGGAAGCTCAATCTATTGCTATATTTTGGAGAATCTGATTTTACACAATTTGGACTTGAGACACGATTGTTTTTTATATACACAGGAATAAATCTCTAAAATCTAAATATGTGTTTGTATAATACCCACTACGTTATTGTAAATATACAGTGGGGTTGCCAAAGTTTGGCAGAGACCGCCTAGTACAATAAATAAAAAGTTGACAGGAAAAGTAATTAAGAAAATTGGCTGTAAAATTTTAATGGATAAGATATCATTTGAGAAAAGAATGCACGTATTTACTGGGATAATGGATGTTGAGTTAAGAAGCAGTAGACTAACCAAATGATTTTTATGGAGCGCGTCGTGCTTAATGGAGTTGACGTATGGCCACTAAAGAAGCAGAATGTTAGAACAGTTTGAGCTTTTGAAATATGGATTGAAAGGGTCAAATGAGAAGAGAGCTAGAAGTGAGAAGCTATTGGGGAGAACAGGAGGAACTCGAAGTATAATAACGGCTATTTGGATTATTTTATGGAAGCTGAGGGCATTTTATATATATAAAAAACTACTATTCTTTATAAGAACTTCAATCAATGTACCCTATGCGGTAGTGAAAATTATGATAATTTAGTCGTCTCTTCCCGTGCCTTTTATTAGAAACCCCTTGGAATCATCACATTCTAGAAAAAGCCTGAACGAAACATGAAAAGGGAGTCTTCACGGAAGAGCTACAAATTTTGAAAGATACAAAATTAAAAAAAAAATTCAGTGAAATATGCATACGCAATTAGCCTTAATATGCATAACTATTGATGTACTATTGTGGCGCATAGCCATAGGAGCTGATGCGCTAGTAAGATATCCAAACCAACCAACTATTGCGTGTGAATTCAGTAAATAGGCTTTTAGTACCTGAAATTTCAGCGGCTGTTGCTATATAAGTAGATTTATATGCTGACAATAGCAGAATTATATTTATAGCAGCTAATTCTCTACTAGTGGTAAAAAAAAAAAACAGGTTACTGAAAGACTCCTATCTTTTAAAATTTAATATTCCGCGAAACAAAGAAAAATTACAATGATGGGATTTAAGGCTAAAAATTGAAAAACGTACTACGTATTAGTTATTTGACATTTCCTCAGCATTTTTTTATCCAGCGGATGGAACGAGAATATTGGAGATAGCCAAAAGATGGAAAGAACAGAACGTGTTGGAGACGCCCAGTTTACTGGTGGAGAATTTAAAATTTAAGGCACTACAAAGCACTTGGAAAAACGGCTGGAAAGCAACTGAAAGTAACTCAGAAAATGAAGACCCCTCCCCACAGCCCGCTAGCAACCACACGGTAACGGAGCGGAACGGGAAACTAAATTACTCCTTAGCTCAAATCTTAGGCTGTGACACATGCCCAGAAGAATGTGAACACAAGAAAACAAGTGACGACCCCCAGGATATTAGTAACATTATAGACCACACTGTAGAAGCAGGCTGTATTGCATTTCAGAGAGAAGATAAAAACGAAGCGAAGTACAACCAATTAGCCCACGACACACGGAGGCAGGAAGACTTACTAGAAGAACTCCTTCTCCCCATTTTCAAAACTCTCCAGGACATGCAAAAAGGAAAATCACGAACTAAGAGAACAAAACATGAAACTAATTGCCAGTCAGAAAGTAATGGATAGGAAACTAGACACCATCCTAACACAGCTACAACATATTAACAGACGACATAATCAGACAGCTGAACACTTACGAGCTGGCCCTGCTACCTATCCTAAAGAAGCAAAGAAAGAGCATGATACTCGTCTCAGGACTACCCTCCCAGGTGAAATAAAAACAGTACTGCACGAAGCTGATCCCCGCAGAGAACAGATACGCCCCGAAATGGTGGAAAGTACTAAAAACTTCCCGAACAGAAGTCCAGACTGCAGAACAGAAAACAGAGCAGAGACAACTGTCGCTAGCACTGCGATACCCGCAAGCCAACCCTGCATAGATAAGAATCACTTCTTCAACAGAGCTATATGCACCGAAACAACCTACCTACGCACAGATGGTTACTCTCCCATCAAAATCGGCTGACCAAAGTTCTACTAAAAGAGAACGCCACCCGCTACTTACCAATCAGCAACATGATGCAACGCGACCAAACGGCGATCCTATGCATAAAATCCCTGTTTCCTCGCCGAGGTTACCCACAGGAGATCGTCCTTGCCTTGCCAAAAAGTACATCACTTCGGTTCAAACGAGAGGAAAAATATTTGTGTCGCGAATCAACCCCAATATTACTCCTGGTGTCATCAGAGAAATGTGTGTTGAGGGAATTGGTATCGATGTTGAGGTACGTCAAGTAGAGTCTAGACACCCTGCCTACTCCTCCTTCACCATCTCTTGCCCCATTAATTGTGAAGCCCAACTACTGAACAGAAATATATGGCCCAGTGGCACCCTCGTTAAAAGATACAGAGAACAATCGACAAGGCCCACTACTAGTGCAGTGAACACCCTAGCAAAACAATAGCAATCAACGAACACCTCGCCAGACTTCAAAGGGGATACAAAAGTCTCCCTTTTTCTACAAAATGTTCGCAGCATATCCAATAAACTCCACACCTTGCAGAGTCTTCTAATAAATGCAGAACACTCATTTATCTGTCTGACAGAAACGTGGCTTCAAAATAATAAACAGCTGAACGCCCTGGTAGACAATTTAGGCTACAAGTGCATTGGTAGAGGGAGAGAGATCAAAAGGGGCGGAGGAGTAATGATGATATATAAAACCGACTTCCAGATTGGGAAAGAACACAGCTCTAATTCTGATAACTTTGAAGCTGTTATCGCCACATTCTCTGGTGAGAACAGCAAGGTACAGCTTTGCCTCATCTACATGCCACCAGAACATACGAGAGAGATCAGAAATGAGTTCTTTACCTGGCTGGTATCAGACTTAGACGTAAATATTGAGACAATCATCTTAGAAGATCTGAATATGCCGTTACCGAGGAATAAAGATGCAAAAGCAGAGCTAGACGCCACAGTAGAAGCACTCGGAATGAAACAATTAACAACACCTGCGACAAGAGGATTACAGCGACTGGATTTAATTTATTTTAACGCGCAAGATGTTAACTTAATAGACAACTCCTTACAGTTTTCCTCCGACCACTCTGCGCTTTCAATGGAGGTTGCTCTTCGAAGACAGACTGCCAATCAGAACTGTGGCACACATCATTGTAATGAATCGAAGTTGATATTTTCCACAAAATATATTAAATCCGAGGTCATCTTGCAATGCTTAGCGCGATACAACTTTCAAAGTCTACATAAGATGTCCACTGAAGAAGCCATAGATGAGATTTCGAGGTTACTCTTGAATATCGCCCGTCTAGGAGCAGCGAAAATATTAAAGATCTCAGACAGAGCGAACTCTTGGTTCACTCCACAAGTTAAAGTTATGTTTAAAAAGAAGCAAAAGCTATACCGAAAGTGGAAAAGAACTGGACACCCGACTGATCGGACAACGTATAAATGCGAAAGGGCAAAGTTCATTCGACTGAAAAGACAAGCATACATTGAGGTTATTAAGGAAAAATTAAAAAAAGGAAAGAGAATAGTTAGCAAGAAAAACAACAAAAAAGAAATGACGGACCAGCTGTTTAGAGAGTGGACAGAAGTCACATTCGGAAAACCTTTGAATGAAAAGCAGAAAAATTGTGAGGAAAACATCCGCGAGATGCAGAAAATGATTGAAAAACTGCCAGTGGGCTGGCACTAACCGAACTAGAGATAGAAACATATTACGTGAAATTAATATCAACAGGGAAAACTTAAAGGAAGCTATTAACTCGCTCCCCAATAAAGCAACGATCGGGCCGGACCAGTTCCCGCTATTCATGATAAAAATATGTAGTGCTTACATAATCGACCCGCTCCACCACCTCTTCCAAAGAATACTAACTGAGGGGGTTATCCCGAAAACATGGAAGAGATATTACGTAAAACCAGTTCCAAAAATAAACAATCCTAAAACCAGTAAAGATTTCAGGCCCATCGCAATCGGATGCTCTCTGCACAAAGTTTTTGAGAAAGTCCTCAACACCGTCAATCAGCACTGCTTTGGGGACAGGCCAGAATACTTACATTCTGTGCTTCCTCGAAGGTCGACTATTACAAATTTAATGGAGACTCTACTCCGAATACAGCTAGCTTTAAACAATAAACAACAGTTGGACATCGTTTTCCTGGATGTAGCAGCAGCCTTCGACAACGTCTCAATTCCAGCTATAACAGTAACCCTGAAGGAGTATTTCCTCATTTCAGGAAGCACTTTAAGCATTCTCACTAACACCCTTCAAGAAAGACAAATTATCGCAATAAAAACGGGAAACAAACAGCAACTTACTGTATCTCCAGGGGAGTACCTGAAGGGGGCGTATTGTCCGCCACCTTCTTCGCAATAGCACTAGCCCCATTTTTAGCTCAAAACTGTGAGCAATTTATTACATATGCTGACGATTTGAAATTTTTTGTAATCTCTAAAGAACAAGAAACTGCACTCCATCTCTCAGAGGAAGCAAACAAGGCAATCAGGAAACTAGAAGAATATCTGCACTACATTGGCCTGAAAGTTAATGAAAAGAAAACTGCCCAAATGACTTTCACCAATAAAAAGAAGAAAAATGAAATTACGATTTTCGTGAACAATACCAGAGTCCAAAAATCTCCCGCACATGTTGACCTTGGCCTTAAGTGGGATGAAGGATTAAACTTCATACCTCACTTCGAATACATTAGGAAAAAGACATACGCAGCACTCTGGAGCACTAGACAAGAACTCACCGGTCTCCGAAGCCCTCATCTCATGATTCAATACATCCTTAAATGCGTTACACCGATTCCGTTGTATACATCGACTATCTGGTCATCGGCCCCCGAGAACAACATCAAGGCCTTCTTAGGAGTAGAATACTGGCTCCTGAGATGGCTAAACAAGATCTCCGGGAAACCGTTTACCATCTCAAAAGCGGTCTTGTCTGCCAATCTGGACATCACACTCTGGAAGTATATCATCATAACCAGAAACATCTTAACTCTGGCAAAGCTACTAACGGAGAGAACAGATGCGCCGAAAGTGGGAAACGTGATCACTCGCCCTCGGATGACACGACCGAGAATAAATAGAGAAGAACCAAGTCTCAAGTGCCAACTGACTCAATTGGACTCTCTGGGGAGATTTTTCCCAGCAAATACTGTGAATTATTTTAATAATTTAAATATAGATCCAGAGAAACTATGTACAGACAAAATGTATAGGACAGAAATATTTGGTAATGTGTACCGGCAGGTACAAATATAATAAGAAGACTAATTTAATAATTTATATAATAATATTTAGCATTTAACAACCATTCACAATTAATCCATTAACACATTCTGGGTTTTGCCATCTCCAAATATTGTAAATAAGTTCATGTAAATATGCTTGTAAATACTGATATAATGTAACCACGCCCTCTAGCCACGTGCTGTCTATGGGTGTCTCGTAAGAGAAATAATAATAATAATAATAAAAAAGAAATTTGCATTTCATCTTTCAATTTTACCAGTTTCTGGTGAAGCAAAATTTCCAACATATTTCGTTGGATATCTGCGGTGATCGTTTCGATGGTTCTCGCCATCTCATCGGTAGAAGGCTAGATACTTGATAAGTACAGCACCTGATGGTATTTGAATTCAATTCAACGAGAAACAGCTTAAAAACTTCATGCCCGTATAATTTACTAAAATATAAATAGTACAGGGAAAACGTCATGGGATTTGCTTCCCTTCTCCCCATATTTCTAAATAATTCATTAATGACAAATCATCATTCGTATTTGAACTAGTACCGTAATTCTCTAACTGAGAATTACGAGGCTAGTGCAAATAGGAATGGGAGAGAACGACAACATGAAATGATCAGAAAAAAAAAACTTAATGAGTTAATGTGTTGGTTGATTATATGTTATGTTGAGGCAATAAGGGCTGCAAGGCATAACTACTTCAGTGATAACTGAATTGTGACCACCCCATCCGTAATGGACAATTCCTCAAAGCTCGCAGCGTAAAAAGCCGAACAGCAGTGGTCATTTGCATATGATCGTGGAAGTCAGAGATAAAATAGCAGTTAGGGGACAAGTAAAGATATCACAAAGTTTCAAAAGGACTCGATTGTGGGATACGGCACGTCTTGTCTTCTGCCCACGTCTCACTGTGGTTAAGTGTACAAAGAACGGCGTCTAAAGAGTCAAACCACCTCCTTTCAATAGAAATATAAAAGAACACGCAAGGTAGATTCCTGGTGAGCGAAGGATGCAGCTCGTTGTACGGGCTCAGAGGCAGGGTCCGTGTACGACAATCGATATCGCAATACAATATGGGGAATGCAAGAATAATGGTCCCAAATGACGATGCACCGCATTATCAGACGTATGGTGTTTCATAGCAGACGACCCAAAAGACGCCCTCTCCACACTACTGATCATCGTCGCCAGAGAATGCTGTCAATGATGAGCAGTCGTTTTGTTGACACCATACATCAGACGGATCTGTAGTGTCAACAACAAGTTGGTTGGACACTGTAGGACTAGGAACGAGGGTGCTGGATAAGTCGAAATACCTGGTGCAACAAGCCGACGGACGCCTTCGTGTGACGCAAGCAACACGACTGCACGGACCTATCGTGTATGCTGCCCACCATCCAGGCAGGTGGTGGTGGTTGCTTAATGTGGGGCATGTTTTGCTGGCAAGAACTAGAACCCCTAGTGGGTATTAACTATTTATTAGGGTCACCCGAAAAGTTATTTAGTCTACCCATATATATTGGGTCTGTAAATTGTGTGGTCGATTTGCCTGCTTTGCTGGCAAAAAACCCCGGGTTTGGGGCGGGGACCTTGCTATCTACGCCTGAGACCGACTAACTCAGCCACGGAGTGAAGAAAGCCCATAAACCTAGTGCGTATAGACCAACGTTTCACTGTTGAGGTCTTGTGTGTGTGTGTGCGCTGTTCTGCGGTATCCAGGGTCTCACCCATACGCCGCTATATTGTCTGTACTGGACAAATGCCAAAGCGGGCCGTGTAAGTGTAGTGTAGGTCTGTGTGTCAGCTCTTAGGAGACCATGTGTACCCAGCCATGTTGCATTTTTTTTTCCAGGGCGGAAACTGGTTCTTCCAAGCCCATAAAGCACCGTGTCATCGGGTCCTGACTGTGCACGAGTAGTTCGAGGAACGCAGTTAAGATATTACCCGTCTTGATTGGCCTCCAAAATTCGCCTGACTTCAATCCAATTGAACACCTGTGGGATGTTTGGGAACGGAAGTGAGGCGTATTGACAAGAATTGATAGTGTGGAAAGCCGTGCAGGTAGATGGCTGCAGATCCATCCCTATGGACGCTTTCAGACATCTACTGGAACCAATGCCTAGGCGAATAGCGGCTGTTATCCATGCGAATGTTTGCCCAACACGGTATTATGTAGGTCGTTATAATTCAGTGATCACTCATTGTATACACGAGCTGTAATTTGCATGTAAGCTACGATGTCGGTTTGCCTGTTTTACAGGATGTGAAACCCAAGATTCCATGAAGGACACTATGGAGCACTCGCCCAAGTCCTCGGGTATCTTGGGTGCAAAGAAGAGCGACGCTATCCACAGTGCTATCAGCAAAGGTAATTCAACGAGTAGTAATTATATGATAAAAACTAATGCACAACAATGTAATCGAGTCAGGAAAATATTAGCCGAGATATTTGTAATGAGAAAATAATCGTCAGTTGTTCCAGACAGTTATAAAACTAAATGTTATTCCAACCGCAAAATCGAAAGGCTCTTCCATATATTATATGGACTGTAATATTAGTAAAGAGAACAAACAGGAAAATACTTATTATACATTAATACTAAGAGCTTAGTAAATAAACCCCATGAATTTAAAGTACATCACGAATTGATGAAGTAATCAAAATACTAACATAAAAATGCAATATCACAAACACGGTGTCACTTTGATGCACAAGTTGAATACAGTGACAGAACTATGCTTCGTCAAGCATGCAGATTCAAAAACAGTACACCCAATAATTTGGGCTGTCAGTGTAATAACTGAGTCAGAACAGTAATTTAGTGGTGTTCCATAAGTACTGGTTTGGTTTTTGTTGTTGCGCAAAAATGCTAAGGCTATGAGGAGTCAGTTATTGCACCCGCAATTGCGTGTATCGATTTCCCTGAAAGACAGAAACAAGCTTTCGGGGAGAAAACAGTGAGATCCTCGTCCGAAACCAACCAACCAACTTGGACACAGTGCGAGAAAAAGCCGATAAAATTTCCTTCCTTCTTGATGGGAATCGAAACTACAGCTTTTCCACACAGCGAAGAAAACGCCAATCGTAAACATTGGGCCACTTGGGAAAGTTGACATTAGGAACACAAAAATGGCAGTAAGATTAAAATCACAGAACAAATAACTAATAAGTCGAATGTACATCAATTGAGAGAAATGGGATCCTCACAGTTAACAGCGATTACCATTGCTGTCCTTCCATAGCGTGTGATCTGGGTTCGAATTCCATCCACACAGGAGGAATTTATGGACGTTATTCACAACGTGGCAGAGTTAGTCTGTCTGGGGGCGAGGGTTGACGCATAGCGTTTTCATCTAGAAACAGTCATAAATTTACAAATTACAGCGCAATTTACGAACAAAAATCAACAACTACAAACAAATAGTCTGGACCAGCTGATCAGAATGTTGGACTTTAATTTCCAGATAATAATTGGAACACTTATGGGTTAGTTACTAACTTAGCACAAA
This sequence comes from Mastigoproctus giganteus, assembly GCF_048544385.1. NCBI lineage: Eukaryota > Metazoa > Arthropoda > Arachnida > Uropygi > Thelyphonidae > Mastigoproctus > Mastigoproctus giganteus. The sequence continues at coordinate 110,806,175 of NC_143586.1, read as the reverse complement.
AAATAAATAAATAAAACCGCAAAAACAACCTTTTGCCGAGTCTGAAGTTACGTCTCCCAGAATAAAATCTGTGTGTTGTGAGTTAGTTTGAAATAAAGGTATAACGAGGGTGGAAGTGATCTACAGAGCAGAAGATTCTGAAGAATATTAGGAGAGCCTCTACAAGCAAATGGAACGGGCAAGAAGTGCGAACGTCTTATTATAGGTAACTTCAATCTGCCCAAAACTGATTGAAATAAGTGGGAGGGAAACTCACCCTGGGGAAAAATTAACTGAACTAGGTGATTATTATTTGTACCAGCAGGTTAGAGAAAATATTAGGGGTGAGAATAGCTTTGGTCTCATTATTACTCATTATTGGATGACATTACAGGGCTCAAAAAACAGGAAGCACTGGCAGGTAGTGGTCACGAAATTGGAAGGTGAAGAAAGACATTGCAATAGTTAAAGGTCACGAGTTTTAATTACAGAAGAGGGGACTTCTGTAATTAAAGGATGATATCAGTTTAAGGATGATATCTATTAATTGGGCAGATTGCAGAGTGAGGGCGAATACACTTGAATCATGAATACCTTTAAAATATAAGAGTCACAAAAGCCACGAATGCAATTCGGCATCCTTCTCCTGCAAAATATTACAGGAGAAGGATGCCGAAATGGATGAATGCGGAGCAGGCGGGTCAAATAGAGCATAAAAAGATAGCATAAAGGACAGTGAGGCTCCTGAATTGATGGCATATACTCAGTAATTTTGAGGGAGGTCGCTAGAGGGTGTACTGAACTATTGAAGTTAATTATAAGGGCATCTTTGGACTCGGGAGAGATTCCTTTGGTTTAGAGAAGTGCCAATCTATCACCAATATATAAAGATGGTTCTAAGAGGGAAGTCGATAACTACAGATCGGCTAGTCTGACTTTCGTGGTAACGAAAATCTTAGAGAAAATGATTAAGCGTGTGCAATCCAGGTTGTTTTTGTTGTTATTGGATTTTAGGGGTATTAGCGATTAAGGCCATATTGCTCCGTATATACTGTCTGCAAATTGTGTGTTCTGTGGTCGATTATGTTTACACGCGTCGAAAAACCAGAGTTTCCAAAAAAAAAAAAAAAAAACCCACCATGCTACCCTCACCTAAGACTGAATATGAATAATTCAGCTATGTTGTGAAAAAGGCCACATAAAAATTCTTCTCGTCATCGACGAGACTCAAACCCAGGTCTTTTCCACCCAGTGTGGGTGGGGGGGAGGGGTTCTACCAATTGTGCTACACACGAAGGCATGCAATCCAGGGACATTTAGATAGATATGACATTCTGAATAACACACAGCATGGTTTTGTTAAGGGAAAATCATGTTTAACTAATTTAATAGGCTACTTTGATACAGTTACTCGTGAGATGGATGTAGGAAACAATTTGACGTGATTTATTTGGATTTTAGCAACGAATTTGACTCAATTCCACATGAAAGAGAGAGAACTGTATAAGCTGGAACATGTTAGGATTACTGTTAGGTTCCAGGATGGATTGCTGGGCGGCTGCAGGGCAGAAGGCCAAGGTCTCTCACTTGAAGAATAGCAACCCCAAAATAAATTATACACTTAGGGGTGGGTTGAATTAAATACAGTAGGGGGAGAAAGGGATCTTGGACTTATTATACGAGCAAATATGAAGTTTTCTGTGCAGCGTAATCAGACAGCTAGGAAGGCCCATGGTGTTCTTTCGATGATTTATCGAGCATTATCCTCTAGAGATACAGAAGTCAGTCTCACTATAAGGCAATTGTAAGACCACATTTGGAATACTGTGTTCAAGTATGGAGACCTCGTCTGCAAAAAGACATTGAGCTTCTTGAAAGGGTCCAAATATGGGCACCTCTCATGGCGAGATCGGCAAAAGACGACCGTTCGAGGAAAGACTCAGATTATGTGAGCTACAGAACTTGGCAATCAGGCACTTACGAGGGCACTTCCTTATAGTAGTAGTGGCATGTGATGCAAGAAAGCATGTGTATGAGCTTATGTAGCATCAGCCAAAAAAAAAAAAAAAAAAACCCACACCATTCCCTCCAAATGCCTGTCCAGTTCCTCCTTAAATTTATTCAACCTATCAACTTCCACAACGACAGATGAAAGTTTGTTCCAGCGATTAACCACCCGCTGGCTAAAGGCAAATTTTCGCACATCTATTCTACATCTGTCTTTTCGCCCCCTTAGGTTCGTATCTGAACAAGTGGAAGGATCCCATCAGAATTCAGCGTGCTCAACCCATTCAAGGCCTTTATACCTCAATCAGATCACTGCGCAGGTGCCTAGTCTCCAGCCACTGCAATTTGCAGAACTTAAGCCTCTCTTGGTAAGAGGATCCCTTCATTCCCCTCACCAATCTTGTTGCCCTTCTCTGTACACGCTCAAGTAAATCTACATCCTTCCTAAAATGAGGCCTCCAGACCTGTACGCAGTACTCAAGGCGTGGCCTGACCATTGCCTTATACAGAGGGATAATCACTTCCTTTTCCCTGCTAGCAAAATTCCTATATATCATTGACAAAACCCCATGACCTGCCCTGGCAGCCTGTCTGCATTGCTCAGAAAACTTCACATCTGCCTGCACAATTACTACCAGGTCTTTTTCATTTTCTACCACCTTAAGTGTAGTACCACACAGTTGGTACGTTTCTCTGGGGTTACTTCTACCCATATGCAGTACTTTGCATTTGTCACGGTTAAACTTCAGTTGCCACTTCTTAGCCCATCTGCCCAAATTATCTAGATCCTGTTGCAGCAGCACACTGCCATTACTGTCATTAACAACCCTGCCAACCTTTGTATCATCTACAAACTTCGAGATTAAGCTTGATATACCTTCATCAATATCATTGATAAATATACAAAACAACAGTGGACCCAACACCGAACCCTGTGGGACTTCACTAATAACATTAGTCCACGAAGAGCAGCCCCCAATTGATTACCATCCTCTGTCTTCTCCCACTTAACCATCCTTTTATCCATTGTAGCAACTTACCCTTAATACCATTCTGCTCCGATTTGTACAATAGTCTTTCATGCACAACAGTGTCAAAAGCTTTCCTGAAATCCAAATAGATGATATCAAAATTGTTTTTTGCATCCAGTTCCTTTGTAACCACATCATAATATCCTATCAAATTTGTCAGACAAGACTTTCCCTTAACAAACCCATGCTGTGTCTGAATTATTGCTGTAGTCTTGTCTAGATGATCCTGCGATGCATCTTTAACCAGCGACTCCATTATTTTACCCGGAACAGAAGTTAAACTAAGTGTTCTGTAATTACTCGTGTCACCCTTCGATCCCCTTTGTGAATTGGGGATACATTTGCACATCTCCAGTCCGTGGGAACCTCCTGTGAGTCCAAGGATGCTCTCATAATTATGTCTAAGGGTTTGCTTAGTTGCTTTCTGATGGCTTGATATTAGAGATGATGCAAGGAAAAGGAAAAACAATATTCCTGCTCTTCTTATCAGAAAGGATTCACTGGATATTAAAAATCTTCAAGTAAAGCAACCACAATAGGGAGAGACTCAGGTGTCGTACAGTAGTTGCACTCACCATCCTTCCACATATCATGCGGAAATGGTCTAGGCCTTTTCCGCATGATATGGGGAAAAGACCTAGGTTCGAACACAGTCAGTGATGCGAGGGGAAGTGTGATGGGTTTTTCCCCACACAGTGATGTCACTCTAATGTACAGCATGTGAGAATTAGTAAGGGATTATTTGCTAATCGATCAAAGGTTTCTTCGTCCAGCGAAACAGGCAAACTGACCAAAGAACATATGCAATTTAGAAATAATTACTATCAGAATTCTTTTAAAATGTACGAGTTACCGCCCAGACAACGCGTAGCTAAAAATATTTGTTTTGTTTATATTAAACTGGGATTTAATCGAAGAAATAATTACTGTCAAGGGCAAGGAGAAATGATTTCGTTTTCGTAATGGAGGATTACAATTACTACAACCCGTTAAATTAATTTTAGTCAGTCTAATTAGTAATTTTGACAAATGCAATTTCAAAATGGAAAAAATGTGAAAGGAGTCATTTTTTTTATAACAACAAGGATTTAATACTAATTTAACTTGGAGTTAAAATGATTTTAACTGGAAAATGTCCTTTTCCTAGCTTTTTACAGTAAGTAAGGAAGCTCTTGGAGTAGATGGATCTATCCAATTGCATTACAGTAAGCAACAAAAGAAAACGAGGTACCAAAATCCTTAGCAGTAAAACTAAACGTGTGTGCTACATCCTTTAAGCCTTTCGATTCTAAATTTATATTATTTTCCACTTTTAGCTATGCTAATCAATGTTCTGAAATTCAGAAGATGCTATAGAATTTGAGATGTTAAAACGTCTTTTAAATAAAATAAAAAAAATTGCTATGGAGACTTTAAAACCATGAGAACGGAGTTTGGAACAACACGCGAATAAATATCGAGTTTCCGGGAGATATTGAGTGGAAACCCACAAACGCGGCCACGGTGCAATCAGAAAATGTAGTCGTACTTCAAAGACAACTTATTTGTCAGAAAAAAAATTACGAATACTTGTCTGTATTCTGCAGGAAAGGAATGGCATTACATAACTACCAGTTTTGCAGAATCCAGATATCCTACTAGTTGAGGATAGGCCTATGTCTCCAGTAGTACGTAAATGAAATCTCTTCTGACTTATTGAGGTGTTGTACCACATACTCGTATATACAAAAAGTGCTGCAGTGCCTCGGTGAAATCATAAAAGGTATCATAGAAAAGGCAGTCGATGTTAGCAACTTCAACAGAGGAATTGTCATAGGTGCTCGTGCAGCGGCAGCAACAAGGGTAACGGAGGAATTCACCCATTTATCAACGAGGAGTATTTAAAGTCAAAGTCCATGCACTTTTAAATCTCTGGCCTTCCCAGATACAGTACACTCACAATTAAAGCAACGCGGAGATGGGGGAAACCTTTGGTGCCGTTTGACACAAATACACTCTACACACTCTGTGGGATAAAACAAGCAACGAAATGAACAAGTCAGGTAGGAAGAGACAAGGGCTGCAGATGTCTGGAACGCCATGTACGCAAAAATCGCAAGTTAACATTGCAAACAATCACCATAATCTTCAACACCGGACCTTAGGAACCATGGTATTAATGGGTCTACACAACTTGATGGGAATCCTTTTATGCGCGAGGAGAGCGGACGAATTCATTTGCAGTGGCGTTGGCGACAGTGGTCTACTGTGCACGCGAAACATCTAATATGGTCACACCAACTGCGGTTCAGATTGCTTAGTACTGATGGACTCATGCGAACGTTGAGGAATTGACAAATGCATTCTGGAAACTCTTAGCATTAACATTAGTTGAGGCATATGGTGCACAAGAAAGCAAGCTCATCAGCAAAAAAAAAAAAAAAGGGGGGAAAACAGAACCTTGCCATTTCACACATCCGGTCACGCCAAATGTTTGTCTAGTTCAGCCTTAAATTTATTTAAGCTATCAACTTCCACAACATCAGATGGAAGTCTGTTCTAGAAATCAATTACCCTTTGGCTAAAGACAAACTTCCGCACATCTATTCTACAAATGTCTTTCCTCAATTTGAACCTATGCCCCCTCAGGTATTTAGTCTGAGCAAGCGGAAGTATCCTGTCAGCATTGAGCCTGCTCAAACATTCAAGGCCTTAAACACCTCAATCAGATCACCTTGCAGGTGCCTAGTCTCCAGATGCTGCAACTTGCAGAACTTAAGCTTTTCTTAATAAGTACGCCCCTTTGTTTCTCTCACCAATCTTGTTGCCCTTCTCTGTACTCTTTCTGGCAACTCTACATCCTCCTAAAATGAAGCCTCCAGACCTCTATACAATACTCAAGGTGTGGCCTGACCATTGCCTTATAGAAAGGGATAATCAACTCCTTGTCTCTGCTAGCAAAATTCCTATATACCATTGACAAAACTCCATGACCTGCTCTGGCAGCCAGTCTGCACTACTCAGAGAACTTCATATCTGACTACACAACTACGCCCAGGTCTTTTTCATTCTTCACCTCCCTGAGTGTAGTACCACAGAGTTGGTACGTTTCTCTTGGGTTACCACTAATATGCAGTACTTTGCATTTGTCAATGTTGAACTTCAATTGCCACTTCTCAGCCCATCTGCTCAACTTTTCTAACTCCTGTTACAGTAGCGTACTGTATTTAGTGTTATTAACGACCTTTGTATCATCTGCAAACTTGGACATTAAGCCAGATATACTTCATCGATCAACACACAAAACAACAATGGGCCCAGCACCGAACCCTGGGGACTCCGCTAACAACACTAGTTCACTTAGAGCAGTGTCCATTTATTACCACACCCTGCCGTCTCCCATTCAACCATTACTTTATCCATTGCAGTAACGTGCCCTTGAATGCCATTTGTACAGAAATCTCCAATTTGTACAGAAGTCTTCCATGTGCAACAGTATCAAAAGATTTCCTGAAATCCAAGTATATGATACCAAAATTATTCTTAGCATCCAATTCCTTTGCGACCACATCGTAGTATACAATCAAAGTGGTCAGACAAAACTTCCCCTTAACAAACTCATGCTGTATCTGAACTATTGCTGCTGTCTTGTCTAGGTGATCCTGTATCACCTCTTTAACCAGTGACTCCATTATTTTGCCCGGAACAGAAACTAACAGGTCTATAATTATTTGTCACCCTTTTAATCCCTTTGTGAATTGGTGATACATTTGCATATCTCCAGTCCATTGGGACCTCCCATGACTAAGGATGCTCTCATAATTATGGCTAAGGATTTGCTTACTTCTCTTGGTGCCTCCTTCATTATAACTAGATAGATTCCATTTGCCCCAGGTGCCTTTATGTTTTAACTTCAAATTTCTCCTCCACTTTGCTCTCAGTTATTACAAAATCACTTAGCTCCCTCATCATCATCAGTTGATCCCACTGTACAGAATTTAAGAATTGTCTGAAACCCCTGTAGTCACCTTCACGAAAGCAAAAGCCTTTCCCTTTACCCTTGATCGTAGTTAAACAAAACATCTTTAAGTAAATCCCACATCAGTAATCTGTGATCACTGTCACCTAGTGGTTCCTTTATCTGCAAATTCCTAATGCATGGGTCATCACTGATGATAATCAGATCAAGGGCATTACTCCCTCTGGTCGCCCCTCTAACATGTTGCTATAGAAAACAATTCTCCAATAAATCCACAAAAAAAGTCTTGCTAGAGTGCGAGTGACCAAACCACAAGTTCCAGTCAATATCTGGGAAGTTAAAATCCCCCATTACAAGATATTTTGATTTCCTGGCCCATTCCATTTCTTTGCACAACTGTTCATTGTATTCGTCAGCGTCATTAGGCCTATAACACACACCTCCTCGCATTTTCCCTTTCCCAGAGTTATGTCACACCAAACAAACTCAGCATTGCACTGTCCACCCCTTTCAACTGGATGCACTTCCTTAGATTTTGTTTCTTAACTAACAGCATAATCCCTCCTCCCTTCCTACCCTGTCTGTCCTTTCCATACTCGTTGTACTCCCCAAATTCCAATTCTGCACTGCTTACATCTGTGTGACACCATTTCTCTGACGTCCCAACAATATCTGCCTTTGATGTCTTAATCAGCACTTCAAATTCATCTATTTCATTTACTATACTTCTAGCATTAGTGTACATGCACTTGTTCTTACTCTTAGTTACCCTAACCCAGCCCATGTATTTACTTGTTGCACTATGACTCCCAGCAGCTCTTGAAATCCTCCAGCAACTTGCTCTCTAGCCTGCTGCTCATTACAATAGCATCAGTGCAAGAATCACTTTCGCTTCTGCCTGCGACTACTGTTAATCTTTTAGACTGTGAATCCCCCAATCTAGCAGTTTCCCGACCCACCTAACCTGCCTCGATAGCATCAGCAAATATTCTTGTACCCTTCTATTTAAATGGTTCCCAACCCTATAGAAGCAGTCTCTCCTGTCAACAAGCACAGACCACGCCGAAATAAAATTCTACCCCGTGAGTCTTGTACAATCTCTCCAAGGCCGAATTGATTGACAAGGCTCTCATATACTCCCTCCTATTGTGTCTGGGCAGAATTGCAGACACTTTCAAATTTAACCCGGGCTTTTTTCAGCATTGAAAAAAGTAAATCTGCAGATCTCTTACTCTTAAGGTCATTAGTGCCGACGTGTACAACAATATCACCTTTTGTGCCCTTAAAAGATGATATATGCTTCACAACGTCATCAACTTTTGCCCTTGGCAGACATACCCTGGTCCTAATTCATCTATCCTTTTTACACAATATATTACTCGTCTCCCTGACAATAGAGTCACTAACAATAACTAACTCTTGTGGGACCAGCGCATTCTGCCTTGGAGATTTCCGCTGTGTTGCCTGATGCACGGGAATGAGCTCTGGCGTTGAGTTTGGCACCTGAGAGCTTGATGGGCCCCTCATATTAATTTCTTCGAGGGCACTTATCCTACACCTCAAACTTTAATAGACGTCCATCAGAATGCTCAGTTGGCGCTTAATTTCTTCACAGTCTCTGCACCTAGCACACACACAAAGACATCCTCCTTGGCTAGATCATGTCCTGTTCTAGACAGGTCTGCAAACATTTCGCGCATTGTTTTAGACTGATGCGTGGGAGAATTGCCCCCTTCGGTTCTCTCGCGAGCCACAGCACTCTGGCTATTCTGTGAACGCTGCTTTGCTGCTCTAGTCTGGGTCATGATTCCGTTTAAGTATACAGTAATTTAATTAACAATGAAATTTAATAAGATTAATAAATTTTATTGATAATGCTATACTAATCTAACAGATTTCTAATACACACTGCTACGTATTTTGCTATCTAGTTTTACGTTAAACCTTACAGTATTCCGTATCGTATAACAATGGCGTCAAGTTACGAACGTAAAATCTACGGACACTAAGTATTAACTTTCAAAATCGTTATCTAAATTCAAAATAAACCACGGAGCTTGGCTAGAACTATAAAGCTACTTATAGAAAATAATACTTATAACAATTAAGTCAATAAACGACTAAATATAAATGAAAACTTGGCGTTCGCCGGAGCTGCAAAAATTATGATTATATTTATTTAAATATCTACACATAGTCTAAACCGCAGAGATGTAATCTCACCCTCACTCAATTGACGTGAACAACACATGACAAAAACACGAAAAACTAGATTCAAAATACTGTATATCAGCAGATGAACTATCTTGTAAACTATGCAGTATTAGTTTTATTTCGTATAAGAAAATGAGTTCCAACGAGGAAAAATAAATTATGACATTATGATAATATAAGAGCAGAATGCTTTCCACAATTTGCAATTTTTTTGAAATAAATAAAATGCCGTCGTAAAATCTAACTAAGCGGATGGCACAAACTGCTGCAGTGGCTTCAATAATTACAAATGTGTTATTAAGCAATAGCAGATTAAAAATAAAAAAAGAATCCGAAGAGCCGCACTTCAGCTCAAGCTGGGGGGAAGGGGGTGGAGTTTAAGAAATAGAATAGAGTGGGAAGCTATTTTATTAAAAAAATATAAATTTTTTTGAAATATTATTTATTAATAATATTTCTAATTAATGTGACTTTTGATGCTGAACTTCTTGAGAGAGTCTCTCAACGTCAGGCGAGTATGCCATAATCTTCATCTTTAAACATGCTGAGAGACTCGCATAGTTCAGACGGTTTCTTCATTTATTTTTAATATAGTTCATGTTCGAAAATATTTGCCCGCAGAAATTCGTCGAATCAAAAACTGAGAGAAGTCCAAACGCAAATATTTTCAAATTTATATACGTGTCTGGTAAGCTACACCACGCATCGAACACAATTTGGTCTTGCTCTTTCAACGCATCTATCGGCATCTATTTATGTAGAATTCCTTTTGCCTCTTCAAATCCTCAATTTCAGTTTTAAGGCATTTTAGTCTTGCACTCCACATGTCCTTGATTTTTAAGTCCTCTAACTCCATTTCAAACTTCGCTTCATATAGGCTAAAATTTAAGAGCCGCAGTTACATGTTCAAAGAGCCGCATACGGCCCGCGAGCCACAGGTTGCCGACCCCTGGTATAGAAGAACGATGACTGTTACTACTAGAACCAACACCCAACAGTTATAGAAACTTCACATTATACAGTAGAATTTATAAAAGCAAATACAGGATGTTCATAACCCTGCTAGTAAATCCTTTTGTAGCTCTTCTACATGATCGATTTCCATTAGATCTAAGTATAGAACGACCACGCAAGAGTAGAGTAAAGTAGAGTAGAGTAGAGTAGACTAAAACTGCATTTTTGTTTCTTCTTTTTAACCATCATGATTTCACCAGAGCTCAATGTTCTTGTATATGAACGTCATCTTAAGCATCTATAAATGTGTAACGTTTATTAGAACTGTTATCCAGTTACGAATATTAAGTAATATTTCGGTAGTCTAATACAGCCATTAGATAATTAGTAATTAGATATTTAGCGTGCCTATATAATAATAATGCAGTTATCATAATTATGAAATTCTTATGCGATCATCTTAAATTTCGAAATGGTTGACTATTTCACAAGTATTATATTTTAGGCCTACTGTCTTAAACTGAAACCTCATGCTAACTCGAGAGTTAAAAAAAAAAAAAAAAGAAAAAGAAACAACGCATTTGAGGCTATGAGGCGTCAGAATATCATCTCTCTAGGTATTTCGGTTTTTCTATTTCGTGGGATAAATTAACCTTAAGAAAGATACAGCAAGGACACTCCACTACTTTACAGAGAGCAGTCCTGGTCACTTTTTGTGAAGGGCATTTTTTTACATTTCGTAAGGTTGTAGATGGAAATAATCTTTTCGGTTCGAAAGCACTTGGGCCCTTCCACAAAACAGACAGGAGACGGAATTATCTTACAAAAATACCTCCTCGTCTAGAGTCAAATAGCTTCCTTGTTGTAAAAAAACAAACCTCAAGACAGGTACAGAACTTTTTTTTTTTTAGAAGCAAACCTTTTTTTTAGAATTTGTGCATAACGCATTTATCTTATTATGTTACAGAATGAATATTTTGACGTCAAAATTTAGTAATTAATTTTTTACTAATAATTTAATAATAGCAAAATTTACCAATCATCACACAAATTTGTTTAGTTGTGTTTAGATAGCTCAAAGAAAAATCAAATGTTACATCTGCCAGATTTTAGCACAAAAGACGATACATGCAAAAAAGCGATGGATAATAAATCACAGAAATAATTAAACTTCATGATTAATAAACCTCCAGTTCCGTACATTCCCCGGAAGGCATGATTAACTCGCAGATTTCTCAAATGTATGTTGGTTCGTGGAAACCAATCAAAGAGAAACATTTGCCATCTCAGTTGAAAATCAGAACGGTTTACAGTTGGTTGGCTTCATAAGTGTTGCAATCGCCTATAAAGAGAAATGAATATAAAAATATCCACCCGTTCTGTTGAAGGATTAGACTTACGAGTGTTAAATTAATCGTCACAGTTAATGAGTCAACAAGCGAATCCTAATCAACACGCATCGAATAGAAGCCACCGATTGTATCGAATATAATGTAAAGTATATATTTTTATAATCGTATTCAATAAACTATGGAGATGCCTTCGTGTAGAATACTTCTTTAAAGGTTATCGGTTACATTTAAGTACTTTTTTATTACACCACACTGTGAAGAATCCTTGTTGCTACAAAATTTATCGCATTCCCCAATATCACCGAAAGCAGCCTCTTATAAAATGCTGCCTAATGATCAGTGGAAAACAGAAGGTGAAGTAGAAACAGACAAACACACACACGTACTCACTGCAGGGCGATCGGAAACAGGAACAAAACTAGCGGCTCATTGTGCACGAAGAGGCGACCCAGTCCACGATCGAAACATCGATTTCAGCAGAGCATTAGAGAAGCAGCTAACACATGCACGCACGCACTCACTCACACACATCATGGCTGCAGTAGTTTCCACTTCTGGCTACTTCCGTACTCCACACAGCGCCCTAGAAACGCTTCGTCTAACGGGGTTGTCCGAAAGTGGCTCCATTCACGGAGGAAGCGATTAGAGACTACAAATCGCAATACCGTGACCACTTTAATAGTTAAAATGCCTTCATTCAGGAACAAATGTTGCTCTGAATGAAATCCAAACTGCGGTCAGAAGTAAGGGTTATCGGCGAGATGTGATCCAGAGAGAACTGCTGGAAGAGGAGGAGAATAGTAACGAAAAAAATTCTCGTAATGAGATATGATCGGATTGAAACCAGGCTGACAAGAAGTCTCACGTAAATAACGGTAAAAGGATAGAGGGAATGTGGTTCTGTTGCTCATCCAACCAGAAATAGTCGCGAACACTCGAATAAATTCTACATAGCTTCGACGCAGCGTGTGCGTCGTACTTTTAAGTTGTGGAAATTAAAAGGTGGGCTTGGAGAAATGAAATATTTTATCTTAACGTGTTGCACGATAGTTGCGCATTATCAATGAGTTCATCGCAATCGTTGCGAGCACAAAGAGCCATCGACTGCATATTATCTTCGGTTTAACGAATCGTCGAATGTTAGGACTATTCACCAGTGATGCCGAGGCGTGAATGAAATGCAGACAGTCTAATCGCCGTATTTTACAATTCAGGAATTAGACACGTATGGATTATAATTTATACGTCAGAGGATAAATGAGGTCTCATTGCTGTAATATGCATAAAGTGATCCTACTTTAATAATGTAATTTTCTGAACTAAACCCGTGCAATTCAGTAAATTAGCCAAGCAATTGCAACGGCCATCCGAGAGGATATTAACAATCATAATTTAGCGCAAATTAACATAATGTGGAGTCTTATAGATTAAAAAGTGCGATGTTTTTAATCGCTGACTTCGGTGTATGTGTCTTCAATTTGCATATGTCAAGCGTTTTGAAAAATCCGTCTTCAACCGCTCTTTCTTTATAAAAGACAGAAAAAAATGCATCTTAACTTTTATGCCCTACTACTTAAAGTGTGCCTATTTTAAACTTTTAAAATATAAACAGCAGCAACATTTAAATATTAGCATTGAAAAATCTCGTAATACATTTGAGGTACCTCATTCAAAAGAGACATATTGTCCCTGAATTAAACTGTAATAGAGAATAATAAATATTTATTATAAATTACTATACATTTAATTTTATTTGTAGGATAATGAGGTCTGATCTCCCACGATTACACTGGATTTATTTGACAAAACAACTGAAATTATCAAAAATTAATTTTTTTCCTTATTAAATACAAAATATTGTGAACTCATAAAATCAAAACATAATTAGGCAGGTGCAAGTTTATGGTCCCCAATAAGGAGCAGAAGACAGCGAGAAGATCGAATTTGAGAAGCAGTTGGAAAGTGTCATCCTAGAAAAGAGTGTGGTAATTACCAGAGATTTAAATGCACATGGAGAGAAAATAGGGTTGGAGAGTATTATTGGAACTTATAGATATGGACAAAGAAATGAAGAAGGCCAAAGGCTGGTGGTTCTGTACTTGTGGAATGCATTAAAAATAAGTAATACGCGGTTTGACCAGAAGCTAAGCCATAAGATAATGAGATATAGCCGGGATGGAAGATATGAAACAGTAACAGATTATTTTATCATCGATAGAATATGGAGTAGGAAGGTGATAGATGTAAAGGTAATACCCTCAATAAGTATGGATAGTGACCACAGACTGGTGGTGGCCAAATTTAAGACAACAGTTTAAAATAAAAAGTAGAACTGGACAAAAGATAAAAGATCTGTAAATTGCAGAATCAAGAGAGGAGCTTGAAGAGGAGATCAAAGAGAGAGTACCAAATACAATGACAGAAGATGTCAATGAGGAATGGAAAAAAATTAAGGTGATGGTACAAATTGCTGTACAGGTGTGTGGGAGAACTGGAGAAATCATAAAAGAAAGAGAGAGAGACACACACAGATGGAATGACAGAGTTAAAAGGGCAGCGAAACTTAAGAATGATGCTATCAGAAAATTTATGAAAACAAAAATTGGAAGAGAACAGAAAGGCATATTATGAGAATAAAAAAGAAGCAAAAAGAATTGTAAAAGAGGAAAAGGACAAAAGTTGGACGTAGTTTACACAAACATTAGAGGAGGATATTAATGGAAATAGAAAGATGATATATGGGATGTTGAGGAATAAGAAAAGGAATAATGAAGAACCAGGGTTCCTAGTTGATATGGTGAAAAATTAGTCAAAGATAAGGAAATCAGGAAACAGTGGCAGGACTATTTGACAACCCTGTTTAATGCTAATTCCAATGGAAAGGAAGATGGCGTAAGAAGAGAAGAATTCGCAGTGGGAAAAAAGCCCAAAAGTTGGTCTTGGTGAAGTAAAAGAAGCAATGAAAAAGATGAATGGAAAATCCCTGGAGTAGATGGGTTACCAGTTAAAGTTATTAGGGCTGCATGCAATATTGGATTAAAATGGCTGTATGATATTATCAGCCTGGTTTGGAAAGAGAAAATACCAGACGATTGGACAAAGGGAATCATCATACCAATTTTTGAGAAAAGATCCAAAAGAGAATGTAACAATTATAGGGGAATCACTTTATTATGCCACTACGCCAAAAAGTTTTTGAGCGAATACTCGAGACAAGATTAAGGAATAAAATATAAGAGAAAATGAGGGAAGAACAGTATGGATTTAGAAGAGGAAGGTCAACGATTGACCTGATATTTGTTTAAGAGAATTGCTAGAAAGACATTGGGAGTTTACCGAGAACCTCATTCTGGTATTTTTAGGCCTTGAAAAGGCATATGATAATGTGCAAAGAGAAATAGTGTGGGAAAGTGCAGATAAAATGGTACCACACAGGGAGGAGGATTGTGATGATTAAAAATGTGTATTCAAAATGTGAAAGTAACAAAATTTGAGGACTCAGGTTGGTTTCCACTGTCTAATGGACTTCGACAGGGTAGTGTATTGTCACCACTACTTTTTATTGTCATGGAGAATATCCTTGTAGGGGTGGATGATATAAAAGGTGGAACAGCTGTGTTTACAGATTATGTTGTCCTCTGGGCAAACAAGGAGGATGAACTTCAAGAGAAACTAACATATTGGGAAAGTGTAGTTAGTGAGTATGGTCTAACGATTATGAGTATGGTCCAAAAATCAAAGAGATGGTGATGGACAGAATGGGAGAAATGAGTGTATAAGGGATAAAATTAGGAAATGAAATGTTGGAAGTGGTGGACAATTTTAAGTACATAGGGAATGTATTAACAAAGGATGACAGCCTAGACATGGAAATAACAAGGAGAATAGCAGGTAGTTATAGTTTCTTCTGTAACTTTAACAGCCTGTTATAGGTGAGGGAAGTTCCAATGAAGCGTAAAAAGCTGAAAAATAGGTCACATTTTCTCTATTTCGACTTATGCTGCTGAGTCGTGGAGGATGAATAAAAAGGACACCAGCAGAATCCAAGCAATCTAAATGAAGGTGTTAAGGATTATGCTAGCTAAAACTAGAAGAGACAAAATTAGAAATATTGACATTAGAATGAACTTGGGAATAGAAAGTTTGAGGAAGAAGATGACTGCATCATTTTTGCGCTAATTTGGACACATGAAGAGAATGAACTCGAATAGAATACCAAGAAGAATGTTTGAAATGAAAATGGACAATGACAGGCCCAGAGGAAGACCCCGGAAAAGATAGAGAGATTAGGAAAGATGCGGAAACGAGGGAATTGAGTGGGAAAGAATGACAAAAGATAAGATTTGGTTTTGATTTACCTGACCCAACCCTAGGTTGAAACAGCGAGGAAGATGCAGAATTATGCAGGTGAAGTAAAGGTGAGTTTATCCTTACTTGCATAAAAAGTCCTAAACATACTTTTCAGATACAGTAAATGGGGAAAAAATACATTTTCATTTTGTCCAATGACTGATCTGATGAACATAATGAAAACAGAAACAAAACACAATAAAATCACGACAGTGAAGGGCCAGCCTCTTCATATGCTACAAAAAAAAAAAAATTGTATTCTCAGGAACCCCCTTCCGAACCCCATGTCTGGTGCAGCTGGCGTGATCCTAGATGTGTAGTATCGTGCATCCATTAGAGCTACGCACTTTGCAGAGACGACACTTCTACTATTCATACAGGACAACGCTAACAAGTTAAGGGAAGGCACCACCGGGAACGTCAGAGAAAATAGAGAAAGTCATGGCCAGATGGATATAACGAGTTTCGAAACAAAACCACCTTTGGATAAGGAAAGTTTTGGAATTGAAAAATCCGTATTTTAAACGCCGTTTACTGTTATGAATAGACAGATTTAAGTCTATTAGGAGCATTAGCATATATGCATGACAACTTATTGTCTTCACCGTTTGGACGATTTTATTTTCCTGAAATTTTATAGTTGGTTCATATAAAAAGATTTGTCGAGGCAACTCAAATGTCATTAAAATCGAGCAAATATTTCTCTTTTTTCCTTATAATTTGTTGGGAAAAAAATGCATTAAATGTAGTTTTAATGCAATACCGCTAGCTTTATTCAGTTCATGCATGCTTGGGGTGTATTTCTATGTAAGACTAGTGAACGCGGGGTCGCTTGTGAAGAGAGACACTGTATACACAGAGAGAAAAGACTTAAAAATATGTGGGAGAGAAATAAATATTAAAAAGCTGAAATTAAACAGAAACGGCTCAGTTTAGAGAAAAAGTAAACTATAGAGTTTATTATAATTTTAGTAATTAATTTAAAGAAGATCTATATTTACTTTTCACTTCAGTTAATCACAGAAAGAGAAAAAAAAAATTCATTTTTCAGAATGCGCCTGAAATGTAACACGCTGCGTACATTACCTAACTGGAACTGAAATATGTAATCGGATGATTAGATATTACTTAAGAAAAAGGTCAATCGATATCACATTTTCAGCATGTTTCTTTGGTCCCTCAAAAGTTTTAAGATCAATTATAGCACCCACCTCTCCAACCATAGAAATGAAAGTATATTTCGCTTATTACTCCAGAACAAAAGTCGGATCGAGGTCAAATTTTCAACCTATGTTCCTCCCTTGGTCCTCGGGAAAATTCCAGGTCCAGTTACGATTTCACAGCCTTCATTTCCCCCTCCCCTACAAAAATCGGCACAAATAATGTTACGCATTAATCGACCAGAAAAATGTGGATTGCTACCAAAATTTAACATATATTCTGTCGGGCCCTGGCATGGTTCCAAGTTTAATTCCCATTTTATAGCATTCCCTCCTCAGTCTCCCATATAGAAATATTACTTAAATTTCGAACATGAGCTCCAAATTTAAGGAGTAAGCACTGAAATGGATAAAGCACTGAAATTTATAAAGCCAAGAGCATGTGGTGAATATAAAATAATTTCAACGCATGAACTGTCTGATTCCTATCAGATCATATTCAGTAACATTTAAATAATCAGACATCATTGAGTGATCTTCATTTGGATAGAGAATTAGTGACAGTAAACGTACTTTTTCACATGTATTTGAAATGAAGATTCGATTGTAAGTAAAGCACTTTAGACAGGATTCAAGTTATATGGACAAAGTGAGATTGAAGTTCATTTTCGATGTGAACTAGCGCGAAGATTCACACAGCCTGCAAATGATATGTGAGGGTACTGGGAGTTAAACGTTTTTTAAATGAAAATGTGTCTAATGATTAATGTAAAGATCAACCGATATAGAGGGGGGCCACAAATTCAGAAATTCTTGAATTTGGTAAGGTCAGGAATGCTTTATTTTTAAAAACAGCTTCATTAAATAACTGCTTATTTACAAGATTGCTCAAAAACAGGTAAAAAGATACCTAATAATTCTGAAGATTAAAAAATATATACAGTATTTCGAAATATCCATAAGAAGGCAAGAGAGTGCAACAATAGTTATCATTGTGGTGGTGACATAACACGCACAGTGCTATGTCACCACAAGTAAATCACGAATTTGAGTTCTCTTTAAAAAGATTGGCGTGGCACGCCAAAACCAAAAAGGCGCAAGTAAGAGTTCGCCGGTATCAATTAAACTGAATAAGAAGTTTTGACCAGTAATGCTGCTGATTCAACCCGATACCTATATACTGATAGACAAAATTAAAGTTCAAAAGTGGAATCTACTATTACCTTCATTTGAATAAATGAGAAGTTTCGCAGAGATATATTTTATACTGAACTGTGGAGGTGGCTAGTTACCAAGCTTTGCAGTCCACGTCTCCTAAGCCGTTCTTTATATGGACATCAATTAGTGTCCCTCACCAATCTAGTCGCCCTTCCTTGAATCCTCTTTCTCTCTTACTCACACACACACACAGACAGACAGATGTGGCCTCCAAGCCGGAATACAATATTCTAAAAGCGGTCTCAACAGTTTGTTAAATACAGAAGAACAATTATATCATTCCCCCTACTTGCAAAGATTTTCTAAATCATAGATAAAGACACCATGCGCTTTCCTAGCCGCCTGTTGACACTGCATGGTTAATTTCATATCTGATTGTCTTAAATCCGTAAGTCCTATTCACCCTAAGCTACTTTAACTCCTCTTCCCTCCAGTTTATAAGTATCTACCAGATTTTTGTTCCTCAGGTGCCAAATTTACATTTAGAAAGAATAAAACTCGAGTTTCCATTTTTCAAATGATCTGTGCAACAGATCGAAGTCATTTTTAAGCGACATGTCCAGTTCTGATCGTTAACTAGATCCATTGTACCAAAGGGTGTGTTCACAGGGAAACGAATGACTTGGTCAGGAAATAATAAGTCATACGGTCTCATACTAAAAAAAATGTCGCGAGAGAAGCAAAATTAACTCGTTTAAAAACTTTTTGTCCCCACAAGCAGAAAACTGAGTTTGATTAACTGTCCATACCGGGATATGGTCAACATTCTTTCAATCGCTTTACTAGGTTGCAGCAGGATGGATACTCGTTAATCTAGATCCGAGTTAAAAACTCAGTTCTAGATCTTTGTCTGCAGACATGCGCCCACTTCCTAGAGGAAGTGGTCACAATTGACATGTCCTGTAGTGCATTATTCACAGGATCAGCAGTAAAAAAAAGTCCGTTAAAGAAAGCATCCGGCAACCTGCCAACCTAATTACAATATAAACTTTGTCCTACTTAACGATGGGGAGGGGGGGGCTTATCTGTCTATAGAATTTCTGAAGATCTCAAGAAGTCTCGATAATGAAGATCTCCTTTGCCAGTTCGTATAAAATCTTTTTTTTTTTTTTTTTTTCCAAGCTCGCAGAGGATATCTACTGTATAAACTATCCAACAGTTTATTATTAGAAATGTAAAATGTAGCCCGTTCTGTCGTATTCGCTCAGCCAGCCCATTCTTTTATAATCTGACCGAAGTAGGTCAATTCAAAACGTACTGTATTCACAAAAAAAATCAAGCAGACATCTTTCTTCAACCCTGTATTATTAATGGTGTGTTTTTGAAAATAGTTTTTCGTTATTGTCTGCTACCATCTCAGGCTGTATGACTCTATAAAAAGTAATCTAGCAAGAAATCTTTTCTTTAACTCTGAATGAAAGCCCAGAAAGTTAACACAAATTTGCAAAAATTTGTATTCACTCAGCGTTTAATACGAGTGATTTAGTAAAATTAATAGTGGTACTTCACCAGCAGATTTAGCAGAGTGATTTAGTAAAATTAATTTATGGTACTTCACCAGCAGAGTTCACCATTATTTAAGACTCCTGCTGAAATATTTACACGCCAACTGAAAACTAAGTATTAAGGATGATGGAATACAAAATGGGTATACGAATGGCAGCGTTATAAATTCTTCACAAGTTTATCTTAATTAAAATAAACAAATGAATTGCAATTATTCATTATTAACTAATATATGCCCAATATGATCTCAAAGTAGCTCTTGATGCGATTTGAAGCAATATTATCAATACACTTTGTATTCGTAGTTAAATTTCTTATTCCTGTATTCCTACTCACCTGTATAAGAAAGGATTCAACTTGTCAACTTTATTCACCTAATCATCTGGTATTTCACCAGATGATTAGGTGAATAAAGACGTTGTTACGAGACATTTACAGGGTATCTGCGAAGGTACTGCAAAAAAATTTTGTGGCACGATGAAAGGCACATTTCATGGGTAATTTTCAAATTTTTTCTTGCTCACAGTTCAAGCGTTTTTCCTTCCGACTACATATGTCAAGCGTGTTCGAAGTACAGACTTATTAGTAGTATAACTTCCTCATAAATATTTAATGAGTTATGCCATTTTAGGTAAAAAAAAAAAAAAAAGAACTCTAGGCTGACTTTACACCTGTGAACCCAATTTTTTTTTTGTTGCCTCAGGGATGGGAGAAATTTCCATTTATTTTATTCAAACTTCTTTTCACACGATGGTAAAGACAGCCCAGCCCCACGTTTCGTCTCCTGTTACTATCGTTTCAACCAATGTTTCTTGAAAGTTCAACTGTTGCTTCGGCTAAGTACAAGAAGAGGATAGCCTAGTAGTTCATCGTGCATTACTGAATCGAAGGTCCGAGAGAGATCTGTTTAAGTCATGCCGACTTGTCTCCCTTCATCCAGGCAATGCAAGCGAATTGCTAGAAGGTACAGAGATCAGTAACCATGGGCCTTCTGGCTGAAGTCCATGCAACGGAGGGAATAGTATATAGAATTAAGCAGTAAGCTATGTTGAAATAAATGCTATTACACCACATACTAATGCAAATTAATGTCGCACCTGGGAAGGCGTAAATCTTGCTCTCCATGTTGCCGGAATCCATTAAATTAGAATAAAATAAAGTTTGACAAAGAAATTTATTAAAAACAGTAATAAATATCGACACTCACCTAGTGTGAAATCACGACTTTCTGACCAAGAAGATTTGCATGCACACTCACACATAGAAAAAGCTAAACTGACAAAGTCTATTCGTGTACGACCTGCTACAGAGAAAAATGTGAAACGTAACTTAATTAAGAGACACAAAATGCGAACGTTCACGCCAGCTCCAACCAACTGACAAACAATCTAAAATTAAAAGCATATAAGCAAATTAAACTTGTAATAAACAGAACTAATACTCGTATAAATAAATAGTTTCATTTCATGAAATTCATTATGGCAGATAAACTTAAGAGATAGTATTAAATAAACGTAATGAAGGGGTTGACCAGGAAAGTACGAAGTTAAGAAGGGGAGGATGGAAGAAATGCACGGACCGTGATATTCCGTATCTGAAGCAAATTACGCACTACAAGGCTTGGGCAGAGAGTCGTGCATTTGCACCCTAGCGCTAGTGGCTGTAGTATTTTTACTATTTTTGATAAATCTATTTGCTGAATTTTATTTAAATTTAAGATTGCTTGGAACACAGACAACGAAATTTATGCCTTTCCATGTAATGAAAGGCAAGAATTTTATACCACGCATTAAGATGTGCTACAATAGCGTTTATTCAATATATAACCAATAACCACGTTTTTCATTATTTTAATTCAAGCATTAAGCTAATGCGCCAAAGTTTTTGCACAGAATCGAGTTGGTAAATAGGTTTGAATAAAGCTGATTGATTAGAGGACAGATTAAAGAAAAACTGTATACGTTTCTTCAAAAAGAAGCGGAGGAATCCCATACTAGCATTCCAAGGTCATACACTACAGAAGAAGAGATTAGTTTCAAATCATCCTCCTCAAATGGTAAAAGAGGAAAATATATCAGAAACCATGGAATATTTAATTTGCAGATTCTGCCATCATCAGTAATAACTGTGTGAGAAACTTTAATGGCAGGGATATGGGTAGTTGTTTTGTTTCAAAATGTTTTTTTAAATTATCATACGCAGTAGAAATCATTTTTTTTTTTATTATTTATGCAGACTTATTGTTGTCACAAAGTAATATGTGCCGAATTTATTATTCGGAATTAAATAAAACTGAGATGAGTTTTGTTAAGCTTATTCAATCATGATATGAGAAGCAAAAATAAAATTCAGCCAAGGTTGCGTTTCCTCATTTGTCAGCTTTACTCAGCTTATTCATGAATCACCATATTTCAGCTCATTGGCACTTTGATCTCGAATATTCTGGGTAATGATTTCATGAATTACACTACTCTGCATTTAAAAAAAAAATCACCGATGTTTTCTAAGAAAAGGGTGTTTTTGAATCATTTTCTAATGCTGGTTTAAAAAATGACTTTTATTTGTTTCCATCACGTCAAGTTCCCACAAAACTCACGAAATAAAAAATTGATTTTTCACAAATTTTTATTATTTTTGACAAAATTTGTGAGCTGACATTACAATAAAATGCTGATTTTACCAGAATTTTATATTTAAAAACATGTTGAAAACACCATTAAAAAGGGCAGTGTGGTAAAAAGCACACTAAACACTCGCCTCTCTTTGTAAAAACTGATCTATGATGGGTCAAATTTTCATTTCTTTGATTTTCTTGCAGATCCTTCTACTTTGCAATTCCTCTTCAGCATTCAGCAATAGTCTCAGCCATCATGTTGATATTCCACCTCCCATGGCACTTCATCTCTATGTCTTTAATGTCCTAGTGAAATGTATCATCATGTTCTTCACTATCACTTCCTAGGTTTTCTGGGAAGTAGTCGACGTGGGAATGTAAAAAATTAATTGACACTCATGTTGCAGCCCAGCTTCTTGAAGTTTGCCAACATATTTTCAACTATATTCTTGTAGTCTGGATCCTTGTTGTTCCCAAAGAAGTTCTCAACAACAGACCTGAATCCATGCCTGTTTTTCTCTTTTATTCATAATGCCCTCAAAATCGCGCTCCCTCAACAGATTGAGAATTTGAGGTCCCACAAAAATGCCTTGTTTTAGCTTCTCTTGGTTGATCGATGGAAATTTAGTACAAATGTAGTTTAATTAGGGCACTTCCTGAGGCAAAGCTTTCACAAACTGTTTCATCAAACCCAGTTTGACGTGAAAAGGTGAAAGGAGGACAGTTGAAGTCTACCATTGGTTTATGAACTATGTTCTTTGATCCTGGCAACGAACTGCTCCCCCTTTGGCCAGACCTTGACATCGCAGTGTTTACTCCTTACCCGATTGCTTCACTACACAAAAAGCAAGGCATTTTTGCGTAGCCTGATTGCTGTCCAAGTAATATGCCTCTCACTTTATAGTAAGCAGAGACCAACCACCCACCCACCCATATTCTTCATACTTAATATTTGTCAACAACTTTTTCAAGTTCTCATATGTTTCTTTCAAATGCACAGCGAGAGCTACTGGAATTGACCTATATTTATTTCCATTCGAGCGACATACCTTTGAGACGTCGCTTTGATGAGTCAATAAAAAATCTTCACAGTGTAGGATTGTTAACTAATTCGTAAATAGTTCATTAAGTCATTTATATTATTGCAAAAACCATAGAAATGTCCTCAGAAAAGTAGGGGACTAGTTCTCGTTCTCTATGTCTGTACCATGAGAAAAACGTCCCACGTGCTAGATTTTTTGACTTAAGTCTAGAACCAAAGAGTTCTGGAGATTTATTTGGTAAATTTAAATCTCCTACCAGACCATTGAGTTCATGCTGTGAAAACAGTTGAGGGCTGGACGCATGTTTCCAGGCGTGTAGACTTCAGTTTCATCTTCAGAGCAGTGTCGTAACTAGAAAAAGTGGGCCCTAATGCAAAGTTTAATGTGGGCCCCTCTCATTTGTTTTGGTAAAAATAAAAATCCTTAAAAACAAATCCTAAAAAATTGCCCTGGAAGCAGCAGCTATGCTAATACCATTTCACCTCTATTCACTAGTTTCGCTTGTGCTGTGCAGCTAGCTAACAATAAACATGCTTCTTGTGAAAAACTTATTGTTCGTAAACATAGTAAATTTTATCATAAACTAAAAAAAAAAAAACTTACATTTTTACTCAATTAAATTTTTTTCTATTTCGGGCAGTAGGTTCCCCACTTTCGGTCGTGGGCCCAAATGCGCCGCATTGGCATAGTTACGCCACTGTTCAGAAGCTACAACTCTGCTGCTACATTCCCCAATATAAGTGGAGGGCATGGAATCAGCAGATTATCTCCATGTGGGACTGGTCTAATGCCATACGGAATATTAGGATGCACAATGTCCTTCTTACTCTTTGCGTTGTATCCCTCAACATCAACTAACAGGGGCGGACTTTGGCCTAGGCAGACTAGGAAATTTTTTGGGGCCCGTAAAACGGTTTTATTATACATTTTTTATAGTGTAAATTTTTATAGGCAGAGGACTCTTTTTAGCTTTCAACATAATATATAGTAATAGAAGACCTTTTTTAACCTATTCAACTGTGTCCTCCATTACAATTTCTGAAAGGTGGCAACAACCCTAGGTGGGGCCCGAAATGAGAATCTTGCCTAGGGCCCTTTTTTTCCTTAGTCCGCCACTGTCAACTAAGCAAACGCAACAGTGATCACAGAGGCTCCCGCCAAATCACGGGAATTGCAAATGGCATAGCCGTCTTTTTACCTTTTTCCACAATCTCAATGCTTCAACACAGGTTCGGCAACCTTTACCAAATGTGGAGCATTTACTCCTAACTTAATACATTCAAAAATAAAACTCATAACATCAACTTAACTGGGTTGTGAAAAAACCACTACAGTTGATAGAAAAAAGCAATAACATTTTTGAAATCAGCATAAAAACGAATTAAAAAACAGCTATTAGTTTACAAACATCGAAAACCATGCAGAATGGTGTAATATTTGCTTTTACCCGGAGTGACTACATTTGGAAGAAACATGTCTCAAGGTTATGCAACTTATATCTCAACAGTGGATGGACTTAGAAGGGATTTTCAACACGCCCTGCAGAATGCTAAGCATACACTGAGTGATCACTGAATTATGACCACCTACCTAATACTTCATGGGTCCTCCTTTTGCCCTCAGTACAGCAGCTATCCGACGTGGCATTGGTTCAACAAGATGTCGGAAGCGTTCGGGAGGTATGGCCAACAAATCTGTGTGTAATGCGGTCAGCAATGCAGGTACGGTGGTGATTGGTGTATCCAGACGCCTGATATGCCTTTCTATAGTGTCCCACAAGTTCTCTATGATATCGATGGAGTTTGGAGGCCAATCGATATGCGGCAAGTCAGAACTGTGTTCCTCAAACCATTCCTGCATAACAAGTGCCGAATAGCTCGGCGCATTGTCATCTTGTAAGACACCATCGCCATTCGGGAAAAAGTGTAACATAGCGGGGTGTACACAGTCAACAAGCAGTTGACGACAGCGGAGACCACTGATACGTTGTTCTATATGCAGCAGGGGTCCAAGTTCCTGCCAGTGAAACATGCCCCACACCATACAACTGCCTCCACCGGCCTACACTTTTGATACCATGCATGATGGATCAAGAGCCTCATGTTGTTGATGGCAAATCCGTACACGACTATCCTCGGTGTGGAGTAAATAACGTGACTCATCCGACCAGCACACCTTTTTCCAGTCTTCTAACGTCCAACTTGCATGCTCTTTGCACCAGGCGAGTCTTTTACGCCGATGAACCTTGATTAGGAGAGGGTGTCGTAGGGGTTGTCTGCTGGTATAGCCCATACGTGCGACGCATGGTCATGCCAGATATGATATTGTTCCGGGTTGGCCCATGTTATATTGGGTAGTCAACTCTTCAACAGTGCTGCTCCTGTTCGCCTGTACGAGTCGTCGGACCCAGCGCTCATCTCTAACATCAACCTTTGTCCTGTTATCAAATTTCTCTTGAGGTTGCTGCGGCCACAGGCGAAAACATTTCCAACCTGACTGTGTTAAGAAGGCTCAATTCAAGTGGATTCTACCCAAAGAAGCCAGTGGTTTCTATCCCATTTAATGTTCTTAGTTGCAAGGAAAAATTGTCTGCTTTTTCAGATAATCTATCTGTATTGAATGTTGAGTGCCAGGTGCCGGCACTCAACATTCAACGCAGATAAATTGTTTAGACAAAGACAGCGAATTTATGATAATGAATTAGATGCAAATGGATAACTTATAGTAAGTAAATTTATTGGTGAATAGTGTTCAGTTTTATATATTTTACTAGATCAAAATATGTAGTAAATGTAAATATGTACAAAAGTCCTTATAAGTCAAGGCATTGTACTTGTTGAAAATTGCAAGGAAAATTTTTGTGATGTATGTCTTGGAGATTGCAGTTTTTCTGGATTACCTGACAAATTGAGTCAGAATGAGACTTTTGAGCTAGTCTTTTTTTGCTCAATTAAAACACCATTGGTCTTGGATTGAGCATAAATTATGTTCTTTAAATTATAGAACAGTTAAATTGCAGATCTTTATGTTTGTATCTGAGCTGGAGACTGTAGGGTCGAAAGCTCCTAGTGGGACTGTTGCACTGATTAGTAATGTAGCAGTGATTTGGTAAAGTGACAAGAACTGGATATTTTATAGGACAATAGAAATAGGTTGTATTGAATGTTGTCTAACTATTCTGTCAACTGAGTGTAATTGACTTTGAATACCGGTAAATTGTTGCAGTTGGATAATGATGTGACAGCTGTTTTGTCATGAGTGCTGAAATGAGGTATTGTGACTGTCAGACTGGTTGATGGTCGTTCGGGTAGAGGACATTAAAAAAAAACTGTAACTTAGGGAATTGTAACCTGAGACATAGTACAATTCTTAATGAATATTTTGATGGTTGGACATCTTTGCCTGATGGACTGTTGGATAATGGTAGACAGACTAACGTTGATGGTGCCTATTTAGATTTGTAAATAAATTGTCAATGTCTTCTGCGTCATTCTGGGTGCTTAGGCTGCACCTGGATTGTTTGTCGGAAAAGAACGGGTGTTATAATCGATGTTGAGGTTTTGTTGGTCTATGGAGCTTTTAGACAATTGGTCATCTGTAAAGTATAACTTGTGGCCTAATATAATAGTTTGTTCTGGTGGTAGGCAAATTATATCAAATGCATGGATCCTTTTGGTTTGTTCAACTGATCGGGAACAGTGTGGACTGAATGCCCATGTGTATTGGGTTTGCTTGGATTCATACTTCTAAGCTATGTTTTGATTGTGAACTATGTTTTTAGTTGACAACAGGTTGTGTTGTTATTCTTGTGGTCTAAATTGAGATAAAAGAATTTCTGATTCTGTCTGCAGTTGGCGGATTAGAATAATTGCATATATGTAAATAGCTATGTTGCTAGTTCTGCACCATAAAACATTATAGTTTTAGTTTTAAGATTTTTAGGTATTTAAGGTTGTGTTAAAATTGATCCACTATATGTTTCTTTTCCTAGAAACCTTTTCACACTTCCCCCTTATTACTTAGGGGATGTCCTTTCTTTCTTCCCCTTGCTTTCTGTCCACTTTCCTTCCCTTCCATTTCCCATACTATTCCACCTAAATCCTTGAATACCTTGGGGCTCCCAGGCTTGCCTGATAGCCCCAGTAAGAGTCTATGTTTTGGTGGTTGATCTTGGCTGCCTCCACGTGGCTTGGGATGGGAGTCAGGGTGCGGGGGGGCCCGGTTGTCCTCTGCCCCCTGGCTGCGAAATGCCAGGTGCCGGCACTCAACATTCAACACAACCCACACATACGCTGTACATACCTACACACACCCACAGACACACTTGCCAGCATTGGCGCTATGTCTTGTCAGATGCATCAGCGGCTTATAGAGGAAACCCTGGAGATCGCCGTACAATACGCAATTACTTTAAACTTTAAATTCCATTTAATGCAAACTACCACAGAGCTCGTCGAAACTGGTGCCATGAACATATGACTTGGAGCCCTGACATATAGGGTACAGTTCTGTTCTCTGATGAGTCCCGTTTTAGCTTACAAACAAATTCTAGACGTTATTTCATCTGGAGACAACGAGGGATGCGGTACCAT
Organism: Mastigoproctus giganteus; assembly: GCF_048544385.1. Lineage (NCBI taxonomy): Eukaryota > Metazoa > Arthropoda > Arachnida > Uropygi > Thelyphonidae > Mastigoproctus > Mastigoproctus giganteus. The sequence goes on along the minus strand of NC_143586.1, from coordinate 110,778,197 downwards.
TCCTCCATCATCAGAGAAAGAGAACTTACTGTGGAAGCGGTGTTCTCGTGTGGGGGCGGAATAACGATCAACGGCCGCACCCCTCTTTGTGTTTTTGATAGGTGTACCGTAACTGAGCTGAGGTACCGAGAACAAATCCTCTAACCCTATGTGCGACTTTTTAGGGGTGTGGTTGGCCCAGATTTTCTTTTCATGCAAGACGATGCTATTGCATATAGAGCTCAAGTGGTGAAGAAATATCTTGAAACCGAAGATATTCAACGGCTGCCGTTGCCAGCACGACCACGGACTTGAAACCGATCGAAAATATGTGGGGACGCCTTTGAGCGTCGTATTGCATGCCCATAGCCAACTCCTCAGTCACTTGGTGAGTAAGGTCTGCGCTTGTGAAAGAATGGGATTGTTGCCACAGAACCTTATAGACACCCTTATATCGAGCATGGTTCACCGCTGTCAGGCCTGTTTAGCTTTTGGGTGGGATCATACGCCGTATTGATATCATGTGACCATATTTTCGAGCATCTTGTGTCGACTTCTCCAATGTGATCCTTTCGGTAATTCTTATACAACTGCTATAAATATCCCTTATACCTGTCGGAGGTTTCTCGCTGTCTCTTCATTTCATTGTTATTCTATGGTACACTACCGTATCAAATTTGTTCCGCTTAATCGCAAGCTGCACGAGTTACACCACGTTTTCTACGTTCTATTAATTTTGTCGAGCAGTGTAGATATAAAGGATATTTTACACTCAGATATCTTCATATCTCCTTTTATTTACTGGCCGCGTGTCACTTTTTTTAGTGATGTGCCGTCCATTCGCTTGTATTTAATATCCTTGGAATCTTTATTGGATAAGAAGTGTCCGACAAAGTAAAAGAATTCCACGCGAATTTATGTGAGAAGAGTTAAGTTAGTCATTCAGAACATTGTATAATGTTTACTGCAATCTCTACTTTAATCAAAGGAAAGAGAATTTCAGTTGTTTTAAACTGATGGCAAAAAAAAGTTTCATCTCAGTTACTGTAAACAAAAATATTAAATACTTTTTAATGTTATCTAATAAAACCTCTCGAAGAAGGAATTTTTGGCGCTTTTTTTTACTGGTCCGAAAACGTGTTTGGCTTGTGACTGAGTAAAATGCTTGATGTATCTATTATTCATATAAAGCATCTATTATTCATATAAAGACTGTTTGCATCAAGGCTTTTAAGCCATGTTGCACAAACAGTCTTTCATTTATTATTTAAACTCAGCTGCCAAAAGAAAGAGAGGAAATATTTTCGTGGCACACATCGGTGTATCACGTTTTAGCAATACTTAACTGCATACTTTGTCGGGTTGTTTCAAGCTTTATTTCCAGAACGATGTATTTCGCAGGCGAATTCTTGCATTCGTGTTATGACGAAAGCAAGCAATCATAAAATTGACTTATATCCAACCATATTTGTTTACTGTTTCCGTCGGCTGTGTCAGGGTGTTGATTCTCCATCTGGAAGTGACTATAAATGCGGTGGAATATATTGTTTCTCCAAAAAAAACATTATTCGAAGCCGAATAAATTACTATGAGAGTTTTAGAGTTATTTCCGTGTTGCGCATCTTTACGAGATAAAACAAATAGTAACCTGTAGTCCAGTGCCGAATGTCAATGTTAAAAATAAATGTGGGGTAAAAAAATCAGTATCCACTAAGGTATAACAGCCACCACAAGAGGAATGCTTCATTTTCACTGAATTTTTTTTTATTTCCTTGTATTTTTGGTAAAATAGGACACTGATGCCGTTTAACTACTTAAAATAAATTATGTAATAAGTTTAAAAATTATAATTGTTTCGACAAATTTATTCTGGAACCTGCATTTCATTTCTGCTGCATTTCTGACTCAGTGTCCAGCTCGAAGATGCATGTACCAGAGACGCATGTACGTGGAAGATTAAAAATAATATGAACTCAAACAAATATCTGATAAATTAATCTTTATTGCTGCTCAATTCATATTACCTGCTCATTATTATTTCTTTTTATGTATTAATTTTAATAATTTTCAAAATTTTCTACCCACAATCCTGGTGCAATGAAGTGGGTCAGAATATATACCCAAAGGTAATAGAAAATCGTGGTTCGGGTATGTTAGGATCATTTTTGCTGTAATCCGCCACATTACTGACAACATCTACTACTATATGCCAGTATGTTGTTGTTGTTTGTTGTTTGGTTTTTAGGAGCATTAGCAACTAAGGCCATATTGCTCCGGGATATGCGGTGGTCATTCCTTGACCTTTCCGCATCCTCCGTATTTGGTGGTGACGGGCTCGAACCCCGGTCTAATCAAGAAGCGTGTGCTATGCACTGCTGCTCCTTCTCACCTGGCTACGGAGGCGCCTAATATGCCAGTAACAGAAACATCATACGTTTCTGTTACTAGCATATATAATAATAATAATAATAATAGCGAGGAACCCCCACCCACCCAGACGGCACAAGAAACGAAGTTAGAAAGATGGGCAAAGAAGACATTCCATGGTAGACACTACAATGACCTCCATCAAGATCATATCGATAATATTGCTTCCAATGCATGGCTCACAAGCGGGACGCTCTTCCCCGAGACTGAAGGATTCATGCTGGCCATCCAAGACCAGGTAATCAACACCAGAAACTATAGAAAATACATCGCAAAGGAGCCCGGAATGTCAGATGACACATGTCGACGATGCCTCCTGGCCTCAGAAACGATCCAATACATCACTGCGGGTTGCACGATGATCACCCAGACTGAGTACACTCATAGACACTACCAGGTAGCCAGGATAATACATCAGAAGCTAGCGAGGAAACACCAGTTGACCAAAGAAAGTGTACCATACTACAAATACGAACCCCAGGCAGCAGTACTACAGACCCCAACTCACAAGCTGTACTGGGACCGCGCCATAATAAGACCATCCCGCACAACAGACCGGACTTAACCCTTGTGGACAAGATGGAAAAGACTACCTACTTGATTGACATAGCGGTGCCCAACACTAGCAATGTCCAGAAAACCCATGAGGAAAAAATTAGGAAGTACACGAACCTGAGACATGAAGTCAAGATGTGGCATACGCAAGAAGTATCGACCATCCCGATCATCATGTCAACCACCGGTATGGTGCCCAAGACTCTACACAGCAGCCTAGCAGCAATAGGACTCCCAGAGAACACCTACAACGAACTCCAGAAAGTCGCAATACTGAACACCTGTAGGATAGTCAGAGATTTCCTCGACCAATAGTAACACCAGACATTACAACCACCCTGTGTACTTGGTAGCAGTACCCGTCACGGAGTGGAATCCCCCAATCAGGGAGAAATAATATAAGTGCAATAATAATAATAATAATAAATGTCTTGGCAGAATTTGAATACACAACTCGAAATTAGAGTCCGTGGGGTCTTACACGTATTATCAGTAGAAATAAATTAACTCCTGGTGGCATCTTTAATATAGTAATCTCAAATAATACTGAATCTCTAAACTAGACCCAAACTGCCAATAAAATACTTGAGAGATTCTTTCCCAATGATAATATAATTCTTGATTCTGCCTACCATTCCGGGGTTAGGAAAGATAATGAACAATATGATTTGTCCATTTCTAGTCCTTTGTTTTCTATAGAAGAGCTTAAAAACGCTGTTTCTTATATGAGTAACAAAAAATACCAAGGTACTGATCTACTGGAAAGTATTTTCATAAAGATCCTTCTCTATTAAAAAGGTAAAGGTAAACTGCAGCCATTATCAATCCACTGCAGGATGGAAGCCTCCTCAACAATTCATGTTGAGGGAAACAAATTTAAGTGAGCACTTCAAAGTAATTCAGTGATAATTTAAAAATTAAATAAAATAAAAAAAATTATTAAAATTAACTTTAATATTTTTATCATATTTTATCTGAATTTAAAAGGTCACTTTTAGGCCAAACCATCTTTTGAAACTCTTCAACAAATGTCTTGAAACTGGGAATTTCCCTGTTAATTGGAAGTGTGCTCTCATTAAATAATCCCAGGTAAACCACAAAGTGATCCTAAATTACACAGACCTATTGCCTTATTATTCCATTTAGGAAAGCTATTAGAAAAACTCATGACATACTAATATAATCAGCTTCTTTTGGAAATTAATTTATCCTTCTCTCTTCAATATGGTTTTAAGCACGGTTGTAGTTTTGGAGATGCGCTTTTTGAATTTAAAAAGAGCTATTGGTAGTTCTACTCACAAATGCAATTTTCATTGTTTTCGAAGGGGCATTCGACAATGTTTAGTGGGAGTGTCCTATGACGCCTTAGAATCGCTCACTGTTCTAGACATCTATACCTTCTGTTCAAGAGTTATTTTGCTGAACGTAATGTCCAAACCAAACATCAGTGGGTATCTAAGGGTGTTTCTCGAGGGTGCTCATAGAGTTCAATTCTTGGTCCTCTGATGTGGAATCTCGCCCTTGATTATTGGCATTTTTTGCACATCGGCCATTAACATGGCCGATGTGCAAAAATTCGCGCTTTCCGACGATCTCTCCATCTTAGTGCCGTACATAGTAATGTACTAAGTCACACTAGGGTAATTTGGAATATTAATTCAACTAACTAAGTGTATTATGTTCGTGAATTGCGTGTGTTCTCTGGCCGATTTGCCTGTTTACTTCTTCTATTTCTGAGACTGAATAACTCAGCCACGGAGTGAAAGAAGTCCATAAATGTTCCTCGCGTCATTGATGGGATTCGAACCCGTGCCTTTTCCACCCGGTGTGGGAAGGACGGTGGCGATGCCACTGTGCTACCCGTGCAAACTTAGTACCTGGTGACTCCAAGTCCCAGTTGGTGCTAATTCTATACTCGATAACTTTCTCAACTGTAATTGGACTCTGAAAAATAAATTAAGGGTGTCACTATATAAAACTAAGATGATGACGTTTCACAGAAAACTAGAACACAATAGACCTCCAGTTGTGAAGTTTAATGAAGTACCTTTGCCACTTGTTACCACTGATAAGCACCTTGGGATATTTGAATTAAAAATTCATTCTTGCCACATATACAGAACTTTTTCAAAAAAGTTAAAACTTTTACGACCATATTGTTTAGAATCTCTCGGCGGCAAAATTGCAGTTTAAAAAAGGGAACGCTCAGAATTCTATATTGCACAGTTTTTATTCCAATCTTCACATATGTAGCCAGCATACACAGGGTGATTCACTACCAGTGCGACAAACTTGCAGGAGGTGCAGGGGGCACAAAGACGAATCGGAATCACATAGCATTGCAGGGTCCGAAATGCCTTCGTCATGCGGTAGAGGACGTTGAACGGGAGGTCGCGTGAACAGCGATCCCGCTGGAAGTCAGCATTTGCGAACAGTTTCTGTTGAAGAAACAAGTAGCAAAAGCCCTCCGGAGGGGATAATCCGTAGGCTCCAATGATTGGACGCGTTGCAGATGGTATGAACTCATTTGGTTTGTTGACAGTATCCTCCATACAGTGAATTGGGAAATACTCAATCAATTGCTCGAGTACTCGTACTCGGATTGCCTTCTGCAAGACGTAGGACATTCTCCTCATTGTCTGGCGTCCTCGTCGTTCGCTCTCGATTCATGGTACCTCTCGTGAAACAACCAGTCTCACGTAACCTTCTGTGCACACGTGCGAAAATCGTATGATGAGGAGCACGCCTGTGCGGGAAACGTTCCTGGTACAAGCGCAGAGCGGCGCGCCCATTACAGTCCGAAGCTCCATACACGAGGTTCATGTCGGCAGTTCAACGTTTGAATACTCGTCCATCCTACTGCCTCGGGAACCGGTTCGCAAATGCTGACTTCCAGCGAGATCGCTGTTCACGCGACCTCCCGATCAACGTCCTCTACCGCATGACGAAGGCATTTCTGACCCTGCAATGCTATGTGATTCGTCTTTGTGCCCCCTACACCTCCTGCAAGTTTGTCGCACTGGTAGTGAATCACCCTGTAGTTTCACAGAATCAAACTTATCACAGTTCAAACCAAACTAGACAGTGTCCAACGAACCTTTTTGCTAGTTTTTTCTGAGAACTTGTAGAACAGCTTCAACTACAACAAGCTATTGCAGACAATTTCTCTGGATCTGTAGCTCATGTACAAAGGTTTTGCTTATTATATTCGTGAAGGATATCCTTTAACTTTTTTTTATTTGACCAATGATCCCACTGCAGATCTAAAGAACGAAAAAGCGAAATGTTAGAATGAGCTACATAAAAGATGGCGATATGGAATTCCTGTACCAAAGGAGCAGTGACCAAATGTTTTATAACTGATATTAAATTCGCTACCTCAAAAATTAATCAGCTTTGGTTTTACCCAAGCCTTCTTATATCATGCATTTTAATTGGGTTCTCTAAAGGCTCTTAAATTAAATCTAGCTACGTCAGATACCTGTTTCTGCGGCGCCACTGAAGACTGCAGTCATGCCTTATTCTTTTTTGCCAATATAAACATTATCTAGCATAGTTTCATTTCTAGCAGTAATTTTTCTCCTGAAAATGAAAGATATCTTATTGCAAATCAAAATGCCTTCTCAGCTCTACAGGAATTTGCTACATTGGTTTTTAACAGACGACGTGGATTACTCAATTGACTTTTGGACTCAAGAAGACTACTTTTACAATCTTACTTGAAAGTCCTTCTGTTTTGAAGTTCAGTGTTATTTACTTGGGTTTCATTATTTCCTTAGGATAGTGTTAACCTTTATTATTATCATCTCTTTTTTTTCTTAATTATTTTTATTTCATTTTCTGTAATAATAATTATTATTATATTGATTTATTATTTCTTTTTATCATTATTATTTTTTAAATTTAATTTAATTATCATTAATTTATTTATTTAATTTTTTTAATTTAAAATTAATTGATAATTATGTTAATTCCTTTGGGGACAGGATTTTTTTTTTAAATGCTAGCCCTTCAGGGACAGGATTCATTCACTCGTTTATTAAAGACGGGATTTTCAGCTGCTCGTACTCAGATTTTGCTTCCTGGGTACAAAAAATTGCTGGCATCCACTGGTATTGCACTTACTCCAGTGGATATGCGATTTTTTGTGGTTTTGATCACCGTACATGATAATAGGAGACTGTTGCACCCATATCACTCGCGGCTCTTCTTCTTATGGGTACTGGATATAATCCATTTAGTAGAGTAACATGTACAGTTGTGGTCGCCTCCTTGTGTGTGTGTACGGGTACTGGGAAACAACCCGTTGATCGCTGCTTCCTGGCAGCAAAGTGACCAAAAACAATTACACAACACAGCAATATGCGCGCGCGCACACACTGCAGAAACTTAGCATTACACTCATTTCTGGCCATTTTACAGAGTTTTGTATATCATTACAGAGAAACTATGGCGGATGAGTTAACTAATGTTTAGGGACTTCCCAACATAAGACACAACACATGTCCCCATATCCATGATATATGGACATATGTATGTTATGTAAGGGGATTCCTGAACATTAGCTCAACTCTGCCATGGTACTGTGTGATTATACAGAATTCTATAAAATTCTGTAAAATGGTCAGAAATGGATACAGTGCCATGTTTGTGCAGTGTGTGTGTGTGTGTGTGTGTGTGTGTGTGTGTGTGTGTGTGTGTGTGTGTGTGTATTGCTGTGTTGATTAGTTGCTTCTGGCCGCTTTGCTATCAGAAAGCAACAATCACCAGGAAAGCTGCTTCCCAGTACCGGTACACCACGAAGAGGATGGCCACGACTATTCACGTACTATCTTTAATAGACTAAATCCTGCACCCACTGCTAATGGTGCAACATCTATAGGTGCTAGAACAAAATAAAATAAAGTAATAATCCCAACCGCGAGGAGGTCTAGGCTTGGTAGACCTCCTTGGAGATGGGAGGAGTTCTGCCAAAATTCAGAAAAAACTCCCTTTCTGAATTTAGAAGAACAGAAGAAAAAAATGAAAAGAGAGAGAGAGACAGACAGCAATCGGCTAAGTAAACAAAAACAGCAGAAATAAACAAAAAGTAATCCCGCATCAGACAAATGTCCAATGCCAGTAATCTCGCACCATAGGCACCAGTCTTGTTAGAGAGCAGCGGGGAGCCCATGAGGAAGTAAGGTGCAACGGGGTCAGGTAGGCCTTGAAAGAACAGACTCAGGATGTACATGTGGTCAGATTTAATGATTGTGGATTCAGAAATGAAACTGTGGTAATCGATCTTGAGAAAGATGGTGTCATCTGTCGTCTTCCTTTAAATGTCTTTTTGGCAAAATTTCAACTTAGTTGCATTTCAACTTAGTTGACATCGATGCCTGTGTTCAAATCCTGGAAAGAAATTGTGAATTGCGAGTGAGGGCTCTTGGCCGAGGTAGAGCGGAGAGTAGGAAAGTATATACATTTGCTGGTGCTTAATTTCACCACAAATACAGGCATCGATGTCAACTAAGTTGAAATGCATTGAAGTTTAGCATTAGAAGAATAAGTTGAAGTTTAGCATTAAGTGGTCTGTGATGTATGTATGTCCGTGAGTAATGATTAATGGCATGTACATCTCTGTATAAAATCATGACTTAACTGATTTAATTGAAGTAAATTTTCCTCTAATGGAAAGGTACTTTAGTGCAGATAGACCATCTACCTTGCCAGCGTTGTCACAGTTCGTTCCAGAATTTAGTCTTTAGTAAACGTGTAATGTTAAAAAATAGTAATGCTATAATAGTATGCCCTTCTTCATAAAATAGCAAGTGTTGCAAGTACACCTCCTCTTGATTTTCATATATTGGAATCTACCGAATTGCTGGTTTGTCGATCTCTATGTGTGCCGTTTATTTCCCTCCACCGGTTTCTGAGGATTCTGTCCTTAATCTGACAGCATGGCTGTCATCCACAATCAATCATCGGCAAAAGGTCATCATCCTCGGAGACTTTAATCTTCCACTGCGAGCCACGAAGAAGCTCCTAGATACACTGTCATTGAACATGTCGGAAATGGGCATTGGTCTTATTCATGTTCCTCCCTCACATGGTGATGCCACCCTGCAGCGCATCTTCTCAAACTATTTAGTAAAGGAAACCCTGACCACAATTGAGAACTTCCTCCAGTCCGATCACGTTCCGATTGCTGCGATGATATCTCTGCAGGCACCTAAGGATGAACGTACACAAGTACAAACACTGTCAGGAGAGTATACAATCCAAAATACATCAACATTGGAAAAGTTACTACCCTTTTCCAACTTTACCCATGGAACATACTGGCTGAGCTTAACATAAATGAAGCTGCCTATTGGCTTTCGAGACGGAATTCATTGCAAAGTCTGCAATGTCCAAAACGTGCATTCTTAGTCCCCACTCAAAGCCATGGTGGAATGACCTCCTGACAAAGGCCTTTAGGGAAAAACAGGCAGCCCATGCCTCTTACAAGAAGTCGCCTTCACGAGAGTCATATACGCCAAATTTTCCAAAGCAAGGATGGATTTCCAGAAGAGTAAACAATTTGCTATTGACAATTTCATGAACGGCCGGCTATCCAGGGGAAAACGTGTGTGGTCCACAAGTCATACTTGCACCCCTCTATCTTTAAATGTCCAGGAATGGTGTGAGCATGTGCTGCGTTTTAAGCGAGATCACCGTGTCCGAAGCATATCCTTGGAACGAACCGTTTAACGTTTCTTCACGTTCTAGTAATACAGAAATTTCAGAAGAACAGCTAATAAAAATAATAAATTCACTACCTGACAAGTCCACCATAGGAATTGACGCAATACCTCTTTTTAGTCTAAAAATTGGTTCTTATTTTATCAGCAAAGAGCTCACTGAACTCTACAACAAAGTACTCAAATTTGCACAGGTGCCTTCAAGCTGGTTATTATACAGAGTCGTGGCAGTTCTGAAGAAGCCTCGTGCGAATAGACCGGCTAACTTCAGGCCAATATCAATTGCCTCTCTCTTCCTGAAATGCCTCGAGAAGTGCATCTATAATGATGTAGCACTCGCAATCTTTGCACATAGGCCAGAACATACATTATGCCATGCCTAATAGATCTACTGTAACCTGCCTATAGTCATTATCACAGAAAATACTTCATGCCTGGAATGACAACGAAGATCTTCACACTATTTTTCTGGACATGAAATCTGCTTTCGACTCAGTCCAAATAACACCCCTTCTTGCTTTACTTGAGAAATTCTACGGGATATCCCGAAATATACTCGAGATCCTCAATAATTTGCTATCTAGGAGAATGCTTCACTTCAAAGGCGATGGCATTACAGTCACTAAAAGTGTCGAAATAGGGAGCCCACAAGGTGGTTCTCTCTCAGCCTTTTTATTTGCAGCAATACTCGTTCCACTAATGGATCAAATTCCAGCTTTCCTATCGTATGCTGATGATATTGTATACTACTTGCCATGCAAACGCCTTGTTGGTGACTCACAAGAAAGACAAACCGCCTCTGAATCTGTAAACAGCTACCTAAATACATTCTATAAGTATGCTAAATTTTTTGGCCTGTCAGTCAATCCAGAGAAGTCAAACTATCTCATCTTTACGCCAAGTCGGATCACTTCTACTGATACTGCATCTTCTCTACTTCTGGAATTGGCAGGAAATGTTCTGACTCCCACAGACAGTGTCAAATTGCTAGGAGTAATCCTTGATGCCAACCTCACCTATAAAAATCAAATCCAAGCTCAGTATTCCAAAGCCCTGAGAGCTTTCTAGGGAATGAAAATTGATCTGTGCAAAACGCACGATAAGAAAATAATCAAGAAGTACCTCGCAACTTACTTCTGTAGTGTACTCTCCTATGCCGTGGAAGTTTGGTCGGCGGCACCACCCACCAGCCTCAGGAAACTATGGGGCCTCGAATTCTGGGTGCTGAAGTGGGCCAACTTGTGGTCGCACCAGATCTACACAACATCTAAATCTACTCTCTGCTGCAACCTGCAATATACGCCCATAGTCCACAGAGCACATGTGCTAAAAATAAAATCATTCCTTCATCTGTGCTCAGCTAAGCAGGATCACATCAACATCTGGAACACAGTCGGTTGGCGTTTGCCAGGCAGACATCTCCGTTGTACCCCCTCCTTGTGCTCAAGGCTCCAGCGGTTACAGAATTTCAAGAGACACTTCCCAAATGTGACTCTGGACACTCAATTCGTTCGAAATCGACCTGTGGACTATAGACAAGGCATATCGCGATGGCATCTTGTCCTATCTTGCTGTTTGTAAAGGACATTTATGTAAGTGCCGATCTTAGTTAGCCGATATCATTTCATGTTCTGCTCAACTTGTAGTCCTTTTTCGCTGTAATTACTACTTCATTTTTACATTTTGATTATCATCTTTGCTTTTATCTATTAATTATTATTTAGTTATTATTTTATTTAATATTTTTTTCTATTATAAAACAAAATCACTTGTATAAACAACGAATTGTAAGATTCCTCTGGCTTTCTGTGTAAGGAATCACTAGTGTATAAAATTTATGTTAATAAAGAATCTTATTATTGTTATTATATGAAAATCAAGGTGTACTTGCAACAGCTTGAAGTGCTGGCGTAGAGAGTGTCATGCACAACACAACAGCCAGAAGAAAGTACCTACGAACAGTATTAAATTTGAATTGTACAGTATTGACATTAGCACGTCTGAACCCGATGGAAGAGGCATAAGGATGACAATGAAGATCGTTTCATATAAAATCGGATAATGTGATTTCTTGTCTCCAATCATGTCATGAAATAAGGAAAATCATTGCAGAAAAATTATTTATCCTTTTAAAAAGACTTTAAATTTATGACTGCAAACCTAGTCGATCATTTAGCACGACACCTAAATTCTTGTGCTTTGAAACAATTGGTATTGATTTACTCTGATATTTAATTTCAAATGGTCTTGAATAATTAGTTTGTCCTTTAAATATCATGATCTTTGTTTTCGTTACTGACACAGAGAGCTGTTTGATGTGGCCCAATCTGGGAGTCATGTCATAGTTGTCATTTTTGAACTCAGAGTATACGCGGATTATTAACCGCATATAATTAGCTAGACCCAAAAAGTTCCTGAGAGACCAGCATTTGCGTGGATTTCTAAGTCTACCCTGGAATTGCCATTGACAATGATGGAGAGGTCGTCCACATATACCAGCATCTGTTCGTTAGTTAAGCCGTCATTGCGAGAAAGCCACATAACTAATACAAGGTTCCATAGTAGGACCCTCAAGATAGGTTAGGAATTATTTTGAGCAGCACTGATCTCCATATAGCAGGAAAGATACCAGTATGCAGACACGCGTTAAATAGAAATAATAGCTAAGAAGGACGAATCGAGTAAAATCTTTTTATAAAGATGTATTCTATCTAATCAAAGCCAAAAATCTCATGAACATGGTAGCAGTACATAATTCCTGGAAAGTGATAGGTAGACCAGCTTGGTTATATTCTTCATTTAGTGTTCTGATTTCAGATTATAAAAGATTATCAGCAGTTTTGCAGTCTTGTGGGAACAGCTTCTCAAGGATTTTTTTATTTGCAGTTCAAGGAGTCGGCATCAGTGGTACTGACAGATATGACCTAGGACATAACAGCTATCGAGCATTTTTGGAGATACCATAGCAGTGTAGCTTCAGAGCTACACTTCCAGCGTATTGGCTCTGTGACAGTTAGTCCAACGGCTCTCCCAGATTTCTGGGGTGTCTCTTCTACGAGATTGAAAAATGTGACCTTACACCACGTTTCAATTGGCGATAGACACTGTGCATCATTAATGGTTCTCTACCTAGAATTTGAGATGTCCTAATATCTGATGAATGAATATGCAATGCGCCACCCCATTAAAACGCCACTTTGTTGGGATCTAGTTCATTCCCCGTTCCATATTACTTCCAAATTTTGCTTGTGCGTCTTCTCTCCTCAAAACTAATGATGTCATCTGTATAAGGGCTCTGAAAAATAGGGGCTCTGGAAAGAGCTCCTATTTTCGAAAATTGATATATCCTAATACACGTTGGGGAGGGTAGCTTCTACAGTATATTTATCTTTATACATAATGCAGTTGTAACCTTCCTTCTTTATATTCGGCGTATATTTTATCTCCCTGAATTTAGTTAAAATCATAGCATTTAGGTCTTAATTACAATACAAAGAGTCTGTCGTACTCAATTTGAAACGGCAACTTCATAACGATCATTTCTTATTCTCAAGGAGGACACATGAAATGCAAACTCCAAAGAAATGGATATTATATGAAGACTCAACACTTTATTTTGCTTATTCTCCTAATGAAGAATATATATATCGTCCAAAAGTTTTATAGTATTTTAGACAAAAACGCGTTTTCATCACAGATTTCCTCAATTTAAAGCTTAATATTTCCGTACTGAAATAATTTGTCCCCCTTCTAATTTTGAATCCTACGAGTTCTGATACATTGTAAGAACTTGATAAAAAATATTTCAATTCTACCAAGTATTGAAAGAGAGTTGGCAATTGAAGGAGGTATTAAGTGGGGTATGCCAGTCGTATTTTCATATGAAAGTCATCGTAAACAAAGGTTGGCGAAATACTTTTAATACTACCAAAATGAATTTAACTATGTGAATTTTTTCTGTAAAATCAGAAATAATGATGAAAAAAAATTTTTAGCGTGGCTGTACAAAACCTTGTAATTGAGATTTTATCACATTTTGCAATCCCGATTTATTCATAAAACATACATTTAGAAATTGATGATGAAATTGTATAAAAAATTTCTTGTGGAAAAGATATAGGCAGAGCAGCCTATATCATTTGTTGTAACAGGGTTTTGACATCAGCAACTAAGGCCATATTGCTCAGTCTTATGAATCTCTCTGTACTGGCTGTAAATTGTGGGCATTCTTTAGTTGATTTTCTGTTTGCTGGACGAAAAATCCAAGTTTTCGGGGGAAAAAAACACCCAACCGTCGCCTGAGACCGATTAACTCAGCCACATTGTGAAAAACGCCCATAAAAATTCCTCCCGTCATCGAACTCAGGTCTTTTCCACCGTGTGGGGAGGATGGCGATTCTACCAACTGTGCTACACACGAGGGTCTACATCATTTACTATAAGACCCATGTCCAATGGGTCTTATAGCAAATGATAGATTCGAATCCAAAGTCTTCTTTTAAATTTTAGTATTATACTTTAGATGTCTGTCATCCGCGGTTTCCCGGTTCATATCAAACCATAGGTAAAGCAAAACACAGAGACATTTTCTTACTTCCTTCCTCAAATGTCAACACAAGTGTAGCAACCTTTGTGGAATCCCATGTTTTATCACAAAATACGCATAATGTGCCTTTTTGACAAAATACTGGAAATTCGTTTCTTCCCAATGAAGCGATAACATACGGGAGTTTATTTATGCAGTCCCTTGTAGCCATACTGCAATACAAAACTCACGGTCACAAATAAACATGCTCTACTTAGTCTATTCTGTATTATCCAAAACAGTAAAGAGAATGATATTTCCTAGCGGTTTGCTGTTCTCTTGTGCATCCTAAACACTTTTGGAAGGTTCTCTGTTCGCGATTACACAAGAAAATCGGTAGCTAGCGTGTGAAGTTTTGTATTTCAACACTCACACGCAGGTTTTTTTGATGTGATGGGGAAAAATAGATGTCATTTATGAACTCAGAGTATACGCGGATTATTAACCGCACATAATTAGCTACACCCAAAACCACCAGGCCTATGTGATCAATTAAGAACTGATTTTAAGTTAAGAGTAACCAAATATAACTCGTTGCAAATGTACCATGTACAGCATAGCGATCAATATGACTCTCATCCAAATTCATCCAGCTATAAAATTCGAGTTTTCAAGGGTTATTTTCTTGCTATTTCTCTATTGAAACACACACAATAGAATCAAAATCATTGGTCTCTTTTAAAGAATTTCAGCATTCCCATATTGATGTCTATATCCAAAGAACAGTACGTTTGAAGGATTAATCAGTACTATGCACAAGAAGTCTACTTTCGTGCATAAAAACACAATTTTTAATATTATTTGATAGGAATACACCAGAACCCTGATATACAGAACCGTCTTATGAAATTTCGACGTCTGGCTATAACATGAATTGTCCTCTTGTAGTTGGTGGAATATCAATATTTTAATGAGTAATGCTAAATATCTACTTTAAAATTTAAATATATACTCTACTTTAAATATAGATCTTATTGTTCATAAAATATAAACGATAAAAATTTTTATAAAATCATCAAAATTGAAAATATAAAAAATACAAAAGAGGAATGCGTCTTAAATGGCTGGAGCCCCCTATAGCTAATTTAGTCCAATGGTAAAAAAAGGCGCTGCTGATATAGCAAGGTGTTATAACGAATATAATGAGGTGCATCAGAAAGAAAAATACTTTTTATCGTCCAAACGAGCTGGGGTAAACGATACAGCTAAAAAAAAAAAAAAATCTAGTAAAATGTATCATTAATAGTCTCAATATTTGGGCACCAGCTGCCTACAATAAGATTGATTACTTCATTCATTTTAGATATACAATAGATTTTTTAAGACTTTGTAGGGGATGCTTAATGTGGCTATAAGGTATCCCTTCCATTGTGCATTGAAAAAAATATTTTATCGCAAAAGTCATTCTTTGTACAGTGTTACGAACTATATTATAACTTTTTCGGCGTAAAATCATCAAAAAGGAAAAAAATATATATATAAAAATGAAATGATTTAAAAAATTGTCTAATAAACATTTAAATGAAAATTGTATAGGTTATGAAGGGGAGAAGAATGATTATTGGGTTTTTCACCCTACAAAACAAGCATACCTATCAGAGAAGAGAAGCAATTTTAAGACACGTTAGGTTGGCTTTTCATGGTTTTAGTTACCTCTTAATTTATCTAAATCATGGTTATAATTTTATTCTAACTGCCTTGTTGTACAGTTGAGTTAAGCAAAAGATAGTACTGAATCTTTTGATTTGAATCTACTGATTAATACATCCGTGAATTAGAATTAGTGACTGACACTAGCTAAGTGATGCGACCTTAGACTATACTATTTTATTTAATTATTTTTCCAAATTGTTCCAAAATTTCCATTAATCAATCCAACCCCCTCCGACTAATGTGAGGTGAAGTGGATCAATGGAAACTTCGAATATTGGAAGATTTTTCTAAGTTTTGTCCTTCAATACTTACCTTAATAAAGATATCTTATGACATACAGTAAAATGATTATTTAATATACAGTATTGTGATTATTACTGTATTTTATATATATTAATGCGCATTTGTGTAAGATTACTTTATATTAACATTTATAACCAGTGACATTTTCTTCACCACCTTCTCTTACACGAAATACCTACGTTTATAATGGAAGTATACACCTCTTCAATATTACATACTTCAATATTGCCTCTTACCTGGCTGGCCTTTTGTAGTATTTTTATTATTACAGTTTCTGTACACAGATAATAAATTATTAATAACAAATTGTTTTCTAATTTTCTCGACGATGTGAACTTTATGTGCACTTCGTTCTATGATTTTTTTCTTCCTTTGATTTGAAAAAAAATTAACATTTTTTATGACTGAATTTCGATATTTCACGTCCAAAATATTCAAGGCAGATATTATTCTACAAGTTGTTGTAGGAGGATTTTAGGAGCATCAGCGACTAAGGCCATATTGCTCCGTGACTATTGTCTGTAAATTGCGTGTATTCCGAGGCCTATTCTCTGTTTAGCTGCACAAAAACCCGAGTTTCCGAGAGAAAAAAGCCATGCTACCCTCGCCTGAGACAAACTAACTTACCCATTTCCCGTCGTCGACGAGACTCGAATTCAGGTCTTTTCCACCCGGTGTGGGAAGAACATCAATTCTACCAACTGTGCTAGCCACGAGAGCATTCTACAAGTAGGGAATATCCTAATTCCATACGTAGAAATGGGAAAACAGGATGAATATTAATCGTTTAATATCATCAAGATTCGTGTAAACAAATAAAAGTTTAAGTTTCTTTAGCAAACGACAGCCACTTTAGAATGGTATGTGTTTGCTGTCTTTTTATTATAGAATATATTTATTTTCAAGGCTGTACAGCACCCAGAAAAATAAATATATCAAGGCTGTTTCGTTGGAACTGATCTACTAGTTAGCTCTTTGCTAATCGACAACCGAACTTGGCATGACTCACCAAAAAAAAAAAAAAAGAAGAGAAAACAGCTGTGAACAGTTTTAGTCCATGCTCCATATAAAAATCTAGCTGTCTGTCCACCCATCATTTTTGGCAATAAGCCATCATTTACAATGTTTGACTTAAGGCGCTAAAGCTATCCCACTGAGACTTTCTGTCTCAGTTGGATGGCCTTAGCAGGACTCGAACCCACGCATTTCCTACCCGAGTAGGGAGAACGGTGAATGTATTCGCTCTGCTGCTTCGCGAGATCCTTATCATTTAATAATATTTAAGGAACAAGTAGAATATCATAGAGCGGCAGAAGAGTGAAGCATCAGTAAAGAAAATACACCCAAATTAATCGAAGTAGAATTGCATTCTAAATGAACTTGAATTAAACCAATATGAAAGTTGTTCGGAAGAACTACATTACTTATACGAAAGAAAACTGCTTTCTGAATTCATATATTACGCGTATATATTTTAACTTATTTCTCTTGTTTACCTACCAGAGAGCAATTCTGATCAGGGAGCTTTCCTGTCGATTTCTATACTTTTCTTTATTAAGAATAAGCCAAAATATGTGATATGAAGTTAGTGGCGTTTCCTCCGAAGAAAAACTCTTGTTTTTCATATATACAAACTGGCGTAGAATACCTAATTTAAGATACAATACAAACACGTGGTTTTAGTTGCCTTTGTGCTTTCAACCTACCGAGCAAGTCCAATTATACAGGACTTTCCAAAAGGACCTTGGACCCTGTAATTCGACTAATTATATATACGAATATATGCAACTGTTTATTATTCAAAGACACCAGAAATACTAACACCGTGCATTTACCGAAATACACGTCATACACTAAAGGCAGAATATGCTGGCACTGCCAGTAACCACAAAAGTCGTACCGAGCAAGAGAAGTGTTCAACAGTGCAGTGCGTGTTTTTAGTAAAACGATTTTACTAAAAATCGTTTTACTAAAAACACGCACTGCACTGTTTTTAGTAAAACGATTTTACAAATTGCTCGTGTCATTCAAGTTTAGTATGAATAAGAAGATAGTAGAGTCTCAGCAAACAATTGGACGTGTTCAACACGCAAAGCTAAGCTGAATTTCACAACGACCGGCGAAAGAACAGCGCTCTCTCTCTGTTTAATTAACTTTGCTTCGAATCACAGAAATATGGTAATTGATGTGTATCTATATTAACATGTATTAATTAACATATAATTTAGGGAAAATGCGTCATGTCTAATAAGCATTAAATTAACCGTAGTTACTATAGTGGCATCGTTCCATTACATCTCATATTGTAAATACCTTCACATGAGTTCCCTATTCGGTTATACTTCTAATAAATAACGCTTCCCAATAGAGAAGAGCATTGTTACTTATTCTCAGGGGACACCACCGCCCAAACGGCCGTTTCAGGAATTTTTTGGCCCTTTGCCGGGGTATACATCCACCGATGGTGGACCAAACTCACGAGCCCACCCAAAATCAACGATGAAAAGCAAAACTCATCAACCCACCCGCCGATGAAGAGCCAAAGAGCCCTGAAAAAGCCGTCTGAATGGTGATGTATCCACTGGGAATAAGTAACAATAATCTTCTCTATTGGGGAAGCGTTACTTATTCGAGGTATAACAGCATTGGCAACTTGTTGTGAAGGTATTCACAATACGAGATGTAATGAAACGATGCCACTATAATAACTTTGGTCAGTTTACTGCGTATAGACATGATGCATTTGTGCTAATTTATGTCTGTAAATTTTCTCGCAGTCTGAGGCTTTAGCTCTAAATATTATTATTATGTATTAATTATTTGCATGTGAAACGGCGTGTATTTTTCGGTCACTTTGGCTGTTTGCTAGAAGCAAATCCAATTTCCAGAAGATAAAACCATGTAACCCTCGGCCACGTTGTTTAAAATGCCGATTAAAGTTCCTCCCTTTGAGACGGGATTCGAACCCAGGCTTTTTCCACACGGTGTGGAAGAACGGTATGAAAGAACGGTGATTGTAACCGTTGTGCTAACCGGGAGACTGACCTTAAGGAAAGCATCACAAGGCAGTTGCCAGTATATCTTGTAGAATGCCTCATGCAACAGTTAAAAATGTTATACTGAACACAGTACACTTACAATACAAATGCTTATCACATCCAGTAATTTTATCTTCACAACCTGTAGCTTCTTCATATTATACTCCAACTTCTAATAGATCATGGAGCTATACAACTGTGTGTCAGCTGCAGCACCCTGGTGAAAGATTTTGAAACTATTTGTGCTTTCGTTTCTGCACCATATAAACAGCCTTCAAATTTTGCGTTTGGGAGATCTGTGGTCTGGTCAATTTACTGCTTTCTACCCACAGGCTGCCAAACGACGCATTTTGATTCCGTGTATGTTTTCAGTATGTTAACATACACATAATTATTACTATTATTACACATTTACATACACAATTATTAATTTAACCTGTATGCGTTGTGCTTAATCTTCGTATAATGCCCTGTGTCGAGTGTCCTAAGGCCCTAGGCTAACGATATTACTTTGATTATAAAACTTCGCAAATGATAAATAAAGACTTCTCGAAATGGCCCCCGCAATATAAATTAATTACAATTTGCACCACTGTATTTAGGGAAAAAATGCAGTTTTGATCACTTATGCAATGGATAAATTCCTTCTTCTTCTTCTGTAATGAATCGTAAATGCGAACCATTTAGGATTCATTACAGAAGCAAGTATTCTTAGTTGTTTCTGATTGCCTACTATAGGCAATCATAAAAGAAACTAAACGTTTTGTACAAACCAAGAAATATTGCCCAAGGTTTAGAATGGATATCAGATGAACTGATAAGACTAGTGGGAGAGAAGTAAAATTCATGGGATGATTGCAAGTTAGTAGGAATACACAAACTACAATAAGAGTACACTAGACTGCAATCACTTACGGAGTTAGGTGATCTAAAGACAAATTATGAAAGGTCTTTGGCTAAGAATGCAAAGAAAAGTAGCAAAGAATTCTTTGCTTATGCTAACGCTAGAAGGAAATGGATGAATGAATCACTTTAGCCCACTAGATACGAATGGATATCTATTAAATTGATATATACTTATTGAATCCTATATAAGGAAAATGATTAACTTAATAGCTAAAAAAACTATCACAGAGAGCTCCTTATGCTGTTCACAAAGCTGGTGAGATATTTTTTTTTTTTTTTTTTTTTTTTTTGTAGTTGTTGGTGCATCGGCATCTGTGGCCATAATGCACCTCCCAAGGTTTTTGCAGTACTTTGATCCAAGCCCGAGGCGGGATTCGAACCCGCGACCTTAGGGTTGCCAGGCAGGTACTTTGCCCACCCGGCTAGTCCGGTCGGCTGGTGAGATATATGGCTTTGCAATAATAAATTCCACTCCAGTACAACAGTATATCTCAGCACAGAGGTTTCTTGCCTAAAGTAGCCTAGATATTCTCAATAAGATTCATATTCGGCTATCTAACTAGTCACTCCATCCGAAGAATATCTTCGCTTTCAAAGAATTTGTCCATACGTAGAAGAGCAATATTATCCATTCAGGGTGTAAGGAATTGCTGAAAATTCACCCATGGCTCTCTCTCTCTCTCTCTCTCTCTCTCTCTCTCTCTCTCTCTCTCTCTCTCTCTCTCTCTCTCTTCCTTAGACCAGTCAAAGGTCATACATAATAGGGCTGTTCATCATGATGCCTCCCCAGATTCTGGCTACACCTACACCACTATAGTGACTCCTGTACCTAATTTTAAAGATAAGAGGGAAGAGCTTCTAACCTCAAAAAATCAGTGTCGAGACTGAATCTCAATTCATCCCTAAAGAAAACATTGACCTATTCAACTTGGCTCCAAAGAGCCAAGACGAGTGGGTAAATGTTTTTTTAGGAATAAATGACTCGAGATTTTAAGGGGATATGAATGACAAGCTCGTTAAAATAATAATGTGGATTTTGTCTGCTATCACGACGTTGTAAAAGGTTTGGGTTCTAACAAAAGATGGTTAACTCTGTCTTTGACTGAGGAATTTTTAGTGTTTTGGTTTTTTTTTTTTTTCCTCTCCGTACCGTGGCCGGATCAGTCGGTCTTAATTTACAGACACTGCGGTTGTATGAACTTCTTCTCGGCGAACCTATAACATGAAAATGTTTTGTCTCCTGATATTGCTATGTTGCCTTAAAATTGCAGTTCTTGGTGTGCGATTATTGGCAGAATAATCGGTCATTGGTCGGAATCTGAATTTGTATTTCGCACTATAAAGAAAGGGGAAATTTAATCACAGACATTCTGCTTTTTTTTAAGAAATGAGTGATATCGTTGTTAGTTATACTTTTTATATCTTGCGTTGTTTGCATTTTCTGAAGCTTAAAATTACATTCCGACATTATATTTGGATTATCATATTAAATTATTAATTAACGACAAATTTGACCTCGAATTGCATATAAAAATTTTCGCAATTCGGTTGAAAATAAACAAAACACAAAGGAAGAACATAATTTTAAAATACTGATATATAATCGCAATTACATCAATTTTTGAGAGGCTTTAAACAGATTTAAACTCAGAACCTTGGTGGAAATAGATTTACTTGAAGAAAAGGTAGAAACAAAAAAAAGTGTGTGTCGAGCACGCATAGCGGAAGTTAAGTGAAACTTCTTTAGATTCTTTTGAAACGTTTATTATTTCAATGTTACTTCAGTGGTTTAATATTTTCCAATTGGTTTACAAGTTTATTACAGTTTTTACTGATCTCTCGTTTGTACTCAATGGAGATTGTTTCGGTGGTCGTAATGCAAGTAAATTTTATACGCCTTACAACGCTCATTATTAGTCTTCGGCATGTTGAATTATAAATACTTTTCAGTCGAAATTTTTTTATGAAATACGGTAGAGAATGACGAAAGAAATATTTTGGTTTTTAAATACGTATTTAAAATCGGACTGCTAGAAGCTGAGAAAGGGCGATTTAAAACGTAAACGCGACACGCGTGCGAGTTACACCGTGGCCACGCTGTAGGGGTACTGATTGCGTCATGCGTCGCTGCTACGTACGGCGTACGTCATTTCGTGTCGAATTTTCGTGGCGATTTTTGTCAATCCACGGACGCAAGTTATTCTCATGTGAAAACTGTCTGGAGCGGCCTAAAGAAGCTTCACTTCAACGAACAAACAACAGTTGTAAGCGTGAGGATATGCGACACAACTGTCCTTGTCAAGAGGTGGGTTCGTCCACTTGCGAGAGGGGTGACAGCGTCGCAATACCCAGGAACCAGGTGTCCCATGAATTCTGTCCTTTCAGTGTATTGTCGTTTAGGTGTTACGATTTATAAATTTAAATTTTGTCTAATCAGTCGCTTTTTCCTCAATAGGAAACTTGTTCCCGTCCTTGGCTTAGTCTAAAAATGTGATCGGTGTACTTTTAAAACCAAAGTGAATCAACTTTATTTGGTTAAAAAAAATCCAAAAAAAAAAAAAAAAACCCCGGTTGTATGGTCACTCCTCAGTAGGCTTTTTTAGCTATAATTCTGTCCACTCAGTGCAGTAAGCATGGATGGAAATACCTGTGGAATGCTTTCGTCAACTAGTGGACTCAATGCCTCGCCGTGTGATTGCCCTTATCCGGGCGAAAGGTGGGCCTACCCGTTACTAGGTAGGTATCCCATGATTTCTGTCCACTCAGTGTCCTTGATTTCTTCCGTGCTAGTTCTATCCAAGTGGCTCGGCTGTTATTTCTTACTTCCCAGCTCCATATCCATAATCCCATGAATTCTGTCCTTTCAGTGTACAAAAGATGAGAAAGTGGAGTAAAACAGACGATCAAGAACTCTCACAACTGGCGAACTCCTGGAATAGATAACGTCCACAACTACTGGTACAAGAAGCTCACTTGCAGACAAGCATCTGGCAGAGCAGTTCATCCGAATGATAAGGCACCCAGAGACAATTCCGAAGTTTCTCACTCAAGGAATCACATACCCGATTCCTAAAGACGAAGATACAAGAAACCCTGCGAAATACAGGCATAACCTCAGGGGCTCACGTCTGGTGAGTATGGACTTAGCACACCAAGGGTCCTGAGCTGGATATCATCTCTCTCTCTCTCTCTCTCTCTCTCTCTCTCTCTCTCTCTCTCTCTCTCTCTCTCTCTCTCTCTCTCTCAGGGAGACTCGAAAAGTTTTTTAGCTGGTGCAACACAAGTCTCAGGCTCCCTTGCACTGTATGGCTAGTAATAATAATAATCACCTGCCTCCCAACGATGTACAAGATCCTGACCAGCTGCATAACCAAGGATACATCAGACAACCTGGAGAGCCAGAACATAATGGTTAAACAGCATAAAGGATGCAAGCGAATGAGCAAAGGATTCAAGGAACAATTAACCATAGATGCCGCGGTTATAGAGCAAGCGTCCAAGAAGCGCCGCAACTTGTACACGGCCTACATCGATTACCACAAGGCTTTCGACTTTTTTTTTTTTTTCCGACTCCGTGCCTCATAGCTGGCTAATAGAGACGATGAAAATCTACAAAATCAATACGATAGTGACAAACTTCCTTGGAGCAACAATGGCGAAATGGCCTACTACCATTAAGGTCGAGAACAACACAACTAGATCAATCCCCATCAGGAGAGAAATCTTTCAGGGACATGCCCTGAGCCCACTGTGGTTCTGTCTAGCACTTAACCCGCTATCCACCATGCTCAACAGCAGCAAGTATGGATATAACCTTAAAGAAGGAAGGAAGAACCTGTACACCCTTACCTACTGATGTACATGGATGATATCAAGTTCTACGCGACAACTGAGAAGCAACTCCAGCAACTACTCCGGATCACCGAAGAATTCAACAATGATATCAAGATGGAATTTGGTCTAGACAAATGCAAGACTCACGGATTACACCAGGGAAAATTAGTCAGCCGAAACTACCAGCTACAGACTGGTAAAGAGATCGAAGCCATGCAAGAGAGAGAGAAATCTACAAACACCTAGGGATGATGTAGGCTCAGCACTAAGAACACAACGAAATCAAGGCTTGCCTGACCGAAAAATACCATCAGACTCAGAAGCCTGTTGAAAGCAAAGCTGAATGGAAGGAACGCAGTTAAAGCCATAAATACCTATGCAGCTCCAGTGTTAACAAAAATTATGATATTAGGGTCCCCTGTAAATGATTACATCTACCCATATTTATTTTCTGTAAATTACGTGTGTTCTCTGGTCGATTTGCCTGTTTGTTGGACGAAAAAATCCCAGTTTCTGGGAGGGGGGGAAACCTTGCTATCTACGCCTGAAACCGACTAACTCAGCCACGGAAAAAAAGCCCATTAAAGTTCCTCGCGTCATCGACGGGATTTGAATCCAGGTCTTTTCCACCCGGTGTGGGGAGGACGGATCGATACCACTGTGCTATCCGCGCAGACGGCTCCAGTGCTAATATACTCTTTCGGAATCATAGATGATTGGACTATAACACTGACCTGGAGGATATCACGAGAAAGACAAGGACAATGATGACCAACAGCCGCCAACACCACCCAAAATCAGCCGTGGAGAGATTGACAATAGCTCGGAAAGAGGGAGGAAGGAGCCTGATAGACCTCATCGAGCAACAGAAAACAGCGATAGCTAACCTGAAAGATTACTTCCAGAAACATACAGCAGCACTCTACCAGCATATTAAGGAAGATAGACAAGCGATATAACACACTCAACCTAAGCGAGGAGTGCCCTCCCAGCCAGACGGCATAAACGAAGCTAGAAAATTGGCAAAGAAGACGCACCCTGGCAGACACTACAATGACCTCCATCAAGATCACTTAGATAAAACTGCTTCCAATAGATGGAAGCAGTTGCCTGACCGAAATGGCTCATGAGTATACCTGACTGTTGCATGGCTCATGAGTATAGGTATATTTGGGTCTAATGGCTCCTGGGATTTCTCCCATCTCCGCATATGTACACTGTATCGGACAAGTCAGGGATTTAAAAGTATATGGGTCATGTGGTATGTAGCAGGTTGTGCCCTTGTTCATCCGGCCTGTTAGCCGCCGGGCCCCCAATGGGACCCGACGTTACCATACCTCGCCACGGGAAAGCCGGCCGGGTGTTACTTATATAGTACTCTGCGGGTCCTGCCACCTACTTTCCTGGATTTCAGTGGCTAGAACCTAAAAAAAAAAAACTGCTGATCGCGTTATTAGCATTAGCGTTTGTTAGAATAATTTAGAAGCTTGCGAGGGGCTATACGCTGAAATAATATTTTCTATATGCCTAAATGGGTCGGGCAGGAAATTTTGATGTAGTTAAATTTGGACACATGGGGCTAAAAACGCTGTGAAAGTCAACAGTAAAGGGAGTGTGAAGACTGAAGACTGGAGGGAAGAAAAAGAAGAAAGGGGCCGATAGAGAGGATGGCCCCGCGATTGCAGTGGAGCAGGCCCGTGCCCCACCAGAGGGAAGAGATTTGGGGAAGGGGAGGAGTGGGGGGCAAAGCCCCCTCTCCCCGTATCGACTTGTATGAAATGATTATATACGCGCAATCACCATTGAAATGTAACACTTACCTATTAACACATTGGACCTTCTTGAATGCGGAAAATGGATTGAATGGCTCCTGTGACATCATCACACGGCAACGCATGGATGTCATCAGGTTATGAAACAAATCCAGATATGAACCGCAACTCTGCCTAGTGTCCTAGAAGTGCTCCAGTGTGGACGATAGTGGAAGTATACATGTACCCATCTCCAGTTCATTCTTATCCCACAGATGTATGACGGCTCTGAGCAATGAGTAGTTGACGAATAGAGAGAAGACGATAAGGTCTTAAAAATGTTCTGAAAAATGCACAGATCTGGTTTGAAATAATTCTTTGTCCTTTTAAAACATACCATCACTGTTAGAAAACAACAGGAATCCTGACTGATGTATTTGATCTGCAACAATATTCAGATTGTAAACAGTTATCAAAAGACGTTGAATATGTACGAATAGTTAAGAAAATATTCCTAAGATCCGGACATTATTTTTACCAGCATGTACCGGTGGAACCAGCGTGTGAATACTGCATAGCAGTCCATTGTCTCGTGATGTATTCGCCACAGTATCTACCATCAGCAAATTAAAAATGAAATGCGATTCTTCAGACCAGCAACGTTCTTTCGGTTGTTGACTTCAGCCTTGATGGCTGATTGTATTATTCTCAGTTTTCCAGTACCTTAGCGACAACACCTCTGGAGTGGAGCAATCTGTTAGATGTGCTGGGTCGGAGAGACTGATACACCTACCTTCCCAATATTAGCAGTCACTCTCTCTCTCCAAACTCGAACCCGTTTTCCCATCGATACGATTATCAAAATCTACACATGTCAGCATTAGTGAATACTACCAAAGATAGCTCATCTCAATCTATTAAGCTAGAACAGTTCATTCTGCACCTTTATGTGTGCAGAATGAACGGAGACGGGGAGTAGTACTTCGATGAACACTAAGTGAATATTAAAGTGGCATTTTCAATGGCACTTTAATATTAGCATTTCAAAACCTTCATAAATATCTCTTCCTCCTTTCCTTTGATACCCCCATACAATATCAATTTCTTCCAAGAGATATTTATGGTATGGTAGTAGGATTTGTGGGTTTCAAAGGTGCAGAAATAGCAGAATAGTTTCTCAATCAGCATTTGTTTATATTACAATCAAATTTATTCTACGAACAAAAAAAAGAAAATGAAGCCTGAAAAATTAAAAATAGTTTGTTTGTATATGTAGGCCTAAATTTTTTTTTCTTCCCTATTATCTTCTTTCTGATCGTTCTTTCCGAGATTGTTTCTATATAACATTCATATTCTCCTTAATCTCATCTAATATTATTAATGAATCTTCAGTTTCAAGTAACACGGGTTACAAGTTTCTTATAAAATGACTTAGACATTTATCATCTTTTATTAGTATCGAATAAAGCTCCCATAGAATAGTTTGCTAAATGTGTATGTCAACGGCGCAGCTAAAGCATCCGCTAGCTCTTGCCAACTCACGGGTGACCTCCAGGAATGCAATCTTTGAAGCAGTTAGATTTCTCTGCATCGATCCGCATTCTACTGCCTCTCTGCAGAGCATATTCATCATTTCGTTTCCAAACCTCTGCTGACAGATATTTTGCTTTCTTTTATAATATTCCTCTTCTCATTCTTAAAACCTTATATTCTTCCTTTAATAGTCCTTGTTTTCCTAAAGTAAAGTCTTTAGAGTCTCCAATATTAAAATTCCTTTAATTTCTTTTGTATTTTTCATTACAGTCCTGCTATCAACGATTGTCCGTGTTCATAAACAATAATTTTTTACACTTCGCCTTACTTTCTTTTAGAAATACAATTCTAATATTCATACGTTGAATCTTTAAGATGACTGCAGCCTTTCTACAGGGTTCATGGATGTTTAATTCTCATGTACTGTATATTTAAACTGCTTTGTTCCACGCATGATCATCAGATTTTCTGAATAACGCCATTTATCTTCAGGAGCAGTAAAAATCAAACTTCGTTTTCTTTTCAGTTTTTCTGTCAAAGCCGACGTTGCGTGATTTTACTAAAAGGATCATTGCCGGTGCAATTTGAGAATTTCTGGTCATTATGTGTTTTTGATTTAAATAACTAATGCAGTTTAAATAGCTAGACAGTAAGTTTGAATCACAAATAAACACAAGCGATAATAATACATATAATCCGATAAATAAGATAATTGTTAAATATGACACTTCATACGTTTTGGAATCGTTAGCAAAAACAGTCTCGAGATACCAATATATGGAATAAAGAGTAAAACGAAAGGAACAAACTTTCTTTTTATTTATTTTTTTTTTTGGAGCCTCTGTGGCTGAGTTGATATAATAATAATAATAATAAGATTCTTTATTAACATAAATTCTATACATTAGTGATTCCATACACGGAAAGCCAGAAGAATTTTAGAATACGTTGTTTATACAAGGGAACAAACAGAGATAGAGTTCTGATACATTGGAATTTACATAAAATAACGAATAAAGATTAAAAAATAATAATAAATAAAAAATAATAATCAAAATTTAATAGTAATTAATACGAAAAAGGACTACTTGTATATATTAAGTGCAATAGCATCATTAATACACAGCCATTTCTTAATAAACAGAATTTATTTATAAGGCGGCATCGTTTTAAGTTATATCTCATATTGTGAATACCTTCACAAGGAGTTGCCATGATATTGCACTACTTCGAATAAGTAACGCTTCACCTAAGGAGAAGACTAATGCTACTTATTCTCAGATAAGTACCACCACCTAGACGGCACCGTTTCAGGGCTATTCGGCCCTTCTTCTGAGAATAAGTAACATTAGTCTTCTCCTTAGGTGAAGCTTTACTTATTCGAAATAGTGCAATATCATGGCAACTCATTGTGAAGGTATTCACAATATGAGATATAACTTAAAACGATGCCGCCTTATAAATATTCTGTTTATTCACAAATGGCTGTGAATCATGCTATTGCACTTAATATATACATAGTCTAAATTTGCTCGCAGCTTGAGGCTTTAGCCCTAAATGCATCTTAGAAAAGGACTACAAGTTGAGCAGAACATGAAATGACAACGGCTAACTAGGCCCGGCATTAACATAAGAAGACCAGGATCAATTTAACAGTTCAAATTTTTCATTTGACTTAGCTGCTATAGCTACTAAAGGATGTCTCAGCAGTCTACCATCATCTGAATGAATATTGAACGGATGGATTTTGTCTTCAGTTGCAATGAGATTTTCCAACAATAAAAGTAAAATTCAGTTTTCTTGGATTTTTTTTATTGCTGTATTGCAGGTGAAAATCAACATTATGTAGATTTGTATTTTATTATTATTTTCTTATCTTATTTTATTTTAGAATCTATGTTATACGTTATCATTATGTTAAAAGACTAAATTTATATTTCGTTTAATAGTTCTTCATTTCCACATTAAGTTGCAGCTTGTTTGCGTCCATTCGTCTAATTGCTTCCTTCCAGCTTAATTTAGGTTTCCTAAGCCTCTCTTTTCTTTTGGTACCCACTCCATTATTCATTTATTATTATTATTATTTTTTAATTAATTTATTTATTTATTTTTTGCTAATTTTGTGTTTTGCATTTGATTAATGATTTTTGTGCGATCTTATGAAGTACCTTCCTTTCTGTGGTTTCATTTATTTTCTTAGTTTTTTTATGTTTCGGTTCTACTTTCACATCGTATGTCAGAATAGGTATTAAGAATTTGCAGATAAAGGAACCACTAGGTGGCAGTGATCACAGTGTGCTGAAGTGGGATTTACTCAAAGAGGTAACTACCGTTAGGGGTAAAGGAAAGGGTTTTTGCTTCCGTAAAGGGGAGTACAGTGGTCTCAGACAGTTTTTAAATTCTGTACAGTGGGATCGACTGACGATGTTACAAACAGTAAATTCTAAGTGGGAAGCATTCAAGGAATTAATCGTGGAAGCTACTAGACTTTTCATACCGATGAAGAAATATTGTTCAAGGTTTAGGCCTAAATGGTTATCAAATGAACTAATGAGACTCGTGACAGAGAAGAAAAATGCATGGGATGCATATAAATTATCAGGCGACGCAGAAGCCTGTAAGCTAGTCTGTAATCAGGTGACAAAGGAGGTTCAGCAGGCAAAGGCGGATTACGAGAAATCTTTGGCAAAAGATGCTAAGAAAAACAGCAAGGATTTCTTTACTTATATAAACTCTAAAAGGAAGGGGATGAATATGATTGGTCCACTTGACATCGATGGTTCGACTGTTGATGATCCTGCTCAGATAGCAAACAAACTGAATGAGTATTTTGCATCTACATTCACACGTGAGGAATCATTACAGTTTGAAAATGGAAGAAGGTTATCAAATTGTAGCAGTGTGCTTAATGATTTTGTAATAACTGAGAGCAAAGTGGAGGAGAAATTGTTGAAGTTAAACATAAGAAAGGCACCTGGGGCAGATGGGATCTATCCAGTTATATTAAAGGAGGCGGCAAAGCAACTAAGCAAACCCTTAGCCATAATTATGAGAGCATCCTTGGATTCAGGGGAGGTTCCCACGGACTGGAGATGTGCAAATGTATCCCCAATTCACAAAGGAGGTTCGAAGGGTGACACGAATAATTACAGACCAGTTAGTTTAACTTCTGTTCCGGGTAAAATAATGGAGTCACTGGTTAAAGATGCATTGCAGGATCATCTAGACAAGACTGCAGCAATAATTCAGACACAGCATGGGTTTGTTAAGGGAAAGTCTTGTCTGACAAATTTGATTGGTTATTATGATGTGGTCACAAAGGAACTGGATGCAAAAAATAATTTTGATATCATATACTTGGATTTCAGGAAAGCTTTTGACACTGTTGCGCATGGAAGACTACTGTACAAATTGGAGCAGAATGGTATTAAGGGTAAGTTG
Source organism: Mastigoproctus giganteus (assembly GCF_048544385.1). NCBI lineage: Eukaryota > Metazoa > Arthropoda > Arachnida > Uropygi > Thelyphonidae > Mastigoproctus > Mastigoproctus giganteus. The sequence goes on along the minus strand of NC_143586.1, from coordinate 110,747,470 downwards.
CTACAATGGATAAAAGGATGGTTAAGTGGGAGAAGACAGAGGGTGGTAATCAATGGGTGCTGCTCTTCGTGGACTAATGTTATTAGTGGAGTCCCACAGGGTTCGGTGTTGGGTCCACTGTTGTTTTGTATATTTATCAATGATATTGATGAAGGTATATCAGGCTTAATGTCGAAGTTTGCAGATGACACGAAGGTTGGCAGGGTTGTTAATGACAGTAATGGCAGTGTGCTACTGCAACAGGATCTAGATAATTTGGGCAGATGGGCTAAGAAGTGGCAACTGAAGTTTAACCTTGACAAATGCAAAGTACTGCATATGGGTAGAAGTAACCCCAGAGAAACGTACCAACTGTGTGGTACTACACTTAAGGTGGTAGAAAATGAAAAAGACCTGGGAGTAATTGTGCAGTCAGATATGAAGTTTTCTGAGCAATGTAGACAGGCTGCTAGGGCAGGCAGGTCATGGGGTTTTGTCAATGATATATAGGAATTTTGCTAGCAGGGAAAAGGAGGTGATTGTCCCTCTGTATAAGGCAATGGTCAGGCCACGCCTTGAGTACTGCGTACAGGTCTGGAGGCCTCATTTTAGGAAGGATGTAGATTTGCTTGAGCGTGTACAGAGAAGAGCAACACGATTGGTGAGGGGAATGAAGGGATCCTCTTACCAAGAGAGGCTTAAGTTCTGCAAATTGCAGTGGCTGGAGACTAGGCACCTGCGCGGTGATCTGATTGAGGTCTATAAGGCCTTGAATGGGTTGAGCACGCTGAATTCTGATGGGATCCTCCCACTTGTTCAGAATACGAACCTACGGGGACATAAGTTCAAATTAAGAAGGATAGATGTAGAATAGATGTGCGGAAATTTGCCTTTAGCCAGCGGGTGGTTAATTGCTGGAACAAACTTCCATCTGTCGTTGTGGAAGTTGATAGGTTAAATAAATTTAAGGAGGAACTGGACAGGCAATTGGAGGGTATGGTGTGATTTTTTTTTTTTTTTTTTTTTTTGGCTGATGCTGCATAAGCTCCTACACTTGCTTTCTTGCATCAAGTGCCACTACTACTACTACTAGGTCTTACAACTGCTTTATATATTTTTGTTATGTTTATTTTCTTACGTTATTGTTCAATTATCCAGCTTTTTTTGTTTGTCTGGTTTACAACTACGTCCAATATTCTATTGCTGCTGTTAATTTATATGCCAGAATATATAAATATCATTACCTATTCTATTTTTCGTTCTGATTCAAATTTAACTCTTACAGGGTTCTCATAAGCCGTTATCGATTTTGTATTTTAATGAAATTTTCGCATTACATTTTGCGGCAATTTATTTAAATTTGGATAACAATATTTGTAAATCATTTCTGTTTGTGCAGAATTTTTTCATTTTTATTTCCTATTTTTAACTTCTAAATTTATTTTGATAATAATTTAATCCATAATGACTAACTCAATGACTAAGTATTTTGTCAGTAATGGTGTCGGGGACAGTTCAAAATTTCATTTGTAGATTTTATCAGTTTATATAGTGCAGCCGGCGCATTTATAGATGTCTTCTTAATTTCAAAGAAAACTTCGAAGGATTTAGAAGTATATTGTTCTTGTTCAATCAAAGAAAAAAAGCATCTGTATGAAACAGACAAAGCATTGTAAGAAGATAAATTAAGCTTAAGATTATCTGAGAATAGTTGCTACTTGTTGTTGACAGATCGAAACCCAGAAGAAAGTTTCGATATAGGAGTACTTTGTGGGACGCTATGTCATGTATTAAAGAGAACTGACGCCTCATCTACAACGCCAAACAGATGAGTGATTAAGCAGCTGTTCAAGCAAATTCAGTAAAGATAAATATACGTTGCAGGTAGCAATTTAAAGAACAGAATTAACTCCTTTAGACATATCAAAAAATGATGAATCTATCTGCTTACTTTTATAAAGAATGATATGTGCAAAGCGGATAAATATGGTGAGGTAGAGAGAGAGAAAGAGGATTTTTAGGAAGAAAGCCACATTGATATTATCAATTTAAGGATGAAGGTAAATACTGAGATACAGCCTAACCTCCCAAACTGGAAACCTCGGGCCTCATGTGTGAGATCTTGGAATTTTCCAGATTTCCGGTTGTGGTATTGCAGTCATAGAAAAGCGTATTATATCATAGAAAAATACTGGATCTACACACTGCAACCTCATTATACATAGTACGGTAATATCCTTTTTTGGAGAAAAAGCAAGAAACATCATGTAAAAGCAAACAAGTAATTCATAGTAAAGTAAAAACAATTTCCCCTTCTAAAATACCTAACACAATACGCCAGAGGTTCCCAAACTTTCTCAATTCACGGTGCCCCTAGTCCAAAAGAAATACTTAGCACTTCCGTTTAGTATTGGTAATGGCCACATGGTGCAAGGAAGCCTATGGCTTATGCTGCACCAGACAAAAAAAAATAAATAAAATAAATAAAATAACAACAAATAAATAAAATAAAATAATAAGAATAAAAACAAATTAATAATAAGAAGAAAATTTAAAAAATAATAATAATAATTAATAAGAGAAAAGGAAATAGACAACGTATGCATTTCCCTCCTCCCGTATGTAATTATCCAGCTGATCTTTGAATTTCCCCAGACTGTCAGCCTCTACAACCCATGTAGGTAACTTATACCAGTAATTTATAACTCGCTGGCTAAAATAAAACTTCCTGCAATCCAGTCTAAAGAACTCCCCCCCCTCACGTAATTGGAAATTATGACCTCTAGTTCTAGAATCATTTATAACCGTGAAAAATTACGTGAGTAGTTATAGGTCCAACAAGTAAACGCGTTTATTCAATTGTTACTTCCGTCTAATGCTCTGTGCACGAATCATGAAATAAAAAATTTAAATATTGCTGACAAAGGGGGTAGTGACGAATAATGGACCACCAGATTTGGGAGATTCGACTATAGTTGAACATGAATGTTTTGATATTAGTGTTAGTAGTAGCATAAGATGCAAGATTATAAAAGCATCATCCAAAAAAAAAAAAAAAAAAAAAAACCTTCCCACATCGGTTGCCCGTTTCCAATAATTTGTGAATTTTTTCCCTTGAATTTAGTAACCACTTCCACAACAACCGATGGAAGCTTATTCCAGCAATCAACCACCCACTGGGTGAATGCAAACTTCCACACATCTATCCTGCAACCATCCTTCCTCAATTTGAATTTATGTCCCCTTATGTGTGTTAGTTTAAGCAAGAGAAAGAATGCCATCGGCATTGAGCTTGCTCAATCCATTCAAAGTCTTAAACACCTCAATCACATCATCTTGCACCTAGTCTCCAAACACTGCAATCTGCAGAACTGAAGCCTTTCTTGTAAGACCACCCTTTCGTTCCCCTTCACAAACTTCGATGCCCTCTGCATCGGTTCCAAGAGATCTACATCCTTCCTAAATGAGGCCTCCAGACCTGTATGCAGTACTAAAGATGCCGCCTGACCACCTTATACAACAGGATAATCACTTCCTTATCCCTGCTAGCAAAGTTACTGTACATCATTGACAAAACCTCATGAACCGTTCTGGCAGCCTGTCTGCATTACTCAGAGAGCTTCATATCTGAATGCACAATTACTTCCAGGTCTTTCTCATTTTCCACAATCCTGAGTGTAGTACCACACAGTTGGTACGTTACTCTTGGGCATCCATATGCAGTACTTCACATTTGCCAATGTTAAACTTCAATTGCCACCTCTCAGCCCATCTGCTCAATTGTTATAGATCCAGTAGCAGTAGCGTACTGTTATTAGTGTCATTAACCCTCCCAACCTTTGTATCGTCTGCAAACTTGTAAATTAAGCCTGTTATGCCTTCATCAATACAGAAAACAACAATTGGCCCAACATCGAACCCTGGGGATTTCAATAATAACATTAGCCCAATGAAGAGCAATGTCCATTGATTACCATTCTCTGCCTTCTCTCACTCAAACATCCTTTTATCCATAACAGCAACTAGCCTTTAATGCCACACTGCTCCAATTTGTACAGCAGTCTTTTATGTGAACAGTATCGAAAGCTTTCCTGCAATCCAAGTACTGCATATGATATCAGAATTATTGTTTGCATCCAGTTCCTCATCGAAGTAACCAATGAAACCTGTCAAACAAGATTTCCCCTTAGTTGATGGAACTAATAGAATCTGCCTACTCCTAATTTTTTTATAAATTGGAATTACGTGAGGATGCTTAAAAGTAGAAGGTTAAAAACCGCTATGATAGATTTATCCATCTATTGATGAATAAATGTCTTTTTATAGTTTTTAAACAAATGTTCTACAGTGAATTTTTTTTAAATTTATTTTCACCAGCAGTACGTATATTTTATTTATTAAATTTTCCATTTATTTGTGTTCTAAGTTTTTGTTCTTTTAAGGCTACCTTTTGCTTCACTAATCCGGATTATTGCTTAATCCGGATGAGTCTCCTCAACTAATCCGGATGACCTCTCCCCCAATTAAATCGGATTAGCGAGGGGTTACTGTAAAACCAAAGTTATAGAGTTGTTTGTCCCAAAGTTTTGTACTTTTATACAATAGTACCAAACTTTCGGACAGTTACACCGATGAGCCAAAACATTATGACCACCTACCAAATATGATGTTGGTCCTCCACGTGCAGCCAAAACAGCTCGAACCCGACGAGGCATGGACGCTACAAGATTTCTAAATGTGTCTTGTGGTATCTGGTACCAACACGTAACCAGCAGATCCTTTAACTCCTGTAAGGTCCGTGGTTGAGACGCAGATCGGGATTGCTGTTCCAAAACAAACCACGGTGTTCGATGGGATTGATGTCTGGGGCATTTGGAGGCCAGGGTAATACCTGGAAGTCTTCCTCATGTTTCACGAACCAGTCTTGAACAATCCGGGCAATGTGGCATGGCGCTTTATCCTGCTGAAAGACGGCACCGCCAGAGGGGAAGACCGTTGCCATGAAAGGGTTTACCTGGTCAGCAATGATGTTTAGGTATAGTGTTTTTAGTGTTACATGGCACCAGAGGTCCCCCCCATCTCCGCGTTGCTTTCATTGTGGGTGTACCAGTTCACTGGGAAGGCCAGAGATTTAAAAGTGTGTGGATCTTGTAAGTGCAGTGTTGCGTATCGTTGTTCTTCTGGCCATTTAGCCGCTGTACCCCTGCTGAGGCCCAACGTTGCCCACACTCAACCACGTGGAGGATTGAGTGCTCGCAACGTTGGCAGGTCCTGCCACTTAGTTTCCTGAGATTTCAGTGGTTAGGACCTTAAAAAAATAAAAAGGTGGGAAACACTAGAATTTGGTAGCCAAAAGTCTTTGTGCGAGGTTCAATTTTGACGTGTGGGACGTACTCTGTTGTATAGGTAGAGCGGGGGGGGGAGACTGAAGACTGGGGAGAAAATACAGAAGAATGGGGACGATAGAGAAGATGACCCCGCTGGTCAGTGAGGCCTGTCCAGGCCCCACCAGATTGGAGAACCGTCTCTTCCCTCCAGTGTTTGTCGCGTTTTAAATCACTCTTGTCCGGGAAGTGCAGTTTACTGGCCGGGTCTGTTGGGCATTCAGTAGTCGTGTTTCACTTAGTCACATTTCATGATGACTTGTCGGGGAAGTGGAGTTCCCCGACAAGTAGCATCATCCTATCCTACTGTTGTCAGCCGCCTCCGTCTAGGCAACAAGCCGTTGCTGCTTGAGTTTTTTGCACTGTAGTTTTCATTGTAGCAGGTTTCTGACTATTCCAGTGGATTTGGTAGGTGTGGAAGGGTCAGTCTTCTTGTGAAGAGACTTTGGGCATATTTGGAGAATGCTTTGTAGGTGAGGTCACTCTCTAGGATGTAGTGCTCTGTCTTTAGGGATAAACTGATGATGAATGGACCCCGGATGTGCTCATAGAGCGGCAGTCATACATCAGGTTAAGTCCCCAGGTCCCCTATGAACCACATGCGCAAAATGGATTGTTGGCTATTCCCAGTGTTGTTAGCTAGGTGATAGACGTCAGAGTGCCTGGCACATGGATAACTGGACCCAGGGTATCCCAGTAGAACATCGCCCAAAACATGACACCGCCGCCACCGGCTTGTTTTCGTCCAGTTTCCATGGTCGCGTGCCCATTGTAGGCGCTGTCGCCGATGAACCGTGGGCGCTATTACTCCCGTCACCAGCTTTCCAATTATCGGCTAGTTGCGCCACAGTCGCCCTTCTGTTGCCAATGTACCCTCCAGGAGAGCCTTCGCTCACCTCGAGCATCGATGAATCGTGGTCGTCCAACACCTCGCCGGCGGTTCGTGGGTTTCCCTCCTCGGACCACTTTCGGTAGGTACTAAGAACGGCTGACCCTGAGCATCCCACCAGCCGTGTCGTTTCGGATATGCTCTGACCCAGTCGTCTGGCCATTACAATTTGGCCTTTGTCAAGCTCGTTTAAGTCCGCTGCCCTTCCCATCTGAAGAACAGTAAAACACTGATTAACGGAGCTGAGTATCAGGTGTTTTTCATACCGTGTCCCGATCCGCGCACGCAGTGTAGTTCACCTGAAGTTGCTTCGATTTGCATAATGACTCGCTGGTCATAATGTTTTAGCTCATCGGTGTATAAAATGATGAACAGCATTGATTCGTATATTGTTATGAGTTGATCTATAATGTTGCCAAAAGAATAGTTAGTCTAGTAAAAGCCGAATACGAGAAATGACTGATTAGAAAATAACCTACATGACTACAAATTCATTTTATATAAATACAAAAAATCAAAAATACTAAAGAAGAAGAAAGGTAAAAATCAGCTCATGTAATGGAGTTTGGTGGGGGGGAACAATTAGTGACCCAGCTGCCAAAATGAAGTGGTATTCATCCCATCTTTACAGATGAAAGTCCCTTTTATGGCGGAGGGAAACTGGAGGTGAACCCGAGTACTGGAAAATCAGCGACATGGAAATTACATAGGCGTATTACTATTCACTTCATTTTATTCAATAAACAACACAGGTAACAAAACCAAAGCACCCCCCCCCCCCATCATCAGCGTATATATACGCTATTTACAAAAAGACGGAGGAGTATTCAAATGACGAATATAGTACTTACATAAAATTACGGAATATTTATATAAAGTTAGTCGAGTACTGTATTTGCATTACAAAAGTACATTGTTCAATACACTGCTCGACAAAACCAACAGAACATGTAGAAAACGTGGTGTAACTCATGCAGCTTGCGATGAAGCGGGACAAAATTTGATACGGTGGAATAACGATGAAATGAGGAGATAGCGAGAAACTTCGGACAGGTATAAGAACATTTATAGGGGTTGTATAAGAATTACCAAAAACATCACATTACAGACGTTGATACAAGATGCTCAAAAGTATGGTCACATAACATCAGTACAGCGTATGATCCCGTCAACGGGTAAACAAGCCTGACAGCGGTGAACCATGCTCGATATAAGGGGTGTCTGTAAGGTTCTGTGGCAACAAATCCCATTCTTCCACCAGCACAGACTTTGGCTCACCAAGTGACGAAGACTTGGCTATCGGCGTGCAATGCGACGCCCAAGAGCATCCCACACATGTTCGATCATATTTAAGTCTAGTGATCGCGCTTGCAGTGACACATTAAGCCAACAACTACTCGTGTGTGTCACGCTTGCAACTACCCGGCTTCAAGTTGTCCAACAGCCCGCCATCACAAAGAATCAATTAAATGACGATGACTTGCCATCCTGAGTACTGGAGATGTGGCTATCCCACTGAATAAGTCAAAAAAACGGGTTTGATATGGTCGCAACTCGTGTTTTTATAGGCATGATAATTTGCATAATGCAGATCTGTAAAGTAATAGATTGATTTCTATTGGATACTCGGAATTTGTATGCCAGGATAGCTCTGTTATATCAAATATTCACCTTTGGGGATGCCGTTCACTATAAAATATTCGTGAAAAATATATTGTTCTATTAATTTTGTCGAGCAGTGTATTAAGTGAAAAGTGTACCCAACGGATTCAATAGTACGCAGAAGATAAAAGCAAGAAACAGCGACCACACTGTAGATTATGTACTTGGGCCAGTGAAACGCGCACTCTGTTTTTGAAATGAACTGAATGGGGTAAATGGGTCTGCAATAGAGTTGGTTTTTGAATATAGCGCATCTAAACGAGGGACTGTCATATGAAACATAAGGACAAATGGAATAAAAATTGTCACATATCAATGATATATATTTTGGCTTCTGAAATATGTATGTCGCGTAGGATGGAACTGAGAGAATTTGTTTTAGCAACATTAACTCTCATAACATTGCGTAATTTTCATTCACGAATTTCATCAGGACACATTGCAGTGCCTTGCTGGCTTAAGATTTAGCAATAGCCTTATAAAATCCTAGGCAAATAACTGCCATTCAAACCGTGATAGAGAAAACAGGAAGTATGTTCTCGATATCAGGAGAGAAGAATCTGGGGAGGGGAAGGGACACAAATTTAAAACCTCAAGGATACATGTTGGACTCCATAAAGTTTACTTTCGAACAGCTTCTTATAGATCATTTGAATAAATTCCCTGTCAAGGCTGTCGAAGCTGAGAAACTGGTAAAATTAAAAGCAAAATCGATCGGATAGTAACTTTTTGGCAAATAGAAAAGAACTTTTTTTTGGGGGGGGGAATGCAGAAAAGTCTACTTCCTTGAATTATATAGCCATTCTTAATATTAATAATGTCAAAATTGTTTCCTCTATCCAATTTCTCAACAATTACTCAACGACCACTTTATAGCAGTTTATCATGTTGATCAAATAGGATTTTCCCTTCACAACACAGTGTTGTGATCTGTCTCTCAAGATGTTTACTACCTTTGGAATTTTGAAATTTTGTAGGATTTCTTTGCTAATTATGGAATAATACTTAATTTAAAATAAAACATATTTGATCAGGCCTACCTTATTTAACAAGAAATCTATCCACTCCCTCCTAACTCTAGCAAGGAAAAACAACCTTTGCTGGCTCACCGAATTTCATACAATACTCACAAAAAGTATACAGACACTCTTGAGTTCATAGTCCATTGAACTTTCCCCGAATACACACATAACCCAGACCTGTATATCATATTAGTAATGGCCGCATGGTGCAAGAAAGCCTATGGCTTATGCTGCACCAGCCAAAAAAAAAAATAATAATAATAAAAATAAATAAATAAATAAATAATAATAATAATTAATAAAAGAAAAGGAAATTAAACCTATCATCTTATGCGCTTCCCTGACCCGAAGATACTATCCAGATGACCTTTCAATTTACCCAAACTGTCAGCCTCTACCACCCATGTAGGCAACTTATTCCAGTAATTTATAACTCGCTGGCTAAAATAAAACTTCCTGCAGTCCAATCTAAACATTTCCCCCGTAACTTGAATTTATGTCCCCTAGTTCTAGCATCATTTATAATCTTGAAAATTTCGTCCTCATTCATTTTACTGATGCCTCTCAGAGCCTTAAACACCTCAATCAAATCTCCTGTAAGGTGTCTAGTTTCCAAACTCTGCAACCCACATATTCGAAGTCTTTCTTCATAAGGACGCCCTTTTGCCGATCTCACCAGGCGAGTACCCGTCTTTGCACCCTTTCAAGAAGCTCGATGTCTTTCTTTAGGTGCGGTCTCCATACTTGAACACAGTATTCCAAGTGTGGTCTAACATAAGCCTTATACAGGGTGTTTCAGTTAAACGTTTCAGAACTTCTAAGAGGGGTAGGGTACATCCTGACAACTCGAAATCTTATAGCAATGTGGGGTCGGAAATGCTTTCCTGAAGCGGTGTTGTACACAGAAGCACCATAAAGAAAAGAGACCGTAAGTGAGAAATCGTTTTAATAATACATGAAAAGAAGCAAAAGGTACATGGATTAAAGTAAGTGTTCGAAGTTTCTTCAACCTCGTATTGCTTTCGCACAGTGGTACCTTGGAAAATGTGCTACAAATCCCCTTTTTCCTGCTGAAGTGTTGTTTTCCGATGAGGCATCCTTCACAAGGGAAGGAATTTTCAACACGCATAACGACCATATCTGGGCGGTCGAGAACCCGCATGCAATACGACGTCGTGCAGCACAGATTCGATTTTCGGTCAATGTATGGGCCGGTATTATGGGAGATCACCTCATCGGACCTTACCTGTTACCGTGTCGTCTAACCGGACCTATCTACTTGATCTTTCTGCAGCAAGTATTGCCACAACTTTTGAGAGATGATCAGATTTCTGCATCGACGCAACAGACAATGTGGTTCCAACACGATGGAGCCCCTGCCCATTATAGCGGAGATGTTCGTAACTACCTGGATGTCACATTTGGTCAACAGTGGATCGGACGTGGTGGCCCCGTGCGTTGGCCTGCTCGGTCACCCGACCTATCATGTCTTGATTTTTATTTCTGGGGTCATATGAAATCGCTAGTTTATGACACCCCTGTTGACAATGCTGAGGAGCTGGTTGCAAGAATCGCAGTAGCTGCCGAAGAAATTCGAAATTCGCCTGGAGTATTCCAGAATGTTCGGATGTCCATGGGTCGGAGATGTGAGGCGTGCATTGTAGCCCGTGGAAGAAACTTCGAACACTTACTTTAATCCATGTACCTTTTGCTTCTTTTCATGTATTATTAAAACGATTTCTCACTTACGGTCTCTTTTCTTTATGGTGCTTCTGTGTACAACACCGCTTCAGGAAAGCATTTCCGACCCCACATTGCTATATGATTTCGAGTTGTCAGGATGTACCCTACCCCTCTTAGAAGTTCTGAAACGTTTAACTGAAACACCCTGTATAATGGGATTATCACGTCCCTATCTCTACTTGCAAAAGTTCGATAGATCATCGATAGGACACCATGGGCCCTCCTTGCAAGATGTTTACAATGCTCAGAGAATTTCATGTCTGACCCTATCGTAACACCCAAGTCCCTTTCCTCCAGTACTGGGTTTAGTTGAACTCCACCAAGTGAATAAGTTATTTCGGGATTACTGTTTCCCAGGTGTAATACCTTACACTTTGTTCGATTAAAGCACAGCTGCCATTTTTCTGACCATTCCTGAAGTCTATCTAGGTCTCTCTGAAGAAGCTCAGCTTGACAGTGATCATTAACTACTCTACCAATTTTAACATCATCTGCAAATTTAGACATCACGCCCTCTATCCCTTCATCGATGTCGTTTACGAAAATTAAAAACAACAGTGGTCCTAATACTGATCCTTGGGGAACCCCACTTCTTACATCAACCCAATCTGAGGAATAGCCATTTATCACAACCCTCTGCCTCCTGCCCTGAAGCCATTCTGCTATCCATCTAAGGATTTTCCCAGTGATTCCAACCTGTTCCAGCTTATAAAGCAACCAGTCATGTGGGACTGAGTCAAAAGCTTTGCTGAAATATAAATAAACAATGTCGAAATTATTTCCTAAATCTAGCTCGTGAGTGACCCTTTCAAAATAGCGAACCAGATTTTTTAAACATTATTTTCCCTTTACAAAACCATGCTGAGTATCCTTGAGAATTTCAATTCGATCCAAATGATCCTGAATTCCACCCTTGATCATTGCCTCCATGATTTTCCCTACCACTGAAGTTAGACTGACAGGTCGATAATTTCCCCACTTCACTCTTAGAGCCACTCTTATGTATGGGAGATACATTTGCACTTTTCCAATCCAAGGGAATCTCCCATCACTAGACTCCCAGAGTCTAGTGATGCTCGCATAATTAGCCTCAATGGTTCAGTGCACTCACTTGCTGCCTCCCTTAAGATTATACGGTATATTCCATCAACTCCAAGAGCCTTACTGGCCTGTAGGCTCGAAAGATTTTTCATTAAATAATCTTGCGAAATTTCAATATCATTAATTACATATTTTTCAACTTCGCAATATTGCTGGCTTGTCGATCCATAAAACTGCTGACAGTCTACACCATGGAAATATTTACTGCATTGGAAGCAAGACTGTTTCTTGGAACCAAAGGATTATTTAATACTGCATTGTATGCCTCAGGCTGCAGCTCGATCCTGACAGACTATTCTCTTTTACTATAGTATTGATCTATAGGTGGTTTCACTAAGGAGGAACCCCCAGTTTCTTGAAGACGCCATATTGCTCATGTTTGACCTCTCTGTCACATGTTTCACATTTCCATAGTCCTCTTTAATATGAACCGAGTGAGCAAAAGAAATTTATAGGTGCATATACCGCAGAGAAGTAATACAGCTTTCGAACTTTTAGTTAAATGTCTGTGAAAAGGCGTCGTTCTTCTGAATTGTGACCAATAGCAATTTCTTCGTAACAAATGAAAACAATGGCACGGAGATTGTGCAAAGTAAAAATGTTCATAAATGATACGTCTTTTTCTTATGTGGAAGCCTTGCAGCTAAATTCTTGTGATATCTTTGATAATAGTCTTTTAAAAGATATGTCAGGAGCTCTGCATTGGATTTGGTTAGATATAAGTCCCCCCTAAATCATCTGATTCTTGTTGATTAGGTGAATGTGGTTTTTTGCTTGAATAGACTTCAAAGGTGTAATCCCAGTTGTTCTGCTCACCAGATTAATCATTCAATTCTGCGGACTCTAATGTGGAAGTAGATTGAGAATTAGTAGGTCCTTACTGTGTGAACTGGAGCAATAGAAGATAGTATATCGAGGTACACTACACATTTTCGACCTGCTGACCTTTTAAACTCTGATATATCCGCTTGCTTGATAATTAGTCGGTTTGTGGGATTTCTCCATATTCGAGGTGCAGCTAAAGCACCTATACCTTTACAACTACCACAAAAATATCCCTCTAATATTGGCCTGCAGCTTCTAACAGTAGAAATCAGGTATCCATATTTTGTCTTGTTTACCCATAGGCATTCTAAAATAAGCTTCATATAAACTGCAGGCGCATTATAGCCTTAGATGCTAATGCGCCATAAAACCCTAAAACAAACAAACAAATATAAACTGCAAACTTAATGTCAGAAACGATGTTACGCTTCGCCTGCTTCGGACCTCGTAATATCCACAAACATAACAGAACAAGTCTGGAGATAACTTACACCTTCGTTTCGTAGCGATAGAAAAAAAAAAAAAACAAAAGAAAAAACATGTTATACGAATACTACACGTACTTTTATATCACAGTATTGGTACGCACTTGTGTAATACCATAAATGTCGCAAAAACATAAAACTGTTAGTTCGGGTAAAGATGCAAATCACCTCAACAAATGTGGTCTGCTGTCGAAAGGAGTGCTGCTGTTGCATGAAAAGGCAAATACCACACAGACCTTTTGAACATTGGCACTGGAATGTTCGTCCCCATCCTCCGTACAAGTTTTGTCCGACTTGACGCTGCCTAACTTCATTTTCCCACATTTAAAGAGTCGTCTCTGAGGGAAACGCTTTCTAAAACTTTCTTTTTAAGCCGTCAAAAGGATATCAGACGATTTCTACGGCATTAGGACATACACTCATGAGGCAAAACACTATGACCACCGCCTGTCTCCACGAGTGGATGCATACTACGGCACCTTGGAGTGACGTCACCGATCGGCACAACAGAAGCAACACGTATCGGAACGGAGGTAGTGGATGAAGTGGCAGTTACAATGGTCAGAATGGGAAACACTACCAGTTAGTAGTGCCAGAGGTGTGTCAAGGGATTTGAACCTTCCTTGGTCTACCGTACTCTTTTCCAGCCTCAGCGAATAAGTTTACACTGGTTCCCGTACAAGATTTCACATAGTGCAAGAACTAGAGAATTGTGATCAGCAACAACAAATAGATTTTGCTCTACGATTTCTGGCTCGTATGGAACTTGACAATGCATGGGCTCGAATGATCTTGTTGTCTGATGAGGCACATTTCACTCTTCATGGGGCTGTAAATGCACAAAACTGCCGAATATGGGGAACTTCTCATCCATCTGCTGTGTATAAAAGACCACTAGAAAGTCCATACGTTACAGCATGGCAGAGGCGTAGCTAGGTTTTTGGCGCCCTTGGCAAATTCGTGGCTACGCGCCTTTCTACGATAATTGCTAAAATCATCGTTAAATGACGCGTAAATAAAATTATCGTAATAAATAATAAAACTTCTGTAGCAGGTACATAATGTGTCCTGCCGCTAGCACATTTAACGTGTTTTACATTTAAGAGTCATCTGCAGTCGTTAAAAGCGTTTTCATTTTCAGATATTAATAAAATCCATGGATTCAATAATATAACAATGTTTTTATTTTATTAATAATAATTACATATCGGTTACTGAAAGTATTGTTCTGTGATGACTAAAGTAGGATATATAATTTTTACATTGAAGAGATTTTACTTCACGACTAAATACACCATCTATAGTTGTTCCGTTACGTGTAGTATTTATTGAGATTTGATGACAAGATCTGATGACGTGTCCGAGTTGAAGAATGTTTTCATAAATGTGCAGAACTCTTTTCCAGCCTCAGAGTTTAATTGTAAAGAAAAAAAATAACATTCAATCTGAAAACACCAGGTGACTTGAAACCAGATGCGTTTTCGAATTAACACTTTTCCCAGTTTCCGAAAGATTTTTTTGTATCTTAAAACTTCAATATTTCTGTTTATAAATTCCTTACCTTTCCAACGATATGCTATAAACGTCCACATTATCCCGTTTATTACATGAGAAAATTTCCATAATCATATATTCATATTTTCCACTATTTGGGAAACAGTAATCCCAAAAAAACTTATTCACTTGGTGGAGTTCAACTAAACCCAGTACTGGAGGAAAGGGACTTGGGTGTTACGATACGGTCAGACATGAAATTCTCTGAGCATTGTAAACAGGTTGCAAGGAAGGCCCATGGTGTCCTATCGATGATCTATCGAACTTTTGCAAGTAGAGATAGGGACGTGATAATCCCATTATATAAGACTTTTGTTAGACCACACTTGGAATACTGTGTTCAAGTATGGAGACCGCACCTAAAGAAAGACATCGAGCTTCTTGAAAGGGTGCAAAGAAGGGTAACTCGCCTGGTGAGATCGGCAAAAGGGCGTCCTTATGAAGAAAGACTTCGAATATGTGGGTTGCAGAGTTTGGAAACTAGACACCTTAGAGGAGATTTGATTGAGGTGTTTAAGGCTCTGAGAGGCATCAGTAAAATGAATGAGGACGAAGTCTTCAAGATTTATAAATGATGCTAGAACTAAGGGACATAAATTCAAGTTACGGAGGGAAATGTTTAGATTGGACTGCAGGAAGTTTTATTTTAGCCAGCGAGTTATAAATTACTGGAATAAGTTGTCTTCATGGGTGGTAGAGGCCGACAGTTTGGGGAAACTCAAAGGTCATCTGGATAATACCTTTGGGTAAGGGAAGCGTATAGGATGATAGGTTTAATTTCCTTTTCTTTTATTAATTATTATTATTTATTTATTTATTATCATTGTTTTATTTGGTTTTTTTTTTTTTTTTTTTGGCTGGTGCAGCATAAGCCATAGGCTTTCTTGCACCATGCGGCCATTACTAATAGTAATACTATCCTGGAAAACTACTGCAATTTTCAGAGGTCTGAAAGTTTTTCCTCTAGTATAGACCTAAGATGAAGCTCCGTGCAATATTTCATTAAATCGGTCCAGTAGTAGATAAATTATTGTTGCCATATACAAGTATATGATATACAATACAAGTTACAATAATTCTCTTCTGGCGGAGCTGAATATGACGTCACTTCCGTAACGCATTTCGCATGACGGTTTTTCGTTACAAAATTTTTGGAATAACGCCAGCAAAAACGTTTTTAACATCAATAAGTACAGTCTGACCTTTGTTTAACGAACTTCTTTATATCAGATTTTTCTGTTTAGCGAATTTTTTTTAATTCCTCTTCGTAATTACATTTAAAACAGTTTCTGTAGAACAAATAAAATTTTCCATATTAAATTATGAGGTTAATGGATTACGAGAGACTTAATTGGGTACGCATTGTTCGCCCCTCTGGTCTTCAAGAAATTTAGACAATAGTGCTGTTGCTGAGCACAATGGTAATCTCTTTAGCTTAACAGATTACCATCTGCAACTTAGTGCTACCCGTAAAACCTATCCAACTACCTGTCCCACATTTGATTGAATACTATGATGTCGTTACAAAGGAACTGGATGCAAAAAATAATTTTGATATCATATACTTGGATTTTAGGAAAGCTTTTGATACTGTGTGCACATGGAAGACTACTGTACAAGTTGGAGCAGTATGATATTAAGGGTAAGTTGCTACAATGGATAAAAAGATAGTTGAGTGGGAAAAGACAGAGTGGTAATCAATGGACACTGCTTTTCGTGGACAAATGTTATTAGTGGAGTCCCCAGGGTTCGGCGTTGGGCCTCTTGTTGTTTTGTATATTTATCAATGATATTGATGAAGGTATATCAGGCTTAATGTCCAAGTACGCAGATAATACAAAGATTGGCAGGCTTGTTAATGACAGCAATGGCAGTGTGCTATTGCAACAGGATCTAGAAAAGTTGGGCAAATGGGCTGAGAAGTGGCAACTGAAGTTTAACATTAACAAATGCAAAGTGCTGCATGTGGGTAGAAGTAATTACAGAGAAACGTACCAACTATCTGGTATTACACTTAGGATGGTAGAAAATGAAAAAGAACTGGTAGTAATTGTGCAGTCAGATATGATGTTTTCTGAGCAGTGCAGACAAGCTGTTGGAGCAGGTCATGGGGTATTGTCAATGATTTAGAGGAATTTTGCTAGGCAGTATAAGGAGTGATTGTCCGCTTATATAAGAAATGGTCAAGCCACCTTGAGTACTGTACGGGTCTGGAGGCCTCATTTTACGAAGGATGTAGAGTTTCTAGAACTATTACAAAGAAAGGCAACATGATTGGTGAGGGGAACAAAGAGGTGCTCTTACCAAGAAAGGCATAAGTTCTGCAAATTGCCGCGCCTGGAGAATAGGCACCTGCGAGGTGATCTGATTGAGGTGTATAAGCCTTGAATGGGTTGAGCAGGCTCATTTCTGATGGGTAAAAGTAACCCCAATTAGTCCTCTTGCTCAGATTACGAACCTGAGGGGGCATAAATTCAAATTAAGGAAAGAGAGTTGTAGAATAGATTTGCGGAAATTTGCCTTTAGCTAGCGGGTAGTTGACTGCTGGAACAAACTTCCATCTGTCGTTGTGGAATGTGGTAAATTCAAGGAGGAACTGGACAAACGTTTAGAAGGAATGGATGTGCGAAATGGGTTTTCTTTTTTTTTTTTTTTTTGGCTGATGCTACTTAAGTTTGCTTTCTTGCATCACATGCCTCTACTATTACTATATACCGAGAAATCGAGCTGGTCAACTACTTTATATGTATCCATAGTCAGTTGGCAGTTCAAGGGTATTCCAAATTCGTACAATAGGCTCTGGTCAACCTTCTACTGTAAGCCCCCTGTTAGAGATTTAGGAGAAAGTGGTTTTCCTTTATCCCAACAAGGGGTTTTGTTGTTTCGCTGAAGTGAATCATCCACACTTTGGCGTAAATTTTCCCTATTTCTGTTTACATGGTCACAGTAATTGAATATCCGAGTGTTTCCGACATTTCGTACAGTTTCAAAATAATAATAAAATTCAAATTTAAGCCAGTTTTGTAAACAAGCGGAATGTTATTTGAATTATAAATCACAATATTTACGATTACCCGTTTAAATAGCAAGCACAAAACCACTATACACACACATTATTTATAACTTAAAACTTATTCAGTATCGCAGAACGTACACATTGCGTGAATTGCGAACTGCTGTGCATTCGAGCATGTGCCGATGAAGCGGTTGCCTGTTTGGTCCCTTAAAAGTTGCGTTCTGGAGAGCAAATAGATCTGCGCTGCTATGCAGTATGTACTCAGATTTAAAGATGCACGTAGGCTTGAATCGCCCTCTGAAAACATTTGGCAAAAATTAATTTTCACCCCGCCCTCTGCTCTTATCCTGATGCGACATCTAGGGTCGCCATTTCGTCAGCTAGCCTCGGGTATCGAAATAACTTAACACGGAACTGATGCGGCCTGTCAATGGCGCCCTTCTGATACCAGCGCCCTTGTCACCTGCACCAATGCCAAAACGTTCATACGCTACTGCAGCATGGTGTGGATTCACAGCAGAGTTTATAATCGAACCATTTTTCTTTGAAGAGTGGTTTTTCTTTCAAGATGGTGCCCCTTCCCACGTTGGTGGACAAGTGAAGGAACTGCGCCGTTCAACATTCGGAAATTATCGCATCATTTCTAGCGACGTTCCGCAGTTCTGGCCAGCACGATGACAGTTCTCAATCTCTGTGATTTCTGGCTATGGGGATACCTTAAAGACAGAGTTTACCATAGCGGCGTACAGACGCTTTTAGATTTTAAAGCAAGCATTAAACAGCAAGTAGCCAACATCCTCAATGAGATGCTACGCGAAACAGTGTCGCACGCAGCCTCAGTTTTCAGAATGCGTGGCGGAAATTTGAATTTTATTTATTTATTATTTTTTTTTTCTTTTACAAATCGCTTCCCCATACCCTAAACTAAAGGACGGTATCCGGACAGTTCACCGCCCACAATTCATCTCAGCCACAATTCACCACCGGGAAAATTCATCGTCAGGGTTTAATTAAATATTTTATAAATAAATAAATAAGATCATTATTGTAAAGTCCACCGGTACACGCAGGTATCACAACTCTAGAATACCCTTCACGGCACCACGCCAGGGGTTAACAAGCGGCAGAGATAACCTCGCCGGAAATATAAAGATTAAATTATACAAACTAAAATACTACAAATTGTGATAATAAAAGATAGTTTCCATCAGTCCGGTTTTTCTGTGAGATTCTTGCCCAGCTTTAACTATCTGAAATCAGTTGGTAGATGTGGAGACCACGTGCAGATCAAGGATGGGCCGTCTATACTTTTTATCATCTGTGATTTTAAACAAGTCAGCATCCAGGGATTGAACTAGATGGAGCTTCTGATAAGGGAAAAACTTATCTTTAAAATGTAACCTCGAAGGAAGAGCAAGTAGCTTAGGAATGGAGCGGAGAGCTGTTTGGGGGATCCACCAGCACACCGTGTCCCAAATGTTGGGCGCTGATACTCTCCTGCGATCATTTTTATGGTGAAGATGAGTCTTCTCTCATGCATTAATGCTGAAAACCTGGTTAACTTCAGCGCTTTGGCCATCGTCTGCTGTGGCGGGAGATGACACTTCCAGGTTGCCCACTTCAGGAACCACTATTCAGCGGCTTTTAATAGTTTAATTGCGGTGTTTGCAGCCGAGCCCCACAACTCTACTCCATACAGTACACCTCCGAAAATCATCGTCCTGATATACATTTTTATCAGCTTTGTGTTCTGAATGTGTAACAAGTGATGCTTGGCAATCCACTTTCCTGGTGAATTTAGCACAGAGTTCTTCTCTATGATGGTGGAATCTTAATTATCTGTCGAAGATCACACCCAGATCTCTTTGCTTTTTGATGCAGGGGATCAGGACTCCGTCAATCGCAGGCCGAATTATGGTTGGTGTGGGTTTAAGTGAGAATACCATGATGGCAGATTTCTTGGGGTTCACTTGCAGGTCAAATTTCGTGAGATACTGCTGTACCTCTGATAAGGTCTTGTTGGTGGTTACTGTGGTGTCTTTTGCTTCCTCGGTCGAATTTATTTTTGTTAAGATCTTTAAATCATCCGCATATGATATCATATCTGTTCTATTGTGGTTAGCGGGTAGATGAGAAAATTATTTTCTCAGCATAGCTGAGAAAAGAATTCCAGACAGAACTCCTGCTTCTATTTGTCTAGTATACCTTTGCTTTCCTATGGACATTTGTTCTATTCTGAAGAAGAGATGTGAGAAACTTCAATATTTGGCCTGTTATATGATAGTAATATCGAAGGAGTTTAAGCAAGGCTGGGATGTGGACACTATCGAATGCAACTTGTAGATCAAGATATGTGATTGCCATTTCTTCTTTCTCCTCAAACGATCGCACTGGTAATCATAATCAGTTTACTAACTGTTGCTGAAGCCTGTGATGGAGAATGCACGTGGTAAGGGTTTTCGGTACTGTTTTTTCAAGCAACTTCAATAAACACGAGGAACCAGAGATGGGTCTAAAGTGCTTAACTTCAGTTGGCTGGGAAACTTTTGGGAGTGGCGAGTGGCCTAACAGAATACATATTCCATAGTGGAGGGAAAAATTCTCCTTTTAATATGGTATTGAAAATTACTAGGAGGGAATCACTTATATATGGGTTCAAACATTTAATGATAAATTGTGGTATTATGTCAATTCCCGCTGTACCAGTTGCAGGTAACTTGTTAATCGCAGATAAAGGGTCTTGCCTTGTTAATTCGATGGTTCAAGTGAATCTCTGGGCACATCATCATCAGACATGGGAATATTACTGGGCTCATTGGTGATTTTGCTGAACTTGTGCAATAAAGTCCATCCACACTTCAGAATCAAACCGTAGATGGAGTTCACAGTATCTCTGGGTATGATGAACCGCCCTTATGAAGTGTGATTTCAACATGATGTTTTATGGCTTGAGACATGAGGCGGTTGAAGCTTGCTCGTCCTTTGGAGTACGCAATTCGCTCCAGAATTAGTCCTGTAATTTTCCATTGTTTGTAAAGTTTCTGTTTAAGTTTAAAGCTGTTGCTCAGCTCGGGAGTCCACCTTCCTCTCTTCCGTTCATAGATCCTTATTTTCTTTAAGGCTGCATAATTAGAAATTGTGACGAGCCAGCGAGTTAAAATTTGATTATCTATATTAAAAGTTGAGTCAAAAGTTAAAAGGCAAGTTGATAATCAACTTGCCTTTTAACTTTTAAATTGCTCAAGTGCAATGTGATAATCAACTTGTAAATGTCTAAAAGCAGCCACTGCAGTTCCTTGGAACTGCAGTGGCTGCTTCTAGACATTTACTAACGTTGAGTAATTTTGGGCTCATTATTACCTTGGTATGGACCCGAGTCGAGATATTGTAGTTTGGAGTTGAAAAATATAAGTTAATTAAAATTGGAATGAGATCCGATTGATGGCTATTTCTGCTGAAGAATCAAGTTCACAGTTGCCTGACGACAGCACAAGATCAAAATGGTGGTCACCCCTGGTTGGGAGATTATTAATTAGATGAAGGTTATTTAGCACTCTGAACTGAAGATGAACAAGTTGAGGTGAAAAGTTGAAATCTCCACCGATAACATGCCTTGCTGAATGAGTCAATTAGTTATCTCATCAATGGTTTCAGCATCGGGTCCTTGGGGGGGGGAGCAGATGTGGCGCAGATGTGGGGAACCACCGGAGGCGCCTTTCTCCCCAACACTATGCAGATTATGCGCTTTAGGCCAACACAATAGAGCAGCTTCTATACAGTATACTGTACTTAGCAATAGTCTTAAATAAAATTAATACAGAAGATTATCTGATAACAATCATATCTGGAAGACGTGACCATCGAATCTTCGACGATGAGAGGATTCATCTGATATAAATTGCATACTTGCGGAAACAAGAAACGTATGTAAGACTATATGTGAGACTGCTAGTCATGTATAAAATACGATAAAAATTTTACTATTACACATAGAATAGTCAAATAAAATAAATATTTTATTACGATAAAAATTTAGTTGTCACCAATACTCTGTATATAGTATTGATATAATATAATATATAATATGATATGATATAATACTATATATAGTATAATATAGTATAGTATAGTATATGAAGCAGCAAAAAGACAAAATTTAATAAGAAATGTTATGAGCTATGCCTCGAATAAAATCTAGAATATTATGCTTTCTTTGTGGACGTCCAATCCACGTATATTCAAAGTAATCAAGAATTTCTTGAGGTTCTGGAGAAAAAAATCCCACTTTCACATAAAAACTCAAATCTACTACTGCAATTGCTGGCACAAAAACTATCGCCGATAACATACGCAGCTTTAATGCGAAATCTGCGTCAGTTTCGTATAGTTGCTTCAGTCCATTTTCTCAATTGTACGAAAAATACACAGAGTGAAATGGAAGAAACAACCTCAGTGTTTTGCGTTCGGAAATTCCTTCTTACACGCCTCAAAATCGGTGGTTATCGATAATGGTGAAAGTGATGGCTCTAAATTCTTTAACTGTTGTAGAAGAGTTATGTAGGTACATCCTGACTCGTCAGGTAACAATGCATACACTAACGGCAGGCAAAGATACATTCTCTTTCAAAGCAGTACTGTATTGTGTATAACTGATGGAACAGTAGCGGAACGGTTTTAAAAGTTCCATCAGCGTACCAGTGGTCACTTTGTGCCAATAAATGGAGGTTGCGTTGTGTTGAAAAAATTAATATGCGCTTCTCTTCTGGACCGAAATCAAAAATTAAAAACTGTTCTCCATTGCTCGTTTTGGTATTCGGGAAAGTGAATATCACTGCGGTGAGTGGAAAGAGCTGGACCAGACATACGTTTATTTCTAATATTTCTTATCGTTCTTTTAATACTGTCTACACGTGGAAGTTTAGGTACTGCTGCTCGACTGCATTCACTAATTCACTTGATATTATGTAATGCGGTGCATCATTTGTAGTTTTCGCACTTGTACGAATGATATCATAAACTTTCACTGCCTCTACTACTGCTGCGTCACCAGAGCACAATGATTGTGTTCTTTCTTCCATGTTCTAACAATTTTGTCGTCAACTGACTCGCGCTTGACATTGTGTTTTTAATACTTTTCACATTTCCAATGAGCTTTTTCTTGAATCTGCTTGTCTTTAAAGAAGCAGTGATCGCCGATATCAACTTCCTCGTTCCTTTTTCTGTCTGAAAAAACTGGAGAGACATTTCGGACTACTAATAAGGTAGGGTCTGGAGCAAAACTAAGAAATTTTAATAGATTTAACAAACGGTATATTTGATCATTCTGCGAAACATTTCACGTAATTTTTACTGTGCATACTGTGGAAAATGGGCATTTATACCCATTTTAACAGTACATATTTGTACTGATAAAAATCAAAGAGGTGATTTCTCATGAAGGTGCTTTACGTATGATAACAGAGGACTGCGCAGAACTCCAATCTTTTTTTTATTAACAAAATGCAAAAATTCTTAGTATATTTTCTGTCACTTGGAAACTATTTTATAAAATAAATATATAACATCGTTACATAAACAAACCCTGACAATGAACTTTCCACAGTCAATTGTGGGCGGTGAATGTTCCTATATCCGCTAAAGGACATACCCAGTAATTTTCACAGAGCTATCTCTAACCGTTTTGACACTAGGGTCTGCTGAATAGGGAAACTTATTTTATAGCCACCCGGTATTTACAATCATACCTATATCGGGATGATGAGTTCCTTCGTCAGCTAGCATTAATATACAAAAAAAGCGTTTCAATGGAACATCAAATGATGCCAGTTGTGGTTATGTATTAGACAGTGAAACACATGCACGAGGTTGGTGAAAGTTAAATGGAAGGCACGCAAATGGGTTACTGGGCAGAATCAGACACTTGCTGTTAACAATGTAGAGCACGTACGTGGGACACATGCCAACGTTCGTCGCATTGCAAGACAACTGCCTCAATAGCATTCACCTATCTTGTGCACGTGCTTCACTATCTAAACATGACCACGCCCAGCATCATTTATGTTCCACTGTAACGTTTCTTGTATATTAATGTAAATATTTTAGTTAAATACTAGTAGTACCCCTTGCGAAAATATCGCAAATGGTGGCAGAGTTTTTCTCTAGCTATCCTAAAGAAATGTAGTCTGTGTTTGGTCATGAGCAGGTAAGGCAGTACGCGTCGAATCCTTTCTCATTTCTTATTTCTGTAAAATAAAACTGTTCTTCCTTTTAACGTAGGCAGCGCTTGTAGAGAAAATGGCCTGTTTTGTAAAATAAAACTATTCGGATTTTTTACTATTCGGAATTTTTATATTTTCCATGTTTCTGCACAGCTGAGAAGAAATATCTTCAATTTGAGACCAAATCATTTAGGCCTATTGTACGCAATGGCTATAGCTAGCTGTACTACAAAATTTCGCAATTAGTAGCAGAGTTTTTTTCTAGCTGTCGTAAAGAAATGTAGTACCCAGGTAGTATCAATACACTGTGCTGCCACTTTATTAGGTACACCTACCTAGTAGCGTGTTGAGCCTCCTGTAGCCTTAAAAACAGCCCGAATTCGTCTAGGCATGGATTGAACAAGGTGCTGAAAACGTGCAGGAATGGAGTACCATGCAGACATGAGTGTGTCACGCAGTTCTTTGAGATTCGACGGAGGTGTAGGCCTGCATCGAACAACCCTTTCCAGCTCATTCCAAAGATGTTTAATAGGATTGAGATCCGCAGACTGAGCGGGCCAATGTAGCAAAGAAAAGTCATTGTCACGTTCCTGGAACCATTCCATAGTGATTTGGGCTTTGCGCACCAGTGCATTATCCTGCTGGAAGTAACTAACTGACTAAGGATAAACTGTCAACATAAACGGATGCACTTGGTCAGCAACGATGTTTAGGTACGATGTGGCATTCAAACGTGAATCTATGGGTATCAATGGACCCAACGTGTGCCAAGAAAATATTCCCCACACCATAAAACTGCCCCCACCACATTACACAGTAGTCATCAGACATGACGGGTCCATGGATTCATGTTGTTTTCGCCAAATTCTGAACCTTCCATCAACGTGATGCACCAGGAACTTCAACTCGTCAGACCAAGCAACTGTTTTCCAATCCTCGATAGTCCAGTTCTGGTTTTGCTGTTCCCACAGGAGGCATGCTCTATTGTTCTTCGTTGATAACAAAGGTACGCGATGTGGCCGTCGGCTGTCGTAGCCCATTCGCGACAAAGTGCGACTAGAGGTCAATTGCGATATTTTGTTCTGCGCACCAAGGTTGTATTCTGGCGTGATGTGCGACATCGTGGCCCGTCTGTTTGCTTGCACAATTCTAGCCATCCTCCTCTGACCTCTCTCATCAACAAATGGATGTCGCTAGTGTCGTTGTTAGTACGGTTGACGTTTTAGTATGCTGCATTTCATTTAATATCCTAATGTATTCATTGTGTTTTATTTAATTCAGTTGTTGTGCAGAAATTGTCAGTAAGTTTTTCCCTAACTGGATATAAATTTTAATAGATTTTGTAAATTGTTAATATTAGTTTATTACCTTTGTAATATTGTTAGGCCTAACTCAGGAATCGCTGACTGCCTCGTTTAACCCTAGTTAGTTGTTGGCGCATCGGCTTCTGTGGCTATAATACACCTCCCAAGGTTTTTGCAGTACTCTGATCCAAGCCCGAGGAGGGATTTGAGCCGCGACCTTTGGGTTGCCAGGCAGGCACTTTACTCACCTAGCCCAGTCGGCTATTTAAATTAGGGCGCTGATACTGGATGTGAACGGCTGATTTTGGCAATTTCGGCAGAAATTATAATTGTGCCACTTGATATAAATAATATTGCAAGCACTGGTGTAACTTAATACCATTATAATGACCATATGGATGTCATCCCAGGGCAAATAGCACGTGACTTAACAGCACGTAAATCCTATTGGTGGTAACTGTTCTTGTGTAGCACTTCTTAAGTTGATTCACCTACTAACTTGCAGTGGGTATCATCTGCACTCATTTTCTGAGCTCCTTCTGTGAGACTGTCTCGCCACTCGCTCATCCGGAGTGAACTCGCCAATTCGTATCTGCTCAAAATGGAGGGTAAATCGAGGAAATCGGCTGTAAACACAACCCTGCCAGTGACCGACAACCCTAAAATAGCAGAGCAACACGAAGAACATGAGGGATCTCAAACTGAACCCCCCATTAAGAACAAAAAATCAATCGGTACCAAATTTGATCGAAAAACCAGGTCAAAATCTCAAAACAGAGGGACCATGGAACCCCCCCCTCTCCCAAACCGAGTACACAGATATGAGACAACCTGACCTCCCCCTTGACCCCAGCATGCCTGAGGGGACAGTTATCCAACAATCGCTACAACTCAAAGTAGCACTGGAGAACGTGCTCAAAGAGCCAACTAACAGAATTACAATACTTCTTAGGGCAGAAATCGTCACCCTATGGAATAAGCTAGAATCGCTGCTTATCCAGACTCACCTGGAAAGCGAAAAGGCAACTGCAAAATTGGAAGCCTACACTGACTGTGGAGTAAAACAAATGCGACAGCGCGACTCCACATATGCCCAGACGCTGAGGAAGTCACCACCGGACTTTATTCCCGAATCTCAGGAACTGAGCTACGAGACAAACAATTCAGGTACCAACCTACGGACTACACTGAAGAAAACGCTATCACCCAGACCTAACTTTGTGGTACTTAAACCCCTTACCAATGAAGGTCGTATGTCCAGTGAGGAGGTCAAGAAGACCATCATGGATTCCTTGACAGATGACTTAAAGAACACTAAAATCAAGTCAATTCGCAAAACGCGAAATACAGGAGTAATTATAGAAACAGCCACAAAAGAGGATGCTGAACTGATTGTTAAGAATCCTAAATTACCATCTCTGGGACTCCTGGCCGAGCCCCCTAGACAAAAGGGCCCTTGCATACTGGTACTAGATGTGGACAAGGATCTCCTTCCAGAGGAATTGCAAAGCGAAATTTTCCACAGAAACTTGAAACAGGAACTCCCAGATGAAGAACCAACTTCTCACATAATCCCTAAATTCCAAACAAAACCCAGAGCTGGGCACACCATTAACTGGGTCTTTGAGCTATCACCCAAGGCCTGGAAGATCCTCTCCCAACAAACAAGAATTTACATCAACTGGGGCAGCCACCGCTTTAGGGAGCATGTAGCCGTCCCCAAATGTTTCAGGTGCTGCGTTTTCGGCCACACCACGCACACGTGCAGGCAAAATCTTCCCACCTGTGGCCACTGTGCCGAAATGGGGCATGAATACGCTACATGTCCCAAAAAGTCTCAACCTCCCACATGTGCCAATTGCAAGGCCCTAAAAGTGCCAGCCAACCATTCGCTCCGTGACAGCAGTTGCCCAGTTTATCTCAAAGCCAGAAGTGCTCAACAATCAAGAATAGAATATGGGGAGTAACAGACCAAACCTAAATACCCACACTGTGAAAATAGCACAACATAACGCTCAGAGGGCCAAGGCTGTTGCTGCACAACTGGTCAAAAAGGCAGATGAAGAGAACTTCGATGTGCTGCTGCTTCAGGAGCCATACACTCATAACAAGGAGGTAAAAGGCTACCCCTTAAGATTTAAAGTGGTCCAGGTTGATGGTGACACACCCTGGGCCGCGATCGTCGTTCGCAATCCCGAACTGACTGTCACCAAAATCACTGATCTGTGTACTAGCTGGGCTGTGTGCGCCCATGTAATTTCACCACTGGGGCAATTCTACTTAGTTTCGATATACTGTCGACCGGGGGAAGATATTCTTCCTGCCACCCGATATCTACAGACCATCCAGCTACAAATGCCAAATGCTAAACTCATTATAGGGGCTGATGTTAACTGCAGGTCCCCAGCCTGGCACAGCCGAACTCAAAATCACAGAGGAAATAGAAATGGCCAACGTCTTGAGGACTACTTGTCTAACAGCAACCTGGTCATTCTAAACAAACCTAACTGCCTGCCAACTTTCTCCAGTACCCTGTGGGAAGCTACAATAGATATCACCTTAGCCTCAAGCTGCATTGCTCAGCACCTTGCTTCCTGGACAGTCCGTGAGGACTGGACCACCTCTGACCACAGGGTACTAACCTTCCAACTACACCGTTCACTAGTCACACAACCAACCA
Organism: Mastigoproctus giganteus; assembly: GCF_048544385.1. Classification (NCBI taxonomy): domain Eukaryota; kingdom Metazoa; phylum Arthropoda; class Arachnida; order Uropygi; family Thelyphonidae; genus Mastigoproctus; species Mastigoproctus giganteus. The sequence goes on along the minus strand of NC_143586.1, from coordinate 110,719,608 downwards.
ACCGAACTCAACAAAGAAGATATGCCCTGAATAAGGCTGACTGGAACCTTTTCAAGGAGGAATTGACCAGTGCAGCCAGCCGCTTCAATCCTAGCGGCCTCAGCCCAGACCAGCATCAATGTGCAATTACACAGCTCGTCAGTAATGCTGCAAACAAGGCTATCAAAAAGAAGAGATTCACACCTGGTGCTGTCCCCTGGTGGTCACCTGAACTCCAGGCTCTTAGACGCGAAGTCATTTACCGACGAAAACGCTATCAACGTGCAAGAAGAACATGGCCTCCAGAAGAAACAGAGGCTTTACTGCAGCAATATCGAGTGACCAGGAACCAGTATACCACAACAATAAAACAGCGCAAAAGGCGCTCATGGGAAGCCCTGGTAAGCACTGAAGGGAACGCCGATCCCTGGGGGATTGTGTACAAAGTGACCACTAACAAGCTTCCCAGAGGCGAGGTCGTATCAACCACAAAATTACCGAACGGACTGTATACCAGATCGTGGCAAGATACTATCAATAATATTTTAGACGCTACATTTCAGCAGCCTGCTGACCCACACACACCGGAACAGCTACAGCTCTGCATGGAAAATGAAACATATCACACAACTGCAATTGAAGAACCCTTCACCACAACCGAGCTCAACTTAGCTGCATCTAGAATCAGAAACAAGAAGGCTCCGGGCAGAGACATGCTCGATCCAGAAATCGTCCAGAAGGCCATTGAACTTATTCCCACTACAATACTCAACCTGTTAAACCACTGTCTCCACCAAGGATTCTTCCCCACACAATGGAGGACTGCAATCCTTAGACTTATATTGAAGAATGCAACCAAACCACATGATCTGCCATAATCTTACCGGCCCATTGCACTGCTGCCAGTCTTCAGCAAACTTCTCGAAAGGATGATCTCCCATAGAATAGAAGCCCACTACAATGACGCTGGTCTCTCCTCACCTAAGCAGTACGGTTTCCGGAAAGGACGCTCCACGATTGATGCACTGGAAACAATCATTGAAGCTGCTACCAACTGCAACTCCAAATACTTTCTACTAATCTCCTTTGACTTTGCTGGTGCCTTCGATTCCCTCTGGTGGCCCAGCGTCCTGGGCAGACTCCGAAGAGCGCATGTCCCAGAAAACTTATATAGATGCATCAAGACCTATCTCCAGGACCGGCGAGTTGTCGTGTCTGCTCCCCACTGCAGTGTCTCCAGACCAGTCTTCAGGGGATGCCCTCAGGGATCTGTCCTGGGGCCTCTCCTCTGGAATCTGGTGCTGGATGATTTCCTGAACACCAAACTCAACAATGTACAAACCCAGGCCTATGCAGATGACCTGGTCATGCTCTTTTCTGCCAATAACAGAACCCAACTAGAAGCAACTGCCAACCAGGCCATCTCCACCCTTCAAGCTTGGGCAGAGCATAACAACCTAAAGATCTCCCCAGAGAAAACCAATTCGATCCTACTAAAAGGCACCCTTGATTTGAGAAGACTACCCCAAATCAAGGTCAATGGTGTTACAGTAAAACTAAAAACAGAGCTTAAATATCTAGGTTTGATCTTAGACAAAAACCTTTCCTTCACTCCTCATCTAGACCAACTCAGGATTAAGATCAGGAAGTATGCTGCCCAAGTCTCGAGAGTTGCCCGGAAGGACTGGGGCTTAAAGAAGAGAACGCTGTCACTCTTCTATAAGGCAGTTTTCATCCCGGTTATCACCTATGCTTCTGGAGTCTGGTACAAGAAGGCCAATACCGTAGTAAACAGATCGCGCCTAGGAACTATCCAGCGCTCTCTTCTCCTTCTGTCCTCGCGTGCTTGTCGCACTGTCAGCACCCATGCGCTACAGGTCCTCACTGGATCTCTTCCTCTGGACCTGGAGATTGTTCGTCATGGGTTGCTCTACCAAATAGCCAAAGGAAGAGCAGTTACTTGTGCAGGTTTCACCACTGACCCAGCAAATAATAGAAACGCTGAAAAGATGAGACTTAATGAACATCTAACAGACACCTGGCAAGAAAGATGGCAGACATCAACTAAAGGCGCTGTCACCAAAAGATTCCTCCCTGATGTCAGGGCCTTCTACCCCCTCACACCTGTCTGGTTTTCACCAGGACTCTATGCTACCTACCTCCTCACTGGACATGGCTCCTTCCAGAAAAAACTACATGACTTCAGAATTTCAGACTCACCCCGCTGCCACTGTGGAGAGGATCAGACGTGGGAGCACCTTGCCCACAGCTGTGAAATCTACGAGGACTTCAGGAGGATCCTAATAACAAAACTACGCTTCAACTACCAAAATCAAGAACACCTCACCCTACAGAATGAAGAAACTTACCGAGCTCTGACTCAATTTGCAATGGACTTATTTACCAGGCAGAAAGCACTACCACCACCTTAGTATCCGAATCAATAGGTCATAACAACCATGACTGCCAATTGTTGCTATTCATCATTGAGCCATGAATGCTAATGCCTTGGACCAACTTGCACAAGACTTGACCAGCAGTGCAATCAAAGACAGGGTCCACACATACTTTGACAAATTCCTCATCATTGATTCCTGGACAAACTTTTCTCGACCAGACGTGACACATCTCATCAAGAAGAGGCCTAGCATCGATCCCTGGACTTGACCATTAATCTTGGACTCCCGGTTTTGACCACCCCCACTGTTCGTTCTGATGGACTACTGGACCAGCCTTCAGTCTGGATGCGACAAAGACTCACCAAATGGAGTCCCAATGACGGCACCTGAACTAGACCTTACTGAACATGACCCATCCACCATAGCAGCACTCACACTGCTGGATTTCCAGCAAGTTGTCGGCTGCAACTGACTGGCCGTGCTAGCTGTACCTACCCTGAACTTGCGGGGTATATCTCTCTCTCATTTTTTTTTTTTTTTTTTTTTTTCCGGCTTTCTTCTGTTTCCTGCCATCCGTTCTTTACTCCCCCCCCCCCCCCTATTTTTCTCTTACAGAATGATTTTTTTTTTTTTTTTTATTTATTTATTATTATTATTTTTTATTTTTATTTATTTTTTTTTTTTTTGTGGGGAGGTGGTTTTCGTCCACCCGCCACCCCACTCTTCTCTCTGGTGAGGCGTTGGGCATGCCACACTGTCATCAGGGGCCATCTTCTCTATTGGCCCCTTTCTTCTGTTTCCTACCCTCCAGTCTTTTTGCCTTCCTCCCTTACTTTTCTCTTGCACAACGTTTTTTTTTTTTTTTTTTTTTTTTTAGTTTATATATATATATATATATATATTTGTGTGTGGGTGTGTGTGTATATATATTTTTATATACACACACACTCATGCCCCCACAGGTCTAAATCTAAAAACATCAAAATTACTGCCCGACCTATTTGGCCCTAGAACAAGTTATCAGCGAACAACCCTACGCTCTGTTAAAATTACAACCGTTGCTCAAGAAACAGCGATCATCTCATTCTTAAATCTGGTCCTAGCCACTGAAATCCCAGGAAAGTAGGTGGCAGGACCCGCCAGAGTACTCTAGCTACAGTGGTACACCCGGTCAGCCTCCCCGTGGCATGGTGTGGTAACGTCGGGTCCCACTAGGGGCTCGGCGGCTAATAGACCGGAGGAACAAAGGGCACAACACAATACACAGCACATGACCCCCACACACTTCAAATCTCTGGCCCCGATACAATGTACACCCGCGGAGATGGGAGAAATCCCAGGAGCCGTTAGACACTAACATACCTTATACCTTATACCTCATCAACAAATGATTTTCTTCCACAGGAGTACCGTTGGGAGGATGTTTTCTGTTTGTTGCACCATTCTTGATACACCCTTGAAACTGTGGTGCATGAAAAGTTCTGGAGAATTGTCGTTTCAGAGATGCATTGTCCAGCACGTCTTGCACCTACTACCATGCCACGTTCGAAGTCCGTTAGATCACTCCTTTTCTCCATTCTTGCTACGGTTTGTACGCTTAACTAATACTAGAAAGGTTGTTCTGCTGCATTTATATCCACAACTGTGGTCATGTGACTTGCAACGTTGTGGAACAAATCATTTGTGTGCACAGCAGGGGTTTACCTAATAAAGTGGCAGCACAGTGTATATACGTGTAAATGGAGTCAGGATCGGTCTTTCAAAATGATCCTGAATACAAAACGATCCTGAATACAAATAACCTCAAAACAAAAAACATAAACTTGAAGTTGAAAACGAAAAATTATGCGTTCTAAACGCATTAAACATAACGAATGGCATTGAATGTATAAGCTCGCATGTGCAATATGGGGACATATACAGGGTGATTCACTACCAGTGACCAGAAAATAGGACCCAGACCACATGCAGTCTGGAAGGACGACATCCCAGATTTAATCCCCTATTAGTGTCCCACCTAGATGAGACTCAACGGCCAGCTTTTTAGGGCCTGCAAACTGATGGAGACGACATACGGTGGCACTCTCCCGCCGGAACAGCCTATTGGCGATCCAAATCCGCACTCTCTTGAGCGGATCTTTCTTTCCAAACTCCTGGGGAGGAGAGGCTTGCCTCCCCAATTTTCTCACTCTGGTGGGGCACGGGCATGCCTCAATACCTGCAGGGGCTATCTACTCTGTCGGCCCCTTATTTCCAACTTCTTCCCCCCAGTGTCTTCATCCTTCCCCCAAACTTTTGTCTTGCACAGCGTTTAGCCCTACATGTCAAAATTAAAAGAGAACATCAAAATTCTTGCCCGAACCTATTTGATTTTTAAAACTCACTTTCACCGCACAGCCCCACGTCGCATACTATTAATACTAACTTGCTAAGTATCACTAATATCAACCTCGATTTATTTATTTATTAATTTTTTTTTTTATTGGTCCTAGCCACTGAAATCCCAGGAAAGTAAGTGACAAGACCAGCCAAAGTACAAATATTGGTAACACCCGGCCGGCCTCCCTGTGGCGGGTATTGGTAACGTCGGGTCTCACTAGGGGCCCGGCGGCTAACAGGCCGGATGAACAATGGGCACTACAAATTACACAGTACATATCCCACACACTTTTAAATCTCTGGCTTGTCCGATACAGAGAACATACGCGGAGATGGGATAAATCCCAGGTGCCGTCAGACCCCGAACATACCTAATACCAGTGCGACAAACTTGCAGGAGGTGTAGGGGGCACAAAGACGAATCGGAATCACAAAGCATTGCAGGGTACGAAATGCCTTCGTCATGCGGTAGTGGACGTTGAACGGGAGGTCGCGTGAACAGCGATCCCGCTCGAAGTCAGCATTTGCGAACCGGTTCCCGAGGCAGTAGGATGGACGAGTATTCAAACGTTGAACTGGCCGACATGCATCTCGCGTATGGAGCTGCGGACTGTAACGGGCGCGCCGCTATGCGCTTGTATCAGGACGTTTCCCGCACAGGCGTGCTCCTCATCATACGATTTTCGCACGTGTGCACAGAAGGTTATGTGAGACTGGTTGTTTCACGAGAGGTGCCATGAATCGAGAGCGAACAACGAGGACGCCAGACAATGAGGAGAATGTCCTACGTCTTGCAGAAGGCAATCCGAGTACGAGTACTCGAGCGATAGGCCAACGATTGGGTATTTCCCAATCCACTGTATGGAGGATACTGTCAACAAACCAAATGAGTTCACACCATCTGCAACGCGTCTAATCATTGGAGCCTGCGGATTATCCACTCCAGGGGACTTTTGCTACTTGGTTTCTTCAACAGCAACGGTTCGCAAATGCTGACTTCCAGCGGGATCGCTGTTCACGCGACCTCCCGTTCAACGTCCTCTACCGCACGATGAAGGCATTTTGGACCCTGCAATGCTATGTGATCCCGATTCGTCTTTGTATTCCCTACACCTCCTGCAAGTTTGTCGCACTGGTAGTGAATCACCCTGTAGTGAGCTGTGATGGAATCCTTATGATTAATTCTTTCTTTTAAGGTACAGCGCTAGAAGAGAAATTCGAAATTGGTGGTAGTATTTTTTTCGGAACAAAGGACATGATTGCGCGAAAGTTCAAATTGTTTATTAGTTAAATAGTGAAAGTGCAAATTGCTAATCAGAAAAAATGCCTTATCAACTTAAATAACTGTTTGTTTAACAGTTAACATCTTCCTATGGTTCCATATATGAAGTGAAAGTTGAACCATTCTCGCTTGTAGTACAAAACCATCCCATTCCGTATTCGGAATTTTTAAATTTTAACAACTTTGTGCACACCCAGGAAGAAATATCTTCAATTTGAGACCACTGCCAGCCCGATCGTTTAAGTCTATCGTTCACACTGACGGAGTAAAGAAAATGGCTTCCATATTAGATTTTAGTCCTTCACTTTCGGATGCAATGATACTCCTCATGCATTATGGAACCCGAAGCAAAAGGTCTTTTCCTAAGTGACCTATGTAAACGCAATTAAACAATTACATAGTGATATTTATTCGACCTTGAGAATGCCGCGTGGTGGGGCAGCCAATGAGAGAAGAAGGATGCACTCACGTGGTACAAGTGGGTGGGGTTACATCACTAGAAATACACAGGTAAATAATTACATAGGTCATTTCCTGATTAGACATCAATCAAGTGTAAAGTGTATTCATGTCTAATGGCACCAGGGGTTTCCCCATCTCAGTGTATTGTTCATTATTATGTGTCACAGTTCACTGTTAAGGCCAGAGATTTGTCCGCACTTTGCCCCATGAAGCAGACCAGGCACCCAGCAGTTTTATATTTATTCTGGCAGGCCCTGCCACCTACTTTCCTGAGATTTCAGTGGATAGGGTCTTTAAAAAAAAAAAAAGCTATCATAGTGATGAGCACTAGAATTGTAAAGGCCAAAAGTTTATAAACGCGATTCGATTTAATTTAGACGTAATTTAATTTTCGATTTAATTTGAGCTTGTGTGGGGCGTACGCTAGCTATAGGAAGAGTAGTGGTGGGAGGTAGAAGTATGGGGGATGTTAGCAAAGGTGACCCCAATATGGTCAGTAAGACTGGCCCAGGCCTCACCAGGAGAAAAAGGGGGAAGCAGAGGAGGGGTTTTAAAGAGGTGAGCCAGGTCAGGGTGTCTGGCTCAAATTGCCTAGAGGTGCCAGGACATGATTGTCATCATAATATTGTGTCATAGATCATGAGTTCAGTGGTGTTCATATTCAGTTTGTACATTTCCTGGTCTAGAAGTGTAAAATTTAAGTGTTGGAATTTCAGAGCTTGTTTTATAGATTGAAGGCTGGGGGAAAAGATTGAAGTATGGGGATAATGGTGAAGACATCCCCAGGAATGACAGTTGGGACAAGCCCCACCAGAAGATGGGAGTGGTGGGGGGATGGATAATCGTCTCCCCTTCCGAGGAAGGGGTTAAAGAGGTGAGGGCTAGGGCACCTGGCTCAGATCGCCTAAAAGCGCTGGGACAATATTGCCTTTTTTATGTCTTGTCAATGGTCATGTATCCAGTGAGAGTTCCTATTCAAGTTGTTTTCCATTTCAATGGAAAATTATTTTTAGGAGTGTCCCATTCAGTATTTCTTCCATTTTGGTAATAGTCAGGGGGCTTCATTAGCCTTAACAAGTTGTGGTTCCAGGCTTTATCATCTTCCTACTCCAGGGTAATATTAATTCTACATTTAGGTTGGATTAATTTGGTTTTTGTCACGTTCAGGTTGTATTAGTTGTTTTCATATGTAGTCCGAAGGATTCTTCTTCGTGCAAACAAGTCCTGGGCATAGTGTGAGAACGCCTTGTGTATCTAGGATGTGTGATTCCTGTTCTCTAGAAGAATCGTGTGGTCTGGTGATTAGCAGGCAGTGGAGGCCCTCGTAATGTTCGCAATGATACTTTAAGTGCTGCCAGGTGTCCGCCTCTCCATACAAGCATAGGAGACTGTCCACTAATCAGTGCGTTTCGACAGGTGTCTTTTACGTAGAAAAGATTTCACTTACTCCGTCGTACCTCTACATTTTACATAGAAAGGCATGCGCGTGAGTTGGCGAGCAGAGGTCGAAGTCCCCTAGTTGTTATTATTAATAATTATCAGTGTTTTATTTTATTATCTTCTTACTATATCTTATTATATTTATCCATGTGAAACTCCTGGCACCATTCCGTGATGGGTACATTATATCGTATCTTTACGTACAATAAAGGTTAATTAAAATTCTACAGCCCCTTCCCAAGCTCCTTTCTTGTGTCTATAACCTGTTCGCTTCTGATTTTGTTGCGTGGGGAATTCTAGAGCCTTTCCAGTTTTATGTTCCAAGTTTAACAAACTGAGAAAGATGGCTTATTACTTTATATCAAAAGCTGTGAATTTTTTAAATCAAAAACTTTGCGTTGACTTATGGATGAGGAACTATTCATATCGGTAAAAAATTAGTGTCCAAACTCTGAAGATACCAGCAATTGATCATTATATAAGATTGCATTGTGGTTGGTATTTTCGTTTTTGGAAAAGAAAGGACAGATTACTATTATTAAAAAATTATGAGATTAAACAATTGCCGATGATTTTTTTTATTCCGTCTCTAAAGTATATTTTAAAAAGGAGGGATGACAGGACTTAAATTTCTGCGATCATTGATAACATGAAGGTTTCTAGTTTGCTTAATGTATGAAATAGTTGGGTATATGAGGTTTTTCTGCTGCTGATAGAAGATAACTTCTAATGTTGCGGACACGCACACAACATCTGGTAAAACGAACAATCAGAAACCAATGGAGATGTCTTCAATATGAAATCTTAGTAATAAATTTCTTTCTACTCCTCATACTAAATAGATAGTAATGTGGAACGGTGTGCACCTCTCAACATACGACTAGTTACCTTATTTTCTCACTCGTTCTTCCTCGTCTAAATAACCAAGAGAGATTCCTTGAAAGTTACCAATACTTTCAAGCTATGGGCCTCTCATATTTTAAACCTTTCGCAATGATGAATTTGTATTCACATTCTTTCAGGAATCATTTTAGTTCATTTAAATTTTAATTTCACTTTTCGATTTTAGTCAAAGAGGTGAGTTATACAAAGTTAAAAAAGCTTTTGCTAGTTTTAAATATACGTACTCTTAAAATTAATATTAATTTTCTTTTCTCATTCCTCTATCTTTTTTAAATTGGCACGAAAATTAAAATGAGAACGAAAAGTAAAAATGAGGTTAAAATCACAAATCCTCGCAACTTAAATCTTAACATTATTAGCCATCATACTGAAAACTTAAATCTCAATCAGTCTCATTAAAAATAAACTGCGAATACTCTCATATGAAATATTCGAAACGAGAAACTATCCCAAGTTACCTATTTCGGATTCTTGTAACAATGGCTCAGAAACGAAGACTGGAGATACTACCATGTCGAAACTGCGTGCCAGTAACATTTCTAAGTGTGTATGGGGATGGGAGGAAGGGCTATTTCTGTTTTGGATATACTGAATATCACTTTAATTTTATTCAATGTAAAATAACAGAAGAAGGATTTGCCGACAACTTACTATATACTGTATTGATTAACGCATGTTGACAATTAACTGTATGTAAATCACAGCAACACATATCACAGCTAAACTGAACAGAAGCTTAATACAATAATCACTAAAATACACTATCCAACTAAAAGTCATGGATACCTTCCCTCTGATGGTAGATATTGTGCGTAGCTTCGAAATATGCAAATATTTTAGCCTGCAAAGGTGATCAGAGATTTAATTACTGTGTGTCCTGTCCTGCATTAATGATCAGGGCATCCTAAATTGTGGCAATTTGATGATCCTCCCGCCTTCCATCCCAACAACACTCCATGTCACAAAACAAGAATTATGGAATCATCATTGCAGAAAATAATATAATCGGAACGCTGCAGTGACCAAAACAGAGCACTGATCTCAACGCAACTGAATGTCTTTGGAGTGAATTAGAATATCTCTGGAGTGAATGTAACTTACAATTTATGTTCCTCGTTAGTGGAGCTTACGAATGTATTAAAGGAACGGAGAATAATTCTACCAGTTTAATCGACAGAAACGAATTAAGCTGATGGCATTATGCTAATGATAGATCAACGCGCTAATCTTTGAATAAATACACATTTCGTTCGCAACTAGTAGCGTTCCCCATGACTTTTGGTAGGATGGCGTTAACACAATATAATGAGACTACATGGCCTTGGATGTCTTTGGCATTTATTTGAAAATAATCTAACCCCAACCGAAACTCAACGTTTATTTCATTATTGTTCGGTTTTCCGATTTCATATTGTTTTCATAATAGAAAAGCCCCCATGGTTAGCATACTTCCATATCGTGTGGAAAAAGCCTGGGTTCGAATCCCGTCGAAATGGGAAGGAATTTTAGTGCCTTTTCACACTGTGGTAGAATTAAGCATTCTCTGACAATGGTTGCATGGTCCCTTCTTCCGGAAACTTAGGTTTTTCGTAAAGCAAAATAGTCATTGCGTGTACTCTGTGGTAAGGGTACACGCAATTTACCAATACTGTATTATATATTGACGTCTCATATCCTAAGCTGCCTGAACGCTACAACTACACAGCAGCAAACAGACAGCGTGTTTATGCTGATATCTATATATCAGTCATACATTATCAGAAATTGAAACAATTACTGGGAAATATTACTCGGGCCAAAAATATAGGGGGGGGGGCGGGTTTCGGGCATGTCAAAGTCAGCCAGTGCGCTTCTGGTGATAAATTACCAAAACATATTTCGTTAATTTTAAAAATTTGTTACTGCCTATGTTTTTCTCCTTGTATAGTGACAAGTCTTTGTAATAGATTATTTGACACAATACTCTCTGCCATTAATTGTGACTTTGATTCTCGTCGACGGCTGGAAGAATTTCTAAATACATGTTCAATTTTGGCTGCAGTTCGCCGAAAACGTGCAAATCAGCCATGAATGCACATTTGTACCAAGAAAATAAACATACGGATTTTATATGTATATATATAAATATATATATATATATATATAAGGTCTATGAATTGCGTGTGTTCTCTGGTCGATTTGCCTGTTTTGATGGACGAAAAAACCCAGTTTCTAGGGGGAGAAAAACCTTGCTATCTACGCCTGAGACCGACTAACTCAGCCACGAAGTGAATGTAACTTACACTGGCGGAAGTACCCAAAACCTTTATACGTCGTGAGGAGGAACGAAAATTTCCTTTTAAACAAGGTAATTCGCCAGAAGAAGTGTGCATAGTCACTGCCCGTCTTAAGATGGAAACGAATGCAGACGCCAACTCAATGAAACCTTTTCATGTAATGGGACGGCGACAAAATGTATATACAGTATTACAAGCATTGTCATGCAATAAGAAGGAGCGACATTTTCTTTTTTGCATTGGAACGCTTAAAAGTCTTGACATGGCCCTTTATCAAGTCCATCTGTAAACGAACGTTTTGTTCAGTGGCTAGTAAACAGAAACAAAATGAATTATATTAATGTTTTTATTCCGTTTTATATTTTAAATCGAAACATCGAGCGTTGCGCACCTCGATTGTAATTAATGAATCATTTTTGTTACTATATTCTCTGAATAACGGTAAATTTTAATCTTAAGATTAAATTTGTAATTTCAAAAATATTAAGTTAATATTACAAATCCATAAGCCAGCAGACGTTTTTGTGTTTTCAATTCAATCAGTTTAAAAAAAATTTCTTAATCATATTTTCCTCAAAACGTGTACAGACAAGATCCAAAATATACAGTAAAAAAAAATTCCGGCTATAATTTGTTTAGAAAAACTGTTATTATTCAGTAAACATATTAAGCTTATTTTGTAGAATAAAAATATAAGCAACTTTTAAATCACCGAGGAATTTGTATTTTTCTTTATTTTACAACACAGCACTGTAGTATTGTGTTGTAACGTAAATAACACAACACTACAGTGTATCTCGTACTCAGTCATCGGTGTACAATAAAAACGAGCATAAATTAATTTTATTCGCAAAACAAAAACAACCAAAAAAAAAAAAAGTGTCTTGTGGATACCAAAATTGACAGCTCCATATCGCACGTCGAACTATTGTGCGATTGTTCGTATTGGGGAGAGAAATTGTTCGTATGGAGCACTATTATGATAGAATATTTATTATATATGAAATCAATTTATGTTCGTTTTACAGGTACACTGATTATATTTTAGAATAAATCAATGACAGGAAACAACCCAATCACTGACAAAAAAAAAAGCAGTTAATAGGCAAAGTTTTAAATTAAAAATTTCAAAATCGAAATGATAATATTCAGCCGAATTTTAACACCACATTTAAAAATTTCGGTGAAAATATATAACAAAAAAAAAAAAACGCCCACGTGAAAAATCTGTTTTGAGCACCTTGTATACTTGACAATGAGAAAACATGGGAAGAATCTACATGTAGTAGGCAACTGGTATTGATGTTCTTTACCAATTAACATTAATTGATTTTAAGATACTTGAAATCTTTAAATTTTATATATAAATTTAAATGTCGTTCAAAAATATTAATCCACAATGGTTAACTTTGTCATGTAATAGCAGAGTTTCTCTGCATATCAAGTTCATTCATAGGATGTGTGTGTGTGTGTGTTCTGCTAATATACAAGTATTTGTTTGCATACGTGTATATGGGGGAACTACGCAAGGAATATTCTTGAGAACAGCCAGGGGGAAATGCCTGTGAATTGGTATTCATGTAACAGAATCGTTTCCGAATTATGACTGAAAGAATTGTTCCCAGAATATAACTGACCTTTAATAATAACAGGTTAACTCTACTTCCTTATTAGCAATAAAATCGGTATTCACTTAAATAAGCAGGAGCCAGATATCTTCGTAATGGTTTGTGATTTTATAAAACTTAATGCGCCGATTTCAGTTCAGTTTTGTTGGTAATAATCATAGTCCTTTATATCAAGAAAAACGATTTCTCACCTTCTCCCAACTTATAAATGATAAAACTGCGCAGGTTGAACATCTACGAATTCCGCACTGATATCTCTGCGTTCGTTGAGAATTAAACGAAAATCAGTCTTCACTTCTGAGTCACTGTCTCAAGAAATCAGAATCTTTACATTGCACGCTTATTTCTCGTTTTAGAGTAACTTTTAGCCGACTTTAGTTTATTTTTAGTCTGATTAGGTTTAAATTTATATATTTTTTTAATTTGATGGCCAACAAGGTTAAGATTTCAGGTGATATTATTTGTGATCTCAACTGCATTCTTACTTCTTAATTTTATTTTAATTTCTGGTTTCAAGATCAGTCATGTCAAGTAAAAAGAAGAGAGGAAGGGGAAAGGAACAAATCACCTCAGGGTAAGCATTTCCTTTAGTACACTGCAAAATCAGGATAATTTTTATGAAATTTTACTTTCAGTCGGTTTCACTACTGACCTAATAACTGCACATTTAATTCATTTCAAACTGTATAGAGATAATCCACTTCCAAGGAGTGCACAATGATTTGAGGGACAAAAAAAGTAACCGAATTAAGATATTTCACAGATGATTTTATTAGGGGCTCAACATCCTGGAATTGTCAGTGTATATATGTAGAGTCATATCTGAGAAGAAAAACAACCGGTATATTTCTGGCAGATGTGTAGAAAACAGAAATTTTCAAGAGGTCCTGGTTTGTGTGTGCGCTTTTTTGGGTAGGCGACACACGTGAACACATACGCGAGAGAAAGAAAAAATAATTTACATAATTATTAAAAAAAAAAGAAATTGTTTCAACTTCTTCAAGCTTCCTGTGTTCTGTTTATTTTTTCTTAGCTTGGTATAAAGCCAAAAAAAAAAAGAGATTCTAAGCAATTAGAATAAAAGATTCTAATTCTAAAAAAAAGATCTAAGCAATTTATTCAAAATATCGTAACTGCTTATCAAGACCTGAGATGTCGATTAACATGAAAACTAAAATTTGCTAAAAACTTGTACTTTATTTTTCAAAAGAATGGCCCCAATTTATGCATTTTTCCGATCACCAAATGTTTTTTACCCAGCCCATAAAAAAAAAAAAAACAGAATATATTCTCACAGCGCCAGTGTGTGATGGTTTCCTACATTTTATCGTCTGCATGAAATGCGGGATTAATTTTTTAATTTTCGAAGAACGCGAAAAGTTAAAGCTGGCATGTTTTGATTTAAAGGAGGCTGCTCAATCATTTTGCACTGTGGTTTCAATGGCGTTTGAGATGTGTGGGATCGTTTATTGTCGTTTAACAAAATGAAACCATCAGTAAGCCGTTCGGAATTCTTGTTGCTGATGACAAATCACAAACCAACTTTGGAGTTCGCGCATTATTTTTTCTCGAACCCTCAAAGTTAGTTAACGTGTTGTCTCTTTCACCTCTACGCTTGAAATGGCACGGCAGCACTCTCTGTAAGTTGAATAACATGGGCATAACGTTTCCAGTGCTTTCGCAAGTTTTGAATTACTACTGCCATAGCGATGATGACTTATCACGGCATGCTTATCTCATTGCTTGTTCTCTTGTTAAAAATGCATACACCTATCTCATCCATTATGACTATGCAAGCCAAGGAGTAATTTCCTTCCTCTTCATATCGTGTTAGGTGCCGCAGACACAGCCCTATTCGTAAAGGGTTTTGTTCAGATACTTGGCAAGGCACTTTGAAGAAACCTTCCTGTACTGCACTCAGTCTTCCAGGGTTAGATAATCGGCACGATACATCGCTATTTTCCACTCGTTCGGAGTGGTCTGGATTTAATTCCCGTCCCCATCAACATTTGGAAGAATTTCTAAAGTAAACCTTCTGACAATAGTCTCTCCTAAAGTCGAGGCTGTAGTCAGAAGTTCTCAGGTGGAGAAAGAGTCCCCTGAATTATTCTGGGTTTTTCAACCAGCATAACATGGAAATCGATCTGTGAACACACACACAGGCCGATTTTCATGTTGTACTGACTAGATATATAATAATACAGTAATAATTTGAATTTGTGCTGCAATCAGAAGGTAAAGAAAACCATCGCCACAATTGTCTTAGCCCTACACATAATTAGCACTCTAGCAGTAAATGCGTCCTGGGGATTTTTATAGATTTTAAAGCGCATTACACTATATATTTGGCCGGAGCCATTAAGAATCAGAGAATGTAACTGCTTAATGAAAATCTTAAGACTCTGTTCTTGGACTGCGATTTTTCATGATGAAGAGATGTCCAGAACACCAAAGGAGAAATATACATAATTGCTTGTGCTGATAATCTTGATTCTTGCGGAAGCTCATCCAGGTCTTTAGATCTAGGGCAGATAGCGTTCTTCGAGAGCTTTAATATCATGAACCACACTTTAAATATCTCTATAACCAAAAGCGGAGTCATGATGCCCAAGAGAGGCTCTTGGACATCATGATACTGCATCTCCCCAAACTGCCAGTTAAAACTTTTGTGATGAGGCCCATTCCAAGGGCACCTATTCCCTTTGACCATATCTATTTCTCCAGCGAATTCTTCGTCCTAGCGCAGTAACTCATTATCATATTTAATTTTTAGCTATTCTTCTGGCTGTTTATTATCTTTTTCACGAAATCTGAGCAAGTGATCCAAGATAGTTCTACCTTCATATGTAAATCGCTTTTCCTCTCCTTCTCCAACTGAGTATCCAATTTCACCCATCTGTTTAAATTTTCCACAAGTTAATTTATAAATTAACTCCCCATGGTTCTTTGGAGTTAATTTATAAATTAACCCCCATTTATAAATTAACCTCCCGTGGTTCTTGATTACCGGCATTTATAATTAATTCCCATTGCTCTTGATTACTTTTACAAATTCTTTCCATTTGCTATATTTTTCCTTTTAAATTCAATTTCATCGTTGTTTTCTGTTAATTTTGATTTCTGAAGTTTGTTTTCTTAGTTGTGTTAAGACTGGTGACCACCAACAAACCGGGGCACACTTAATTTGTTTTCTCTTCTCTTCATTGATTAATTAGACACTTTATATATTTTTTTCCTGAAATAGGTGCACTGCACCTTCTTCCCCTAATTGGGAAATTTCCTCAGCTGAAAATCTTCCTATCCTTGGCTTAATTTCTTGATCGAAATGTTCCCACTTTGCCTCTTCCGTGAGTACCTTCGTAATTGAATATCCTGCCTAACATGCTTTCTACTGTCATTCTGCAGTTCTTTTACACACGTCAAGTTTAACTGAAGCGTGTAAAGAACTCGACGATCGCTGCAGGTCATTAGCCTTAACTGTCCAATTTTATCATTCATAGCGACCACATTGGTTAATGTAACGTCAGTGTTGGATTGCCCATTAACCTACCAAAAGGTTGCAGCTTATCCACATTTGTTATGCACCGCCAAATCACACTCAACACAAAATCATTTAATTTATGCCCTCATTTGTCACTGTGCCATAATTTACCATAGGAATTCGCATCTAGACAACTCTTTGCCCCCTCATCCTAATTATTCCCTGTTCCATATAATAAAAATCATAATCAATATCATCACCATGCCTGCAGTATATAGAGAAAATGTAAAACTCATCATATCCATTATTTATGCGTGCACATAAATAGATCAGCACGCCATAGTTAGTGCAAAGTGAACTGATCATCAGGAACTTCCTAATTAGTATTTAATATTACTATTGCAACCCTAGTTTCATCGCTGCCACTACATAGAATTTTTGCAGTATTCTGAGAGCCTGTTACTTTCCCATTCAATATATATGGCTCTTGAAGACAAATGACATCAACCTTTTCTCTATTAGCACAATTAAATTGCACTATTATTACCCATTTTGTACCCATTAAAATCTTCATAATTACTCCATCCAGCCCTAATATATATCTGAATTCTCCGTTCTTTTGCGAATTGTACCGCTCGTATGTATGCTGGACATATATTGTCTCTTACTGCATAGTTCGCAGGTTTCCCCTTTGATTACAGATGAAACATTACATTCTTTAGTTTATTGCATTCCCTGCAGCTATGTCCTTCCATTCCACAATGGCTACAAATGCAAATCACTCTCCTACACGTTTTAGATGTTTGCGCATAACGTTGAAAGTGATAGCACAATCGTTACCAAGTAAAAGTCATTTATCCTGTAAGATCTGTAGCCAGTGAATACTCTCTTGCTCCCTCAGCGAACCCCGAAATCTAGGACTCACTTCCAATACCCAGTTGTTCCCTGTTTTGTCTTTATTGCCACTGACAAATCTTACTGCAACTTTACCTACTACGTCTTCACGCTTCTTACTTATATGACCTAAATTTTTCTTGTTCATGTCATACACGAGATCCTCTTTCTTGGTATCATTGTACACATCATAGATCACGATTTTTTGTCCTTGCTTTTTTGGCCTATGTACAGTTATTCCTAGCTTCGTCAATCTTTCATTTCTTCTGATAAATTCTAAACCCTTCTGTAATCTGTCTCTATTATTATACTGCAGTCCACTGTTTTTCCTCATCTTCTTTAAATCCTTTTTCAATTTTCTTTTTACCGCATTAAATACTTCACTATTTTTAGTGTCGATCCTTGTTCAGCCGTCATGTTTCGCCTTTTATTTTTTCAGATTCATTCCTTCCACTGTTGCTTATTTAAACCTCAGAACTTTAATTTCTATTTCCATACATTTTATTTTTTTCTGCAATATTTCATTGCCTGTTCCTAACTCAACTATCACTCCTTCTAGCATATCCCATTTCCCTAAAAATCTCACCGATTATTTTCTTTCTGAGGCTATTTTTTTTCTTTATCGAACAAAAACTTTTCCATGTTCCTTCTTAATTCCATTGCCACTTCATTAATGTTAAATTTGTTGCCTTTTTCTGTATCTGCTTTTCTATTACATCCACATTTATCACTTCCTTTGGAGTTTCTTCAATATTATCCGGTTCAAAATCAAGGTTATTTTTCTCAGTCAGCCTGAGATCGTTACTTATATTTTCTTTAACCTTCTTCATCTACATCATATTTCGTATGTTTTTGGTCTCATAGTCCATATACAGGGTGTTTCAGTTAAACGTTTCAGAACTTCTAAGAGGGGTAGGGTACATCCTGACAACTCGAAATCATATAGCAATGTGGGGTCGGAAATGCTTTCCTGAAGCGGTGTTGTACACAGAAGCACCATAAAGAAAAGAGACCGTAAGCGAGAAATCGTTTTAATAATACATGAAAAGACGCAAAAGGTACATGGATTAAAGTAAGTGTTCGAAGTTTCTTCCACGGGCTACAATGCACGCCTCACATCTCCGACGCATGGACATCCGAACATTCTGGAATACTCCAGGCGAATTTCGAATTTTTTCGGCAGCTACTGCGATTCTTGCAACCAGCTCCTCAGCATTGTCAACAGGGGGTGTCATAAACTAGCGATTTCATATGACCGTGAAAATTCCTTCACAAGGGAAGGAATTTTCAACACGCATAACGACCATATCTGGGCGGTCGAGAACCCGCATGCAATACGACGTCGTGCAGCACAGATTCGATTTTCGGTCAATGTATGGGCCGGTATTATGGGAGATCACCTCATCGGACCTTACCTGTTACCGTGTCGTCTAACCAGACCTATCTACTTGATCTTTCTGCAGCAAGTATTGCCACAACTTTTGAGAGATGAACAGATTTCTGCATCGACGCAACAGACAATGTGGTTCCAACACGATGGAGCCCCTGCCCATTATAGCGGAGATGTTCGTAACTACCTGGATGTCACATTTGGTCCACAGTGGATCGGACGTGGTGGTCCCGTGCGTTGGCCTGCTCGGTCACCCGACCTATCATGTCTTGATTTTTATTTCTGGGGTCATATGAAATCGCTAGTTTATGACACCCCCTGTTGACAATGCTGAGGAGCTGGTTGCAAGAATCGCAGTAGCTGCCGAAAAAATTCGAAATTCGCCTGGAGTATTCCAGAATGTTCGGATGTCCATGCGTCGGAGATGTGAGGCGTGCATTGTAGCCCGTGGAAGAAACTTTGAACACTTACTTTAATCCATGTACCTTTTGCTTCTTTTCATGTATTATTAAAACGATTTCTCACTTACGGTCTCTTTTCTTTATGGTGCTTCTGTGTACAACACCGCTTCAGGAAAGCATTTCCGACCCCACATTGCTATGTGATTTCGAGTTGTCAGGATGTACCCTACCCCTCTTAGAAGTTCTGAAACTTTTAACTGAAACACTCTGTATATATTAACCACTCGATCTTTCTTTCTTTGATTTTTCCTTAAATTTATAATAGAAGATCTACCAGAGTTTGGAGACTCTACACTACTGTTTTCTGCATAGTTTTTCCTTTGCTGTCTCCTTGTTATTCGTCGTCTACCAATTGAAGATCTTGTTGTTGATGTCGGTGTATCAACCTCGGATTTGTCACTTTCAATTGCTGTTCTCCATACAGAGTCCACCGATTCGTTATTTTCCCTTTCTTGATCAGTTTTATGTGCCGTCACTGGCTTTGTCGTTTTTTCACTCATTCTTTGTAACAATCTGTCTTTGACTGAGCCTTTTTAAAAATCTAATCGTTTGTAAACTACACACTGATTTTGCATATGCATTCACTTCAATAATTTTTATACTATGTTTCTTCTTTGAATTACATTCATTATTCACTGCTTCTACAGGGATGGGATACACATAAATAGAAAGGATGCAAGAAGATTTGCCGATGCTATCAAGACACTGTTAGGTTAAAACCTAACACTGCCACCACCTGGGTTGGCAAACTGCTAGCTCGGATACACAGACTAATAGTAGCCGCTGGCAGAGGTGAAAGTGATTCTTGCACTGCTTCTATTGGAATGAGCAGCAGCCTGGAAAACAAGGTGCTGGGAATTTCAAGGACTACTGGGAGTCATTGCGGAACAAGTAAATAAATACATGTGGTGTGCTAAGGTAACTAAGAGTAAATACAGGTGCATGTATACTGTACTTGCATGTGTACATGCTAGGAGTTTAGTTAATAAATTTGATGACTTTCAAGTGCTGGTCAAGACATCAAAGGCAGATATTGTTGGGATATCAGAGACATGTCACACAGGTATAAGGAATGCAGAATTGTAATTGGGGAATTCAATATGTTCAGAAAGGATAGACAGGTTAGGAAGGAAGGAGGGGTTATGTTGTTAATTAAGAAAAACAAAATCTAAGGAAGTGCATCCAGTTGACCTAGATGGACAGTGCAGTGATCAGTCAGTTTGGTGTGATATCAGCAATGGAAAAGCAAAAATGAGTGTAGGAGTGGTGGTGGTTTAATGGCACAAGGGCTGCTAAGGCCATATTGTGCCTAGCGTAGGAGTGTGTTATAGACCAAATGACTCTGATGAGAATAATGAACAGCGGTACAGAGAAATAGAGGGCCAGTAAATCAGATTGTCTTATAATGGGGGATTTTAACTTCCTAGATATTAACTGGAACTTGTGGGTTGGTCACTGGCACGGCTTTTGTGATTTATTGGATGATTGTTTTCTACAGTTGCATGTTCGAGAGGCAACCAGAAGTAGTAATACTCTTGATCTAATTATCAACAGTGATTCTTCATGCATTAGGAATCTGCACATAAAAGAACCACTAGGTGGCAGATCACAGTGTGCTGATGTGAAATTTATTCAAAGATGTAACTACCATCAGGGGTAAAGGGAAGGGTTTTTGCTTTCGTAAATGTGACTACAGTCACATTTACACATTCTACAGTCACATTTCATAAATGTGACTACACATATACAGCGGTCTGAGACCTTTTTTAAAAATTCTATTCAATGGGAACAACTGACGATGTTACCAACAACAAATTCTAAATGGTATTCAAAGAATTAATCTTCGAAGCTTCTAGGCTTTTCATGCCAACTATGAAATATTGTTCAAAGTTTAGGCCTAAATGGATGTCAGATGAACTAATTAGACTCATGGCAGAGAAAAAAAATGCACGGGATGCATATAAATTATCAGCCGACACAGAAGCTTGTAGCAGATACAAGCTAGTCTGCTATCAAGTCACAAAGGAGGTTAGTCAAGGGAAGGCAGATACGAGAAATCTTTGGCAAAGGATGCAAAGAAAAACAAAGGGAATGGGATGAATCAGATTGGTCCAATTGATAATAATGATTCGATTGTTGATTATCCTGCTCAGGTAGCTGACAAACTGAATGAGTATTTTGCATTTACATTCATACATGAGTAATTCTCTAGGGAAGCGGAAACCAGAAACTTATCAAACTCCAACAGGGAGCTAAATGATTTTGTAATAACAGAGCAAAGTGGAGGAGAAATTAAAGTTACACATAAAGGCACGTGGGATCTATCGAATTATATTAAGTGAGATAGCAAATTTAGCAAAGGAATCCATAGCCAAAGTTGTAAGAGCATCTGTGGGAGGTCTCCACGAACTGGAGATGTGCATATGTATACCCAATTCATAAAGGGGATCAAAGAATGACACGAGACCTGTTAATTTAACTTCTGTTCCAGGGAAAACCAATGAAATCACTGGTTAAAATGATGCAAGATCATCTACACAAGACTCCAGTTATACTTCAGACACAGCCTGGCTTTGTTAAGAGGAAATCTTGTCTGACCAATTTGGCTGAATAGTACGATGTGATCACACACGAACTGGATGCAAAAAATAATTGATATCATATACTTTGATTTAAGGATAGCTTTTGATACTCTTGCACATAACAGACTGTTGTACAAATTGGAGCAGTGTGGCATTCAGGGTAAGTTGCTACTATGGATAAAGGGATGTTTGAAGAGATTCTGCATAATCTTGAATTCTTGCATAATATATGCCACTGCTAATTGCTTGCATTTTTCTCTTTAGCTATTTTTGGCTTTTCAACTGAATCTATATGTTCTTTTTGAGATTGTATTAATACCAAATCTGTTAAGACTTCCTTTTCAATGTTTTCTAGGTTCAGTTTGATTTGAGTGGCCGGTTATAAAATAAGTTTCCCTAATCAGGAGATCCTAGTGTCAAAACGGTTAGAGATAGCGCTGTGAAAACGCTGGGTATGTCATTTAGGGTATGGGGAAACGATTTGTAGAAGAAAAAAAAATATATAGTTCAAATTTCCGACACCAGGTGAGGCATTAGCACTGTAAACATGAGATGGAATACTTAACTTAGGATTAGTAAAATAATAAGAGGAGTTTACCTCAATATAGTACGTAGAACACTTCCGCATGATACCCTCCAGAAATTAAAACGGAAAAAATCGACAACTTACAATTTAACACAATTCAAATAAATTTAAAACAATTAAATCAAATTAACGCAATTAAAAGAATTAATTTAATTGTTTTAAATTTATGTGTTAAATTGATTATTTATAATTTACTCTAATGTACCGGTAAGTTGTCGATTTTTTCGTTTTAATTTCTGGAGGGTATCATACGGAAGTGTTCTACGTATTATATTGAGGTAAACTCCTCTTATTATTATCAACGTAGAACATATTGAGTATTACAGCTCTGATTCATATTATCTAATTAACTTAGGATTATATTTTGATATCAGAACTTACAAATCTACTGATATTGTTCTAAGTGCTTTCCTTCACTTGAGATGACATTGTTGTTGTTGTTATGGGGGTTTGATGGCGCATAAGCTGTTGTGGTTATAATGCACCTTGAGATGACATTCTGAAAACAGAGGACGCGTGCGACAGTTTCTCGTAGCATATCATTGTGGATGTTGGCTCCATGTTGTTTAATGCTTGCTTTCAAATCGACAAGCGTCTGTATGCCACCACGGTTAAACTGTGTTTCAGGTATTCTCATAGTCAGAAATCACAGGGATTGGGATCTGATGGGACTGAGGGCTGGCCAGAACTGCAAAGTCTAGAAATGATGCGATCATTTCCGAATGTTGAACGGAGCAGTTCCTTCACTTGTCGACAACGTGGAGAGGGGCACCAACTTGCAGAACGAGAATAATGTGATCTCTTAGAAGAGCGCAGTACCATGCACTAGTTACCGTACACCTTACGGGGCCATGAGGTGTAGACTCATCAAAGAAATATGGTCCGATTATAAACACTGCTGTGAATCCACACCATAACGTATGGACATTTCTTTCATCAGAGCAGATACGAGAAGGTCCCCATATTCGGCAGTTGTGCATTTACAGCCCCCATGAAGAGTGCCTCATCAGACCACAAGATCATTGAGCCCATATATCGTCAAGTTCTATACGAGCCAGAAATTGTAAAGCAAAGTTTATTCGTTGTTGCTGATCACAAGACTTAGTTCTTGCACTACCTGAATCTTGTACGGGAACCATCGTAAAATTATTCGAAGCACTTTACGTACAGCAGACCAAGGAAGGCTCAAATCTCTTGACACCTCTGGCACTACTGACTGGTAGTGTTACCCCATTCTGATCATTGCAACCCCACTTCATCCACTACCTCCGTTTCGATATCGTGGTCGTCCTCTGCCTGGAATTACACCTAACTCCTCTGTCGCTTCAAATTTCTTTATTAGTTTTTGAAGTCCCACTGACGCAAACTTTTACGCAAACCAGTGACGGTCCTTTACGCAAACCTTTAAGCTTCCAATATTCATGTAGTGCTGCATTAGCGTTACTGTTATTCTGATAGATTAGTTTTACTAAAAGAGTAAGTTCCTCTATTGTAAGAGCCATAATGGTTATTGACGGTGGAGTTGGCCTTTCTGCTTTTATCTAACAGGATGTCATTTGCGTAAGCAGCATGTCTCGAAGTAAATGACAACTTTTACATATGTTCAGCGCCGTTTTCCCCTGGTGGTAGAAATTAACTTTTTCTTCTACAAATCGCTTCCCTATACCTAAATAACATATTCAGCGATTTTCACAGCACTAATTCTAACCGTTTTGACACTAGTCTCCTCAATAGGGAAACTTACTTTATAACCATCTGGTATATGCCTTGTTGTTTTAGCCATAATTAAAACCGCATCTAATATTTTTCCACAAATACTTTAATATTCCACCAATACACTTTAAGCACAACTATATGTTTGGCAGCATATACGTATTAGAACTATGATGTATCCACACATATCCTCATTTCCTTTATTATAATTACTATATTTTGTTTTCTGAAACCAATCGCCGAGATGGCAGCATTGCCGTTTTCCTTCTTCAATTTCAGTGATAGCTTCTTCTATGTTAGCCTATGGGAGAATTGCAAACCTTATATCTTAACAATCCCTGACTAGTACGACTTTATACATATTTTTTGTTCTCGTTATACTCCGGTACGACCACCAGGTCAGTGGAGTTTACAATAAATGATCAATACAAACGTTAATCGTATTCAGCAGTCACGGGCTTGAACCTCGGTTCACTCAAGGAGCGCGTGCTACTGTACTTACGCCCCTGACCACTCGGCTACGTCAGGCTGCCATTCCTAAGTTCCCCTAGTCTTAAGCTTTCCATTTATATCACTTCCATGATTCACAACCCATTATACAGATCAACTTACTACTTCCAGATCTTCAACAAATATGCCGCCAAACTTTTCATTTACTTTCTTTACCAATATTTGACACAAACGTTGTGTTTTTAACATACAATATCATCATATTTTATAATTTTTGAAGACTTTAGTAACCATGTACGTTAACAACTCTTGCGATAGTGGTCCTTCTTCCTCCCTATTTAAACTCAATAGTAATGACTTAACAAGTCATTTAAATTTGCTGAAATAAGATAAATATTTAATAACTCTCGACTGCTCAGCTGTTGTTGTTGTTTTTTGGTTTTTAGGAGCCTTAGCAACTAAGGCCATATTGCTCCAGGGATATGCGGTGGTCATTCCCTGACCTTTCCGCATCCTCCGTATTTGGTGGACACGGGCTCGAACCCCGGTCTAATCAAGAAGCGTGATGTGCTACGCACTGCTGCTCCTGCCCACCTGGCTACGGAGGCGCCTACTGCTCAGCTATTTTACTTCCAATTTGATAGTATAAATCAGAGCTATGATGCTCTATACGTTCTACGTTGATTTCAATATTTGTAGAAGAATAAGAGAAATTTATCTCAATGTGATACGCAGAATACTTCAGTATGCGACTCTAATTTCTGAAGAAACATACAGAAGTGTTCTACGTATCATATTGAGGTAAATTTCTCTTTACAAATTTTCTTCCAATTATACCTCCTCGCTCCTTTTTAACTCCCTTAACCACTCATTAATGTACTCAGTTGCAAGACTTGCCCAATTTCAAATCGGGTTTACAACTATCTTTGATTTTTTTTTTATGTCCAATGTTAAAACATTGGACGTCAAATAAAAGTTGTGCTACCCTGTAGATTTCAACTTGCTCTACCAGAGCCAACTTTGAAGTCTCATTTTAAACACTAAATTAACTTTTAACAACCATGTATATTGTGTTTGTAAACTTGTGTTCTCTGGTCGATTTGCCTGCTTTGCTGGACGAAAAACCTTGCTATCTACGCCTGAGACCGACTAACTCAGCCGCGGAGTGAAAAAAGCCCATTAAAGCTCCTCGCGTCATCGACGGGATTCGTCCTCCCCACCCGGTGCTCAACCAATCTGGAAATTTGCCCCACGTACAGTAGCACCTTCGAAAGTACCATCGACATCACCCTGACCCGCCGACTATTTCTAGGATTTCTGGAAGGTTAATGAAGCATGGACCACTTCTGACCACAGAGCGATCACCTATTCTCTTGGCCGCTCTGTGGATCGCGTTCCCCCAATACCAAGGGATGGGTGATTCTGCACAAAAAAGGCTGACTGGCCACGTTTTCACGCCGAACTCGTAAGACGACATCACGAAGACTCCACAACTGAATCACGTCACCTCTGAGGACTATGCAGTATCTTTCTCTCTCTAAGACCATCAAAGAGGCCTGTGCTGTGGCAATCCCCAAGAGAATGCCCTTCAAAAACGTAGTGCCTTGGTGGAATGCTGAACTACAAGACATGAGAAAGAAAGTCCACCAAGCTCGTAAAACTTGTCAGAGAGCCGTGCTCATCTCCCACCCTTCGAGGTTGAAGCCGCAAGAGACACTTACCTATTATTAAGGAACAGTTGCACTACCATGATTAGACGCTGCAAGAAAGCCTTCTGGCAGAATTTGTCTCAATAACAGGAAACAATAACCCCTTGTATATCGCATCGTTGTGAACAAACTCCCTAGAGATGAAGTCCTCAGTACAACTGTAAAGCCTGATGGTTCTTCCACCTTCACTTGGGAGAACTCTATCCACAACATGCTAAATGCCCTCTTTCCAACAGATGATGCACAGCGAACTGAAGAACTACAGATTGTTACCACTAACGATTCTTACACAACAGAAAATACTGAAAAACCTTTTACAAATGACGATCTAAAACCAGCACTGGACAAAACTAAAAATAAATAAAACTCCTGGCATTGACCTCCTGGAGGTGGATGTTATCAAGAAATTTGCGACCTACTTCCCTAACGCCCTGCTCGCCACTTTTAACGGATGCCTAATGGAAGGCCACTTTTCTTTATCTGGAAGGAGGCATGTGTATGACTTCCTTTCCTAGGCTTGTCAATTGTAGGAGTACACTCCTTCCGTGTACTATTATATATAAATAATTAGTTTTTTTATACACGATTTGTTTTACCTACATTAATTTTATCTGGCAACTACAAGTTATTCTGGGGCCTCTGACTGCGTTAACAAAATTCCAGGCAATTTATTTATTTAGCTAGAAAATTTAGTGAGACAATTGACAATACACATGAAAAATTTAGCATGTTTAATTATAGAAACATGACTTAAATACATACAAAATTTATCACAAGGAGGAAAAAAAAAAAAAAAAAAAAAAAATTTCCATATTATAGATGTTTCCCCACTGGGATAGACAATTTCATCAAGTCCGTTCTATATCTCATTCTAAATTGAATTATATATAGTTCTTTACGACATCCAATTTGATTATCCAGCTACCTCCTAGGCTAGTCAAATTTATCAGTTAGGATTTCAGAATGCCTTTCTCCCTCCTTTTGGATTATTTCCTTGACTAGGAATCATAATACGAAACACTACTTACAATAACTTTCATTTCTCCAAGTTTTTGGACCAGCTCCTTGATCTTCCGGCACTTTCTTTAATAGCTTCCACATCAGATTCTTTGTTATTATCCAAGATTCTCCTCGATCAAACTCACTTTAATGTGGCCTATTCACACTAAACGGCCCACTTACTATAAATTTATCTACTCTCTTTGAACTACTAGTTACATATCTGCACCTAACTACAACTCCCAACCACTACTTCTCTTGTTTACTAACTCCGAAAAACTCCGCTTACTTACCACCGAACCAGTCCTTATATATCCGAACTTTACCTGAATTTCGACCTGACCTCCCCTCAGTAAGTCGAATGTTCACCGTACTTCTGAGAAATATGGTCTCGTCCTTAGATATTTTCCTAATGACTATTCCTTATCCCATTACAACTGTTCGTTGCGTGTATAATTTTTGTTCACTGTAATTTTCTAATTATACAGAATGTTCCCATGTTAATTTCGCCCATATATTTTATTATTATTATCTTAATTTATTTATATATAAAAATAATTTTTTTAATTTTTTTTTTAAAGCTTAAGCTTACACATGCCTCAAACTCATCTTAAAGAACCCAGACAAACCACCTGAAGAGCCAAAATCTTACAGACCAATTGGTCTCTTGCCAGTCCTCGGCAAACTTCTGGAAAGGCTTCTACTCAACAGGTTGTCAAAATGCTACTCTAAAGAAAACCTCGTTTCTCCACTTCAGTGTGGTTTCAAAGCTGGTTGCAGCACTGAAGATGCTCTTCATAAATTAATATCTACTGCTTCAAGCACTCAAGCAAAGTATGTGCTAGCCATCACAGTTGACTTTGCTGGGGCATTGGATCGGCTGTGGTGGCCAAGTATTCTCAGAAGACTCCGTCAAGCCAAAGTACCACTCAACCTTTATAGCTGTGTCAAGGAGTACCTGAGCCACCGTACCGTCGATGTTAGTACCAGGTACAAATCTGTCACTAGTCAGGTCTCCCGAGGCTGCCCACGAAGCTCGGTCCTGGGATCTTTCTTTTGGTCTATCGTCCTGAACGAGTTCCTTGGGATGGACTTGGGAATGACTCAACCCCTTGCGTTTTCTGACGATTTAGTTCTGGTGGTGCATAGTGACTTAAAAGCTGATCTAGAGGAGCGTGCAAATTGCGCACTAACTAAATTTCGGGATTGGGTGGCCATTCACCGACACGGCTCGGGCCTACTTAAGGCCCCAGCCGTGCAGACTGGGGCCTTAAGCGCCTGTCTCTTGCCCTCATTTATAATGAGGTATTTGTCCCAACAGGTTGCTATGGAGCCTCAGTATGGTGTACTAGGGCCTCCCTCGACCGAAATCTCTGTAAACTGGACTCCATACAGCGTTCCATGCTCCTTGCTGTAACTAGGGCGTGCCGTACAGTTAGCACCCCAGCTCTACAGGTGCTAGCTGGATGTACCCCTACACCTAGAGGTAATAAGAAGAGGATTGTATTAAAGGTTGAAGAAGAGTATTCCCACCGAAACTGCAGGCATCACTCTTAGTCTTGATAGCAACTCCAAACAGGAAAGGAAGAGAATCACTGAAAATATGAACAGGACCTGGCAAGAGATATGGGACACCACCAATTAAGGACTAATAACCAAAAAGTTCATTCCCACTGTGAACCTTATCAGTCTAATGCCTCCTCTCTGGTACTCACTAGGTCTCCATACCACATTTCTATTGACAAGCCACGGACCCTTTTAAGGAAAGCTGACATCCCTATGCATAGAATATGATCCACTGTGTCACTCCGGGGCTGAAGAAACATAGGATCACGTAATGTACGACTGCCATGAATATGACGAGTTCCAGCTAAGATTTTCCACTAAAATCCAAGATAATCCCCGGCATCGTGAGCACCTGATTATAATGGACGAGCAGCGCTAGCCGCCATTACTGAGTTTGTGCAGTCTGTCTTCACTGCTAGACGGGTTAGGCACTCAAATACCACCCACTGAAGATCAAACTAAGAAACTTCCTGGATATGACACGCTTACCACATATCGCTGCAAGACCAGGAACATCTAGTCCTAATCGAAGAGGATATCTACAAAGCATTTACCCAGTTCGCCCAGGACCTCTTCACAAGAAGACGGACTTACTCACAGCCACAACTACAACAATAACCAATCAATTGTGCATCCTGCATCACTGACTAAACCACTGGACTCTGGCAAACCACAAGCGAACAGCAAGCCTCTCCCTGCCTACAAATCGTCTCCGATCTCGCACCTCAACAGAAAACAACCCCACGTACTTACACCATGGACAAGAGTCAACCCCATGCACGTACATAAATCCTGGAGGAGACATCATCCCATGAATGACTATCCACAAATCCTGGATGGGACACCATCCCATTAAAAAAACTTCTCATCAATCATGGACGGGACATCAACCAAAGAACTACTGTCCTAAAATCCTGGACGGGACATCATCCCACAAAAGACTAACAAAAGACTAACCGTGATTCTGGACGGAACACCATCCCATGATGACTTCTGCAGCTGGCTATACGCCTCTTAGTGATCTGAGCCGGGAGCCCTTGCCTGGCTCACTTTCACTCCTTTTCCCTGGCGGTGGGGGGGGAGACGACATCTACGTCTCTTCCCCTCGCTGCCGCCCCTCTTTCTCCTCCCCGTGGGCCAGGGGGAACCCAACAGGTTACTCCCTGGGATGCCTTCTCTATTGTCCTCATATTTCTGACTTTTCTCCAAGCCTTCAGTCTCTCTCTCCCCCACTCTACTTTCACACAAGCGTACGTCCCACACAGTGGAAATTAGAAATACCCAAATTCAAATCGCTTACGACTCTTTCGGGCTAGCAAAATTCTAGCGTAATTCTCCCTTTTATTATTATTATTTTTTTTTTTTTCACATATGCCCTAACCATCGAAATCTCAGGAAATTATGTGGCAGGGCCTGCCAGGGTAGGATTTAAAATACTGGTGTACCTGGTCTGCTCCACGAGGCCAAGTGTGGGCAACGGTGGGCCCCAATAGAGGTCCAACGGCTAAATGACCAGATGAACAACGGTACACGACACTACACATATACAAAATCCATACACTTCTAAACCTCTGGCATTGACAGTGTTCTGTTTTACACCCACAATGTATAGCACGCGGAGATGGGGTGTCAGAAACTCTTTGTGCTGTTTGACCCTAAGGACAATTTACACTTTACTTCTCAGAGAAAAAAAAACTCCTTCATTGGTTCATCCCAGGAGTGACAGCACCATCAGCACAGCTCAGCTGCTGCTGCCATTAGGCCTTCCTCGCCACGCTCCCTTGTGTGGTCCCTTGTCTTCACTCCCCGGGCGGGAGAGGGAGGTGACCACTGGTCTCCTCTCCCCCTCGCCGCCCTTCTTTTCCCTCTCTGGTGGGGCATGGGCCTGCTCTACTGACTTGGGGTTCATCTTCTCTATGGACCCCGTATCTCTGTCTGTTCCCCCAGTCTTCAGTCTCCCTCTCCTTCTCTAACTTACAACTAGCATCCGAATCATCTCTAAATTGCTTGAGCCCTACACCCAAAAACTTAATAACATCAAATCGCCTAACTAGTACTCCTTTTGGCTGACCCCTATCTATAAATACTATAGCGTTTTTTTTTTTTTTTCTTTTTTAGGTCCTTGCCACTGAAATCTGAGGAAATTAGGTGGCAGGACCTGCCAGAGTAAATAATTATAATACTGGTGTACCTGGTTTGCCTCCACGGGGCGGAGTGTGGCAACTTTGGCTCCCATTAGGGGGCCCAGCAACTAAATGACTAGAGCAATGCTGTCCAACCTACGGCCCGGGAATAATTTTTATACGGCCCGCTCGGAAAGTCAACTAAAACAGCATTTTCAAGTCTTGTATCCATATATACTGCGTATATATGGATACAAGCGTCGAGCTGGACTGTATCAAACGTACGCTAAATACAGTTATGTAAGTATCAATCTTTTCATATTGTGAAATTCTACTATTTTGATATAACTTGTTCATTGTATTGAACTGTTATTAATTTGTATTGAAATAAAAAAATCATTCTCCTTAAAAATGTTCCAAAAGAGTAACGTCGATTTGGAGTGTCGTGTTTTTAATCAAAAGTGGACTGAAGAAAACAACAAAACACTGAAAACGTATCAGTCAAGAAATTTATCTGCTGTAAGTGCCAGTTATCAAGTTGCACATTTGATCGTTTTTGAAAGTAAACCTTTCTTTTGAAAAAAATAAAGTTGTTTTGAAAGTGATGGCGAATTTGTTAAACGTTGTTAAATTTGTTAAATTTGTCCGGAGAAACGAACAATGATACATTAGTTTGTCTCGACAAACAATTAAGCGAAGAGCAGAAGATATTGGAAAGAATTTGTTCGAACAACTTTTGGAAAGCATAAAACAAATGAAATTTTTTAGTATGGCACTGGATGACAGTATTGATGTCAATGGCAGCCCAACTCCTTATCTTCATACGTGGAATTAACGATAACTTTGTACCAGTTGAAGATTTAGCTGATCTGCAGAGTATGCACGGAACGATTACGGGTGAAAATCGTTTTGAAAATTTTTGCCAATCTATTGAAAAGTTAGGATTAAATATTAAAACTCTGATAGGAGTAACAACTGAAGGTGCAAAAATATGATTGGTAAAAACATTGATAGATGTCGGAGCTGAACCTCAACATTGGAATTCACTGCTTTGGGCATCAAGAAGCTCTATATGGGAATGTACGAGTATTAATCGCTTCTCGGCCTTTTGGCTAATATCAAAATGTATGGGAATGTATTGGATCTCCAATACGTTATGAAGGTGGTTATTTCAACTGTAAATTTTATAATATCACATGGCCTTAATCACCGTATGTTTCAACAGTTTCTTTAAGAAATTGAAGTTGAATACGAAGGTGTAATTTTACATAGCGCAGTAAGATGGCTTAGTTGTGGCAAAGTGTTATATCGTTTCTTTAAACTTAGTTTAAAATTAATTAAAATTAGGTCTTAATTTAAAACTACAAGGGAAAGGAAAATTGGTCTCTGATTTTGTATGGTGAAATCATATCATTTCAGAATAAGTTGTTATTATTTAAATCCTAAATTGAGCGAGATAATTTAGTTCACTTCGAAGGTTGTATCGAGCTAAAAGAGAAAGACATATTTCGCAAGAATCGTTGTCCTCGTTATTACAATTATTTTTTGACGAGTTTGAAAGTCGATTTGCTGATACAAGATCCCATGAAAAAGACATAAGCTCGTTTGAGAATCCATTTACTTCAATGGCTGAAAACTACAATCACAGCATGCAACTTGAATTTATTGATCTTCAAGCCAAAGCATAGTTCAAAAAGAAGTATATGGACTGCGAAAATGAACTACATACTTGAATTCTACAAGGCTCCCATCTGAAGATTTTCCACTAATGAAACAAAATGCCATGAAAATGGCTATTTTGTTCAGATCAACGTATGTTTGCGAGGAAATTGTTTCACTCATGAAATCAAATACTGTAAATATTTAAAAAGAAACAGAATAGCAGATGAGCATCTTCATTCCGTATTGAGGACTGCCGTCACGAATTTTCAAAAATTTGAACAGTTATCTAAAAATATTTAGCCTCAATCATCTCATTAAATGTTAAATTTTATTCAGTAAATATTATTGTGTATTGTACTTATAAAATTTTCTACTATTTTCAGTTTTAGGGGTATCATTATATTTATTTATTCACCTTAATATTGAAAAGCTGTGATCCATTTCAATAAATTTTCTAAAGTGAGCATTTTAGAGCAAAAGTAAGGCATTTTTAAAAAAAAAACAAAGTAAAGTATTTTTTTAAAACACAAAAGTAAGTCATATTTTCATAATTTTAATAATAAAATCTAAAAAATAAATCACTGATATAGATTTGTTGCACATAAGTGTTGGGAATTTGCATTTTTTATATATAGCCTGGAAAAAAAGAAAACGGTAACGTTAAAATAGAAACTTGCTTTTACGAGTAACAAGATATGGAAAATGTAACACGCTAATTTTTCTCGAATCACTCAGTGCGGCCCGCGAAACAAATCTAACTTTCAATACGGCCCTTGTACTGGAAAAGGTTGAACTCCATTGGACTAGAGGAAAACGGTACACGACATTTTTGTACACATATGTGTACAAAAATATCGTTTTATATATCTGCGTGGGTAGCACAGTACACGCAGATATATAAAAGATCGGGTAGTAAACTCGATATTTTGGCATTTGCGATAATACCGTTATCGGTATTATCGCAAAACAACACAATTGAAGTTATCTGCAATTGTGTCGTTTTTACGCTATTGTGCTGAAAAATTATGCTGAAATAAAAAGCAAATTTTCAAAACTTCTCTTCATTCCTATTTACATATTACAATGATGAAGGGCAAGCGACCAACGAAAGGTGCAAGTGGTGGTAGTGTCAGGAAAGAAACAAAATTGATTTAGTAATGAAGGTGGAAATGACTAAGAAGCACGAAGCAGGACAAAGTTTGTCATCTATTGCAAGGGAATTAAGTCTCGCTGCTTCAATAGTGAATAAAAGAAGTGCACCTATAAAATAACATGTCAAAGGATCAATGCACTTAAGATCAACAGTGATCACAAAACAGCGTTGAGCTGCTATATCGAAGATGCAACAGCTGTTAATAATATGGATCGAAAATCAGATTCAGAAGCGAGTGCCCCTGAGTCTAATGACCATTCAATAAAAAGCAACGAGTATTTATAAAGATATTAAATTATAAGTACAGCGAACCCCAAACCAAGTTCGTGGCAAGCAACAGGTGGTTTAACAGGTTCAAGCATCCGCTGGTTTCCACGACGTTAAAGTATGTGGTGAAGTCGCAGTGCCGATTCTGCAGCTGCAGAGAAATTTTGTGATGTGTTCGAAAAAATTATTGAAGGCGGCTATTCAACGCAGCAAATTTTTAACGTTGACGAGACAGCTTTGTATTGGAAAAAAATGCCGGATCGAACATATTTTGCCAAAGAGGAAAATATAATGCCAGGTTTCAAGGCGTCAAAAGATAGGGCCACGCTCTTGCTTGGGGCTAGTTTTACTCAGAAAAATCGATAACCTCCCAAAATATTTACTATTCCTCCTGAATCGCCCTGTACATTGATAGTTTTGATGAGTAACTAGAAGGCGTCTAGGTTTTAGAATTGCTTCTAAAATTCGTGGAGCATTACTGGTAACGTTGAAATAATTCTCCAATATATGCATTAATACGTCACGGCCATATGCTACTTTCACATCGAAGAAGACGACATCAAGTTTGCGCTCGCCTACTTAAGAGTCCTTTGTATTCTTGTTAAGTGTGTCAAGCAGGTTGGTATTAGTAGAACTGCCTTTGATTACCGTGTGGAGGTAGGAAAGCCTGTGGTTGAAGCGTTGTTCTATTAGCACAAGGTTAATGGCCTTCTCAAAACGTTTCAGAATCCACAGCTGTAATGCATTACATTAATCCGTATTTGTTTCTGTAAATTGCGTGTGTTCTCTGGTCGATTTGCCTGTTTTGTTGGACGAAAACCCCCAGTTTCTGGAGAAAAAACCTTACTATCTACACCTGAGACCGACTAACTCAGCCACGGAGTAAAAAAAGCCCATTAAAGTATCTCGCGTCATCGACGCAATTCGAACGGGCCTTTTCCACCCGGTGTAGGGAGGACGGTGACAATACCACTGTGCTATCCGTGCAGGCAGCTTATAGCGATGGGCTTGTAGTCGTCCCTTCGGATGCTTACATTTTAGTACTGGCGCACAAAGTATGTGTTCCAGATTTCTAGGGATCCGCGCTAGTCAGGATTTGATTAAAAATATGCACTAGAATATCAACAATGTAGACGCTTCATAGTGGTAAAATGAAGAGCGGAAACCCGTCCAGACCTACTACTGACTTTAGCGGAAGCTCTTTATGATCTCGATCAGTTGGTCTCTCGAGATGGTGAAATCAGTGAATACTGGTTTGCTTGTAGGCCCTACCACTAGAAAGACGGAGTGATCATGTTGCTCATTGGGCTGCTCGAAGGCCAATTTTGCCCGTTCCATGAAGATCTTCTCTTCCATTGTAGTTTTCGAATAAACTCGTGTATTCTTTTTGAGGGTTGCACATCCTGTCAATAATCAGTTTCCTGTGAGTCATTCTTTTACGTCTTAAAAATAAAGCTCTTTCCCTTTTAAGGTGATGAGATCCTCTTGATTATTAGTCCTTTTCCATCGTCAGCAGGCCTTCTGCTTGCGATGAAAAGCAAGTTTGATGTCAGAATTGAACCATGTGGACGTTGTCCATGTAATCCGAATTTCTTTTGATGTTCCAGCCAGCGCTCCTTGTCTGAGATCTTCAGCTAAGCAGGATAAAGCTTCTCTTGGAGGGAGAGTATATAGATCCTACCAGTCAAACTCTGTTAGGAGTTTAAGACTTCTTTCAGGTTTCATATACTAAACTGAAAAGATCGTTTTTTACGTTATTTGCCGTTTAGATTGACTGGAGTGGTAAGTTGCATCAAGCGTTTGCACTAGCAAGAATTCGCAGGCGATCGGGATGTGGTCTGACTGGAACCTAAAAAAGGATGATTGTGATAGAATAGATCTAAGATTTTATCGCTTCTAGTTGGGGTAATTACCACGAGCCCTACCGCATCAAGGATAGAATCAAGGTCCCTTTTAACATCTTCCTGCCTTGGCAGTGGCATGATAAAATCTCCTGTGACAACAAAAGGGGTTCCAGAATCAAGGTTACAGAAAAACCACGAGTCGAGTTCCGACTTCGTGTCTTCATGTAGTCTGAGGATAGGTATACTACACATATTTGCACTTTATTTGTCTTCTTAACAAAAGTTACACGCACAGACACAGGGCCTCAGTAGTGATTTTCCCAATCAAAAAGTCATCTTTATGGAATATGGGACCCCCCCCCCCACCTCTCGTGCAGGAGCCTCTCGAGTTTACTATAACATTGTACTGCATGGTTTGAACGATAATTTCCAGCTGGGTCCCTTCGAGGAGCCATGTTCGGTAATGCAAATAAGATCGGTCTCACCTAGGTGAAAGAGAGACTGTAATGTGCTAAGTTTATTAACAAGGATTCTAACATCTTGCATAAACAATTTGATTGCGTTGTCTTCAATGGCTATGCTAGCCAGCTCTGCTGATTGCTGTGCAGATGGGCTGCTCATGCGGCTGGCAGTAAAAGACTGATGGTTCCTCTCCAAATAAGGCTTGACCAGAGTTCCTGGGGGGTCACCGCTTGAGGTATAGCACAGTACCTTTTTTTGTTTACGGACCCCTTTGTTGACGAATTTAGTCGTGACACAATTCGCGTTTGAACAGCGACAATTTTGTAGGCCAGGGTAGAATGCTGGACCTGGACTAGAGGGGTGCCATCATCATTGTTCCCTTTCCAACGAATTGATGGTCTGTCAGTATTGGTGGATCTACCATGTTCAGTCCTGCTTGTCGGTCTTCTTTCAGGCTCTTGTGTGGTTTTAATTACTTCGTTCCTTTGTGGGGTCTGAGTGCAGGCGTTTTTTTTCTGCACCGATCACCTGCATGGTTGCGGCCCATACATGGGTCGGATTTATGCTTCGGGAGCACCGGCGTATCAATTCACTGTTAATTGATATGCCAACGCAATACTGGACTCATGTTCTAGAATTTTGTTCTAGACTCATCTGATTACCATCACCTGAGATATTTTGATCAGGACTGTCTTTTGAGGAAGGGTCTGTCGGGCTATCTTTGGTCTGTGGAGGACAAGGTTACTGAGTTGCAGGTACCCAGTAATCACCTGTATCAGCATGTTGTGGAATGGCAGTTAGGTACAACTCTACTGCGTTATCCTGCTTTTTGGAACTTTGGGATTTCTGAGGGCCGTACACAGTATATTGGGGCTGGTCCCTGCCGGGGATATGGAAAGAGCCCTATTTGGAGAAGCACACCTCAGAGTGAAGTTGAGCGTTGTTTCTTCTTTATTAACAAAACAACTAGCGGTCCCTATCCAGAAACTGGCAAATCCGCTATGTACATACATAGATATATATACAATGATATATATATATATATATATATGATATATATATATATATATATATATATATATATATATATATATATATATATATATATGATACAATATATAATGATACAATATATAATGATACATACAATTATATATACATATAATCGTGTTAATTACAATGTTATAGGTGTAATGAACATGTAACATGTTCACACAGCAAATCACATCACGCAACTAATCAGAAGTATTAATTGTGGTACAGGAACCAGAAGACAGCAGTCTTTTTCTGTACTAGGAAGAACGAAAACTGCACCCGCTGGAGGTAGTGCTATACCAATGGGTGTTAGCTAATTCTGTGTCCACAGCTGCCCAAACTGGGGTACCAGCTTAAATAAAAAAAAAAAGAAAAAAAAGTAGATGGCAGGCGATATCAGTTTTAAGAAATATCGATAGACATTGCAGGTGTTGGGTTGGTTCCTTGTTCTTGATATGTTGATAAACTTGAGAAGAGTTGCTTTCTTTTGGTGAAAACAGCAGAGCAGAACTGTTGTAGAGCTGAGAACTATTGAGTTTTCAGTCAGCGCCACTTCATTTCGTTCAGAGAAGTTGCTGGCAGCAGCTTGTAGTGTAGATCTGTCATCGTGGTACAGAGTGCAGCGATACAGAATGTGCGTCCAGGTTTTCTCAACACCACACAAGCAGAGATTGGTGTCAGACAAGCCAAATTGAAATAGTTTGGAGTTGATGGAGCCGTTCCCAGTAAGTATATACGATGTTGTTAGGCTAGGAGAAAACCATTGGCGGACGTTCTTGTTGAGAGGGAAGGTAACTGCAGGAACAAAAGAGCGGGTGACTTGACCAGTAGTACTGGAATCCCATCGTGATTATTATTATTATCCAGGTTCTGGCGGGATGCCTTCCCCTGGACTTGGAGATTGCGTGCTGGGGGTTGCTGTACCAACATTCCAAAGGAAAAATAGTCTCTCATATAGGATTCACCACAGACCCAACAAACTCCAAAACCGTGGAGAACAGACGGATTTTGCAAAACGTGAAATCACTATGGCAAAATCGCTGGAATCTCACTAACAAAGGCTCCATTACTAAGAAGTTTATACCGGATGTAGGACAAGTTTATCCACTTTCCCCAGCCTGGTTTTCGCCCGGGACTCAAAACTACCTACCTATTGACCGGACATGGCTCATTTAGAAAGAGGCTATATGACTTTGGAATCGCAGCTACTCCGCGGTGCTCCTGTGGACAGGAGGAGTCCTGGGAGCACCTGGTATACGAGTGTGACCAATACGAGGACCTCAGATGTCAACTATACACCAAGATTCACTCGCTTCTTCGAAACCAGGAGGACATCGTTCTACAAGAGGAAGAGACCTACAAAGCATTCACACTTTTTGCGCAAAATCTGTTCACAAGACAACGGACCCTACCCTCCCCTTGAGTGGAGGTATTCCAAAAGTTCACAAATCACGAGATAACAGCCATCCCTCAATGGCCCAGAGTAATGGAAACACAACTAAGACTCTGACTCAATTTGTTCAAAGACACCATAGAAGACCAGAAGAACCCCATCTTGCCCTGTTGGGCACCTGGACTAAAGGACATCCAAGGTTGTCATATGACTCAACATACACTGTTTCTCTCTTGAACGGTGCTTTCTTTCCCTTCCCGTCGGGAGAGGGGGCTTTGCCCCCACTCTTTCCTTTCCCCAAATATCTTCCCTCTGGTGGAGCACGGGCCTGCTTCACTGCAATCGCGGAGCCATCCTCTCTATCGGCCCCTTACTTTCTTTTCTTCCCTCCAGTCTTCACACCCCCTTTACTGTTGACTTTTACAGCATTTTCATCCCTACGCGTCCAAATTTAACTACATCAAAATTTCCTGCCCGACCCATTTAGGCATATAGAAAATATTATTTCAGCGTATAGCCCCTCGCAAACATCTAAATTAATCTAACAAATGCTAATAACTAACCTCGAACAGCACTTTTTTTTTTTTTTTTAAGGTTCTAGCCACTGAAATCCCAGGAAAGTAGGTGGCAGGACCTGCCAGAGTACTATATAGGTAACACCCGGCCGGCCTCCCCGTGGCGAGGTATGGTAACGTCGAGTCCCATTAGGGGCCCGGCGGCTAACAGGCCGGATGAACAAGGGCACAACATGCTAAATACCACATGACCCATATACTTTTAAATCCCTGGCTTGTCCGATACAGTGTACATATGCGGAGATGGGAGAAATCCCAGGAGCCGTTAGACCCAAATATACCTATACCTATTATTATTATTTTAGGGTTGCCCGTAATTAAATACATTAACCCGTATTTGTGTCTGTAAATTGCGTATGTTCCATGGTCGATTTGCCTGTTTTGCTGGACGAAAAAACCCCAGTTACTGGGGAGAAAAACTTTGCTATCTACCGCTGAGGCCGACTAACTCAGCCACGGAGTGAAAAAAACCCATTAAAGTTCCTCGCGTCATCGATGGGATTCGAACCCAGGCCTTTTCCACCCGGTGTGGGGAGGACGGTGACGATACCGCGCAGACATCCCATCGTGATTGCCACACACTGATAAGTTCATTCCAGATTCTCCGTTTCTCGTCTTGGATGTTAGCAATTAAGTTGCATGAGATGCCAAGAATCTCGCCGGGAACTCCCTGCCTTAGACGATAGCATAGTCCTTTGAAGATTACATGCAGGTCTAGTGCTAAGACTCCAGCAAGGACCTGCAGAGCAGCAGAGGACACTGTCCTGCAGGCTCGGAGCACGGCAAGCAGTATAATCCGTTGAATGGAGATGAGCTTGGAACGGAGTTTAACATTAACGGCTCTATGAAACAAGACTCCCGAAGCATATGTTGTTATTGGTACGAATACTGCTGTATAATATAGTAAGAGAGTCTTCCTATTTAGTCCCCAGTCCAATTTGGAAATTCGGATAACTGCTGCAGTGAACTTCTTAATCTTCGAGGCGAGGTGATTAATATGAGAGGAGAAGATTAACCTGTCATCTAAAATTACGCCAAGATGTTTTAATTCAGGAACAAAGCGTTGAGCGTTGTTTGTCCCCCCCCCCAGTTAATTCCCATTTGATTTTGCTTCTCACAGTAGCGGGATCCGTTTAATTCACTTCGGTACTTGGGTTCGCCGGCTGTACTTTCTCAATTGTTAGGTAACGGTTGAGTTCTTCGACATGACATTTCATTTGATGAATTTCTGCTGACATCCGCTTATTATCTTCACAAAGTAAGTACGTCTCCTCAGTAAGAGAGTTACAGTTGCATTGAGGTAGCGTGATGGATATCAGCTCAGAAATTTGAGGTAAATACTGCTTGTGTCAGTTGGGTAAAGTGATTAGTGAGGGCCTCCGGTTGGCTGCTCTTATCGCCATCGCTTTGATCAGGATTCAAAACAGGGTTATCTGCTGTGGTCAGATTTTCTCTTTGAGAGATGTCTCTGGGTGTTTTTCCTCCACTCTCCTGATTTTTCTGGGAACAGGACTTTCAATCTCTTCTCCAGATGTTAATTCTTCAGTTGTCAGATCCGATTTTGTGCTAGTTCTCGCACTGTCACGACAAAAATCACAAAGCCATTTTAGTCGCCTTTCTTTATTTAATTTTTTTAAATGATGGACCGCGGAAAGCTGTACAAAAATTACGGCTACATGCACAGCATTTATCGATGGCCTCGGAGCTCTGGTGATAACGCATTCCGGTGTCATTTTAGAGGTAATATGACTTTCAGATTGCATTCTCTAATTTTAATTCACTTCTAAATTCTACTTTAAATTTCACTTAAAGTAGAATTTAGCTATATGTGAAGTTTTGAAAGGCACCACTCCAGGTCTACAGTTAATTCTCTTGTCTTTGGTCTTAGCTACTTGCTTCAGGAAGGTTTATCTCCCTAGTGTATTAACCCTCCTCAGTGCCGTGAGCTACTTGCTACTTTAATGCTTTGCAATTAGCCGGTACACAGCAGACAATTCTTATAATCCTTAGCCTTGTAAGTAACTGGATAAATATATGGTAGTAAACCTAAAACGTTAAAATAATAATTACATGTTTATGCATATATAAGAGCGATCATTCAGGCATCCTCTTAGCGTATCCATTAGTATATGACAATATCGGGAAAATTTTAATAATCATAATCCATACTTTAGATATCTTTTTTGTTGAGCACAAATCAAGGACTTTATACCCATCTCACAAAAACTCTGGTTTATCCTCTGGTTTATATGTGTGTGTGTGTGCGAGTGACTGATTCCCTCTTGTGGGCAGAGAAGAATTCCGTGAACTCTGGCTGGGCCCGTAG
Source organism: Mastigoproctus giganteus (assembly GCF_048544385.1). Classification (NCBI taxonomy): domain Eukaryota; kingdom Metazoa; phylum Arthropoda; class Arachnida; order Uropygi; family Thelyphonidae; genus Mastigoproctus; species Mastigoproctus giganteus. Next base: position 110,678,189 of record NC_143586.1, on the reverse strand, counting down.
GAGTTTGGCTAGATTTTTCGCATCTACCTTTTTTGGACAGCTTCTGTGGGTCATCGAGTAGTAGCTGCCCGCTTTCTCGTGGCTAGGAAACGGGAACCAGGAAGAAACTTTCTGGAAGTAGCATATCCTTGTTAACTTGCCAGTTATACAATAAACAAGTCAACATCACTAAAATATGATACTCACATTTTGCTTGCTATAACACAGTGATATAAGGGGGATATGAGGGAAACCTTGGGCATCACCAAAACACTGGAAACAAAAGCCCGACCTAGTGGTCACACAAACAGAGTGCAATAGACCGCGCGTGCTACCCCAGAGCTATTGTCGAAATGATTAATTGTATCATTTGTTATTGTAAATGGCACAATTATCATGGATGGTGGTGAAGGCACCATCCATGATATGGTGGATATCAGTCATGGGCAGGCCCATAACTAATATCGAATTCCCTAGCCATATCATCAACTGTCATGCCAATCCACCCAGATGATATTTGTAAGCATGTCCTGGGCGAGGGTTATTTTCCATTTTCTTTCTTCAGAGCAGCAATTTTTTTCATTCGCATTTATGATGGCTCTGGGTGCATTCTCTTCGTGCGCCAGTAAATTCTGTTGGAGAGGTGCCTTCCACTGTAAGAAATTAAAGTGATAACATTGCATTCCACTGGTTTCGGCGCACACGTCTGTGAACGCCATATTGTCTTTGCTGCTACTGCACATCACTCTCCACGCATACAGTATAGCGAACACGTCTTTAACACGAACTCAACAGAAGCATTAGTACCAATCCCAAAATTAAAACTCATGGCGGCGCGTAATTTCAATTTAGGTAATTGAAATCATGGTTTCATTTGACTCATCTTCATATTTTTCAATTTTAAAATATAGCCACTAATCCTTGAAGAAAAGTTCATATTAACTTTATGATTATGTAATGAAATAGAAAATGTATCTTCAACTTTTATGAAAATTTGAAACTTTCTTGAAATTTATGAAATTTATGGCATTCTCTCTCATTTCTATTTCAGAAAAGCCATATGGGAGCCATATTGGTTTCCGCTGATAGAGGCCGACGCGGAACTCAAACCCGAGGAGGAGTGACCATTAATCATCATCAGACAGCTACGATCCTTAATTTGCCTTTCTCGACAGTGAAACTATTGCAGAATTTTTAAAATCGATAATATGTGTCTTTTTTCTCTTTATAGTCAATTCCTTGTCCAAGGAGTTCTTTCCTTTTACTCTTTCTTCATCTAGAGTGGCAGGCAACTGTATTTTAAGGAATCCATCTTTACAACTTTTACAGTACTTTATTAGAGTCGAAATTTATAGTGTTTTTCCTACTGAAACAGTATTTCCCATCCAAACGTCAAGTTGTTAATCTTCAAATCAAAGGAGTCCCACAGCAAGTCTGGTTTGAAGCCCATGATGCGTGTCAGTTCCGTTTGCTGGCAAGAGTCCAAAACACAGTGGAATCACTTCTGGCAGCTTTAGGTTTTGACCGATTTCAGGCCATGACGGTTTAGACAGCTGTTCTGATGATGCATGCGACTACTCTCGATAAGGATTAAGAAAGTTCTGTTTTTACTGATGCGTTATCCTATACCAGCATCTCCACATTTTTATACTAAGTTCACAGTTCCTATTAATCCTTTTGTATTTCATCAAAGAATGTCTCTGGATTATCAATGAAGTAATTTAGTTTCAGCGATGTCGCCACGGGGAAGCGAACTGTTCCTGTTATGGAAAGCATAATCAATTGCTCACAAAAAAAGTTATTCAAAAGTGCTCTTACAAACCGAATATAGTGTATAGTATGTTTGTGGTCCGAGGTTCTATTGAGCACATCACTACACATTACCTTAAGATGTAAAATGCTCATACTTTGGTTGTTGTTTCCACTGCTCATGCAACTGCTCACTGCTTCAATTTCTTCGAGCACAGCAGATTACAACATGCAGGAATCAATCTCTAAAGAAATAGAAAGGCGTACATTTAATTCTTCTGAAAAGCGACGCGTTGCCTCCCAAAAAATTGGTCTATTAAAGATGTTATATCCTACATCACACTATTAAATGAATTAGTGTAAATACCACAATTACAATAACGCAAAATAATCGCCACTATCTAAATAGGCAGGTCTTTTAAGCAGGAACAACGGAATGGTCGTTAATGTAACCTCTCTTCAAATTATACTAAGTTTTTGAAACAAATCTTGTTTCTTCCCATGAAATCCTGAGAAAGAAAGATATCTGCACAGACCCGTCCATGTGTGTAATTTAGAACACTTTTTGTTAGATTTCATTTTGCTACAGGAAAAATCAAGAAGAGAATTTGCACAGCTAATTAAGCGACTGATAACTAAGTCGATGCACATCGCCGTTATCCTGTTAGCCGCAGTAAGCCCAGTACCCAGTCCATCTTGCCGTATATAACTACTTCCTACTTGCCTCTTAGCTAATTAGTGCTGACAATAGTTCATTTCTCTCTCCAAAGCTGTATCTGAATACTGATGCCGCCAGTGGGCGTTGTTCTAGGCCGAGCTCACTTCATTGGCAGGAGAGATTTGTGCCGATGGAGAATCTCCTCAAGTTTTGCAGACTCTTGTCTGCAGGAAACGTAAATTTGTTTAACCTAGCAGTGTTCTGGTTATCTATACTGAAATGCTTCTTCTAATATTCATATTGATTTTCATGGTTCATAGAATAAACTTTTATCTAAGCCATCAATACACACTACTGAACATATCCTGTTCTACATGTAAACCACCTCGGGACGGTTTTCTTCTTTGTTCTATACAAACTATGTAGATACCGCGGTAAAATAAAGTTATTAATGATTTTCGAAATGTCCTTTCTTTATATTTATTTTGCTCTCTTCAGGTAATATAAATAACGCACTAGTCTTTAAAAATGTCTATCAAAAATATTTATAAAAATTATAAATATTCATATAAGAAATATCCTACGAATATAGCTTTTAATAACCGGTGAACTTGGAAGTATTAATTAATCCTTGCTTCTACTAAAAAGCAGAGATTACATCAATACTAAGAGTAAAGCTGCATTTTTTGTTTTCTCGTTTTTTTTTTTTTTTTTTTTTTTTTTCGGAGAGTAAAACTATAGGTTGCAACTTCTTTCATGAGAAATCAAGATGACTATCACAAATACCTTTAAAAACTAATATAAAAGAAAGAGTATAAAACCAACATTATTATGTTAAGAGTTTCATAAGCTAAGCTTATACACCCGTAGTGTATCAGTAAATTGTGCGTATTCTATAGCTATAAATAAATATTCTATTTATTTATGGCTGCACTACCATAGATATGTTGGGTGAACAGACCAACAAACCATACTACACGCTCGCGAGACCGACCAACTCAACCAATTAAAAAAGCTCATAAAAAGAAAATACTTTCAATCTTTAACGAGATTCGAACCCAGATCTTTCCCACAAGGTAGTAGTAGAGGCATGTGATGCAAGAAAGCAAGCCTATGAGCTTATGTAGCATCAACCAAAAAAAAATAATAATAAATAAATAAATAAATTTTTTACACATCCATTCCCTCTAAAAGAGTGTTCAATTCTTCCTTGAATTTATTTAAGCTATCAACTTCCACAACGACAGATGGAAGTTTGTTCCAGCAATCAACTACATGCTGGCTAAAGGCAAATTTCCGCACATCTATTCTACAACTATCTTTCCTCAATTTGAATTTATGCTCCGTCACATTCATAAGCTGAGCAAGAGGAAGAATCCCATCAGAATTGAGCCTGCTCAACCCATTAAAGGCCTTATACACCTCAACCAGATCACCTCGCAGGTGCCTATTCTCCAGACGCTGCAAATTGCAGAACTCGAGCCTTTCTTGGTAAGAGTACCCCTTCGTTCTATTCACCAATCATGTTGCCCTTCTCTATACTCGCTCAAGCAACTCTACATCCTTCCTAAAATGAGGCCTTCAGACCTGTACATAGTATTCAAGGCGTGGCCTGACCATTGGCTTGTACAAAAGGATAATCACCTATCCCGTACTAGAAAAATTCCTGTATATCATTGGCAATAACCCATGACCTGCTCTGGCAGCCTGTCTGCACTGCTCAGAAAACTTAATGTCTAACTGCACAATTACTCCCGGGTCGTTTTCATTTTCTACCACCCTAAGTGTAGTACCACACAGTTGGTACGTTTCTTTGGGGTTACTACCGCCCATATGCAGTACTTTGCATTTGTCATTGTTAAACTACAGTTGCCACTTCTTAGCCCATCTGCCCAACTTTTCTAGATCCTGTTGCAGTAGCACACTGCCATTAACAACCCTGCCAACGTTTGTATCATATGCATACCTAGACATTAAGCCTGATATACCGTCATCAATATTATTGATAAATATAAAAAACTAACAGAAGGCCCAACATCGTTCCGTACCCTGGGGGACTCCACTAATAACATTAGTCCACGAAGAGCAGCGTCCATTGATTGCCACTCTCTGTCTTCTCCCACTCAACCACCCTTTTATCCATTGTAGTAATTTGCCTTAATACCATACTGCTCTAATTTGTACAATAGTCTTCCATGCGCAACCGTATCAAAAGCTTTCCTGAAATCCAAGTATATGATATCAAAATTATTTTTTGCATCCAGTTCCTTTGTAATCACATCATAGCATCCAATCAAATTTGTCAGATAAGACTTTCCCTTAACAAACCCATGCTGTGTCTGAATTATTGCTGCAGTCATGTCTAGATGATCCTGCAATGCTTCTTTAAGTGACTCCATTATTTTCCCCCGGAACAGGAGTTAAACTAACTGGTCTGTAATTACTCGTGTTACCCTTTGATCAACTTTGTGAATTGGGGATACATTTGCACATCTCTAGTCCTGAGTCCAAGGATTCTCATAATTATGGCTAAGGGTTTACTTACTTCCTTTGCCGCCTTCTTTAATATAACTAAATATATCCGATCCACCCCAGGTGCCTTTCTTACGTTTAACTTCAACAATTTCTCCTCCACTTTTCTCTCAGTTATTACAAAATCATTAAGCTCCCTGTTAGAATTTAATAAGCTTCTGTCCTCTACTTCCCTAAAGAATTCCTCATGTGTGAATGTAGATGCAAAATACTCATTCAGACAGTGATTCCAATGACTGTTCTAACCGCAATGGCGATAATGAAAGTATGGAAGAAACAGACTGAACTTCAAATAACAGCAAAGGAAGATATCGAGAGAAGAGTGCCGTCAGTAAATGGAGAGAGAGAGGTAGGGACAGGAAGAGGTCTTGATACAAAACAATTTGAGAAAAAATGTAAACCAAGCTCAGAATTTCAAAGATAATAATCTGATATTCACAGAATTTATAATTATATACAAGACTAATGAGAAAGAATGGGACTTTCTTTCTATTTATTAAGTTATGTAGCAAGAAAAATAATGGAATATATGATTAAAATATGCAGTCCAGGGTCGCATCGAGTAATACTATTATAGAAAAGAACATGGTTGGTTTTGTTAAGGAAAGATCCGTCTGATAAACTATTATGAGATGGTCGCGAAGGAACTGGGTGCAGAGAATAACTGATATAAAGTACTTACGAGATTTCAGGATGGCTTTTGCTTTCAAGAAGGCCCACATGAATGCCTTATTCAGAAGTTGGATAGGTGTTGGATTGATCGTAAGGTCCTATGGTGGGATGATTACACTAACCAGCAAAAAATATTTTTTTCATACCTCCAGAATGAAAATATGTGATTCTGGAGGAAATAAACGCGCTGATTCCGAAAATCACCATAAAACATCTCTACCATGTCTATATCAAAAGATGTACCAACGTTTAATGTCAAAATAAAGGGAGATATACGTATAATTCAAGTTTGTAATATAAGTGTAAAGAAACATCATACGTTCTATTATATGTTTGGAGGATAGATTTACAACCCTGAGAACATGTCACGATCAGTTAATACTTGGAAAACCTTGGCACAGCCTACAAAAATCCTCACCAAAAACGCTGTGTGCTCACTTCAAATTGTAAATTGTTGCGTCGGAATTTGAACCTAAAAACCACAGCTTGAAGTCTGATTATGATTATCACAAGAAAACCGAGGTCAGAATCGATTGCTAAAAATTAAGAGAATCATCTAAATTATATCTGTTAAAATAAATCAGTATGTCATACACTGCTAGCTAAATTATGTGAAATTACCAAATTTTGATAAAACCTCCTATATTTAATAACTGTGACTTTATGTGAAACTGTCATGGTGATATTCGAAATCTGAGCATAAAAATTGGTTAAAAACAGCATTTAAGTTCTTAGAGTTATAAATCGTGTGCTAGCGTTATCAAGGGATGATATCTGGTGGAAGACAAGGAGAGACGTGAGCAGCGCTCCGAATTGGATCAGAACTGTGTGTTGGGCGCCCTTAGGGATCTGAGCAAGGATCCTTGTAATTTTTAATTTTCATTAATGACACTGATGATGATATCATAAGTTTAATGCTAAAACTTGCTTATGATATTAAGTTAGACATGGCTGTTAACAATGAGAACAAGGGAATGCTACTATAACAAGACAAACAAATTAAACAATTGATCTAAAAATGGCAATGGCAAATTGAGCTTTTATGCTAATAAATACAAGGCTCTATATTTGAATTAGAGGAATCCCAAGATTATATTATCAACCGGGAGGGGGAGAGGACAGCACACTCAACACTCTGTCCAAAGTTCAAAACAGCATAGTATATTGTATTACAGTCCGCTATGAAGCTCACTCAGCAGCATAGTAAGGTTGAAAGGATATGCGTTGTAAGGGTGGGCGCTGCCAATAATATACGTTGTGTCATGTAGAGACCAAGGGGTAATTATTCTGATATATAAATCAGTTATTAAACCAACTTGAATAATGCACACGGCGTGGAGGCCTCATTTCAGTGAAGACAGGGTAAAGCAACCCAACAATGCTACTTATTTCATTTAACAGTTACTACAAGGATACAGAACACATTTTTAAAACTCTTAATATATATTTTAATTTCTTACGTTTAGTAATTTTTATTTACTTATTGAAAATACTTCTCTATTTACATTCCGTTGATTAGCAAAAAAAAAAAAAAAACAAAAACGATAGCGAAAAGTGTCAGATGACATTATTGTTGTTTCCGTATGGGATACAACAACACCCCCTTTCGGAAAGCAGCTGCAATAAGAAAAGTGGACATAAAAGTAGTTAATTTTCATTTATGAGACAAAACTAACTAACGCTTACAAACTTTAAGTTGCAAAGTTTATAAATTAGATATACGCATAGGAATCTACTTGAAGTGTTTAAAGTCATAAAAGGGATGACTCGAGGAAAAATTTATTTCACTCTGGTGCTCCGCAGGGCATCGTTGCTCCATGAGTAATCATCACTTGGAATCCCATGCAAAGGAATACTCTTTTATATAATTTATTTACGTAAAATATATTCCTTATTTATACTTTTATTTGATCACTATCAAAATGAGTACAAATGGCACACATTGTTAAATTCCTGTTTTCAGCAGCAGTATTTTGTTCTGTACAACAAAATACTGCTGCTGAATATGCAGCTTAAATACGATTTCGCACAAGAATTTCCTAATGCCATATCCAACTTCATTATCTTAATTCTTTAAGCAATCTGACTATTTCACCTCACTGAGAATTCTGATTTTAACTAGTTTTTCAGAATGAATTTCCCAAAGAAAATGGCCACATGTAAGATGTAAAATCTTACAAGTATAATATTTTATAGAAAAGTGAGATTAATTTAAAGTAAAACTTATAATATAGCAATATGGGGGAGTTGTAAGGTTTCGTTACCTTACAAGTCACGAATATTATTTAAATAGTGGGTCACTCGCTAGGAATTAAATTAGACAACGTTTATAGAAGGGAAGCGGTAAGCTGAAAGGCTATTAGCAACCTGGGTATACTTCGGTTCCCAGCACACAGGGACAAACCAAAACAATGGAAACTGGTAGCAACAGCTGTTGGTAATAGGTGTTAACTCTGGAAAACAATGGTGTGGTAGACCATGGTAGTGTCGGGACATTTCTTTGATCGGTGACACCTGGAGAAGAGACAGGAAGTAAATACGGGACAAATGCTGGAATTAGAGTTAAGACTGGCGTCTGGCTGTCGGTGATAGCAAGTTTTGTAGATCTTGTGAAATAAGTCTGCTAAAGTATAACTATAAGCGGCTGACTTCAAAGGTACAGACAGCCTGAGAAATTTTACAAATTTCTTAAAATAAGAAGTTAGATCGAGCAATAAGGGGACAGCTTGGGAAAAGATAACATGAGCAAATAGGGACAGAGTGAAAGTTGATAAAATGAGAAAGATTGGTTAAGACTCAGAACAAGGGAGCGCCCGACACATAGGGGCGGTATGTAATTCAGATGAAAAAAGTGAGTGAACAGGGGGAGAAACACAGAACCCTGAGTGGAGTTTTATGTGGGTGTTTATGGAAATGAGTTAAGGGGAGACAAAGTTGAGATTCTTGTCGGCGTTTGGGAAAATGGATTAGTAAAGACAGGGAAAGTTGAGATATTTGTCGGTGTCGGTAAATATGAGTTAGTCAAAGACAGAGTTGAGTTTTTTTTTGTGGTGTTTTTAAGATGAGTTAGGAAAGTCACACAGTTGAGATTTTGTCGGTGTTTGTGGAAATGGGCTAGTAAACACACAGAGTTGAGCTTTTGACGGTGTTAGGGAAAGATGAGTTAGGAAAGGCACACAGTTGAGATTTTGTTAGTGTTTGGTGAAAATGGGTTAAAATAGTCACTGAGTTGAGTTTTTGTGGGTGTTTTGTAAAAATGAGTTAGTAACATGGACAGTTGAGTGTTTGGTCGTGGTAGAAAATATGAGTTGGTAACAGTTGACAGTTGAGTTTTTGTCATGTTAGAAATTATGGAGTGTAAGGAGAATAAGCCTGTCCATCATTGGAAGGCAAGAGCAGTGGCCGTTTTGCAAATAGTCTAATCCATCATGGAGGAAGGCAAGGGTAGTGACCCGTACGCAAACGAGCGCTGTTAAAAATATTTCTTAATTTAATAAGAAGTTTTTAAAAGGTGGGCGGAGAAGCGAGGGTGGCACCCTATGAGCTATCTCCTTGTGGATGAGCTGTAAAAAGTGGAGTAGAGAAGGAGTTAGTGTGAGATGCCCTGTGAGTTTTCTTTTTGTGAATAAGTTTTAATAAGGTGGAGAGAGAAGGAGCGAAATCCGCAAAATTAGTAGCTCGAGAGAAGGAGCGAAAACGCAGAATTAGTAGCTCGATGAGAAGGAGGGAAGCAGCGAATGGAAGGTAGCCCGAATAAGACGGAGAAAGGACGGCAGACCCATGCAGCCCAGAGTTCCTGATAATTATCTGAAGCAGATTCAGGAGAATGCAGATGAAGGAGATCCTCAGAAGGTAGCCTGAGAGCCTAAAATGGAAGCTTGAAACCTCCCCGGAAAGGAAAGAAAAAAGATAGAAGTAGGTGAGATATATGTATATTAAGTACTGTAAGTTAACAAGAAGGACACTTATTTCCCCCCCCCCCTACACACACACACAGTATTCCTCTCTGGATATTAATATATTTCACATAGTGTTCTTCTCTGGCAGCATTTACTGCAGCCACGGGCGCCGGTAGCATGGTGCAAGTGCCCCACGTTTGGATGTCGAAGTAATAAACAATTTTTAATATTCTCATTAATTTATTGAAACATTCAAACAATACAAATTATACAAAAAAACAAACAAATATTAATTCAAATAATTCATTAAAACAAGAAAAAAATTAAAATAACTGTTGCAAAACAGAATTAGACCCCGTTAATTTTCGTAATTATCTTTAAATAAAAATTGCAATCTTCTCGGCTTCTCTGCGAATATATAGTTTGATGTATAAGGTATGTTAGTGTCTAACGGCTCCTGGGATTTCTCCCATCTCCGCGGGTGTACATTGTATCGGGGCCAGAGATTTGAAGTGTGTGGGGGTCATGTGCTGTATATTGTGTTGTGCCCTTTGTTCCTCCGGTCTATTAGCCGCCGAGCCCCTAGTGGGACCCGACGTTACCACACCATGCCACGGGGAGGCTGACCGGGTGTACCACTGTAGCTAGAGTACTCTGGCGGGTCCTGCCACCTACTTTCCTGGGATTTCAGTGGCTAGGACCAGATTTGAGAATGAGATGATCGCTGTTTCTTGAGCAACGGTTGTAATTTTAACAGAGCGTAGGGTTGTTCGCTGATAACTTGTTCTAGGGCCAAATAGGTCGGGCAGTAATTTTGATGTTTTTAGATTTAGACCTGTGGGGAATGCGTGTGTGTGTATATATAAATATATGTATATACACACACACACACACACGCACACATATATATATATATATATAAACTAAATAAAAATAAAAAAAAAAAAACGTTGTGCAAGAGAAAAGTAAGGGAGGAAGGCAGAAGACTGGAGGGTAGGAAACAGAAGAAAGGGGCCAATAGGGAAGATGGCCCCCTGATGACAGTGTGGCATGCCCAGTGCCTCACCAGAGAGAGGAGTGAAAAAAAATCATTCTGTAAGAGAAAAATAGGGGGGGGGAGTAAAAGAACGGATGGCAGGAAACAGAAGAAAGAAGCCGAAAAAAAAAAAAAAAAAAATTAGAGAGAGATATACTCCGCAAGTTCAGGGTAGGTACAGCTAGCACGGCCAGTTAGTTGGAGCCGACAACTTGCTGGAAATCCAGCAGTGTGAGTGCTGCTATGGTGGATGGGTCATGTTCAGTAAGGTCTAGTTCAGGTGCCGTCATTGGGGCTCCATTTGGTGAGTCTGTGTCGCATCCAGACTGAAGGCTGGTCCAGTAGTCCATCAGAACGAACAGTGGGGGTGGTCAAAACCGGGAGTCCAAGATTGATGGTCAAGTCCAGGGATCGATGCTAGGCCTCTTCTTGATGAAATGTGTCACATCTGGTCGAGAGAAGTTTGTCCAGAAATCAATGATGAGGAATTTGTCAAGGTATGTGCGGACCCTGTCTTTTATTGCACTGCTGGTCAAGTCTTGTGCAAGTTGGTCCAAGGCGTTAGCATCCATGGCTCAATGATGCGTAGCAACAATTGGCAGTCATGGTTGTTATGACCTATTGATTCGGATACTAAGGTGGTGGTAGCGCTTTCTGCCTGGTAAATAAGTCCATTGCAAATTGAGTCAGAGCTCGGTAAGTTTCTTCATTCTGTAGGGTGAGGTGTTCTTGATTTTGGTAGTTGAAGCGTAGTTTTGTTATTAGGATCCTCCTGAAGTCCTCGTAGATTTCACAGCTGTGGGCAAGGTGCTCCCATGTCTGATCCTCTCCACAGTGGCAGCGGGGTGAGTCTGAAATTCTGAAGTCATGTAGTTTTTTCTGGAAGGAGCCATGTCCAGTGAGGAGGTAGGTAGCATAGAGTCCTGGTGAAAACCAGACAGGTGTGAGGGGGTAGGAGGCCCTGACATCAGGGAGGAATCTTTTGGTGACAGCGCCTTTAGTTGATGCCTGCCATCTTTCTTGCCAGGTGTCTGTTAGATGTTCATTAAGTCTCTTCTTTTCAGCGTTTCTATTATTTGCTGGGTCAGTGGTGAAACCTGCACAAGTAACTGCTCTTCCTTTGGCTATTTGGTAGAGCAACCCATGACGAACAATCTCCAGGTCCAGTGGAAGAGATCCAGTGAGGACCTGGAGCGCATGGGTGCTGACAGTGCGACAGGCACGCGAGGACAGAAGGAGAAGAGAGCGCTGGATAGTTCCTAGGCGCGATCTGTTTACTACGGTATTGGCCTTCTTGTACCAGGCTCCAGAAGCATAGGTGATAACCGGGATGAAAACTGCCTTATAGAAGAGTGACAGCGTTCTCTTCTTTAAGCCCCAATCCTTCCGGGCAACTCTTGAGACTTGGGCAGCATACTTCCTGATCTTAATCCTGAGTTGGTCTAGATGAGGAGTGAAGGAAAGGTTTTTGATCAAACCTAGATATTTAAGCTCTGTTTTTAGTTTTACTGTAACACCATTGACCTTGATTTGGGGTGGTCTTCTCAAATCAAGGGTGCCTTTTAGTAGGATCGAATTGGTTTTCTCTGGGGAGATCTTTAGGTTGTTATGCTCTGCCCAAGCTTGAAGGGTGGAGATGGCCTGGTTGGCAGTTGCTTCTAGTTGGGTTCTGTTATTGGCAGAAAAGAGCATGACCAGGTCATCTGCATAGGCCTGGGTTTGTACATTGTTGAGTTTGGTGTTCAGGAAATCATCCAGCACCAGATTCCAGAGGAGAGGCCCCAGGACAGATCCCTGAGGGCATCCCCTGAAGACTGGTCTGGAGACACTGCAGTGGGGAGCAGACACGACAACTCGCCGGTCCTGGAGATAGGTCTTGATGCATCTATATAAGTTTTCTGGGACATGCGCTCTTCGGAGCCTGCCCAGGACGCTGGGCCACCAGAGGGAATCGAAGGCACCAGCAAAGTCAAAGGAGATTAGTAGAAAGTATTTGGAGTTGCAGTTGGTAGCAGCTTCAATGATTGTTTCCAGTGCATCAATCGTGGAGCGTCCTTTCCGGAAACCGTACTGCTTAGGTGAGGAGAGACCAGCGTCATTGTAGTGGACTTCTATTCTATGGGAGATCATCCGTTCGAGAAGTTTGCTGAAGACTGGCAGCAGTGCAATGGGCCGGTAAGATTGTGACAGATCATGTGGTTTGGTTGCATTCTTCAATATAAGTCTAAGGATTGCAGTCCTCCATTGTGTGGGGAAGAATCCTTGGTGGAGACAGTGGTTTAACAGGTTGAGTATTGTAGTGGGAATAAGTTCAATGGCCTTCTGGACGATTTCTGGATCGAGCATGTCTCTGCCCGGAGCCTTCTTGTTTCTGATTCTAGATGCAGCTAAGTTGAGCTCGGTTGTGGTGAAGGGTTCTTCAATTGCAGTTGTGTGATATGTTTCATTTTCCGTGCAGAGCTGTAGCTGTTCCGGTGTGTGTGGGTCAGCAGGCTGCTGGAATGTAGCGTCTAGAATATTATTGATAGTATCTTGCCACGATCTGGTGTACAGTCCGGTCGGTAATTTTGTGGTTGATACGACCTCACCTCTGGGGAGCTTGTTAGTGGTCACTTTGTACACAATCCCCCAGGGATCGGCGTTCCCTTCAGTGCTTACCAGGGCTTCCCATGAGCGGCTTTTGCGCTGTTTTATTGTTGTGGTATACTGGTTCCTGGTCACTCGATATTGCTGCAGTAAAGCCTCTGTTTCTTCTGGAGGCCATGTTCTTCTTGCACGTTGATAGTTTGATGTAGTTGCGTTCATAAAATCTTCATTGCCAATGACGAAATTTCGAGCCTTTTTCTTTTCCACTCTGCCCGAAACCGATCACAGTCTGCGCAGTACTTTCTCCCACCCATCACGTAACGTTGGCTCGGCTGTACACGTAAACAGTCAAACGTGACTTAATTAAGATATCGCGTGTATTCAAAAATTTGTTGAACAAACCATTTATTCCCACATGCACCACCTTCAGTTTGCGCGGTAGCCCAGTGGTATCGTCCCCGTCCTCCCCACACCGAGTGGAAAATGCCCGGATTCGAATTCCGTCGTTGACACGAGGAACTTTTATGGGCTTTTTTTACCCCGTGACTGAGTTAGTCGGTCTCAGCCGTAGATAGCAAGGTTTTATCCCAGAAACAGTTTTTTTTCGTCCAGCAAAACAGGCAAATCGACCAGAGAATACACCCAATTTATAGACACAATACACATGGGTATATGTAAGAAATTGCCAGATGACCCTAATGTAATACAGTAGAACGTCGATTATACGAACAAATTGGGACCAAGCTTGGTTCGGTTAATAAAATAGTTCAGATAATCAAACATACATGAGAATACCCAGTTTATACGAAACAAAGTGTAATTAGGCCTACAAATAAATTATTGTACACAAGGTTATTGCTACTGTATTTTGAAATATGAAGTATTATAGAACGGTTTGTAAATAATAACCAAAACGTTTTGAAGAAACAATGTATATTACACTGGTGTTCAAAGAAAGTGCGTCACCTAGGAATTTCACATTTCTAACCCTTTTTCGCGATAGTATGTTATATTAATGACTAGCATCACAAATAGAAATATAAACAAAAGATATTTATTAATAGTTAAGGCAAAGCTAAGTAATATTTGACAGGTACTCTCAAAATATTCCAAAATGAGCATTTGCAACCATTATACAACAATTTTGGTAAACACACGACGATTATGGCTGAAATGTTACCAGAAGCCCTCAATTTGCTTCAGTTTATCATTTTAAATTGAAAACAAAATGAAACGTTCAGCAGATGCAAAGTAATATTTAGTTGAACCGCCTCTAGCCCTGATGACAGCAGCACACCGTCGAGGCATTGACAAGATCCATTTCTGAAAATAATCAACTGATATTTCGTGGTTCCAAACACGAATTATGGCTTCCTGAAGTTCACGAAGGGTCTTTGGTTTCTTTCTCTGGCAACAACCGCAGATTCCACACGATGCCAACAGTTCTCTACAGGATTCAGGTCCGGGCTGTTTCCTGGCAAGCTAACAGTTGTAATGGACCGTTCTCCCAACCATTTTTTCACCTGTAACAAATGTAAACACATTACTGACGAATCCCTAATGAAGAAATGAAGCTAAAGTAACTACAGACTTACACTTTTCGCCCGATGACAAGGAGGAGAGTCACCTGAAAGATGCAGTTACTTGACAGGTTGAAATGGTCGCTAATGGTTGACAGCAATTTACCTTCCAATATAGCCAGGTATCCATTGGCATTTACGGAACCTTTTATAAATTGCAGGTGACCTACTCCGCGATACGAAATGCACTTTTGGCTAGTAGGGAATTTCACTGTAGACACCATACAGTCTGGATGGTATTCTTCACCACGTTTACGGCAAATCGATTGTCTCCCATCAGCGTCATGCAGGTTGAATTTCTTCTCATCCGAGAAAATAACTTCCACTGCTCGGAGTCCATTTGATATGCTCCTTACACCAAATTAATCGGGCCTTTTTCATTTTTTTTTTTTTTTTTTTTGTGAGGAGGGGCTTCTTCTTAGAACGACAGGCTACAAGTCCATTTCTGAAGAGGTGTCTTCTGACTGCTACTGCACTTGCTACCACTCCTGTATGTTCTTCTCATTCTCTTTTCAGCTCAGACGAAGAAACTTTGTGGTTTTTAAGGCATAAGCACTTCAAAATGCGGTTCTGTTTTGGCGTAGAGACTCATTTACTTAATCCAGATTGAGACAATCTCTGCACGTAGAGATTTTGTAATTCTGTTGTTCGGTTCCTTGAACAAGCTCTCCAGGGCAGTCCTGAGGGCAAGAGACTGCTCAAGGACAGTACCTTGGGGTCCATGGGATCTCCTGAGTTTTTCCCGGTGCACTCAGTGGCTTTTTGGCGGCGCTCTCAGTTTGGGAGGCATTTTGTTCTGTTGATTCTTTGTTGCCGACCTAGATTGAGCCTGCCTTTCGGATATTGACATTATAAAGTTGTTATTTTTCCTTTTGGCTGTAACCAATCATAATCGACAATCAAAAGTATCCTTTTGATTGTCGATTATGATTGGTTCGTCATTGTTTGTACCTTGCGACTGCGTTTCGCTATTTAAGTTGGATATTTCATCCAATTCCGGATTTGTCGGAGTAATTCAGATTACCGAAACCGTAATCGGTTCAGCGAGGCATAATAGAGACGATGAATATCACTAACAGAAAGTTTGTACTGTTATTTGGAGCCGAGCAACAATCCGGAGAAGTTTTGGGATTTATCCCAGGTTACCGATTGGGGGGGGGGAATAGTGCAGAAAAAGCTTGTAAGACGACTAGACAGCTTTCTTCTAGGGGTTATCGAGGGTCCTAAGAACGATGCTGGTGTTGGTTTGCCTGTAAGATTCATAGGATAATATATGGCACCCTACCATGTAAAGTCTATGGTTAGGGAGGAAGGGAGGAACATTAAAATCATAATTCTTCCACTAACAGCGATAACAAGTCTTCTAAAGTGAGGAGCACGGTTCTTGAATAATCTAAGGAATTTGATCGGAGTAGCCTCCTTTAATAGAGGGGAATTCCCTCTTTAATATGGTGTGTTTATTATTGCTTTCCGATTTCTAGTTTTCAAGAAAACGTTTCCCGAAAAGCGCTCAATTTACCGAGATAGGCGTAGGGCCGGCCACGTGGTTCAACAACGGCGAGCGCAGCTGTGTGGATAACACACTTTAATCACCAAAACATCATAAGCAGCGTGTGTAATCATAAATGTAATCAGTTTTCTGTGCCAACACTATCATTTCAGAGTCAATAAATCAGGATAACACCTGCAAAACAGCTTTGTATCATTCGTGTTGTGGTCAAAAACCAGGATGGCGGCCAACATGGCGTCTCTATTGTCCAGCGAGGTTATGATTGACGTCGCAACGAATTTGATTGGATAATGTCATTTTGCAATATAACTGCTTATGCTCAATATATCTAGGCAGACCTAACGTTTTATATAGTTTCTAGGGTGGGATTGCAGAAGATAACTACTATCCCTCAATTCAAAGATAATATATAACCACATTATAGTATAAGTATAGGCGCTACATACACTGTTGTATATAGTCGATTTTTTAAAACATTCATAATTCTGCTTATTACATCCAAAGATTACATAAAGTCACCTGTAAGTCCAGATTTCTTTACTCTTCCTGTTGGTAGTATCTGCGATCGATGGAATCACAGAATTGACATTTTCTGAAGAGCACATACAAAACGTGACCGTCCAGGTCACGTTTTACTTAGCGCCCTCGATGTCTTCCATAGCATGTATGTATGTTTGTCTTGGGCGGTACCTGGAACGTTAGTTCATCTCCGCCTCGTTTCACTTTTAAATTAGAGGATTCTGCAGAAATGGCCAGAAGTGAACTGGCTGTTTGGCTACCCGGAGTCATCAGGTCGGAAACGCGTCAACACCACCACCACGGGAAGGTAGACCAAGGGGCTATCAACCGAGGGCAGCAGAAGAGAGGGACGCCAAGAGCCCAACAAAGTACGAGCCAAAAATAGTAAAAAAAAAAAAAAAAAAAAAGGAACTTATACAACTATACAAAGATACTGTACAAATGATAACCTCAACAGATTGAGGTAAACACAGATGATACTTTAAAATGTCAAAGTAAAAGTAATCTTATGCATATTAACATAAAAAAAAAAACAAAAAAAAAACAAGTTCAAAGAAAATAATTAAGGATAACAGTACCATTCAACCGACAAAACTTTACACAAGCCCAGAAACAGGTGCATACCTTATAAACAGTTGAGGTTAAATCCAGTAAGTCCTGCAGTCATTAGTAGCAAAGTCACAGTCAATCACCAATAACGAAGTCACAGTCAGTTAACAGCCATCCGAGCAAAGGAGCGCAGGAATTTTCATCGCCAAATTGAGTTGTAGTTGTAGGACACTTGTAGAGTTTCAAAAAAAAAAAAAAAACACAACACACAGAGCACAAGTCCAGAATTGTAGATCTTGTTGAGAAAATGGACGTCATTGCAGTGAAGGTGAAGAGTCTTGAGCTGAATTTGAAACATTCGCATGTGTAGTCATTGCAGAAAGGATTGCGAGCCTTTTATTGAAGGTTGCCTTAGCAAAATCCTGAAAAGCGCGGTAACTCGTGGCATTTGATACAAAATTAGGTTCCAATCCTGATGAAAAGTTGGGAATTGCATTCTGCAGAATTACTCGAAATTCATTGTATGAGGGACAAGAGTACAACACGTGCTGCCAATCTTCCACACCGCCACAATGGCAGAGTTCTGTAGGAGACAAGCGATTTTAAACAATTTCTTACTTAATGATCCGTGTCCTGATATCAAATAGGAGGTAAACAAGTCAAGGCTAAACCAGACTGTAGATTTTTTATCCGTAAGAGAGTCAACTTCAGGAAAAAAACTTACGCGTTACACTGTCCAGTGTTGTGCCATCCCACCTACTCTGCCTCAAGTTGATCAACTCTTGCCAAATTCTTTGTCGTTCAGCTTTAACATCGACTTGAGTGTTAATAGAAATACCAAGGATCTGAGTGGGAATCTGACGTTTCAAGCGATAACATAAGCCTCTGAAAATTACGTAGAAATCGAGTGGTAACGTCAAGGCTAAAACCTGTAAAGCAGGTGTTGAAACTGTTCGACAAATCTTCAAAATACAAAGTAACATTGTACGCTGGATTGACATCAATTTTGATTGAAATTGTACAGTCCGCAACCTATGGAACCAAGCGCCAGCAGCATAGGCAACCATAGGGAGAAACACAGAGTTATAGTAGATTTAAACATCTTCTAGAAAGACCCCACTCAGTTCTAGAAACTCTGACAAGAGCGCCGGTGAAATTTCTGATCTTAATTCGCAGATTGGATAAATGAGGGAGAAAGTTTAACTTGCTGTCAATAGTTATTCCCAAAAGTTTAATTTCCGTTATTAGAGGTATTTGTCTATTGTTTATTTTAACTCTTGATGGTCGACGAACGTCCAATTTAGAGCCAAGGATCATAATTTTTGTCTTGGTAGAACTAATTTTTAACTTATTTTCAACTGTCCATTGTTGAAGATCAGATAGAACTTTCTCAGCGGATATTTCAATAGAAGACCTTGAATTGCCACCAACAAGGACTGTCAAATCATCCTCATATGCCATGATCTTCACGTTGTCAAAGGTTCGGGTAATCCAACCTTGCAGAACAAAGTTCCAGAAAAGTGGTCCTAAAATGGAGCCTTGAGGACACCCTCGAAAGACCTGACGCAAAATTTGTCTGTACTTAGATCTGGCGGTGATAAATCTATTAGAGAAATAGCTCTTAATTAGAAGATAAAGTTGCTGGGAACATTCGGCATGACGTAAACGTTCGAAGGCACTTTCCCACCAAAGGGAATCAAAAGCACCCTCGAAGTCAATAAAGATAGCAAGAGTATACTTGAAACTGGAGTGTTCAACAGCAGAAATGAAGTCTAAAAGGACGTCCTCGCACGACCTTCCAGGAGTGAATCCGTATTGATTAGGCGCAATTATTCCCCGTTCCAATAACAAGTTGTTTAATCGCAGGGCAATTAAACGTTCTAATAGCTTACCAAGG
Source organism: Mastigoproctus giganteus (assembly GCF_048544385.1). Lineage (NCBI taxonomy): Eukaryota > Metazoa > Arthropoda > Arachnida > Uropygi > Thelyphonidae > Mastigoproctus > Mastigoproctus giganteus. Next base: position 110,659,023 of record NC_143586.1, on the reverse strand, counting down.
TTGTCCAATAAGGCTATAGGCCGATAAGACCTCGGTTCCTGGGGGGGGGGGGGGTGTCTGGTTTCCTAATCAGCTTGATAAGGGCTGTCTTCCACAGATCTGGGAAAGTCCCAGCATCTAAACATTTACTGAAAAGTTGTAGAAGTATACTGGGCTTAATCTTGGCGAGCTGTACAATAAAGATACTCTCCAGCATGTCCATCCCTGGGCATTTCTTAACTTTCACTTGTTTGACCGCTGTGTCCAACTCGATGGCACTAAAAGGCTGTCTTAATTGAAGAAACATACAGAGAATTGGCAGAACGAATATTAGTGTGAAAATCAGAGTCGGAGCTCACATTGTCCTGTAGAAAAAGATTATCTAGAATAATATTTACAGAATTCGTCCAGTTAGTAGTCTCCAGACCATTGTATATGATCGATCCATACACTTCTTGTGTAAATAATTTATTTCTTACAATTTTATAAAGTAGCTCCCACGGGTCTGCATTACCAGAGTTGTACACAAATTCTGTCCAAGTTTCCTTCTTCCTGGTAGCAATTGCCTTCACATAATGTTTCTTGAGATCAACGTAATAATTATAAAAGATGCGAACATCAGCCTCAGACAAATAACGATTGCGCTGATAGGTGCGTCGAACGTGGTGGACCTGTTTCCGAAGCGAAGATAATTCTGACGACCACCAGGAACAAGTTCTGGAATTGAGACGTTTTTTCCTTGATGATTTATATGATGCATTAATCAAAATTTTTTGAATCTGTGTCGCAGCTTCAGACACAGACATGTCGTCAAAATAAGAGTTAGTCAGTTTGGAGAAATCAGCATTTACAGAATGTTCAAATATGTCCCAATTAATTTTATTAATTGAGAAGCGAACGTACTCAGGCACACAGATACTCGAATCTGAGGGACGAGAAGGTATGGAGACCGAGAAAGAAATTGCCCGATGGTCACTTGTTGTCCAGTTAGGCTGTACAGTCCAATCGTTGATAGCTAGATTACAGAAGGAATTTGAAAAAGTGATATCAATATTTGATTCTCCGGAGCAGCTGGAGAACGTAGTGAACTGTTGAGGTCTGTTAAAAATCTTCATATTATTATTAATAATAAATTCTTCCAGTAATTGCCCTCGAGCATCAGAGCGTGCACTAAACCAAAACTTAGACTTGGCGTTTACATCCGCTGAAATAAGGACATTATGGGAACCCAGAAAATTCAATGTCGATTCTAAATAATTTAATGAGTTATTTAAGTCTTCAGATGGAGGGAAGTATATTGAGATGATATAAAATGTCATGGTAGAATATGTGACAAGAATACAAGTTGCAGTTTGGTGACAGAGACCATTATCATGTAAGGTGTAAGGTGTATTTAGTGTCAGACGGCACCAGGGTTTCCCCCATCTCCGCGTAGTTTTCATTGTGGGTGTACCAGTTCACTGGAAATGCCAGAGATTTATGGTGCCTTGTACAGTTGTTCATCTGGTCGTTTAGCCGCTGGACCCCTGCTGAGGCCCAACGTTGCCCCACCTTTGCTCCGTGGAGGCAGACCAGGAACCCAGTAGGCTTAAGTTACTCTGGCAGGTCCTGCCACCTAATTTCCTGAGATTTCAGTGGCTAGGACCTAAAAAAAAAAATAAAAAATAAAAAGTTTTATTGTATTTATATTGCATGCATATATGCGTGCATACAAGCACATATATACACACATGCACATATGTACAGCATACATGTGCCAACGTCAATCGTGGGGTTGACGTCACTTGAGTTGGGTGCATATATGCGTGCATACAAGTACATATATACACACATGCACATATGTACACACAGCGTGCATACACATACCAACGTCAATCGTGTGGTTGACGTCGCTTGAGTTGGGCCAGAACGTGGGTGAAGATATTTTGGATGTATTTAAATTTAGGTGTGTGGGGCTTCGCTAGCGTGAAGATAGAGAGGGGGGAGGCTGAAGACAGGGGGGGAGAAAGAGAGAAGTATGGAGCCAACAGCGAAGACAGCCCCCAAGTTTCAGTGTGGCATGTCCATTCCCCCCCCAGAGTATAAATGAGGGGGGGCGAGAGAATCGTCTCCCCGGGGGAGTAGGGTTTAAAGGTGAAAGGGGCTAGGGTGCCCTCTTCAGGCTGCTGTGAGGCTTTGGGAGCTAGGCTGCAGTTTGTTGTTTGTTGTCTCTATTCTTGTCCACTTGATTCAGATTGGGACACTCATAAGGCAATCCCTGTCTTTTTTTTTTTTCGTTGATTCTCTTTTCTTCTTTTTCCCTTCTTTTCTTTATTCCTTTCTTTTCCATTCATTTTCTTTTCTTTTCCAGGAGTTGTCTCTGTCTTATGCGATTTATGTTACTGTACTATCAGTCTCGGTGTATGGCAATTAACACCCTTCTCCTTGTGAAGGGGTCCTGGGCATACTGGGAGAGCGCGCGGTACTCCTCTTCCGTGTCAATGAAATGATGTTCAAGTCCTTTGGGGAGGTAATGGATTTTCGTGATGAGGGTGCATCTGAGGTCTTCGTATTGTGGGCAGTCGTAAAGCAGGTGGTCCCAGCTTTCGACCTCCCCGCACGTGCAATTTGGGTCATCGACGAGGCAGAAGCTGAACAGTTACTAGTTGAAGGGTCCATGTCCTGTGAGTAACGAGGTCAGGTGCAAGCCCGGGAAGAACCAGCCCGGTTGCCTTGGGTATATTTTGTTCAGTTCTGGAAAAAATTTACGAGTGATCTCGCCCTTTGTCGTCTCTGTCCATCTTTGTTGCCACTCCTGAAGGAGGTAGATCTGTAGCCGTGCTCTTTCCGTTTTTTGACTGCTTGCTGGGTTGATTGTGAGGTCCTGATGATTTGCGGCCACTCCCTTTGAGTGCAGGTAGAGCAGTCCTGCTTTCACTGCTTCTAAATCCAGGGGTAGCGCTCCAGCAAGCACCTGCAGTGCAGGTGTGCTTACCGTGCGGCAAGCTCGTGTGGTTGTCAATAGGATGGTCCTATGTGTCATATCCAGGATTTTCTTGTTGGTTACCAGTGATGTTTTGGTGTACCATACTGCAGCTGCATAGATTATTGCTGGGATGAAGGTTGACTTATAATATAGCATTAGCATATGAGAACACACTGCTGAAGAAAGTTGCGAGGTATTTCTTGATTATTCGTTTATTCTCTTCAAACCTTTCCGACCATACAGATCGCCAGTTAGAAGGAAAAGAAATCCCCACTGAAACTCAGCCTAAGTCTAGTCAATCGAATCTAACCAAAACACCAAGCATGCAGCATATTCATGCAACTCAGAAAGATGCCATACAATTGCAGCCGCCACACAACTCATCCACTGATCAGCCCAAACGGAATATACCACCTGCCCAACCCACAGGACCTCAGTCCAAGAAATGTGAAAACACCCTCGATATGCCAATCAACAGATCACCCTTGCAATGCCAGCCTACGACCTGAGGAGAGATCGCGGCGACACAGTCGAAAACTGGAATGCATCCAGCAGAAAAGAAGCAGCCGAACCAGAGCTACCCGCCGAGACGAAGAACAAGCCGATCTTATGCTATAGGAACATTCACCACCTCACAGCTCCAAACAGTAGGCACTACAGCAAAGGCGAAAAGCAGCATATACGTCTCTCGACTTCCCCTTCAGACCAAAGCTGATCAAATCGCGACAGCCTTGAGAGATGAGTGGCAACTTGATGTTGCAGTGGAAAACTACCAGCCAAGCACCGGAGCTATGCCTCCTTCAAGCTCGAATGCGACTGCAGACGGTATCACAACGTCAAAAGTCCATCTATGGCTAGTAGGAACCACCATACGCCCCTTTTACAGGAGAGCGACACGCCATAATGACATGCTGGGAAACGCAAGGGCCCCCAGAAACAAAGACAGCTGACTCGCCTATAGCCACAGCAGCGATCAATCCATCCAAATGGTAGATGCTTCAGTACACGCTCACCTGCTACCTTTCAACCCGAGATGCCTCCCTGTAGAGTCTTCGGAAAGACTACCTGAAAACATAATCCATCAAACTGAGATGCATCTCACTACCAGGATCACATTAAGGGAAACAGCCCGTTCTCGAAAGAAACAATCGACGAGAGTACGGACAATTAATTTCCGAGACTGCTGGGAGGCATTGCGGTACAAGTAAACACATGGGTGGTGTTAGGGTAGCTAAGAATAGAAACAGGTGCATGTATACCTGCGTGTACACCAATGCTAGGAGTTTGGTAAATAAATTTGATGAATTTGAGGTATTGCTCAAAACATCAAAGGCAGATATTGTTGGGATATCAGAGACGTGGTGTCACACAGATATAAGTAACGTGGAACTGGAATTTGGGGAATACAATGCGTATAGAAAGGATAGACAGGACAGGAGGGGAGGAGGGGTTATGCTATTAGTTAAGAAACACATAAAGTCCAAGGAAGTGAAGCCAGTCGACATCGATGGACAGGGCAGTGTCGAGTCAGTTTGGTGTGACATAAGCATAGGGGAATCAAAATTGCGAGTAGGAGTGTGCTATAGGCCTAATGACTCTGATGAGTATAATAAGATATTGTACAGGGAAATAGAGTGGGCCAGTAAATCAGAGAGTCTTATAATGGGGGATTTTAATTTCCCAGATATTGACTGGAATTTGTGGGTTGGTCACTCGCACACTAGCAAGGCTTTTGTGGATTTATTGGATGATTGCTTTCTACATCAGCATGTTCGTGAGGCAACAAGAGGGAGCAATACTCTTGATCTGATTATCAGTAGTGATTCTTCATGCATTAAGAATCTGCAGATAAATGAACCACTAGGTGGCAGTGATCACAGTGTGTTGAAGTGGGATTTACTCAAGGAGGTAACTACCATCAGAGGTAAAGGGAAGGGTTTTTGTTTTCGTAAAGGCGACTATGATGGTCTGAGACAGTATTTAAATTCTATACAGTGGGACCAACTGATGATGTTACCAACAGCAAACTCAAAATGGGAAGCATTCAAGGAACTAATCTTGGAGGCTACCAGACTTTACATACCAACTAAGAAATATTGTTCAAGGTTTAGGCCTAAATGGTTGTCAGATGAACTAATGAGACAGGTGGCAGAGAAGAAAAATGCATGGGATACATACAAATTAATGGGTGACATGGAAGCCTATGATAGATATAAGTTGGTCTGTAACCAAGTCACAAAGGAGATTAGGCAGGCAAAGGCAGATTACGAGAAATCTTTGGCAAGGGATGCAAAGAAAAACAGCAAAGAGATCTTTACTTATGTAAACTCGAGAAGGAAGGGGATGAATCAGATTGGTCCACTTGATATCGATGGGTCAACTGTTGATGATCCTGCTCAGGTAGCTAACAAACTGAATGAATATTTTGCATCGACATTCACACATGAGGAGTTATTCAGCGAGGGGAATGCCAGAGGTGTATTCAACTCTGGCAGTAAGCTAGAGAATCTTGTAATAACTGAGAGTAAAGTGGAGGAGAAATTGTTAAAGATAAATACAGGAAAGGCACCTTGGGTGGATGGGATATATCCAGTTATATTAAAGGAGGCAGCAAAGGAAGTAAGCAAACCCTTAGCCATAATTATGAGACCTTCTTGGACTCAGGGGAAGTACCCATGGACTGGAGATGTGCAAATGTGACCCCAATTCACAAAGGAGGATCAAAGGGCGACACAAGTAATTATAGACCTGTGAGTTTAACTTCTGTTCCTGGATAATTAATGGAGGCACTGGTTAAAGAAGCATTGCAGGATCATCTAGACAAGACTTCAGTCATATCTCAGACACAGCATGGTTTTGTTAAGGGGAAGTCTTGCCTGACCAATTTGATTGGATACTATGATGTAGTCACAAAAGAACTGGATGCAGGGAATAACTTTGATATTATATATTTGGATCTTAGAAAGGCTTTTGATACTGTTGCACATGGAAGACTGCTGCACAAATTGGAGCAGTGTGGCATTGGAGGCAAATTGCTGCTATGGATAAGGGGATGGTTGAGTGGCAGAAGACAGAGAGTGGTAATCAATGGACACTGCTCAACGTGGACTAATGTTATTAGTGGAGTTCCTCAGGGTTCAGTGTTGGGTCCGTTGTTGTTTTCGGTGTTTATGAATGATATTGATGATGGGATATCAAGTTTAATGTCCAAGTTTGCAGATGATACAAAGGTTGGCAGGGTTGTTAAGGACACTACTGATGCTATGCTGCTGCAACAGGATCTGGAAAGGTTGAACAGATGGGCTGAGAGGTGGTAAATGAAGTTTAACATTGACAAATGTAAAGTACTACACATGGGAAACAGCAACCCCAGAGCAATGTATCAACTCTGTGGTACTACACTGACAGTGGTGGAGAGTGAAAAGGACCTGGGGGTAATTGTGCAGGCAGATATGAAGTTCTCTGAGCAGTGCAGACGAGCTGCAAGAGTAGCTCATGGTGTCTTGTCAATGATATACAGGAATTTTTGTAGCAGGGATAAGGAGGTGATTATTCCCTTGTATAAGGCAATGGTTAGGCCACATCTTGAGTACTGTATACAGGTCTGGAGGCCTCATTTCAAGAAGGATGTAGAGCTGCTGGAACGGGTACAGAGAAGGGCAACAAGATTAGTGAATGGAACAAAGGGTTGCTCTTACGAAGAAAGGCTTAAGTTTTGCAAATTACAGAGTCTGGAGACTAGGCACCGGCGAGGTGATCTGATTGAGGTGTATAAGGCTTTGAATGGTTTGAGCATGCTCAATGCCAATGGGATTCTTCATCTTGCTCAGAATAATCACCTGAGAGGGCATAAATTCAAATTGAGGAAGGACGGATGTCGGATAGATGTGCGGAAATTTGCCTTTGGCCGGCGGGTGGTTGGTTGGTGGAACCGACTTCCATCACTTGTTGTTGAAGTTGATAGCCTAAACAAATTTAAAGCTCAACTGGACAGGTATTTCGAACGAACGGAGGGGTGAAATGGGAGTGGTGTGTTTTTTTTTTTTTTTTTGGCTGATGCTGAATAAGCTTGCTTTCTTGCATCATATGCCTCTACTAATGCTAATGCTAATGCTAATGCTAAACTGAGATGCATCTCACTACCAGGATCACATTAAGGGAAACAGCCCGTTCTCGAAAGAAACAATCGACGAAAGTACGGACAATTAAAAGAATCCCTTTGACACCCATGGTCACACTACACTACTGTATTAGAACATTCGCAGTTTAAGGAATAAAATTGAAACCATGGACAAAATTTTGTTATCGAAAGAGTTTGATATGCTTTGCCTCACTTGAACCCAGTGAGCATTACATTGCAGCTACGACTCCAGGTGGCTATGGCTCTGTACTCACATCTAGAAATAAAAGGAGGGGAGGAGGAACGTCACAATTCTACAATCAAGCCATTCTCACCCTTGAGAACAGCATCTCCAGTAACTCAGATGATTACGAGGCGCTCACATTGCTGAAAATGAGTTCTATTTCCATTGAAGTAGTTGTCATTTACATACTTTTTTTTTTTTTTTTTTTTTTTTTTGGTAGTTGTTGGCGCATCGGCTTCTGTGGCCATAGTGCACCTCCCAAGGTTTTTGCAGTACTTTGATCCAAGCCCGAGGCGGGAATCGAACCCGCGACCTTTGGGTTGCCAGGCAGGCACTTTACCCACCTGGCTAGCCCGGTCGGCCATTTACATACCTCCCAATCCTACACCAGAAACAATGCAAGAGGTGACCAACTGGATTCTTCACCACCTCCACAACGAAAATTGTTTGTGGAGATGTCAACTCCCGCCATGTCTGGGAACACATGATAAAATTGCTATTTTCACAGCTTGGCGTGGGTGGCCTTATTATAAAAAATGAAGGCCCCCACAAGGGATACAAACCAACTGGATTTCATTTTCACTTCTATTGGCTGTACCCTGGAGAACCGTTCTCCCCACACGGGGTGGAAAAGGCCCGGGGTCGAATCCCGTCGATGACGCGAGGAACTTTAATGGGCTTTTTTCACTCCGTGGCTGAGTTAGTCTGTCTCAGGCGTAGATAGCAAAGTTTTTTCCCCGGAAACTGGAGTTTTTTGTCCAGCAAAACAGGCAAATCGACCAATGAACATACGGAATTTACAGAGGCTAAATGGTCATTTAGCCGCTGGACCCCTGCCGAGACTCAACGTTGCCCCACTTTCGCCCCGTGGAGGCAGACTAGGTACACCAGTATTATAATTATTCACTCTGGAAGATCCTTCCACCTAATTTCCCGAGATTTCAGTGGCTAGGACCTAAAAAAAAATCATTTAATTAGTTTTATTTCAATTGCAAAGGGCAATGTCGCTTGAAAAGGAAAGGTCTAGACCATGGTGGCGAACCTATGACACGTGGGTCAGATACTAACCCACGAAGGCTTTATAAGTAACCCACGCACACGCGTTTATTGTAATATTGGCCTACTTTTTTTTAATTATAACAAAGAAAAGGTAATCGAAAATATTAAACAATTATAAAATATAAATATGTAATGTCAGATTTATAAAAAAAAAATAAATAAAAATAAATAATAAAAAAATAACAAAAATCCAAGTGGAATGTGGACGTCGTGCGTCGGCAAACAGTGTTCTATTGTATTAAACTATGCGTGTGGGTGACTCATTACATTGTGACATAAACTTGGCGCGATTTGTCGTTGCATTAAAGAATGGAGATGTATCGGGCTAGTACAAAGTTACCAGCTCGCAGTATTGGACTAAGAGGCAGACTTGACGTACGCGTCTAGAAGTGTTAATAATAAATTGATTATAACTTAATTTTTCTATTGTCAAATTTTCTCATCTACATAACCGATGTAAGTATATTAAATGGGCCTACGTTTATAAAAGTTCATCTAAAATTATTGGATCCTACATATATAATATATATGTAGGTTATAAAAATATATATATTATATATATTTTTTGCAGGCGTAGCCTTGAACTATGTTAGTGGTTAAAAAAATGAAAACTAACGGTACAAGCTCCAGACCATATCAAACAGAATGGTTTGATAAATATTGAAAAGAATAAAACAACTGTGTTATTTGTAATGAAAAAGTCACCTCTCGTACACTCAATATAAAAAGACATTTTGAAAAGTTGCATTCAAATCTCGGCTTCTCAACAGACGAAGAAAGGAGAGAATATTTTTTACAAAAGAATAAACAGAATGATTCACAAACAAGTGTTTTAAAAACTTTTTTGACTCCGAAAAATAACATTACAGCTGCTAGTTTTCAAGTAGCCCATTGCATTGCTCGCCATGGGAAACCTCTTTCAGAAGGAGAGTTTGTAAAACAAGCATTTTTAGAATGTAGTGTTACTCTGTTTTCAGATTTTAAAGAAAAAGACTTGATTATAAAGCGTATAAATGAGTTACCAATAAGTCGCAATATTATTAAAGATCGAGTAATAGAATTAGAAAGAAATATTTCTTCTCAAATACATAACGACTTAAAGTCTGTAGAAATGTATTCGATTGCTTTAGATGAGAGTACTGATGTAAATGGTTATGCACAACTAGCAGTTTTTGCTCGATATAATGCAGGCAATATAATGAAAGAAGCGTTAATAAAACTAATAACATTGAAAGGAAGGCGTACCGGTCTTGTTATTTTTAAAGAATTTGATAATGCATTTAAAAAAATGGAAATTGACCTACAAAAAATTGTTTCTGTAACAACAGACGGGACGGTGCTCCCAGTATGGTGGGAAAAAACATTGGTTTTATTCAGCAGCTTAAGCAAAATATTAGACATTCTCTGATAGAATTTCATTGTATAATACACCAGCAAGTTCTATGTGCGAAGCAAGGTTTAAAAACATTTTCTAATGTAATGCCAGTTGTAATTAAAGTTATTAACTTTATAAACGCAAGAGGTCTTAATAAGCGAGAATTTGCACAATTATTAGAGGAAATTGCGTGCCAATATTCTGGGATTTTGACATATAACAATGTTCGATGGCTCAGTTGCGGCCAAGTTCTTAATCGGTTTGTCATTTTATTAGACGAAATAAAGCTCTTTTTGAATGAAAAAAACAATAGTTATGACGAATTTTCAAATATAGATTGGCTAAATGATTTAATGTTCTTATGTGATATCACTCAGCATTTCAATGAACTGAATAAAAAACTTCAGGGACATGGACAAATTGCATTAATGATGTTTGAAAATATCAAAATATTTATGAAAAAACTTGACATCTTTACTAAAGATTTGGAAATGAGCACCATGAAATATTTTCCTCAATTACAAAAACATTTTCAAAACACTAAAGATTTTGAAAATATTCTTGACATTCAAGAAAATGCAATTAAAAAATATTTAACCATTTTGCAAGAAATAAAACAAGCTTTCCATGAGAGATATAATCAATTTAAAAGTTTGGAAAATACATTTTGCTTTATTTTATGCCCACATAAAGCAGAGTACGATACAATGCAGCTAAACGATTTTATGTGGCTAGGTATAACTAACTTAGAAATGGAATTAATTGAATTCCAAAGCAGCATAGTGTGGAAAAATAAATTTGAAAACTTGATTTTCAAAGTAGAAGGAAAATTTTCAGAAAGTAATGCAGATAGGCCTAATGAAGATCCCACACTAAAAGTTGAAAATATTATATTAGACGCATGGTATTCTTTACCAAACAACTGTATGAGGAAACTGGCTAACGCTCCTCTCACAATGTTCGGGTCCACATATTCATGTGAAAAATTGTTTTCCTCAATGAATTTTGTTAAATCTTCCAACAGGAATAAATTTGGAAATGAATTGACTGCAAAATGTATTAAAGTAATGAACACGAAGTATGTACCTAATATTAAGAAACTGTCTGAAAGTAAGCAACAACAAATTTCGCATTAAATATACTTTTATCAACTTTATTACACATACTGTATCTGTAATTATGTTAATTATTAATGAAGGATATTTCAAAATAAAAGCGTTTTCTTTTATTCCTTGCTCATTCAAATACTTTGTGCAGAGGCAATACTGGTCATGATGTAACCTGGTGCGGTTCAAGGTATCAAATCAAGCTTCGATATTTACTTTTTTTTTAGTTCTTCACTTGTAAAAGTTAAAGTTATAAATCAAAAAGGAAACTAAAACCTTTTTTGGATTATTTCAAAAGTGAGAACCAAAAAGATTCAACTGTCAAACTTTATCTCTTAACAAAATGTTTGATGTTTCCAAATAATTGGCACCCTTTTTACCCCCCTCCCCTTTCTAATTGAGGCTACTAACTCATGACTCACGGGCTAGTATTTAAAAAAGAAATAAAAATAATTGACCCACTCTTCAAAAAGGTTCGCCATCACTGGTCTAGAATATGGGCGAAAGTTAATTTTAACGTATTTAAATTTCGCTATATGGGCCATTGCTTGCATTAATATTGAGGGGGGAGAAGGCTGGAGGGAAAAGACAGAAATATGGGGGCAATAGAGAAGATATCCCCCAAGGAAGTCAGTGGGGTAGACCCATGCCCAACCATGAGGGAAAGGGGGGGGGGTCGGCGAGGAGCCGGAAAAGACTCCCTCACCCCGCCGGGAAGAGAGAATGAAAGTGGCCAGGCAAAGTGCCTGGTCCAGATCGCCAGGTGGCGTGTTGGCAGCAAGATGCTGTGGATAGCTAGTGCGGGGGGGGGGTATTTCTGCACCCAAATTAAGCTCCGCCAAGACGATAAGGCATGGGACAGAATCCCGTCAAGGTCTGGTTGTCGCAGTCAATATGTTTTTCTTTCTTTCCTTCAAAGCATTTCTCTCTTAATCTTTCCTTGTACTTTATTTTTTCCCTTTCTTTCCATTTATTTTCTTATTATCTCCTCTGGTTCTTGTAGTGTATTGTCTCTTAAGAGTGGCTGGGTTGGGAGAATTTGGACTGATCGTTGTGGGCTTGTAGACTTGCTGAGAAGGCATGCTGGTAGCTTTACGAGGTGTCAGTCTGTGGTTCTATGGTCGTGGAAGACTTTTTTGTCTTGAAAAGAGCTCCTGCGCAAAGAGTGTGAAGGCACGGTAACGTTCCTCATTTTGCAACATGAGCTGTTCTTGGTTCCTGAGTGTGAACTGGGTCTTTATCATGAGGATACGGCGCAGGTCTTCGTAGGTAGGACATTCATGTATGAGGTGGTCCCAGGTTTCTTCTTCTACACAGTGACACTGCGGTGAATCTAAGAGAGACCAAAGTCGTAGAGTTTCCTCCTGAAGGACCCATGTCCCGTGAGGAGAAAGGTAGTATGGAGGCCTGGAACGAACCATGCAGGTTGGCTTGGGTATATCCGATGTACATCTGGGAAGAATTTCTTCCCAGACGTCATGGCTCCTTTGAGGAAGTCGGACCATCGAGTCTGCCAGGTCTGTCGTTAGACGCCTCTTTTTAGCACTTGTCCAAACCATGCTCCCTTGCGTGGTTCTATCCTTCCTCTTTTCCCCAGCGGAGGACGGTTTTTCCGTTCCCGCTCCCAGCCGCCTCTCTTTGCCTGGTGGGGCATGGCCCTGCCCCGCTGAACACCTGGGGTCGCCTTTCCTATCGTCCCAGTACTTCTGTCTTTTCCCTGGACCCTTCAGTCCACCCCAACTCTACCTAACACGCAACTGCACACACTACAAATTGCAAAATCTAATGTCTAAACTTAATCACGCCCACAATAACCACATTTGGCCTTTCAACTTCAATGCGTAGTCCCCACTGCAATTTTTTTTTCTAGGCCTTAGCCATTGAAATCTCAGGGAACTAGGTGGCAGGGCATGTCAGAGTAAATTTCAAACTACTGGGTCCTTTGGTCCTTAAGGTTGTCACAGACATTCTCTCAGATAAGCCAGACAAGCTGTACTTGCTACCTGTGAGTCTAAAACGCTGATGAAACTGATATTCGGGTAACACTCAAGTCAAGTGGACCCAATTTCGGTAAAGACCGGACGGTCCCAAATTCTCTGCTTGCACCTTCACGATGGTGGGACCGTTAGTAATCCTGGGTATAACCTCCATACACAAGTACATGGTGGGTGACCATCCAGGTGTGAACCAACGTAAGCAGGTGTCGAGGTGTGGCGCCCACACCACATGGAGGAACGCCGGCCCTCTATGTTACCAGGCAGTAATAGGTGGTAGATGACTCTCATCAACCGGTGCAATACCACCACTTTACTTATTGGAGGCTTGAAGTGGTGGAACCCATGTTTAGTCTCTAGAGCTAAGTTCCGGTCAATCCTTCCCCATCTCTTCCATCATGCAGTATGATTGATGACTTTTGAGGTTATGATGAACATCGTGGTGAGATCCAATATTCCTTACATTTCAAGGGTACAGCTCTAAAACGGTGTTCGCAGACCGGCCGCTAGTTAGTACACCGGACCGAACCTATTGGTAACTCTCTAGGAGGCTTCCGGATCAGCTAGTGTATAATTTTGCTACCTCTACTCTGCCCGATAGTGAATGGAGGGAGTCCGAGTAGTGTGTATGCGGGGAGCATTGTCGAAGCCACGTTGTGTCAAGGATGTGGATATATATTCTTACCTTGTGTACGCCATATCCAAAAATTTCATTGCTTCATACAGCATGTCCCACCCACTTTTTCTTACTATTGAATACACCATGAATTGTCAAACTAATAGAGCAAGCTTATCTGCGAAAAGATCTAAACCTCCAAAGCACTTCCTAATTCATTTCACAAATATACGTGGTCTCAATTCTAATCTCAACGATGTCCATTTCCACTTCCAGTCTGCCAAACCCCATGTACTTTTTCTGACAGAATCTCAGTTATCGGTTGATTCAACTACTGCTCATCTCAGATGCCCAAATTATTCGCTGTATAATTCTTTTCGCCTCAAAGGTGGTACTTGTGCATATGTCCATTCTGATATTCCATGTCAGAGACTTGGCAATTTGGAATCTCCTCTCTTTGATCTTCTCTGGCTTAAAATCTCTCTACCTCATTGTGTTAAATTCATCTGTTGTCTCTACCGTTCTCCCAACTCCACTAAACACTTGGAGCTCTTTGACTTTCTCTCTTTGCAACTTGACTTTCTTCAGTCCAACTTTCCTAACAGTGAGGTAATTTTCCTTGGTGATTTTAATGTTCACAACTCTAGCTCGCTTCCGTTTTCTAATCACACCAACCCAGCTGGTCAAGATGCTGAGGCTTTTGTTTGACCTTGAACAGATTGTTCATTTACCTACAAGAATACTGGACAATCTTAACCATACAGCCAACACGCTTTATCTTTTTCTCACAAACAACCCTTCTAATTACACGGTCGAAGTGAGTGGTCATTTAGGCACCTCAGATCGCAACTTGGTGATTGTCTCTTCTCCAATGGAGCCTTTATCTCATGGCTATTCCCAACCTCATATTGTTTCACATTACAGGAATGCAAAATTGGATAACCTGCAAGATTTCTTTTCTTCTTTTCCTTGGTCAGATTACTGTTTCAAAACTTCTGATGTCAACGTTTGCTCAGATTGTGTCAGTGAAATTATACTTGCAGGAATGGAATCCTTTATCCCACACTCCACATTAAAATCTTGTCCTTTATCTAAACCTTGGTTTTCCAATAAATGTGCTAAGGCTATTCAAGAGAAGAACGTTGCATATCATATTTGGCTTGTTTCTAATTCTTCAGTTTCATTTTCTGCCTACACCAAAGCTCGCAACAATTGTAAAGCAGTTTATTATCCAGTCCAAACTAGAGTTTGAACAGGCTAAGAGCAGAAAACTTGCTTCTTGCCCTAATGGTAGCCGAGCATTCTGGTCTCTTGCCAAAGCTATTGGCCGCAACTTTTGCCCATCTCTGCTCCCACCTCTGTCCAAACCAGATGGTCTGTTGTCACTTCAGCCAATGATAAAGCTGACCTGCTAGCATCCCACTTTTCTTTCAACTCATGCATTAACGATCTTGGTAAAACACCTCCGACTATTCCCAACACGCTCCATTCAATTCCTCCTGTGGTCTTCCGTCAAAAGGATTTTGATGAATCTTGATGCTAAGAAAGCTCCAGGTCCCGATGGTATTTCTCCACTTGTTCTCAAAACCTGTGCTCCTGAACTTACTCCTATTCTTTGCCGCCTCTTTTCACTTTCTTATTCCAAAGGTGTTTTTCCTTCTGCTTGGAAATTTGCTCATATCCAGCAGTTTCTAAAAAGGGTGACAAATCCCTCCCATCCAATTATCGTCCCATTGCAATTACTTCTACTCTTTCTAAAGTAATGGAGAAATCAATTAACCACCATATTTTAAACTACCTAGAAACCTTCCGTCTGATCAATGATCGCCAGTATGGATTCCGTCAGTGTCGATCCACTGGTGATATTCTGGCTTATGTTACCCATTTATGGACTAATTCAATGGAAAGGTTCGGTGAAACAAGTATATGCTCTTGACATCTCAAAGGCTTTCGATCGTGTTTGCCATAAAGGTCTTCTAAACAAGCTTCCATCTTATGGTTTGCAACTGTTTTTAGTAATTGGTTATCCAGTTTTCTCTCTGATCGCTCACTGAGGGTGATGGTAGATGGTTCTCTGTCTTCTAACTTCTCCACTAATGCCGGTGTCCCCCAAGGTTCAGTTCTTTCCCCCACTCTTTTCCTCTTGTATATTAATGACCTTCTTCCATTGACTGGAAATCCTATCCATAGTTTTGCCGATGATAGCACATTGCATTCCACTTTCCATTTTGAGAAACCTTGTCCTGCTCAATCAGCTTCAACTTCTCGAAAATCTGCTACCAATTCCCTAAATGCCGATCTTCAGGTAATTCTTCAGTGAGGCAAAGACAACTTAGTTGATTTCAACCTTTCTAAAATTCAGTCTTGTCTTATATCTCGCAAAAATGATTCTTCTGCGCCTATGCTTATCTTTAGTGACATCCGATTTCTAGGCAAAATGTTATATCTCTTTTGGGGATTACCCTGACTTCTCATCTCTCTTAGCACAAGCACATCACAAATATTGCTTCTTCTGCATCTAAAAAAGCTTGGTTTTCTCTTTCGCTCTCGGCGTTACTTTTCTTCCAAACAGCTGCTCACTCTGTATAAATCGCAAACCGCCCTGTCATGGAATATTGTTTCCACATCTCGGGTGGTGCTCCCAAAACCTCTCTCAGGCTTCTTGATTCCATTCAGAAGAGAGCAGTTAGGTTAATTAATGACTCATCTCTAACAGAGTCTCTGCACTCGCTGTCTCATAGACGTACTGTTTCTGCTGCATGCCTCTTCTACAGATACTTCCGTGGGCACTGTTCTTCTGTCTGAATTGTCTTCTATAATTCCTGCTCTCTTTCAAAACAGTCCGAACACGTGCCGCCACAAGCCAACATCCATTTACTGTCCAACTTCAAACTCACAGAGCCACCTTTTCACATTCCTCGTTTATTCATTCAACTGCCGTTTTCTGGAACAACCTTCCTTCATACGTATTTCCTGAAAATTATAGTCTACAAAAGTTCAAGTCCAATGTCAACAAATATCTTCTTTCGTCTTCTCAACCTCCAACCCAAGCACGGTACTAAGTACTATAGGTTATAACACCTCTCGTGTTTGTTGTTTACATAAAAAAAAAAAAAAAAAATACTGGGTATCTGGTCTGCCTCCATGGGGCTAAGTGGAGGCAACGTTGGGCCTCAGGAAGGGTACAGCAGCTAAATGGCCAGACGAACAACGATACACAACATTACACATATACATTATCCACACACTTTGAAATCCCTGGCCTTCCCAGAATCCCGGTGAACTGGTACACCCACGATGAAAGCTACACGGAGATGGGGGAAACGTCTGGTGCCGTTTGAAAACAATATACTTTTCACCTTGTTTAATTTGTTCCAATGAATATCCATATTCCATTAAATTTTTATTCTGCGACTCGTCCATGTTCTCGTCTTTCCCAAGATCTTTGGGAATATCATATATCGATAATGCTAGATTATCTTTCCTAGGAACCACAGTTGAGATTCCTGCTGTTGACAAAGAATCAGAAGTAGAAATAGTGATTATATCTGATTTTGATGCTTTCTCTAATACCACTACTTTGTTTCTTGCTAACCAAAGAGACTTAATTTTAGTAACCACTGATTTTACTTCAGTACTTGTTTTTAATTCACTGTTATCAGTTGCTCTTCTTATCAATATATTATCATTATTACATCTCGGTGATCTTGTCGCTGAAGATGGTGATCTACCTGTAACTTCTGCATATGAACTTTCACGAACAAATTCTTTATCAGGATCTACCTGCTCTATCTCTTTCACTTTCATTAGTTTATTCTCATAAGCTTGCTCTAAGATTATCTTCCTTCCTCAAGAGAATTATAGTAAGAGACTGAACAATCTTTTCTAATAAATTAGCTCTTATGTTAACTTCTTCATTTAAAGCTTTTAATTTTGATTCTCTATTAAAACTGCTGTGCTACGGTTTCCAAATCTGTCCGCTGTCCATGATAATGTTCCCAATATTTTGGGGCTCATTGTTGGTTTCTCCAGAAGGAAAACTCTGCATGTTCTTCCTAATTTTCGAAATTATTTCATAAACTGCAGAACCTTGCTCCTCATCATTATTTTCACTATTCTTCGTCTCACCGTTCGCATCACTATTAGTACTACAAGAATTATCACCTACTTCAACATTAGTAGCTATTCCCCATCAACCTCTTTATCTGCAGTAGGAGTGTGGGCACTTTGAACCCATTTTAGTTCTGGTGGCCACCGCTAGGTGGCGAAGCCGTCGAAACACTTTGATGTAACTGATTACAGACCCATATCGTTGCAAAACAGTCTGACTAAACTCTTCGACACAGCAGTACACAAACATCTCTTCGAATTCTTCAGGCCTTTCATTAATCAGAACCAACATGGTTTCTGCAGTGCCAAGTCAGTAATCATAAATTTGCTTCCTTTCTGGCAATACACCTCTGAAGTCCTTGATAACCACCTTGAAGTTGATGCAGTCTACACAGATATATCTAAAGCATTTGATAAAGTCCCGCACGGACAACTTATAGAAAAACTTAAGCTATATGGTATCCGTGACCCTTTGCTTTCATGGCTACGCATCGTTCCTTGAGCGTTATCATCAATCAAGTGAACTCAGACCGTTTTATACCACTAAGTGGAGAACCTCAAGGCTCTCCCCTAGGTCCTCTACTTTTCATTGTTTTCATAAATGATCTTCCTTCTTTCATCTGCACCTCCAATATTCAAGTTGCTCTCTATGCAGATGATCTTAAGATCTACTCAGCAGTGAAGGAGACAACGGATTCTCAACAGCTTCAATGCGCCCTCAATAAATTCTCTCTGTGGCTATCTCAATGGATTGTCTGCTAACCCCTCGAAGTGCAAGTAATCTCTTTCTCATCCTGCAGATCTCCACAACTAATAAATACGGAGTACACTATTAACTCTGTGATCATCGAAAGGTATGAGCAAGTTAACGACTTGGGGATTCTCTTTTCCAGCAGTGCTAAATTTGATGCCCATGTCCTTAAAATCACCAGAAAAGCATTCAAAACACTGGGTTTTATCAAACCTAAAAGTTCAAAAACTACAGATATGCTGTCATCCTTTATAAAACTATGTCTCCCAATCCTTGAATTCAACTCACCCATCTGGAATCCTCACAAGATAACTTTAATTAACAAAATTGAAGCACTCCAAAAAAATTGTCCCTTACCTTATGTTCCGTAACCTCTATTTTATCACACAGTGTACTATGAATCGCTGTGTGATTACTTTCATCTGAGGCCTCTGTGCACTAGAAGAGTTGCCGACCGGGTGGGTAAAGTGCCTGCCTGGCAACCCAAAGGTCGCGGGTTCGAATCCCGCCTCGGGCTTGGATCAAAGTACTGCAAAAACCTTGTGAGGTGCATTATGGCCACAGAAGCCGATGCGCCAACAACTACCAAAAAAAAAAAAAAAAAACTAGAAGAGTTATTGCTGACATCATCCTTCTAGCCAAAGTAATCACTGGAACTTATGAAGCATCTGATATCCTTAGTAAAATAAACTTCCATGCTCCTTGTAGACAAGTGAGGAACCTTACACTGTTTCGCCTTGACTCTGCCATTACGGATTTTATGAAGTTCAGTTCACTGAACAGAATCAGCAAATCACTCTCTCATTGACTTCTTTGACAACTCCCAATCACTAATGAACTCCATCCACAAGTTTGCCTCTTCTCTTCAAATGCAAAATGACTAGCTCTCATTTTATTATTATTATTTTTCTATTTTCTGCCTAATTAATTTATTTTACCGGTAACTTAACTTAATGCAATCCTCTTTTGTACATGTGATTTTAATGTTTAAATCTATATCAATGTTTATCTTCCTGTTGGATTTCATATTATTGTATTCAATTGTGTTCATTGTTCTGCTCTCAGATACACTTCAGATGGTTATCTGTCGTGTATCTTGTTAATAAAATAAAACTGATTTTGTCAGCGGGTGGTCTGCCACCCGCTGACAAAAGCAACCACGTGACTCTCCTTCCTATGATCCTTTGCGTAATATCCTCTCCAGACTTCGATGTTCTTGACTTCCCATGATGCTTTGCGCGAACTCCGACTTTCTCTTCCACGATCCTTTGCGCACGTCAAACTTCGTTATTTTTTTACTTTATTTTTAATTTTCCTGCTGGATTGCGCCACGTTTTTTTTTTTTTTTTTTTCATAAAAACAACGCGGTTAGATTTAAACCGTAATTAACTTCTTTCAAAGTTAAGTGCCTTAACTATTAGGCTACTGCGATATTTACAACACTGCAAAACTAGTATTAGAACTCAACTCGAACTGATTTTTTAAATTACTGTTATTTGAATAGTGTGTGGTTTTAATTCTTTTTTTAAAGTATTCACGAACAAAGCAATACAAGCAACAAATTAATTAATCAATGGCACTATTTGAACATAATTATTTTTAAAGTATTCATGAGCAATATTTTTAACCAATGGTATTTTGTCAGTTGAAAGTAATTTTCAAATTTATTTTTAATGAAGACAGAATTTAATGAATGAGCTCTTTTTGATACTGAGCTACAGTTGCTTTTGAATAGATTTGATTACGTTTGTACCTCAAAATCCTCGTGAATATCGTTGTTTACCGTACAACGAACAGTCAGAAACACAGTCATGACAAGATTTCACAAGTTCTCTTTTTTTCGAACACAAATTTTAAATTGATTAGTGTTATTATTTGAACGCAATTAATGGTTTTTTTTTTTTTTTTTTTTTTAACCATTTAGCGTACCAACCTAACCTAACCAATGAGACGAATTCTACGGAGAAATTAAAGAGAAATTCTAAGGAAATTCCCCTAAAGTTGTGGAAAATAAGTTAAACATTGTAACTTCCAAGCTACATAACGTTCTTACTATTCTGTTTAAAATTATAAAATCTTCATTGAAGACGCAGTTTTAACGAACTCTTTTATGAATTCTAAAGAGACAATATAAACATGCACAGGTCTTTGCTACTAATTAAGTTCTTAATTCAGATGGCATATCATTATGAGCACAGTCCATTCTTTTTTCCATATAAAATTTTCTGAAAGTGTTCGGCACTTACAGTATGGAAAAATTTTCGAATTCCACAAAAAATTATACGTAAAATTAGATGATGTTAAGTTTAAGTAATTATTTTTAAAGTATTCATGGGCATACCAATAGTTTTAATCAAGGTGTTTAAACTATTAAAACATCAAATTATTTTAAACTGCTTAAATATCAACATGTTAATTAACACAGCTAAATGAACAAGGTAATATTTTCCTGAAAATATAGCGTTATTCATTTATATATGCATTTTTTTTCAATTATTCATGAATTATGAAAAAAGCAATATTTTTTAAATTTCACATCTAAACTAAATAACTGAAACATGGATTTTAATGAACGAAACAGTTTTATTGAGTGTTATATACAAATTTACATGTTCACAAAAAAATTGTCAACCATCTATGGTAAGCCAACACCTCTAACATGGCACAGCGGCAAAACTCACCTTTGCGAAGTGGTAAGTGGAACCCGCAGCCCACTCTACCCGCAACATACATTTGTAGGTCTGAAAACTTAGGGCACATGAACAACTCTAAATTTACAAAAGCCATTCTCAGTTTTTGTAATAAATCACGTTCTATGTGACCACCCTTATAAGCCACCATATATTTACCTGATGAGATGTAAGCATTGTGCACAGTGGTGAGCTGTGAATATTTTAACAATGGGCTCGCACTTTTGCCGACGTTTTGATGTGAAGCATCCTTTGGGGGGGGGGGTACATACCGAGTAAATCTGATCGGTCACGGAATGGTCACCGAGGCGTCTGCCAGAGGCGATTCCCACGCTCACACCACTAGCCTGTGTGGGGCACTCACTAGTAGTGAGATTAGAGCGCGTGACGCATTTTTCGTGACAAGTACGATATCTCGAGTTCTAACTTTTTAGAATTTTTGAACAGTATGACTTCACAATCATACTTCCTGCAGTTATTACTGCAGTAAGTATGATTGCAAGTATTTGTCATATGACTGCAACAATACAAAGATTTGTCAACAATTTCTTTTCGCATACGCAGCTGTTCGGGGCACGTAACATTCCTCAAATGACGCTGTTTTCAGAGACATTTAGATGCATTGCAGTAGCAAGTATATGTCTCTTACTTTAGTTATCATAAATCCATTGTATACTGTCTTCCAGAAATTATGGAAATCTGTGAATGATCAATAAAATATTTACAATAAAAAAGCTCTTTTATTTCGTAATCAATACATAAAAATCAAAATATCTTAAAGAAAAGCGAAGGATGTTTCACATAAAACCATCTACCGCGCGTGCCTGCAGACGTGTGACTTTTTTATTCTTTTTTTTTAACTAGGAAAATATAATGGATACATTTTTTCATGATAAAATTTTAACATCGCGAATAAAAAATAACACGAAATATTTCTCATATCACAAATAACAAAAACTATCACAAAACATTCCACACTATAAAAAATATTACATAAAAAACAAACTATTCGAGAAAAGGTACACAAAAATCACAGATTACATGAAAAAAAATTATTACACAAAAAATATTCAAGAAAAATTTCCAATTTACTTCTATATTAATTTGTTGTCGAACTTTGCTCAATAGCTGAGCGATGATTACAGAAGAATGATTTGACGTAACGATCCGGATCAAACTGAAGCAATGGTTTTCCATTTAGATCAGGGGTGGGCAACTTTTTTCGTCAGCGGGCCGAATGAAATTTTCGTATCATGATGCGGGCCGAATGAAATTTTCGCATCATGATGCGGGCCGGAATAGATTGAACGATTTAATAAAAAAAAATCAGAACCTAAAAAATGTTATATTACTTGAATTACCAAATTATTAATGTATTTTTAAAAAAAAATATCTGAATGTCCAATTATCATTGAAAATGCGGCATTTGGCATCAATATTTATTATTTTTTTTTAATTGGCTCATTTTATGGGCTATAAATTATATTAAATTAAAAATTGTAATAATTAGAAAAGGCATAAAACATAAAATATCTCGCACCAATATTATTTTTTCCCAAAGGAACTTCGTTCGATCGATGCTACAATAATAATTAGGAAATAACTCTTTGACGCTGCGTAGAATCACTTGGTTACTGTTGTACTGGCCGCGATTCCCGATTGAACCGAATTAAGCCGAACGTTTACAGCGAGTGTAGTCAGGTATGGATTTTCTATATTTATGCATTTACCGAGGGGGCCGGATTCAACATCGTCGCGGGCCGGATGTTGCCCCTGATTTAGATGGTCATCATAATCTGCAACGTGTTTAACTGTCAACATCATTCATTCATTCACACAATATTATTCATTGCGCTGAAAGCTCGCTCAGCTTCAGCAGTGCAATGGTTTCAAAGATATTTCTGGCTTTCTTAATTGAAAAGGGAATTTCACTCGATTTTAAAGACAAACTGTCTTAGACAAAATCTCTAAAATCATTAATTTTTATTTCATATTTTATCAGAATTATCCATGGCCAACGGCAACGTCCAAGGCCTATTGGCAGTATAGAAACAAAGCAATAGACAAGGGTAGAAGGTTGCTGTGGATATGGCAAATGAACCTCAAAACCATAAATTTAACGAAACGTCATGCTTTGGAGTGACCTTTACTCTGCCTGGTCATTTTCATTCAGCTCTCTGAACACTACGGGATAAACGCTAATTACACGAAGGATCGCTCCCAATGTAATGGCCAGTTTTAGAACGTCATACGCGAGAATCAAAGGATCCGCGATTCAGATAAACAAAAAAAAAAAGAAAAATCCAAATATAGCCGAAAGGAGCTAAAACGACAACGCTGGCCATTGCTAGACTGTTATGTGACAAATTCGTGTACAGTATTGTGAAATAAAACATATTGCCCTCCGACAACAATCAGAGTACGCACTCAAAAAAAAATGTAACTTCGCCAACACTAAAATCCGACTGTGGTGTATATTCATATTGACACTGGTTTTGCTGAATATTTCACGACTATCTTTTATTTACTAATAATTCTATAAGCGTGGCATCAGTCTAAACTAAAGTAACCAGATCCTTAGTATTGCAATACGGGACATTGGGTGGGATTTTACAACCACCCTAGAAAGAGTATACACACATATATTTTTTATTTATAAAAAAATCACATACAAAATATAAATTAAATACATATACTTCTTTGAACTAAACCTATAAAATAAAATATCACACCTCTTAAAAAAACAAATATAGCCTATATCCCCCCCCCCCACAGAAAGGCTGAAATTCAGTATAGGCATTCCTCACGTTGGACAGACAACTTGTGTGTTCGAGACCAGCTAATATTCGTAAAAACGGACAAATGCTAACATTGTGCTTTTCTCTCGTAGAGACGCTGTCTTCATTTTGAATTTAAAACAATATTTTAAAATTTAGACGAAATAAAAATAGGATAATAAATATAATTATTATATTAAATTTTGAAATATTAAAATTTTGAAATAATTTTTAAGTCAGGAAAGGTACCCCTCGTGTTAAGCTGCATGACGAACAGCATGAGGACATGAACTGAGAAAAATAGTTCTTATTAGAAGGGGAAAAAAACAACACTTATTAGAGGGGTCACGTTTTTATTCAACTTTCATTTTTGTTTAGTAAAAAAAGTTATTTTTTTCTGCGAAATAACACTAACAATAAAAACAAGAGAAATTAAATATATTTTTCCGCTGAGTAATTTTTTCTTAATAATTCTTCATTATTTTGTAGTATTGCTTTCAGCGTTTCTACAATCGGTTTTTTTTTTTTTTGTTGACGTCCACAACATATTTACTACTAAAAAAAACTCTTTCTGTTGTACCATTTGTTCCCGGCAAACATAATGCAAATGATCTGCATTATGTTTGCCATTAAATATGGAGGCTACGTGTGTAATCCGGGACAGTTTGCAATGTGGAGCAAACGACTGAAATCCGGGACTGTACCTATCTGCATAATCCGGGACGTCTGGTCACTTTAGTCTAAACCAGTGGTTTTCAATCGGCGTGCCGCAACAACATTCCAGGGGTGCCACGTAATTTGGGTTTAAGTTACTTAAACTTATTATTTTTTAAATTGATATGTTTATTTCGTTATAAAACGGTGTACAGTATCTTTTTAATTTTCTGGTGATCGTAGGCCGCCGTAGCCTAGTGGTCAGGCGCGCGGGTGCATAAGTACACGTGCCTTGAGTGACCGGGGTTCAAGCCCGTGACTACTGAATACGGTGCTGTTTCTTGTATTCTGTCTATTTGTGAACTCCTCTGACCGTTTGGTCGTCCCGGAGTATAAACAGAAAATTTATTTATTTATTTATAATTGATGTTTACTAGTACCTCTATATAAAGAATAAAATTATTATATACTGTATATATATAATTTGTACTTTTAAATGTAATTTTTATAATTATATTATTGTAATAACTATCATATAACATATATATTTTTAATATTATATATATATATATATATATTATATATATATATATATATATATATATATCACAGAGAGAGAGAGAGAATCGGATCTAACAGGCAAAAAATTGAGTAGTTGAGTAGGGGTGTCGTTATTAAAAAAAGGTTGAAAACCACACTGGTCTAAACAATACTCGGGTGGCCAGTAGCCGGATTAATAAGAATGTGTTACAATTAATTTAAAAAAATTGCTCGTTTATTCATGAAATTCGTTAATCGTCTTGAGAAATGAATATGTCTTCCAAATTTCACTAGCTTCTTTCAAGCTCGGCCCCAATGCAGCTGCATTTGCATAGTTATGCCACTTGGTTTGTATCACGTTCCAGCTCCAACTCAATAAATAAAATAAATTTTACTTGCCTATATAAGGAGCACAATTATTAAAATTAAAACGTGCCAATATTGCTAAACTTTATAGAGATGTGTACAGCATTCGGCGGGGCGAGCGGGGTTGCTCAACCACAGCGCGTGCCGGACGAATGTAATTTTCATACATGTATACTCCATCTGGCCGTGCGTAAGGTGGGGTATACACGTATGCAATTTAATTACTTTTGATATTTCAAAGGATGTGTAAAAACTGGCTTTGAGATAACACTAGCCAAAAAAAAAAATATTTTTTGTCATACCTCCGCAATGAAAATCACCGTAAAAAGTGTCTATCGCGTTTACATCAAAAGATGTACCAACGTTTAATGTAAAAATAAAGGGATATATACGTATATGCAAGTTTGTAGTACAAGTGAAAAAAAATAAAAATAAATAAATAAAAAAACATAACTCACCTAACTTAGAAAAAAAAAAAGCATTAATCATTGCGAAATAATAGTTATATTTCAATAATATATAATCAGCATACCTGTAATTGTCCTGAAAAATGCTTTCTACTAAGGGATTTTCTCTTATATTCCTGTTTACTCTTCCTCACAAGGAACCCAGCAGTGATCCCCCATCATTACAGAATACCAGCGACCTTGGTACCGCATTTCCAACGTGGAAATATCGTGATGAAACAGCGCCCCTTGTTCATCACTCACATCTCCCACATTTTCGGGGAAAAATTCGAGATGGGAATGAAGTAAACGAATTTTAAACAACATTCGACAGCCCATGTTTTTGTCATTTTGAGACATCAACATTTCATAGTTTTCTTCCCTATTACCCAAAAAACCATGGTATACTACCGCCTTAAATGATCGCCAAGCTCTAATTCAACCTCCTTTAACTGGGTTTCAAACACATCGTCTTTTAGGAGTTTCCTAATTTGGGGTCCCACGAAAATTCCTTTCTTAAGTTTGGCATATGTTAAGTTAGGAAACACTTCTCAAGTATGCAAATCCGTTACCTTCTTTATCCTTTATCCGTTACTTTATTCGTTACCTTCTTTATCCTTCACGAAATTTTTCATCAATCCCAGTTTGATGTGCAGGGGTGGAAGAAGAATCTTGTTTGATTCACTAAAGGAATATATTTTTTACATTACATTTTAATGGTATGAACTCGTCCCGCTTGTCCCAACGTTGCACAACACAATGTTCTTCTGTCGCACGGCTGTTCGACAAACACACACAAAAAAAAAAAAAAACCACGAAAACATTTTATGAAAATGTTGTCGTGTGTGTTTCGGGGAAAAATTCGAGATGGGAATGAAATAAACGAATTTTAAACGACATTCGACAGCCCATGTCGAGCCCTGCAAACCAACAAGCAAACAAATAACCTTAAGATCACTGATATGTTCCGACCACAATCCTGGTATTTTATAGCATATAGAACCTTAGACATGCTTTCATGACTTTCTTCAAGTCCAACTGAATGAAACACAGGAACTGATGAAAATTCGTTGCCATTATGAAGCAAAACTGCATTTAAACTTAATTTTGAGGCATCTATGAATAAACGAGATTCATCTCACTTATGCACGAAAGCTAGTTCTTCCAGAAGTCCAATAATGTCTTTCTTCTGTTCTCCGTAGCAAAATATTTCTAAAAATTTTTCATGCCTTTTTATGAAACACTGAAATCTGTTCCTAAGCGTGCTCTCTTCAAATTGTAAATTGTTGCATCGGAATTTGAACCATAGGTAGAAGTCTGATTATGTTTATCACAAGAAAAACGAGGTCAGAATCGATTGCTAAAATTAAGAGAATTAACTTATATCTGTTAAAATAAATCAGTATGGCATACATTACTCGCTAGTTTATGCGAATTTGGCATATTTTGGTAAAACGTAACTCCCTCTATATTTAATAACTGTGACGTGATGTGAAACTATCATGGTGATTTTCGAAATCTACCCAGAAAAATTGGTTAAAAACAGCATTTAAGTTCTTGGAGGTAAAAAATCGTGTTGGCTAGTGTAATTAATCCTAGATAATGGCTAAAATTTCCGCACCTTTATAAATTGTACAGACTTCGCTTTCCCATATATTATAAATTGGGAAAAAAAAAAAAAAAAAAAAAAAGATAATAAAAACACTATTTCTCTGCGTCCTTTGTACTCATTGATAAAATGCCAATCATATTTTGTAAACATATCTAAAAAAAATTCATTGTTTCCGGTTTCACAGGAACCCCATGCAATTTAAATACGTTTTAAAATCAATTCTTTAACTAAACTTAAAAAAAAAACCCCAACTTTTTCCTTCTGTTTTTTTCTTTTCATTTATGTCTTTTTTTCATCTATTCTTTTTTCCTTTTTTTTTCGTTTAATTTTAATTTTTCTGCCACGCACGGGGCACAAGGGCACGGGACCCGATTGGATCCAATCAGACTAAGGCCGGTCCTGAGGAAGCATGTCTTCCACCTTTAGCCTTTCACAAATTATATTTTTCCTACATTTAAAAACTAAATCTACATATTTATAGAATAAAATAAAATTTTCTCTTGAATGAAACAAGAAAGGCAAATTATCTTCATTAAGCAAAATCGTCCCGCTCTCAAGTCAACGTAGTTGATACAGTTAAGCATGACATGGGCACCCATTTCCATTTCCCCGCAAGAGTAAAGACCAGAGAGAACCAAACCAAACTGGCTGAGCCTGGACATTAAGCCGTGTCCAGTGAGCAAGAAACAGGCATTCAGACTGAACTGCAGCCACGGCTTCCACTTAAAGGTGACAGCAAAGCCAGAGGGCAGAAATCTATACGTCTCTCTGCCTTTCTCAGATCTGTGCTATCTCGTTTGCCATATATTTATCAGCTCATCATTAATTATTCTCATATCCACTGACAACTGCTGCCTCGGAACACCCTCCCCACCCAACAGGCACGACCGAACGCCCAAAACGTCAGTGGCAATGCCTCTCCTCAGAAAATACATTAGCCCAGCACAGGCAACCATTAAATCAGCAGGCATTTTCCCTGCTAAAACCTGAAGTGCGTTGGTAGACGTGTAGTGCCGCAAGCCCTGGTTATGCCCAGAAGAGCGAACCTCTGGGCTGACAAAATATGTTTCTTAATGACCATATTCGCAGCCTCTTACACCAAGCCCCGGCGGCATAAGTAATTATGGGGACAAAAACGCATTCAAACACGTTTAGGGAACAACCCTTTAGCTCCCATTTCACTCTAATGATACGCCCAAGCTTGGCATACAGAAGGCGCCTCCGTAGCCAGGTGGGCAGGAGCAGCAGTGCGTAGCACACGCTTCTTGATTAGACCGCGGTTCGAGCCCGTGACCATCAAATACGGAGGATGCGAAAAGGTCAGGAAATGACAACCGCATATCCCCGGAGCAATATGGCCTTAGTTGCTAATGCTCCTAAAAACCAAACAACAACATACAGTAACTTAACCTTTTCTTTTACATATTTAACATGATCAGTAAAAAAACATTCGCTCCTCCAGGCAGACCCCAGGTATTTGACGTGTGTAGAATATCTGATACATTCCCACACCACACAACTGGTGTGTGGGTGTGTATGTTGTTGAAAGGGCATTTTTCCCTTTCGACAACATAATTACTATTTTATTCTTATATATTTGTCATTTATGGTATGCACTCCAAGTCAATAGTTTCTCAAGTACACAACTGACCCTCTCTTCCAATTGCTTCCGGGATTTCCCAGGAACTATCAAAAGCAAGTCATTGGCATGGGGGATAGAGAAAACATCGCCCATGCCATGCTCTAAAAAAATCATTTAATACAATATTCCACACGAAAAGTCCGAGGATCGAACCTTGGAGACAACCAAGTTCCACCTTCCTACCCACCTCCTCCCATCTAAATCTTACAATACCTTACGATCCGAGAAATAGTCCCCAAGAATCCTATATAAATTTGCAGAACAGAGGGCAGTTCTGGCCTTGCGGAGGATGCTCCACCACAGGACATCTAACGCTCCCTTAAAATCAATGAACATACCGAGTACATATCTCCGAGGCTCCACCTGAACTATATCACCCAAGAATCCTATATAAATTTGCAGAACAGAGGGCAGTTCTGGCCTTGCGGAGGATGCCCCACCACAGGACATCTAACGCCCCCTTAAAGTCAATGAACATACCGAGTACATATCTCCGAGGCTCCACCTGAACTATATCACCCAATTTCTTCATGGCATCCTCCATAGAGGAGCCCTTTTTAAAACCATATTGTTTGTTAGAATCAAGTCCAGAAGAAAATCTTCCTATAATAAGCTAAGCCGCTCAAAGATTTTTCCCAAAGCGGGGAGCAAAGCAATCGGACAATCGGTTCGTCCAAAGACCTACTCGGACCCTTGAGGACCATTTTCAAAATCGCAGTCTTCCATAACTCAGGGAATATGCCCTCTCTTTAACATCCACTGTATATATCCAAATGATATTAAGGACACATTAAGTGGAAACGTTTAATAATTTCTGCCTCTTAAAGTTGACCCCGGAGCT
Source organism: Mastigoproctus giganteus (assembly GCF_048544385.1). Classification (NCBI taxonomy): domain Eukaryota; kingdom Metazoa; phylum Arthropoda; class Arachnida; order Uropygi; family Thelyphonidae; genus Mastigoproctus; species Mastigoproctus giganteus. The sequence continues at coordinate 110,629,136 of NC_143586.1, read as the reverse complement.
TTCCCTTTCTTAACAAGCATAACAGCTGAACACAATTCCGCTAGTGAGATGGACACTTCACTCTCAGAAGATATGTGTATTCACTATTTCGTTTTAAAACTTCCGTTTACCAATTACAATTCCCCTCATGAGAATCGGATACAATTAAATTAGCCAAAACCTGCTGGACAGATCGGGCCCAAGTCACCGTATCTCGCTAGCCCTCTGCACGAACGCTATATGTTATAACCTAAAATTAACTTTATCTGTAATAATCTTATATACAGAACCACAAGGATCTCTATTCCCAGAAATTCCAAAAGGACCGCCAGACCATACGTGGTGGAGGCCAGTTCTGTCCTCCACCACGGAACACTACGATTGGGGCATGTTTTCTTTCTCATAGAACGATTTCAAGCCTCTTATAATATAGCAAATACATTTCCACCATTCGTACAGCAGAAAAGGATCCCCAATTGACAATCTCACTAATGGATTCTCTTATATATCTTGCAAACATCGTCCAATTTATACACCGATGAGCCAATACAGTATAACCAAATACCTAACATGATGTTGGTCCTCCACATGCAGCCAAAACAGCTCGTACTCGGCGGGGAGGGGCGCCTCCATAGCCAGGTGGGCAGGAGCAGCAGTGCCTAGCACACGCTTCTTGATTAGACCGGGGTTCGAGCCTGTGCCCACCAAATACGGAGGATGCGGAAAGGTCAGGGAATGACCACCGCATATCCCCGGAGCAATATGGCCTTAGTTGCTAATGCTCCCAAAAACCAAATAACAAACTAATATAACAAACTCGGCGAGGTATCGACACTACAAGATTTCTAAATGTGTCTTGTGGTATCTGGGACCAATACGTAACCAGCAGATCCTTCAACTCCTGTAAGGTCCGTGGTTGAGCTGCTGCTGATCGTAGTTGCTTTTCCAACACCAACCACAGATGCTCGATGGGATTGATGTCTGCGGAATTTGGAGGTCAGGGCAATACCTGGAAGGCTTCCTCATGTTCCGCGAACCAGACTCGAACAATCCGGGCGGAGTGGCATGATGCATTATCCTGCTGAGAGACGGCACCACCAGAGGGGAAGACAGTTGCCATGAAAGGGTGTACCTGGTCAGCAATGATGTTTAGGTATAGGTATGTTGAGGGTCTAACGGCTCCTGGGATTTCTCCCATCTCCGCGTATGTTCTATGTATTGAGTAACAGTACTCTGTCAAAGCCAGAGATTTTAAAAGTGTATGGATCATGTGATATGTAGTGTGTTGTGCCCATTGTTCATCCAGTCTGTTAGTCGCCGGGTCCCTGGTGGGACCCGACGTTACCATACCCAGCCACGGGGAGGCCGACCGGGTTTACCATTACGACAAATCTACTCCAGCAGGTCCTGTGACCTACTTTCCTGAGATTTCAGTGGCTAGGACCTAAGAAGTAAAACACGAACGCGGTCTATTCTGTCAATACCTTTAGAAATTTCTCTAGATTGGGTTATGCGCTGGAAATATCAAGCTTGAGACCTAATAGGTCGGGCAAGAATTTTGGTGTTAATTAAATTTGGACGTGTGGGGCAGATGCAGTGTAAAGTGAAAGAAGGGTAGGGAGACTGAAGGCTGGGGAGGAGGAAAAGGAAGTAAGGGGCCGATGGAGTAGTGGTCTCTTCTAGCAGTGGAGCATGCTCGTGCCCCACCAGAAAGAAAATGGGAGAGGCAGGAGGATGGAGAACAAGTTCCTCTCCCCCCCGCCGGGGGAAAGGGTTAACAGATACCTCGCTAGTGCTGGTTAGAGAGCGCCAAATGGCCTTCTATACGTCGCAAAATGTTAACCTGATAGTGTCATGTCCAGCATTTGGGTCCAAAAGATGAGCCCTATTCCTATTATGGTGTGTCATTTTCTTTAGGGAGCTAAAAGGGATCTTCGTCTTGTAAAGAGCAGTTGGGCAAAGTGGGTGAAGGCCCCGTAGTTGTCCTGCTCCTGTAAAATGCCCAGTTAGTAAAAATGTGGTGTATAATCCGAGAGATAGCATGATGTTTAGGTATTTATTTATTTATTTACATTATTTACAAAAATATATAAAGAGAAACACTCTCTTTTGACAATCATTCGAACCTGTGTAAGAAACTCCAGCAGAAAATGGAGCTTCTCTTACAAAATTGTAAAATACAACACAACTCTCAAGACTCAAAAGTAAAAGAAATGCATGTATGCACACTCAATGATATTTATGTATGCGTGTATATAAGTAGCCTGTTTGTAGCGGCTCCAGGACCTGGGTCCCTCTCTGCAAATTGTGTCTGTCTTGACTACAGAATCTGTGTAAGCAAGGCCTGAAATGTGAGCAGCCAACACCTGAGCAACTATTGCCTGATGCCCGTCCAAAGGCACATAGAGCCAGACATAATCTACTATCTGTGCCTCAGTAGTGCACTAAAATCCCGCATCCACTGGATGTAGTGCAATACCAGTGGATGCCAGCAATCTCGTACTCAGGATGCCCAGTCCTAAATACCAGCAGAATGAAAAAAATATAAAATAAAATAATAAATAAATAGATAAAATATATAAATTATTATTATTATTATTATTATTAATGCATAATATAAGGTTACAAAAGTAACCTTATATTATGCATTAGTGGACCCCCAACTCAATTATTTAGTAAATATATGGGCATGAGCAAATAAAACAGAAATAAGGGCAATAGACAACTTAATGAATAGGATTCTGAAACTTTTAATGGGGACAAACTCTTGGAATGATCTGAATAAGAGAAGGCAATTTTTGTTGAAACATAAAATATTGTATCCAGTTCAAAAACTGAAGTTAAATCTATTCTTAAAAAATCTTAACACTATTTTTGAAGAGTCGAATCTGCAAAGAAATGTCTCACATAATTTAAGGAACCCAAAAGCAATTACTTTACCTCACCCTAGGATACTAAATAGATATGGAGATAGGCACACAATGAATGTAATAAACAACTTGTTGGCTAGCATTGATTTCAGGCTCAGGAGAAGTTATCCCATCTCCAAATTAAAATTCCTTATAAGAAAATTCTTGATACTCAATGACACAGTAGATTAGAATTGATATGCAGATAAACTACCTATGTTTACAGTGTGGAATATACTATGTGTAGTGACTTCTTAGTCTTTTCTGTAAGATAACAAATTTGTACAAAACCTGTAAAGGAAGAATTACAACTTGTTGTCAAGAAATTTACTTTTCTTAACAAGTTCATTTATTGTAAACGAATTCTCTTGATAAATAAATTGTATTGTATTATTATTATTATTATTATTATTATTAAATTAACATAAGGATAGACTCGATAGAGCAGCACTTGTTAGCGAATAATGTAGAAATTGTAGGATTAACTGGATTAACAGGCCAAGATCTAGAGCTTGTTATACAGCAGCTAGAACTTGCATTGAAACTACAGAACAACAAAGAAATAGAACACTATTACATACCAAACAGTAAGAAAACAAAAGACAAGCCAACACTAATTGTGAAGTTTTCAAACCATGTGGCAAAGGAAAATTGGATGAGAAAGGCAAAGGAGATCCGACTAACAGCAAAAGACATATATCAGAACAATAGCAATAGCCCAATCTACATAAATGACCACTTAACAGCCCACCTCAAGCAATTGTTTTGGGAAACAAAACAACTAACAAGAACTCACAGTTACAAATTTTTAAGGCTAAAACATGGCAAAATTTATGTGAAGAAGAATGAATCTTCAAGAGCCATCAGAATTCAGAGTTCAAAGGATTTGCAGTTTATAAAATAGACTCTTTTATTGTGAATAATTGAAATTTTCAGAAATCTAGATTTAAGGTAAAATTAAGACATCAGGTATGCTTTTTGAGGAATCACAGATTTACAATTCACCTTTACATTTTATAAATAATCAAAATATTCAAGCTCTTATAATTGATAAAAAACAATTCTTTATGGTAGCTCTAAATATCAGGTCACTAAGAAAAATTGGTTTAACTTCTTGCAATATATAAATCCAATGAAAGAATTTATCTCTTGTATAGTTTTAACGGAGGTTAACATAAAAAGTGAGGAAATTTCCAATTATAACATACAAGGCTATGATAAGGTCTATATATTGAGAGAGTTGAGAAGGGGTGGAGGAATAATAATATACTATAGAACATGCTTTAGGGCAATACAGGTTTACCACTTAACTCAGTCTTGTGAAAACTGCTGTGTCAAATTATTAGGAGAAGACCCAGAAAACACATTCATGATTTGTGCTTTTTACAGGTCACCATCAGATTCAATAAACAGCTTCCTAATAGAATTAGAAAACATTATTTTGCAATGGGACGACATACAAACAGATAAGACCATACTAGTAGGAGATTTTAATATTAATTTACTAGCCGATGGAACTGATAATGTGATACCCAGATACTCTGCAATCTTAAACAATTATGGATTTGAACATACTGGAACAGAAACTGGAAACTGGAACAGAACATAGGAAACTTGTTAATACAAGAGCAAGCATCATACACAACAAATGTAAATGTTTTTTCAAATAAGATAATACAAATTATAAACAATTCGAGGTTTAATACCGAGAGAAAAGTTAAGCACACAGCCAACAACACAAACACTGGGAGTAGCAGGATTAAGGTTAGGAAACCTTGGATGACTAAAGAAATAGAAGAACTAATGGTACAAAGGGATAAATATTACAGGCAGTATAGAAATTGTCCATCAAAGAAAGAACATTATCACAATTATAAAACACTCAGAAATAAAGTGACAGGTATGATAAAAAAGCAAAAAAACACTTATTACAATCATCTTTTCATGGATAAGCAGATAACACAAAAGGATAAATGGAGCATTATAAATAACATGTTAAGTACAAGGAAGAAAAAGTCAAGGGGAAACCAAATTAAAACACTAGTAGAACAGATTTCTGGTGCAAACAAACAATATGAGGCTGCAAATAGGTTTGCCAAAGCTGTATTAGATCTCAACAGATATTTAATACATTATTGCCAAAATTCCTTTACTCAACAAGATAGGCTTCCTCAGATAATGAACTCTTGTGTAGTCTTAGCTCCACATTATACTGAGATTCTTAAAATTATAGAACAATTAAAGAACAAGAAATCTTGCGGACTGGACTGTATTACAGTAACTGAGGTAAAGAGAAACAAAGAACAGTTCTCTGTTCTCTTGGTAGAGCTAATAGCACGGATGTTAGAGTCGGGAAGCTATCCTACAAACTTACTGTCATTTAAGATAATTCCTATATATAAAAAGGGACCACCAGATGACTTTTGCAACTACAGACCAATAACAATACAGTCAGTTTTAAATAAGATAATAGAAAATTATATATTTTCCCATATAAGCAAATATTTACATCAATATGGACTGTTAAACAACTCTCTATTCTCATATCAGAAGAGCAAGAGCACACAGACATTATTAGAGAACTTAATAGACTCTCTAAACTTACATTTAAACAATAATAACTTCATATTGATTTTATTTATAGATTTGACCAAAGCATATGACCTAATTAATATCCCCATATTGAAACAGAAATTACTGAAATATGGTATAAGGGGAAGACTCAATCAACTACTAGCAAATTATTTAACCAAGAGAAAAATAACAGTAGAAGTAGAAAATACAAAGGAGAAATCTTATAATGTAAAGAGAGGAGTACCTCAGGGCACTCATGCTGGGCCAATCATGTTCAACATGATTTTTTCAGCCTGGTCTGTACTTGTTAACAGGAGAGACTGCTTCTACAGGGATGGGATACACTTAAATAGAAAGGGTGCAAGAATGTTTGCTGAAGCTATCGAGGCAGTGTTAGGCGGGTCGGAAAACTGCTAGATTGGGGGGATACAAGGACTAATAGATTAACAGTAGCCAATGGCAGAGGTGAAAGTGATTCTTGCACTGCTTCTATTGGAATGAGCCGCAGCCTGGAAAATAAGATGCAGGATATTTCAGAGACTGCTGGGAATCATTGGGGTACAAGTAAACACATGGGTTGTGTTAGGGTAGCTAAGAAAAAGAACAGGTGCATGTATACTTGCGTGTACACCAATGCTAGGAGTTTAGTAAATAAATTTGATGAATTTGAGGTATTGCTCAAAACATCAAAGGCAGATATTGTGGGGATTTCAGAGACGTGGTGTCACACAGATATAAGGAAAGCAGAACTGGAATTTGGGGAGTACAATGTCTACAGAAAGGATAGACAGGATAGGAAGGGAGGAGGGGTTATGCTATTAGTTAAAAAACACAAAATCCAAGGAAGTGAAGCCAGTCGACATCGCTGGACAGTGCAGTGTCGAGTCAGTTTGGTGTGACATAAGCATTGGGAGATCAAAATTGAGAGTAGGAGTGTGCTATAGGCCTAATGACTCTGATGAGTATAATAAGAAACTGTTCGGAGAAATAGAGTGGGCCAGTAAATCAGAGAGTCTTATAATGGGAGATTTTAATTTCCCAGATATTGACTGGAATTTGGGGGCTGGTCACTCACACACTAGCAGGGCTTTTGTGGATTTATTGGATGATTGTTTTCTACATCAGCATGTTCGGGAGGCAACTAGAGGGAGTAATACTCTTGATTTGATTATCAGTAGTGATTCTTCATGCATTAAGAATCTGCAGATAAATGAACCACTAGGTGGCAGTGATCACAGTGTGCTGAAGTGGGAGTTACTCAAAGAGGTAACTACCATTAGGGGTAAAGGGAAGGGGTATTGCTTTCGTAAAGGCGACTACAATGGACTAAGACAGTATTTAAATTCTATACAGTGGGATCAACTGATGATATTGCCAACAGCAAATTCAAAATGGGACGCATTCAAAGAACTTATCTTGGAAGCTACTAGGCTTTACATACCAACTAAGAAATATTGTTCAAGGTTTAGGCCAAAATGGATGTCAGAGGAACTAATTAGGCATATGGCAGAGAAGAAAAATGCATGGGATACTTACAAATTAACACATGACACAGAAGCCTATGATAGATACAAGTTGATATGCAACCAAGTCACAAAGGAGGTTAGGCAGGCGAAGGCAGATTACGAGAGATCCTTGGCAAGGGATGCGAAGAAAAACAGCAAAGAGTTCTTTACTTATGTAAACTCTAGAAGGAAGGGGATGAATCAGATTGGTCCACTTGAGATCGATGGGTCAACTGTTGATGACTCTGCTCAGGTAGCTAACAAACTAAATGAATATTTTGCATCGACATTCACACATGAGGAGTTATTCAGCGAGGGGAATGCCAGAGGTGTATTCAACTCTAGCAGTAAGCTAGAGAATCTTGTAATAACTGAGAGCAAAGTGGAGGAGAAATTGTTGAAGATAAACACAAGAAAGGCACCTGGGGTGGATGGGATCTCTCCAGTTATATTAAAGGAGGCAGCAAAGGAAGTAAGCAAACCCTTAGCCATAATTATGAGAGCTTCCTTGGACTCAGGGGAGGTACCCACAGACTGGAGATGTGCAAATGTGACCCCAATTCACAAAGGGGGATCAAAGGCTGACACAAGTAATTATAGACCTGTGAGTTTAACTTCTGTTCCCGGAAAATTAATGGAGGCACTGGTTAAAGAAGCACTGCAGGATCATCTAGACAAGACTTCAGTTATAGCTAGGACACAGCATGGTTTTGTTAAGGGTAAGTATTGCCTGACCAATTTGATTGGATACTATGATGCAGTCACAAAAGAACTGGATGCAGGGAATAACTTTGATATTATATACTTGGATCTTAGAAAGGCTTTTGATACTGTTGCACATGGAAGACTGCTGCACTAATTGGAGCAGTGTGGCATTGGAGGCAAATTGCTGCTATGGATAAAGGGGTGGTTGAGGGGGAGAAGACAGAGAGTGGTAATCAATGGACACTGCTCATCGTGGACTAATGTTATTAGTGGAGTCCCTCAGGGTTCAGTATTGGGTCCTTTATTGTTTTCTGTATTTATAAATGATACTGATGATGGTATATCAAGCTTAATGTCCAAGTTTGCAGACGATACGAAGGTTGGCAGGGTTGTCAAGGACACTACTGACACTATGCTACTGCAACAGGATTTGGAAAGGTTGAGCAGATGGGCTTCGAGGTGGCAAATGAAGTTTAACATTGACAAATGTAAAGTAGTACATATGGGAAACAGCAACCCCAGAGCAACGTATCAACTCTGTGGTACTACACTGACAGTGGTAGAGAATGAAAGGGACCTGGGGGTGGTTGTGCAGGCAGATATGAAGTTCTCTGAGCAGTGCAGACAGGCTGCAAGAGTAGCTCATGGTGTATTGTCAATGATATATAGGAATTTTTCTAGCAGGGATAAGGAAGTGATTATTCCCTTGTATAAAGCAATGGTCAGGCCACACCTAGAGTACTGTATACAGGCCTGGAGGCCTCATTTCAAGAAGGATGTAGAGCTTCTGGAACGAGTACAGAGAAGGGCAACTAGATTGGTGAATGGGACAAAGGGGTGCTCTTACGAAGAAAGGCTTAAGTTTTGCGAATTACAGTGTCTGGAAACTAGGCACCAGTGAGGTGATCTGATAGAGGTGTACAAAGCCTTGAATGGTTTGAGCATGCTCAATGCTGATGGGATTCTTCCTCTTGCTCAGAATAATCACCTGAGAGGGCATAAATTCAAATTGAGGAAAGACAGATGTAGGATAGATGTGCGGAAATTTGCCTTTAGCCAGCGGGTGGTTGGTAGGTGGAACAGACTTCCATCCCTTGTCGTGGAAGTTGATAGCCTAAATAAGTTTAAGTCTCAGCTGGACAGGTATTTCGAACGAACAGAGGGGTGAAGTGGAAGTGGTTATTTTTATTTATGTTACTTTCTTTTTTTTTTTTGGCTGATGCTGCATAAGCTTGCTTTCTTGCATCAAATGCCTCTACTAATGCTAATGCTAACATCTATATAAATGACATATTCGAAGTAATTAAGAACTCCTTTATAAAAATTTATGCAGATGATATAATCTTATATACAATAGGAAAGGACCTAACAAAAATGGCGAATGATTTACAACAGGATGCAATACATTTACAATCTTGGCTGCACGATAATAAATTAGCACTCAGCTTTGAAAAAACTAAATTTTTGGTAATAAGGCCTCCTCATCAAACCTTGGACATTCAACCCTCTATCAAATTGCACAAACATGATTGCCTACATGAACAGAATTTCCAGAATTGCGAATGTCTAACTGTGGAAGAAGTCTCAAATCATTGTTACCTTGGGTTATGGATCAACTACAGTCTAAGTTGGATAATGCATATAACAAACTTGTACAAAAAAATGAGATTTTATGTGTACTTTTTCTACTACATTAAGAATAAGTTAAATCTTAGAACAAAAGTAACCTTATATTATGCATTAGTGGACTCCCAACTCAATTATTTAGTAAATATATGGGCACGAGCAAATAAAACAGAAATAAGGGCAATAGACAACTTAATGAATAGGATTCTGAAACTTTTAATGGGGACAAACTCTTGGAATGACCTGAATAAGAGAAGGCAATTTTTGTTGAAACATAAAATATTGTATCCAGTTCAAAAACTGAAGTTAAATCTATTCTTAAAAAATCTTAACACTATTTTTGAAGAGTCGAATCTGCAAAGAAATGTCTCACATAATTTAAGGAACCCAAAAGCAATTACTTTGCCTCACCCTAGGATACTAAATAGATTTGGACATAGGAACACAATGAATGTAATAAACAACTTGTTGGCTAGCATTGAAATCAGGCTCAGGAGAAGTTATCCCATCTCCAAATTAAAATTCCTAATAAGAAAATTCTTGATACTCAATGACACAGTAGATTAGAATTGATATGCAGATAAACTACCTCTGTTTACAGTGTGGAATATACTATGTGTAGTGACTTCATAGTCTTTTCTGTAAGATAACAAATTTGTACAAAACTTGTAAAGGAAGAACTACAACTTGTTGTCAAGAAATTTACTTTTCTTAACAAGTTCATTTATTGTAAATGAATTCTCTTAATAAAAAAAAAAAAAATTGTAAAAATTATTATTATTATTATTATTAATAACAACAACAACAACAACAGATGGCCCAGTGGTTATGACACCGGACTACCAGCCTGATGGACCTGGGTTCGAGTTCTACCTTGGTGGAAGCGAACCCAGCTCCATCACGCTGGGAGAGCGGTATAATAGTAATAAATTAGAATAAGAGTAATAAATAAATTAATAGCAATAAAAAATTAATAAAATAAACAAACATCCTGAAAGTTGCTCCAAGGGACCTACCTACCCCAAGGTCGGGTTGACAGACTGTGGCGCCCTCTGGCCTCAAACTCTGCCAACCCGACCTTGGTATTGCCTTAGCCGCCACTGCTGAAGCTAAAAAGGTCCACCTCCAATAATGGATGATGTTGCAGAGAAATATTAATCATACTGCATCAAGTGTGGCGAAGAATAAAGTCACTCGCGTTCAGGCCTTAGGCAGAGGGGTCGGTTCGAAAAATCAGGGACGGACTTCCAAGGAAGACAGTGGAGAGAATGGCGCTGTCCCCTGTATGGTTACCACAGACAATCCAGCCCCACCAACTGGAAGTGCTTCCTGCACAACTGTGCTAGTGACTATTGCATGAAGTGGAGCATCGAAATAACGAAGCTGGAGACCGATATGACAACTTATAGAGCGAGACTACATACCAAGTGGCTGGAACGATTCCCAGATATTCATGTCACCGAACAGCGAATAGCGGACCAGAGAATGATCTTCGTCACGAAGTACCTAATAGCCCATGAAATCTTGGAAAAAATTAAGTAGGACACGAGCGATGAACTACAAAGGATAAAGAATATGGAACCAGAGGAGGAAGAACATACCATCCCCAAGGCAGAAGAACAAGAGGAAATACAACCCACAGGAGCTGAAATGGAAACAGACAAGGTCATGTTGTCCAGAATAGAGGATGAGTGGAAGAAGGCCCCAACAGAATTCCAAGGAATGGGTCCCATAAAAACTCAGGTGATACCGAAGCAGAGGCTGAATAGAACCTTGTGGAGAGTCGCAGACCACCTGAATCGGCACATAATACCGCATTACCTCGACAGCAATGGTGCAACACTGGAGGCCATCCACACAGCTGTGTATTGTGCTGCAGTAGCAGCCATGAGGATTAATGGAAGAGAAGCGAAAGACCAGCAGCAGAAGAACCGAAAACAAAAGGAACCACCAGTTTGGGAAAGAAGACTTCAGCAGAAGATAGAAGATAGGCCAATTGACCCAGTACCAATGGGGAAACAGGAGTAAGAAATTAATTGTAAAAGTGAAGAGCATCCTCAAGAGAGAGAGACAGCATCCAAAGCAAACATTAGACAAAATTAAGAGAATAGGAGAGTACTTGGACACATTGAAGCAGAACCTCCTTGCACTCAGCAAGAGACTACGCCGATACAAAGAGAACTCCAAGAGGAAAATAAACAACCGAATCTTCGATGTGAATCTCTTAGGTCTACAGGAATCTCGGAGAAGACGGGAAACAAGGGAATGGAACACCCGAAAAGAAGACTATTGAGGATTTCTGGGAAAACATACGGAGCAGGGAAGTAAAACATAACAGCCGAGCCACCTGGACAGAACTAGAACGCAAGCAAACCAAGGACGTACAAGAAATTAGAGGGTGGGAGATTCAGGAAGAAGAAGTAAAACAGACGATCAAGAACTCTCACAACTGGCGGACTCCAGGAATATAAGGAACTGGCACAAGAAGTTCACTTGCACACACAAGCACCTGGCAGAGCAGTTCATCCAAATGATAAGACAATCCTGAAATTTCTCACTCAAGGCATCATATATCTGAAGCCTAAAGACGAAGATACAAGAAACCCGGTGAAATAGAGGCCAATCTCCTTCCTCCCAACAATGTACAAGACCTTCCGGAGCAATATGGCCTTAGTTGCTAATGCTCCTAAAAACCAAACAAACAAACAAGACCTTCACCAGCACTTGACCAGCTGCATAACCACAAAGATAATGGTCCACTTGGAGAACCACAGCATAATGGCCGAACAGCAGAAAGGATGCAAGCGGCTGAGTAAAGGATGTAAGGAGCAATTAACCATAGATGCTGCGGTTATGGAGTAAGCATACAAGAAGAGCCGTAACATGTACACAGCCTACATTGATTACCTCATAGCTGGCTAATAGAGGCACTGAAAATCTACAAAGTCAATCCGAAAGTGACAAACTTCCTAGGAGAAACGATGGCGAAATGGAGTACCACCATAAAGGTTGCAAACATCACAACCAGGCCAATCCCCATCAGGAGAGGAATCTTTCAGGGAGATGCCCTGAGCCCATTGTGGTTCTGTCTAGCACTTAACCCGTTATCTACCATGCGCAACAGTAGTAAGGACGGATATAACCTCAAAGCAAGAACCTGTACACCCTCACCCACCTGATGTTTATGAATGCCATCAAGCTCTACGCGGGAACCGAGAAGCACCATCAGCAACTACTCCAGATCATCGAAGAATTCAGCAAGGATATTAAGATGAAATTTGGTCTAGAAAAATGCAAGACCCACGGATTGCGCCAGGGAAAATTAGTCAACCGAAACCACCAGCTGCAGAGTGGTAAAGAGATCGAAGCCATGTTAGAGGGAGAGGCCTACAAATACTTGGGGATGAGGCAAGCTCAGTAGTTACAGCACAAGGAAATTAAGGCCTGCCTGATCGAAAAATACCATCAGAGACTCAGAAGCCTGCTGAAAGCAAAGCTGAATGGAGGGAACACAGTTAAAGCCATAAACACCTATGCAGTCCCAGTGCTAACATACTCTTTCAGGGTCATAGGTTGGACTAACACCGAGCTGGAGGATATCGTGAGAAAGACAAGGACAATAATGACCAAGAGCCGCCAACACCACCTGAGAGCTGCCGTGGAGAGACTGGCAATGATCTCCATCAGGCCATGGGGAAGATAGACAAGCGGTATACTCCACTCAACTTAAGCAAGGAGTCCCCCTCAACCAGGAGGTACAAAGAGAGCTAGAAAGCTGGGCAGAGAAGAGACTTCCATGGCAGACACTACAATGATCTCCATCAGGGTCACATAGATAAAATTGCTTCCAATGCATGGCTCATGAGCGGGACGCTCTTCCCGAGACTGAAGGATTAATGCTCGCCATCCAAGACTAGGTAATCAACACCAGGAACTATAGAAAATACATCGCCAAGGAGCCCGGAGTGTTAGATGATACATGTCGACGATGCCAGCTGGCCTCAGAAATAATCCAACACATCACCGCGTGTTGCAAGGTGATTACCCAGACTGAGTACACTCACAGACACGACCAGATAGAGAGGATAATACATCAGAAGCTAGCAAGGAAATACCAGTTGATCGAAGAAAGTGTACTGTAATACAAGTACGAACCCCAGGCAGTACTAGAGACCCCAACCCACAAACTGTACTGGAGTTGCGCCATAATAACGGTTAGGAAAATCCCGCACAACTGACGGGACATAACCTTTGTGGACAACAAGGAAAAGGCTACCTATCTGATTGATATAGCGGTACCCATCACTGGCAACCTGCAGAAAACCCATGAGGAAAAAATCAGGAAGTACACGAACCTAAGACAGGAGATCAAAGAGATGTGGCATATGCAACAAGTAACGACGATCGCGATCATCGTGTCAACCACAGGTATGGTGCCAAAGACCTTACATAATAGCCTAGCTGCAATAGGTCTCCCAGCGAACACCTACAAGGAACTCAAGAAAGTCGCAATCCTGAACACCTGTCGAGGAAATCTCTCACAGTGAGAGATTTCCTCGACAGACAGTAAAACCAGACATTACAATCACCCTGTGTACTTGGTAGCAGTGCCCGTCACGGAGTGGAATCCCCCAATCAGGGAGAAATAATATAAGAGCAGCAATAATAATAATAATAATAATAATAATAAAAACCAGCGGTTGACATCTCTGACGACCTCAGAGATTAAAAGAATTCAAGTCCAAGGTGACTGGTGTAACACAGGGATCACCTGGGCAGCTGCTGGCTAATGGCTGTCCCAAGTTCAAGGAGCCAGGTCCGGATCCATTATTCTGTCAGTGCTCAGCACACTAAAATCCTGCACCCACCGGATGTAGTGCAATACCAGCGGGTGCCAGCAGTCCCGCTCCCAGGTTATCATTAGTAGAGGCATTTGATGCAAGAAAGCAAGCTTATGCAGCATCAGCGGAAAAAAAAACCACTTCCACTTCACCCCTCTGTTCGTTCGAAATACCTGTCCAGCTGAGACTTAAACTTATTTAGGCTATCAACTTCCACGACAAGGGATGGAAGTCTGTTCTACCAACCAACCACCCGCTGGCTAAAGGCAAATTTCCGCACGTCTATCCGACATCTGTCTTTCCTCAATTTGAATTTATGCCCTCTCAGGTGATTATTCTGAGCAAGAGGAAGAATCCCATCAGCACTGAGCATGCTAAAACCATTCAAGGCTTTATACACCTCTATCAGATCACCTCGCTGGTGCCTACTCTCCACACACAACTTTTTTGTTTTCACACACAAAACTCCACATACATTTGCAAAACTTAAGCCTTTCTTCGTAAGAGCACTCCTTTGTTCCATTCACTAATCTTGTTGCCCTTCTCTGTACTCGTTCCAGCAACTCTACATCCTTCCTGAAATGAGGCCTCCAGACCTGTATACAGTACTCTAGGTGTGGCCTGACCATACAAGGGAATAATCACCTCCTTATCCCTGCTAAAAAAATTCCTATATATCATTGACAATACACCATGGGCTACTCTTGCAGCCCGTCTGCACTGCTCAGAGAGCTTCATATCTGCCTGCACAACCTCCCCCAGGTCCCTTTCCTTTTCTCCCATTGTCAGCGTAGTACCACAGAGTTGATACGTTGCTCTGGGTTTGCTGTTTCCCATATGTAGTACTTTATATGTGTCAATGTTAAACTTCATTTGCCACCTCTCATCCCATCTCCTCAACCTTTCCAGATCCTGTTGCAGCAGCATAGTGTCAGTATTGTCCATGACAACCCTGCCAACTGCGTATCGTCTGCAAACTTGGACATTAAGCCTGATATACCATCATCAATATCATTTATAAATACAGAAAACAATAATGGACCCAACACTGATCCCTGAGGAACTCCACTGATAACATTAGTCCACGATGAGAAGTGTCCATTGATTACCACTTTCCGCCTTCTCTCCCTCAACCACCCCTTTATCCATAGCAGCAATTTGCCTCCAATGCTACACTGCTCCAATTTGTGCAGCAGTCTTCCATGTGCAACAGTATCAAAAGCCTTTCTAAGATCCAAGTATATAATATCAAAGTTATTCCCAACATCCAGCTCTTTTGTGACTGCATCATAGTATCCAATCAAATTGGTCAGGCAAGACTTCCTCTTAACAAAACCATGCTGTGTCCGAGGTATAACTGAAGTCTTGGCTAGATGATCCTGCAGTGCTTCTTTAACCAGTGCCTCCATTAATTTTCCTGGAATAGAAGTTAAACTCACAGGTCTATAATTACTTGTGTCAGCCTTTGGGCCTCCTTTGTGAATTGGGGTCACATTTGCACATCTCCAGTCTGTGGGTACCTCCCCTGAGTCCAAGGAAGCTCTCATAATTATGGCTAAAGGTTTGCTTACTTTCTTTGCTGCCTCCTTTAATATAACTGGATAGATCCCATCCACTCCAGGTGCCTTTCTTGTCTTTATCTTCAACAATTTCTCCTCCACTTTACTCTCAGTTATTACAAGATTCTCTAGCTTACTGCCAGAGTTGAATACACCTCTGGCATTCCCCTCGCTGAATAATTCCTCATGTGTGAATGTCGATGCAAAATATTCATTTAGTTGTTAGCTACCTGAGCAGGATCAACAGTTGACCCATCGATATCAAGTGGACCAATCTGATTCATCCCCTTCCATCTAGAGTTTACATAAGCAAAGAACTCTTTGCTGTTTTTCATTGCATCCCTTGCCAAAGATTTATCGTAATCTGCTTTCGCCTGCCTAACTTCCTTTGTAACTTGGTTACAGATCAACTTGTATCTATCATAGGCTTCTGTGTCATGTGTTAATTTGTAAGTATCCCATGCATTTTTCTTGTCTGCCATATGTCTAATTAGTTCATCTGACATCCATTTACGCCTGAACCTTGAACAATATTTCTTAGTTGGTATATAAAACCTAGTAGCTTGCGAGATAAGTTATTTGAATACTTCCCATTTTGAATTTGCTGTTGGTAACATCATCAGTTGGTGTTACAGTATAGAATTTAAATACTGTCTCAGACCATCACAGTCGCCTTTAAGAAAGCAAAAACCCTTCCCTTTACCCCTAATGGTAGTTAACTCTTTGAGTAAATCCCATTTCAGCACACTGTGATCACTGCCACCTAGTGGTTCATTTATCTTCAGATTCTTAATATATGAAGAATCACTACTGATAATCAAATCAAGAGTATTGCTCCCTCTAGTTGCCTACCGAACATGCTGATATAGAAAACAATCATCCAATAAATCCACAAAAGTGTGTGAGTGACCAGCCCCCAAATTCCGGTCAATATCTGGGAAATTAAAATCCTCCATTATAAGACTCTCTGATATACTGGCCCACTCTATTTCCGTGTACAGTTTCTTTTTATACTCATCAGAGTCATTAGGCCTATAGCACACTCCTACTCTCAATTTTGATCTCCCAATGATTACGTCACACCAAACTGACTCGACACTGCACTGTCCAGCAATGTCGACTGGCTTCACTTCCTTGGATTTTATGTGTTTCTTAACTAATAGCATAACCCCTCCGCCCCTTTCTATCTTTTCTGTAGACGTTGTACTCCCCAAATTCCAGTTCTGCCTTCCTTATATCTGTGTGACACCACGTCTCTGATATCCCAACGATATCTGCCTTTGTTGTTTTGAGCAATACCTCATTATCAAATTTATTTACTAAACTCCTAGCATTGGTGTACACGCAAGTATACATGCACCTGTTTCTATTCTTAGCTACCCTAACACAATCCATGTGTTTACTTGTACCACAATGTCTCCCAGCAGTCTCTGAAATATCCTGCTTCTTGTTTTTCAGGCTTCTGTTCATTCCAATAGAAGAAGTGCAAGAATCTCTTTCACCTCGCCAGTGGCTACTGTTAATTTTTTTGTCTTTGTCTCCCCCCAAGCTAGCAGTTTTCCGACCCACCTAAAACTACCTCGATAGCATCAGCAAATATTCTTGCCCCCTTTCTATTTAAGTGTATCCCATCCCTGTAGAAGCAGTCTCTCCTGTTAACAAGTACAGTCCAGGCTGAAAAAAATTCAACCCCTTGAACCTTGCACAGTCTTTTCAGGGCCGAATTGATCGACAAGGCTCTCATCATATACTCCCTCCTATCGTGTCTGGGCAGAATTGCAGACAATTTCAAATTCAACCCTAATTCACGGCTTTTTTTCAACAGTGACCTGTACTTGTGAAGTAATTCTGCCGGTCTCCTACTCTTGATATCATTAGTACCAACGTGTACAACTATATCACCTTTTGTGCCCTTAAAAGATGATATCCGTTCTACAACGTCATCAACCTTTGCCCCTGGCAGACATACCCTGGTCTTGTTCCACCTATCCTTTTTACAAAGCATGTTTCCCGTTTCCCTGACAATAGAGTCACCAACAACTACTAGTTCCTGTGGGACCAGCGCATTCTGCTTTGGGGGTTGCCGCTGCGTTGCCTGATGACCAAGTGCAAACTCTGGCATTGATGTGGGCAGCTGTGTTACCTCTCACTCTCTGTGTGGTTGCTCGCTACTTACTTAGACTTTTCATTTATTCGTACTCTTTTCGCCTTCGCGAGCCTCAGAGGTATGGCTGTAACAGAAATAGTCAGACTAACTCATACTTTTTGTTCTAATTGTAGTTAGTTCGTTTTTACCTTTTTCTTTTGGTTGGTTATCTTAATTTACCTTAACATATTCGCCTCGCCTGTCTGATATCTAGTTCTGCTTTCGTCTAGTGGTTTTCTATAGGACAAAGCCTCGTATACCATAAAAATGAAGAGAGAATGCTATTTCTTCTCTCCATCCTGCAGTTTAGGCTTTTGCGTTGTGATCATTATCGGGTAATTATGTAATTAATTACTGGACACCGCAGTTAACTTCTAATCATGCTTTAACATTTAGCTCTACTACTTTAGTGGTTGAATGTGAGGTTTTGGCAGTAAAAGAAGAAACCTGACTAACACACAAACGTAACAGGGTTTAATACAACAAGAGAAAATTTTACACACTTCACTCAAAAGACATCTTAAGACATTTCATTAATTAGGACATTTCATTATTAAGGTATTTCGTTAAAGATATTTCATTAAACATGTTTATCAAAACAAGTCCAGCAATTATAAGATCAAACTTTTCAACTTTAAGGTTTTTCATCTTCAGTTCCAGTAGTTAACTTTTAATAGGATCAGGTTTAGAAATTAGAAAGGAAACATTTTAACGGTACCATGATTACTATCATTTTTGCACTTCGTACTCATATAAATAAATAAATTTTCTGTTTATACTCCGGGACGACCAAACGGTCAGAGGAGTTTTTACAAGACACACAGAATACAAGAATAGCACCATATTCGGCAATCACGGGCTTGAACCCGGGTCACTCAAGGCACATGTACTTATGCACCCGCGCGGCTACGGCGGCCTTTCTCATTTTAACTTACCAGCTCCAGAGATCACACTGAGTTGATCAGTCAATGGCTGTAGCTCTCCAATTTGCTCGGTCGGCTCTGGCGCTGGCTCGGCAAAACGATGATCAGTTCCTTGCTGGGCTCTTTGGTCCTTCCTTCAGAGTTTTGTCCGTTCCTCTCCGTCCGTCTCCTTTCTCCTTGCGAGGGTCCACTTTTTATGTCCCAAGCTCGCCCACACTGTTTATACAAAACTTTTTTCTCTTTGGCGGGAGCCAAGTCTTAAGATTGTCGATGGTACGTCATGGAAGAGCACTGGGTTCAAAGAGGTATCTACCCACACAAATATCACTGCTTCTTCAAATATCCTCTCCCTTTGCCTTAATTTGCATCTTAAAGTGAACGCGTCCACCCGGTGTTTACAAAAATCTTCCACTTTACACTTGTAAGTGGCTAACTGATATAGCTGTTGCTGGCTAACAACTGTAGGCTTCTTTAACACGTGTTTATTACAGTTATAGCGATTAATCTTTGCCATTTTATTTAGAAAAAAATACGCTTTTACTTGAGGATTTTTACTCTGCCTTGAACTTTTCATTTGGGACTTAAAGTGATATTATATCGAAGCTTTTGAGAGGGATCTAGATAGGACGGGTACAGAAAATTAAGTCGTTGATTTTACTGTAAGTTTGAAACATAGGAAAGGGCAGAATTAGCGCTATAACAGCTGAGAGCTTGATGGACCCCTCAATTTAGTTCCTTCGAGGGCATCCACCCTGTCCTTCAAGCTCTCATATAGGTCCATAACAACGCTGAGTTGTTGCCTGATTTCGATACACTCCTTGCATCGCGCACACACAAAGACATCCCCCATGGCAATATCATGTCCCGTATCTGAATCCTCCACAAACATCATGCAAGCAGTGCATTTTAAAAGGCTGTGATTCAGAAGGCAACTGCTCCCCTCAGCACTTCCATTAGCTTGAGCCTTTTGCTTTGCTGCTCTGGTTTGAGTCACGATTTCTATTAATTACAATAAAATTTCAATTTTAGTTCAAAATTATAACCCTAAAATTGTATCCCAACACAGTTATAACGGTATATATATTTTTCAGTGTCAAGTATTAATTATCTACGAGTTCCCTTTATATAACTTCCGTATCAGTTATGTATTAATTAATTATGTTACGTTTGTAATCGAAGTCGTTATATGTATTTAGTTAAAAGTACAATTTAATTGGCAACGAAGTTCAACAAGTTTAATAGATTCTACCGATCAACTGACAATATTATAACCTATACTAAGCTAACGCTATCTAGTTCGGTATATAACGTATTGTATGACAAGGGCGGCATTTACGAACTGTAAATCTACGGACACTTAAGTATTAATTAACTTTGAAATCTCGCTGTCTCAATTCAGAATAACTTACGATCCTTACTAGGTCTATAAGCTACTTACAGAAAATAATTTGATGTAAAAATTGTTCAATAAAGCGCTAAATATGGCTAAAAAAACTTCTCGTTCAGCGGAGTCGCAACTTGTAACACGTGGATTTGATACACTTACCAATACCTTTATGCAATTACAAGGCCTAGTAAAGAATAAATACACCAGATTAATCAGAAAATCACAAAATAATGCTATACTACTGAATTTAAATCAAAAGTTTTAGAAAAACAATAATTTGAAATCAAAAAATAAGAAAAATCCACTTAGCGGCTTTGATCACGTCTGGCTCCCACTAGCCTCGTCAGCAGGCTCACAGGTTGCCCATGTTTGGGCCCAGCAAAAAAAAAAAAAAAAAAAAAAAAAAAAGAAAAGAAGAGAAATAAATATATAAATAAAAAAAATAAAAAGAATTAAAAAAAATAATAATAATAACCAAAAACAAAATAAAATAAACAAATAAAAAAACTATAAAATATTTAAGGGCAAAGGCCTCATGCTACAAGGTAGAATGACAAACATGTAGGTTAATGCAAAAGCATCATTTTAATACAGATATATACAGTTATACCCAGATATTTATTAACAAATAAAGTACAAATAAAATAAAATATAAGTACAAAAACCAGTAGCTTTCGGAACACGTGTCCCTTTATCAACTGATAAGTTAATATAAAATTTTGAATACACTACAAGCAAAGTGGCACGTTAATCATGCGTCATTGTTGTAGCACGGACGTGTGCTGCCTTACGCCAGTGATCATCCATCAATAAAACGGTTGTCTCTAGGATGGGATGCAGACGCATGCCTTTCTGGCGATTTAATGCCTTAGGGTTGTTTATTATGTTTAGTGACTCTAGCCATAGGCGGTGGCGAAAGTGTCGCGCGTGGTCCACTATCTCAAAGTCGCGCTTGGGGTCAAGATCGTGGTTGGTAGCCCAAAAATGTTCTGCGAGCACGGACTGGTCAGTTTCAGCAAGCCGGATTGCTCTGTCGTGTTCCGTGAGGCGATCCTGGAGACGTCTCGATGTCTCACCTACGTAGCAACTGTTACAGGCCTTACAGGTGATACGGTACACTACATTGCTGCGTAAGACAGGTGTGACAGGGGTCTTCACACTGGAGACAAGTGAACGTAGGTTCACTTGTCTCCAGTGTGGTAAAAATATCGTCGACGTATCTACACCACGTTGTAATAGGTGTAGGTGGGTTCTGGTGTATCTGCTCCTCTAGATCTTCCATGGCGATGTTAGCTACTACGGAACTGACAGGGGCACCCATAGCAGTGCCATGTACTTGTTTGTAGAGTGAGTCTTCAAAGGTGAAGATGCTGCTAGAGAGGCATAGGTTGAGGGCAGTACAGATGTCATCAGTGGATAGTGATGTCCTGGATTGGAGGCTTAAGTCGCTCTCAAGGAGCCTTCTGGCGCAGTGTACGGCCTGTTGGACGGGAATCAGTTCCGGGGAATCAGTTCCCTGTCAGTTCCGTAGTAGCTAACATCGCCATGGAAGATCTAGAGGAGCAGATACACCAGAACCCACCTACACCTATTACAACGTGGTGTAGATACGTCGACGATATTTTTACCATAATACCACGTGGTTCTGAAACGGTACTACTAGAACACCTCAACTCCCTATCCAATTTCATCAAGTTTACCGTAGAATCAGAGGTGAACGGTTCGCTCCCGTTTCTGGATGTGCTAGTGCATCGCGTAGGCCCACGTCTGGAGACCTCAGTATACCGCAAACCCATGTGGTGCGGTCAATTCACCAACTACGGGTCCGGCCACGCTCCAAGCCATCTCAATAGCACTGCCCGCACCCTATTCTCCAGGGCCTGGAGCCATTCCAGCACCGACACAATTAGACGTAACGAGATCTCCTGTGTGAAGGCGGACCTAACCAGATGCGGTTATCCATCCCATGTACTAAACAGATGCTTGTTACAGGCAGAAGAACTTACATCCAACCCAAGACCTCCGAAGCAAGTCGGCATATCGTCCGCCTACATTCCGTACTATCCAGGAGTGTCAGGACGTATCTCGAAGATCCTTAGAAGTTACAACATCAAATGTGTACAATTACCCGGTAGGAACATAAGTTCACTTGTCTCCAGTGTGAAGACCCCTGTCACACCTGTCTTACGCAGCAATGTAGTGTACCGTATCACCTGTAAGGCCTGTAACAGTTGCTACGTAGGTGAGACATCGAGACGTCTCCAGGATCGCCTCACGGAACACGACAGAGCAATCCGGCTTGCTGAAACTGACCAGTCCGTGCTCGCAGAACATTTTTGGGCTACCAACCACGGTCTTGACCCCAAGCGCGACTTTGAGATAGTGGACCACGCGCGACACTTTCGCCACCGCCTATGGCTAGAGTCACTAAACATAATAAACAACCCTAAGGCATTAAATCGCCAGAAAGGCATGCGTCTGCATCCCATCCTAGAGACAACCGTTTTATTGATGGATGATCACTGGCGTAAGGCAGCACACGTCCGTGCTACAACAATGACGCATGATTAACGTGCCACTTTGCTTGTAGTGTATTCAAAATTTTATATTAACTTATCAGTTGATAAAGGGACACGTGTTCCGAAAGCTACTGGTTTTTGTACTTATATTTTATTTTATTTGTACTTTATTTGTTAATAAATATCTGGGTATAACTGTATATATCTGTATTGAAACTATGGACCCCAGTACTCCAGGCCCATTTGTCACCATCATTTTAACGTAGCTGTCTACCAAAGCAGTTAAATTAATTAATTAAATTGGCATCGTTTTGGTTATCTCATATTGTGAATGTCTTCACAATGGCAACTCGTTGTGAAGGCATTCATAATATGAGATATAACTAAAACGATGCCAATTTAATTAATTAATTTTACTACTTTGGTAGATTGCTACATTAAAATGATGCTTTTGCGCTAAAGTACACGTTAGACAAATAAAAATAAAAAATAAAAAAAAATTATAAAAAACTAACTAGTGGCAAAATCACTGTACAAAAGCTCATTACTTCTGAGAAAATAGTATAGTTCAGTTTAGACCGTTAAGTTAATTATAGTTAAAAAACCAAAATATCCTCAGCATATTTGAGACAAAAAAAATATTAATAAATATGTAAGAATAAGACATAGCAAAAGGTGCTTTTTGCACTCAACTCATCGTGACAGTTTGTCAGTTTAACTGTTGACAATTTGTCTTGCCCTTCGAATAGAACCTGTCGCTGCGAGCAGCAGCACAATGAGACCACTTCCCTTTGCAGCCTAAATAGTCCAACAGTCATTTTCTGCAAGCTTCACGATCTTCATGAAAGTCAAATAACTGTTCACTCAAGCTATACTCGTTCTGTCTTATCGCTGGTTTTTTCCAGTGTTAACCACTGGAACTTGACCATGGAAGTTTCCCAGTAGTCAATGTCCCACTTTGTGTAGAACACACTTAAGATCCAATTTAGAAGAAGAAGAAGAAGAAGAAAAACTCTTTATTGCATACAAAACGCACATGCCGTACACAATACCCTTCACGGATAAAAGCCAGGGGTTTACAGTAAAGGCTAATACAAGGTTACAAAGTCTAATATAAGGTTACACAGGCTAATACAATATTGCAGTAAAGGCTAATACACTGTGATAAACAAGGATGAGATAAGAGAAAAAATAATATTACTAATTATACAAGTGTAGGAAACCGAATGAAAAATTTACATATGAACATATATACACAACAGCATGTCATCATGTTCAATTATTCTCCAGGGAGCAGTCCTTTTACAGTGCTGGATTCATCTGAGCAGGCGCAGAAAGTTGGAACATTTAGTGAGGGATCCACGGGAGTGATGGATAGGTCCTTGGGAGCAGGTCCTAGTGTCCTGTGACGTGGTCCTGAGAAGGAAGTGGAAGGAGTAAGTTCTGCCTGTATTTTTTATCCAATGCGAACTTGTAGAGGTCGCCATCCAAGGAGTATATGTACTGCCGCATTTGCACGGGTAAGAAGAGATCGGATAACTTTAACCAGTTTGGGGTGGCCTGGAGGACTGGATTGGCCCGAAGGCTTGGGACTGGGATCCTCCAACCGCAGTTAGCCCAGAAATCTGGTTCCGAAATAACCAACCATCATTTTTACAGAAAAGACGAGTCTTCTCTCATGGATAATGGCAGGAAGACGTCTGATGTTTAGAGCTGCTGCCATCTGGGTGGTCCTTTGTGCAGGGGGAAGCCGGAATTTCCATGTGGCCCACTTCAATAGCCAAAATTCGCCTGCAAAAATCCCTCTTAGATACGTTGCGGCAGTTGAGGTCCAGACTTCTGCTCCATAAAGAATGACCGGAGAGACACATGTCTTGTAGGTATATCAAGGCCTGGTCATGGACATGCATAAGTTGTTGCTTAAGCATCCACTGGAGTTGACAGAATTTTTTTTGCAGGTGGTCTGTATGTGGTAGAAAGGAGAGCTTCTGGTCAAAAATAACGCCCAGGTCTGTGTGTTGCTGAACAGCAGAAATCGCGGATCCTCTTATATTGGGTTGCACCATCGTTGGGTTACGTTTGAGCGAGAAAGTCAACTGTTTCGACTTCCCAGGGTTGATGTGAAGGCCGAAACCGGAGAGGAAGGCCTCGAGGTTCTGGATTTTATGCTCGATTAAGACATTTGTGTTGTCAGCAGTGTCTTCGGGGTTGATAGGAGTGAACAGCTTTATATCATCAGCGAAGGTGACAATATAAGTTCGGCCCGTCACGAAAGGCAGAAGAACAGCTGAGAACAGAATACCAGAGAGGACCCCACCTTGTGGGACTCCAGCTGTAATAGTTCTGGTGTAGCGCCGATTGGCATCGCGAACGATAATAGTCCTATTCCCAAGCATTGACTGAATGAACCAGAGCACGTCTCCGCCAATGAGGTAATACTCACGTAATAGCCTTACCAACGCGTGAACGGATACAGAATCAAATGCTGCCTGTACGTCGATATAAGTAACGGTGATTTCCGAACCGTGCTCAAATGCCTCGAGGATCTTGGTAGTGGTACTGACTAGATTTGTAGCGGTGGATCTTGACCGGGTGGCATAGTGGATCTGCGGTGGTTGATGTGGCATTATTTGGGTGGTTAACGTTTTCAGAAGAGCTTTCTCAAATATCTTTAATAGGCTTGATGCAGAAGCAATAGGACGGAAGTGACTGGGCTGAGAAGCAGAGCGTATTTTGAGCAGCGGTCTTACTAGATAGACATGCCACATAGGAGGGAAGGATTTTTGATGAAGGATTTTGTTGAATAACGACAGAATGGAATCAACAATAAATGTACTGAGGCATTTCAGCATAAACTGAGGAATCCCATCTGCACCGGATGCGGCCGTAGGTGCTAAACTATTTATTGCATCAATCAGTTGATATTTGGTGAGTTGAACTGAATTTAAGAGGTCAGTTGAAATCGGATTGATTGGTAATTCCATTGGTGTAGTGGATTCTGGTTGAGCCGCAAACCTAGTTATGTGGTCGAGCCAACTGCTCAGATTGAGTGAGTGGATGGCGTCCTCTGATTTATTTCTATGGAAGGGCTTCCCTTTATTTATGGTAGCCTCTAGGTGAAGTTTTATTGCCTCCCTCTTGTTCTTAATAAAAAGAGCCCTAGCTCGGGAGAATGCAGTTCTGTCCGAGGGTAAGCCGGAGTTTTTCCACCGCTTGTGCATGTTCTGTTTGACGTGGAAGCTTTCAGAGACTTTTGCACTCCACCAGGCCCTTGAATGCTCTGTAATGGTTAGCTTCTTTGTTGCAGAATAGAGAGAGAGATAGTGGCTATCCATCTTGTCATTAGGTCGATTCCCACTTCAGGGTCGCATTCCTCAAGTACATCCCATGAGATTGACTGGGCTGCATAAGCACACCTTTCAGGATCGAGTATTTGGTATTTGGGCGCTGTAATAGTTTTGGCTGTGACTTTCCTCCTGCCAGAAGTGATGGGCATTTCTGTTTGCACAGAGAGAATGATGGGGTTATGATCAGACTGTATGTTGCTTGTCGGGTTTTGATTAGCTACACAATTTGCTGACGCGAACGCGAGGTCCAATGTGCTTTCACCTCTAGTGGGTGGTGTGCTCACCGGCTTAAGACCTAATATGTCTAAATGCTGACTCAGTCTTCTCTTGAGGGTCCCCAGGGTATTTGGGAGATTGAAATCCCCACACACGATATGCTTCAGTGATGAATGGAGATGGTTAATCAGCCAATTGAGGAGTTCATCAACTACTTGTGCGTCTGGAACTGGTGGGATATACACTGTGGCAATGTCGAGAGAAACGTTCTGGCTGTTGTTGTTTTTAGGTTTTAGTGTGACTAGTACTGCCTCGAAAGAATCGGACTGGCTCGATACTGAGTGGAGGATAGAAAATACCTGCTCATTGAACAAAATTGCTACTCCTCCTCCCCTGTGGTTTTCTCTAGACGTACACACCATCTGATATCCTGCAGGCCAAGTAGAAGAAAGTGTTTCTTCACTGGGATCAAGCCATGTTTCTGCGAAGCAAACAACGTCCATTGAACTGGACAGCAAGAGCTCCTCAACTTCATTCAATTTATTCCTCATGGATCGCACATTTTGAAATAGGAGTTGGAATGAAGCTGGTCTCCTGACCGTGATGAGGGATGTACACTGTCTGGTCCGTCTGTGATGCCTTGCTGGTTTTCGATATGTTGAAACCAGGACAGGGATCGTAAAATTCGGAGATAGAGATGACGAAGATTTTGAGTGGTTTTCAGTCACCGTTGAGTGTCCCTTTTCTGTAGGTATGTTAAGGGCGAAATACGGAATTACCTTTTTGCTATGGCCAATCCCATGTAGAGCAGTTCGGTTGTTAGTTGGGAATAGAAATACATCGTCTAGTCAGAGTATGGACTGTTGTGGACACCTCTCAGGGGTATTTGAGGGTATCGCTTCTTTTCTGCTTCGTGTTTCATAAAATGGCCTGATGATGGTGCCGAGGGGCCATTTGGTACACGTTCCAATCCTTTCAAACTGGCTTCTGTCACAATAGATGCGAAAAGAAGCATAAGATGTGCTACGAGTATTCAGTTTCTGAATCTTTAAATCCAACTGGAGTTCCTCAAACAATTCATCAGTGACGAGTTTTACTGACGTGTCCGGGGCCAAACGCGATACAAACAAACTGCTTGGGGAGAGTCGAGGTGATGATCCAACCGGTTTGAAAAGCTGAAGCTTCGAAACTAGTGCGGTTCCCGTCCAAGAGTTTTTCTTCCTATTCGAACTGTTTTGATTGGTAGTCTGGGCAATTTCCGGTTTGGCGCCCAACACCAAGTTGGTGGCAGACCTGGTAGTGGCCCGGGTTTGTTTAGGACTAAGTGACGAGTGAATTTCTGCGTGCACTTCAAGGGCGTGTGATGTGGCATTTTGGTTTCTGTACTGATCAGGACTTACTTGGTCGGGTGACACATGAACACCGTTTGTTTCCTTGGGCGGGTTTAGCTTGAGCACATTTAAATATGATTTAGCTTTCTCAGAGGGGTGTTCAATGCAGTATCTTGTTCCTCTATTACGCTCACAGACAGTAATAGGCGGCGTGTTAGCGACTCCGCCTTTTAGTCGGTTTTTCGCTTCAACGCCAGAGCTAGTTGTCGGGAAGGATACACGTTCAACACAATCTTTTCCCAATTGAGGAGATACAGTGTCACCATCTCTGCTAGCTAGTTTTGAGGTCTGAGGAGCCCGCAGAAATGATCTCAATGCGGATCTGTCAGAAAGCATAACATTGCTCTTCAGATCTATCATCTCGTCTTTCAATACGCTCATTTCCTTTCTAATTACGTCGTTCTGTGCGCGAAGCTCTTGGTTTATACTGAGTAGAGTGGATAAGCATTTATAAATTTTTGGAAATTTCTCCTCTAAATTGTGCATATGCTCTTCAGCCTGCATAGCAGCAGGGTAAACAAATTGCGTAAATGCTTCAGCTATTACGCTGCTAAGGCTATTCAGGTTGCTGAGATGTGAGGTGTGTGTCTGTTCACTCACGACATCACGGGGCTCTGCGTGTACGGAGCATACGACCGGCATTTTGGCAGTTGTCAGGACAGATATGACAACAACACGATTTGTTTATAATAGCGGTGTCAGGCTGCGTTTGTGAGCTCATGGCTTTTCCCTTACCATGGCTGGGTGGGTCATTTGTCCGGTCTCGCTCATATTCTGAATGAAGTCTACCTTCCTGATCCAAATTACTTTCTTTATTCTGGAGGTCATTAATTTGCATATCGGTGAAACGGTGAGGGGTTACGGAATTGCCCTCTTCCAAAGTATTAAGTATTTCTACCGATGCATTGTCTTCTCTTCGCGGAGGGGGGGGGTATTATCCTTCCTACTGGTCGTTGCTGTGGTTCCTATTTCTTTTCCCTTTACACAACGTTTTCCCAGAAACCCTTTCCTTTTGTTCAGTGACAAGCGAGAGAGGCTTGAATACCCCGAGCATAACAGGCATATTCTGTGCTTTGATTTGCTGCAGATTAAGGTTTCGTCTGCAGAAATATGACAGAGGTCACATGTCCCAGCGGTTACTGTGAGTGTTGTGTTCTTAGTCATCATTGCCGTTAGCAAGCAGCTTCCTGTAATTGCTGAATTAAAAGATTATAAAAATCTCCGAGGAAGGGTAGTGGCCGTTTTCGACTCCTGAGGCTAACTGGTCAAATAGCTGTATTCATGCAGATTCAACGATAACCTTGAAACAAGGTCAGGCGGTTTTGTGGTCAGTATCCATAGTACAATTACTATTAATATAAAAATATTAATATATAATTACCTGATTAAGGCACAGGTCAACGAAGAGTATCACTATGTAACTGGTATCCTTAGGATTATGTAGATACTACACATGGAATTTCTTTCACTATTAAACGCAAACACGGAGCACATAGAGTTTGCGTCCGCGCCGACGTCACTGGAAGCTCTCTGTCATATTTGTCATATAACAACCACATTTTTAAAGTCCAAAGATCCTCTGGAGCACAAAATGCCTTATAAAATTCAACACTGAAATTTGATGCACCTGGTCTCATGCACCTGGACAGCAAGTGATGGAAAAGGAATGATCACAATGTCCCACCGTCTCTCTCAATCTGTGTCCGGCCCTGTCTAGTGACTACCCGAAGTACCAAGCGTATTTCCATATTTGGCACTACTGCTGATACCCATACGAGTGAATACCACTAAAGTCATGTAATTTTTGTCCAAGCTAGTAGTGTAAGGCTTCTTTGTTTATAATACAGGTTATTTTAAGAAACAGCTCAGTAGAACTTTGTGAGAGTTTTATGTACTACTATGCTTCGTTATAATGAAGTTGATAATTGTATATTACAAGTTTTGTTTGTTTGTTATTTGGTTTTTAGGAGCATTAGCAACTAAGGCCATATTGCTCCGGGATATGCGGTGGTTATTCCCTGACCTTTCCGCATCCTCCGTATTTGGTGGTGACGGGCTTCTTGACTTGCTAAAGACACACATTTTAACGGCACTATTACACATTAACACTGTCCACACCAGTGTTAATGTGTAATAGTGCCGTTAAAATGTGGTCAGGACGGTCAAGAAGAAGAGGATCATATAAATAAAGATATTTTATTTCAGGAGGAAGAGGACACTTAGATTTTAAGTAGCTTGGTCTTTGTCTCATTTAAGACACATACACACAAAAATGGATACAGAACCTAACAAGGAACTAACACAGGATTCTGAAGTGGAGGGAGTGTCTTCTGGCGAGTCTGGGGATAAGCCGGAAACCCTCAAAAAACACAAGGGAAAAAGTACTGTTAAAACACTTAAGGGCAGTACTAAGGGTCACAAGCATAAAAATAAAAAACCTGTTGTAACAGATAAAAATGATGAGGACAACTCAAATAAAACAGCTGATAAGGTAACAGAAGTAAGAGAAGATTCTGAAGGGGGTACATCTTCTGACTGAAGATGTCCCCTGTGGTTAAATCTCCAGAAGTGTTCAAAACATTGAAAAGTCGTAAGATTCCTTTGACCCCTAAGCTTGGGTCTTATGGGGACAAGGATAAAAGCAAAAAAACAGTAACACCTGAGCTCGGTTCAACTAAGAACAGAGTAGCTAGCTCCCCAGTTCTTCCTGTAGAGCCTTACACTTCTGGGGAAGCTGCGGTTGTTGCAGTTGAGGCTCCTTCAAAGGGGGTAAGCAGAGATAATAATCAGAATGCAAGTGTAAACCAGGGAGGTGACTCAGTTTTGGGTTCCTCATTTACAGAAGGATTAAATTTGGGAGGATCGTTGGAGGCACCCGTGGTATACTCGGCTGTATCTAGGATGAGAAAGGCCCTTGCAGAGTTTATATCATCTGATTCCAGTAAAATTTGAGGCTCCTTCAAAGGGGGTAAGCAGAGATAATAATCAGAATGCAAGTGTAAACCAGGGAGGTGACTCAGTTTTGGGTTCCTCATTTACAGAAGGATTAAATTTGGGAGGATCGTTGGAGGCACCCGTGGTATACTCGGCTGTATCTAGGATGAGAAAGGCCCTTGCAGAGTTTATATCATCTGATTCCAGTAAAATTACAAAAACAGCTTCAAATCACATCTACGGTCTGTGGACGGACTTGGAGGCTGTAACCACAGCACTACTCATAGATAATGAAAGCCTGAAGGTTCGTTCAGCGGAGCTTGAGATTCGTGCTGGACATTTCGACAGCTTGATGAAAAAACAGTCATGGTCTAGGAGTTTGGCTCCTAGTTCTAAATCGTTTGCAGACATTGTCAAGGGAGGCTCTTCTAAAGTCAATGAACCAGATGTATTGGAATCCTCGGAGGGTCGGGAGAGCTCTGGCAGGCCTGTTCAGAGGGTCCCTGGAGGTTAATCCGATCCAAATAATATTGTCATCTTTCGTCCTTCTGAGGACTCTGAAATTGCTCGAGCCAGGACGTGAAATCTACTGTGACGGAGGCGATCAACAAGGAACATAAAAATATGAAGATCAAAAACATTCGACTTTTAAGAAACAAAGCAGTTTTACTTGAGACAACTTGCCAGGATGATGCCAGTAAAATATCTGACACTTTATCCTTAAAGCAGGCAGGATTGTCTGTTGAGAAGCCTAAATTTTCGAACCCAACCATTCTGATTTATGGAGTCCCCAAAGAGCTTACTAAAGAAGACATCTTAGAGGATTTATTTTATAAAAACTTCCAGGATTATAATATTACTCAAGAAGATGTAAACCAGGGAGTTTCCTTTAGGTTTAATTCGGGTTCAGGCTCTAAGGTAACAAATTGGATTATCGGATTTAGTCCACGTCTATACAAATATTTATTTAATAATGACAGGATTTTTCTGGGTTTTGGATCACATCGCTTCCGAAAATTTACAGTTGTTAATAAGTGCTTTCGCTGTCTTGGGTATGGTCACTCTTCTCAGACATGTTCTCACAATTCGGTGTCCTGTGGTCATTGTGCTAACAGTGGTCATGTTTATGCTGAATGTCCTAATAAGGATAGTCCCCCTCAATGTATTAACTGCAAGAGGAGAGGTCGAGGTTGTGATCACTCGGTACGAGACAGCAAATGTCCGGAATACATTAGAGCTGTGGAAATGACGGACAGGAGAACTTACAATGAATAGGAAAAATAATCTGGAATTTACCACAGATAATTTTGCAAATCAAAAGTGTCTAAAAATTTTACAGATTAACGCACAAAGGTCTAGAGCTGTAGCTGACGAAATCCGAGTGGCTGCTATTGAAAACTGCTTCGATTTGGTGTGCATTCAGGAGCCATATTATTCTGTTCAAGTGGGAGGACTTGTCTATAAAGTCATTGGATATCCAACTTCATGTAGAGTGGTTGCTGCTTCGGATGCCCCTCCCAAGTCTGCGATAGTGGTATTCAATGAGGACATTGTGTTGACCGCCGTTACTGGGAGTGTTCCGCGAACGTTGTTTGTGTTTCAGTGTCATTGATGGAATTTTCCTTTTGCCTGGTTTCTCTCCTGGCACTCTCCTGGCTCAGGTAAACAGAGCCAGGAGAGTGCTGCAGCGAAGTAGACATTTGTCAGTGCAGGATGTACAATTGCTCAGTGAGAATTATAAATCATTGCGTAGAGAGTACCATAGGGAAATCTTCCGTGCTAAGATTGAGTGTTGGCAGAGTCTGATCAAAGAGGTGAGTAATTCAGATCCTTGGGGACTGATTTATAGAATATCTCGTGATAAACTTCTACATGGAGAAATATATAACACTGTTGTGGCCAATGGGAAGGAAACTGACAACTGGTATGATACCGTTGAGCACATCGTCAGGGAACTTTTTATCCCGAGGACAGGTCAGAGTTGGACACAGAAGATCAATCTACAATCCGGCTGGATAATGCTGAGTATGATTTTTGGGAAGTGTACTGTATGGAGTAGAGTTATGGGGCTCAGCTGCAGACACCACAATTAAACCATTAAAAGCCGCTGAATACTGGCTCCTGAAGTGGGCAACCTGGAAGTGTCATCTCCCACCACAGCAGCGCACAACACCGATGGCCAACGCGCTGAATTTAACCAGGTTTTCAGCATTAATGCACGAGAGAAGACTCATCTTCACCGTAAAAATTATTGCCGGGAGAGTCTCAGCACCCAACGTTTGGGACACCGTGTGCTGGCTTCGAGACTACATTTGAAAGATCGGTTCCTCCCTTATCAGAAGCTCCACCTGGTTCAATCCCTGGATGCTGACTTATTTAAAATCATAGATGATAAAAAGTATAGACGGATCATCCTAGATCTGCACGTGGTCTCCAGAACTACCAACTGATCTCAGATCGTTATGGCGGGGCAAGAGACTCTCAGAAAACTGGATTGAGGAAAAGCTTTTGTTATCACAATTTGTTATTTTTGTTATTTTGTATTAGTTTTCCTTTCAAGTCAATGTTATCTGCTATGAGTACTTTTTTTTAATTTTTTTTTTTTTTTTTTTTAATTATATAATTTGCTTATAATTAATCTTTACAATTCCTTTATTATCTCTGCCGTTTGTTAACCCCTGGCATGGTGCCGTGAAGGGTATTGTATGGTCGTGGTACCTGCGTGTACCGGTGAACTGTACAATAAAGATCTTATTTATTTATTTATTTATGTCGGTTCGTCGGAAATATGTCTTTTTTCCCTCCCGGAACTTGGAGTAGCCATTGCTAAATTGAATGTTAAGAAATGCCCAGGTCTTGCTTTGATAGAAAACAAAGTTTTGATAAAATTTTTTGACGTTTGTCCGCATATATTGTTAAAAATGTATAACAAATGTTTGATCCAGAGAAAGTTTCCGAGATCTTGGAAGATTGCTCTGCTCAAGATCCTGCATAAGCCTGGTAAACCTAAGAGGGATCCTCGATCATACAGACCTATTTCTCTTTTGGCTAATCTTGGCAAGTTGTTTGAAAGGGTGCTGGCTCCTCGAATTGTTGATATACTGAATGAAGGTCATGTTATCTCGGATTGTCAATTTGGTTTTAAACGGGGTCACTCAACTGAGGAAGCTATTTTGACATTAATCAATTACATAAAATCCTCTCCTGAGAAGTATGTCTTGGTTGTGTTTGTGGACTTTGAGGGTGCTTTTGATTCTGTGTGGTGGGAGAGTGTGTTAACATCCTTAATAATGTCTCGATGTGACAGATACATATATGGAGTAATTCGTTCTTACTTCTGTGATAGGCTGGTGAGGGTCTGTGCAAAACATCTGACGTTTGGAAAATATATCAGTCGAGGGTGCCCGCAGGGATCTGTTTTGGGTCCTATATTTTGGAACACAGTTTTGGATCAGTGGCTGAATAGGCCTAATGCCTCAAGATGCCTGCAGGTGGCGTACGCGGATCACCTGGTTGTTGGAGTTCCTGGTGGGTCTAGATTGATGCTGGAGCAGAGGATACGAGATGTTCTGGAGGACCTTTCTGAGTGGGCCTCCTTAAACAAATTAAAAATTTCATCTAAGAAAACTAACTTCATGGTGTTTAAAAAACATTTTGATTATAACCGTCCGCCCAGAGTATTGTTAAATGGAAGACCAATTCCTTTTGTGTCTAGCACTATATACCTAGGAGTTATTCTGGATGATAGGTTGGGATTCCATTTGCACGTATCACACCTCAATGATAAAATCAAGAAATTCACGTCTTCGGTGATTAGAATCTCCAAAAAAGAATGGGGACTTAACAAACGAACGATGTCACTGTGTTACAAGACTATCTTTCTGCCAATTGTTGCTTATGCGGCTGGTGTGTGGTCGGGATCAGTGATTAAAGTAAAAATAAAAAACAAACTCATGTCATTACAAAGATCTATGTTGTTGGCCCTATTGCATGCCCCGAGGACGGTATCTACGGCTGCGCTACAGGTAATTGCTGGATCTATTCCTCTTGATCTCTACATTGCATATCGTGGAATGTTATATGCTATGAGAAAAGAAATCCCTGCTAATTATTTGGACATTTCCATCAACCTGGATGCCAGTGTTAAGGAGGAGAAACTTAGAATCTGGAATGAACTAATAGAGATTTGGAGGAATCGGTGGATTTCCTCGGAGGTGGGAGAAATAACTAGGAACATTATTCCTGCTGCGGACTTTGCTACTTCTAAACCAGTTTCGTCATGGTTTTGTCCTTCAATGTTCACCAACTATGTGCTGACAGGACATGGGTCCTTCCGAGACAAATTATGTTCACGGGGTCTGGAGCCAGATCCGTGGTGTTCTTGTAGTGAGGCGGAAACTTGGCTGCATACACTGTTTCATTGCCCATTTTATAATGTTGAGAGGCGTCGTCTTTTCGAACTGATTCCCGATCTAGCTGAAAACAACGTGCAGGAGTTTGTGAATGGAGTGTCTAATTTCCAGGCATTGCAGGTTTTTGCTGCTGCAGTGTTCTCTAAGAGATCAATTATAAGGAACCTATCAGAAAATGAACTGGCAGTGTATGTTGAGAGATTTGCTTGATTGCATCTGGGCTTGGGAGCCTCAGACCTGGAAGCTTTATGTCAGGTCTTGGGCTCCTGAGTATGTGCCACTACGGTGGGTTTTTTTTTTTTTTTTCCGGTTCTTGGGTTTGGGCGGCCCACGACTGGAAAGCTGGCACCCAATAGTATTGCACTTTCTCTGTTGGTTGTAGAATTGTGCTTTGGCACTACAGCTAACAATAGTAGAAACAGGTCCGGCTCCACGTGCCGGGGACGAGCATCGGTTGGCAGCTGTTGATGTCAGCTGCCTCCTGATGGCAAAGTGACCTGACATTAACAACACACTAAACACAAAAACACTTCTTTAATACGTTTTAATCTTTCCTATACAAAATGATGTATTAATTTTAGATATTAGCGTTGAAATTTGTAAACATCTCAAAATTTTTCTTGTTTTGGATACTCTATTTCTTAGCTATCTTATCTATCAGGCCCACTTTACAGTTTTCTGTATTCTATAAATGTACTAGGTGGAGATGGGCATATGCCTAGGAACCACCCCGACACAGTATACACACACACACACACCTTCGGTGATGGCGTTTTTGATTCTCTCTGGTGGCCCGGAATCCTGGCCAGACTTTGGCGCGCCCAAATTCCAGGCAACCTGTTCTGCTGCCTTAGATCATACTTCGATAACAGAAGGATTACAGTGACTGCTCCCTTTGTCACTCTCTCCAGGCAGGTCCACAGAGGCTGTCCCCAGGGATCAGTTCTGGGGCCCTTTCTGTGGACGCTTGTGCTGGATGAGTTCCTCAATATGGAAATCCCTAATATAAGAACGCAGACATACGCCGATGATCTTATACTGATGCTGCAGGCTAATAGCAGGACACAGCTGGAGACCCATGCAAATCAAGCCATTTCTGTTCTGCAAGAATGGGCAAATGGGAACCTACTGAACATCTCACCGGAAAAACACATTCAATACTCCTCAAGGGCTCCCTTGATCCCAGGAGGCCTCCCCAGATCAAGATAAATGGAACAACCATTAAATTCCAAACAGAAGTCAAGTATCTTGGCGTTATCCTCGATAGACACCTCAACTTCACACCGCATCTTAGTTACCTCAGAGTAAAATTCAGGAAATATTCCGGCCTATTCGCTAGAGTTACATGCAGAGACTGGGGTCTGAAGAAGAGGGCGCTCGCCATCCTCTACAAGGTATTCTTCATCCCGGCACTGGCTTATGCAGCGGGAGCTTGGTACGCTAAGGCAAGCACTGCTGTTAACAGAAGGAAATTGGAAACCATCCACCGAATAATTCTCCTCACAACAACCAGAGCATGCTGCACGGTGAGCACCCACGCTCTCCAGGTCCTTGCGGGATGTCTCCCTCTGGACTTGGAGATTGTCAGCCGTGGGCTGCTGCACCAACACGCCAAAGGAAGGGTAATCACACATTTGGGATACACTACGGACCCAACTCTGACTTGACCATAGGAAAAAAGACGTCTTACAGACCACATGAGAACAGTGTGGCAGAATCGGTGGAATGACTCCACTAAAGGCCGCATAACCAGAAGCTTCATACCAGACATTGGACGTGTTTACCCTTTTTCCCCGAACTGGTACTCTCCTGGACTTCATACCACTTACCTGCTGACAGGGCATGGCTCCTTCAGGAAGAAGCTACACGATTTTGGAATCTCGGACATAGCGCAGTGTAGATGCGGACAAGAAGAAACTTGGGAGCACCTGCTCTACGAATGTAATATATATGAAGACCTCGATGGCCTGCTGTTTACCAAACTACGCTCCATCCTTAGAAATCAGGAGGACATAGTGCTTCAGGAATAAGAAAACTATAAGGCTTTCACGCTTTTGGCTCAAAATCTCTTCACGAGGCAAAGAGCACTTCCACCACCCTGAAACAAACTTCAGACTTTGGACCACCGATGGACAGAAAGAACACAACTGGCCATTGACGACCAGCTGAGTGACTACAGGACTTGAACACAAGTGGTGGGGACAACCTACAGCAACTGAAAGACAATTGAGTCCTAACTGGATGCGACCAAACACTGGGACCTAGATGTAGTTGGCCTGTCACGTGCAGGTGACGCATCCTGGCCTCTGCCGAGACTAAGTCCACCACCTGGAGAGTCAAAGTGAACGACTTAGATTGCAGCCTTGCTGCCAACTAGCCAAATGGCGACCCAGATCCGACAACTTTCTGGGCCTGCTTTATCTCCTTTTCCCGGCGGGGGGACACCCCTGTCTCCTCCTCTCCCTGCAAAACCCACTTTCCCTCTAGTGTGGCATGGGCATGCCCACTGAACATTTGGGGGCCACCTTCTCTATCGGTCCCTTTCTTCTTTTTCTACCCTCCAGCCTTCCTTCTCCCCACCCAAATCTGTCTACCTTCACAGCGCACAGCCCCACATGTCAAAATTGTAACTACACCAAAATTGCTTGCCCGACCCTTTTCGGCCAAAAATAAAACTCATCCAGCATACAATCCATTCATTCTCGCTCTTAAGGCAAATCTCTATGACTAAACAAAGCACCAACAGCGATTAAAGCAATGTCTTTTTTTTTTCTTTTTTTTTTTTTATAGGTCCAAGCCATTGAAATCTGAGGAAAGTAGGTGGCAGGCCCTGTCAGAGTACTGATTCCTTACTGGTAACACCTGGCTAGCCTCCACGTGGCGCGGTATGGGCAACGTCGGGTCCCATCAGGGGCCCGATGGCCAATAAGCCAGATGAACAATGGGCACAACAGACTACACTATACACGATCCACACACTTTAAATCTCTGGCTTGACAGGGTGCTGTTACTCGATACAGAGAACACCGTGGAGATGGGAGAAATTCCAGGAGTCGCAAGACCCTCAACATACCAAATACCAAATACCAAATACCTTCGGTGATGGGTGGGTAAGTAAGTGTAAGCGTTTTCAGTGTCTAACGGCACCAGCGGTTTCCCCCATCTCCGCGTTGCTTTTATTGTGGGTGTACCAGTTCATTGGGAAGGCCAGAGATTTAAAAGTATATGGATTATGGAAGTGTGGTGTTTTGTACCATTGTTCCTCTGGCCATTTAGCCGCTGGACCTCTGCTGAGGCCCAACGTTGCCCCTCTTACACCCCGTGGAGGCAGACCAGGTACCCACTAGTCTATAGTTCACTCTGGCAGGTCGTGCCACCTAATTTCCTAAGATTTCAGTGACTAGGACCTAAAAAAAAATAAAAAATTCGCTTTTTTGTTTTTTACACATATATGTATAAATATATGTGTGATATCTCTCGATTGCGCAGGGTGATGTCGCTTGACTAAGGAAAGATCGAAATATGGGCGTAAGTTAATTTGGATGTGTGAGGAGCATTCGCTTGTGTAAAGATAGAGAGGTAGGGAGACTGAAGACTGGGGGGGGTCAAAGGAAGAAGCGAATAGAGTAGGAGACCTCATGTTGGTGGCTACAGGAAGAATGCCATGCCAGGAGGAATAATGGGGTGGAGGAGGGGAGGAAACAACGTGACTGTCTCCTCTCTCTGCCATGGTGGGGTAGAAAGGGCCGGACAAGGGAACCGGCACTGATCGCCAATATGGCGTTTGTGCAGCTTAGCTGCAGAGTGGCTAGGTCAGTAAGTTCAGGACAGCATCCTGACAGTGGCCCCACCAGAAGGTACATCCAGGGACAAGATCTCTGCCGACTTGTTCACAGATCGGTTAAATGCTGGCATTGGTAGTGGGATCAAGGTCCCATCCAGTTTGATAGTGGTCATGGTCCTTCTAGTTCCATTTTGGATGGTCATTCATGGTATGGGATCACATCCACTGTTTGTTCTGTTGTCTGGGGGCCAATGCAGTGTTGTCACTCCTGGGATCTATGTCCCGTCCAGTTGTCCCATCGTCATGGGTCTCTATGGTGATTTGTCACATCCTAAGGTAGTTCGTGGGGTAAATGACATGCGCTGTCGGTCCAGTTGTCAGGGTGCCAGTGTTTGATAGTGACGTCGTGGAAGCAAAGTCCCGTCCGATAATATGGTACTCTGTTCTTTCTGGTTCAGTTGACAATGTAATGGCACTCATGGGAGCAGAGTCCTGTCCGGTGAGTTGTAGTTGTAATGAAGTCCTTCATCAGGCCTGGGGAGGTTGGGGCATTGCCCTTAGCAGGGTAAACAGCTCATGTAATATAAGGTGCTCCCGTTCCTTCGGGTTAAAGCGTATCTTTGTGATGAAATGACATCTAATGTCCTCAAAGAGGGGACAATTGTGTATTAGGTGTGACCATGTTTGATTTTCTGCACAGTGGCATAATGGGGAACACCTGATGCCGAATGTCGACAGCTTGGCATTAAAAGAGCCATGCCCTGTTAGAAGACAGGTGCTGTAGAGCCCCGGCGAGAACCAGTTTGGCTGTTGAGGGTACACTTGGGTAATGTCCGGGATAAACTTTCGGGTCATCTCACCTTTAGTT
Organism: Mastigoproctus giganteus; assembly: GCF_048544385.1. Taxonomy (NCBI): domain Eukaryota; kingdom Metazoa; phylum Arthropoda; class Arachnida; order Uropygi; family Thelyphonidae; genus Mastigoproctus; species Mastigoproctus giganteus. Next base: position 110,589,511 of record NC_143586.1, on the reverse strand, counting down.
GAGTCCACCCATCGTGACTGCCAGGTTTGTTGAAGATATTTGGTTAGTTGTTTCTTTTCTGCATTGCTGTCGTTAGTCGGGTCTGTGGTGAAGCCAATGCAAGTTACACTGTTCCCTCTTGATAATTGATATAGCATGCCACAGCAGACAATCTCCAGGGATGGGAGCCTCACAAGGGCCTGCAGTGCGTGTGAGCTGACCATGCAGCATGCTCTGGAGATAGTAAGATGCTGTGCTGTATCGTTTCTAGTTTTCTTTTATTGACTGCGGTGGTTGTTTTTTTAAACCAGATCCATGCTGCATAAGTGATGGCTGGGATGAAGAATGCCTTGGAAAAGAGGGTCAGGGTTCTTTTCCTTAAGCCTCAATCCTTTCGCAAGACTTGCTATGAGGACTGAGTAGTTTTTGATCTTTTTTTAGTAGATATACGAGGTGTGGGGTGAATGACAGATTTTTATCAGGAATGATTCCTAGGTATTTTAATTCCGTGGTCAGTTTTTGATTTTTCCTTCTATTTTTATCTGAGGTGGCCGCCTGGTGTCAAGGGAGCCTCTTAAAAGTATTGAGGATGTCTTATCAGGTGATATTCTTAAATGATTATTTTTTGACCATTCTTGGAGGATGTCTATGGTCCAGTTTGCAATAGCCTCAAGTTGTGCACGATTGTTTGCCTCGAGCATCAGGACCAGGTCATCTGCGAAGACTTGAGCATCTGCTCCATTTAGATCTTGGTTGAGGAAGCTGTCCAACACCAGGTTCCAGAGGAGAGGCCCCAGGACAGATCCCTGTGGCCCCAGAACATCGGCTGAGTGAGTTGGCTAAAGGGTGTAAATACTGAGAGCCTTCTGTCCGAAAGATAGGTTTTAATGCATTAGTATAAGTTGCTGGGAATGTTTGCCTCCCAGAGTCTGCCGAGGACACTTGGCCACCAAAGTGAGTCAAAAGCCTCGGCAAAGTCGATGGAGATATTAAGGAAGTATTTACTATTGCTGTTTATGGCTGCATTTATTATACTTTCCAGGGCATCCACAGTGGAACATCCTCACCGAAAGCCAAATTGTTTGGGAGAGGGGAGGCCTGCTTCTTGGTATTGAGCTTGTATCCTGCTGTGTAGGTGTTCATACAATTTACTTATTATTGCCAGTAAGGCTATGGGTCTGTATAACTGCCCGAGTTCCTGTGGTTTCTTCGGGTTCTTCAGTATGAGTCTAATCCGTGCGGCTCTCCAATCACGGGGAAAATATTCTGCAGATAGGCAGTAGTTATATAGGTTTAAGATGGTTGTTGGGATATATTCCACGGCCTTTTTTACAATTTCTGGCTCCCGATAGCCTTCACCGGGCGTTCTCTTATTTCTTATTTTTGCTGTTTCCAGATGGAGGTCTTCAAGTGTGAATGGGTCTTCCTGATGTGCTGGGCAGTAATTAGTAATTTCCTCACAGAGCTGAAGTTGCTCAGGAGTGGGGTCTGAGGGAAGTTTCTGGAAGGTGGTATTCAGGATATTGTCTATGAATTGGTGCCAGGATGTGGTATAGTGGTCATCGGATGTTTTCGTCGAAGATATTACTTCTCCTTTGGGTAATTTATTAGTTGCTACTTTGTATAAAACCCCCCAGGGGTTCTCATTTCCTGTTGTTGAGACTAGTGTCTCCCATGAACATTTTTTCCGGGTTCTTATCAGGGCTGTGTATTTGTTTCTGACCTCACAGTATTGTTGTCTAAGGACTTCTACCTCTGGCGCTGGCCAGGATCTTCTCACTCGTTGGAAGCCTTTACAGCGTGTGCTTCATTCCGCAGTCTCTGAAGCTCAGGGCACCACCATGGGACTGAACCTGCAGATGGTTTCTTCCTTTTTATAGCTATGTTTGAAGCCTCTGTGATTAGATTTATTATAGCACGCTGGTGCTGGTCCGGGGTGAGGTTTGTGCTGTCGAATGCTTCAACAAAGCATGTCAGTTCCTTCTGAAATTGTTTCCAGTTTGCCTTAGCTATGGCAAATCTGTTGAGGATTGTTCTGGGTGTGGGTGGTCTGTTGAGGGCATGGTGCATCTGGAAAGTTATTACTCTATGGTCAGAGGTTGTCCAGTCCTCTCTGACCTTCCATGAGGATATGTATCCTGCTGTGGAGCGAGTGGCTAGGCTTATGTCTATTGTCGCCTCCCAAAGGGTACTTGAGAAGGTCGGCAGATTATTTGGCTGATTCAATACTGCGAAGCTGCTATTGGTCAAGAATTCTTCCAGGCGCTGTCCATTGGTAGTTCATCGTCGGTCGGGAGTTGTACTGTGCCAGGCTGGTGACCTGCAGTTTGCAACTGCACAGATGATTATTTTAGCATTAGGGAGCTGGTGGAGGACATTTTGCAGGTATTGGGTTGCAGGAAAAATATCTTCGCCGGGTCGGCAGTATAGCGATATGGTATAAAATTCTCTCAATGGGGAGATGATCTGAGCACAGGCAGCCCATTCGTTGCAAAAGTGCGTTATTTTAGTAACCGTGAGCTCAGGGTTGCAGACGAGCAGGGCCGCCCAGGGGGTGTTGCCATTGTTGTACAATTTTGTACGTGGGTAGGTATCCTCACACCTCTTTCTTGTGTGTGTGTGTGTAGGATTCCTGGAGGAAGAGGATATCAAGATTATCCTCGTCTACCGTTTTCTTTAGTTGTGCAGTGACTGCAATTGCCTGTTGTGCATTATGCTGTGCAAATTTCACTGTGTCGGAATCTTTATATTTACATAGAGTTCCCATAATCTGTTCTTTGCTGTTGAGTGCTTTTGGCTTTTAAGTACACGGGGCAGTTACTGTCTCTGACGGAGTGGTATGTTGGTTACTTTAGGGCTTTGCGGTTCGCACACTGGTGGAGCGGTTTTGTTGGGGCAGGAGTTGTAATTGTGGCCTACTTCTGCGCAGTGTCCACTGGTTGGAGAGGTTTGCGGTTGGGCACACGCGCGCGCGCGCGTGTGTGTGTGTGTGTGTGTGTGTGTGTGTGTGTGTGTGTGTGTGTGTGTGTGTGTGTGTGTGTGTGTGTGTGTGTGTGTGGCCAAATCGGCAGCACCTAAAACACTTAGGAACAGCCACGTGCTCTCTGAAACGATGACTGCCCCAATTGATATTGATTCTTGCCTGCTGCGTTAGTACTTTCCAGGCTCTGGGGGCTACTTCTACCACCCAGTTAGTTGAGTTATTATTTCTGGATTTTGTCTGATATCTGGGTGTTATGAGATTCGATGGGTCCACATCCGCGAATGCTTGCTGCAGGTTTTTGTGATATATTTCATCTTGCAATTGTGTTGGGGATAGGTCATTTCCTGTGTTAAAGATTACAATGCTTGGTCCTTTTTTCTTGGGAGTTTCTTCTCGTAGGCCCAGGCACGGCACTTTCGGGTTTGCTATAATTTTGTTGGCCTCCTCCGTTTCTGTCTTGATGATGTCGCCGATGTTGCGGGTCTTCCTTATCGATTTTATTCTGGTTGTTTGAATTCATCGCTATGGTTAGTAATTACAGTCTTCTTTACTTCTTTTTTTTTTAACATATAATATACACAACAGGCATTAGCCCAGTTAAAGTGTATAACAGAGCACATGTGTGCCTGCATACGGGTGTCTTCATTTTGTGCTCTTCAAAAGTGTGCTTTTAATAAGTATCTTAAGGAGTCTCCATTTCTTGGAGTTAAGGTGTTTCCCCTACTCGCTATGACTACTCTGGGCAACTTACAGAGATTCGCTTGGACGATATCAGGTAATTTTATTCATTTTTCGAATTTCAGTAATACAGACAAAGAGCTTTCTTCTGCATTAAACTGGCTGGTCATGGTCAGCAGTTAGCATCTTCTGGCCTACATGCACTGTGTTATGCTCTCAAACGTTTCAAGCCCTAGAGCTGTTTTGGACAAGCTAAAGGTCACGGCTAATTACTGACGGTCACTACGAAGTGCATCGGAAGGGCTGCTTGGCATATTCTATTCTTCTGTTTTCCTTTCCACATGACTATGGAGAAATTGTTAATCTGTACTAGTTGCAGAATCCAAGTGGACTATGCACTTCAAGGTGCATCCTGTCATGCCCATTATTCCGGATCCTGTTCTCCTTACGCGGATCTGAAAAACTTGCTAAAAAATAAAAAAAATCCTGAAAATGTGAGCTGTATAAGGGTGGCAGTGACGAAGGATTAACACAGATTTCGACAGCTGTGAAACAACTCTCAAACGAGTTCTGCACATTCCAGAAAGAGCATTTAAATAGAGCCGTTCCTACCTCTTAGTAAAAATTACAGGAATAGATTCCCTCATTGGATCACAACAGACATAACTGCGATTATACACTGAGACTTCTTCACTTGTGTGAAGAGTCTCAGTGTTTGTTGGCTTCAGTATGACCAGGTTGGGTCTCGGTAGTAGGGGTACTTTCTTTTTGCTGGGAGCGGTGAGGGTTAGTGGTCGCTCAGTTGTCGTTGTGGTCCTCAGCGCTTGGGCATATGTGGCACGTGCTGTGGCATTTGGTTTGCCCTACGTTCCATGTATGCCTGGAGCTTTGCTTTGGCTCTCTCACTCTCGAGGTAGGTTTCCGTCAAGAGTGTCCAGCTTGTTCCACAGGTTCACGATTAGCCTTGTGGTTCCCCTGTTAGATTGCTCCTTAAATAAGGTTTCTCGTGAACTGTACCTCCTGGCAGGGAGGGATCCAGGGGAGTCTGGTGGCTTGTCCTCGCTGGCGTCCTTTTGGTTTGTTTGGTTTTCTATTATTTCTTTTGAATCAGTTTGGGAGTGCATCTCCCGCTCTGGATTAGGTGTTGGCTTTCTATACCTGCGTTTTCCTGTTAGAGGGAAGCTCCCGAATTGGGTTCTGACGTCTCCTGTTGTTGTTCAATGACGACGGGCTCTGCTGCGCGGCATCTGTGGGTTTTTTAATTTCCCATCCATCTTTACGAATTGCTGATTATCGAACTTTTACGAATAATCGGAGTTTATGACGTCCCGAAAGAGCTCGTGGAGGTGAGCAAGAGGCCACCTTCGTAGTCTCTGTTTGAATTTGGAGCTGAATAGTCCTTCAGCGAAGATTTTGGGCTATCCCCCTCTGTCACTTGGGGGGGAAACAGCCAGATGTGGAAATGCCCTTAGAAGAACGGGGTTCATTTCCTATGGGGTATTTTATATCGGCGAACACGTTGGTAATGTTATTTTGTTAAAGAGATCATCGGAACAGATGTAGCTTTTCTCCATGGTCAGTTTATGGTAGAGGAGAGGGGGAAATAAAAATCATTGTTCCCGGTTGGAATTTCAATCAGTTTGATAGAAATTAGTTGGGATACGATCACTGTCCAAAGTTACTTCCATTGAACACTACCCCAGTCAAGAGCCAGATAGGTACGTGGCGCCCGCGTTATATCGGTGCCTCTCTATTTCCTTGTTGTGTGCCACATGGTGACCAGTGCAGTCTTACAACAAAGGAAATATATACTAACATAAATATCAGGCGATAAACCCAGTAAAGCACCAAAAGTATCTCACTGGAGGAATCAACTGATGTTACGTTTTGGTTGAAAGCACTTTTCTGGAGATAAAAAACACTTAAACCACATATTTTAGAGCGAAGTTCACGGAGTGATGAATAACACGTCCAAACAGTAAGGCGGCCATATTGGCGATCCTGATGGATGGGAAAAGTGTGTTGTTGTTATACCGCACCAGGGAGTTCCCCCATCTCCGCGTTGCTTTCATTGTGGGTGTACCAGTTGACTGGAAATGCCAGAGATTTAAAAGTGTATGGACATTGTATATGTGTAGTGTCATGTACCGTTGTTCATCTGGTCATTTAGCCACTGGACCCCTACTGAGGCCCAACGTTGCCCCACTTTCGTCCCGTGGATACAGACCAGAAGACTTAGATTTACTCTGGCAGGTCCTGCCGCTTACTTTCCTGAGATTTCGGCAGCAAGGACCTTAAAAAAAATTATGTTTATTTTGCATGCATGCGTCATCGAATGTTGGGGTATCGCTTAGAATGAACAGGCCCAAACTTGAGTTCCGCGTCCCTTTCTCTAGATTCAGATGTAGATCTTGTTCTTTATTAGAACTGCGTAGTCACATTTTGTGATGGTGTTTCAGCTTCCGTGACCCGCGGGCTTAATTCTGGTTTCCGTCCTTAGTCTTGTCATAATATAGTGTTGCTATGTTAATCCTCTGCAGTTTGATTTCATTTTATCCAGTTTCTGTCTCTGAGTCTTGATTGCGGTGTCCTGTGAGCGCCATGTCCTGTGAGCAGATAAGTTGCAAATAGACCTGGTGCATACCAATTTGGGAGCTTTGGATGGAATCTGTCCACAGTGGGGAAACACTTCCTGGTTATCTGGCCTTTTGTAGAGGTGTTCCACCGCGTTTGCCACACCTGCAGCAAGTGGGCCTGAAGCCTGCTTTTTTCTGCCGCACGGTTGTTTCCTGGGTTTGCATTGAAGTCCTGGTGCGTGCCAGCGGTACCCATACTAAGCTCGTAGAGTATGCCTCTCTTAACCACCTCGAGGTCTATGGGGAGGGTTCCAGCGATGATTTGTGGGGCGTAAGCACTCACCGTGCTGCAGGCACGGGTGGCAGTGAGGAGCATTATTCTGTGTATAGAATCTAGGATTTGTAGGTTGACAGCAGTGCCGGCCTTTTTGTACTATGCACCCGCTGCGTAGGTTAAAATTGGTAGAAATGCTGCTTTGTAATAGAGCATCATTGTTCGTTGTTTTAGTACCCAGTCTCGCCGGGCGATCCTGTTTATCATGGCGATGCAGCTCCGTATTTTTCTTCTGAGATAATTGAGGTGAAGATTGAATGATAAGTGGGTATCCAGTATGACTCCCAAGTATTTAAGTTCTGTATTTAGCCGTACGGTTGTGGTGCCAATCTTTATTTGGGGTGATCTGCTGTTGTCCAGTGCTCCCTTTAAGAGTATAGAATTTGTTTTTGTTGATGAAATCTGGAGAAGGTGCAGTCTAGCCCAATTCTGGAGGATTTTCACGGTGCGATTTGCCAGTGTTTCTAGTTATGCTCTTGAATTAGCGTCTATTGTCAGGACAAGGTTGTCCGCAAAAGCCTGCGAGCGGACCCCTTCCAGGTCTTATGTGGGAATTCATCCATTAGGAGGTTCCACAACGTTGGTCCTAGGACTGATTCCTGTGGGCAGCCTCTGAAGATTTTCCTCCTTATTTCTTTGTATGGAGTGTTGACCTTTATTTGTCTATTGGGTAAAGTGCAAAGTGTGTTAAGTGTCTAATGGCACCAGAGGTTTCCCCCATCTCCGTTTTGCTTTCATTGTGAGTGTACTGGTTCGGCCAGAGATTTAAAAGTGTGTGGATCATGTGAGTGTGTTATGTTATGTACCGTTGTTCCTCTGGTCATTTAGCCGCTGGATCCCAGCTGAGGCCCAACGTTGCCCGCACTTCACCCCGTGGAGGCAGACCAGGTAACCATTAGTTTAAATTTACACTCTGGCAGGTCCTGCCACCTAGTTTCCTGAGATTTCAGTGGCTAGGACCTTAAAAAATTGTATGGGGATATTGCGCTAGAATTGGAAAAGCCAAAATGGTGGGCGAACAGTGTAATTTAAATACGGTTATTTTTGGCGTGTGGGGCATTCACTTGCATACAGATAGAGTTGGGTAGGGAGAATGAAGATTGGGGGGGGATAAAGACAGAATAATGAGTTCAATAGGGAAGACGACCACAGGTGGCATCAGTGGGGCATGCCCATGCCCCACCAGAGGGAAGAGTGGGGTCGGCGAGGAGATAGAAAAGCTGTCACCTTCCCTGCGCTGGGGTGAAGGAGAAGAAAGGGGTGAACAAGGGAGCCAGCTCTGATTGCCAACATGGCATGTATGCAGAAAAGTTGTGGCTTCGTCAGGTCCGCGACAGTGTCCCATCCAATAGTTGGTCAGTGTTGGGATAGGATCCCGTTCACTGCTGGTCCAATAATCAGGATATCAGTGTGGGATCGTGTCACTAATGGGACCCAGATCTCAATCTCATCCAGTAAAGTCCTAGTCATTATTGTCCGTTTCGGTTGTCAGAGTTCCAGTGTCGAGTCTAGGGAAGTTGTGGTAGTGCTCGTCGTCTGCTGAACAGTTCGTGCGCAAATTGCGAGAGGATTCTGTAGTACTCCTCCCACAGTACAAGGTGTTCCCGATCCTTCGGGTTGAAACATATTTTGGTTATAAAGTGACATCTTATATCCTCAAAGAGGGGACATTCTTGCATCAGATGTGTCCATGTCTGATTTTCACTATAGTGGCATAGTGGTGATTCTTTTATTCCGAAGGTCGAAAGTTTGGCATTAAAGGAAGATTTAATGCCAAAGAAGGAAGGTGGTGTAGAGCCCAGGTGAAAACCAGGCTCGCTGGTTGGGGTAGACTTGGGTAACGTCCGGGATAAATTTCCAGGTTATGGCGCCTTTAGTTGATTCTGCCCATCGGGACTGCCAAGTTTGCCGAAGATGGTTGATAAGACGTTTTTTTCTCTATGTTGCTGTTGTTGGCTGGATCGGTAGTGAAGCCAATGCAGGATACACTTTTACCTCTGGACAGTTGAAAGAGCATGCCGCAGTGGACAATTTGCAGGTCCGGGGGGGGGGGGGTGATCCCGCCTGGGCCTGCAGCGCGTGAGAGCTGACAGTGAAGTACACTCTTGTGGTGAGCAAGATGCTACGCTGTATTGATTCTAATTTTCTTTTGTTGATAGCCATGGTTGCTTTGTTGTACCAAATTCCTGCAGCATATGAGACGGTAGGGGTGAAAAACACCTTGTAAAAGAGAGACAGGGTCCTTTTCCTTAGTCCCCAATCTTTTCGTGTGACTCTTGCTATGAGGGCTGAGTAGTTCCTGATCTTTCTCTGGAGATAAACGAGGTGTGGGGTAAAGGATCAGTTTTTATCCAATACGATTCCGAGGTATTTCAGTTCTATAGTTAGTTTAATCGTGGTTCCTTCTATTTTGATTTGTGGTGGCCTTCTCGTGTCGAGAGAACCCTTGAGGATGTCTTGGTTGGTGATATCGTTAGGTGGTTCTGTTTCGCCCACGTTTGCACGGAGTCAATTGCCTGGTTTGCAGTGGCTTCCAGTTGTGCCCGGCTGTCTGCCTCCAGCATCAGGACGAGGTCGTCTGCAAAAGCTTGTGCATCTGCCTCATTGAGACTGATTGAGGAAGCCGTCCATCACCAGATTCCAAAGCAGTGGCCCCAGGATTGATCCTTGTGGGCACCCCTGGAAGATAGGCCGAGTAAGTTGCAAGTAGAGAGCACATACTGAGATCCTTCTATCAGATAGGTAGGTTTTGATACAGTGGTACAGGTTATTGGGGATATTTGCCTCCCGGAGTCTGCCGAGGACACTTGGCCACCAGAGTGAGTCAAATGCCCCGGCAAAATCGGCAGAGATCATCAGGAAGTATTTGCGGTTACAGTTGGTAGTTGCAGTTATTATACGTTCCAAGGCGTCTACAGTGGAGCAGCCTCTACGAAAGCCAGACGATTATTCTAGGTGTGGGTTGCCTGTTAAGGGCACAGTGCATCTGCATAGTCAAAATTTTGGTAAGAGTTTGAGTAAAACTCGTTGAAAAGAATTTGGTAAGAGACCTATATCAGTGGGATCCGTGCAAATCTCCAGTCGTGAGGGAAGTAGCCTGCTGAGAGACAGTGGTTGAACAAATTTAGGATAGTTGTTGGGATGTATTCTACGGCCTTTTTCACGATCTCTAGTTCCAAATAGTCTTCACCAGGCATCTTCTTGTTTCGTATTTTGGGTCGCCAAGTACGTCTGCTAGTGTGAATGGGTCTTCACGTTGTACTGGGTTGTAGTTTGCGTTTTCTTCGCAGAGACGGAGCTGCTCCGGGGAGTGAGCTGGGGGCAGTTGCCAAAAGGTGGTATTAAGGATATTGTCTATTGATTGGTGCTATGCTTTTGTATAGAAGCCAGCAGGTGTTTTAGTCGAGGGAACTACCTCTCCTTTGGATAGCTTGTTCATGGCGACTTTATATACAACCCCCAGGGGTACTCATTCCCGGTAGTTTAAACTAGCATATCCCAGGAGCTGTGTTTTCCGTGTTTTGATCAAGGCGGTGTATTCATTCCTAACCTGGTATTGCTACCTAATTCATGGTATTGCTACCTGACGACCTGCAACTCTGCTGCCGGCCAGGATCTTCTTGCTCGTTGAAAATTTTTCCTGCGTGTATTTACCTCGTGTCGGAGTCTCTGAAGCTCCGAGCACCACCAGGGGACCGCGCCTGGGAATGGTTTCTTCCTTTTGATGGTTGCGTTTGCAGCCTCTATAATTATGTTTACAATGGCGCGTTGGTGTTGGTCCGGAGTAAGAGTTGCATAGTCAAAAGTTTGGACAGAGCCAGTCAGTGCCTCTTGAAATTGTTTCCAGTTGGCCTTGTCAACGGCGAATCTGTTGATGGTTATTCTAGTTGTGGGTTGTCTGTTAAGGGCACGGTGCATCTGGAATGTAATAACTCTGTGGTCAGAGGTTGTCCAATCCTCTCTGACCTTCCATGAAGATATATGTCCAGCAATGGAGCGGGTAGCAAAGCTTACATCTATTGTTGCTTCCCATAATGTGCTCGAGAAGGTGGGCGGATTGTTCGGCTGGTTTAGTATCGCCAGGCTATTGTTGGTGAGGAATTCTTCGAGGCGCTGGCCTTTAGCAGTACCACGTCGGTCAGGGTTTGCACTGTGCCAAGCCGGCGACCTGCAATTAACATCTGCATAGACTATTACTTTGGCGTTGGGGAGCTCACGGAGGACGTTTTGCAAATAATGGGTAATGTATTGCAGGGAGAATGTTTTTGCCAGGTCGACAGTATAATGATATTGCATAGAATTCTCCTAATGGGGAGATGATTTGGGCACAGGCGGCCAATTTATTGCAGAGATGTGTTATCTTTGTTACCGTAAGGTCAGGATTGCGAACTATCAAGGCTGCCCAGGGGGGGGGGGGGTATTTCTGTCATGCTGAACTATTTTATACGTGAGGGGATAGCCTTTCACCTCTCTTTATTATTATTATCTGTTTATTTCTCTTTCGAGACACCCATAGACAACACGTGGCTAGAGGGTGTGGTTACATTATAGTATTTACAAGCATGTTTACATGAACTTATTTACAAAATTTGGAGATGAAAAAACACAGAATATGTGGTTAATGAATTAATTGTTAATTTGGTTTAATTAATTGCAAATGGTTGTTAAATGCTAAATATTATTATATAAATCTTTCTTGTGCCTGTAAGGCTCCTGGAGGAAGAGGACATCAAGATTGTCTTCATCGGGCTTCTTCTTTAGTTGCGCGGCAACAACTTTAGCCCGTTGTGCATTATGTTGAGGAAATTTCATGCGTTTATATTATTGCTTTTATAGAAGAGTTCCCATAATCGGTTCTTGATTGTTGAGCACTTTTGGCTTTTATGTAGCCGGTGCAGTTTCTGTCTCTAATGGAGTGATCTGCTGGTAGTTTTAAGGCTTTGCAGTTTGCGCACACTGGTCGGGCGGTTTTATTAGGGCAGGAGTTGTAGTTGTGGCCTATATCTGCACAGTGCCCACAAGTTGGGGAGGTTTGTGGTTGCGCACACGTATGTGTGGTATGGCCGAATCGGCAACACCGGAAGCATTTGGGCACAGCCACATGGTCTCTAAAGCGGTGGCTGCCTCAACTGATGTAAATCTGTGTCTATTGGCTGATTATCTTCCAGGCTCTTGGGGCTAACTCAATCACCCAGTTTGTGGCGTTACCGCTTCTGGGCTTTGTCTGGTATTTAGGTGTGATTAGCACCGATGGGTCAGTATCTGGAATGTTGTGCTGTAGGTTTCTTCTGTAGATTTCGTCCTGTAGTTGGGTTGGGGGAGAGGTCACTTCCAGTGTCATAAACTACAATGCTTGGTCCCTTTCTATTGGGGATCTCTGCGTGGAGACCCAGGGACGGCATTTTCGGGTTTTCAATGATTTTATTCGCCTGTGTCTCAGTTTCAATAATGACGCCGACGTTGCGAGTCTTCCTGATCGATTTTATTCTGGTGGTTTTACAATCTTCACCAAGGTTAGCAATTACCGAGTTTTTCACCTCTTCGCTTGTGTGGTGAGTCTTTGGTGTGGCTGGCTTTAAGATGACCAGATGTGGGCATTGTAGTAGGGGGCCCTTCTTCCTGCTGCCCACAGCAGGAATCGGCTGTTGCTCTATTGTTGTTGTGGTCCTCAGCGCTTAGGCGTATGTGGGCGCGCGCTGTGGCATTTTGTTTGCCCCACAATCAATATAAGCCTGGAGCTTTGCTGTTGCTCTTTCACTCTCTAGGAAAGTTTCTATCAGGAGTGTATCCAGCTTTTTCCACAAGTTGACAATTTGGACTCTAAGCCCTGTGGCCATCTTGTTGGTTTGCTCCTTGAACAGTGTTTCCAGAGCAGCCTTGAGGAACATTTATTTTTCATGTACGGTGCCCTCTGGCAGGGTGGGATCCAGAGGCAGTTCCAGTTGTTTCACCTCCCTGGCGTCTTTTTGACTTCGCTGGTTGTCATGTATTTCTTTGGGCTCCTTAAGCTCAGTGTGTGAGCGTGTCTCCCGCTGCGAATTTGGCACTATTCCCTTCCTATTCTTTCTCTCGCTTGTCTGGAGAGCCCCAGAGTGGGTGTCCACCGCTTCATCCTGGTGTTCGATGATAATGCGATCATCGTTTGGGTTTTGCTGCATGGTGTTCTGGTTATTATCAGGTTTTCCCTCCGTTACGGAGGCCTGTTTTTTTTTTTTTTAATCAGGTAAAATCCGAATTATTGAGCCGATTCGGTTTAACGGGGTTTTGTGCGTTCCCATGAAAGGGCTCGTGAAAAGGTGCAGATTGTCGCCGGTAGCAGGTCTGTAGGTGGAATAGCGGCTGAACAGTCCGTCAGCGAGGTTTTGTGCTGACCCTCACTGTCCACATGTGGGGGGGAAACAAACAAATGTTAGAATGCACCTAGAGCAGTGGAATTAGTTCCCTATAGCGTTTTTGGGGCTGCTGAAGGTGATGGCGATGCGAAAATCACAATAGAATTCACTGGAGAAGAGTTTGTTCCTCACCATGAAAAGTTTATGGTGGTGGGAAGTTCACTAAAAACATATTTCTCAGCTGTTTAAGACAGCTAAAAGCACAAATTGTTGGAGCTGTAATTCAGCCCGATAAAAACACTGTTGGGGCACCCTCCCCAGTCAAGTGCACACTACCAACATGGCCTCCGCTTTATAATCAGTGCCTCTCTATGGCCCTGCTGCCAGCCACATGGTGACCATTGTAGTCTGGCAAACAAAGGACACAGATAAAAGCGCTGGTAATTTGCTAAATTCCCAAAAGTTTACAAAATTGTCTCACCTGGGGAATCCTTTTCTTGGCGAACTAACCACTTAAAACTCACATTTTAACACAAAAATCAGGAGCTCGTAACGGCAGCCATATTGAGTCCTCTCTCTATTGGGTAAAGTGTAAAGTGTATTTAGGGTCATACGGCACCAGGAATTTCTCCCATCTCCGCGTTATTTACATTGTGATGGGTGTGTCAGTTTGCTGGAAATGAAAGAGATTTAAAAGTGTATGGATATTGTACACGTGTAGTGCCGTTACCGTTGTTCATCTGGCCATTTAGCTGCTGGACCCCTACTGAGGCACAACATTGCCCCACTTTTGCCCCGTGGAGGCAGACCAGGTACACCAGTATTATAATTATTTACTCTGGCAGGTCCACCTATTTTCCTGAGATTTCAGTGGCTAGGACCTATAAAAAAAAAAGTGGACATATACATACATACAAAAATACATATACATACACTTCAATTGGTATAGGTTAGTTTGCATGGTGAAGGCGCTAGAATGAGAAGCTGAGAGTTTTCGGCAAAATTTATTTTGATGGTTAAATTTGGATTGTGTGGGACTTTTGCTTGCGTATAGTTAGAGTGGGGGAAGGGAGACTGAATATTGGGGGGATATAGTCAGAAATAAGGAGCCGATAGGGAAGGTAGCTCCAGCTTGCAGTGGGGTATGCCCGTGCTCCAACAGAAAGAACAGAAAGGTGGTGGAGGTTGCAGGAGACGGCAAGCCGTCTCTCTCCCCAACCGGGGAAGGGGAGTAATAGTGGGCCAGACAAGGGAGTTGACCCAGATCGCCAATAGGGCGTAAACGCTTGTGGCTGTGAAGTGGTTGTCTATTAACAGTGGTCTACCATCCAGGGCTAATGGAATTCGTTCAGGCTTTCTTGTCAGGTCCCAACGACTTTGCAGGTTCTTCTTCCTCTTCTGGTGAGTGTCGCTCATGGGACTGAGTCCTATCCGTGTGTCAGTTGGGAAGGATTTTCATCAGGGTTGAAGGTCCAATCATGTCCATTTGTTGTCTATGCAGTGTGACAGCTGATTGGTCGTTAGTCTTTATAGGTTGGGCAATGCCCCAGCTGTGGGTTAAAGGAGTCACATCTTTACGATCACTGTTTGTGGGATGTGTTCTCGTCATAGTGGCAGTCTTTATATGTTCATTTCTGTGCTTTGGTCCGAACCTGGGTGCGTACAGTCATTTGCACGGTATAGGTTGGACTTGTCTTTGGTAGTCGTGGTTTCTCCGTGGGCCCTATGGCCTCTCCGCGAGTGAAAGTTGAGATGTTTGGATTCAGTCACAATGGGGAAATAGGGATTCGAGACTCCTGTTTTTGTTGTGCTGGTTATTCTGCAGGTCAGTACGGCTTGGTGAGGTTGTACAAGCAGTGAGCTATGTTGGTTCTGGTTGCTCAGGGTTTGCCATCTGGCGTAAAGGCTCTGGGCAAATTTAGAAAATTGCTTGTAATTTGCTTCATTCTCCAGTAGATAATGCTCCTAGTTTTTGGGGTTGAATTGTATCTCTGTGATCAGGTGTGTCCACGAAGATCTTCATAGAGCTCAGATTCATGCATTATGTGGTCCCATGTCTCCAGGGAGCCACACGAGCACATGGGATTATCTGTGATGCCAAGGAGGTTCAGTTTTTTGCGGATTGCTCCATGTCCTGTGAGGAGGTAAGTAGTGTAGAGTCCGGGGTTGAACCATTGCAGATATTGTGGGTAGACCTGTTGGAGATTAGGTAGAAACTTTCGAGTTATTTCACCTTTGGTTGAGTCAGTCCAACGTTGCTGCCAGATTGTTTGTAGGTATGTTTCCAGTCTTTTCTTCTCTGCCTGTCTGTTACTTATCGGATCTGTGGTATGGTCTAGATTGTGGCTTTTCTACGTTGTGGCTTTTCTACGCCTGAGTTGCTGCTGCATTCCTGTGCAGATTACTTCCAAGTCGAGAGGCAAGTTCCCGTGATAACTTGCAGTGCATGTGTCGATAGTGTATTGCATGCTCAGGTGATGGTTAGGAGGATCGGTCTGTGTATTATTTCCAATCGTCGCCGATTCACCACTGTTGAGGCCTTTTGATACCAGGCACCGGAGGCATATGTAATTGCTGGGATGATGGCTGACTTGTAGAGGAGCACGAGGGTGTGCCTCTTCAGTTCCCAGTCTCGACGGGTGACCCTGGCAAGCATGGTTAGTAATTTTTGATCTTTGTCTGTATATTGTTGAGGTGGGGGGTAAACGATCGGTGTCTGTCTAGTATAATTCCAAGGTATTTAAGTTCAGTGACAAGCTTAACAGTTCTATCATAGATTCTAATTTGGGGGCGGTCTGGTTGGGGTCAGGAAGCCTTTTAGGAGTATGGATTTCGTCTTAGTTGACGAAATGGTCAGGTGATGTCCCTCCGCCCAGTCGCGGAGGGTGATTAGTGCTTCGTTTATAGGCGCATCCGTAGCCAGGTGGGAAGGAGCAGCAGTGCATAGCACACGCTTCTTGATTAGACCGGGGTTCAAGCCCGTCACCACCAAATACGGAGGATGCGGAAAGGTCAGGGAACGACCACCGCATATCCCGGAGCAATATGGCCTTAGTTGCTAATGCTCCTAAAAACCAAAAACAACAACAGCTTCATTTGCGATGATCCCCATCTGAGCCCTAGACTTAGCAGCCAGTACCAGGGAGAGAGATAATCAGCAAACGCCAGTGATTTGACGTTCCCTAGATCCTTGCAGAGGAACTTGTCAAGTATACAGTTCCATAGGAGGGGGGGCAGTACCGAGCCCTGGGGGAAACCCCGACAGACCCGGCGCTCCACCCTTAAGTAACAGAAAGATCTACTAAGATCCTTTTGTTACTTAAGTAGCTCCGCATACAGCCATAGAGCCATAGGTAATTGGGCTGCTCTGAGTCTTGCATGGACGCTCGGCCACCATAGAGCATCGAACGCCCCACAAAATCAATCGAGATGAGGAGGAAATATTTTAGGTCACAACTCTCTGCTAAACCCAGGATACGTGCCAGAGCGTCAAGGGTAGATCTTCCAGGTTTAAAGCAGAATTGGTTGTTTGCAGTTAAATTTGCTGTGTTGTAGTGTTCTACTGTCCTCTGTTTGAGCATTTGTTCAAATACTTTGCTTAGTACCGAAAGTAGGGCTACTGGTCGATATGATTCTGGTATCTGTGGCTGTTTGGATGGGTTTTTAAGTATAAGTTTCATGCTGGCCACCTTCCAGTCTGAGGGGAACCAGCTAGAGCTGGGGCAGTGGTTGTACAAGTCTAGGAGGAGGTCAGGGGTATATTCGGCAACTTTCTTTACTATTTCCATCTCCAGCATGTCCGGACCTGGAGTTCTTTTGCTTTTTAATTTGTTTATGGCTGTTTGTAATTCATGGTGAGTGTAGGGCTCTTCCATTCGGGTGGTTTGGTAAGCTTCGTTGGCCAGACAAAGTAGTTGTTGTTCAGGAGTATCATTTCTGTTTAGTGGTTTGAAGGTGGTATTTAGGATGTTGTTGATTGAATCTTGCCAATTTTTTTGTCATAGTGCCTTGCGGGGTGATTGTGGAGGATGTCACCTCCCCTCTGGGCAGTTTGTTCATGGTTATGCGATATATTATGCTCCATGGGCCTGAGTTGCCTACAGTAGACACCAGGTGCTCCCAGGACAGCTTCTTTCGCCGCCTGATCATCGCGGTATATGTATTCCTGGTATCACTGTACTGTTGCCTGAGGAACTCCACCTCAGGTGGGGCATGTCCGTCTAGCTCTCTGGAAGGCTCGTCTCTTTTGGTAGTGGACCACCCGCTGTGAAATTCTGTTCAAAGTGTTTCAACGGTTGCGCCCTCTAGCTGTGGAGAGGGCAGGTGGTAGACCACCCGGTGACAAAATCGGTTCAAAGTTTTTAGACGGTTACGCCACCTAGCGGCGGCCACCGCAACTAAACTCGGTTCAAAGTGCCCATGCTCCTATCTGCGATCGATTTCAAGATCATTTGACTTAAATTGCTCATTATTTGCTAATATTCCATACTGAGAATCAGCTAATTGATTTATCTCTGACTGAGATATTTTAGGAGATAGCAAGGAAGACCCTCATATCTCTTCCTTCTACTTTCTTTTTAACATTGATACTGTTTGACTCCAGAACAAGTGGTAGGAGAATATTTTGAAACTGAAGATATCCAACGGCTGCCGTTACCAGCACGATCACAGACTTAAATCTGATCGAACATGTGCGGGACGCCTTGGGCGTCGCATTGCACGCCGACAGCCAATTCATTAGTAACCTGGTGAGCTGTGTGCGCTGGTGGAAGAACGGGATTTGTTGCCACAGAATCTTATAGACCAGTGTCGAATCAAGGGTGTGAGTTTCACCCCCGGGGGAATAAAATTCCCCATTGTGAAAAATAGTAATTTTTATGTTATAAAACACGAATTCAATAAATTTATGTCAAACACAACACGAAAATCACATCAACTAAGTGGTACTTGTTAGGTGGTAATACGGCAAAAATACTGTAGTATCCAATCAAACTGATCAGACTAGACTTCCCCTTAACAAACCCATGCTGTGTCCGAGCTATAACTGAAGTCTTGTCTAGATGATCCTGCAGTGCTTCCTTACCAGTGCCTCCATTAATTTCCCTGGAAC
This sequence comes from Mastigoproctus giganteus, assembly GCF_048544385.1. NCBI lineage: Eukaryota > Metazoa > Arthropoda > Arachnida > Uropygi > Thelyphonidae > Mastigoproctus > Mastigoproctus giganteus. Next base: position 110,571,519 of record NC_143586.1, on the reverse strand, counting down.
AGAAGTTAAACTAACAGGTCTCTAATTATTTGTGTCACCCTTTGATCATCCTTTGTAAATAAGAAAGGAACCCCAGGTGCATTTCTAATGTTTATCTTCAACTTCTTCATTTTGCTCTAAGTTATTACAAAATCATCTAGTCCACTGCCAGAGTTTAATTCACTTCTGGTATTCCCTCCCTGAATAACTCATGTGTGAATGTAGATGCAAAATACTCATTTAGTTTGTTAGCTACATGAGCAGGATCATCAACAGTTGAACCATCGATATCAAGTTGACCAATCTGATTCATCCCCTTCCTTCTAGAGTTTACATAAGTAAAGAACACTTTAATGTTTTTCTTTGCATCCTTTGCCTGCTTAACCACCTTTGCAACTTGGTTACAGACAGCTTATATCTATCATAGGCTTCGTGGTCACCTATTAATTTATATGTATCCCATGCATTTTTCTTCTCTGCCACTTGTCTGATTAGTTCCTGACAGATGCTATTGTAATTATATACATTGCCCGCAGCTTTCGGGGGGGGGGATGCCAGAGGGGAATTAATTTCTGGCAGTGTTGATGATCTTGTAATAACTGAGTCTGCTGCAGCCATTAATTCAATTGTCGGCAGTTTCGCTTCTTAGTTTTTTTTTTTTTTTTCCTTTTCAATTTCCCTTTATTTTTTTCACTTGTGGCTACTACTTCTTTTGTATACCGCAAACAAGACAATAAGACGGTTTGGTCGCAGCCTATAAACAATACATTTTATAACCTTTTTGTTATATATGCATCTCTACTGCAAATATGGTCACATGACCGTACTGGTTATGTGACCATATTTGCGAGCATCTTGTATCGAATTCTGTAATGTGACCTTTTTGGTAATTCTCACATAACCCTTGTACCTGCAACTAAAATGTTTAACCTGTCCAAGGTTTCTCGCTGTCTCCTCATTTCATTATTATTCTATGGTCCACCACCATAACAAATTTTGTGCCGCTTCATAGCCAGCTGCACAAGTCACACCACGCTTTCTACGTGTTCTGTTAATTTTTTCGAGCAGTGTATAATTTAGTGAAGTTGATATGACACTGATATGTTATTAATGTTATTTATGAACGCGTGCAAATAATAATATTTGCATGTGCTCATAAAAAAACAAACTAAACTAAACTATTATATTAGGATCACTTGCAAAATTACTTTTAACTACTCACGTGTATTGTGTCTGTAAATTGTGCGTTCTCTGGTCGATTTACCTGCTTTGCTGAACGAAGAACCCCAGTTTTTCCTTGGAAAAACCTTGCTATCTATGCCTGAGACCGATTAACTTACGGAGTGAAAAAAGCCCACAAAAGTTCTTCGTGTCTTCAACCCGGGCCTTTTCCACCCGGTGTGGGGAGGACGGTGACGCTTACACTGTGCTACCGCGAAGACTGCATGTGCTCATAAATTAAACTAAACTATTATACATATTAGGGGTCACCTGGAAATTACCTTACAACTATCCATGTGCATTGTGTCTGTAAATTGCGTGTGATTTCTGGTCGATTTGCCTGCTTTGATGGTCGAAAACCCCAAGTTTTTCAGGGGGGAAAACCTTGCTATCTACACCCGAGACCGACTATTTTGTATTTGTATTTTATTAAAAAATTTAGAATGTGGTCAAACCATAATTATCACATGCAATCTTCAACGTGCCACCAGGGCAATAATCTCATATGCACTAAAATTATCTCTAATTAAATAGGAATTTTGTATTGATATATATTCAACAAAATAATATATCAATATATAGACCTAATTAAAAAAAATTAGCTTTAAAATATAAAACTTTGTCATCTTATCTTGAACATAACTTCATAAAACCTTATATTATATTAGGCGCCTCAGTAGCCAGGTGGGAAGGAGCAGCAGTGCGTCGCACACGCTTCTTGATTAGACCGGGGTTCGAGCCCGTCACCACCAAATACGGAGGATACGGAAAGGTCAGGGAATGACGACTGCATATTCCTGGAGCAATATGGCCTTAGCTGCTAATGCTCCTAAAAAAACCAAACAACATAAAACCTTATAAAATCAATAACTATAAAATTTTGACATGCATTTAGCCCTTGAGCACAAGACACAGGTTTGCCGTGGCATTTTTTCCCCCCGTAATATTTTTAAATAATGAAAAACTAAAACAATTAATAATACTTTATTATTTTTATATTATTACAATTTATTAACAATTAACCAGACATTTTTATGATATAAACAAAACTAATCAGAAGGATATTTTTTCTTGTCTTTTATCGACAAAATCTTTCAAAACTTTCTCAAAATTTAAATTCCTTGTTCTCTTTCAATGGATAACTGCAAGGCTGTTTGAGTCTCTCTTGAAGCGTCGTCGACTTCAGATATGTTTTAATTAATTAATTGAGAAAAGCTTCTTTCCCCTGACGCTGCTGCAGTCACTGGAATAGTTAAAAATATTCTTAGAGATATGAATAAATTCGGAAATCCAGTGGCTCTTTCATTAGTTGCGAGAAATTTTTAAATATTTAAAGATTTTCGAAGCACGATTCGGGAACAATTGGTTTCAGCGCTTCCATTTCCTCCACTAGCATGTGGCCATCAATATCTGCCACCTTCACAGACTTGGCCAATTCGTTGCCCTCAATGACTTTGGCATTTGAAAGAGCGATTTATAAATCTGTACTTAACTCGTCCTTTGCAATTCTTAGAAAAACGACTACAGACCAATTTTCGTAGGATGCGCCCTCCTCAAAATCTTGGAAAAAATCATACTCCTTGCTCTCACCCATCACATGTTTGGCCACAAGCCTCCATAGTGTACTACCTGGACGATCCACGATCACCAACCTCATGGACATACTGTTCAGAATTGAAGGTACCTTAAGCAACAAAGATCAACTGGATATTGTGTTCCTTGACATTAAGGCGGCCTTTGACAATCTGTCCACCCATTCATTGTGCCATACTGTGCAACTACTTCAAAATCTCTGGCCACATTCTAGTTCTCCTTAGGATGCTCCTTCAGTCCCGGACTCTATGCATAAGAAATCAGAACCATAATCACCGCATTCTCTGCCCCAGAGGGCTCCCCCAAGGGGGCGTTCTCTCTGCCGCCCTCTTCTCCACATCTTTAGAACCCTTCCTAGCAAATCATACTAATTTTATCACTTACGCAGATGATATTAAGTTCTTCATCATCACAAAATGCTCCCAGTCTCTCCAGTCTATTACTGTGAGCTACAACTGACAGCTACATGAACTGGAAAATTACCTTCATGCGATTGGGCTCTCCATTAACAAAGAGAAAACTTCACACCTCTCTATCACCAAGAAGTAAAAATACCAATGATGTGAATATCATTTTGGGAAATCCCCAGTTAAAAAAGTCACCCAACATAAGGATTTGGGTGTCACCTGGGACAAAGACCTCACCTTCTTGCCTCACTTTAATGCCACTCGAATGAAAACATATTCAGCTTTATGGGCAGTAAAACAGGAGATATACAACTTCCATAACCCGCACCTTATCATCAAATACATTCTTCAATACATAATGTCAATTCTTTTGTACGCCTCGACTATATGGTCCTCAGCACCCTCATCATACCAAGCCAGGGTCCTTTCCCTGGAATACTGGATTTTGAAATGCCTAAATAGGTTGTGCTAACACCTACAATCTCAAAATCTGTTCCGGTCACCAATCTTTACGCTTCCTTGGAGGTATCACATCATCTCTAGGAACCTTCTTACCCTCTCTCAGCTTCTATCCTGAAAACTGAGCTCACCTGATATATGGGATATCATCTCCAGACCGTCAGACAGGAGATGCCAGACCAACACATTTCCACATAACATCTTCCAAATATTAAATAGATTAGGTATTTATGAGTAAAGAAAGGGGCTATCATGGATGAATTATACCACACCATTCACTATATCTTTGAGGAAAGCACCTTGACTGCTCACAAAGGGTTGAGATCTTTGATGCCTGTGTGTGGCTTTATATTGGTGACATTGGCTATAGACTTAATATGTTTGTCCCTGAATTTATTCCACCCATCCACTTCCACAACAACAGATGGAAGCCTGTTCCAACAATCAACCATCTACTGGCTGAAGGCAAACTTCTGCACATTTATCCTGCAACCATCCTTCCTCAACTTCCAGAAAAATCACCTGAGAGGGCATAAATTCAAATTCAGGAAAGACAGATGTAGGATAGACGTGAGGAAATTTGCCTTTAGCCAGCGGGTGGTTGGTTGGTGGAACAGACTTCCATCCCTTGTGGTGGAGGTTGATAGTCTAAATAAGTTTAAGGCTCAGCTGGACAGGTATTTGGAACGAACAGAGGGGTGAAGTGGAAGTGGGTTTTTTTTTTTTTTTTTTTTTTTTGGCTGATGCTGCATAAGCTTGCTTTCTTGCATCAAATGCCTCTGCTAATGCTAATGCTAACTTAAATATATACCACCTCATGTGTAGTCTCAGCAATGCCATTAACATTCAGCTTACTCAATCCATTCAGTGCTTTAAACACCTCAATCAGATCTATACACAAGTAAGTGCCTAGTTTCGAGACATAAATTTGCAGAACTGAAGCCTTTCTAAATAAGAGCACACTTTTGTTCCCTTCACCAGTCTGGTTTCCTCTTCTCTGCACCCGTTCAAGCAGATCTACATCCTTCCTAAAGTGAGGCCTCCAGACCTGTATACAGTACTCAAGATATGGCCTTACAGAAGAAATAATCACCTCCTTGTCCCTGCTAGAAATGTTTCTATATATAATTGACAAAACTCTGTGAGCTGTCCTGCAATCATGTCTTCACTGCACACAGAGTTTCATGTCTCACTGCATAATTACCCCAGATCTTTCTCATTCTCCATTAATCACCCTGAGTGTGGTACCACACAGTTGATTAGTTATTCTTGGGTTACTGCTACCCATTTGCAGTAACTTGCATCGTTAAACTTCAACTGCCATTTCTCAGCCCATCAACCCAGTATGGCGAAGGTAAAGAAAGCCAACACAAGAACGACGAGAAATGTCGGATAACTTATGCGGAAAATTAGTTTCCCAATACGGCACTCTAGCACTGCTCGCTCGGTAAACAGATGGTAGGTGTTATCGTTCTGGAGCAAAGTCGAAAAAGATATATTGATTGACAGGTAGGCGTGGCAAACAATGTGCTGATTGGTGCATGAACACAACACACGATAACATCAGGTTAGTATCATTTTATTAGCACTCAGAAGCACTAATGGTAACTTGCCCTAATGAACGCTTTCCATAATGGTGAAAAAAAGTCAGGTTACCTCCACTTGAATCCCATGGGAGCTTGAACCCTTCCCGAAGTGGAGGGGGTAACCTAACCTTTTTTCTTTAGAATCACAGCATATTTAGAAATACATTCATAAAAAAATAATTTTTTTTATTACTGTATTTTTATTTTCTTGTTCAATAATATGCCCTAATGGTGAAAAAAGGTCAGGTTACCTCCACTTAAATCCCATGGGAGCTGAACCCTCCCGAAATGGAGGGGGGAGTAACATAACCTAACAAAATATTATTTTTTATTACTGTACTTTTATTTTTAAAGACACTCGTGCGGATACATAAATATCATAACGTCAATCAACACCTCAACAGCTATTCACTATATATAGAATCTTTCTTTCTTTTCTTATCTTATTTTCTAACCTAACATTTAAGGTTAAGTTAGGAAATAAGATATAAGAAAACCGTTTCTATTATTTCCTACCATTTAAGGTCAGGTTACGAAATATAACGAAAGAGCAATCCCTTTCCCCTCACTAGATGACAGTATACTCCACATTTTCTTGAAATGAGACAATGTAAAAAATCAATTTCAATATTGAAAATCAGCTCATCCATAAAGAGAACACTGGCTCATGTTCTTGACTCCAGAAATAAGAAAACTTGTCTGATTTTCCAATTCAGACAGGCTTTCTTGTGCAGGGAATGAGAAATTAATTTCTCATTCCCTGCACGTTTCTATTAATTCTGTATAGAATATATTATATATTTCTTGAATCTGTCATTCCAGTGACTACTGTGTGTGCGTATGAGTGAGAGAGACTTCCTGGGTGTAACTGTCAATAGCATCTGCTGTTAAATCTAGAAAATGGTTGTCCTTGGATATAACCCTTCCAGGTTTGCTATGATTTTTAAATTACAATTCTTGACATGTGTAAGGCTCAAGACCTTTTAGACAATGACTGTTCTGTTGTCACCATACCAACAGGCATCAATTAGTCCAAATTTTCCAGACATCTATGTTGCATTCTATACAAGAAAAACCTGATTAGGCCCAATATCAGATGCAGTCTGTAATGCATTAAATTAAACAGGAGGTGCACTGTTGTAGAATACATTTTTACAAACTGCCTGATTTGTTCTACTCATGTAATGAACAGTTGTATTTTCCACATGCTCCTGATTTATGGTTTAGACTAAATGAATATGCAGTCATTTAGGATAAACTTAACTGGCAAATACATCTGTGTTAAGTTGATGTTCCGATATTAAAAGCTGCTACAGATTCAGAGTTTATTGCATTTCCTTGTATTTAAGTATGATATGGGCCAACCATTAATGTTGCTTTATCTGCACTTAAGCATTTCTTTTAGCCAGCGAGTTGTTGACTACTGGAACATGTGTTGAGGCTGACAGTTTGAAGAAATTCAAAGGTCAACTGGATAGTTATCTACATGAAGAGCGAAGTGCATAATTTGTATTTTCTTAGCTACTATTTTTTTGGCCTGTGTAGCAAAAGCCTGTGGTGTTCTTGCACTATATAACTACATAATAAGGTTACCATTTTCTCCTCTTAAAATCCAGGTGGGGGGAATCGGCTTCAATAAAGAATATGTAAAATAAACATATACTAGTCTGTACTTCTGGGCATAGAATTAAACAATATAATAATAATAATAAATGAAATTACAGTACAGTATATTATAAAAAATAAATGAATTCTTAAATTTTATGTAGTTAACGAGGAGGACTTTGATAATCCTTTCATGTTTTTTGCAGCCAGCAAGATTTTAAACTTTAGTTATTGAATTGGTCATAATGATTACAGCAGAACAAAATTTGCATTACCAATTTTACTTTCAAAAAAAAGAGGTTGATCTGGTATTTATTTAAAAGACTGGATGCCAGATTAATCTTTTAATTAGATTGCCAAAAGGTTAATCTATCAATTGAACTATTTCCAAATAAATATTTTTAAAAGTACAGTAGTGCAGTTCCAAGAAAAAAAACACCTTTTGAAAAAAAGATTTATGCTGCAGTGAACTTGATGACAATTGCATTAACTACTGGCTACAAAAGAACCAACAAGAGAGCTGAATAGTTCTTCTGACTCCAAATAATTTTAGTAAGGCCAAATAGTATTAGCTAGTTTATAATTACTAAATTATTATACAAAAGTCTAGCTATGGTATTGGTAAGTGAATACAGTAGAGCATCAGTTATCCGGAATAATTAATGTCAGACCTCTTCAGGATAGACAAATTTTCTGGGTAAGAACATAAGGTAAGATTAAATAAATTTTGTTGTAATGTATTAAGGTAAAAGAAAAAGACTTTAAATATCATAAAAAAACAAATTTATTTAATTAAAAAATAATAACTTATACATAAATATTCGCACATTTACTTATGTATATTCAGAGAGGTATTTTACTGCAAATTTTATGTAGAAAAAAATTTGAAGTAATTTTTTAAAATAATGTTTGATCGTTGTTTTGTTTCTTTTGTTGAGACTTTTTTGCTACTAAATCTCAAGTTCCTTAAAAATATCACTTTGATTATACTGCATTCTTCCTGTTTTTCTGCTCATTTTTGTGCTGTTTTTTTCATTGACATTTTACTCCAAAAAACTGAGAAAACTAATAAATTGCAAACTAATAATATCAGCCCAAAATAGTTTTGGGCTGATATTATTCTTACTGAATCTGGAGCTAAACTAAACATAATATGAAATGAAGAGAACAAAACTTGCCATGGAAAATTGGGTTCACGGAAGCGAACTCATCCAACCAATCTGATAGGTTACTATCATGTAGTTACCAAAGAACTGGATGCAAAAAATAATTTTGACATCATATACTTAGATTTCAGGAATGCTTTTGATACTATTACACATAAAAGATTGCTGTACAAATTGGCAAATTGGAGCACAGTTGCATTAACAAGTTACTGCTATGGATAAAGGGACGGCTGAGTGGAAGGATACAGAGAGTGGTAATCAATGGACACCGCTCTTTGTGGATCAATGTTATTAGAGGAGTTCCCCCAGGATTCGATGTTGGGCCCATTCTTGTTTTCTATATTTATCAATGATATTGATAAATACAGAAGACAGTAAATCCAGGATAAGGTATCAACTGTGTGGTACTACACTCAGGGTAGTGGAGAATGAAAAAGACCTGGGGATAATTGTGCAGTCAGATATGAAGTTTTCTGAGCAGTGCAAAAAGGCTGCCAGAGCAGCTCAATATGGGCCTTGTCAATGATTATACAGGAACTTTGATAGCAGGGATAAGGAGGCGATTATCCCTTTGTATAAAGGCAATGGTCACATTGCACTTGTAGTACTGCATACAGGTCTGGAGGCCTCATTTTATTAGGGATGTACAGCTGCTGGAATGAGTACAGAGAAGGGCAACGGGATTGGTGGGGATTACTTCTACCCATATGCAGTACTTTGCATTTGTCAATGTTAAACTTCAGTTGCTACTTCTCAGCCCATCTGCCCAACTTTTCTAGATTCTGTTGCAGTAGCACACTGCCATTAACAACCCTGCCAACCTTTGAATCATCTGCAAACTTGAACATTGAGCCTGAGAGTTGGTGCACAATAGCTTTAGATGCTGATGCACCATAAAAATCCTAATAACCAACCAAACAACCTGAGATACCTTCATCAATATCATTGATAAATATACAAAACAATAATGGGCCCTACACTGAACCCTGGAGGACTCCACTAATAACATTATTCCACGAAGAGCAACATCCATCGATTACCATTCTCTGTCTTCTCCCAATCAACCACCCTTTTATCCATTGTAGCAACTTTCCCTTAATGCCATGCCTCTCCAATTTGTACATGCAGTCTTCCATGTGCAACAGTATCAAAAGCTTTCCTGAAATCCAAGTATATGATATCAAAATTATTTCTTGCATTCAGTTCCTTTGTGACTACATCATAGTATCCAATCAAACTGGTCAGATAAGACCTCCCTTTAACAAACCTATTCTGTGTCTTAACTATTACTGCAGTCTTGTCTAGATGATCCTGCAATGCTTCTTTAACCAGTGATTCCGTTATTTTCCCCAGAACACAAGTTACACTATCAGGTCTATAGTTACTTGTGTCACCTTTTTATTCCTCCTTTGTGAATTGGGGATACATTTGCACATCCCCATTAAGTGGGGACTTCCTCCGAGTCCAAGGATGCTCCTATAATTATGGCTAAGGGTTTGCTTACTTCCTTTGCTGCTTTCTTTAATATAACTGGACAGATCAAATCCACTTTAGGTGCCTTTCTTATGTTTAACTTCAACAATTTCTCCTCCAGTTTGCTCTCAGTTATTAGCATTAGTAGAGGCATATGATGCAAGAAAGCAAGCCTATGCAGCATCAGCCAGAAAGAAAAAAAAACTTCCACTTCACCCCCTCCGTTCGCTCGAAATACCTGTCCAGCTGAGCCTTAAATTTATTTAGGCTATCAACTTCCACAACAAGGGACAGAAGTCTGTTCCACCAACCAACTACCCTCTGGCTAAAGGCAAATTTCCACACATCTATCCTACATCTGTCTTTCCTCAATTTGAATTTATGCCCTCTCAGGTGATTATTCTGAGCAAGAGGCAGAATCCCATCAGCACTGAGCATGCTCAAACCATTCAAGGCTTTATACACCTCTATCAGATTACCTCGCCGGTGCCTAGTCTCCAGACACTGCAATTTGCAAAACTTAAGCCTTTCTTCGTAAGAGCAACTCTTTGTTCCATTCACTAACCTTGTTGCACTTCTCTGTACTCGTTCCACTGGCTCTACATCCTTCTTGAAATAAGGCCTCCAGACCTGTATACAGTACTCAAGGTGGGGCCTGACCATTGCCTTATACAAGGGAATAATCACCTCCTTATCTCTGCTAGAAAAATTCCTGTATATCATTGATAAGACACCATGAGCTACTCTTGCAGCCCATCTGCACTGCTCAGAGAACTTCATATCTGCCTGCACAATTACCCCCAGGTCCTTTTCATTCTCTACCACTGTCAGTGTAGTACCACAGAGTTGGTACGCTGCTCTGGGGTTGCTGTTTCCGATATGTAGTACTTTACATTTGTCAATGTTAAACTTCATTTGCCACCTCTCAGCCCATCTGCTCAACCTTTCCAGATCCTGTTGCAGCAGCATAGCGTCAGTAGTGTCCTTAACAACACTGCCAACTTTTGTATCGTCTGCAAACTTGGACATTAAGCTTGATATACCATCGTCAATATTATTTATACATACAGAAAACAATAATGGACCCAACACTGAACCCTGAGGGGTTCAGTGTTGATTTACTGAAAAATCATTATGCAAAAAAATCATAAAAAATTATTAAGATTTATTAATGATTTATTAAAAAATCATTAAGCTCCCTGTCAGAGTTTAACAAGCTTCTGTCCTCCACTTCCCTACAGAATTCCTCGTATGAATGTAGACGTAAAACACACATTCAGTTTGTAAGCTATCTGTGTAGGATCATCAAAAGTCAAACCATCAGTATCAAGTGGACCAATCTGATTTTTCCCCTTCCTTCTAGAGTTTATATAAGTAAAGAAGTCTTTGCTGTTTCTCTTTGTATCCTTGCCAAAGATTTCTCACAATCTGCCTATCCTCCTTTGTGACTTGATTAGAGACTATCTTATATCTACTATAGGCTTCTGTGTGGCCTGATAATTTATTCTACCGTTCTCCCAACTCCACTAATAACTTGGAGCTCTATGACTTCCTCTCTTGGCAACTTGACTTTCTCCAGTCCAACTTTCCTAACAGGGAGGTAATTTTCCTTGGTGATTTTAATGTTCACAACTCCAGCTGGCTCTGTTTTCTAGTCACACCGGCCCAGCAGGTCGAGATGCTGAGGCTTTTGCAATTACTAATGACCTAGCACAGATTGTTCATTTACCTACAAGAATACGGAACAATCCTAATCATTCAGCCAATACGCTTGATCTTTTTCTCACAAACAACCCTTCTAAGTACACGGTCGAAGTGAGAGGTCCTTTAGGCGCTTCAGATCACAACTTGGTGATTGTCTCTTCTCCAATGGAACCTTTATCTCATGGCTATTCCCAACCTCGTGTTGTTTGGCATTACAAGAATGCAAAATGGGATGACCTGCGAGATTTCTTTTCTTCTTTTCCTTGGTCGGATTACTGTTTCAAAACTTCAGATGTCAGTTCGTGTCAGTGAAATTATTCTTGCAGGAATGGAATCCTTTATCCCACACTCTACTTTAAAATCTCGTCCTTTATCTAAACCTTGGTTTTCTGATAAATGTGCTAAGGCTGTTCAAGAGAAGAATGTTGCATATCGTAATTGGCTTGTTTCTAATTCTTCAGTTTCATTTTCTGGTTACACCAAAGCTCGCAACAATTGTAAAGCAGTTATTAATCAGTCCAAACTAGAGTTTGAACAGGCTAAGAGTAGAAAACTTGCTTCTTGCCCTAATGGTAGCCGAGCATTCTGGTCTCTTGCCAAAGCTATTGGCCGCAACTTTTGCCCATCTCTGCTCCCACCTTTGTCCAAACCAGATGGTTCTGTTGTCACTTCAGCCAAGGATAAAGCTAAACTGTTAGCATCCCATTTTTCTTCCAGCTCATGTATTAATGATCTTGGTAAAACACTTCCCACCATTCCCTACACGCTCCATTCAATGCCTCCTGTGGTCTTCCGTCAAAAGGATATCAGAAGGATTTTGATGAATCTTGATGCTAACAAAGCTCCAGGTACTGATGGTATTTCTCCACTTGTTCTCAAAACCTGTGCTCCTGAATTTACTCCTATTCTTTACCGCCTTTTTTCATTTTCTTATTCCAAAGTTGTTTTTCCTTCTGCTTGGAAATTTGCTCATATCCAGCCAGTTCCTAAAAAGGGTGACAAATCCCTCCCATCCAATTATTGTCCCATTGCAATTACTTCTACTCTTTCTAAAGTAATGGAGAAATCAATTAACCGCCAACTCTTAAACTACCTAGAAACCTTCCGCCTGATCAACGATCGCCAGTATGGATTCCGTCAATGTCAATCCACTGGTGATATTCTGGCTTATGTTACCCATTTATGGACTAATTCAATGGAAAGGTTCGGTGAAACTACTGTTTCACCGAAAAAGTAGTTGCTCTTGACATATCAAAGGCTTTTGATCGTGTTTGGCATAAAGGTCTTCTAAACAAGCTTCCATCTTATGGTTTGCCAACTGTTTTTAGTAATTGGTTATCCAGTTTTCTCTCTGATTGCTCACTGAGGGTGATGGTAGATGGCTCTCTGTCTTCTAACTTCTCCACTAATGCCGGTGTCCCCCAAGGTTTAGTTCTTTCCCCCACTCTTTTCCTCTTGTATATTAATGATCTTCTTACATTGACTGGAAATCCTATCCATAGTTTTGCTGATGATAGCACATTGCATTCCACTTTCCATTTTGAGAAACCTTGTCCTGCTCAATCAGCTTCAACTTCTCGAAAATCTGCTACCAATTCCTTAAATGCTGATCTTCAGGTAATTCTCCAGTGGGGCAAAGACAACGTAGTTGATTTCAATCCTTCTAAAACTCAGTCTTGTCTTATATTTCACAAAAAGGATTCTTCTGCTCCTATGCTTATCTTTAGTGACACTCCGATTTCTAGGCAAAATGATATATGTTTTTTGGGGATTACTCTGACTTCTAATCTCTCTTGGCACAAGCACATTACAAATATTGCTTCCTCTGGATCTAAAAAACTTGGTTTTCTCTTTCACTCTCGGCGTTACTTTTCTTCCAAACAGCTGCTCACTCTGTATAAATCGTAAATCCGCCCTGCCATGGAATATTGTACCCACATCTGGGGTGGTGCCCCCAAAACCTCTCTCAGGCTTCTTGATTCCATTCAGAAGAGGGCAGTTAGGTTAATTAATGACTCCTCTCTAACAGTCTGTTCACTCACTTGTGATAGACGTACTGTTTTTGCTGCATGCCTCTTCTACAGATACTTCCATGGGCACTGTTCTTCTGAATTGGCTTCTAAAATTCCCGCTTTCTCTTTCAAAACAGTCCTAATACGTGCCGCCACAAGCCAACATCCATTTACTGTCCAACTTCAAACCCACAGAACCAACTTTTCATCTTCCTCATTTATTCATTCAACTGCCGTTTTCTGGAACAACCTTCCTTCATACGTATTTCCTGAAAATTACAATCTACAGAAGTTCAAGTTCAATGTCAACAAATATCTTCTTTCGTCTTCTCAACCTCCAACCCAAGCACGGTACTAAGTACTATAGGTTCTAATACCTCTCGTGTTTGGGGTTCACATAAAAAAAAAAAAAAGCTGCTTTCAATTTTGATAATTTTTTTATTATGAATGCTAACCACAATCAGATACAGCTTGAAATCACTCTGCTTATTGCCATCTGTAGCAATCAAAAATGGCACATTTTTACTGCTATTTCTGTCTTCTCTGTGCAATTTTACTAATGCCACCTGCCATATTTGTTTTTCCACAATGGTATGTTTTTGCTATTTCACTATTCGAAAACATATACAGAAGTTTCCTTCAGCCAACAGATAGTTAAAATAAACTTTCATTTGTTGTTGTGAATGTTAATAGTGTGAATAAATCCAAGGAAGAACTAGACAAACTGTTGAAGTCAGATGGTTAGGTGATGTGGGAAGTTTTTTTTTTTTTTTTGCTGATACTGTATAAGCTTCCTTTCTTGCATCATTTGCCACTACTAATACTAAAACAGCATGCCTTCAAGATTAACAGGACTCAGAGGAAGATTATGTGCTGTGATAAATTACACAAATAAATATTCAACACATATGGTAATATCATCATCATTATTACGAGATGATACATCTATTTTTGCATTTATTTCTATGCACTGAATGTTGTGGTTATGCTTATTTGTTTGTAAATGTCTGATTACATCAAATTTCTGCCAGCTTTAAATTTAAAAATCATACCCACATATAGCACACAAAGCAATGCCACAAGCTTTATAATATGCGTATATGTGTTTTGAAATTTTATGTTATATTTCTTTGTCATCTTACGAAAGACATCATATATCGGCGTCACACTACAGAAATACGATGAAATGCTCACTCATTATAAAGAACAATGCTGTTTTCCCATGTTCCTATTTTTCAATACAGACTAGCACACCAGTTAGCCAATTTTTTAATGAAAATAAACAGAAATTCACCGAATTTTTAAAATCTCGATTTTAAAGTAGCTGTATTTTTTTTTTGTGAAAAAAAAAAAAAAGATAAAATCTGTGTTAAGAACCACGTTACGAGAGTGAGATTAGTATCAGCATTAGCAGAGGCATAGGATGCAAGAAAGCAAGTTTATACAGCATCAGAAAAAAACCAAAAAAAAACCTTATCATTTCACCTACCCAATTCGCTCCAAAAGTTTGTCCACTTCTTCTTTGAATTTATTTAAGTTATTACCTTCCATAACAACAGATGGAAGTTTATTCCAGCAATTACTACTCACTGGCTAAAGGCAAATTTCCACACATCTATTCTTCAAATGTCTTTCTTCAATTTCAGTTTATGCCCCCCTCAGATTTGTATTATGAGCAAGAGGAAGAATCCCATTAGCATTGAGCCTGCTCAAACCATCAAGGCCTTATATACCTCAATCAGATCACCTCACAGGTGCCTGGTCTCCAGACACTGCAATTTGCAGATTTAACTCTTTCTTCGTAAGAGCACCCCTTTGTTCTTCTTCTCTGTACTCATTGGAGCAGCTCTACATCCATCCTAAAATGAGGTCTCCAGATCTGTATGCAGTACTCAAGGTGTGGTCTGACCATTGCCTTATACAAGGGGATAATTACCTCCTTATCTTTGCTAGCAAAATTCCTGTATATCATTGACAAGACCCCATGACCTACTCTGGGGGGGGCGCCTCCGTAGCCAGGTGGGAAGGAGCAGCAGTGCGTAGCACATGCTTCTTGATTAGACCGGGGTTCGAGCCCGTCACCACCAAATACGGAGTATGCGGAAAGGTCAAGGAATGACCACCGCATATCCCGGAGCAATATGGCCTTAGTTGCTAATGCTCCTAAAAACCAAAATAACGAACAAATAACTCTGGCAGCCTGGCTGCAGTGCTCAGAAAACTTCATATCTGACTGCACAATTACCTCCCCCCCCAAGGTCTTTCTCAAGCCACACTACCCTGAGTGTAGTACCATACCTGTCTAGAACAGGACATGATCTAGCCAAGGAGGATGTCAGGATGTCTTTGTGCGTGCTAGGTGCAGAGACTGTGTAGAAATTAGGCACCAACTCAGCGTTCTGATGGGCATCTATGAGAGTTTGACGTGTAGGGTAAATGCCCTCAAAAAAATTAATATGAGGGATCCATCAAGCTCTCAGCTGCCCAACTCAATGCCAGAGCTCACTCCTGTGCATCAGGCAACAGAGAGGCAATCTCCAAGGCAGAATGTGCTGGTCCCACAGGAACTAGTTATTGTCGTCTTCCATATGCAGTACTTTTCATTTGTCAACGTTAAACTTCAGTTGCCATTTCTCAGCCCATCGGCCCAACTTTTCTAGATCCTGTTGCAGTAGCATACTGTCATTAACAACCCTGCCAACCTTTGCATTATCTACAAACTTGAACATTAAGCCTGATATACCTTCATCAATATCAATGATAAATATACAAAACAACAATGGGCCCAACACCAAACATAAGTCCACATAATATTAGTCCACTAAGAGCAGTGTCCACTGATTACCACCCTCCGTCTTCTCCCACTCAACCATCCTTTTATTAATTGTATCAACTTGCCCTTAATGCCATACTGTTCCAATTTGTACAGTAGTCTTCCACATGCAACAGTATCAAGCATCCAAGTATATGATATCAAACTTATTTTCTCCATCGAGTTTCTTTGTAAACATACATAGTATCCAATCAAATTGGTCTGACAAGATTTCTCCTTAACAAACTCACGCTGTGCTTGAATTATTACTACAGTCTTTTCTAGATGATTCTGCAATGCTTCTTCAACCAGTGACTCCATTATTTTCCCCGGAACAGAAGTTAAACTAACAGGTCTGTAATTACTCGTGTAGGCATTCTGAGATAGAGAAGGGGTGAAATCCAGTCAATAAAGAAGGATTCTTTGATGTAAACCCAGAGCGCTGGCAACACATTTTAAGTATATAAGCCTGCTCAAGACCCGTTTATTCTTGTGAATAAATTATGTTATGGACGAAGGCAATACCTTTCTATGATAGCTTTTGTAAAATGAATTTTTTTTTGGTCAAAATATCTGAAGTTTAAAAATCAACCTTTCTACTCTTGAAGATTTAGCTTTTATTGCTCACCATTATGTAATATGCCTTTAAAGAAACATGACTTGCTGATGCTAGCTTAGATGTAACTGTGCCATCTCTAGCAGGTTACAAATACATCATTAACAGCAGAACCTTTGCTAAGTGATGGCATTAAAACCTTGCTCAAATTGGACTGGTTAGCCAAATAAGAAAGTATGTTCTACTTAAATGTTCTTTCAACTGGTGTTCAAAGAAAGTGCATCACCCCTTAAAATTGTAATTGTCATCCGAATAACATAAGTATATGGCAAATTTCTTACAGATTGCATCAGATAAGTTCGTCATGCATAGGTGGTGATGTAATATTGCATCAGCTGTTACTTTCAGCTATATAAGCACGCTCTGAAAGAGTTGCAGTCATTCCTTGCTTGTGTCAGGATGGTGAGGTATGTGCAGTTGACACCACAAAGAAAGAATGCTATTGTTGCTTTATGTGAGGAAGGACATTCTTTCCGTCATATTGCTTATAGAGTGTCTTGTCTTGTAATCATTCTACAGTGAGTAGATTTCTTTCCAAACTCAAGAATACTGGTTCTGCTGATAGGAAAAAAGGAACCGGACGTAAATGAATCTCTACACCAAAACAGGACTACATTTTAAAGCTCTTATGCTTAAAAACCATA
Organism: Mastigoproctus giganteus; assembly: GCF_048544385.1. Lineage (NCBI taxonomy): Eukaryota > Metazoa > Arthropoda > Arachnida > Uropygi > Thelyphonidae > Mastigoproctus > Mastigoproctus giganteus. The sequence goes on along the minus strand of NC_143586.1, from coordinate 110,554,242 downwards.
AAGCTTCTTTGGCTGAGCTGAAAAGTGAATGGGAAGAACATACAGGGTGGTTAGCAAGTGCAGTAACAGTCAGAAGATGCCTCTTCAAAAATGCAATTGTAGGCTGTCTTCCTAAGAAGAAGCCCCTCCTCACATAAAAAATAAAAAAAGCCTGATTAATTTGGTGTAAGGAGCATGTCAAATGGAACCCCAAGCAGTGTAAGTCAGTTATTTTCTCGGATGAGAAGAAATTCAACCTGCATGATGGGAGACAAACAATTCGCCGTAGATGTGGTGAAGAATACCATCCAGACTGTATGGTGTCAACTGTGAAATTCCCTACCAGCCAAATGATAAGGGGATGCATTTCGTATCGCAGAGTAGTCAGCTTGCAGTTTATAAAAGGTTCTGTAAATGCTGGCTATATTGAAAGGCAAATTGATTTCAATCCTTCTAAAACTCAGTCTTGTCTTATATCTCGCAAAAAGGATTCTTCTGCTCCTATGCTTATCTTTAGTGACACTCCGATTTCTAGGCGAAATGATATATGTCTTTTGGAGATTACCCTGACTTCTAATCTCTCTTGGCACAAGCACATTACAAATATTGCTACCTCTGCATCTAAAAAACTTGGTTTTCTCTTTCACTCTCGGCATTACTTTTCTTCCAAACAGCTGTTCACTCTGTACAAATCGCAAATCCACCCTGCCGTTCCACATCTGTGGCAGTGCCCCCAAAACCTCACTCAGGCTTCTAAATTCCATTCAGAAGAGGGCAGTTAGGTTATTTAATGACTTCTCTCTAACAGAGTCTCTCCACTCGCTGTCTCATAGACATACTCTTTCTGCTGCATGCCTTTTCTACAGATACTTCCATGGGTACTGTTCTTCTGAATTGGCTTCTATAATTCCTGCTCTCTCTTTCAAAATGGTCCAAACAAGTGCTGCTACCAGCCCACATACATTTACTGTCCAACTTCAAACTCACAGAACCAACTTTTCATCTTCCTCGTTTATTCATTCAACTGCCGTTTTCCGGAACAATTTTCTTTCATACATATTTCCTGAAAATTACAGTCTACAGAAATTCAAATCTAATGTCAACAAATATCTTCTTTCGTCTTCTCGACCTCCAACCCAAGCATAGTACTAAGTACTATAGCTTCTAATACCTCTCGTGTTCGGGGTTTTCATAAAAAAAAAAAAAAAATCCTCCAACTGCATTGATCATATGCTATATGAGCGGCATCGCAAAATGTCACGCCCAAAGGTTCGCTGATTCCATCCTTCCACCTAGTTGTAGGTCTTCCTTTAACAGCAGTATTTGTAGTTGGTTTTGTTATGTGGTGGCATGCCATTGCCTACCACATGGCCGATTTTGAAAGGTGCCGGCTTTAATCATAGGAACAGTCATCATGTATCCCATGAGATGCTCTTGAAGAGGAAAGGTGACTACAGCAGAGCTACCCTTAGTGCAGAAGGCTGATTACAACTCGTTTTTGCCTGGTTTCCAGAGGTCGTCTATGTATATAAATGGATATATATTATTCGTTAGATTTGCACTAGTAGTTATTAGTAAAATAATACACAAAAATAGTACATAAATAGTACAGCTCTGATTCATACTAACTAGTAGTTATTATATCTACAGTCAATGAATTTATTTATGAAGTGACACTATTATCCTTCTTCTTGCTTCTTCAATGTCTAATATTACTAATTATGTCAAATATACTGTATTTTAAAATAATTTTCTCCCAAACCATAAAGAATGCAACATTTCCTTACCATAAACATATTTACATGCTGATTTGCACAGTCTTAACCCCCAATGAATTAATTTCTTACATTTTAAAATATTTGTTCCTGTATTTCAAATTTACACTCCTTTCATATGGCATTAACTGCTGCATAGTCTTCTTTATTCTTCGAATGTGCTAACCATTAAACTGTTATTTTAATCTTAGAGCATAAATATATACCACACAGATAAAAAATGTCTAATGAATCCTAATTATTGAACATGAATGTACAATAATTAATATTATGCAACTATTTACAGTTCTGAATAACATATAATGACATATGGATAATAACATAAAAATTTACAGGCTAAATATCCTTGGTCAACCTTAATTGAACGAAAAACACGAATGCTATACCTCTCCAATTTGTACAGCAGTCTTCCATGTGCAACAGTATCAAAAGCGTTCCTGAAATCCAAGTATATGATATCAAAATTATTTTTTGCATTCAGTTCTTTTGTGACCACATCATAGTATTCAATCAAATTGGTCAGACAAGACCACCCTTTAACAAACCCCTGCCCTGTCTTAACTATTACTGCAGTCTTGTCTAGATGATCCTGCAATGCTTCTTTAACCAGTGATTCCATTATTTTCCCGGGAACACGTTAAACTAACAAGTCTATAGTTACTTATGCCTTATGAACCCCCTTTGTGAACTGGTGATACATTTGCTGGATTATCTGGATTACTCCCTCTAACTAGCAGTTTTCCTGAAATCTTAGGGTATCCTCAATGATACTGGCAAAAATCCTTGAATCACCTTTGTTCAAATGAATACCATCTCTACAAAACAGATTCTTTCTACCTACAAACACAGGCCATTAGCATTAGCAGAGGCATTTGATGCAAGAAAGCAAGCTTATGCAGCATCAGCCAAAAAAAAAATAAATAAAATAAATAAATAAAAAATAACCACTTCCACTTCACCCCTCTGTTCGTTCGAAATACCTGTCCAGCTGAGCCTTAAACTTATTTAGGCTATCAACTTCCACGACAAGGGATGGAAGTCTGTTCCACCAACCAACCACCCGCTGGCTAAAGGCAAATTTCTTCACGTCTATCCTACATCCGTCTTTCCTCAATTTGAATTTATGCCCTCTCAGGTGATTATTCTGAGCAAGAGGAAGAATCCCATCAGCACTGAGCATGCTCAAACCATTCAAGGCTTTATACACCTCTATCAGATCACCTCGCTGGTGCCTAGTCTGCAGACAGTGTAATTTGCAAAACTTAAGCCCGTCTTCGTAAGAGCACCCCTTTGTTCCAGCATCTCTACATCCTTCTTGAAATGAGGCCTCCAGACCTGTATACAGTACTCTAGGTGTGGCCTGACCATTGCCTTATACAAGGGAATAATCACCTCCTTATCCCAGCTAGAAAAATTCCTATATATCATCGACAATACACCTTGAGCTACTCTTGCAGCCCGTCTCACCGCTCAGAAAACTTCATATCTGCCTGCACAACCACCCCAGGTCCCTTTCATTCTCTACCACTGTCAGTGTAGTACCACAGAGTTGATACCTTGCTCTGGGGTTTGCTGTTTCCCATGTGTAGTACTTTACATTTGTCGATGTTAAACTTCATTTGCCACCTCTCAGCCCATCTGCTCAACCTTTCCAGATCCTGTTGCAGTAGCATAGTGTCAGTAGTGTCCTTGACAACCCTGCCAACCTCGTATCGTCTACAAACTTGGACATTAAGCTTGATTTACCATCATCAATATCATTTATAAATACAGAAAACAATAATGGACCCAATACTGACCCCTGAGGGACTCCACTAATAACATTAGTCCACGATGAGCAGTGTCCATTGACCACTCTCTGTCTTCTCCCCCTCAACCACCCCTTTATCCATAGCAGCAATTTGCCTCCAATTGCACACTGCTCCAATTTGTGCAGCAGTCTTCCATGTGCAACAGTATCAAAAGCCTTTCTAAGATCCAAGTATATAGTATCAAAGTTATTCCCTGCATCCAGTTCTTTTGTGACTGCATCATAGTATCCAATCAAATTGGTCAGCCAAGACTTCCCCTTAACAAAACCATGCTGTGTCTGAGCTATAACTGAAGTCTTGTCTAGATGATCTTGCAGTGCTTCTTTAACCAGAGCCTCCATTAATTTTCCGGGAACAGAAGTTAAACTATCAGGTCTATAATTACTTGTGTCGCCCTTTGATCCTCCTTTGTGAACTGGGGTCACATTTGCACATCTCCAGTCCATGGGTACTTCCCCTGAGTCCAAGGAAGCTCTCATAATTATGGCTAAGGGTTTGCTTACTTCCTTTGCTGCCTCCTTTAATATAACTGGATAGATCCCATCCATCCCAGGTGCCTTTCTTGTATTTATCTTCAACAATTTATCCTCCACTTTACTTCAGTTATTACAAGATTCTCTAGCTTACTGCCAGAGTTCAATACACCTCTGACATTCCCCTCGCTGAATAACTCCTCATGTGTGAATGTCGATGCAAAATATTCATTTAGTTTGTTAGCTACCTGAGCAGGATCATCAACAGTTGACCCATCGATATCAAGTGGACCAATCTGATTCATCCCCTTCCTTCTAGAGTTTACATAAGTAAAGAACTCTTTGCTGTTTTTCTTTGCATCCCTTGCCAAAGATTTCTCGTAATCTGCCTTCGCCTGCTTAACCTCCTTTGTAACTTGGTTACAAAGGAGGATACAAAGTCTATGATAGATACAAATTGATCTGAGAAGATCAATTTGTATCTATCATAGACTTCTGTGTCACGTGTTAATTTATATGTATCCCATGCATTTTTCTTGTCTGCCATATGTCTCATTAGTTCATCTGACATCCACTTAGGCCTAAACCTTGAACAATATTTATTAGTTAGTATGTAAAGCCTAGTAGCTTCCAAGATAAGTTCTTTGAATGCTTCCCATTTTGAATTTGCTGTTAGTAACATCATCAGTTGGTCCCACTGTATAGAATTTAAATACTTTCTCAGTCAATCTTAGTCGCCTTTACGAAAGGAATAACCCTTCCCTTTACCCCTAATGGTAGTTACCTCTTTGAGTAAATCCCACTTTAGCACACTGTGATCACTGCCACCTAGTGGTTCTTTACCTGCAGATTCTTAATGCATGAAGAATCACTACTGATAATCAAATCAAGAGTATTACTCCCTCTAGTTGCCTCCCCGAACATGCTGATGTAGAAAACAATCATCCAATAAATCCACAAAAGCCTTGCTAGTGTGTGAGTGACCAGCCCCCAAATTCCAGTCAATATCTGGGAAATTAAAATCTCCCATTATAAGACACTCTGATTTACTGGCCCACTCTATTTCCCTGTACAGTATCTTATTATACCCATCAGAGTCATTAGGCCTATAGCACACTCCTACTCTCAATTTTGATCTCCCAATGCTTATGTCATACCAAACTGACTCGACACTGCACTGACCAGCGATGTCGACTGGCTTCACTTCCTTGGATTTTATGTATTTCTTAACTAATAGCATAACCCCTCCTCCCTTCCTATCCTGTCTATCCTTTCTGTAGATATTGTACTCCCTAAATTCCAGTTCTGCATTCCTTATATCTGTGTGACACCACGTCTCTGAAATCCCCACAATATCTGCCTTTGATGTTTTGAGCAATACCTCAAATTCATCAAATTTATTTACTAAACTCCTAGCATTGGTGTACACGCAAGTATAACTGCACCTGTTTCTATTCTTAGCTACCCTAACACAACCGATGTATTTACTTGTACCCCAATGATTCCCAGCAGTCTCTGAAATATCCTGCATCTTATTTTCCAGGCTGCAGCTCATTCCAATAGAAGCAGTGCAAGAATCACTTTCACCTTTGCCAGTGGCTACTGTTAATCTATTAGTCCTTGTATCCTGCCAATCTAGCAGTTTTCCGACCCACCTAATACTGCCTCGATAGCATCAGCAAACATTCTTGCACCCTTTCTATTTAAGTGTATCCCATCCCTGTAGAAGCAGTCTCTCCTGTTAACAAGTACAGACCAGGCTGAAAAAAATTCTACCCCTTGAGCCTTGCACAATCTTTCCAGGGCTAAATTGATCGACAGGTCTCTCATCATATACTCCCTCCTATCGTGTCTGGGCAGAATTGCAGACACTTTCAAATGCAACCCTAATTCACAGCTTTTTTTCAACAGTGACCTGTTTTTTTTTTTTTTTTTTGATTTGGTAGTTGTTGGCGCATTGGCTTCTGTGGCCATATTGCACCTCCCAAGGTTTTTGCAGTACTTTGATCCAAGCCCGAGGCGGGAATCGAACCCGCGACCTTTGGGTTGCCGGGCAGGTACTTTACCCACTCGACTAGCCCGGTCGGCACAGTGACCTGTACTTGTTAAGTAATTCCGCCAGTCTCCTACTCTTAATATCATTAGTGCCAACATGTACAACTATATCACCTTTTGTGCCCTTAAAAGATGATATCTGCTCTACAACGTCATCAACCTTTGCCCCTGGCAGACATACCCTGGTCCTGTTCCACCTATCCTTTTTTACAAAGCATGTTTCCTGTTTCCCTGACAATAGAGTCACCAACAACTACTAGTTCCTTTGGGACCAGCGCATTCTGCCTTGTGTGCTGCCGCTGTGTTGCGTGATGACCAAGTGCAAGCTCTGGCATTGGTGTGGGCAGCTGAAAGCTTGATGGGTCCCTCACTTTTAATCCTTCGAGGGCATCCACCCTGTCCTTCAAGCTCTCATATAGGTCTATAACAACGCTGAGTTGTCGCCTGATTTCCTTACACTCCTTACATCACGCACACACAAAGACATCCCCCATGGTAGTATCATGTCCCGTACCCGACTGCTCCACAAACATCAAGCAAGTAGTGCATTTTAATAGGCTGTGATTCAGAGGGCAACTGCCCCCCTCAGTTCTCCCCTGAGCCACAGCACTCCCATTAGCTTGAGCCTTTTGCTTTGCTGCTCTGGTCTGAGTCATGATTTCGATTTAATTTCAATAAAATTTCAATTTCAGTACAAAATTAAAACCCTAAACTTATATCCCAACACAGTTATAACGCTATATTTATGTTTCAGTATCGAGTGTTATCTACGAAATCCCTTTATATAACTTCCGTATCAAGTTAAGTATTAATTATTTATTTTTTACTAATTATTTATGTTACGTAACCCAAGTCGTTATATGTATAGTTAAAAGTACAATTTAATTGACAATGAAGTTCAACAAGATTAATTATCTGATTAATTGACAATATTATGTACTATACTATACTATATTAAGCTTATGCTATCTATTTCGAGATATTTTGTATCGCGTAACAATGGCAGCAATTTACGAATGGTAAACACGTGGATTTGATATCCTTTCCGATACTAAGTAATACCTACAAAATCTTTATCTAAGTTACTTTAATCTAAGTATCGTAAATAGGAATATAAAGCTACTCTAGAAAATAAGTTAATATGCCAATTTAAGCTAATAAAACAGAAAATAAATCAGAAAAACTTCTCTGTTCCAGGAGCGCCAAAAATGTACGTCCGCACAGGCTACTATCGTTCTCAAAAAAAAACATATACTGATAAAAAATCTCCTTCCCCCACAGCCTTGTAGTTTTCCTACAAACTTTTGGTGCATAGTCCCTCCTATTGTATTTGGACAGAACTGCAGACACATACACATTCTGACATAACTCGTGGCATTTTTTCAGCATAGTCACATATTTCTCAAACAGATGGTTAGGTCATGTATGTTTAATATCATTAGTCCCCACATGGACTAATGATATTAGTCCCCGCTCTTAAAATCTGACAATCTGTTGGTAACATCATCAATTGTTGCTCCTGGCAAACACACTCTGGTTCTGGATCACTTATGTTTATTACAAAAAAATGTTACCAGTTTCCCAGACAATAGATTCTCCCTACTACTAAAACTGTATCACATACTACTAGAGCAGTCTACACTTGACTATTTTTTTCTGGTAGCCAAATTGGGGGGTGGGGTGCATCACTTGGCAGGTCAAGAGATACTTGAGTCCATGGCAAGCTCCCAGTTGCATTTGTTTCTGGGGGGGGGGCACTCATTTCTTCAGTGACTCAAATTCTTCTTGTAACATACCATGATGAAAAATTAAATTGGTACACTCCTTTTTACATCGGTTGCAAAGAAAAGAATCACCAGATGAGCTAGGTCTGGCTACTAGACTAGCCATAGAATACATGCCATAGGCTATACAAACAATAAAGTTGTGACTCACACTGGAAATGGCCACAAACATTGACTGTGGCCATTTCCAGTGTGAATCACAACTTGAAATTGTTATTGTTATTTGTTTTTTTTAGGAGCGTTAGCAACTAAGGCCATATTGCTCCGGAGATATGCGGTGGTCACGGGCTCGAACCCCGGTCTAATCAAGAAGCATGTGCTACGCACTGCTGCTCCTGCCCACCTGGCTACAGAGGCGCCCGCAACTTGAAATGGCACAGTCAAAGCCTGTGGCCATTTCAAGTTGTAGCAACCATAATTTAGTAAAATTTGAAGTTTACAAAGATTATGAATTAAAATTTACAATATATTACATTTATGTTAAAAAATATCGCAGAAATAAAACTGCTGACAAAACTTAAATCACTAAAGAAGTTAAAGTTAAATTTAAGTTACCGAATGAAAGTTACGAAATTCTGGCCAAAATATCAATCTGAAGCTCTTGTTACAGCCTCAGATTGATATTTTGTCCTTGGAAAAAAATTACCTACAGTAAATTTTTTCCAAGGATGCTACTTGGTTCACTTTCACTTTCTTTGCTTTGTAGCTTTCCAAATACTTTACAAATTTAAACTTACAATATACTATGGAATTTAAATTAACTGAGTATTACAGAAATTATACTGCTGGCAAAACTTTAACTATATTTCATTATGTGTGACATTAACTTTCATAATTTTTAACAAGCTTCATACTACTGTCATAGGTTCAAAAATTAATTTGTCCCTTTTACTCAGTTTAATATTAGCACGTGTATTGGTGTGATGATAGGAACTGAAGGATTCTGAACCTGAAATCTCACCTTTGTATCAAATTTAAAGTACTTTGAACTTTGAATTTATTCATGTGGTATAAGAGTGTAGATTGTTTATTCTACGAATTTAGTTTTTATTTTTAATAGATGTGACAAATTCGACATCTGCATCCATTAGCATTAGCAGAGGCATATGATGCAAGAAACGAAGCTCATACAGCATCAAAAAAAAAAAAAACCCTTCCCATTTCACCCATCCATTCACTCCAAACATTTGTCTAGTTCTACTTTGAATTTATTTAAGCTATCAACTTCCACAATGACACATGGAAGTTTGTTCCAGCAATCAACCACTCGCCGTCTAAAGGCAAATTTCTGCACATCTATTTTACGACTGTCTTTCCTCAATTAGAATTTATATCCCCTCAGGTGATTATCTTGACAAGAGGAATAATCCCATCAGCACTGAGCTTGCTCAAACCATTCAAAGCCTTATACACCTCAATCAAATCACCTTGCAGATGCCTAGTCTCCAGACACTGCAGTTTTCAGACTTAAGGCTTTCTTCGTAAGAGCAACCCTTTGTTCCCCTCACCAATCTCATTGCCCTTCTCTGTACTCATTCCAGTAGCTCTACATCCTTCCTAAAATGAGACTTCCAGACCTGTATACAGTATCAAGGTGTGACCAGACCATTGCCTTATACAATGGGATAATCAACTCCTTATCCCCGATAGAAAAATTCCTGTTTATCATTGCACATGATACCACAAGCTACTCTTGCAGACTGCCTGCACTGCTCAGAAAACTTAATATCTGACTGCACAATTACCCCCAGGTCTCTTTCATTATCCACTATGCTGAGCGTAGTTCCACCCAGTTGATATGTTACCAGGGCCGTTTTAAGAACTCTCGGGTCCCCAGGCGAATTTCCAAATGTGGTCCCTATTCAGTTTAAATTTTGTTTTAATTTTTTTTTTGGGTCTCTCTCTCTCTTAGTCACATTCCTAACATTATTTGTATTCCTAACATATTTGTATTCCTAACATATTTGTATTATAATATATAATTAGATAGTATGAACCAGAGCTGTATAATGCTCAATACGTTCTACGTTGATATCAATATTTGTAAATAATAAGAGAAATTTACCTCAATATAGTACATAGAACACTTCCGTATGATACTCTCAAGAAATTAAAACAAAAAAAAAAATCGAAAAACTTACATTAGAGTAACAAATAATTAAAAAATAATTATTTAATAATATTCATTCTAGACTCAAATTTACATTGGAAAGGGAGTATAAGGATACAAAGTCATTAAATTTTCTAAATTTCACGCTTACTCGGGACTCGCATAAAATCCAATTTAACATCTGTCGAAAATCTACAAACACCAGTATGCTTTTACATTATAACAGCTATTACCCGTTCACCTACAAAAGATTGATTATCTTTAATCAATTTCTAAATGCCTACAAATATTCAACAATGGAATCTGCTTTGGGCTCAGAAATACAAATATTAACCAGCAGATTCTTAAACAGGGGTTATCCCCTTGCTACAATAAACCGAATTAGGGTACAAGCTAAGGATAGGATACAAAATACTACACCAACCAACAATAGTAATATCAAAAAATACTTTATTTCTGTCCCATATGTTGAACAGTGGCACAAACAGCTTAACAGATTCTTTAAAGATACTGAATTTAAAATTGTGGCCAGGCCAATACGGAAATTACACACTATACTGAACAATCGCTCAGTCCTTTCCTCGTTCGCAACACAAATTAATGACCTGGTATACAACATTTCTTGCGGTGATTGCGACTCGTCTTACCAGGGTTCGATGCATTTTCCTTTGGATATTCGTGTTAATCAACATGCAGCCTCAGTTTGTGCTTCTCGTTCAGCAGTGTCAGAATTAGCTTTCGTGCCGTTAAGGAAAAACATGTCCAATAATTACATGTCCATGTAATTATACGCGACTATTAATTGTAGAAACTGTAGAAATTAAATTACATGAAAATTCTGTTAATGTTCATTAGCCATATCTGATCTCCGATTCATGAGCTTTTATGCGCATGCGCAAAGACTAATAATCCCTATTTAAGTTTCATGTGCATCCCTATTTGGTAATTTTCATTCCTGTGATCACGACATACGGTCGAAAAGTGTTGTCAACTTCAGGAAGGAAAATTGTTTTGCAATTTTTTCGTTAAAATTGTTTTAATTAATTTTCTTATTTTTAATTGCATTAAATTGATTTTTAATTATTTTTTAATTATTTGTTACTCTAATGTAAGTTTTTCTATTTTTTCGTTTTAATTTCTGGAGAGTATCATACGGAAGTGTTCTACGTACTATATTGAGGTAAACTTCTCTTACTATTTTACAAATAATATATAATTATATATATATTATTACTGTATAATCATAATTGAGAATTAAATTTGTTAATTATTTTTCTAAATATTAATATTTTTGGCACTTTAAACTATTTAAAGAAAGTCAAAAACATTATTCGTATATCATGTTTTGTGTTTGCGGTGCTTTCGATTGCAATGTAACATATGGGACAGAGGGTCTTTTAAAAAATTATTTAAGATCAACAAGTGAGGCCCCCAGTAGGCTGAGGCCCCTGGCAGCTGCTGGGTGCACCCATGCATTAAAATGGCCCAGTATGTTACTTTGGAGTTACTGGAGTTACCCACATGCAGTACTTTACATTTTTCGATGTTAAACTTCAGTTGCCACCTCTCAGCTAATCTGCTCAATTTCTCTAGATCTCATTGCAGTAGCGTACTGTCATTAACAATCCTGCTAACCTTCGTATCATCTGCAAACTTGGACATTAAGCCTGATATACCTTCATCAATATCATTAATAAATACAGAAAACAACAATGGGTCCAACACCGAAGTGGAGTCCCCACTAATGTTATTAGTAGGGACTCCACTAATAACATTAGTCCATGAAGAACAGTGTCCATTGACTACCACTCTCTGTCTTCTTCCACTCAACCATCCCTTTATCCATAGCAGCAACTTGCCCTTAATGGAATATTGCTCCAATTTGTACAGTAGTCTTCCATGTGCAACAATATCAAAAGCTTTCCTAAAATCCAAGTATATGATATCAAAATAATTTTTTGCAGCCAGTTCATTTGTGACCACATCATAGTATCCAATCAAATTGGTCAGACAAGACTTCCCCTGAACAAACCCATGTTGTGTCTGAACTATAACTATAACGGAACTATTATTAATGCTATAGCAAAACTATTTGAGATTGCCACAGGGCTCAAAATGAAAATTTTTGTGAAATGGAATTGTCACTAGGATAACAGAATGGAAGGCAGTTAATATATATATATACACACCACATTATCAATTAACCCCAAGGGCTCACATTTGGTGAGTATGGGCATATGGGCTTGGCATACCCAGGGTCCTGAGCTGAATATCATTTTTCTCTTGAGAGAGAGAGAGAGAGAGAGAGAGAGAAGTAGATTCCCATCTACTTTTCTTCTCTCTCTCTTAGGGTAATGCTTCCTTGGCTTCCTTGCACCATATGGCTAATGACAATAATAATTAGTATGACAAACCAAAACAATGTTCCAGCATTCATTCTGAGCTTTGTACCGCAGTTTTTAAGCACTTATGTTCCTACACCCTTATATCTTTGTGAGTTACAATCAGATTTATATCTTGAAAGGTATGGCTCTCCTGGAAAGGGGTAAAAAGAAATAGCAACAAGGTTAATTATGGGCACAAAGTGAAAATCCTGAGAGAGAGAGGAAGAGACTTAAGTTCTACATGTTTGAAAAAAAAAACTTTCTGGCTGGTGATCAGATTCAGTTATTTCATCTTTAAAGGGGTAGAGATACTGGTAGCATATTTTTACTCTTTTCCTCAATTTAAATGTATGTCCTCACAAGAGGACATACATTTAAATTGAAAAAGGAGGATATCTGCAGAACTGATGCATAAAAATTTTCCTTTATTTTAATTTCCTTTAATTACTCTCACCTAGCCTTTGATGGTAGAAGTTAATCTAAAAATTAGAACTAAACAGATACTAAAAGATATGGGTGAAGATAGCATGGGTTATATTTTGTGATTTTTTTTTTGTTGCTGCTGCTACATAGGCATGCTTTTTTGCATCATTTTCCCAATACTACCACAGTAATACTACAAGTCACATTATATATGCATGTAAAAATGGGGTTCCAGAGCCCATGCTCATACCTAAGCATTACATAAGTAACATTTTTCGCATGCACGTAGATGCCAAAAAATAGGCTAAAACAAAAAAGAAATCTGTCCTCACGGCTGAAATTAAAAATGTTTATACAATTAGGAGCAGATGTTACATGAATAACTTCAAAGAAAACAGTCTAAATAAAATACATTAATCTTCGGTTTAATAAAATTATATTATACATTATGAGTATTAGAATAAATAGCTTGTAGTAAACTTATTTGATCAAAGACAGAAGTACCTTACACTGCTATTCCTTTCTTACACATGCTGGCTTTTCTTTTTCTTAATTTTCTAGGGCCGACATCCGAATCTGTATCCTGGCTGCCACAAACTTCAATGTCATGCAACTAAAATAAATTAAAATAAAATAAAACTGAAACAGGAGCAGTGTTAAATATTTCCTTTTTTAATTCAAATGCTACACCGAGTTGCACACTGGGTTTGTGCAGTGTGATCAATTTGATTGTACAGTTTCAGTATATTTATTGAAGAAGATAATTATATGTCACAAAATAGCAGAAAATGATATGCAATTCAGAATAAAAACGTACTACTAAAGTAAGTAACCTATGAAACCAAATAGTGTGAATATCATAAAAATGAACGTTTAGAATATCCTTTAGCTAACCTGAAGCAAGATCAGATATAACCCCAGAGGCTCACATCTGGTGAGTATGGGATTAGCACACCCAGGGTCCTGAGCTGGATATCATCATTCTTCTCTTTCTTGATGATTTCCTTCTACTTACTTCTGACTCTCTCTCTCTCTCAGGGTAATGCAGGAATTTTTTTTTTTTTTTTTTTTTTTTGGCTGGTGCAGTATAAGCCTCGGGCTTCCTTGCACCATATAACTAATAATAATAATCTGGAGCAATGAAGTAAGACAACAGCAGAGCACTCTGGATAGAAGTAGCAGGAAAGAAAATGAAGGACATACAAGAGATGAGAGAGTGGGAGATTCGAGAAGAAGAAGTAAAACAGTCGATCAGGAACACCCACAACTGGCAAACCCGGGGAACTGATAACATCCACAGCTACTGGTACAAGAAGCTCAGCTGCACACACAAGCACCTAGCAGTTCACTCAAATGATAAGGCACCTGGAGACAATCCCGAAGTTTCTCACTGAAAGAGTCACATACAAGAAACCCGGTGAAATACAGTCCAATCACATGCCTCCCAAAGATGTACAAGATCCTGACCAGCTGTAACTAAGAAGATATCAGACCATTTAGAGAGTCAGAACATAATGGCCGAACAGCAGAAAGGATGCAAGCGGAGGAGCAAAGGATGCAAGGAGCAATTAACCATAGATGTTGCAGTTGCAAGCCTTCAAAGAAGCACCACAACATATACATGGCCTACATCGATTACCGCAAGGCCTTCAACTCCGTACCTCATAGCTGGCTAATAGAGACCCTGAAGATCTACAAGGTCAATCCAATAGTAACAAACTTCCTAGGAGCAACAATGGCGAAATGGAGTGCCACCATTAAGGTGGCACTCCATTTCGCGAACATCACAACCAGGCCAATCCCTGTTAGAAGAGGAATCTTTCAGGGAGATGCTCTGAGCTCACTATGGTTCTGTCTAGCACTCAACCCACTATCCACCATGCTCAACGGCAGCAAATATGGATATAACCTCGAAGAAGGAAGAAAAAAACCTGTACACTCTCACCCACCTGATGTACATGGATGACATCAAGCTCTACTCTCTCTTGAGGATGCTCTTCACTTTTCCAATTAATTTCTTACTCCTACTGCCCCGTTGGTACTGGGTCAATTGGCCCATCTTGACTCTCAATTATTCTATCTTCTGCTGAAGTCTTCTTTCCCAAGCTGGTGGTTCCTTCTCTTTTCGGTTCTTCTGCTGCTGGTCTCTCACTTCTCTTCCGTTAATCCTCGTGGCTGGTACTGCAGCACAATACACGGCTGTGTGGATGGCCTCCAGTGTTTCACCATTATTGTCGAGGTAATGCAATATTATGTGCCAATTCAGGTGGTCTGTGACTCTCCACAAAGTTCTATTCAGCCTCTGCTTCGGTATCACATGAGTCTTTGTGGGGGTCTATTCCTTCGAATTCTGTTAGGGCCTTCTTCCACTCATCCTCTATTCTGGATATCATGACCTCATCTCTTTCCACTTCAGCTGCTGTGGGTTGTATTTCTTCTTGCTCTTTCTCCTCTGGTTCGGTGGTGGTATGTTCTTTCTTCTCTTGTTCCATATTCATTATCCTTTGTAGTTGATCGCTCAAGTCCTGCTTGATTTTTTCCAAGATTGCAGGAGCTATCAAGTTCTTCGTGATGATGGTCCTTCTCTGGTCCTCTATTTGCTGTTTGGTGACCTGAATATCCGGGAATCGTTCCAGCCACTTGCTATGTAATCTCGCCCTGTAAATTGTCATATCGGTCTCCAGCTTCGTTATTTCGTAGTATGCTTGCATGATGTATGTATTCATTTCGATGCTCCACTTCATGCATTGGCGTTTTCTCCCTTCCTGGGTGATCACTAGTGCAGTTGTGCAGGAAGCACTTCAAGTTGATGGGGCTGGATGGTCTTTCCCTTCTCTTCTGGTAGCCATATGGGGGATAGCGCCACTCGCTCCACTGTCTTCCTTGGGAGACTGTCTCTGATTTTTCGAACCGACCCCTTTGCCTAAGTCCTGAACGCGAGTGACTTTATCCTGCGCCACACTCGATGCAGTATGATTAATATTTCTCTGCGACATCATCCATCTATGGAGGTCGACCTGTTTAGCTTTGGCTTATGTCCAGTGGTAGTTCTCGGGAGTGACGCCAGATGGCGCAACAATCTGCCTTAGCCGCCACTCCGACCTTGGGGTAGGTAGGTCCCTTGTAGCAACTTTAAACGATGTTTATTTATTTATTAATTTTTTATTACTATTAATTTATTTATTATCATTATTATAATTTATTACTATTATTATACCGGTCTCCCAGCGTGATGGAGCCACGTTCACTTCCGCCAAGGCGGTACTCAAATCCGGATCCATCAGACTGATAGTCCAGTGTCGTAACCACTGGTCCATCGCACCCTTTATTATTATTATCATTATTAGCTAAATGGTGCAAGGAAGCTTGAGGCTTTGCTGCACCAGCCAAAAATAAATTTCTGAGTTACCTTGTGTGTGTGTGTGTGTGTGTGTGTGAGAGAGAGAGATAGAACATGAGTCAGAAGTAGAAGGGAGTCACCAAGAAAGAGAATGATGATATCCAGCTCAGGAGCCTGGGTGCGCCAAGCCCATACTCACCAGATGTGAGCCTCTGAGGTTCTTATCTTACCATCCAGTGTCAAAGCCGGCTATCTCAACTGTTGAATATGACCATATATACTGAATCCTAAAAAATTCTACAAGTGCCTAAAGCTTCCCTAAACTTTAGGCACTTGTAGAATGGGTCAAAAGCACATACAAAAATGGACTGCGATGGTGAAATATTGCACAGTCCAAATTTGCAAAGGCAACATCTGGTCTACTTCAAATCTTGTGAACCCTGGAAAATAGGAAAAAAAAAATTCAAAGGTACAAGGTAGAGTGGAAAGTCACATATCAAGAGGCAAATAAACAAATCATCTCAATGCACCTAAAAACACATATTATTATTTTTATTATTATTTTAACTTTATAGTGCAAGGAAGCCTGAGGCTTATGCTGCACCAGCCAAAAAAAATTTCTGTTACCCGTAGAAACAGAGAGAGAGAGAGAAAAAGAAAGAAGAGTCAGGAGTAGAAGGGAATCACCAAGAAAGAGAAGAATGATGATA
The DNA here is from genome assembly GCF_048544385.1 of Mastigoproctus giganteus. Lineage (NCBI taxonomy): Eukaryota > Metazoa > Arthropoda > Arachnida > Uropygi > Thelyphonidae > Mastigoproctus > Mastigoproctus giganteus. Next base: position 110,537,398 of record NC_143586.1, on the reverse strand, counting down.
TCCAGCTCAGGACCCTGGGTGTGCCAAGCCCATACTCACCAGATGTGAGCCCATGGGTTTTTGCAGCAACCCAAAAATATTGGTCAGTGGCAACACAAACTGAGTTCCCCCAACGATATCCATTGCAGATGGGGGTGGATCAATGCTCTCATCATCCTTGAAATAGACTCCTAAGGAAGAGAAAGTAGTAGACAGAGCCAACAATATTCCAGTCATTTGATAGTGTGTGTGGTGCCACCAACTGCACCACACACACTATCAAATGTTATAAAACTTAAAATTGATTCAGCTCCATCTAAGATGGCACACAATCAGGGCGGGCTTTCCAATGGGATTTCCCATGAGGCACCATAGACACAGTGCCTAGGGCCTACAAAGGAAGAAAAAAAAAAAAAAAAAAACACAGTTCACTCTTTTCACTGTGACTAACAAAAAATGAGCTGAAAAAACGTGCAATTGACTCTAGGCACTTCAATTTAATATGCATACGTTATCTAGCGACTGTTCTACAAACTAGAAGAATCGAAGTGATGGTCACTCCATCAACTGAGGTGGTTTATCATTTATCATAAGTTGAAACTTGAGTCACATTAATTGATGTGATTCACAATCAAAGTGTTAAAATAGAAGAAACATTTTGCCTCCTTTTTTTAGCACATTTTGGAATAGAAGTGCCTAGGGCCTATGAACACCAAAATCCAGCTCTGCATACAATATTACATTAATGATCATGGATACTGATAACAATGTCAACTCAGATGAACCTGTCCTGAATCTTCATGCAGGAGATGACATGGAAGCTGGACATTCAATCTTTCCAAGAAGGGAGAAGATGAAGCTCGATTGCCTTAAACAGCTTGGGCATTAAAAAAAAAAAAAAAAAAAAAAAAAAAAGAGTCAGAAACATCATGCACCTAAACCAAATAATGCACCATAATGCTAATCAGTCATTATCATCCTATGGGCATCTGTTTACAAGAGACTAATTTAGCACCTCAATTATCTCTCTCAGTTAAAAATTATATGCCTTTTAGGCAAGACAGAACTGTTACAAATGGTGCTCATGGAGGAGTAGCTATACTCCTAGAATCAAGAATCCCATGTAAACACATTCCTCTTCAAACCTCATTAGAAGTTGTGACACGTATCATGATTGGCACAGCCTTGACAGTGCCAATGATGATACATGTCACATTAATTTGCTCTCCAATCCTCTTCCCAAGTATTGAATAGACAGTATTAGAAAATCTTCTCAACAGTTATCACTATCCTTTAATATATAGAATTCAAACCTTCCACTCCATAACAGACACCCAAATAAAATGGAAATTTTCAAGAGAAGATTGGACAACATATACCAACCATGTCTCTTTTGATGAGCGCATTATTGAATCTGATCCTATTGATAGTGTTACCAACCATATTACATCCCAAATTCTAACAATTGCAACAGATGCCATTCCTCAATCACAATGAGAAGCTGTGGCCATATCAATCACTGGTGGAACGAAGGGTGTAACAAAGCAAAAAAAGAAAAAAAACATAGCATGGAACTTATTTTGTAAATACCCCATCACTACCAACCTTATTAAATATAAGAAGCTAAAGCCCATTACATCCAGCAAAAGGCTAAAAAAAATGACTCCCAGATAAGATTTGCTTCCTCAATTAACAAAGATACTGATATTAGAATAATCTGGGGAAAAAATAAATAAGCCTTAATTGGAATGAGAAGGAAACTCTATCCCTGCAAATGCTTTGGGAGCTGTATTTTCTGAATTGTTGACCCCTGCCACATAATAACATCATTCCAAAAAATTAAGGGAATAACTGAAAAATTGAAACTGAGCTTTAAAGCTAACTGTCCAATACCTTATAACCAGCCACTCACACTTTCTGAACTGCATATTTACCTCAAAGAACAGTGCTGCTGGCACTTATGAGATTTACTATATTATGCACAAATATTTAAATCAGAAATCACTATCCTCACTGTTGAAATTTTTCAAATAGGATTTTCTCTGTGAGGCTTTTGCTGCACCAGCAGACCAGGAGCTAGGAACATACAATTCCTAGCTCCTAGTGTCACTCCTATGTAATAGCAATCTCCAAACCAGGAAAAGATCATTCTGTTCTCCATATCTACAGACTGACTTTGCTTACCAGTTGCCTAAGTAAAACCCTAGAAAAATATTTCCCATGCTCCTACAGTAACATGTGCCATGAGCCGTGATCCTGCTGATGTTATTTAAAAATATGCCGTGACAGTCAAGTTTTACTGTTGATAAAGGAGGCAGTCACCTTTGAAAACTACGGTTGTTTTATTGTTTTTATCACTTTTAATTTGTAATATTTCACATACTTTAATTTTATCTATTTTATTTTTGCAACAAAATTTTATCCTGTCTTATTTTATTATTATTCTGTTTTAATTTATGTTAATAAAGTTTCAGTCATATACGGTTTGTGTATTCCATTGCAGTTATTATGAGCCTAGAAAAAATAATATGCCATCAACTCGTCTGGTACCTTCAATACTGAAACGTGATCAATAACAATCAGTTTGGTTTTAGGAAAAATAGGTCATCCTTAGGTCTCATGTTAAAGGTTGAATCAAGTATCAGAAATGCATTTATTAGAAATCAACATCTAGTGATGACATGCCTTGATATACAGAAAGCCTTTGATACCATATGGTGCTAAGACATCCATTCTAAGAGATCTCCATTCTCAGAGAAGAGGCCTCGAGTGCCAGGAATAGTCATAATGAAATAAATATGGCTTCTATTGGTAAGACAGTCAAAATAAGTAAAGTTTATTAAAAATAAATTAAGTACATGGATGCTGATAGAAAAAAAAAATTGTGTGTGTACCCAAAGATGTTTTATGTGAAAACAACCTTGGCTAGGAAGAGGTTAGTAAAATCCATTTGTAGAATAGTATGAGGTGCCGCTAAAGAACCATTATTATGGTTTTTTTGTGACATCATGCTTCCTTAGTATGATGTCACAATCATACTTCCTGAAGGAAGTAGATCGCGATGTGTATTGTTGTGGTCAAATATTTGACCACAACAATATACATCCGTCTCACATTTCCATTACGTTTATTGTTAGGTGCAGCTAAAGATTTATACAGTAAAAAAATATATACAGTATATATATATATATATATATATATACATCAGGTACAAATTAAAACTGAAATTATACACAGCCAATAAATATACAAAAATAATAATAAAAAATAAACTATTACTATAATGAATATAGAAGTGATAAAACAAACATGAAGAAGTTTTCAAGGCAATGACCTTCTTTATCAACTTAAGCCACATGATAACAAGTCCTTATATTATGCGGAGGTATAACCTTGTGCATGCATTAACAACAACAAGTGTGGATTGTGTGCAGTTAAAAGAAAGGAAAAGAGGAAAGTGAAGGGGAACAACAAAATACTCAACTGTCAGACTCTGAAGGAAAGGTGCAGTATACACTAGCCTTGTTGTTAACCCACCATCTCTCATCATGACATAAAATAACGATCTCCATAAAAGGGTGCATGTAGGTCCCCAGCATTGCGATTAATGGCAATGCTGGGGATCTGGCAGGACTTGCCAGAGCTATATGAAGGGCCTTCAACCATAAGAGCAGTTGCGTGGCGTCTCCGTAGCCAGGTGGGGAAGGAGCAGCAGTGCGTAGCACATGCTCCTTGATTAGACCGGGGTTCGAGCCCGTCACCACCAAATACGGAAGTGCGGAAAGGTCAGGGAATGACCATCGCATATCCCGGAGCAATATGGCCTTAGTTGCTAATGCTCCAAATAACAACAATCTGGCAGTTGCGTAGCTATGGGGGGGGTGGACAGTCTGCCCCGAGCGGCACTTTTCATGTGAGAGACAATTTTTTTTTCGACGATTCTTTTATGTTAACTTTGTAATTTTTATTACTTAATTAATAATTAGTTTTTAACAACTATACTTACAACTGAAATAAATAAAATATAAATATAACAAAACCGTTACATTTCCCTATCATACTATAATTCAAATTCTTAAAAATAAAACAATAAAACGGATGGCACGGCACGGCGATTGGTTTATTGCTTATACCGCGGCGCCTGTGTCTCAGCAGCGGCACCGCAGTCAGTACACATTTGCGAAAATGTATCGTTTTTTTTTTCCTTCTAATTTTATGTATAACTAAGGCCATCAAAAAGATTTTAGGGCCTCTATTATATTAGGGTTTTTGCTTAACCCTTTTGATGCGTTTATGCAGTGTATAAAAATTAAAAATTAAAATTTGTCGCTCCTCTCAATTTGAGAGGGGCAGCAAAGTCAGGGACCGCCCTGGGCGGCAAAAGCTTCAGTTACAGTACTGCATGAGAGATGGCAAGAATCATGTAGAATGTAATTAAAATGTTGTTTGCACCATAATTAGTAATATTTCTAATTGAAAATTATGAGATCTAACATGGAAGGGAAGACATTCATTAAGAAAACCTGTAACTGGCTCAAAGGGTAGAGTTAGTAGTTCTCCAAAGCCGAATCAGGAAACGTTATCACAGTCAACTCAAGAAAACCCTAATAGTGAAGGTTCCATTTCAACTCAAGAAGTTGGAATTTCTGTAAGCTCTGGAGTAAATGACAAGACAGAAAATCTGGAGTAGATAACAAGGCAGAAAATCTGGAGTAAATGACAAGACAAAAAATCTGGATAAATCACAGGATCCTTCTTTCATGCATGACAAGATATCCAATATGAGAAAAGATGTAATGAGCTTCCTCATGGGGGAGACCAACAAAGTTCCTAAAAAGGCTAAAGATACAATTATGGAAAAATGGTCAAATCTTGAGACTGTCATTACAGCTCTCTTAATTGATAATGAGAGATTAAGAGCTATTAATAAAGAAATCAAAATTTGGGCCAATTTACTAGATAAAATTGCACAAACCTTTTTAGTAGAGAATATTAACAAAATGGATCATAGCCAGGAATCAGTTAATCAAACTGCTGAAACAAATACAGCAGTGTATGAGGGAACAGTTTCAGGTTGCCTCCTCTGTGAGATCATATGCTGATGCTGCCCGGTGCATAATAGTTTTATAATGAACGGTAAACAGGAAAGAGTAGCAATGAATCTTTTAAAGATGGAAGAAATTTGTAAGGAAAATAAAACGTTGGTTGATTTTTTGATGAAAACTAAATTAATAAAAGTTTTGTTCTGTTCATTTTTATGTTCTTCATTATGTTTTTTTCTCATTATTAAAAGAAGATTTTTGGAGTTCGTGAGTGTTTTTACTATACTGTTGATTTAGGTTTGGTTACGAAAAAAGGAAAAGGTTTCTTTATTTTTCGTTATATTTCATAACCTGACCTTAAATGGTAGGTTAGGAAATAATAGAAACAGTTTTCTTATATTTATGACTTAACCTTAAACGTTAGGTTTAAGGTTAGGTTTAACCTTAAACGTTAACAAAATAATATTTTGTTAATAAACAATTTATGCGGTAGTCCACATGATTCTAAAAAAAAATGTTAGGTTACCCCCTCCATTTTGGGAGGGGGGTTCAAGCTGCCATGGGATTCAAGTGGAGGTAACCTGACCTTTTTCACCGTTATGAAAAGCGTTCATTAGGGCAAGTTACCATTAGTGCTTCTGAGTGCTACTAAAATTATGCTAACTCAATGTTACGTGTGTTGTGTTCGCACAGCAATCAGCACATTGTTTTCCACGCCTACCTGTCAATCAATATATCGTTCTTCTCGACTTTGCTCCAGACCGATAAAACCTACCGTCTGTTTACCAAGCGAGCAGCGCTAGAGTGTCGTATCGGGAAACTAATTTTCTGCGTAAGTTATCCGACGTTTCTTGTCGTTCTTGTGTTGGCTTTCTTTACCTTCGCCGGAGGTTTTACTAGAAACAGCATCAAAAGCTGATTTAATAAATAATTCAACGTCAGATTCTTTAGCTAGAGCAGGAATTGCCACGGTGGTTCCTAGAAAAGATAATCCATCCATAATCATTTATGATGTTCCCAAAGACTTGAGCCAGGATGAGATACTAGAAGAATTATATGTAAAAATTTAGAAGAGTTTGGTATTACATGGGATGAAGTCAAGAGGGATATAACCTTCAACTCTACAACTAAGTACAGAAGCACTATAATATGGCATTGGGTAGTTAGTATCTCTCCATAATTGTATAAACTGATCTCTACATTGGATAGAATTTACTTGACTGTTACTTCCAGCAGGTACAGGTCATTTACGATAGTCTCTAGGTGCTTCCTATACCTTGGGTATGGACTTATGAAAAAATATTGCTCTCAAACCTCCCAATCTTGTGGCCATTTCGCAAGAGATGGGCATGTACAGGCAGAGTGTCCCAATAAGGACGAAGAACCATATTTTGTGAACTTTATCACTTGGTCAGGGATTAGTAGAGGCATTTGATGCAAGAAAGCAAGCTTATGCAGCATCAGCCAAAAAAAAAAAAATAAAATAAAATAAATAAATAAATAAATAAATAAAAAAAAAATAACCACTTCCACTTCACCCCTCTGTTCGTTCGAAATACCTGTCCAGCTGAGCCTTAAACTTATTTAGGCTATCAACTTCCACGACAAGGGATGGAAGTCTGTTCCACCAACCAACCACGTGCTGGCTAAAGGCAAATTTAAGCACGTCTATCCTACATCTGTCTTTCCTCAATTTGAATTTATGCCCTCTCAGGTGATTATTCCGAGCAGGAGGGAGAATCCCATCAGCATTGAGCATGCTCAAACCATTCAAGGCCCTATACACCTCTATCAGATCACCTCGCTGGTGCCTAGTCATTATCTCGTAGATTCTCGTTATCCGGAATATTTAGGGGCTATGGAACTGGTACGAATAAGGATGGCCAATGAATAATCAAAATAATCAACAATCAAATGGAGTTAATAAACTCACAAGAGGATCTGCACATGATTCTGTGGTGGATAGAGTTCTTGGTTCTTCAGGAATTAAAATCATGCAGATAAACGGCCAACATTCTAGGCTGGTGGCTGATGAAATTAGGAAGTCCATGGAAGAGAACTTGATTGATATAGTATCCGTACAAGAACTGTATTGGGCCAGGATTCATTTGGAGCAAAACTTTAAGATACTGGGATATCCTCTGAGTGCATGAGTTGTGCAGTGTACAAGAAGACCCCAAATCAGGAATCGTGGTAACCAATAACGATTCAGATGTTGTGGTGATACACGGGCTGTGTAATCAATGTGCCACATGCGTGATGATTGCAACAACAACATTGCAATTTTATCATATTTAATTATATTGTCCTCCAGCAATGGATTTTAATAGCTCTTTGGATTACCTGGAACATGCACTATTTATGTCAAAGCCTAATCATGTAGTAGTAGTAGTAGTGGCATGTGATGCAAGAAAGCAAATGTATGAGCTTATGCAGCATCAACCAAAAAAAAAAAAAAAAAAAAAATCACACCATTCCCTCCAAATGCCTGTCCAGTTCCTCCTTAAATTTATTCAACCTATCAACTTCCACAACGACAGATGGAAGTTTGTTCCAGCAATTAACCACCCGCTGGCTAAAGGCAAATTTCCGCACATCTATTCTACATCTGTCCTTTCGTAATTTGAATTTATGCCCCCTTAGGTTCGTAATCTGAACAAGTGGAAGGATCCCATCAGAATTCAGATTGCTGAACCCATTCAAGGTCTTATACACCTCAATCAGATCACCGCACAGATGCCTAATCTCCAGCCACTGCAATTTGCAGAACTTAAGCCTCTCTTGATAAGAGGATCCCTTCATTCCCCTCACCAATCTTGTTGCCCTTCTCTGTACACGTTCAAGTAAATCTACATCCTTCCTAAAATGAGGCCTCCAAACCTGTACGCAGCACTCAAGGCGTGGCCTGACCATTGCCTTATACAGAGGGATAATCACCTCCTTTTCCCTGCTAGCAAAATTCCTAAATATCATTGACAAAACCCCATGACCTGCCCTGGCAGCCTGTCTGCATTGTCAGAAAACTTCATATCTTCCTGCACAATTACTCCCAGGTCTTTTTCATTTTCTACCACCTTAAGTGTAGTACCACACAGTTGGTACGTTTCTCTGGGGTTACTTCTACCCATATGCAGTACTCTGCATTTGTCAAGGTTAAACTTCAGTTGCCACTTCTTAGCCCATCTGCCCAAATTATCTAGATCCTGTTGCAGTAGTGCACTGCCATTACTGTCATTAACAACCCTGCCAACCTTTGTATCATCTGCAAACTTCGACATTAAGCCTGATATACCTTCATCAATATCACTGATAAATATACAAAACAACAGTGGACCTAACACTGAACCCTGTGGGACTCCACTAATAACATTAGTCCAAGAAGAGCAGCACCCATTGATTACCACCCTCTGTCTTCTCGCACTTAACCATCCTTTTATCCATTGTAGCAACTTACCCTTAATACCATTCTGCTCCAATTTGTACAATAGTCTTCCATGCGCAACAGTGTCAAAAGCTTTCCTGAAATCCAAATATATGATATCAAAATTATTTTTTTGCATCCAGTTCCTTTGTAACTACTTCATAATATCCTATCAAATTTGTCAGACAAGACTTTCCCTTAACAAACCTATGCTGTCTGAATTATTGCTGCAGTCCTGTCTAGATGATTCTGCAATGCATCTTTAACCGGCAACTCCATTATTTTACCCAGAACAGAAGTTAAACTAACTGGTCTGTAATTATTTGTGTCACCCTTCGATCCCCCTTTGTGAATTGGTTATACATTTGCACATCTCCAGTCCATGGGGACCTCCCCAGAGTCCAAGGATGCTCTCATAATTATGGCTAAGGGTTTGCTTAGTTGCTTTGCCGCCTCCTTTAATATAACTGGATAGATCCCATCCACCCCAGGTGCTTTTCTTACGTTTAACTTCAACTTTGCTCTCAGTTATTACAAAATCATTAAATATCCTGCTACAATTTGATAACCTTCTGCCATTTTCAAACCTTAATAATTCCTCACGTGTGAATGTAGATGCAAAATACTCATTCAGTTTGTTTGCTATCTGAGCAGGATCATCAACAGTCGAACCATCGATGTCAAGTGTACCACTCAGATTCATCCCCTTCCTCTTAGAGTTTATATAAGTAAAGAAATCCTTGCTGTTTTTCTTAGCATCTTTGCCAAGGAATCTGCCTTCGCCTGCCGAACCTCCTTTGTGACCTGATTACAGATTAACTTATATCTGCCATAGGCTTCTGAGTCGCTTGATAATTTATATGCATCCCACGCATTTTTCTTCTCTGTTACAAGTCTCATTAGTTCATTTGACAACTATTTAGGCCTAAACCTTGAACAATATTTCTTAATAGGTATGAAGCTTTTGGTAGCTTCCACGATTAATTCCTTGAATGCTTCCCACTTAGAATTTACTGTTGGTAACATCGTCATTTGATCCCACTGTACAGAATTTAAAAACTGTCGGAGACCACTGTACTCGCCTTTACGGAAGCAAAAACCCTTTCCTTTACCCCTGATATGGTAATTAAATCTTTAAGTAAATCCCACGTCAGTACACTGTGATCACTGCCACCTAGTGGTTCTTTTATCTGCAAATTCCTAATACATGAATGATCACTGCTGATAACCAGATCAAGAGTATGACTTTCTCTGGTTGCCTCTCGAACATGCTGCTGCAGAAAACAATCATCCAATAAATCCACAAAAGTCTGACTAGCGTGTGAGTGCCCAACCCACAAGTTCCAGTCAATATCTGGGAAGTTAAAATCCCCCATTATAAGACATTCCGATTTACTAGCCCACTCTATTTCTCTGTACAATTGTTCATTGTACTCATTGAAGTCATTAGGCCTATAACACACTCCTACTATTATTTTTGCTTTCGCAGTGCTTACGTCACACCAAACTGACTCAACAGTGCACTGTTCATCTATATCAATTGGATGCACTTCTCTTGATTTTATGTTTTTCTTTATTAACAGCATAACACCTCCTCCCTTCCTATCCTGTCTATGCTTTCTGTACACATTGTACTCCCCAAATTCCAGTTCAACATTCCTTATATCTGTGTGACACATCTCTAATATCCCAACGATATCCGCCTTTGATGTCTTTGATGACCAATGCTTCAAATTCATCAAATTTATTTACTATACTTCTAGCATTGGTATACATGCAAGTATACATGCACCTATTCTTATTCTTAGTTACTCTAACACATCCAATATACCCACCTGTTTCACGATGACTGCCATCCATCCCTGAAACCCCCAACACCCCTCGCTCCAGGTCGCTACTTATTCTAATAGAAGTTGTGCAAGAATCACCTTCACCTCTGCCTACGGCTACGGTTAAACTATTAGTCCTTGTATCCCCCCAAGCTATCAGTTTTCCAACCCACCCAACACTGCCTCAATAGCATCAGCAAATATTCTTGCACCCTTTCTATTTAAGTGTATCCCATCCCTGTAGAAGCAGTCTCTCCTGTTAACAAGTAGAGTCCAGGCTGAAAAAATTTCTACCCCCTGAGCCCTGCACAATCTTTCCAGGGCCGAATTGATCGACAGGGCTCTCATCATATACTCCCTCCTATCGTGTCTGGGCAGAATTGCAGACACTTTCAAATTCAACCCTAATTCACAGCTTTTTTTCATCAGTGACCTGTACTTGTTAAGTTATTCTGCCGGTCTCCTACTCTTAATATCATTAGTGCCAACATGTACAACTATATCACCTTTTGTGCCCTTAAAAGATGATATCTGCTCTACAACGTCATCAACCTTTGCCCCTGGCAGACATACCCTGGTCCTGTTCCACCTATCCTCTTTACAAAGGATGTTTCCCGTTTCCATGACAATAGAGTCACCAACAACTACTAGTTCCTGTGGGACCAGCGCATTCTGCCTTAAGGGTTGCCACTGTTTTGCGTGATGACCAAGTGCAAGCTCTGGCGTTGATGTGGGCAGCTGAGAGCCTGATGGGCCCCTCAATTTAGATCTTTCGAGGGCATCCACCCTGTCCTTCAAACTCTCATGTAGGCCCATAACAACGCTGAGTTGTTGTCTGATTTCCTTGCACTCCTTACATAGCGCGCGCACACACAAAGACAACCCCCATGGCAATATCATGTTCCGTTCCAGAAAGTTCGGCAAACATTTCACAAGCTGCACATTTTTTTAGGCTGTGATGCGTTGGAGAATCGTCCCCCTCAGTTCTCCCCTGAGTCACAGCACTCCTGCCACTTTGTGGCCGTTGCTTTGCTGCTCTAGTTTGGGGCATGATATTTTAAATTAATAAGATCAATAAATTAAATTAATTAAATGTCAAAACTACGCTATCTAATAGAAACAGTGAAGCGTATTACTGTTTCTATAATTATACGTTAGAGCTACCTAGCTACCTCAATTAAAAAATTTGAATTCCCTATCACTATATACAAAAACAATGCCTGCAATATTCGAACGAAATAACGGTTTTATAAAGTATTACGTATATCTACAAAAACTGTTTATATAAATTAAAATAAAAATAACCAGCATCATTATAACTATAAGACTACGTATTAAGTACAATATAAAATAAGAATTATGTAAATAAAAAGCAAACACTTATGGTTTTTTTACGGAGCCTGTAACTCACAGCTGTATGTAATATGTATTCATCATCATCATCAGCCATTTTCAATCCACTGCAGGATGAAGGCCTCTCCAGCAACGTTCCAGTTCCTTCTGTTTTGAGAACTGGCCATCCATTTACTACCCAAAAACTCATGAATTTCATCTATCCATATCCGCCTTTGTCTTCCAGGTTTTCTTCTAGCTCCTCTTGGGTACCATTCTGTTATTTTCTTAGTCCATCTGTCATCATGTCTTCGAGCTATGTGTCCTGCCCAAGACCATTTTAGTTCTTTTGTTTTGATAAGAATGTCCTTTACTTGAGTTTGCTGCCTAATCCATGTGTTTCTCTTCTTATCTAACAGTCTGATTCCCAATATAATTTGTTCCATTCTTCGCTGTGTAGTTCTCAGCTTCTCTTCCATTCTTTTGGTGAGTGCCCAAGTTTCACTTCCATAAGTCATGGTGGGGAGTATACATTGATTCATTATTTTACGTTTCAGACAAACTGGGATATTGCTCTTCAGTATGTGACTATATTTCCTGAATGCTATCCATCCAAAATTTATTCTTCTCTTGACTTCCAGCCATTTATCATTATTACAGCTAACAACTTGTCCCAGATAAGTATATGACTCCACCTTTTCAATTACTGCTCCTTCAATCATTATTTCCCTTTCTGTGGCATACTTGTTCATCATTACTTTTGTTTTAGCCATATTCATCTTTAGTCCAAAATCCTTACTAACTGTGCATAACTGATTAAGATTTTCCTCTAATTCTTTGGGATCGTGGCTTATGACCACAATGTCATCTGCATATCTTAAATGGTTTAGTTACTCTCCGTTCACATTGACTCCTTTCTGCGACCAGTCTAATCTTCTGAAAGCTTCCTCAAGGGCAGCAGTAAACAGCTTCCGAGATATTGTGTCTCCTTGTAAAACTCCTTTCTCGATTTTAAATTTGCTACTGTCTTTGTCTAGTCTAATAAAGGAGGTAGCACTCTTATATATTTTCTTCAAAATCATAATATATGAGGTATCTATGCCTTGTCTTTCCAGTGCCCGAAACATTGCTTTATGCTGTATGGAGTCAAATGCCTTTTCATAATCCACAAATGCCAGGCATAATGGTGTTTTATATTCATTTGCTTTCTCCATTAGCTGTGATATTACGTGAAGGTGATCCATAGTTGAGAATCCTGTCCTAAAGCCAGCTTGCTCTTTCGGTTGATTCTCATCAAGTATTCTTTCTAATCTGTTAGTAATGACCCTTGTGAACAACTTGTAGATGTGGGATAACAAGCTAATTGGTCTATAATTTCCAATTTCTGATTTATCTCCTTTCTTATGCAGCAAAACTATGATTGCATTATTCCACTGCTTAGGCGTCACACCTTTTCTAATGCACTTTGTGAAGAGCCTTGCCAGTTTTTGTGTTATGTCTCTTCCTCCCAATTTTAACAACTCTACAGTAACTTCATCTTCCCCCAGGGCTTTCCGATTCTTCATTTTCTTCAATGCATGTTCTACCTCATCAGGAAGAATATCGGGTATGTCGTATCTGTTGCTACTTTGCAATCCATCTTCCCCACTGCTCTCATCATTCCCTCGCTCCTTGTATAATTCTCTATAGTAGTCTTCTGCTATTTGAATTAGCCTTCTCTGCTGTTTATAAGTACACCATCGCTATTCTTCAGTTTCAGTATCATTTGTCTTTCTGTATTACTCCTCATGGCTGCTGATTTAAATCCTTTGTTTTCCCTTAATGCTTGTTCTACTTTTCTTGTGTTAAATCTTCTTATGTCCTCTCTGAGTCTCTTTCTAATGGCTTTGCATAACTCAGTATACTCAATTTTCTCCCTGTCAGTGTTTTTCTTGCTCTTCATTTGCCGTCTTCGGTTCATCATGACAAGTGTTTCTTGACTAATTTTTTCTTCTTTGGATTTCTGTTTCCCTATAGGTTTCTTGGGCTTTATCACTTTCAGAAAGTTGTAATATTCCTCGTCGATATCTTGGTCCTGAGCAGTCTGCAGAAGCTCAAACTTGTTCTTAAGTTCCAGTACATACTGCCTTTTCTCCTCCTCTGTTATCTCAAAGACCTTTGTATTATTTACTCGAGTCAGTTTTTTCCTTTCCTACATCTATATCAAGTGTACATCTTACCATTCTGTGATCACTTCCAACATTTACCTTATTCAGGACGGTAACATCATTCACAATATATCTTCTGTTAGTGAGGATGAAGTCGATTTCATTAGTTGTTAATCCATTTGGACTCTTCCATGTCCACTTTCTGTTCACCCTTTTCTTGAAAAAAGTGTTCATTACTGACAGTCCTTGAGATTCTGCAAATTCCACAAGTCTTTCCCCTCTTTTATTTCTTTCCCCTATTCCAAAATTTCCTATAGTTTCGCTTTCTGCGCTGTTTTGCCTTTTTCCAACCTTAGCATTGAAGTCCCCCATAATAATAGTGGGTTTTGTAGTGGGTTTTCTGCTCATCTAGAAGACTCTCAATTTCGGTGTACATTTCTTCAACCTCTTCATCATCATGGCTCGATGTTGGTGCATAAATCATTATAATCTTTAGCTTGTACCTTTTAGAAATGTTGAGTATTAGTCTTGACACCCTTGGTGATGTACTTTTGAATTCCAAAATGTTGTTTTTAAAATCTTTATGGACCAGAAACCCAACTCCACCTTCACTCCTCTCACTGTTTCCATTGGTGTACAGCAGATTTCCACTTGATAAACTTATAAGTGATTCATTTCTTCTTCTTATTTCAGCCAAACCGATGATATTCCAATTCACATTTTCTAATTCCTTTTCCAGCTCTAATATCCTGTCTTCACTGATGAGTGATCGTACGTTATAACAGGCCAAGTTCAGTTTCCGTGCATGGCAGCCTGGTCTTAGCCAGAGATTCTTAGCACCCTCTGCTTCCACTCTGATCCTCTCGCTGCCGTAAGAGGGAGAGTGAAAGCTGCTGGGGACTGAGGGCATTTGTATTGTTGTGCTCTCATATGCTGGAGTGTTTGGTCTTTTCCTCTTCACGCTGACCAGGTGTCTTGAAGAGAACCACTGTACACGTTCGTTGCCACCTAAGTGACGTAACAGGGCTTACCATCGAGAAGGTGTGCATGAGTGGATTTTAGGGAGGCAGGCCAACCGGACTTCTCCTAAATCTTCTGTAACAGAGAGATATTGGATCCATCAGTGTTTTAGGCTGAATGTCTGATAACACACAGGATACCTGTTCCACTCTAAGCCCCTACATAATAGTACATAATATGTATTATTATGTAATAATCACTACTGATGAAAATGCTAAATCAAGTCTATGGCATAGTTCTACAACAGATGGGAGAAGTAGTCTGCTTGAAGGATTTATATTTAATCACAATTTATATGTGATGAATATATTCAATCAGCTGGCCACATTTACTGGACCTATGGGGCAGTCCAACATTGTTATAACTATAGTAACTTCTGGCCTACGACACTACATATATGATTGGCTGGTCATTTATGACTGGACATCTAGTGACCATAGAGTTATCTCCTTTTATGTAAAAAAATGTTACAACTTCAGCTAGTCAATATCGAGTGCCAGGATTGGTTCAGTTCTCAAGGGAAACATTTGATTGGTCTGCATTCAATGCATTGATTCTTATGGACTTCTCTGTGATAAGGCAAAGTCAGTTAATAGAGTATTCAGCTGACTCACTTGCTGTGTTTATACAGGATTCAATTATAAGAGCAGCGTACAAGGCTGGTAAGAAGAAAGTTGCTAGATTGAAATCCTGTCCTTGGTGGACTTCAGAGTTAATAGTATTAAGGCGAGCAGTAAACAGGGCTAGAAGACAATATCAAAGCCAAAGACGTTGGTCCCCCTCTGAGGTTGCAAGGCTGCACGAGGACTATTTGTCCTTAAAAAACAATTATAGTAGGAAGAGAGCTGATCAAAAATGGTTGACATGGACACTTTTTGTGAAAGAATTGGGAAACTAACCCGTGGGGTTTACTACAGCAGGCCCCCGTTATAACGCAGTTCGCTTTACGCTGATTCGCTATAACGCTGTTATTATATTTTAACCCATATCTCACTATAATGCTGTCACAGATCACTATAATGCTCTTTTACAGATTGCATCTTTGGCATATTTAACAAAATCGTTTCATTTGATGGAGTCGATAGCTTGAAAATGAATACCAAAACAGCATTAAAACGTTTCCCATGCTGACTTGAGAAATTTTCCCACGCTCAGTGAAATTTTCTTGCATGCTCAAGTATATGCAGTCAAATGATCAAGTATATTGCTTGTAATATTTGCGTTATATGCATTTATCTGAAGTCTAGTCATCACTCAGTACAGTGTTAGACATTGTGTGTAACGGACAGTTTACTTGAACATTATATCGTAATTAATGCAACCAATGCAGTTACATTTTCGAAGAGTTAATAATGGCCGATAAGAATGAAAAAGCAACAACGTCTGGGCGCAGTATGAAGACTATAAATGTAACAAAAAGACTAAATTTGAAAATTAAATTAGACGTTTTGAAGCAAATCGATTCTGGTCAAAGACAAACGGATGTGTGCCATAATTTAGGACTTGCAAGTTTAACTGTAAGAACAATTATAAAAAAATAAAGAATTAATTTTAGCAGCGGGAAACATAGCTGTTCCACTGCAAGCGACTAGGGCTAGGCCGACTATTAGGATTGAAATGGAAAGACTAACTAATTTTATTGAAGATAATATCCAATGCAGAATTCAGTTAAGTTAAATATTATAAAAGAGAGAGAGAGATTAGCCAATATGATGATCTGAAGAAAACTCACCTAAAAAAAAAAAAAAAATGTGGAACCAGTTAAAACTGGTAAGGGCTGGTTGAATAGATTTAAAATTCAGGGAAAAGCCACAAGTGCAGATGAAGGAGCCAAAACTTTCAAAAAAGAACTTGTTAAAATTATTGAAGAGGGATATTATGTGTTATACATGTATGTAATTATATATTATATATGTATAATGATATGTATTAT
This sequence comes from Mastigoproctus giganteus, assembly GCF_048544385.1. Taxonomy (NCBI): domain Eukaryota; kingdom Metazoa; phylum Arthropoda; class Arachnida; order Uropygi; family Thelyphonidae; genus Mastigoproctus; species Mastigoproctus giganteus. The sequence goes on along the minus strand of NC_143586.1, from coordinate 110,520,695 downwards.
TTTATATGTATAATAATTATATATGTATGTAACATATATAATACATGTATTATATATGTATGTAATGCAGAATATTTTATACGTACAAATATTTGAATATTAAATATTTTGACTGATATTTGTGCATCTTTTCACTACCATTTATTATTGACTAAGAAATATCCTTTTTTTTTTTTTTTTTTGGTAGTTGTTGGCGCATCAGCTTCTGTGGCCATAATGCACCTCCCAAGGTTTTTGATCCAAGCCCGAGACGGGATTCAAACCCGCGACCTTTGAGTTGACAGGCAGGCACTTTACCCACCTGGCTAGCCTGGTCGGCAGGAAATATCCTATGGCACCGACTGCAACTTAGAAATACATATGTTACCTTATGGGAATGCGGCGCTTGCTTAGCATGGATTCACTTAGTGCTCTGTTTTTCCGGAATGAATTATCAGCGTTGAGTGGGGGTTACCTGTATATAAAGTGTCACGTGACAAATTCAGGTATGGGGAAGTGTTTAATACTATAACCACAGATATCAGTGAGCCTATTGGTTGGAAGGACTCTGTTGAGATAATTTTAAGTAAGCTATTTCCAACTGACGATTCTCGGGATGATACTGAATATCAAGCTGGCATATGTAGAGATAATTGGCTCTATGTAGCTAGAGAACATACTGCGGAGTTTACGATGGATGAACTTACAGGAGTTTTGAAGAAGCTTAATCTCACAAAATGTCCTGGAATTGATTTAGTCGAGAACATATTTAAAACAAGGTTCTATAAGTCGTTACCTAATATCCTTTTATTAATATATAACAAATGTCTAAAAGAAGGGCTGTTTCCAATGCAGTGGAAGATGACATTACTGAGGTTAGTTAGAAAACATGGGAAGCCACTATCTGAACCTAAATCTTATCGCCCAATTGCTCTTTTGGAAAACCTTGCTAAAATCCTTGAAATGTTAATGGCATTACGAGTAACCGACCTGGTAGTGCAGCAGGATGTGATATCGATTCCGCAATATGGGTTCACTCCTGGGAAATCCTGTGAAGATTGTCTAGTGGTATTTCGAACGCATATTGAGAATTCTACATCAAAATATGAATTAGCAATCTACGTTGATTTCGAAGGGGCATTTGATACAGTTTGGTGGGAGGCAACGATGGCTCAGTTAAGAAATACTGATTGTTCCAAGAAATTATATATACTTTTCAACAGTTACTTTTCAAATAGATATGTGCTAGTGAAGTCCAAGCACTTCGAGCTACGAAAACAGGTTGTGTTCTCACAACCTGTTTTCGTACACAACCTACGAAAACAGGTTGCCTCAAGGCTCCGTCTTGGGATCCCTTATTTGGAACCTAGTTTTACAGAATTGGTTGGTTTGCATGTTCCCTAATTGTAAGGTGCTGGCATTTTCAAATGAACTGACAATTATAATTGCAGGACGATCTTGCTCACTCTTAGAACAGTGAGCTGTAGTGTACTGACAGACTTAAGTTCTTGGGCTCAAAGTTATAAGCTTGCTATTAGTCCTTACAAAACTAAAATGATGTTATTTAAAACAGCTTTGGATATAAATCGACCTCCTCAGATCAAGTTAAATGGTATACAGTTACCTACGGTCCTTGATACCAAATACCTGGGAATTATTGTGGACAGTAAGTTATCATTTCACTAGCACTTATTATATTTAAGCAATAAAATCAGGAAATGCTATCATTAGAATTTCAAAGTCTGACTGGGACCTATCACATAAAACACTGTTTCTGTATTACAAGGCAGTATTCCTTCCTATAACTACATACACTGCAGAAGCCTGGTTCCATAGAGTTAAAATAGCTAGGTTTTGGGCTAAACTAAATTCCATGCAGCACATTATGCTTCTTGGTATTCTAAGGGTGTGCAGATCGGTGTCCACTGCCACGCTGCAAGTGTTGGCTGGAGTACTACCCTTGGATCTACATTTGTTGTATCGTGGTTTTTGCTACCATATTAAGAGGGAAATTCCTACAGAATTTTTTGGTATAAAGATCAATATTCGCTCTGACTGTAGAGGCGAAAAGAAAAGATGTATGAATGAAGTAATCAATTTATAGCAGACAAGATGGGATACCATACCTACCGGAAGAGTGACCAACTTGGTTATCCCGAAAGTGACTTTTCTCAATGATAAAAAAAGTTTGCAATTGGTTTACAGTCGTCATTTTTGTTAACAGGGCATGAGTCAATGAATGAGAAATTATATTAGGACTAAGTAATATGGACCTTTGTTTTTGTGGGGCCATGGAAGGCTGGCAGCACATACTATATGATGTCGAATATATGACAATGCCAGGACAGCAATACGTGAAATCCTTGAGAGTATAGCTCCAGGAGAAGAAGCTGTATTTTTAAGAGACCATAGTAAGTTTCAGATGTTCCAGGTATTTGCTAAAGAAGTGTTTGAACTAAGGAAAAGTATGATTCCAGTGACACGAGGTTGATCAAATCTATCTGGCTGGAGGCATCGAAGTGTTTTGATGCTGCCGTTCTTAATAGTTGCACAACTGGAAGATCTATTCTTCTTTTCTTTCTCTCTCTCCTTTTTGTTTTTTTTCCCCCTTTCCGTTTTTATTATATATATATATATATATATATATTTTATCTTAGTTATTTATTTATTTATTTTTATTCTTTTCTTTCTCTTACTTTCGGTTTCCCCCACCCTCTCTGGAGTGGGCCCCAGAGGATTTTTTTTTTTTTTTTTTTTGTCTCATACTCTGAGACCATAGGTGTCCCATCTACTGGAACTGGCCCACCTTCCCGTGGTGTGGACAAGTACCCAGAATCATCTGTCCAGGTGACTGATGCTCCTGGGTAGCCAAGCGGCCAGAACATTACAACAGAAAACACACATAATACACACAAACCTACATCACACACATGTCTGGCCCATTTATAGTGATACTGTTCTTCACAGAGATATGAGGCGGAGTTGAGCTGAAGTTCTAGGAGCAGCCCCTACACATAAACACATGTCCACATGCACCAATATGCATGCTCTGTGATGGCTTAAATAGCAAAATCAGCACAGTGAATAGCTTTCCCCCCCCATGCTCAGAGATGCAATCACATAATCTACATTCTGACTCACCAATATAACACACCACACAATCTCGACAAGTAATGCTATAAACCACATTTGCATGATGCAATAGTAGAACAGTGAATATTAATTTAGCATTAGCATTAGTCGAGGCATCTGATGCAAGAAAGCAAGCTTATACAGCATCAGCCAAAAAAAAAACCATCCCAATTCACCCATTCAGTCATTCCGAATGTTTGTCTAGCAGAGCCTTAAATTTATTTAAGCTATCAACTTCCACAACAACAACAACAACAACAGATGGAAGTCTGCTCCAGCAATCAAATACTTGCTGGCTAAAGGCAAATTTCTGCACATCTATTCTACAACTGTCTTTCCTCAATTTGAATTTGTGGCCCCTTGGGTTCGTAAACTGAGAAAGCGGAAGAATCCCTTCAGCAGTGAGTCTGCTCAAACCATTCAAGGCATTATACACCACAAACAGATCACTGCACATGTGCCTAGTTAACAGATGCTGCAACTTGCAGAACTTAAGCCTTGTTTGGTAAGAACACCCCTTTGTTCCTCTCACCAATCTTGTTGCCCTTCTTTGTACTCGTTCTAGTAACTCTACTTCCTTCCTTCCTAAAATGAGGCCTTACACCTGTATGCAGTATTCAAGGTGTGGCCTGACCACTGCCTTATATAAAGGGTATATATTCTTCCAGTAACGATAGTCAAAAATATCAGAACAATTTCAATATCTTAACTTAATAATGCTCCAACCTGGAACCCTAAGATGCTGATGGAACTGATATTTAGGTGGAGTGGGCCAGTACATCATCATGTAATGGGGAACTTTAATTTTACAGATATAGACTGGACCATGTGGATTGGTCCTTCACACAGTAGCAAGACTTTTGTGGATTTATTGAATGATTGTTTTCTACAACAGCATGTTAGAGAGACAAGTGAAAGCAATACTCTTGATCTGATTACCAGCAGCAAACCTTCATGCATTAAGAATCAGCAGATAAAAGACCCAGTAGGTGGCAGTAATTACAATGTACTGATGTGGCATTTAATTAATGACATAACTACTGTCAATGGCAAAGGGCAGTTTTTAAATTCTATTCAGTGGGACAACCTGATGAATGTTTTGAACACAAATTTTAAAATGGGAAGCATAAGGGATGCAATCATAGCTACTATGCTTATTATATCAACTAAGAGATATTGTTCAAGGTTTAGTCTTACATGGATGTCACATGAACTAATGAGACTTGTGGCAGAGAAGAAAAATGCATGGGATGTATATAAATTATCAGGTTACACAGACATCTACAGTAGATACAAACTAGTCTGCAATCACTTTACAATGTAGTCTCTTAATCTGCCTTAGCTTTCTTAAGCAAACTTAAGGCAGATTATGAGAAGTCTGTAAAAAATACAAAGAAAAGTAGCAAAGGCGTCTTATGTAAACATGAGAAGGAATGAATCACATTGAGCCAATAGATATGAATGGTTTAACTGTTCATGATCCTGCTCAAGTTGCTGACAAACTGAATAGGTATTTTGCCTCTACATTCACATGAGGAATTTTTGAGGAATGGGGATGCTGGATGTGTCTCAAATTCTAACAGGGAGCCAAATGATTTTGTCATTATGGAGAAGAAATTAGTAATGGAAGAGAAATTGGTAAATAATGCAAGAAAGCAAGCTTAAACAGCATCGGTCAAGAAAATAAATAAATCCCACATCACCTGCCCATCCCCTCCAAAAGTTTGTACAGCTCTTCCTTTATTTTATTCAAATTTAACCACAATCTCAACAACAGATGGAAATTTATTCCAACAATCAACCATCTGCTGGCTGAAAGCCAACTTCCACATATATATTCTACAACCATTCTTCCTCAATTTGAGTTTATGCCCCCTCATATGTGAGTAGTCTAAGCACTGAGTTTGCTCAATGTATTCAAAACCTTAAACACCTCAAACAGTTCATCTTGAAGGCGCCCAGTCTCCAGACACTGCAATTTGCAGTGTTATCTGTTTTTTTTTTTTTTTTTTTTTTTTTTTTTTTTAGGAGCATTAGCAACTAAGGCCATATTGCTCCGGGGATATGCGGTGGTCATTCCCTGACCTTTCCGCATCCTGCGTATTTGGTGGTGACGGGCTCGAACCCCGGTCAATCAAGAAGCGTGTGCTATGCACTGCTGCTCCTTCCCACCTGGCTACGGAGGCGCCTAATTTGCAGTGTCTGGAGTGAAACCTTTCCTTGTAAGAGCACCCACTACCCTCTCTGATCCCATTGCAGCAGAACAAGATGAGGTCTCCAGACTTGTATGCAGTACTTAAGATGTGGCCTAACCATTGACTTGTACAATGGGATAATCACATCCTTATTAGTGCTGGGAAAATTCCTATATATCACTGAAAAACTCCACGAGTCCTGGCAACCTGTCTGCACTGCTCGCAGAATTCATTCTTCATTCCAATACCCTGAGTGTAGTATCACACAATTGGTATGTTAATCTGGGATTAATGCAACCTATGCAAGTACCTCATTTGTCAAGATTAAATTTCAACTATCATTTCTCAGCCCATCTGCCTAAATTTTTAGATCTTGTTGAAGTAACTTACCCTGATTACTGTCATTAACCACCCTGCCAACTTTTGTATCATCTGCAAACTTGAAATTAAACATTAAACTTGATATATCTTCATTAATAAATATAGAAAACAACGGGCTACACAGTTGGATCACCAGGCACTATTCCCACGATTAGTAGTTATTCTCGGTGACTCAAAATGAACCAGTATATACTCACAAACATGATCTAGACTTTTGGCTATACTGATATCACAACAGAATTGAATAATCTGTTAGAGACACACTTTTTCCAAAAATCCAAGCTGAACCATTAGGCGAAGATTGAACTCCTTTAAAAGGGTACAAATAATCTAGTGATCTACAATAATATACTTACACTTAAGATATTAACTGCTCTTTTCCTAGATTTCTGGCAAGTTTTCTTTTTTGTAGCACTTTCTAAGCAAAGACCTTTAGCTTTTGATGTCAAATCCTCCACCTATCAAAAATAACGACAATAACTAAAATAAATAAATATATAAACACTCTTTATGATACCCAGAAAAGTTGTGCATGTACCCATCACTAGCAAACAGTGCCAAAAGTTTAACATTTCTGTGAGGAAATAATTACATTGAGGCTGTGAGTTAAAATAGAAAAATAACTGCACTGAAAAGTAGCCTTTCAGACTTTAAAGTTTATAACTAAACCTAACCTGTACATTTTAAACAGAAGCTATTTTTCAGCTATGTGTTACATTGAGTAAAACTTGAAAAATTCAAATTTGAAGGTATCCTCCTAAAATATTTGAATTATCCACATTCAAATCACCCAAGATAAGATTTCTAATCACGTTAAAGCTAAACAACTACAAGGGTGGTCCAGAAAGTTCCAACCAGGTTCTCTATCTAGCTAATAGTTTCTAGTTAGTCTTCAGTGGAGTGTCTAGCCTGTGAAAATTGTTTTAAAGCTGTACCCTCGAGATTTAAGAAATACTGAATTTTATTATAACATTCATCATTATTTCAAATAACATAACCATTGTGAATGATAGAATAGATAGGGAGTTGCCAGAACTTTGCTCTGAAGACAAAATGTGGGTTTCACCACTTAAAACCTTCAAAAAGCAAAGTTGTGGTATTTCACCGACTGATGAGTCATCTACCATCCAGTATTGCTTGGTGACACAGAGGATTGATTATGCCTTTGTGGGTTGTGGACACTAAACCAATATAAGTGGATGTTACAGCTGCTTATATTGGTTCACACCTGGGCTGTCACCTCCAACATACTAGGTGCAGTGTTTTTTACCTTGAATGGAGATATATCCAGGGTCACTAACAGTCCTACCATCCTGAAAGTGCAAGAAGAGAATTTAGTTGTTGCAGAATGACCAGACTTTTCCAAAATTCAACTCACTTGACTCACAAGTGGAACCTCAATACCAACTGCATCTTAAACTTCCAAGTAACAGTTCTAGCTGTCATCAATGGAAGACTGCCTGTGACAAATCTCAGGGACAGATTTGGCTCCAAAGTTACTTTTATGTTAAAAATGCTTAAAGAACATCTCTGGGGCAAGGTGTGAGTCTAAGGAAGAAGTTAAAGCAGCTGTGAAGATATAATGACTTCTCAAGTAAAAGAATTTTACTTGAATGACATAAAAAATGTTAGGTGCTGGACAAAATGTAGTGAGTTAGATGGGACATGCGTAGAAAAATGATGTCACAAATTAAAGAACTTTTTCATCTACATCTGCTGTTTTTTCTCTGAGTTATCTGACTTCCTTCAAAAGGTATGCAGTACAAGGCGTTATTTTTCAGTGGATCCTCACATATAACTATCAAACTAACATTGTATTTGATGCTTTAGTAACACCTTAAATGTATTAAGTTGATTAAACTTCAGAATCTTTATACCATAATTTTAATAACTTTTATGATGATAACAAAAAATAATTATTTCAGCACTTCAAAATTCATACTGAATAATAACAATATATAAGTTAGAAGGACTGTAGTAAGCATAACGAATATCATATAAAAATGCATAAAATACAATCATAAAATCATTTAAAATCCAGTTTTTTTTAAGAGAGAAATATTCTGTTATTTTTGATAGCTTCTTTTTTTAATCTTTACTTTTAACAAACGTAACAATGTTATTGACAGTCTTAAAATAAAGTGAAATTTATTGCCATTCAATTCATTCAGTGTTGCATGGGTCACCACTCCTATGATCAGAATTTTTTTCCTTTATTTCACTGTCAGCTTCATCATTATCTCATTTATTCCCTGAAATAGGGCTTCTCTTGGTATCTCATCACCAGTAATGGCTAAATTTTCATCAATATTCACATTGATTTTGAAAATTTTCAGGATATGTCATTAATGTTTGCTGCTTTTCAGGAAGTTAAAGAAGTTCTGAATCTTCCACAAGTGTAGAATAAAATCAGGTAGCTTTGTTTAAAAACATGATTTTCTTAAACAATGTGCAATTGTTTTGACAAGACATTTTGACAACCTCTATTTAATCAGCCTGCACATTTCTAAAAGAATCAATTAATTACATTGATATTCTTGTCCATCTCATGCAGAATTTTATTCACAACAAAATGCTGACAAAAAGAGGTTGAAATTCTGCACCCCTCCTGTGACCCATAATGGATTTTTATTATTATGTTCAGAGGGAGGAACACTACATTTGTAGATACCAAGTTAAACCTAATAATATGTGGTGGACAGCAGTACATAAACAAAACCAGTGACTTTATAAAAGTTGGAAAGTTTTTCTACCATTTCTAAAGTCTATCTATTGTTTTATAGTTAATAGTTTAGCTATTATTTTTATAATTATCTGAAGCCTATCTTACCCACTACTTCAAAAGAGAAGACAAGAATTTTTTTCCCCTTAGGCATGACTGAACCATCAAAAAGGATAAAATATTTCACCATAAAATTCAATACTTCAAACAAGCAGCTGTGTTTGTGAAACAATTGGTATCAGTATGATTGGCAACAACATTTAAATGTAACTTGCCTCTCTCTGGTGTATGAAGTTCACAGAGAATCATTTGTCCCCTTTGCAACCAAAGTCTCAAAAATATCCTGAGTTATGCATTTTTGTACAAATTATAATGCTTTTAAAAACAAAATATACACTGCATGTGCACATATGAATTTTCTGAAAACTCTCTCTCTTTACTTACAAGTTACTGTGTGGAAATTTAAAACTTTCTTTGATAGCATGAAAACTAGCACTGAAATTTGCAGTTTAATATAGCACATCTTCTGTGCGATATTAAACTGCAGTAATAACAGAGATGGTACTTAACCAAAGGTATCCTATTTCAAGATAATATGAACGTCTCTACACCTTCATTTTTGGTGAATCCTTAAATATTTATTTTAGCATTTATTTTTCACGCAAAAAATAAATGCTGGAATAAATGTTAAAATGAAAAACATAAAATAAATGTTAAAATGAAAAACATAAAATAAATGTTAAAATGAAAAACGTAAAATAAATGTTAAAATGAAAATCATACACTAACTGAACAGTTTATTAGGGACACCAACCAAATAGTGAACAGCACCTCAGAAAAAACCCAAGTTATTGGTATATTTACTCCACAAGGTGCTGAAAGTATTCTACAGGGATGCTAGCCCATTTTAACTTGACTGCATCCTGTAGTTGGTTCAGACTGGATCCCTGCTACAAATGGCTCATTTAACCTTATCCTAAAGACGCTTAATCAGGTGAGATCTATAGCTCAGCAGGCCAATGAAGTAAAGTCACCCTTATACTCCTTGAATCATATTCAAATGATCTGTGCCTTGTGACATGACACATTAAACCTGCTAGAAGTAACCACTACCAAATGGATAAACTGTGAGCATGAAGGGATATATCTGGGTGGTAATAATGTTTAAGTAAGCTGACATTCAAGTTATGGGTCTAATGTTTGCAATGAAAAACACTCCTCACAATATCATGCTTCCGTCAGCCTGCAGCACTGATGCCTGACACAATGTAGTAGTAGTAGTAGTGGCATGTGATGCAAGAAAACAAGTGTATGAGCTTATGCAGCATCAGCCAAAAAAAAAAAAAAAAAAAAAATCACACCCTTCCCTCCAAATGCCTGTCCAGTTCCTCCTTAAATTTATTTAACCTATCAACTTCCACAACGACAGATGGAAGTTTGTTCCAGCAATTAACCATCTGCTGACTAAAGGCAAATTTCCGCACATCTATTCTACATCTGTCTTTTCTTAATTTGAATTTATGCCCCCTTAGGTTCGTAATCTGAACAAGTGGAAGGATCTCATCAGAATTCAGCGTGCTCAACCCATTCAAGGCCTTATACACCTCAATCAGATCACCGTGCAGGTGATCTGATTGAGGTGTATCAATGGATTATCAAAGGTGTATCATCTGGCAAGTGATCAATGGATTCACTGATCCATGCTACTGTCCTGTGGCTGCTTGTTTTTGCTCACAAGAGTAGAATCTGGTGAGATTATCTACTGCTATCTATGATAGGGTCTGATGCACTGTGTCATTATAGCCTTTTCACACTAGCATTGTGCTGTGCTTTCATTTGATTTTGGTCCCTCTGTCAGACTGAACTATTCTTTTCTTACTCTGTCAGTCTCTCACATCACCTACTGTCCCAAGATATAACATTCAGCTAGAAAATGGGATAAAAGCATGATGTGCACACACACACACACCACGTAACTACTTACTTTATATAGCCTAGCGTGGAAAAGTGACACTTCCTTTGACAGTGTATATGATTGCCAGGTTATATGTTTATACTTTATATTGCACACGTTTCAGTGTTTTAAGTGTTTTCTTGGTATGGAAAAAGATTCTTGGAAACCAAATCAGACTGGGATTTTATTCAGTAACATAATATTCTTTATATAATATTTGAATGACTGTTACACAGATTTTCTATATCAAAATATTAGAAATGAAAGTGCATCACCTATATTTCTTAGTAATAGAAATCTAAAAATCATACATTTCATGGATGTTTTCTCCTTTGCTTCATCAGTGATTGTAATCTTGCTTTTATACAGTCACAAAAACACCAGCAGACCAGCTGTCAGTTTAGTCTTTTGGTAATAGCAAAAACACAACCACTGAAGAAGTGGAGGAGAAAACATCAACAGAACATGTGAGTTTTAGAATCTATTAATAATGAATGTATTCTAAACTTTACATAAGTGAAGTGGTTCAATTTTAAGTATACTATTCTTTGACATCAATCGTTGTTTTCACATATGTTTTTAATCCTTCACTAGTATTAATCATCACATCAAGTCTGATACCATTCACTATCGGTCGCTAATTGCAGGCTTCTGATAAACTTCTTAATTATCTCTTGAAACCACGTTACATTCCTTTATCATTGCTCTAGTGTTGCCTGATAGGTAACTGCTAAGTCAAAACAGTAATTATTCAAAAAAACTCCAACCATAAAAATGCAGCGTAATAGATATAATGTAAACTCGAAGAATAAAGTATTGTTGCTGTATAATTAGTGAATAGAGTACTATTATTTATTGTATTTAAGTATATTAGTTTAGTGTAGTATTCTCAATTATATTTAATTTAAATGGAGATAATGCCCCAGATTGGAACAGCAAAGCAGCAAGAGTAGTAGCGCTGTGTGCTCTATCATCAGGGAAACGAGAAATATACTGAGTAGAAAGGATAAGTGGAATAGGACCAGGGTATGTCTGAAAGGGACAAAAGTTGATGACTGTAGAGCGAATTCATCTTTTAAGGACATAAAAAGTGATATTGTTGTACACATTTGCACTAACATCATTAAGAGTGGGAGTCTGCAAACTTACTTAACAAGTATACAAAAATATTGAAAAAACATTCACGAGTTAGGGTTAAATTTGAGAGTGTCCGCAATTCCGCCATGGGCACAATGGGAGGGTGTATATAATGAGAGCCTTGTCAATCACCCTAGAGAGATTGTTCTAGCCCGATGGGGTAGAATTTTTCCTAGCACAGTCTGTGCTTCTTAACGTGACAGACTATTTCTACAGGAATGGAACACACTTAAATTGAAAGGTTGTAAGAATATTTGCTGATGCTATCGAGGGAGTGTTAGGTGGGTCAGAAAACTGTTAACTTGAAGGAATACACAGACTAATAGATTAACAAAAGCTACAGGCAGAGAAGAAACTGATTCATGCATTGCTTCTATTGGAACATGCAGCAGCCTACAAAATAAGGTGCCTGGGATTACAAGCCTGCTGTGAGTTATTATTATTATTATTAGCCATATGGTGCAAGGAAGCCTGAGGCTTATGCTGCACCAGCCAAAAAAAAAAAAAATAATTCCCACATTACCCGAGAGAGAGAGAGAGAGAGAGAGGGAGAAGTAGAAGGGAATCACCAAGAAAGCAAAGAACGATGATATCCAGCTCATAACCCTAGGTTTGCCAAGCCCATACTCATCAGATGTGAGCCTTTGGGAGTTAGCATTAGCATTAGTAGAGGCAAGCTTATGCAGCATCAGCCAAAAAAAAAAAAAAAAAAACACCACTTCCATTTCACCCCTCTGTTTGTTCAAAATACCTGTCCAGCTGAGCCTTAAACTTATTTAGGCTATCAACTTCCACAACAAGCGATGGAAGTCTGTTCCACCAACCAACTACCAGCTGGCTAAAGACAACTTTCCGCACATCTATCGTACATCTGTCTTTCCTCAATCTGAATTTATGCCCTCTCAGGTGATTATTCTGAGCAAGAGGAAGAATCCCATCAGCATTGAGCATGCTCAAACCATTCAAGGCTTTATACACCTCTAACAGATCACCTCGCCGGTGCCTAGTCCCCAGACACTGTAATTTGCAAAACTTAAGCCTTTCTTCGTAAGAGCAACTTTGTTCCATTCACTAATCTTGTTGCCCTTCTCTGTACTCGTTCCAACATCTCTACATCCTTCTTGAAATGAGGCCTCCAGACCTGTATACAGTACTCAAGGTGTGGCCTGACCATTGCCTTATACAAGGGAATAATCACCTCCTTATCCCATTCTAGAAAAATTCCTGCATATCATTGACGACACCATGAGCTACTCTTATAGCCTGTCTGCACTGCTCAGAGAACTTCATATCTGCCTGCCAAAATTACTCCCAGGTCCTTTTCATTCTCTACCACTGTCCGTGTAGTACCACAGAGTTCATACATTGCTCTGGGGTTGCTGTTTCCCATAGGTAGTACTTTACATTTGTCAATGTTAAACTTCATTTGCCACCTTTCAGCCCATTTGCTCAACCTTTCCAGATCCTGTTGCAGCAGCATAGCGTCGGTTGTATCCTTAACAATCCTGCCAACCTTGGTATCGTCTGCAAACTTGGACATTAAGCTTGATATACCATCATCAATATCACTTATAAATACAGAAAACAATAATGGACCCAACACTGAACCTTAAGGGAAACAGGTAAATAAAGGGGCTGTGTTAGGATAATTAAAAGTAAGACTATGTGCATGTATACTTTCATGAACAACAATGTTTGTAAATAAGATGAATTTGAGGTGCTGGCTCAACTGTCAAACATAGACAATTTAGCCAGCACTTATACATGTCACTCAGATATAAGGAATGCAAAATTTGAATATGGGGAATAAATGTGTACAAAAATGACAGACAGGATAGGAATGGGTGGGGGATGGGGAGTTATGCTCTTATTAAGAAGGATATAAAATCAAAGGCAGTACATAAAGTCGAAGGGCGATTAGCACAATGTTGAGTCAGTTTGGAGTAACATAAGCACTGGAAAAACAAAAATGAGTTATAGGCCTAATGACTCTGATGAGTACAATGAACAACTGTACAGAGAAATAGAGTGGACCAATAGAAGAGATGATGGTGTTCCATTGCTCTTTTGTCCATGAAACATGCATTTTAGCCCTAGAAAGTCACTTCTTCCTCATTTATTGGGTCAACAAAGGCTTCTTCTTGGGCCCATAAGCATGCATTCCACATTCTGAAAGCTGTCTTTCGATAGTTTGCGCACTTGTTTCCACACCAAATAAAAAAAAAAAAAAAAGGCCACCTCAAAGTCCAGTTTTTGATTAGGAGCACTAGCATGGCGATTATGAAGGCATAGCTGTTTCAAATATTGATCTTGGGAAGGCATAGTCACACTCTTAAGGCCTGATCCAGGTCTTCTCTTCACATCACCAGTCTCACGCTTTAATTTCAACACCCAGGATACTTTTGACTAGTGGCAGCCTATTTTATCAGTGATAGCACAAAGTTGCTTTCCTGGGACAAAGCAACAGCTACATTTTTTTTTCTTGATGTCAACTGAACATATGGAGCCATGCTTACACCTCCGCAAAACAGGATACTGATGAGCATGTATACCCTTCCAATGCCGTATTTATAGAAACGGCTGATGCAATGCCTTTGCATTGCAACAAACAAAATTACTGTAAGCAAATAATATCTTATACGTTTCACTACAAATGTTACTTTTTTTGTCTGCCACTGTAGCAGGGTTTTCTCTGCACAAAAGCTCAAAAATACCGTGTTATGCGAGGTTTGCCGCAATTCTCTGACTGTGTTAGAGCGAAACCGTTTATATAAGTAATGTGTTATGCGAGGATTGCCGCAATTTATCAATCGTGTTAGAGTGAAACCGTGTTGTAGAAGTACCATATTATATGAGGGTTGCCTGTATTTCATCTTTTCTCATTGGATTGAATACTGAACACATTTTTTAGTTTTTAATAAAAACATTAAATATTTTAAAAAATGTTGTTTTACACCTTTTATTATCCAAAAAAATAAAAAAATATTAATTCCATTGAAAATTCGAAATATCATTATAGGCATAAAATATAAAGTTGAAGATATTAGCCTCCTCATTTTCCAGTTATAAAAAAAACCCTTTAAACTGGCAAAATTTTAAAGGTGCATATGCACATATATTTTATATGCATAAATAGTTGTAAAAAATAAAAAAAAAAATATATATATCTTAGATCAGTGGTGGTAGTAGTAGTTGTAGTGGCATGTGATGCAAGAAAGCAAGTGTATGAGCTTCTGCAGCATCAGCCAAAAAAAAAAAAAAAATCACACCATTCCCTCCAAATGCCTGTCCAGTTCCTCTTTAAATTTATTCAACCTATCAACTTCCACAACGACAGATGGAAGTTTGTTCCAGCAATTAACCACCCGCTGGCTAAAGGCAAATTTCCGCACATCTATTCTACATCTGTCCTTTCTTAATTTGAATTTATGCCCCCTACTTAATTATTTTCCTACTTAATTTGAATTTAGGTTTGTCATCTAAACAAGTGGAAGGATCCTATCACAATTCAGCGTGCTCAACACATTCAAGGCCTTATACACCTCAATCAGATTACCACACAGGTGCCTAGTCTCCAGCCACTGCAATTTGCAGAACTTAAGCCTCTCTTGGTAAGAGGATCCCTTCATTCCCCTCACCAATCTTGTTGCCCTTCTTTGTACATGCTCAAGTAAATTTACATCCTTCCAAAATGAGGCCTCAAGACCTGTACGTAGTACTCAAGGCGCAGCCTGACCAATGCCTTATACAAAGGGACAATCACCTACTTTTCCCCTGCTAGCAAAATTCCTATATATCATTGACAAAACCCCATGACCTGCACTGGCAGCCTGTCTGCATTGCTCAGAAACTTCATATCCGACTGCACAATTACTCCCAGGTCTTTTTCATTTTCTACCACTTTAAGTGTAGTACCACACAGTTGGTACGTTTCTTTGGGGTTACTTCTACTCATATGCAGTACTTTGCATTTGTCAAGGTTAAACTTCAGTTGCCACTTCTTAGCCCATCTGCCCAAATTATCTAGATCCTGCTGCAGTAGCACACTGCCATTACTGTCATTAACAACCCTGCCAACCATTGTATCATCTGCAAACTTCGACATTAAGCCTGATATACCTTTGTCAAGGGGCTTAGAGGGGAACAGGTATCCTGTGTGTTATCAGACACTCAGCCTAAAACACTGATGGATCCAATATCTCTCTATTACAGAAGATTTAGGAGAAGTCCGGTTGGCCTGCCTCCCTAAAATCCACTCATGCACACCTTCTCGATGGTAAGCCTTGTTACGTCACTTAGGTGGCAACGAACGTGTAGAGTGGTTCTCTTCAAGACGCCTGGTCAGCGTGAAGAGGAAAAGACCAAACCCTCCAGCAATGAGAGCACAACAATACAAATGGCCCTCAGTCCCCAGCAGCTTTCACTCTCCCTCTTACGGCAGCGAGAGGATCAGAGTGGAAGCAGAGGGTGCTAAGAATCTCTGGGTACGACCAGGCTGCCATGCACGGAAATTGAACTTGGCCTGTTATAACGTACGATCACTCATCGGTGAAGACAGGATATTAGAGCTGGAAAAGGAATTAGAAAATGTGAATTGGAATATCATCGGTTTGGCTGAAACAAGAAGAAGAAATGAATCACTTATAAGTTTATCAAGTGGAAATCTGCTGTACACCAATGGAAACAGTGAAAGGAGTGAAGGTGGAGTTGGGTTTCTGGTCCATAAAGATTTTAAAAACAACATTTTGGAATTCAAAAGTACATCACCAAGGGTGTCAAGACTAATACTCAAGATTTCTAAGAGGTACAAGCTAAAGTTTATAATGATTTATGCACCAACATCGAGCCATGATGATGAAGTTGTTGAAGAAATGTACACTGAAATTGATAGTCTTCTAGATGAGCAGAAAACCCACTACACTATTATTATGGGGGACTTCAATGCTAAGGTTGGAAAAAGGCAAAACAGCGCAGAAAGAGGAACTATAGGAAATTTTGGAATTGGTGAAAGAAATAAAAGAGGTGAAAGACTTGTGGAATTTGCAGAATCTCAAGGAATGTCAGTAATGAACACTTTTTTCAAGAAAAGGGTGAACAAAAAGTGGACATGGAAGAGTCCAAATGGATTAACAACTAATGAAATCGACTTCATCCTCACTAACAGAAGATATATTGTGAATGATGTTACCGTCCTGAATAAGGTAAATGTTGGAAGTGATCACAGAATGGTAAGATGTACACTTGATATAGATGTAGGAAAGGAAAGGAAAAAACTGACTCGAGTAAATAATACAAAGGTCTTTGAAATAACAGAGGAGGAGAAAAAGCAGTATGTACTGGAACTTAAGAACAAGTTTGAGCTTCTGCAGACTGCTCAGGACCAAGATATCGACGAGGAATATTACAACTTTCTGAAAGTGATAAAGCCCAAGAAACCTATAGGGAAACAGAAATCCAAAGAAGAAAAAATTAGCCAAGAAACACTTGTCATGATGAACCAAAGACGACAAATGAAGAGCAAGAAAAACACTGACAGGGAGAAAATTGAGTATACTGAGTTATGCAAAGCCATTAGAAAGAGACTCAGAGAGGACATAAGAAGATTTAACACAAGAAAAGTAGAACAAGCATTAAGGGAAAACAAAGGATTTAAATCAGCAGCCATGAGCAGTAATACAGAAAGACAAATGATACTGAAACTGAAGAATAGCGATGGTGTACTTATAAACAGCAGAGAAGGCATAATTCAAATAGCAGAAGACTACTATAGAGAATTATACAAGGAGCGAGGGAATGATACCAGCAATGGGGAAGATGGATTGCAAAGTAGCAACACATACGACATACCCGATATTCTTCCTGATGAGGTAGAACATGCATTGAAGAAAATGAAGAATCGGAAAGCCCCGGGGGAAGATGAAGTTACTGTAGAGTTGTTAAAATTGGGAGGAAGAGACATAACACAAAAACTGGCAAGGCTCTTCACAAAGTGCATTAGAAAAGGTGTGATGCCTAAGCAGTGGAATAATGCAATCATAGTTTTGCTGCATAAGAAAGGAGATAAATCAGAAATTGGAAATTATAGACCAATTAGCTTGTTATCCCATATCTACAAGTTGTTCACAAGGGTCATTACTAACAGATTAGAAAGAATACTTGATGAGAATCAACCGAAAGAGCAAGCTGGCTTTAGGACAGGATTCTCAACTATGGATCACCTTCATGTAATATCACAGCTAATGGAGAAAGCAAATGAATATAAAACACCATTATGCCTGGCATTTGTGGATTA
This sequence comes from Mastigoproctus giganteus, assembly GCF_048544385.1. NCBI lineage: Eukaryota > Metazoa > Arthropoda > Arachnida > Uropygi > Thelyphonidae > Mastigoproctus > Mastigoproctus giganteus. The sequence continues at coordinate 110,502,903 of NC_143586.1, read as the reverse complement.
TGAAAAGGCATTTGACTCCATACAGCATAAGGCAATGTTTCGGGCACTGGAAAGACAAGGCATAGATACTCCATATATTATGATTTTGAAGAAAATATATGAGAGTGCTACATCCTTTATTAGACTAGACAAAGACAGTAGCAAATTTAAAATCGAGAAAGGAGTTCGACAAGGAGACACAATATCTCCGAAGCTGTTTACTGCTGCCCTTGAGGAAGCTTTCAGAAGATTAGACTGGTCGCAGAAAGGAGTCAATGTGAACGGAGAGTACCTAAACCATTTACGATTTGCCGATGACATGGTGGTCATAAGCCACGATCCCAAAGAATTAGAGGAAAATCTTAATCAGTTATGCACAGTTAGTAAGGATTTTGGACTAAAGATGAATATGGCTAAAACAAAAGTAATGATGAACAAGTATGCCACGGAAAGGGAAATAATGATTGAAGGAGCAGTAATTGAAAAGGTGGAGTCATATACTTATCTGGGACAAGTTATTAGCTGTAATAATGATAAATGGCTGGAAGTCAAGAGAAGAATAAATTTTGGATGGATAGCATTCAGGAAATATAGTCACATACTGAAGAGCAATATCCCAGTTTGTCTGAAACGTAAAATAATGAACCAATGTATACTCCCCACCATGACTTATGGAAGTGAAACTTGGGCACTCACCAAAAGAATGGAAGAGAAGCTAAGAACTACACAGCGAAGAATGGAACGAATTATATTGGGAATCAGACTGTTAGATAAGAAGAGAAACACATGGATTAGGCAGCAAACTCAAGTAAAGGACATTCTTATCAAAACTAAAGAACTAAAATGGTCTTGGGCAGGACACATAGCTCGAAGACATGATGACAGATGGACTAAGAAAATAACAGAATGGTACCCAAGAGGAGCTAGAAGAAAACCTGGAAGACAAAGGCGGAGATGGATAGATGAAATTCATGAGTTTTTGAGTAGTAAATGGATGGCCAGTGCTCAAATCAGAAGGAACTGGAAAGTTGCTGGAGAGGCCTTCATCCTGCAGTGGATTGAAAATGGCTGATGATGATGATGATGACCTTTGTCAATATCATTGATAAATACAAAAAACAACAGTGGAACCAACATTGAACCCTGTGGGACTCCACTAATAACATTAGTCCCCAAAGAGCAGCATCCATTGATTACCACCCTCTGTCTTCTCCCACTTAACCATCCTTTTATCCATTGTAGCAACTTACCCTTAATACCATCATCATCAGCCATTTTCAATCCACTGCAGGATGAAGGCCTCTCCAGCAACTTTCCAGTTCCTTCTGTTTTGAGCACTGGTCATCCATTTACTACCCAAAAACCTCATGAATTTCATCTATCCATCTCCGCCTTTGTCTTCCAGGTTTTCTTCTAGCTCCTCTTGGGTACCATTCTGTTATTTTCTTAGTCCATCTGTCATCATGTCTTCGAGCTATGTGTCCTGCCCAAGACCATTTTAGTTCTTTAGTTTTCATAAGAATGTCCTTTACTTGAGTTTGCTGCCTAATCTATGTGTTTCTCTTCTTATCTAACAGTCTGATTCCCAATATAATTCGTTCCATTCTTCGCTGTGTAGTTCTCAGCTTCTCTTCCATTCTTTTGGTGAGTGCCCAAGTTTCATTTCCAGAAGTCATGGTGGGGAGTATACATTGGTTCATTATTTTACATTTCAGACAAACTGGGATATTGCTCTTCAGTATGTGACTATATTTCCTGAATGCTATCCATCCAAAATTTATTCTTCTCTTGACTTCAGGCCATTTATCATTATTACAGCTAATAACTTGTTCGAGATAAGTATATGACTCCACCTTTCCAATTACTGCTCCTGCAATAATTATTTCCCTTTCTGTGGCATACTTGTTCATCATTACTTTTGTTTTAGTCATATTCATCTTTAGTCCAAAATCCTTACTAACCGTGCATAACTGATTAAGATTTTCCTCTAATTCTTTGGGATCGTGGCTTATGACCACAATGTCATCCGCAAATCGTAAATAGTTTAGGTACTCTCCATTCACATTGACTCCTTTCTGCGACCAGTCTAATCTTCTGAAAGCTTCTTCAAAGGTAGCAGTAAACAGCTTCGGAGATATTATGTCTCCTTGTAAAACTCCTTTCCCGAATTTAAATTTCCTACTGTCTTTGTCTAGTCTAATAAAGGAGGTAGCACTCTCATATATTTTCTTTAAAATCATAATATATGGGGTATCTATGCCTTGTCTTTCCAGTGCCCGAAACATTGCCTTATGCCGTATGGAGTCAAATGCCTTTTCATAATCCACAAATGCCAGGCATAATGGTGTTTTATATTCATTTACTTTCTCCATTAGCTGTGATATTACGTGAAGGTGATCCACAGTTGAGAATCCTATCCTAAAGCCAGCTTGCTCTTTCGGTTGATTCTCATCAAGTATTCTTTCTATTCTGTTTGTAATGACCCTTGTGAACAACTTGTAGATGTGGGATAAAAAGCTATTTGGTCTATAATTTCCAATTTATCTTCTTTCTTATGCAGCAAAACTATGATTGCATTATTCCACTGCTTAGGCATCACACCTTTTCTAATGCACTTTGTGAAGAGCCTTGCCAGTTTTTGTGTTATGTCTCTTCCTCCCAATTTTAACAATTCTACAGTAACTTCATCTTCCATAGGGACTTTCTGATTCTTCATTTTCTTCAATGCATGTTCTACCTCATCAGGAAGAATATCGGGTATGTCGTATGTGTTGCTACTTTGCAATCCATCTTCCCCACTGCTGGCATCATTCCCCTGCTCCTTGTATAATTCTCTATAGTAGTCTTCTGCTATTTGAATTATGCCTTCTCTGCTGTTTAGAAGTACACCATCGCTATTCTTCAGTTCCAGTATCATTTGTCTTTCTGTATTACTGCTAATGGCTGCTGATTTAAATCCTTTGTTTCCCCTTAATCCTTTTCTACTTTTCTTGTGTTAAATCTTCTTATGTCCTCTCTGAGTCTCTTTCTAATGGCTTTGCATTACTCAGTATACTCAATTTTCTTCCTGTCAGTGTTTTTCTTGCTTTTCATTTGTCGTCTTCGGTTCATCATGACAAGTGTTTCTTGTCTAATTTTTTCTTCTTTGGATTTCGTTTTCCCTATAGGTTTCTTGGGCTTTATCACTTTCAGAAAGTTGTAATATTCCTCGTCGATATCTTGGTCCTGAGCAGTCTGCAGAAGCTCAAACTTGTTCTTAAGTTCCAGTACATACTGCTTTTTCTCCTCTTCTGTTATCTGAAGGACTTTTGTATTATATACTCGAGTCAGTTTTTTCCTTTCCTTTCCTACATCTATATCAAGTGTACATCTTACCATTCTGTGATCACTTCCAACATTTACGTTATTCAGGACGGTAACATCATTCACAATATATCTTCTGTTAGTGAGGATGAAGTCGATTTCATTAGTAGTTAATCCATTTGGACTCTTCCATGTCCACTTTCTGTTCACCCTTTTCTTGAAAAAAGTGTTCATTACTGACAGTCCTTGAGATTCTGCAAATTCCACAAATTTCACCTCTTTCATTTCTTTCACCAATTTCAAAATTTCCTATAGTTCCACTTTCTGCAGTGTTTTGTCTTTTTCCAACCTTAGCATTGAAATCCCCCATAATAATAGTGTAGTGGGTTTTCTGCTCATCTAGAAGACTCTCAATTTCGGTGTACATTTCTTCAACCTCTTCATCATCATGGCTCGATGTTGGTGCATAAATCATTATAATCTTTAGCTTGTACCTCTTAGAAATCTTGAGTATTAGTCTTGATACCCTTGGTGATGTACTTTTGAATTCCAAAATGTTGTTTTTAAAATCTTTATGGACCAGAAACCCAACTCCACTTTCACTCCTTTCACTGTTTCCATTGGTGAACAGCAGATTTCCACTTGATAAACTTATAAGTGATTTATTTCTTCTTCTTGTTTCAGCCAAACTGATGATATTCTAATTCACATTTTCTAATTCCTTTTCCAGCTCTAATATCCTGTCTTCACCGATGAGTGATCTTACATTGTAACAGGCCAAGTTCAGTTTCCGTGCATGGCAGCCTGGTCTTAGCCAGAGATTCTTAGCACCCTCTGCTTCCACTCTGATCCTCTCGCTGCCGTAAGAGGGAGAGTGAGAGCTGCTGGGGACTGAGGGTCCTTTGTTTTGTCGTGTTGTCATATGCTGGAGTGTTTAGCCTTTTCCTCTTCACGCTGACCAGGCGTCTTGAAGAGAACCACTGTACACGTTTGTTGCCACCTAAGTGATGTAACAGAGCTTACCATCGAGAAGGTGTGCATGAGTGGATTTTAGGGAGGCAGGCCAACCGGACTTCTCCTAAATCTTCTGTAATAGAGAGATATTAGATCCATCAGTGTTTTAGGCTGAGAGTCTGAAAACACACAGGATATCTTTTCCCCTCTAAGCCCCTTAATACCATTCTGCTCCAATTTGTACAATAGTCTTCCATGCGCAACAGTGTCAAAAGCTTTCCTGAAATCCAAATATATGATATCAAAATTATTTTTTGCATCCAGTTCCTTTGTAACCACATCATAATATCCTATCAAATTTGTCAGACAAGACTTTCCCTTAGCAAACCCTTGCTGTGTCTGAATTATTGCTGCAGTCTTGTCTAGATGATCCTGCAATGCATCTTTAACCAGTGACTCCATTTTTTTACCCAGAACAGAAGTTAAACTAACTGGTCTGTAATTACTCGTGTCACCCTTCGATCCCCCTCTGTGAATTGGGGATACATTTGCACATCTCCAGTCTGTGGGAACCTCCCCTGAGTCCAAGGATGCTCTCATAATTATGGCTAAGGGTTTGCTTAGTTGCTTTGCCACCTCCTTTAATATAACTGGATAGATCCCATCCACCCCAGGTGCTTTTCTTATGTTTAACTTCATCAATTTCTCCTCCACTTTGCTCTCAGTTATTACAAAATCATTAAGTATCCTGCTATGATTTGATACCTTTCTGTCATTTTCAAACCTTAATAATTCCTCATGTGTGAATGTAGATGCAAAATACTCATTCGGTTTGTTTGCTATCTGAGCAGGATCATCAACAGTCGAACCATCCATATCAAGTGGACCAATCAGATTCATCCCCTTCCTTTTAGAGTTTATATAAGTAAAGAAATCCTTGCTGTTTTTCTTAGCATCTTTTGCCAAGGATTTCTCGTAATCTGCCTTCGCTTGCCTAACCTCCTTTGTGACCTGATTACAGACTAGCTTATATCTGCCATAGGCTTCTGAGTCTCTTGATAATTTATATGCATCCCATGCATTTTTCTTCTCTATTACGAGTCTCATTAGTTCATGAGATAACCATTTAGGCCTAAACCTTGAACAATATTTCTTAATTGATAATCCTGTAGAGGTAGCTAACAAACTAAATGAGTACTTTGCATCTACATTTATAAATGAGTAGTTATTCAGGGAGGGGGAATGGCAGAGGTGAATTAACTCTGGAAGTGAGTTAGATGATTTTGTAATAACTGAAAGCAAATTGGAGGAGAAATTGTTGAAGATAAACATAAGAAAGGCACCTGGGGTGGATGGGATCTATCTAGTTATATTAAAGGAGGCAGCAAAGGCAGTAAGTAAACCCTTAGTCATAATTATGAGAGCTTCCTTGGACTCAGGGGAGTTACACATGGACTGGAGGAGTGCAAATGTGACCACAATTCACAAAGGAGGATCAAAGGGCAACACAAATAATTACAGACCTGTTAGTTTAGCATCTGTTTCAGGGAAATTAATGGAGGCACTGGTTAGAGAAGCACTGCAGGATCATCTATACAAGACTTCAGTTATAGCTCTGACACAGCATGGGTTTGTTAAGGGGAAGCCTTGTCTGACCAATTTCAATGGACACTATGATGTGGTCACAAAGGAACTGGATGCAAAGAATAATTTTGATATCATATAATCTCACATCTGGTGAGTATGGGCTTGGCACCCCCAGGGTCCTAAGCTGGATAGCATCATTCTTCTCTTTCTTGGTGATTCCTTTCTACTTCTCTCTCTCAGGGTAATAGGGATTTTTTTTTTTTTGGCCGGTGCAGCATAAGCCTTAGACTTCTTTGAGGCCTAAGGCTTATGCTGAACATGGCTAATAAAAAAAAAAAAAAAATAATTAGAAGGCTTTAGATATTGTTCCACATGGAAGACTGCTGCACAAATTGAAACTGTATAACATTGGCGGAAAATTGCTGCTAGGGATAAAGACAGAGAGTGATAATCGATGGACACTGCTCTTCGTGGACTAATGTCATTAGTGAAGTCTCCCAGGGTCTAGTGTTGGGTCTATTATTGTTTTATGTATTTATTAATGATATTGATGATGGTATATAAGGCTTAATGTCTAAGTTTGCAGACAATACGAAGGTCAGCAGGGTTGTTAATGACACTAATGCCAGTACACTGCTGCAACAGGATCTAGAAAAGATAAGCAGATGGGCTGAGAGGTGGCAACTGAAGTTTAACATCGACAAATGTAATGTACTGCATATGGGAAGCTGTAACCACAGAGTAATGTATCAACTGTGTGGTACTACACTGAGATTTCTAGGGAATGGAAAGGACCTGGGGTAATTGCACAGGCAGATATGAAGTTTTCTGAGCAGTGAAGACAGTGTGCAAGAGTAGCACATGGAAGACTGCTGCACAAATTGGAGCAGTGTGGCATTGGAGGCTCATGGTGTCTTGTCAATGATAAAGAGGAATTTTTCTAGCAGAGATAAAGAGGTGATTAATTCCTTGTATAAGGGCAATGGTCAGGGCACACCTTAAATACTGTATACAGGTCTAGAGGCCTCATTTTAAGAAGCATGTAGTAGTAGTAGTAGTGGCATGTGATGCAAGAAAGCAAGTGTATGAGCTTAGGCAGCATCAGCCCAAAAAAAAAAAAAAAAAAAAATCACACCATTCCCTCCAAATGCCTGTCCAGTTCCTCCTTAAATTTATTTAACCTATGAACTTCCACAACGACAGATGGAAGTTTGTTCCAGCAATTAACAACCCGCTGGCTAAAGGCAAATTTCCGTACACCTATTCTACATCTGACTTTACTTAATTTGAATTTATGCCCCCTTAGGTTTGTAATCTGAACACGTGGAAGGATCCCATCAGAATTCAGGATGCTCAACCCATTCAAGGCCTTATACACCTCGATCAGATCGCTGCACAGGTGCCTAGTCTCCAGCCACCGCAATTTGTAGAATTTAAGCCTCTCTTGGTAAGAGGATCCCTTCATTCCCCTCACCAATCTTGTTGCCCTTCTCTGTACATGCTCAAGCAAATCTACATCCTTCCTGAAATGAAGCCTCAAGACATGTACGCAGTACTCAAGGCATGGCCTGACATTGCCTTATACAGAGGGACAATCACCTCCTTTTCCCTGCTAGCAAAATTCCTATATATATATATATATCATTGACAAAACCCCATGACCTGCCCTGGCAGCCTGTCTGCATTGCTCAGAAAACTTCATATCTGACTGCACAATTACTTCCAAGGTCTTTTACATTTTCTACCACCTTAAGTGAAGTACCACACAGTTGGTACGTTTCTCTGGGGTTACTTCTGCCCATATGCAGTACTTTGCATTTGTCAAGGTTAAACTTCAGTTGCCACTTCATAGCCCATCTACCCAAATTATCTAGACCCTGTTGCAGTAGCACACTGCCATTACTGTCATTAACAACCCTGCCCCCTTTTGTATCATCTGCAAACTTCGACACTAAGCCTGATATACCTTCATCAATATCATTGATAAATATACAAAACAACAGAGGACCCAACACCGAACCCTGTGGAACTCCTCTAATAACATTAGTCCATGAAGAGCAGCACACATTGATTACCACCTTCTGTCTTTTCCCACTCAACCATCATTTTATCCATTGTAGCAACTTACAATTATACCATTCTGCTCCAATCTGTACAATAGTCTTCCACGTGTTATGGGCCTATATGAGAGCTTGAAAGACAGGGTGGATGCCCTCGAAGGATTAAAAGTGAGGGGCCCATCAAGCTCTCAGCTGCCCACAGCAATGCCAGAGCTTGCACTTGGTCATCACGCAACGCAGCAGCAGCCCCCATGGCAGAATGCGCTGGTCCCAAAGGAACTAGTAGTTGTTGGTGACTCTATTGTAAGGGAAACGGGAAACATGCTTTGTAAAAAGGATAGGTGGAACAGGACCAGGGTATTTCTGCCAGGGGCAAAGGTTGATGACGTTGTAGAGCAGATATTATCTTTTAAGGGCACAAAAGGTGATATAGTCGTACACGTTGGCACTAATGATATTAAGAGTAGGAGACCGGCGGAATTACTTAGCAAGTACAGGACACTGTTGAAAAAAAGCTGTGAATTAGGGTCAAATTTGAAAGTGTCTGCAATTCTGCCCAGACATGATAGGAGGGAGTATATGATGAGAGCCCTGTCGATCAATTTGGCCATGGAAAGATTGTGCAAGGCTCAAGGGGTAGAATTTTTTTCAGCCTGGTCTGTACTTGTTAACAGGAGAGCCTGCTTCTACAGGGATGGGATACACTTAAATAGAAAGGGTGCAAGAATGTTTGCTGATGCTATGGAGGCAGTGTTAGGTGGGTCGGAAAACTGCTAGATTGGGGGGATACAAGAACTAATAGATTAACAGTAGCCACTGGCAGAGGTGAAAGTGATTCTTGCACTGCTTCTATTGGAATGAGCCGCAGCCTGGAAAATAAGATGCAGGATATTTCAGAGACTGGTGGGAATCATTGGGGTACAAATAAACACATGGGTTGTGTTAGGGTAGCTAAGAAAAAGAACAGGTGCATGTATACTTGTGTGTACACCAATTCTAGGAGTTTAGTAAATAAATTTGATGAATTTGAGGAATAGATCAAAACATCAAAGGCAGATATTGTGGGGATTTCAGAGACGTGGTGTCACACAGATATTAGGAATGCAGAACTGGAATTTGGGGAGTACAATGTCTACAGAAAGGATAGACAGGATAGGAAGGGAGGAGGGGTTATGCTATTAGTTAAGAAATACATAAAATCCAAGGAAGTGAAGCCAGTCGACATTGCTGGACAGTGCAGTGTCGAGTCAGTTTGGTGTGACATAAGCATTGGGAGATCAAAATTGAGAGTACGAGTGTGCTATAAGCCTAATGACTCTGATAAGTATAATAAGAAACTGTAGAGGGAAATAGAGTGGGCCAGTAAATCAGAGAGTCTTATAATGGGGGATTTTAATTTCCCAGATATTGACCGAAATTTGGGGGCTGGACACTCACACACTAGCAAGGCTTTTGTGGATTTATTGGATGATTGTTTTCTACCTCAGCATGTTTGGGAGGCAACCAGAGGGAGCAATACTCTTGATTTGATTATCAGTAGTGATTCTTCATGCATTAAGAATCTGCAGGTAAATGAACCACTAGGTGGTCGTGATCACAGTGTGCTGAAGTGGGATTTACTCAAAGAGGTAACTACCATTAGGGGTAAAGGGAAGGGTTATTGCTTTCGTAAAGGCGACTATGATGGACTGAGACAGTGGGACCAACTGATGATGATGTTACCAACAGCAAATTCAAAATATGAAGCATTTAAAGAACTTATCTTGGAAGCTACTAGGCTTTACATACCAACTAAGAAATATTGTTCAAGGTTTAGACCTAAGTGGATGTCAGATGAACTAATGAGACATATGGCAGAGAAGAAAAATGCATGGGATACATACAAATTAACACGTGACACAGAAGTCAATGATAGATACAAACTGATCTGTAACCAAGTTACAAAGGAGGTTAAGCAGGCGAAGGCAGATTACGAGAAATCTTTGGCAAGGGATGCAAAGAAAAACAGCAAAGATTTCTTTACTTATGTAAACTCTAGAAGGAAGGGGATGAATCAGATTGGTCCACTTGATATCGATGGATCAACTGTTGATGATCCTGCTCAGGTAGCTAACAAACTAAATGAATATTTTGCATCGACATTCACACATGAGGAATGCCAAAGGTGTATTCAACTCTGGCAGTAAGCTAGATAATCTTGTAATAACTGAGAGTAAAGTGGAGGAGAAATTGTTGAAGACAAACACAATAAAGGCATCTGGGGTGGATGGGATCTATCCAGTTATATTAAAGGAGGCAGCAAAGGAAGTAAGCAAACCCTTAGCCATAATTATGAGAGCTTCCTTCGACTCAGGGGAGGTACACATGGACTGGAGGAGTGCAAATGTGACCACAATTCACAAAGGAGGATCAAAGGGCAACACAAATAATTACAGACCTGTTAGTTTAGCATCTGTTTCAGGGAAATTAATGGAGGCACTGGTTAGAGAAGCACTGCAGGATCATCTATACAAGACTTCAGTTATAGCTCTGACACAGCATGGGTTTGTTAAGGGGAAGCCTTGTCTGACCAATTTCAATGGACACTATGATGTGGTCACAAAGGAACTGGATGCAAAGAATAATTTTGATATCATATAATCTCACATCTGGTGAGTATGGGCTTGGCACCCCCAGGGTCCTAAGCTGGATAGCATCATTCTTCTCTTTCTTGGTGATTCCTTTCTACTTCTCTCTCTCAGGGTAATAGGGATTTTTTTTTTTTGGCCGGTGCAGCATAAGCCTTAGGCTTCTTTGAGGCCTAAGGCTTATGCTGAACATGGCTAATAAAAAAAAAAAAAAAATAATTAGAAGGCTTTAGATATTGTTCCACATGGAAGACTGCTGCACAAATTGAAACTGTATAACATTGGCGGAAAATTGCTGCTAGGGATAAAGACAGAGAGTGATAATCGATGGACACTGCTCTTCGTGGACTAATGTCATTAGTGAAGTCTCCCAGGGTCTAGTGTTGGGTCTATTATTGTTTTATGTATTTATTAATGATATTGATGATGGTATATAAGGCTTAATGTCTAAGTTTGCAGACAATACGAAGGTCAGCAGGGTTGTTAATGACACTAATGCCAGTACACTGCTGCAACAGGATCTAGAAAAGATAAGCAGATGGGCTGAGAGGTGGCAACTGAAGTTTAACATCGACAAATGTAATGTACTGCATATGGGAAGCTGTAACCACAGAGTAATGTATCAACTGTGTGGTACTACACTGAGATTTCTAGGGAATGGAAAGGACCTGGGGTAATTGCACAGGCAGATATGAAGTTTTCTGAGCAGTGAAGACAGTGTGCAAGAGTAGCACATGGAAGACTGCTGCACAAATTGGAGCAGTGTGGCATTGGAGGCTCATGGTGTCTTGTCAATGATAAAGAGGAATTTTTCTAGCAGAGATAAAGAGGTGATTAATTCCTTGTATAAGGGCAATGGTCAGGGCACACCTTAAATACTGTATACAGGTCTAGAGGCCTCATTTTAAGAAGCATGTAGTAGTAGTAGTAGTGGCATGTGATGCAAGAAAGCAAGTGTATGAGCTTAGGCAGCATCAGCCCAAAAAAAAAAAAAAAAAAAAATCACACCATTCCCTCCAAATGCCTGTCCAGTTCCTCCTTAAATTTATTTAACCTATGAACTTCCACAACGACAGATGGAAGTTTGTTCCAGCAATTAACAACCCGCTGGCTAAAGGCAAATTTCCGTACACCTATTCTACATCTGACTTTACTTAATTTGAATTTATGCCCCCTTAGGTTTGTAATCTGAACACGTGGAAGGATCCCATCAGAATTCAGGATGCTCAACCCATTCAAGGCCTTATACACCTCGATCAGATCGCTGCACAGGTGCCTAGTCTCCAGCCACCGCAATTTGTAGAATTTAAGCCTCTCTTGGTAAGAGGATCCCTTCATTCCCCTCACCAATCTTGTTGCCCTTCTCTGTACATGCTCAAGCAAATCTACATCCTTCCTGAAATGAAGCCTCAAGACATGTACGCAGTACTCAAGGCATGGCCTGACATTGCCTTATACAGAGGGACAATCACCTCCTTTTCCCTGCTAGCAAAATTCCTATATATATATATATATCATTGACAAAACCCCATGACCTGCCCTGGCAGCCTGTCTGCATTGCTCAGAAAACTTCATATCTGACTGCACAATTACTTCCAAGGTCTTTTACATTTTCTACCACCTTAAGTGAAGTACCACACAGTTGGTACGTTTCTCTGGGGTTACTTCTGCCCATATGCAGTACTTTGCATTTGTCAAGGTTAAACTTCAGTTGCCACTTCATAGCCCATCTACCCAAATTATCTAGACCCTGTTGCAGTAGCACACTGCCATTACTGTCATTAACAACCCTGCCCCCTTTTGTATCATCTGCAAACTTCGACACTAAGCCTGATATACCTTCATCAATATCATTGATAAATATACAAAACAACAGAGGACCCAACACCGAACCCTGTGGAACTCCTCTAATAACATTAGTCCATGAAGAGCAGCACACATTGATTACCACCTTCTGTCTTTTCCCACTCAACCATCATTTTATCCATTGTAGCAACTTACAATTATACCATTCTGCTCCAATCTGTACAATAGTCTTCCACGTGTTATGGGCCTATATGAGAGCTTGAAAGACAGGGTGGATGCCCTCGAAGGATTAAAAGTGAGGGGCCCATCAAGCTCTCAGCTGCCCACAGCAATGCCAGAGCTTGCACTTGGTCATCACGCAACGCAGCAGCAGCCCCCATGGCAGAATGCGCTGGTCCCAAAGGAACTAGTAGTTGTTGGTGACTCTATTGTAAGGGAAACGGGAAACATGCTTTGTAAAAAGGATAGGTGGAACAGGACCAGGGTATTTCTGCCAGGGGCAAAGGTTGATGACGTTGTAGAGCAGATATTATCTTTTAAGGGCACAAAAGGTGATATAGTCGTACACGTTGGCACTAATGATATTAAGAGTAGGAGACCGGCGGAATTACTTAGCAAGTACAGGACACTGTTGAAAAAAAGCTGTGAATTAGGGTCAAATTTGAAAGTGTCTGCAATTCTGCCCAGACATGATAGGAGGGAGTATATGATGAGAGCCCTGTCGATCAATTTGGCCATGGAAAGATTGTGCAAGGCTCAAGGGGTAGAATTTTTTTCAGCCTGGTCTGTACTTGTTAACAGGAGAGCCTGCTTCTACAGGGATGGGATACACTTAAATAGAAAGGGTGCAAGAATGTTTGCTGATGCTATGGAGGCAGTGTTAGGTGGGTCGGAAAACTGCTAGATTGGGGGGATACAAGAACTAATAGATTAACAGTAGCCACTGGCAGAGGTGAAAGTGATTCTTGCACTGCTTCTATTGGAATGAGCCGCAGCCTGGAAAATAAGATGCAGGATATTTCAGAGACTGGTGGGAATCATTGGGGTACAAATAAACACATGGGTTGTGTTAGGGTAGCTAAGAAAAAGAACAGGTGCATGTATACTTGTGTGTACACCAATTCTAGGAGTTTAGTAAATAAATTTGATGAATTTGAGGAATAGATCAAAACATCAAAGGCAGATATTGTGGGGATTTCAGAGACGTGGTGTCACACAGATATTAGGAATGCAGAACTGGAATTTGGGGAGTACAATGTCTACAGAAAGGATAGACAGGATAGGAAGGGAGGAGGGGTTATGCTATTAGTTAAGAAATACATAAAATCCAAGGAAGTGAAGCCAGTCGACATTGCTGGACAGTGCAGTGTCGAGTCAGTTTGGTGTGACATAAGCATTGGGAGATCAAAATTGAGAGTACGAGTGTGCTATAAGCCTAATGACTCTGATAAGTATAATAAGAAACTGTAGAGGGAAATAGAGTGGGCCAGTAAATCAGAGAGTCTTATAATGGGGGATTTTAATTTCCCAGATATTGACCGAAATTTGGGGGCTGGACACTCACACACTAGCAAGGCTTTTGTGGATTTATTGGATGATTGTTTTCTACCTCAGCATGTTTGGGAGGCAACCAGAGGGAGCAATACTCTTGATTTGATTATCAGTAGTGATTCTTCATGCATTAAGAATCTGCAGGTAAATGAACCACTAGGTGGTCGTGATCACAGTGTGCTGAAGTGGGATTTACTCAAAGAGGTAACTACCATTAGGGGTAAAGGGAAGGGTTATTGCTTTCGTAAAGGCGACTATGATGGACTGAGACAGTGGGACCAACTGATGATGATGTTACCAACAGCAAATTCAAAATATGAAGCATTTAAAGAACTTATCTTGGAAGCTACTAGGCTTTACATACCAACTAAGAAATATTGTTCAAGGTTTAGGCCTAAGTGGATGTCAGATGAACTAATGAGACATATGGCAGAGAAGAAAAATGCATGGGATACATACAAATTAACACGTGACACAGAAGTCAATGATAGATACAAACTGATCTGTAACCAAGTTACAAAGGAGGTTAAGCAGGCGAAGGCAGATTACGAGAAATCTTTGGCAAGGGATGCAAAGAAAAACAGCAAAGATTTCTTTACTTATGTAAACTCTAGAAGGAAGGGGATGAATCAGATTGGTCCACTTGATATCGATGGATCAACTGTTGATGATCCTGCTCAGGTAGCTAACAAACTAAATGAATATTTTGCATCGACATTCACACATGAGGAATGCCAAAGGTGTATTCAACTCTGGCAGTAAGCTAGATAATCTTGTAATAACTGAGAGTAAAGTGGAGGAGAAATTGTTGAAGACAAACACAATAAAGGCATCTGGGGTGGATGGGATCTATCCAGTTATATTAAAGGAGGCAGCAAAGGAAGTAAGCAAACCCTTAGCCATAATTATGAGAGCTTCCTTCGACTCAGGGGAGGTACCTATAGACTGGAGATGTGCAAATGTGACCCCAATTCACAAAGGAGGATCAAAGGCTGACACAAGTAATTATAGACCTGTTTGTTTAACTTCTGTTCCAGGAAAATTAATAGAGGCACTTGTTAAAGAAGCACTGCAGGATCATCTAGACAAGACTTCAGTTACAGCTCGGACACAGCACAGTTTTGTTAAGGGGAGGTCTTGCCTGACCAATTTGATTGGATACTATGATGCAGTCACAAAAGAACTGGATGCAGGGAATAACTTTGATATTATATACTTGGATCTTAGAAAGGCTTTTGATACTGTTGCACATGGAAGACTGCTGCACAAATTGGAGCAGTGTGGCATTGGAGACAAATTGCTGCTATGGATAAAGGGGTGGTTGAGGGGGAGAAGACAGAGTAGTAATCAATGGACACTGCTCATTGTGGACTAATGTTATTAGTGGACTCCCTCAGGGCTCAGTGTTGGGTCCATTATTGTTTTCTGTATTTATAAATAATATTGATGATGGTATATCAAGCTTATGTCCAAGTTTGCAGACAATACAAAGGTTGGGAGGGTTGTTAAGGACACTACTGACGCTATGCTGCTGCAACAGGATCTGGAAAAGTTGAGCAGATGGGCTGAGAGGTGGCAAATGAAGTTTAACATTGACAAATGAAAAGTACTACATATGGGAAACAGCAACCCCAGAGCAACGTATCAACTTTGTAGTACTACACTGACAGTGGTAGAGAATGAA
The DNA here is from genome assembly GCF_048544385.1 of Mastigoproctus giganteus. Taxonomy (NCBI): domain Eukaryota; kingdom Metazoa; phylum Arthropoda; class Arachnida; order Uropygi; family Thelyphonidae; genus Mastigoproctus; species Mastigoproctus giganteus. The sequence goes on along the minus strand of NC_143586.1, from coordinate 110,487,352 downwards.
AAGGACCTGGAGGTAATTGTGTAGGCAGATATGAAGTTCTCTGAGCAGTGCAGACAGGCTGCAAGAGTAGTTCATGGTGTCTTGTCAATGACATACCGGAAATTTTCTAGCAGGGGTAAGTAGGTAATTATTCCTTTGTATAAGGCAATGGTCAGGCCACACCTTGAGTACTGCATACAGGTCTGGAGGCCTCATTTCAAGAAGGATGTAGAGCTGTTGGAACGAGTACAGAGAAGGGCAACAAGATTAGTGAATGGAACAAAGGGTTGCTCTTATGAAGAAAGGCTTAAATTTTGCAAATTACAGTGTCTGGAGACTAGGCACCGGCGAGGTGATCTGATAGAGGTGTATAAAGTCTTGAATGGATTGAGCATGCTCAATGCTGATGGGATTCTTCCTCTTGCTCAGAATAATCACCTGAGAGGGCATAAATTCAAATTGAGGAAAGACAGATGTGTGGAAATTTCCCTTTAGCCATCGGGTAGTTGGTTGGTGGAACAGACTTCCATCCCTTGTTGTGGAAGTTTATTATTATTATTATTATTAGCCATATTGTGTAAGGAAGCCTGAGGCTTATGCTGCACCAGCCAAAAAAAAATTCCCGAATTACCCTGAGAGAGAGAGAGAGTCAGAAGCAGAAAGGAATCACCAAGAAAGAGAAGAATGATGATATCCAGCTCAGGACCCTGGGTTTGCCAAGTCCATAGTCACCAGATGTGAGTTCCTGGGGTTGTTGATAGCCTAAATAAATTTAAGGCTCAGCTGGACAGGTATTTCGAACGAACGGAAGGCTGAAGTGGAAGTTTTTTTTTTTTTTGGCTGATGCTGCACAAGCTTGCTTTCTTGCATCATATGCCTCTACTAATGCTAATGCTAATCATTCAAGGTCATAATTTTTTCGATATTTGCTTTTATCAAGTTTCAAGAGACACCTGCCTTGTTGCAAAATCCACAGAGGAAGAATATGCTTCAAATTCCTGGGAACAAGTAATATCTTTGTCTTCTGACATTATGTAATTTAGAAAAGTAATCTAGACAACAAAAACCAATTAATTCCCACAATCTATCAATATATGTCTTTATAGACACTTTCCCCCACCTGGGATGAAATCTGCATAAGAGTTGAAGATTTCCCCAAGGTGGGTTTTCAGATCTCAGCCCCTAATGGACAGGTGGCGCCACAAAATTATGCACCAAATAAGTAATTTCAAGGAGATTCTTTTCTTCAAATATAAGATACTCAACCCCAAAATTAAGAGAGTTATAGCCACTTTAAGTTTCTTTAAAAGTAGCCCAAAACTAGTCCCATGTTAGCCTATGGGACTTTACCAAAATGTAAATGCAAATTCTAATAAAAGAGTATACATATAAATGATTACATATAAATATTTAATGGCTTCTCCCTAAAGGTGGCTAACCCAAGCCAGTAAATATCCAAGGCAACAAGGTATCAAGTCTCCATTTTGTGTAATGTTATTTCAACGGGACAATGTAAAGTCTATGGGAATTTTCACAAGGGAAAATCCTCTATGGTGAAGCTATGGTGTGTATATATGTGTCGCTATTAGAGACAAAATTTTCGAAAACCAATACCTTGTATGTCTTTTGAGCACCTACAATAAAATTTTATCCCATGACTCACCAATGTTATCTCTATCCATATCATATTTAATACACATAGCTACTCTTTAAACCACACTTACACATCAAAAAGGGGAGCACGATTCCATAAGCACTTAAGACAACCATCACTATGCCACTGACACCTACAACAGGTACAAGTTGGTACTATTACAGATCAACTTGTACCTGTTGTAGGCATCAGTACTTTTCATTCCTCTGTAACTGTCCTATGCTATCTTTTACTGCTCTATTTGATCAGTCAGCTCTGGCATCCTCCTCCTGCAATATTTTCTTAATGGTATGTATGCATTTATGGCTTCTGTGATTTTTACTTTAAAAATCTTCCATAATTCAAAGGTATTTGCTATCCGTTGGCAATCTGCACAGTTCACACGTGCCATACAGCACCTTAAGCTCTCAAAATCCCCTCTTCTGAAGTAAAACTCATTCTTTTACCTTCTGTAAAATCTTTCTTCATCTTCCAGCAGACGATTGCATGATCACTTCCTGACAGTGGTGGTTCTTGTATTTTAAGCCCTCTGATGTCATTTGATTCATTAGTAATGATGAGGTGAAGAATATTCTTGCCCTTAGTACTTTCTCTAACATGCTGGGTACATATTATAATCATCCACATGATTTAAAAAAAGTTTTTCCCCATCTTGAGTTTCCCTTCTCACTTATTCCAATCATTCTGGGGCAGATTCAAGTTCCCCATAATAAGACATTGATACTTGCTTGCCCATTCCATCTACATGTAAAGACTCTAATCATATTCTTCACAAATCTTCTGATCTGTAGATTACTTCCACTCTCATTGTTCCTTTGCTACTGACTAACTCACACCACACAGAATCTATGCTGGCAGATATAACTTTAGACTCAGAAAAAGCTCTTTTAGTGCTTAGGCAGCTTTTGATAAGATGCATGACCCATCCACCCCTTCTATCTTCCTTATCTTTCCTAAATACATTATACATACTGTAGTGGAACTCGTCAGCCCTATTATATCAGTATTAATTGTAGTTTAATACCCTGACACCCTTTGAAGTTATTTAGGTTTATATCCCTAGCTATATTTTCCCTCTCATTTGAAACAGTGCTACACTCACAGAACATCTTATCAACATTGGCTGTTGTGGTAACCAACAATCATTCACAAGGTGAGTGCAAGTATTACAATGACCCAGATCATCATATAAATGTGGATCTAAATTACCCTTCTCCTCCCTAACTAGAAGTTTCCCCGAGCCCTTAGGGTATCCTCAATGATACCAGCAAAAATCTTTGCATCACCTTTGTTCAAATGAATATCATCTCTACAAAACAGATTCCTACTACCTACAAATGCGAGCCACAGATTTCCTCAAGTCTCAAGTTAATCCACAAGGCTTTCAGCATATAGTTCCTCCTATCATGTCTGCACAGAATTGCAGATACAAACACATTCTGACATAACACTCGAAACGTTTTCAGCATAGTCCTATATTTCTCCAACAGATAGTTGGGTCGTGTATGTTTAATATCATTTGTGCCCACATGAATAAAAATTCTCTCTTTACCTCCTCTAAAACCTGACAATCTACCATTAACACCATCAATTGTTTCTCCTAGCAAACACCAGTGTGTTTGCTAGCAACAATCTAGCTCACATTTTTATTACAAAAAATTTTACCAGTTTCCCTGACAACAGAGTTTCCCAATAACACAAGATCACCAGAGTCTGTGCTTGACTATTCTTTTCTGGGACCCAAATCAGGGGGTTCATCACTTGGCAGGCCAAGAGATACTCCAGTCCCTGAAAAGCTCCCAGTTACATTTGTATGTGGGGCAAGCACTTTTTGTGCAAAGCTCAAGGGATAGAATTTTTTTCAGCCTGGTCTGTACTTGTTAACAGGAGAGACTGCTTCTACAGGGATAGGATACACTTAAATAGAAAGGGTGTAAGAATATTTGCTGATGCTATCGAGGCAGTGTTAGGTGGGTCTGAAAACTGCTAGCTTGGGTGGATACAAGGACTAATAGTTTAACAGTAGCCGCAGGCAGAGGTGAAGGTGATTCTTGCACAACTTCTATTAGAATAAGTAGCGACCTGGAGCGAGGGGTGTTGGGGGTTTCAGGGACGGATGGCAGTCATTGTGAAATAGGTGGGTATATGGGATGTGTTAGGGTAACTAGGAATAGGAGCATGTATGCTTGCATGTATACCAATGCTAGAAGTATAGTAAATAAATTTGATGAATTTGAAGTGTTGGTCAACATATCAAAGGTGGATATTGTTGGGATAGCAGAGACGTGGTGTCACACAGATATAAGGAATGCAGAACTGGAATTTGGGGAGTACAATGTGTACAGAAAGGATAGACAGGATAGAAAGGGAGGAGGTGTTATGCTGTTAATTAAGAAAAACATAAAATCAAAAGAAGTGCACCCAGTTGACATAGATGAACAGTGCACTGTCCAGTCGGTTTGGTGTGACATAAGTTCTGCGAAAGCAGAACTTGATGATGTTACCAACAGCAAATTCAAAATGGGAAGCATTCAAAGAACTTATCTTGGAAGCTACTAGGCTTTACATACCAACTAAGAAATATTGTTCAAGGTTTAGGCCAAAATGGATGTCAGATGAACTAATGAGGCATATGGCAGAGAAGAAAAATGCATGGGATACTTACAAATTAACACATGACACAGAAGCCTATGATAGATATAAGTTGATATGCAACCAAGTTACAAAGGAGGTTAGGCAGGCGAAGGCAGATTACGAGAAATCCTTGGCAAGGGATGCAAAGAAAAACAGCAAAGAGTTCTTTACTTATGTAAACTCTAGAAGGAAGGGGATGAATCAGATTGGTCCACTTGATATTGATGGGTCAACTGTTGATGATCCTGCTCAGGTAGCTAACAAACTAAATGAATATTTTGCATCGACATTCACACATGAGGAGTTATTCAGCAAGGGGAATGCCAGAGGTGTATTCAACTCTAGCAGTAAGCTACAGAATCTTGAAATAACTGGGAGTAAAGTGGAGGAGAAACTGTTGAAGATAAACACAAGAAAGGCACCCGGGGTGGATGGGATCTATCCAGTTATATTAAAGGAGGCAGCAAAGGAAGTAAGCAAACCCTTAGCCTTAATTATGAGAGCTTCCTTGGACTCAGGGGAGGTACCCATAGACTGGAAATGTGCAAATGTGACCCCAATTCACAAAGGAGGATCAAAGGCTGACACAAGTAATTATAGACCTGTGAGCTTAACTTCTGTTCCAGGAAAATTAATGGAGGCACTGGTTAAAGAAGCACTGCAGGATCATTTAGACAAGACATCAGTTATAGCTCAGACACAGCATGGTTTTGTTAAGGGGAAGTCTTGCCTGGCCAACTTGATTGGATACTATGATGCAGTCACAAAAGAACTGGATGCAGGGAATAACTTTGATATTATATACTTGGATCTTAGAAAGGCTTTTTATACTGTTGCACATGGAAGACTGCTACACAAATTGGAGCAGTGTGACATTGGAGGCAAATTGCTGCTATGGATAAAGGGGTGGTTGAGGGGGAGAAGACAGAGAGTGGTAATCAATGGACACTGCTCATCGTGGACTAATGTTATTAGTGGAGTCCCTCAGGGCTCAGTGTTGGGTCCATTATTGTTTTCTGTATTTATAAATGATATTGATGATGGTATATCATGCTTAATGTCCAAGTTTGCAGATGATACAAAGGTTGGCAGGGTTGTCAAGGACACTACTGACACTATGCTGCTGCAACAGGATCTGGAAAGGTTGAGCAGATGGGCTGAGAGGTGGCAAATGAAGTTTAACATTGACAAATGTAAAGTACTACACATGGGAAACAGCAACCCCAGAGCAACGTATCAACTCTGTGGTACTACACTGACAGTGGTAGAGAATGAAAGTGACTTGGGGGTGATTGTGCAGGCAGATATGAAGTTCTCTGAGCAGTGCAGACGGGCTGCAAGGGTAGCTCATGGAATATTGTCAATGATATACAGGAATTTTTCCAGCAGGGATAAGGAGGTGATTATTCCATTGTATAAGGCAATGGTCAGGCCACACCTAGAGTACTGTATACAGGTCTGGAGGCCTCATTTCAAGAAGGATGTAGAGCTGCTGGAACGAGTACAGAGAAGGGCAACAAGATTAGTGAATGGAACAAAGGGGTGCTCTTACGAAGAAAGGCTTAAGTTTTGCAAATTACAGTGTCTGGAGACTAGGCACCAGCGAGGTGATCTGATAGAGGTGTATAAAGCTTTGAATGGTTTAAGCATGCTCAATGCTGATGGGATTCTTCCTCTAGCTCAGAAAAATCACCTGAGAGGGCATAAATTCAAATTGAGGAAAGACAGATGTAGGATAGACGTGCGGAAATTTGCCTTTAGCCAGAGGGTGGTTGGTTGGTGGAACAGACTGCCATCCCTTGTGGTGGAGGTTGATAGCCTAAATAAGTTTAAGGCTCAGCTGGACAGGTATTTTGAACGAACAGAGGGGTGAAGTGGAAGTGGTTTTTTTTTTTTTTTTTTTTGGCTGATGGTGCATAAGCTTGCTTTCTTGCATCAAATGCCTCTACTAATGCTAATGCTAATGCTAAAAAGCAAAAATAAGAGTAGGAGTGTGTTATAGGCCTAATGACTCGAATGAGTACAATGAACAATTGTACAGAGAAACAGAGTGGGCTAGTAAATTGGAATGTCTTATAATGGGGGATTTTAACTTCCCAGATATTGACTGGAACTTGTGGGTTGGTCACTCACACACTAGTCAGACTTTTGTGGATTTATTGGATGATTGTTTTCTGCAGCAGCATGTTCGAGAGGCAACCAGAGAGAGTAATACTCTTGATCTGGTTATCAGCAGTGATCATTCGAGTATTAAGAATTTGGCAGTGATCACAGTGTACTGATGTGGGATTTACTTAAAGATTTAATTACCATCAGGGGTAAAGAAAAGAGTTTTTGCTTCCATAAAGGTGAGTACAGTGGTCTCAGACAGTTTTTAAATTCTGTACAGTGGGATCAACTGACGATGTTACCAACAGTAAATTCTAAGTGGGAAGCATTCAAAGAATTAATCATGGATGTTATTAGAAGTCTCATACCTATTAAGATATATATATTGTTCAAGGTTTAGGCCTAAATGGTTATCAAATGAACTAATGAGACTCGTAACAGAGAAGAAAGATGAATGGGATGCATATAAATTATCAAGCGACTCAGAAGCCTATGGCAGATATAAGCTAGTCAGTAATCAGGTCAGAAAGGAGGTTAAGCAGGCAAATGCAGATTACGAGAAATCCTTGGCAAATAATGCTAAGAAAAACAGCAAGGATTTCTTTACTTATATAAACTCTAAAAGGAAGGGGATGAATCTGATTGGTCCACTTGACATCAATGGTTCGATTGTTGATGATCCTGCTCAGATAGCAAACAAACTGAATGAGTATTTTGCATCTACATTCACACATGAGGAATTATTAAGGTTTGAAAATGGCAGAAGGTTATCAATTTGTAGTTGGATACTTAATGATTTTGTAATAACTGAGAGCAAAGTGGAGGAGAAATTGTTGAAGTTCAACATAAGAAAAGCACCTGGGGTGGGTGGGATCTATCCAGTTATATTAAAGGAGGCAGCAAAGCAACTTAGCAAACCCTTAGCCATAATTATGAGAGCATCCTTGGACTCATGGGAGGTTCCCACGGACTGGAGAATCGCAAATGTATCTCCAATTCACAAAGGAGGATCGAAGGGTGACACGAGTAATTACAGACCAGTTAGTTTAACTTCTGTTCTGGGTAAAATAATGGAGTCACTGGTTAAAGATGCATTGCAAGGTCATCTAGACAAGACTGCAGCAATAATTCAGACACAGCATGGGTTTGTTAAGGGAAAGTCTTGTCTGACAAATTTGATAGGATATTATGATGTGGTTACAAAGGAACTGGATGCAAAATATAATTTTGATATCATATATTTGGATTTCAGGAAAGCTTTTGACACTGTTGAGCATGGAAGACTACTGTAGAAATTGGAGCAGAATGATATTAAGGGTAAGTTGCTACAATGGATAAAAGGATGTTTTGTTATTTGGTTTTTAGGAGCATTAGCAACTAAGGCCATATTGCTCCAGGATATGCGGTGGTCATTCTCTGACCTTTCCGCATCCTCCGTATTTGGTGGTGATGGGCTCAAACCCTGGTCTAATCAAGAAGCGTGCTACGCACTGCTGCTCCTTCCCACTTGGCTACGGAGGCGCCGATAAAAGGATGGTTAAGTGGGAGAAGACAGAGGGTGGTAATCAATGGGTGCTGGTCTTCGTGGACTAATGTTATTAGTGGAGTCCGACAGGGTTCGGTGTTAGGTCCACTGTTGTTTTGTATATTTATCAATGATATTGATGAAGGTATATCAGGCTTAATGTCGAAGTTTGCAGTGATACAAAGGTTGGCAGGGTTGTTAATGACAGCAATGGCAGTGTGCTACTGCAACAGGATCTAGATAATTTGGGCAGATGGGTTAAGATGTGGCAACTTCTACTCATATGCAAAGTACTGCATATGAGTAGAAGTAACCACAGAGAAACGTACCAACAGTGTGGTACTACGCTTAAGGTGGTAGAAAATGAAAAAGACCTGGGAGTAATTGTGCAGTCAGATATGAAGTTTTCTGAGCAATGCAGACAGGCTGCCAGGGCAGGGAAGGTCATGGGTTTTGTCAATGATATATAGGAATTTTGCTAGCAGGGAAAAGGAGGTGATTGTCCCTCTGTATAAGGCAATAGTCAGGCCACGCCTTGAGTACTGTGTACAGGTCTGGAGGCCTCATTTTAGGAAGGATGTAGATTTACTTGATCGTGTACAGATTTTTTGTTTGGTTGAGTTTTATTGGCGCATCAGCAACTATGGCTATAATGCGCCTCTTGTACAGAGAAGGGCAACATGATTGGTGAGGGGAATGAAGGGATTCTCTTACCAAGAGAGGCTTAAGTTCTGCAAACTGAAGTGGCTGGAGACTAGGCACCTGCGTGGTGATCTGATTGAGGTGTATAAGGCCTTGAATGGGCTTTCTTGCATCACATGCCACTACTACTACTACTACCTTTTATAATTGTTACATTGGTCTGAAGAAACGTTATGCGAAGGCGATTACTACCAGAAAGAAGGAAACATAGACGAATTTGTGCAAAACTCTAGTAATGCAGACCCATGGGGGCTACTTTATAAAATTGTAAGAAATAAATTATTTACACTAGAAATGTATGGATCGATCATATACAATGGTTTGGAGACCACTAACTGGACGGATTATGTAAACATTATTCTGGATAATCTTTTTGTGTGCTCTGATTCTGATTTTCACACTAATATTCATTCTGCCAATTCTCTGTACATTTCTTCAATTAAGACTGGGCCTTTTAGTGCCATCAAATTGGACATAGCAGTGAAACAAGTGAAAGTTAAGAAATGCCCAGGAATGGACATGCTGGAGAGTACCTTTATTGTATGGCTCGCCAAGATTAAGCCCAGTATACTTTTACAACTTTTCAATAAATGCTTAGATGCTGGAACTTTCCTGGATCTGTGGAAGACTGCCCTTATCAAGCTGATTAGGAAACCAGAGACGCCCCCCCCCCCTCAGAAACAGAGGTCTTATCGGCCTATATCCTTATTGGCCAACCTTGGTAAGCTATTAGAACGTTTAATTGCCCTGTGATTAAACGACTTTTTATTGGAATGGGGATTAATTGTGCCTAATCAATACGGATTCACTCCTGGAAGGTCCTGCGAGGATGCCCTCGTTGACTTCATTTCTTCTGTTGAACACTCCCGTTTAAAGTATACTCTTGCTATCTTTATTGACTTCGAGGATGCTTTTGATTCCCTTTGGTGGGAAAGTGCCCTCGAATGTTTACATCATGCCGAATGTTCCCAACAACTTTATCTTCTAATTAAGAGCTATTTTTCTAACAGATTTATCACTGTCAGATCTAAGTACAGACAAATTTTGCACCAGATCTTTCGAAGCTCTATTTTTGAACCACTTTTCTGAAACTTTGTTTTGCAAGGTTGGATTACCCGAACCTTTCACATGAAGATCATGGCATATGCAGATGATTTCACAGTCCTTGTTAGTGGCAATTCAAGATCTTCAATTGAAATATCTGCTGAGAAAGTTTTATCTGATCTTCAACAATGGACAGTTGAAAATAAGTTAAAAATTAGTCCTACCAAGACAAAAATTATGATTCTTGGCTCTAAATTGGACATTCGTCGACCACCAAGGTTAAAATAAACAATACACAAATACCTCTAGTAATGGAAATTAAACTTTTGGGAATAACTATTGACAGCAAGTTAAATTTTCTCCCTCATTTATCCAATCTGCAAATTAAGATCAGAAATTTCACCAGCGCTCTTGTTAGAGTTTCTAGAACTGAATGGGGGTCTGTCTAGAAGATCTTTAAGAATCTACTATAACTCTGTGTTTCTCCCTATGGTTGCCCTATGCTACTGGTGCTTGATTCCATAGGGTGCGGACTGTACAATTTCAATCAAAATTGATGTCAATCCAGCGTACAATGTTACATTGTATTTTGAAGATTTGTCGAACAGTTTCAACACCTGCTTTGCAGGCTTTAGCTGGGAAGTTACCACTCGATCTCTATGTAATTTTCATAGCTTATGTTATTGCTTGAAACGTCAGATTCCCACTCAGATCCTTGGAATTTCTATTAACACTCAAGTTGATGTTAAAGCTGAATGACAAAGAATTTGGCAAGAGTTGATCAATTTGTGGCAGAGTAGGTGGAAAGGCACACCACTGGTCAGTGTAACATGTAAGTTTTTTTCCTGAAGTTGACTCTCTTATGGATAAAAAATCTAGTCTGGTTTAGCTTTGACTTGTTTACCTCCTATTTGTTATCAGAACATGGATCGTTAAATAAGAAACTGTTTAAATTTCGCCTGTCTCTTACGGAACTCTGTCATTGTGGTGGTGTGGAAGATTGGCAGCACGTGTTGTACTCATTCAATGAATTTCGAGTAACTCTGCAGAATGCAATTCCCAACTTTTCATCAGGATTGGAACCTAATTTTGTATCAAATGCCACCAGTTACTGTGCCCTTCAGGATTTTGCTAAGGCAACCTTCAATAAAAGGCTTGCAATTCTTTCTGCAATGACTGCACCTGTGAATGTTTCAAATTCAGCTCAAGACTCTTCACCTTCACTGCAATGAAGTCCATTTTCTCAACGAGATCTACAATTCTGGACTTGTGCTTTGTGTGTGTGTGTGGTTTTTTTTTTTTTTTTTTGCGACTCTACAAGTTTCCTACAACTACAACTCAGTTTAATGATGAAAATTCCTGTGCTTCTGAAATTGCTCGGATGGCTGTTAACTGACCATGATTGTTATTGGTGATTGACTGACTGTGACTTTGCTACTGATGACTGACTGACTGACTGTGACTTTGCTACTGATGACTGACTGACTGACTGACTGTGACTTTGCTACTAATGACTGACTGTGACTTTGCTACTGATGACTGACTGTGACTTTGCTATTCATGACTGCAGGACTTACTGGATGCCACATTTAACCCAAGCTGTTTATAAGGTTTGTGCCTGCTTCTGGGCTAAAATGCTTGCGTAAAGTTTTGTCGGTTAAATAGTACTGGCCTAGGGTTTTTTTTAGGGGGGGGAGGTATTATTATCCTTAATTTTTTCTTTGACCTTGTATATAACCTTTAATTTTTTTTTTGATATTTATGTTAATTTTTTTAAATTTAACGAGATTACTTGCATTGTTTACTTTGAAACCTCAAAGTACCATTTGTTTACCTCAATATGTTGAGGTTAATCTTGTGTACAGTATTTAATTTTTGTATAGTTTTATATGCTCTTTTTTTTTTTTTTTAAACTATTTTTGGCTAGTCTTTGGCTCGAACTTCGTTGGACTCTTGGTGTCCCTCTCTTCTGCTGCCGCCCGTTGGCAGTCCTTGGTCTACCTTCCCGTGGTGGTGGTGTGTTTCCGATCTGATGATTCCGGGTAGCCAAACAGCCAGTTCATTTCTGCAGAATCCTGTATCTTAAAAGTGAAACGAGGTGGAGATGAACTAACATTCCAGGTGCCACCTTACACAAATACATACATACATACATTCTCGTAATGTACCAAGTTGTAACAAAGGGGGTTAAAGTAAGTTAAGGCAGATTATGGGAGGTCCTTGGTTAAGAATGAGAAAAAAAAATGCAAATAATTCTTTGCTTATGTTAACACTAGAAGGAAAGGGATGAATAACATTGGCCTGGAAGATAAAAATGGCATAATAGTAGTAGTAGTAGTAGTAGTGGCATGTGATGCAAGAAAGCAAGTGCTTATGCAGCATCAGCCAAAAAAAAAAAATCACACCATTCCCTCCAAATGCCTGTCTAGTTCCTCCTTAAATTTATTCAACCTATCAACCTCCACAACGACAGATGGAAGTTTGTTCCAGCAATTAACCACCCGCTGGCTAAAGGCAAATTTCCGCACATTTTGAATTTATGACCCCTTAGGTTCGTAATCTGAACAAGTGGAAGGATCCCATCAGAATTCAACCCACTCAATCCATAATGATTGATGATGATGTTTGGGCTGCTGACAACTAAAGAAATCTTTTGCATCTACATTTGTATGTGTAATCAGTACACTCCTTACATCGGTTGTAGAGCAACGAGTCACCAGATGAGTCAGGTCTGTCTACTAGACCAGCCGTAGAATACATACCACAGGCTATATAAACGATGAAGTTGCAACTCACATTGAAAATTACTGCAGGCATTTCTGTTTGAGTCTCGACATCCCTAGACTTTGTATTCTAAGTGGATCTTGTAGTAACCATAATTTAAGTAAAATTTGAACTTTACAAAGATTATGAAATTAAAATTTTCAATATATTACAGAATTTATGTTAACAAAATATTGCAAAAATTAAAATGCTGACAAAATTTAAATCACTAAAGAAGTTAAATTTAAGCTACTGAATTCTTGCCATAATATCAATAACAAAGGCTATCTGAATATTAAGCTGTAGCTTTTCAAATACTTTACAATACAGATACGATACAATACTTTTAACCATTAGTGAAATTAAATTTAAGCTATCCAACAAATGTTACGAAGTTCCCACCAAAATACTGATAGCAAAGGCTATCTGAATAGCCTTTGCTATCAGTATTTTGCCAAATACTTCTCTAAATATAGCTATTCCCTGTCTTACATGAGGGGTACGTTCCGCGGAACTCTTGTGCACATCGAATTTTACATAAGTCGGAATTTCCCCCCATGCTTATGCAGCATTTGCAACTGTGCTCACTGAATTGATTGATTCAAAAAAGAAATATTCAACGAACATGTGAACAGAATTATTTATTGTATTTATTTAATTTTTTATCTCATGTGCAGAAAAAATTACAAAAGCAGGCAATTTAAAAAATTTCAAAATTATAAAATTACAGAAAAAGAGAGGAGACAGGCATAACGTCAGTAAGTTTTACCTCTCGAGCATCACTGCCAGAATCGACATCTTCAGCTGATAAGTATGCCACTGCGGAGGTTGAGATTTAGAAGGGGTTGGCCGCTTAACCTTACGAAAGAACATATTAATGGATGAGTGGACAGTGGCTTTTTTCTTTTCATCGTAGATCTCTTTGTAGCAAGCAAGCATATCATTCACCCCTCTGTTAACTTTTAAGAATCGTTCGCTGTCAGGATCTATCTTCTCAAACCTCTCCATTGCTGATGCAATTTCATGAAATGACATTACCATCTCTCTGGTGATGAAGCACCTTGGCTCCTCATTTGGTTCATCTTGAGCTTTGTCAGCACTTTTTTCTTTCACTTTTGCTGCCGGCAAGTCAAAAGTTCTTCGTTAGATAATTCCTTCTCTTCTTCCTCTATTAATTCCTCCACGTCTTTGGCACCACCCTCCTACTGAAGTAGCTCTGCAACCTTTACAATCTTATCTGTAACCTCTTCATATGATTCGTTTTTTTCAAATCTTTCGAATAGTTTTACATGCTGTGGCCATATTATCTTCCATGCATCATTTAAACAACTTTTAGTAATTTCTGCCCAGGCCTTATTAATCCAGTTATATTAAAGGAGGCAGCAAAGGAGGTAAGCAAACCCTTAGCCATAATTATGAGAGCTTCCTTGGACTCAGGGGAGGTACCCATTGACTGGAGATGTGCAAATGTGACCCCAATTCACAAAGGGGGATCAAAGGCTGACACAAGTAATTATAGACCTGTGAGTTTAACTTCTGTTCCCGGAAAATTAATGGAGGCACTGGTGAAAGAAGCACTGCAGGATCATCTAGACAAGACTTCAGTTATAGCTAGGACACAGCATGGTTTTGTTAAGGGGAAGTCTTGCCTGACCAATTTGATTGGATACTATGATGCAGTCACAAAAGAACTGGATGCAGGGAATAACTTTGATATTATATACTTGGATCTTAGAAAGGCTTTTGATACTGTTGCACATGGAAGACTGCTGCACAAATTGGAGCAGTGTGGCATTGGAGGCAAGTTGCTGCTATGGATAAAGGGGTGGTTGAGGAGGAGAAGACAGAGAGTGGTAATCAATGGACACTGCTCATCGTGGACTAATGTTATTAGTGGAGTCCCTCAGGGTTCAGTATTGGGGCCTTTATTGTTTTCTGTATTTATAAATGATATTGATGATGGTATATCGGGCTTAATGTCCAGGTTTGCAGACGATACGAAGGTTGGCAGGGTTGTCAAGGACACTACTGACACTATGCTGCTGCAACAGGATTTGGAAAGGTTGAGCAGATGGGCTTCGAGGTGGCAAATGAAGTTTAACATTGACAAATGTAAAGTATTACATATGGGAAACAGCAACCCCAGAGCAACGTATCAACTCTGTGGTACTACACTGACAGTGGTAGGGAATGAAAGGGACCTGGGGGTGGTGGTGCAGGCAGATATGAAGTTCTCTGAGCAGTGCAGACGAGCTGCAAGAGTAGCTCATGGTGTATTGTGAATGATATATAGGAATTTTTCTAGCAGGGATAAGGAGGTGATTATTCCCTTGTATAAGGCAATGGTCAGGCCACACCTAGAGTACTGTATACAGGCCTGGAGGCCTCATTTCAGGAAGGATGTAGAGCTGCTGGAACGAGTACAGAGAAGGGCAACTAGATTGGTGAATGGGACAAAGGGGTTCTCTTACGAAGAAAGGCTTAAGTTTTGCAAATTACAGTGTCTGGAAACTAGGCACCAGCGGGGTGATCTGATAGAGGTGTACAAAGCCTTGAATGGTTTGAGCATGCTCAATGCTGATGGGATTCTTCCTCTAGCTCAGAAAAATCACCTGAGAGGGCATAAATTCAAATTGAGGAAAGACAGATGTAGGATAGATGTGCGGAAATTTGCCTTTAGCCAGCGGGTGGTTGGTGGGTGGAACAGACTTCCATCCCTTGTCGTGGAAGTTGATAGCCTAAATAAGTTTAAGGCTCAGCTGGACAGGTATTTCGAACGAACAGAGGGGTGAAGTGGAAGTGGTTATTTTTATTTATTTATGTTACTTTTTTTTTTTGGCTGATGCTGCATAAGCTTGCTTTCTTGCATCAAATGCCTCTACTAATGCTAATGCTAATGCTAATGTTTAAGATGGCACGTTAAATATTGTAAGATTTCCAAAAGTCTCTTAACATAAAATTTTTCTCACCGTCTACTGCAGACAATGCCTGAGCAAATGTTGTGCATAAATAGTATGCTTTTAAATTCGAAATAACACCCTGATCCATAAGTTGAATGAGCAAAGTCGTGTTTGGCGGTAGAAATATGACTCTTCACATTTGAATTGAAGCAAAATCTTGAAAGGAATGTTGTTGTCTTTACAATATTTTACAACTTCGGGAATGAAGCACATAGAATGGTTTTATTGATGCCCTTAAATGCACGAGGATTTCCAGAATGGTACAACAAGCAGTTGTATTAATCTGTAATCTCTGCTGCATTAGCCCCAAGCAAGAGCGTGGAGCTATCTTTTGATGCCTTAAAATGTGGCATTATCCTTTCCTCTTTGGAAACATATGTTTGATCCGGCATTTTTTTCCAATACAGAGCAGTCTCGTCAACGTTAAAAATTTGCTGCATTGAATAGCCACTTCATCAATAATTTTTTCCAACACATCACAAAATTTCTCTGCAGCTGCAGAATCAGCACTGGAGACTTCACCACATACTTTAATGTTTTGGAAACCAGCGCGATGTTTGAACCTATTAAATCACCCATTGCTTGCCATGAACTTGGGTTGGGGTTTGCCATACTTATCCTTAATATCTTCATAACTACTTCTTGCTTTTGCATGAATGGCCATTGAACTCAGGGGCACTTGTTTCTGAATCTGATTTTCCATCCATATTATTAATAGCTGTTCCACCTTTGATATAGCACATGAACACTGTTTTTCAGGGGAAGCCCCCATGGACTGGAGATATGCAAATGTATCCCCAATTCACAAAGGGGGATCAAATGATGACAAAAGTAATTAGAGACCTGTCAGTTTAACTTCTGTTCCAGAGAAAATACAGGCGTCACAGGTTAAAGAAACATTGCAGGATCATCTAGACAAGAATGCAGTTATAGTTTGGACAGCATGGGTTTGTTAAGGGGAAATCTTGTCTGACAAATTTGACTGGATACTATGATGTGGTCACAAAGGAACTAGATTAAAAAAATAATCTTTATATCATATACTTGGATTTCAGGAAAGCATTTGATACTGCTGCAAATAAAAGATTGCTGTACAAATTGGGGCAGTATAGCATTAAGGACAAGTTGCTGCTATGGATAAAGGGATGGTTGAGCGGGAGAAGAGAAAGAGAGAGTGATAATCAATGTACAGTGGTACCTTGGATTGCGAGTGACTTGGTCTGCGAGTGTTTTGCAAGACGAGCAAAAATTTTTAATAAATTTTAACTTGATAAACGAGCGAAGTCTTGCAATACGAGTACAGTCAGTCCTCGTATAACAAGTGTTTACACTACACGAATTCAATCATACACAATTTATAAATAGGGGAACGATGTCGTATATAACACAAACCGAATTCGCTTATGCACGATTCGCCTTTGTGTTTACAAGAAATGGCAGTCGAACACAGAATCACCCCAACCGAACGCAACACGATAGGAATGAAGAGATGATTCTGAAAATGTATTTATGTTTTTTATATCAGTGAAGGGGAAACACATTTCACCATAATAATGTGAAAACCAACACAATTCCAGCTATCGGTATAATCGCAAATGCAATTAGATCGAGTTTACTACCAGTTTATAACAGATTCCATTAGCAGAAATGCAACTGGAAATTGTTTTTATTGTTTTATGGTAGTAACCCCTAAAAATGTGCTTTAGTAAAATGTGAGGTGTTAATAATGTATCTCTGCCTTTAGCATTAGCATTAGTAGAGGCATTTCATGCAAGAAAGCAAGCTTATGCAGCATCAGCCAAAAAAAAAAAAAAAAAAACCACTTCCACTTCACCCCTCTGTTCGTTCCAAATACCTGTCCAGCTGAGCCTTAAACTTATTTAGGCTATCAACCTCCACCACAAGGGATGGAGGTCTGTTCCACCAACCAACCACCCGCTGGCTAAAGGCAAATTTCCGCACGTCTATCCTACATCTGTCTTTCCTCAATTTGAATTTATGCCCTCTCAGGTGATTTTTCTGAGCTAGAGGAAGAATCCCATCAGCATTGAGCATGCTTAAACCATTCAAGGCTTTATACACCTCTATCAGATCACCTCGCTGATGCCTAGTCTCCAGACACTAATTTGCAAAACTTAAGCCTTTCTTCGTAAGAGCAGCCCTTTGTTACATTCACTAATCTTGTTGCCCTTCTCTGTACTCGTTCCAGCAGCTCTACATCCTTCTTGAAATGAGGCCTACAGACCTGTATACAGTACTCTAGGTGTGGCCTGGCCATTGCCTTATACAATGGAATAATCACCTCCTTATCCCTGCTAGAAAAATTCCTGTATATCATTGACAATACTCCATGAGCTACTCTTGCAGCCCATCTGCACTGCTCAGAGAACTTCATATCTGCCTGCACAACCACCCCCAAGTCCCTTTCATTCTCTACCACTGTCAGTGCAGTACCACAGAGTTGATACGTTGCTCTGGGGTTGCTGTTTCCCATGTGTAGTACTTTACATTTGTCAATGTTAAACTTCATTTGCCACCTCTCAGCCCATCTGCTCAACCTTTCCAGATCCTGTTGCAGCAGCATAGGGTCAGTAGTGTCCTTGACAACCCTGCCAACCTTTGTATCGTCTGCAAACTTGGACATTAAGCTTGATATACCATCATCAATATCATTTATAAATACAGAAAACAATAATGGACCCAACACTGAGCCCTGAGGGACCTTTATCCATAGCAGCAATTTGCCTCCAATGTCACACTGCTCCAATTTGTGTAGCAGTCTTCCATGTGCAACAGTATCAAAAGCCTTTCTAAGATCCAAGTATATAATATCAAAGTTATTCCCTGCATCCAGTTCTTTTGTGACTGCATCATAGTATCCAATCAAGTTGGTCAGGCAAGACTTCCCCTTAACAAAACCATGCTGTGTCTGAGCTATAACTGAAGTCTTGTCTAAATGATCCTGCAATGCTTCTTTAACCAGTGCCTCCATTAATTTTCCTGGAACAGAAGTTAAGCTCACTGGTCTATAATTACTTGTGTCAGCCTTTGATCCTCCTTTGTGAATTGGGGTCACATTTGCACATTTCCAGTCTGTGGGTACCTCCCCTGAGTCCAAGGAAGCTCTCATAATTATGGATAAGGGTTTGCTTACTTCCTTTGCTGCCTCCTTTAATATAACTGGATAGATCCCATCCACCCCGGGTGCCTTTCTTGTGTTTATCTTCAACAGTTTCTCCTCCACTTTACTCCCAGTTATTTCAAGATTCTGTACGGTGTTGTTTATTCAGTTCCTAGACGTGCACAGCTTTGTTTATTAGCATTAGTATTAGTAATGGCCGCATTGTGCAAGAAAGCCTATGGCTTATGCTCCACTAGCCAAAAAAAAATCCGAACAAAACAATGATAAAAAAAAAAAATAATAAATAAATAAATAATAATAATTAATAAAAAAAAAGGAAATTAAACCTATCATCCTATGCACTTCCCTTACCTGAAAGTACTATCCAGATGACTTTTGAATTTCCCCAAACTGTCGGCCTCTACCACCCATGAAGGCAACTTATTCCAGTAATTTATAACTCGCTGGCTAAAATAAAACTTCCTGCAGTCCAATCTAAACATTTCCCCCGTAACTTGAATTTATGTCCCCTAGTTCTAGCATCATTTATAATCTTGAAAATTTCGTCCTCATTCATTTTACTGATGCCTCTCAGAGCCTTAAACACCTCAATCAAATCTCCTCTAAGGTGTCTAGTTTCCAAACTCTGCAACCCACATATTCGAAGTCTTTCTTCATAAGGACGCCCTTTTGCCGATATCACCAGGCGAGTTACCTGTCTTTGCACCCTTTCAAGAAGCTCGATGTCTTTCTTTAGGTGCGGTCTCCATACTTGAACACAGTATTCCAAGTGTGGTCTAACATAAGCCTTATATAATGGGATTATCACGTCCCTATCTCTACTTGCAAAAGTTCGATAGATCATCGATAGGACACCATGGGCCTTCCTTTCAATCTGTTTACAATGCTCAGAGAATTTCATGTCTGACCGTATCGTAACACCCAAGTCCATTTCCTCCAGTACTGGGATTAGTTGAACTCCACCAAGTGAATAAGTTATTTTGGGATTACTGTTTCCCAGGTGTAATACCTTACACTTTGTTGGATTAAAGCATAGCTGCCATTTTTCTGACCATTCCTGAAGTCTATCTAGGTCTCTCTGAAGAAGCTCAGCTTGACAGTGATCAAGGGTGCCTTGATTATGTGTATCAAGGGTGCCTCCTCATTTTGTAATTGTGCTTTATTCCCTAAAAATTGTCTGCCGAGCATCACGTGATCACATGCTGATTGGGTAATCGTCTCGCATGCTCGGTCTCAGTCGGCATACATCATTTGTATACAGTCAACATTGTAGTCAACATTCGTGCTAGTGTTGTGACCACGTGTATGTGTGTAAAGCATTTTTTATTTTGTGATCAAATGTAGTGACTGTTCTTTATTAACTGTATACTACGAAAATGGCCCCAATGAAAAAAAGGGTTGAAAAGGAAGGCGGTAAGAAGAAGAAGAAGGCGATGATTACGGTAGAAATTAAGAAGGAAATCATCGAGAAGCACGAACAAGGTATGAAAGTGGCCGCCATCGCAAGATTTTATAAGAAGTCTACATCAATGATTTGCACAGTATTAAAGAAGAAAGAAGAACTAAGGGGACTAGATGTAGCAAAAGGAGTCCCGAGAATATCAAAGCAATGGCCACGTATTCTGGAAGATGTAGAAAAGTTGCTTTTGGTGTGGATAAACGAGAAGCAATTAGCAGGTGATACTGCGACCGAGAACCTAATCTGTGAGAAGGGAAAGGCCTTGTACACTGACCTCATAAGTAAACTGCCAGGTACATCTACAGAAAACAAAGAAGGCTTCAAGGCGAGCAGGGGATGGTTTGATAACTTTAAGAGGAGAAGTGGCATCCATAGTGTTGTGAGGCACAGAGAGGCTGCGAGTTTGGACACTAAGGCAGCTGAGGCATTCGTTGCCGAGTTCCAGAAGCTCATGGTTTCCGAATGTTACCTGCTGCAGCAAGTTTTTAATTGCGGTGAGACGGGACTTTTTTGGAAAAAGATGCCAAAGAGGACCTACATTACAGCAGAAGAGAATGCAATGCTCAGTCACAAGCCCACGAAAGACCGTCTCACCCTCTTGCTGTGTGCTAATGCAAGCGGTGATTTCAAAGTCAAGCCCCTGCTCGTGTATCATTCTGAGAATCCACGAGCCTTCAAGAAATGCAAAGTGCAGAAGAGCCAATTAAAACGTTATGTGGAGGTCCAACAGCAAGGCTTGGGTCACTCGAATCTTGTTTGTTGAGTGGATCAATGAGGTCTTCGGTCCTGCAGTGAAGAAATACCTTTTAGAAAAAAAACTACCACTCAAAGTCTTGCTGGTTATGGATAATGCCCCTGCTCATCCTCCAGGCCTTGAGGATGACTTACTGGAAGAATTCGAGTTCATTAAGGTCAAGTTCCTTCCTCCCAACACTACTCCATTACTCCAGCCCATGGATCAGCAGGTCATTTCGAACTTTAAAAAGCTTTACATCAAGGCACTATTTCAGCGATGCTTCAAGGTGACCGAAGGAACTAACCTTACCCTCCGAGAGTTTTGGAAAAATCATTTCCACATCGTAAACTGCCTCAAGATCATCGATAAGCCTGGGATGGGGTCACCAAGAGAACCTTCAATTCTGCTTGGAGAAAACTGTGGTCTGATTGTGTTGAGGGGTTTGCTCATGAACAGGAGCTGCCAGTTGTCGATGAAATTGTGTCCTTGGGGACGACCATGGGACTGGAGGTGAATAAGGACGACATTCAAGAGCTGGTGGAGGAACATGGCCAGGAGTTTACAACCAACGAACTGATGGATCTGCATCGCGAGCAACAGCAAGAGGTTTTGGAGGAGATCTCATCTGAGGAGGAGGAGAAAAAAATGGAGACATCCCTCTCTTCAAATGAGATTAGGGAGGTGTGTAAAATGTGAGAATCAGTGCAAAATTTTGTAGAAAAGCAGCACTCGAATATGGCTGTGGCAGTGTGAGCGATGAATCTGTTTAATGACAATGCAATGTCATATTTCCATGAAATCCTTAAGAGGAGGCAAAAGCAAGTGTCATTGGATAGGTTCCTTGTTAAAGTCGCACAAAAAGAAAAAGTCAACAGATAGCAGTGATTCCATTAGTGAGTGAAAGTCGTCCTACCCAATAATTAATAAATTCGATTGCTTTATGTATATTAAATTTAAATATTAAAAATATAAAAAGGTATGTATATGTATTTTGTATTAATCATTTTTACAGTATATGAATATTTTTGAGTTTTGGAACAAATCATCTGGGTTTCCATTATTTCTTATGGGGAAATTCGCTTTGATATACGAGTGCTTTGGATTACGAGCACGTTTCCGGAACAAATTATGCTCGCAAACCAAGGCACCACTGTAAACTGCTCTTCATGGACTAATGTTATTAGTAGAATTCCTCGGAGTTCAGTGTTGGACCCATTGTTGTTTTCTATATTTATCACGGTTATTGATGAAGGTATAGTATAGACATTAAGTCCAAGTTTGCCGATGATACAAAGGTTGGCAGGGCTGTTAATGACAGTAACGAGAGTATGCTATTGCAATGGGATCTAGGAAAGTTAGGCAGATGAAATGAGAAATGGCAACCGAAGTTTAACACTGACAAATGCAAAGTACTGCATATGGGTAGCAGTAAGCCCAGAGTAACATACCAATTATGTGATAGTACACTCACAGTAGTAGAAAAAGAAAAGGTTTTGGTGGTAATGGTGCAGTCAGATAGGAAGTTCTCTGAACAGTTAGACAGGCTGCCTGGACAGTTCATAGAGTTTTGTCAATGATATACAGGAATTTTGCTAGCAAGGATAAGGATGTGATTATACCATTGTATAAGGTAATGTTCAGGCCACATCTAAAGTACTGCATACTGGTCTGGAGGCCTCATTTTAGGAAGGATGTATGGCTGCTAGAATGAGTATAGAGAAGGTCAACAGGATTGCTGAGGGCAAAGGGGTGCTCTTACGAAGAAAGGCTTCAGTTCTGCAAATTGCAGACTGGGCATTTGCAAGATGATCTGATTGAGGTGTTTAAGACTTTGAATGGTTTGAGCAAGCTCGATACTGATGCAATTCTTCCTCTTGCTCAGATTTTGCACACGAGTGGACATAAATTCAAGTTGGGGAAGGATGTTTGTAGAATAAATGTTCTGGTGGCTGATTGTTGTTGTGGAAGTTGACAGCTTAAATAAATTCAAGGAAGAACTAGACAAACTATTAGATGGAATGGATAGATGAAACAGTGAAATTTTTTTTATTATTTTTTTTGGGCTAGTGGTTTATAAACTTGTGCATCATATTGCCACTACTCATGGCATGGGAGTGTTAGGGAGGGTTCTGCCTGACCAATATGAATAGCTGCTATGACACAGTAACAAAGGAACTGAATGAAAATAATAATTTTGATATATATTTAGATTTAAGGAAAGCTTGTTTGTTTGTTTGTTATTTGGTTTTTAGGAGCACTGGCAACTAAGGCCATATTTCTCAGGGGATATGCGGTGGTCATTCCTTGACCTTTCCGTATTTGGTGGTCACAGGCTTGAACCCCAGTCTAATCAAGAAGCGTGTGCTATGCACTGCTGCTCCTGCCCACCTGGTTACAGAGGCACCTTTAAAGAAAGCTTTTGACACTGTTTCACAAGAAAGACTGCTATACAAAGTGGAATAGTGTGCAACTAGGGAAACATTACTGCTATGGATGGTTAAGTGGCAGAAGACACATGGTAGTCTTATAAATATATAAATGGGCAGCTCCTGTTATACCAATGTTATTAGTGGAGTCACTCAAGTTTAAATGCTGTGCTCCTTATTGTCTTCAATTTTTATTAATGATATTCATGAAGGCATATCAATATCAATCTTATTGATCAATCAAACTTATCAATCTAAGTTTGAAGATGATACAAAGGTTGGCAAAATGGTTAATGACAACAATTATGGCATATTATTGACCTAGATAAATTACACAAATAGGTTCTGCAAATAAAGGAACCACTAGGTGGCACACTGTGCCACCTATAAGTGGCAAGCAAGATTTAACTTTGTAGATGCTGTTGTTGTTGTTATTTGGTTTTTAGGAGCATTAGCAACTAAGGCCATATTGCTCCGCTTTGTAGATGCAAAGTACTGACTGCATGGGCAGTAGTAAACCAGAATAACATAGCAATTAGGTGGTACCCTCAAGGTAGCAGAGAATGAAAGAAACTAAGAATAATCGTACAATCCAATATCATGTTTTCTGAGTACTACAGATAGGCTGGCAGAACAGCTTATGAGGATCTGTCAATGACATACAGGAACTCTGTCTTCTCGCATAAGTGCGAGAAGACAGAGGGTGGTAATCAATGGGTGCTGCTCTTCTTGGACTAATGTTATTAGTGGAGTCCCGCAGGATTCGGTGTTGGGTCAACTATTGTTTTGTATATTTATCAATGATATTGATGAAGGTATATCAGGCTTAGTGTCGAAGTTTGCAGATGATACAAAGGTTGGCAGGGTTGTTAATGACAGTAATGGCAGTGTGCTACTGCAACAGGATCTAGAAAATTTGGGCAGATGGGCTAAGAAGTGGCAACTGAAGTTTAACCTTGACAAATGCAAAGTACTGCATATGGGTAGAAGTAACCCCAGAGAAACATACTAACTGTGTGGTACTACACTTAAGGTGGTAGAAAATGAAAAAGACCTGGGAGTAATTGTGCAGGCAGATATGAAGTTTTCAGACAGGCTGCCAGGGCAGGTCATGGGGTTTTGTCAATGATATATAGGAATTTTGCTATCAGGGAAAAGGAGGTGATTATCCCTCTGTATAAGGCAATGGTCAAGGCCACGCCTTGAGTACTGCGTACAGGTCTGGAGGCCTCATTTTAGGAAGGATGTAGATTTACTTGAGCGTGTACAGAGAAGGGCAACAAGATTGGTGAGGGGAATGAAGGGATCCTCTTATCAAGAGAGGCTTAAGTTCTGCAAATTGCAGTGGCTGGAGACTAGGCACCTGCGCAGTGATCTGATTGAGGTGTATAAGGCCTTGAATGGGTTCAGCACGCTGAATTCTGATGGGATCCTTCCACTTGTTCAGATTACGAACCTAAGGGGGCATAAATTCAAATTAAGAAAGGACAGATGTAGAACAGATGTGCCGAAATTTGCCTTTAGCCAGCGGGTGGTTAATTGCTGGAACAAACTTCCATCTGTCGTTGTGGAAGTTGATAGGTTGAATAAATTTAAGGAGGAACTGGACAGGCATTTGGAGGGAATGGTGTGATTTTTTTTTTTTTTTTTTTGGCTGATGCTGCATAAGCTCATACATTTGCTTTCTTGCATCACATGCCACTACTACTAACTACTACTACTTTGTCAGCAGTGGATATCATCATTCTTCTCTTTCTTGATGACTCCCTTCTACTTCTCTCTCTCTCAGGGTAATTCAGAAATTTTTTTTTTTTTTTTGCTTGGTGCAGCATAAGCCTCAGGCTTCCTTGCACCATATGGCTAATAATAATAATAATAATAATAGTAACAAGGTGATTATCTCACTGGTTAAGGGAATAGTAAGACCTCAATACAAGCACAGCATACAGGTCTATAAGCCTCCTTTTAGGAAGGGTGTCGATCACTTGGATGAAGGGAAAAAGAACAGCCACTGCAGAGCTTGGAAACTAGGTACTTGGAGTAGACTTGATTGATGTGTTTAAGGCTTTAAATGGATTGAGTAAACTTGATGATGGTATTCAAACTCCTTCTCAGAAAAAGCACACAAGAAGACATAAAACTGAAACTGAAAAAGCATGGCTGCAAGACAGATATGTGAAAACTTGCTTTCAGCTAGCAAGTAATTGATTTTTGGAACAAACTACCATCTAGTGTTAAGGAAGCAAGGTGGGGACATAAATAAATTTAAGGAAGAATTAAACATTATTATTAGCTGAGGTGGACAGTGTTCTTTCATGTTTATTCTCCAGAGCAAAGCTCTGGCAATCCCTCCCCCCCCTATCTCCTATCAAGCAGAATGATTCATGTTATTTGAGTTATGATAGGCATCAAGGCAATGTCCAGTCTACCTTATATTTTGAGGATACAGCTCTAAAATGTTCACAGGCTGGCTGCTAAATAGTCCACAGGACTGAACCTATAGGTAACTCTCTAGGAGTAATCCAGCCCAGCAGTGTATAATCTCACTGACTGCACTCTGCCATATAGCGAATGGAGGGAATATGAGCAGTGTGTATGCGTGGGGTGGGGGGGGAACTGTGAAGCAACTGTGAAGCAAGGAGCTGGATATATTGAGGTCCTTGAGGTTGTTGCAGACTTAGCATTAGCATTAGTAGAGGCATTTGATGCAAGAAAGCAAGCTTATGCAGCATCAGCAAAAAAAAAAATAAAATAAAATAAAAAAATAAAAATAAATAAATTAAAAATAACCACTTCCACTTCACCCCTCTGTTCGTTCGAAATACCTGTCCAGCTGAGCCTTAAACTTATTTAGGCTATCAACTTCCACGACAAGGGATGGAAGTCTATTCCAGCAACCAACCACCCGCTGGCTAAAGGCAAATTTCTTCACGTCTATCCTACCTCTGTCTTTCCTCAATTTGAATTTATGCCCTCTCAGGTGATTATTCTGAGCAAGAGGAAGAATCCCATCAGCATTGAGCATGCTCAAACCATTCAAGGCTTTGTACACCTCTATCAGATCACCTCGCCGGTATGGCGCCTCCGTAGCCAGGTGGGAAGGAGCACCAGTGTGTAGCACACGCTTCTTGATTAGACCGGGGTTCGAGCCCGTCACCACCAAATACGGAGGATGCGGAAAGGTCAGGGAATGACCACCGCACATCCCCGGAGCAATATGGCCTTAGTTGCTAATGCTCCTAAAAACCAAATAACAACAACAACCTCGCCGGTGCCTAGTCTCCAGACACTGTAATTTGCAAAACGTAAGCCTTTCTTCGTAAGAGCACCCCTTTGTTCCATTCACTAATCTTGTTGCCCTTCTCTGTACTCGTTCCAGCATCTCTACATCCTTCTTGAAATGAGGCCTCCAGACCTGTATACAGTACTCTAGGTGCGGTCTGAAATCACCTCCTTATCCCTGCTAGAAAAATTCCTATGTATCACTGACTTTCTCTCAGATATGAGAGACAAGCTGCATTTGCTACCTCTGAGTATAAAACGCTGATGGAACTGATATTAGGGTGATACTCAAGTCAAGTGGACCCAATTTTGGCAAAGTCTGTTTGGTCTGTGACAGTCAAATCCTCTGCTTGCACCTTCACAATGGTGGACTGTTAGTAATTCTGGGTATAACCCCCCATGCGCAAGCACATGTGGGTGACCACCCTGCTTAAGGAGGAATACCCCCCCCCGGGTTACCAGAAAATACTAGGTGGTAGATGACTCTCATTAACAGGTGCAATACCACCACTTCACCACTTTGCTTATTGGAGGCTTGAAGTAGGGAAACCCATGTTTAGTCTCCAGAGCCAACTTCCGGTCAAACCTTCCCCATCTCTTCCATCATGCAGTATGACTGATGTCTTTTGAGGTTATGATGGAGATCATGGTGAGATCAAAACTTCCTTACATTTCGAGGGTACAGCTCTAAAACGGTGTTCGCAGGGCGGCCACTAGTTAGTACACCGGACTGAACCTATTGGTAACTCTCTAGGAGGCTTCTGGATCAGCTAGTGTATAATCTTGCTACTTCTATTCTGCCAGTTAGTGATGGGAGGGAATCCGAGTAGAGTAGAGTCCGAGTAGTGGGGGGCATTGTCGGGGCCACTTTATGTCAAGGATCTAGGTATATCCTTAACATGTGTACGCCATATCCAAAAATTTTATTACTTCATACAGCATGTCCCTCCCACTTTTCTTACTATTGAATACACCATGAATTGTCAAACTAACAGAGTAAGCTTATCTGCAAAAAGATCTAAACCTCCCAAACACTTCCTAGTCCATTTCACAAATATATGTGGTCTCAGTTCTAATCTCAACGCTGTTCATTTCCACTTGCAGTCTGCCAAACCTCATGTACTTTTTCTGACAGAATCTCAGTTGTCGGTTGATTCAACTACAGCTCATCTCAGTTTCCCAAATTGTTCGCTGTATGATTCCTTTCGTCTCAAAGGTGGTACTTGTGTATATGCCCATTCTGGTATTTCCTGTCAGAGACTTGGTAATTTGGAATCTCCTCTCTTCAATCTTCTCTGGCTTAAAATCTCTCTACCTCATTGTATCAAATTCATTTGTTGTCTCTACCATTCTCCCAACCCACTAATCTCTTGAAATTCTTTGACTTCCTTGCTTTGGAACTTGACTTTCTCCAGTCCAACTTTCCTAACAGTGAGGTAATTTTCCTTGGTGATTTTAATGTTCACAACTGCAGCTGGCTTCCATTCTCTAGTTACACAGATGCAGCTAGTCGAGATTCTGTGGCTTTTGCAATTACTAATGACCTCACACAGATTGTTCATTTAGCTACCAGAATACTGGACAATCCTAACCATACAGCCAACACGCTTGATCTTTTTCTCACAAACAACCCTTCTAAGTACATGGTCGAAGTAATTGGTGCTATAGGTACCTCAGATTACAACTTGGTGATTGTCTCTACTGCTAATGGAGCCTTTATCTCATGACTATTCCCAACCTCATATTCTTTGGCATGACAAGAATGCAAATTGGGATGACCTGCGAGATTTCTTTTCCTTGGTCGGATTACTGTTTCAAAATTTCTGATACCAATGTTTGATCAGATCATGTCAGTGAAATTATTCTTGTAGGAATGGAATCCTTTATTCTACACTCCACTATAAAGTCTTGTTCTTTATCTAAACCGTGGTTTCCAATAAATGTGCTAAGGCTGTTCAAGAGAAGAATTTTGCATATTTTAATTGGCTTGCTTCCAATTCTTCAGTTTTATTTTCTGCCTACACGAAAGATCGCAACAACTGTAAAGCAGTTATTAATCAGTCCAAACTAGATTTTGAACAGACTAAAAGTAGAAAACTTGCTTCCTGCCCTAATGGTACCCGAGCATTCTGGTCTCCATAGCTATTGGGCGGCAACTTTTGCCCATCTCTGCTCCCACCTCTGTCAAAACCAGATGGTTCTATTGTCACTTCAGCCATGGATAAAGCTGACCTGCTAGCATCCCATTTTTCTTCCAACTCATGTATTAATGATCTTGGTAAATCACCTCCCACCATTCCCCACATGCTCCATTCAATGCCTCCTGTGGTTTTCCATCAAAAGGATATCAGAAGGATTTTGACAAATCTTGATGCTAAGAAAGCTCCAGATCCTGATGGTATTTCTCCACATGTTCTCAAAACCTGTGCTCCGGAACTTTCTCCTGTTCTTTGCCACCTTTTTTTTACTTTCTTATTCGAAAGGTGGTATAGCAAGTGGCACCACTCACTATGCTTCTCTTTGGTGATAGGCATGGAGCGGAAATCCGATTTCTAGGCAAGATGATATATCTCTTTTGGGAATTACCCTGACTTCTAATCTCTCTTAGCACAAGCACATTACAAATATTGCTTCCTCTGCATCTAAAAAACTTGGTTTTCTCTCTTTCGTTCTTGGCGTTACTTTTCTTCCAAATAGCTGTTTACTCTGTACAAATCGCAAATCCACCCTACCATGGAATATTGTTTCCACATCTGGGGAGGTGCCCCCGAAACCTTTCTCAAGCTTCTAAATTCCATTCAGAAGAAGGCAGTTAGGTTAATTAATGACTCATCTCTAACAGAGTCTCATCACTCACTGTCTCATTGATGTACTGTTTCTGCCGCATGCCTTTTCTACAGATACTTCCATGGGTACTGTTCTTCTGAATTGGCTTCTATAATACCTGCTTTATCTTTCAAAACAGTCCAAGCACGTGCCGTCAGAAGCTTATGTTTATTTACTGTCCAACTTCAAACTACAGAACCAACTTTTCATCTTCCTCATTTATTCATTCAACTACAGTTTACTGGAACAATCTTTCTTCATATGTATTTCCTGAAAATTATAGTCTACAGAAGTCTAATGTCAACAAATATTTTCTTTTGTCTTCTCAACCTCCAACTCAAGCACAGTATTAAGTACTATAGGTTCTAATACCTCTCATGTTTGGAGTTTTCATAAAAACATATTCTTGCCATGAGTATGCCACATCCAAAAATTTCATACATGTCCTCCCTACTTTTTCTTACTACTGAATATTATTATTATTAGCCATATTAAAAGTTCCTCTGAGAGAGAGAGAAAAAGACCAAACCCTCCAGCATATGACAGCACGACAAAACAAATGGCCCTCAGTCCCCAGCAGCTTTCACTCCCCCTCTTACGGCAGCGAGAGGATCAGAGTGGAACCAGAGGTTGCTAAGAATCTCTGGGTACGACCAGGCTGCCAAGCCACGGAAACTGAACTTGGCCTGTTATAACGTAAGATCACTCATCGGTGAAGACAGGATATTAGAGCTGGAAAAGGAATTAGAAAATGTGAATTGGAATATCATCGGTTTGGCTGAAACAAGAAGAAGATATGAATCACTTATAAGTTTATCAAGTGGAAATCTGCTGTACACCAATGGAACCAGTGAAAGGAGTGAAGGTCGAGTTGGGTTTCTGGTCCATAAAGATTTTAAAAACAACATTTTGGAATTCAAAAGCACATCACCAAGGGTATCAAGACTAATACTCAAGATTTATAAGAGATACAAGCAAAAGGTTATAATGATTTATGCACCAACATCGAGCCATGATGATGAAGAGGTTGAAGAAATGTACACCAAAATTGAGAGTCTTCTAGATGAGCAGAAAACCCACTACACTATTATTATGGGGGACTTCAATGCTAAGGTTGGAAAAAGACAAAACAGCGCAGAAAGCGAAACTATAGGAAATTTTGGAATTGGTGAAAGAAATGAAAGAGTTTCGCGAAAGACTTGTGGAATTTGCAGAATCTCAAGGACTGTCAGTAATGAACACTGTTCAAAAAAAGGGTGAACAGAAAGTGGACATGGAAGAGCCCAGATGGATTAACAACTAATGAAATTGACTTCATCCTCAACTAACAGAAGATATATTGTGAATGATGTTACCGACCTGAATAAGGTAAATGTTGGAAGTGATCACAGAATGGTAAGATGTACACTTGATATAGATGTAGGAAAGGAAAGGAAAAAACTGACTCGAGTAAATAATACAAAGGTCTTTGCGATAACAGAGGAGGAGAAAAAGCAGTATGTATTGGAACTTAAGAATAAGTTTGAGCTTCTGCAGACTGCTCAGGACCAAGATATCGACGAGGAATATTACAACTTTCTGAAAGTGATAAAGCCCAAGAAACCTATAGGCAAAAAAGAAATCCAAAGAAGAAAAAATTAGTCAAGAAACACTTGTCATGATGAACCGAAGATGACAAATGAAGAGCAAGAAAACCACTGACAGGGAGAAAATTGAGTATACTGAGTTATGCAAAGCCATTAGAAAGAGGCTCAGAGAAGACATAAGAAGATTTAACACAAGAAAAGTAGAACAAGCATTAAGGGAAAACAAAGGATTTAAATCAGCAGCCATGAGGAGTAATACAGAAAGACAAATGATACTGTGAAGAATAGCGATGGTGTACTTATAAACAGCAGAGAGGGCATAATTCAAATAGCAGAAGACTACTATAGAGAATTATACAAGGAGCGAGGGAATGATGCCAAGCAGTGAGGAAGACGGATTGCAAAGTAGCAACACATACGATATACCCGATATTCTTCCTGATGAGGTAGAACATGCATTGAAGAAAATGAAGAATCGGAAAGCCCCGGGGGAAGATGAAGTTACTGTAGAGTTGTTAAAATTAGGAAGAAGAGACATGACACAGAAACTGGCAAAACTCTTCACAAAATGCATCAGAAAAGGCATGACACCTAAGGAGTGGTATAATGCAATCATAGTTTTGCTGCATAAGAAAAGAGATAAATCAGAAATTGGAAATTATAGACCAATTAGCTTGCTATTCCACCTCTACAAATTGTTCACAAGGGTCATTACTAACAGAATAGAAAGAATACTTAATGAGAATCAACCAAAAGAGCAAGCTGGCTTTAGGACAGGATTCTCAACTACAGATCACCTTCACACAATATCACAGCTAATGGAGAAAGCAAATGAATACAAAACACTATTATGCCTGGCATTTGTGGATTATGAAAAGGCATTTGACTCCATACAGCATAAGGCAATGTTTCAGGTACTGGAAAGACAAGGCATGGATATCCCATATATTATGATTTTGAAGAAAATATATGAGAATGCTACCTCCTTTATTAGACTAGACAAAGACAGTAGCAAATTTAAAATTGAGAAAGGAGTACGAAAAAGAGACACAATAACTCCGAAGTTGTTTACTGCTGCCCTGGAGGAAGCTTTCAGAAGATTAGACTGGTCACGGAAAGGAGTCAATGTGAACGGAGAGTACCTAAACTAATTTATGATTTGCAGATGACATTGTGGTCATAAGTCATGATCCCAAATAATTAGAGGAAAATCTTAATCAGTTATGCACAGTTTGTAAGGATTTAGGACTAAAGTTGAATATGGCTAAAACAAAAGTAATGATGAACAAGTATGCCACAGAAAGGAAAATAATGATTGAAGGACCAGTAATTGAAAAGGTGGAGTCATATACTTATCTCGAACAAGTTATTAGCTGTAATAATGATAAATGGCTGGAAGTCAAGAGAAGAATAAATTTTGGATGGATAGCATTCAGGAAATATAGTCACATACTGAAGAGCAATATCCCAGTTTGTCTGAAACGTAAAATAATGAACCAATGTATACTTCCCACCATGACTTATGGAAGTGAAACTTGGGCACTCACCAAAAGAATGGAACAGAAGCTGAGAACTACACAGCGAAGAATGGAACGAATTATATTGGGAATCAGACCGTTAGATAAGAAGAGAAACACATGGATTAGGCAGCAAACTCAAGTAAAGGACATTTTTATGAAAACTAAAGAACTAAAATGGTCTTGGGCAGGACACATAGCTCGAAGACATGATGACAGATGGACTAAAAAAATAACAGAATGGTACCCAAGAGGAACTAGAAGAACTCCTGGAAGACAAAGGCAGAGATGGATAGATGAAATTCATGAGTTTGTGGATAGTAAATGGATGGCCAGTGCTCAAAACAGAAGGAACTGGAAAGTTGCTCGAGAAGCCTTCATCCTGCAGTGGATTGAAAATGGCTGATGATGATGATGATGACTACGTTTTTATAAGTGACATTGCATCATAATAATAATTATTATTAAATATTATTTATACTTAGTAAATCAGTTATTAATCAGTCCAAACTAGATTTCGAACAGGATAAGAGTAGAAAAGTTGCTTGTCCAAATGGTAGCCAAGCATTCTGGTTACTTGCCAAAGCTAATGGCTTCAATTTTTGCCCATCTCTGTTCCCACCTCTGTCAAAACCAGATGGGTCTGTTGCCACATCAGCCAAAGATAAAGCTGACCTGCTAGCATACTTCTTTTCTTCCAGCTCAGGTATTAACCCTGGTAAATCACATCAAACAATTCACAGTGCATTCCATTCAATGCTTCCTGTGGTCTTCTGACAAAAGGATGTCAGTAGGAATTTGAAGACTCTGATGCTAAGAAAGCTCCATGTCCTGATGGTATTTCTCCACTTATTCTCAAAACCTGTGCTCCTGAACTTGCTCCTGTTTTGGGCCTATTTTTTTTCACTTTCTTATTCCAAAGGTGTTTTTCCTTCTGCTTGGAAATTTGCTCATATCCAGCCAGTTCCTAAAAAGGGTGACAAATCCCTCCCATCCAATTATCGTCCCATTGCAATTACTTCTACTCTTTCTAAAGTAATGGAGAAATCAATTAACTGCCAAGTCTTAAACTATCTGGAAATCTTTCATCTGATCAACAATCGCCAGTATGTATTCTGCAGTGTCGTACCACTGGTGATATTTTGGCTTGTTACCCATCTATGGACAAATTCAGTGGAAAACTTTGGTGAAACTCAAGTCTTTGCTCTTGATATTTCAAAGGCTTTTGATCGTGTTTGGTATAAAGGTCTTCTAAATAAGCTTCCATCCTATAGTTTGCCAACTGCTCTTTGTAATTGGGTATCCAGTTTTCTCTCTGACCGCTCACTGCAGGTGATGGTAGACAGCTCTCTGTGTTCTAAATTCTCCACTACTGCTGGTGTTTCTCAAGGTCCAGTTCTTTCTCGCACTCTTTTTCTCTTGTATATTAATGACCTTCTTCCATTGACAGGAAATCCTATCCATAGTATTGTTGACGATATCACATTTCATTCCACCTTCCAGTTTCAGAAACCTTGCCCTGCTCAAACAGCTTCAACTTCTTAAGTATCCACTGGCAAATCCTTAAATGCTGATCTCCAAGTAATTCTCCAGTGGGGCAAAGATAACTTAATTTCAATCCGTCTAAAACTCTGTCCTGTCTTATATCTTGCAAAAAGGATTCTTCTGCTCCTATACTTATCTTCGATGATGCTTTGATTTCTAGGCAAGATCTTGGGTATTACCCTGACTTCTAATCTCTCTTGGCACAAGAACATTACAAATATTGCTTCCTCTGCATCTAAAAAATTGGGTTTTCTCTTTCACTCTCGGTGTTACTTTTCTTCCAAACAGTTGTTGACTCTGTAGAAATTGCAAATCATCCCTACCATTAAATATTGCTCCCACATACAGGCGAAGCCCCCAAAACCTCTCTCAGGCTTCTAGATTCCATTCAAAAGAGGGCATATACGTTAATTAATGTCTCATCTCTAACAGAGTCTCTCCACTCTCATAGACTTTCTCTTTCTGTTGCATGCCTTTTCTATTGATACTTGCATGGGCACTGTTTTCCGCTCTCTCTCTTTCAAAGCAGTCCGAACATGTGCCAAAGCAGTCAACATCCTTTTACTGACCAAGTGCAAACTCATAGAACCAACTTCTCTTCTTTCTCATTTATTCATTCAACTTTTGTTTTCTGGAACAACCTTCCTTCATGTGTATTTCCTGAAAATTACAATCTACAGAAGTTCAAGTCTAATGTCAACAAGTGTCTTCCTTCATCTTTTCAATCTTGAACCCAAGCACAGTAGTAAGTATTATGGGTTCTAAAAAAAAATAGTACCTATACATAACAAATGATCCTTTGTTACTAGTAGTTGTTGGTGACTCTATTGTCAGAGAAACGGGGAACATGCTTTGTAAAAAAGGATAGGTGGAATAGGACCAGGGTATGTTGGCCAGGGGCAAAGGTTGATGATGTAGAGCAGATATCATCTTTTAGGGACACAAAAGGGGATATAGTTGTACACGTTGGCACTAATGATATTAAGAGTAGGAGACCGGCAGAATTACTTAACAAGTACAGGTCACAGTCGAAAAAAAGCCATAAATTAGGGTTGAATTTGAAAGTGTCTGCAATTCTGCCCAGACATCATAGGAGGAAGTATATGATGAGAGCCTTTTCGATCAATTCGGCCCTGGAAAGACTGTGCAACGCTCAAGGGGTAGAATTTTTTTCAGCCTGGTCTGTACTTCTAACAGGAGAGACTGCTTCTACAGGGATGGGATACACTTAAATAGAAAGGGTGCAAAAATATTTGCTGATGCTATTAAGGCAGTGTTAGGTGGGTTGGAAAACTGCTAGCTTGGGGGGATACAAGGACCAATAGATTAACAGTAGCCACTGGTAGAGGTGAAAGTGATTCTTGCACTGCTTCTACTGGAATGAGCAGCAGCCTGGAAAACAAGATGCAGGATATTTCAGAGACTGCTGGGAGTCATTGCGGTACAAGTATACACTTGGGTTGTGTTAGGGTAGCTAAGAATAGGCACAGGTACATGTATACTTGCGTGTACACCAATGCTAGGAGTTTGGAAAATAAATTTGATGAATTTGAGGTATTGCTAAAAACATCAAAGGCAGATATTGTTGGGATATCAGAGAAGTGGTGTCACTTCTCTGATATAAGTAATGCTGAAATGGAATTTGGAGAATATAATGTGTACAGAAAGGATAGACAGGATAGGAAGGGAGGAGGGGTTATGCTATTAGTTAAGAAACACATAAAATCCACGGAAATAAAGCCAGTTGACATCGCTGGACAGTGCAGTGTCGAGTCAGTTTGGTGTGACATAAGCATTGGGAGATCAAAATTGAAAGTACGAGTGTGCTACAGGCCTAATGACTCTGATGAGTATAATAAGAAACTGTACAGGGAAATAAAGTGAGCCAGTAAATCAGAGAGTCTTATAATGGGGGATTTTAATTTCCCAGATATTGACTGGAATTTGTGGGTTGGTCACTCACACACTAGCAAGGCTTTTGTGGATTTATTGGATAATTGTTTTCTACATCAGCATGTTCGGGAGGCAACAAGAGGGAGTAATACTCTTTATCTGATTATCAGTAGTGATTCTTCATGCATTAAGAATCTGCAGATAAAGGAACCACTAGGTGGCAGTGATCACAGTGTGCTGAAGTGGGATTTACTCAAAGAGGTAACTACCAACAGGGGAAAAGGCAACTATGATGGTCTGAGAGAGTACTTAAATTCTATACAGTGGAACCAACTGACGACGTTACCAACTTCAAATTCAAAATGGGAAGCTTTCAAAGAACTTATCTTGGAAGACTAGGCTTTACATACCAAATAAGGAATATTGTTCAAGGTTTAGGCCTAAATGGTTGTCAGATGAACTAATGAGACATATGGCAGAGAATAAAAATGCATGGGATACATACAAATTAACATGTGACACAGAAGCCTATGAGACGCCTCCGTAGCCAGGTGGGAAGGAGCAGCAGTGCGTATCACACGCTTCTTGATTAGACCGGGGTTCGAGCCCGTCACCACCAAATACGGAGGATGTGGAAAGGTCAGGAATGACCACCGCATATTCACGGAGCAATATGGCCTTAGTTGCTAATGCTCCTAAAAACCAAATAACAACAACAACAACAGAAGCCTATGATAGATACAAGTTGATCTGTAACCAAGTCACAAAGGAGATTTGGCAGGCAAAGGCAGATGGGAAATCCTTTGCAAAGGTGAAAAGAAAACAGAAAAGAGTTCTTTACCTATGTAAACTCTAGAAGGAAAGGGATGAATCAGATTGGTCCACTGGATATTGATGGTTCAACAGTTGAGGATCCTGCTCAGGTGGCTAACAATCTAAACGAGTATTTTGCATCTACATTCACGCATGAGGAGTTATTCAGGAAGGAGAATGACATAGGTAAAGTAGACATTAGCAGTGAGCTAGATGATTTTGTAATAACTGAGAGGAAAGTGGAGGAGAGATTGTTGAGGATAAACATAAAAAAGGCACCTGGGGTGGATGGGATCTATCCAGTTATATTAAAGGAGGCAGCAAAGGAAGTAAGCAAACCCTTAGCTATAATTATGAGAGCTTCTTTGGTCCTCAGGGGAGATACCCATAGACTGGAGATGTGCAAATCTGACCCCAATTCACAAAGGAGGATCAAAGGCTGACACAAGTAATTATAGACCTGTGAGTTTAACTTCTGTTCCAGGAAAATTAATGGAGGCACTGGTTAAAAAAGCACTGCAGGATCATCTAGACAAGACTTCAGTTATAGCTCGGACAGAGCATGGGTTTGTTAAGGAAAATTCTCGCCTGACAAATTTGATTGGGTACTATGATGCAGTCACAAAAGAACTAGATACTGTTGCACATGGAAGACTGCTGCACAGATTGGAGTAGTTTGGCATTGGAGGCAAATTGCTGCTATGGATAAAGGGATGGTTGAGGGAGAGAAAACAGAGAGTGATAATCAATGGACACTGCTCATCGTGGACTAATGTTATTAGTGGAGCCCCTCAGGGTTCAGTGTTGGGTCCATTATTGTTTTCTGTATTTATAAATGATATTGATGATGGTATATCAAGCTTATGTCCAAGTTTGCAGACGATATGAGGTTGGCAGGGTTGTTAAGGACACTAATGATAGTACACTGCTGCAACAGGATCTAGAAAAGTTGAGCAGATGGGCTGACAGGTGGCAAATGAAGTTTAACATTGACAAATGTAAAGTACTACATATATGAGACAGCAACCCCAGAACAATGTATCAACTTTGTGGTACACTGACAGTGGTAGAGAATGAAAAGGACCTGGGGGAATTGTGCAGGCAGATGTGAAGTTCTCTGAGCAGTGCAGACAGGCTGCAAGAGTAGCTCATGGTGTCTTGTCAATGATATTCATGAATTTTTCTACTGCTAGAAAAATTCATGTATATCATTGATAAGGAGGTGATTATTCCCTTGTATAAGGCAATGGTCAGGCCACACCTTGAGTACTGTATACAGGTCTGGAGGCCTCCTTTCAAGAAGGATGTAGAGCTGCTGGAACGAGTACAGAGAAGGGCAACAAGATTAGTGAATGAAACAGAGGGTTGCTCTTACAAAGAAAGGCTTAAGTTTTGCAAATTACAGCGTTTGGAGACTAGGCACCGGCGAGGTGATCTGATAGAGGTGTATAAAGCTTTGAATGGTTTGAGCATGCTCAATGCTGATGGGATTCTTCCTCTTGCTC
Organism: Mastigoproctus giganteus; assembly: GCF_048544385.1. Lineage (NCBI taxonomy): Eukaryota > Metazoa > Arthropoda > Arachnida > Uropygi > Thelyphonidae > Mastigoproctus > Mastigoproctus giganteus. Next base: position 110,449,252 of record NC_143586.1, on the reverse strand, counting down.
AGAATAATCTCCTGAGAGGGCAGAAATTCAGATTGAGGAAAGACAGATGTAGGATAGATGTGCGGAAATTTGCCTTTAGCCAGCAGGTAGATGGTTGGTGGAACAGATTTCCATCCCATGTTGTGGAAGTTTATAGCCTAAATAAATTTAAGGCTCAGCTGGACAGATATTTCAAACGAACGGAGGGGTGAAATAGGAGTGTTTTTTTTTTTTTTGTTTTGTTTTTTTGGATGATGCTGCATAAGCTTGCTTTCTTGCATCCTATGCCTCTGCTTGCTTTCTTGCATCATATGCCTCTACTAATGCTAATAAGCCTCTGTGAAGCTGAAATTATGTTGTCAAAGTGCATTGAGTAGTGCAAGAAGGTAAAAGAAGCAAATACAATGCAAGTGTTACTTTTGCATAAAATATTTTGTTTAAGGCGTAAGGAAACAAAAGAAATTGACTGACTTTTTTAGAAAAGAAATTTAATTATGTAACATTGTTTTCTTTTAAATTTCTTTAATGACATTAGATCAATGTTGTATGTATGTAATATTGTTTTATGACATTACTAGACAAAATAATAAGTCAAAATATATTAAAATAGTCAAAATAATAAGTCAAAATATATTAAAATAGTCAAAATAATAAGTCAAAATATATTAAAATAGTCAAAATAATAAGTCAAAATTTTAAAAATAGGTATGTATGTAGATATCTGTATTTTGATGACCTGGTAAAAAATAAATAATAATTAAAGTTTAATTAAATTTCATTAGTTTATGTATTATATAATAAAATAAACAAGTTAGATGACCCAGTCTATTGTATGTATAATATTTTTAATGTACATATTCTATTATCCGTCTATTCGATTATCCATCATAGTCTTGGTCCCACACCCTTACAGACAATCGAAGTTCTACTCTACTGCACTTTAACTATCATTTTTCAGTCCAAATGAATAATTTATTTGGACCTTGTTGAAACAGCATACCTTGGTTGCTATTATTTACCATCCTGCCAAACTTTGTATCAACAAACTTTGAAATCAAGCTTGCTATTTCCAAAAATCATTCTTTGTTTAGTTCTTTACTGACAACCTCATAAGTTGTCAGAAAAGAACAGGAGATTAATATAATTGCTTAGCAGATTAGTTAGTTAGACATGATTTCCCTTTAACAAACTAATTCTTTTCTTGAACAATTCTATTTCATTCCATATAATTCTGGTGTAAATCCTTAATTAATGATTCCACAGCTTTCCTCGTTATAAAGACGTCTAGTTATCAATAACTAAATGCTTGCATTATAATAGTAAAGGATTTGGCACAATTTAACTTACTTCTTTTATTCAAATACCATTAGATAAATTTCTTGTGCCTTTTTCATATTCAAACATTACAATTTCTTTACCAGTAAATTTTAAGGGATCATATGAATATCTAGTTATTAATATCTGTTATTCAAGGTCAAATAGCACTGCCAAACCTAAAAGAACATTTACATATAAATAGGTATACAAAACAAATTAATTTGGCTCAAAAACTATCTATTTATAGACATTATGAGGTACTGGGATTATTCTGATAACAATATTTAAAATAAATAAATGCACAAGGCATAATACTTTAAGAGTTTGGTATCTATATAATATCGGTGTTTAGATACACCATAGATAACTCTTAATAAACTACAAAGTAGTTGTTGTAGGCATCATTTGCTGTTTCTCATATTGTGCTCTGCCTTCACGACGAGTTGCCATGATATTGCACTACTTCGAATAAGTAACTCTTCACTAATAGAGAAGACTATTGTTACTTATTCTCAGTTGAGTACCACCACCCAGACAGCACTGTTTCACGGCTATTGGCCGATCATCAGTGGGTGGGCAGGTACCCTGGTAATGCAGACATGACGACCCAGTTGTGAAGTTAATCACACAATATGAGAGATGCCAAGAGGTGTAGATGTCAATATTTAAAATAAATAAATGCACAAGGCATAATACTTTAAGAGTTTGGTATCTATATAATATCGGTGTTTAGATACACCATAGATAACTCTTAATAAACTACAAAGTAGTTGTTGTAGGCATCATTTGCTGTTTCTCATATTGTGCTCTGCCTTCACGACGAGTTGCCATGATATTGCACTACTTCGAATAAGTAACTCTTCACTAATAGAGAAGACTATTGTTACTTATTCTCAGTTGAGTACCACCACCCAGACAGCACTGTTTCACGGCTATTGGCCGATCATCAGTGGGTGGGCAGGTACCCTGGTAATGCAGACATGACGACCCAGTTGTGAAGTTAATCACACAATATGAGAGATGCCAAGAGGTGTAGATGTCAATATTTAAAATAAATAAATGCACAAGGCATAATACTTTAAGAGTTTGGTATCTATATAATATCGGTGTTTAGATACACCATAGATAACTCTTAATAAACTACAAAGTAGTTGTTGTAGGCATCATTTGCTGTTTCTCATATTGTGCTCTGCAAAATGAGAAACAGCAAATGATGCCTACAACAACTACTTTGTAGTTTATTAAGAGTTATCTATGGTGTATCTAAACACCGATATTATATAGATACCAAACTCTTAAAGTATTATGCCTTGTGCATTTATTTATTTTAAATATTGACATCTACACCTCTTGGCATCTCTCATATTGTGTGATTAACTTCACAACTGGGTCGTCATGTCTGCATTACCAGGGTACCTGCCCACCCACTGATGATCGGCCAATAGCCGTGAAACAGTGCTGTCTGGGTGGTGGTACTCAACTGAGAATAAGTAACAATAGTCTTCTCTATTAGTGAAGAGTTACTTATTCGAAGTAGTGCAATATCATGGCAACTCGTCGTGAAGGCAGAGCACAATATGAGAAACAGCAAATGATGCCTACAACAACTACTTTGTAGTTTATTAAGAGTTATCTATGGTGTATCTAAACACCGATATTATATAGATACCAAACTCTTAAAGTATTATGCCTTGTGCATTTATTTATTTTAAATATTGACATCTACACCTCTTGGCATCTCTCATATTGTGTGATTAACTTCACAACTGGGTCGTCATGTCTGCATTACCAGGGTACCTGCCCACCCACTGATGATCGGCCAATAGCCGTGAAACAGTGCTGTCTGGGTGGTGGTACTCAACTGAGAATAAGTAACAATAGTCTTCTCTATTAGTGAAGAGTTACTTATTCGAAGTAGTGCAATATCATGGCAACTCGTCGTGAAGGCAGAGCACAATATGAGAAACAGCAAATGATGCCTACAACAACTACTTTGTAGTTTATTAAGAGTTATCTATGGTGTATCTAAACACCGATATTATATAGATACCAAACTCTTAAAGTATTATGCCTTGTGCATTTATTTATTTTAAATATTGACATCTACACCTCTTGGCATCTCTCATATTGTGTGATTAACTTCACAACTGGGTCGTCATGTCTGCATTACCAGGGTACCTGCCCACCCACTGATGATCGGCCAATAGCCGTGAAACAGTGCTGTCTGGGTGGTGGTACTCAACTGAGAATAAGTAACAATAGTCTTCTCTATTAGTGAAGAGTTACTTATTCGAAGTAGTGCAATATCATGGCAACTCGTCGTGAAGGCAGAGCACAATATGAGAAACAGCAAATGATGCCTACAACAACTACTTTGTAGTTTATTAAGAGTTATCTATGGTGTATCTAAACACCGATATTATATCTGATAACAATATATATAATTAGCATTAGTACAGGCATATGATGCAAGAAAGAAAGCTTATACAGCATCAGCCAAAAACAAAAAACCTTTCCCATTTCACTTACATATTCACTCCAAATGTTTGTCTAGTTTTGCCTTGAATTTGTTTAGAGCTGCCAACTTCCACAACAACAGATGAAAGTTTGTTCCAGCAATCAACCACCCGCTGACTAAAGGCAAATTTCTGCACATCTATTCTACAACTGTCTTTCCTCAATTTGAATTTATGTCCCCTCAGGTGATTAATCTGAGCACGAGAACAAATCCAATCAGCATGAGCTTGTTCAAACCATTCAAGGCTGTATACACCTCAATCACATCAACTCGCAGAGCATTAGTTCCCAAACACAAAAATTTGAAGAACTTAAGCCTTTCATCGTAAGAGCATGCTTTGTTCCATTCAACAATCTCGTTGTCCTTCAATATACTTGTTCTAGCAATTCTACAACCTCCCTAAAATTTGGCCACCAGATATGTACACAGTACTCAAGGCGTGGCCTAACCATTGCCTTATACAAGGGATAATCATCTCCTTATCCCTGCTAGAAAAATTCCTGTATTTCATTAACAAGACACCATCTGCTACTCTTGCAGATTGTCTGCACTGCTCAGAAAACTTCACATCTGACTGCACAATTACCCACCAGGTCTTTTTCATTCTTCACTACTCGGAGTGTAGTACCACGCAGTTGATATGTTACTCTGGGGTTACTGCTAGCCAATATGCAGTACTTTACATTTATCAACGTTAAACTTCACTTGCCACCTCTCAGCCCATCTGCTCAATTTTTACAGATCCAGTTGCAGTTGTTTGTTTGTTTGTTATTTGGTTTTTAGGAGCATTAGCAACTAAGGCCATATTGCTCCGGAGATATGTAGTGGTCATTCCCTGACCTTTCCGCATCCTCTGTATTTGGTGGTCACGGGCTCAAACCCCGGTCTAATCAAGAACCGTGTGCTACACACTGCCGCTTCTGTCCACCTGGCTCCAGTTGCAGTAGCATACTGTCATTAGTGTCATTAACAACCCTGCCAAACTTAATATTAGTAGTAGTAGTAGTAGTGGCACATGATGCAAGAAAGCAAGTGTAGGAGCTTATGCAGCATCAGCCAAAAAAAAAAAAAAAATCACACCATTCCCTCCAAATGCCTGTCCAGTTCCTCCTTAAATTTATTTAACCTATCAACTTCCACAACGACAGATGGAAGTTTGTTCCAGCAATTAACCACCCGCTGGCTAAAGGCAAATTTCCGCACATCTATTCTACATCTGTCCTTTCTTAATTTGAACTTATGTCCCCGCAGGTTCATAATCTGAACAAGTGGAAGGATCCCAGACAGAATTCAGCGTGCTCAACCCATTCAAGACCTTATAGACCTCAATCAGATCACTGCGCAGGTGCCTAGTCTCCAGCAACTGCAATTTGCAGAACTTAAGCCTCTCTTGGTAAGAGAATCCCTTCATTCCCCTCACCAATCGTGTTGCTCTTCTCTGTACACGCTCAAGCAAATCTACATCCTTCCTAAAATGAGGCCTCCAGACCTGTACGCAGTACTCAAGGCGTGGCCTGACCATTGCCTTATACAGAGGGACAATCACCTCCTTTTCCCTGCTAGAAAAATTCCTATATATCATTGACAAAACCCCATGACCCGCCCTAGCAGCCTGTCTGCACTCTCAGAAAACTTCATATCTGACTGCACAATTACTCCCAGGTCTTTTTCATTTTCTACCACCTTAAGTGTAGTACCACACAGTTGGTACGTTTCTCTGGGGTTACTTCTACCCATATGCAGTATTTTGCATTTGTCAAGGTTGAACTTCAGTTGCCACTTCTTAGCCCATCTGCCCAAATTATCTAGATCCTGTTGCAGTAACACACTGCCATTACTGTCATTAACAACCCTGCCAACCTTTGTGTCATCTGCAAACTTCGACATTAAGCCTGATATACCTTCATCAATATCATTGATAAATACACAAAACAACAGTGGACCCAACACCGAACCCTGTGGGACTCCACTAATAACATTAGTCCACGAAGACCAGCACCCATTGATTACCACCCTCTGTCTTCTCCCACTTAACCATCCTTTTATCCATTGTAGCAACTTACCCTTAATACCATTCTGCTCCAATTTGTACAGTAGTCTTCCATGCGCAACAGTGTCAAAAGCTTTCCTGAAATCCAAGTATATGATATCAAAATTATTTTTTGCATCCAGTTCCTTTGTAACCACATCATAATAACCAATCAAATTTGTCAGACAAGACTTTCCCTTAACAAACCCATGCTGTGTTTGAATTATTGCTGCAGTCTTGTCTAGATGATCCTGCAATGCATCTTTAACCAGTGACTCCATTATTTTACCCGGAACAGAAGTTAAACTAACTGGTCTGTAATTACTCGTGTCACCCTTCGATCCACCTTTGTGAATTGGGGACACATTTGCACATCTCCAGTCCGTGGGAACCTCCCCTGAGTCCAAGGATGCTCTCATAATTATGGCTAAGGGTTTGCTTACTTCCTTTGCTGCCTCCTTTAAAATAACTGGATAGATCCCATCCACCCCAGGTGCCTTTCTTATGTTTAACTTCAACAATTTCTCCTCCACTTTGCTCTCAGTTATTACAAAATCATTAAGCACACTGCTACAATTTGATAACCTTCTTCCATTTTCAAACCGTAATAATTCCTCACGTGTGAATGTAGATGCAAAATACTCATTCAGTTTGTTTGCTATCTGAGCAGGATCATCAACAGTCGAACCATCGATGTCAAGTAGACCAATCATATTCATCCCCTTCCTTTTAGAGTTTATATAAGTAAAGAAATCCTTGCTGTTTTTCTTAGCATCTTTTGCCAAAGATTTCTCGTAATCCGCCTTCGCCTGCCGAACCTCCTTTGTGACCTGATTACAGACTAGCTTATATCTGCCACAGGCTTCTGCGTCACCTGATAATTTATATGCATCCCATGCATTTTTCTTCTCTGTCACGAGTCTCATTAGTTCATTTGATAACCATTTAGGCCTAAACCTTGAACGATATTTCTTAATCGGTATATAAAGTCTAGTAGCTTCCACGATTAATTCCTTGAATGCTTCCCACTTAGAATTTACTGTTTGTAACATCGTCAGTTGATCCCACTGTACAGAATTTAAAAACTGTCTGAGACCACTGTACTCCCCTTTATGGAAGCAAAAACCCTTTCCTTTACCCCTGACGGTAGTTACCTCTTTGAGTAAATCCCACTTCAGCACACTGTGATCACTGCCACCTAGTGGTTCCTTTATCTGCAAATTCTTAATACACGAATGATCACTGCTGATAACCAGATCAAGAGTGTTACTTTCTCTGGTTGCCTCTCGAACATGCTGCTGCAGAAAACAATCATCCAATAAATCCACAAAAGTCTGACTAGTGTGTGAGTGACCAACCCACAAGTTCCAGTCAATATCTGGGAAGTTAAAATCCCCCATTATAAGACATTCTTGCATACTGTCATTAGTGTCATTAACAACCCTGCCAAACTTAATGTCCAAGTTTGTCTGCAAAGTTGGACATTAAGACAATGATATATTGATTAAGGTAAATCAGACCTTCATCAATATCATTTATAAATACAGAAAACAACAATGAACCCAACAATGAAACCTAGGGGGACTCCGCTAATAACATTAGTCCACAAAAAGCAGTGTCCATTGATTACCATTGGTAATCCTGTTCTCAACCGTCCCATTATCCATACCAGCAATTTGCCCTTAATGCCATAAATTCTACCATGTGCAACAGTATTAAAAGCTTTCCTAAAATTCATATGTGATATCAAAATTATTTTTGCATCCAGTTCCTTTGTGACCACATCATAGTATCCAATCAAATTGGTGAGACAAGACTTCCTCTTAACAAATCCATGCTGTGTCTGAACTAGTATAACTGAATTCTTGTCTAGATTATCCTGCAGTGCTTCTTTAACCAGTGCCTCCATTAAATTCCAAAACCATTAAACTAACAGGTCTAAATTCAAAAATAGCAAAAGATTAAATTTCCAGTACTCACCTTTGATCGATCTGCAATTGTTATGGTTTGAATAATAAGAGATTGGCTAACTTTAAGGTGATTGGTTTATTAAAAAATTAAGGAGATGAATAAGTGGTAATTATGATGGAAACGGGATTAAAATATGCGCAAGGAAGTAGAAGTGCATCAACTCCATCCTCGGTTCATCATGACAAGAAACACTTGTCATGATGAACCGAAGACGACAAATGAAGAGAGAGAAAAACACTGACAGGGAGAAAATTGAGTATACTGAGTTATGCAAAGCCATTAGAAAAAGATTCAGAGAGGACATAAGAAGATTTAACACAAGAAAAGTAGAACAAACATTAAGGGAAAACAAAGGATTTAAATCAGCAGCCATGAGCAGTAATACAGAAAGACCAATGATACTGAAACTGAAGAATAGTGATGGTGTACTTATAAACAGCAGAGAAGGCATAATTCAAATAACAGAAGACTACTATAGAGAATTATACAAGGAGCGAGGGAATGATACCAGCAGTGGGGAAGATGGATTGCAAAGTAGCAACACATACGACATACCCGATATTCTTCCTGATGAGGTAGAACATGCATTGAAGAAAATGAAGAATCGGAAAGCCCCGGGGGAAGATGAAGTTACTGTAGAGTTGTTAAAATTGGGAGGAAGAGACATAACACAAAAACTGGCAAGGCTCTTTACAAAGTGCATTAGAAAAGGTGTGATGCCTAAGGAGTGGAATAATGCAATCATAGTTTTGCTGCATAAGAAAGGAGATAAATCAGAAATTGGAAATTATAAACCAATTAGCTTGTTATCCCACATCTACAAGTTGTTCACAAGGGTCATTACTAACAGATTAGAAAGAAAACTTGATGAGAATCAACCGAAAGAGCAAGCTGGCTTTAGGACAGGATTCTCAACTATGGATCACCTTCAAGTAATATCACAGCTAATGGAGAAAGCAAATGAATATAAAACACCATTATGCCTGGCATTTGTGGATTATGAAAAGGCATTTGACTCCATACAGCATAAGGCAATGTTTCGGGCACTGGAAAGACAAGGCATAGATACCCCATATATTATGATTTTGAAGAAAATATATGAGAGTGCTACCTCCTTTATTAGACTAGACAAAGAAAGTAGGATATTTAAAATCGAGAAAGGAGTTCGACAAGGAGACACAATATCTCCGAAGCTGTTTACTGCTGCCCTTGAGGAAGCTTTCAGAAGATTAGACTGGTCGCAGAAAGGAGTCAATGTGAACGGAGAGTACCTAAACCATTTACGATTTGCAGATGACATTGTGGTCATAAGTCACGATCCCAAATAATTAGAGGAAAATCTTAATCAGTTATGCACAGTTTGTAAGGATTTCGGACTAAAGATGAATATGACTAAAACAAAAGTAATGATGAACAAGTATGCCACAGAAAGGGAAATAATGATTGAAGGAGCAGTAATTGAAAAGGTGGAGTCATATACTTATCTCGAACAAGTTATTAGCTGTAATAATGATAAATGGCTGGAAGTCAAGAGAAGAATAAATTTTGGATGGATAGCATTCAGGAAATATAGTCACATACTGAAGAGCAATATCCCAGTTTGTCTGAAACGTAAAATAATGAACCAATGTATACTTCCCACCATGACTTATGGAAGTGAAACTTGGGCACTCACCAAAAGAATGGAAGAGAAGTTGAGAACTACACAGCTAAGAATGGAACGAATTATATTGGGAATCAGACTGTTAGATAAGAAGAGAAACACATCGATTAGGCAGCAAACTCAAGTAAAGGACATTCTTATGAAAATTAAAGAACTAAAATGGTCTTGGGCAGGACACATAGCTCGAAGACATGATGACAGATGGACTAAGAAAATAACAGAATGGTACCCAAGAGGAGCTAGAAGAAAACCTGGAAGACAAAGGCGGAGATGGATAGATGAAATTCATGAGTTTTTGGGTAGTAAATGGATGGCCAGTGCTCAAATCAGAAGGAACTGGAAAGTTGCTGGAGAGGCCTTCATCCTGCAGTGGATTGAAAATGGCTGATGATGAACTCCATCCGTGGTTGTTGTGAAGTTGGTTAAAGTTGAAATTCTAAATAGTGAATAAGCCAATCGTCGTAACGGTGGACTTTCGTTAAAATGTCTTCAATTGGCAAGTTAAATGAAAGGGAATGCATACTGTATTTAAGAAGAATTTTGTAATCCCGTGATGCACTTTGCCGCTTGTGAGAATCTCAAATTGGTGAAATTCCAAACCGGAGAAAGATTGAAGGGGAGTTTCGAATTTAAAATGTTTAGATCGGAGTGATGACGGAACCATTCGTCTTGGTTCCGTCATCAAGAACCAACGTATTGCAAGATTTTGTAATTGTTTTTTAATTTTAATATGGTGATAGCTGAATCAACCAGGGGAGGGTATGGTTGTTGGAGCGTACATGTAAAGTAAGTTCATTGCTGGATTGTCCCGTTCTGAAGCTATTGTAGTGATAATAAGCTCTTGTTAAATGAATGTCAACAAAATTGTAACGCCTGTTACAATTTTGTTGACATTTAATTAAGTAAATAATATTATTCATTTCGCTTGTTGGATATTTATGTGTTTCTTTATATTTATTGAAGAGTGATCCAAGTTTATTGTAGGTAGAAAAAAATAAGTGTAATGTCCGTGCCTGCAAATATTTGACAAAATTGTCCTGCAAGATTACTATGGTAAGGGAGAACGAGATGTGTTTTGTTATTTGTAATGCGTTTTATAGGGTTATTAATATTATTTTTTACGATGGAAATAGTGTGTTGAATTAAGTGTTGTGGGTAGTTTCTGGCTATGAAGTTTTTTGTGAGGTATTGTAACTCGTTGGATAGGTCGTCTTGTGAGGTACTGTATTTAATGGCATCGTGGATTTGGTTATAGAGAACAGACTTTTTTACGTTAGGAGACTACGTTAACGCAGCCCTCAAGGAAGTTGAACAAAGACATTCTAAGAAATGGATCATACTTACCCAAAGAACCCAAAAAACAAAAACCGCTCCACAAATTTCCACCGTTCGCATTTCTTCCAAAACTTTCACTCCTACTGAACCCGCAGGTTTAAAACATAGTTTCAATTTTACTATAAAAAGCCACCAATAGCCCATAAAATAATGCATCATAGAATTCAAACAAAACTTGAACATCATCCAGACAAATGGTGTATTTTACATCAAACTAACTTCGTAATTAATTCCAAACTCCCCCCCCTCAATCCAATATAACCAAACAACAGCTCAACGATATACATAAATTAAGTAATACCTAAGACATTATTATCCAAAAAGCAGACAAAGGAGATACAATAGTAATTTTAGATAAAGCTACTTACATAAGAAAAAATGGAACAAATCCTCGCAGAACAAGACACTTACATAATCAATAATTTTTATAATATATCTAAACTAAAAAATAAGCTTGACATTATCCTTAGGAAACTTAGTCTAACAAAGAAATTACTCTACATACCTTACAGCAGATTGGCATACGAAATAATATTCTCCCCCATATGTTTGGAATCCCCAAAATACATAAACCAGGCCACCCACTAAGACCGATAATCTCTTTCAGTAAATACGCCTTCGCAAAACTTATCTTCCTTTCTAGTTAAAATCATATCCCCCCTTACCAGGTTTTCTAAATTTAAAATCAGTAACACCAACCAAGCTTTTGAGAAAATTAATACTACCATAATCACTGACGATGGCATTTTAGCATCCTTCGATGTTGTATCACTATACACCAATTTACATATATCTTTTACCTTATAAGCCCTACGTGAATACTTAACCACCGACAATACTCTTATCAACCGTACCTCCCTTTCTATAAACAATATTTTAGAACTCACCTCTTTACTATTAGATGCCAGACATTTTAGATTTCGTAATCAGATTTTTCAACAAACATTCGGTTTACCAATGGGTTTAGGCATTTCCACCCAGCCCCCCACATTTGAAATTTACTTAGCTACAGTTGAAAATCAAATCCTACAACCTTATCCTTCTGAGATAAAGGCTATACATGCGATATGCCGATGATATACTCATAATAGGAAATAAAACTATAACTGATAACCTTTTCACAAAATTTAGTTCAATTCACGACAGACTAAAATACACACTCAAAATTGAAACTAATAAACAAATTAACTTCCTCAATCTCACCATATATAAAACAAGTACTAAACTAGGAACTAAGATTTTTAGAAAACATACGCATACAGGGAAATTCCTACACTTTACATCACACCACCCTCTTAACGTAAAACAGTCTGTTCTCTATAACCAAATCCACAATGCCATTAAATACAGTACCTCACAAGACGACCTATCCAACGAGTTACAATAGCATTAGTAGAGGCATATGATGCAAGAAAGCAAGCTTATTCAGCATCAGCCAAAAAAAAAAAAAAAACACAACCACTACTCCCATATCACCCCTCCGTTCGTTCGAAATACTTGTCCAGCTAAGCCTTAAATTTGTTTAGGCTATCAACTTCAACAACAAGTGATGGAAGTCTATTCCACAAACCAACTGCCCGCTGGCTAAAGGCAAATTTCCGCACATCTATCCGACATCCATCCTTCCTCAATTTGAATTTATGCCCTCTCAGGCGATTATTCTGAGCAAGAGGAAGAATCCCATCGGCATTGAGCATGCTCAAGCCATTCAAAGCCTTATACACCTCTATCAGATCACCTCGCCGATGCCTAGTCTCCAGACACTGTAATTTGCAAAACTTAAGCCTTTCTTCGCAAGAGCAACCCTTTGTTCCATTCACTAATCTTGTTGCCCTTCTCTGTACTCGTTCCAGCAGCTCTACATCCTTCTTGAAATGAGGCCTCCAGACCTGTATACAGTACTCAAGGTGTGGCCTGACCAATGCCTTATACAAGGGAATAATCACATCCCTATCCCTGCTAGAAAAATTCCTGTATATCATTGACAAGACACCATGATATACAGGAATTTTTCTAGCTCAATGGCATTGAGCATGCTCAAGCCATTCAAAGCCTTATACACCTCTATCAGATCACCTCGCCGATGCCTAGTCTCCAGACTCTGTAATTTGCAAAACTTAAGCCTTTCTTCGTAAGAGCAACCCTTTGTTCCATTCACTAATCTTGTTGCCCTTCTCTGTACTCGTTCCAGCAGCTCTACATCCTTCTTGAAATGAGGCCTCCAGACCTGTATACAGTACTCAAGCTGAAACTAATAAACAAATTAACTTCCTCAATCTCACCATATATAAAACAAGTACTAAACTAGGAACTAAGATTTTTAGAAAACATACGCATACAGGGAAATTCCTACACTTTACATCACACCACCCTCTTAACGTAAAACAGTCTGTTCTCTATAACCAAATCCACAATGCCATTAAATACAGTACCTCACAAGACGACCTATCCAATGAGTTACAATAACTCACAAAAAAATTCATAGCCAGAAACTACCCACAACACTTAATTCAACACACTATTTCCATCGTAAAAAATAACATTAATAACCCTATAAAACACATTACAAATAACAAAACATGTCTCGTTCTCCCTTACCATAGTAATCTTGCAGGGCAATTTCGGCGAATATTTGCAGGCACGGACATTACACTTATTTTTTTCTACCTACAATAAACTTGGATCACTCTTCAATAAATATAAAGAAACACATAAATATCCAACAAGCGAAATGAATAATATTATTTACTTAATTAAATGTCAACAAAATTGTAACGCCTGTTACATTGGCAGTACTACAACCAAATTCGGTTCAACCCAGTCATCTAATACAAGAGCTTATTATCACTACAATAGCTTCAGAACGGAACAATCCAGCAGTGAACTTACTTTACACATACGCTCCAATAACCATACCCACCTAGTTGAATCAGCTATCACCATATTAAAATTAAAAAACAATTACAAAATCTTGCAATACGAAGCCCTCATTATAGAATGGTTCCGTCATCACTCCGATCTAAACATTTTAAATGCAAAACTCACCTTCAATCTTTCTCCGGTTTGGAATCTCACCAATTTGAGATTCTCGCAAGCGGCAAAGTGCATCACGGGATTAAAAAATTCTTCTGAAATACAGTACACGTTCCCTTTCACTTAACTTGCCAACTGAAGACGTTTTAACGAAAATCCACCGTTACAACTGGCTTATTCACTATTTAGAATTTCAACTTTAACCAACTTCACGACAACCAAGGACGGAGTTAGTGCACTTCTACTTCCTTGCACATATTTTAATCCCATTTGCATCGTAATTACCACTTATTCATTCCCTTAATTTTTTTAATACACCAATCACCTTAAAGTTAGCCAATCTCTTATTATTCAAACCATAACAATTGCAGATCGATCAAGGGTGAGTACTGGAAATTTAAGCTTTTGCTATTTTTGAATTTAGTCCAATAAAACAGTACTTTAAGACATACTATAACTTCTAAATGACTAACAGGTCTGAAATTACACGTGACACCCTTTGAACTCTCTTTGAACTTTGGATAGACGTGAGGAAATTTGCCTTTAGCCAGCGGGTGGTTGGTTGCTGGAAGAAAGGCTTAAGTTTTGCAAATTACAGTGTCTGGAGACTAGGCACCAGCGAGGTGATCTGATAGAGGTGTATAAAGCCTTGAATGGTTTGAGCATGCTCAATGCTGATGGGATTCTTCCTCTTGCTTGGAATAATCACCTGAGAGGGCATAAATTCAAATTGAGGAAAGACGGATGTAGGATAGACGTGAGGAAATTTGCCTTTAGCCAGCGGGTGGTTCGTTGGTGGAACAGACTTCCATCCCTTGTCGTGGAAGTTGATAGCCTAAATAAGTTTAAGGCTCAGCTGGACAGGTATTTCGAACGAACAGAGGGGTGAAGTGGAAGTGGTTATTTTTTATTTATTTATTTATTTTATTTATTTATTTTTTTTTTGGCTGATGCTGCATAAGCTTGCTTTCTTACATCAAATGCCTCTACTAATGCTAATGCTAATCCCCTTTGTGAATTGAGAACACATTTGCACATCTACAGTCCATGGGGACCTCCCCCGAGTCCAAGGAAGCTCTTATAATTATGCCTAAGGGTTTTCTTATTTCTTTTGCTGCCTCCTTTAATATAACTGGATAGATCCCATTCACCTCAGATGCATTTGTTATGTTTAACTTCAACAATATCTCCTCCACTTTGCTCTCAGTTATTACAAAATCGTAACACTTCCTGTTAGAGTTTAATAAGCTTCTGTCCTCCACTTCTCTACAGAATTCATCGTACGTGAATGTAGATACAAAATAGTCATTCAGTTTGTCAGTAATCTGAGCAGGATCATCAACAGTGAAACCACTGATACCAAGTGGACCAATCTGATTCATCCCCTTCTTTCTAGAGTTTACATAAGTAAAGAACTCTACTAATTTTCTTTGCATCTTTTGCCAAGGATTTCTCATAATCTGCCTTTGCCTGTCTAATCTCCTTTGTGACTTATGACAGACTAGCTTATATCTATCATAGGCTTCTGTGTTACCTGATAGTTTATATGTATCCCATACATTTTTTTTCTCTGCCAAGAGTCTCATTAGTTCATCTGATATCCATTTATGTCTAAACCTTGAACAATATTTCTTACTTGGTATGAAAAGCCTAGTAGCTTCCTAGATTAATTCTTTGAATGCTTCCGATTTAGATTTTGCAGTTGGTAACATCATTAGCTGGTCCCAATGTATAGATTTTAGAAACTGTCTGAGACCACTGCAGTCACCTTTACAAAAGCAAAAACCGTCCCCTTTACCACTGATGATAGTTACCTCTTTGAGTAAATTCCACATCAGCACACTGTGATCTGCCACCTATGGTTCTTTTATGTGCAAATTTCTAATGCATGAAGAATCACTGCTGATAATCAGATCAAGAGTATTACTCCCTCTCAAACATGCTGATGTAGAAAACAATCATCCAATAAATCCACAAAAGCCTTGCTCTAGCGTGAATGATCAAACTGCAAGTTGCAGTCAGTATTTGGGAAGTTAAAATCCCCCATTATAAGATAACCTGATTTACTGGTCCACTCTATTTCTCTGTACAGCTGTTCATTGTACTCATCAGAGTCATTAGGCCTATAATGCACTGCTACTCTCAATTTTGCTTTCCCAGTGCTTATGTCACATCAAACTGACTCAACATTGCACTGTCCGCCCACGTAAATTGGATGCACTTACTTAGATTTTATGTTTCTTAACTAACAGCATAACCCCTCCTCCCTTCCTATCCTGTCTATCCTTTCTGTACACACTGAACTCCCCAAATTCCAATTCTGCATTTCTTATATGTGTGTGTGACAACAAGTTTCTGATATCCCGACAATATCTGCATTTGATGTCTTGACCAGCACCTCAAATTCATCAAATTTATTTACTAAACTCCTAGCATTGGTGTACATGCAATGCACCTTGTCTTACTCTTAGTTACCCTAACACAGCCCATGTATTTACTTGTTCCGCAGTGATTCCCAGTAGTCCTCGAAATCCTGAGCACCTTGTTTTCTAGGCTGCTGCTCATTCCAATAGAAGCAGTGCAAGAATCACTTTCACCTCTCCCAGCGGCTGCTGTTAATCTATTCTTCTGTGTATTGCCCCAAGCTAGCAGTTTTCCAACCCACCTAACACTGCCTTGATAGCATCAGAAAATATTCTTGCATCCTTTCTATTTAAGTGTATCCCATCGCATGCGATCTTTCCTGTTAACAACCATAGACCATGTTGAGAAAATTTTTACCCCATAAAGAATGAGTTAAATGCAATAACAATTCATATTTCATAAATAAACTCTCAACGATGATGCTACTGGAAAAAAAGAACCTCTCAATAATGATACTGCACCTTGCATAAAAATTTCTGCTTTAAGCCTATTCCTTTGCAAATTTATTTGGAAAACATTTTATTAATTATAAGCAAAGAATGCTTGTATACCCTTTTTAAAATAAAAAAAATTCACATATCTACTGCAATAATGCCATTTTTTGTGTCTATGATAATAAAAGACCTGCTGAAGTACTTAATATTTCATATTAAGTACTTTAGCAAGAGTTTTAAAGGAACAAATATATCAAAAAACATAATTTACTAAAGAAAATGTTTACCTCTTTAAATTTAGACTTCATTACAAATTCAGTATGGCCCTCTGACATATTATCAGGAGACATGTTAGCATTTTCATCAAATTTCTTTATGTTCATATATTTAGGCAGTGCTACAGAAACCAGGGATTCCTTATTCACAGTTTTCTTTCCCTTCAACCTAAAAATTCAATAATTTGGATATATTACTCTATACAAAGATATACTAATTTAAAAAAAAATAATAATAAAAACTCATTAATATAGGATCTTATGTTGGGACTCTAGTGTTTTGTTAGTATTTTTTAACTTTAATTTTGCTAAAAATCTCCTACACCACAAAAGATTATATTGTGTTTCTCAACTCAAGTTAATTCTTTTCAAATTCCTGAAGAAATATCACTTTTCATTTGAATCATAGCATGTAAGTCAAAAGTTCCTTAGAAAACAAACCAAATAGCAAGTTCTAATAATATTACTTAGATAAATAGACTGACCCAAATTCTTGAGTCATAGAAACCAAATTTATTAGCATTAGTTACACTACAACATTTCACAAGCTATAGTGTATTTCACTCTTCTAATAATCTGCAAGGCATTTTAGGAGCATACACAATAGCAGACAAACATTGCAAAGTTTAAAAAAAATCGCATATACAGGGTTGTTAAAATTAAAGTATCCCTATGTTGTCGTTGTTGTTTGGTTTTTAGGAGCATTAGCAACTAAGGCCATATTGCTCCGGTGCGGTGGTCATTCCCTGACCTTTCCGCATCCTCCGTATTTGGTGGTGATGGGCTCGAACCCCGGTCTAATCAAGAAGCGTGTGCTACGCACTGCTGCTCCTTCCCACCTGGCTACGGAGGCGCCGTATCCCTATGTAGTAGAGAGCTCTGGAGCGAGTTCTAAGGCTCATACTGCAAGAGAAATTTGGACAACAGGTACAATAAAGAATGCGCTCGCCATTTATTGGAAAAAAAAAAAATAGTTACTGTATGGTGCGTAACTATCTTAGTTACGATTATGCAAATAACTTGTTACAGGCGGGCCTCGATTAACACGATTAATTCGTCCCGCGAGCGCATCGCGCAAAACGGAAATGTGTTAATCGAATATCATAACCAATAGGAAAAATTATAATTGGTCCTTGACCTTTTGGAATGTCCATAAAGAATTTTAAAAATACCTTTTAAATAACTTTTTAACTGTATATAATGTAAAAGATAATGAAAATAATTATGAAATTAAATGTTTATTGCATAAAACAGCGGTTCTTAAACTGTGCGCCGTAGAATATTTTAAATTTTCGAGGGAAACATAGCGATACTCGACATCTGTCAGACACCGCGCAAACTATTAGCTCGAGGTAGTTCACAGTTTCAGCATTTCTTATTAAGTTGTTTGGACCTAACTACTAAACGAAACTGTTAGGTACTTCTTTTGGTCTGGGTGTGCCTTCTTCTTCTTCTTTGGTCCTTAGCTGGCAGCTGGGGGAGGCGGTTGGCCACGCAACCAGTATGCTGCTGTAGGTGCCGCAGGGTTTCGGACTTGCTCTGTGATGTTCTTCCATACCTTACGATCCATGGCTTCAGTCCTGGCCTGGTTAAGGTCGAGACGTCGGCTCTTCAAGTCATCTTCCACTTGCTTGGCCCACGTTTTCCTAGGCGCGGTCCGTTGGATGCTCCATTGGGTGGGTCGTTGTCTCCAAAGGAGTGTGGATGGTATTCTGTTCGTGCCCATTCTACATACGTGGCCAAACCATCTGAGCCTTCGCTTCTGGATTTGGTCGGCAATGGTTGGTTGCTGTTGGCATCTGGCGCGGATGGTATCATTAGTGATGCGGTCGCGAAGAGAGATGCCCAAGATCTGCCGCAGGCATCGCATTTGGAATACCTCAAGTTTGTTCAAATCTAACTTGAGACAAATCCATGTTTCCGATCCGTAAAGAAGAATGGGCAGGATCAAAGTCCGGAAGAGTCGGATTTTAGTCTTTGTGGAAATGTTGGTCCTCTTCCACAGACACCATTTGAGCGAGGCGAACGCAGTGGCCGCCTGTCCAATTCTGCTGTGGATTTCCATGGTGGATGCAACTTTCTTCTCCTGGACCAGCGACCCAAGGTATTTAAAGTCCTGCACTTGCTCGATCTGGACGCCTTCGAGATAGATGGTGGCTTGCGACCCATCTGTTGTCAGGGCCTTTGTCTTACCAGCATTGATCTTCAAACCGTATGGCCGGGCAATGCGGGCAATGTCGTAGAGGATGTCCGTGGCTTCAGCGTCGTTACCGGCAAGGATAGCACTATCATCAGCAAACATCAGGTCAGTCACGTAGTGATCCTTGTCATATTGTATGCCCTGTCTGTTTCTGAATGCTTGCCTCATAATGGCGTCGACCACGATGTTGAAAAACAACGGGGAGGCTACATCCCCTTGGCGGACTCCAGTTTGGATGGTAAATTCCTCAGATAAATCGTTCTGGATGCGCACCTGGCTGGTTAAACCGTTGTATGCAGTTTGGAGGAGTGTGATGACTTTTCGAGGTACATGTTCAACCTCTAGTAGTTTCCATAAGGCAGGCCGGTGAACACAGTCGAAAGCAGACTTAAAGTCAATGAAAACAATGACGGTTCGCTGTCCACACCGGATCCTCTCCTCCATCAGCTGACGAATGGCAAAGATTTGATCACAGCATCCTCGCCCAGGTCTAAATCCTGCCTGTTCTTCTCGACTGGTTTGCTCGCGATGTTTTTGCAGTCTTGACTGGATGATCTTCATAAAGACCTTTCCGATGATGGAAAGGAGGCTGATGCCACGGTAGTTCTTGCAGTCCCGGTTATCACCTTTCTTGTGGATCGGTACGATAATGGCTTTCCTCCATGTTAACGGAATTTGTTCAGTGCACCAGATGGTTTTGAGGAGTGAGTGTAGTCGGCGAAGCAGTACATCTCCCCCGGCTTTGATCGCTTCTGTGGTGACTTGGTCCACTCCTGGTGCCCTGCCATTCTTCAGGGATTGTATGGCTGCTTTCACTTCTTCTACTGTAGGCTCAACATCGACCATGGAGACCTCAGGGGGGTCGATCGAGAGTGCTGTTGCTGGCGGTCCCTGAGGTGGGTCGTGATTATACAAAGCTTTGAAGAATTCACTCCACCGTTGCAGGCGTTTGGATGGTGATCGCACGAAGGTCCCATCAGCATTCTTGATGTTGTCACTAGTCAATTTGGTCTTTCCACTCAGACATCTGAGGGTGCGGTAGAGAGTGCGGTACTCGTTTTTGGATGCCGCCACTTCAAGATCGTCTGCCACTTGGTTCCAGTATGCTTCTCTTTCTGCTGTCATTCTTTGTCGGACTTCTCGGTTTAGCTGCTGGTACCGTTCAAAGTCGACCAACTTTGCCTGTTTCCGTTTGTCCACGAGGTCGAGGCACTCGTCTGATATCCATGGTTGTGTTCGACGTCGGGCAGGTGGACATAGGGGCTTGGCACATTCCAGGATGGCATCAGAGATCTGCTTTTCTTCTTCATTTATATCCTCGGGCACAGCCAGCATCTCGAAGCGGTTGGATAGGGCGATCTGATATGCCTGTTTGTTGGCAGCATTCATTAGCTGCCTCCAGTCCAGCTTGGCTGACCGAGATGATCTTTTTGCATGCCGTAATTTGAGCTGCACCTTAGCCCGGATGAGGTAGTGATCAGAACCGCAATCAGGTCCCCTCATGGCACGAACGTCCATGAGTGATGAGCGAAATCTGGCATTGATCAAAATGTAGTCCAGGATTGCTGAGTCCTTGCCAGATGGATTTCGCCATGTAAGTTGATGTTTTTGAGGGTGCTGGAAATGGCTGTTTCCAATGATCAGGTTGTTAGATGCGGCAAAGGACAACAAACGTAAGCCGTTGTCATTGATCTTCCCATGGCCAAACTTGCCCATTGTTGTTTCCCAACCAGATCTGTCCACGCCAATATGGGCATTAAAGTCCCCTGCGAGGATGATCACTTCTGTCTGCGGAATTGAATCCAGCGTATGTTGGAGCTGGTTGTAGAAGTCATTCTTGGTCGGGTCCAGGCTAGTCTCAGTTGGCGCATAGGCGGAGATAATATGGGTCTTGATGGTGCCCTTGACAGTAAGGACTGCCAGGCGGTCCGATATTGGTTGGAAAGCGATCACACTACTGGTGGCCTGAGCATCGACCATAAAGCCCACTCCTGCTTCTCGTTTCTCACCACCAGAGTAGAATAGCATAACCGCTTCATTAGGTGCTGGTGGTTGGATGATCATCGTTCCAGACCCGGTGAGTCTTAATTCGGATAATGCCGCGATTGATATCTTGCACCTAAGTAGTTCTTGGGCAATGATTTCCTTTTGTTCAATGTGGTGCCCCGTTCGAACATTCCATTCGCCAATGTTAATTGTCCTTTTTGGCGTAGTAAGCTTATTGCTGTGGCCAGTGATCCACTTCACACCAGCACCCTGGGTCCCCAGTGCTGGCGCATCGGCTACCCCGGATGCGGTAACATTGTTATAACAGCTTGTTCTGTGGCCAGTGGTCCACTTCACACCAGTACCCTGGGTCCCCAGTGCTGGCGCATCGGCTACCCCGGATGCGGTAACATTGTTGTAAGAGCTTGTTCCGAATTTCATGCGGTTTCTTGCCTAGTTTCCCCGGTTTCCCGGTTCTGGTCATTTCGGCAGGATGACCACCCTCCTCCTTTCGCAGCCGGGCTTGGAACCGTCCATGGCGGAGTTGGGTGTGCCTTGAAAAAATTACTGAGACATTAAAGGTGCCATGAACCGAGAAACTTTGGGAACCTCTGACATAAAATACACAATGAAGAAATTACTGTTGGGGAAATATTTGAACAGTGTTGACTTTCTCTTTTCATCAATCAATTTCCGATAGCCGACAACAATCTTCTCTGGGCCCTGGCAAAATAAATATCGCAGAGAACATCAAACCTTTTGTTTGAGGTTCTATTTGATATGAAATATTTCATCTAATTCTTTTACCGTTATCTTCTTCGCGGTAACATTTTCATCTGGCTCGTTTCAAATATGAATTTTTAAATGCAAGTCTGCATTGACTTTATAACAGGAGACAAACATCTCTTCTTCTGATGGTTGATGGAACACACCGAGGCGGGCAGCAGGCAAACGTTTGTTTATTGACTGTACGACTCGCGGTAAGCTTAACATGCGATTCAAATCTTTTTCAACTATCACATAATATATATATATAACGACTTAACCGTAACAAATAATTAATACATAACTATAGTGGTACACGTGATACGGAAGTTGTATAAAGGGAACTCGTAGAAAACACTCAATACCGAAAAAATAAATATAGCGTTATAACTGTTTGGGATATAACTTAAGGATTTAATTTCGTTCTGAAATTGAAATTTTATTGAATTAAATCGGAATCATGACTCAGACCAGAGCAGCAAAGCAAAAGGCTCAAGCTAATGGGAGTGCTGTGGCTCAGGGGAGAACTGAGGGGAGCAGTTGCCCTCTGAATCACAGTCTTTTAAAATGCACTGTTTGCTTGATGTTTGCGGAGCAGTCGGGTACAGGACATGATACTGCCAAGGGGGATGGATGTCTTTGTGTGTGCACGATGTAAGGAGTGCAAGGAAATCAGGCGACAAATCAGCATTGTTATGGGCCTTTATGAGAGCTTGAAGGACAGGGTGGATGCCCTCGAAGGAAATAAATTGAGGGGCCCATCAAGCTCTCAGCTGCCCACAACAACGCCAGAGCTTGCACTTGGTCATCATGCAACACAGAGGCAGCCCCCTAGGCAGAATGCGCTGGTCCAATAGGAACTAGTAGTTGTTGGTGACTCTATTGTCACGGAAACGGGGAACATGCTTTGTAAAAAGGATAGGTGGAATAGGACCAGGGTATGTCTGCCAGGTGCAAAGGTTGATGACGTAGAGCGGATATCATCTTTTAAGGGCACAAAAGGTGATATAGTTGTACACATTGGCACTAATGATATTAAGAGTAGGAGACCGGCGGAATTACTTAGCAAGTATAGGTCACTATTGAAAAAAAGCCGTGAATTAAGGTTGAATTTGAAAGTGTCTGCAATACTGCCCAGACACGATAGGAGGGAGTATATGATGAGAGCCTTGTTGATCAATTCGGCCCTGGAGGGATTATGCAAGGCTCAAGGGGTAGAATTTTTTTCAGCCTGGTCTGTACTTGTTAACAGGAGAGACTGCTTCTACAGGGATGGGATACACTTAAATAGAAAGGGTGCAAGAATTTTTGCTGATGCTGTCGAGGCAGTGTTAGGTGGGTCGGAAAACTGCTAGTTGGGGGGGGATACTAGGACTAATAGATTAACAGTAGCCACTGGCAGAGGTGGAAGTGATTCTTGCACTGCTTCTATTGAAATGAGCAGAAGCCTGAAAAACAAGATGCAGGATATTTCAGAGACTGCTGGGAGTCATTGCGGTACAAGTAAACACATGGGTTGTGTTAGGGTAGCTAAGAATAGAAACAGGTGCATGCATACTTGCGTGTACACCAATACTAGGAGTTTGGTAAATAAATTTGATGAATTTGAGGTATTGCTCAAAACATCAAAGACATATATTGTTGGGATATCAGAGATGTGGTGTCACACAGATATAAGGAATGCGGAACTGGGATTTGGGGAATACAATGTGTATAGAAAGGATAGACAGGACAGGAGGGGAGGAGGGGTTATGCTATTAGTTAAGAAACACATAAAATCCAAGGAAGTGAAGCCAGTCGACATCGATGGACAGGGCAGTGTCGAGTCAGTTTGCTGTGACATAAGCATAGGGAAATCAAAATTGAGAGTAGGAGTGTGCTATAGGCCTAATGACTCTGATGAGTATAATAAGATATTGTACAGGGAAATGGAGTGGGCCAGTAAATCAGAGAGTCTTATAATGGGGGATTTTAATTTCCCAGATATTGACTGGAATTTGTGAGTTGATCACTCGCACACTAGCAAGGCTTTTGTGGATTTATTGGATGATTGTTTTCTACATCAGCATGTTTGTGAGGCAACAAGAGGGAGCAATACTCTTGATCTGATTATCAGTAGTGATTCTTCATGTATTAAGAATCTGCAGATAAATGAACCACTAGGTGGCAGTGATCACTGTGTTGAAGTGAGATTTACTCAAGGAGGTAACTACCATCAGAGGTAAAGGGAAGGGTTTTTGTTTTTGTAAAGGCGACTATGATGGTCTGAGACAGTATTTAAATTCTATACAGTGGGACCAACTGATAATGTTACCAACAGCAAACTCAAAATGGGAAGCATTCAAGGAACTAATCTTGGAAGCTACCAGGATTTACATACCAACTAAGAAATATTGTTCAAGGTTCAGGCCTAAATGGTTGTCAGATGAACTAATGAGACATGTGGCAGAGAAGAAAAATGCATGGAATACATACAAATTAATGGGCGACATGGAAGCCTATGATAGATATAAGTTGGTCTGTAACCAAGTCACAAAGGAGATTAGGCAGGCAAAGGCAGACTATGAAAAATCTTTGGCAAAGGATGCAAAGAAAAACAGAAAAGAGTTCTTTACCTATTTAAACTCAAGAAGGAAAGGGATGAATCAGATTGGTCCACTGGATATTGATGGTTCAACAGTTGAGGATCCTGCTCAGGTGGCTAACAATCTAAACGAGTATTTTGCATCTACATTCACGCATGAGGAGTTATTCAGGAAGGAGAATGACATAGGTAAAGTAGACATTAGCAGTGAGCTAGATGATTTTGTAATAACTGAGAGGAAAGTGGAGGAGAGATTGTTGAGGATAAACATAAAAAAGGCACCTGGGGTGGATGGGATCTATCCAGTTATATTAAAGGAGGCAGCAAAGGAAGTAAGCAAACCCCTAGCCATAATTATGAGAGCTTCTTTGGACTCAGGGGAGGTACCCATAGACTGGAGATGTGCAAATGTAACCCCAATTCACAAAGGAGGATCAAAGGCTGACACAAGTAATTATAGACCTGTTAATTTAACTTCTGTTCCAGGAAAATTAAGGGAGGTACTGGTTAAAGAAGCACTGCAGGATCATCTAGACAAGAATTCAGTTATAGCTCAGACGCAGCATGGTTTTGTTAAGGGCAGGTCTTGCCTGACCAATTTGATTAGATACTATGATGTAGTCACAAAAGAACTGGATGCAGGGAATAACTTTGATATTATATATTTGGATCTTAGAAAGGTTTTTGATACTGTTGCACATGGAAGACTGCTGCACAAATTGGAGCAGTGTGGCATTGGAGGCAAATTGCTGCTATGGATAAGGGGATGGTTGAGTGGCAGAAGACAGAGAGTGGTAATCAATGGACACTGCTCAACGTGGACTAATGTTATTAATGGAGTTCCTCAGGGTTCAGTGTTGGGTCCGTTGTTGTTTTCGGTGTTTATGAATGATATTGATGATGGTATATCAAGTTTAATGTCCAAGTTTGCAGATGATACAAAGGTTGGCAGGGTTGTTAAGGACACTACTGACGCTATGCTGCTGCAACAGGATCTGGAAAGGTTGAGCAGATGGGCTGAGAGGTGGCAAATGAAGTTTAACATTGACAAATGTAAAGTACTACATATGGGAAACAGTAACCCCAGAGCAACGTATCAACTCTGCGGTACTACACTGACAGTGGTGGAGAATGAAAAGGACCTGGGGGTAATTGTGCAGGCAGATATGAAGTTCTCTGAGCAGTGCAGACGAGCTGCAAGAGTAGCTCATGGTGTCTTGTCAATGATATACAGGAATTTTTCTAGTAGGGATAAGGAGGTGATTATTCCCTTGTATAAGGCAATGGTTAGCCCACATCTTGAGTACTGTATACAGGTCTGGAAGCCTCATTTCAAGAAGGATGTAGAGCTGCTGGAACGAGTACAGAGAAGGGCAACAAGATTAGTGAATGGAACAAAGGGTTACTCTTACGAAGAAAGGCTTAAGTTTTGCAAATTACAGAGTCTGGAGACTAGGCACCGGCGAGGTGATCTGAAAGAGGTGTATAAGGCTTTGAATGGTTTGAGCATGCTCAATGCCAATGGGATTCTTCCTCTTGCTCAGAATAATCACCTCCGAGGGCATAAATTCAAATTGAGGAAGGACGGATGTCGGATAGATGTGCGGAAATTTGCCTTTGGCCAGCGGGTGGTTGGTTGGTGGAACCGACTTCCATCATTTGTTGTTGAAGTTGATAGCCTAAACAAATTTAAGGCTCAACTGGACAGGTGTTTCGAACGAACGGAGGGGTGAAATGGGAGTGGTGTGTTTTTTTTTTTTTTTTTTTTTTTTTTTGGCTGATGCTGAATAAGCTTGCTTTCTTGCATCATATGCCTCTACTAATGCTAATAAAAAAATAAAAAAAAAGATCGCGTTAACTGGAATTTGCATGGTAAAGTGAAAAGTAGTATCATTTTTCAAATAGCGTTAACTGAATATTGCGTTAATCGAACTCGCGTTATGCAAGGCCTAGCTGTATTTGCATAATCTGTACTGTATTGTATAAGAGCAAAGCAGTCTCTTCAAAATCATACAGTTCATTTGTTTGTTTGCCTGCACTACAGCAGCAATGCCAACAACATTGCAGGAAAAGACACTATTAGTGAAGCTGTACTATCAGAACAGCAACAATGCAGCTGTGGCTATAAGAGAATTCTGGCATCAGAAGTTCATAAGGTGTGGACTTATGACTATTTGTGCTGTCCGCAAAATGATTGCAAAATTTGAAGCGACAGGACATCTTGGTGTTCAACCAGGTAGAGGTCGAAAACGAGTGGACTCCTCTCGTGTTGAAGATGTCGCTATGGTTGTTGGGGATTTATCAAGTCAATCTCCATGTGGTAGCACAAGTGTGCCAGCTGTTTCTCGTGAAGTGGAAATGCCGTATTCCACTGTAAGGCTAGTAATGAGTCAGGTATAACAGTACTATCCTTACAAGATGCACATGCTACAGTAGCTAAAGCATGGTGATGAAGATATTCATTTCACATATGCAATTCAGTTTCTGGTGTATCACTTGGCAGTGGAACATCCTTTTGGAGTGATGAAGCCCACTTCTGCTTAAATGGCAAGTGAATATGCACAACCGTCGCATTTGGGCAACAGAAACCTCTCGAGTTATCCAAGAGATCCCGTTGCATTCTCCAAAAGGGATAGTGTGGTGTGGATTTATGGCCACATTCATCATTGGGCCATATTTTTCTGAACAGGTAACACCAACTGCACCCCGCACCTGTTCCATCACTGGACAGTGATATTATGAAATGTTGGCAAATTTTGCAATACCAGAGCTGCAAAAATGTGGGTGCCTTCAGGATACCATATTCATGCAAGATGGTGCGCCATTCCACATCCACCATTGTGTCCAAAGATTGCTAAGGCAACACTTTACAGACAAACGGGTCATCAGTCGTTGTTTCCAGACATCTTGGCCACCCCGATCATCGGACCTCACCCCATGCCACTTCTTGTTTTTTGAAGAACCAGTTGTATCGGGAAGGATGTCAAACTCTGGTAGATCTGAAGGACAGCATTAGACGTCATGTGCTGGCTATTCCAGTTGACATGTTACGTTCTGCTGTAGAAAATGCTGTTCATTGAACGGAAACTGTTGTTGACCAAAATGGAGGACACATTGAACAATTATAGCACTATTCAAGTGATTTGTATTGCCACAGTGCCATATAGTGACAAATTTTGTAACAATTTTTTTTTTTCCCCCAATAAATGGCGAGCGCATTCTTTATTGTACCTGTCCAAATTTCTCTTCAGTACGAGCCTTAGAACTCCTCCAGAGCCTTCTACATAAGGATTCTTTAATTTTAACAACCCTGTATATCAGAAACAAACAAGGTCATCAAGAAAAGATGGGACGGTTTTTAATGCCTTTACTTTATTAGTGAGTTTGGCATCATTAAACATGTAAGACACTGGAATTTTTTTTTTACTGGTAAGTGATGCATCCCCAGCAGGAAAATTCTGTAAGCGAAATAGCCAAACTGACCTAACATCACACTGGTAACCTACATTAACTGAGTGAACTGCCTTACAATAATGCCTGCACTGATGAATTAACCAATACTTCCAATTTGTTAAATTTAATTGCTATGCTCCTAGCATTACAATGTAAGTATACGTAAGCAATATGTGTACAATGCAAGTATATGTATGACAAATAGACTGACCCAAATTGCTTGCCTGATTTATTTTTTTAAGTTTACTTCAAATTTTTTTTTTGGACCAACTTTTGTATAATTTATAATAAAAAAATAATGTATAATTTATACATATATTTATAATAGATTTGATAATTGAGAGTTATTAAGTGCTCGATAAATCAACAGGGATTACCTTTATTTTAGATATAGGAAGCTTCTTTTCCAACTCTCCTAGTCCAACTCGCTAATAATTCTTGAGGACGGCAATATCTATTTTGTAAAGCAGGTGGGACATTTTCCCCACTGTCAGAACTGTAGTGTTCAGACCGTGTGGTCTCAACAACTCATGACTGCTGTCTACAAACACCATACTTCTGGCAGAATGGAAACCATTACTTGGATTGGCATAAAATTAGATTTTTGAGGTCTAAACTGTTTAATAAATATGGACCGATTATTTCTTTCAGTCCTATAGCTGGACTTTAGAGTTAAGTTTAGGGGTCTAATAAAATTGGATATGGGGGGGGGGATTATTCTCTACATTTCTTAAGTCGGACTAGAACTTTTTGGGCGTCACGTTCACAGGAACGGAGCAACTCACAATTAATCCGAAACTTTTGTCTTATGTTGTAGTGTTTGTTCTTCACGCATGCGTATAAGTGACCAATCGTCGGACAATAGGAATGGCCTACGGATATTGATTGAAGTTTCATGTAGTTTCATCTCTAAGGTTTCTGCAATAAGTAGTTTGTGATAGTTGTGTTGAATATTTATAATTTTTGTTTCATTGAAGCTGAATGAATGTTGTTCATTTATTGCGTGGAACGAAAGTTCCAATGCATTTGAACAACCCGTCCGCACAGAAGCTTCGTGTTGTTTTGCTCGAAGCTGTGCCACTCCCATGGTAGATCCTACATAAACAACGTCGCAATTTTTGCATGGGGTGCTGTATACGAGGTCATGCTGTGATTGGAATGTGGTGTTTGAAGGTCGATTTCTGAAGAATGTGTATAATTTGTTCATGGGTTTTGCTATGATTTTCATGTCGGTTCCCTTGCATATTTGATTAAGTTTATTGTACCAGTACTCGACATATGGAATGGTGATGAAATGTATTTTGGTCTTGTCAGATTTTTGTGCAATGTTTGTTGCGAGGTTGTTGTTATTTATTTTATCACAGGCTATTGGTTTGACTTTGTTTATATAGGTTAGCAGGTAACCCCTATTTGAGAATCTTGTAGTTAATTCATTTATTTCAGTGGTTAGAGAAATTTGGGTGGAAGAATATTTAAAGCCGTTAAGAAATTGGTTCAGCATGACCGATTTTTTGTATGGTTGGGGATGATAACTGTGGAAATGCAAAAGCATCCCCTTTTTAGTGGGTTTTCTATATATGCTGAAATTTAGTTTTTGTCCTAATCTGTGTATGGTAAAATTAAGGAAGTTTATGGAGTGGGTTTCTGCTTCAATTTCTAATTCAAATTTTAATCTCTGATGGATGTTATTAAAAATCTGAAGAATATTGTTTATGTCAAATGATCTGTGATAATTAGGATGTCATCCAGATATCTTCCATAATATGTGATCTGTGGTATAAATGGATCAAGATGGATCTTTTCTAATTTGTCTAAGTATAGTTCGGCAATGAGTCTACTGATGTTTAGGCCCATTGGGAGGACGAAAATCTGTCTGTATATATATATATATATATATATATATAATACATTTATAAATAATGTATACAACCAAAGCATAATTTATAATAAAAATATATTAAATTATTTATTTAAAATACACTTGTTGAAAATTGACAGATCAATCTTGTTTATTTTTAAAGTATGAAATGGAAATTTTATACTTTAAAAAATGAAATGGAAATTTTACTTTTTGTCTACTATTCCACAACCCAGAAGAATTACAAAACCTGAATTTCAAAATCTTCACTATTACTGAAGATTTTGAAAAGCTCATACAAAGGGCACTACATGCTTGCTGAGACAACATTGTCTCTTCTGCTGACTAAGTGCAAAAACAAAGTGTAAAAAAATTTTTGAAGTTATTTGAAACATTAATAGATTATATTCTGAATACCTGCTTGGACAATTTCATCTCCTTTTTTCCCAATGATTAAAAATCAGCTTGTAATTTAGAAAACAGCTAACTGCACCATGAGAATAAACAATTTCAGTAAAATTTACTGTGGATATTATGCTACAGATCAGTTTGCCATCCATAAATCTTTCTGATGCTTGTGATGTTTCTCTGTGTTTTTCTCTCATTGGTCTTTTATAATTGTGATTGACAGAAAAAGTGACTTTTATTAATTATTGACATGGAAGGACGATTTTTTCTGTTTTTATTTTATGGAAGTTTTTATTTCTGGACTTACAACTCTATCAGCAACATGAAAAATCCAGGAAAGTCACAAAAGGTTAGAGGAGTTGCCAACCAGTGCATTTATTTTCTTTGAAAATAAATCTTTATTGCTTTAAAAGCATGGGTTTTCAATTTTGTTTTGACATTCTTGGTTGTTTTTTGGTCTAGTGTATTGTTTTTTTTTTTCATTGCATTGACTGTCTTTTAGTTTCAGTGTTGTGCTGGAACAGCCAACTTTCATTGCAAGTAATTACAGTACTCAGAAAATCTGGAATGCCTCCATTTATTTCCAAAACATCTTCACAAACTTGGAGTCTTCTCAATTCTTTGATTTTAATTTAAAATTTGTCTATCTGTTTTTTTTTGTCCATATTGAGTTCTGATGAGATAATTCTAATGCTTAAATGATGATCACTTCAAATAAATTACCAGTCCACATTTTCATCAGTTTTCATTGAAATTGGACAGCCTGGTCATTCACCATCTCATTTTCCACATTTTCTGTTCCTTCTAAAAATATTTTATGCCATTCAAACATGCAAGCTCTTGACATAGTATCTTCCCCATAAACTTGATATAACAACTCATAACTCTCAGTTGGTATCTTCTTTAGTTTTGTTAAAAATTTGAGGTTAATCCTTTTGTATGTCATTTTTCCAGAAAACTGCAAAAACACAATGAAAAACCTGTCTCACTGCAAAGTGAATGAGTGTGTTGGAATGAGACTTGGCAGGCAACTGGGGAAATGTTCAAGGTCAAGTGCTGTGCCTTTGTTTCACAGGTGGCACTTGGTGTGTATGGCTGTGCGTGCAATCTTGTTATTTAATAGCCACACCTTGTATCTATAAATATTCTATGTCCAATAATAAATGCAGATTTATCTGATAAACTTTCATTTAAAAGAATTAAATTAATTTCTTTTACAACATAATCTGAAAAGTGACTTTATTTCTATATTTTTCTTGAACATGGCAGAAATTTGTAAATACAGTAAGAATTTCTTTGCAGAAAGCTGCCACTCTGAATGTGCTTTCGTATCGTAGTAATATCTAATATCAAATTTTTTTTTTTTTTTACATAAAACCTTTCAATCTATGATAATATTATTTATTTTTCTTCCTATTGTTTGATATCAGAAAGCTGCCATATATGAACTGTTCTTCAAAAAAAAAAAAAATTAAAAAAAAAATAATAATAAATAAATAAATAGAGAGAGAGACAACAGGAAGATATAAACTGATTATTTGTTAATGTAATTTCATGGTAATTAACTTACTTCCTCTACTAGTTCAAACAATTTTTTTCCTGTAGGCTGAAGCACACATTGCCCATCTGATACAAACATTTTTAACAGTGGCCAACACATACTTAACACTGGCTAATGCACAATGCAGCCAGATAGTTAAAAAAAAATATGAGTGGAAATTTAATGTATATAATTAGAGTGAAAAGCATTATTGTTAAATTGTACTCTGTTACCAATGAATGTAATTCAATTCTGTGAAGTTAAGGTATTTTGCCAATGAAAAAAGTATACTCATAAGCATAATGAAGATCATGTACCAGAATTAAGTTTAATGCTAATAACTGTTAGACTTAAAGTGCATGAAGTGACTTGATGCATGTTGATGAAACAATGTTACAGTTGCCTCCAATGTTGAAGACAACTGTAAGAACATTAATATTTTTCCTTTGCAATATCGGTATAAAGTTATTAAGAAAGATTCGATTCACTCAACATTCAAAGGCATTCAGCTGTTTTTGTTTAAGCTATTGCAATGTCAAGTCATTAGCTCAAACACAATACACATATGCATTGGCTAGAATCCTATCTTTTGGGAGAACGAGAGTAGCCTTGTGCAAGCGAAGTTTTTACTGCTCCTGGAATAGAGAAGTTTTTTCTGTTTTATTAGCTTAAATTGGCATATTAACTTATTTTCTAGAGTAGCTTTATATTCCTAGTTATGATACTTAGTTTAAAGTTTAACTTAGATAGAGATTTTGTAGGTATTACTTAGTATCAGTAAGGGTGTCAAATCCACGTGTTACAAGTTGCAGCTCCGCTGAACGAGAAGTTTTTTTAGCCATATTTAGCCGTTTTATTGACCAATTGTTATATTAAATTATTTTCTATAAGCAGCTTATAGACCTAGTCAGGATCCTTAGTTTATTCTGAATTGAGACAGCAAGATTTGGAAGTTAATTAATACTTAAGTGTCCATAGATTTACCGTTCGTAACTTGCCGCCATTGTTATACGATACTATGTTATATCCCAACTAGATAGCGTAAGCTTAGTATAGTATATAATATAATGTTATCAATTAATCAGTAAAATCTATTAATCTTGTTAACTTCATTGTCAATTAAATTATACTTTTTAACTAAATACATATAACGACTTAGATTACAAACGTAGCATAATTAATTAATACATAACTTGATATGGAAGATATATAATTGGAACTCGTAAATAATACTCGATACTGAAAAATATATATAGCATTATAACTGTGTTGGGATACAAGTTTAGGATTATAATTTTGTACTGAAATTGAAATTTTATTGAAATTAAATCGAAATCATGACTCAGACCAGAGCAGCAAAGCAAAAGGCTCAAGCTAATGGGAGTGCTGTGGCTCAGGGGAGAACTGAGGGGGGGCAGTTGCCCTCTGAATCACAGCCTTTTAAAATGCACCGCTTGCTTGATGTTTGTGGAGCAATCGGATACAGGACATGATATTGCCATGGGGGATGATGTCTTTGTCTGTGCGCGATGAAAGGAAATCAGGAGACAATTCAGCGTTGTAATGGGCCTATATGAGAGCTTGAAGGACAGGGTGGATGCCCTCGAAGGATCTAAATTGAGGGGCCCATCATGCTCTCAGCTGCCCACATCAATGCCAGAGCTTGCAATTGGTCATCATGCAACACAGCAGCAACCTCAAGGCAGAATGCACTGGTCCCACAGGAACTAGTAGTTGTTGGTGACTCTATTGTCAGGGAAATGGGGAACATGTTTTGTAAAAAGGATAGGTGAAACAGGACGAGGGTATGTCTGCCAGGGACAAAGGTTCAGCTGGACAGGTGTTTGAACGAACAGAGGGGTGAAGTGGAAGTGGTTATTTTTTATTTATTTATTATTATTTTTTTTTTGGTTGATGCTGCATAAGCTTGCTTTCTTGCATCATATGCCTCTACTAATGCTAATGCTAATCTGTTTACAATGGTACAAGAGATTGGAACAAATGTTCAAAAGGAAGCTACACAGATTGCTCTAACCAATTGCTTTCCTTGTAACATGAAATAGCTACCTATTAGTACAGTCACAGACTCCAGGAAACAAACTGTTAGGCACAGAAATTTTGTGAAAAATATATTTATTTAATTTGAAACCATGGTGTGAAACTGCAACTAAAGGGAAACATACTGGTTTATTCAGAACTTGAATGTATGCAATTTTCAGAGATATTTAGAAACTGGAGCTTCTAATAAGTTACTTATTAGGGTAACGCCATAATAAAGATCTTTGTTAAAGTTGGTCATAGTTAAATGGGATTGACACAGCTGATTGTACAGTCAGTCCTCGTATAGCATGATAGTTGTGTTCCTAGAAATCCTCGTGCAATGCAAAATCGTGCAATATAAACAACAGGCCCTATGGGAAAAATAGGGTTAGGTGCCGACCACCCAAAATTGAACACACATTTATAACCAAAACATTACCAAACACAATAAATAATCGTAATAAAATACTTACGTATTTTATTACAACTATTACGTAATAAAATATTGCTAATGCTTTTGCTTCTATCGTAAGCAAACTTGTTTTTTGTTTGATTTTCTATCCAAACAGATGACAGCTGTTCCATCTCTTCCAATTCTTTGTGTCTTAATCTAATGGATTTTAATTACACTTTGTGTTGTTCCTGCTATCAAAGTTGTTTTTATTTTCTCTGCATTCTTTCTAATTCTCGGCGTTGCGTCATTTCGGTCTGTAGCACGTGCAATATCACATGGTCTTTCATTTCGCTTAAAGTGTTTCACAATTTCATATTTTTTTCTCTATCGATAGAGGTGGACTGGCCATAAGCCTTACCGGGGAAACCCCGGTGGGCCAAAATCACACCCATCGGGTGTGATTTTGGCCATAAACCATAGTATGAGGCCACTATAAATTTTCCTGGGTAAGAATTTTTGACCCAGTCCGCCTCTGTTTATCGATATTGCTTTTCTTTTTCTCTCCGAATCTGTAGTGTCTTCAACAGGACACTTCCTTTTCACACCTTTTAAGTATTTTACTCATTTTTAGGGAATAAAGCACAATTACAAAACGAGGAGGCACGTTTGATACACATAAACAAAGCTGCGCACGTGTTGCAACTGAATAAACAACACCTTAAAGGCAGAGATTAACACCTCACATTTTACTAAAGCACATTTCTAGGGGTTACTACCATAAAACAATAAAAACAATTTCCAGTTGAGTTTCTGCTAGTGGAATCTGTTATAAACTGGTAGTAAACTCGATCTAATTGCATTTGCGATAATACCTATAGCTGGAATTGTGTGGGTTTTTATGTTATTATGGTGAAATGTGTTTCCCCTTCACTGATATAAAAAACAAATACATTTTAGAATCTTCTCTTCATTCCCATCGTTTTGCATTCGGTTGGGGGTGATTCTGCATTCGACTGCCATTTCTTGTAAACACAAAGGCGAATCGTGCATAAGTGAATTCGGTTCGTGTTATATAAGATATCATTCCCCTATTTATAAATCGTGTATGATCGAAATCGTGTAGTGTGAACACATGTTATACGAGGACTGACTGTATTTGTTATTTAATTTTTGGTGTAGACACAACACATACACCACACTTGAACAGTCAATAGTTAAACATCTGTTAACTGTAATGATTCATTTCTATCTGTCACTACAGGAATGGGAGGAAATAATTTTATTAATGTAACAATTAATGATTTTTTTTTTTTTTTTTTTTTTATGAAAACCCCAAACACGAAAGGTACCAAAACCTATAGTACTTAGTACCGCGCATGGGTTGAAGGAGCAGTATGGGGAGAGGGGGATGCCGGAAACTTTGCTCTAGAGACTAAACATGGGTTTCACCACTTCAAGCCTCCAATAAGCAAAGTGGTGGTATTTCACCTGTTGATGAAAGTCATTTTTAATGAATTTTTTTTTGATAAGCTAGAACAATATTAGCAATGCATATGATCAACCAGGGTGATGTTCCAGTGCACTCCAGTAACTGATTCACACCGAAAAAGTTCAGAGTTTGCATAATGGAAACCTTTATGAAGGAATTAATACTACTTATAAGACTGTAGCATTTTGTAGAGGTAACTTCTAAATGGAGATGCTGAAAAACCTTCAGGAACACATTTGGAAGAGTGCCTTATGTTCAAGATGTAGCTTTGCATCAAAGACCGTGCAGTTTATATTGTGTATTTTATACTGCCAGTACATTATTGCAAAAACACGATATTTCTAACCTTTCTATATAGGTTTACATTTGAGAACTTACATCTTGTGACGTCTGGCTGTTCCCCCTAATTGAGAGAGAGAGAGAGAGAGAGAGAGAGAGAGAGAGAGAGAGAGAGAGAGAGAGGGGGGGGGGGAGGCAGGCCAAAGATGGAAATTTTGTATCAGATACAGAAATATATCAAGATCATTCTGAATTATAATTCAGAATGATCTTGAGAAAATGTTTGGGAAATACAAAGTACAATAGAATATATGCACTGCACTCAGAATAGCAGATTATTAAAAAAATAAGTTTACTGTTTTTTTTTTTTTTTTTTTTGGTAGTTGTTGGCACATCGGCTTCTGTGACCATAATGCACCTCCCAAGGTTTTTGCAGTACTTTGATCCAAGCCCGAGGCGGGATTCGAACCCGCGACCTTTGGGTTGCCAGGCAGGGACTTTACCCACCTGGCTAGCCCGGTCGGCAAGTTTACTGTGGATCAGCTTCTAAAAAGTGTACAACAAATGCAAGTATCTAAATTTTTTATATACACTGAACATTCATCTGCAAAGTTAAGTCACTAAGTATTTGTAAAGTAAGCCTAAACTACACCTCATAATTTGTCCAAATTTAGAGGTTATTAATAGGTCATTGTGGAAAAGTAAACCATGAGGATCCAGAAACACTATATTAATATCAAGTGCCACTTTCTTTTTTGTGTGTGTAATCACTTTAAAAGTAGAATAACATACCTTCCTTTCCCTGTAATAATATATCCTTCTTTCTCAAGTCTCTTTATTAATGACTCAGCTACACAATATTCCACTTTCAGATCCTTGGCCAATGTGGATACCTGAACAGTTTTCAGTTTGGTGCATGCTAAAAGTGTACGGCGCCATATGCAGAGGGCCTATAATAATATATTATTATATTATTAAAATAAAATTTAAAAAACTAAAAAATTGTAGTCTAAATACAATATGAAAATGATAAACTGAATAATAAAATGTGTGTGGGGGAGAGATGGGGAGGAGAAAGAGTTAAGAAAATTGAAATAAAAAAATAATAAATAAATAAATAAAAATTCCAAACTAACAGGAAAAGAGCTACGTAACACTGTGCTGATACAGTGGCACCTAGCCTTTTGTCTCTCATAGCTGTTTAAATGACAATAACCACCAAGGAAAGCAGTTTTTTTAAGTCAATTTTTTTTTTCCTTATTATTTCTACAACCAAAGTATCTATTTTTTCAAAAATTGATTTAATTTAAGAATTAATTTAGCATAACACCAGGATAAAATACTAATAAAAATAAAATTGAACTATTTTACTATATTTGAATTATTTTAATACACTGAACTATTTTGATACATTCTACTTCAAATATGAAAGAATGAAAAGAAATGCTAAAATAGATACACTAAAACAAAGGTAAAATTAATGCCAATACTAAACTAAATAGTAAATTAGTATTGTAATAGCAAAAGAATGCAAACATCATAACTTATATAGTATAAAAAAACAAGCAAAAATATAAAATGAAACCGACGTGTAATTTATTCATTTCTTTAATCTCTTTCATCTAAGTATTCATCCAATCCCACTTTAAATTTACATTAACCTTCCATTTTCACAACAGGAAGTTAATGGAGGTTTATTCCAGCTAATTGCTCTTTGGCTAAATGCAAATTTTCTCATATTTAGCCTGTGAATTATCACTTTTTAATTTAAACCTAACTGAATTGAAATATTTCAATATTTCAAATCATTTACTGTATAGATGACTGGTTCCCAAACATTGCAACTGAAGGGAACGGAACATAACTAATAGTAGTAGTAGTAGTGGCATGTGATGCAAGAAAACAAGTGTATGAGCTTATGCAGCATCAGCCAAAAAAAAAAAAAAAATCACACCATTCCCTCCAAATGCCTGTCCAGTTCCTCCTTAAATTTATTTAACCTATCAACTTCCACAACGACAGATGGAAGTTTGTTCCAGCAATTAACCACCCGCTAAAGGCAAATTTCTGCACATCTATTCGGGGGCTCACATCTGGTGAGTATGGGCTTGGCACACCCAGAGTCCTGACCTGGATATCATCATTCTTCTCTTTCTTGGTGATTCCCTTCTACTTTTGACTCTCTCTCTCTCTAAGGGTAACTTGGGAATTTTTTTTCCTGGTGCAACATAAGCCTCAGGCTTCCTTGCACCATATGGCTATTAATAATAATAATAATAATAATAATAATAATAATAACATCTGTCTTTTTTTAATTTGGATTTATGCCCCCTTAGGTTCATAATCTGAACAAGAGGAAGGATCCCATCAGAATTCAGCATGCTCAACCCATTCAAGGCCTTATACACCTCAATCAGATCACTGTGCAGGTACCTAGTCTCCAGCCACTGCAATTTGCAGAACTTAAGCCTCTTTGGTTAAGTCTTCATTCCCCTCACCAATTTTGTTGCCCTTCTCTGTACACGCTCAAGCAAATCTACATCATTCCTAAAATGAGGCCTCCAGACCTGTACGCAGTACTCAAGGCATGGCCTGACCATTGCCTTATACAGAGGGACAATCACCTTTTCCCTGCTAGCAAAATTCTTATATATCATTGACAAAACCCTATGACCTGGCCTGGCAGCCTGTCTGCATTGCTCAGAAAACTTCATATCTGACTGCACAATTACTCCCAGGTCT
Organism: Mastigoproctus giganteus; assembly: GCF_048544385.1. Lineage (NCBI taxonomy): Eukaryota > Metazoa > Arthropoda > Arachnida > Uropygi > Thelyphonidae > Mastigoproctus > Mastigoproctus giganteus. The sequence continues at coordinate 110,410,536 of NC_143586.1, read as the reverse complement.
TTTTCATTTTCTACCACCTTAAGTGTAGTACCACACAGTTGGTACATTTCTCTCCAAATCTCTCTTTCACTCACTCCCTCTTTAAGAAGATCCCTTTATGCCCATAACCTATCTCTTTGCACTTCTCCATAAGTTTCTGCAATAATTTAAGCAATAAACATAAAATATCTTTTATTATGGTTATTGTTATTGTGATTTACATAGTATAACAATTAGATATGTTATAGAATATCTTAATTAAGCTTTGCTATTGAACTTAAGTTTACATAGTATATTAACATCAAGACCATATTGTACTGTGCATATTACAAGTTTGTACAAGTGTGTGCTCACAGGCTGGCTGACTAGCATGTTATGCAGGCTGCAAAGCTCAAGTTAATAGAGCATCAGCTGAAAAAAAAAAACCACTACCCACTTCAATCATCCATTGCCTCCAAGAATTTGTCTATGTCTTCCTTGAATTTATTCAAACTACCCACTTCCACAATGGATGGAAGTTTGTTCCAACAATCAATCATCTGCCGGCTGAAGGAAAACTTCCCTGCATCTATCCTGCAACCCTCCTATCTCAATTTGAATTTAGGCCCCTCATATTTGTAGTCTCAGCAAGAGGAAGCATTCCATTAACATTTAGCTTACTCAATCCATTAAAGGCATTAAAAATCTCAATCAGATATCCTCACAGGTGCTTCATCTCTGGATGCTGCAGTTTGCAGAATTCAAGCCTTTCTTGGTAAGAGTACCCATTAGTTCCCTTCATCAATCATGTTGTCCTCCTCTGCACTCATTCCAGCAGTTGCACATCCATCCATCCTAAAATGAGGCTTCCAGACCTGTATACCTATTCAAGATGCAGCCTAACTAACTTTGTATAAGAGGATAATTACTTCCTTATCCCTGCTAGCAAAGTTCCTGTATTTCATTGACAAAACCCCATGAGCTGTCCTGGCTGCCTGTCTACACTGCTCAGAGAGCTTTATATCTCAATGCACAATTACCACCCCCCCAAGGTCTTTTTCATTTTCTATTATGCTAAGTACAGTACACAGTTGGTATGTTAATCTAGGATAACAGGTACCCATATGCAGTACCTTGCATTTGTAAATGCTGATGTGCGATTTCTCAGCACATCAGCCTAATTTTTCTAGTTTTGTTGCAGTAGCTTGAGTTGATTACTGTCATCTGCCACCTGCCAACCTTTGTATCATCTGCAAACTTACACAATAAGCCTAATATACCTTCATCATTAGCAATAGCATTAGTAGAGGCATATGATGCAAGAAAGCAAGCTTATTCAGCATCAGCCAAAAAAAAAAAAAAACACACACACACCACACACATCAATATAATTAATAAATATTGAAAACAACAATAGGCCGAGCAATGAACCCTGGGTTGACTCCATTAATAACAATTGTTTCATGAAGAGCAGTGCTCATTGGTAATCACTCTCTGTCATCTCCTATTCAACCAATCCTTTATCCATAACAGTAACATGCCCTTAATGTCACATTGCTCCAGTCTGTACAGCAGTCTTAAATCCAAGAATATGATAAAATAATTTTTTGCATCCGATTCACTTGTTAATGCATCATAACTGCCCCTTCACAAATCCACGCTGTGATTGCAGTATAATTGCATTCTTCTGGATGGTTCAGCATTACTTCTTTAACCAGTGATTCCTTTACTCTCCTTGAAATAGATGTTAAGCTGAAGTCTGAAATTAAACAACCCTTCTAAGTACACGGTCGAAGTGAGAGGTCCTTTAGGCACTTCAGATCACCACAACTTGGTGGTTGTCTCTTCTCCAATGGAACCTTTATCTCATGGCTATTCCCAACCTCGTGTTGTTTGGCATTACAAGAATGCAAAATGGGATGACCTGCGAGACTTCTTTTCTTCTTTTCCTTGGTCGGATTACTGTTTCAAAACTTCTGATGTCAACATTTGCTCAGATCGTGTCAGTGAAATTATTCTTGCAGGAATGGAATCCTTTATCCCACACTCCACTTTAAAATTTTGTCCTTTATCTAAACCTTGGTTTTGCAATAAATGTGCTAAGGCTGTCCAAGAGAAGAATGTTGCATATTGTAATTGGCTTGTTTCTAATTCTTCAGTTTCATTTTCTGCCTACACCAAAGCTCGCAACAATTGTAAAGCAGTTATTAATCAGTCCAAACTAGAGTTTGAACAGGCTAAGAGCAGAAAACCTGCTTCTTGCCCTAATGGTAGCTGAGCATTCTGGTCTCTTGCCAAAGCTATTGGCCGCAACTTTTGCCCATCTCTGCTCCCACCTCTGTCCAAACCAGATGGTTCTGTTGTCACTTTAGCCAAGGATAAAGCTGACCTGCTAGCAGCCCATTTTTTTCCAGCTCATGTATTAATGATCTTGGTAAAACACCTCCCACCATTCCCAACACGCTCCATTCAATGCCTCCTGTGGTCTTCCGTCAAAAGGATATCAGAAGGATTTTGAAGAATCTTGATGGTAAGAAAGCTCCAGGTCCTGATGGTATTTCTCCACTTGTTCTCAAAACCTGTGCTCCTGAACTTACTCCTATTCTTTGCCGCCTTTTTTCACTTTCTTATTCCAAAGGTGTTTTTCCTTCTGCTTGGAAATTTGCTCATATCCAGCCAGTTCCTAAAAAGTGTGACAAATCCCTCCCATCCAATTATCGTCCCATTGCAATTACTTCTACTCTTTCTAAAGTAATGGAGAAATCAATTAACCGCCAACTCTTAAACTACCTATAAACCTTCCGTCTGATCAACGATCGCCAGTATGGATTCCGTCAGTGTCGATCCACTGGTGATATTCTGGCTTATGTTACCCATTTATGGACTAATTCAATGGAAAGGTTCGGTGAAACACAACTAGTTGCTCTCGACATCTCAAAGGCTTTTGATCGTGTTTGGCATAAAGGTCTTCTAAACAAGCTTCCATCTTATGGTTTGCCAACTGTTTTTCGTAATTGGCTATCCAGTTTTCTCTCTGATCGCTCACTGAGGGTGATGGTAGATGGCTCTCTGTCTTCTAACCTCTCCACTAATGCTGGTGTCCCCCAAGGTTCAATTCTTTCCCCCCCACTCTTTTTCTCTTGTATATCAATGACCTTCTTCCATTGACTGGAAATCTTATCCATAGTTTTGCCGATGATAGCACATTGCATTCAACTTTTCCATTTTGAGAAACCTTGTCCTGCTCAATCAGCTTCAACTTCTCGAAAATCTGCTACCAATTCCTTAAATGTCGATCTTTAAGGTCAATATTCCTTAAATGTCGACCTTAAACGTCGAATAAATGTCGTAATTCTCCAGTGGGGCAAAGACAACTTAGTTGATTTCAACCCTTCTAAAACTCAGTCTTGTCTTATATCTCGCAAAAAGGATTCTTCTGCTCCTATGCTTATGTTTAGTGACACACTGATTTCTAGGCAAAATGATATATCTCTTTTGGGGATTATCCTGACTTCTAATCTCTCTTGGCACAAGCACATTACAAATATTGCTTCCTCTGGATCTAAAAAACTTGGTTTTCTCTTTTGCTCTCGACGTTACTTTTCTTCCAAACAGCTACTCACTCTGTATAAATTGCAAATCCGCCCTGCCATGGAATACTGTTCCCACATCTGGGGTGGTGCCCCCAAAACCTCTCTCAGGCTTCTTGATTCCATTCAGAAGAGGGCAGTTAGGTTAATTAATGATTCATCTCTAACAGAGTCTCTCCACTCGCTTTCTCATAGACGCACTGTTTCTGCTGCATGCCTCTTCTACAGATACTTCCATGGGCACTGTTCTTCTGAATTGGCTTCTATAATTCCCGCTCTCTCTCTTTCAAAACAGTCTGAACACGTGCCGCCACCAGCCAACATCCATTTATTGTTCAACTTCAAACCCACAGAACCAACTTTTCATCTTCCTCATTTATTCATTCAACTGCCATTTTCTGGAACAACCTTCCTTCATACGTATTTCCTGAAAATTACAATCTACAGAAGTTCAAGTCCAATGTCAACAAATATCTTCTTTCGTCTTCTCAACCTCCAACCCAAGCACGGTACTAAGTACTATAGGTTCTGATACCTCTCGTGTTTGGGGTTCACATAAAAAAAAAAAAAAAAAAATTACTCATGTCATCTTCTGTTTTCCTTTGTGAATTGGGGATACATTTGCATATGCCCAGTCCATAGGGACATTACATCCACTGAATTCAAGGATGCTCTCATAATACTAACCAACATGATTTTTACCTTCAAGAACTTAAAGTGTAGATTTCGAAAATCACCATTTTCGAAATCTACACTTTAATAGAGGAAATTATATTTTACCAAAATATGCCAATTTCATATAATCTAGCCAGTAATTAAGGACATACTGATTTATATTAAGAGATAAAAGCTAATTCTCTTAATTTTAGGAGAATTAGCTTTTATTCAGGCAATCAATTCAGGCCTCGGTTTTCTTGTGATAAACATAATCAGACTTCTACCTATGGTTTTTAGGTTCAAATTCTGATGCAACAATTTACAATTTGAAGAGAGCACACTTAGTGTTTTTGGTGAGGGTTTTTGTAGGCTGGGCCAAGTATTAACTGATTGTGACATGTTTTTATATTGTAAATCTATACATCAAACACAAACAGTCCCTCGAGAGTAGGAGAGTGCAGCCTTCCTATCACTTCACAAGATGTTGATTATCAGTCAGTAAGGTCAGGTAGTGAGGTACATTTATTCAAACAAGATGTTGTGCAATGATTTGGTTCAAGACTTAAATTTGCTGAAAGAACAAGCTGAACTGTTAGGTTCTAGGTTACAGCAGTGGAATATACTCACAGCAGGAACAAAGATTTCGGAAAAAAGACTTGAAAAGTTTTCGAAATTAGCATTAGTAGAGGAATTTGATGCAAGAAAGCAAGCTTATGCAGCATCAGCCAAAAAAAAAAAAAAAAAAAACCACTTCCACCCCCTCTGTTCGTTCAAAATACCTGTCCAGCTGAGCCTTCAACTTATTTAGGCTATCAACCTCCACCACAAGGGATGGAAGTCTGTTCCACCAACCAACCACCCGCTGGCTAAAGACAAATTTCCGCACGTCTATCCTACATCTGTCTTTCCTCAATTTGAATTTATGCCCTCTCAGATGATTTTTCTGAGCTAGAGGAAGAATCCCATCAGCATTGAGCATGCTTAAACCATTCAAGGCTTTATACACCTCTATCAGATCACCTCGCTGGTGCCTAGTCTCCAGACACTGCAATTTGCAAAACTTAAGCCTTTCTTCGTAAGAGCACCCCTTTGTTTCATTCACTAATCTTGTTGCCCTTCTCTGTACTCGCTCCAGCAGCTCCACATCCCTCATGAAATGAGGCCTCCAGACCTGTATACAGTACTCTAGGTGTGGCCTGACCATTGCCTTATACAATGGAATAATCACCTCCTTATCCCTGCTGGAAAAATTCCTGTATATCATTGACAATACTCCATGAGCTACTCTTGCAGCCCATCTGCACTGCTCAGAGAACTTCATATCTGCCTGCACAACCACCCCCAAGTCCCTTTCATTCTCTACCACTGTCAGTGTAGTACCACAGAGTTGATACGTTGCTCTGGGGTTGCTGTTACAAATATTTTGGTACAGACAACAACGTGTTTTTGCAAAGACATTATTGGACTTCTGAAAGAACTAGTTGTCGTGCATAAGTCAGGTGAATGGCATTTATTCATAGATGCCCCAAAATTAAGTTTAAAAGCAGTTTGCTTCAAAATTTCTGTCAGTTCCCGTGTTTCATTCAATAGGACTTAAAAAAAGTCATGAAAGTATGTCTAAGGTATTTTCCAAATGTTTACAAAATCCTGGTATTTTATAACATGTCTATTGTACTTGCAATACTTTTTTTTTTTTTTTTTTTTGATTTGGTAGTTGTTGGCGCATCAGCTTCTGTGGCCATATTGCACCTCCCAAGGTTTTTGCAGTACTTTGATCCAAGCCTGAGGCGGGAATCGAACCCATGACCTTTGGGTTGCCGGGCAGGTACTTTACCCACTCGGCTAGCCCGGTCGGCACTTGCAATACAATACGAGGATTATGTGCAGTGATCTTAAGGTTATTGGTCTGCTTGTTGGTTTGCAGTGGGAGGGTTGCAAAATGTTGTTTTTTATATTTGTGGGACAGCTTTGCAACAGAAGAACATTATGCTGTGCAATATTAGGACAAGTGGGATGAGTTCATTCCAGAACAATGTAATGTAAAATATATTCCTTTAGACGCAATTAGCATTAGCAAAGGCACATGATGCAAGAAAGCAAGCTTATATAGCATCAGCCAAAAAAACAAAAAAAAACCCTTATTTCACCCATCCACTAACTCCAAATATTTGTCAAGTTCTGCCTTGAATCTATTTAAGCTATCAACTTCTACAATGACAGATCGAAGTTTGTTCCAGCAATCAACTACCCGCTGGTTAAAGGCAAACCTCCGCACATCTATCCTACAACCGTCTTTCCTCAATTTGAATTTATGCCCTCTCAGGCGATTATTCTGAGCAAGAAGAAGAATTCCATCAGCATAGAGCATGCTCAAACCATTCAGGGCTTTATACTCCTCAATCAGATCACCTCGCAGGTGCCTAGTCTCCAGACACTGTAATTTGCAAAACTTAAACCTTTCTTCGTAAGAGCAACCCTTTGTTCCATTCACTAATCTTGTTGCCCTTCTCTGTACTCATTCCAACAGCTCTACATCCTTCTTAAAATGAGGCCTCCAGACCTGTACACAGTACTCAAGGTGTAACCTGACCATTGCTTTAGAAAAGACACCATGAGCTACTCTTGCAGACCGTCTGCACTGCTCAGAAAACTTCATATCTGCCTGCACAATTACCCCCAGGTCCTCTTCATTCTCGACCACTGTCAGTGTGGTACCACAGAGTTGATACGTTACTCTGGGATTACTGCTTCCCATATGTAGTACTTTACATTTGTCAATGTTAAACTTCATTTGCCACCTCTCAGCCCATCTGCTCAACCTTTTTTCTAGATCCTGTTGCAGCAGCGTACTGTCATTAGTGTCATTAACAATCCGGCCGCCCTCGTATCGTCTGCAAACTTGGACATTAAGCCTGATATACTATCATCAATATCATTAATGAATACAGAAAACAACAATGGACCCAACACTGAACCCTGGGAGACTCCACTAATAACATTAGTTCACGAACAGCAGTGTCCATTGATTACCACTCTCTGTCTTCTCCCACTCAACCATCCCTTTATCCGTAGCAGCAATTTGCCTCCAATGCCACACTGCTCCAATTTGTGCAGCAATCTTCCATGTGCAACAGTATCAAAGGCTTTTCTAAGATCCAAATGTATGATATCAAAGTTATTCTTAGAATCCAGTTCCTTTGTGACTACATCATAGTATCCAATCAAATTAGTCAGACCAATCAAACAAGGTTCTTCTTCCATCCCTGCACATCAAACTTAGATTGATGAAATATTTTGTGAAGGGAATAGATAAAGAAGGTAACGGATTTGCATACTTGAGAAGTGTGTTTCCTAATTTAACATATGCCAAACTTAAGGAAGGAATTTTTGTATGTCTCCAAATTAGGAAACTCTCCTGAAAGATATGTTTGAAACCCAGTCACCAGTTAAAGAAGCATTGCAGGATCATTTAGACAAGACTGAAGCAATAATTCAGACACAGCATGGGTTTGTCAAAGGGAAGTTTTGTCTGACCAATTCAATTGGATACTATGATGTGGTCACAAAGGAACTTGATGCAAAAAATAATTTATATATGATATACTTGGATTTCAGAAAAGCTTTTGATACTGTTGCACATGGAAGACTACTGTACATATGGAGCAGTATGGCATTAAGGGCAAGTTGCTACAATGAATAAAAGGATGGTTGAGTGGGAGAAGGCAGAGAGTGGTAGTCATGGCGGTCACTGCTCTATGTGGACTAATGTTATTAGTGGTGTCCCTTGGGGTTCGATATTGGGCCCATTTTCGTTTTGTATATTTATCAAGATATATCAAGCTTAATGTCTAAGTTTGCAGATGGTACAAAGGTTGGCAGGGTTGCTAATAACAGTAATGACAGTATGCTGCTGCAACATGATCTGGAAAAGTTGGCTGGACAGGCTGAGAAGTGGCAAATGCAAAGTACTGCATATGGGTAACAGTAACCCCAGAGAAATGTACCAACTGGGTGTTGTTACACTCAGGGTAGTGGAGAATGAAAGAGACTTTGGGGTTATTGTGCAGTCAGATATGAAGTTTTATGAGCAGTGCAGACAGGCTGCCAGAGTATGTCATGGCGTCTTCTCAATGCTATATAAGAATTTTGTGGACAGGGATAAGGAGGTGATTATCCCCTTGTATAAGGCAATGGTCAGGCCACACCTTGAGTACTGTGTACAGGTCTGGAAGCCTCATTTTAGGAAGGATGTAGAGTTGCTAGAACGAGTACAGAGAAGGGCAACAAGACTGGTGAAGGGAACAAAGGGGTGCTCTTATGAAGAAAGGCTTAAGTTCTGCAACTTGTAGCTTCTGGAAACTAGGCAGCGGCGAGGTCATCTGATTGAAGTGTATAAGGCCTTGAATGGATTGAGCAGGCTTAATGCTGATGGGATTCTTCCTCTTGCTCAGATTACTTATTATTATTATTAGCTATAGGGTGCAAGGAAGCCTGAGGCTTATGCTGCACCAGCCAAAAAAAAAATTCCCCGAATTACCCTGATAGAGAGAGAGAGAGAATTTACTTGAGTGCTACAAAAACGTAAGTTGTCAAATGCCATTGAAAATTCATTTTCTTCATTCTCATCTCGAAATTTTCCATGTAAATCTGAAAGATGCAAGTTTTTTTTTTTTTTTTTTTTTTATGAAAACCCCGAACAGGAGAGGTATTAGAACCTATAGTACTTAGTATGGTGCTTGGGTTGGAAGTTGAGAAGACAAAAGAAGATATCTTTTGACATTAGACTTAAACTTCTGTAGACTGAAATTTTCAGGAAACACGTACGAAGGAAAGTTGTTCCAGAAAACGGCAGTAGAATGAATAAACGAGGAAGATGAAAAGTTGGTGCTGCGAGTTCGAAGTTGGACAGTAAATGGATGCTGGCTGGTGGTGGCACATGTTCAAACTGTTTTGAAAGAGAGAGCAGGAATTATCGAAGCCAATTCAGAAGAACAGTGCCCATGGAAGTATCTGTAGAAAAGGTATGCAGCAGAAACAGTACATCTATCACAAGTGAGTGAACAGACTGTTAGAGAGGAGTCGTTAATTAACCTAACTGCCCTCCTCTGAATGGAATCTAGAAGCCTGAGAGAGGTTTTGGGGGCACAGCCCCAGATGTGATAACAATATTCTATGGTAGGCGGATTTGCGATTTGTACAGAGTGAACAGCTGTTTGGAAGAAAAGTAACACTTGAGAGCGAAAGAGAAAACCAAGTTTTTTAGATGCAGAGGAAGCAGTATTTGTAATGTGCTTGTGCCAAGAGAGATTAGAAGTCAGGGTAATCCCCAAACGAGATATATAATTTTTCCTAGAAATCGGAGTGTCACCAAAGATAAGCATAGGAGCAGAAGAATCCTTTTTGCGAGATATAAGACAAGGCTGAGTTTTAGAAGGATTGAAATCAACTAAGTTGTCTTTGCCCCACTGGAGAATTACCCGGAGATTCGCATTTAAGTAATTGGTAGTGGATATTCGAGAAGTTGAAGCTGATTGAGCAGGACAAGGTTTCTCAAAATGGAAAGTGGAATGCAATGTGCTATCATCGGCAAAACTATGGATAGGATTTCCAGTCAATGGAAGAAGGTCATTAATATATAAGAGGAAAAGAGTGGGGGAAAGAACTGAACCTTTGGGGACACCAGCATTAGTGGAGAAGTTAGAAGGCAGAAAGCCATCTACCATCACCCTCAGTGAGCGATCAGAGAGAAAACTGGATAACCAATTACAAAAAACAGTTGGCAAACCATAAGATGGAAGCTTGTTTAGAAGGCCTTTATGCCAAACTCGATCGAAAGCCTTTGAGATGTCAAGAGCACGTGTTTCACCGAACTTTTCCATTGAATTTGTCCATAAATGCATAACATAATTCAGAATATTACCAGTGGATCGACACTGACAGAATCCATACTGGTGAACATTGATCAGACAGAAGGTTTCTAGGTAGTTTAAGAGTTGGTGGTTAATTGATTTTTCCATTACTTTAGAAAGAGTAGAAATAATTGCAATGGGACGATAATTGGATGGGAAGGATTTTCACACTTTTTAGGAACTAGCTGGATATGAGCAAATTTCCAAGCAGAAGGAAAAACACCTTCGGAATAAGAAAGTGAAAAAGGGTGGCAAAGAACAGGAGTAAGTTCAAGAGTACAGGTTTTCAGAACAAGTAGAGAGATACCATCAGAACCTGGCCATTTCTTAGCATCAAGATTCATCAAAATCCTTCTGACATCCTTTTGACGGAAGACCACAGGACACATTGAAACGAGTGTGTTGGGAATGATGGGAGTTGTTTTACCAAGATCATTAATACATGAGTTGGAAGAAAAACGGGATGCTAGCAGATTAGCTTTATCCTTGGCTGAAGTGGCAACAGAACCATCTGGTTTGGACAGAGGTCGGAGCAGAGATGGGCAAAAATTGAAGCCAATAGCTTTGGCAAGAGACCAGAATGTTCGGCTACCATTAGGGCAAGAAGCAAGTTTTCTACTCTTAGCCTGTTCAAAATCTATTCTGGACTGATTAATAACTGCTTTACAATTGTTGTGAGCTCTGGTGTAGGCAGAAAATGAAACTGAAGAATTAGACACAAGCCAAATATGATATGCAACGTTCTTCTCTTGAACAGCCTTAGCACATTTATTGGAAAACCAAGGTTTAGATAAAGGACAAGATTTTAATGTGGAGTGTGGGATAAAGGATTCCATTCCTGCAAGAATAATTTCACTGACACAATCTGAGCAAACGTTGACATCAGAAGTTTTGAAACAGTAATCTGACCAAGGAAAAGAAGAAAAGAAATCTTGCAGGTTATCCTATTTTGCATTCCTGTAATGTGAAACAATATGAGGTTGGGAATAGCCATGAGATAAAGGCTCCATTGGAGAAGAGACAATCACCAAGTTGCGATCTGAGGTGCCTAAATGACCACTCACTTCGACCGTGTACTTAGAAGGGTTGTTTGTGAGAAAAAGATAAAGCGTGTTGGCTGTATGGTTAAGATTGTCCAGTATTCTTGTAGGTAAATGAACAATCTGTTCAAGGTCAAACAAAAGCCTCAGCATCTTGACCAGCTGGGTTGGTGTGATTAGAAAACGGAAGCGAGCTAGAGTTGTGAACATTAAAATCACCAAGGAAAATTACCTCACTGTTAGGAAAGTTGGACTGAAGAAAGTCAAGTTGCAAAGAGAGAAAGTCAAAGAGCTCCAAGTGTATAGTGGTGTTGGGAGAACGGTAGAGACAACAGATGAATTTAACACAATGAGGTAGAGAGATTTTAAGCCAGAGAAGATCAAAGAGAGGAGATTCCAAATTGCCAAGTCTCTGACAGGGAATATCGGAATGAGCATAGGCACAAGTACCACTCTTGATGCCAAAGGAATCATATAGCAAATAATTTGGGCAACTGAGATCAGCAGTAGTTGAATCAACTGATAACTGAGATTCTGTCAGAAAAAGTACATGGGGTTTAGCAGACTGCAAGTGGAAATGGACATCGTTGAGATTAGAATTGAGACCATGTATATTTGTGAAATGAATTAGGAAGCGTTTGTGAGGTTTAGATCTTTTCACAGATAAGCTTACTCTATTAGTTTGAGAATTCATGGTGTATTCAGTTGTAAGAAAATGTGGGGGGGGGGGCATGCTGTAGAAGTGATGAACAAGGGGAGCAGTTTCATCAAGATATTTTCACAATGAAAAAGTGCTACCAAGGTCACTGGTATCTTGTAATGATGGGGGATTACTGCTGGTTCCTTGTAAGGGAAAGTAAGCAGGAATACAAAAGAAATTCCCTTAGTAGCAAACATTTTTAAGGACAATTACAGGTATGCTGATTATATAGTATTGAAATATAACAATTTCACAGTGATATTTATGATATTTTTTCAGAAGTTATATGAGTTATAGAGAACGTATAATTTTTTTTACATTTGTGTTTCAAACTTGAATTATATGTATATATCCCTTTATTTTAACGTTTAATGGTACATCTTTTGATGTAGGCATGATAGAGACATTTTATGGTGATTTTCGGAATCAGCATGTTTATTTCCTCCAGAATCACATATTTTCATTGTATGACAAAAAATGTGGTTAGTGTGATTATGGCTAAGGGTTTGCTTACCTCCTTGCTGCCTTCCTTAACATAACTGTATAGATCCCATACACCCCAGGCATCTTTCTTATGTTTAGCTTCAACAATTTCTCTTCCACTTTCCTTTTGATTATCACAAAACCATATATATCCCCATTACAGTTTGATAAACTTCTGGCTTTCCCTTCTTGCCTATCATAATGAGCTTGCATCCAAATCTCCAGGTTCATTTTCCACCTACACCAAAGCTCATAACAATTGTAAAGCCGCCATTAATTGGATCAAACGACATTTTGAACAGGCTAAAAGTAGAAAACTTGCCTCTTGTCCAAATGGTAGTCGAGTATTCTGGTCTCTTTCAAAAGCTATTCCAAAATTTTTGTCAATCTCTACTCCCACCTTTGTTAAAACCTAAAGGTTCTACTGCCACCTATTGTCATCATCATCATCAGCCATTTTCAATCCTTTGGTGTCCGCAACCGTTTTAATTATTATTAAAAGTAGCCCGTTACCATGAAAAGGTTGGCAACCCCTGTTCTAATACTTTTTGTGTTTGGGGTTTTACAATATATATATTAAAAGGTTGCTCTTACGAGGAAAGGCTTCTGTTCTGCAGCTGCAACATCTAGAGACTAGTTTGTTTTTTGTTATTTGGTTTTTAGGATTGTTGTTTGTTGTTTGGTTTTTTTTTAGGAGCATTAGCAACTAAGGCCATATTGCTCCGGGATATGCGGTGGTCATTCCCTGACCTTTCCACATCCTCCGCATTTGGTTGGTTTTTAGGAGCATTAGCAACTAAGGCCATATTGCTTCAGGGATATGCGGTGGTCATTCCCTGACCTTTCCACATCCTCTGTATTTGGTGGTGATGGGCTCGAACCCCGGTCTAATCAAGACGCGTGTGCTATGCTATGCACTGCTGCTCCTTCCCACCTGGCTACGGAGGTGCCTCTAGAGACTAGTACCTATGAGGAGATCTGGCTGATGTGTTTAAAGCTCTGAAGGGATTGAGTAAGCTCAATGCAGAGTACGTAATGTATGTATTAATTTACACACACACACACACACTCTTGAGGATATAAATTCAAACTGAGGAATGATGGTTGGGGGATAAATGTGCATGTGCTCAAATTCACCTTCAGCCAGCAGGTAGTTGATTGTGTTAAGAAACTTCCATCTGTTGTTGTGGAAGTGGGTAGTTAGAAAAAATTCAAATTTTTGGAGGGAATGGACAAGTGTTGTAGAACATTTTTTTTTTTTTTTTTTTTTTACTGATGCTGTATAGCCTTGCTATTTTGCATCATCTGCCACTACTAATACTAATATCACAGTAATGCCTGATCATTTACATTGGTCTGTTACTTGCTGGTAATATACAGATATATATGAAATTTAGGATCTAAATGCATTTTTCAACATCTGAAACAATATATATATATATATATATATATATATATATATATATATATATATATATATGAGCCACTCAGAGACCAAACTGATCAATTCCATTTTCTGTAATTTTCTCAATTTTAGTACCAGAGCACATGATTAGTGCTTAAATTTTCAGAAACCAAATGATTAACCTCGATAATTCTATTTATCACAATAAGATGGCAGAACCATGTATGGCTTCTGAATACCAGTTAATATATTTCAGAAGCCATTTCAATTAACTCCAGTTTGGTGACAACAGTTGCCCATAATTGAGGTTATTGTGAAGTGTTAAACAAACAAGACACATCATATTAATTATAAAAGTACACTGTTTTATAAAAGAAACAAAATTTATGGGTGTAAAATAAAGATGGAAAATAATTATTATTGTAACATGCAGAGTAATGAATCAGACAGTGATCCTCCAATACTCGGAAACCTGAATTCAAGGAAAGTTTTTGTATTTATTCAGATTCATTGTCAGATTCAAACAAGGAAAATATTGCCCATAATATTGCCCAGCTACTGAAACAAATCATTCAAATACTGGATGGAAATGGAGCTGGAATCCTGACAAATGGGCTTGAAATATTCAGAACCATAAAAGACTACCAGGTATGAAGTACAAAAATAGGAATGGACATTTAATGCCTGCAAAAAAATTTCAAGATAAACCAGGTCAGTGTGCTCAGAAATGTAATCAAAATATCACTTCTGATCAAAGAGAACAAGCCATGAGGGCATTTTACAACTTGGAGAGTCAAGTTAAACAAAATATTTTTATACAAGGTTCTATTAGGATTGCAACAATAAAAAGACATTGTTCCAAAGATAACGCCAGGAAATCAAGATCTCATTCTTTCACATTTTATTTTCGACAAAACGGGCAGGATGTTCGTGTTTGCAAGAAGTATTTTAGGGACACCTATCAGATAAGTGACGGACGAATATACAATTGTCATTGTATATTGTCATATACAACTGCACGAAACTTCATCAAAAGATGAAGTTTCGTGCAGCAGTCACCATGTTCCAGGCAATAAAATTGATGACTCACATGTCATAAAACATATAAATTCGTTTCCAACTTATGTTGTTGTTGTTGTTGTTTGGTTTTTAGGAGCATTAGCAACTAAGACCATATTGCTCCGGGAATATGCGGTGGTCATTCCCTGACCTTTCCGCATCCTCCGTATTTGGTGGTGACGGGCTCGAACACCGGTCTAATCAAGAAGCGTGTGCTACGCACTGCTGCTCCTTCCCACCTGGCTACGGAGGCGCCTTTCCAACTTATACCAATCACTATACAAGGGCTCATAATCCTAGGCGACAATATTTGAATCCAGATCTTAATATTAAGAAAATGTATGAACTCTATGTCGCACAATGTGAAATAGAAGAAATAACAACAGTGAAAGAAAAATATTATTACAACATATTTTCCACTAAATTCAATCTGTATTTTAAGTAACCTTCCAAGGTTGCTTAAAATGCAAAATTAAAATTACAGGATTATCAGTCAACTGGCTGAATATGCAATGGATTAAATTAGAGAGGTTGAAACCACAAATTATACAATTCAAATTCAAGTTTAACAAAGATATAGAGTTTGATTCAATAAATATTATAAAATCCCAAGCAGGTAGACCATTGATACTGAAAATCATAGACCAGCCCTTGTTATATCCTTCTGGTAGATCTGTAACAAAAGAAAAGAGAAAAGACATGATGGACCTAATGAAATACATTCCTCCCATTAAACATGACTAAGGCAAACTTCTGCACATCTATTCTACAACTGTCTTTCCTCAATTTGAATCTATGCCCCTCAGGTTCTTAATCTCAGTAAGTGGAAGTATCCTGTCAGCATTGAGCCTGCTCTACGTCAAACCATTCAAGGCCTTATACACCTGAATCAGATCACCTCGTAGGTGCCTAGTCTCCAGATACTGCAACTTGCAGAACTTAAGCCTTTCTTCGTAAGCACACCCCTTTGCTCTGGCAATTCTACATCCTTCCTAAAATGAGGCCTCCAGACCTGTACACAGTACTCAAGGTGTGGCCAGACCATTGCCTTATACAAAGGGATAATCCCCTTGTCTCTAGCAAAATTCCTATATATCATTGACAAAACTCCATGACCTGCTTTGACAGCCTGCCTGCACTGCTCAGAGAACTTCATATCTGACTGCACAATTACCCCCAGGTTGTTGTTGTTGTTTTTATTATTATTTTTGGTGGAAAGGCTGCGCAGGCCATACTCTGCCTATCAGTGATGTGGAAGATACTCATGATGACTATTATGCAAACAGTCAGAAATGATCATATAAGTTTATCTGTTTGAGAAAGGAGAAAAATTCTATGGGGTTGCCATTGGTAACCTATGATATGACAGAGATTAAAAGATTCTGTAAAATTAGGAAGAAAACTGAATGAGAGTTGCCGGACATGTGAGTACAAGGTGCATTCAACAAGAATGTGCTTCATTGTGAGTTGAGAATTGCAGTGTGTACACTGTGGAGGATCACTGCCTGTGAGGAGAAATAGGTGAGTAATGTGACTGTAACCAATTCTTGCTATGGCTAGGATTACTTCTTCCTTTCTGTTTTTCTGGAAGCTAGAGGCACATAACTGTGGGAACAATATCCATTGTTCCTTACATATTCTTCGTATATTAGATTGTATTCAACATATGGAACGAGAGAACATGATGAATCTAAATTAGATGGATATTTGGCGGCATAGTCTGCACATTCATTTCCAGATATCCCAGTGTGGCCTGGGATCCAGCAAAAGATGACTACTAGCTGGCATTCCTGAATATGTATCAACATACTTCTTATAGTTTATATTAAAGGATTCATTGGTAAGGAGGTGTTTTGTAAAGCTAAAAGTGAACTCTGCGAGTCCGTATATATTATATTCTTTTTGATGGACAGATGGAGAATATTTTCTAGGGCAAGCTTGATGGCAAATAACTCAGTCGTATAACTGCTGATTCAGTGGGAAGTGATACAGAGATGGTGTTAAAAGGGAAAACTACTGCAGCTCCTACTCCACTATCAGACTTTAGTGGAGTAGGTGCTGAAATATCCGTCAGTATATATTTTTGTAAAAAGAGGATAATTCTCTGTGTGAGCAGTATGGAGTTGTTATATATTGATATTTGCAAGGGAATGTTTTCCCCATTTTAGGAAATAATTTTCGCAGGATGGTTTAATATAGGACCATGGGGGAACTGGACAGTTTGGATCTTGGAGGACATTTTTCAAGGTGTGCATTCTTCGTATATTAGATTGTATTCAACATATGGAACGAGAGAACATGATGAATCTAAATTAGATGGATATTTGGCGGCATAGTCTGCACATTCATTTCCAGATATCCCAGTAATCTGATACCAGTAGGCTAAACTTGCTGGGTTTATTTCTATGGAACATTTTAACTGTGGATCACTAAGTATAGGCCAAATGGGATGGGTAGGCATGCTTCTAATTTTAGCTGCATATTTCAGAAGTAACACCTTTCTTCTGAGACAGAGTGGAACTTCATGGGCTTCAATATAAACACTTTGTAGTGGCGATGTTCTATATGCACCTGTAGCAATTCTGAAGGCAAAATATTGAATAGGAGAAAGCATGTTAGTATGCTCTCCCTGATAGAGTCATACACTGGGGCACCATAATCAAGACAAGACCTAATTAGAGTTCTATAAAATTGAAACAGGGTATAGCGGTCTGCACCCCATGTTGTCGAAGAAAGAACTTTGAGTATATTCACGTTTTTCCTGGCAAGTAGTCCACAGATATTTGACATGGTCTAAGAAATTAAGCTTGCTGTCAAAAATCAGGCCGAGGAAGCAAATACTTTTCATAACTGATATAGGATGATTTGTTAAGTGTCAGGATGCATCTTTCATTTGTTGCAAAAATTAATGACACTAGATTTCTGATGTGATAGTCAGTATCCATTTTGTGTCATCCATAGCTCAATATTGTTGTGAGGTTTGTAGTTGCCTTTTGATGAAGTTCATATTCTGTGAACTCCAGAAAACAGCCAGGTTATTGGCACAGAGATATGAGTTTACAGGGTTGGGTATACATTTGGTTATATTATTTATTCTTATTGCAAATAAGGTAGAACTGGGCCTTGTGGCTCCTTCCTTTTGTCTATAGATTTATGAGAGGACTTGCCAATAGCGGACTTGAAAAGTTCTATGCTGAAGGAAGTTTTGTATGAAATATGGTAAGTGACCTCTCAGGTCAAGGGAATGAAGGTCTTTCAGGATGCCAAAACGCCAAGTGGTGTCAAAGGCCTTCTCTATGTCAAGGCATACCATAACGAGGTGCGCATTTCGGATAAACGCATTCTTGATGTTTGTTTCAGTTTTGACCACGAGATCCAGGATTGATCGATTTTTTCTGAAACCAAATTGATTATAAGAGATTAGATATTTGGAATCAAGATACCAGGCCAGTCAGCGATGCATAATTTTTTCCAGGGTTTTATTTAAGCAACTGGTAAGAGAAATAGATCTATAGTTGTGATGTTGTTGTTGTTATTTGGTTTTTAGGAGCATTAGCAACTAAGGCCATATTGCTCCGGGGATATGCAGTGGTCATTCCCTGACCTTTCCACATCCTCCATATTTGGTGGTCACGGGCTCAAACCCTGGCCTAATCAAGACGCGTGTGCTACGCACTGCTGCTCCTGCCCACCTAGCTACGGAGGCGCCCTATAGTTGTGAGAGATAGAGTGATCTTTCCCTGGTTTGGGAATTGCTAGTACACAGGAGAGATGCCAGCATGTGGGGAATGAATGTTCAATGAAAATACGATTGTAGAAAGTAAGCAGCAAGGATAATGATTTGTTATCTAAGTGTTTAAGTATTATATAATATACTCCATCTGGACCAGCAGCACTGTTCTTTGAAGTATATATAGCTTCTTGAAGTTCAAGCATAGTAAGTGGCCAATTGTATGATAAACAAGATGTAGTTTTGAAGTTCAACCGAGATTTTTCAGCCGAAGCTTTAAACTTCTGAAATGACTGGTCGTATGCAGTCAAGGCAGACAATTGCGAGAATACAGACCCTAAGGCATTTGCAATTTCTGCAGGAGTACACAACTCTTGTCCATTCCAGTTAAAAATTGGGGGGTTAAAGGAGGAAATTTACCATTTAGTCATTTTATTTTTCTACATATTATTCTACAGTCTGTATTTTTATTAATTGAATTTGCAAATCGGACCCAGGAGTTTCTTTTTGCTTTCTTCCTGATATGGCAAGCATTAGTTCTGAGTTTCTTATAATTTATAAGATTATTGGTAGTAGGATATTTGTGGAATAAATTCCAAGCTTGGTTTTTTTTCCTTTTTTGGCACTGTTACAATTCTCATTCCATCAATAATTTATGGATCTACGGGAGCTGGACTGTGACCGTAGGATGGCAACAGATGCAGCTGCTAGTATTTGTTTAGTAATATGGCTGGTACCTATGTCAATTGGATGAGATTCAATGATCTGATTATCAAAGGATACATGATAAGCGTACTTTGCCCAATCAGCCTTGAAAAATTTCCATTTCATAATGTTTTCTGAAGTTACAGGGTTTGAAGTTTGAATTTTACAGATTAGTGGATAGTGTTCACTGTTGAGCGGATCATTAAAGAGCTGTCCACTCAATACAAGGAAAGAGAATCAGAGAGAAGATAGATAGATCTATTGAAGAGACTGTTCCTGTTCGGAGACAGATATAAGCTGGTGAACCAGTATCTAGGATGGTTAAATTTTGCCTGTCAATGAGCATTTCAATGAGATGCCCTCGTCCATCTCCATTGGGAGAGCCCCACAACGGATGGTGTCCATTGAAGTCACCCAATAAAAAGAAAGGGGTTGGCAACTGCAGAATTAAATCTTTAAGTTCATGAATAGTACAAGGCTGACTGGGCAGCAGATAGATTGAAACAAGCGTTATTATTATTATTAAAAGGCTTATGCTGCAGCAGCCAAAACAAAATTTCCCTGAGTTACCCTGAGAGTGAGTGTGAGAGAGAGAGAGAGAGAGAGAGAGAGAGAGAGAGAGAAGAATGATGATATCCAGCTCAGGACCCTGGGTGTGCCAAGCCCATACTCAACAGACACGAGCCCCTGACTCCAATTGCTATTTGCATAACAACAGTTTCAATAGAGGTTTGCAGAGGAATACGTTTGCAAGGGACTTGTGAATCTATGAGAATAGCAACCCCACCATGGGCTTTATTTGTAAGAATTGATCTCTCTCGATCAATTTTTGATCGAGAGAGAGAGAGAGAGAGAGATACCTAAGGAGTTAAATATGTCTCCTGTAAACAGATGCCAACTGGATTATGACATTTAATTATTTCCTGGATGTCATCAATATTGCTACGAAAGCATCTACAATTCCATTGGACTACGTTGTTCATTGTTTAGATTTAGATAAAGTAGCTGAATCTGTCTGTTTTTTAAAAGTCTGTTTGACGCGGTCACATTTAATTTTATCTTTTTTTTTGGAAAATTGGTCACGTGTCTATTTCATCCTCTGGATGGATCTCCAGAATGGTTTCTGTTTCATCTTGACTGGGAATTTCATTGGTATCCATAAGGATGGAGTCAACCGGCTGTTTGCTAACGGGATCAGACTTCTCTGCTTGAACAGGTCTTACAGGAGCTGCATGGGCAGCAGGTGTGGTGACGTGTGTTGTTAGCCCTGCTTGAAATATGTTGCTTTGATGATTGTGGTACAGAAGAGAGCAAGGATCAAGCCCATTCAGAATTGGAGATGTTTGGTGGAATTGATGTATCAGTTTGGACTGATACTGAATGAAATTTTTTAGAGGCTTTGGCATATGTACGTCTAGTCATCTGTAGTTGTAATTGCTTTCGTGCTTCTAGGAACAAGGCTTTCTTTTCTATTTTATACTTCTGGATTTTTTTTCTCGTATTTCCACTATTCACAATTTTTAGAGAAGGCTGGGTTATTGCCTTTACAATTCGGACAAAGCGAAGACTGGGCATTACAGTCAGCTTGGGTATGCTCTCTCGATCCACAGTTTGGACATACTAAGTCACCTCGACAGACTATTTATGAGTGTCCAAATTTCTGACACTTATAACATCTTATTAGGTTTGGAATATATGGGCAAATGCGACAATGCAAATACCCTGCTTTCACTGATGAAGGTAAGTTGGGTGTGACTTGAATACGTGTTAGTATGACGCTCCGAGTCGGAATGAGCTCGCCATCTTTTTTCATCATAATTCTTTTGGCCTGTATGACTTTCTGATCTTGTAGTTCCTGAATAATTTCTTCCTCTGAGACATTCATTAGGGCCCATTCTGAAATTATGCTTTTGGATGTATTAAGTGTGGCATGTTAGAGCTGGTGGTCTCTACAAGCAGGTCGCCAGATTTTAGTCATCTCACCATTTTTGGGGTACCAGCTACATTCTCAAGACAGTTTTGTATGAGAAATGGTGATAGATTGCCTAAGGGATGGTTTGTTAGTGAATGTAGAATCAGAAAACTTGGGTGTTCAATTCAAGGAGCATCTGTCCTCAGTCTCTTTGGTTTGGAGGAGTCACTATCAGGTTGATGCAAATCCATATGAATGGGATTTGCAGTCTTAATCGGTAGAAAATTGTCACATTCCATTTTTTGCTCCTTTTGGCCCTGGGAGTTTGCTTTATCACCCAGGTTTCCGGCCCAGGCATGGGGGGGGGAGAAGCAATGCCACTAGGTAGTAGTAGTGGTAGTGGCGGCATGTGATGCAAGAAAGCAAGTGTATGAGCTTATGCAGCATCAGCCAAAAAAAAAAAAAAAAAAATCACACCATTCCCCCCAAATGCCTGTCCAGTTCCTCCTTAAATTTATTTAACCTATGAACTTCCACAACAACAGGTGGAAGTTTGTTCCAGCAATTAACCACCCGCTGGCTAAAGGCAAATTTCCGCACATCTATTCTACATCTGTCTTTTCTTAACCATACTTTTATCGCGTCCCCATAACCCTAATTTTCAATCTCACTTGAAAATTGTCCCCCACTGAGAGAAACTGATAATTTCCATAATTTCTACTCAATTTAAAAAATTGAAACTCTCAGTATACATAAACAGAAGTATATTCTTTGATTTCCTACCTTTGGCGTTCAGCAAAAACTATTAATTCATTCGAAAACAGCAAAAATGTGAGACCACATATCAATTTATGAAATTACGAGAGCAAAAAATGACGGCAGACACGTTTTATCTTTTAACCGTTACTGCATTAGTCAAAATTCCCGCTTCATTTGTCTACAACAAATCAACAGATGCGGAGATATAATTGACTGGTCAAGCTTACGTCATTAGCGTTACCATGGTGATCCAAGGAGAAAATAAAAAAGTAAACAACTTTCGTGGAAAACAAACAGTTGAGCATCATTACTTGCGAACAATATTTTGCATGGCGCTTCACAACATTTTGCTTTACTGCTTTTCGTAATGGTTGTACGAAAGAATTGCAATCAATTGTTTTTGAAAAACTAAAATATCGCATTTCCTTTCTTCAATGTGTATTGTATCTACTAACAAAAAATCAAGGAAATTCATCTATTGTAAACCACAGCGGAAACGGAAGAAAAAAAAAAGTGCCGTAAAACTGACCACTACAATGCGCATTTCATAAAAAAAAAAAGTTTGCTTTATTGTAATTGTTTTCAGAGGACTAAATGGGAACAGCAGTTTCATGGATGTATATTTGATCATCTTACGAAATTTCAAAAAAAAATTTCTATTCATAGTTGCGTTATTAACTTTGAAAACTGATGTTGAAGGAACTTCGCATGCATCTCACCTGGTGTGCAAACGAAAAAAATACGCTACAAGTAATGCATTGTTTTCACAATCCATTACTCGTCTCGTAGTAACGGATTAGGAAATTGTAATTGTTACTGAATACTTCGATATTTCCTTGATATTCATTTGATACCATCAAAAAATTTCGAGGGAAAAATTGAATTTTCATTATCACACACGCCCCAAAAATTCACCATAAAGTGTCATGCGTTTGGATGCCTGAATTTCATTCTGAGCTGCAAATGTAATTTCACTTCTCTTGCACTGACAGAGTAGCTGTTTGCCAAAAGAAGGAAAACAGGGTTCATTTTCCTGAAATTTCCAGTTCCTTTCATTCACTTGTGGGGGGGGGGAACCCCTTAGGGTAGATTGTCAAAAGTCCAGAGCTGTAACTACTTTGAAGTGGTTACAGTACCTAACTTGGCAATGTTATTATGAATGAAATCCTGATCTTGGCCAATTTTATAAAAATAGTGTGATTATTATTTCTAAGTAAACAATATATTATATTATTATGATATCAAAGCAATTTATCAATACACAATCTTTCATGAATAAGGTTTATGTGCAGTGTATTCTTGTCCTGTGCAATTGAATTTCAATATTGCAAGTGAAAGTCTTGTTCTGCAGGTATGGTTGTTTCCTATTTCGCCTTACTGAGTTTGAACTGAAAAGGCAAGGCTTTCCAAGATCTGATTGTGTTCACTTTTTTTATTGTAGTACTTAATTTGTCTCTTGTTTATGAAATTATAATAGCTGTAATTTATTGATATTTTATGCAAATAAGAAAAAAATAAGTAAATTTCGGTTGTCATATTTTTAACATAGTAAAACCAAAGGAAGTTCAAATAATTATTTTTATTCTTATCATGATTGTTTATGAAATTATAATAGCTGTAATTTATTGATATTTTATGCAAATAAGAAAAAAAATAAGTAAATTTCGGTTGTCGTATTTTTAACACAGTAAAACCAAAGGAAGTTCAAATAATTATTTTTATTCGTATCATGATATTTTCATAGTTTGAAATTAATAAAAAAATATTATGAATTCTCAAGAACATAATAATTTTTGCAACTTTTCTAATTAGTTTCATCACAGATGCTGAAGTAGTAAAGACTGTTTCATCCCAGATGCTGAAGTAGTAATGACTCTGTTTCATCACAGATGCTGAAGTTGCAATGACTATTTCATCACAGATGCTGAAGTTGCAATGACTATTTCATCACAGATGCTGAAGTTGTAATGAATGTTTCATCACAGATGCCAAAGTTGTAATGAATGTTTCATCACAGATGCCGAAGTTGTAATGACTATTTCATCACAGATGCCGATGAATGTTTCGTCACAGATGCCGAAGTTGTAATGAATGTTTCATCACAGATGCCAAAGTAATAATGACTATTTCATCACAGATGCCGAAGTTGTAATGAATGTTTCATCACAGATGCCGAAGTTGTAATGAATGTTTCATCACAGATGCCGAAGTAATAATGACTGTTTCATCACAGATGCCGAGGTAATAATGACTATTTCATCACAGATGCCGAAGTTGTAATGAATGTTTCATCACAGATGCCAAAGTTCTCATAAGTCTATATCATCAAAGATGCCGAAGTTCTCATAAGTGATAACTTCAACTGATGAAAGAATAAAAGTAATAGTAATGATTGTAGGGAAATCTACAATTCCAGATTCTGTGGACTGTTATTAGATGCATAGGAACTGATAAATCAGCAAAAACCGTTGATGACGCTGAGTTTTGAGAAAGTGAACATATCACAGCAACACACACTGAAAGCGTGACTATATCGAAAAGAATAGTCACCAAATGAAGAAAAACTGCTGGCCTCCAAAATATTCACACAGCCCAGAACATTATATGTTGGAACCTCCGTAGCCAGGAGCAGTGCATAGCACACGCTTCTTGATTAGACCGGGGTTCGAGCCCGTGACCACCAAATATGGAGGATGCAAAAAGGTCAGGGACTGAGCACCGCATATCCCCAGAGCAATATGGCCTTAGTTGCTAATGCTCCTAAAAACCAAATAACAACATTATATGTCATCTGTCAGGTAAGAAGGCTGCAGCAAGAATGCCAATCACTAGAAGATTGTCCTTTCGATAATGCAATGTTAATCCATATAGTGATTCATACCAGATGTTGGAAGAACAGATGACGATGAAATTAGCTTTCTAACAAACTTTTTTAGGATTGTATTGTTCAGGAATTTAAAACTTGGAAAATATGTGGAATAATAATGGTTGGTTAGAAGTGACAGACTCAAAAGACAAAGAAACAGACCGATTAGCATGTATTTACAGATTTTTTTTGCCTTTGTTTTTAGATAGATGCCAAAGAAATTACATTGCGTTGGAATAGCCTGAAGATGAACAGCTAGTTTCGTTCAACGATAAACTTTCTTTTTTTTCTGCCGAATACATACCAGTAAAATAGCAAAATATGAACTGCATACTACATTATGCAAATATGATGATTCAATACACACTGAATATAGAGATTTATGTAGGAAGACAAAAGCCAAACAACTTTTCAAACATGTCTGGATGTGATGAATCAGCTTGTTTGCCCTATTGAAGAAACTAATCATAATATGCTCCTATGACGCTTGATTCTAGCGTTCTGTCTTTGACTACTAAAATGTTACGAGGAAACACTGTTTGTTGGTTCACTAAAAAAAAAAAAAAAAAAAAGAGAACTCCCAGATGAATATTACAAAAAAAACCAGAAATGTGGTCCTACACAACCCACTTTGACTGCTCTATAGATAGCAACAGTGGTGACAGTAGAAAAGCAGAAATTGCGCTTCAATATGAACTAATGTGGAATAGATCCATAGGATGAAATGTGAAAAACCAAATATGACCAATGGCATTTTTTTTAGGATTCTTGACATTTCAGGAATCAATGCCATAAACATCCTGTACAGCAAATATCCAGAAGTGAAAAATACACACAGAGAGCTTCTCATAGAGATTGGCATTAGTAGTGAAATCACACAACTCTAAAAAAGAGTTGCCATTCGGCCTCTGCCAAAACCGCTTCATGTCAAAGCTGCGCAACTATAGTTGCATCCAACTAAAAGAAGATTTCTGGGCCTTCTCAAGTAGTGGTGCACCAGGAAGAAAGAATAAAAATAAAGCCTTCTGCAACATGTTATTCCAACTAACCTGCAAGAAACACACCACCTCTGAAACAAATGTCTTATAAGAAGTGACCTGCAAAAAATGTTGTAGTAGTGACATATAAAAATTAAAATTACGGCATATATTTTATACTGTTTTATATTAGCATACATAGTTTTTGCATATTTTAATTAATTTTAATTTTTATTCATCACTACTTTCAACATATTCTGTAGGTATCTTCTTAGAACATGGTTTACAGATAGTCTCCGTGTGTTCCTTACAAACAGGTTGTAAACATACTTTGCAGAAATACCTTGTTTTACGGTCTTTCTTCCAGGGGCATTGATAACATCTTCGTTTATCAGGTGGACATCGTCGGGAAGGTCCAGGAATTTCTTCCGTGGGATCACAACTTAGTTTCGCAGCTTTCGCACGAAGAGATTTTGAAAGCATTACCATGGCCGCTCTTTTACGGAGCTGTGGATTCACTAAACGTTTGCCAATGTCTGCGAGAAACTCGCTTCGATGGTGTTTTACTTCTGGTTACTGTTACGGAAAATAGTCCAGGCATTTATTCCAGCAATGTCTAAAATCATAAAGAAAAGTACCATTGGCCACCTCCTGGTTTTTCGAGAAGTAGTGTACATTCCAAATATTTGATCAATGACATCAACTCCACCTTTGGTCATATTATAAAATGTAATAATTTCTGGCTTTCTTCTGTTGCCACTGTCAGGATCTATAGCATTGTCGTGATGCTTAGTTGATATTAGGACCACGTTTTTGTTTTTTTTTTGGAACGTAGGACACAATCGTGGTCTGATCTTGGAACGAGAACAAACTACTAGTCGGCTCGCGTCCCTTCACATTGACCAATTCAATGGGTAGTTCACGTTTATTTTTCCGAAGTGTGCCAACAAAAGTAATGTTTTTTGCTCGTAATTTAGAAGCCAAAGGCACACTAGAGAACCAATTGTCTGCCGTCATATTACGATTGGTTCCTTCGATTGGGCGAACAAGCCGCATCGCCACATCGAGGGATGAATTTGAAAGGGCATATGGCCCAGGAGGTTGTTTTCCCAGATAAACTTCCATATTCAACGCATAATTCATCTTTGCATCAGCTAATGTACATATTTTCAATCCATATTTTGCTGGCTTATTTGGCATGTACTGGCGGAATAAATATCTACCTCTGAATGCCACTAACTGTTCGTCTAAAGTGACATATTCCGAAAGTGTGTAAAATCTCTGGCATCTATCCAAAAACATGGAAAAAAATTCCCGAAATGCTGCAAATCGGTCTGTTTGTTTTCTTAGGGGTCTGTCATTCAAGCTATCGAACCTTATGACCCAAAGAAGGAACAAAAACCTCTTGTGGGACATAACGGCTGATAGCAACTCGGAACCTAAACCATCTTTACGCTACATATGTGCCGCGGTTAGTCTCCCAGCACCATTCAATCCTGATAGGATTAAAACTCCAATTAGAGCTCTCATTTCATTGTTATCTGTTCTTCTAGCATCCTTCTCCCTTGAGAAGTTGGAGGCAATACGTGAAATGAATTCATTAGTATATTTTACTATATGGGTTATCATTTCATTATCGAAAAATAATAAAAAACAATCAGCTGGTGATTTTGCATGCTTACCTGCGGCCTTCACACCTAGCAAGTGTGTAATAATGTTACATCGAGCTGTGCGAATGTTTTCACGAGGGGAAACTTTCCTCCACAGAGTGCATCTATCCTTCCCGATATAAGCTTCCACGTCTTCTTCCTGGTTTGTGCCAGTTGTGTCTTCATAATTTTGAATCATCTTTTATAAGAACGTTAGATGCGAGATGTGATGGCAATGCAAGTTTGAAATCATGTGAATAACCAGAGGGTTGCCACGAAACCACCCACAAAGTTCTCGCTTGTGCAGAACAAGAAATCTAGAAAATTGCTTGAGGGTAAAAAAAGATTAGCAACACTTTCTCTACAAGAAAGGGTTGCTAATCTTTTTTTACCCTCAAGCAATTTTCCAGATTTCTTATTCTGCGCAACACGAGAACTTTGTTTCGCGTTGCGCAAAAAAAAAAAAAATATATATACCACAAGGAACTCTCAGGTCAATAAAACGCATTTTGTATTTCTTGAGCTCACATGCAATATTTCCAGAGGGAATATTCATTAGTACGTGTTGATTGGACCACAAAGAACTTTCCCAATTTGGTATATATATATATATATATTTAGGCCAAAATGGATGTCAGATGAACTAATGAGGCATATGGCAGAGAAGAAAAATGCATGGGATACATACAAATTAACACATGACACAGAAGCCTATGATAGATACAAGTTGATATGCAACCAAGTTACAAAGGAGGTTAGGCAGGCAAAGGCAGATTACGAGAAATCCTTGGCAAGGGATGCAAAGAAAAACAGCAAAGAGTTCTTTACTTATGTAAACTCTAGAAGGAAGGGGATGAATCAGATTGGTCCACTTGATATTGATGGGTCAAGTTTTGATGATCCTGCTCAGGTAGCTAACAAATTAAATGAATATTTTGCATCGACATTCACACATGAGGAGTTATTCAGTGAGGGGAATGCCAGAGGTGTATTCAACTCTAGCAGTAAGCTACAGAATCTTGAAATAACTGGGAGTAAAGTGGAGGAGAAACTGTTGAAGATAAACACAAGAAAGGCACCCGGGGTGGATGGGATCTATCCAGTTATATTAAAGGAGGCAGCAAAGGAAGTAAGCAAACCCTTAGCCATAATTATGAGAGCTTCCTTGGACTCAGGGGAGGTACCCATAGACTGGAAATGTGCAAATGTGACCCCAATTCACAAAGGAGGATCAAAGGCTGACACAAGTAATTATAGACCTGTGAGCTTAACTTCTGTTCCAGGAAAATTAATGGAGGCACTGGTTAAAGAAGCACTGCAGGATCATTTAGACAAGACTTCAGTTATAGCTCAGACACAGCATGGTTTTGTTAAGGGGAAGTCTTGCCTGACCAACTTGATTGGATACTATGATGCAGTCACAAAAGAACTGGATGCAGGGAATAACTTTGATATTATATACTTGGATCTTAGAAAGGCTTTTGATACTGTTGCACATGGAAGACTGCTACACAAATTGGAGCAGTGTGACATTGGAGGCAAATTGCTGCTATGGATAAAGGGGTGGTTGAGGGGGAGAAGACAGAGAGTGGTAATCAATGGACACTGCTCATCGTGGACTGATGTTATTAGTGGAGTCCCTCAGGGATCAGTGTTGGGTCCATTATTGTTTTCTGTATTTATAAATGATATTGATGATGGTATATCGGGCTTAATGTCCAAGTTTGCAGACGATACAAAGGTTGGCAGGGTTGTCAAGGACACTACTGACACTATGCTGCTGCAACAGGATCTGGAAAGGTTGAGCAGATGGGCTGAGAGGTGGCAAATGAAGTTTAACATTGACAAATGTAAAGTACTACACATGGGAAACAGCAACCCCAGAGCAACGTATCAACTCTGTGGTACTACACTGACAGTGGTAGAGAATGAAAGGGACTTGGGGGTGGTTGTGCAGGCAGATATGAAGTTCTCTGAGCAGTGCAGACGGGCTGCAAGAGTAGCTCATGGAGTATTGTCAATGATATACAGGAATTTTTCCAGCAGGGATAAGGAGGTGATTATTCCATTGTATAAGGCGATGGTCAGGCCACACCTAGAGTACTGTATACAGGTCTGGAGGCCTCATTTCAAGAAGGATGTAGAGCTGCTGAAACGAGTACAGAGAAGGGCAACAAGATTAGTGAATGGAACAAAGGGGTGCTCTTACGAAGAAAGCTTAAGTTTTGCAAATTACAGTGTCTGGAGACTAGGCACCAGCGAGGTGATCTGATAGAGGTGTATAAAGCCTTGAATGGTTTAAGCATGCTCAATGCTGATGGGATTCTTCCTCTAGCTCAGAAAAATCACCTGAGAGGGCATAAATTCAAATTGAGGAAAGACAGATGTAGGATAGACGTGCGGAAATTTGCCTTTAGCCAGCGGGTGGTTGGTTGGCGGAACAGATTTCCATCCCTTGTGGTGGAGGTTGATAGCCTAAATAAGTTTAAGGCTCAGCTGGACAGGTATTTTGAACGAACAGAGGGGTGAAGTGGAAGTGGGTTTTTTTTTTTTTTTTTTTTGGTTGATGCTGCATAAGCTTGCTTTCTTGCATCAAATGCCTCTACTAATGCTAATGCTAATGCTAATATATAGAAGCTGAATATAAATTTCAAATATCGCTGTATAGCTTGTCCCTGGATGCAAATGACTACGGTAACTTTTGACTGACTGGATGTTTTTGCCTTTTACAGATATATTTTATTGGTTTTTGCTGTAAAATCAAACAGTCCTTTGTTGTTCCAAGTAATTCCGTATGTTCTGAGTACGGAAACGGCTTTTCCTTACAATTGTGTAAAAACTCTAACTTTCATCATCTGAACTCAACTTAGAAGACAAAAGGATGGTAAATTTATATTCCGGACGACTGCAAAGTCGGGGGATATTGAAGAAAGGAACGATATTTTTGTTTTTCAATACAGATAATCAAGCTTTTTTTTTTTATTTATTTATTTTTTTTTTGCATTTTTACTTTCTAACAATATTTGGCTTTACGTAAATTTCTGCTTGAACATTTTCTGTTCCTAATGTGTACTTGTCAATTACCCTTTTGAAATAGTGGCAAGTGAACTGCATTACACATTTCAAACATTGCTGTATAGCTGTCCTTGAATAAAAATGACTGCGGTTACTTTCCTTTGAGTGACCGCCTTGTACATATGTTTTATTGTGGACACTTCCTTCCATAGGAAAACATCGGTAGTCGTCCTTTTATTGTACCTAAAGTAATTCGTTATGTTGGCAGAAACCGTTTTTGCTCCTAATTGAAGTAACACTTTCGAATTTTGCCCAAGTCGATTTTCTGCACATATTGAAAATTAGAAGGGCAGTAAAAGAGTTGATAATTGGTGTCATTGATGGGCAGCATTCAGATGAATAAATTTTCGGTTTATACTCCAGATGACCCCACGGTCAGAGTTCCCGAAATAGAGAGAGAGAGAATACAAGAAACCGCACGGCATTTAGCAGTCATGGACTTGATTGTGTGAAATTGCTCGCCATAAACCACAGCAAAACAAGAGAAGTGATGGAGAGAAAATCTGTTTTTCTTTTTATTACAGCTCTGAATAGCAGATGACCATGGTTTTATTCTTCTTCTGTACTAAAACATTATTTCTCCCTTTGCGATGACATCACAAAGCGTAACAAGCAAATATTTTCTAACCGATACTTTTTGAGCAGCTGTTAGCCATAATCTGATTGCTTTGTATTGTTTGAAATCTTGCATTTTTGTGAAAAATACATATTTCAAGAAATAACCCGTTAATCGTAGCGTATGATTTTTTTTTTCTTTCCTACGATGCACCAATTTTCGAAGTTTATAACGCAGCTATAAATAGACATATTTTCTCGAAATTTTCTTAGAAGATCAAACCCAGAAAACTGCTGTTCCGATATTGTTTACTAAAATCAATTACAATAAAGTAAACTTTTTTTTTATCAAATGCTTATCAGTTTTACACCAGTTTTTTCCCGTTTCCAACATGAATTCCTTGATTTTCTGTTCGTAGGAGCAATACACGTTGAAGAAAGGAAATATGATCTGTTTGCGCTTCAATAAACAGTTTCGCTTTATCGACTAACAGTAGCTCATGCGTGTCTTTTTTTATTTTCTTAGCGTCCGAAGTAGCCGCGCGGAGACATAAAACGGCGTTAGGCCCTCTCTCGATGTAGCTGTATCTAGGAAGTGTGACATAACCGCTGGCTTCTTTCTCACACCTCGCTCCACGAAAACAATTTCGCTCTGTGAACAGAAACTCCCACTCCAAAACAAACAAACGAATCAGATATCGGGTTTCATAAGCCATAGGTTAATTCGGGTGGGGTTAGAAAAATAACAGAAAAAGGCCTAAAAAAATACGCACTTGATGTCACATTTCTGTCATTTGCGCGAAATTCAATAGAAATTTTTGAATATTGAAGTGGGAAAATCGAAGAAAACAGTTCTGGCTTCACCTATAGCGAATTTCAGCTGTGTCCATAGAGTAAAAATTATAGAATTTATTAGTTGACCTTTGAACTGGGTCCACCAAACCCGAGGAGATAAAAGTACAGTTATGCGCCCCTTAGGCTCGTAATCTGAACAAGTGGAAGGATCCCATCAGAATTCAGCGTGTTCAACCCATTCAAGGCCTTATATACCTCAATCAGATCACCGCGCAGGTGCCTAGTCTCTAACCACTGCAATTTGCAGAACTTAAGCCTCTCTTGGTAAGAGGATCCCTTCATTTCCCTCACCAATCTTGTTGACCTTCTCTGTACATGCTCAAGCAAATCTACATCCTTCCTAAAATGAAGCCTCCAGACCTCTTTGCAGTACTCAAGGTGTGGCCTGCCCATTGCCTTATACAGAAGGACAATCACCTCCTTTTCCCTGCTAGCAAAATTCCAATATATCATTGACAAAACCCCATGACTTGTCCTGGCAGCCTGTCTGCATTGCTCAGAAAACTTCATATCTGACTCCATAATTACTCCCAGGTCTTTTTAATTTTCTACCACCTTAAGCGTAGTACCACACAGTTGGTACGTTTCTCTGGGGTTTCTTCTACCCATATGCAGTACTTGTCAAGGTTAAACTTCAGCATTTGTCAAGGTTAAACTTCAGTTACCACTTCTTAGCCCATCTGCCCAAATTTTCTAGATCCTGTTGCATAGCACACTGCCATTACTGTCATTAACAACCCTGCCAACTAATGTATCTTCTGAAAACTTCGACACTAAGCCTGATATATCTTCATCAATATAATTGATAAATATACAAAACAACAGTGGACCCAACACCAAACTCTGTGGGACTCCACTAATAACATTAGTCCATGAAGAGCAGCACCCATTGATTATCACCCTCTGTCTTCTCCCACTCAACCATCCTTTTATCCATTATAGCAACTTACCCTTAATACCATTCTGCTCCAATTTGTACAATAGTCTTCCATGTGCAACAGTGTCAAAAGCTTTCCTGAAATCCAAATATATGATATCAGTATTATTTTTTGCATCCAGTTCCTTTGTAACCCCATCATAATATCCTATCAAATTTGTCAGACAAGAGTTTCCCTTAACAAACCCATGCTGTGTCTGAATTATTGCTGCACTCTTGTCTAGATGATCCTGCAATGCATCTTTAACCACGATAGGAGGGAGTATATGATGAGAGCTCTGTCGATCAATTCGGCCCTGTATTTTTTCAGCCTGGTCTGTTGTTGTTAACAGGAGAGACTGCTTCTACAGGGATGGGATACACTTAAATAGAAAGGGTGCAAGAATGTTTGCTGATGCTATCGAGGCAGTATTACATGGGTCGGAAAACTGCTAGATTGGGGGGATACAAGGACTAATAGATTAACAGTAGCCACTGGCAGAGGTGAAAGTGATTCTTGCACTGCTTCTATTGGAATGAGCAGAAGCCTGGAAAATAAGATGCAGGATAGTTCAGAGACTGCTGGGAATCATTGTGGTACAATTAAACACATAGGTTGTGTTAGGGTAGCTAAGAAAAAGAACAGGTGCATGTATACTTGCGTGTACACCAATGCTAGGAGTTTTGTAAATAAATTTGACGAATTTGAGGTATTGCTCAAAACATCAAAGGCAGATATTGTGGGGATTTCAGAGACGTGGTGTCACACAGATATAAAGAATGCAGAACTGGAATTTGGGGAGTACAATGTCTACAGGAAGGATAGACAGGGTAGGAAGAGAGGAGGGGTTATGCTATTAGTTAAGAAATACATAAAATCCAAGGAAGTGAAGCCAGTCGACATTGCTGGACAGTGCAGTGTCGAGTCAGTTTGGTGTGACATAAGCAATGGGAGATCAAAATTGAGAGTAGGAGTGTGCTATAGGCCTAATGACTCTGATGAGTCTAATAAGAAACTGTACGGGGAAATAGAGTGGGCCAGTAAATCAGAGAGTCTTATAATGGGGGATTTTAATTTTCCCAGATGTTGACTGGAATTTGTGGGTTGGTCACTCACACACTAGCAAGGCTTTTGTGGATTTATTGGATGATTGTTTTCTACATCAGCATGTTCGAGAGGCAACTAGAGGGAGTCATACTCTTGATTTGATTATCAGTAGTGACTCTTCATGCATTAAGAATCTGCAGGTAAATGAACCACTAGGTGGCAATGATAACAGTGTGCTGAAGTGGGATTTACTCAAAGAGGTAACTTCCCTTAGGGATAAAGGGAAGGGTTATTGCTTTCGTAAAGGCAACTACGATGGACTGATACAGTATTTAAATTCTATACAGTGGGACCAACTGATGATGTTACCAACAGCAAATTCAAAATGGGAAGCATTCAAAGAACTTATCTTGGAAGCTACTAGGTTTTACATACCAACTAAGAAATATTGTTCAAGGTTTAGGCCTAAGTGGATGTCAGATGAATTAATGAGACATATGGCAGAGAAGAAAAATGCATGGGATACATACAAATTAACACGTGACACAGAAGCCTATGATAGATACAAGTTGATCAGTAACCAAATTACAAAGGAGGTTAGGCAGGCAAAGGCAGATTACGAGAAATCCTTGGCAAGGGATGCAAAGAAAAACAGCAAAGAGTTCTTTACTTATGTAAACTCTAGAAGGAAGGGGATGAATCAGATTGGTCCACTTGACATCGATGGGTCAACTGTTGATGATCCTGCTCAGGTAGCTAACAAACTGAATGAATATTTTGCATCGACATTCACACATGAGGAGTTATTCAGCGAGGGGAACGCCAGAGGTGTATTCAACTCTGGCAGTAAGCTAGAGAATCTTGTAATAACTGAGAGCAAAGTGGAGGAGAAATTGTTGAAGATAAATACAAGAAAGGCACCTGGGGTGGATGGAATCTATCCAGTTATATTAAAGGAGGCAGCAAAGGAAGTAAGCAAACCCTTAGCCATAATTATGAGAGCTTCCTTGGACACAGTGGAAGTACCCATGGACTGGAGATGTGCAAATGTGACCGGAATTCACAAAGGAGGATCAAAGGGCGACACAAGTAATTATAGACCTGTTAGTTTAACTTCTGTTCCTGGAAAATTAATGGAGGCACTGGTTAAAGAAGCACTGCAGGATCATCTAGACAAGACTTCAGTCATAGCTCAGACACAGCATGGTTTTGTTAAGGGGAAGTCTTGCCTGACCAATTAGATTGGATACTATGATGCAGTCACAAAAGAACTGGATGCAGGGAATAACTTTGATATTATATACTTGGATCTTAGAAAGGCTTTTGATACTGTTGCACATGGATGACTGCTGCACAGATTGGAGCAGTGTGGCATTCGAAGCAAATTGCTGCTATGGATAAAGGGGTGGTTGAGGGGGGGAAGACAGAGAGTGGTAATCAATGGACACTGCTCATCGTGGACTAATGTTATTAGTGGAGTCCCTCAGGGTTGAGTATTGGGTCCATTATTGTTTTCTGTATTTATAAATGATATTGATGATGGTATATCAAGCTTAATGTCCAAGTTTGCAGATGATACGAAGGTTGGCAGGGTTGTCAAGGACACTACTGACACTATGATACTGCAACAGGATCTGGAAAGGTTGAGCAGATGGGCTGAGAGGCGGCAAATGAAGTTTAACATTGAAAAATGTAAAGTACTACATATGGGAAACAGCAACCCCAGAGCAACGTATCAACTCTGTGGTACTACACTGACAGTGGTAGAGAATGAAAGGGACCTGTGGGTGGTTTTGTAGGCAGATATGAAATTTTCTGAGCAGTGCAGATGGGCTGCAAGAGTAGCTCATGGTGTATTGTCGATGATATATAGGAATTTTTCTAGCAGGGATAAGGAGGTGATTATTCCCTTGTATAAGGCAATGGTCAGGCCACACCTAGAGTACTGTATACAGGTCTGGAGGCCTCTTTTCAAGAAAGATGTAGAGATGCTGGAACGAGTACAGAGAAGGGCAACAAGATTAGTGAATGAACAAAGGGGTGCTCTTACGAAGAAAGGCTTAAGTTTTGTAAATTACAGTGTCTGGAGAGTAGGCACCGGCGAGGTGATCTGATAGAGGTGTATAAAGCCTTGAATGGTTTGAGCATGCTCAATGCTGAAGGGGTTCCTCCTCTTGCTCAGAATAATCACCTGAGAGGGCATAAATTCAAATTGAGTAAAGACAGATGTAGGATAGACGTCAGGAAATTTGCCTTTAGCCAGCAGGTGGTTGGTTGGTGGAATAGACTTCCATCCCTTGTCATGGAAGTTGATAGCCTAAATAAGTTTAAGGCTCAGCTGGACAGGTATTTCGAACGAACAAAGGGGTGAAGTGAAAGTGGTTATTTTTTATTTATTTATTTATTTTTTTTTTTTTTTGGCTGATGCTGCATAAGCTTGCTATCTTGCATCAAATGCCTCTACTAATGCTAATGCTAAACCAGTGACTCCATTATTTTACCTGGAACAGAAGTTAAACTAACTGGCCTGTAATTACTTGTGTCATACTTCAATCCCCCTTTGTGAATTGGGGATACATTTACACATCTCCAGTCTGTGGGGACCTCCCCTGAGTCCAAGGATGCTCTCATAATTATGGCCAAGGGTTTGCTTAGTTGCTTAGTTACTTTGCCGCCTCCTTTAATATAACTGGATAGATCCCATCCACCCCAGGTGTTTTTCTTATGTTTAACTTCAACAATTTCTCCTGCACTTTGCTCTCAGTTATTACAAAATCATTAAGCACCCTGCTACAATTTGATTACCTTCTGCCATTTGCAAACCTTAATAACTCCTCACGTGTGAATGTAGATGCAAAATACTCATTCTGTTTGTTTGCTATTTGAGTAGGATCATCAACAACAGTCGAACCATCAATATCAAGTGGACCAATCAGATTCATCCCCTTCCTTTTAGAATTTATATAAGTAAAGAAAGCCTTGCTGTTTTTCTTAGCATTCTTTGCCAAAAATTTCTCGTAATCTGCCTTTGCCTGCCTAACCTCCGTTGTGATCTAATTACATACTAGCTTATATCTGCCATAGGCTTCTGAGTCGCTTGATAATTTATATGCATCCCATGCATTTTTCTTCTCTGTCTTGAGTCTAATTAGTTCATTTGATAACCATTTAGGCCTAAATCTTGAACAATATTTCTTAATAGGTATGAAACTTTTAGTAGCTTCCACGATTAATTCCTTGACTGCTTCCCACTTAGAATTTACTGTTGGTAACATCGTCAGTTGATCCCACTGTACAGAATTTAAAAACTGTCTGAGACCACTGTACTCACCTTTTCGGAAGCAAAAACCCTCTCCTTTACCCCTGATGGTAATATATCTTTAAGTAACTGCTACATCAGTACACTGTGATCACTGCCAGCTAGTGGTTCCTTTATCTGCAAATTCTTAATACACGAATGATCACTGCTGATAACCAGATCAAGAGTATTACCCTCTCTGGTTGCCTCTCGAAAATGCTGCTGCACAAAACATTCATCCAATAAATCCACGAAAGTCTTACTAGTGTGTGAGTGACCAACCCACAAGTTCAAGTCAATATCTGGGAAGTTAAAATCCCCCATTATAAGACATCCTGATTTACCAGCCCACTCTATTTCTCTGTACAATTGTTCATTGTACTCATTCGAGTCATTAGGCCTATAACACACTCCTACTGTTATTTTTGCTTTCGCAGTTCTTATGTCACACGAAACTGACTCAACAGTGCACTGTTCATCTATATCAACTGGATGCACTTCTTATGATTTTATGTTTTTCTCAATTAACAGCATGACACCTCTTCCTTTCCTATCCTGTCTATCCTTTCTGTACACATTGTACTCCTCCAATTCTGCATTCCTAATATCAGTGTGACACGACATCTCTGATATCCCGACAAAATCTGCCTTTGATGTCTTGACCAACACTTCAAATTCATCAAATTTATTTACTATACTTCTAGCATTGGTATACATGCAAGCATACATGCACCTATTCCTATTCCTAGTTACCCTAACACATCCCATATACCCACCTGTTTCACGATGACTGCCATCAGTCCCTGAAACCCCCAGCACCCCTCACTCCATGTCGCTACTTATTCTAATAAAGTTGTGCAAGAATCACCTTCACCTCTGCCTGCGGCTACCTTTAACCTTTTAGTCTGTGAATCCCCCCAAGCTAGCAGTTTTCCGCCCCACCAACACTGCCTCAATAGTATCAGCAAATGTTCTTGCATCCTTTCTATTTAAGTGTTAGTTAGTTAGTTAATTAGTTTTTAGGAGTATTAGCAACTAAGGCCATATTACTCCGGGATATGCGGTGGTCATTCCTTGACCTTTCCGCATCCTCCATATTTGGTGGTGACGGGCTCGAACCCCGGTCTAATCAAGAAGCGTGTGCTACGCACTGCTGCTCCTTCCCACCTAGCTACGGAGGCACCCTATTTAAGTGTATCCCATCCCTGTAGAAGCAGTCTCTCCTGTTAACAAGCACAGACCACGCTGAAAAAAAATTCTACCCCTTGAGCCTTGCACATTCCCTCCTGGGCTGAATTGATTGCCAAGGCTCTCATCGTGTACTCCCTCCTATCGTGTCTGGGCAGAATTGCAGACACTTTAAAATTTAACCTTAACTCACGACTTTTTTGCAAATTGACCTGTAGTTGTTAAGTCAATCTGCAGATCTCCTACTCTTAATGTGTCAACATGTACAACAATATCACCTTTTGTGCCCTTAAAAGATGATATATGCTTTACAACGTCATCAACTTTTGTCCCTGGCAGACATACCTTGGTCCTGTTCCATCTATCCTTTTTACACAATATATTCCCTGTCTCCCTGAAAATAGAGTCACCAACAATAACTGGTTCCTTTGGGACCAGCGCATTCTGCCTTGGAGATTGCCACTGTGTTGTCTGATGCCCAGGAGTGAGCTCTGGCATTGGGTTGGGCAGCCGAGAGCTTGACGGGACCGTCATATTAATTTCTTCAAGGGCATGTACCCTACACCTCAAGCTCTCACGGATGCCCAGTAGAATGCTGAGTTGATGCCTAATTTCTAGACACTCTCTGCACCTGGCACACACAAAGACATCCTCCTTGGCTAGATCATGTTCTGTCCCAGAGAGTTCGGCAAACATTTCACAAGTTGTACATTTTTTTAAGCTGTGATGCGTTGGAGAATCGCCCCCCTCAGTTCAACCCTGAGTCACAGCACTCCTGCCACTTTGTGCCCATTGCTTTGCTGCTCTAGTCTGGGGAATGATATTTTAAATTAATAAGATCGATAAATTTAATTATTGATTAGGCTGAATTATTTAATTAGTACTGCTAGAAATAGAAACAGAAAGGTGTCCTTTTCTGGGCCTTTACCTACTTCTTGTAGTGTGAAAGTGCTGCAGTAATTTATAAATAAAGAAAACAGTAGTAGGAACAAAATAAAATCTATTCAAAGGCTCTTTCGATATGATGCACAGAAATTGCTTGGTCATAGAATGCTTGGCACCCAGGGCCTTATCCTCATGTATTTTTTATTGTCCACCTCCCTGAGTGTAGTACCACACAGTTTTTACCTTTCTCTTGGGTTACTGCTACTCATATGCAGTACTTTGCATTTGTCAATGTTAAACTTCAGTTGCCACTTCTCAGCCCATCTGCCTATCTTTTCTAGATTCTGTTGCAGTAGCATACTCTCAAGAGGGGTGCTGCTAAATTTTAATTAATTGGCGTATTCTAAAATATTTGTGTTATTTGGTATCATATATTTTGGCTTTTCAAAATTATTTTAGGAGAATTCCTTCTGCAATACCCTTTATCTTGATTCTCGTCTCCCCCTTTTGTTTTGTTTTATTATGTATGGTTTATTTTTACTTTCACTCTACTGGTTTGCCATGCTACTAGCACTTGTTTTATTTATTTTAATTTATATATATTATATATGTTTTTTATTTGTTTGCTTTTTCAGAAATAAATTTTAGCAAATTAGTTGCACATATTACCTTGGATTAAGAGGGTGATATTTAAATATGCTATGAAATACAAATTCAAATATGAATGTAATAGAGATATAGCCCTTTTGATTTTTCCTTTACCTGTTGTTCAACAAGTGGCAAACTTGCAAGATAAACATCTGTTGAAAGACATGACATGTTAGTAGGATTGCTACATTGTTCACAGATATGATTTTCAGGAATGCTATGTTCTTCCAAAATTCCAAAACAAGTACCATGTTGTTCCTTTTTACATATTTTACATAAAAGCATGATCCCATCTGCCTAATCAAAAAACATGGAATATTTTGTTATTTCAATCACGTAACAATAAAATCAAGGAGGCATTTAACTCTTTTTTTAATACCAAAGATATACTCTCAATTTATTTATCAATATAACAAAATTATTAAAACATTATCTATGTGCAATGCCTTATCACAAGATGGAATATAAATTTATAATTCTATCATACACTCAATGAATACTAATCATCCAGAATAACATGAATGCAAAGTATCTTAAGTTTTGAATTGAAATTTTAATGAACATTTTTTTTTTTTTATGAAAAAACATGAAACAAAAATCTATTGCAAAGGAACATCTCTTCCATTAGTGTTAAGCTGATAAAGTTTAAAAAAAAAAGTAGGATTATTAATCTTTACAAAAAAAAAAAAAGAAGAAGATTGTTAGATTGCCTGAAAATGTGTATTGTTTCTATTCTTCACATAATTTCAATTTAATATATAAGTAATATTTATTTATTCAAAGAATTTTGAGCTTCTGGGAAGAAATAAATTTTTGAAAAATTAAAATTTAGCTATCTTTTTTACATAATTAACATATATGACTGTGTTCAAGAAATAGTTTTTAATAAAGTTAGTCACAATCAGTGGCTTATTTTCAAATTTAGCTAGAGATTTTGTAAGTTACATCTCAATATTCATAGAGCTTTTGTATCAGTGATTTGGTGTGAATAGCATAGCGCATAACTAGTAGTATAGTGCATTGTAGTGGAACTGTAGGGTTTTAATTATGATAAATAAGTAGCTCGAAGTTTTTTCTACTTACATAGGTTGGCATATTTTTTTTTTTTTTTTGTTATTTTTAGCTAAGCAATGTAACTTTTAGTAAGGCAATAACTAATTTAAAACTCTCTGAACAGATAACAGTAACAGATATAGCATAATGTATAGCATAATGGATAATGTAAACTTGATAGGGTAACATATAACATGAACTTGATACTGTAACATGTATTAGTGCATTTAGGTATATATATTAGCTTACTGTAGTATTGTCAAATTAAACTGAATTTAAATGGAAATCATGACCAAGATAAGAACAGCAAAACAATGGGCACAAAAGAGAAGCAGTGCTGTGGTTCATGGAAGAATTAAATGTGGCAATTCACCTATGAATTATGGCCTAATGGAATGTGCTAGTATTGCAATGTTTGCAGGCATACCAGGAATTGGACATGAAAAAGCCAGGGGGAATGTCACTTTGTGTGCTGGGTGCAGACATGTGTGTGTTAAAAAATTGGTTGCCAACAGCATTCTGATTGGTGTTTATGAGAGCTTCAGGAGAAGGGAGGATACTCTCGAAGAAATTAAAACGGAGCTCATCAATCTCTCAGCTGCTCAACTCAATGCTAGAACTCACACTGGTGCATCAGGCAACACAGCAGAAATCTCCATTGTTGATGATTATATTGTCAGGAAAATATGTTGTGCATTGTTGTTATATGTTAATATGTTGTTATACTATCATAAGGCACATGGAATAGGACCAGATTCTGTCAGGAGCAAAAGTAGATGACACTGTAGAACAGATATCATCTTTTAAGGGCACAAAAGATGATATTGTTATACACACTAGCACTGTGTATAACAATAATATTAAGAGTTGGAAATCGGAGAATTAATTAGCAAGTACAGTGCAATGTTGGGAAAATATGATGAAATTTGAAGATTTTGAGGGTGAGTACATGTTAGGCATATGATACAAGAAAGCAAGCTTATACAGCATCAACCCATCCATTCACTCAAAATGTTTGTCTAGTACAGCATTGAATTTATTTCAGCTGTCAACTTTCGCAATGACGGATGGAAGGTTGTTTCAGCAATCAACCACCTGCTGGCTAAAGGCAAAATTCTGAACATCTATTCTATAACTGTCTTTCCTCAATTAGAATTTATGTCCCCTCAAGTGATTAATCTGCCTAGTCTCCAGACACTGCAATTTGCAGAACTTAAGCCTTTCTTCATAAGAGCAACTCTTTGTTCCATTCACCAATCTCACTGTCCTTCTCTCTTGTTGTTGTATTTGAGGTTTTTGGCACAAGGGCCTCTTGGGCCATATTGTGCCTGTTCATGGTTTGGGTATCACTGATTGCACGTTATGATTAGAGACTATTATATAAATTGATGCGTTTTAAATACTTAAACAGATCCTCAAAATTTGCTTTGTTGCCAAGAATATGTGATAACGTTAAGGGTTCCTGCAAATTGGAGAGGGAGCTGAAGCTGGAATTTCGGACAGATGAAAGGTGTGGACGTTCAATGAGAATATGTTTTATTGTTAGTTGCCACTGGCAGAAAAAACACTTAGGAGGAGTCTCTCCCAAAAGCAAATGCAGATGAGTTGGGTGTGAATGACCGATGCGAAGCCTTGCCACAATTACTTCTTGTCGCCTGTTTCTTCTAAAACTAGATGTCCACAGTTGGGGCACTTTTTTTATCTGGAACAGTTTATTATTGGTTTGAGATTGCCAGAGATCAGACCATTGTTTCCAACATGTTTTTTTAATAATGGATTTATAGTCTGTGTATGGAGCTTTCAGTTGACTGTAAGATCCAGAGTTGGGATGTTTAGCAGCCTCATCTGCACAATCATTACCTTGGATGCCGACATGACCAGGAATCCAGCAGAAGGTAACCTTGTAGTTGGCTGTTTGATGGTAAGATAATTTAGACCGGATCTCTTTAAGAACGGGATGAGAGGGAGGAAAGGTAGATTGAAAGGCACTGATTGCACTTAAAGAGTCTGTATATATCAAAGATTGTTTGATATGATATTTGTTTATGTTATCTAGAGCCAGTTTTATTGCAAATAATTCTGCAGTGGGAAGAGAGGCAGCTGTTAAGAAAGTGGTGGAAACTGCTGCTGCACCAACAGCCGTATCTGTTTTGGAGCTGTCAGTATAGATATGAACTTTCTCTGAGTTTTCCAAAGAATGCAGTTTATGTAGCTGTTGAATGTTGGTATTTGCCAGGGAGGATTTTCCCCATCTTGAAAAGAAATTGTCACAGAGAGGTATGAATTCAGTCCAGGGAGGTTCAGGAGTGGCAAGGTCTTGGAATATATTCTTAAAGTTAATTTTCCAACTGATCATGAGTTCTTGCAGTCGAATCCCTGCGGGGCGGTTTTCATTAGGTTTATTGTGATATAGCACGGTGTGTTGAGGATCAAACAGATACTGCCAGCTGGGGTGGGCTGGATTACTTCCAATCTTTGCTGCATAATTTAACAATAACATTTTTCTCCTGAGATGCAGAGGGGATTCGTTTGCCTCAATATACAGGCTGTGAACCGGAGATGTTCTGAAGGCTCCAACAGCTATTCTAAGGGCACTATGCTGGATGGTGTTCAGACGTAATAGAGAACTTTTCCTGGCGGAGTCGGAGATAGGTGCTCCATAATCTAAGCACGATCTGATTAAAGCTCTATAGAGGTGTAGGAGAGAGCTTCTGTCAGCACCCCAGGACATAGCAGAGACAGCTCTTAGGATATTAAGTTTTTTTAAGACAAGTATTCCGGAGGTATGCCATATGGGAAGCGAAGTTAAGTTTGTTATCTAAATGTAAACCCAACAGACGGAAATTGGTAGTGACAGGAATGAGGCTGTTATTTAAAAATATTTCTGGATCCGGATGTAGTTTCCGTTTTTTACAGAAATGAATAGCAGCAGACTTCTTTTCTGCTAGGGAATAACCATTCCGCAATGCCCATGATTCTATTCTAGCTATAGCAATTTGAAGTTGCCTTTCAATGGTGTTCATAGTCTGGGATTGAGTAGAGATAATGAGGTCATCGGCGAACATGTACGATTGTACTGTATTTGGTACATCCCTTGTCATGTTGGTGATTCTTATTGCAAATAACGTTGGACTCAGAATGGAACCCTGTGGTACACCTTCCTCTTGTTCAAATGTTTTAGATAAATTATTCATGTATCTGACCTGAAAAGTTCTATGGCATAGGAAGCTTTGTATAAATTGGGGTAGATGACCTCTCAAGCCGAAAGAAGATCTTGTAGAACACCATATCGCCAGGTGGTATCGAAGGCTTTCTGAATATCTAGATTAATCATGACCAGATGCTGTCCCCTTATGAAGGCATTCCGTATATTTGACTCTGCTTTTATCATTACGTCTAAGGTGGAACGGTTTTTTCGGAACCCGTACTGTTGTTTGTTTCCAGGAACCAGAATTAAATGCCGGTGAA
Source organism: Mastigoproctus giganteus (assembly GCF_048544385.1). Classification (NCBI taxonomy): domain Eukaryota; kingdom Metazoa; phylum Arthropoda; class Arachnida; order Uropygi; family Thelyphonidae; genus Mastigoproctus; species Mastigoproctus giganteus. The sequence continues at coordinate 110,366,148 of NC_143586.1, read as the reverse complement.
CCATTTTTTCCAGGACTTTGCCTAAACAATTGGTCAGTGAAATTGGCCTATAATTATGTGGAAAGGTACGATCCTTTCCGGGCTTTGGGAAGGCTAGAACTATTGAGTGACACCAGGAGATAGGGTAAGCATTTTCTAAGAATATTCGGTTGTAATAGTTTAACAATGATCTTTTTGCTCTGTCGTTCAGTTGTTTTAGCATTATATAGTAGATCCCATCTGGGCCAGCAGCGCTATTTGATGTTTTATTGAGCGCTCCAAAAAGCTCTGTTAATGTGAATGGCTGGTTATATGGATGTGAAACTCTGGTAGAGAAATTAATCTTATGCTGCTCTGCAGTTTTTTTAATTTGCTGAAAGGCTGGTTTGTAGGAGGCTATTGCTGATATACTGGCGAATGATTCCGCTAAGGCATTTGCTATTTCTCCCGGGGATGACAACTCTTTCCCTTCCCAGTTTAGTATTGTAGCTGGGGACTGAATGTATTTGCCATTAAGCATTTGTATTTTCCTCCAGATAATTCTGTTTGTATCCTTGTTTATGCTCGAGGAAAAGCTGATCCAGGCATCTTTCTTTGCTTTTCGTCTTATTTGGCGGAACTTGGCTTTCAGTCTTTTGAAGTTAATTAGTTGTTTTTGTTGTTGTTGTTTTGGTTTTTAGGAGCATTAGCAACTAAGGCCATATTGCTCCGGGATATGCGGTGGTCATTCCCTGACCTTTCCGCATTCTCCGTATTTGGTGGTGACGGGCTCGAACTCCGGTCTAATCAAGAAGCGTGTGCTACACACTGCTGCCCCTTCCCACCTGGCTACTGAGGCGCCTGAAGTTAATTAGATTGGTAGTTGTGGGAAATTTACAAAATAAATTCCAAGCTCTATTTTTGTACTGTTTGGCGTGTGTACAATCTTGATTCCACCAGTAATTACTATGTTTCCGTTTCCCTGAGAAAGATTTTGGTATTGCAGAGGTAGCAGCTCGTAATATTTGATTAGTTACATGTTCTATGACATTGTCTATGGGTTGAGATTGGATTATTTTGTTGTCTAACTGCACATGAGAGGCATATTCATACCAGTGTGCCCTACGAAATTTCCAAGAGGAGCGATGTAGTGAAGGAGAGTTTACCCGTGTTTGCAGCTTGCAGAGAATCGGAAGGTGGTCACTGTTTAGCGGATTTTCAAGAACCGACCACTCCATAATACTATATATGGAAGGAGAACAGATTGATAGGTCTATTGCACTCATGGATCCTGTCAAAAAATGAATATAGGTAGGTTCACCAGTGTTCAGAAGGGTAAGTTGATAAGAGTCCAGAAGGGATTCTATTAACTTGCCTCTCTTGTCAATTGTTAGAGATCCCCACATTGGATGATGAGCATTAAAATCTCCAAGTAAGCAGAAAGGAGACGGTAGCTGTTCTATTAGATTTTCTAGGTCATCTGAAGAAAATGAGAAATTAGGAGGAATATATATAGATGCTATTGTAAGAGTGATGCCAATTTCAATGCGCACTGCCACTACTTCAAAAGGAGACTGAAGAGCAATATGTTTCGATGGTACGTTGTTTCTTATAAGAACCGCCACTCCTCCACGGGCTGGAGAGTCGATACTTCTATCTCTTCTAAAGATAGAGTAATCTTTTATAGTAGGACACACTTGTGAATTTAAATAAGTTTCCTGAAGGGATATGGCTGCTGGATCATAACGGTGGATGAGATCACATATATCATCTTTTATACTGCGAAACCCTCTACAATTCCATTGAAGAATTCTTTCCATTAAGCGGTTTTGTTGGTTGTTTTTGTTTCTGACTGCTTTTTAGTTGTGACTTGTTTACATCGATCCGATTTTCCTTTGTCTTTCTTTGGAAAGTAGGGGCGTGTTACGTCCATCTCATCAGTCGCATGAAGTTCTAATATGGCCTCTTCGGAGTCATTGTGCTGGTCAATATCCATTCTGGTTGAATTTGGTGGTTTCAGTACCATGGTTTCTGTCACTTTTTGTTTTGCTGTTGGGTTTACATTAGCTGGAATGGTAATTGGGGTATTACAGGCTTGTTCAGTTTTTTGTTGCGAAGGACACTGTTTGGGAGCAGAGAGAATGGAGCGTGCCCAATTAGCGATGGACATATTTGGGGGAACGGCAACATCTGTTTGTGTACCTATTGACTGAAATTGTTTAGCAGCCATTGTATATGTACGTGTTCGATCTGTTTTTAGTACTTGCCTTCTGGCCTCTGAATATGTCACTTTATTTTCAACTTTATATTTCTGGATTGTTTTTCCTTGCTACCAAAGTTCGCAACTTTTGGAAAAAGCTGGGTGATCACCCTTACAGTTTGGGCAAACAGAAGTCGTAGCAGTGCGTTCAGTTTGATTGTGCTCCTTCGATCCACAAATTGGACATACTGACTCACCTCGACATGCAGTTTGGGAGTGTCCGTATTTTTGGCACTTGTAGCACCCTGATTGGGTTTGGGATGTAAGGCCGGACACGGCAATGGAGATAGCCTGCTTTAACAGATGATGGTAGGATGGGAGAGCTGAAAGTGAGAATTATGCTCCTAGTGGGAACAAGCACACCATCTTTCCGAGTCATAATTCTCCTTGCTTGTATGACTTTTTGTTTACCTAGCTCTTGAACTATCTCCTCCTCTGATACAGTTATCAAGTCCCATTCTGCGATTACTCCCTTCGAGGAGTAACTTTTATTGGTTGTCCGCCAAAAGTAGTCATCTTTAGTAATTTTTCGGAATGCTGTGGGTTCATAGTCTCTACAAGAAGGTCTCCAGACTGGAGCCGCTTTACTGTTTTTGGTGAGCCTGCAGCAGACTCGATGCATTTTTTGGATAAGGAATGGGGACAGTTTACTCAGAGGCAGCTCTGATGGAGAGTGTAGTATGAGGAAAGCTGGTATTTCCTCTTGTGGGTTGTTTTCAACCTCTTTGGTTGAGAATAGTCATTTTCGGTGTCTTTTTCTAGTCTTGAGCTCGATGGCTCTAAAGGTGGAAAAGAACTGCTTTCCATCTTTGCTCCTTTCAGCCCCGGGAGAGTGGATTTCTTCTCCCAGGTTACCGGCCCCGCCACGGGGAGGCAGGAGCAGTGCCGCTAGAGTGACCAAGCGGTATAAGGGTTAATGCGTTAGTTTAAAGAGAAAAAAAGAAAGGTGAATTTCCTTCCTGTAACTTAGTTACAATTCGTAATACTAAGTTAACAAATAATTAATGGGAACGTAAGAAAACTTTTACAAATGAATATAACTGTAGCTTTGACAAAAAAGCTCTAGAAATCACTCAGGGAATCGCTTGATCACTATAACGCTTGGCACCTGGGGCCGTCCTTCTCTCTACTCATTCCAGCAGCTCTACATCGTTCCTAAAACGAGGCCTCCAGACCTGCATACAATACTCAAGGTGTGGACAAATACAAGGGGATAATTACCTCCTCATCCCTGCTAGAAAAATTCCTATATATCCTTGACAAGACACCATGAGCTACTCTTGCAGAATGTCTGCATTGCACAGAAAACTTCATATCTGATTGTACAATTACCCAATGTCACTTTCATTCTCTATTACTGAGTGTAGTAACACAGTTGATGCATTACTCCTGAGGTTAATGTTATCCATATGCAGTACTTTACATTTGCAATGTTAAACTTCAGTTGACACCTCTCAGCCCATCTACTCAACGTTTCTAGATCCTGTTGCAGTAGCATACTATCATTAATGTCATTAACAACCCTACCAACCTTTGTACCATCTGCAAACTTCAACATTATACCTATTTTACCTTCATCAATATCATTGAAAATTAAACAAAACAACAATGGGCCTAACACTGAACCCTGAGATATCCATTAATAACATTAGTCCATGAAGAGCAGTGTCCATTGATTACCGCTCTCTGTCTTCTCCCAATTAACCATCACTTTATCCATAGCAGCAACTTGCCCTTAATGCCATACTGCTCCAATTTGTACAGTGGTCTTCCATGTGCAACACTACCAAAAACTTTCCTAAAATTAAAGTACACGATATAAAAATTATTTTCTGCATCCAGTTCCTTTGTGATCACATCATAGTAACCGATCAAATTGGTCAGACAACGCTTCACCTTAACAAACCCATGCTGTGCCTGAATTATAACTGCAGTCTTGTCTACATGATCCTGCAGTGCTTCTTTAACCAGTACCTTCATTAATTTTTGGGGAACAGAAGTTAAACTAACAGGACTGCAGTTATTTGTGTCATCCTTTGATTCCCCTTTGTGAATTGGGGTCATATTTATACATCTCCGGTCCATGGGGACCTTCCCTGAATCCAAGGAAGCACTCAAAATTATGGATAATGGTTTGCATACTTCCTTTGCTGCCTGCTTTAATATAACTGGATAGTTCCCATTCACCCCCAGGTGCCTTTCTAATGTTTAACTTCAACAATTTCTTCTCCACTTTGCTCTTAGTTATTACAAAATCATTTAGCTCTCTGCCAGAATTTGATAAACTTCTGGTATTCCCCTCACTGAATAATTCCTCGTGTGTCAATGTAGATGCAAAATACTCATTCAGTTTGTCAGCTACCTGAAAAAGATCATCAACAGTCGAATCATCGATATCAAGTGGGCCAATCCTCTTCCTTTTAGAGTTTACATAAGTAAAGAACTCTTTGCTGTTTTCCTTTTCATCTTTTGCCAAAGATTTCTCGTAATCTGCTTCCGCCTACCTAATCTCCTTTGTGACTTGTTACAGACCAGCTTATATCTACCATAGGCTTATGTCACCTGATAATTTATATGCATCCTGGGCATTTTTCTTCTCTGCTATGAGTCTCATTAGTTCATCTGACATCCATTTAGCCCTATAGGGATGGGATACACTTAAATAGAAAGGGTGCAAGAATATTTGCCGATGCTATCGAGGCAGTGTCAGATGGGTCGGAAAACTGCTAGCTTGGGGGTGATACAAGGACTAATAGATTAACAGTAGCAACTGGCAGAGATGAAAGTGATTCTTGTACTGCTTCTATTGGAATGAGCAACAGCCTGGAAAACAAGATGCAGGGTATTTCAGAGACTGCTGGGAGTCATTGCAGTACAAGTAAACACATGGGTTGTGTTAGGGTAGCTAAGAATAGGAACAGGTGCATGTATACTTGCGTGTACACCAATGCTAGGAGTTTGGTAAATAAATTTGATGAATTTGAGGTATTGCTCAAAACATCAAAGGCAGATATTGTGGGGATATCAGAGACATGGTGTCACACAAATATAAGGAATGCAGAACCGGAATTTGGAGAGTACACTGTGTACAGAAAGGATCGACAGGATAGGAAGGGAGGAGGGGTTATGCTATTAGTTAAGAAACACAAAATCCAAGGAAGTGAAGCCAGTCGATATCACTGGACAGTGCAGTGTCGAGCCAGTTTGGTGTGACAGAAGCACTGGGAGATCAAAACTGAGAGTAGGAGTGTGCAATAGGCCTAATGACTCTAATGAGTATAATAAGAAACTGTGCAGGGAAATAGAGTGGGCCAGTAAATCAGAGAGTCTTATAATGGGGAATTTCAATTTCCCAGACATTGACAGGAATTTGTGGGTTGGTCCCTTACACACTAGCAAGGCTTTTGTGGATTTATTGGATGATTGTTTTTTCTACATCAGCATGTTCGGGAGGCAACTAGAAGTAGTAATACTTTTGATCTGATTATCAGTAGTGATTCTTCATGTATTAGGAATCTGCAGATAAAGGAACCACTAGGTGGCAGTGAACACAGTGTGCTGAAGTGGGATTTACTCAAAGAGGTAACTACCATCAGGGGTAAAGGGAAAGGTTTTTGCTTTCGTAAAGGCGACTACGATGGTCTGAGACAGTATGTAAATTCTATACAGTGGGACCAACTGATGATGTTACCAACAGCAAATTCAAAATGGGAATCATTCAAAGAACTTATCTTGGAAGCTACTAGGCTTTACGTACCAACTAAGAAATATTGTTCAAGGTTTAGGCCTAAATGGATGTCAGATGAACTAATGAGACATATGGCAGAGAAGAAAAATACATGGGATACATATAAATTAATGGGTGACATGGAAGCCTATGATAGATATAAGCTGGTCTGTAACCAAGTCACAAAGGAGATTAGGCAGGCAAAGGCAGATTATGAGAAATCCTTGACAAAGGATGCAAAGTAAAACAGAAAAGAGTTCTTTACCTATGTAAACTTTAGAAGGAAAGGGATGAATCAGATTGGTCCACTGGATATTGATGGTTCAACAGTTGATAATCCTGCTTAGGTGGCTAACAGACTAAATGAATATTTTGCATCGACATTCACACATGAGGAGTTATTCAGGAAGGGGAATGCCAGAGGTGAAGTAAACTCTGGTAGTTAGCTAGATGATTTTGTAATAACTGAGATGAAAGTGGAGGAGAAATTGTTGAGGATAAACATAAAAAGGGCACCTGGGGTGGTTTGAATCTATCCAGTTATATTAAACGAGGTGGCAAACCCTTAGCCATAATTATGAGAGCTTCCCTGGACTCAGGGGAGGTACTGGCCCACTCTATTTCTATGTACAGCTGTTCATTGTACTCATCAGAGTCATTAGATCTATAACATGCTGCTACTCTCAATTTTGCTCTCCCAGTGTTTATGTCATTCCAAACTGTAGCAATATTGCACTGTCCACTTATGTCAACTGGATGCACTTCCTTAGATTTTATGTGTTTCTTAAATAACAGCATAACCTCTCCTCCCTTCCTATCCTTTCTGTACACATTGAACTCCCCAAATTCCAATTCTGCATTCCTTATATTTCTGTGATGCCATGTCTCTGATATCTGAACAATATTTGCCTTTGATATCTTGACCAGCAACTCAAATTCATCAAATTTATTTACTAAACTCCTAGCATTGGTGTACATGCAAGTATACATGCACCTGTTTCTACTCTTAGTTACCCTAATACAGCCAGGTATTTACTTGTTCTACTATGACACCCAGCAGTCCTAGAAATCTCCATTCCCTTGTTTTCCAGGCTGCTGCTCATGCCAACGTTGAGAGGCTTGTCAATAAATTTGGCCCTGGAAAGAATGTGCAAGGCTCATAGGGTATAAATTTTTTCATAGTCTCTGCTTGTTAATAGGACAGACCGTTTTCAGAGAGATGGGATACACTTAAATAGAAGGGTAGCAAGAATATTTGCTGATGTTTTTATGGTAGTGATAGGTGGGATGGTAAACTGCTAGGTTGTGGAGAGGGGGATACACAGACTAAAAGATTAATTAGAGTCACAGGCAGAGGTAAAGTGATTCTTGCACTGCTGTTACTGGAATATAAAGCAGACTGAAAAACAAGGTGTCAGGGATTTCAGGCCCTGCTGTGGATTGTCAAGGAACAAGTATATGTAAGGGCTTTATTAGGGCAACTAAGAGTAAGCAACAATGATCCTAGCATGTACCCTAATACTAGGAGCATTGTATATAAGTGTGATGAATTTGAAGAACTGATTAAGTCATCAAATAGCAACTAAGAGACATGATGTTATTCAAGCATAAGAGTTGCTGAATTTAAATATGGGGAAATAAATGTGTATAAAGATCACAGACAGGATAGGAGAGTGAGGTATGCTATTAGTTGAAGAAGCATATAAAATCAAAGACAGTACAATCAGTCGGCATGGGTGGCAATTGCAATGCTGAGTCAGTTTGGTGTAACATAAGAACTAATAAAACAAAAAAATGGGAGTAAGAGTGTGTTGTAGGCCTGATGACTCTGATGAATACAACGAACAAGATAACTCTGATGATTACAACATACAACTGCACAAAGAAATAGCGTGGGCAAATGAATCAGAATGTCTTATAATGGATTATTTCAACTTTCCAGTTGTTTACTGGAAATTGTGGGTTGGTCACTCACACACATTAGCAATACTTTGTAGATTTATTGGAGGACTGTTTTCTAAAGCAGCATATTAGAGAGGCAACAAAAGATAATGATACTCTTGATCTAGTTATCAGCAGCAATTCTTCATGCATTAAGTTGTACTGTCTTTGATTTTATATGCTTCTTAACTTTATGGTGAAACCAACAGATGAGGTTACCAACAGCAAACTCAAAATGGGAAGCATTCAAAGAATTAATCTTGGAAGCCACTAGGCTTTTCATACCAACAAAGAAATATTGTTCAAGATTTAGGACTAAATGGATGTCAGATGAACTGATTAGACATGTGACAGAGAAGAGAAATGCATGGCATACATATAAATTAACATGTGACACACAAGCCTATGATAGATATAAGCCGGCCTGTAACCAAGTTACAAAGGAGGTTAAGCAAGCAAAGGCATATTACAAGAAATCTTTGGCAAAGGATGCAAAGAAAAACAGCAAAGAGTTCTTTACTTATGTAAACTCTAGAAGGAAGGGGATGAATCAGATTGGTCCACTTGATATCGATGGTTCAACTGTTGATGATTCTGTTCAACAAACTAAATGAATATTTTGCATCGACATTCGCACATGAGGAGATATTCAGGGAGGCGAATGCCAGAGGTGTGTTCAACTCTGGCAGTAAGCTAGATAATCTTGTAATAACTGAGAGTAAAGTGGAGAAGAAATTGTTGAAGATAAACACAAGAAAGGCACCTGGGGTGGATTGAATCTATCCAGTTATATTAAAGGAGGTGGCAAACCCTTAGCCATAATTATTAGAGCTTCCCTAGACTCAGGAGAGGTACCCATGGACTGGAGATGTGCAAATGTGTCCCAATCCACAAAGGAGGATCAAAGGGAGACAGTTAATTACAGACCTGCTAATTTAATTTCTGTTCCAGGGAAATTAATGGAGGCACTGGTTAAAGAAGCACTGCAGGATCATCTAGACAAGACTTCAGTTATAGCTCAGACACAGCATGGGTTTGTTAAGGGGAAATCCAGTCTGACTAATTTGATTGGATACTATGATGTAGTCACAAAGGACCTGGATGCAAAGAATAACTTTGATATCATATATTGGGAACTTTGAAAAGCCTTTGATACTGTTGCACATGGAAGACTGCTGCACAAATTGGAGCAGTGTGGCATTGGAGGAAAATTGCTGCTATGGATAAAGGGATGGTTGAGTGGGAGAAGACAAAGAGTAGTAATCAATGGACACTGCTCTTCGTGGACTAATGTTATTAGTGGAGTCCCTCAGGGTTCAGTTTTGGGTTCATTGTTGTTTTCTATATTTATAAATGATATTGATGATGGCTTAATCTCTAAATTTGCGGATGATATGAAGGTTGGCAGGGTTTTTAATAACACTAAATGACAGTATACTGCTGCAACAGGATCTAGAAAGTTAAGCGGATGGGCTGAGAGGTGGCAAATGAAGTTTAACATTGACAAATGTAAAGTACTACATATGGGAAGCAGTAATCCCAGAGTAACGTATCAACTCTGTGGTACCACACTGACAGTGGTAGAGAATGAATAGGACCTGGGAGTAATTGTGCAGGCAGATATGAAGTTTTTTGAGCAGTGCAGATGGTCTGCAAGAGTAGCTCATGGTGTCTTGTCAATGATATACAGGAATTTTTCTAGCAGGGATAAGGAGGTGATTATCCTCTTGTATAAGGCAATGGTCAGGTCACACCTTGAGTACTGTATACAGGTCTGGAGGCCTCATTTTAAGAAGGATGTAGAGCTGTTGGAACGAGTACAGAGAAGGGCAACAAGAGTAGTGAATGGAACAAAGGGTTGCTCTTACGAAAAAGGCTTAAGTTTTGCAAATTACAGTGTCTAGAGACTAGGCACCTGCGAGGTGATCTGATTGAGTGTATAAAGCCTTGAATGGTTTGAGCATGCTCAATGTGGATGGGATTCTTCCTCTTGCTGAGAATAATCGCCTGAGAGGGCATAAATTCAAATCGAGGAAAGACGGTTGTAAGATAGATGTGTGGAAGCTTCCTGTAACCAGTGAGTGGTTGATTTCTGGAACAAACTTTCATCTGTCGTAGAAGTTGATAGCTTAAATAGGTTCAAGGCAGAACTTGACAAACATTTGGAGTGAGTGGATGGGTGAAATTAGGGGTTTTTTTTTTTTTTTTTTTTTGGCTGATGCTATATAAGCTTGCTTCTTTGCATCATGTGCCTTTGTTAATGCTAATATGCAAGTAAAAGAAACTCTCGGTGACAGTAATGACAGCATACTAATAAGGAATTTAATTAAACATATAAGCACTGTCAAGGGTAGAGGGAAAGGCTAGAGTGCTTGAAAGGGTGACAGTGGTGGTGGTGTCAGAAAGTTTTTAAATTCTATGCAGTTGGACCAACTGTTGATGATACAAACAACAAATTCTAAATGGGAAACATTTGGGGAAGTAATCATAGAAGCTAGTAGGCTTTTCTTACCAACTAAGACACCGTCATGGCTTAGAGCTAAAAGGATGTCAGATGAAATGATGAGAATTTCAGAAGAGAAGAAAAATGCATGGGATCCATATAAATTATCAAGTGACACAGAAGTCTATGACAAATACAAATTAATCTGTAATCACATCACAAAGAAGGTTAAGCAAGTTAAGTCAGATTACTAGAAGTCTCTGACAAAGAATGCAAAGAACTGCGACAAAGACTTCTCTGCTGACAATAACAGTAGAAGGACGGGGTTAAATCACATTAGGTCACTTGATGTCAATGGTTTAACTGTTGATTACTTGCTCAGGTTTCTGACAAACTGAATTGGTATTTTGCATCTAAATTCATGCATACTTTAGGGGAAGAGATGCCAGAAGCTTATCAAACTCTAATGCAGAGCTAAATGAGTTTTTGATAACTGAAAGAAAAGTGGAAGAGAAATTGTTGAGGCTAAACATAAGAAAGGTGCATGGGGTGGATGGAATCTATCCAATTATATGAAGGGAGACAACAAAGGGGGTAAGTAAATCTTTAGTCATACTTACGAGAGCAGCCTTGGATTCAGGGTAAGTCCCTATGGATTAGAGATGTGCAAATATATCCCCAATTAACAAAGGGAGATCAAAAGGTGACATAATTACAAACTTGTTAGTTTAATGTCTGTTCCAGGGAGAATAATGGAGTCACAGTTAAAGAAATAATGCAGGACACTCTAGATAGGAATGCAATTATACTGTATGCAATGTTGCATGGATTTTTTAAGAGATGGTCTTGTCTGATGAATCTGACTCAATACTATGATGCAGTACCCAAGGAAGTGGATGCAAAAAATAATTCTGGTCTCATATACTAGGATTTCAGGAAAGCGTTTGATACTGTTGCACATGACTACAAACTGAAGCAATGTGGCACTAAGGGAAAATTACTGCAATGGTTAAAGGGATTACTGGGTGACAGAAGACAGAGAGTGGCTATCAACAGACACTGCTCTTTGTAGACTAATGTTATTAGTGGAGTCTCCCAGAGTGCAGTGCTGGGCCAACTGTTCTTTTCAATATTTATTAATGATATTTAAGAAGTTATGTCGGGCTTAATGTCTAAGTTTGCTACAAAAATGATACAAAGTTTGGCTGGGTTTGAATCTACATCTACAGTAATCTCAAATTAACATATCGAGTGTGGGTATGCTCAGAATAGTGGAAAATGAAGGAGATCTCGGGGGCATTGTAGTTAGATATGAAGTTCAGTTTTGTCAATGATATACAGGAACTGTGCTAGTAGTAATAAGGAGGTAGTTATCCCTTAGTACAAGGCCATGGTTAGGCAACATCTTGAATTCTGTACACATGTCTGGAGGCCTCATTTTAGAAAGGATTTTAGATCTGCTGGAATGGGTGCAGAGAAGGGCAACCAGAAATCATACCAAGATTCAACTCTGCAAAGTGCAGCATCTGCAGACTAGCACCTGTGAGGAGAGCTGACTGAGATGTTTAAGGCCTTGAAGAGATTAAGTAAGCTTAGTTTTTATGGCATTCTTTGTCTTGCTCAGACTACTCACTCAAGAGGGCATAAATTCAAATTGAGGAAGAATGGCTGCAGAATAGATGTGCAGAAGTTTGCCTTCAGCCAGTAGGGGTTTGATTGTTGGAACAAACTTGCATCTGTCATTGTAGAAGTGAGTAGTTTGAATAAATTCACAGAAGAACTAGACAAATTCACAAATTCTTGGAAGGGATGGATGAATGAGGTGAGTAGGATTTTTTTTTCTTTGTTGATGCTGTATAACTTTGCTTTCTTGCATCATACATCACTACTCATACTATATTAATACTAATACTACAGTTTTTTAAAGTAATATTTACCTCCTGAAATCCACAAGGACAATGAATGTAATGACTGACTTCACATTCTTTGTTAATGTCTTCATTACCTATTAATAAATGATATCCAAAATATAAAATTTTAAACATTACTCATTTATATTTAAAAATAATAATAAAAAGAGTTATCTAAACTCATTAGAATAGGACTGATAAGGAGAAAGCATTTATTGATAATTTTTTAAACTTTCCATTGCACTAGCATTTTAGAGGATTCACTATCAACTTCAACACAATTCACCTCAGCTATATATACTGAGTAGCCAATTTATAAAGTACATACACCTACTCTTTCCATGAAATGGAGCACTGTGTATGTGCAATTCAGTGCAAGAATGGGCAAAACAAAAGGCTTAAATAAGGCATGGTTGTCAGTGCCAAGATGAAACATTGAGTTCAACCACAGCATGGGTTTGTTAAAGGGAAATCTTACCTGACCAATTTAATTGGATACTACGGTGTGGTCACAAAGGAAATGGATGCAAAATTATTTTGATATCATATACTTGTATTTCAGGAAAGTTTTTGATACTGTTGCATATAGAAGTCTCCTGTACAAGTTGGAGAAGTATGGCATTATGGGAAAGTTTCTGCTATGAATAAAGGGATGGTTGAGTGGGAGAATAGATAGATAGATAGATAGACAGAGAGAGAGAGAGAGAGAGAGAGAGAGAGAGAGAGAGAGAGAGAGAGAGAGAGAGAGAGAGAGAGAGAGAGAGAGAGAGTTACAACCAATGGACACTGCTCTTCATGGATTAATATTATTAGTGGAGTCTCCCAGGGTTCAGTTTTGGTGACCATTGTTGTTTTCTATATTTATCAATGATGTTGATGAAGGTATAACAGGCTTAATTTCCAAGTTAGCAGACAATACAAAGGTTGGCAGGATTGTTAACGACAGTAATGATGGTATGCGGCTGCAACAGGATCTAGAAAAGTTGGGCAGATGGGCTGAGAGGTGGCAAGTGAAGTTTAATTGGCAAATGCAAAGTACTGCATATGGGTAGCAGGGTAGTGGAGAATGAAAAAGACCTGGGGGTAATTGTACCGTCAGATATGAAGTTTTCAGAGAAGTGCAGACAGGCTGCCAGAGCAGCTCATGTGGTCTTGTCAATGATATACAGGAACTTTGCTAGCAGGGATAAGGAGGTGATTACCCTTTGCATAAGGTGATGGGCAGGCCACACCTTAAGTAGTGCATACAGGTCTGGAGGCCTCATTTTAGGAAGCATGTAGAGCTGCTGGAACGAGTACAGAGAAGGGCAACGAGATTGATGGGGGGGGGACAAAGGGATGCTCTTATCAAGAAATGTTTAAATTCTGCAAATTGCAGCATCTGGGAAAACTAGGCACCTGTGAGGTGATCTGACTGAGGTGTTTAAGACTTTGAATGGTGTGAGCAAGTTCAATGCTGATGGAATTCTTTCCCTTGCTCAGATTATTATGCACTCGAGGGGTCATAAATTGAAATTGAGGAAAGACAGTTGCAGAATAGATGTGTAGAAATTTGCCTTTAGCCTGCGAGTGGTTGATTTGGAACTTCCATCTGTCATTATGGAAGTTGATAGCGTAAAAAATTCAAGTAAGAACTGCACAAACTGTTAGAGTGAATGGAAAGTGTTTTTTTTTGGCTGATGCTGTATAAGTTTGCTTTTTTGCATCATATTCTATTACTATTGCTAATGCTACTGTGTATCTTAAAAAATATACACCACTGGGAATTTCGGGTACAATGTATTTTGTTTCTCGAGTGTATCAAGACATTAGCCAAATAACAACTAGAAAATGGCGATCCTGTGGTTGGAACCAGCCCATTGATATTTGAGGTCAATAGACTAAAAAACTTGTGCAGGATAATAGAAAGACTATTGTCAAACAAATAACAACCAAAGTACAATAGTGGTAACCAAAAAGGCACTTCAGAACTTGACAAAACTAGATTCCACTCCTGTCAACAAAAAAAGAAGGTAGGTTACAGTGGTCTTGGGCACACCAATACTGAACAGTAGAGGATTGGAAAAACATTTGTCTTGGCTGAAAAATCTTGGTTCCTGCTGTTTCTGGCTGATGGAAGGATTAGAATATAGTGAAAACAGCATTTGTCTAGGGAATCATCCTGCCAGTTGGTAGACAAGCAGTTGGTAGTAGTCTTATTGTGCGGGGAGTAGTGCAGTGCACATCAGGCCCCTTAATACAAGTGGAGCAATATTTGGATGCTACAGGTTATCTGTAAATTGTTTTCAAACCACCGCATTCCTTCGTGGCTAAGTGTATCCATCTACAAATGGTTTGTTCCAACAGAATATTACACCATGTCACAAGGCAAAAATTAGAATTGCAGAATTGGTTCAAGGAACACATGAGCAAATTCAATCTACTGTTGTGGCCATCTCAGTTGTGGCCACCAAATTTTAATTCAATTGAGCACCTGTGGCATGAGTTGGATGTTGTTGTTGTTATGTGGTTTTTCAGGAGCATTAGTAACTAAGGCCATATTGCTCCGGGGATATGTGGTGGTCATTAACTGACCTTTCCTCATCCTCCATATTTGGTGGTCACGGGCTCGAACCCCGGTCTAATCAAGAAGCATGTGCTACGCACTGCTGCTCCTGCCCACCTGGCTACGGAGGCGCCGGCATGAGATGGAACAAGCTCTTCAGAGCAGACATCTGCAGCCATCCAATTTGATGGTAGCCACACCCTTATATCAAGTGCACAGACAGTAAGAGCTTAGAGATATCTATTGCCAATATCGCTGAACACATAAGTGTAGTTGTAAAGACTAATTACAGCAGACATCTTGCATGAGCAAATAAAACTTTAAAATGTTCCCCAAGAAAGAATATTAAAAATTAAAATCTCCCCTTAGAATTTCAGCAAGACTGCAAAATCTTATTTGTGCAAGTTGTATGTCTGCTATAGTGAGTCTGTAATACACTTTTGATATTAATGGAAGTATTGATAATGGGTATATCTGAGATCTTATCTGTGTATGTGTACATCAGGTAAGATAACGTACATCATGTTCACTTCTGGTAGAAGATTATAAGTGCCAGGATGCAGAATTTTGAGCTTGTGGGAACAATAAATTTTTGGAAATTTTTACTTTCTTTTTGATTAACACATTAAATTATGTTTTAAAGATAGTTTAAACAGTCTTAGTATTCATGTTCATTATCTTATTTTTAAATTTAGCTAGTGATTTTGTAAGGTACTATTCGTACCACGTAATGAGTGGAATATTAGGGTTTTAATTCTAATAAATTAACTGCTTGAAGGTTCTAATCACCAGTTGGGTATATATAATTTTGTGTTTAGCTAAGAAATTTTACTATTTAGTAGGCATATAACTAACTTAACACTGCAATCATAATGGCATAGTGCAACATATATCTTGAACTTAATAGCATAAGGTATAACTGCATTTAGGAACATATTAGCTTATTATTAATTAACATATTAATTTACAGTGTAGTACTGTAAATTAATCAATTAAACATTAATTTTCATTGTTAATCAATTAAATTCAACTTAAACAGAAATAGTGCCCCCAGACTAGAGCAGCAAATCAACGGGCAAAAAAGTAGCAGGTGTGCTGTGTCTTGGGGAAGAACTAAAGGGGATGATTCTCCAACATAATATAGAATAACAAAATATGCAACTTGCATAAAATGTTAGCATTAGCATCAGTAGAGGCATATGATGCAAGAAAGAAAGCTTAGGTAGCATCAGCCAAAAAAAAAAATACTTCCACTTCATCCCTCTGTGCATTTGAAATACCTGTCCAGCTGAGCCTTAAATTTATTTAGGCTATCAACTTCCACAACAAGGGATGGAAATCTATTCCACCAACTACCCGCTGGCTAAAGGCAAATTTCCGCACATCTATCCTACATCTGTCTTTCCTCAATTTGAATTTATGCCCTCTCGGGTGATTATTCTGAGCAAGAGGCAGAATCCCATCAGCATTCAGCATGAACAAACCATTCAGGACTTTATACACCTCTATCAGTTCATCTCGTCGGTGCCTAGTCTCCAGACACTGTAATTTGCATAACTTAAGCCTTTCTTCATAAGAGCAACCCTTTGTTCCATTCACTAACCTTGTTGCCCTTCTCTGTACTCGTTCCAGCATCTCTATATCCTTCTTGAAATAAGGCCTCCAGACCTGTATACAGTACTCAAAGTGTGGCCTGACCATTGCCTTATACAAGGAAATAATCACCTCCTTATTCCTGCTAGAAAAATTCCTGTATATCATTGATCAGACACCATGAGCTACTCTTGCAGCCTGTCTGCACTACTCAGAGAACTTCATATCTGCCTGCACAATTACCCCCCAGGTCCTTTTCATTCTCTACCACTGTCAGTGTAGTACCACAGAATTGGTACACTGCTCTGGGGTTGCTGTTTCCCATATGTAGTACTTTACATTTGTCAATGTTAAACTTCATTTGCCACCTCTCAGCCCATCTGCTCAACCTTTCCAGATCCTGTTGCAGCAGCATAGCATCAGTAGTGTCCTTGACAACCCTGCCAACCTTTGTATCGTCTGCAAACTTGGACATTAAGCTTGATATACCATCATCAATATTATTTATAAATACAGAAAACAATAATGGACCCCAACACTGAACCCTGAGGGACTCCACTAATAACATTAGTCCACAATGAGCAGTGTCCATTGATTACCACTCTCTGTCTTCTCTCCCTCAACCACCACTTTATCCATAGCGGCAATTTGCCTCCAATGCCAAACTACTCCAATCTGTGCAGCAGTCTTCCATGTGCAACAGTATCAAAAGCCTTTCTAAGATCCAAGTATATAATATCAAGGTTATTCCCTGCATCCAGTTCTTTTGTGACTGCATCATAGTATCCAATCAAATCTGCCTGTGACCTATAACTGAAGTCTTGTCTAGATGATCCTGCAGTGCTTCTTTAACCAGTGATTCCATTAATTTTCCTGGAACAGAAGTTAAACTCACAGGTCTATAATTACTTTTGTCAGCCTTTGATCCTCCTTTGTGAATTGGGGTCACATTTGCATATCTCCAGTCCATGGGTACCTCCCCTAAGTCCAAGAAAGCTCTCATAATTATGGCTAAGGGTTTGCTTACTTCCTTTGCTGCCTCCTTTAATATAACTGGATAGATCCCATCCACCCCAGGTGCCTTTCTTGTGTTTATCTTCAACAATTTCTCCTCCACTTTACTCTCAGTTATTACAAGATTATCTAGCTTACTGCCAGAGTTGAATACACCTCTGGCATTCTCCTCACTAAATAACTCCTCATGTGTGAATGTCGATGCAAAATATTCATTTAGTCTGTTAGTTACCTGAGCAGGATCATCAACAGTTGAACAATCGATATCATGGACCAATCTGATTCATCCCTTTCCTTCTAGAGTTTACATAGGTAAAGAACTAACTCTTTTCTGTTTTTCTTTGCATCCTTTGCCAAGGATTTCTCATAATCTGCCTTTGCCTACCTAATCTCCTTTGTGACTTGGTTACAGACCAGCTTATATTTATCATAGGCTTCCATGTCACTCATTAATTTACATGCATCCCATGCATTTTTCTTCTCGGCCATATGTCTCATTAGTTCATCTGACATCCATCCAAGGTTTAGGCCTAAACCTTGAACAATATTTCCTAGTTGGTATGTAAAGACTAGTACTTGCAAGATAAGTTCTTTGAATGCTTCCCATTTTGAATTTGCTGTTGGTAACGTCATCAGTTGGTCCCACTGTATAGAATTTAAATACTGTCTCAGACCATCATAGTCACCTTTACGAAAGCAAAAACCCTTCCCTTTACCCCTGATGGTAGCTACCTTTTTGAATAAGTCCCACTTCAGCACGCTGTTATCACTGCCACCTAGTGGTTCCTCGAGCTGCAGATTCTTAATGCATGAAGAATCACTACTTATAATCAAATCTAGAGTATTACTCCCTCTAATTGCCTCCTGAACATGCTGATGTAGAAAACAATCATACAATACATCCACAAAGGCCTTGCTAGTGTGTGAGTGACCAACTCACAAATTCCAGTCAATATCTGGGAAATTAAAATCCCCCATTATAAGACTCTCTGATTTACTGGCCCACTCTATTTCCCTGTACAATTTCTTATTATACTCATCAGAGTCATTAGGCCTATAGCACACTCCTACTCTCAATTTTGATCTCCCAATGCTTATGTCACACCAAACTGACTCGGCATTGCACTGTCCAGCAATGTCGACTGGCTTCATTTCCTTGGATTTTATGTGTTTCTTAACTAATAGCATAACCCCTCCTCCCTTCCTTTCCTGTCTATCCTTTCTGCAGACGTTGTTCTCCCCAAATTCAAGCTCTGCATTCCTTATATCTGTGTGACATCACATCTCTGATATCCCAACAATATCCGCCTTTGATGATTTGAGCAATACTTCAAATTCATCAAATTTATTTACCAAACTCCTAGCATTGGTGTACACGCAAGTATACATGCGCCTGTTCTTTTTCTTAGCTACCCTAACACAACCAATGTTTTTACTTGTACTGCAATGACTCCCAGCAGTCTCTGAAATATGCTGCATCTTGTTTTCCAGGCTTCTGCTCATTCCAATAGAAGCAGTGCAAGAATCATTTTCACCTTTGCCAATGGCTACTGTTAATCTATTAGTTCTTGTATCCCCCCAAGCTGGCAGTTTTCCAACCCTCCTAACACTGCCTCGATAGCATCAGCAAATATTCTTGCACCATTTCTATTTAAGTGTATCCCATCCCTGTAGAAGCAGTCCCTTCTGTTAACAAGTACAGACCAGGTTGAAAAAAATTCTACCCCTTGAGCCTTGCACAATCTTTCGAGGGCCGAATTGATCGACAAGGCACTCATCATATACTCCCTCCTGTCGTATCTGGACAGAATTGCAGACACTTCAAATTCAGCCCTAATTCACGGCTGTTTTTTCAACAGTGACCTGTACTTGTTATGTAATTCTGCTGGTCGCAAAAGTTTCTGGAACAGGATATGATCCTGCTAAGGGGGATGTCTTTGGGTCTGCTAGGTGCAGAGTGTGTGAAGAAATTAGGCACCAACTCAGCGTTCTGATGGGGCATTTATGAGAGTTTAAAAGGTAGTGTAGATACACTAAAAAGGAAGTAAAATGAGAGGCTCATCAGCTGTTTAACTCATCATCAGATCTTATTCTTGTGCGTCAGACAACACAGCAGCAATCTTTAGGGCAGAATGTGCTGTCTCACAGGAATTAGTTATTGTCGGTGACTCTATTGTCAGGGAAATGGGAAATATATTGTGCAAGAAGGATATGTGGAACAGGACCAGCATATGATTGCCAGGGGTATAAGTAGATGGCAGTTGTAGAGCAAATATCTTTTAAGGACACAAAAGGTGATATTGTTGTATGAGTTGGCACTAATGATAGTAAGTGTAGGACATCTGAGGTCTTACATACCATGCATAGGACAATGTAGGAAAAAATTTGCAAGATAGGATTTAATTTGAAAGTGTCTGCCATTCTGTCCAGACACGAGAGGAGGAAAATAATGTTGAGAGCCTTGTCAATCAATTCAGTCGTGGAGAGACTGTACAAGGATCATGGAGTAGAATTTTCCTCAGCATGGGCTGTGCTTGTTAACAGGAGAGACTGTCTTTATAGGAAGGGATACACTTGAATAAAAGGGATGCAAGAATATTTGCTGATGCTATCGAGGAAGTGATAAGCCCTCCAGGGTTGCAAAATTGGTAGTTTGAGGTATACACAAACTAATGGCTTAATTAAAGCCACAGACAGATGTGAAAGTGATTCTTGCACTGATACTACTGGTACCTGCAGCAGTCTGGAAAGCAAGGTGTCTGGGACTTCAGGCCCTGCTGTGGGTCATAATGGAACAAAATAAATACTTTGGCTGTATTAGGGTAACTAAGATTAAGAATATGTGCAGGTACACTAATGCTAGAAACTGTATATAAATTTAATTAATTTGAAGTACTTATTAAATCATTAAATGCAGACATTGTAGGAATAGCTGAAGCATGGTGTTGCTCGGACATAAATGATGCAGAATTTGAATACAATGTATACAGGAAGGACAGAGAGGACACGACAGGTGTAGAGTAGGGCTTACAATACCAAGATCCCAGTCGTTTTTTCGGTAATAATTTAAAAAAAAAAAGTTTATAATTTAATCACATAAAGGTTATAAAATCACCTTTATGTGATTATGACGTCTTTATCTCTACTAGAAAATATTCAATAAATCATCGATAGGACACCATGCAACATTGCAACCTGTCCCCAATTCTCGGACAACTTCATGTCTGATCATGTCATAACTCCCAAGTCCTGTTCCTCCTCTACTGACTTTATTTCAACTCCACCAAGTCTATAAGTTATTTTGAAGTTGCTGTTCCCCAGGTGTAAGACCTTGCATTTTGTTGAATTAAAGCATATAGCTGCTACTTTTCTGACCATCCCGGAAGTCTATCTAGGTCACTCTGAAGAAGCTCTGCTTGGCGGCGATCATTAACTACTCTACTGATCTTTACATCATCTGCAAGTTTAGACATCACACCCTATATCCCTTCATAGATGTCATTTAAGATAATCAAAAATAACAGTGGTCCCAATACTGATCCTTGGGGAACCCCACTTCTTACATTAACCCAATCTGAGGCATAATCATTTATCACAACCCCCTGCCTGGTGCCCTCAAGCCATCACGCTATCCATCTAAGGATTTTCCCTATGATTCCAGCCTGTTGCAACTTATAAAGTAACTGCTCATGTGGGACTGAGTCAAATGCTTTGCTGATATCTAAATAAACAATGTCGAAATTACTCTCTAAATCCAGCTCACAACTGACCTGTCAAAATGGCTAACCAGATTTGTTAAACATTATTTTTTCTTTACAAAACCATGCTGTGTATCCTACAGAATTCCATTTCCATCTAAATGATCCTGAATTCCACCCTTGATCATTGCCTCCATGATTTTCTCTACTACTGAAGTTAGACTGGCCGGTTGGTAATTTCCCGTTACACTCCTAGAACCGTCTTTATGTTCCAATTTACACTAATCCAATGGAATCTCTCCTGAGTCCAGTGATGCTCTCATAACTAGCCTTAATGGTTCAATGCACTCACTTGCCACCTCCTTTAAAATTATAGGGTATATGCCATCAACCACAGGAGCCTTACTCACCTGTGGGTGCGAACATTTTCTCATTAAATCAACATGTGAAATTTCAACATCATTAATTACATTTTTTTCAACTTCACTCCCATAATTTCTCATTGATGTGAAGGTTTTTCTTCTGTAAATATCGATGCAAAGTAACTGTCGAGTTCATCTGCAATATCAGTTGGGGTATCTAATACTATCCCACGCAATTACATATGCATCCAATCTGATTTGTCCTTCTCTTCTTTGCATTTATATATGTGAAGAATTCCTTAACTGCACACTCTTTGCTCTCTCCCAGACTCAGTAAAGATATTATAGAGAAAATTATACTTCGCTGAATAAAACGTCTTTCTCCTTCAGAAAATGATGAACATAATTCAACCATGGAAGACCAACATGGAACAGAACATCAGTGTTCCATAAATTCTTACCAAAATAAGAAATTGCTTGACTCCAATGTGAGTTTAAAAGATGAACTTGAGTCGGAAATTAATGAAATACTTTTAACTATTTTTGCTAAAAGAGTTCAAAGCCTAGAAAATATAGACTGAGATCATGTACGATTATCTCAGTACAATAGTACCAGAATAGAATCCGAAACGGCGTTTTCTGCCACTAATCAAATATGTACCAAAATTAGATCCATTTTAAACAATCATACTATTGATTGCTGATGTTTCTTAAGAGCTCACTTTATTCGGACAGGTAGTGTGGATGCTTAAACATAACTAAACTTTGCAGTAACAATATGTATTTTTTTTTGTTTTTAGAATAACAGTATTTTTAATGATTTTTTTCAGAATATTTATTATTGCAATAAATGTTTATTTAAAACTTGAATTCAAGTAATCACAGTACTTGTTTTTTCCTTACTTTATTGCACCTAACTGTCATCAAAATTTATTGAGAAAAATGTTTGTTTTTGGAATACGGGTATCCCGGTTTCATAAATAAAAAAACAGAAATATTGTATTAAGATTTTGACCGGTATTGTTAGCCTTAGTGTTGAGTTATGCTCTTAGTTAAGAAGCATATTAAATCTAACGCAGTGCATCCAGTTGACACGGGTGACGATACAATGTTGAGTAAGATTGGTGTGTTATAGGCACTGGGAAAACAAAATTGAGAATGGGAGTGTGTGACCTAATGACTGTGATGAGTATACCAACCAGTTATACAGAGAAATAGAGTGGGCGAGCAAATCAGAATCTCTCATCATGTGGGATTTTAACTTTCCAGATGTTGACCAGAATTTGTGGGTTGGTCACTTACACATTATCAAGACTTTTGTGGATTTCTTGGATGACTGTTTTCTACAGCAGCAGCAGCATGTTAGAGGAGCAACAAGAGGAAGCAATACTCTTGATTTGGTTATCAGTGGTGATTCTTCATGAATTGATAATATGCAAGTAAAAGACCCACTGGGTGGAAGTGATCACAGTGTACTGATGTGGAATTTAATTAAAGACATAACTACTGTCAAGGGTAATTAGCATTAGTTGAGGCATATGATGCAAGAAAGCAAGCTTATATAGCATCAGCCAAAAAAAAAAAAAAAAAAAAAAAACTTCCCATTTCACCCATTCGGTCACTCCAAATATTTGTCTAGTTCAGCCTTAAATTTATTTAAGTTATCAACTTCCACAACAACAGATGGAAGTCTGTTCCAACAATCAACTACCCATTGGCTAAAGGCAAACTTCCGCACATTTATTCTACAACTGTCTTTTCTTAATTTGAATCTATGCTACCTCAGGTTCTTAATCTGAGCAATCAGAAGTATCCCATTAGCATTGAGCCTGCTCAAACCATTCAAGACCTTATACACATCAATCAGATCACCTCACAGGCGCCTAGTCTAATGGGAAAGGCTTTTGTACGAGTGACTACAGTGGTCTTAGACAGTTTTTAAATTCTATGAAGTGGGACCTACTAATGATGATACAAACACAAATTCTAAGTGGGAAACATTTGGGGAAGTAATCACAGAAGCTAGCAGCCTTTTCATACCAACTAAGACATACTCTACATGGCTTAGAGCTAAAAGCATATCAGATGAACTGATGAGAATTGTAGAAGAGAAGAAAAAATGCATGGGACGCATATAAATTATCAGGTGACACAGAAGCTTATGGTATATATATATAATCAAATCACAAAGGGGGTTACAGCCTTAGTAGCCCTTGCACCAATAAATCAAATCAAAAAACAGAGGAGGTTAGGCAAGTTAATGCAGATTAGCATGAGCATTAGCAGTGGGAAATGATGCAATAGGCACCTCAGATCACAACTTGGTAATTGTCTCTTCTCCAATGGAGTCTTCATCTCATAGCCTTTATTCCCAACCTCATACTGTTTGACATTACAGGAATGCGAAATGGGATGATCTAAGAGATTTCTTTTCTTCTTTTCCTTGGTGAGATTACTGTTTCAAAACTTCTGATGTCAACATCTGCTCAGATTGTGTTAGTGAAATTATTCTTGTAGGAATGTAATCCTTTATTCCAAGCTCCACTCAAAAACATCCTTTATCTAAACCTTGGTTTTCCAATAAATGTGACACAGAGACAACCCCCAAGGCAGAATGCGCTGGTCCCGAAGGAACTAGTAGTTGTTGGTGACTCTATTGTCAGGGAAACGGGGAACATGCTTTGTAAAAAAGATAGGTGGAACAGGACCAGGGTATGTCTGCCAGGGGCAAAGGTTGATGACGTTGTAGAGCGAATATCATCTTTTAAGGGCACAAAAGGTGATATAGTTGTACACGTTGGCACAAATAATATTAAGAGTAGGAGACCGGCAGAATTACTTAACAAGTACAGGTCACTGTTGAACAAAAGCCGAGAATTAGGGTTGAATTTGAAAGTGTCTGCAATTCTGCCCAGACACGATAGGAGGGAGTATATGATGAGAGCCTTGTCGATCAATTCGGCCCTGGAAAGATTGTTCAAGGCTCAAGGGGTAGAATTTTTTTCAGCCTGGACTGTACTTGTTAACAGGAGAGATTGCTTCTACAGGGATGGGATATACTTAAATAGAAAGGGTGCAAGAATATTTGCTGATGCTATCGAGGCAGTGTTAGGTGGGTCGGAAAACTGCTAGCTTGGGGGGAGACAAAGACCAATCGATTGACAGTAGCCACTGGCAGAGGTGAAAGAGATTCTTGCACTGCTTCTATTAGAATGAGCAGAAGCCTGAAAAACAAGATGCATGGTATTTCAGAGACTGCTGGGAGCCATTGCGGTACAAGTAAACACATGGGTTGTGTTAGGGTAGCTAAGAATAGAAACAGGTGCAGGTATACTTGCGTGTACACCAATGCTAGGAGTTTGGTAAATTTGATGAATTTGAGGTATTGCTCAAAACATCAAAGGCAGATATTGTTGGGATATCAGAGACGTGGTGTCACACGGATAGAGGGGATGCAGAACTGCAATTTGGGGAGTACAACGTCTACAGAAAGGATAGACAGGATAGGAAGGGGGGAGGGCTTATGCTATTAGTTAAGAAACACATAAAAACCAAGGAAGTGAAGCCAGTTGACATCGCTGGACAGTGCAGTGTTGAGTCAGTTTGGTGTGACATAAGCATTGGGAGATCAAAATTGAGAGTAGGAGTGTGCTATAGGCCTAATGACTCTGATGAGTATAATAAGGAACTGTACAGGGAAATAGAGTGGGCCAGTAAATCAGAGAGTCTTATAATGGGAGATTTTAATTTCCCAGATATTGACTGGAATTTGGGGGCTGGTTACTCACACACTAGCAGGGCTTTTGTGGATTTATTGGATGATTGTTTTCTACATCAGCATGTTCGGGAGGCTACTAGAGGGAGTAATACTCTTGATTTGATTATCAGCAGTGATTCTTCATGCATTAAGAATCTGCAGATAAATGAACCACTAGGTGGCAGTGATCACAGTGTGCTGAAGTGGGATTTACTCAAAGAGGGAACTACCATTAGGGGTAAAGGGAAGGGTTATTGCTTCCGTAAAGGCGACTACGATGAACTGACACAGTATTTAAATTCTATACAGTGGGACCAACTGATGATGTTACCAACAGCAAATTCAAAATGGGAAGCATTCAAAGAACTTATCTTGGAAGCTACTAGGCTTTACATACCAACTAAGAAATATTGTTCAAGGTTTAGGCCAAAATGGATGTCAGATGAACTAATGAGGCATATGGCAGAGAAGAAAAATGCATGGGATACTTACAAATTAACACATGACACAGAAGCCTATGATAGATAAAAGTTGATATGCAACCAAGTTACAAAGGAGGTTAGGCAGGCGAAGGCAGATTACGAGAAATCCTTGGCAAGGGATGCAAAGAAAAACAGCAAAGAGTTCTTTACTTATGTATACTCTAGAAGGAAGGGGATGAATCAGATTGGTCCACTTGATATTGATGGGTCAAGTGTTGATGATCCTGCTCAGGTAGCTAACAAACTAAATGAATATTTTGCATCGACATTCACACATGAGGAGTTATTCAGCAAGGGGAATGCCAGAGGTGTGTTGAACTCTAGCAGTCAGCTACAGAATCTTGAAATAACTGGGAGTAAAGTGGAGGAGAAACTGTTGAAGATAAACACAAGAAAGGCACCCGGGGTGGATGGGATCTATCCAGTTATATTAAAGGAGGCAGCAAAGGAAGTAAGCAAACCCTTAGCCATAATTATGAGAGCTTCCTTGGACTCAGGGGAGGTACCCATAGACTGGAAATGTGCAAATGTGACCCCAATTCACAAAGGAGGATCAAAGGCTGACACAAGTAATTATAGACCTGTGAGCTTAACTTCTGTTCCAGGAAAATTAATGGAGGCACTGTTTAAAGAAGCGCTGCAGGATCATTTAGACAAGACTTCAGTTATAGCTCAGACACAGCATGGTTTTGTTAAGGGGAAGTCTTGCCTGACCAACTTGATTGGATACTATGATGCAGTCACAAAAGAACTGGATGCAGGGAATAACTTTGATATTATATACTTGGATCTTAGAAAGGCTTTTGATACTGTTGCACATGGAAGACTGCTACACAAATTGGAGCAGTGTGACATTGGAGGCAAATTGCTGCTATGGATAAAGGGGTGGTTGAGGGGGAGAAGACAGAGAGTGGTAATCAATGGACACTGCTCATCGTGGACTGATGTTATTAGTGGAGTCCCTCAGGGCTCAGTGTTGGGTCCATTATTGTTTTCTGTATTTATAAATGATATTGATGATGGTATATCAGGCTTAATGTCCAAGTTTGCAGACGATACAAAGGTTGGCAGGGTTGTCAAGGACACTACTGACACTATGCTGCTGCAACAGGATCTGGAAAGGTTGAGCAGATGGGCTGAGAGGTGGCAAATGAAGTTTAACATTGACAAATGTAAAGTACTACACATGGGAAACAGCAACCCCAGAGCAACGTATCAACTCTGTGGTACAACACTGACAGTGGTGAAGAATGAAAGGGACTTGGGGGTGGTTGTGCAGGC
Organism: Mastigoproctus giganteus; assembly: GCF_048544385.1. Classification (NCBI taxonomy): domain Eukaryota; kingdom Metazoa; phylum Arthropoda; class Arachnida; order Uropygi; family Thelyphonidae; genus Mastigoproctus; species Mastigoproctus giganteus. Next base: position 110,339,177 of record NC_143586.1, on the reverse strand, counting down.
AGATATGAAGTTCTCTGAGCAGTGCAGACGGGCTGCAAGAGTAGCTCATGGAGTATTGTCAATGGTATACAGGAATTTTTCCAGCAGGGATAAGGAGGTGATTATTCCATTGTATAAGGCGATGGTCAGGCCACACCTAGAGTACTGTATACAGGTCTGGAGGCCTCATTTCAAGAAGGATGTAGAGCTGCTGGAACGAGTACAGAGAAGGGCAACAAGATTAGTGAATGGAACAAAGGGGTGCTCTTACGAAGAAAGGCGTAAGTATTGCAAATTACAGTGTCTGGAGACTAGGCACCAGCGAGGTGATCTGATAGAGGTGTATAAAGCCTTGAATGGTTTAAGCATGCTCAATGCTGATGGGATTCTTCCTCTTGCTGAGAATAATCGCCTGAGAGTTCATAAATTCAAATCGAGGAAAGACGGTTGTAAGATAGATGTGTGGAAATTTGCCTTTAGCCAGCGGGTGGTTGTTTGGTGGAACAGACTTCCATCCCTTGTGGTGGAGGTTGATAGCCTAAATAAGTTTAAGGCTCAGCTGGACAGGTATTTTGAACGAACAGAGGGGTGAAGTGGAAGTGGTTTTTTTTTTTTTTTTTTTTGGCTGATGCTGCATAAGCTTGCTTTCTTGCATCAAATGCCTCTACTAATGCTAATGCTAATGCTAATTTCTCCACTAATGCTGGTGTCCCCCAAGGTTCAGTTCTTTCCCCCACTCTTTTCCTCTTATATATTAATCACCTTCTTCCATTGACTGGAAATCCTATCCATAGTTTTTCCGATGATAGCACATTGCATTCCACATTCCATTTTGAGAAACCTTGCCCTGCTCAATCAGCTTCAACTTATTGAATATCTTCTACTATCAATTCCTTAAATGCTGATCTCCAGGTAATTCTCCAGTGGGGCAAAGACAACTTAGTTGATTTCAATCCTTCTAAAACTCAGTCTTGTCTTATATCTCGCAAAAAGGATTCTTCTGCTCCTATGCTTATCTTTGGTGACACTCCGATTTCTAGGCAAAATGATATATCTCTTTTGGAGATTACCCTGACTTCTAATCTCTCTTGGCACAAGCACATTACAAATATTGCTTCCTCTGCATCTAAAAAACTTGGTTTTCTCTTTCACCCTCGGCGTTACATTTCTTACAAACAGCTGTTCACTCTGTACAAATCACAAATCCGCCCTACCATGGAATATTGTTCCCACATCTGGGGCAGTGCCCCCAAAACCTCTCTCAGGCTTCTAGATTCTATTTAGAAGAGGGCAGTTAGGTTAATTAATGACTCCTCTCTAACAGAGTCTCTCCACTCACTGTCTCATAGATGTACTGTTTCTGCTGCATGCCTTTTCTATTCAGAAGAACAGTGCCCATACTTCCATGGGCACTGTTCTTCTGAATTGACTTCTATAATGCCCACTCTCTCTTTCAAAACAGTCCGAACACGTGCCGCCACCAGCCAACCTCCATTTACTGTCCAACTTCAAATGAACGTGGAAGATGAACCAACTTTTCATCTTCCTCGTTTATTCATTCAACTGCCGATTAATACATATTTCCTGAAAATTATAGTCTACAGAAATTCAAGTCTAATGTCAACAAATTTTTTCTTTGGTCTTCTCAACCTCCAACCCAAGTACTAAGTACTATAGGTTCTAATACCTATCGTGTTCCGAGTTTCATAAAAAAAAAAGAGAGAAAGAAATCAAGCTTATATAGCATCAACCAAAAACAGAAAAAAGAAAAAACACCTCTCATTTCTCCTATTCATTCCCCCCAATAGCTTGTCTATTTCTTCTTTGAATTTATTCAAGCTATCAAATTCCACAATGAGAGAGCATAGTTTTTTCAACCAATGAACCACCTGCAGTTGCACATATATTCTGCAACTGTCCTTTCTCAATTTGGTAAAGAATGCAAAGAACAGCAGCAATTATATCTCTGCTTATACTAACAGTAGAAGGAATGGAATGAATCGCATTGTGCCACTTGATGTCAATGGGTTAACTGTTGATGCCCTGTTCAGGTTGCTGACAACATGAATTTGTACTTTGCTACATTCACACTTGAGGAATTCTTTATTTATCAAACTCTAATGGGGAGCTAAATGATTTTGTAATAATGAAAGGAAAGAGGAAAAGAAATTATTGAAGCTAAACATAAAAAAGGCCCATGGGATGGATAGAATCTATCCAATTATATTAATGGAGGCCATAAGGAAGATAAGCAAACCCTTAGTCATAATTATGAAAGCATCTTTGTGTTTGGAGAAGGTCTCTGTAGACTGGAGATTTGCAAATGTATCCCCAATTTAAAAAAGGGTGATCAACAGGTCACTGGAGTAATTATCTTGTCTGTTTCCAGGAAAATAATGGAGTAAATGGTTAGAAAAATAATGCAGGCCCATCTAGACAGGAATACAATTATACTGCAGTCACATCTTGGATTTGTTAAGAGATGGTCTTGTCTGACTAATCTGATGCGATACTATGATGCAGTAACCAGGGAACTAGATGCAAAAAATAATTCTGATATCATATACTTGGATTTCATGAGAGCTCTGGATACTCTTGCAAGTTACTGCTATGGAGGAAGGTATAGTTGAGACAGAGAAGTCAGAGAGTTGTTATCAGCAGAAGCTGCTCTTCATTGATTGATGTTATTAGTGGAGTCCTCCAGGGTTTGCTGCTGGTCCCTCTGTTGTTTTAAATTAATATTTATTAATGATACTATAAGGTATATCAGTTTTTAATGTCTTAGTTTGCAGATGATACAAAGGTTGGTATGGTGGTTAATGAGAATAATCAGGGTGAGCTACAGCAACAAGATCTATTAAAATTGGGTTGATGGGCCGAGAAATGGTAGTTAAAGTTTAACATTGACAAATGCAAGGTACTGCATATGGGTAGCAGTAATCCCAGATTAACAAACCTACTGTGTTACACCTGATTTAGGTAGTGGAAAATGAAAAAGACCTAGGAGTAATGGTACAATTAGATGTGAAGTTCTCTAAGCAGTGCAGACAGGTTGGCAAGAACAGCTCATGAGGTTTTGTCAATGATTACAGAAATTTTTGCAGGGATAAGAAAGTAATTATCCCTTTGTACAAGACCATGGTTAGGCTGCATCTTGAGTACTTAATACAGATCTGGAGGCTTCACTTCATCAATCTCATCTGAGAATGGTGGATATTCAAGGAAGTACCAGACAAATTCTTAGAGAGTATGGATGGATAAAGTATGTAGTTTTTTTTTTTTTTTTTTTATTCTTTATAAGCTGCTTTCTTGCAACATTTGCCACTCTAATACAATACTAAGTTCATCAAAAAGAGAGAGAATATGATTGGGTGGGGAATATATTCATCTGGTTAAGTTTATAATTATTATCAGTAGTCCTGGAGTTTGTTGGGCTCAGATACAAACAAACAAACAGGATCCCAAGTGAACAGGACCTGAGGTCCACTTGTCCTCTTTGCTGAAACTGAGGCTCAGCCCCCCCCCCCCCCCAGTTAGGATTTGGGGGCCCTTTTTAATTGTTCTGACCAATGACTTATTACAGTATAAAAATATACAGAAATGGAACCTTAAATTTTTGTTCTGTTATTCTTGATTTCAAGTTTCCTGCCATATCAAGAAACAACTGGGTCGGGTAAAGACTTAAAATTATGAAAAATCCATAAAAATAGATTTGCAGAAATATATAACAACTATTTATTTCCCATTAAAATTGATAAATTAGTAGAGTAGACTAAGCAGAATAATTCAGATATAATTCTGATAGTTTACTATACAGATAAATAATAATAAGAAGAAACAGAAGACTTTTGTTCTTGCCTCTTCTTTATACTCTGGCACGACCATAAGGTCAGAGGAGTTTATAATAAATCATGAATACAATTGTTAATCATATTTAGCAGTCATAGGCTTGAACCACAGTCCACTTGAAGAGTGTGTGTTACTGCACTCTCACTCCTTACCACTTAGCTACTAACAATTCACATCCATAGTTCAAAGTTTTTCTATCCCCCACTACCCATTATTGTTGATGTTAATGCTTGGATGATTAGAGAGAGAGATGTTAAGAAAATAATGGGATGACTTGAAGTATACCTATGTAATTCTGCAGTGTCAGTGCTACACCTGTGATGTACAACTCAAAACTAATGTTATTTTTATATATGTTTTATATGTTTTATAACATAATAATGCTATAAAACAACTCAAAAATAATGTGTTAATTGTTGGCTCAAGATAAAAATTCATGATTTTCTGTACTTTCCTAATTTTCCCAGAGTTACAAGCATGATTGCACTCAGTATGTGCAGCCCACCACTTCTGTTCTACTTTTTATTGTACTAATACTAGCATGGTAAACTGACAGTTACTGATGCTACAAAGCTTAGAATTATGTGTTTGTTTCTAGTTCAAGTAATTTATAAACTTTTTCATGTGATCTAATGATTAAATAGTTTCTAACAGTTGTAAACTACATCATTTTGAAAGATTCATTTGAAATATTAATTATTATTTTTGAATAATAACCAAGGATATAGGAAACAAGGAAAGGGTAAATAATCACTTGGGATAGAGATTAGTGGCATGCGTAACATTCAGATTTTTGAAAAAATTTAAAATGAAGTGAACAATATCATCTAATATATGCATATTTTTAAAATTTTTTAAAATTAATTTTTTCAAAATTGTAAAAAAATCACATACTTATTGATTTAACAACTTCTGGTGAATGACCATTCATGCTATCAGGCAGTATTTTTTCAAGTGTGTTATTGTTTTCATTCTTTTCTTGAACCTAGAAACATTCTAATTAGTCAAGTAATATTCCAAATATACTTATAAAAAACAATACAATATATCAATTAAACTAACTTTTCTCAAATTGTGGCATACAAAAGTGATCAGATAATTAGTTTTGAATTTGGAGCATTTATTTGTAAGAAAAATTACAAGAAAGACACCAGCTTCAATTGATTTTCTCTAAAAGAAGAGGAGGGTCACAAAAAATAAACAATTTTTAAGGAACCAAGTCCTCACAAAGGCACTATTTCTCAAATTGCAATACTGCTTATTGTGGTAGGTCAAACTCAAATATCTACTCTCTTCCAGAAGGTTTATGACTCAGTTGCTATTTTTAGGCACATTAGCATATATGCATAATGCACATATTGTCTTCACCATGTCCATCCATACCAATAGATTTTCATAATTTTATATTTTGGCCTTAGAAAAAGATTTTTCAAGCCACTTCAAATTTAATTAAAATTGGACCAATAGAAATCCAGAAATTATTATTATTTTTTAAAATCCTCATAAAAGAACTCTACTCTCAGTGGATAGATTTCAATGAAATTTAATGTCAAGTCATCCCAAATGTCATTAAAATCTGACCAACAGAAGTTCAGAAATTGTCTTTGTTCATCAGTCTGCACATAATTACTTGACTCCCAGTATATGGATTTTCATGAAATTTTATATTTTACTCTTTTCAAATGATTTGTCAAGCCTTCCCAAAAATCATTAAAATTGGACTAATAAAAATCCATCAATTATTATTATTATTTTTTTTTTTTTTGTACATATTACATAAGATAACCATATACCATATATTGCAGCTGTGGCAAAGGATATTAGCCATGTTTAGCACCTCAAAATCTATAAAGTAAAATACTTTATAGATTACTGTGGACCAAATCTGGAACAAGGCACAAAAGGAGATTATGACCAAAGGAGGAAAGAAACTTGGTGGTGGTGGTGTGAAGAGGTATGACAGCATTGCAGGACAAGAAGACAGCTTTAAAGAATGGCAGAGAGACAGAACTGATGAAAACAAGAATAGGTATAGAGAAAAAAAAAAGACAAGCTATGAGGCAGTAGACAAAGGACAGAAATGTGGAAGAATTGTATAATAGTATGAACACTAGGGAAGGGAAAATGAAGATATTCAAGATCACCAGAACACAGTTCAACAAACAGCAGGATATAAGGACAAGAGCAGTGAAAGAGGGGACTGATAGGGTCCTTGTGAAAACAGGAGATGGAAAGAGTTCTTCAAAGGGATCGTGAATAGTGAAACAGCTGCTGGAGAAGAACAGGAGCTAGACAGACATGTTGAGGACATTGAGGATATAAAGGAGGAAGAGGTTCTGATATCATTACATAGTATAAAGTCAGGGAAGGCAGCTGGACCTGACATAGTGTGCATAGTATTAGGGTCAGGCGCCACCTGTGGTTTCCCACATCTGCGCCATATGTTCGCTGTGAAGGAATACAGTACTACTGTAAATGCCAGAAAAGTGTTGTGTGTTGTGACACCCATTGAAATTTTAAAAGTTTTAGGACAGAAAGGAGTCCCATTTATGACAAAGCTAATGAATAAAATAATGAGAGAAGCCAAGATACCAGATGCTTGGGGGGAGAGTCCCGGTATATAAAAGGAAGGAGACATACAAGACTGCAACAACTACAGACCTATCAAGTTAATGAGCTAGACAATGAAGTGGTTATAGAGGGTTGTCGAAAGAAGACAGAGAGATAAACTGCAAAATCAGGTTACCAAGAACTAGCTTGGCTTTTTGAAGGGGAGAAGCACCACTGATGGAATATTTAGCAAGGATCCTATAAGAGAAGTTTGGGGAGAAAGGGCAATCCTTTTACCTAGCCTTCATAGACCTAGGGAAAGGCATATGACAGAGTACCCAGGAACCTTCGGAAGTGTCTGTGGAAGAGGACGTGTTACTGGGACCTACAGTATGTCAAGCTTATTCAGGATATGCATCAGGATGGAACTAGAGTACATAGTGCAAATTGAGTTAATGATGCCTTCACTATCAATGCTGGCCTACACCAGGTTTACATAGCAAATTTTATGTGCAACAGTATCAAAAGTTTTCCTGAAATCCAAGTACAGTTAGTTTATGTAAGCCCAAGTTATGTAACTTTGGAATTACATAAGTTTTTTGCTGTCACAGCTTACAACATGCGAATGAAGCATGTGCTACATGATGATAGTTTGATGCAAAGCCATTGAAAATGGTAGGACAACGTGAATTTCAACTTCACCACAATAATCTGACATGTGTAACAAATATTATATACAAAATACAAACAAAAGCTTCCACTTTGCTCTCAAACAAAACCGAACTGACTCTATAATCCGGAAAGAAAGGAAGGAAAGGATGCAGAGACGAAGGGCTAGAGTGTAAATCTCTGAAATATAGCTGATGGGACACATTCCATGTGGCTTGAACATTGTGGGGGTTTCTCTGGAGTGCTTTGATGTAGCTCATCTATCTCAAACACATGTTGAATATTTCTTCAGAATTTTTAAAGCAGAAAATGAAATGTTAACTCTGGTTATTTACCTAGATTCTAGTTACGTCGCAGGTTATTATCTAACACAGTTTGTATGGGAACGAAAATAAAAACTTATACTTATTGTTCCTTTACTCGACTTCACTCTTAAAAATTATATAGAAAGTATCTTTACGATTTTACAATTGGTGCCGCCTAAGAGAATAAGCGACAGGGGTACTAGTAAATCTACTAAGAAAAAGAAAGTGATTGATTTGGATCAGAAAATTAAAATAATAAGGATGTATGAGGATAATCAAAAATTAACAAGTATCACGTGGAATATAGATTTGTCACTGTCAACAGTGAACACAATAATAAAGGACATAGTCAGAATACGTGAAGCGGTGAAGTGATTGGCACCAATGAAGTAAACTATAATAACCAAGACTCGATTGGGACTAATAAGCAAAATGGCAAAGTTACTTATTGTGTGGATGGAAGCTCCTGCTTCCATCCACACAATCAGACCAATTGGACCAGATCCAAAAACACATCCCCTTAAGCCTCCACCTCATCAAAGCAAAGGCTCATGCCATTTTTGAGGATCTTAAGAAGAAGACGAGCGATGATACTGAAACCACCTTTGTTGCTAGTCAGGGTTGGTTTGACAGGTTTGATAGGTTCTGTAAGAGAAGCAGATATCACAGTGTTGCCATAAGTTGTGAAGCAGCAAGTGCAAGATGGTGAGGTTGCCGAAAAGTTCAAGGACCAATTGGATGAGATTATGACAGAAGCGGTGGTTATTTTCTGCAACAGATATTTTATGTGGATGAGATTAGCCTTTCTTGGAAAAAAAGTGCCTATTACGACTTATATTTCTGTTGAAGAAAAATGTCTGGGTTTAAAGCTGCCAAAGACAGAATAAGGCTAATAGTGGGGAGGGGATAATATAGGATGTTATAAACTTAAATCTTTAGTGGTTTATCACTCAGAAATCCCGCAGGCTTTTAAGGGTATTGGCAAGAAATTTTTTCCTGTATACTTCAGGGCAAACTCAAAGGCCTGGTGATAATAACCATGTTCGAAGAATGATTTCTAAATGGGTTTGTCCCTTCTCTGAACTATCTTAAAAGGCACTTACAAATGTCAGTGCCTCTTAAGATATTAATGTTCCTTGACAACACTCCTAGTCATCTTAAATATCTAGCTGTTCTACATGACAATCTCAAGGTGGTATACTTCTCTCAAAATACAAAGGCTTTGATTCAACTAATGGATCAGGAAGTTATCCGGGCATTCAAAGCTTATTACATATTAACAACATTCAGTTGTTCAACTCTAAAACATTCATAGGGACATTCACAGTGAAGGCTTCAACAAAGATGAGCTAATTTCTTCTGTTACCAAAGAAATTGTAAACTTAGCCCAAGAGTTGCAGCTGGCACTGGAAGATGAAGATGTTGATGAGCTTGTGGATGAAAAAGGTGAAGATTTAATGACAGAAGATCATTAGCATCTCAACTCATATAATATGAGTTGAGACACTTCTAACGATGTAACAAAAATAAACTAAAGAAAATCAGAAGAGCAACAATGTTTGCTATAATGATTTTCTTCCTTTTTTCTATATTACTTATTTAGTTAGCATTAGCAAAGGCACATGATGCAAGAAAGCAAGCTTATATAGCATCAGCCAAAAAAAAGAGGAAGAATCCCATCCAGGAATAATGCATGGAATACATATAAATTAATGGGTGACATGGAAGCTTATGATAGATATAAGCTGGTCTGTAACCAAGTCACAAAGGAGATTAGGAAGGCAAAGGCAGATTATGAGAAATCCTTGGTAAAGGATGCAAAGAAAAACAGAAAAGAGTTCTTTACCTATGTAAATTCTAGAAGGAAAGGGATGAATCAGAGTGGTCCACTGGATATTGATGGTTCAACTGTTGATGATCCTGCTCAGGTGGCTAACAAACGAAATGAGTATTTTGCATCTACATTCACACATGAGGAGTTATTCAGGAAGGAGAATGCCAGAGGTGAAGCAAACTCTGGCAGTGAGCTAGATGATTTTGTAATAACTGAGAGAAAAGTGGAGAAGAAATTGTTGAGGATAAACAAAAAAAAGGTGCCCGGGGTGGATGGGATCTATCCAGTTATATTAAAGGAGGCTGTTATTGTTATTTGGTTTTTAGGAGCATTAGCAACTAAGGCCATATTGCTCCGGGATATGCGGTGGTCATTCCCTGACCTTTCCGCATCCTCCATATTTGGTGGTGACGGGCTCGAACCCCGGTCTAATCAAGAAGCGTGTGCTAACGCACCGCTGCTCCTTCCCACCTGGCTACGGAGGCGCCATATTAAAGGAGGCAGCAAAGGAAGTAAGCAAACACTTAGCCATAATTATGAGGGCTTCTTTGGACTCAGGGGAGGTACCCATAGACTGGAAATGTGAAAATTTGTGACCCCAATTCACAAAGGAGAATCAAAAGCTGACACAAGTAATTATAGACCTGTGAGTTTAACTTCTGTTGCAGGAAAATTAATGGAATCACTGGTTAAAGAAGCTCTGCAGCATCATCTAGACAAGACTTCAGTTATAGCTCGGACATACACAGCATGGTTTTGTTAAGGGAAAGTCTTGCTGACTAATTTCATTGGATACTATGAAGTAGTCACAAAAGAACTGGATGCAGGGAATAACTTTGATATATATATTTAGATCTTAGAAAGGCTTTTGATACTGTTGCACATGGAAGACTGCTGCACAAATTGGAGCAGTGTGGCACAGGAGACAAATTGCTGCTATGGATAAAGGGATGGTTGAGGGGAAGAAGACAGAGAGTGGTAATCAATGGACACTGCTCATTGTGGACTAATGTCATTAGTGGGGTCCCTCAGGGTTCAGTGTTAGGTCCATTGTTGTTTTCTGTATTTATAAATGATATTGATGATGGTATTCAAGCTTAATGTCCAAGTTTGCAGATGACACAAAGGTTGGCAGGGTTGTCAAGGACACTACTGACACTATGCTGCTGCAACAGGATCTGGAAAGGTTGAGCAGATGGGCTGAGAGGTGGCAAATGAAGTTTAACATTGACAAATGTAAAGTACTACACATGGGAAACAGCAACCCCAGAGCAACATATCAACTCTGTGGTACTACACTTACAGTGGTAGAGAATGAAAAGGACCTGGTAGTAATTGTGCAGGCAGATATGAAGTTTTCTGAGCAGTGCAGATGGTCTGCAAGAGTAGCTCATGGTGTCTTGTCAATGATATACAGGAATTTTTCTAGCAGGGATAAGGAGGTGATTATTCCCTTGTATAAGGCACTGGTCAGGCCACACCTTGAGTACTGTATACACGTCTGGAGGCCTCCTTTCAAGAATGATGTAGAGCTGCTGGAACAAGTACAGAGATGGGCAACAAGATTAGTGAATGGAACAAAGGGTTGCTCTTACGAAGAAAGGCTTAAGTTTTGCAAAGTACAGTGTCTGGAGACTAGGCACCGGTGAGGTGATCTGATAGAGGTGTATAAAGCCCTGAATGGTTTGGGCATGCTCAATGCCGATGGGATTCTTCCTCTTGCTCAGAATAATCACCTGAGGGGGCATAAATTCAAATTGAGGAAAGACAGATATAGGATAGATACGTGGAAATTTGACTTTATCCAGCAGGTAGTTGGTTGGTGGAACAGACTTCCATCCCTTGTTGTGGATGTTCAGAGCCTAAATAAATTTAAGGCTCAGCTGGACAGGTATTTCGAACGAACCAAGGGGTGAAATGGGAGTGGGATTTTTTTTTTTTTTTTTTTCTTTTTTGGCTGATGCTGCATAAGCTTGCTTTCTTGCATCATATGCCTCTACAAATGCTAATGCTAACGCATTGAGCATGCTCAAACCATTCAAGGCTTTATACACTTCAATCAGATCACCTCACAGGTGCCTAGTCTCCAGACACTGTACTTTGCAAAATGTACGCCTTTTTTTCGTAAGAGCAACCCTTTCTTCCATTCACTAATCTTGTTGCTCATCTATGTACTCATTCCAACAGCTCTACATATTTCCTAAAATGAGGTCTGCAGACCTGTATTCAGTACACAAATGGTGGCCTAACCATTGCCTTATACAAGGAGATAATCACCTCCTTATCCCTGCTAGAAAAATTCCTGTATATCATTGACAAGACACCTTCAACTACTCTTGCCGACCGTCTGCACTGCTCAGAAAACTTCGTATCTGCCTGAACAATTACCCCAGGTCCTTTTCATTCTCTACCACTGTCAGTGTGGTACTATAGAGTTGATACGTTACTCTGGGATTACTGCTTCCCATTTGTAGTACTTTACTTTTGTCAATGTTAAACTTCATTTGCCACCTCTCAGCCCATCTACTTAACTTTTCTAGATCCTGTATCAGCAGTGTACTGTCATTGTTGGCAGAGTGTCATTAAGAACCCTGCCAACCTTCGTATCGTCTACACACTTGGAAATAAGCCTGATATATACCATCATCAATACCATTTATAAATACAGAAAACAATAATGGACCCAACATTGAACCCTGAGGGACTCCACTAATAACATTAGTCCACGATGAGTAGTGTCCATTGATTACCACTCTCTGTCTTCTCCCACTCAAACATCCCTTTATCCATATCAGCAATTCGCCTCCAATACACACTGCTTCAATATCTGCAGCAGTCTTCCATGTGCAACAGTATCAAAGGCTTTTCTAAGATCCAAATATATGATATCAAAGTTATTCTTTGCATCCAGTTCCTTTGTGACTACATCATAGTATCCAATCAAATTAGTCAGACTAGACTTCCCCTTAACAAACCCATGCTGTGCCCGAGGTTTTAACTGAAGTCTTGTCTAGATGACCCTGCAATGCTTCTTTAACCCATTATTAATTTCCCTGCAACAGAAATTAAACTAATAGGTCTGTAATTACCTGTGTCTCCCTTTGATCCTCTTTGTGGATTGGGGTCCCATTTGCACATCTCTGGTCCAGGAGTACCTCCCCTGAGTCCAGGGAAGCTCTCATAATTATGGTTGAGGGTTTGCTTACTTCCTTTGCCATCTCCTTTAATATAACTGGATAAATTCGATCCACCCCATCTACCTTTCTTGTGTTTATCTTCAACAATTTCTCCTCCACTTTACTCTCAGTTATTACAAGATTATCTAGCTTACTGCCAGAGTTGAATACACCTCTGGCATTCCCCTCCCTGAATAACTCCTCATGAATGTCGATGTAAAATATTCATTTAGTTTGTTAGCTACCACTGTGGAAATTGCACACAGTGGTGTCTCAAGTTAAAGATCCAATAGCCCATGACTATACTAGTAGTGTGGTCTATGAGATTAAGTGCCCGGATTTTGAAGGAGACAGGGCGATGTTTAAAAGACCGTCTGGAGGAGCACATGACCGCTATTAAGACTGCTGATTATGCGAGGTCTGCTGTGGCAGAGCATTTCTGGGAGAAGCAGCATCGGATCTCCCCTGAAGACGCGGTCATTACGGACCGTGCCCATGGATTTTGGGAATGCAAGTGGCTCGAGAGCTTGCGAATCGGTTCATCCAGTCGTAATACTATTAACAGGGACAGGGGGACATGTTTACACCCCCTGTTTGAGGCGGTTGTCCTCAGATGGGATGACCGGTTCTGTTTGACAGGTTCCCGAGCCACTTCCGTTTCCGGTACGCACGTGATCATAAAACTTTTTGGAAAAACTACACCATTAAAAACGCAATTGAAAACATTGATAGTTCTTGGAAAGAAGTCACTAAGAAATGCTTAAATGGAGTTTGGTGCAAAATATGGCCAGAAGTTGTACTAGAAGAAGAAAATAACATCCAAGAAATTAGAAATGAAGTTATCCAGATGGCTCAATCAATAGGTTTCGAAAATGTCGATGAAGAGGTTGTTAGAAATTTATTGAATGCAGAAGATGATGGTTTTTCAGTGGAAGATTTAGAAAACCTTGTTAGCAACGAAGACAAAGATAATGAAGACGAAGTTAAAGAAGTTCCTGCCGAAAAAGTGTTAACAAACAAAGATTTAAAAAGCTGCTTAAATGACATTGAAAACGTTTAAATTTTTTTAGTGAAAATGATCCTGATTTAGGAAGAAGTTTTATTGTTAAGCGATCAGTGTTAAATGCAATAACTCCGTATAGGCAATTGTTAAATGAAAGAGAAAAAAAGCATAAGCAATCAACTTTAGACTCATATTTTAAAATGTGATTTCACTTTGTATGTAAGTTGAATGTTTATTTAATAAAACTTTTCTTTGTTCGAAAAAAAAGCTTTTCATTTTCTTTACGTAGGAACGTATCCCTATTCTGGCCATAGTATTTTTACCTCTGAAAACGAAGTTTCGCTTAACGAAGTAATTTCGTGGAACGCATCCTATTCGTTATTCGAGGTATGCCTGTATATCACTGCGTAAATATCAAATTGTTTAAATATCATCACTGCTACTTATAGTAAAAGGGTCTATTTATCTCTCCTCATCGAAATATATTAAAATGTATTGACTATAATTAAAAATAGCAAGAGCTTAAAATGCCGAAAGTTAAGACGGAAAATATGCACAAAGCTTAAATAAAACCGGCACTCACCTCATGATCCATTTAGTTGCATGAATTATATAAAAAAAAGGGGGGTATGAGAAGGTCTCAGATTAAAAATTAAAAACTAAAATCATAAGTTAAAAACATCTTCAGTTGGCACTAAGGAAATGAAGGATAGAGAATCAGAGTGAACTTTAAGTATCTGATATGTTATGCTGAACATGTGGTATTTTAATGCACGCGAGATTCCAAATTGCGGAAAGGGAAGTCGGAAGTTTGGTGTTGAGGACATCAAGGTTGGTGTTAAGCTGGCACCATTCTATTATGAGAGTTTCGTATTGAAGGAGCTTGTAGCTTGAATTTAATTTAATAATGGTAATTGCAGCATCAATTGAGGGTTATGGTTGTGAGTACACATGTGTTGAGAGAGCTCAGTGTTTCCTTGACAGGTTCAGAAACTATTAACGAGGTAGTATGCGCATGTATTTGTGGTCGTGGATGATCCAAATTTGTTGGTAGTGCTCCCAATGTAACACACGTTGCAATCTGACTGGCAATTGACTAGATAAACTATATTATTAATTTCTCCGCTTTTTTGTATACATGGGTTTCTTTGTATTTTTTAAAAGGAGTTCTAATTTGTTATAAGTGGAGAAAATTAAGGAAATATCTGTGTTAGCGAAGACTTGACATAAATGTCCGGTGATCTGACAATGGTAAGGGAGGACAACACGGGTACAGTAATACCCCGACTTATGCGAACTCGGAGTCACGCGGTTCTCGATTTTTTCGTTTGGCAACACTGCCGTCCACTATCTTCAAGGTCGGTTTCATATACTATCGATATATGGTGCGATGGCGGAGAGTGAATGCGAAAGATGAACAAAATTCATCTTTGCTGCCGCATGAGCTGCACACATATACAAAAATTTGTATTCCAACTGTCATATTTATATGTGTGCATTCGAATTCATGCTCAACTTTTGTTGGAAATTACATCGTTTTCACGAGAGACATAAATCGCGTAGGTTGAGCCGTATATTGATGGCATATGAAAAACGACCCTCAGTGTTTCTCTTGGTGAGTTACACATTGGACGTGTTTCGTGCGAACTCTACGTGTGCAACTGCGATTCTACAATCGACGAAAGTTAAGATTGTTTTGTTATACATTTTCTAAACCCTTAAAAAAACTATGTCGTTCGAACGAAGTAAATCTGATTCTTCTGCGCCTAGTAAGAAAAGAAAAACAATATCTTTGGAATGTAAACTTAACATTATTAAGGATTTTGATAGCGGAATGAAAATTTGTGAATTGGCAAAGAAGTTTGAGCTACCGGAATCCACAGTAAGAACAATCATAAAAGATAAGAGGTATTGCTCAAAACATCAAAGGCAGATATTGTTGGGATATCAGAGACGTGGTGTCACACAGATATAAGGAATGCAGAACTGGAATTTCAGAAGTACAATGTGTACAGAAAGGATAGACAGGATAGGAGGGGAGGAGGGGTTATGCAATTAGTTAAGAAACACATAAAATCCAAGGAAATGAAGCCAGTCGACATTGCTGGACAGTGCAGTGTCGAGTCAGTTTGGTGTGACATAAGCACTGGGAGATCAAAATTGAGAGTACAGTGTGCTATAGACCTAATGACTCTGATGAGTATAATAAGAAACTGTACAGGGAAACAGAGTGGGCCAGTAAATCACAGAGTCTTATAATGGGGGATTTTAATTTCCCAGATATTGACTGGAATTTGTGGGTTGGTCACTCACACACTAGCAAGGCTTTTGTGGATTTATTGGATGATTGTTTTCTACATCAGCATGTTCAGAAAGCAACAAGAGGGAGTAATACTCTTGATTTGATTATCAGTAGTCATTTTTCATGCATTAAGAATCTCCAGATAAAGGAACCACTAGGTGGCAGTGATCACAGTATGCTGAAGTGGGATTTACTAAAAGAGGTAACTACCATCAGGGGTGAAGGGAAAGGTTTTTGCTTTCGTAAAGGTGACTACGATGGTCTGAGACAGTATTTAAATTCTATACAGTGGGACCAAATGATGATGTTACCAACAGCAAATTCAAAATGGGAAGCATTCAAAGAACTTATCTTGGAAGCTACTAGGCTTTACATACCAACTAAGAAATATTGTTCAAGGTTTAGGACTAAGTGGATGTCAGATGAACTAATGAGACATATGGTAGAGAAGAAAAATGCATGGGATACATACAAATTAACACGTGACACAGAAGCCAATGATAGATACAAGTTGATCTGTAACCAAGTTACAAAGGAGGTTAGGCAGGCGAAGGCAGATTACGAGAAATCTTTGGAAAGGGATGCAAAGTAAAACAGCAAAGAGTTCTTTACTTATGTAAACTCTAGAAGGAAGGGGATGAATCAGATTGGCCCACTTGATATCGATGGGTCAACTGTTGATGAGCCTGCTCAGGAGCTAATAAACTAAATGAATATTTTGCATCAACATTCACACATGAGGAGTTATTCAGCGAGGAGAATGCCAGAGGTGTATTCAACTCTGGCAGTAAGCTAGAGAATCTTGTAGTAACTGAGAGTAAAGTGGAGGAGAAATTGTTGAAGATAAATACAAGAAATGCACCTGGGGTGGATGGGATCTATCCAGTTATATTAAAGGAGGCAGCAAAGGAAGTAAGCAAACTCTTAGCCATAATTATGAGACGTTTCTTGGTCTCAGGGGAAGTACCCATGGACTCGAGATGTGCAAATGTGACCCTAATTCACAAAGGAGGATCAAAGAGCGACACAAGTAATTATAGACCTGTTAGTTTAACTTCTGTTCCCGGAAAATTAATGGAGGCACTGGTTAAAGAAGCACTGCAGGATCATCTAGACAAGACTTCAGTTATAGCTCAGACACAGCATGGTTTTGTTAAGGGGAAGTCTTGCCTGACCAATTTGATTGGATACTGTGATGCAGTCACAAAAGAACTGGATGCAGGGAATAACTTTGATATTATATACTTGGATCTTAGAAAGGCTTTTGATACTGTTGCACCTGGAAGACTGCTGCACAAATTGGAGCAGTGTGGCATTGGAGGCAAAATGATGCTATGGATAAAGGGGCGGTTGAGGGGGAGAAGACAGAGAGTGGGAATCTATGGACACTGCTCATCGTGGACTAATGTTATTAGCGGAGTCCCTCAGGATTCAGTATTGGGTCCTTTATTGTTTTCTGTATTTATAAATGATAATGATGATGGTATATCAAGCTTAATGTCCAAGTTTGCAGACGATACAAAGGTTGGCAGGGTTGTCAAGGACACTACTGACACTATGCTACTGCATCAGGATCTGGAAAGGTTGAGCAGATGGGCTGAGAGGTGGCAAATGAAGTTTAACATTGACAAATGTAAAGTACTACATATGGGAAACAGCAACCCCAGAGCAACATATCATCTCTGTGGTACTACACTGACAGTGGTAGAGAATGAAAGGGACCTGGGTTGGTTGTGCAGGCAGATATGAAGTTTTCTGAGCAGTGCAGATGGGCTGCAAGAGTAGCTCATGGTGTATTGTCAATGATATATAGAAATTTTTCTAGCAGGGATAAGGAGGTGATTATTCCATTGTATAAGGCAACGGTCAGGCCACACCTAGAGTACTGTATACAGGTCTGGAGGCCTCATTTCAAGAAGGATGTAGAGATGCTGGAACAAAGGGGTGCTCTTACGAAGAAAGGCTTAAGTTTTGCAAATTACAGTGTCTGCAGACTAGGCACCAGCGAGGTGATCTGATAGAGGTGTATAAAGACTTGAATGGTTTGAGCATGCTCAATGCTGATGGGATTCTTCCTCTTGCTCAGAATAAAGACATGAGAGGGCATAAATTCAAATTGAGGAAAGACAGATGTAGGATAGATGTGCGGAAGTTTGCCTTTATTCAGTGGGTAGTTGGTTGGTGGAACAGACTTCCATCCCTTGTTGTGGAAGTTGATATCTTAAATAAATTTAAGGCTCAGCTGGACAGGTATTTCGAACGAACAGAGGGGTGAAATGAAAGTGGTCTTTTTTTTTCTTTTGGCTGATGCTGCATAAGTTTGCTTTCTTGCATCATATGCCTCTACTAATGCTAATGCTAATAAAGAAAGAATTCTCAAAGTGGTAAAAAATGCTCAATCCTTGAACTCAAGCATAATTCGCAAATGTCATGGTATTATTGCTGAGATGGAAACAATGCTGAAATTATGGTGTGCTAATCAAGTAAAAGTGAAAAAAAGGTGTCAGTCGATCAGAACACTGTGCGCTGTCAAGCTAAGCTGATTTTTGAGAGGTTGAAAGAAGAAGCTGGGGAGGCAGGCAAAGATGAAAATTTTGTATCTAGTAAAGGTTGGCTCAACCGATTTAAAACTTGCTGTAATTGGCACAGTAACACAGAGAGTGGGGAGGCGGTAAGTGCCGATAAAGAAGCTACGTCTTCTTTTCCTGAGACACTCAAGGCTATGATAGAAGAAGGTGACGATAGCACTGAAACCACATGTAACGTGGATGAGACTGGCCTGTTCTGGAAGAAGATGCCTAAAAGAACTTTTATCGCGCATGAGGGCTTTGAGGCGTTTCCAGGCTTTAAGGTTTCCAAAGACCGACTGACAGTGATGGTTGACGGGAATGCAGCTGGTGGCTGCAAGTTAAAACCTCTCTTAATTTATCACTCCGAAAACCCAAGAGCTTTCAAAAATATATCTAAAATTAGCTTACCAGTGATTTCTTGCATCATTTCAAGCTTACCAGTGATTTCAAGCTTTATGATTTGGAAGTCAAATCATAAAGCTTGGGTGACAGCTTCCATTTTTGGGAACTGGTTTGGTCACCACTTCATACCCAAAGTCGAATGTTATTGCAAGTCTAAACAGATTCCATTTAAAGTGATGCTTCTTATTGACAATGCACCCGGTCATCCTCTTGCTACCATAATTAATTTCGACCCATGTCTGAAAGTTGTGTTTTTGCCTCCAAATACATCCAGCTTGCTTCAACCAATGGACCAGGGAGTCATCAAAACATTCAAGGCTTACTACATGAGGCGTTCGTTCGCATGTCTGAATGAAGCTATGAGACAAAATAGTGAGATATCTGTTAAAGGCTTTTGGAAATAATTCAATGTTTTAGATGCCATAGGAATCTCTGAAGAATCTTGAGATGAAGTTTACAAAAAAACATTGAATGGTGTCTGGAAGAAACTTTGTCCATTTTTTTTTTTCAAAAACGTGATGAAAACAATGCCAGAAACTGATCATGTCGCTCATGTGATAGAAGAAGTTGTTAATATTGCCAGGCAATTAGATTTGGAAGTCATTGCTGATGATGTCAACGAGCTGTTGGATTCACATAGTCAGAAGCCGACAATAAATGAGCTCATAGAGATGCGTGAGGAAAACGTCACTGAAGTATCCGACACTTCAGTGTCAGATATTGTAATTCTACCCCTATCAAGGAGTAGAATTTTTTTCAGCATGGTCTGTGCTTGTTAACAGGTGAGACTGCTTCTACAGGGATGGGATACACTTAAATAGAAAGGGTGCAAGAATATTTGTTGATGCTATCGAGGCAGTGTTAGGTGGGTTGGAAAACTGCTAGCTTGGGGCGATTCACAGACTAAAAGGTTAAAAGTAGCCACAGGCAGAGGTTGAGGTGATTCTTGCACAACTTCTATTATAATAAGTAGCGACCTGAAGCGAGGGGTGTTGGGGGTTTCAGGGACTGACAGCAGTCATCGTGAAACAGGTGGGTATATGGGATGTGTTAGGGTAACTATTAATAAGGAATATAATAAGGAATTAGGTACATGTATACCAATGCTAGAAGTATAGGAAATAAATTTGATGAATTTGAAGTGTTGGTCAAGACACCAAAGGCAGATATTGTTGGGACACCACAGAGACGTGGTGCCACACAGATATAAGGAATGCAGAACTGAAATTTGGGGAGTACAATGTGTACAGAAAGGATAGCAGAATAGGAAGGGAGGAGGTGTTATGCTGTTAATTAAGAAAAACATAAAATCAAAAGAAGTGCATCCAGTTGATATAGATAAACAGTGCACTGTTGAGTCAGTCTGGTGTGACATAAGCACTGCAAAAGCAAAAATAAGAGTAGGAGTGTGTTATAGGCCTAATGACTCGAATGAGTACAATGAACAATTGTACAGAGAAATAGAGTGGGCTAATAAATCAGATTGTCTTATAATGGGGGATATTAACTTCCCAGATATTGAATGGAACTTGTGAGTTGGTCACTCACACACTAGTAAGACTTTTATGGATTTATTGGATAATTGTTTTCTGCAGCAGCATGTTTGAGAGGCAACCAGACAGGGTAATACTCTTGATCTGGTTATCAGCAGTGATCATTCGTGTATTAAGAATTTGCAGATAAAGGAACCACTAGGTGGCAGTGATCACAGTGTACTGATGTGGGATTTACTTAAAGATATAGGCGCCTCCGTAGCGAGGTGGGCAGGAGCACAGGGCGTAGCACACTCTTCTTGATTAGACCAGGGTTCAAGCCCATGACCACCAAATACGGAGGATGCGGAAAGGTCAGGAAATGACCACCGCATATCCTGGAGCAATATGGCCTTAGTTGCTAATGCTCCTAAAAACCAAACAACAACAACAACTTAAAGATATAATTACCATCAGGGGTAAAAAGAAAGGGTTTTTGCTTCCGTAAAGGTGAGTACAGTGGTCTCAGACAGCTTTTAAATTCTGTACAGTGGGACCAACTGACGATGTTACCAACAGTAAATTCTAAGTGGGAAGCATTCAAGGAATTAATTGTGGATGCTACTAAAAGTTTCATAACTATTAAGAAATATTGTTCAAGGTTTAGGCCTAAATGGTTATCAAATGAACTAATCAGACTCGTGACAGGGAAGAAAAATGCATGGGATGCATATAAATTATCAAGCAACTCAGAAGCCTATGGCAGATATAAGCTAGTCTGTAATCAGGTCACAAAGGAGGTTAGGCAGGCAAAGGCAGATTATGAGAAATCTTTGACAAAAGATGCTAAGAAAAACAGCAAGGATTTCTCTACTTATATAAACTCTTGATATCGATGGTTCGACTGTTGATGATCCTGCTCAGATAGGAAACAAACTGAATGAGTATTTTGCATCTACATTCACACATGAGGAGTTATTAAGGTTTTAAAATGGCAGAAAGTTATCAAAATGTAGCAGGGTGCTTCACGATTTTGTAATAACTGAGAGCAAAGTGGAGGAGAAATTGTTGAAGTTAAACATAAGAAAGGCACCTGGGGGCGAAAGGGATCTATCCAGTTATATTAAAGGAGGCAACAAAGCAACTAAGCAAACCCTTAGCCATAATTATGAGATCATCCTTGGACTCAACGGAGGTCCCCACGGACCGGAGATGTGCAAATGTATCCGCAATTCACAAAGGGGGATCGAAGGGTGACACGAGTAATTACAGAACAGTCAGTTTAACTTCTGTTCCAGGTAAAATAATGGAGTCACTGGTTAAAGATGCATTGCAGGATCATCTAGACAAGATTGCAGCAATAATTGAGACACAGCATGGGTTTGTTAAGGGAAAGTCTTGTCTGACAAATTTGATAGGATATTATGATGTGGTTACAAAGGAACTGGATGCAAAAAATAATTTTTGATATCATATATATGGATTTCAAGAAAGCTTTTGACACTGTTGCGGATGGAAGACTATTGTACAAATTGGAGCAGAATGGTATTAAGGGTAAGTTGCTACAATGGATAAAAGGATGGTTGAGTGGGAGAAGACACAGGGTGGTAATTAATGGGTGCTGCTCTTCGTGGACTAATGTTATTAGTGGAGTCCCCACAGGTTTCGGTGTTATGTTAGGTCCTCTGTTGTTTTGTATATTTATCAATGATATTGATGAAGGTATATCAGGCTTAATGTCGAAGTTTGCAGATGATGCAAAGGTTGCCAGGGTTGTTAATGACAGTAATAGCAGTGTGCTACTGCAACAGGATCTAGATAATTTGGG
Organism: Mastigoproctus giganteus; assembly: GCF_048544385.1. Lineage (NCBI taxonomy): Eukaryota > Metazoa > Arthropoda > Arachnida > Uropygi > Thelyphonidae > Mastigoproctus > Mastigoproctus giganteus. The sequence continues at coordinate 110,317,238 of NC_143586.1, read as the reverse complement.
CAGATGGGCTAAGCAGTGGCAACTGAAGTTTAACCTTGACAAATGCAAAGTACTGCATATGGGTAGAAGTAACCCCAGAGAAATGTACCAACTGTGTGGTACTACAATTAAGGTGGTAGAAAATGAAAAAGACCTGGGATTAATTGTGCAGTCAGATATGAAGTTTTCTGAGCAATGCAGACAGGCTGCCAGGGTAGGTCACGGGGTTTTGTCAATGATATATTGTTTGTTTGTTTATTTGGTTTTTCAACAATTGGAGCATTAGCAACTAAGGCCATATTGCTCCACTATACGCGTTGGTTATTCCCTGACTTTCCCGCATCCTTCGTATTTGGTGGTGATGGGCTCGAACCCCGGTCTAATCAAGAAGTGTGTGCTATGCACTGCTGCTCCTTCCCACCTGGTTACGTTGGCGGCTCAATGATATATAGGAATTTTGCTAGCAGGAAAAAGGAGGTGATTGTCCCTCTGTATAAGGCAATGTTCAGGCCGCGCCTTGAGTACTGTGTACAGGTCTGGAGGCCTCATTTTAGGAAGGATGTAGATTTGCTTGAGCGTGTACAGAGAAGGGCAACAAGATTGGTGAGGGTGTAATGAAGGGATCCTCTTACCAAGAGAGGCTTAAGTTCTGCAAATTGTAGTGGCTGAAGACTAGGCACCTGCCCAGTGATCTGATTGAGGTGTATAAGGCCTTGAATTGGTTGAGCACGCTGAATTCTGATGGGATCCTTCCACTTGTTCAGATTACGAACCTAAGGGGGCATAAATTCAAATTAAGAAAAGACAGATGTAGAATAGATGTGCGGAAATTTGCCTTTAGCCAGCGGGTGGTTAATTTCTGGAACAAACTTCCATCTGTCGTTGTCGAAGTTGATAGGTTAAATAAATTTAAGGAGGAACTGGACAGGCATTTGGAGGGAATGGTGTGATTTTTTTTTTTTTTTCGGCTGATTCTGCATAAGCTCATTAACACTTGCTTTCTTGCATCACATACCACTAGTACTACTACTACTACTACTACTTCAGACCCAGTTCCACCAGAAAAGCACATGACAATTGCAAGCTTGACAGAAGGTCTCAGCTCAATTGAAAAGGACTTAAAAATTTTAGAAAACATAGAATCCAACGAAGAACATGTTATAGCTACAAAGCAAGGAACAAAAAAATTATTAGCTTGCTGCGAAGAAATTCTGCATGAAAAAAAGAAGGCGCTGTATTGTCAGACGAATTTGTTAGATTTTATGAAGCCATCGACATCGAAATAACTTTTTACGTAACTCATTTATTTTTTTAATACATATTTTGTATTAATATGTATAAAGAACTGCAATTTTATTAAATACTTTTCTTCTAAACTAGTGTTTTTGTTAGTCCCAACTTATGCGAATTCGACTTAAGCAATTTTTGTCGGATGCACCTATCGCATAACTTCGGTGTATTGGTGTATTTGAAATGTTAGGCTTTTTTATAACAGGATTGTTAGGGTTATGAATTTTATCCTGCTGCTAGAATAGTTTGTTGAATTAATCTGACTGGATATTTCCTAGCTGCAAACTTTTCCGTGAGGCATTTTAACTCAAAAGCCAAATCATCTTGCGAATGGCAATATTTTAAGAAATTAAAGACTTGATTATAAAGAACGGATTTTTTTATACCAAGGGGTTTATGCAAATGAAAGTGTAGGTATTTGCCTGTAGATTTTTGTACCTAGTATATCTGAGTAGTCAGGAGCAGGAGTACAGCAGCACATGCTTCTTGAGTAAGCCGGGGTTCAAGCCCCTGACTGCTAAATACGGTCGATCTGCCAACCCACACTGGACCAGCGTGGCAGATTATGGTCCATTTCCCTCAACGTGAATTGTTGATAAAGGCTGCAGTTTATTTTTTTTTTATTTAAGTTGAGGAAATTAATTGTGTTATTAGTTTCTAATTCCAAGGTATATTTAATTTGGGATGTATTGAATTAAACTTAATAAAGAGATTGTCAATGGTAACTTTCATTGTCAAATCGCCAGACGTTTATATCGTCTTTGCTAACACAGATATTTCCTTAATTTTCTCCATTTATAACAAATTAGGAACTCCCTTTAACAAATACAAAAAACCCATGTATACGAAACGGGAGATATTAATAATATAGTTTATCTAGACAACTGCCAGTTAGATTGTAAGGTGTGTTACACTGGGAGCACTACCAACAAATTTGGATCTTCCACTACTGCAAATACATGCACATACTACTACATTAATAGTTTCCAAACATGTCAAGGAAACACCGAGCTCTCTCAACACATGCATATTCACAACTATAACCCCTCAATTGATGCTGCAATTATTAAATTAAATTCAAGCAACATGCTCCTTCAATATGAAACTCTCAAAATAGAATGGTGCCGGCTTAACACCAACCTTGACGTCCTCAACACCAAACTTCTGGCTTCCCTTTCCCCAATTTGGATTCTTGTGTGCATTAAAATACCACATGTTCAGCATAACATTTCGGGTACTTAAAAGTTCACGCCGATTCTCTATCCTTCATTTCCTTAGTACCAACTGAAGATGTTTTTGATAAAAGTCCATCGTTCATGACTATTGTCCTTATTCTCATTTAAACATAATTTTACAGTTTTAAAACTGACAACTAGAGGATGACGCAGTGCACCTCTTTCTCCTCTGAGCTTAATTTTAATTTTTAATTTATGATTTTAGTTTTTAATTTTTAATCTGAGACCTTCTCATATCCCCTTTTTTTATATATAATTCATGCAACTAAACAGATCGTGAGGTGAGTGCCGGTTTTATTTAAGCTTTGACTAAAGTCATTAAAATGTATTTAAAAATATACAGTGCCACACCAAAATACAATTTATTGTAAACGTGCATGTAATCATCTATCTAATTATTAAATCAATATATATAGTTTACCTTAAGATTTTTTTGTCCATTTTTAACCTGATCTGGAACATTTTTCTCTCCACTTATGGCTTCAGATGATAATGGAAGCAATGTTTCATCAAGGACGTCAAATTTCTTTTTGTCAGTCTTGATACGCAACTTTAAGCTAAAATTATGATATTATTATTAAAAAGTTATCTTTCAGTGTAGCAATTAAAATTATTACATTGAAAGATAACTTTATATCAATTGTAAATTTTAAACTTAGAAAAAATCATCAGGAAGTATAGACAGCTAGTTCCAAGAAAGAAGTAAAGAATTTTTTTCAGACTTACTTGTTTCAGTAACTTCTGCACTTTATAACTTTATACATTATTTTTTAATTTGTTATACTATTTGTTCATGGCAACCTTTGGCAATCCCGCCATCCATTATCATACAGGTTAAAATTTGGAATATCACACAGAAAATATAGAAAATGAGGTTTAATAACATACAAATATAGTTTGTGTGTGTGTGTGTGTGTGTGTGTGTGTGTGTGTGTGTGTGTGTGTGTGTGTGTGCAGGAAGGCAGCCTCAAACCAGACCAGCTAACTCCAACATATGGTTTTGGGGTGCAGCATGTTGTCAGGCTTCATTTCTGCATTCCCATTTGGTCTTTTTTCCTGAGAGCTTGGGAGTGATTTCACTGAGATGTTTCTCGGATGGAGGGTGGAATCCAAACATGTTGACAGACTACCACTGGAATCTTGTACGAGAGACACCAATGTTTTTGAAGATAATGAGAGAAACAGAGAGAGAGATATGATTTCTTAAAGAACACATGAACAGATTGTTTTCCCTTTTTATATTTCTCACAAATAATCTCTATACAGGAGGAGATAACAAGGGCAAAACAATTCTCCCGACGGCACAGCTATACTCTCAGCCATAATCATTCTCTGAGATATTATATTTTAATAGCACCAGAGCTTGTTGCTTATATATGTATATTGCATAGAAATGACTATAGAAATGTGCATTCATAAGCCAATATGCATGTTGTGTGGGCTGAAAAACTTGGAATAACTCTAGCAGTATTCCCTATTCTTCTGCCAGAGACTGACTAACTACAATCTCAAGTGAAAAAGACTAGTAATTCCCCCAGTCATTGAAATCATACAAAAAGTAAGGTTTACATGTTGGCTGTGAGCACTATCTAAGAACAACAACAATTCAATGTTGACAGAGATGCAGTAATGTTCCACCACTGGGAAAAAAAAAAAAAAAAAAAAAAATAGTTTTCAAACCACTCACTAAAGATATACCTTTTAATCCAGAGATTTATATTTGACTACATACAGCCAGATAACTGTTGACACTGTTGCGCATGGAAGACTATTGTACAAATTGGAGCAGAATGGTACTAAGGGTAAGTTGCTACAATGGATAAAAGGATGGTTAAGTGGGAGAAGACAGAGGGTGGTAATCAATGGGTGCTGCTCTTCGTGGACTAATGTTATTAGTGGAGTCCCACAGGGTCCGGTGTTGGGTTCACTGTTGTTTTGTATATTTATTAATGATATTGATAAAGGTATATCAGGCTTAATGTCGAAGTTTGCAGATGATACAAAGGTTGGCAGGGTTGTTAATGACAGTAATGGCAGTGTGCTATTGCAACAGGATCTAGATAATTTGGGCAGATGGGCTAAGAAGTGGCAACTGAAGTTTAACCTTGACAAATGCAAAGTACTGCACAACTTTCATCAACCGGTGAAATACCACCACTTTGCTTATTGGAGGCTTGAAGTGGTGAAACCCATGTTTAGTCTCTAGAGCAAAGTTTCTGGCATCCCCCTACACCATACTTCTCCTTCAACCCATGCACGGTACTAAGTACTATAGGTTTTGATACCTTTCGTGTTTGGGGTTTTCATAAAAAAAAAAAAAAAAAAAAGTAACCCCAAAGAAACATACCGACTGTGTGGTACTACACTTAAGGTGGTAGAAAATGAAAAAGACCTGGGAGTAATTGTGCAGTCAGATATAAAGTTTTCTAGGCAATGCAGACAGGCTGCCAGGGCAGGGAAGGTCATGGGGTTTTGTCAATGATATATAGGAATTTTGCTAGCAGGGAAAAGGAGGTGGTTGTCCCTCTTTATAAGGCAATGGTCAGGCCACGGCTTGAGTACTGCGTACAGGTCTGGAGGTCTCATTTTAGGAAGGATGTAGATTTGCTTGTGCGTGTACAGAGAAGATCAACACGATTGGTGAGGGGAATGAAGGGATCCTCTTACCAAGAGGGGCTTAAGTTTTGCAAATTGCAGTGGCTGGAGACTAGGCACCTGCACAGTGATCTGATTGAGGTGTATAAGGCCTTGAATGGGTTGAGGACGCTGAATTCTAATGGGATCCTTCCACTTGTTCAGATTACGAACCTAAAGGGGCATAAATTCAAATTAAAAAAGGACAGAAGTAGAATAGATGTGTGGAAATTTGCCTTTTGCCAGTGGGTGGTAAATTGCTGGAACAAACTTCAATCTGTCGTTGTGGAAGTTGATAGGTTGAATAAATTTAAGGAGGAACTGGACAGGCATTTGGAGGGAATGGTGTAATTTATTTATTTATTTTTTTTTTTCGGCTGATGCTGCATAAGCTCATACACTTGCTTTCTTGCATCTCATGCCACTACTACTACTACTCTAACAGACAAAAGAGGTTTTGAATATCCTTTCATCTCAAAACATCACTGTATAGTATACAAGGAGGGGCTTCAACTTAAGTCTACTGATGCCCTGCTACCAAGCAGAAGAGCAAGACAATCCTCGGTAACATTAAAAACCAATGCATTCTTCTCTTCTCTTCTTGGAATATATGCTCTGGAGCATATTTCCTTCCAGAACAGACGTGTCTTTGTGTACATTATAAACTAAATCGAGAGAATTACTTTCCTTCTTGGCAAGAAATTATCCTTCCAATGACCTGGAACACATCAGGAATGCCTCCATTTAATCAGAGCTGGCACTAAGCATGTGTAAGTGAGACACTTGCCACAGGTGCTGCCTAAAATAGGCTTTGTAGATGTGCTACTGCATATATATATGTGTTAAGATAAGATATGAATTAGGTGCCATTACAAGATTTTGTCTCAGGGGCCACAAATCCTAGCACCTGCCATGCATTTAATGATAGGATTTCACTTTGCTTGATTCCATGTCGTTAGTGCTCATTACTTCTTCATTGAGAAATGAATTTCATTACCTCTTTTTTAAATAAGTTTCATAAATTTCTCCAGTGATCCCTTACCTTCATGAGTCTCCAAATGATTAAATAAACTTTGTGACTTTTTCGTAATGAAGTCCTGCCTGAATATCACAAGGCACTGCAACCCAGCTATACACACAGCATACAGCAATGTTTTCACTTTACATGGCTGATTTAAAATAACCCTGAAGGTTGACTCTGACAGTCGAAATGACTGTTCCACATCACATTTCTTCTTTCCTCACTCATCTTGCCTCTGCATGATTATTTTTATTTCAACAGTGAAAGATATATTTTCTTTGCACCTTTGACAAATTGCAATCTCTTCTGCTAGCAGGATTTTTCCAGATGTTAAAGGAACCACTATTGCTGTACTACTATAATTTACACCAAATGTTTCCAAGAATGTATATTACTTCCTTTCTAGAATTTTGTTTTGATACAAGACCTGTATATGTCTTTTATGCAGTCCCAGTCTCTGCTGAAATCTGCCACAGCCCCGAAATTCCCCAGAAATTCAAGAATTAATCCATTTAATGAGTGGAATAAAAATCAGACCTCTCCAAATGAATGAGAAGTATACCACACCATGAATTGTCAAACTAATAGAGAAAACTTATCTGCAAAAAGATTCAAAACTCCCAAACACTTCCTCATTCATTTCAAAAATATACATGGTCTCAGTTCTAATCTCAATGGTGTCTATTTCCACTTACAGTCTGCCAAACCCCATGTACTTTTTCTGACAGAATCTCAGTTATCAGTTGATTCAAACACTGCTCATCTCAGCTGTCCAAATTATCCTATGTATCATTGATTCCTTTTGCTTCAAAGCAGGAAATTGATCTTTTTCTCACAAACAACCCTTATAAATACATGGTCAAGGTGAGTGGTCCTCTAGGCACCTCAGATCACAACTTGGTGATGGTCTCTTCTCCAATGTAACCTTTCTCACCTGGCCATTCCCAAACTCATGTTGTTTGGCTTTATAAGAATGCAAAATAGATGATCTGCAAGCTTTATTTTCTTCTTTTCCTTAGTCTGATTACTGTTTCAAAATTTCTGATGTCAATGTTTGTTCAGAGATGGTGTCAGTGAAATTATTCTTGTAGGGATGAAATCCTTTATTCCAAGCTCCACTTAAAAACGTCCTTAATCTAAACCTTGGTTTTCCAATAAATGTGCTAAGGCTGTTCAAGAGAAGAATGTTGCATATCATAATTGGGTCATATAGAAATCTCCAAGTTCATTTTCTGCCTACATCAAAGCTCGCAATAATTGTAAAGCAGTTATTAATCAGTCCAAACTAGATTTTGAATAGGTTGAAAATAGAAAACTTGCTTCTTGTCCAAATGGTAACCGAGCATTCTGATCGCTTGCTAGAGCTTTTGTCACAACTTTTGGCCATCTCTGTTCCCACCTCTGTCAAAACCAGATGGTTCTAATGACACTTCAGCTAAGGATACAGCTGACCTGCTAGAATCCTATTTTTGTTCCAACTCATGTGGTAATGATCTAGTAGTAGTAGTAGTGGCACATGATGCAAGAAAGCAAGTGTAGGAGCTTATGCAGCATCAGCCAAAAAAAAAAAAAAAAAAAAAAAAAAATCACACCATTCCCTCCAAATGCCTGTCCAGTTCCTCCTTAAATTTATTTAACCTATCAACTTCCACAACGACAGATGGAAGTTTGTTCCAGCAATTAACCACCCGCTGGCTAAAGGCAAATTTCCGCACATCTATTCTACATCTGTCCTTTCTTAATTTGAACTTATGTCCCCATAGGTTCGTAATCTGAACAAGTGGAAGGATCCCATCAGAATTCAGCATGCTCAACCCATTCAGGCCTTATAGACCTCAATCAGATCACTGCGCTGGTGCCTAGTCTCCAGCCACTGCAATTTGCAGAACTTAAGCCTCTCTTGGTAAGAGGATCCCTTCATTCCCCTCACCAATCGTGTTGATCTTCTCTGTACACGCACAAGCAAATCTACATCCTTCCTAAAATGAGACCTCCAGACCTGTACGCAGTACTCAAGGCGTGGCCTGACCATTGCCTTATACAGAGGGACAACACCTCCTTTTCCCTGCTAGCAAAATTCCTATATATCATTGACAAAACCCCATGACCTGCCCTAGCAGCCTGTCTGCATTGCTCAGAAAACTTCATATCTGACTGCACAATTACTCCCAGGTCTTTTTCATTTTCTACCACCTTAAGTGTAGTACCACACAGTTGGTACGTTTCTCTGGGGTTACTTCTACCCATATGCAGTACTTTGCATTTGTCAAGGTTAAACTTCAGTTGCCACTTCTTAGCCCATCTGTCCAAATTATCTAGATCCTGTTGCAGTAGCACACTGCCATTACTGTCATTAACAACCCTGCCAACCTTTGTGTCATCTGCAAACTTCGACATTAAGCCTGATATACCTTCATCAATATCATTGATAAATACACAAAACAACAGTGGACCCAACACCAAACCCTGTGGGACTCCAACTAATAACATTAGCCCACGAAGAGCAGCACCCATTGATTACCACCCTCTGTCTTCTCCCACTTAACCATCCTTTTATCCATTGTAGCAACTTACCCTTAATACCATTCTGCTCCAATTTGTACATTAGTCTTCCATGCGCAACAGTGTCAAAAGCTTTCCTGAAATCCAAGTATATGATATCAAAATTATTTTTTGCATCCAGTTCCTTTGTGACCACATCATAATAACCAATCAAATTTGTCAGACAAGACTTTCCCTTAACAAACCCATGCTGTGTCTGAATTATTGCTGCAGTCTTGTCTAGATGATCCTGCAATGCATCTTTAACCAGTGACTCCATTATTTTACCCGGAACAGAAGTTAAACTAACTGGTCTGTTATCTTGATAAACACCTCTCACCATTCCCAGTATGCTCATTTCAATTAATTCTGTTGTCTTCCATCAAAAGGCTGTCAGAAGGATTTTGACAAATCTTGATGTTAAGAAAGCTCGAGGTCCTGATGATATTTCTCCACTTGTTCTCAAAACCTCTGCTCTTGAACTTATTCCTGTTCTGTTTCACTTTGTTTCACTTTCTTATTCCAAAGGTGTTTTGCTTTTTGCTTGGAAACTTTCTCATATCCAGCCAGTTTCTAAAAAAAAAGGTGATAAATCCCTCCCATCCAATTATTGTCTCACTGCAATTACTTCTACTCTTTCTAAAGTAATTGAGAAACCAATTAATTGCCAAATCTTAAACTATTTAGAGACCTTCCATCTGATCAGCGATCGCAAGTATGGATTCTGTTAGTGTCGATCCAATATTCTGGCTGATGTTACCCATTTATGGACTAATTCACTGGAAAAGTTTGGTGAAACTCAAGCAGTTGCTCTTGATATTTTAAAGGCTTTTCATCATGTATGGCATAAAGCTCTTCTAAATAAGCTTCCATCTTGTGGTTTGCAAACTATTTTTTGTAATTGGATATACAGTTTTCTCTTTGACCACTTGATGCAGGTGATAGTAGATGGCTCTGTCTTCTAACTTCTCCACTAGTGGAGAAGTTAGAAGACAGAGCCATACCAGTACTAAACTAATACTAGTGTTCTCCAAGGTTCCGTTCTTTCTCCCACTCTTTTCCTCCTTTATATTAATGACCTTTTCTATTGAACAGAAATCCTATCCATAGTTTTGCTGACAGCACATTGCATTCATCTTTCAAGTTTGAGAAACTGTGTTCTGCTCAAACAGCATCCACTTCTTGAATATCCACTATCAATTCCTTAAATGCTGATCACCAGGTAATTTTCCAGTGAGGCAAAGATAACTTAGGTGATTTCAATCCTTCTAAAACTCAGAAAGATTCTTCTGCTCCTATACTTATCTTCGATGACATTTCGATTTCTAGGCAAGTTCATATATATCTCTATTGGGGATTGTCCTGACTTCTAATACCTCTTGGCATAAGAACATTCTCCACACTCTGTCTCACAGACATTCTGTGTCTACTGCATGCCTTTCCCATAGATATTCCATGGGCACATGACATATGTGAATTATAGATGCCAATTCTTCTATAATTCCTGCTATCTCCTTCAAAGCAGTCTGAACATGTGCCACAACCAGTCAACATCATTTTACTGCCCAACTTCAATCTCACAGAACCAACTTTTCTCCCTCATTTATTCATTCAACTTCTGTTTTCTGGAACAAACTTCCTTCATATGACATGTATAGTATCTTATGTAGGACGGCACCTGAACGAAAGTTCATCTCCGTCTTTGTACACCGTGATGGTTACAGAAAGCACTGTAACAGGCCAGAAATGTGTGTAACGTTATGTTCGTGCAGTGTGTGTGTGTTGTTGTGTTGTTTAGTTGTTTCTGGCCGTTTTGTCACCAGGCAGGCGATCACCTGGAAAGCCTGCCCAGTGTCCGTCTACACCACGGGGAGGTAGGCCACAACTGCGCAAGAACCATGGCCAACCTCAACAGTCACGTACTGGATGTCCAAAGAGGGTTTGGAGCCATTCAAAAGAAACCCGGGCCAGCAAGCCAGCCCGGGTTCCTTCATATGTATTTCCTGAAAATTATAATCTACAGATGTTGAAGTTTTATGTCAACAAATATCTTCTTTCACCCTCTCAACCTACAACCCGCGCCAACCACTATAGATGCTAATACCTCTAGTGTTTGGGGTTTTCAGAATCAAAAAATAAAAAATACTCATGATAATTAAAATAAAATATTAGAGCCTCTCTGAAATTAATACCTCCATATATTTTTTTATATATCAGAAGGACTTGGCACATAGAAAAATCAGATAGTTAACGAGAAAGAATAGCAGGATCAAAATGAGCACAATGTGTAATGAGGGGAGAATGACAATACTGAACTTCAAAGAACTAAAGGAAACATGGAGGAAATATATTGAAGAACTTTATAGATTTAAGCATGTACACATGGAGGAATACGGCACTAGAAGAACAAGAAAACATGGAGAAGGAAATATCTAAAGATGAATTCAAAACAGCCTTAAAGTCCCTTAGCAATAACAAAGCACCAGGAATTGACAACATCCTGCAGAGATTTTAAAATAGAAGTAATGCAGGGTCATCTAGACAAGACTGTGGTTATACTTCAAACACAGAATAGATTTGTTAATGGGAAATCTTGTCTGACCAATTTGAGTGGATACTACGATATGGTAACAAAGGAAATGGATTCAAAAAATTAATTTTAATATCACACACTGCGATTTTATGAACACTTTTAATACCATTGCACATAAAAGACTGCTGTACAAATTGGAGTAGTGTGGCATTAAAGGCAAGTTTCTTCTATGAATAAAGGGTGCAAGGGATAAAGGATATGGATGGTTGAGTGGGAGAAGACAGAGAGTGGAAATCAATGAACACTGTCCGTCATGTACTAATGTTATTAGTGGAGTCCCACTGGGTTTGGTGTTGGGCCCATTGTTGTTTTCTATATTTATCAATGATATTGATGAAGGAATATCAGGCATGATGTCTAAGTTTGCAGATGATGACAGAAAGACTGACAGCTTGGTAATGACATTATGCTATAGCAACAGGATCCAGAAACGTTTGGCAGAGATGGACTGAGAAATGGCAACTGAAGTTTAGCATTAGTAGAAGCATATGATGCAAGAAAGCAAGCTTATGCAGCATCAGTCAAAAAAAACACTTCCATTTCACCCCTCCGTTCGTTCGAAATACCTGTCCAGCTGAGACAAATTTATATAGGCTATCAACTTCCACAACAAGGGATGGAAGTTGACTATTCTGAGCAAGAGGAAGAATCCCATCGGCATAGAGCATGCTAAAACCATTCAAGGCTTTATACACCTCTATCAGATCACCTCGCCGGTGCCTAGTCTCCAGACACTGTAATTAGCAAAATTTAAGCCTTTCTTCATAAGAGGAACCCTTTGTTCCATTCACTAATCTTGTTGCCCTTCTCTGTACTCGTTCCAGCAGCTCTACATCCTTCTTGAAATGAGGCCACCAGACCTGTATACAGTACTCAAGGTGAGGCCCGACCATTGCCTTATACTAGGGAATAATCACCTCCTTATACCTGCTAGAAAAATTCCTGTATTTCATTGACAAGACACCATGAGCAACTCTTGCAGCCCGTCTGCACTGCTCAGAGAACTTCATATCTGCCTTCACAATTACCCCAAGGTCCTTTTCATTCCCTACCACTGTCAGTGTAGTACCACAGAGTTAATACGTTGTTCTGGGGTTGCTGTTTCCCATATGTAGTACTTTACGTTTGTCAATGTTAAACTTCATTTGCCATCTCTCAGCCCATCTGCTCAACCTTTCCAGTTCCTGGGGGTTATTGTGCAGGCAGATATGAAGTTCTCTGAGCAGTGCAGACGGGCTGCAAGAGTAGCTCATGGTGTCTTGTCAATGAAATACAGGAAAAAATTCCTGTATTTCATTGACAAGGCTGCCAACCTTTGTATCGTCTGCAAACTTGGACATTAAGCTTGATATACCATCATCAATATCATTTATAAATACAGAAAACAATAATGGACCCAATACTGAACCCTGAGGGACTCCACTAATAACATTAGCCCACGATGAGCAGTGTTCATTGATTACCACTCTCTGTCTTCTCCCCCTCAACCATCCCTTTATCCATAGCAGCAATTTGCCTCCAATGCCACACTGCTCCAATTTGTGCAGCAGTTTTCCATGTGCAACAGTATCAAAAGCCTTTCTAAGATCCAAATATATAATATCAAAGTTATTCCCTGCATCCAGTTCTTTTGTGACTGCATCACAGTATCCAATCAAATTGGTCAGACAAGACTTTCCCTTAACAAAACCATGCTGTGTGTGTCCGAGCTATAACTGAACTCTTGTCTAGATGATCCTCCAGTGCTTCTTTAACCAGTGCCTTCATTAATTTTCCTGGAACAGAAGTTAAACTCACAGGTCTATAATTACTTGTGGCAGGCTTTGATCCTCCTTTGTGAATTGGGGTCACATTTTCACATCTCCAGACTATGAGTACCTCCCCTGAGTCAAAAGAAGCTCTCATAATTATAGCTAAGGGTTTGCTTACTTCCTTTGCTGCCTCCTTTAATATAACTGGATAGATCCCATCCACCCCAGGTGCCTTTTTTATGTTTATCCTCAACAATTTTCCCTCCACTTTCCTCTCAGTTATTACAAAATCATCTAACTCACTGTCAGAATTTACTTCCCCTCTACCATTCCCCTTCCTGAATAACTCCTCATGTGTGAATGTAGATGCAAAATACTCATTTAGTTTTTTAGCCACCTGAGCAGGATCCTCAACTGTTGAACCATCAATATCCAGTGGACCAATTTCATTCATCCCTTTCCTTCTAGAGTTTACATAGGTAAAGAACTCTTTTCTGTTTTACTTTGCATCCTTTGCCAAGGATTTCTCATAATCTGCCTTTGCCTGCCTAATCTCCTTTGTGACTTGGATACAGACTAGCTTATATCTATCATTGGCTTCCATGGCAACCATTAATTTATATGTATCCCATGCATTTTTCTTCTCTTCCATGTATTTCATTAGTTCATCTGACATCCATTTAGGCCTAAACCTTGAACAATATTTCTCAGTCGGTATGTAAAGCCTAGTAGCTTCCAAGATAAGTTATTTGAATGCTTCCCATTTTGAATTTGCTGTCGGTAACATCATCAGTTGGTCCCACTGTATAGAATTTAAATACTGTCTCAGACCATCATAGTCACCTTTACAAAGCAAAAACCCTTCCCTTTACCCCTGATGGTAGTTACCTCGTTGAGTAAATCCCACTTCAGCACACTGTGGTCACTGCCACATAGTGGTTCCTTTATCTGGAGATTCTTAATGCATGAAGAATCACTACTGATAATCAGATCAAGAGTATTACTCCCACTAGTTGCCTCTCGAACATGCTGATGTAGAATACAATCATCCAATAAATCCACAAAAGCCTTGCTAGTGTGTGAGTGACCAAACCACAAATTCCAATCAATATCTGGGAAATTAAAATCCCCCATTATAAGACTCGCTGATTTACTGGCCCACTCTATATCCCTGTACAGCTTCTTATTATACTCATCAGAGTCATTAGACCTATAGCACACTCCTATTCTCCATTTTGATCTCCCAATGCTTATGTCACACCAAACTGACTCGACATTGCACTGTCCAGCGATGTCGACTGGCTTCACTTCCTTGGATTTTATGTGTTTCTTAACTAATAGTATAACTCCTCCTCCCTTCCTGTCCTGTTTATCCTTTCTGTACAAATTTTACTCCCCAAATTCCAGTTCTGCATTACTTATATCTGTGTGACACCACGTCTCTGATAACCCAACAATATCTGCCTTTGATGTTTTGAGCAATACCTCAAATTTATCAAATTTATTTACCTGTTCCTATTCTTAGCTACCCTAACACAACCCATGTGTTTACTTGTACCGCAATGACTCCAGCAGTCTCTGAAATATCCTGCATCTTGTATTCCAGGCTGCTGCTCATTCCAATAGAAGCAGTGCAAGAATCACTTTCACATCTGCCAGTGGCTACTGTTAATCTATTAGTCCTTGTATCCCCTCAAGCTAGTTGTTTTCCGACCCACCTAACACTGCCTCGATAGCATCAGCAAATATTCTTGCACCCTTTCTATATAAGTGTATCCCATCCCTGAAGAAGCAGTCTCTCCTGTTAACAAGTACAGACCAGGCTGAAAAAATTTCTACCCCTTGAGCCTTGTCCATTCTTTCCATGGCCGAATTGATCGATAAGGCTCTCATCATATACTCCCTCCTATCGTGTCTGGACAGAATTGGAGACACTTTCAAATTCAACCCTAATTCACGGCTTTTTTCCAACAGTGACCTGTACTTGTTAAGTAATTCTGTCGGTCTCCTACTCTTAATATCATTAGTGCCAACATGTACAACTATATCATCTTTTGTGCCCTTAAAAGATAATATCCGCTCTAGAATGTAGTAGTAGTGGCATATGATGTAAGAAAGCAAGTGTATGAGCTTATGCAGTATCAGCCAAAAAAAATCACACCATTCCCTCCTAATGCCTGTCCAGTTCCTCCTTAAATTTATTTAACCTATCAACTTCGACAACGACAGATGGAAGTTTGTTCCAGCAATTAACCACCCACTGGCTAAAGGCAAATTTCAGCACATCTATTCTACATCTGTCTTTTCTCAATTTAAATTTATGCCCCCCTTAGGTTCGTAATCTGAACAAGTGGAAGGATCCCATCAGAATTCAGCGTGCTGAACCCATTCAAGGCCTTATACACCTCAATCAGATCACCGTCATGTGCCTAGTCTCCAGCCACTGCAATTTGCAGAACTTAAGCCTCTCTTGGTAAGAGGATCCCTTCATTCCCTAACCAATATTGTTGCCCTTCTCTGTACACGCTCAAGCAAATCTACATCCTTCCTAAATGAGGCCTCCAGACCTGTACGCAGTACTCAAGCCGTGGCTTGACCATTGCCTTATACAGACGGACAATCACCTCCTTCTCCCTGCTAGCAAAATTCCTATATATCACTGACAAAACCCCATGACCTGCCCTGGCAGCCTGTCTGCATTGCTCAGAAAACTTCATATGACTGCCAAATTACTCCCAGGTCTTTTTCATTTTCTACCACCTTAAGTGTAGTACGACACAGTTGGTACGTTTCTCTGGGATTACTTCTACCCATAAACGTCATCAACCTTTGCCCCTGGCAGATATACCCTGGTCCTGTTCACCTATCCTTTTTACAAAGCATGTTTCCCGTTTTCCTGACAATAGAGTCACCAGCAACTACTAGTTCCTGTGGGACCAGCAAATGAAAATTAACAAATGAAAAGAACTGCATATAGGTTGCAGTAACCCCAGAGTAAATTACCAGCTGTGTGTTACTACACTCGGGATAGTGGAAAATGACAAAGACTTGGGGGGTATTTGTGCAATCAGATATGAAGTTCTGTGAGCAGTGTAGGCAGGCTGCCAGGGCAGCTCGTGGGGTTTTGGCAATGATATACAGGAATTTTGCTAGTGGAGATAAGGAGGTGGTGATCCCATTATAGGGGCTTAGAGGGGAACAGGCATTTTGTGTGTTATCAGACACTCAGTCTAAAACACTGATGGATCCAATATCTTTCTATTTCAGAAGATTTAAGAGAAATCCGATTGGCCTGCCTCCCTAAAATCTACTCATGCACACCTTCTCGGTGGTAAGCCCTGTTATGTCACTTAGGTGGCAATGAATGTGTGGAGTGGTTCTCTTCAAGATGCCTGGTCAGCGTGAAGACGAAAAGACCAAACCCTCCAGCACATAACAGCATGAAGAAACAAATGGCCTCAGTCCCCAGTGGCTTTCACTCCCCATCTTACAGCAGCGAGAGGATCAGAGTGGAAACAGAAGGTGCTAAGAATCTCTGGGTACGAACAGGATGTCATGCTCAGGAAACTGAACTTGGCTTGTTACAACATAAGATCACTCATTGGTGAAGACATGATATTAGAGCTGGAAAAGGAATTAGAAAATGTGAATTGGAATATCATCAGTTTGGCTGAAACAAGAAGAAGAAATGAATCACTTATAAGTTTATCAAATGAAAATCACCAATGGAAACAGTGAAAGGAGAGAAGTTAGAATTGGCTTTCTGGTCCATAAAGATATAATAAACAACATTTTGGAATTCAAAAGTTCATCACCAAGGGTGACAAGACAAAGGATTTCTAAGAGGAACAAGCTAAAGGTTATAATGATTTATGCACCAACATCAAGCCATAATGATGAAGAGGTTGAAGAGATGTACACTGAAATTGAGTCTTCTAGATGAGCAGAAAACCCACTACACTATCATTATAGGGGATTTCAATGCTAAGGCTGGACACAAAACAGCACAGAAATGGAAACTAGGAAATTTTGGAATTGGTGAAAGAAGTGAAAGACTTGTGGAATTTGCTGAACCTTGAGGAATATCAGAAATGAACACTTTTTAAACAAAAAGGGTGAACAGAAAGTGAACAAGGTAAATGTTGGAAGTGATCACAGAATAGTAAGATGCGTGCTTGATATAGACATAAGAAAAGAAAGGTAAAAAGTGACTATAGTAAATAATATGAAGGTTTTTGAGATAACAGAAGAGGAGAAAAAGCAGTATGTACTGGAACTTAAGAACAAGTTTGAGCTTCTGCAGACTGTTCAGAACCAAGATATAAACAAGGAATACAACTTTCTGAAAGTGATAAAGCCGAAGAACCTATAAGTAAAAAAAAATCCAAAGAAGAAAAATTGGTCAAGAAACACTTGTCATGATGAACCGAAGATGACAAATGAAGAGCAAGATAAAATTTACAAGGATAAAATTGAGTATACTGAGTTATGCAAAGCCATTAGAAAGAGACTCGCAGAGGACATAAGATTTAACACAAGAAAAGTAAAACAAGCATTAAGAGAAAATAAAGGACTTAAATCAGCAGCCATGATAATAATACTGAAAGACAAATGATAGTGAAACTGAAGAAAAGTGATGATGAAATTATAAATAGCAGAGAAGGCATAATTCAAATAGCAGAAGATTACTATAGAGAATTATACAAGGAGTGAAGGAATGATGCCAGCAGTGGAGAAGATGCATCACAAATTAGTAACCCATTCGACATACCCGATATCCTTCCTGATGAGGTAGAACATGCGTTGAAGAAAATGAAGAATTAGAAAGCCCCATGGGAAGTTGAAGTTACTGTAGAGTTGTTAAAATTGGGAAGAAGAGACATGACACAGAAACTGGCAAGACTCTTCATAAAATGCATCAGAAAAGGCATGATACCTAAGGAGTGGTATAATGCAATCATAGTTTTGCTGCATAAGAAAGGAGATAAATCAGAAATTGGAAATTATAGACCAATTAACTTGCTATTCCACCTCTACAAATTGTTCACAAGGGTCATTACTAACAGATTAGATTGAATACTTGATGAGAATCAACCAAAAGAGCAAGCTGGCTTTAGGACAGGATTCTCAACTACAGATCACCTTCACACAATATCACAGCTAATGGAGAAAGCAAATGAATATAAAACACTATTATGCCTGGCATTTGTGGAGTATGAAAAGGAGTATGACTCCATACAGCATATTTTGGGTACTGGAAAGACAAGGCATGGATATCCCATATATTATGATTTTGAAGAAAATATATGAGAATGCTGCCTCCTTTATTAGACTAGACAAAGACAGTAGCAAATTTAAAATTGAGAAAGGAGTATGAAAAAAAGACACAATATCTCCAAAGTTGTTTACTGTGCCCTGGAGGAAGCTTTCAGATTAGACTGTCACAGAAAGGAGTCAATGGGAATGGAGAATACCTAAACCTGATGAAATTAATGAGTTTCGGGTAGTAAGTGGATGGCCATTGCACAGAGAAGAAGGAATTGGAAAATTGCCAGACAGGCCTTCATCCTACAGTGGATTGAAAATGGCTGACAATGATGATGAACCCATTATATCAGGCAGTGGCTAAGCCACGTCTTGAGCAGTGCATATGGATCTGGAGGCTTTATTTTATGAAGGATATAGAGCTACTGGAACAAGTACAGAGAAGGGCAATGAGAATTGTGAGGGAAACTAAGGGGTGCTTTTACCAAGAAAGGCTTCAGTTCTGCAAATTACAATGATCTGATTGAGGTGTTTAAGGATTTTAATGGATTGAACAAGTTCATTGCTGATGGAATTCTTCCTCTTGCTCACACTGCGCACATGAGGAGGCATAAATTCAAAATGAGGAAGGATGGTTGCACAACTGATGTGTGGAAGTTTGTCTTTAGCCACTGAGTGGTTGATTGCTGGAACAAACTTCCAGCTGTTTTTGTGAAAGTTAATAGTTAAAATAAATTGAAGGAAGAACTACACAAACTATTGGAGGGAAGTGTATGTGTATGTGTGTGTGTTTTTTTTGGCTGATGTGTATAAGCCTGCTTTCTTGTATCATATACTACTACTAATGCTAATTAGTAGCAGCATATGATGTTACTACTAATTAGTAGATGGGTAGTCATAAAAAATATTGATTTTTATACCAACTTATATATTATTATTCAAGGTTAGAGAATGATCAGAGAATTTCATCAGGAGGACTACACCTGATCATGTATCAATATTTGCTTCAGCTGACATCAGATTCTGCACATTTGCCTTACTTATATTCGACTGTTATCCAAATATGTTTCCCCCCCACATCTGATGACAGCTGTATCACTTTTTATTTTTATTTTTTTCATTTGTATTTTACTGTACTAATTTTACTTTACAATTCACTCACCTTCTATTGGCTATGTAATTCAGCCCATAATTTTCTTAATTCATCATAATTTTTAGGATATTAACATTCTTTCACCTTTCACATATCTGCTACACTTCCTTTTCCACTATCCTCACCCTTCTAGCTTCTGGCACTCTGTGTAATTTTCACATCCATTTATGCATACTTTATTCAATATATTAATACAAACTTATACATACTCTTGCATCCTGTAATGCTGCTTTGCGCTTTTAGGTGCATCTGTCATACCTGACTTATTAACCTTTCATTAACTGAAACTATTTCATCAACTGAAAACCCTTTTTCATCCACCGTAAATTTATATAGGAATTGATATGTCTGATAAAGTTTGATAAAGGTGCACAGATAGAAGTGAAAATTACACAATGTGCCAAGAACTAGAAGGGTGAGGATAGCAGAAATAAGAAGTATTGCAGGTTTGTAAAAAGAGAGAATGAATAGAATATCCTATATATTACTGATGAATTAAGAAAATTACAGGATGAATTGCAAAGCCAATTAGAGGTGAGGGAACTGTTGGGCCCATTGTCGTTTTGTATATTTATCAATGATATTGATGAAGGCATATCAAATTTAATGTCCAAGTTTGCAGATGATACAAAAGGTTGGCAGGGTTGTTAACAACAGTAAAGACAGTATGCTACTCCAACTGCATCTAAATAAGATGGGCAAATGGGCTGAGAAGTGGCAACTGGAGTTTAACATTGACAAATGCAAAGTACTGCATATGGGTAGCAATAACCGAAGAGAAACCTACCAACTGTGTGGTACTACATTCAGGGAAGTGGAAAATGAAAAAGACCTGGGGGTAACTGAGTCAAATATGAAGTTCGCTGAGTAGTGCAGACAGGCTTCCAGGGCAGGTCATGGAGTCTTGTCAATGATATATAGGAATTTTGCTAGCAGGGATAGTGATGTGATTATCCCATTATACAAGGCAATGGTCAGGCCACACCTAGAGTACTGTGTACAGGTCTGGAGGACTCATTTTAGGAAGGATGTAGAGTTGCTAGAACGAGTACAAAGAAGGGCAACAAAATTGGTGAGGGGAAAAAAGGGGTGCACTTACGAAGAAAGGCTTAAGTTCTGCAAATTGTAGCGGCTGGAGAGTAGGCACCTGCGAGGTGATCTGATTGAGGTGTATAGGGCCTTGAATGGGTTGAGCAAGCTGAATGCTGATGGGATTCTTCCTCTTGCTCAGATTAAGAACCTGAGGGGCACAGATTCAAATTGAGGAAAGACAGTTGTAGAATAGATGTGTAGAAATTTGCCTTTAGCCAGCAGGTAGTTGATTGGTGGAACAGACTTGCATCTTTTGTTGTGGAAGTTGATAGCCTAAATAAATTTAATGCTGAACTGGACAGGCATTTGGAACAAATGGAGGGGTGAAATAGGAAGGTTTTTTTTTTTTTTTTTTTTTTTTTTTTTGGCTGATGGTGCATAAGCTTGCTTTCTTGCATTCTATGCCTCTACTAATGCTAACTGTAAAGTAAAATAATTAATACAAAATAATAAAAGGTGAGAAAACTTTCATCAGA
The DNA here is from genome assembly GCF_048544385.1 of Mastigoproctus giganteus. Classification (NCBI taxonomy): domain Eukaryota; kingdom Metazoa; phylum Arthropoda; class Arachnida; order Uropygi; family Thelyphonidae; genus Mastigoproctus; species Mastigoproctus giganteus. The sequence goes on along the minus strand of NC_143586.1, from coordinate 110,296,208 downwards.
AATGGGTGGGCAAATTTAGTTATAAAACGAAAAAAGGGGGCTAGCAAAAATCTGATGTTAGCTAAAGTAAATATTGATACATGGGCAGGTTTTCATCAGAGGTCTTCACCTGACCATGTATCTTACGCAGTTCCTGATACAGTCAGGTGTAGTCACATATATACATATATGACTACACCTGTCATATATATACATATACAACATATGTATATATTCATATACATATATAAACTTTTGCATCCTTTATTCCTGCTTTGTTGATGCCTCCATATCCAGGTGGGCAGGAGCAGCAGTGAATAGCACACGCTTCTTGATTAGACTGGGGTTCGAGCCCATGCCACCAAATACGGAGGATGCGGAAAGGTCAGGGAATGACCACCGCATATCCCAGAGCAATATGGCCTTAGTTGCTAATGCTCCTAAAAACCAAATAACAACAAAACAAACTGCTGCTTTGCATGTTTTGGTGCATCTGTCATACCTTACTTATTTATATTTTTATTTTTATCTATCAACTGAAACTACAGAAACTCATGATTTTATATTACATTTCATATATATATATATATATATATATATAGATAAGTAGATTAGAGTATAAGTGGAGAAATTCTGACCACATCAGATGTATTAACAAAGAAAAATTAAACAAGTACAGTTAGTCCTCGTATAACACGTGTTTGCACTACATGAATTTGATCATACACGATTTATAAATAGGGGAACGATATCTTATATAACACGAACCAAATTCGCTTATGCACGATTCGCCTTTGTGTTTACAAGAAATGGCAGTCAAACGCAGAATCACCCCAACCGAACGCAACACGATAGGAATGAAGAGAAGATTCTGAAAATGTATTTGTTTTTGGTGAAGGAGAAATGCAATTCCAGCTATCAGTATAATCGCAAATGCAATTAGATCGAGTTTACTACCAGTTTATAACAGATTCCACTAGCAGAAATGCAACTGGAAATTGTTTTTATTGTTTTATAGTAGCAACCCCTAGAAATGTGCTTTAGTAAAATGTGAGGTGTTAATAGTGTATCTCTGCCTTTACGGTGTTGTTTATTCAGTTGCTACACGCGCACAGCTTTGTTTATGTGTATCAAGCGTGCCTCCTCATTTTTAATTGTGCTTTATTCCCTAAAAATGAGTAAAATACTTAAAAGTTATGAAAAGGAACTGAAGACACTGCAGATTCAGATAGAAAAAGGAAAGCAATATCGATAAACAGAGGCAGACTGGATCAAAAATTCTTACCCAGGAAAATTTATAGTGGCTTTATACTATGGTTTATGGCCAAAATTACACCGGCCTCCGGGGTTTCCCCGGTAAGGCTTATGGCCAGTCCGCCTCTGTCGATAGAGAAAAAATATGAAATTGCGAAACGCTTTGAGCAAAATGAAAGACCATGTGATACTGCACGTGCTACAGACCTAAATGAGGCAACGCCGAGAATTACGAAGAATGCAGAGAAAATAAAAACAACTTTCATAGCAGGAACAACTCAGAGTGTAATTAAAATCCATTAGATTAAGGCACAAAGAATTGGAAGAGATGGAACGGCTGTCATCTTTTTGTATAGAAAATCAAACAAAAAACAAGTTTGCTTACGATAGAAGCAAAAGCATTAGCAATGTTTTATTACATAATAGTCATAAAAAATACGTAAGTATTTTATTACAATTATTTATTGTGTTTGGTAATGTTTTGGTTATAAATGTGTGTTCAATCTTGGGTGGTCGGCACCTAACCCTATTTTTCCCATAGGGCCTGTTGTTTATATTGCACGATTTTGCATTGCACGAGGGTTTCTAGGAACACAACTATCATGCTATACGAGGACTGACTGTACCTGTAAAATAAAAGTAAATTAAAATAAAATTAAATAAAAATACATATAGTACTTTACGCTATAGATCCAATGATTTTAGCTTCATCATCAAGGGTCAGCAGCCAAAACCAATGGAAATATAGCAAGAAGCAAACCCTCTGTTTCTCATTTGAAATATACGTAGCAAGCTGACATATATTTCATAGCCGATCCGACAGAGACCAACAAGGAAAGGAATAAAAACCAGCTCAAATCAAAAATAAAAGTAAAAATTAAGATAAGATTAAATGAAATGAAAAGAAAAGAAATAAAATAAAATAGCAAGCCACCCAATAGGAATTTGAAAACAAAACAAAAGTAATATAAAATGCAGACAAGAGGATATAGACAAAGGTGGGCAACTTACAGCGGTGTCAACTTACAGCGGGCAACTTACAGGAGCCAGTGAAATGGGCTTCTGTTTGACACCACTGTAAGTTGTCCATCTTTGTCTATATCCTCTCGTCTGCATTTTACATTACTTTTGTTTTCAAATTCCTCTTGGTGGCATGCTATTTTATTTTATTTCTTTTTATTTAATCTTATCTTAATTTTTACTTTTGATTTTATTTTTTATTTGAGCTGGTTTTTATTCCTTTCGGCTATGAAATATACATCAGCTGGCTACGTATATTTCAAATCAGAAACAGACACCTTGCTTCTTGATATATTTTCATTGGTTTTGGCTGCTGATCCTTGATTATGAAGTTAAAATCATTGGATCTATAGCATTAAGTACTATATGTATTTTTATTTAATTTTATTTTAATTTAGTTTTATTTTACAGGATCCTATTTAATTTTTCCATTGTTAATACATCTGATGTGGTTATCATTCCTCCACTTATACCCAAATCTACTTATTTATTCCATTATGGTCATTGGGTATTTCTGCTATTACTTGCAGTGCCCTTTGTCCATAATCCTTACCAATTTTTTTAATTAACATTCATTTCAAGCTGTTATTATTCACTAAAACTACTTGTTATTAATACATTATATATACTGTATAATATATATAGTTATTTAAGCATACTCTATATATATATATATACAGGGCTATTTTCTGCTAGAATACACCAGAAGTTAAAAAGAAAAAAAGTTAAATCCAAAAGTTAAAAAAGAAATAAATATAAAAAAAATCATATTTAAACAAAAAGATACATTTATTTTAAAATAATAAATAATTTATTATTATTATTGCTACTGGTGTATTTTGAGTTGACAGAGAATTAAGCTAAATGCACAGCTTGATGCTGTGACTCATCTATTGAAGCGTTTGCCAATGGTTAATTAATAATCAAAATGCTTAATAAAACCATGGATTATTGAAGGCCATCCAAGCAGACATAAACATAAGTATTAAAAAAAAGGAATCGCAATAAGAAATATAAGATAACATGTATTTTACTGTAGAAATCTTTATAAAAATGTTTTGAATTATAAATAAATAATTCCTATTAAATTAGTTTTATTAATTAGTTTTGTACAATTTACTATACCATTGAAATTTGAAATATCAAATTAGCACTTATGATGCCATTATTTAAAAGCATTACTGGGAAATGAAACCATATACTGTTTATTGTGTAAGTGCAGAGGTGTATTAAACTCTGGCAGTAAGCCAGATAATCTTGTAATAACTGAGAGTAAAGTGGAGGAGAAATTGTTGAAGATAAACATAAGAAAGGCACCTGGGGTGGGTGGATGGAATCTATCTAGTTATATTAAAGGAGGCAGCAAAGGAAGTAAGTAAAAGCTTAGCCATAATTATGAGAGCTTCCTTGGACTCTCATTAATGGTCAGGGAGGTACCCATGGACTGTAAATGTGCAAATGTGACCGACCCCAATCCACAAATGATGATCAAAGGAAGACATAGGTAATTACAGACATGTTAGTTTAACTTCTGTTCCAGGGATATTAATGGAGGCACTGGTTAAAGAAGCACTGCAGGATCATCTAGACAAGAGTTCAGTTATAGCTTGGACACAGCATGGGTTTGTTAAGGGGAAGTTTTGTCTGAACAATTTGATTGGATACTATGATGTAGTCACAAAGGAACTGGATGCACAGAATAACTTTGATATCATATATTTGGATCTTAGAAAGGCTTTTGATACTGTTGCGCATGGAAGACTGCTGCACAAATTGGAGCAGTGTGGCATTGGAAGCAAATTGCTGCTATGGATAAAAGGATGGTTCAGTGGGAGAAGACAGACAATGGTGATCAGTGGACACTGCTCTTCGTGGACTAATGTTGTTGGTGGAGTCCCCCAGAGTTCAGTGTTAGCTCCATTGTTTTCTGTATTCATTAATGTTCATTCATCACACAACACAGCGGCAACCCCCAAGGCATAATGCGCTGGTCCCACAGAAACTAGTAGTTGTTGGTGACTCTTTTGTCAGGGAAACAGGGAACATGGCATGTAAAAAGGATAGGTGGAACAGCACCAGGGTATGTCTGCTAGGGGCAAAGGTTGATGATGTAGAGCAGATATCATCTTTTAAGGGCACAAAAGGTGATATTTTTGTACAGTTGGCACAAATGATATTAAGAGTAGGAGACCGGTGGAATTACTTAACAAGTACAGGTCACTGTTGAAAAAAAGCCGTGATTAGGGTTGAATTTGAAAGTGTCTGCAATTCTGCCCAGACAAGATAGGAGGGACCATGATGAGAGCCTTGTCGATCAATTCGCCCTGGAAAGATTGTGCAAGGCTCAAGGGGTAGAATTTTGTTCAGCCTGGTCTGTACTTGTTAACAGGAGAGAATGCTTCTACAGGGATGGGATACACTTAAATAGAAAGGGTGCAAGAATATTTGCTGATGTTATCGAGGCAGTGTTAGGTGGGTCGGAAAACTGCTAGCTTAGGGGGATACAAGGACTAATAGATTAACAGTAGCCACTGGCAGAGGTGAAAGTGATTCTTGCACTGCTTCTATTGGAATGAGCAGCAGCAGCCTGGAAAACAAGATGCAGGGTATTTCAGAGACTGCTGGGAGTCATTGCGGTACAAGTAAACACATGGGTTGTGTTAGGATAGCTAAGAAAAAGAACAGGCGCATGTATACTTGTGTTTACACCAATGCTAGGAGTTTGGAAAATAAATTTGATGAATTTGAGGTATTGCTCGAAACATCAAAGACAGATATTGTTGGGATATCAGAGATGTGGTGTCACACAAATGAAAGGAATGCAGAACTGTAATTTGGGAGTACAATGTGTACAGGAAGGATAGACAGGATAGGAAGGGAGGAGGGGTTATACTATTAGTTAAGAAACACATAAAATCCAAGGAAGTGAAGCCAGTCAACATCGCTGGACAGCGTAGTGTCGAGTCAGTTTGGTGTGACAGAAGCATTGGGAGATCAAAATTGAGAGTTGGAGTGTGTTATAGGCCTAATGCCTCTAATGAGTATAATAAGAAACTGTACAGGGAAACAGAGTGAGCAAGTAAATCAGAGTCTTATAATGGGGATTTTAATTTCCCAGATATTGACTGGAATTTGTGGGTTGGTCACTCACAAACTAGCAAGGCTTTTGTGGATTTATTGGATAATTGTTTTCTACATCAGAATGTTCGGGAGGCAACTAGAAGTAGTAATACTTTTGATCTGATTATCAGTAGTGATTCTTCATGTATTAGGAATCTGCAGATAAAGGAACCACTAGGTGGCAGTGATAACAGCGTGCTGAAGTGGGATTTACTCAAAGAGGTAACTACCAGCAGGGGTAAAGGAAAGGGTTTTTGCTTTTACAAAGGTGACAATGGTGGTTTCAGACAGTACAAAGTATTTAAATTCTATATGGTGGGACCAACTGATGATGTTACCAACAACAAATTCAAAATGGTAAGCATTCAAGAATTTATCTTGGAAGCTACTAGGCTTTACATACCAACTAAGAAATATTGTTCAAGGTTTAGGCCTAAATGGATGTCACATGAACTAATGAGACATATAGGAGAGAAGAAAAATGCATGTGATACATATAAATTAATGGGTGACATGGAAGCCTATGGTAGATATAAGTTGGTCTGTAACCAAGTCACAAAGGAGATTAGGCAGGCAAAGGCAGATTATGAGAAATCCTTGGCAAAGGATGCAAAGAAAAACAGAAAACAGTTCTTTACCTATGTAAACTCTAGGAGGAAAGGGATGAATCAGATTGGTCCACGATATCGATTGTTCAACTGTTGATGATCCTGCTCAGGTAACTAACAGACTAAATGAATATTTTGCATCGACATTCACACATGAGGAGTTATTTAGCGAGGAGAATGCCAGAGGTGTATTCAACTCTGGCAGTAAGCTAGATAATCTTGTAATAACTGAGAGTAAAGTGGAGGAGAAATTGTTGAAGATAAACACAAGAAAGGCACCTGGGGTGGATGGGATCTATCCAGTTATATTAAAGGAGGCAGCAAAGGAAGTAAGCAAACCCTTAGCCATAATTATGAGAGCTTTCTTGGACTTAGGGGAGGTACCCATAGACTGGAGATGTGCAAATGTGACCCCAATTCACAAAGGAGGATCAAAGGCTGACAAAAGTAATTATAGACCTGTGAGTTTAACTTCTGTTCCAGGAAAATTAATGGAATCACTGGTTAAAGAAGCACTGCAGGATCATCTAGACAAGACTTCAATTATAGGTCACAGGCACATTTGATTGGATACTATGATGCAGTCACAAAAGAACTGGATGCAGGGAATAACCTTTTCAGGGAGGGGAATGCCAGAAGTGAATTAAACTCTGGCAGTGAGCTAGATGATTTTGTAATAACTGAGAGGAAAGTGGAGAAGAAATTGTTGAGGATAAACATAAAAAAGGAACCCGTGGTGGATGGGATCTATCCAGTTATATTAAAGGAGGCAGCAAAGGAAGTAAGCAAACCCTTAGCCATAATTATGAGAGTTTCTTTGGACTCGTGGGAGGTACCCATGGACTGGAGATGTGCAAATGTGACCCCAATTCACAAAGGAGGATCAAAGGGCAACACAAGTAATTACAGACCTCTGTGTTTAACTTCTGTTCCAGGAAAATTAATGGAGGCACTGGTTAAAGAAGCACTACAGGTTCATCTAGACAAAACTTCAGTTATAGTTCGGCACAGCATGGGTTTGTTGGGAAAGTCTTGCCTGACCAATTTAATTTGATACTATGATGTGGTCACAAAGGAACTGGATGCAGGGAATAACTCTGATATCATATATTTGGATCTTATAAAGGCTTTTGATACTGCTGCACATGGAATACTGCTGAACAAACTGGAGCAGTGTGGCATTGGAGACAAATTGCTGCTATGGATAAAGGGATGGTTGAGTAGGAGAAGACAGAGTGGTAATCAATGGACACTGCTCATCGTGGACTAATTTTATTAGTAGAGTCACTCAGGGTTCAGTGTTGGGTCCATTGTTGTTTTCTGTATTTATAAATAATATTGATGGTATATCAAGCTTAATGTCCAAGTTTGCCGACGATACGAAGGGTTGTTAAGGACACTAATGATGCTGCTGCAACTGGATCTAGAAAAGTTGAGCAGATGGCTGAGAGGTGGCAAATGAAGTTTATCATTGACAAATATAAAGTACTACATATGGGAAGCAGTAACCCCAAAGCAACGTATCAACTCTGTGTTTCGTTCTCTACACTGACAATTCTAGAGAACGAAAAGGACCTGGGGATAATTGTGCAGGCAGATATGAAGTTTTCTGAGCAGTGCAGATGGTCTGCAAGAGTAGCTCATGGTGTCTTGTCAGTGATAAAATGGAATTTTTCTAGCATGGATAAGGAGGTGATTATCCCCTTGTATAAGGCAATGGTCAGGCCACACCTTGAGTACTGTAATCAGGTCTGGAGGCCTCATTTTAAAAAGAATGTAGAGCTGTTGGAAGGAGTACAAAGAAGGGCAAGAAGATTAGTGAATGGAACAAAGGTTTGCTCTTAAGAAGAAAGGCTTAAGTTTTGCAAATTACAGTGTCTGGAGACTAGGCACGTGGGTGATGAACCGATTGAGGTGTATAAAGCCTTGAATGGTTTGAGCATGCTCAATGCTGATAGGATTCTTCCTCTAGCTTAGAATAACCACCTGAGAGGGCATAAATTAAAATTGAGGAAAGACAGTTGTAGGATAGATGTGCGAAATTTGCCTTTGGCCAATGAGTGGCTGATTGCTGGAACAAACGTCCATCTGTCATTGTTGAAGTTGACAGCTTAAATAGATTCAAGGCAGAACTAGACAAATATTTGGATGGGTGATATTAGATTTTTTTTTTTTTTTCTGGCTGATGCTATATAAGCTTGCTTTCTTGCATCATGTGCCCTTGCTAACGCTAATGCTAAATGTGAAATGTGAAATTCCTAGGTGATGCACTTTCTTTGAACACCAGTGTACATAATCTAAAATTTAACAAATTAAAATGAAAAAAAATAATAATAAAATAAATAAAAATAAATATAAATATAAAAATAAGTAATGAAATATCAATAGCAGCAAATATGCATATTACATACACCAAATGTTACGTAAAATAAACTAAAATAAAATATATGCCAGTAGCATGGCAAACCAGCAGAGCGAAATAATAAACTAAACCAAAGAAACAATACAAAAGAAAAATTGGGGGAAGTGGTCAACAAGAGGGTACTATAGAAGGAATGCTGCTAATATAATTTAGAATTTGAAAGACAATTAATTAAAATTTAATTGCGTCCACATGGTGGCACCAGATCTGAATTGCGTGAAATATCACAAAGAATGGAGATGTAAACTACCTACAATATGGGACCAAATGAACTAAAAATAAAAATAAAACAGACTACCATTATGCCCCATCTCAACAGAGGACCACAAGGCCAATAACTGTCAGGGAATCACTGCAATTTGAAAGTTAGACAAATCCATGCAGTGGCAAAATGATCCAAAGATAGAGACAGCAATTCAATGCACCAGATTTGAATAATAGTGGCCCTTACAGTTGTTTTGTCAGTGGTATGGTTTTGCCATGTGAATGCTTGGCTTTATCTTATTATTTTTCACTGCATAAGGACCACCGTTATCAAATCCATTGCACTGCCATCTTATTCTTTGGATCGTTTCGCTTCTGCATGGGTTTGTCTAACGTTCGAAATGTAGTCATTCCCTAACTATTATTGGCCTTGTGGTCCTCTGTTGAGATGGGGCATAATGGTTAGTCTATTTTATTTTTATTTTTAGTTCATCTAGTCCTGTATTGTAGGTAGTTTATGTCTTCATTCTTTGTGATATTTCACCCAATTTGGACCTGGTGTCATCAAGGGGCACCATTAAAAATTTTAATTAACTGGCTTTCAAATTCTAAATTATATTAGGAGTGTTCCTTCTACAGTACAGTCAGTTCTGCTATAACGTGCATTTTCAAAATGCAAATTTGCTCCAATGCAACTGATATATTAGGGAACAATGTAAGTATAACACAATTTTCATGTTGACTCATGCACGACTTCATCTGAGTAACACCAGGTGAATGCAAAACTCGGCACCAAGCTGAACATAGCAACCTGCGCAGCAAATGTGTGAGAGCTATATTTCTCATTTACTGTTGTCATTCACTGTATTCACGAGATAACAGGTGATATTGTAGGCTGACTCATGTTTCCAGGAGCTCACATTTTTCAGTTTGAACAGAAATTTCGTGAGGCGTGATAGCGTAAGCAGAGGAGTACATTTCTGGAGGTCACTACTATAAAAAAATAAAAACAATTTGCAGTTCCTGGTTTATTCGGCTTTTCTGTTAGGGCAATCTAATTATAAACGGGTAGTAAACTCAATCTTATTGCATTTGCGATAATACCGATAGCTGCAATTGTGTACATTTTTATGTAATTGTGATGAAATATTTTTCTCCTTAGCATTAGCATTAGTAGAGGCATTTGATGCAAGAAAGCAAGCTTATGCAGCATCAGCCAAAAAAAAATAAAGTAAAATAAATAAATAAAAAATAACCACTTCCACTTCACCCCTCTGTTCGTTCGAAATACCTGTCCAGCTGAGCCTTAAACTTATTTAGGCTATCAACTTCCACGACAAGGGATGGAAGTCTGTTCCACCTACCAACTACCCGCTGGTTAAAGGCAAATTTCCGCACATCTATCCTACATCTGTCTTTCCTCAATTTGAATTTATGCCCTCTCAGGTGATTATTCTGAGCAAGAGGAAGAATCCCATCAGCATTGAGCATGCTCAAACCATTCAAAGCTTTGTACACTTCTATCAGATCACCTCGCTGGTGCCTAGTCTCCAGACCCTCTAATTCGCAAAACTTAAGCCTTTCTTCGTAAGAGCACCCCTTTGTTCCATTCACTAATCTTGTTGTCCTTCTCTGTACTCGTTCCAGCAGCTCTACATCCTTCTTGAAATGAGGCCTTCAGGCCTGTATACAGTACTCTAAGTGTGGCCTGACCATTGCTTTATACAAGGGAATAATCACCTCCTTATCCCTGCTAGAAAAATTTCTATATATCATTGACAATACACCATGAGCTACTTTTGCAGCCCGTCTGCACTGCTCAGAGAACTTCATATCTGCCTGCACAACCACCCCAGGTCCCTTTCATTCTCTACCACTGTCAGTGTAGTGCCACAGAGTTGATACGTTGCTCTGGGGTTGCTGTTTCCCATATGTAGTTCTTTACATTTGTCGATGTTAAACTTCATTTGCCACCTCTCCGCCCATCTGCTCAACCTTTCCAGACACTGTTGCAGCAGCATAGTGTCAGTAGTGTCCTTGACAACCCTGCTAACCTTCGTATCGTCTGCAAACTTGAACATTAAGCTTAATATACCATCATCAATGTCATTTATAAATACAGAGAACAATAAAGGACCCAATACTGAACCCTGAGGGACTCCACTAATAACATTAGTCCACGATGAGCAGTGTCCATTGATTACCACTCTCTGTCTTCTCCCCCTCAACCACCCCTTTATCCATAGCAGCAATTTGCCTCCAATGCCACACTGCTCCAATTTGTGCAGCAGTCTTCCATGTGCAACAGTATCAAAACCTTTCTAAGATCCAAGTATATAATATCAAAGTTATTCCCTGCATCCAGTTCTTTTGTGACTGCATCATAGTATCCAATCAAATTGGTCAGGCAAGACTTCCCCTTAACAAAACCATGCTGTGTCCGAGCTATAACTGAAATCTTGTCTAGATGATCCTGCAGTGCTTCTTTAACCAGTGCCTCCATTAATTTTCCGGGAACAGAAGTTAAACTCACAGGTCTATAATTACTTGTGTCAGCCTTTGATCCTCCCTTGGCATTGAATTGGGGTCACATTTGCACATCTCCAGTCCATGGGTACCTCTCCTGAGTCCAAGGAAGCTCTCATAATTATGGCTAAGGGTTTGCTTACTTCCTTTGCTGCCTCCTTTAATATAACTGGATAGATCCCATCCACCCCAGGTGCCTTTCTTGTGTTTATCTTCAACAATTTCTCCTCCACTTTACTCTCAGTTATTACAAGATTTTCTAGGTTACTGATAGAGGTGAATACACCTCTGGCATTCCCCTCGCTGAATAACTCCTCATGTGTGAATGTCGATGCAAAATATTAATTTAATTTGTTAGCTACCTGAGCAGGGTCATCAACAGTTGACCCATCGATATCAAGTGGACCAATCTGATTCATCCCCTTCCTTCTAGAGTTTACATAAGTAAAGAACTCTTTGCTGTTTTTCTTCGCATCCCTTGCCAAGGATCTCTCGTAATCTGCCTTCGACTGCCTAACCTCCTTTGAAACTTGGTTACAGATCAACTTGTATCTATCATAGGCTTCTGTGTCACGTGTTAATTTGTATGTATCCCATGCATTTTTCTTCTCTGCCATATGCCTCCTTCCATCATGAAATCTTCAATCATATAAAAAACATAAATAAATTTTCAGAATCTTCTCTTAATTCTATTTTTTAAGCTTCATAAACTTGTCTCAGTTGTGCAATTTGTGTGTCCTATGTTCCGTCGTTATTGACTGTGTATCTTTTTTACTGTTTTAAATTTTACAATCCAAAAAAAAAAAAAAAGCGTCAGTGAATTGAAATATCAATCAAGAAAACTTCATATCTTGTCAAGGTAAAGTTATATATATTTATTTATTAGAAATTTAAGATGTTAAACTTGTGTTAGTAATTTTAGTGGGTTTCTAAGTTTTTTTTAGTGTTCTACTTACCAGACTAAACATTTTTTTGAGTGCTCTTCGCCATAAGCCCTGTTGTTTTTAATGCGCAAAATACCATAATGTGGAGATTTTTAGGAACACATGTGCCATGTTATAGCAGAACTGACTGTACCCTCTTCTTGATAATCCCCTCCCCCCATATTTCTTTTGTTGTAGGAGTGCTGACCTGTCATGTGTAATTACAATGGAAAAAATTGAGAACGCCTGCAAGGTAAAAGTAGATTACCTGAAATTAAGATTAACATAAAAATAATAATGATAACAAAAATGGTGGTACCTAATTCAGTGGGTCCTAGGACTTTAACTACCCCTTCATAGGGTCAGCAGCCAAAACCGCAGGAGCCACCACAATAATCAGGGTCTCTGTTTCTGTTATGATGCATACGTATGAAACATGTCCAACAGAGACCAAAAGGAATAAAATTCAAACATAAATAAAAATAAATAAAGTAAAGTTAAAAAGCTAAAAAAATGCCAATTAAATCCTGTTAAAGGAAAATTGAATAAAATTTAAACAACACACACACACACACACACACACACACACACACACACACACACACACACACACACACACACACACACACACACACACTTGCATGGTCCTCGTGTCAGGTATCTTTGCTACCAGGAGACCCTGAACATAAAAATTTTCAAGGTTATCCAGAGCTATTTTCATCCAGTAAGTCTTCTTTTTCCATACAACAATTTTTTTTCCCTCCTCCAGATTGAACTCCATCTTTCACAATCAAATAAGTTTTATCTGAGACAGCAGAAATACATTTAGGCTTAAAAATAACATTGCATTTCTCAACTACAAAAATATGAAGACATAGGGAAGTAACAAATTTAGGACATAACCTCTGGGATACTATACAAATATCAATATTACTACTGAAAAGAGATTTCATTCTCGTAAAATGATCATTAGAATTAATAATAAAAATGAATTCACTATATTTATTCAAGTATGAAAACAGCTCCCAGACAATGAGCAAAATGAAACAAGCAATCATGCTTATTCATTGAAAAATTTTGTAATGCTCTGCAAAATAATTATCTTTTCTATTTCTATCACATAAAAGTAACTTACACATGAAAAGGAGTTGCTACATCTCCCAGTTTAATGCTAATAGGATCCTCCTTGAAAAAGAATGTTTCTGCCTCTGCAGGTTTAAATCCTCGTGGTTCATAATCAGCAGGAGTTACTAGAATGGATAATGATATAACTATACTCATTTACAATGAAGCAATACACACATACAATAATAAAAAAAAACTGTAACATAATCTTTTAAAAATATTTAACTGGTTAATGGTTGCAACCATATATATAGTGTGGGGAAAAATTTAATTTAAATAGTGACTTATCTATTATAGTGATGTCAATATCAATATTCTTTCATTACTGTTTTTACTTCATCTGCAGCTTCATCTGAAGCTACATCAATAATTATGCTACAACAAGAGAAGTATGGCCACAGAAAAACTAAATAAGAAGCATATTCTTATTTTTAATGCACTCTACTATTAGTATACCCGATCGTGTCAGTTGTTTTCATGCCATAAGCATGCCACATTTCCGATTAAAAGCAAAAAAAATGCTCAAATTGTATGACAATTCAATTTTCATATGAATTGTCATCATAAAATATATATATATATATATATATACAGGTAACCCTCTTTTAACATGATAGTTAGGTTCCTATAAAATGTTGTGTTGTGCGAAACCGTGTTATACGAGACTAAGAAAAAGTACAAAAAGGGGAGTTACGCTCCAAAAGCTAACAAAAATAAACTATTTCGTTAACAAAACTAACAAAAATACACCATTCTAGATATCGTGTATCTTCTACTCACTTCAAAAAATCAGTAATCTGGGTTTGTTTGCTTTTTCTTGATAAATCTTTGTGAATTTCATCGTATAGAACTAAGCATTTTTGAAGCTCCCTTTTGAACTTTGGGCTCCTTTCATTCAAGAATCTGCATTCAAAAAATAAGATTCTAATTGCTCAGCTAACTTTATGCCTTCCCGTATGTTTTTAGTGTAAAATTTGAAGTTTAGAATTTTCATCTAGGCCTCGGAATTTATTTGGTTTTACCTCTGATGCCATTTCCACAAAATTCACCAGCCTCTTTTTCTACCAGTAATTCTTGAACGTTTTCAGTATTCATATCTTTTTTTAAATTTTTTTAGGTGCATAGACAACTAAGGCCATGTTACTCTGTGTATATTGTCTATAAATTGCATGTGTGCTGAGGTCGATTTTCTATTTTGCTGGACGAAAAACCCGAGATTCCAGGAGAAGAAACCATGCTACCCTCGCCTGAGCCTGACTCAGTCACGTTGTGAAAAAGACCCATAAAAATTCCTCCCATCATTGATAGGATTCAAACTCAGGTCTTTTCCACCCGGTGTGGGGAAGAGGGTGATTCTATCAACTGTGCTACCCACAAAGGCTTCAGTAGTCATATCATCAAAACCTTCCCTTCCTACCACCGTAGCAAGTTATGCTATCACACCGATTCTATTTTCTGCCACTTGACCATATTTCCTGAATGAGCTGACTCTGGCCATACATTTTTCCGCATGCATTTAATGTTGATGGTTTTACTTCTTTCAGCAATAAAGCTATGATTCTGATCCAGTCCGCAATTGAGAAATGTTTCCATGCTTCAATAGATTCGAAATCATTTTTTTCCAAAATCCATTGTAATGATTTTTTGATGTAATGAGTTTTAAAGGTAGATATAATGCCTTGATCTTATGGCTGAATGAAAGAAGTTGCATTAACCTAATACAACTGTGGTGGTAGGAACATAACTTCAAAGTTCGGATGGCCTGGTGTGCTATCCAATAGTAGTAAAATTTTGAAATCTAGATTTTTCCACAGTTCAATATCACAGAACGTAACACTGGGATTTCCCAACAAAATAAAATTCAGGGATTTCTCAATATATATATATATATATATATATATATTTTTTTTTTTTTTTTTTTTTGACTAGCGAGTCAACAGCGAGGATTCGAAAAGAGTGGAAAATGTTGAAAAATTACATCCAACATAATAGTAGGGTTTCCCCTGCACAAAAGCTCAAAAATACTCTATTATGCGAGGTGTACCGAAATTCTGTAACTGTGTTAGAGCGAAACGGTGTTACATAAGTACCGTGTTGTGCGAGGATTGCCACAATTATCAATCGTATTAGAGTGAAACCGTGTTGTAGAAGTACTGTGTTATACGGGGTTGCCTGTATATATATATATATATACAGTAGACTCTCGATTTTCTGGGATAGATGGTAAAATAAAAATCCCAGATAATCGATTTCCCATTAATCCAAAAATACAGTAAGTCCCCGACATACGTTCCAGGACTCCTTACGTAAGTCGAGTTTTACGTAACTAGGGAATGACTAATAAAATACTGCTCCTATATCCGTGATATGACAAAATTACAAAAACCACATAATATCCTCAGAAGAATGAAGAAAAATAGCTATATATTTTTCGATTTGTTAGTTATATATTTTTTATATATTAGTTATATTTATATAGAAAAATAGTTATATATTTTTAATTAGTTCAATTAAAAACTTTATCTGGAGAGAGCAGTGAAGTTGTTGGAGTGGCACGTATAAAAAGAAAACATTAATTTAAAGGAAGAAATTGTACAGTAAAAACTGATATGTGTTTCGTAGCCTTGGTTATCATAGTTGACTTCATTGATGCTGATCTCTTCACTGCTTCTCATATTCTGTCTTTTTCCTTTATTATTGTGTTCACTGTTGACACTGACAAATCTAAATTCCGCATGATATTTGTTCATGTTTGACCATTTTCAAACATCCTTATTTTAATTTTCTGATCCGAATCGATCGCTTTCCTTTTTTTTTTTTTTTTGATAGATTTACTAGTACCGCTGTCACCATGATAACGGTCAAAATTAAATTTTATGTAAAGAATTTCACAGGGTTAAGTCGAAAACTCACGTCACCCCATGTGAGCTCACATTTTACTAAAATACCTTTCTGGAAGTCACTACCATAAAACAACAAAATAAAAACAATTCGCGCATTCCGGGTTATTGGGCTTTTCTGTTCGTTATTTGTTGTTCGTTTTTTTTTTTTTAGGAGCATTAGCAACTAAGGCCATATTGCTCCGGGGATATGCGGTGGTCATTCCCTGACCTTTCCGCATCCTCCGTATTTGGTAGTTACGGGCTTGAACCCTGGTCTAATCAAGAAGCGGGTGCTATGCACTGCTGCTCCTGTCCACCTGGCTATGGAGACGCCTTTCTGTTCGTGCATCTAATTATAAATGGGTAGTAAACTCGATCGTATTACATTTGCGATAATACCGATAGCTGGAATTCTGTGGGATTTTTCGTTTTATGGTAAAATTTGTGTCCCCCTCACTGAAATCTTCAGCCATATAAAAAAAAAACCTAAATAAATTTTAAAGATCTTCTCTTCATTCCTATTTTTAAGCTTGTGACTCCATATCCCGCTTGTGCCATTTGTGTGTGCCGTGATTGTCTTCACTGATTGCTTATTATTATTATTATTCTGTTTTAAATTTTACAATCCTAAAAAATAAAAAAAATTGAGTGAAAAAAATTAAAGCAAGTTCAAAGTTACTTAAGTCAGGGACTTACTACAGTACAGTACAGTACATCCAATAATGTTCAGCAACCTACGTCAAAAAATATGGCAATAGATAAAAAAGTTACCACGCATTACTCACGTGTCCAATACAATGCTTCCTTTTATTTTTTTTTTTATGTCGATTTTAAATCTAATAGCTTTCCTTTATTTTTTACAATGTCGCGTATGGTTTGGTCACCAAGTTTATAATGAAAACAGATGCACCGTTTTCAAACTTTTGAATAATTTCAAATTTTTGTTTAATTGAAAGCGCAACTCATTTGCGTTTACCCAGAATTTTCGTGATTTCTGAACAAAAAAAATTTTTTTGTTATCCCTGACAAATAACAAAACAAAATTTTTCTCTTTGTGGTGCAACGAAACAGAACAATCGAAGCGATGCACTAAAACAAACTAAACATTTCTTCTCTTTTTTTTTTTTTTTTTTTTTTTTTTGAGCGTTGGGTGTGAAGACAGTGGGGAGTTGAAGACGGTGCATCCGTTATAATGTTGGTGACCAAACCATACACATCATTGTAAAAAATCTCCCAATGACGACTTTATAACGCCCTGCTTGCCGCTTATTTATGACTTGCAAAACATCTGTTTATACCTATTCTAGTTATTACTTGAATTTTATTAATTTCTGGTTGATTTTTTTTAAATTTTTTATTTGGAGTCTTGAAGTGTCCCGGTTAAACCGATCCTGGTAAATTGAGAGTCTGCTGTATATATATATTATGGCTACTGAATTATATACATGCATATGCATGTATATAATTCAGGCCAGTACGTTTCAAGTATATTAAGGGTTCTTTTTTTTTTTATGAAAATCCCAAACTGCTTCTTAAAGAGAGGAGGGTGCTGTGGTCGAAGTAGTGAACAGACATGTCTACATGGAGCTGCACTTGATTGTTGATGGCAGACAGGGATTGTAGATAACTTTCTTTGATTTTGGATCAATACTAGGATTTTTATCATGGATTTTTTCAATTTTAGGGTACATGCAAATAGAGGTATGCGATATATTCCAGGTAAGAGTTTTGTTTACTATGGTTTTCACCTATTTTTGTGCTTTTGTGAGTATTTTTCTGCAGTGCAATCATTACAGCACTAGTGATCTCACTGTTACTGTTGTTGACTTGCTTGCACCTCAAGAACACAAGAGTTTTGAGTATATTACAAATAAAACTAGCTGCATTAAGCATGTTTTTGATGGGGAATCTGATTACAATGATAGTTATAACTTATTTTCAGAACCTGGGTTAGTTTTCTTTGTTCATAGCGGTTTTCCCACCAAAGCTGGGAAATTACTGTTGGGCAGTCTTAGAGCAAAGGGTGATAGAACTGAAAACAGAAAAGAGTGCTGAGATCTAGGATAGACAATGTAACTGAGGAGAGAAATAACTACAACGAAATGAACACCCTAAGTTATGCCCAGGTAGCAAGGGCAAGTAAAACAAAAAATACCCAAACTAAGCAACCTAACAAACCTAAGGAAATACCCCAGGACTAAGGAAACAAATATAGTGATATTAAAAGCAAAACCAGACAGTGACTACAAGACTAGTGAGGCAGTCAGAGAAGCTGTTGTGAAGCCCCATCTAAAGGAGATCAGAATAAGCAGTATGAAGAAGGTGAGAGAAAACTGGGTGCTACTGGAAGCAGCAAACAAAGATTTGAAAAAGGTAGAAACTAACCCCAAAATCCTAAAACTTGGTTTAAAATTAGAGAAACCAAAGGGAAAGAACCCACATATTCCACTATTTGATTTCATACAATATATACCTGAGAAGGAATTAACAGATATATATTATAAAAATGGTAATCCTCCAGTTTAGTGTCATGCATCACAGTCAGCTACAATCTGTCTTGAATTGTATTCTGATGGAGCAGTTCTGACTTGGCACAGAACCTGAATTCTGATGGAGCATGCACGGCACTTGCTGAATTAAAAATAATGAAAATAAGATCTTTCAGTAATTGTTTATATGTTTTTAATCTGTTTTCCGAAAGAACTTAAAATCATTTTCTACATTTTCAGAAAGAATAATAAAATCTAAGAACTTTCAGTAATTGTTGTATACTTTTAAAGTGTTTAACATATCCCGGCCAGATCGCAAGTTACTATCAGCTCCGACTGAGCATCATGATGCTCACTGTATCTGCCAGTCTGCACTGGGAATTGTCACGGAGCATGCATGACACTCACTGTATCTACTGGTCTATATACTGGCAATTTACTACTTACTTGCAGTAATTTTTTTTTTTCTCTTATCTGTATTCTGGGAAAATAGCTATTTCAACGCATTTTCAGAAAGGATAAAAAACAATTTCTTGCCTATACAAGAATTTGATTATAAAAGTAGATCATTATAAAAACAATAATGGAAATA
Source organism: Mastigoproctus giganteus (assembly GCF_048544385.1). Classification (NCBI taxonomy): domain Eukaryota; kingdom Metazoa; phylum Arthropoda; class Arachnida; order Uropygi; family Thelyphonidae; genus Mastigoproctus; species Mastigoproctus giganteus. Next base: position 110,277,064 of record NC_143586.1, on the reverse strand, counting down.
TGTAATTATTATTAATTTTAATCAATTATAACACTGACATTTTGTACTACATAAAAATAATATGAATATATTTTGTGATTATTTGTATATATTTGCATGCACTGATGAGCCAAAACAACATGACCATCTACCTAATACGATGTTGGTCCTCCACGTGCAGCTAAAACAGCTCGTACATGGATGCTACAAGATTTCTAAACGTGTCTTTGGGTATATGGTACCAACATGTAACCAGCAGATCCTTTAATTCCTGTAAGGTCTGTGGTTGAGACGCCACGGATCAGAGGTGCTGTTCCAACACAAACCACAGATGCTCGATGGGATTGATGTCTGAGGAATCTGGAGGCCAGGGCAATACCTGGAAGTCTTCCTCATGTTATGCGAACCAGTCTCGAACAATCTGGGTGGTGTGGCATGGCTCATTATCCTGCTGAAAGACAGCACTGCCAGAGGGGATACCGTTGCCATGAAAGGGTGTGGGCGCCTCCGTAGCCAGGTGGGCAGGAGCAGCAGTGCGTAGCACACACACTTCTTGATTAGACCAGGGTTTGAGCCCATTACCACCAAATACGGAGGATGCGGAAAGGTCAAGGAATGACCACCGCATATCCCCGGAGCAATATGGCCTTAGTTGCTAATGCTCCTAAAAACCAAATAACAAACACACAACAAATGATAGGGTGTACCTGGTCAGCAATGTTTAGGCAGGTGGTAGACATCAGAGTGCCTGGCACATGAATCACTGGACCCAGGGTATCCCAGAAGAACATTGCCCAAAGCATGACACTGCTGCCATCGGCTTCTTTTTGTCCCATGGTGCATCCAGGCAACATCATTTCCTCGGGCAAACGACGCACATGTACCAGTGGTTCACACGGAAATGTGATTCATTGGACCAGACAATCTTCTTCCAATCACTCATGGTCCAGTTTCGATGCTCATGTGCCCATTGTAGGCACTGCCGCTGGTGAACCATGGTTAGCATGGGCACTCGGAGCAGCCTGCAGCTATGCAGCCTCATTTTCAGCAGGTTTCGATGTACTGTGTGTTGTGACACATTACTCCCATCACCAGCATTCCAATTACTGCGCCACAGTTGCCCTTCTGTTGCCACGTACCATCTGGGAGAACTTTTACTCACCTCGAGCATCGATGAACCGTGGTCATCAAACACCTTGCCAGTGGTTCATGGGTTCCCCCTTCTCAGACCACTTTCAGTAGGTACTAACTACGGCTGACCATGAGCATCCCATCAGCTGTGCCATTTCAGATATGCTCTGACCCAGTTGTGTGGCCATTACAATTTGGCCTTTGTCAAACATGCTTAAGTTCACTGCCTTTCCCATCTGAAGAACAAGGGTAACACTGATTAACGGAGCTCAGTATCAGGTGTTTTTTATCAGGCTCAGGCTCAGGCTCAGTACCTGAGGCAAGAATGAAAAATTGCATTCTCCCCTAAAATATTAAAAATATATATTTTAATTAAAAAATATGACTTATTTAAAATACATTTCTGGTACACAAAAATGATTTTCATCTTGCAAAGGTGATAAATGGATTAGAATAATCAAAACATAACATCTTTCTTTTGGCACCCCTTTCAGCTTTTAACCTGAAGCAAGAGCTTTGTTCGCCTCAGCTTCAGAACGGCTCTCTGCGCATCAGTACTCTTGTGATGAATACAGAACCTCTGTAAAAGCCAGAAAAGCGTTGGTGTTGTGTGTTGTATGTGTAGTTTTGTGTTGGGTTCTAATCTGGCTTCTTGGCCACAGAGCCCCTAGTGGGACTCGACGTTGCCTGCCACCACTGCTGGGAGGTGAACCAGGCTCTCCACAATACTCTGGCTGGCTGGCCGCTCTCCATCGGGGATCGTCTGAGCTTCCTGACGGAGAACAAAAAAAAAAAAAAAAGAAAGCATTAGTGACAGAGACGCATTTGGAAAGCTCTGGTGCAACAGCTGGGAAGAGGAGTAGCATATGCAGGAAGTGTTAGTGGAGAGGAAGGTTGAATCCCACATCCTAGAGGAGGGTGTCTGCAGAGGTTAATATAGAGAGAGACATTAACCTTTGCATACATCACACCTGTGGTGTCTGCAAAGGTAAATAAAGAGAGAGAGAGAGAGAGAAAAAAAATAAAAATACTGCGAGTACTTAGTACATTGCCAGTATATAGACCAGCAGATACATCATCATCATATTTACACTCATTGGAGCGTTTCCCGAGCAAAGGCTCAACAACGCAATTTAACTATTTACATCGACCTATTTGGCCTTCCAAGCCACAAGGACTCACCCTACTGCCTGGAAGTTTACCATCCCTAGCCCAGTGGAGGCAGGTCGCTACTACCCTTATAATTTGCACCATATTTAAACTCTCTAAGTGTATAGAATTCAGATTGCTTTGATCTTAACCACAATCTAGAAAACTATGTCAGTTTAGAAGTCAAAAGAAAATTTTTATACATCAATTTAGAGGTCAAAAGTACCATGTACATAATATACAAAATAAGCAATGACAAGCAGTTGCAATATAAAACTAACATCCGCAAGCATGCGGGAATAAAATGAACCTATCGGTTCAAGTAGTGCCTTGAGCACTACGAATAATATTTACATTTTTGAGATACACTATAAAAACTTTATATATACTTTCATTCTCAAAGAGCTTCTGCATCTCATGAGAAGAGGATACCCCTAACTGGCTAAGTAGCCTTTGCCTTGGTATGTCATATAATTGACATTGAAAAATTACATGCTGGCTATCCTCAATCTGCCCACAACGACAGCGATCACTGTCCGCTAGGCCCAGTTGATTAAGCCGCAACCGAAGTCCGTGTCCAGTGACAACCATTGCCTGAAAAACTCCAAGCTTAGGCCACCTACGTATCTGTTCTAACCTCGAGATGTCAGGCATCATCTCGTACGTGACTCTGTCCTTTGAGGACGTCGTCCAACGCTCTTGCCAGAGTCGATGGACTTTCAGCGAAATTCGCTTGCTCTCAACCTTCAAGTCGGGTCTGCCGTAAGTTCTTCCCACATCGGGGCAAGACCAGCAGATACAGTGAGAGTCGTGCATGCTCCATGACAATTCCCAGCACATAGACCAGCAGATACAGTGAGAGTCGTGCATGCTCCATGACAATTCCCAGCACATAGACCAGCAGATACAGTGAGTGTCACGAATGCTCAGTCAAGTCAGAGCTGATATTAACTTGTGATCTGGCCGTGATGCATTAAGCACATTAAAGGTAACAATTACTGAAAGTTCTTAGATTTATTTTAAATTATTTTTTTTGTTTAAATTCATTTAAATTTGTTTAAATTCTTATTAGATTTATTTTAAATTCTTTCTGAAAACAGATTAAAAGTATATAAAAAATTACTGAAAGATCTTATTTTTCATTATTTTTAATTCAGCGAGAGGCGCACATGCTCTGTCAGAATTAGGTTTAGTGACAAGTCAGATTGCTCCACGAGAATACAATTCACGACAAGCTGGAGCTGACCGTGATGCATGACACTAAACTGGATGATTACCATAAAAATTTCCAAGAAATAATGGACATAGAAGAGTTTGCTGAACAGTTCCAACTCAAAAGAGCTCCAAAATGCAGGAAAAATGGCCAGATAAATATCATAGTGGAGATTTCCCCAAAAATCTGGAGGCATCCACAAGGACAGCAAAGAATCTATGCTGGCTGGACCAGCCATAGATTTAGGGAGCACTTCCCTGTGATGTTATAACTGTCGTACATTTGGGCACACTGCCAAGGATTTCAGTCAGAACCGGTCTGTGGTCACTGTTCATTTGATGGGCATGACTATAAAAACTGTAGAAATAAAAATTAGCAGCCAAAATGTGCTAGCTGCAAACAGCATGGCTGACTGACCATGCACACAGCATCAGGGATGAAAAATACCCCTGCTATAAGAAAATGATAAAGCAAATATAATCTAGGACCAGCTATGGGTCAGATTGAAAATAGAAATGTGACTAGGCATTAAATCTCATCCAATTGAATGCAAGAATTGTTGTAGATCAGATCAAACTCGAACTAGAAGAAAATAATATAGATATCTTGGTACTCCCAGAACTCTACCCCTATATGTGTAGGGTTCAAGGATACCCAAGAGGCTATAAAATAATAGAATACACCCCAGGTGTCCTTCTGCAGCAATAGTGATCAAAAATACTGACCTTACAGTCACAAAGGTGGGTCACCTCTGCTGCCCAGTGGCAGTGTGTGCCCATATTACCAGTGCAGCAGGACAGTTTTATATTATATCTCTTTATGCAAGACCAGGTGAAGGCAAACCTTAATATAGATTACTTACAAGCAGTCATAAATTTGTTACTTACTACAAATATCATAATGTGTGCTGATGTCAACTGCTGGTCAGCCTTATGGCATAGCCATACAGAAGACAGAGCAGGCAGACACAATGGCCAATTATTATCAGATTTTATAGCCCCCTCACCCTTTCAAGTGTTAAATCAACCTAATAACTTACCAATTTTTAGCAGTACCATGTGGGAGAGTGACATTGATGTCACTCTTGCCATCAATTCAATAGCTTACAAAATTACAGACTGGTGTGTCCAGCCAGCTTGGACTACATTAGATCATTGAGCCATTACCTTCAAACTAAACAAGCAATTATAAATAAATTACCATCTTTGAAGGATATCAAAAGGTATAACCTTAAAAAGGCAAACTGGCAGATTTTCGCAGATACAGCAGCTGAGCTACGAAAACAGAAAAATGAGTGGTCTAGATTAGGCAACAACTGCAGCCTGGATGAGCAAACACTGACTATGACAAACATGTTAATAAAAACATCAAACCTGCCACTCCCATGGAAAAACTGAGGAAGCAAGCAGTCCCCTGGTGGTGCTCTGCACTGACTATACTCAGGAGAAGGGTACACCTGGCAAGGAGACATTTTCAAAGAGCCAGAACATCTTGAACACAAAATGAGGTGGAGACACTGAGAGATTCTTACAGAACTTTCAGAAATCAGTATATAGCCCTCATTAGAGATGAGAAAAAAGAATCCTGGAGGCAATTGGGTGGAACTACTGGAAACAAGGACCTTATGGGGAGTTGTCTATAGAATATTTTTTTTTTTTTTTGGTAGTTGTTGGCGCATCGGCTTCTGTGGCCATAATGCACCTCCCAAGGTTTTTGCAGTACTGTACTTTGATCCAAGCCTGAGGCGGGATTCGAACCTGCGACCTTTGTGTTGCCAGGCAGGCACTTTACCCACCCGGCTAGCCCAATCGGCTCTACAGAATAGTGACCAACAAGCTGCCATGAGGAGATGCCTTAGAAACTGCTGCCAAATCAGATGGAACCCCACCCTGTGTTGGGCAGATTCTGTAAATAACATCCTAGACATTCTGTAAATAACATTCAGACTGAAACTGGAGACTATTCCCCCACCCAGCTAGATATTATAAAAGAAAACACTGAATATGACAATGCCAATATTGAACCTCTATATATAGAAATAACACTATCTAAAACCAAAAACAATAAATGCCCAGGTTTTGACCTTTTAGAGATTGAGACTGGTGGAAATAGCACCAAACAAATTAATAGCGCTACATAATAACTGTATGAAAGAAAGTATATTCCCAAAAATATGGAAAAAAAAAAGCTGTGTTAAGATTAATTCTCAAAAACCCTGAGCCCCCTCCTCTACTGATCCCAAATCATATAGACCAATAGCCTTCTCCCTGTACTAGGAAAAATAGACAAAAGACTAATATATAGCAGGTTAGCTCAATACTACATAGAAGCAAAGTTTACATTCCAACCATAAGTATGGTTTTAAGCAGGGTAACTCTACAGATGATGCCATGCACCACCTACTGACAACAGTTAAAAACTCAGATGAGAAATATATGCTGGCACACTCTATTGACTTTGCTGGGGCATTTGACTTACTCTGGTTTCCTTAAGAGACTCCACCAGGCAAATTCCCTACAACACCTCTATAAGGTAATAAACAGCTACCTTACAGACAGAAGTGTCTCAGTACACACAAGGTGTCTCTCTCTCCCACCCCCTGCCGGGTGAGGGGGGGAAATTCTCCCCCTATTGCCTGGTGAGTTCCCCACTGCCAGCTACCATATCGCATCCCTGGAGCAGGATGGACAGTTTGACCTTCCTACTGTAACACTCACGTGGACCTAACAACCATCACAGACGGAGACATACTGTGCCCCGCTGACGACATGACATTTGGCGATCTGAACCGGGTACTCAAACCCAGTTCCCTTTAAAGCCCCATCCCCAGGCAGGAGGGGAGGAGACAGGTCTCTGTCACCACCCATCCCTGCCTCCCCCATGCTTTGCCTGGTGAGGCTCGTCCACACTGACCTCTTTGTGGATGCCTACTCTATCATCCCCATCCTTCTATCTGACCAAACCAAAAGAGTACACCCCTAATAATACCGCCAAATTCTAATCAATGTCTAAATTCAACCACTTTCTCGTAAACCTCTTTCGGCCTTTTCAAATTCTAGAGTTTATCCCCCTTTTTTTGTGTGTGTATATAATATATATATATATATATATATATATATATATATATATATATATATATATATAGTCCCCTTGCCACTGAAATCCTCAGGAATTAGGTGACAGGGCTTGCCAGAGCTTAAATAATCTACTGGGTGCCTGACCTGCCTCCTCATGGCAAAGTGTGGGCAACAGTGGGTTCCAACAGCTAAATGGTCAGAGAAACAGCAAAACATAACACTACACAACAAACCACTCCCCACACATTTTTTAAATCTCTGGCCTCCACATAGTTCTGTGTCACATGTACAAAGAATACAAAGCAGAGATGGGGAACCCCCTGGTGCCGTCAGAGAACTAACACACTTCATGCACAAGGTTCCAGGAATTGACCTGGAACCTTGTCAATTCCTGTAAATATAAGGCAATGGTCAGGCCACACCTAGAGTACTGTATACAGGCCTGGAGGCCTCATTTCAGGAAGGATGTAGAGCTGCTGGAACGAGTACAGAGAAGGGCAACTAGATTGGTGAATGGGACAAAGGGGTTCTCTTACGAAGAAAGGCTTAAGTTTTGCAAATTACAGTGTCTGGAAACTAGGCACCAGCGGGGTGATCTGATAGAGGTGTACAAAGCCTTGAATGGTTTGAGCATGCTCAATGCTGATGGGATTCTTCCTCTAGCTCAGAAAAATCACCTGAGAGGGCATAAATTCAAATTGAGGAAAGACAGATGTAGGATAGATGTGCGGAAATTTGCCTTTAGCCAGCGGGTGGTTGGTGGGTGGAACAGACTTCCATCCCTTGTCGTGGAAGTTGATAGCCTAAATAAGTTTAAGGCTCAGCTGGACAGGTATTTCGAACGAACAGAGGGGTGAAGTGGAAGTGGTTATTTTTTATTTATTTGTTTTACTTTAATTTTTTTGGCTGATGCTGCATAAGCTTGCTTTCTTGCATCAAATGCCTCTACTAATGCTAATGCTAATGCTAAATAAAGGCTGCCTGCAGGGTTCAATCCTTGGCCCTTTCTTCTAGAACATTGTTCTGGACAAATTTCTGACCTTGGATCTGGCCCCATGGAAAGCCTGGCCTTTACAGGTGACATGATTTTCCTTGTAAAAGGTAACATGCGAGTGGCTGTAGAGCAAAGATCAAATGCTGCCCTCTTGCAGCTGCAGGAGTGGCACTAATGCACATACTCAAAATATCGCCAGAAAAAACCAAACAAATACTTCTAAAAAGCAATTTGGACATAAGACATCCACAAATCAAAATTAACACAACTACTATAAAAATTAGCATTAGCATTATTTCTGATATATTAGCTTTAGCATTAGTTGAGGCATATGATGCAAAAAAACAAGCTTATAGAGCATCAGCCAAAAAAAACCCTTCCGGTCACTCCAAATGTTTGTCTAGTTCAGCCTTAAATTTATTTAAGCTATCGACTTCCACAACAGATGGAGGTCTGTTCCAACAACCAACTATCCGCTGGCAAAAGGCAAACTTCCACACATCTATTATTATTATTAGCCATATGGTGCAAGGAAGCCTGAGGCTTATGCTGCACCAGCCAAAAAAAAATTTCTGAATTACCCCGAGAGAGAGAGAGAGAGAGAGAGAGAGAGAAAGAGAGAGAGAGAGAGAGAGAGAGAGAGAGAGAGAGAGAGAGAGAGAGAGAGAGAGAGAGAGAGTCAGAAGTAAGAAGTAGAAGGGAATCACCAAGAAAGAGAAGAATGATGATATCCAGCTCAGGACCCTGGGTGTGCCAAACCCATACTCACCAGATGTGAGCCCCTGGGATTCTACAACTGTCTTTCCCCAATTTGAATCTATGCCCTGTCAGGTCTTAATCTGAGCAAGCAGAAGTATCCCATCAGCATTGAGCCTGCTCACACCATTCAAGGCCTTGTCCACCTCAGAAATGGTAACAGAACTGAAATATCTTGGAGTGGTCTTTGGTCCAAAATAACTTTATACCCCCATTTGACCTACTTGATGAAGAAAGTGAGGAACTATGCAGGTATGATTGCCAGGATCAGTCAAGCAGATTGGGGGATCAAAAGAAAGACCCTGGCAATCATATACCATGCAATATTCCTACCTGTTATCACCTGTTATGGAGCCAGTGCATGGTCACCCACTTGGCCATAGTAAAAATTGATCGACAAGGCTCTCATCATATACTCCCTCCTATCGTGTCTGGGCAGAATTGCAGACAATTAGGGTTGAATTTGAAAGTGTCTGCAATTCTGCCCAGACACGATAGGAGGGAGTATATGATGAGAGCCTTGTCGATCAATTCGGAGAATGAAAGGGACTTGGGGGTGATTGTGCAGGCAGATATGAAGTTCTCTGAGCAGTGCAGACGGGCTGCAAGAGTAGCTCATGGTGTATTGTCAATGATATACAGGAATTTTTCCAGCAGGGATAAGGAGGTGATTATTCCATTGTATAAGGCAATGGTCAGGCCACACCTAGAGTACTGTATACAGGTCTGGAGGCCTCATTTCAAGAAGGATGTAGAGCTGCTGGAACGAGTACAGAGAAGGGCAACAATATTAGTGAATGGAACAAAGGGGTGCTCTTACGAAGAAAGGCTTAAGTTTTGCAAATTACAGTATCTGGAGACTAGGCACCAGCGAGGTGATCTGATAGAGGTGTATAAAGCCTTGAATGGTTTAAGCATGCTCAATGCTGATGGGATTCTTCCTCTAGCTCAGAAAAATCACCTGAGAGGGCATAAATTCAAATTGAGGAAAGACAGATGTAGGATAGACGTGTGGAAATTTGCCTTTAGCCAGCGGGTGGTTGGTTGGTGGAACAGACTGCCATCCCTTGTGGTGGAGGTTGATAGCCTAAATAAGTTTAAGGCTCAGCTGGACAGGTATTTTGAACGAACAGAGGGGTGAAGTGGAAGTGGGTTTTTTTTTTTTTTTGGCTGATGTTGCATAAGCTTGCTTTCTTGCATCAAATGCCTCTACTAATGCTAATGCTAATGCTAAGAAACTAACCTAACAGCCCAGCCCTCTTTTGAATGGAATCTAGAAGTAAGCTTGAGAAAAGTTTTGGGGCACAGTCCCAGATGTGGGAACAATATTCCACAGTAGGTAGGATTCGCAATTTGTATGGAATGAACAGCTGTTCAGAAGAAAAGTAAGGCGGAGAATGAAAGAGAAAACTGTTTTTTAGATGCAGAGGAAGCAATATTTGTAATGTGCTTACATTAAGAGAGAGATTAGAAGTCAGGGTATTCCCCAATAGAGATATACACCAATGAGCCAAAACATTATGACCACCTACCTAATATGATGTTGGTCCTCCACGTGCAGCCATGACACCATAAGATATGTATCTTGTGGTATCTGGTAGCAACCTGTAACCAGCAGATCCATTAACTCCTGCAAGGTCTGTCATTGAGACGCCGCAGATTGGAGTTGCTGTTCTAACACAAACCACAGATGCTCAATGGGATTGATGTCTGGGGAATCTGGAGGCCAGGGCAATACGTGGAAGTCTTCCTCATTTTTCACAAACAAGTCTCAAACATTCTGGGCAGCATGGCATACCGCATTATCCTGCTGAAAGACGGCACCGCCAGAGGGGAAGACTGTTGCAATGAAAGTCCTGGTCAGCAATAATGTTTAGATAGGTAGTAGACATCAGAGTGCCTAGCACATGGATGACTGCACCCAGGGTATCCCGGCAGAACATCGGCCCAAAGCATGACACTGCCGCCACCAGCTTGTTTTTGTCCATTGGTGCATCCAGGCACCATCACCTCCCCAGGTAAACGACGCACAAACCGTCCACATGGTGTAACAGGAACCGTGATTCATCGGACCAGACAACCTTATTCCAATCACTCAAGGTCCAGTTTCGATGCTCCCGTGCCTATTGTAGGCACTGTCACTGGTGAACTGTGGTTAGCATGGGAACTCGGAGTGGCCTACGGCTACGCAGTCCCATTTTCAGCAGGGTTCGACGTACTGTGTGCTGTGACACATTACTCCTGTCACCAGCATTCCAATTATCAGTAAGTTGCAACACAGTCGCCCTTTCGTTGCCACATACCATTCAGGAGAGCCTTCGCTCACCTCGAGCATTGATGAGCAGTGGTCGTCCAACACCTCGCTGGCGTTGGATGACCACTGTGGGTTTCCCCTCCTCGGACCACTTTCAGTAGGTACTAACAATGGCTGACCGTGAGCATCCCACCAGCCATGCCGTTTTGACCCAGTCATGTGGCCATTACAATTTGGCCTTTGCCAAACTCGTTTAAGTCCGCTGCCTTTCCCATCTGAAGAACAAGAGTAACACATTAACGGAGCTCAGTATCAGGTGTCTTTTATACCGTGTCCCGACCTGCCAGCGTGCTGTAGTTCACCTGCAGTTGCTTCAATTTGCATACGAATTGCTGGCATAAAGTTTGGGTTCATCGGTGTATGATTTTGCCTAGGAACCAGTGTTATCAAAGATAAGCATAGGAGCAGAAGAATCCTTTTTGTGAGATCTAAGACAGGGCAAAGGTTTAGAAGGACTGAAATCAATTAAGTTATCTTTGCACCACAGAGGAATTGGTAGTGGATATTCAAGAAGTTGAAGCAGTTTGTGCAGGGCAAGATTTCACAAACTGGAAGGCAGAAAGCAATGCACTATCATCAGCAAAACTATTGATAGGATTTCCGGCCAATAGAAGAAGAAGAAGAATATACAAATGGAAAAGAGTGGGAGAAAGAACTGAACCTTGGGGAACACCAGCATTATTGGAGAGTTAGAAGATAGAGCCATCTAACTTCACCCACAGTGAGTGGTCAGGGAGAAAATTGTATAACCAATTACAAAAAATAGTTGGAAACCATAAGATGGTAGTATTTTTAGAAGACCTTTATGCCAAAAACAATCAAAAGCCTTTGAAATGGCAAGATCAACTGTTTGAATTTCAGCAAATTTTATAATTGAATTTGTCCATAGATGGGTAACATAAGACAGAATATCACCCGTGTATCAACGCTAACACAATTCATACTGGTGATAGAAGGTTTTACTCAGAAGGTTTCTAGATAGTTTTAAGAATTAGCATTTAATTGATTTCTCCATTACTTTAGAAAGAGTAGAAGTAAGTGCAATGGGATGATAACATTGGCCAACAAAACATATTTTTTTTCACACACACACATATATATATACAGGGTGATTCACTATCAGTGCGCCAAACTTGCAGGAGATGTAGGGGGCACAAAGACGAATCGGAATCACATAGCATTGCAGGGTCCGAAATGCCTTCATCATGCGGTAGAGGATGTTGAACAGGAGGTCACGTGAACAGCGATCCCGCTGAAAGTCAGCATTTGCGAACCGGTTCCCGAGGCAGTAGGATGGACGAGTATTCAAACGTTGAACTGGCCGACATGCACCTCGCGTATGGACTGTAATGGGTCGTATTTAAAATTTATACGTTGTTGTTATTTCTTTTATTGATAAGCTTTTTATTATATATCTGGACATTGTGGCCTAACTACTTAGGTCACTGAAAGGATAAATTTTTAAATTTTTATATATTACCTGGTCTTGGCACATTATAGCCTTGGATGCTAATGCGCCAATAAAATCCAAACCAACAACAACTGTAATGGGTGCACTGCTCTGCGCTTGTACCAGGAACATTTCCCGCACAGGCATGCTCCTCATCATACGATTTTCGCACGTGTGCACAGAAGGTTACGTGAGACTGGTTGTTTCACGAGAGGTACCGTGAATCGAGAGCGAACAACGAGGACGCCAGACAATGAGGAGAATGTCCCACGTCTTGCAGAAGGCAATCCCAGTACGAGTACTCGAGCGATAAGCCAACGATTGGGTATTTCCCAATCCACTGTATGGAGGTTACTGTCAACAAACCAAATGAGTTCATACCATCTGCAACGCGTCCAATCATTGGAGCCTGCGGATTATCCACTCCAGAGAACTTTTGCTACTTGGTTTCTTCATCAGAAACGGTTTGCAAATGCTGACTTCCAGCAGGATCACTGTTCATGTGACCTCCTGTTCAACGTCCTCTATCGCATGATGAAGGCATTTCGGACCCTGCAATGCTATGCGATTCCGATTCATCTTTGTGCCCCCTACAACTCCTGCAAGTTTGTCGCACTGGTAGTGAATCACCCTGTATACAGGGTGTCTCAAAAATATTGGTACAAATGTTTAGGGGAGGCAGGTAACATCTAAAGGAATGTGAATCGCATAGGAACCCATAATCGGAAACATCACGGGAAAGTAGTAGCAGAGGCACAAGAAACAGAAATGACACAAGACAGTAATTAGTGGCAAACATTTATTTGACATAATATTAACAATGGAGTACGAGATGGATGCATTTCATGATGTTACTACAGATGCTCGAAAGTTCCACCATGAGACACAATGCATGCGTGACACCGACGCAGCATGAATTGGCAGACACGTCGAACACACCTGGAGTTTCTTTGACAGTAGCAGCAGCGCGGACAAGATCCATTTCTGTCTCCACAGGCGATTCTTACACGATAGATTTGAGGGCCCCCCCACAGGAAGAAATCAAGGCTCGATAAATCAGGTGAGCGTGGGGGCCAGGCAACGGGTCAACCACGGCCAATCCATCAATGCCCAAAATGCCTGTACAAACACACCTTCCATAATGGGCAGGCACTCCGTCATGTTGAAACCAAATGTTGCATCGCACATTTGCTGGAACATCGTTAAGTAACTCTGGTAGACTTGTTCAAGAAAGATCCGATTATTTAGCGGAGTTCATGCGGGATGGTAACAGGCATGGGCCGACTAAGCAGTCACCGACCATACCTACCCACACATTTATTGCGAAGCAATGTTGTGCCATATGGGGGCACACACTCTGTGGGGCCCTCTGCTAATCCATACACTAGGTGCATGTCTGCCAGCTCACAGTTCTTATATCGATGCATGCTCTTCGTGCGGCGACTACTGCTTGAATGAGTAAATTAGAAATTTTCCCTCTCGCGAACTGATGAACAGCGCCGTCTACCGACTTATGGTGATGTTTCGGTTATGGGTTCCTAAGCGATTCACATTCCTTTAGCTGTTACCTACCTCCCCTAAACATTTGTACCAATATTTTTGAGACACCCTGTATATATATTTCATACAAAATATTTTTTTTTTCACAATGAAAATATGTGATTCTGGAGGAAATAAACACGCTGATTCTGAAAATTAGAATAAAAAGTCTCTATCACGTCTACATCCAAAGATGTACCATTTAATGTTAAAATTGAGGGTGTCAAAGACATTCTCTCAGATATGCCAGACAAGCTCTACTTGCTACCTGAGAGTCAAAAACGCTGATCGAACTGACATTCGGGTGACTTTCAAGTCAAGTAGACGCAATTTCGGGGAAGTCCAGATGGTCTCTGACAGCCAAATCCTTTGCTTGCACCTTCACGATGGTGGGACTGTTAGTAATCCTGGGTATAACCTCCATGCACAAGCATGGTATAACCTGCATTGCACAAGCATGGAGGTTATACCCAGGGTGGTCACCCACATGTGAACCAACGTAAGCAGGGGTCGAGGTGTGGCATCCACACCACGTTGAGGAATGCTGCCCCTCTGTGTTACCAGGCAATACTCAGTGGTAGATGACTCTCATCAACTGGTGCAATATCACCACTTTGCTTATTGGAGGCTTAAAGTGGTGGAACCTGTGTTTAGTCTCCAGAGCTAAGTTCTGATCAACCCTTCCCCATCTCTTCCATCATGCAGTATGACTGATGACTTTTGAGGTTATGATGAACATCATAGCAAGATTCAATCTTCCTTACATTTTGGGGGTACAGCTCTAAAACGGTGTTCACAGGTAGGCTGCTAGTTAGTACACCGGACCGAACCTATTGGTAACTCTTTAGGAGGCTTCCAGATCAGCTAATGTATAATCTTGCTACCTCTACTCTGCCAGATAGTGACTGGAGGGAGTCCGAGTAGTGTGTATGCGGTGGGCATTGTCGAGGTCGCATTATGTCAAGGATCTGGCTATATTCTTACCATGTGTACACCATATCCAAAAATTTCAATTCTTAATACAGCATGTCCCCCCCCCCCCACACTTTTTCTTACTATTGAATACACCATGAATTGTCAAACTAATAGAGTAAACCTATCTACAAAAAGATCTAAACCTCCCAAACACTTCTTCGTTCTTTCACAAATATATGTAGTCTTAATTCTAATCTCAACGATATCCATTTCCACTTCCAGTCTGCCAAAGCCCCTTGTAGTTTTTCTGACAGAATCTCAGTTATTGATTGATTCAACTACTGCTCATCTCAGTTGCCCAAATTATTCACTGTATGATTCCTTTCGCCTCAAAGGTGGTACTTGTGCATATGTCCGTTCCGATATTCCCTGTCAGCGACTTGATAATTTGGAATCTCGTCTTTTCGATCTTCTCTGGCTCAAAATCTCTCTACCTCATTGTGTCAAATTCATCTGTTGTCTCTACCGTTCTCCCAACTCCACTAATCACTTGGAGCTCTTTGACTTCGTCTCTTTGCAACTTGACTTTCTCCAGTCCAACTTTCCTAACAGTGAGGTAATTTTCTTTGGTGATTTTAATATTCACAATTCCAGCTGGCTTCCATTTACTAGCTGATAAACTAGCTGGATCGAGATGCTGAGGCTTTTGCAATTACTAATGATCTAGCACAGATTTTTCATTTACCTATAAGAATACCAGACAATCCTAACCATACATCCAACAACACGCTTGATCTTTTTCTCACAAACAACCCTTCTAAGTACAAAGTCAAAGTGAGTGGTGCTTTTGGCACTTCAGATCACAACTTGGAATTACAACAATTCAAAATGGGTGATGTCAACATTTGCTCAGATTGTGTCAGTGAAATTATTCTTGTAGGAATGGAATCCTTTATTCCACACTCCACTTTAAAATCTCGTCCTTTATCTAAACCTTGGTTTTCCAATAAATGTGCTAAGGCTGTTCAAGAGAAGAATGTTGCATATTATAATTGGCTTGTTTCCAATTCTTCAGTTTCATATTCTGTCTACACCAAATCTCGCAACAATTGTAAAGCTGTTATTAATCAGTTCAAACTAGATTTTGAGCAGACTTATAGTAGAAAACTTGCTTCTTGCCCTAATGCTAGCTGAACATTCTGGTCTCTTGCCAAAGCTATTGCCAGTAACTTTTGCCCATATCTGTCAAAACCAGATGGTTCTATTGTTACTTCAGCCAAGGTTAAAGCTGATTTGCTAGCATCCCATTTTTCTTACAACTCCCGTATTAAGGATCTTGGTAAAATATCTCCCACCATTCCCAACACGCTCCATTCAATGCATCCTGGGTCTTCCGTCAAAAGGATGTCATAAGGATTTTGACGAATCTTGATGCTAAGGAAGTTCTAGATCCTGATGGTATTTCTCTACTTGTTCTCAAAACCAGTGCTTCTCAACTTACTCCTGTTCTCTGCAGTATTTTTTCACTTTCTTATTCCAAAGGTGTTTTTCCTTCTGTTTGGAAATTTGCTCATATCCAGCCAGTTCCTAAAAAGTGTGACAAATCCCTCCCATCCAATTATTGTCCCATTGCAATTACTTCTACTCTTTCTAAAGTAATGGAGAAATCAATTAACCGCCAACTCTTAAACTACCTAGAAACTTTCTGTCTGATCAATGATCGCCAGTATGGATTCCATCAATGCCGATCCACTGGTGATATTCTGGCTGATGTTACCCATTTATGGACAAATTCAATGGAAAGGTTCAGTGAAACACAAGTGGTTTCTCTTGACATCTCAAAGGCTTTTGATCATGTTTGGCATAAAGGTCATCTAAACAAGATTCCTTCTTATGGCTTGCCAACTGTTTTTTGTAATTGGTTATCCAGTTTTCTCTCTGATCGCTCACTGAGGGTGATGGCAGATGGCTCTCTGTCTTCTAACTTCTCAACTAATGCTGGTGTCCCTGAGGTCCAGTCTTTCTCCCACTCTTGTCCTCTTTTATATTAATGACCTTCTTCTATTGACTGGAAATCCTATCTATAGTTTTGCCGATGATAGCACATTGCATTCCAATTTCCATTCTGAGAAACCTTGCCTTGTTCAATTAGCTTCAGCTTCTCGAATATCCGCTACCAATTCCTTAAATGCCGATCTCCAGGTAATTCTCCAGCTGAGCAAAGACAACTTAGTTGATTTCAACCCTTCTAAAACTCAGTCTTGTCTTATATCTTGCAAAAAGGATTCTTCTTCTCCTATGCTTATCTTTGGTGACACTCCAATTTCTAGGCAAAATGATATATCTCTTTTGGGGATTACCATGGCTTCTAATCTCTCTTGGCACAAGCACTTTACAAATATTGCTTCCTCTGCTTCTAAAAAACTTGATTTTCTCTTTTGCTCTCGGCATTACTTTTCTTCCAAACAGCTGTTCACTCTGTACAAATCATAAATCTGCCCTACCGTGGAATATTATTCCCACATCTGGGGCGGTGTCCCCAAAACCTCTCTCAGGCTTCTAGATTCCATTCAGAAGAGGGCAGTTAGGTCAATTAATGACTCCTCTCTAACTGTGTCTCTCCACTCGCTGTCTCATAGATGTACTGTTTCTGCTGCATGCCTTTTCTACAGATACTTCCATGGGCACTGTTCTTCTGAATTGGCTTCTATAATTCCTGCTCTCTCTTTCAAAACAGTCTAAACACATGCCACCACCAGCCAACATCAACTTATTGTCCAACTTCAAACTCACAGAACCAACTTTTCATTTTCCTCGTTTATTCATTCAACTGCCGTTTTCTGGAACAACCTTCCTTCCTACCTATTTCCTGAATATTACAGTTTAGAGAAGTTCAAGTCTAACGTCAACAAACATCTTCTTTCGTCTTCTCAACCTCCAACCCAAGCAGGGTACTAAGTACTATAGGTTCTAATGCCTCTCGTGTTTGTTGTTTTCAGAAAAAAATAATAATAATAATAAAATAAAATAAAATAAAATAAAGGGATATATACATATAATTCAAGTTTGTAATACAATTGGAAAAAAATATTATATGTTCTCTATAACTCATTTATCTTCTGAAAAATTATCATAAATCATAACGAAATAGTTATATTTCAACAATACATAATCAGCATACCTGTAATTGTAGTTAAAAATGTTTGCTACTAAGGGAATTTCTCTTGTATTCCTGCTTATTCTCCCTCACAAGGAACCAGCAGTAATCCTCGATCATTATACGATCCCAGTGACCTTGGTACTACTTTTCTATCGTGGAAATATCTTAATGAAACTGCTCCCCTTGTTCATCACTCACATCACCCAGATTTTTGATTTTAGCACATTTATTGAAAACCAAGGTTTTCAATAAATGTGCTAAAGGTCAAGATTTTAAGGTGGAGTAAAAGATTTCATGTCTACAAGAATAATTCCACTGACATGATCTGTGCAAATGGTGGCATTGACATCAGAAAATTTGAACAAATAATCCAATCAAGGAAAAGAAATCTTGCACGTCATCTCATTTTCCATTCTCATAATTCCAAACAACACAAGGTTGAGAATGGCCATGAGAGAAAGGCTTCATTTGAGAAGACACCATCACCAAGTTGTGATCTTAGGTACCTAGAGGACCACTAACCTTGACCATGTACTTAGACAGGTTGTCTGTGAGAAAAAGATCAAGCGTGTTGGTTGCATGGTTAGGATTTTCTGGTAGGGAAATGAATAATCTGTGCAAGGTCATTAGTAATTGCAAAATCCTCAGCATCTCAACCAGCTGGATCCATGTGACTAGAAAACTGAAGCCAGCTTGAGTTGTGAACATTAAAATCACCAAGGAAAATTATCTCACTGTTAGGAACGTTGAACAGAAGAAAGTCAAGAAAGAATTAAAGTTTTGTAATCCATATAAGGAACCTAAGTTGGTATGAGGTCGTTTAACAACAAGATGAACACACTCATCTCCCGGAATTATGGAGTTATGGGATCCAGCAGAATGCTATTGAGTGATTGTAATCACTGCAGGAGAATAACGGTAGTGAATGGTTTTCAGTGTAGGATGAAAGCAAGAGAAATTTCTTTTATGGCAGAGATTGCACTGATAGTTAGTATAGATTTGAGCATGTGAAATGGAAAGTTGAACAATCTGGTCAATACTGCATTCAGCTGGTAATGAATCTGTAACTATGAATGAAAGAAAAACTCCATGGCACCTATCGCATTGTCAGTTTTCAATCCGTTCATGTATATTGTTCAGGCACTGGAGTTGAGAGTAGCATGAGCTATGTGCAACTATTGGACACTGGAGGAAGATAAAACATTCTTTCCCATTGACAAAAGTGTTCATCGTGAGAGGCAGGAGCATGAAATTAGGATGACACAGGAAGAGATGAGTCTTGAGAAATATTACTTAAATCGAGATTCAAAGTTTTTAGAGTTTCTCTAAGTCTAAGTGTCGCAGATTGGTTTTAATTTAGTTTAGTAATATGTACATACTAACTAATTGATATTTCTGTTCACTGACTATTTTTTTTTTTTTTTTTTGCTGTAAAATTTAAAACAGTAAAAATGATAAGCAATTAATAACAAAGAACACGGCATGCACAAGTTGCAACAAACACGATACGCACAAGTGAGACACGGAGTAATGAGTTTCTGAAAATTTATTTATGTTTTTTATATGATTGAATATTTCATGGAAGGGGAAACACATAATAATGCAAAAACCCACAGAATTACAGCTATCGGTACTACAGCAAATGCAAGAAGATCAAGTTTACTACCCATTTAATAATTAGATTACACTAACAGAAAAGCCCAACAAAACGGAAAGTGCAAATTGTTTTTATTGTTTTATGGTCATGACCTCCATAAATGTGCTTTAGAAAAATATCACAAAGGCAATAATGACTAACGAGTCAAACAGCATGGATTCAGAAAAAGGAATGGAAACGTTGAAAATTACATCTAACATAATAGCATAGTTTCCCCCAGCACAAAAGCTCAAAAATACCGTGTTATGCGAGATTTCCAGCAATCCTAAAACTGTGTTAGAGTGAAACCGTGTTATAAAAGTACTGTGTTGTGCAAGGATTGCCGCAATTCTCAAACTGTGGTAGAGTGAAACCATGTTGTAGAAGTACCGTGTTATATGGGGGTTACCAGTATAAGGTTTTGCCAATGTAGTGGTTTAACTTTAGTTTACATGTAATAATTATTATTGCAAAGTACATACTATTTAAAAGATTTTTCATGTCAAACTTTAAAATGTAAGAATTAGGAATTTTTTTAAAGAAAACAAAAAAAAATAATACAAGAACTAAAATATTTTTATTTAATCAACAAAATATAGACAATTAAAATTGGTATATACATTAAAGTGAACTGCCTTGTTGTATTTTATAAATAATCAAAATTTTCAGTTTCGGTTCATTATTTGAATTTAAAAATATATCTATTTTTTGACAATGCTGCTTTGAGGATATCCTTTTCCTTAAGCATAAATATGTAAAAGTCATTACAAGTATATTTATAATTCATCTTTACCACAATTTCACTTTTTATTAAGTTTACAATGCTTATATTGAGTTCATTTCTCTAGTAGCAGTTCATAATTGAGAAAACTCACTCCACGAAGCATTGCACACAGGAATAGATAGTACAAACAAGAATAAACATGCAATATTTGGAAGCCCATTGTCAGAACTACATGACACCATTTGTCTCTAGCGGAAAGAGTTTCCTTGGATTTGTCATTCAGAAACAATGCAAGTTTATCTAAGTTGATATACATCAAGTTCAAAACTACAACAGCTTCTTTGAAGTCAGAATATGTTGGTTCCTTTTTCAGCAATAAAAACTGGATTTTATACAGGTGGTTGTTGTCAGAGAAATCAAGTCACTTTTCCAAATATTTGAAAGATTGATCACAACAGACAAGAAAGTCTTTCTTATTGGAAATAGAACTTTTTTCATCAAGTTTTAACACCCCATCCATTTCTTCCCCAATAAACATGTCTACTTTTCTTTGGCTAATTTTGTTTCTCAATTTTTCCATCAGGGTATACAGCTTGATGCACCCTGCACGTCCGCACCGTTGCCGGTGCGGACGTGCCTTTCTGCTGCTCTTGAACAGAGAAGTTTTTTCTGATTTATTTTCTGCTTTATTAGTTTAAATTAACATATTAACTTATTTTCTAGAGTAGCTTTATATTCCTATTACGGTACTTAAGTTTAAAGTAACTTAGATAGAGATTTTGTAGGTATTACTTAGTATAGGAAAGGGTATCAAATACACGTGTTTACCGTTCGTAAATATCCACCATTGTTACGGGAAAATTAATCAGTAAAATCTATTAATCTTGTCGAACTTCATTGGCAATTAAATTGTACTTTTAACTATACATATAACCACTTAGGTTACGTAACATAAATAATTAGTAAAAATAAATAATTAATACATAACTTGATACGGAAGTTATATAAAGGGATTTCGTAGATAACACTCGTTACTGAAACATAAATATTTCGTAGATAACACTTGTTACTGAAAAGTAAATATTTCGAAGATAACACTCGTTACTGAAACGTAAATATTCCATAGATAACACTCGTTACTGAAACATAAATATAGCGTTATAACTGTGTTTGGATACAAGTTTAGGATTTAATTTTGTACAGAAATTGAAATTTTATTGAAAGTAAATCTAAATCATGACTCAAACCAGAGCAGCAAAGCAAAAGGCTCAAGCTAATGGGAATGCTGTGGCCCAGGGGAGAACTGAGGGGGGCAGTTGTCCTCTGAATCACAGCCTTTTAAGATGCACTATTTGCTTGATGTTTGCGGAGCAGTCAAGTATGGGACATGATACTGCCATGGGGGATGTCTTTGTATGTATGCGATGCAAGGAGTGTAAGGAGATCAGGCGACAACTCAGCGTTGTTATGGGCCTATATGAGAGCTTGAAGGACAGGGTGGATGCCCTCGAAGGATTACAAGTGAGGAGCCCATCAAGCTCTCAGCTGCCCACACCAATGCCAGAGCTTGCACTTGGTCATCGCGCAACACAGCGGCAACCCCCAAGGCAGAATGCGCTGGTCCCAAAGGAACTAGTAGTTGTTGGTGACTCTATTGTCAGGGAAACGGGAAACATGCTTTGTAAAAAGGATAGGTGGAACAGGACCAGGGTATGTCTGCCAGGGGCAAAGGTTGATGACGTTGTAGAGCGGATATCATCTTTTAAGGGCACAAAAGGTGATATAGTTGTACACGTTGCACTAATGATATTAAGAGTAGGAGACCGGCGGAATTACTTGACAAGTACAGGTCACTGATGAAAAAAAGCCGTGAATTAGGGTTGAAATTGAAAGTGTCTGCAATTCTGCCCAGACACGATAGGAGGGAGTATATGATGAGAGCCCTGTCAATCAATTCGGCCCTGGAAAGATTGTGCAGGGCTCAAGGGGTAAATTTTTTTTTAAGCTTGGTCTATACTTGTTAACAGGAGAGACTGCTTCTACAGGGATGGGATACATTTAAATAGAAAGGGTGCAAGAATGTTTGCTGATGCTATCGAGGAAGTGTTAGGCGGGTCGGAAAACTGCTAGATTAGGGGGATACAAGGACTAATAGATTAACAGTAGCCACTGGCAGAGGTGAAAGTGATTCTTGCACTGCTTCTATTGGAATAAGCCCCAGCCTGGAAAATAAGATGCAGGATATTTCAGAGACTGCTGGGAATCATTGGGGTACAAGTAAACACATGGGTTGTGTTAGGGTAGCTAAGAAAAAGAACAGGTGCATGTATACTTGCGTGTACACCAATGCTAGGAGTTTAGTAAATAAATTTGATGAATTTGAGGTATTGCTCAAAACATCAAAGGCAGATATTGTGGGGATTTCAGAGACGTGGTGTCACACAGATATAAGGAATGCAGAACTGGAATTTGGGGAGTACAATGTCTACAGAAAGTATAGACAGGATAGGAAGGGAGGAAGGGTTATGCTATTAGTTAAAAAACACATAAAATCCAAGGAAGTGAAGCCAGTCGACATCGCTGGACAGTGCAGTGTCGAGTCAGTTTGGTGTGACATAAGCATTGGGAGATCAAAATTGAGAGTAGGAGTGTGCTATAGGCCTAATGACTCTGATGAGTATAATAAGAAACTGTTCGGAGAAATAGAGTGGGCCAGTAAATCAGAGAGTCTTATAATGGGATATTTTAATTTCCCAGATATTGACTGGAATTTGGGGGCTGGTCACTCACAAACTAGCAGGGCTTTTGTGGATTTATTGGATGATTGTTTTCTACATCAGCATGTTCGGGAGGCAACTAGAGGGAGTAATACTCTTGATTTGATTATCAGTAGTGATTCTTCATGCATTAAGAATCTGCAGATAAATGAACCACTAGGTGGCAGTGATCACAGTGTGCTGAAGTGGGAGTTACTCAAAGAGGTAACTACCATTAGGGATAAAGGGAAGGGGTATTGCTTTCGTAAAGGCGACTACAATGGACTGAGACAGTATTTAAATTCTATACAGTGGGATCAACTGATGATATTGCCAACAGCAAATTCAAAATGGGAAGCATTCAAAGAACTTATATTGGAAGCTACTACGCTTTACATACCAACTAAGAAATATTGTTCAAGGTTTAGGCCAAAATGGATGTCAGATGAACTAATGAGGCATATGGCAGAGAAGAAAAATGCATGGGATACATACAAATTAACACGTGACACAGACGCCTATGATAGATTCAAGTTGATCTGTAACCAAGTTACAGAGGAGGTTAGCCAGGCGAAGGCAGATTACGAGAGATCCTTGGCAAGGGATGCGAAGAAAAACAGCAAAGAGTTCTTTACTTATGTAAACTGTAGAAGGAAGGGGATGAATCAGATTGGTCCACTTGAGATCGATGGGTCAACTGTTGATGACCCTGCTCAGGTAGCTAACAAACTAAATGAATATTTTGCATCGACATTCACACATGAGGAGTTATTCAGCGAGGGGAATGCCAGAGGTGTATTCAACTCTAGCAGTAAGCTACAGAATCTTGTAATAACTGAAAGCAAAGTGGAGGAGAAATTGTTGAAGATAAACACAAGAAAGGCACCTGGGGTGGATGGGATCATTCCAGTTATATTAAAGGAGGCAGCAAAGGAAGTAATCAAACCCTTAGCCATAATTATGAGAGCTTCCTTGGACTCAGGGGAGGTACCCATAGACTGGAAATGTGCAAATGTGACCCGAATTCACAAAGGAGGATCAAAGGCTGACACAAGTAATTATAGACCTGTGAGCTTAACTTCTGTTCCCGGAAAATTAATGGAGGCACTGGTTAAAGAAGCACTGCAGGATCATCTAGACAAGAGTTCAGTTATAGCTAGGACACAGCATGGTTTTGTTAAGGGTAAGTCTTGCCTGATCAATTTGATTGGATACTATAGATGCAGTCACAAAAGAACTGGATGCAGGGAATAACTTTGATATTATATACTTGGATCTTAGAAAGGCTTTTGATACTGTTGCACATGGAAGACTGCTGCACAAATTGGAGCAGTGTGGCATTGGAGGCAAATTGCTGCTTTGGATAAAGGGTTGGCTGAGAGGGAGAAGACAGAGAGTGGTAATCAATGGACACTGCTCATCGTGGACTAATGTTATTAGTGGAGTCCCTCAGGGTTGAGTATTGGGTCCATTATTGTTTTCTGTATTTATAAATGATATTGATGATGGTATATCAGGTTTAATGTCCAAGTTTGCAGACGATACGAAGGTTGGCAGGGTTGTCAAGGACACTACTGACACTATGCTACTGCAACAGGATTTGGAAAGGTTGAGCAGATGGACTTCGAGGTGGCAAATGAAGTTTAACATTGACAAATGTAAATTACTACATATGGGAAACAGCAACCCCAGAGCAACGTATCAACTCTGTGATACTACACTGACAGTGGTAGAGAGTGAAAGGGACCTGGGGGTGGTTGTGCAGGCAGATATGAAGTTCTCTGAGCAGTGCAGACGGGCTGCAAGAGTAGCTCATGGTGCATTGTCAATGATATATAGGAATTTTTCTAGCAGGGATAAGGAGGTGATTATTCCCTTGTATAAAGCAATGGTCAGGCCACACCTAGAGTACTGTACACAGGCCTGGAGGCCTCATTTCAAGAAGGATGTAGAGCTGCTGGAACGAGTACAGAGAAGGGCAACTAGATTGGTGAATGGGACAAAGGGGTGCTCTTACGAAGAAAGGCTTAAGTTTTGCGAATTACAGTGTCTGGAAACTAGGCACCAGCGAGGTGATCTGATAGAGGTGTACAAAGCCTTGAATGGTTTGAGCATGCTCAATGCTGATGGGATTCTTCCTCCTGCTCAGAATAATCACCTGAGAGGGCATAAATTCAAATTGAGGAAAGACAGATGTAGGATAGATGTGTGGAAATTTGCCTTTAGCCAGCGGGTGGTTGCTAGGTGGAACAGACTTCCATCCCTTGTCGTGGAAGTTGATAGCCTAAATAAGTTTAAGGCTCAGCTGGACAGGTATTTCGAACGAACAGAGGGGTGAAGTGGAAGTGGTTATTTTTATTTATGTTACTTTCTTTTTTTTTTTTTTTTGGCTGATGCTGCATAAGCTTGCTTTCTTGCATCAAATGCCTCTACTAATGCTAATGCTAAGTTCAAAACTACAACAGCTTCTTTGAAGTCAGAATATGTTGGTTCCTTTTTCAGCAATAAAAACTGGATTTTATACAGGTGGTTGTTGTCAGAGAAATCAAGTCACTTTTCCAAATATTTGAAAGCTTGATCACAACAGACAAGAAAGTCTTTCTTATTGGAAATAGAACTTTTTTCATCAAGTTTTAACACCCCATCCATTTCTTCCCCAATAAACATGTCTACTTTTCTTTGGCTAATTTTGTTTCTCAATTTTTCCATCAGGGTATACAGCTCTGGTGCTGTAATATTGTCCCATTCTAGTTCTCTTAGTGCATTGGAAAGGTAAAAGTGCATTTCTGAGAAAGGCACACTATGCCAGTATTACAAATTTCCTCTCAAGCTGCCTCACCACTCTTACACACCTCCAAATACTAACAAATCTGGTGAGGACAATCGTCTCCTCCTAATGATAGGAAAAATGATGACTAATTTTACAGCTGAAAGCTTGAAGTACTGCTGATTATCTATTAATTCATAATTTTATAAATGACAACCAGGAAAAAGTGGTGCCCTTCCTCTTCCTAGAGACATGTTTTTAAATAAATTAATCCTTCAATACGGATCTAGAGGTGAGTACTAAGATAATAAGCTTTGCTAAGAATCTTAATAGGAAAAATGATGTAACAGCAGGCTAACATTTAGCAAGCCTTTGGAATGCAGGGTATAAAGTTAGCCTTCTAGTTCCCACATGGCACAATAAATTCTTATAGTCTTCACCAAGAAAGTCAAATATTATATTTAGCTCTTTGATACGTTTTGCAGAAAAAAAGTGATTAAATATCTTTACAACATGATGACTTTCAATATCAATCTGTAGTTTTTCACCAGCTTATTTGGCAGAGTTATCCAAAATATGTACAAGGCAATTAGCATGTTGAATATTTGAGTTTAGCAGTTTTAATTTTAGGAAAACTGAATTATGCTTCTCTGCAAAATAAACAACAGCATTGTCTCCAGAATAAAGGAAATATTATCTATGCTTAATGAATTTTTCAGGAATCTTTTTTTTTAACTTTTTTAACTTTTTTTGAGATATATATCAGATGATGTTTCATTTGGGTCATCATAAAAATCAATGGCTAGGTTTTCTACACCATCTTTTGGTGTCCAATACTTTAATGCGATTGGGAAGAGGAACTGTACAGGGAAATAGAGTGGGCCAGTAAATCAGAGAGTCTTATAATGGGAGATTTTAATTTCCCAGATATTGACTGGAATTTGGGGGTTGGTTACTCACACACTAGCAGGGCTTTTGTGGATTTATTGGATGATTGTTTTCTACATCAGCATGTTCGGGAGGCAACTAGAGGGAGTAGTACTCTTGATTTGATTATCAGCAGTGATTCTTCATGCATTAAGAATCTGCAGATAAACGAACCACTAGGTGGCAGTGATCACAGTGTGCTGAAGTGGGATTTACTCAAAGAGGGAACTACCATTAGGGGTAAAGGGAAGGGTTATTGCTTCCGTAAAGGTGACTACGATGGACTGACACAGTATTTAAATTCTATACAGTGGGACCAACTGATGATGTTACCAATAGCAAATTCAAAATGGGAAGCATTCAAAGAACTTATCTTGGAAGCTACTAGGCTTTACATACCAACTAAGAAATATTGTTCAAGGTTTAGGCCAAAATGGATGTCAGATGAACTAATGAGGCATATGGCAGAGAAGAAAAATGCATGGGATACTTACAAATTAACACATGACACAGAGGCCTATGATAGATACAAGTTGATATGCAACCAAGTTACAAAGGAGGTTAGGCAGGCGAAGGCAGATTACGAGAAATCCTTGGCAAGGGATGCAAAGAAAAACAGCAAAGAGTTCTTTACTTATGTAAACTCTAGAAGGAAGGGGATGAATCAGATTGGTCCACTTGATATTAATGGGTCAACTGTTGATGATCCTGCTCAGGTAGCTAACAAACTAAATGAATATTTTGCATCGACATTCACACATGAGGAGTTATTCAGCAAGGGGAATGCCAGAGGTGTATTCAACTCTAGCAGTAAGCTACAGAATCTTGAAATAACTGGGGGTAAAGTGGAGGAGAAACTGTTGAAGATAAACACAAGAAAGGCACCCGGGGTGGATGGGATCTATCCAGTTATATTAAAGGAGGCAGCAAAGGAAGTAAGCAAACCCTTAGCCATAATTATGAGAGCTTCCTTGGACTCAGGGGAGGTACCCATAGACTGGAAATGTGCAAATGTGACCCCAATTCATAAAGGAGGATCAAAGGCTGACACAAGTAATTATAGACCTGTGAGCTTAACTTCTGTTCCAGGAAAATTAATGGAGGCACTGGTTAAAGAAGCGCTGCAGGATCATTTAGACAAGATTTCAATTATAGCTCAGACACAGCATGGTTTTGTTAAGGGGAAGTCTTGCCTGACCAACTTGATTGGATACTATGATGCAGTCACAAAAGAACTGGATGCAGGGAATAACTTTGATATTATATACTTGGATCTTAGAAAGGCTTTTGATACTGTTGCACATGGAAGACTGCTACACAAATTGGAGCAGTGTGACATTGGAGGCAAATTGCTGCTATGGATAAAGGGGTGGTTGAGGGGGAGAAGACAGAGAATGGTAATCAATGGACACTGCTCATCGTGGACTAATGTTATTAGTGGAGTCCCTCAGGGCTCAGTGTTGGGTCCATTATTGTTTTCTGTATTTATAAATGATATTGATGATGGTATATCAAGCTTAATGTCCAAGTTTTCAGATGATACAAAGGTTTGCAGGGTTGTCAAGGACACTACTGACACTATGCTGCTGCAACAGGATCTGGAAAGGTTGAGCAGATGGGCTGAGAGGTGGCAAATGAAGTTTAACATTGACAAATGTAAAGTACTACACATGGGAAACAGCAACCCCAGAGCAATGTATCAACTCTGTGGTACTACACTGACAGTGGTAGAGAATGAAAGGGACTTGGGGGTGGTTGTGCAGGCAGATATGAAGTTCTCTGAGCAGTGCAGATGGGCTGCAAGAGTAGCTCATGGAGTATTGTCAATGATATACAGGAATTTTTCCAGCAGGGATACGGAGGTGATTATTCCATTGTATAAGGCAATGGTCAGGCCACACCTAGAGTACTGTATACAGGTCTGGAGGCCTCATTTCAAGAAGGATGTAGAGCTGCTGGAACGAGTACAGAGAAGGGCAACAAGATTAGTGAATGGAACAAAGGGGTGCTCTTACGAAGAAAGGCTTAAGTTTTGCAAATTACAGTGTCTGGAGACTAGGCACCAGCGAGGTGATCTGATAGAGGTGTATAAAGCCTTGAATGGTTTAAGCATGCTCAATGCTGATGGGATTCTTCCTCTTGCTCAGAAAAATCACCTGAGAGGGCATAAATTCAAATTGAGGAAAGACAGATGTAGGATAGACGTGCGGAAATTTGCCTTTAGCCAGCGGGTGGTTGGTAGGTGGAACAGACTTCCATCCCTTGTGGTGGAGGTTGATAGCCTAAATAAGTTTAAGGCTCAGCTGGACAGGTATTTTGAACGAACAGAGGGGTGAAGTCGAAGTGGGTTTTTTTTTTTTTTTTTTTGGCTGATGCTGCATAAGCTTGCTTTCTTGCATCAAATGCCTCTACTAATGCTAATGCTAAAGAGTTTGGTATGGCTGTGGTTTGAAGCATCACCTGCCACAGAATAAAAAGGAAGAGTGTTAGCATATCCTTTACAGAAGCCAGTGCGAAAACTTCAATCAGATTTTATAAAACCACAAGATATATTTTTTTGATATTTCATCATCAAATTTAAAAGCATTTAATTTCATTCTACAGTTGAGTAATCTGCAGGAATGCTCATGCTGTAAAGCAATTTATATATGAGCCAGCTCAGTAGCCATAACTTTATCAGTGTTATTGCCATGACTAGTTGTTATAAACACAGATAACAACTGATTTGACCAACCTGATTATGTAGTGGTGCTGGGTTCCAAAAGCATGCTTTTCAATATCATCTTCACCCCCATGAGATATAGTAAATAACTTATTACATACATTGCAAAATGCCTTTGAGTTAACATCAAGTATAATTTCAACAATGCATATTTTACTGACCATTTTTTATGAAAAATATATATTGTCTTAGGTTTCTTTGAAAGAATCATCACATTTTCCTGTAAACACATACACAATAGTAAAAACTTAAATGTCAAATAATTACACAACTAAACATTATACGGGCAAAATCTAGTTTAAAACTACGGCAAGGTTAATTTTAGTTTGGGCATTACCAGTAAATGTAGAGTAGTAACAGCATTAACAATAGCCAGTGAACGAGTATGTGCAGAGTAGCAGTAGAAGAGGCACGTGATGCAAGAAAGCAAGCTTATGCAGCATCAGCCAAAAAAAAAAAAAAAAAAAAACATTTCACACATCCATCCCCTCTAAACGTTTTTCCAGTTCCTCCTTGAATTTATTTATGCTATCAACTTCTACAGCAGGTGGAAGTTTGTTCCAGCAATAAACTACCCACTGGCTAAAGGCAAATTTACGCACAACTACACTACAACTGTCTTTCCACAATTTGAATTTATGCCCCTTCAGGTTCGTAATCTGAGCAAGAGGAAGAATCCCATTAAAATTGGCCTGCTCAACACATTCAAGGCCTTATACACCTCAATCAGATCACCTCGCAGGTGCCTAGTTTCCAGATGCTGCAATTTGCAGAACTTTCTTGGTAAGCGGACCCCTTTATTCCCTTCTCCAATCTTGTAGCTCTTCTCTGTACCCGCTCAAGCAATTCTACATCCTTCATAAAATGAGGCCTCCAGACGTGTATGCAGTACTCAAGACGTGGCCTGACCATTGCCTTATATAAAGAGATAATCACCTCCTTTTCCCTACTAGAAAAATTCCTGTATATCATTGGCAATACCCCATGACCTGCTCTGGCTGCCGGATTGCACTGCTCAGAAAACTTCATATCTGAATGCACAATTACTGCCAGATCTTTTTCATTTTCTACCACCCTAAGCATGGTTTTGTACCACACAGTTGGTACAAAACTTTCTCTGGGGTTACTTCTACCCATATGAAGTACTTTGCATTTGTTAATGTTAAACTTCAGTTGCCACTTCTCAGCCCAACTGCCCAAATTTTCTAGATCCTGTTGCAGTAGCACGCTGCCATTACTTCATTAACAACCTGCCCACTTTTGTATCATCTGCAAACTTGGACATTAAGTCTGATATACCTTCATCAATATCATAGATAAACATACAAAACAACCGTGAACCAAACACTGAACTCTGGTGGACTCCACTAATAACATTAGTCCACAAAGAGCAATGTCCATTGATTACCACTCATTCTCTTCTACTCAACCGCCCTTTTGTCCATTGTAGAAACTTACCCTTAATACCATACTGCTCCAATTTATACAGTAGTCTTCCATGTGCAACAGTATCAAAAGCTTTCCTGAAATTCAAGTATATGATATCAAAATTATTTTTTGCATCTAGTTCCCTTGTAACCACATTATAGTATCCGATCAAATTTTTCAGACAAGACTTTTCCTTAACCAACCCATGCTGTGTCCGAGCTATAACTGAAGTCTTGTCAAGATGATCCTGCAATGCTTCTTTAACCAATGACTCCATTATTTTCCCCGGAACAGAAGTTAAACTAACAGGTCTGTAGTTACTTGTGTGGACTTTTGTGAATTGGGGATACATTTGCACATCTCCAGTCTGTGGGGACTTCCCCTGAGTCCAAGTATGTATGCTCTCATAATTATGGCTAAGGCTTTTCTTACTTCCTTTGCTGCCTCCTTTAATATAGATGGATAGATCCCATCCACTCCAGGTGCCTCTCTTATGTATAACTTCAACAAGCTCCCTGTTACAATTTAATCAGCTTCTATCCTCCACTTCCCTACAGAATGTGTGAATGTAGATGCAAAATAATCATTCAGTTTGTCAGCTATCTGAGCAGGATCATCAACAGTTGAACCATCGATATCAAGTGCACCAATCTGATTCAACCCCTTCCTTCTAGAGTTTATATAAGTAAAGAACTGCTTGCTGTTTTTCTTAGCATCCTTTGCCAAATATTTCTTGTAATCTGCCTTCGCTTGCCTAACCTCCTTTGTGACTTTGTTCTAGCTTATATTTACCATAAGCTTCTATGTCGCTTGATAATTTATATGCATACCATGCATTTTTTCTTCTCGGTCACGAGTCTCATTAGTTCATCTGCCTTCCATTAAGGCCTAAACCTTGAACAGTATTTCTTAATCAGTATGAAAAGCTAGTAGCTTTCACGATTAATTCCTTGAATGCTTCCCATTTAAAATTTGCTGTTGGTAACATCATCAGATGGTCCACTGTATAGGATTTAAAAATTGTCTGAGACTACAGTGGTCTCGGACAGTTTTTAAATGCCACATCAGCACACTGTGATCACTACCACCTAGTGGTTCCTTTATCTGCAAATTCTTATTGCACAAATAATCATTGATGATAACCAGATCAAGAGTATTATTCTCTCTCTGGTTGCCTCTTGAACATGTTGATGCAGAAAACAATCATCCAATAAGTCCATAAAATCATGCTAGTGTGTGACTGACCAACCCACAAGTTCCAGTCAATATCTGGAAAGTTAAAATCTCCCATTATAAGACATTCTGATTTACTGGCCCACTATATTTCTCTGTATAATTGTTCATTGTACTTATTAGAGTCATTAGGCCTACAAAACTCCTACCCTCATTTTTGCTTTTCCAGTGCTGATATCACACCAAACTGACCCAACACTGCACTGTCCATCTAGGTCAACTGGATGCACTTCCTTAGATTTTATGTTTTTCTTAACTAACAGCATAACCCCTCCTCCCTTTCTATCCTTTCTATACACATTGTACTCCCCATATTCCAATTCTGCACAGCTTATATCTGTGTAGCCACGTCTCTGATATCCCAACAATATCTGCCTTTGATGTCTTGACCATCAGTTAAAATTCATCAAATTTATTTACTAGACTCCTAGCATTGGTGTACATGCAAATATATATGCACCTGTTTTTAGTCTTAGTTACCCTAACACAGCACGTATTTATTTGTTCCATGATAACTCCCACCAGTCCGTGAAACCATGAGCACCCCACCCTCCAAGCCGCTGCTCATTCTAATAGAAGCAGTGCAAGAATCACTTTCACCTCTGCCTGCAGCTACTATTAATCTTTTAATCTATGAATTCTCCTCCCAAGCTAGCAGTTTTCCAACCCACCTAACACTGCCTCAATAGCATCAGCAAACACTCTTGCACCCCCCCTTCTATTTAAGTGTACCCATCCCTGTAAAAGCAGTCTCTCAACAAGACACAGACCACACTGAGTAAATTTCTATCCCACGAGCCTGGGTATTTCAAATTTCTATCCTGTTACTGGGTATTTCAACCCAGTAATGGGACACTGGATTTTAAGTCCATTTTCTGAACTGTCCAACAAAAATTGGGACAGATGGTCAACTCTACATTTGTGTAGTCTGAGCAAGAGGAATAATGTGTAATAAATGTTGATCTTACTCAATCAAGTTATGCCCTTAAACACCTCAATCAGATCTTATATGTGCACAAATATCCTAGTCTCCAGATGCTGCATTTTGTACAAATGAAGCCTTTCTTGGTAAGAGCAACCTTTTATTCCCTTGACCAATCACATTACCCTTCACAAAGGCATAATATAACAAATGAACTGGTGCACTATGATCTCCATTGTCAATGCGCCAATAAACAACAAAACAACCAAACAACATTACCCTTCTCTACACCCGTTGCAGTAGATCTATATCCTTCCTAAAATGAGGCCGCTAAATCTCTATACAGTACTCCAGATGCAGCCTAACTCTGCACTTGTACGAAGAAATAATCACTTCCACCTCCTCCCTGCTAGCAAAGTTCCCGTATATCATTGACAAAACCAATGAGCTCTCATGGCAGCCAGTCTGCACTGTTCAGAGAACTTTGTATCTAATTACAAATTACTCTCAGGTCATTTTCATTTTTCACTGTGCTGAGTGTAGTGCCACACAGCTTGTACATTAACCTGGGATTAATCTACCCATATGCAGTATCCTACATTTGTGAATGTTAAACTTCAACTGCCATTTCTCAGCCCAACTGCCTAATTTTTTTTTTTTTTTTTACCTTCTTGCAGTAGCTTACCGATTACTGACATTTACTACACGGCCAACCTTTGTACTATCTACAAACCTAGACATTAACCTGATATATATTCATCAATATTATTAATAAATATAGAAAACAACAATGGGATGAGCACTGAACCCTGGGGGACACCACTAAAACTACACGAAGAGCAGTGTCCATTAATAATCACTCTCTGTCTTCTCTCACTCAACCATCCCTATAATCATAGCAGTAACCTGCCCTTAATGCCACATTGCTTCAATTTGAACAGCAGTCTTTTATGTGTAATCTTTCCTGAAAAATCCAAGTACTTTTTGCATCCACTTACTTTATTATTGCATCATAATTACAATCAGATTAGTTAGGAAAGATTACCTTTTAACAATTCTATGCTGTGATTCAAAAATAATTGTTAAGGAATGCAATTATACTAGAGACTCCATTATTTTCCCTGGAACAAAAGTTAAGTTCACAGGTTTGTAATAACTCATGTCAACTTTTGATCACCCCACCCGGTAAATTGGGGATACATTTGAACACTTCCAGCCCATAGAGACCTCTGCTGACTCCAAAAGTGCTCTCATAATGATAGCTAAAGTTTTGCTTACCTCCTTTGCAGCCTCTCTTAATATAACTGATCCTATCCACCCTAGACATCTTTCTTATGTTTCATCAATATCTCCCCCCCCACTTTCCAATCAGTTATCACAAAACCAATTAGCATCCTATTAAATTTTGATCAACTTCTGAAATTCCCCACCCCAAAGAACTCATGCGTGAATGTATATGAAACTTATTCAGTTTATCAGCAACCCAAGGAGGATCATCAACAGTCGAACCACTGACATTAGGTGGACAGAAAAGCAGCAATGATAAGATTTTGTTTGTTTGTTTTAGGATTTTATGCCGCATTAGTGTCTAAGGCTATAATGTGCCAAGTCAAGCAATGACAAGAAGTCGTTGCTGCTTTTCTTGGCATTCTTTGCCAGAAACTTCTCATAATCTGCCTGAGCTTGCCTAACCTCCTTTCTAACTTGATTACAAACTATATTATATCTACCACAGGCTTCTGTATCACCTGATAATCTGATTTATATACTTCCCATGTACATGGGATGCATTTATATGCAAAAGTCTCATCAGTTCATCCAACATCCATTTATCTGAATGCTTCAAAGTTAAAATTTGATGTTGGCAAATTCATCAGATGTTCGGGTAAATTCATCAGGTGTATAAAATTTAAAAACTGTCTAAGACTAATGTAGTAGCATCACCCTTACAAAGAAAACACCCTTCTCTTCACCCTTGACATTAGTTATGTCTTTAAATAAATCCAAATCAGCACACTGTGATTGCTGCCACACAAAGTGCCTTTTACCTGCAGGTTCTTAATGGATGAAGAATTGCTGCAGATAATCAGATAAAGAGTATTGCTTCCTCTTGTTGCTTCTCTAACGTGCTGCTGTAGTGTAAAGGAAAAGATATTGGTCTACTTGATATCAATGATTAAACTGTTGATGATCCTGATAATCTGATTTATACACTTCCCATGTTGTATATAAATGCATCCCATGTATATCAGCTGATTTATAGCCATACTATGTATTTCTGTTCTCTGAAACATCTCATCAGTTCATCTGACGTCCATTTATCAGGATGCTTCAAAGCTAGAATTTGATGTTGTTAAATTCATCGGATGTTCGGATAAATTCATCAGGTGTATAAAATTTAAAAACTAAGACAGTGTAGTAACGTCACCCTTACAAAAGCTTACATGTTGCTTACAACTGAATGAGTATTGTACTTGATTACAAACATGAGGAATTCACACATGAGGAATTCTCTAGGAAAGGGGATGCCAGAAGTTTAACACACTCTAATAGAGAGTTAATAATTTTGTAATAACTGAGAGGAAAGTGGAAGAGAAATTGTTGAAGTTAAACAAAGAAAGCACCTGGGATGGAATGGGATCCATCCAATGATATTAAGGGTGGCAGCGAAGGAAGTAAACAAACCCTTAACCATAATTATGAGAGCATCCTTCGATTCAGGAGGTCCCTGTGGATGAGATCTGAATGTATCTCCAATTCACAAAGGGTATCAAAGGGTGACACAAGTAATTACAGACCTGTTCATTTATCTTCTGTTCAAGGGAAAATAATGGAGCCACTAGTAAAAGAAGTAATGCAGAATCATCTAAACAAGGATGGAGTTATACTTCAGACACAGCATGGGTTTGATAAGGGGAAATCTTGTCTGACCAATTTGATTGGATACTACAATGAATATTCTGGATGAAAATAATAATTTTGATATCATATACTTGGATTTCAGGAAAGCTTTTGATACCATTGCACATAAAAGAATGTTGTGCAAATTGGAGCAGTCTGACATTAAGGGTAAGTTGCTGCTATGGATACAGAATTAGTTGAGTGGGAAGAGAGAGAGAGAGTGGTAATCAATGGACATTGCTCTTCATGGACTAATGTTATCAGTGGAGACCCCAGAAGTTGGTGTTGAGCCCACTGTTGTTTTCTATATTTATCCACGATACTGATGAAGACATATCAGATTTAATGCCGAAGTTTTCAGATTGTACAAAGGTTGGCAGAGTGGTTAATGACAGGAATGATGGTATACTACTGCAACAGGATCTAAAAGTTAAGCAGATGCACTGAGAAATGGCAACTGAAGTTCAATGCTGACAAACGCAAAGTACTATATATCGGTAGTAGCAACCCTAGAGTAATGTACCAACTGTGTGGTACTACACTAAGGGTAGTGGGAAATGAAAATTACCTGGTGGTAACTGTGCAGTTGGATAAGTAGTTCTCTGAGCAATTCAGGTTGACAGGCTGCCAGGCCAGGTCATGAAGTTTTTTCACTGATATACAGGAATTTTACTACCAGGAATAAGGAGGTGATTATCCCATTATATAAGGCAATGTTGGTACTACAGCAGGCCCTCGTTATAACGTAGTTATAACCCTGTTCTTATATTATAACCCATATCTGACTATAACACTGTGACAAATCACTATAATGTTCTTTTACAGATTGCATTTTTGGCATATTTAACAAAATCATTTCATTTGATGGAGTCAATAGCTTAAAAATGAATAGCAAAACAGCATTAAAATGTTTTCCATGCCGACTTGAGAAATTTTCCCATACTCAGTGAAATTTTTCTCGCATGCTAATTTAATTGCAGTACAGCGACTTGTTACGTAGTTCCGAGATCAACATTTTAAAAAATGATCAAGTATATTGCTTGTAATATTTGCATTATATGCATTTATGTGAAGTCTAGTCATCACTTAGTTTAGTATTAGACCATGCGTAATGGACAGTTTACTCGAACATTGTGGCAACCAACGTAGTTATAATTTCGAAGAGTTAATAATGGCAGATAAGAATGAAAAAGCAACAACATCTGGATGGAGTACGAAGACTATAAATGTAAGAAAAAGACTGAATTTGAAAATTAAATTAGACGTTTTGAAGCGAATCGATTCCGGTCAATAACAAGTGGATGTGTGCCATAATTTAGGACTGGCAAGTTTAACTGTAAGAACAATTATAAAAAAAATATTAAAGAATTAATTTTAGCAGAGGAAAGACAGCTGTTCCACTGCAAGCAACTAGGGCTAGTCCGGCTATTGGATTGATATGGAGAGACATTAACTAATTTTATTGAAGATAAATATCCAATGCAGAATTCAGTTAAGTTAAATATTATAAAAAAAAAAAAAAAGAATGAGAGAGAGAGATTAGCCTATATGGTGATCTGAAAAAAAGTCACCTAAAAAAAAAAAAAAAAAATGTGGAACCATTTAAAACTAGTAAGGGCTGGTTGAATAGATTCAAAATCCAGGGAGAAGCTGCAAGTGCAGATCAAGGAGCCGAAACTTTCAAAAAAGAACTTGTTAAAATTATTGAAGAGGGGTATTATGTGTTATACTTCTCAACACGTTTTTAACATATATGAAGCAGGACTTTTTTTGGAAACAAATGCCTAAAAGAAGTTTCACATTGAAAGAAGAAAAAAACATGCCAGCTTTCAAAGCAGCGAAGGATCGGTTGACTTTACTGTTGGGTAAGGATTGCTGTGGGGGATTTAAAATTAAAACCCCTTTTAGTTTACCAGGTTAGTACAACTTGGCAAACTAAAAGGGGTTTTAGTACAACCCAAAATCAATACATTTTTCATGATTAAATTAAATCAATTTAGATCAATTAAATTCATGATTTTAATTGGAATTTTAAGTTTAATTTTGATACATAATTAGTTACCACATAATTATATACATAATGCAGAATATTTTATATGTACAAATATTTGAATATTAAATATTTTGACCGACATTTGTACATCTTTTCACTACCGTTTATTATTGATTATGAAATATTGTATGGCACCGCCACAACTAACAAATACGTATGTTACCTTATGGGAATGAGGTGCTCGCTTAGCATGGATTCACTTAGCGCTCTGTTTTTCCAGAATGAATTATCAGCATTAAGCGGGATCACCTGTAATGATATGAGGTCTTATTTAACAAATACAGGGCAATGTTGGCAAAACGTCGCGAGTTAGGATTGAATTTGAAAGTGTCTGCAATTCTGTTCAGATATGATAGGAAGAAGTATATGTTGAGAGCCTTGTCAAACAATTCGGCCCCAGAGAGAATGTGCAAGGCTCATGGGGTAGCAGACAAATGAATACATGAGCTATGATAGGGTAACTAAGAGTAAGAACATGTGGATGTATACTTGATTGCATGTACATTAATTTTTCCTATTGTAGTAGTAGTAGTGGCATGTGATGCAAGAAAGCAAATGTATGAGCTTATGCAGCATCAGCCAAAAAAAAAAAAAAAAAAAATCACACCATTCCCTCCAAATGCCTGTCCAGTTCCTCCTTAAATTTATTCAACCTATCAACTTCCACAACGACAGATGGAAGTTTGTTCCAGCAATTAACCACCCACTGGCTAAAGGCAAATTTCCGCACATCTAATCTACATCTGTCTTTTCTTAATTTGAATTTATGCCCCCTTAGGTTCGTAATCTGAACAAGTGGAAGGATCCCATCAGAATTCAGCGGGCTGAACCCATTCAAGGTCTTATACACCTCAATCAGATCACGCGCAGGTGCCTAGTCTCTAGCCACTGCAATTTGCAGAACTTAAGCCTCTCTTGGTAAGAGCATCCCTTCATTCCCCTCACCAATCTTGTTGCCCTTCTCTGTACACGCTCAAGTAAATCTACATCCTTCCTAAAATGAGGCCTCCAGACCTGTATGCAGTACTCAAGGCATGGCCTGACCATTGCGTTATACAGAGGGATAATCACCTCCTTTTCCCTGCTAGCAAAATTCCTATATATCATTGACAAAACCCCATGACCTGCCCTGGCAGCCTGTCTGCATTGCTCAGAAAACTTCATATCTGCCTGCACAATTACTCCCAGGTCTTTTTCATTTTCTACCACCTTAAGTGTAGTACCACACAGTTGGTACGTTTCTCTGGGGTTACTTCTACCCATATGCAGTACTTTGCATTTGTCAAGGTTAAACTTCAGTTGCCACTTCTTAGCCCATCTGCCCAAATTATCTAGATCCTGTTGCAGTAGCACACTGCCATTACCGTCATTAACAACCCTGCCAACCTTTGTATCATCTGCAAACTTTGACACTAAGCCTGATATACCTTCATCAATATCATTGATAAATATACAAAACAACAGTGGACCCAACACCGAACCCTGTGGGACTCCACTAATAACATTAGTCCATGAAGAGCAGCACCCATTGATTACCACCCTCTGTCTTCTCCCACTTAACCATCCTTTTATCCATTGTAGAAACTTACCCTTAATACCATTCTGCTCCAATTTGTACAATAGTCTTCCATGCGCAACAGTGTCAAAAGCTTTCCTGAAATCCAAATATATGATATCAAAATTATTTTTTGCATCCAGTTCCTTTGTAACCACATCATAATATCCTATCAAATTTGTCAAACAAGACTTTCCCTTAACAAACCCATGCTGTGTCTGAATTATTGCTGCAGTCTTGTCTAGATGATCCTGCAATGCATCTTTAACCAGCGACTCCATTATTTTACCCGGAACAGAAGTTAAACTAACTGGTCTGTAATTACCCGTGTCACCCTTCGATCCCCCTTTGTGAATTGGGGACACATTTGCACATCTCCAGTCCGTGGGAACCTCCCCTGAGTCCAAGGATGCTCTCATAATTATGGCTAAGAGTTTGCTTAGTTGCTTTGCCGCCTCCTTTAAACTGGATAGATCCCATCCACCCCAGGTGCTTTTCTTATGTTTAACTTCAACAGTTTCTCTTCCACTTTGCTCTCAGTTATTACAAAATCATTAAGTATCCTGCTACAATTTGATAACCTTCTGCCATTTTCATCAAACCTTAATAATTCGTCACGTGTGAATGTAGAGCAATAACTGAAGTCTTGTCTAAATGATCCTGCAGTGCTTCTTTAACCAGTGCCTCCATTAATTTTCCTGGGTCAGAAATTAAACTCACAGGTCTATAATTACTTGTCAGCCTTTGATCCTCCTTTGTGAAATGGGGTTACATTTGCACATCTCCAGTCTGTGGGTACCTCCCCTGAGCCCAAGGAAGCTCTCATAATTATGGCTAACGGATTGCTTACTTCCTTTGCTGCCTCCTTTAATATAACTGGATAGATCCCATCCACCCCAGGTGCCTTTCTTGTATTTATCTTCAACAATTTCTCCTCCACTTTACTCTCAATTATTGCAAGATCATCTAGCTCCGTGCCAGTGTTTACTTCATCTATGGCATTCCCCTTCCTGAATAACTCCTCATGTGTGAATGTAGATGCAAAATACTCATTCAGTTTGTTTGCTATCTGAGCAGGATCATCAACAGTGGAACCATCGATGTCAAGTGGACCAATCAGATTCATCCCCTTCCTTTTAGAATTTATATAAGTAAAGAAATCCTTGCTGTTTTTCTTAGCATCTTTTGCAAGGATTTCTTGTAATCTGCCTTCGCCTGCCTAAACTCCTTTGTAACTTGGTTACAGATAGACTTGTAGCTATCATAGGCTTCTGTGTCACGTGTTAATTTGTATGCATCCCATGCATTTTTCTTCTCTGTTACGAGTCTCATTAGTTCATTTGACAACCATTTAGCCCTAAACCTTGAACAATATTTCTTAATAGGTATGAAACTTTTAGTAGCTTCCACGATTAATTCCTTGAATGCTTCCCACTTAGAATTTACTGTTGGTAACATCATCAGTTGATTCCACTGTACAGAATTTAAAAACTGTCGGAGACCACTTTACTCGCCTTTACGGAAACAAAAACCCTTTCCTTCACCCCTGATGGTAATCAAATCTTTAAGTAAATCCCACGTCAGTACACTGTGATCACTTCCACCTAGTGGTTCTTTTATCTGCAAATTCCTAATACATGAATGATCACTGCGGATAACCAGATCAAGAGTATTACTTTCTCTGGTTGCCTTTCGAACATGCTGCTGCAGAAAACAATCATCCAATAAATCCACAAATGTCTGACTAGTGTGTGAGTGCCCAACCCACAAGTTCCAGTCAATATCTGGGAAGTTGAAATTAGCATTAGCATTAGTAGAGGCATATGATGCAAGAAAGCAAGCTTATTCAGCATCAGCCAAAAAAAAAAAAAAAAAACAACCACTACTCCCATTTCACCCCTCCGTTCGTTCGAAATACCTGTCCAGCTGAGCTTTAAATTTGTTTCGGCTATCAACTTCAAGCGATGAGAGTCTATTCCACAAACCAACTGGCCGCTGGCTAAAGGCAAATTTCCGCACATCCATCCGACATCCGTCCTTCCTCAATTTGAATTTATGCCCTCTCAGGTGATTATTCTGAGCAAGAGGAAGAATCCCATCGGCATTGAGCATGCTCAAGCCATTCAAAGCCTTATACACCTCTATCAGATCACCTCGCCGATGCCTAGTCTCCAGGCTCTGTAATTTGATAAACTTAAGCCTTTCTTCGTAAGAGCAACCCTTTGTTCCATTCACTAATCTTGTTGCCCTTCTCTGTACTCGTTCCAGCAGCTCTACATCCTTCTTGAAATGAGGCCTCCAGAACTGTAAATAGTACTCAAGGTGTGGCCTGACCAATGCCTTATAC
Source organism: Mastigoproctus giganteus (assembly GCF_048544385.1). Taxonomy (NCBI): domain Eukaryota; kingdom Metazoa; phylum Arthropoda; class Arachnida; order Uropygi; family Thelyphonidae; genus Mastigoproctus; species Mastigoproctus giganteus. The sequence goes on along the minus strand of NC_143586.1, from coordinate 110,235,416 downwards.
AAGGGAATAATCACATCCCTGTCCCTGCTAGAAAAATTCCTGTATATCATTGACAAGACACCATGAGCTACTCTTGCAGCTCCTCTGCACTGCTCAGAGAACTTCATATCTGCCTGCACAATTACCCCCAGGTCCTTTTCATTCTCTACCACTGTCAGCGTAGTACCACAGAGTTGATACGTTGATCTGGGATAACTGTTTCCCATATGTAGTACTTTACATTTGTCAATGTTAAACTTCATTTGCCACCTCTCAGCCCATCTGCTCAACCTTTCCAGATCCTGTTGCAGCAGCATAGTATCAGTAGTGTCCTTGACAACCCTGCCAACCTTGGTATCGTCTGCAAACTTGGACATTAAGCCTGATAGACCATCATCAATATCATTTATAAATACAGAAAACAACAATGGACCCAACACTGAACCCTGAGGAACTCCACTAATAACATTAGTCCACGTTGAGCAGTGTCCATTGATTACCACTCTCTGTCTTCTGCCACTCAACCATCCCTTTATCCATAGCAGCAATTTGCCTGCAATGCCACACCTCTCCAATTTGTGCAGCAGTCTTCCATGCGCAACAGTATCAAAAGCCTTTCTAAGATCCAAATATATAATATCAAAGTTATTCCCTGCATCCAGTTCTTTTGTGACTACATCATAGTATCCAATCAAATTGGTCAGACAAGACCTGCCCTTAACAAAACCATGCTGTGTCTGAGCTATAACTGAATTCTTGTCCAGATGATCCTGCAGTGCTTCTTTAACCAGTGTCTCCATTAATTTTCCTGGAACCGAAGTTAAACTAACAGGTCTATAATTACTTGTGTCAGCCTTTGATCCTCCTTTGTGAATTGGGGTTACATTTGCACATCTCCAGTCCATGGGTACCTCCCCTGAGTCCAAAGAAGCTCTCATAATTATGGCTAGGGGTTTGCTTACTTCCTTTGCTGCCTCCTTTAATATAACTGGATAGATCCCATTCACCCCAGGTGCCTTTTTTATGTTTATCCTCAACAATTTCTCCTCCACTTTCCTCTCAGTTATTAGAAAATCATCTAGCTCACTGCCAATGTTTACTTCACCTACGACATTCCCCTTCCTGAATAACTCCTCATGTGAATAACTCCTCATGTGAATGTAGATGCAAAATACTCGTTTAGATTGTTAGCCAACTGAGCTGGATCATCAACTGTTGAACCATCAACATCCAGTGGACCAATCTGATTCATCCCTTTCCTTCTTGAGTTTAAATAGGTAAAGAACTCTTTTCTGTTTTTCTTTGCATCCTTTGCCAAGGATTTCTCATAATCTGCCTTTGCCTGCCTAATCTCCTTTGTGACTTGGTTAGAGACCAACTTATATCTATCATAGGCTTCCATGTCACCCATTAATTTGTATGTATCCCATGCATTTTTCTTCTCTGCCATATGTCTCATTAGTTCATCTGACAACCATTTAGGCCTGAACCTTGAACAATATTTCTTGGTTGGTATGTAAAGCCTGGTAGCTTCCAAGATTAGTTCCTTGAATGCTTCCCATTTTGAATTTGCTGTTGGTAACATCATCAGTTGGTCCCACTGTATAGAATTTAAATACTGTCTCAGACCATCGTAGTCGCCTTTACGAAAGCAAAAACCCTTCCCTTTACCTCTGATGGTAGTTACTTCCTTGAGTAAATCCCACTTCAGCACACTGTGATCACTGCCACCCAGTGGTTCCTTTATCTGCAGATTCCTAATGCATGAAGAATCACTACTGATAATCAGATCAAGAGTATTACTCCCTCTAGTTGCCTCCCGAACATGCTGGTGTAGAAAACAATCATCCAATAAATCCACAAAAGCCTTGCTAGTGTGTGAGTGACCAACCCACAAATTCCAGTCAATATCTGGGAAATTAAAATCCCCCATTATAAGACTCTCTGATTTACTGGTCCATTCTATTTCCCTGTACAGTATCTTATTATACTCATCAGAGTCATTAGGCCTATAGCACACTCCTACTCTCAATTTTGATTTACCTATGCTTATGTCACACCAAACTGACTCGACACTGCCCTGTCCATCAATGTCGACTGGCTTCACTTCCTTGGATTTTATGTGTTTTTTAACTAATAGCATAACCCCTCCTCCCCTCCTGTCCTGTCTATCCTTTCTATACACATTGTACTCCCCAAATTCCAGTTCTGCATTCCTTATATCTGTGTGACACCACGTCTCTGATATCCCAACAATATCTGCCTTTGATGTTTTGAGCAATACCTCAAATTCATCAAATTTATTTACTAAACTCCTAGCATTGGTGTACACACAAGTATACATGCACCTGTTTCTATTCTTAGCTACCCTAACACAACCCATGTGTTTACTTGTACCGCAATGACTTCCAGCAGTCTCTGAAATATCCTGCATCTTGTTTTTCAGGCTTCTGCTCATTCCAATAGAAGCAGTGCAAGAATCTCTTTCACCTCTGCCAGTGGCTACTGTTAATCCATTAGTCTTTGTCTCCCCCCAAGCTAGCAGTTTTCCGACCCACCTAACACTGACTCGATAGCATCAGCAAATATTCTTGCACCCTTTCTATTTAAGTGTATCCCATCCCTGTAGAAGCAATCTCTCCTGTTAACAAGTACATTCCAGGCTGAAAAAAATTCTACCCCTTGAGCCTTGCACAATCTTTCCAGGGCCGAATTGATCGACAAGGCTCTCATCATATACTCCCTCCTATCGTGTCTGGGCAGAATTGCAGACACTTTCAAATTCAACCCTAATTTACGGCTTTTTTTCAACAGTGACCTGTACTTGTTAAGTAATTCCGCTGGTCTCCTCCATTAAATCCCCCATTATAAGACATTCCGATTTACTAGCCCTCTCTATTTCTCTGTATAATTGTTCATTGTACTCATTCGAGTCATTAGGCCTGTAACACACTCCTACTCTTATTTTTGCTTTCACAGTGCTTATGTCACACCAAACTGACTCAACAGTGCACTGTTCATCTATATCAACTGGATGCACTTCTTTTGATTTTATGTTTTTCTTAATTAACAGCATAACACCTCCTCCCTTCCTATCCTGTCTATCCTTTCTGTACAAATTGTACTCCCCAAATTCCAGTTCGTTATTCCTTATATCAGTGTGACACCATGTCTCTGATATCCCAACGATATCCGCCTTTGATGTCTTGACCAACACTTCAAATTCATCAAATTTATTTACTATACTTCTAGAATTGGTATTCATGCAAGCATACATGCTCCTACTCCTATTCTTTGTTACCCTAACACATCCCATATACCCACCCGTTCCACGATGACCGCCACCCGCCCCTAAAACCCCAACACCCCACGCTCCAGGTCGCTACTTATTCTAATAGAAGTTGTGCAAGAATCACCTTCACCTCTGCCTATGGCTACTGTTAAACTATTAGTCCTTGTATCCCCCCAAGCTATGAGTTTTCCGACCCACCCAACACTTCCTCGATTGCATCAGCAAATATTCTTGCACCCTTTCTATTTAAGTGTATCTCATCCCTGTAGAAGCAGTCTCTCCTGTTAACAAGTACAGTCCAGGCTGAAAAAAAAATTCTATCCCTTGAACCTTGCACAGTCTTTCCAGGGCCGAATTGATCGACAAGGCTCTCATCATATACTCCCTCCTATCGTGTCTGGGCAGAATTGCAGACACTTTCAAATTCAACCCTAATTCACGGCTTTTTATCATCAGTGCCCTGTACTTGTTAAGTAATTCTGCCGATCTCCTACTCTTGATATCATTAGTGCCAACGTGTTCAACTATATCACCTTTTGTACCCTTAAAAGATGATATCTGCTCTACGTCATCAACCTTTGCCCCTGGCAGACATACCCTGGTCCTGTTCCACCTATCCTTTTTACAAAGGATGTTTCCCGTTTCCCTGACAATAGGGTTACCAACAACTACTAGTTCCTGAGGGACCAGCGCATTCTGCCTTGGGGGTTGCCGCTGTGTTGCATGATGACCAAGTGCAAGCTCTGGCGTTGATGTGGGCAGCTGAGAGCCTGATGGGTCCCTCAATTTAGATCTTTCAAGGGCATCCACCCTGTCCTTCAAACTCTCATATAGGCCCATAACAACGCTGAGTTGTTGCCTGATTTCCTTACACTCCTTACATCGCGCACACACAAAGACATCCCCCATGGCAATATCATGTTCCGTTCCAGATAGTTCGGCAAACAATTCACAAGCTACACATTTTTTTAGGCTGTGATGCGTTGGAGAATCGCCCTCCTCAGTTCTCTCCCGAGTCACAGCACTCCTGCCACTTTGTGCCTGTTGCTTTGCTGCTCTAGTTTGGGGCATGATATTTTAAATTAATAAGATCAATAAATTAAATTAATTAAATGTCAATACTACGCTATCTAATATTAGTAAATTAATAAGAGGAGTATACCTCAATATAGTACGTGGAACACTTCCGTATGATACCCTCCAGAAATTAAAACGGGAAAAAACGAAAAAATCGACAACTTACCGGTACATTAAAGTAAAATATAAATATAATTAAAGTAAAATATAAATAATTAAATAATCAATTTAACACAATTCAAAATCAATTCAAAACAATTAAAATTCAAATTAACGCAATTAAAAGAATCTAACGAAAATATTCAAAACGATTTTCCTTCCTGAAGCTGACAATGCTTTTCGACCGACTGTCGTGATCACAGGAATGAAAATTACCGAATCAGGCTAAACCTGCACCTTAAATAGTGATTATATGTCTTCGCGCATGCGCGTAAAGGTCCACGCATCGGAGATCAAATATGGCACCGAACATTAACAGAATTCTCGTGTAATTTAATTTCAACGGTTTCTGCAATTAATAGTCGCGTATAATTACGTTGAACGTTAAGTATTTTGGCCTCGTTAAATAAAAAAGTATGTTTTTCGTTAATGGCATGAAAGGCTAATTCTGACGCTGCTGAACGAGAAGCACGAACTGAGGCTTCGTGTTGATTTACACGAATATTAAGAGAAAACCGCGTCGAACCCTGGTAAGACGAGTCGCAATCACCGCAAGAAATGTTGTATACTAGATCATTAATTTGTGTTGCGAACGCGGAAAGAACCGAGCGATTGTTCAGTATAGTGTGTAACTTCAGTATAGGCCTAGCTATAATTTTAAATTCGGTATCTTTAAAGAATCTGTTAAGTTGTTTGTGCCACTGTTCAACATATGGGACAGAAATAAAGTATTTTTTGATATTACTATTGTTGATTGGTGTAGTATTTTTTATCCTATCCTTAGCTTGTACCCTAATTCGATTTATTGTGTTAATGGGATAACCCCTGTTCAAGAATCTGCTAGTTAATATTTGTATTTCTGAGTCCAAAGCAGAATCCGTCGTTGAATATTTATATATATATATATATATAGTGGACCCGGCACTGTTTACCAATTTGGTAAATCAATACAATAAAACGTTAACCACATATCGTAAAAACATTACTATGGTTCAGTTGAAGGAATTGAAGGCCAGAACATACAATATTCCTGCACTTTTTGGTCAGGTAAAATTACACAAGCCTGGATTTCCGATTCGACCTATTGTTTCCTACAGGAACTCGGCATTTTCAGCCTTAGCCACACATGTATATAATATTATAAAACCTTTTAGACAAGTTATACAATTTGGGATTAAGAATTACGATACATTATTTAATAATCTTAAAGACTGTAGACTCGGCGACAATGACAATTTATTCTCATTAGATGTTACCTCATTATATACGAATGTAAACGTTGAATACACATTAGATATTATTTGGGATATGTTAAATAAAAACTCGACACCGATTAATTATACGAAGCTGCCCATTAAGGAAATTTTTCACTTAATTAAACTATTAGCTGAGGCTAACTACATCACCTTTCGAGACAAGGTGTACAAACAAATTTTTGGATTACCAATGGGTTTGAGCCTGAGTGGCTTAATGTCAGAGATCTATCTCTCAACGATTGAACAGATACATTTGACACCTTTTCGTCCCCGTATCACATACTATGGGAGGTATTTAGACGATGTTCTAGTTATTACTGATAGTAGTACTATCCAAGACATTTTACATTCGTTTAATAACATTCATTCTAGACTCAAATTTACATTGGAAAGGGAAGATACGGATACTAAGTCATTAAACTTTCTAAATTTCACGCTTACCCGTGACTCGAACAAAATACAATTTAGCATCTATCGAAAACCCACAAACACCGGTATGCTTCTTCATTATAATAGCTACCACCCGTTCACCTACAAAAGATCGATTATCTTTAATCAATTTCTAAATGCCTATAAATATTCAACGACGGATTCTGCTTTGGACTCAGAAATACAAATATTAACTAGCAGATTCTTGAACAGGGGTTATCCCATTAACACAATAAATCGAATTAGGGTACAAGCTAAGGATAGGATAAAAAATTCTACACCAATCAACAATAGTAATATCAAAAAATACTTTATTTCTGTCCCATATGTTGAACAGTGGCACAAACAACTTAACAGATTCTTTAAAGATACCGAATTTAAAATTATAGCTAGGCCTATACGGAAGTTACACACTATACTGAACAATCGCTCGGTTCTTTCCGCGTTCGCAACACAAATTAATGATCTAGTATACAACATTTCTTGCGGTGATTGCGACTCGTCTTACCAGGGTTCGACGCGGTTTTCTCTTAATATTCGTGTAAATCAACACGAAGCCTCAGTTCGTGCTTCTCGTTCAGCAGCGTCAGAATTAGCCTTTCATGCCATTAACGAAAAACATACTTTTTTATTTAACGAGGCCAAAATACTTAATGTTCAACGTAATTATACGCGACTATTAATTGCAGAAACCGTTGAAATTAAATTACACGAGAATTCTGTTAATGTTCGGCGGCCATATTTGATCTCCGATGCGTGGACCTTTACGCGCATGCGCGAAGACATATAATCACTATTTAAGGTGCAGGTTTAGCCTGATTCGGTAATTTTCATTCCTGTGATCACGACAGTCGGTCGAAAAGCATTGTCAGCTTCAGGAAGGAAAATCGTTTTGAATATTTTCGTTAGATTCTTTTAATTGCGTTAATTTGAATTTTAATTGTTTTGAATTGATTTTGAATTGTGTTAAATTGATTATTTAATTATTTATATTTTACTTTAATTATATTTATATTTTACTTTAATGTACCGGTAAGTTGTCGATTTTTTCGTTTTTTCCCGTTTTAATTTCTGGAGGGTATCATACGGAAGTGTTCCACGTACTATATTGAGGTATACTCCTCTTATTAATTTACTAATATTATTATCAACGTAGAACATATTGAGTATTACAGCTCTGATTCATACTACGCTATCTAATAGAAACAGTGAAGCGTATTACTGTTTCTATAATTATACGTTAGATCTACCTAACTACGTCAATTAAAAATTTGAATTCCCTATCACTATATACAAAAACAATGCCTGCAATATTCAAACGAAATAACGGTTTTATAAAGTATTACGTATATCTACAAAAACTGTTTATATAAATTAAAATAAAAATAACCAGCGTAATTAAAACTATAAGACTACGTATTTAAGTACAATATAAAATAACAATTATGTAAATAAAAAGCAAACACTTATCATTTTTTTCAGAGCCTGTAACTCGCAGCTGTATTTTCTAAAGAGAGTCAGCGCCCTCTCCCAGTCTGCCAGGGTGGCAGACAAATGAATACATGAGCTGTGACAGGGTAACTAAGAGTAAGAACATGTGGATGTATACTTGAATGCATGTATATTAATTCTAGGAGTATTATAAATATAAGTTTTATGAATTTGAAGTACTGATTAAGTTCCTCAAATGCAGACATTATAGGAATAGCAGAGATATGATGTCACTCGGACATAAGTGATGCTAAATTTGAATATAGGGAATACAATGCATACAGGAAGGACAAACAGGACAGGACAGGAGAGGAGAGGTGGAGGAATTATGCTCTTAGTTCAGAAGAATATTAAATCTAGGGCAGTGCATCCAGTTGATATGGGTGATGAGTGCAATGTTGAGTCGGTTTTGTATGATATAAACACTGAGAAAACAAAATCGAGAGTAGAAGTGTGTTATAGACCTATGACTGTGATGGCATACCAAACATACCATCACAGTCATAGGGAAATAGTTATACAGGGAAATAGAATGGGCCAGCAAATCAAAATGTCCCACAATGGGAGATTTTAACTTTCTAGATGTTGACTGGGTTGTCACTCTCACACTAGCAAGACTTTTGTGGATTACTTGAATGACTGTTTTCTACAGCAGCATGTTAGAGAGGCAACAAGAGGAAGCAATACTCTTGATCTGGTTATCAGCAGTGATTCATCATGCATTAAGAATCTGAAGGTAAATGACCCACTGTGTGGCAGTGATCACAGTGTACTAGTGTGGAATTTAATTAAACACATTAGTACACTGTGTACTAATGTGTTTAATTAAATTCCTGTCAAGTGCAAAGGGAAAGGCTTTTGTTTTCAAAAGGGTTACTACAGAGGTCTCAGACACTTTTAAATTGTGTGCAGTGGGACCAACCGATATTACCAACAGCAAGTTCTAAATGGGAATTATTCAGGGAAGTAATCAAAGAAGCTACTACTAACATAACAACAAATAAATACAGTTCAAGGCTTAGCACAAAATGGATGTCGGATGAACAATAGTTCATCTCGAGACATGGGACATATTGAGACATGGGATGCATATAAATTATCAGGTGATACAGAAGCCTATGGTAGATATAAATTAATCTGAAATCAAGTCACAAAGGAGGTTAGGAAGGTGAAGGCAAATTATGAGAATTCTTTAGTAAAGGATGCAAAGAAAAACAGCAGACTTTTTACATATGTAAACCATACAAGGTTTACATAGGGATGAATCAGATTGGTCCACTTGACATCGATGCCTCGACTGTTGATAGCCCTGCTCAATTCATGGACAAACTGAATAGGTATTTTGCATCTACATTCACACAAGAAATTTTTAGGGAAAGGGATTCCAGAAGTTTATCAAATTCTAACAACGAGCTAAATGACTTTGTGATAATTGAAAGTACAGTGAAGGAGAAACTGTTCAGGAAGGACATAAAAAAGCACCTGGGGTAGATGAAATACTATCCAATTATATTAAAGGAGGCAGCAAAGGAGGTATGCAAACCCTTAGCCATAATTATAAGAGAATTCTTGGATTTGGGGGAGGTCCTCACGGACTGGGGACCTCCCCCGGATTAAAAGGAGACATGAGTAATTGCAGACCAGTTAGCTTAATGTCTGTTCCAGAAAAATAATGGAATCACTGGTTAAAAATGCAATACAAGACCATTTGAACAGGCATTCAATTGTATTTAAATCACAGCATGGATCTGTCAAGGGGCAGTCTTGTGTAAAATCTACTAGGTTACTATGATGCAGTGTACTGGATCAAAAAATAATTTTGACATCATATATTTGTTTTTCAGGAAGGCTTTTGATTCACTGCACATAAAAGACTGCTGCACAAACTGGAGCAACTTAACGTTAAGGACAAGTTACTGTTATGGATAAAGAGATGTTTAAGTGGAAGAATACAGAAAGTGGTTATAAATGGGCACTGCTCTTTGTGGACTAATGTTATCAGTGGAGTTCCGAGGGTCCAGTGCTGGGTCCAATATGCTGCCAATGTGGTGTTCAATATTTATCAACGATACTGATGTAGGTATATCAGTTTTAATGTCTAAGTTTGCAGATGATACAAAGGTTGGCAGGGTGGCTGACAGTCATCAGGGTGAGCTGTTGCAACAAGATCTGAAAAAATGTTGTCAATGGTCTGAGAGATGGCAGTTGAAGTTTAATATTCACAAATGCAAGGTACTGCACATGGGTAGCAGTAACCCCAGAGTAACTTACCAACTGTGCCGTACTACACTCAGGGTATTGGAGAATGAAAAAGACCTGGGGTAATTGTGCAATCAGATATGAAGTTCTCTGGGCAATGCAGACAGGCTGCAAAGACAGCTCGTGGGGTTTTCTCAATGATATACAGGAATTTTGCTAGCAGGGATAAGGAAGCGATTATACCATTGTATAAGACCTATTGATTAGGCCACATCCTGAGTACTGTACAAGGTCCGGAGCCCTCACTTTAGGAAAGATGTAGTTCTGCTGGAATGGATGCATAGAAGGGCAACCAGTTTGCTGAAGGTAACAAACAGGTGTGCTTACATAGAAAGGCTTTAGTTCTGCAAATTGTAGCGTCTCAAAACTAGGCACCTGCAGGGAGATCTGACTGCTGTGTTTCAAGCCTTGACTGGACTTAGTAAGCTGAATGTTAATGACTACACATACATAAGGAGGTATAAATTCAAGTTGAGGAAGGATGGTTGTAGGAGAGATGTGTTGAAGTTTGCCTTCAGCTAGTGGATGATTGATTGTTGGAACAGGCTTCTTACATAGAAAGGCTTTAGTTCTGCAAATTGTAGCGTCTCAAAACTAGGCACCTGCAGGGCGATCTGATTGCTGTGTTTCAAGCCTTGACTGGACTTAGTAAGCTGAATGTTAATGACTACACATACATAAGGAGGTATAAATTCAAGTTGAGGAAGGATGGTTGTAGGAGAGATGTGTTGAAGTTTGCCTTCAGCTAGTGGATGATTGATTGTTGGAACAGGCTTCTATCTGTTGATGTGGAAGTGGATAGATAGAATATATTCAAGGGAGAACTAGACAAATACTTGGAGAGTACAAATGGTTGACCTGTGGTTTTTTTTTTTTTTTTTGGCTGATGCTGTATAAGCATGCTTTCTTGCATCATTTGCCATTACTACTACTACTACTACTATAATACAATCCAGCTACAATAGAGACTATGTGTATGTGGATCATCTGGCTATTTTTTGTCAATCACTGAGCATGGCTACCACAAAGACAGCTACAATTGGCAATAACAAAATGCAGCAGTTTTTCGATTAACCGAGGGGAAAACTTCAGCAACATATTCCTGTAAATTGTGGTATCTTCCTCCAGAAACTGCCTTAAGAAAGCAACAGAAATACCCACAAAATAGAAAGAGAAATAAAATGGAACAGAAATACCCATGGCCAATTTCAAAACACTAACAGGTTTATTTTTTGACACCAAACTAAATTAACATAAATATATTACCTACCTGCAAACTCCATGCCTCCAGAAATTAAATATCCTCATGCAAAGTCCTCAACATCTTGGAGTGCTGATACAGTCACTGATGAATTTGTACAGAGCTCTAATTCTTGTAACAATTAGACTATGGTGCCCTTCAATCTACACTAGGTACCTACAGAACCTCACCATTTCACAGCTTGTACATAAAAGCACAAGACCCCTAATTTACCTTAGAAGATAAAGCCTACTCTGCCAATATGCTGCCAAAATTTGCCGGCTGGTGGTGGACTGTTGGAATAGTTGTGTTGTGGAAGTGGGTATTACAATTGTTTTTAGGAAGAACTAGACAACTTCTTAGAGAGAAAAGATAAGTGATGCTTTTTTTTTGCTGATGCTGTATAAGCTTGCTTTCTTACATCAATTTGTCAGTAATACTAAAATATTTACCTTAGAAGACAAAGCCTACCATCCTACCTCTGTTGGGTATACCTCAACCAATCTCTTTGGCCAACACTATGAATCTAAGCCTAGCAAACCTAGGACTATTTTGCCTTTGAGAAATAGTACATAAATGGAAAATTGATCTCAACAAAATTGAGAAAAATACAAATATGCCTTTACCCCATGAAATAGACATGAGCTGGACATTGATCTATACTTTACTCAGTGGTCAAAAAATATTATTCTGTCACAATATTAAACAGCTATATGTTAATCATGCTTCAGAACACACCAGGAACTCATAATCAATATGGATGGTTCTAAGCCTCAGTCACATATAGGTGCAGTGGCCGTATACCCATCACATATAGTCTCAAAATCCCTTCCAGTTCAGTACAACATTTTCCCTGCAGAATTATATGCTATCCAGCTTGCACATTAAATGAAACACGTTGACATTCATTACTTTCTCTGTTAATATATTCTGATTTACTCAATGCCACCTCAGCCATACAAGGTAAACATCCTTCTTATCATCCCCTCCTATGGGAAATTGGAATTCTAATCAACCTCTGTCAAAAAAAAACTCACTCTAAAATAACTCTTTGCTGGATCCCAGGAACTCTGGAATAGCAGGTAATGACAAAGCAGATAATGCAGCTAAATAAGCATCATAACAAACAAACATAATAATGACAGTTCTTATAGACTTTAGACTAATTATTAGAACAGCAAGTAAAGATGAATGGGCCCAGGCTTGGAGAAACCAAACCAAAAAATTACATGAAATAAAACCTAATCCAGAAATATGGAACTCCACCAGCAGGAAAAATTACAGAGAATAGATACTGCTTGCTAGACTGTGAATTAGCTACATACATCTTATGCACTATCATCTCTTAGATAACAAAAATCCCCCCCCCCCTCCTTCTCAACCTCTGCGTTCAATGCCAGTTCAACTTTCAGTAAAGCACATTCTTTTGGTATGACGTCGGTTCAGGAATACCAAGATTACTATGCTTCCAGAGTTTATGTAATAATCAAAATGAACTTTCTCTTCAATAAATATTAGACAACTCTGCAAATCTAAAAAACTGTTTAATTTTATTCAGCAAATCTGATCTGATAAACAAATCTAACAAAACATGAGTTACATTAAGAAACCCAGAATGACACATCTTGGCCTTTGATGCCCTTGTGTGGTAAACTCTTAAGCAGCAGCAACAACAACAACATGTAGAAAATCATTAATCCAATAAATCCACAAAAGTCTTGATAGTGTGTGAGTGACCATCCCACAAGTTCCAGTCAATATCTGGAAAGAGGTCTTTTATGTATTTAGTCCACATGTCCAGTTTTTCTGATTCTTCAATGATAATCTTACCATTGTCATTTCAGATTGAAGTTAGTTGTTTCCTTCTATTAATTCCTGAAATCCAAGACCAAATTCTCCTGAAATCTCTTTAATCTTTTTGCAAAAATTGAAATCATCATTTTTTTCTTGCAGAGCTTCTATTTCTCTGCATTTTTCTGTGATCCAGCTCTCTTTAGCTCCTTTAATTTTGTTCTTAATCAGTCTATTCACCTCCTTAGTGCACTGCAGTTCTTAAATGCTCTGAGCTTCTCCATGAGTTTCAAAATTTCATTTGTCATCCAGTCCTTCTTCTTCAGACGTTTTCTATAACTTAGAACTCATTCAGTCAGATACTTCTGAACTCATTTCAGTCAGAACAGATTTAAAACTCTTCCAAAGATCTTCCACTCCCCTCTCCTGCCTATGGATGTGTTGCGTTCTTTCATTAAGGCATGTCTTAACGAAACAACTTTGTTTATCGGTTGCTTTCTCCTAGTAGCCCTCAATCTCAGCTTGATCTCGGTTATGACTGGAATGTGGTCTGAATCAATATCTGCACTGGGGTATGCCTTGGGCTTTTAATACTGTTCCAGAAATGCTGATTGATCATGATATAATCAATTTGGTTTCTGACCATATTTTGTGCGGTCTAGGGATGACTTCCATGTATAGAGCCTTCTCTTGGGGAGTTGAAACCAGGTGTTAGCATCATTCTCCTCTTGGAAAAATTGCATCCCGCTTTCATTCCTTGCTCCAAGACCAAATTCTCCTAGTTTCACCAGATCTGCCTTTTCCAATTTTAGCATTCAGATCTCCCATAACAATATTTGCCTTGTTTCTTTGTTAATTTGACTACTTTTTTCAGCTCTATATAGAAACATTCAATTTCCACATCTTCCTTATCAGACCTTGGAGCATATACTTGAATTATGTTGACTTTTAAAGATTGTCTCCTCAGCTGTAGTAACATTATTCACTTGGAGTGTGGCACAAAGTTGAGGATGCTTTTGGAGACATCATTGGGGACTAGGATCCCCACTACATGCTAGTGTATATTGTTGTCATTTCCAGAGTAGTAAAAGGTTGTGTCTTCGAAAACACGTGCTTGAACTAGGCCATCTAGTTCACATAGCCCCTGCACCTGTACATCAAGTCTTTTCATATCCTGGATCGCATTCTTAAGTTTTCCTGCAGCAAACAGCATTCTGACGCTCCATGTTCCAATTCACAAAAGATTCACTGTTTTGAGCCCGGGGATTCTTAGTACCCGTCCCATTAAAGGGGCACCAGTATCTCGGGCCCAGCTGTTGTAGTTTTCTTGTCATGGTGATTGTTCTAAGGATACAGTAATGCAGTAGTTTCCCTGCTGGCTTTCTGCATCGCAGTGCTATAATGACATAATATATCACTAAGCTGTCAGGACAGTGACTGTTCAGAAAGCTTCTATCCCCACTCATTGCCTGTACTGTAGGAGCTGCTGCTCTTGTCCAGAAGTGTTATTTAGAGCACCTTCTCCTAGGTATATTGCCTTACTGTAAAAAGTCACACTTACTCTGGTTTGAATTGGAGTTTTCTTCTCCTGGTATCTTTCTTAGTCTGGCTCCTACCTCACAAAGACCAGTCCGGCTTGGGTGACCCTACTAGTAGCTAAGCTACTGCTGCATGGTTCTCGAGATTGTCAGAGCATGCAAGCCCCATCATCGCGACAGGGTGAAGATATCATCAAAGGGCATCTTCATAAATTGCATCACTGTAAATTTTCTCCCAAAACAAGTATTATAATTGATGTTTGTCCCTACAGCCTAAAATTTGTTATATACTGATGTAAAATGATTAAGCATTTTATTGCTAAGAAAATACTATTTAGACATATTTATTTACAATTAATCACAGAAATACACAGCAGGATATTATGAATCCCTTTCACTGTGACCAATGTTTGAAATTAACATTATGTAATACGATGAAATATATATATATATATATACACCAGCAGAAAACAAATACCGTGTGATACCATTAGGTCTTCTATAACAGATATTGGCATTTTGTTAGCCTAATACAAGCTTTAATTACTGCCTTGCACCTCTCCGGCTTGGAGTGCATTATATTCTTAATATAATCACTGCTTATTTTGTGGTACATGAATAGTAGTTTCCTGCAATGTTATTTGGCTTGGTGGCTTTTTAGCAGCAATTTTATGACCCATAACACTCCAGCAATTTTCAATAAGGACTATTTGCTGCCCATAATAAGGACTGATCTTGCATGAACTTCTTCGCCTAAAGATAAAAACAAATTGATAAAACAGTCAGTGTTTGAAACAAGATAAAATTAGCATTCTAGATATTGTATTAAATGATTATGTAATGTTGTACTAACCTTATGTGCAATGTGGAAAGGCACAGAGTCACATTGGAAAACAAATTTTTGTTCCTTGAAAGGCATCTCTGATGATGGGCAGAAGAGTCTCCTTTAAATTTTTGTGTGGTAGTCATCATTAACAGTACCACTTACAAAATGTATCCTTCCTACTCCTTTGCTCATTATACATTCCCAAGCCATCCAGCCCAATGGAACCTTTACTGTTTGTTGAATAGTCAGGGTGATAAGCTTCATTAGGTCTACATCAAATGTAGCATTTACCATCCAATACATGAATGTTAAATTTTGATTCATCAGAGAATATTAGAGACACTGCTCAACTGTTCAATTAACATGTTTAGCCCAGGTTAGTCATTTTTCTACTCGGATTTTGTCAATAAGGGCTTCTTACAAGACTGATATGCTTATGACTAATCATCACAAATCTACATCAGACTTCTATCACTTGTATTCACTCCAGTATGTCCCTTCCACATGGATTTTAAGTCTGTAGAACTTGCAGGATGATCATGGAGGCATAGATGCTTCAAAATTCTTCCCTATGCTGATTACTTTTCCATTTCAGTTTGGATCCAGATATTCTTTTTACATCTCTGGTCTCACATTTCTTTTTAAGTAACCTTGACATAGTACACTGGTTACAGCCAACTTTTGCAGTTATGTTGACTAGAGAAGCCCTCCCTAACAAGAGCAATAACTGTACTTTTCTTGCTTGGAGTTAACTTAGTGTATGCCATACCTCTTCTAAATAGGAAGTGAAGATAGATATCTAGCAGCAGGTGGGTGCTTTTATAAACAAGATGATGCAATAGAACTATAATATTACAGAATGATGATTTAATAGTGCCTTGATATTACATAATTTTACCTACAGAGGGAGAGTAATTAAGGAAATATTAAACTTTAAGATGGTGATGCAATTTATGTGACCACCAGTGTATATACACATCAATAAAGCCTTAATTTAACAGACTATATGGGTAAGGCCTGTCTGCTAAATCCAATTGACCATTAAACTTGAAAGAAACATATATTAATCATTGAAGTTGCTAGAATATTATGAAAATTAACATTCTAGCAACTTCAATAGTATGCTGTACTATAAAATGAAAAAAATTAAATGTTATAAAACTGAAATTTACTGCACTTTGTATTAATATTAGCCAAAAAGATGCAAGGAAGAATGGTTACATAAAAAAATTTCTGAAAAAAATTATTTTACTGTTTAGAGTTAATTAAAAAATAAAAGAAAATAACCAAAATCACTTACCTCAATTCATTATCCTATTTCCTTCAAGTATTTATCCAAAAACCTCTAAATTTCAATAAACTTACAATGACAAGAGTAGGTGGGAGTTTATTCCACAGGCTAATCATTCTTTGACTAAAAGAAAATTTTCAGATATCGGGTCTATCATGTCTTCAAAAGTCTACAGTTATCTCCTCTCAATTTAAACTTGTACCCCTTGTGTATGTCATGTGAATGAGCATAAAACTCCCTCAGCATTTCATTAATCAAACCTTACAAGGCCTTTAAATGTCCATGTATAAAAGCTGATTTGTTTCAGTCAATGAATATCTTCACACCTTATATACAGAAAGGGCAATATGGCTAAGATTAGTTCTTTGGGATAAGTCAAAAAAAAATTGTAAAGATATTTGACCTTTACAAAAACACCAGTATTATTAACATAATAATCATTTATTTGGCCTGAGTGGTTTAAGTTCATTTCAGGAAATGAACACTAATACAGGAAGGAAGCCTGGACCATGACTAGCAACCTTGGACTTTGAATTTTACCTGCCAGAATTCTCTTTGATATGATATATCAAGAATATATAAAAATTTTAAATATACAAAAACAGTTTACAGTATGCTTACTTTCATCATAATAGAGTAACTTCATTGTCATATAAGCATTATCTGGTAATGGTTCAAGTGCTTGAGTTAAAACTACAACTGCTCTTAGTAGTGACAGTGTTGCCTTCTTTGTTATATCTGATGCCTGATCAGGAACTGAAGCAATTTCTTCTCCATTGCTGTTAGCAGAAAAATTAAATATTTTAGTACAGACAAACAGAACATACTCACGATCAAGTAAAGTAAATAAAAGGTTGTATTAAAATAGTTTACAACTCATAGATAAATAATAAGTTAACTTTAAACCTTTTTTTTTTTTTTTTATATTCTGGATATCTAATATAATTACACAAGATTTCACCTCATTTGAATTCTTCCTCCATTTCCATTGCAATTAAGGATGTTTCTTTTCTCTGCAACTATCTCTATACCAAACCTTCAAATTCCAATCTCCAGTTACTAGACAAAATTGTAACTAGGATCAATAAAACTCCGATTTCCTTCAATTATTCACCATTTACATTCTATCAAAGTGAAATGGTATAGGCAAATCGGTGATGAGCTGGAGCCAGTTTGCACCAGTTCATGCGAACCAGTTGTTAAAAATTTTTTACACAAACAAATGTTATTACACGATCTCAAAATCAGATAATCTTAATCTTATAAAATGGTGTAGAAAATAATACAGTGTACAAAATAATCTTCAAATTCCAATGCAAAGGAATGAGAATTTCTAGTAGTTAAAGAGCAATTTCTATAATAGATAGGTCAAGCAGTGACGTAGGAACGCCTTGGCATTGGGGCAGGTGCCAAGGGCGCCGACAGAAGGGTGCCACAGACTACATCAGTACAGTGTCAAGCTATTTCGACACCTATGCTAGCTGACGAAATGGCGCCCCACGATGATGTCGAATCAAGATGACAGCACAAGGAAGGTGAAAATTAATTTTCACACAGTGATTCAAGCCTGCATGCATCCTTACATCTGAGTACATACTGCATAGCATCATAGATCTATTTGCTGTCCAGAATGTAACTTTGAAGGGACCAATCAGGCGATCTCTTCATCAGCGCATGCTCGAATGCATAGTAGTTCACAATTCACGCATTGTGTACAAACTAAATAAGTTATAAGTTACAGTGTTTTTGTGATTGCTATACAGGGTGTCTCGAAAATACACGGCACAACTTCAGGAATGACTTCCTCATATGTAGACAATAAAAAAAAATTTATATCAACATAGTTCTGGAAATGCTTGGTTTCTGAGTTTTGAAGGTCTGTTTATGACACTTAACTGTTCACATCATCTTATAGTAATTGTTAAAAATATCCTCCTTCTGCCTGAATACAGGCCTCACATCGACATTTCATGTACTCATGAAGACGATGCCAAATTCCTGGCATGTTTCATATTGTCTTACAACCTGCCACAATTCGATTGTGGAGAGTTTCCACATCAGCTACCAGAGTCAAATACACCAATGACTTTAAATGGCCCCACAAGAAGAAATCTAGTGGGTTTAAATCAGTGAGCGTGGAGGCCAGGCAGTTGGTCCACCTCTACCTATCCACTGACCAGGAAACCTTCGATTCAGGTAATTGCAGAATAGGTGGCTGAAATGTGCGGGAGCGCCATCGTGCATGAAGTGTGCTTGTTAACGAATGATCAGTGGCGTGTCGTTTTCCAGAAAGTTTCTGTACGCCTGCCCTGTGAGTTTGTTTGGAAGAACATGGGGCCCAAATAACTTATCGCCAAAAACACCAACCCAGATGTTGAGGCTGAACTGCTGTTGGTGTGATGGAAGAATTGTATGTAGGTTTTGCTCAGCCCATACATGCTGATTGGGAAAGTTTTGGATTTCGTCTCGTGTGAACTGTGCTTCATCTGTGAATATCACTAAGGCAGGAAAGTGAAGAGTTGTACCACACTGCTGCAAGAACCGCTGACAGAACATTACTCATACAGGGTAATCTGCTGGTGGCAAGGCCTATACCCAATGCAGATGGTAAGGATACAGTTGATGTTCTTGCAACACTCTCAAAATAGTCGAACGTTGAACAGCCAGTTGCATTGCTATTCTGCGTGTGCTGATTCCAGGAGTGGCATGCACAACATCCAAAATCTCCTCCTCTACTTCAGGAGTCATAGATCTTGGTCATCCTCTGTCGGCAGCATAAGGTGTAAAGGTCCCATATTCACAAAGGCGGCGATGGATACCTTCAAACGTTTTCCTGTCTGGACATCTTCGTACTGGGAACCTTTCATGGTACAAACAACGAGCCTCCAGAGCATTGCCGTCCGCCAAACCGTACATAAAGTGCATATGGAAAACTACCAGATTCTGTCAGTAGCTTGTGATGAAGGAAATCACCTGCGGGAGATAAGACATTGACTTTGTAGATATTCAATGTTGATCTTCTATCGGCCAGCTATGGAGTACAGAGTCAAAGGTCTTGTGGTGGTCAATGTCAGCTGTGTACAGGTTGCAATGCTTCTTGTAAGCTTGCTTCATAACTGCTGTGTCAATGGTCTATTGCTCTTTGCTCATCTGCTTACATACCTTACGCTGCTCGGCCTTGATGTTCTGACTCTCCAGGTGGTGTGATATCTTCTTGGTTATGCAACTGGTTGGGATCCTGTACACTGTTGGAGACAGGTGATTGGTCTGTACTTTGCCAGGTTTATTGTCTTTGTCCTTAGCCTTCAGATAAGTGATTCCTTGAGTCAGAGACTCTGGGATTGTGTCAGGGTACCTTATCGTCTGGGTGAACTGTTCCGCTATGTGCTTGTGTGTACAACTATGTGAACTTCTTGTACCAGCGGTTGTGAATGTTATCTATCCCTGGGGTTCGCCATTTGTGTGACTTCGTGATCAACTGTTATACTTCTTTATCCCTCCCAAACTTCTCATTCTGTCATCGCTTGTGTGTCCTTGGTTTTAGCATTAGCATTAGTAGAGGCATATGATGCAAGAAAGCAAGCTTATTCAGCATCAGCCAAAAAAAAAAAAAAACCCACTCCCATTTCACCCCTCCGTTCGTTCGAAATACCTGTCCAGTTAAGCCTTAAATTTGTTTAGGCTATCAACTTCAACAACAAGTGATGGAAGTCGGTTCCACCAACCAACCACCCGCCGGCCAAAGGCAAATTTCCGCACATCTATCCGACATCCGTCCTTCCTCAATTTGAATTTATGCCCTCTCAGGTGATTATTCTGAGCAAGATGAAGAATCCCATTGGCATTGAGCATGTTCAAACCATTCAAAGCCTTATACACCTCTATCAGATCACCTCGCCGATGCCTAGTCTCCAGACTCTGTAATTTGCAAAACTTAAGCCTTTCTTCGTAAGAGCAACCCTTTGTTCCATTCACTAATCTTGTTGCCCTTCTCTGTACCCGTTCCAGCAGCTCTACATCCTTCTTGAAATGAGGCCTCCAGACCTGTATACAGTACTCAAGATGTGGCCAAACCATTGCCTTATACAAGGGAATAATCACCTCCTTATCCTTGCTAGAAAAATTCCTGTATATCATTGACAAGACACCATGAGCTACTCTTGCAGCTCATCTGCAAGAGTAGCTCATGAGCAGCTCAGAGAACTTCATATCTGCCTGCACAATTACCCCCAGGTCCTTTTCATTCTCCACCACTGTCAGTGTAGTACCGCAGAGTTGATACGTTGATCTGGGGTAACTGTTTCCCACATGTAGTATTTTTTTACATTTGTCAATGTTAAACTTCATTTGCCACCTCTCAGCCCATCTGTTCAACCTTTCCAGATCCTGTTGCAGCAGAATAGCGTCAGTAGTGTCCTTAACAACCCTGCCAACCTTTGTATCATCTGCAAACTTGGACATTAAACTTGATATACCATCATCAATATCATTCATAAACACCGAAAACAACAACGGACCCAACACTGAACCCTGAGGAACTCCACTAATAACATTAGTCCACGTTGAGCAGTGTCCATTGATTACCACTCTCTGTCTTCTGCCACTCAACCATACCCTTATCCATAGCAGCAATTTGCCTTCAATGCCACACTGCTCCAATTTGTGCAGCAGTCTTCCATGTGCAACAGTATCAAAAGCCTTTCTAAGATCCAAATATATAATATCAAAGTTATTCCCTGCATCCAGTTCTTTTGTGACTACATCATAGTATCCAATCAAATTGGTCAGGCAAGACTGCCCTTAACAAAACCATGCTGCGTCTGAGCTATAACTGAATTCTTGTCTAGATGATCCTGCAGTGCTTCTTTAACCAGTGCCTCCATTAACTTACCTGGAACAGAAGTTAAACTAACAGGTCTATAATTACTTGTGTCAGCTTTTGATCCTCCTTTGTGAATTGGGGTTACATTTGCACATCTCCAGTCTATGGGTACCTCCCCTGAGTCCAAAGAAGCTCTCATAATTATGGCTAGGGGTTTGCTTACTTCTTTTGCTGCCTCCTTTAATATAACTGGATAGATCCCATCCACCCCAGGTGCCTTTTTTATGTTTATCCTCAACAATCTCTCCTCCACTTTCCTCTCAGTTATTACAAAATCATCCAGCTCACTGCCAATGTTTACTTTACCTACATCATTCTCCTTCCTGAATAACTCCTCATGCGTGAATGTAGATGCAAAATACTCGTTTAGATTGTTAGCCACCTGAGCAGGATCCTCAACTGTTGAACCATCAATATCCAGTGGACCAATCTGATTCATCCCTTTCCTTCTCGAGTTTAAATATGTAAAGAACTCTTTTTGTTTTTCTTTGCATCCTTTGCCAAGGATTTTTCGTAGTCTGCCTTTGCCTGCCTAATTTCCTTTGTGACGGTTACAGACCAACTCATATCTATCATAGGCTTCCATGTCACCCATTAATTTGTATGTATCCCATGCATTTTTCTTCTCTGCCACATGCCTCATTAGTTCATCTGACAACCATTTAGGCCTAAACCTTGAACAATATTTCTTAGTTGGTATGTAAAGCCTGGTAGCCTCCAAGATTAGTTCCTTGAATGCTTCCCATTTTGAGTTCGCTGTTGGTAACATCATCAGTTGGTCCCACTGTATAGAATTTAAATACTGTCTCAGACCATCATAGTCGCCTTTACGAAAACAAAAACCCTTCCCTTTACCTCTGATGGTAGTTACCTCCTTGAGTAAATCCCACTTCAACACAACACAGTGATCACTGCCACCTAGTGGTTCATTTATCTGCAGATTCTTAATGCATGAAGAATCACTACTGATAATCAGATCAAGAGTATTGCTCCCTCTTGTTGCCTCACAAACATGCTGATGTAGAAAACAATCATCCAATAAATCCACAAAAGCCTTGCTAGTGTGCGAGTGACCAACCCACAAATTCCAGTCAATATCTAGGAAATTAAAATCCCCCATTATAAGACTCTCTGATTTACTGGCCCACTCTATTTCCCTGTACAATATCTTATTATACTCATCAGAGTCATTAGGCCTATAGCACACTCCTACTCTCAATTTTGATTTCCCTATGCTTATGTCACACCAAACTGACTCGACACTGCCCTGTCCATCGATGTCGACTGGCTTCACTTCCTTGGACCTTATGTGTTTCTTAATTAATAGCATAACCCCTCCTCCCCTCCTGTCCTGTCTATCCTTTCTATACACATTGTATTCCCCAAATTCCAGTTCCGCATTACTTATATCTGTGTGACACCACGTCTCTGATATCCCAACAATATCTGCCTTTGATGTTTTGAGCAATACCTCAAATTCATCAAGTTTATTTACCAAACTCCTAGCATTGGTGTACACGCAGGTATACATGCACCTGTTTCTATTCTTAGCTACCCTAACACAACCCATGTGTTTACTTGTACCGCAATGACTCCCAGCAGTCTCTGAAATATCCTGCATCTTGTTTTTCAGGCTTCTGCTCATTTCAATAGAAGCAGTGCAAGAATCACTTCCACCTCTGCCAGTGGCTACTGTTAATCTATTAGTCCTTGTATCCCCCCCAACTAGCAGTTTTCCGACCCACCTAACACTGCCTCGACAGCATCAGCAAAAATTCTTGCAACCTTTCTATTTAAGTGTATCCCATCCCTGTAGAAGCAATCTCTCCTGTTAAGAAGTACAGTCCAGGCTGAAAAAAATTCTACCCCTTGAGCCTTGCACAATCCCTCCAGGGCCGAATTGATTGACAAGGCTCTATCATATACTCCCTCCTATCGTGTCTGGGCAGAATTACAGACACTTTCAAATTCAACCCTAATTCACGGCTTTTTTTCAACATTGACCTGTACTTGCTAATTAATTCTGCCGGTCTTCTACTCTTAATATCATTAGTGCCAACGTGCACAACTATATCACCTTTTGTGCCCTTAAAAGATGATATCCGCTCTACAACGTCATCAACCTTTGCACCTGGCAGACATACCCTGGTCCTATTCCACCTATCCTTTTTACAAAGCATGTTCCCCGTTTCCCTGACAATAGAGTCACCAACAACTACTAGTTCCTGTGGGACCAGCGCATTCTGCCTAGCGGGCTGCCTCTGTGTTGCCTGATGACCAAGTGCAAGCTCTGGCGTTGATGTGGGCAGCTGAGAGCTTGATGGGCCCCTCAATTTATTTCCTTCGAGGGCATCCACCCTGTCCTTCAAGCTCTCATAAAGGCCCATAACAACGCTGAGTTGTCGCCTGATTTCCTTGCACTCCTTACATCATGCACACACAAAGACATCCCCCTTGGCAGTATCATGTCCCGTACCCGATTGCTCCGCAAACATTAAGCAAACAGTGCATTTTAAAAGACTGTTATTCAGAGGGCAACTGCCCCCCTCAGTTCTCCCCTGAACCACAGCACTCCCATTAGCTTGAGCCTTTTGCTTTGCTGCTCTGGTCAGAGTCATGATTCCGATTTAATTCAATAAAATTTCAAAACAAAAATTAAATCCTTAAGTTATATCCCAAAACAGTTATGTTATATATATATTTTTTTTTTTTTTTCGGTATCTAGTGTTTTCTACGAGTTCCCTTTATACAACTTCCGTATCACGTGTACCACTATAGTTATGTATTAATTATTTGTTACGATTACGTCGTTATATATATGTAGAGTTAAAAATACAATTTAATTGACAATAAAGTTTATCAAGATTAATATATTTACTGATTAATTGACAATATTATATTATGCACTATACTACACTAAGCTTATGCTATCGTGTAAAAATGGCGGGAATTCTCAAATGGTACTTCTACGGACTCGTAAGTATTGATTAGCTTCCAAATCTCGCTATCTCAATTTAGAATAAACTAAGGATCCCGACTAGGTCTATAATCTACTTATAGAAGATAATTTGATATAACAATTGGTTAATAAATGGACTAAATTTGGTTAAAAAAAAAGACCTCTCGTTCAATTTGTGACACGTGGATTTGATACCGTTACCGATACTAAGTAATATCTAGAAAATCTCTGTCTAAGTTAAACTTTAAACTAAGTATCGTAACTAGGAATATAAAGCTACTCTAGAAAATAAGTTAATATGACAATTTAAACTAATAAATCAGAAAATAAATCAGGAAAAACTTCTCTGTTTCATGAGCTTCAAGGAGCTACGTCTGCACAGGCTAACCTCGCACCCAGACTCCTTTCTCCAGAACTTATTTCTGGAGAAACCTATGGAATAGTGAAGCCCTCTGTGTATCTGTTGGCCTTTGTCTAGTTTTGTCCAATGTTTCTGTAGAAGGCTCTCTGGTTTTCATTAAATATCCAGTTGTCTGTTTGTCTACGTGCAGTCTTCCTATATCGGCAAAATCTCTTGCTGGGTATCAGAATGTTCTGCTTGAAGATGTCAAGGTATTCTTTGACCAGCGGTCTTGTGTTTGCCATGGATAGCGTCTTTCTTGAGGATGGGTTTCACATTTCTGATCAGCTTCATACTTCTGCTATCCATCTGTGGTGGGTCTGCTAGCCTATCTTCGCTTTTAGTTCTTCTATCTTCTGCTGTAGCCTTCTTTGCTTGGTTGGTTGCCCCTTGTCTTCACATTTCATTTTTTTTTCATTTCTGGTTTCTCTTCTGTTCATTCTTGTATCAGCACAGTAAATATAGCTGTGTCGATGTATCTAGTGCTATTTCATTGCTGAGGTAATCCATCATCTTTTGCCAAATGAGTGGTCTGGGACTTGCTACACATTTCTATTGGATCTCTGTTTCAGTGTGGCATGGGTCTTTGTGGAGTCAGTCCCTCGAATTCTGCTAGAGCCTTCTTCCACTCCTCTTATATTCTGAATATCGCAACCTCGTTTCTTTCCACTTTGGCTGCACTAGATTGTACTTCTTGTATTTGCTGTTCCACCTTTAGTTCTAGTTTGTTTGTATCTATATTCCATTTTCTTCGTAATTTGGTCACTTATATCCTGCTTGATTTTTTCCAAGATCGCAGGAGCTATAAGGTTCTACATGATGATGGTCCATCCCTGGTCTGCTATTCACTGTTCAGTAACCTAAACAGTCAGGAACCTTTCCAACCACCAACCACTTTGTGTGTAGTTTCATCCTGTACATTGTCATATCAGTCTCTAGCTTGGTTACTTCGTAGTATGCTTGCATGATGAACATACTCATTTCGATGCTCCACTTCACATGTTAGCTCATTCTTCCTTCCTGGGTGCTCACTGGCAAAAGTTATGCAGGAAGCATTTCCAGCTGGTTGGACTGAGTGGTCTTGCCCTCAAGTAGTAGCCATATAGGAGACAGCACCACTTGCTCCGTGGGAAATTCTCTGACTTTTCAAACCAACCTTTCTGCCAAAGGCCTGAATATGAGTGACTTTATCATGCACCACACTCAATGCAGTATGTTCAATATTTCTATTTCTCATCTTCATCCAGCTATGGATGAAGCCTGTTTAGCTTTGGTTTTTTCATGCAGTGGGGTCATAGTCATTGGGAGTAACACTAGATGGAACCACTCTCTGCATAGCCCATACTTCGACCTTAGGGAAAGTAGGTCCGATGAAGCAACTTTCGCAATTTTTTTTCCCTCCACGCGAAATTTTTTTCTCCCTTCACTGCAGGATTCAAACTCAAGTCCATGACATTGGTGGTCTAGCATAGCAACCACTGGGCTAATCACACCTTATTGTTATTATCTTAGAAGTACGATTGTTTATAAGCAAAAAGGTCTGTGTGCTCTGGATTCATATTAATAATAATAAATTATTGTGCCACAGAGCAAAAACAGAAAGAAAATGACAGGTTGCAGTAAAAAAATGTTTGATGTTACTTAAAAATACGTTGATGTTCACACAAACAAAAAACAAAGCACAAGTAAAAATAATACAGGAAAGTAATACTGCAACCTGTCATTTTCTTTCCGTTTTTGCTCTGTGGTGCAATAATTTATTATTATTAAGATTATTTATTTTCTACCCTATTTTTCATGGAATCAAGCAATTTTTGCTCTTTTTTTCTCCGCTCCTTTTTTTATTTTACTCTTTTTTTTTTTTTTTTTTTTTTACTTATGGGTTTACAAATTTTAAAATCCTTAAAACTGAGCCCTATCCTGAAAAGAATTAAACAGTTAAATGATATCATTTATGAATGAGCTTGATACTGTCCTTGAAAGACCCAAAACAAACCTCCAGTATAATAAATCCTACAGTAAAAACAACTGACAAACTTATCATTAGCTTATACAGATACCTTCCAAAAACTGCTACACTGGGCTCCCCAGCCTAAGCAAGACCTCATCCCCATTCCCCTCTCAGTGGTAATATAATCACTAACTCCATTTCATTGACAGGTTCACCAAAATCAGACATTCAACAACTTGTTGTTAACCTTTTGTGGTTAGGTTAGTCTAACCTAACATAACTTTTCATGATTGTCAAAAACTGGAATATCACAAAGACAAATGGGATAAACTTAAGCTAGCAATTCTTTTCTGTTCATCCAACATTTCTTCCCATTCTGCTCATCCCTAATCACTGAGCAAATCCACAATAACTCTTCTCCTCCTCCTCCTCCTCCCAGTGCTGTAACAACACACAGCCTTATTTATTACCAAGAAACCTTATGGGTTTTAAAAAAGCCTCAATTGCCTTGAAGAGATGATTATATTTGTACGGCACAAAAGATAACCATGCCACACAAATATACTAAAAGCATTCAAGTGAGCTCTGTCATGATTCTTGTGTAACAAACAAACATATAATAAAGATAACATTTGGTTATACAATGAAGTCTTCATCTTCTGCATGGTATTTAATCAGCAAACTATCACATTAGCTTGGGCTCTGGTGCAAGGTAACCGTTTTATTTTTCTATTGCCTTTTAGCTCACTTCCCAAAGCTCAGAGCCGTAGTTTAGCACCACCACCAGCACTGCTGGATAATATGCATAATATGCCATTGGATTTATCCATAAGTTCACAAAAGCTAAAATACTGCTTTGGGCCAAATAGTTGATATTTTAATCTGTTATAGACTGTTGGCATTTTCCATAGCATTTTGATGGTTGATCAGTTTAAATTCAAAGCAAGTGTCATTTTGAAAGGTTGTTGTTTTGAAGTGTTTAAATTTTTACATTTTAATTTGAATTTTTGCATTTTAATTTGAATTTTACATTTTAGTATTTTTAGGTATTGGTGTTTTGACCCCCTGGGGATTTCACCATATCAGTATTTGTGATAGCTCTTTGAGAATATGTAATTATTTACCACTTAAGTAATACCATTCTATATGAAATCACCAAAAGCTCCTACAAGTAAAAATTTAAGTTAATTTATGACCAAGAACCTCTAAAAACCAATACAAGCCTACAGTTCTATTATGTTTTTCAAGAAGACTGCTTTTAATACTTTAGGCAACTTACTCTATAAGGGTGGTGATGTTTTTTGTGACATTAAGTCAAGTGCTGCCTTTAATAGCCATGTAAATTAGCAAATACCTAACATAGGCTTAAAATATTAACTTTACAAAAACTCATTCATTGCACATGTCATGTAAAGTCTCTTTCCATACACAACTGTGAGCAAACTGGATTTGTTACTTAGTGCATTGATCTCGCATTGATCTCGCACTGTGGAAGCACTTAGCTACAAGGTGCCTAGGCATTGCATTGTTCTAAGTAAAAAGCACTGCTTCAATAACAAAGTATATTGCTTTTTATTTAAAGCGTATGCCATACCCAGACCTGGGTTTTGATCCTTTTTTGGATCCCGTTGTTGTTATTTGGTTTTTAGGAGCATTAGCAACTAAGGCCATATTACTCCAGGGATATGCGGTGGTCATTCCCTGACCTTTCCGCATCCTCCGTATTTGGTGGTCACAGGCTCGAACCCCAGTCTAATCAAGAAGCGCGTGCTACGCCCTGCTGCTCCTGCCCACCTGGCTACGGAGGTGCCTTGGGATCTCGTGAGTGGGCAGGTAGATACCGTGAAGACATGAACAACTTAGTGAATAAAAATATCCACAATGTGCAAAATGAGAGATGGTGCAGTAAGTGAAGTAAACACAGATAAGTTCAGGGCAAAAGCCTCAAGCTATGAAAGCCATAAAATGTATACACCAACTTTTTTTTTGTAACTTTCATAGCTTGAGGCTTTTGCATCAAACTTCACTATGTCTACTTTACTCAAACTATAATGATTGTGAGAATTATTTTCAACAATCTAGGCTCTAACTGTCTTCACACTATTATGCCATCAATATGATGGAAGACAGACAGGACATGACCAGTACACTTTACTGTCTTCCATTATGATACATTCCAGACAAGACAGATAGGACAGCACTTATCTTTAATAGTCCATAGAAAATACTTAAATTATGAAATACAGAATATCTGAAGGTTAGTGCAAATGCATCATTTTAACATAGCTATCTACCAAAAGTAGTTAAATTAATTAATTAAATTGCCATCATTTTGGTTATATCTCATATTGTGACTGCCTTCACAATGAGTTGCCATGGTATTGTACTACCTCAAATAAATAACACTTCACCAGTGGAGAAGACTACTGTTATTTGAATACCACCACCCATGGGTGGTGGTATCCGCTGAGAATAAATAACAGCAGTCTTCTCCACTGCTGAAGTGTTATTTATTCGAGGTAGTACAATACCATGGCAATTCGTTGTGAAGGCAGTCACAATATGAGATATAACCAAAATGATGCCAATTTAATTAATTAATTTAACTACTTTGGTAAATAGCTATGTTAAAATGATGCATTTTGCACTAACCTACATATTAGTCATTCTACCTCGTACCTTTAAAGTACCTTAAATACTTTATAGTGAAATACAGAATTAAACAGACTGATGCTTTTCTAATACAGATTCATTGGTTAGTTAATCGACAGTTTAATTGACACATCAGCAACAATGGCCATCGAATGTAGGCATCAGTCTATCAAAAACTAACATGCTTCTACAGATAAATGTGAAAGGCTTAAAAGAAAATCAGCAGTGATAATCTTTAAATATTATTTAAGTAACTGAATTATAGATTATATATTATGCTTACCAAGAAAGTATAGTTCCTTGTTTAGCATATGAAAATTGGAATGTGTAAGACTCAATTACGTTCTGAAAGACAGTGAGACACAGAAAATTAGAAACTCACAAGTTACATAAACAACAGATTGTGTAATTACATCATTTAGTTACACCAACAAGTTAGTGTAATTATATCATTTCTGCATGCAGCCAACTATTAAATAGTTGAAAAAATTGGCATCGTTTAAGTATATATCATATTGTGAATACGTTCATAACGAGTTACTATGATATTGCACTACCTCGAATAAGTAACATTTCACTAGGAAAATATTATTGTTATTTATTCTCAGTGGATACCACCATCCATATGGCAAAGTTTGGAGCTTATTGGCTCCTCATCGGTGGGTGGGCAGGTACCCTGATGTTGCAATGACAACCCAGTTGCAAAGTATAACTACACAATATGAGAGATGCCTGATGGTGTAAAGTAATTTAAATTACAACACAAATTTAGGGCTGTAGCTACAAAGAATAAATAACAATAGTCTTCTCCTATGGTGAAGCATTACTTATTTGAGGTAGTGCAATATCATGGTAACTCGCTGTGAAGGTATTCACAATATGAGATATACTTAAATGATGACAATTTTTTCAACTACTTAGTAGTTGGCTGCATGCAGAAATGATGTAATTACACTAACTTGTATGTAACTTAATTATTTAATGATTAAATTAAAACTTAATTAATAATTAAGTTTTAATTATTAATTTATTTTTAAATGTAACAACCTAAGTGATAAAATAATTAATCAGATCACATATGACTATTAGTCATCTCAGTAACAAACCTATAAACTGCATTTTAAGTGACAAATGCAATATGTTCATTAACTTAATATGATAAAATCACCAATATTAGGTGAAGAAATTAGTAATGCAAATCAATAGTAAAGGCTACTGCTATAAAAACTGACCACTATAAAAAAACATTAACAAAACTCAAACTCTAAAAAATGCACACCAATATGGTCGATGAGGCTCATCACAAACATTCTTCCAGGTTGACAGCTAGGACTTGCTACCAAAAAAGCTGATGGAACTGATATTCAAGTTCCACTTCTGAGTCAAGTGGGCTGAATTTGAGTGAAGTCCAGTTGTTCTGCAACAAAAAAAAAAAAAAGCATGTGTGCCAAGCACGCATGGTAGATGGATTTATGTGAAACATCCTTCGCATTTCTTTTAGGTATTTTGATTTGTATATATTGATTATGAAATAAAAGCACTTTTGTATTATAAATATTTTATTCATCATTCACAAATTTCCATAATTTCAGTTGGAAGACAAGATACAATGGGTTTATGATAACTAAAGTAAGAGATGTATAATATTTAAATATCTCTGGAAAACAGCGTTTATTGAGGTACCCAAATTTGTAGTTGAAATCGAGGGATTAGTGTTTAGAGGTAGATCGAACATTTCTTGTAGGAAAGTACTTAAGTTGGTTTAGTTTCTTCCAATCTGAAGTTAATGTTGAAATTGCCGCTCGTAATCATGGGGATTTTATGTAAATCTTTCTTTAACAGAACTGCACCTTGAATTGAGTACAGCAGCAAAACAAAATGAATGTAGTCAATTATATCCTGTATGTCACTGTTTGGAGAAATATAGACAACTGTTGTAAGTATCACTTGGCTGTTGGGTAACAAGCACTCTGCTATACATATATCGCCAATGGGCTGAACACTGACTGTTGAACCAGTCGTTTGTCGATAGATGATAGCTAAGTATGGTGTAACAATGTTACCTCATCCATCTTATGATATATTGCAATTCCAGCTGTCCATTTGGTTTCACGCTTGAACTGAATCACACAATCGAAGTTCAGAATGCGGACACTCTCATTATTGTCTCCAATCTTCTTGAAGTATATCGCACAAGTTCTGTACTGCATCTTCGTTCATTGGCATTGCCTTCTGCATGAAGTCCATGTTGCTTGTGTCATCCTAACATCACGCCCGTTATTCTGTAACTTGTACAATAGCTGAAGCAAGCGCGGCCAACCGATTTCATTGGCACTCAGAGTCAACAACACTGTAGGTTTACCGAGCTATCTAATCATAGCGAATAGACTGCGCTTACAGTGACCCCAGTAGTAGGTTGAGTTTGGAATTGTCCTTAGGAAGGCCAAATTGGTTTCGATGCAGCTGTTAAGTATTTTTTGGATTGAACTTGCTTGTGGATCACGTTATTATTTTTATCTATGTATTTGAAAGCCACAGCCAAAGAGTCTCTCGTTCTCAATCTCATTATCTTCATTACTTCATAAAAGAAATGATAAGGAGTAACATCGCACTGGTCAGATCATTTGAGCATGCTCATTGCCATCGTGAATGGAGTCACACGTAAACTCTCTCTGAATGTTCTGAATTGTCCAAGATAAATGCTGGGAAAGGACAGTTCCTCTGCATGCTCATCAAACAGTAAGCTCTACAGTACATTAGTTTCTCCAGGGGTGATTCTAAGATATTTATCATTGCTCCACAACAATGTTTGCTTTTGGGCAATGAAACTTTCCTCAATCGGAACCGCTTTGCTTATGTCTTCTTTAGCCAAATTAATTTCCATGTGACTGTCATCAAAGAATGACTGCTCTATTGGGATTTGATACAATCGATAGAGAAGCACAAACAGTAAGCTCTACGGTATGTTAGTTTCTCCTGGGATGATTCTAAGATATTTACCATTGCTCCACAACAACGTTTGCTGTTGGACGATGAGGCTTTCCTCGATCAGAAATGATTTGCTTATGTCTTCTTTAGCCAAATTAATTTCCATGTGACTGTCATCAAAGAATGACTGATCTATTGGCATTTAATACAATAGATAGAGAGGTATGTTGACCAAATACTGAAGCCACGGTTTAACCACTTGCTTGCTTACTAACTTGATCAAGTAGCTGGACTTGTGTATTTTCCTGCACTTTATATGCATGTTTATACAATGATCACTGTCAATCTCCCTTGGCAAGCAACGGACTATTGTGTTGACTGAAACAGGCACATTGATCACTTGATCCAGAATGTCATATTGTCCATATGTGTGTCTCAAGTGCCTTATCTGCAAAAAAGGTAAGTGAGGAGAAATGAGCCTCTCTGTCACTAAATTCAACTTTGGTAATGCAATGGAATTTATGGGTAGACAGAGCCATTTGACTTAGATAGTGCTGGAATGGTGTTATTCTCAAGTGATTCTCTACAGCTATTACACACAAGAACCCTGTCGACATCAACATCATGAAATGAAGTGCATATCAATGGTGTATCCTTAGCAGCTGGTTTCTTTATGTTATTTTCGAACCATAGATGACTGCAAATGAAGCTTACAGAGCAGAAATCATTTTTTATAAATCTCCTTTCAAACTCTCAATGCACTTTTGTATGTAAATAGCAATCAGCATAAGGAAAAAGGAGCTTGATCATTTAAACTGAAGAAATTGAAGAAATATTCCATTGTACACAATTAATACTCATTTGGGTACACCATTGTTAGATGAATCAGTGACACTGCTGGTTAAAGGCACTGCTAACTCCAATGCTTTATTTTCTGTTTGTCTTTTAAGCAATCACAATAGTCTTTTTCATTCTTGCACACTCATTACTACCTTCATTTTTATTTTCTTAGGTCTTGTCACTTTCATTCTTCCTTGATACTCTCAAAAATACTCTGCACTTGACTTCGGCATCATTGAACACCTTTTCCAAAATTACAGATGTGAAATCTTTTATAGCAGCTCCTAACAATGGAATATAATGAATATGCAAAATGAAAAAGGAAACTTTTGACAAATATTTGTATTGTTACAGTCATATGACAAATACTTGTATTGTTGCAATCATACTATTCAACAAATGGCAACAATCAAATGAGTAATTAGGCTATTGCTGGGATTTTGCTAACTCTTTCAAGACAAGGATGTTTTCACATAAAATAAAACATTTTCGTGTGTACGAGGTATCTACGTGGTTTTTTTTTGTTTATTGTTTTTTATGCAGTTTGACGAAATTCAAATGAATGGCATTTAAATTTTGCAAATCAGTCCACTAGAACTCGAGAAATTGTACTGGTCACGAAACATGTGCTACGCACTCTAATCACATTACTAGTAAGTGCTTGGCACAGACTAGTGGTAGGAGCATGGGAAGCACCTCTGGCAGAAGCCACAGACGACAAAACTTCCGTGACGCGTTTTTCGTGACCAATCAGATTTACTCAGTTTTAGGTTCCCCAAGGATGTTTTGCATCCAATATTCTCTGTTCTACCTTCATGATGATGAGACCATTAGTAACCTTGGTTATATAACCTCTGTGTGACATCTCATACACAATACTAAAGTTATCTGTAGTATTGTCTTTCACCACCCAGCTGTGAACCAACTTAAGAAGGGGCCAAGATGTGGCATCCACATCACACAAAGAAATGGAAAAAAATGCAACCAGATTTGGCAGATATGCTCTTTTAGAAATAGCATATGATGCAAGAAAGCAAGCTTAAACAGCATCAGACAAAAAGAAAAAAATAATTCTCATTTCACCCATCCACTCGATCCAAATGTTTGTCTAGTTCTGGATTGAATATATTTAAGCTATCAACTTATACAATGACAGATGGAAGTTTGTTCCAGCAATCAACCACCCACAGGCTAAAGGCAAACTTCTGCACACCTAACAGGAGAGATTGCTTCTACAGGGATGGGATACACTTAAATAGAAAGGGTGCAAGAATATTTGCTGATGCTATCGAGGCAGTGTTCGGTGGGTCAGAAAACTGCTAGCTTGGGGGGAGACAAAGACCAATAGATTGACAGTAGCCACTGGCAGAGGTGAAAGAGATTCTTGCACTGCTTCTATTAGAATGAGCAGAAGCCTGGAAAACAAGATGCATGGTATTTCAGAGACTGCTGGGAGCCATTGCGGTACAAGTAAACACATGGGTTGTGTTAGGGTAGCTAAGAATAGAAACAGATGCAGGTATACTTGCGTGTACACCAATGCTAGGAATTTAGTAAATAAATTTGATGAATTTGAGGTATTGCTCAAAACATCAAAGGCAGATATTGTTGGGATATCAGAGACATGGTGTCACACAGATATAAGGGATGCAGAACTGCAATTTGGGGAGTACAACGTCTACAGAAAGGATAGACAGATTAGGAAGGGGGGAGGGGTTATGCTATTAGTTAAGAAACCCATAAAAACCAAGGAAGTGAAGCCAGTCGACATCACCGGACAGTGCAGTGTTGAGTCAGTTTGGTGTGACATAAGCATTGGGAGATCAAAATTGAGAGTAGGAGTGTGCTATAGGCCTAATGACTCTGATGAGTACAATAAGGAACTGTACAGGGAAATAGAGTGGGCCAGTAAATCAGAGAGTCTTATAATGGGAGATTTTAATTTCCCAGATATTGACTGGAATTTGGGGGCTGGTTACTCACACACTAGCAGGGCTTTTGTGGATTTATTGGATGATTGTTTTCTACATCAGCATGTTCGGGAGGCAACTAGAGGGAGTAATACTCTTGATTTGAGTATCAGCAGTGATTCTTCATGCATTAAGAATCTGCAGATAAACGAACCACTAGGTGGCAGTGATCACAGTGTGCTGAAGTGGGATTTACTCAAAGAGGTAACTACCATTAGGGGTAAAGGGAAGGGTTATTGCTTCCGTAAAGGCGACTACGATGGACTGAGACAGTATTTAAATTCTATACAGTGGGACCAACTGATGATGTTACCAACAGCAAATTCAAAATGGGAAGCATTCAAAGAACTTATCTTGGAAGCTACTAGGCTTTACATACCAACTAAGAAATATTAGCATTAGCATTAGTAGAGACATTTGATGCAAGAAAGCAAGCTTATGCAGCATCAGCCAAAAAAATTAAAGTAAAACAAATAAATAAAAAATAACCACTTCCACTTCACCCCTCTGTTCGTTCGAAATACCTGTCCAGCCGAGCCTTAAACTTATTTAGGCTATCAACTTCCACGACAAGGGATGGAAGTCTGTTCCACCTACCAACCACCCGCTGGCTAAAGGCAAATTTCCGCGCATCTATCCTACATCTGTCTTTCCTCAATTTGAATTTATGCCCTCTCAGGTGATTATTCTGAGCAAGAGGAAGAATCCCATCAGCATTGAGCATGCTCAAACCATTCAAGGCTTTGTACACCTCTCTATCAGATCACCTCGCTGCTGCCTAGTCTCCAGACACTAATTCGCAAAACTTAAGCCTTTCTTCGTAAGAGCAACCCTTTGTTCCATTCACTAATCTTGTTGCCCTTCTCTGTACTCGTTCTAGCAGCTCTACATCCTTCTTGAAATGAGGTCTCCAGGCCTGTATACAGTACTCTAGGTGTGGCCTGACCATTGCCTTATACAAGGGAATAATCACCTCCTTATCCCTGCTAGAAAAATTCCTATATATCATTGACAAAACACCATGAGCTACTCTTGCAGCCCGTCTGCACTGCTCAGAGAACTTCATATCTGCCTGCACAACCACCCCCAGGTCCCTTTCATTCTCTACCACTGTCAGTGTAGTACCAAAGAGTTGATACGTTGCTCTGGGGTTGCTGTTTCCCGCATGTAGTACTTTACATTTGTCAATGTTAAACTTCATTTGCCACCTCTCAGCCCATCTGCTCAACCTTTCCAGATCCTGTTGCAGCAGCATAGTGTCAGTAGTGTCCTTGACAACCCTGCCAACCTTCGTATCGTCTGCAAACTTGGACATTAAGCTTGATATACCATCATCAATATCATTTATAAATACAGAAAACAATAAAGGACCCAATACTGAACCCTGAGGGACTCCACTAATAACATTAGTCCACGATGAGCAGTGTCCATTGATTACCACTCTCTGTCTTCTCCCCCTCAACCACCCCTTTATCCATAGCAGCAATTTGCCTCCATTGTCACACTGCTCCAATTTGTGTAGCAGTCTTCCATGTGCAACAGTATCAAAAGCCTTTCTAAGAGCCAAGTATATAATATCAAAGTTATTCCCTGCATCCAGTTCTTTTGTGACTGCATCATAGTATCCAATCAAGTTGGTCAGGCAAGACTTCCCCTTAACAAAACCATGCTGTGTCTGAGCTATAACTGAAGTCTTGTCTAGATGATCCTGCAGTGCTTCTTTAACCAGTGCCTCCATTAATTTTCCGGGAACAGAAGTTAAACTCACAGGTCTATAATTACTTGTGTCAGCCTTTGATCCTCCTTTGTGAATTGGGGTCACATTTGCACATCTCCGGTCCATGGGTACCTCCCCTGAATCCAAGGAAGCTCTCATAATTATGGCTAAGGGTTTGCTTACTTCCATTGCTGCCTCCTTTAATATAACTGGATAGATTCCATCCACCCCAGGTGCCTTTCTTGTGTTTATCTTCAACAATTTCTCCTCCACTTAACTCTCAGTTATTACAAGATTCTCTAGCTTACTGCCAGAGTTGAATACACCTCTGGCATTCCCCTCGCTGAATAACTCCTCATGTGTGAATGTCGATGCAAAATATTCATTTAGTTTGTTAGCTACCTGAGCAGGATCATCAACAGTTGACCCATCGATATCAAGTGGACCAATCTGATTCATCCCCTTCCTTCTACAGTTTACATAAGTAAAGAACTCTTTGCTGTTTTTCTTCGCATCCTTTGCCAAGGATTTCTCATAATCTGCCTTTGCCTGCCTAACCTCCTTTGTAACTAACTTGGTTACAGACCAACTTGTATCTATCATAGGCTTCTGTGTCATGTGTTAATTTGTATGTATCCCATGCATTTTTCTTCTCTGCCATATGCCTCATTAGTTCATCTGACATCCATTTAGGCCTAAACCTTGAACAATATTTCTTAGTTGGTATGTAAAGCCTAGTAGCTTCCAAGATAAGTTCTTTGAATGCTTCCCATTTTGAATTTGCTGTTGGTAACATCATCAGTTGATCCCACTGTATAGAATTTAAATACTTTCTCAGTCCACCGTAGTCGCCTTTACGAAAGCAATAGGAAGTATAGGAACTCCCCGACTTACGTAACACTAGACTTATGGAAATTTTACTTTACGTAAGTTTTTGCCAGCTAGTGCAAACTTAAAAATGCCTCTAGTATTTTCCTAAAGCACGTTTCTGGAGGTCACACCAAAAAAACAATAAAAGCAATTAGCACTTTTCGGTTAGTGCATCTAATTATAAACAGGTAGTAAACTCCATGTTATTGCATTTGTGATAATCCCGATAACTGCAATTGTGTGGGTTTTTATGCTATTATGGTGAAATATGTTCCCCTTTACCGAAATCTTCAATCTTATAAAAAACAAATTTTCAGAAACTCCTCTTCATTCCTATTTAAGTATTACAGTGAAGGGAAAGCAACCACAGACAAGTACAAGTGGTGGTAGTGCCAGGAAACTAAAAAAAATTGATTTAGAAATGAAGATGAAAATGATTAAGAAGTACGAAACAGGATAAAGTTTGTCATCTTTCAATCCAGTGCCTTTGTTATAGATAAAAAACTTATCCCGCCAGTTCTATCACCAGTTTCGCTAAAGTGTTGATAAAGGTGTTTTGCCTTTTCACGAATGATGAGTGAACTTAAGGGAATTTTATTTTGAGTTCGGTCTTCTATCCACAGATTTAAAGCCTTTTCCATTTTTCTAATTTAACATCACGAGTTACAGAGCAAATTTTTGATGCAATTAGCACGTTTTCACGGACACAACAGCAGATTTTTTCTTCCGATTTCTTGATTGATTGTACTGTTGACTTATTGATTTTATGTTTTTGCCAGTGACAAGACACTTTCACTATCAGAAATTTTGTCTAATAACTGAATTTTACTCGCTAATGTCATCACCTTCTTTAATCTTTTCACAATTCCCTTGTTATTCGTAGCCATATTTTTGTAGGGATTAGAAAAGAATTTGTCCACAATAAAGTCACTTTCTACCATTAATACACTCGAAAAAGTCTGCTTACACTAACACACTGCAAATTTTTCACTTTTGTAAGCATATAAATTGCTAAATTTATTCAACTTATAGGCATATAAATTAAAAGCAAACAACGAAACCTTCCATGACAAGCGCATAGCACATACTTAACAAGGATTAGTGAGAAACAACTACGCTCGCAATTTTGTCACCCCTCTACCCCCCACCCACTGAATGCTGTTTTGACCGGGAAAGATGATTTTAGCCACGTCCATGTTTTTTATGGCAGAAAATGTTCACAGCGATTTAAAATTCACATTTTTTTTAGGTTTCATTTTATATTAAATCAGAGACCGCAAATACGCGAAAACAGATACCGCAAATAGCGGGGATTTACTGTAGTTGTTTAAATGGCGCAGGGAAGAAAATATGCCCACTGCACGTAAAAGGCTTCAAACGATTTGAAAAAGACCAATCATATGAAGAGGTTACAGATAAGACTGTAAAGGTTGCAGAGCTACTTCAGTTAGACACTGATGCCAAAGACGTGGAAGAGTTAATAGAGGAAGAAGAGAAGGAATTATCTAACGAATGATTCATTGACTTGCAGGCAGTGATAGTGAAAGAAGGAAATGCTGACGAAGCTCAGGATGGACCA
The DNA here is from genome assembly GCF_048544385.1 of Mastigoproctus giganteus. Classification (NCBI taxonomy): domain Eukaryota; kingdom Metazoa; phylum Arthropoda; class Arachnida; order Uropygi; family Thelyphonidae; genus Mastigoproctus; species Mastigoproctus giganteus. The sequence continues at coordinate 110,196,040 of NC_143586.1, read as the reverse complement.
AATTATGAGCCGAGACACTTCATCAGCAGAGAGATGGCAATGGCGAGGTTTGAGAAGATGGATGCTGACAGTGAATGATATGCTTGCCAGCTACAAAGAAATCTACGATAAAAAAAAAACAGCCACCGTCCAGTCATCCATTATAATATGGTCTTTCGTAAGGTTGAGCGGCTGACCCCTTCTAAATCTCCACAGCCCTCAACCTCTGCAGCGGCGTACTTATCAGTCGATTCTGGCAATGATGCTCGAGAGGTAAAACTTACTGACATTATGCCTGTCTCCTCTCTTTTTTTTTTATTTTATAATTTTGAAATTTTTTTAAATTGCACGCTTTTGTAATTTTTCCAGCACGAGATAAAAAATTGAATAAATACAATAAATAATTTTATTCACATGTTTGTCGAAAATTTTTTTTCTGATTCAATCAATTCAGTGAGCATAGTGCTGCACAAGCATGGGAGAAATTCCCTGACTTACATAGTGTTCCGTGGAACGCAACCCTTACGTAAGCCGGGGAGTTCCTGTATTTTTTAGCTTTTTGAATGTAACCCCCCTTTCTGTTCTGGCTCTTAGTCCCGTATAACACGGTTTTGCACTACCATGTTATACGAGGGTTACCTGAATATAAGTAAATTTTAAATATTACTGGATGACCTGAGCAGATAGTTGATAGACAATAGGTTGACATCACTAACCAACTTATTTCTGATCAAATTTCAGTGATTTTTTAATGATGAAAACTGCAGGTTGCCATCATTAAAGAATAAGAGAGAAAACTATTATTCCACATTATTTTTGGATTAAGATATATGAGTGGCAACAACCCATTATACTGCCCTGCTGCTCATTGAAAAATAATTACTTTTGATATATTTCAACTTTCAGTCTTTTAACAGTGAAACACTTATTAAATCTGCAGCTAGAACAATTACTGTGTTGCTTGTACAGAATACATTCTAGGCAATAACCAAGAAATATACATATGCTTGCAATTTACAAGCACTTGTAAACCCCCATTTAGTTGCAAATTTCTCACATTCTCCCCCCACCAAGTATAAACATTTCATTATTTTAAAAGCTACTGACTGATCAATAATCAATGGTGTGCAGGATACTTAAAAACCTCTCTGATATAGGAGCCACTCTGAGACAGCCTTGTAGATGTACTGAGGTGCCTGCTAACCATGGTAGCTAATGAAATGTAGTGCACATTTCAGTAGAATACACTTAAGAAACAAACTATAAATAAAACGCAATGCATACATAGTTATTGATATTGACATACCTGTGGTTGGAAGCCTGTCTACTTCATTTTTTTTTTTTTTTTTTTAAATTCTGGAAACAGCACTTCTCAATTTTTGGCAATTCTTCATTGCCTTACTAAATGCACAATATTGGAACTGCACCAGACAGCCCAAATAAGTTTGTAAACATTTGTTTATGCAGTGGTGTGCATATTAATGATATACTGTGCCATCTGCTCCATGGCCATCACAAGTCTAAGCAGTATTACTGTAATGAGCTCGATCTTCAGTTTGCCTGCCCATGAAATAGGCTACACCTCCTCCATTCATTTTACTCAACCCCTTCAGTGCTTTATAGAATAGATTTCCCCTTGGAGGTTATAAATCATTGCCACTCATTTGCCCATTCTCCAAATATGGTCCCTTTGAATTACTACCAAAATAACTGGAAAAAAAAAAAAAAAAAAAAAACCTGAAATGTTGACCCTCTGGGTCAAATAATGATGTTATTCATGCAGTTGAAGAAGGGTTAGAGGACCAAGACAATGGGTTTTATGTAAAGGGGTCTAGAAAATATGAGAGAACATTACACGAAATGCATTGCTCATAGAGGTGAACACAGAATTGATAAAAGTTGATTCCTTTCCAGACCTATTTCATTCTTTCTATGGTAGGTCAGAAACATTTTAAAACACCCTTCTTGTATATGGTCATATTTACTTACATAGCATCTATATCATATACTTGACATGATAAAATACTGAAAAAATTCGATCAGTTCAGGCCAGCAAAATTTGCTCTCCAATATTTAGAATATTAGCCCAAAGCTTAACTTCCTATGCATTTTAACAGGCATGTGCAATTCCCAGGCCATGGGACAAATTCGAATAAACAGCAAGTTTTTTTTTTAAATGCTGATGTAAAAGAAATAAATCTTATGGTCTTAATTGGCACATGTTCTTGTACTTCTAGGTTAAATAAAATTCACAACTCTTTGTTCAAGGTTTAGGCCAAAATGGATGTCAGATGAACTAATGAGGCATATGGCAGAGAAGAAAAATGTATGGGATACTTACAAATTAACACATGACACAGAAGCCTATGATAGATACAAGTTGATATGCAACCAAGTTACAAAAGAGGTTAGGCAGGCAAAGGTAGATTACGAGAAATCCTTGGCAAGGGATGCAAAGAAAAACAGCAAAGAGATCTTTACTTATGTTAACTCTAGAAGGAAGGGGATGAATCAGATTGGTCCACTTGATATTGATGGGTCAACTGTTGATGATCCTGCTCAGGTAGCTAACAAACTAAATGAATATTTTGCATCGACATTCACACATGAGGAGTTATTCAGCAAGGGGAATGCCAGAGGTGTATTCAACTCTAGCAGTAAGCTACAGAATCTTGAAATAACTGGGGGTAAAGTGGAGGAGAAACTGTTGAAGATAAACACAAGAAAGGCACCCGGGGTGGATGGGATCTATCCAGTTATATTAAAGGAGGCAGCAAAGGAAGTAAGCAAACCCTTAGCCATAATTATGAGAGCTTCCTTGGACTCAGGGGAGGTACCCATAGACTGTAAATGTGCAAATGTGACCCCAATATACAAAGGAGGATCAAAGGCTGGCACAAGTAATTATAGACCTGTGAGCTTAACTTCTGTTCCAGGAAAATTAATGGAGGCACTGGTTAAAGAAGCACTGCAGGATCATTTAGACAAGACTTCAGTTATAGCTCAGACACAGCATGGTTTTGTTAAGGGAAAGTCTTGCCTGACCAACTTGATTGGATATTATGATGCAGTCAGAAAAGAACTGGATGCAGTCACAAAAGAACTGGATGCAGGGAATAACTTTGATATTATATACTTGGATCTTAGAAAGGCTTTTGATACTGTTGCACATGGAAGACTGCTACACAAATTGGAGCAGTGTGACATTGGAGGCAAATTGCTGCTATGGATAAAGGGGTGGTTGAGGGGGAGAAGACAGAGAGTGGTAATCAATGGACACTGCTCATCGTGGACTAATGTTATTAGTGGAGTCCCTCAGGGCTCAGTGTTGGGTCCATTATTGTTTTCTGTATTTATAAATGATATTGATGATGGTATATCAAGCTTAATGTCCAAGTTTGCAGATGATACAAAGGTAGGCAGGGTTGTCAAGGACACTACTGACACTATGCTGCTGCAACAGGATCTGGAGAGGTTGAGCAGATGGGCTGAGAGGTGGCAAATGAAGTTTAACATTGACAAATGTAAAGTACTACACATGGGAAACAGCAACCCCAGAGCAACGTATCAACTCTGTAGTACTACACTGACAGTGGTAGAGAATGAAAGGGACTTGGGGGTGGCTGTGCAGGCAGATATGAAGTTCTCTGAGCAGTGCAGACGGGCTGCAAGAGTAGCTCATGGAGTATTGTCAATGATATACAGGAATTTTTCCAGCAGGGATAAGGAGGTGATTATTCATTGTATAAGGATAAGGAGGTGATTATTCATTGTATAAGGCAATGGTCAGGCCACACCTAGAGTACTGTATACAGGTCTGGAGGCCTCATTTCAAGAAGGATGTAGAGCTGCTGGAACGAGTACAGAGAAGGGCAACAAGATTAGTGAATGGAACAAAGGGGTGCTCTTACGAAGAAAGGCTTAAGTTTTGCAAATTACGGTGTCTGGAGACTAGGCACCAGCGAGGTGATCTGATAGTGGTGTATAAAGCTTTGAATGGTTTAAGCATGCTCAATGCTGACGGGATTCTTCCTCTAGCTCAGAAAAATCACCTGAGAGGGCATAAATTCAAATTGAGGAAAGACAGATGTAGGATAGATGTGCAGAAATTTGCCTTTAGCCAGCGGGTAGTTGGTTGGCGGAACAGACTTCCATCCCTTGTGGTGGAGGTTGATAGCCTAAAAAAGTTTAAGGCTCAGCTGGACAGGTATTTCGAACAAACGGAGGGGTGAAGTGGAAGTGGGTTTTTTTTTTTTTTTGGCTGATGCTGCATAAGCTTGCTTTCTTGCATCAAATGCCTCTACTAATGCTAATGCTAATGCTAACCTACAACTGTCTTTCCTCAATTTGAATTTATGCCATTTCAGGCAATTCTGAGAAAGAGGAAGAACCCAATCAGCATTGAGCATGCTCAAACCATTCAAAGCCTTATGCACCTCAATTAGATCACCTCGCAGGTGCCCAGTCTCAAGACACTGTAATTTACAAAGCTTAAGCCTTTCTTCGTAAGAGCACCCTTTGTTCCATTCACTAATCTTGTTGTCCTTCTCTGTACTCGTTCTAGCAGCTCAGCTCTACATCCTTCTTAAAATGAGGGCTCTAGACAAGCAGTACTCAAGGTGTGGCCTGACCATTGCCTTATACAATGGGATATATAACCTCCTTATCCCTGCTAAAAAAATTCCTGTATATCATTGACATGACACCATGAGCTACTCTTGCAGACTGTTTGCACTGCTCAGAAAACTTCATATCTGAGTGCACAATTACCCCGAGGCCCTTTTCATTCTATACCACTGTCAGTGTAGTACCACACAGCTGAAGCATTACTCAGGGGTTACTCCTTCCCATATGCAGTATTTTACATTTGTCAATGTTAAACTTCAGTTGCCACCACTCAACCCAACGCTCAACTTTTCTAGATCCTGTTGCAGCAGTGTACTCTCATTAGTGTCATTAACAACCCTGCCGACCTTTGTATCATATGCAAACATAGACATTAAACCTGATATACCATCATCAATATCATTACTAAATACAGAAAACAACAATGGACCCAATACTGAACCATGAGGGACTCAACTAATAACATTAGTGGAGTCCCCAACTAAGCAAACCCTTAGCCATAATTATGAGAGCATCCTTGGACTCAGGGGAAGTCCCCATGGACTGGAGATGTGCAAATGTATCCCCAATTCACAAAGGGGGATCGAAGGGTGACACGAGTAATTACAGACAAGTTAGTTTAACTTCTGTTCCAGGTCAAATAATGGAGAGACCGGTTAAGGTGCATTTCAGGATCATCTAGACAAGACTGCAGCAATAATTCAAACACAGCATGGGTTTGTTAAGGGAAAGGCTTGTCTGACAAATTTGAGAGAATATTATGATGTGGTTACAAAGGAACTAGATGCAAAAAATAATTTTGATATCATATATTTGGATTTCAGGAAAGCTTTTGACACTGTTGCGCATGGAAGACTATTCTACAAATTGGAGCAGAATGGTATTAAGGGTAAGTTGCTACAATGGATAAAAGGATGGTTGAGTGGGAGAAGACAGAGGGTGGTAATTAACGGGTGCTGCTCTTCGTGGACTAATGTTATTAGTGGAGTCCCACAGGGTTCGGTGTTGGGTCCTCTGTTGTTTTGTATATTTATCAATGATATTGATGAAGGTATATCAGGCTTAGTGTCGAAGTTTGCAGTTGATACAAAGGTTGGCAGGGTTGTTAATGACAGTAATGGCAGTGTGCTACTGCAACAGGATCTAGATAATTTGGGCAGATGGGCTAAGCAGTGCCAAGTGAAGTTTAACCTTGACAAATGCGAAGTAACCCCAGAGAAACGTACCAACTGTGTGGTACTACACTTAAGGTGGTAGAAAATGAAAAAGACCTGGGAGTAATTGTGCAGTCAGATATGAAGTTTTCTGAGCAATGTAGACAGTCTGCCAGGGCAGGTCATGGGGATTTGTCAATGATATATAGGAATTTTGCTAGCAGGGAAATAGATTGTCCCTCTGTATAAGGCAATGGTCAGGCCATGCCTTGAGTATTGTGTCCAGGTTTGGAGGCCTCATTTTAGGAAGGATGTAGATTTGCTTGAGTGTGTACAGAGAAGGGCAACAAGGTGAGGGGAATGAAGGGGAATGAACTTAAGCCTCTCTTACCAAGAGAGGCTTAAGTTCTGCAAATTGCAGTGGCTGAAGACTAGGCACCTGCACAATGATCTGATTGAGGTGTATAAGGCCTTGAATGGGTTGATCACACTGAATTCTGATGGGATCCTTCCACTTGTTCAGATTATGAACCTAAGGGGGCATAAATTCAAATTAAGAAAAGACAGATGTAGAATAGATGTGCGGAAATTTGCCTTTAGCCAGTGGGTGGTTAATTGCTGGAACAAACTTCCATCTGTCGTTGTGGAAGTTGATAGGTTGAATAAATTTAAGGAGGAACTGGACAGGCATTTGGACGGAATGGTGTGATTTTTTTTTTTTTTTGGCTGATGCTGCATAAGCTCATACATTTGCTTTCTTGCATCACATGCCACTACTACTATTTATCATCTGCAAACTAGCATCATATAGCAATTTATCATCTGCAAATGAAGTCGATATGTCTTCAACAATATTGTTAATAAATACTGAAAACAGTAAGGAGACCCACCCAGCATCAAACACTGAGTGACTTCACTAATAGCATTAGTTCAAGAAACTCAACCTATCTTCCGCCAGACAATCTTTCTTTTATCTATAACAGTAACTTTCCCCAATGCTACACTGCTCCAATTTGTACAGAAGTCTTACATGAGACACAGCATCAAAAACTTCAGTGAATGTCAAAATTATTTTTTGTATGCAGTTCCTTTGTTACTGTCATAAATAGCTAATCAGATTGGCCACACAAGTTCTTCCCTTGATGAATCTGTACACTGATTTCTGTACTACTGCATTTCTGTCCAGATGATCCTGTAATACTTCTGACTCCATTATTTTCCCTGAAACAGAAATCAAAATTACAGTTCTTTAATTATTCACTGTTCCCTTTGACCCCACCCCTTTATGAATAGGAAGACATTTGCACATCTCCAATCTATGCAGACCTTCCCTGAATCCAAGAATGTTCACATAATTATGACCAAAGGTTTATTACCTCTCTTGCATCCTCTTTTAATATAATTGGATAGATTCCATCAGCCTCAGGTGCTTTATTTACTTTTGGCTTCAACAGTTTTGTTTACAATTTCTTTTCATTTACCACAAAATCATTTAGTTCCCAATAATTCTGATGGATGTGCTTTGTTGTGGAGCGAATTTATTAAGAGCTTAAATTAAAATCCTTTATAAACACATTCCATAATGCTTTTTTGTTGCAGAGCATATAATTGTCTCTCCAATTAACAGAGACCAAGGAATACTTCAAACTGCTGTAGTTCCCCCCTCCCTCTCCATAGAAATGAAGCTTTCAAGGAGGAAAAAGGGGAACTTTCCTTTGACTACTGAGATTTCTTTGGACACTACCTACTTTATAACATTGCAATCACTACTTCCTACTGGTTCCAGGGTCTGTCATACCTTTACTGTACAGATCCTTGGTAAGAATCAAATCATGGACATTTTAGCCCACTTGGTGTATTACAGGTCCTCAATATCTAGCAATAAGAAGTAAATGAAGATTGTCCATAATGAGGCAATCCCACTTCCTAACCCATTCAACTTGCTTAAACAGATTTCTATCATACATGTGAATAATTCTGCACTGCTCCAATGAGATTTCAGAATATATTTCTTTTTACTAAAAATATAAAAATAAAATATAAATTACTGCAATTAAACATACAATAATTTCTATCATAGTCAAAGGACTATAATAGAAATTGGACTAAAAAACCATCAGAGGTTGGGAAATGGATACATGAATAATTCTTGATATTTTATTGGGAAATGTGGAAGTAGAGAAGGGTCTTCTCTTATTCAAAATAAAGGGCAGAAGGTTGCAGAGAGGAGGGAGAAAGAGAAGACCCTTCTCCTCTTCCCCATTCCCCAATAAAATATCAAGACTTATTCATGTATCCAGTTCCCAACCTCTGAAGGTTTTCAGTCAGATTCTATCTGACTGAAAACCCTTTTTCAGTCTTTAAAGTCATTTTACCTGTAACACACTCACTATCATCTACCTTTATTAGTAGTCATCCCACATCACCATGACTCAACTTCCACCTGGATTTGATCAGGTTCTGTAAATAATCTATTCACTTTCAGGCTTCTGAAAAGAAGCTTATCTTGCCCCTCCATTCCCTTCTATCTCTCTTGTATTCACTAATGATTCTTAATGCTCCTCTACTCCCTTGCATTGTGAAAATGACCATCCACTCAAAAATATAAGAACATAAAAATGCTTCCTTAGTGCAAACATTTTTTCAATAGGTTGTGTTTCTCTGATGCTGTTGCAAAAATTTTAAACAAAATTTAATGTTCACTTGTTGCTCATCCATCTCCGAAACATATCAGAGCTAATACTGACCAAAATAAAACAGTGTAAATAAGTAAACAGGAAAGCTTGCTGTGTGTGGTGTGACGGGAATGAATGTACAAGAACAGAAATAGAGAATAGTTCCTCCTTAAATTATTCAACCTATTAACTTCCATCTGTCGTTGTGGAAGTTGATAGGTTGAATAAATTTGAGGAGGAACTGGATAGGCATTTGGAGGGAATGGTGTGATTTTTTTTTTTTTTGGCTGATGCTGCATAAGCTCATACACATGCTTTCTTGCATCACATGCCACTACTACTACTAATAATAGTCTGCTTCACATGTATATAAAATAAATTCCTTTAATCACTACAATTTTAAAAAAATTAGTCCCAGAATGTTTTAGGGCATATCTTGTATTTCCCACTTGACGAAGATGAGAACTCAATCAAAAACTTTTAGTCACAATGTTCTTCATTGAATTGTTTAATTTCACTCTTTTAACTACTTAATTTAAATTTGAAGAGTATGCAAAGTGGAAATCTTTTAAGCTTTCCACTCTGCATACCCTTCAAATTTAAATGGATTGTTAGGTGTATATATAATAAACTTCTCAAACACATAGGAATCAAATTTCCAATCCAAAGCAAAGCAACCCAAATAATAGCAGAAGTTAATTCAGTATCTTGAACAACAATGTGGAAGATCAAAATGAATCTTCAAGTGAATTACAGAAGAACAGATAACCTGCCTTCAAACAAGTAACCAGCAACTCAACAAACAACAGCGAACTGTCATAATTCATTAAAGCTTAAATCTTACATGCAAATCATATTCACTGCTTAGCATAGTAAACTGTGTATGTATTTATTTGTTTTTTCAATATGTTATCTACTACTGTTCTAACTTATCTGCTCCTAGCCATCTGCTATGAATGGCATGCTTTAAAAGGCAATAAATAATTATTCACTTACTTATTTATTAAAACTGTTTTTTAAATAACTTATTAAGTTCAAAAATGATAATTAAGATAGCAAACACCAATAAACAGTGAAAGAAGAAGAAGGAAAAGAAAAGATTGAGCCATTCTTTCCTATCAAATTTAATTAAAATAGATGTAATGGTCTTGCATGCTTTTCTGATTGTAATTCTTCTGAAACTAAAGGAATTGTTTATAAAAATTGTTGGTATGTTTCAATAAAACAAGCACAACTGTCTATATGTGCTTGAATGAGTAAAAGAAATATTATAGGCAAATTTAATAACCAGTTGGTAGGATGCCAACTGGTTATTAAAGTCATTAAACACTTGGTTCCTGTTTGTGATGTTTTTTTTTTTTTTTTAATTCTTGTTAATATAAAATATTAACATAAAATCTAAGGAAGTACATCCAGTTGGCATAGGTGGTCAGTGCAACGTTGAGTCAGTTTGGTGTGATGTAAGCACTGGGAAAGCAAAAAAAAGAGTAGAAGTGTGTTATAGGCCTGATGACTCTGATGGGTACAATGAACAATTGTAAAAGAAACAGAGCGAGCCATTGTCAGATTGTCTAATAATGGGGGATTTTAACTTCCCAGATATTAACTGGAACTTCTGGATTGGTCACTAACACACTAGCAAGACTTTTGTGGATTTATTGAATAATTGTTTTCTACAGCAACATGTTAGAGAGGCAATCAGAGGGGGTAATACTTCTGATCTGGTTATCAGCAGTGATTATTCATGCATTAAGAATTTGCAGATAAAAGAACCGCTGGGTGGCAGGGATCACAGTGTGCTGATGTGGGATTTACTTAAAAATATTACTACCATCAGGGGTAAAGGGAAGGGTTTTGCTTCTGTAAAGGTGATACAGTGGTCTCAGACAGTTTTAAAATTGTATACAGTGGAACCAGCTGATGATGATGTTACTGCCAGTAAATTCTAAATGGGAAGCATATGAAGAAGTAACCGTGGAAGCTACTTGGCTTTTCATACCAAATAAATACTGTTCAAGGTTTAGGCCTAAATGGATGTCAGATGAACTAATGAGCCTTGTGGCAGAGAAGAAAAATGCATGGGATGCATATAAATTATCAGGCAGCACAGAAGCCTGTGATAGTTAGGCAAGATAAGGAAATTAGGCAAACGAAGGCAGATTTAAGAAATCTTTGGCAAAGGATACCAAGAAACCAGCAAGGAATTCTTTAGTTATATAAACTCTAGAAGGAAGGGAACAGATTGATCCAGTTGATATCAATGGTTCGACTGTCGATGATCCTGCTCAGATAGCTGACAAACTGAATGAGTATTTTGCATCTACATTCACACGAGGAGTTATTAAGGGAGGAAAATGCCAGAAGTTTATCAAACTGTAACAGGGTCTTATAATAAATGAGATCAAAGTGGAAGAGAAACTGTTGAAGTTAAACATAAGAAAGGCACGTGAGTGGATGGGATCTATCCAGTTATATTAAAGGAGGCAGCAAAAGAAGTAAGCAAACCCTTAGCTGTAATTATGAGAGCATCCTAGACCCAGGGGAATTCCCCACGGACTGGAGATGTGCAAATATATCCACAATTCATAAAGGATCTAAAGGTGACATGAGTAATTACAAATCAGTTAGTTTAACTTCTATTCTGGGGGAAATAATGGAGTCATTCGTTAAAGATGCACTGTAGGATCATCAAGACAAGACAGCAGTAATAATTCAGACACGGCATGAGTTTGTTAAGGGTAAGTCTTGTCTGACCAATTTGACTGGATACTATGATGTGTTACAAAGGAACTGGTTGCAAAAAATAATTTTGATATCATATACTTGGATTTCAGGAAAGCTTTTGACACCGTTGTGCATGGAAGACTACTGTATAAATTGGAGCAGTATGGTATTAAGGGTAAGTTGCTACAATGGATAAAAGGGTGATTTAGCATTAGCAAGTACTGCAAAAACCTTGGGAGGTGCAATATGGCCACAGAAGCCGATGCGCCAACAACTACCAAATCAAAAAAATCAAACTTTAGCATTAGTAGAGGCATATCATGCAAGAAAGCAAGTTATGCAGCATCAGCCAAAAAAAAAAAAAAACCTTCCACTTCACCCCTCCGTTTGTTCGAAATACCTATCCGGCTGAGCCTTAATTTTATTTAAGCTAACTTCCACAACAAGGGATGGAAGTCTGTTCCACCAACCAACTACCCGCTGGCTAAAGGCAAATTTCTGCACATCTATCCTACATCTGTCTTTCCTCAATTTGAATTTATGCCCTCTCAGGTGATTATTCTGAGCAAGAGGAATAATCCCATCGGCATTGAGCATTCTCAAGCCATTCAAAGCCTTATACACCTCTATCAGATCACCTCGCCGATGCCTAGTCTCCAGACTCTATAATTTGCAAAACTTAAGCCTTTCTTCGTAAGAGCAACCCTTTGTTCCATTCACTAATCTTGTTGCCCTTCTCTGTACTCGTTCCAGCAGCTCTACATCCTTCTTGAAATGAGGCCTCCAGACCTGTATACAGTACTCAAGGTGTCGCCTGACCATTGCCTTATACAAGGGAATAATCACCTCCTTATCCCTGCTAGAAAAATTCCTGTATATCATTGATAAGACACCATGAGCTACTCTTGCAGCCCGTCTGCACTGCTCAGAGAACTTCATATCTGCCTGCACAATTACCCCCGGGATCCTTTTCATTTCTACCACTGTCTGTGTAGTACCACAGAGTTGATACGTTGCTCTGGGGTTGCTGTTTCCCATATGTAATACTTTACATTTGTCAATGTTAAACTTCATTTGCCACCTTTCAGCCCATCTGCTCAACCTTTCCAGATCCTGTTGCAGCAGCATATCGTCAGTAGCGTCCTTAACAACCCTGCCAACCTTTGTATCGTCTGCAAACTTGGACATTAAGCTTGATATACCATCATCAATATTATTTATAAATACAGAAAACAACAATGGAGCCAACACTGAACCCTGAGGGACTCCACTAATAACATTAATCCACGATGAGCAGTGTCCATTAATTACCACTCTCTGTCTTCTGCCACTCAACCATCCCTCATCACTGAACCCTGAGGGACTCCAGTGATGAGGGATCAATGAAGGCTGCTCAATGTGGGCTAATGTTTTTAGATCAGTCCCCAAGGATTCGGTGTTAGGCCTGCTGTTGTTTTATATATTTATCAATGATATTGATGAAAATAAATTAGGCTTAATATCGAAGTTTGTAGATGATACAATGGTTGGCAGAGTCGTTAATAACCGTAATGGCAGTGTGCAATTGCAACAGGATCTAGAAAATTTAGGCAGATGTGCTGAGAAGTGTCAACTGAAGTTTCACATTGACAAATGCAAAGTACTGCATATGGGTAGCAGTAACCCAAGAGAAATGTACCAACTGTGTGGGTTGCAGAAAATGAAAAAAGACCTGAGAGTAATTGTGCAATCGGATATGAAGTTTTCTGAGCAGTGCAGACAGGCTGCCAGAGCAGGTCATGGGTTATTGTTAATGATATACAGGAATTTTGCTAGTAGAGGAAAAGGAACCGATTATCCCTTTGTATAAGCAATGGTCAGACCACGCCTTGAGTACCGCGTACAGGTCTGGAGGACTCATTTTAGGAAGGATGTAGAGTTGCTTGAGAAAGTACAGAGAAGGGCAACAAGATGGGTGAGGGAACGAAGGATCCTCTCTCTCCAAGAAAGGCTTAAGTCCTGCAAATTGCAGCATCTGGAGACAAGAACCTGCAAGGTGATATGATTGATGTATATAAATCCTTGAATGGGTTGAGGAATCTCAATTCTGATGGGATTCTTCCTCTTGCTCAGATTATAAACCTGAGGGGGGCAGAAGTTCAAACTGAGAAAAACAATTATAGATTACAGTAGATATGTGGAAATTTGCCTTTAGCCAGTGGGTAGTTGATTGCTGGATTCCGTTTGTCGTTGTGGAAGTTGATAGCTTAAATAAATTCAAGGAGGAACTGGACAAACGTTTAGGGGGAATTGATGTGTGAAATGTTTTTTTTTTTTTTTTTATTCTTGAGTAAGCTTGCTACGTAAGATGCTACGTAAGCTTGCTTTCTTGCATCACATGCCTTGATTACTACTACTACTACTATTATTAGCCACACTCCATGTGTCTAAAGAATCACAGACAATTCATAAGCCACAGTTTGCCAATCTTTATAGGTTCTTGATAGCTTCAAAATATTTGGAAGGTTCATCTGTAATTTAAATAATTATGCATAATTATTTAAATTACAGATGAACTGATAATATGCAAAAATCCATATTAATTATTCATACTGTTTAATTTGATGAAACTTCATCATCATATTCAATAATTATTTCTATTTGATCGATCGATATGAATTTGCAACATCGTGAAATTAATTATACTGGTTATTTGGCTGTTGAACATTTGATTTATAATATTAATTTCTTGGGATACATAATTTTATTAGTAATAGGAACAAATATTAATACAAATACTGTTAATTTTTATCAATGAACTTCTTAGATGGTGTGCATATCATTTTGGTGTAGTGAAATTTTTTTCTAATGAACATCACTCAAAATTATTTTTAAAGAATAATTCTTTGTTCAAAAATCAATAATAAATAAACGGAATGTCAAAATTCAAAAGAAAAAGTATTTTTACAAAGATTGGAAGCTTGGAAGAATATTTTATTTATAATTAAACTGTCATAAGGCCTTGTATTAATAACTGAACATTCAGAAATATGGTAAAGTAGACTTTAATTTTCAATCCAAGCCTGAGGCGGGATTCGAACCCACAACCTTTGGGTTGCAGAGGCCTGGCAAGTCCTGCGGGAACAGCAATCAATTTATAGAGAGTGGAGTAGCCACAGGTACAGGGAACACATGGCTATAGTAAAGTGTTTTAGGTGCTGCAAATATGGGCACAAGACACACACATGTAATCAAATGGAACCAACCTGCAGCCACTGCTCTGAAAAGGGGCACAACTTCAGTAGCTGCCCAAACAAAGCAAAAGACCCCGTATACATCAACTGCAAGCTACTAAGGCTAGATCATACGCATTCCATAAGAGAATCCAAAATGTCCGACATATCAAAAGTTCAAGTGTACATATCAACTCAGAAACGATTATGGGTACACAACGTAAAAAATATTATAATGATGGAGTGCTAAAAATTCATCAAATAAATGTGCAACGTGCGAAAGCAGTGGTCGCCCAAGTATGCCTAAAAGCAGAAGAAGACAATGCTGATCTCATCCTTATTCAAGAGCCCTACACTCACATGAAGAAGGTTAGGGGATACCCTCTTAGGTTTAAAATAGTACAGAGTGACGAAGATATGCCGTGGGCAGCAATTATAGCCTGCAACCCAGAAATTACAGTAACCAAGATCCTGCAGTTATGCACGCCACAGGCAGCACATGCTCATATAATCAGCTCTCTCGGCTGCTTATATGCAGTCTCTCTCTCTACTGGAGACCCGGCATCGAGATTTACTTCGCCATTACATATCTCCAGGATGTCCAAACTACCCTAGCAGGACAGAGGATCATAATAGGTGCCGACGTCAACTGCCAATCCTCCAGTCTGGCACAGCGCTATGCCGGACCGTCAAGGCACCAGAAACGGCCAAAGACTAGAAGAGTTCCTGACTAACTCAATACTGATGGTTAAAAATCAACCTTTCTGCCTCCCAACCTTCTGTAATACACTTTGGGAGGCGACCATTGACATCACCCTAACCACAAAGGCGCCTCCGTAGCCAGGTGGGAAGGAGCAGCAGTGCGTAGCACACGCTTCGTGATTAGACCGGGGTTCGAGCCCGTCACCACCAAATACGGAGGATGCGGAAAGGTCATTCCCTGAATGACCTTCCCGCATCATTCAGGGAATGACCACTGCATATACCGGAGCAATATGGCCTTAGTTGCTAATGCTCCTAAAAACCAAATAACAACAACAACAACCTAACCACAAGAAATATCGATTCCCACGTGACTGACTGGACGTCGCAAAATGCTTGGACCACGTCGGATCACCGTACCATCACCTACCAGATACAGAGAACTACAGCAAGAACCGCAACAGAAAGGACAATGCTAAACAGATTTGCAATCTCTAAAGCCAATTGGGAACTCTACCGAGAACAGCTCATCAGTAGAGCCCAACATGATAGAAGAGGGCAACCAGACAGGATGGCCAAGAAATAACAAACATTATAACCAAGGCAGCTGAAGTCACCATAAAAAGAAAAATGCCTTCGAGCAAGGCCATGCCCTGGTGGACCCCACCAGCTGCAACGACAAAGGAGATTAGTCCAACAAAAAAGGAAGGAATATTAGAGAGCACGGATGTTGTGGCTGCCCACTGAGGCCACTTACCTGTGCCACCAACATACAGTAGTGAGAAATACTTATACTGAGGGTATAAAGAAAAGTAAAAAGTCCTCCTGGGAACGACTGATCTCAACTAAAAATAATGAGAATCCCCTGGGGAGTGGTCTACAAGATCACAACAAATAAACTCCGCAGGGGGGAAATAACCACAGTAAATATAACGTCGCAATGCACCTTCACCACAACATGGGACAACTCGGTGGCCAACATTTTGAACACCATTATAAAAGACCCACCGAATATACTCATGGAAGACCAACAAGCCATCATACAGGCAAATGAGACCTATAACACCCAATAAATGGAGCCGACAATTACCATGGATGAGCTACAGGAAGCTGCAAAACAAATGTGCAACAAAAAATGCCCTGGCCCTGACCTCCTGGACCCAGAACTCGTTAAGAGGCGGTGGAGCACATACCGTAACCCCTGCTGCACCTCTTCAACTGCTGCCTCAGAGTGGGCCATTTCCCAACCAGCTGGAAAACAGCACATCTCAAGCTCATCCTGAAAAACCCAACTAAACCACCTGAACAACCAAACTCTTCCCGTCCCATCATGCTGCTATCAACACTAAGTAAACTACTGGAGAGAATAACTACATCAAAGAATACTCAGCCACTACAAAGAAGCTAATCTAGAGTCACCAAGACAATATGGGTTCAAACCCGGACTCTCCACCATTGAGGCAATTCGGAACCTCCTAGAAAGCGCAGCACAATGTAACGAAAAGTACTTCCTGGTAATTGTAGTCGACTTCGCCCGGGGCATTCGACACCCTCGGGTGGCCGAGCGTCCTGGGCAGACTCCGCAAGGCAAAAATCCCCATGGATTTATATAATTGCATTAGATCCTACCTATCTGATAGAAACATCAGGGTAATGGCACCATTCCGGAGCCTGACAAGTTCAGTCCGCAGGGATCTGTCCTGGGGCCGCTCCCGTGGAACATTGTTTTTGATGAATTCTTACCACTCGACTTAGGTGATGCCAACGCACAAGCTTTCGCGGATGATCTCATCCTAACGGTGGCAGCGAGCTCTAGATCACAGTTAGAGGCCCGTGTGAACCATGCACTGCAAGTACTCCAGGACTGGGCAAACCTGCATACTTTAACATTAGCATAGGCACATGATGCAAGAAAGCAAACTTATATAGCAAGAGCCAAAAAAAACACTCGTATTTCACCCATCCACTTGCTCTAAATGTTTGTCAAGTTCTGCCTTGAATCTATTTAAGCTATCAACTTCTACAAAGACAGATGGAAGTTTTTTCCAGAAATCAACCACCCGCTGGCTAAAGGCATCCATCCTACAACCGTTTTTCCTCAATTTGAATTTATGCCTCTCAGGTGATTATTCTAAGCAAGAGGAAGAATCCTATCAGCATTGAGCATGCTCAAACCATTCAAGGCTTTATATACCTCAATCAGATCACCTTGTGGGTGCCTAGTCTCCAGACACTGTAATTTGCAAAACTTAAGCCTTTCTTTGTCCATTCACTAATCTTGTTGCGCTTCTCTGTACTCATTCCAACAGCTCCACATCCTTCTTAAAATACGGCCTCCAGACCTGTATACAGTACTCAAGGTGTGGCCTGACCATTGCCTTATACAAGGGGGTAATCACCTCCTTATTCCTGCTAGAAAAATTCCTGTATATCATTGACAAGACACCATGAGCTACTCTTGCAGACTGTCCGCACTGCTCAGAAAACTTCATATCTGCCTGAACACTTTCCCCCAGGTCCTTTTCATTCTCTACCACTGTCAGTGTGGTACCACAGAGTTGATGCACTCTGGGATTACTGCTTACCCTAGGTAGTACTTTACATTTGTCATGTTAAACTTCATTTGCCACCTCTCAGCCCATTTGTTCAACTTTTCTAGATCCCATTGCAGCAGTGTACTGTCATTAGTGCCACTAAGAACCCTGCCAACCTTTGATATACATCATCAATATCATTTATAAATACAGAAAACAACAATGGACCCAACACTGAACCCTGAGGGATTCCACTGATAACATTAGTCTACGATGAGCAGTGTCCATTGATTACCACTCTCTGTCTTCTCCCACTCAACATTCCTTTATCCATAGCAGCAAATTGCCTCCAATGCCATACTGCTCCAATTTGCAACTTTCATGTGCAACAGTATCAAAGGCTTTTCTAAGATCCAAATATATGATATCAAAGTTATTCTTTGCATCCAGTTCCTTTGTGACTACATCATAGTATCCAAACAAATTAGTCAGACAAGACTTCCCATTAACAAACCCATGCTGTGTCCGAGCTATTACTGAAGTCTTGTCGAGATGATCCTGCAATGCTTCTTTAACCAGTGCCTCCATTAATTTCCCTGGAACAGAAGTTAAACTAACAGGTCTGTAATTACCTGTGTCTCCCATTGATCCACATTTTTTTTTTGGGTCACATTTGCACATCTCCAGTCCATGGGTACCTCCCAAGTCCAGGGAAGCTGTCATAATTATGGCTAAAGGTTTGCTTACTTCCTATGCCGCCTCCGTTATTAAAACTGGATAGATTCCATCCGCCCTAGGTGCCTTTCTTGTATTTATCTTCAACAATTACTCCTCCACTTTACTCTCAGTTATTACAAGATGATCTAGCTTACTGCCAGAGTTGAATACACCTCTGGCATTCCTCTCCCTGAATAACTCCTCATGTGTGAATGTCGATGCAAAATATTCATTCAGTTTGATAGCTACCTGAGCAGGATCATCAACATTTGAACCATCGATATGAAGTGGACCAATCTGATTCATCCCCTTCCTTCTAGGGTTTACATAAGTAAAGAACTGGCACCTGCATAGCCAGATGGGAAGGAGCAGCAGTGCGTAGCACATGCTTCTTGATTAGACTGGGGTTCGAGCCCATCACCACCAAATATGGAGGATGCCGAAAGGTCAGGGAATGACCACCGCATATTCCCGGAGCAATATGGCCTTAGTTGCTTATGCTGCTAAAAAGGCGCCTCCGTAGCCAGGTGGGCAGGAGCAGCAGTGCGTAGCACATGCTTCTTGATCAGGCCGGCGTTCGAGCCCGTGAGCCACCAAATACGGAGGATGTGGAAAGGTCAGGGAATGACCACCGCATATCCTTGGAGCAATATGGCCTTAGTTGCTGATGCTCCTAAAAAATAAATGTGTGTGTGTATGCTGCTAAAAACCAAATAACAAACAAACAAGTAAAGTACTCTTTGCTGTTTTTCTTTGCATCCTTTGCAAAAGGTTTCTCGTAATCTGCCTTCGCCTGGTTAACCTCCTTTGTAACTTGGTTACAGACCAGCTTATATCTATCATGTCTGCAATTCTGCCCAGACACGATAGGAGGGAGTATATGATGAGAGCCTTGTCGATCAATTCGGCCCTGGAAAGATTGTGCAAGGCTCAAGGGGTAGAATTTTTTTCAGCCTCGACTGTACTTGTTAACAGGAGAGATTGCTTCTACAGGGATGGGATACACTTAAATAGAAAGGGTGCAAGAATATTTGCTGATGCTATCGAGGCAGTGTTAGGTGGGTCGGAAAACTGCTAGCTTGGGGGGGGAGACAAAGACCAATAGATTGACAGTAGCCACTGGCAGAGGTGAAAGAGATTCTTGCACTGCTTCTATTAGAATGAGCAGAAGCCTGAAAAACAAGATGCATGGTATTTCAGAGACTGCTGGGAGCCATTGCGGTACAAGTAAACAGATGGGTTGTGTTAGGGTAGCTAAGAATAGAAACAGGTGCAGGTATATTTGTGTGTACACCAATACTAGGAGTTTAGTAAATAAATTTGATGAATTTGAGGTATTGCTCAAAACATCAAAGGCAGATATTGTTGGGATATCAGAGACGTGGTGTCACACAGATATAAGGGATGCAGAACTGGAATTTGGGAAGTACGTCTACAGAAAGGATAGACAGGATAGGAAGGGGGAGGGGTTATGCTATTAGTTAAGAAACACATAAAAACCAAGGAAGTGAAGCCAGTCGACATCGCTGGACAGTGCAGTGTTGAGTCAGTTTGGTGTGACATAAGCATTGGGAGATCAAAATTGAGAGTAGGAGTGTGCTATAGGCCTAATGACTCTGATGAGTATAATAAGGAACTGTACAGGGAAATAGAGTGGGCCAGTAAATCAGAGAGTCTTATAATGGGAGATTTTAATTTCCCAGATATTGACTGGAATTTGGGGGCTGGTTACTCACGCACTAGCAGGGCTTTTGTGGATTTATTGGATGATTGTTTTCTACATCAGCATGTTCGGGAGGCAACTAGAGGGAGTAATACTCTTGATTTGATTATCAGCAGTGATTCTTCATGCATTAAGAATCTGCAGATAAATGAACCACTAGGTGGCAGTGATCACAGTGTGCTGAAGTCGGATTTACTGAAAGAGGTAACTACCATTAGGGGTAAAGGGAAGGGTTATTGCTTCCGTAAAGGCGACTACGATGGACTGAGACAGTATTTAAATTCTATACAGTGGGACCAACTGATGATGTTGCCAACAGCAAATTCAAAATGGGAAGCATTCAAAGAACTTATCTTGGAAGTTACTAGGCTTTACATACCAACTAAGAAATATTGTTCAAGGTTTAGGCCAAAATGGATGTCAGATGAACTAATGAGGCATATGGCAGAGAAGAAAAATGCATGGGATACTTACAAATTAACACATGACACAGAAGCCTATGATAGATACAAGTTGATATGCAACCAAGTTACAAAGGAGGTTAGGCAGGCGAAGGCAGATTACGAGAAATCCTTGGCAAGGGATGCAAAGAGTTCTTTACTTATGTAAACTCTAGAAGGAAGGGGATGAATCAGATTGGTCCACTTGATATTGATGGGTCAACTGTTGATGATCCTGCTCAGGTAGCTAACGAACTAAATGAATATTTTGCATAGACATTCACACATGAGGAGTTATTCAGCAAGGGGAATGCCAGAGGTGTATTCAACTCTAGCAGTAAGCTACAGAATCTTGAAATAACTGGGGGTAAAGTGGAGGAGAAACTGTTGAAGATAAACACAAGAAAGGCACCCGGAGTGGATGGGATCTATCCAGTTATATTAAAGGAGGCAGCAAAGTAAGCAAACCCTTAGCCATAATTATGAGAGCTTCCTTGGACTCAGGGGAGGTACCTATAGACTGGAAATGTGCAAATGTGACCCCAATTCACAAAGGAGGATCAAAGGCTGACACAAGTAATTATAGACCTGTGAGCTTAACTTCTGTTCCAGGAAAATTAATGGAGGCACTGGTTAAAGAAGCACTGCAGGATCATTTAGACAAGACTTCAGTTATAGCTCAGACACAGCATGGTTTTGTTAAGGGGAAGTCTTGCCTAACCAACTTGATTGGATACTATGATGCAGTCACAAAAGAACTGGATGCAGGGAATAACTTTGATATTATATACTTGGATCTTAGAAAGGCTTTTGATACTGTTGCACATGGAAGACTGCTACACAAATTGGAGCAGTGTGACATTGGAGGCAAATTGCTGCTATGGATAAAGGGGTGGTTGAGGGGGAGAAGACAGAGAGTGGTAATCAATGGACACTGCTCATCGTGGACTAATGTTATTAGTGGAGTCCCTCAGGGCTCAGTGTTGGGTCCATTATTGTTTTCTGTATTTATAAATGATATTGATGATGCAGACGATACAAAGATTTGCAGACGATACAAAGGTTGGCAGGGTTGTCAAGGACACTACTGACACTATGCTGCTGCAACAGGATCTGGAAAGGTTGAGCAGATGGGCTGAGAGATGGCAAATGAAGTTTAACATTGACAAATGTAAAGTACTACACATGGGAAACAGCAACCCCAGAGCAACGTATCAACTCTGTGGTACTACACTGACAGTGGTAGAGAATGAAAGGGACTTGGGGGTGGTTGTGCAGGCAGATATGAAGTTCTCTGAGCAGTGCAGACGGGCTGCAAGAGTAGCTCATGGAGTATTGTCAATGATATACAGGCGGGCCTCGATTAACGCGATTAATTCGTCCCGCGAGCGCATCGCGCAAAACGGAAACGCGTTAATCGAATATCATAACCAATAGGAAAAATTATAATTGGTCCTTGACCTTCTGGAATGTGAATAAAGAATTTTAAAAATACCTTTTAAATAACTTTTTAACAGCATGCCATGTAAAAGATAATAAAAATTATAGAATTAAATGTTTATTGCTCAAAATATATAATGGAGAAACTAACTATTTGCTACAGAAATATTTGAACACAGTCGTTTGAACAGTTTTGGCTTTTGTTTTTTCATCATACAATTTCCGATAGCCGACAACAAGCTTCTCTAGGCCCTGGCGAAATAACATGCTTCTTTCGATGTTAGGATCAACACCCATTACGTTTTGTTTAAGGTTCTCTGCGATACGAAAGATTTCGCCTAGTTCTTTTACCGTTATCTCCTTTGAAGTAACATTTTCATCTGGCTCACACTCTTTTTCTTCAGCTTCTTCGTGCGCACGCTGTTGCTCTATTTGAAGGAGATCATTGTCACTTAGCTGTTCTAAATGCGAATTCAGTGATTCTCGAACGTTAGCCGCATCCAAGCCTTTGAAACCAAGGTCATTACCAATATTAGTTATGTCTTCAATAACTTTTTGAACTGCATCTTTGAAGCAAGTAAAATCGTTTGCGCGGGGTAAAAGATGCTTCCAAACTGCTCTCATATTGCTGGCTGTCACTTCTTCCCATGCTGCATGAATGTTTTCAATGGCCAATCGTATGTTATATTTTTTCCAAAATTCTGGTACAGAAATTGCATTATCTTCTGTTATAGCTTCATGTGCCTGTGCAAAGGTTCTGCAGAGATAGTAAGCCTTGAAAGTTGCAATTGTCCCCTGGTCCATGGGTTGCAGTAACGAAGTCGTATTCGCCGGTAAAAAAACAACTTTCACATTTTCATTTAAGTCACCAAGTGCAGAAGGATGTCCAGGTGCATTATCTAAAAGCAACAGAGCTTTAAAAGTAAGATTATTTTTCTTGCAATAGGCTTCGACTGTTGGACAGAAATAAGACGTAAACCAGTCTTCAAATAGGGCTTTGGTCATCCATGCTTTTTTATTTGAACGAAAAATGACTGGAAGAGTGCGATGGCTGTATCCTTTTAAAGCCCTAGGATTTTGTGCACGGTACACAAGCATGGGCTTCAATTTAAAATCACCTTCAGCGTTACCTCCTAATAAAAGTGTTAGTCGATCTTTTGAGACTTTATACCCAGGTTGTGATGCTTCGTTTGCAGCCAAATAAGTTTTAGTTGGCATCCGTTTCCAAAATATGCCCGTTTCGTCTACATTAAATATTTGCCGATCGTCGTATTCAGCATCCTGAATGATTTTTTGCAATTCTGCAGGAAATTTGGCTGCAGCATCTTCATCAGCACTAGCAGCTTCCCCTGTTACTTTAACTTTATGCAGTGTGCTCGATTTTTGAAACGTCCAAACCACCCTGAACTAGCGACAAACATTTCAGTCTCCCCTTGATATTTTGTTTCTTTGAGCTTAGTAAAAAGGTTAATAGCTTTGCTCTGAATATTGTCCTTAGATAATGGAATTCTTTTTTAATTGCAATCTTCTATCCAAATTGATAAAAGACTTTCCATTTCAATCATTATTAGAGTTCTGTTTCTGGTATTTTGTAAGGCAAAAGAAGATGATGAAACTTTACCTTTCTCTTTATATTCGTTCTTACGGCTCAAGATAGTTCGTACGGTAGACTCACTGTATCCTAGATCTCTTACGATTTTCGCATGGTTTGCACCACGTTCATGTTTTTTAATAACTTCAAGTTTATCAGATAAAGTAATAACTTTTCGTTTTTTTTTTTATTACAATCACGTTGTTTTTCACTCTTTCTTTTATCCATAATTAACAGGGGTAGAAAATTAGAATTTTTAAATATGTCTGCACGTGACTTTATTAGGTGGAGACAAACAAGTAACACTTCTACTTAGTTGATGGAACACACTGAGGCGGGAAGCGGACAAACGCTTGTTTATTGGCAGTCAGACATTTAGTGCGCGATTCGAATCTTTTTCAACTATCAGAAATAAAAGATCGCGTTAACTGGAAATTTGCATCGCGTAAAGTAAAAAGTGGTATCATTTTTTCCAATCGCGGTAACTGAAAACCGTGTTAATCGAACTCGCGTTAAGCGAGGCCTGCCTGTACAGGAATTTTTCCAGCAGGAATAAGGAGGTGATTATTCCATTGTATAAGGCAATGGTCAGGCCACACCTAGAGTACTGTATACAGGTCTGGAGGCCTCATTTCAAGAAGGATGTAGAGCTGCTGGAACGAGTACAGAGAAGGGCAACAAGATTAGTGAATGGAACAAAGGGGTGCTCTTACGAAGAAAGGCTTAAGTTTTGCAAATTACAGTGTCTGGAGACTAGGCACCAGCGAGGTGATCTGATAGAGGTGTATAAAGCCTTGAATGGTTTAAGCATGCTCAATGCTGATGGGATTCTTCCTCTAGCTCAGAAAAATCACCTGAGAGGGCATAAATTCAAATTGAGGAAAGACAGATGTAGGACAGCCGTGCGGAAATTTGCCTTTAGCCAGCGGGTGGTTGGTTGGTGGAACAGACTTCCATCCCTTGTGGTGGAGGTTGATAGCCTAAATAAGTTTAAGGCTCAGCTGGACAGGTATTTTGAACGAACAGAGGGGTGAAGTGGAAGTGGGTTTTTTTTTTTTTTTTTTGGCTGATGCTGCATAAGCTTGCTTTCTTGCATCAAATGCCTCTACTAATGCTAATGCTAATGCTAATCATAGGCTTCTGTGTCCCATGTTAATTTATATGTATCCCATGCATTTTCTTCTCTGTCACATGTCTAATTAGTTCATCTGACATCTATTTAGGCCTAAATCTTGAACAATATTTCTTTGTTGGTATGAAAAGGCTAGTGGCATCCAAGATTAATTCTTTGAATGCTTCCCATTTTGAATTTGCTGTTGGTAACATCATCAGTTGGTTCCATCGTATAGAATTGAAATACTGTGTCAGACCACCGTAGTCACCTTTACGAAAGCAAAAACCCTTCCCTTTACCCTTGATGGTAGTTACCTCTTTGAGTAAATCCCACTTCAGCACACTGTGATCACTGCCACCTAGTGGTTTCTTTATCTGCAGATTCTTGATGCATGAAGAATCACTACTGATAATCAGATCAAGAGAATTACTCTTTTTAGTTGCCTCCCAAACATGCTGCTGTAGAAAATAATCATCCAATAAATCCACAAAAGCCTTGCTAGTGTGTGAGTGTTGATGTTGTTGTTTTTTGGTTTTTAGGAGCATTAGCAACTAAGGCCATATTGCTCCGGGATATGCGGTAGTCATTCCCTGACCTTTCCGCATCCTCCGTATTTGGTGGTGACGGACTCGAACCCCGGTCTAATCAAGAAGCGTGTGCTACGCACTGCTGCTCCTTCCCACCTGGCTACGGAGGCGCCAGTGTGTGAGTGACCAACCCACAAATTCCAGTCAATATCCGGGAAATTAAAATCCCCCATTATAAGACACTCTAATTTACTGGCTCACTCTATTTCTCTGCACAACTGCTCATTATACTCATCAGATTCATTAGGCCTATAACACACACCTACTCTCATTTTTCCTTTCCCAGTGCTTATGTCACACCAAACAGACTCAACATTGCATTGTCCACCAACATCAATTGGATGCACCTCCTTAGATTTTATGTGTTTCTTAACTAACAGCATAACCCCTTCTCCCCTGCTGTCCTGTCTATCCTTTCTGTACACATTGTACTCCCCAAATTCCAGTTCTGCACTTCTTATGTCTGTGTGACACCATATCTCTGATATCCCAACAATATCTGCCTTTGTTGTCTTTACTAGCACTTCAAGCTCATTAAATTTATTAGCTATACTGCTAGCATTGGTGTACATGCAAGTATACATGCACCTGTTTCTAGGTGCCTCCGTAGCCAGAAACAAACCTGTTTCTACTCTTAGTTACCTTAACATAGCCCATGTATTTACTTGTTCCACTATGACTCCCAGCAGTCCTGGAGTGGAGATTTCCTTGACCAAAACAAACTCAATTGTACTGAGAGGAACACTCAACATCAGACAGCTGCCCCAGATAAAAGTAAGGGGAAGCACAATCAAACTAGCAAAACAGATGAAATACCTAGGCATTATCCTAGATTCCAACCTGTCCTTTAAACAACACCTCTTATATCTGAAGGAGAAGCTGAGAAAATACGCAGCACTAGTAGTCAGAGTAACACGCAGAGACTGGGGACTAAACAAAAGAACATTATCCCTCTACTATAA
This sequence comes from Mastigoproctus giganteus, assembly GCF_048544385.1. Taxonomy (NCBI): domain Eukaryota; kingdom Metazoa; phylum Arthropoda; class Arachnida; order Uropygi; family Thelyphonidae; genus Mastigoproctus; species Mastigoproctus giganteus. The sequence goes on along the minus strand of NC_143586.1, from coordinate 110,169,860 downwards.
AGCAATTTTCATCCCAGCAATTACTTATGGAGCCCCAATATGTCAAAGCAAGAACTGCAGTAAATAAAAGAAACCTCGAAACAATACAGCGAAAAATACTCCTCATCATCACCAGGGTGTGTAACACGGTGAGTACCTGCGCGCTGCAGGTCCTGGCAGGAACTCTCCCTCTGGACCTGGAGGTGGCAAGATGTGGGTTGATGTACTACCTGGCAAAGGGAACACCGACTACGTTTGACACTTTTACACGGGACCCTACAAACAACCCCTGAATAGAAAACAGAAAATCATGGAACACCTGAAAGAAACTTGGCAGAGGAGATGGCAAGAGACGACCAAGGGTGAAGTCACACTGAAATTTATACCCTACGTAGACAAGATCTATCCAAAGGCCCCCAAATGGTTCTGCCCGGGACTGAACACCACCTTTCTTCTGATGGGCCACGGGCCCTTTAATGCAAAACTGAATGCACTCGGACTGACCGAGGACTCAACTTTCACCTGTGGCAATATAGAGATGTGGTAATATATCACACACAAATGTGAATGCTATGAGGAACAAAGATCAGTACTCATCACCAGTATAAAGTTCGTACCAAAAGACAACAAGCATCACCTCCTGGATTCGGAAGATGAGTACACCACGTTCAGCCACTACGCCTAGGACATCTCTAACTGATGGAGAACGGAAATCGCTAACCGCAACAATAGAAGTTCTTCTGAATAGAAGAACTCCATTGAAACTAACCAAGGAGGAGACATTCATGACTACAGCATGGACATACCGCATGACTACAACCGATCAGAGAAAATTACCAACAAAGATACCTCTCCATTCATGACCTGGTACAAAGGCCAGGACAGATGCTCTTAACGAATATGACTACCTGAATTGACATCAAAGCAGTACTACAAACTGACCAGAGTCATCACTCCTCTTCCTGACCCCATAAGAAGAAACACGAGACTAGCGAGACACTGAACCAAGACTGTGACCTACCTGAAGTGACACTGACCTGAACATCCAAAAACCATGACTGTGACCACAGTAACCCACCTGGAGTGATTCTGAACTGGCAATCAAAAACCACGACTGTGACCGCAGCTACGCTGTTGCCTCGCCTTTTGGCGATCTGGGTTGGACACCTAGTCTGGCCCACTTTCTCTCCCTATCCTGGCAGGAGGGAGGGGACGGGATCATCCCTCTCCACTGTCCCCCATTTACTTTTCCTAGTGCGGCATGGGCATGCCGCACTGATTGTACCTGGTCTGCCTCCATGGGGCTGAGTGTGAGCAACGTTGGGCCCCAGCAGGGGTCTAGTGGCTAAATGGCCAGAGGAACAACGATACACCACACAGTACTTCCAAATCCCATACACTTTTAAATCTCTGGCCTTAACAGTGATCTGTTACACCCACAAAGAAAACGACGCGGAGATGGGGGAATCCCTGGTGCCATTTGACATGAATACACTTTACTTTACACTAATGCTGAATAAAATGATTAATTACATAATGTTTTATAACATTATTAATTTATTTTTTAAATTTATTTTATTTTTTTTTGACAAACCAAGGGAACCATTTATGGGATTTCACTATGACAGAAAGAAAAAGTTGAAAGCTACTGCATCAGGGCAATATTAGCATGAAAGCAAAAGAACACACAGGTTCCTTAAAATAAAATTATTTATGAATCACTTTACTTATGCTGTACACTACCCCAGGCCCCTTCCATGTTTCAAGAAAGGTACAAAAGTTTCTTGTTTGCATCTGGGTGCTTAAAACAACCCTGTACTCCATTAAACACATTCGCTTCCACCTATATTTGAGAGAGCATATTCAATGTTCTTGCAATTTTCAGAATGTTGAGAAATAACACTACAAAATCCTCAACATTCCAAAAATTTGCAAATAATGGTTAAAAAGTAAAAGTCTGGAATTTATAATGAAATATGAAAACTTACTTTTGGGATGAGCTGTAAATCAAAATAAAACTCAAAATTTTATTTAAAGTTTATTTCATGTACATAAACTAACCACAACACAAGCAAAAAACAAGTAAAAGTGTGTACTAAGCTATAAACAAAAACAGTGCTGCTAATAGCCCAGAGTTCACTCATTGTGCAGACAGAATCAAGCAATTTATTTTGTGTGCCTTTACTTTTACGCCACTCATATATTGACCGCTTAAGAATGATTGCCTATACACACTACAGAACAGCACAAAAGTACAGAACAGCACTTTGGTGCTTTTTGATGCTTATATGAGTAACCTCAAATCATCTGCAGTGCCATTTGATGTTTATATTCATCCAAAACAGCAAATGTGTTAAAGAGTGCTTTTAAGTAGGATTGAAAAATGAAAACATAAGGTTTCTTTTGTTATGGTCTTCTACCTGGATCCATAAACAAAACCAAGAATTATTATTTTTTTTTTTTTTATTTAAATTTCCTTGGAAGGAAGGGCACTGAATTTGAACACAATTATTTGATGAAAAATGTAGAATACAATACTGAATTATTCTCATTGGTCGCACAGTGGTTACCAGTTTTGCTTCCACAAGATCCTGGATTTCAACTTCCACAGATCCTGGATTTCAACTTCCACAGATCCTGGATTTCAACTTCCACAGATCCTGGATTTTGCTTCCACAAGATCCTGGCATCAGAATGGGAGGAATTTATTGGGTTTTGAATATCATGGAATGAGTCGTCAGTCAGCCTTGAAATAGGATTGAATGATTTCTCTCTCAGAAACAGTTTTGCACACAGAAATATAGGGCAGACTGACCATAAAATATACATGCAAACTGCAGACAGAATACACACACATATATATACTCAATTAATGTCACGCTGCCTTAATTGCTTTAATGCAAAAACAAGCAGAAGAGGAATCTAAATTCTTTTTCATTTATCTTCTACAACTTCCTTTTTTTTTGTTTTGTTTTAAGTAAATAGAACTTTGAAAATAATTGTTTGTTTGTTGTTTGTTGTTTGGTTTTTAGGAGCATTAGCAACTAAGGCCATATTGCTCCAGGATATGCGGTGGTCATTCCCTGACCTTTCCGCATCCTCCGTATTTGGTGGTGACGAGCTCGAACCTCGGTCTAATCAAGAAGCGTGTGCAATGCACTTCTGCTCCTTCCCACCTGGCTATGGAGGCGCCTTTTGAAAATAATTCATTGCACTTAAGTTTTCATCAGAACTATTTTATTCAAACAAAACATACAAAGCATGCATTAGTACTAAGAAGAGGCGTACAAGATCTGTAAAGGTTTTATGTTATGATGCCTTTTTGCTAAAACAGTATTCATTCTAATGATATTTTACCGTATATTTTTGTGGGACGTTTTCATTATTTTTTTATAACTGAATAATTAGTGTAAATCAATTTCTATGCAAATGTGCATAATAGAAGAAACTACACCTAATTCTGTTTTTACACGATAGATACGTTCCTGAAAAATACGTGTAAAAAAAATTCGTGTAAAAAAAGACATTGTATTTATGGAAGAAAAGAAGATTGGTTCCGGATCTAAAAAAATCAGTAAAAATAATTAAAAAAAAAACACATAAAAATATCCGTTTTAAGCTTATTATTTTATTTCAACAAAATACACATGTAATAATATGTAATTAAAATGTATTAAAATAAATTTGTATGCATATGAAATGAAAAAAAATTCTTCATGAACAAAAAAAATCTGTTTTACACATAACAAGATTTTATTCATTTTCACTTTCTGATAATAAACGGCGCATACGTTTGCGTACGACTGGAATATCACTGCCATCACTAGAAATGTTGTGGACATCGTCTTCTTCCTCTATTAATGAAATTCTTTCTGTGATCTCTTCAGCAAAATCAGCACGAGTCTCCTCTGGTGCTGATGTTTCACCGGTTTTACGAACGAATTCAGTTATTAATCGTTGTGTTCGTGTTTTGGTTAGGCCGTTATATAATTCTCTGTAAGAGGCTGTCAACAACTTCAGTTCACGTTGGAACTTCCCAGCGCGTTCCTCATTAGGGTCATGTTTGACAAAATGATTACCTAATTTTCTGACCAGTTCCAGACCTTCTTTTATTAAATCTGCAGTTAGAACAGGATCATTTTCTTCATTATCACTACGTTCTGTGGGATAAGGAGTCCCAAGGACAACCTCTAATATTTCATCTTCGCTTAGGGCTTTGTCGGTTAACAATTCATCAATATCTTCAAACGATAGATCATCGAATCCTTCTCCACCAATTTTGTGTGCCATTGTAATGATGTTGGGAGATTCGGTCGTATTAGGGATGATGGGATCTTTGCTTTTTACACATTGTGGCCAAACCGCTTTCCAACACGCATTTAAAGTTGCTGGTTTTAATTCAGTTAACGCTAATCCAACTTGATTGATACAATCCATAATTGAGAATTTCTTCCACACATCAATGACTGTTAGTGTTTCATCATTCAGTTTGTCCAAAACGTGTTGGAATGTTCGCTTTACGTAGTATGTTTTAATTGTCGCAATTATACCTTGGTCTAGCGGTTGTATCAAAGATGTAGTATTAGGTGGCAGAAATAAAATTTGTACGTTTGGGTGTTCCAAGACAGGATGGCCGGGTGCATTGCCAAGAATCAGAAGAACTTTAAATTCGAGACCTTTCAAATTCATACATAACGTCTGACTTCTGGGACGAAACAGTTGTTGAACCATTCTGTAAAAATAGTAGTGGTCACCCAGGCCTTCTTGTTTGCCATCCAGTGAACAGGCAGTTTATTGATATCTACACCTTTCATTGAACGTGGGTTTAGGGCTCGATTTACCAGCAGTGGTTTCAACATACGATCTCCTGAAGCGTTGGAGGAAAATAATAAGGTCACACGATCCTTAGCTACCTTAAAACCACCAGCAGTTTTCTGCGATTTGGCTACATACGTTCTGTTCGGCATTCGTTTCCAGAAGAAACCAGTTTCATCTGCATTCCACACTTGATCAGGAGTGTATCCTCCATCTTCAATAATTTTTGCAAGTTCCTGCAGGAATACTTTAGCAGCCGATTCATCTGCAGATGCAGTTTCACCTTTAATTTTTATATTATGAAGAGCATTCCTTTTAAGAAACCCTGTCATCCAACCTGTACTCGCAGAAAATTCATACTTTCTGTTTAACTGAGATGAAGTGCTTGGCTCCTTTTCTTTAATCTGTCTGTAAATTCTTAGTGCTGTTTGCTTGATGGCATTTCCATCTACTGGTACTCTTTTTTGTGACTGATCTTCTATCCATATTACCAGGGCCTTTTCCATTTTTTCCTTGACAATATCTCTTGTATATGATGATGAATTAACACTTACTTTTGTTCCAGAACATACCGACTTCCTAATTGCAATTTCATTTTTCTTAATAGTTCTTACGGTAGCTTCATGTACACCAAAATGCTTTCCTACAGACGTAGCCCCTTGTCCAGTTGCAAGACGATCTAAAATTTGAATTTTAAGTTCCAAAGAAATCGCTTTCCTTTTCATTTTGGTAATAGGCGAATTATTCGACATTATATAAGGGCTACCGAAAAATATCTCAGTTATATTAATAAAAAAAAGGTATGAAAATTTTGTAAACTTACAATTTATTGACTATTGGCAAAATTAATAAATTTATATGTGCACAAATTTCACTAAAGATTCTTTCACTTTGAAATAGAGCTTACTACTACATGTCTGCCGAAGATACAATGCACGAATACCGTAGATGTGCACCAAATTCAATAAAAACGTTGATGATTCATAGATACCTAGACGTACACATTGGTAAGCAAAAGCACGCGTTTCAAAACGCATACACTAGCTGTTATCCAATCTATTGGTGCGTGTAATATAGAAATGATACTAATATGCCACAAATAAAAAAAATTTTCTTAGAATTTAGGCAAAAAAAAATTCATAGAAATCGTGTTAAATCAAAATGACTCGCGTAAAAAGAGAATGAAATATTTATTTTGAATTCGTGTTAAATCAAATTCGTGTAAAAAAAGTTCGTGCAAAAACAGAATTAGGTGTATTTTGTTTTGATTTGCTATTTATTTATACCTAAATTACATTTTAAAATTATAATAAGTTGCTGAACAAAATTTACTTACATCCGGATCATCTTCACTGGTGTAAATCTATTGAAGTACAAAGGAAAATAATATTAGAAAGTAAATAGGAATAATGAATAATCATGACATGCAACTCAGAAAACATCAACACCCTTGTGAAAAATGTCCGAATCCAAAAATCATTTTAATAATTTTTTTCACTTTAGTTATTAAAAATTATGAAAAAAATTCACTGATGTTTTCTCAGAAAAGGGTGTTTCTGAATTATTTTCTAATGCTGATTTCAAAAATGACTTTGGAAACCGGTTCTTGCACCGGTTTCTTCAAAAATCATGAAAGAAAATATAAGGTGCAAGACAAGGTATTAACATATCCTCGTTTATTCATTCAACTGCCATTTTCTGGAACAACCTTCCTTCATACGTATTTCCTGAAAATTACAGTCTACAGAAGTTCAAGTCTAATGTCGACAAATATCTTCTTTCACCTTCTCAACCTCCAACCCAAGCACGGTACTAAGTACTATAGGTTCTAATACCTCTCGTGTTTGGGGTTTTCATAAAAAAAAAAAAAAAAATTAATACATTCAAATAATACAACTGATGACATAAACTTAAGTACTTTGTGAAAAAATGGTACAAGATAGAAAAAAACGAATAACATTTCTTAAATCAGCAAAAAAAAACTGAATTAAAAATGGCTATTAGTTTAAAAACATTGTTTTCGATGTTTTAAACTAATAGTGACAGGTTACATGTGAAAATGAATTCTACAATGAAAACCCAACAAAGGTTTCATCGTCGGTTTTAAATCCGCAATGCTCCTTCTCACCATTCCATCTTAGCTTGGGTTACGAAATGGCAAATGTCAGGCTCAGTGCAAGATGCATATCCTATCCCACATGTGCCTCCTATCACACCTCCAAAAAAAGATAATGCAAGTTAATGATAATTTGTAACCAATATAGTCAGTTAGGCTGCATGTTGTAACATAACAAACCGACCTTTTTTGAAAAATTACCAAAAGGACAATGTAACAGTTACAGCAAAAGTTATTGCAACTTGACCGAAAAAAACGTATCTACCACATGAATTACATTATTTCAGTAAAAAGAATATTTGGTTTCAACACTATGGTCACTTCCCACACAGCTAGAGTTTCTATGAAATCCATCTCCTTAAATAATTCAATGCAACCAATGAGCAACTGCACAGGCCAACATGGACTGATACGAAATTATGCAAACAAAACTTCAAGATTTCACTTTTTGTTATCTGAACTTTACATGTGACCACATTACACCTAGTGTGCACAATTTAAAAAAACCAAATGTATATATACTTTCTGCTGCACCTTCTATAATAACTTCACATATCATGATTTGTTATATTTCTATTCCATGTATATCCAATGTATGTTTCAATTCTAATATTCTTAACAAACAGTTTGGGTAATAACCATTGTATTATAGTATAAATAAAGAGACAAACAGATTAAGGAACTGGCACACAATTTTGTTTTTTTCCATTCTCAGTTTCACTATACTTTAAATTTACTATTCACACTTAAAATTAAGACATTTCAATTCATGATACCATAATAACAAAAGAAAGAGATCATTTGACTGTTTTAGCTTTAGTATTTTTTTTTTATAGCCAAAGGATGTAAAGAAGCCACACTTCATTTGTGTCCTATTGGTTGACAATAAGTACCAATCAATCCATTTCCTTCTTAAATTACCCTAAGTTTAAACTCGAGAACCATGAAAAGTAATTTACAACAGTTATCAATCATTCATTAGCCAAAGGCATACTTCCTGAGGACCTACCGCTATTTGCGGCCGCTGATTTAACATAAAATGAAACCTAAAAAAATGTGAATTTTAAAGCACCGTGAACATTTTCCGCCATAAAAAACATGGGCGTGGCTAAAATTATCTTTCCCAGTCAAAACAGCGCTCAGTGGGTGGGAGAGGGAGAGGGGTGACAAAATCCCGGCGTGGATGTTTCTCGCTACTCCTTGTTCAGTATGTGTTATGCGCTTGTCATGGAAGGTTTCGTCGTTTGCTTTTAATTTATATGCTTATAAATTGAATAAATTTATCAATTTATAAATTGATATGCTTACAAAAGATATAAATTTACCGTTTTGCAGTGTAAAACAGACTTTTTTGAGTGTGTTAACGGAAGAAAGTGACTTTATTGTGGACAAGTTCTTTCTAACCCGTAGAAAAATATGGCTACGAATAACAAAGGAAATGTGAAAATATCAAAGAAGGTGATGACATTAGCGAATAAAATTGAGTTATTAGACAAAATTTCTAATGGAGAAAGTGTCTCTTCAGTGGCAAAACATTATAAAATCAATGAGTCAACAATACGATCAATCAAGAAATAGGAAGTAAAAATCCGCCGTAGTGTCCGGCACGCTAATTGCTTCAAAAATTTGCTCTGTAACTCGTGATGTTAAATTAGAAAAAACGGAAAAAGCTTTAAATCTGTAGATAGAAGACCGAACGTAAAAATAAAATTCCGTTAAGTTCACTCATCATTCATGAAAAGGCAAAACTCCTTTATCGACACTTTAGCGAATCTGGTGATAGCAGTGGCGGGATAAGTTTTTTAGCTAGCAAAGGCACTTGTTTGAAAGATTTGTTTGAAATTTCTAAAAAATATTACATTTAATATTAAATTGTGTCTTATTTTCATTTCGATGCCATATGCTTGCATTTCACTATGTACTGTCTATGTACATAGTCATATTATGAAGATACATATAATACATTGTGCAAGGCTCAAGGGGTAGAATTTTTTTCAGCCTGGACTGTACTTGTTAACAGGAGAGATTGCTTCTACAGGGATGGGATACACTTAAATAGAAAGGGTGCAAGAATATTTGCTGATGCTATCGAGGCAGTGTTAGGTGGGTCGGAAAACTGCTAGCTTGGGGGGAGACAAAGACCAACAGATTGACAGTAGCCACTGGCAGAGGTGAAAGAGATTCTTGCACTGCTTCTATTAGAATGAGCAGAAGCCTGAAAAACAAGATGCATGGTATTTCAGAGACTGCTGGGAGCCATTGCGGTACAAGTAAACACATGGGTTGTGTTAGGGTAGCTAAGAATAGAAACAGGTGCAGGTATACTTGCGTGTACACCAATGCCAGGAGTTTAGTAAATAAATTTGATGAATTTGAGGTATTGCTCAAAACATCAAAGGCAGATATTGTTGGGATATCAGAGACGTGGTGTCACACAGATATAAGAGATGCAGAACTGCAATTTGGGGAGTACAACGTCTACAGAAAGGATAGACAGGATAGGAAGGGGGGAGGGGTTATGCTATTAGTTAAGAAACACATAAAAACCAAGGAAGTGAAGCCAGTCGACATCGCTGGACAGTGCAGTGTTGAGTCAGTTTGGTGTGACATAAGCATTGGGAGATCAAAATTGAGAGTAGGAGTGTGCTATAGGCCTAATGACTCTGATGAGTATAATAAGGAACTGTACAGGGAAATAGAGTGGGCCAGTAAATCAGAGAGTCTTATAATGGGAGATTTTAATTTCCCAGATATTGACTGGAATTTGAGGGCTGGTTACTCACACACTAGCAGGGCTTTTGTGGATTTATTGGATGATTGTTTTCTACATCAGCATGTTCGGGAGGCAACTAGAGGGAGTAATACTCTTGATTTGATTATCAGCAGTGATTCTTCATGCATTAAGAATCTGCAGATAAATGAACCACTAGGTGGCAGTGATCACAGTGTGCTGAAGTGGGATTTACTGAAAGAGGTAACTACCATTAGGGGTAAAGGGAAGGGTTATTGCTTCCGTAAAGGCGACTACGATGGACTGAGACAGTATTTAAATTCTATACAGTGGGACCAACTGATGATGTTACCAACAGCAAATTCAAAATGGGAAGCATTCAAAGAACTTATCTTGGAAGCTACTAGGCTTTACATACCAACTAAGAAATATTGTTCAAGGTTTAGGCCAAAATGGATGTCAGATAAACTAATGAGGCATATGGCAGAGAAGAAAAATATCATGGGATACTTACAAATTAACACATGACACAGAAGCCTATGATAGATACAAGTTGATATGCAACCAAGTTACAAAGGAGGTTAGGCAGGCGAAGGCAGATTACGAGAAATCCTTGGCAAGGGATGCAAAGAAAAACAGCAAAGAGTTCTTTACTTATGTAAACTCTAGAAGGAAGGGGATGAATCAGATTGGTCCACTTGATATTGATGGGTCAACTGTTGATGATCCTGCTCAGGTAGCTAACAAACTAAATGAATATTTTGCATCGACATTCACACATGAGGAGTTATTCAGCAAGGGGAATGCCAGAGGTGTATTCAACTCTAGCAGTAAGCTACAGAATCTTGAAATAACTGGGAGTAAAGTGGAGGAGAAACTGTTGAAGATAAACACAAGAAAGGCACCTGGAGTGGATGGGATCTATCCAGTTATATTAAAGGATGCAGGAAAGGAAGTAAGCAAACCCGTAGCCATAATTATGAGAGCTTCCTTGGACTCAGGGGAGGTACCCATAGACTGGAAATGTGCAAATGTGACCCCAATTCACAAAGGAGGATCAAAGGCTGACACAAGTAATTATAGACCTGTGAGCTTAACTTCTGTTCCAGGAAAATTAATGGAGGCACTGGTTAAAGAAGCACTGCAGGATCATTTAGACAAGACTTCAGTTATAGCTCAGACACAGCATGGTTTTGTTAAGGGGAAGTCTTGCCTGACCAATTTGATTGGATACTATGATGCAGTCACAAAAGAACTGGTTGCAGGGAATAACTTTGATATTATATACTTGGATCTTAGAAAGGCTTTTGATACTGTTGCACATGGAAGACTGCTACACAAATTGGAGCAGTGTGACATTGGAGGCAAATTGCTGCTATGGATAAAGCGGTGGTTGAGGGGGAGAAGACAGAGAGTGGTAATCAATGGACACTGCTCATCGTGGACTAATGTTATTAGTGGAGTCCCTCAGGGCTCAGTGTTGGGTCCATTATTGTTTTCTGTATTTATAAATGATATTGATGATGGTATATCAAGCTTAATGTCCAAGTTTGCAGATGATACAAAGGTTGGCAGGGTTGTCAAGGACACTACTGACACTATGCTGCTGCAACAGGATCTGGAAAGGTTGAGCAGATGGGCTGAGAGGTGGCAAATGAAGTTTAACATTGACAAATGTAAAGTACTACACATGGGAAACAGCAACCCCAGAGCAACGTATCAACTCTGTGGTACTACACTGACAGTGGTAGAGAATGAAAGGGACTTGGGGGTGATTGTGCAGGCAGATATGAAGTTCTCTGAGCCGTGCAGACGGGCTGCAAGAGTAGCTCATGGAGTATTGTCAATGATATACAGGAATTTTTCCAGCAGGGATAAGGAGGTGATTATTCCATTGTATAAGGCAATGGTCAGGCCACACCTAGAGTACTGTATACAGGTCTGGAGGCCTCATTTCAAGAAGGATGTAGAGCTGCTGGAACGAGTACAGAGAAGGGCCACAAGATTAGTGAATGGAACAAAGGGGTGCTCTTACGAAGAAAGGCTTAAGTTTTGCAAATTACAGTGTCTGGAGACTAGGCACCAGCGAGGTGATCTGATAGAGGTGTATAAAGCCTTGAATGGTTTAAGCATGCTCAATGCTGATGGGATTCTTCCTCTAGCTCAGAAAAATCACCTGAGAGGGCATAAATTCAAATTGAGGAAAGACAGATGTAGGATAGACGTGCGGAAATTTGCCTTTAGCCAGTGGGTGGTTGGTTGGTGGAACAGACTGCCATCCCTTGTGGTGGAGGTTGATAGCCTAAATAAGTTTAAGGCTCAGCTGGACAGGTATTTTGAACGAACAGAGGGGTGAAGTGGAAGTGGGTTTTTTTTTTTTTTTTTTTGGCTGATGCTGCATAAGCTTGCTTTCTTGCATCAAATGCCTCTACTAATGCTAATGCTAATGCATACATAGACAAAATTTTTGACTAGTTTTTCTTATATATTTCATACTTTGGAATGGAACCCCTTTATTACTATGGGAGCCATTACTCAGTATTCGCGGCATTTCTCAGGATCGTAACTCCCGCGAATAGCGGGGGTTTACTGTATTTATGTCCCATGGCCTTTGTCTTTCTTAACGACAACAATATACTACCCACATTCATTTTACTTAACTCTTTTAGGTTAGGGTTATACCTCAATCACATCTTTCCTTCCTCTCCTCCAAAAGCCCAGTTTCCAGTCTTTTCAAATTAAATACTCAGATCTATCATCATAGCTACCGCCCTTATCACTTCTTACTAGTCTGGTTGCCCTTCTTTGGATCATTTCAAGAAGTATAATGTGGTCTTCAGACCTAAGAACAATACAGTAAGCATGTATCTTACCAGTGACTTATAAATAGTATCATAAGTGTTTTCTATCTAATATTCAAAGGAGTGATAAATAAGTGAAAATACACTATGCACCTTCCTGATCTCTCTACATTGTGGTGTAAAAAACTTCCAACAACAACAAAAAAAATGTATGAAAAAATTTTATGGATATAGAATTTCAAGCCGACCGGGTTAGCCGAGTGGGTAAAGTACCTGCCCGGCAAACCAAAGGTCGCGGGTTCGATTCCCGCCTCGGGCTTGGATCAAAGTACTGCAAAAACCTTGGGAGGTGCAATATGGCCACAGAAGCCGATGTGCCAACAACTACCAAAAAAAAAAAAAAAAAAAAAATAGAATTTCAAAAAAAAAAAAAATAGAATTTCAAAAAAAAAAAAAAAACTTATTATTAATATTTATTAAAATTTCCTCTTAGAAGGGCTGAACAAGAAGACTGGCTAAAAAGGTCAGGTTACCATCTGTGGTTGTTTTCTTCGAATTTATATTTCAAGAGCAGACCTCAAAAACTGAAAAATTATGTAGCATTTTGTTTGCCATTCTGCACATAATGGGAATAGTCAAACAATGTTTTCATAAATAAATGGTAGGTGATCAGATGAATGAAACAGTCTGGTTGTAAAAACCATTAATTCCATTACATTATATAAATTCATATGGAAATTCAAATACAAGATGTGGCTATTGAATAAAGACACTGTATGCACAGCCACCAAGTGCCACTTGTGAAACAAAGGCACAGCAGTTCACCTTGAACCTTTCCATAGTTGCCTGCCAAGTCACATTCCAATATGCCCATTCACAGGTTTTCATTACTTTGTATTTTTGGAGGTTGTGGGAAAAATGTTAGACAGAAGAATCAAACAAGGAAATCAACCTCAAATTTTAACACAACTAAAGAAAACTCCAAATAGCAAGATAATATTCCCAGCAGAGAAACTTGGGGGCGATACTGTCTACATGTTAGTCAACGAATTTTCAGTTCCAAGAAACAGATAACTTGTTGAAGAATTTTACCATTTGATTTTAAATTTTAAAATTAAATTTTACCAAATTAAACTGTCCTCTATCAGCAAATGTATAGTCCATCACACTCAATATTTAGCTAGAGATTTTGTAGGTTACTACTTAATATACATAGAACTTTTGAATTGTTTGAATCTTGCTGCCATTGTTATAGTTATAGAGTGAGTGGTAGGGGAATTCAAATTTTTTAATTGTGGTAAATAGGTAACTCTAAAGTTCAACTCACTTAGGTGGCGTTAGTTGGATAATTTTCTTATATATTATAATTAATTTATAACTTTCAAGTGTAATGGTGTAGTCTAATAAATATCATGCAAACTTGGTAGTGTGGTAATGTTATTGTTATATAACTGGTGTATCAATAAGAACATTTGAATTATGTATAAGTATAGTTTTTTTTAATAAACGTTGATAATAATAATATTATTATCAACGTAGAACATATTGAGTATTACAGCTCTGATTCATACTGTATAAGTATAGTGCGAAAGCATTCAATAATACATAGCCAAATCTGAATGAACAGAATATTAGCAAAGCGGCATCATTTTAACTTATATCTCATATTGTGAATACCTTCACAATGAGTTGCAATGATATTGAACTACTTCGAATAAGTAACACTTCACCTGAGGAGAAGACTAATGTAACTTATTCTCAGATGGATACCACCACCCAGACGGCACCATTTCAGGGCTATTTGGCCCTTCTTCAGTGGGTGGGTAGGTACCCGAGTAATGCAATGATGGCAAAACAGTTATGAAGTATAACTCCACAATATGAGAGATGCCTGATGGTGTATGATGTATTTAGACTATAAAGCGTTTAGGGCGTAAGCCTCAAGCTACGGAAAAGTGTAGACTATGTATAAGTATAGTGCGAAAGCATCAATAATACATAGCCAAATCTGAATGAACAGAATATTAGCGGCATCGTGTTAAGTTATAATAACTTAAAACGATGCCGCTTTGCTAATATTCTGTTCATTCAGATTTGGCTATGTATTATTGATGCTTTCGCACTATACTTATATATAGTCTACACTTTTAGCGGCATCGGCACTCGTCAGCGGCACTACAATATTAGCGGCATCGTTCTAAGTTATAATAACTTAAAACAATGCCGCTTTGCTAATATTCTGTTCATTCAGATTTGGCTATGTATTATTGATGCTTTCGCACTATACTTATACATAGTCTACACTTTTCCATAGCTTGAGGCTTACGCCCTAAACTCTTTATAGTCTAAATACATCATATACCATCAGGCATCTCTCATATTGTGGAGTTATACTTCATAACTGTTTTGCCATCATTGCATCACTTGGGTACCTACCCACCCACCGAAGAAAGGCCGGATAAACGTTCTTCTTTCGGATAGTCGCCTGACGAGGTTGTGCTGCTTCAAGGTCCTTCTAGATATCGTAAGTTCTAACATTAAGTTTTCTTTGCTGGCCCTGCGAAAGTTTCCAGGGTGGGATTAGTGCCTGCGGGCACAACCGTTGTTACATTTTTTTTTTTTTTTTTTTCCAAAATGAGTTTTTATATACGTGAGAGGACCTTGGAATTCACTCTGGATGCAGAGTATGAACTGAGATAAGTAACTGAGGGTTTAGCGAAAAGTGTAAATTTATCCAGATTACAGGGATTCACTCTCCTGCCCTTGAGGAAATACCAGGTAGTTTGTAAAGACTGAATGACAAGAGACACATTGCTGAGGGGCTTCCCTTTTGAAAACCAAGTGATACACCCCCATTTGGTGGGTAGTATCAGGAAGTATATCACCATAGAGCGCTACCAAATTGAAATGCCGAACACATATCTAAAAACTTCATCAGAAGCATATGGAAAAGTCTCGAGAATAGAAATGCACACGTGGGAGGGCTTTCCAGAGCTGTATACGGAAAAAGTAACAATGCAAATGGAAATGAGAAAGCCAGTTCCAAACATCATCTATGTAATGGGGAATCGACTACTTCTGAATTACAGAGGGGTAAAGAAGAAGTGCTTATAATGGCAGCTTGGGTCATTTAGGCGCGAATTGCACAAAAGGGCATTGTTTTAATTGCAAAGAAGTGGGGCATATCAGTAGTAACTGTCCCAAAGCATGCAATAAATGTGGGGAGACAAGCCACAAAGTGGTAAGCTGATCAGTTAGGTCATATGCAGATGCCATCAGAGGAGGGGAAGGAAAAGTAGGCGAAGAAAATTCGGAAAAGGGTAACATGGTCATTTTAAAGCCACAGGGAGTCATAAAAAAGATATTGTCAGCTGAACCAGTGAATCTAATTACAGGAACAGGGGAAGAAAAAGGGGTTATAGACATAAGTCAAGACACCCCCACTTTAATGGAAATATCAAGAGGTATGAAGAGGGGGGACAACAAAGACTAATAAAGTCTAGAGGAAGAAGGAAAAAGAAAGAGGCAAATTGTAGAAAAAGGAAAGGACACGATACAAAATCTGAATGAGCTAAGTTCAGATGACTCCGAAACAGAAGGGACATTAGGCGAGGGTAGTGACAAATTACTGGGGGTGGAGCATTTAAAAAAACACGTGCCAGTAGGATCGGAAACATTAACTGCTAAATTAGAAGAATGGGAGCAGCGGCCAGGGAAGCTGAGAATAGTGTTAAAGCATGCTCAAGGAGGCAAAGTAAACAACATCCAATTCATGTGGAGAGACATATTCTTTGGAAACTTAGTAGGACAGACGTTACTGGGAATAGTGCAGCAGCTAAACAATTCCTGAATTTCATGATTATTAGGACATGAGCAAGAGTTAGGCAGGACCCTGTATGCTCTAAGCATATCTCTGACACAATAGATCAGATTTCTAAGGGAACACGAATTGTATCTACATGGTAATCATTGGTACTTGGAACATAAGGGGCTTTGCTCAAGGGCATGCTCAGCATCATGTATGGAGAAGCATGTTGTTACTAGGGGGTAAGGATTTTATTCATCCAAGAAAGTCACTTTTTTAACAGTGTCCAAGTGCAAATATTCCAGAACAGATACAAATGTCTAAGCTTCTGGAGTTTTGGCTCAAGGAATACCCAGGGTGTAGGCATCATAGTCTTACCACCATTTATAGGAAAATTCTGCAATCTTCAAAGGGACATAGAAGGGAGAATAGTCTGCATTGACTGGAGAATAGAGTCGCACACAATAAGACTGATGAATGTATATGCACCAAATACCACTCCAGAGCGGAGGTGGATATTTAGTAGTTTACATCTTTTTATGGTGGGGGCTCGATTGATTATACTAGGAGGAGACTGGAATTGCCTGTTAGACCCAGTTAAAGATAAGACAGCTACGGGGGATCCAACAAGAGGCACAGGAGGCTCCTTGGAGCTCAACAGCTTGTGCTTAAAACACGACCTGATATATGGAGAAAGAAATATCCCATAAGTCACGGAGCAACCTGGTCTAGGGGAACGGTAGGGACCCACATTGACTGGTTCTATGTCCCAAGCAAGATAGCAGACAAAATAAATCAGGTAAGACATATCAACATTTCAGGACCCCACGCAATAACAGATCACAAATGAGTTATAATGGACTTTCCATTAAGCCTAACTGTAGAACAGGGGAAGGGCACCTGGAGGTTAAAACCGGTGCTCTTGAAAGGTGACCAGTAGGGCATTAAAAGATTAATGCAGCATTTGAGAGACTCCAATCACTGGACAGAAGGAAGCTGGGCAAATTATAAAAATGCAATAAAAATAGTTTTTCAAAAATTAACAAGGTAAGGAACATGGAAAGTAAGAAAGAGTTAAGGAACTTCTATGAAGTTCGGAGGCTCCTAAAGTCTTGTCAGGATGAAGTGGGAGAAAGAGAAACACAAAAAGGAATTCTGGTGTTATTAGAGAGGCAAGCAGAAAATGAGGCGGTCCAGATGTGCATATATTACAGGAAAGCTGATAAGTCGTCTGCTTTCTTTTTCAAGAAATTCAACAGATCACACAGAGACAGCAGTTTAATCCATCAAATACAGGTAGGTTCACACCAATATCAGAACACTAGTGACACTGTTAAGTGTTTTGCACATATTTACAAGGAAATGTATACAGCATTTAAAGGACCAGCTTTATTAGAGAGCTGGGAATTACCAGGGTTCTTGGCAGTTCATAGACATGAACAGGATCAAACTATCTCCCTGAGTGAACTATCATTAGCATTGAAAGTATGAACGGAGGTAAAGCGCCAGGCCCAGGTGGGCTAACAGTTGAATTTTATAAGAGGTACTGGAGGAAATTAGGCCAATCTTGGCCGTCATTTTCTCCAAATTCTTCTCGGAAGGGACGGTCCCGGAAGAATTTATAGAAGCCCAAACCATATTTCTCAAAAAACAGGGTAAAATGGGGAAAGAAGTGGGCGAATGGAGGACAATATTATTACTTAATACAGATTATAAGTTGTATGCCAAAGTATTAAATGCCTGACTCAAAAGGCATTTAGGGCACATCATAGGTCCCAACCAAACATATGCAATTCCAACAAGATCTATGATGGCAAATCTGTCATTTCTAAAATATTTGCAAGGATACTGTAAGCAGAAACAATACAGTGCAGTGGTGACTGTACTGGATTTGGCAAAGGCCTTTGATAAGCTTTCCCATGAGTACCTTTAAAATCTGCTGCATACAGTCCGAATGGGTTCTTTGATAAGAACAGCCATTATAAGTCTGTACAAAGGGGCACAAACCACTCTTTTGATTAATGGCTACAGCTCGGAGAAAATAAAACAGGAACGGGGAGTTAGACAGGGGTGCCCACTAAGCCCTGCACTATTCTCGTTGGCATTAGAACCCATATTAAGGCAATTAGCTATTTCTTAAAACATCAGCGGGGTTGATCTTCCTGGCCCACACTCTGATTGCAAATA
This sequence comes from Mastigoproctus giganteus, assembly GCF_048544385.1. Classification (NCBI taxonomy): domain Eukaryota; kingdom Metazoa; phylum Arthropoda; class Arachnida; order Uropygi; family Thelyphonidae; genus Mastigoproctus; species Mastigoproctus giganteus. The sequence continues at coordinate 110,151,426 of NC_143586.1, read as the reverse complement.
TGTAGCACATGCAGATGACATGATCCTAACTTTGGCAGATAGCAGTTCTCTACAAAGAGTGCTTGAAACCTTCAGTCATTTCAGCTTATGCAGTGGCCCATGTCTAAACAAAAGCAAGACCAAATGTCAACAGTGGGGAACTGAGGCTCCAGTACAATTGCCAGCAAGCCTCACAGTCTCGACAGCACCTATAACCATCCTAGGGGTTCCTTTTGTGAAATATCCGATAGTATCGTCCCGGCAATTACTAGACAATTGGGGGGACGCTCTGTCAGAGTGGAATCTGGGGATGCTATCTTTCTCCGGAAGGGTGTGTATTATGTGGACGATTCTGATACCGATGCTGAAGAATACTGTGTCAATTACATCATTTAAACTGTGTGCAGAAAAAGCTAACTCGAAGACTATTTAAGTTCTTCTGGAACAGCAGAGAGCAAGAAGTGACGCAGCAAAGGCTATACTGCAGGAAGTGTGTGTGTGTGGGGGGGGGTTATGCAGTACCATGGTTAAAGTGGTAAAGGTGGGCGTATGAGTTAAAGCACATTTGAACTGGCATCTCCATAGCCAGGTGGGAAGGAGCAGCAGTGCGTAGCACATGCTTTTTGATTAGACTGGGGTTCAAGCCCATCACCACAAAATACGGAGGATGTGGAAAGGTCAGGGAATGACCACCACATATCCTGGAGGAATATGGCCTATTAGCATTAGTAGAGGCATATGATGCAAGAAAGCAAGCTTATGCAGCATCAGACAAAAAAAAAAAAAAAAAAACCCTTCCACTTCACCCCTCTGTTCGAAATACCTGTCCAGCTGTGCCTTACATTTATTTAGGCTATCAACTTCCACAACAAGGGATGGAAGTCTGTTCCACCAACCAACTAACTACCCGCTGGCTAAAGGCAAATTTCCGCACATCTATCATAAATCTGTCTTTCCTCAATTTGAATTTATGCCCTCTCAGGTGATTATTCTGAGCAAGAGGAAGAATCCCATTTGCATTGAGCATGCTCAAACCATTCAAGGCTTTATACACTTCTGTCAGATCACCTTGCCGGTGCCTAGTCTCCAGACACTGTCATTTGCAAAACTTAAGCCTTTCTTTGTAAGAGCACCCCTTTGTTCCATTCACTAACCTTGTTGCCCTTCTCTGTACTGATTCTAGCAGCTCTACATCCTTCTTGATATGAGGCCTCCAGACCTGTATACAGTACTCAAGGTGCGGCCTGACCATTGCCTTATACAAGGGAATAATCACCTTCCTATCCCTGCTAGAAAAATTCCTGTATATCATTGATCAGACACCATGAGCTACTCTTGCTGCCCGTCTGCACTGCTCAGAGAACTTCCGATCTGCCTGCACAATTACCCCCAGGTCCTTTTCATTCTCTACCACTGTCAGTGTAGTACCACAGAGTTGATATGTTGCTCTGGGGTTGCTGTTTCCCATATGTAGTACTTTACATTTGCCAATGTTAAACTTCATTTTCCACCTTTCAGCCCATCTGCTCAACCTTTCCAGATCCTGTTGCAGCAGCATATCGTCAGTAGCGTCCTTAACAACCCTGCCAACCTTTGTATCGTCTGCAAACTTGGACATTAAGCTTGATATACCATCATCAATATTATTTATAAATACAGAAAACAACAATGGACCCAACACTGAACCCTGAGGGACTCCACTAATAACATTAGTCCACGATGAGCAGTGTCCATTAATTACCACTCTCTGTCTTCTGCCACTCAACCATCAATTTATCCATAGCAACGATTTGCCACCAATGCCACACTGCTCCAATTTGTGCAGCAGTCTTCCATGTGCAACAGTATCAAAAGCCTTTCTAAGATCCAAATATATAAAATCAAAGTTATTCCCTACATCCAGTTCTTTTGTGACTGCATCATAGTATCCAATCAAATTGGTCAGGCAAGACCTTCGCTTAACAAAACCATGCTGTGTCTGAGCTATAACTGAATTCTTGTCAAGATGATCCTGCAATGCTTCTATAACCAGTGCTTCCATTAATTTTCCTGGAACAGAAGTTAAACTAACAGGTCTATAATTACTTGTGTCGCCCTTTGATCCTCCTTTGTGAATTGGGGTTACATTTGCACATCTCCAGTCTGTGGGTACCTCCCCTGAGCCCAAGGAAGCTCTCATAATTATGGCTAACGGATTGCTTACTTCCTTTGCTGCCTCCTTTAATATAACTGGATAGATCCCATCCACCCCAGGTGCCTTTCTCGTATTTATCTTCAACAATTTCTCCTCCACTTTACTCTCAATTATTGCAAGATCATCTAGCTCCCTGCCAGTGTTTACTTCATCTATGGCATTCCCCTTCCTGAATAACTCCTCATGTGTGAATGTAGATGCAAAATATTGATTTAGTTTGTTAGCTACCTCAGCAGAATCATGAACAGTTGAACCATCGATATCAAGTGGACCAATCTGGTGCATCCCCTTCCTTCTAGAGTTTACATAAGTAAAGAACTCCTTGCTGTTTTTCTTTGCATCTCTTGCCAAAGATTTCTCGTAATCTGCCTTCGCCTGCCTAACCTCCTTTGTAACTTGGTTACAGATCAACTTATATCTATCATAGGCTTCTGTGTCACATGTTAATTTATATATATCCATGCATTTTTCTTCTCTGCCATATGTCTCATTAGTTCATCTGACATCCATTTAGGCCTGAACCTTGAACAATATTTCTTAGTTGGTATGTAAAGCCTAGTAGCTTCCAAGATAAGTTCTTTGAATGCTTCCCATTTTGAGTTTGCTGTTGGTAACATCATCAGTTGGTCCCACTGTATAGAGCTTAAATACGGTCTCAGATCATCGTAGTCGCCTTGACGAAAGCAGTAACCCTTCCCATTACCCCTGATGGTAGTGACCTCCTTGAGTAAATCCCACTTCAGCACACTGTGATCACTGCCACCTAGTGGTTCCTGTATCTGCAGATTCTTAATGAATGAAGAATCACTACTGATAATCAAATCAAGAGTATTGCTCCCTCTGGTTGCCTCCCGAACATGCTGATTTAGAAAACAATCATCCAATAAATCCACAAAAGCTTTGCTAGTGTGTGTGTGACCAACACACAAATTCCAGTCAATATCTGGGAAATTAAAATCCCCCATTATAAGACTTTCTGATTTACTGGCCCACTCTATTTCCCTGTACAGTTTCTTATTATACTCATCAGAGTCATTAGGCCTATAGCACACTCCTACTCTCAATTTTGATCTCCCAATGCTTATGTCACACCAAACTGACTCGACACTGCACTGTCCAACGATGTCGACTGGCTTCACTTCCTAGGATTTTATCTGTTTCTTAACTAATAGCATAACCCCTCCTCCCTTCCTATCCTGTCTATCCTTTCTGTAGACAGACTGTAGTTTCCCCAAATTCGAGTTCTGTATTGCTTATAGCTGTGTGACACCATGTCTCGGAAATCTCAACAATATCCGCCTTTGATGCTTTGAGCAATACCTCAAATTCATCAAATTTGTTTACCAAACTTCTAGCATTGGTGTACACACAAGTATACATGCACCTGTTCTTTTTCGTAGCTACCCTAACACAACCCATGTGTTTACTTGTACCCCAATGACTCCCAGCAGTCTCTGAAATATCCTGCATCTTATTTTCCAAGCTGCTGCTCATTCCAATAGAAGCAGTGCAAGAATCACTTTCACCTCTGCCAGTGGCTACTGTTAATCTATTAGTCCTTGTATCCCCCCAATCTAGCAGTTTTCTGACCCACCTAACACTACCTTGATAGCATCAGCAAACATTCTTGCACCCTTTCTATTTAAGTGTATCCCATCCCTGTAGAAGCAGTCTCTCCTGTTAACAAGTACAGACCAGACTGAAAAATATTCTACCCCTTGAGCCTTGCACAATCTTTCCAGGGCCGAATTGATCAACAGTGCTCTCATCATATACTCGCCCCTTTCGTGCCTGGGCAGAATTGCAGACACTTTCAAATTCAACCCTAATTCATGGCTTTTTTTCAACAGTGACCTTTACTTGTTAAGTAATTCCGCCTGTCTCCTACTCTTAATATCATTAGTACCAACGTGTACAACTATATCACCTTTTGTGCCCTTAAAAGATGATATCCGCTCTACAACGTCATCAACCTTTGCCCCTGGCAGACATACCCTGGTCCTGTTCCACCTATCCTTTTTACAAAGCGTTTCCTATTTCCCTGACAATCGAGTCACCAACAACTACTAGTTTCTTTGGGACCAGCGCATTCTGCCTTTGGGGTTGCCGCTGTGTTGCTTGATGCCCAAGTGCAAGCCATTGGTGTGGGCAGCTGAGAGCTTGATGGGCCCCCTTTCGACGGCATCAACCCTGTCCTTCAAGCTCTCATATAGGCCCATAACAAAGCTGAGTTGTCGCCCGATTTCCTTACACTGCTTGCATCCGCACATACAAAGACATTCCCCATGGCAGTATCATGTCCCGTACCTGACTGCTCCACAAACATCAAGCAAATAGTGCATTTTAAAAGGCTGTGATTCAGAGGGCAACTGCCCCCCTCAGTTCTCCCCTGAGCCACAGCACTCCCATTAGCTTGAGCCTTTTGCTTTGCTGCTCTGGTCTGAGTCATGATTTCGATTCAATTTCAGTACAAAATTAAAACCCTAAACTTGTATCCCAACACAATTATAACGCTATATTTATGTTTCAGTATCGAGTGTTATCTACGAAATCCCTTTATATAACTTCCGTATCAAGTTAAATATTAATTATTTATTTTTGCTAATTATTTATATTACATAATCTAAGTCGTTATATGTATATAGTTGAAAGTACAATTTAATTGACAATGAAGTTCAACAAGATTAATAGATTTACTGATTAATTGACAATATTATATTATGTACTATACTATACTAAGCTTATGCTATCTAGTTCGAGATATTTTGTATCGCGTAACAATGGCGGCAATTTAAGAACGGTAAATCTACGGACACTTAAGTATCGATTAGCTTCCAAATCTCGCTGTCTCAATTCAGAATAAACTAAGGATCCTGACTAGCTACTTACAGAAAATAATTTGATATAACAATTGGTTAATAAATCAGCTAAATAGGGTTAAAAAAAAAAACCTCTCATTCAACGGAGCTGCAACTTGTAACAAGTGGATTTGATACCCTTACCGATACTAAGTAATACCTACAAATCTCTATCTAAGTTAAACTTTAAACTAAGTATCATAACTAGGAATATAAAGCTACTCTAGAAAATATGTTAATACGGCAATTTAAGCTAATAAAACAGAAAATAAATCAGAAAAAACTTCTCTGTTCCTTAGTTGCTAATGCTCCTAAAAACCAAATAACAAACAAACAACAAACATTTGGACTGCCCTACGGGGAGCCCATGCAGCGGCTGCCTTAATAAAGTACAATATGGGAAGGTTTACTGAACTACTAGGAGAGGAGCACACTGGTCCAACAGTAGAAATAATAACACCCTTTTACAAATTAGTAATCAAGCACTTACAAGAGTTATCTGCAGGGGGTTTGCACATGGGAACCAAGCTTAAGATTTCGGAAACATACTGGAAGTTATCCGACACAAATACACTGCCAGTACCGGTGCCACACAGTTGGCTGAGACTGGATGTGACTCAGATGTTGGGCAACCTACACCATCATATAGGTTATGAGTCACGGAAAGACCTGGCATGGAGAATAATACACGGACACCTGCCAGTGGAGAAGAACTAAGCCAAATTTCGAGGGCACATGAATGTTGAGTGTTTTTACTGTAAGTCGTGTGAAACAGTGGAACATGCATTCTTCTCTTGTCTGGTTATTCGGCACATTTGAATGTGCCGAATAACCAGACATAGATGACCAGATAGAATAACCAGATGACCCTAGGCTCATAGTGTACACAAAACAATAGGAATACCACGCTTGAACAGGGAACAAGTACTATTCTTACAGTTCCCGGCCCTGATTTCCAGAGCGACGCACATCCTGATATACCTCTTAAATGAAGGTAAATATCAGGCTTGGAAAATCAGGAAAAAAAAAGAAGGAGGCTCTGCAGAGGAGATGTCAAAATGCACCCTTCCAATGATGCATGGTGCAATAAGACTTTTGCTACTAGAATTACTACAACTTGGTAAGCAAAGATTCTTACAATTATAGTGTTTCCCCACACCTTTATGTCGGCTAATAGATAACAACATATATGTGCAGCTTAGATGGTAATGATCAGTCTAGGCTAGGGAAGCGTATGTACCAAACAGATTAGTTTAGTTATTAGAGGAAAGGGACAAAGTCAGCTGCAGGTCTCTCTCCCAGATGAACGGCAGCTGAGCTTTGAAGGCTGCATGAAGTAACAGGAGTGTGGAAGAGGGGGATGACCCTAGAACCCATGTAGGGCAAGCCAACTCCAGGCGGGCACCAACCAGGTGGTCACATGGACTGGGCCTTCCTCAGAGTGTGTCAGTGGGAGAGTGAGCAGCCCAATTGGGTTGAGGTGTAAAGATATGAGTGGATAAGGGTGTCTGTCCCTGTCTGCTCATTACAGGGAGGGTTTTTTTTTTTTTTTCAGCCATACAGGCTGCTAGGTAGTCCCAAAGCAGGATCCATATAGGGTCCTTGAAGGTAAATTCCATATAAATATCTGGAAACTGGAAAACATGTCTGGTCTAACCAGCAAGAATACCTACCCACTGATGAAGGCCAAATAGCCAGAAACAGCACCGAGGGATCAATTTAATCATCCTTGTAGGACTCCGATTGGATAATAATAGTCCCCGTCAGGGGGACGCATTCCCATTCAGGGCATGGAGTTTTGAGTTCAGGTGAATCACAACTAAAAATCCCTTTCATTCTTCTACGGCATCTTTTCCTCTCCCTCTCTTACTGTCACTTTCCTACCTCTTTTTTCTTTGCTCAGTCTAATAGGGATATTGAGGATAGCAGACATCTTTATCCAATACTATTTTCAAAAACAGTGCCATCTGGGGTGCCTGATGGCCACTGAGTTTCCTCGAATAGGTAACAACAATCTTCTCTACTGGGGAAGCGTTGCCTATTCGAGGAATATATGAGCTTTGTGTGTGAGTCGAAGGAGCTGAGTTTCCTCTAATAGGTAACAACAGTCTTCTCTACTGGGGAAGCGTTGCCTATTCGAGGAATATATGAGCTTTGAGTGTGAGTTGAAGGTGCAACTGTCCCTTTCTTCCTTCTACAGCATTTCTTTCCTCTACCTCTCCTACTATCACTTTCCTACATCTTTATCTCTTTTCTAAGTCTAATAGGGATAGTATGAGGATAACCGAGAACTTTATCCCATACCATATTTCAAAATGGTGCCATCTGGGTGGTGGTGGTATCCATCTGAGAATAAATAACATTAGTCTTCTCCTCAGGTGAAGCGTTACTTATTCAAAGTAGTGCAATATCATGGCAACTCGTTGTGAAGGTATTCACAATATGAGATATAACTCAAAACGATGCCGCTTTGCTAATATTCTGTTCATTCAGATTTGGCTATGTATTATTGATGCTTTCACACTATACTTATACATAGTCTAGACTTTTCCATAGCTTGAGGCTTACGCCCTAAACGCTTTATAGAACATTTGAATTTTAATTATATACAGTTGTGTCCCTGTATACGCTGATTCAGTTACCTTAGTTACGCTGATTCGGTTAACCACGGAAAAAAAACGAAAAAAACTTAACACGTACTACTCGCATAAAATAGACATCATAAAAAATAAAAGGAAGCATCATATTGACGCTTCCCCTTATTTTTTACAATATTGATTTTAAATCTAATGGCCTCCTTTATTTTTTACAATGTCGTGTATGGTTTGGTCACCAACAAACATTATAATGATTCTTGAGAGATTTAACAGTTGCACTGTTTTCAAACTTTTGAATAATCTCAAGTTTTTGTTTAATTTGAAACACAACTCTTGGGTTTGCCCATCATTTTCGCGATTTATAAACAAAAAAAAAAAAAAAAAAAAAAAAGTTACTATAAAAAATCCCAACATCCCTGATATAAACAACAAAACAAAATTTGTCCTTTTGTGGTGCGATGGAACACAACAATTGACGCAATGCACTAAATCAAACTAAACATTTGGTCTCTTTTTTTTTTTTTGAGTGGTAGGTGTGAAGACAGCAGGGGTTGCAAGATAATAGGTACACTAATCTCCCAATGATGACTTATAACACCGATTCTTGTCGCTTATAATACTTGAAAAATATCTGTTTATACCTATTCTAGTTATTACTAGAATTTTATGATTTCTGGGTTATGATTTTTTTTTTTTTTTTTAATTTGGAGCCTTGAAATGTCCCAGTTAATCCAATCCTGGTAAATCGAGAGTCTACTGTACTTTAATATTACCATATTTAATGTTAGTAATGTCCTACTGTGTGTTTAATTTATCAATTAAACTTTATTATACATATGTTATGTACAAGAAAATCACGTTATATATGGGGTCAGCAGGTGTTCGCTTATATTCGGGGTTTCAGCCATTCACGGTACGTCTTGGAACATATCCCCCGTGGATATGGGGGGGGGTCTTACTGTATAATTAATACTGTAAACTTCACAGCATAACTGTGCATAGTGTTATTACTTCATTAGATATATTTGTTTAATATAGAATTTTTAATTATATTGAATTTGAACAAATATCATACCTCAGACCAGAGCAGCCAAGCAAAGGGCTCAGAGGGCTAAGTGAAGACCAGCTTCCCTAGCGCAACCTTTGTGTTCCTTGTCATTGATAAATGTCCCTTGAGTAATAAGGTTTTACTCTCTGTTTCTGAAACTTGAAGTCTGTGCAAATCGCACCAATTTTGCAGCTCTGATAAAACAAAATTAGAATGCTTTTCCAGTTGTGATAGTGAGTCACTCTTCATTAACATGACCAGATCACCAAGCATATGCTACCATATTTACATTGATGTAGTTGCATTTCAACCAGTCATTTAAGACTAGATTCCACATCTTATGGACATCACCAATGAACAAATCTGGTAACTGACCCAGAAGCAAACAGTAACTTTCCTGTTTTTGTCCTTGATTACCAAATAAATCTGAGGGGAACAGTTCAGTGCATGTAACACCATTACCCGATATTCTTCCTGATGAGGTAGAACATGCATTGAAGAAAATGAAGAATCGGAAAGCCCCGGGGGAAGATGAAGTTACTGTAGAGTTGTTAAAATTGGGAGAAAGAGACATAACACAAAAACTGGCAAGGCTCTTCACAAAGTGCATTAGAAAAGGTGTGATGCCTAAGCAGTGGAATAATGCAATCATAGTTTTGCTGCATAAGAAAGGAGATAAATCAGAAATTGGAAATTATAGACCAATTAGCTTGTTATCCCATATCTACAAGTTGTTCACAAGGGTCATTACTAACAGATTAGAAAGAATACTTGATGAGAATCAACCGAAAGAGCAAGCTGGCTTTAGGACAGGATTCTCAACTATGGATCACCTTCATGTAATATCACAGCTAATGGAGAAAGCAAATGAATATAAAACACCATTATGCCTGGCATTTGTGGATTATGAAAAGGCATTTGACTCCATACAGCATAAGGCAATGTTTCGGGCACTGGAAAGACAAGGCATAGATACTCCATATATTATGATTTTGAAGAAAATATATGAGAGTGCTACATCCTTTATTAGACTAGACAAAGACAGTAGCAAATTTAAAATAGAGAAAGGAGTTCGACAAGGAGACACAATATCTCTGAAGCTGTTTACTGCTGCCCTTGAGGAAGCTTTCAGAAGATTAGACTGGTTGCGGAAAGGAGTCAATGTGAACGGAGAGTACCTAAACCATTTACGATTTGCAGATGACATTGTGGTCATATGCCATGATCGCAAAGAATTAGAGGAAAATCTTAATCAGTTATGCACAGTTAGTAAGGATTTTGGACTAAAGATGAATATGGCTAAAACAAAAGTAATGATGAACAAGTATGCCACGGAAAGGGAAATAATGATTGAAGGAGCAGTAATTGAAAAGGTGGAGTCATATACTTATCTGGGACAAGTTATTAGCTGTAATAATGATAAATGGCTGGAAGTCAAGAGAAGAATAAATTTTGGATGGATAGCATTCAGGAAATATAGTCACATACTGAATAGCAATATCCCAGTTTGTCTGAAACGTAAAATAACGAATCAATGTATACTTCCCACCATGACTTATGGAAGTGAAACTTGGGCACTCACCAAAAGAATGGAAAAGAAGCTAAGAACTACACAGCGAAGAATGAATGAATTATATTGGGAATCAGACTGTTAGATAAGAAGAGAAACACATGGATTTGGCGGCAAACTCAAGTAAAGGACATTCTTATCAAAACTAAAGAACTAAAATGGTCTTGGGCAGGACACATAGCTCGAAGACATGATGACAGATGGACTAAGAAAATAACAGAATGGTACCCAAGAGGAGCTAGAAGAAAACCTGGAAGACAAACGTGGAGATGGATAGATGAAATTCATGAGTTTTTGGGTAGTAAATGTATGGCCAGTGCTCAAAACAGAAGGAACTGGAAAGTTGCTGGAGAGGCCTTCATCCTGCAGTGGATTGAAAATGGCTGATGATGATGATGATGAACACCATTAAGACACTTTTCCAGTTTACTGTATTAAAGGCTCACACAAAATCAATGAAGCTACCTAATATTTTGCCTGCAATTGTTGCACTATAGTCACTTACCTTGAGTGAAACCGCATTGCGCATTTGACAGGATGCTATTGTCGCAGATTGTCTCACTATTCTGACAGCTGACACACATTCATAGATTTTTCCCAATCCACTCGGCAATGCTATCAGATGGACATCTGTTATTTTTTATATCATGAATTGGCAACTCCTCTGTTTGAAATTAGGGATCATTTCTCATGCCAGTGTTCTCATTAAGCAATATCATATCTTTGTATGCTGAAATATTAGTTTCATTCTCATTGTGATGGTTCAAATCTCCTACCAAATGGTCCAGTATTAGCATTATACTTTTCTCCCAAGTACATGCTGTCCTTCCTACAGCCTGAATTGAATGTGCAACATCTCCAGCAGAGTGCCATAATTTGTTACTACACAGTTGATATACCAATCCCCAGGGCTGTTGTTTCCACATTTGTACCAGGCCTCTTCCATGAATTATACTTTTCTCTAATGATTATTCATGTATATTTCCAACTTGCTCGCATGTATTCATTTTTAAGGGATTGTGTTTCATTGCCTTTCCTACACTTATGCCTCTGATACAGTTTTCTTGCTTTAATGGTTTCCTTATGGTAAGGTGTCAGTTCCGATATGCCCCACTTGACTGGAGCACATCTTATCTGGATGTGTCTCATAGCCTTTGCAGACACCTCCTGTAACCAATCTTATAATAATTGGGCAACTGCAGTTCCAGGTAGCACAGGAAACTTCATTGAGCATTAAAGCTCCAGTTTTAGAATGCAACTGCTCATCAAAAGTATCCCAGTTTGCTGATTTTAATGAAAAGCTATGCAATACACCCTGTGTGTATTCCTGGGTTCACAATGAGACATCAGTCTCAATTTGAACTTGATTACTCAGTGATCATTACTTGATTACTCTGGATACCCAATCTGATTACTCTGGATACCCAATCAGATTTCCGAATAGGTGACAGCATTATATGAATATTGGATTCTCTGTTTACTATTCAAAATGTGCTCTGTTCAGATCACCAGCTGTAAACAACCAAGTCATGCTGAGTAATTAACTCTTCCAACAATCATCCTCATTCATCAGTATCTCTAGTGAACCACAGCATGTTTTTCGAATTAGAGTTCATGAAGATAATAACCCTCTCACTTTGCAAGTGGTCCAGCAAGCTTTCAATATAATTCAAATATAATGCAATGTCACCATCATGATGAAAATAAATGCTCCCCAATAAAATTTAATCTCAGTTTCAACACAAATACAAACTTGACTGTGCAGAGTGATGGACAAGGTGTTAAAACGAGAATTGCTGCACACAAATTGCTCTGACTAAATGAGGCAATTTTGGTGCTCAGTGAATAGCCCATGAACTTTGCAGCCGCATTCATATGGCTCCTGAATACAGGCAAGATAAATTCTTTCAGACTATTCGCAATTCATCCACAATGTTTCTGGACCTTTGCCCATCAAGTTGTATTATGTTAGTCCCGTAAATCTTTGTCACTCCATTTTGTGCTATAGATTGCTGCGTACCAATATGCTGCATCTTCCTAAGTCCACTCTTATGTTTATTCCACTGATACGTTATTATGAAACAGTAATACATCCGTTCAATTATAAGTTTCCATGCCTTTTCATATTCCAGACACTTTTATCTCTAACCAAGTGACTTGATCCATTCCCTCTTAATATACAATTTGCACATGAGGGCAGTTTGCAGATTTTAGGACAGCTAGTCTTGGCACAATGACTGCAGACTGGTTCACAATCTCTACATATTTTTGAAGTGTGCCCGAATGATTGACAGATGGTTACGAGATGAAATGGATTTACTCAGTAAGATATCACTCCTACGTATATCTGTCCTTGATTTACATCAATAAATAGTTGTAAATCTGCCCTGACACTTCCATTACCCAATTTCTACCTGTTTTAACTTAATTAATGCTGTTGATGCATTAATGCATCAACAAATTAATGCATTTTCTCATTACAACAAATTTTGGAGAAAAGAAGAGAATTCAATCTACCAATATTTCTACTGTTTATTGATTATGAAAAAGCATATGACAATGTAAACCAGGAAAAACTTTGGCAGATTCTACGTGAAGAAAATATCCCATCCCAACCCAACTCCGGAAAGCAATGCAAAGCCCATATAAAAACTCAAAAGTCTGTATAAAATATTCTAATGGCCAACTATCAAGACCCAATTAACACCAATAAAGGAGTCAAACAAGGATGTGGACTATCACCAAATTTATTTAATATCTACATCAATAAAATTCTTAAAGAATGGAAACAAACAATTAACAACGGAATACAGTTGAACAACAGGAATAAAATCCAAACTATACTATATGCTGATGATCAAGTTATAATTGCAAAATCCGAAGATGAACTACAGATAGCAGCAAATGAACTGAATAAAATAGGTAAAAAGTACGAGATGAAAATCTCCACCTCAAAAACAAAATCAATGGGATTATGTGGAAAAAACATACAAAGAGTCAAAATTGTTATTGATGACAAAATAATAGAACAAATATCTGACTTCACCTATTTGGGAAATTTAATATCAAATGAAGGGAAAGACATCCACACCAAACTACAAAAATATAATAAAATGAATGGAAACAATTAAACGCCACTTCGGAAAACAAATGACAACTGAAACAAAATTACGACTGCACAACATCAATTCAAAACCAGCCCTCTTCTACAGCTGTGAGACTTGGGTCATAAATAAGATAGATGCACACAAACTAGAAGCAGCACAAATGAGACTTTTATGATCATTATTAGGCTTTACAAGACTAGCCACCAAAAAAATTTAGATATCCACGAGAATTTAAAAGTAGATAACATAGTAAATGACATAAAACGGTATCAGGAAAAATGGATCAGCAACACAGAAAGAATGAACTCAGATCGGATCCCAAAATTAGCCTTTAACTACAAACCTACAGGCAAGAGAGATGTTGGTTGACCAAGTCAACAATGGTGAGATCAAGACCACCTCCAAGAGCTACAATGTAACAGGTCTTAAAAGACCTAAGCTGGATCAAGTTCATAATGATGATTACGATAATGCTGTTGGAGCAGATTAAAATTTGGAACAAATCTGGTATTGTGGAAGTCTGTAGTTTGAATAAATTTAAGGCAGAATTAGATAAATTATCAGAGGAAATGGGCAGATGAGGGGGGGGGTAGATTTTTTTTGGCTGATGTAAGAGTTTTCTTCATTGCATCATTTGCCACTACTGATACTAGTGGTCCCAGCACATTGTGAGATGTACTGTTAAACTACCTGCAGCAAGCCAGAAGGGGTCGACAAATGACACTATAAACTTTTCTGGCTAAATTATAACATATTTTTTTTATTTATATAACCTGCAACCAGTCAATATTTCTGCAGAAAGCATACTATTTCATGAAAAAAAGCTTCAGGAGTGAAAGTATATTTCTCTCCTGTAACTGACTGTAGACAGTTTTCTCCATAGTAACACGTTCAGAATGTTCATGAAGGATACTAAAGGATACTAAAGGGCACACAACAGGATTGGGAAATTTTTTCTTTCTATGAATGATTTTATTTTGCTTGAGGATGTAGTTCACTGACACAACCTTATTTCTGGGTTTATATACTAAATAAATGCTACAATTTGAAAATTAAAAAAAAAAAACCTTACTCTTGTGTGAGCTAATATACTATCTTTAACTAAAATAGATAAATAAATAATTTAACTATAACACTATAGTGTTATAGTTAAATTATTATAACTATAACACTATAATTAAAATAAAAAGCAATTTTTAATATATTTTTAAAATCACATAAAAGTATAACTTACCCCTATTGTTAGCTGCCTAAGCTGGAAAAAAAAGGGGGAAAAATACATAAAAAATCAGCTTAAAATAAAAAGTTATTCATAGTTTCAAGTTCTTTCCAAAGTAACAAAACTTGTGTGGAAATATATATGTCTATAATATTTTCTTTATCCACTCTATAAGTAAAAACAAAAATTCTGCTAATTTCCTAACACCCAATTTTTTTTAAAAAGCTTTTCAGTAAGATTGTCCAACTTCTTTGTCTCAAGGGAACTAAAATGTACCTTATGCATCCATGAGCTGCAGCATCATGGATGTGAGAGGCATCCATGATCACATTTCTCTCTCTCTCTCTCTCTCTCTCTCTCTCTCTCTCTCTCTCTCTCTCTCTCTCTCTCTCTCTCTCTCTCTCTCTCCACCCCCTTCACACACACATTATATATACAGTAGAACGTAGATTGTCCAAACTAATTGGGACCAGGGTTGGTTCGGTTAATCATATAGTTCAGATAATCAAACACACATGAGAATACCCATGAGAATTTATACGAAACAAGGTGTAATTAAGCCTACAATTAAATTACCATACTCAAGGTTATTACTACTGTATTTTGAAATATGAAGTATTATAAAAAATAATTGATTTAGGAAATGGTTTGTAAATAATAACGAAAACATTTTGAAGAAACAATATATATTATATTTATTTTGATGTTGTTTGGTTTTTAGGAACATTAACAACTAAGGCCATATTGCTACGGGGATATGTAGTGGTCATTCACTGACCTTTCCGCATCCTCCATATTTATTTTGAACTTACCTAATTGTTTTGCATGGTTTCAACTATAAATCACACATTTTTTTTTACATAAACAGAAATAAACAAACACAGATAATTGCATTTGTGTTTGTTTGCGTGTTGGAAAAATGTATGGCCAGAGTCAGTTCATTGAGGAAATATGGTTGAATCGGCAGAAAATGGAATCGGTGTGATAGTAGATATTGCTAAGTCAGTAGGAAGGGGAAGGTTTTATGATATAACTACTGAAGATGTTCAAGAATTACTGATAGAAAAGAGGCTGGCGAAGTGGATTTGGTGGAAATGGCATCGGAGGTAAACCAAATCAATTCAGAGGATATAGCGCAGATTAAAATTCTGAAGTTTCAAATTTTATACTAAAAAGCATACGGGAAGTCAAACTTAGCAGAGAAATTAGGGTCTTATTTTCTGAATGCAGATCCTTCGATTGAGAGGAACACAAATTTCAAAAGGGAGTTTCACAAATGCTTAGCTCCATACCATGCAGTTTACAAAGATCTATCAAGCAGAAGCAAACAAACCAAGATTACTGTTTTTTTAAAGTAAGCAAAAGATACAGAAATCCAGATGCTGCAGAAGGAAGTTCAAAAGGTGAAGATATTCTGCAACAGAGAAAACAATCTCGTTTGATTGTGCTTAGAAACAGTGAAGATGCAGAAAATTAAATGAATGTACATTATCTGACACACACACACACACACACACACACACACACACACACACACACACACACACACACACACACACACACACACACACACACACATCATAGTTTGTAAGACATTTTTCAGTTATTACTAGTTTTAATAAAAATTAAGTTTCCAATAGTTATAAAATGATGTAATTTTGTTAGCTTTTGGAATGTAACCCCCCCCTCCCTTTTGTACTGGTTCTTAGTCCCGTATAACATGGTTTCGCACTACACGAGATTTTATGGGAACCTAACTACCGTGTTATATGGGGGTTACTTGTATAATGAATCTTGGGAAGGTTTATTTTTTAAAATATGTAATCTTGAATTTTTCTTTGAACCACGCGAGACTTGTCTTTTTTTCGCGGTGGGGTCTCTCATCCTCTTTAATAGCAGTATCTTCCCGTAGAACTATATTTGGACTGTTGCTCACACCATGCCATTGCAGTCTCTAGTGCAGTGAAGGCCTTCGCATTAGTGTGGGCACCCTCCTCACTTCCTCATCATCAGAATCAACTTGGTTAAAGTCAGCACGTTCTTCATTCCGGACTAATGCAATAATTTCTTCTTTGGTTAAAATATGATAACCAGGATCATTAGCATTGTTGTTTAACCATGTGTCTGCACCATCTTTCTCATATTCAGAAAACCAGGGAATCCTCTTTTTAGAGCCATTTTCCTTATCTAACTTTGAAGCAAGCTTCAAAATTTCATTTTTTCTGCTCTTTAAAAATCTTAGTAAGAGATACACCAGTTTTGCCCTTTTTCAGTCTATTAATAATTATTATCTTGTCTTCTATTGACAATGCCATTATAAACACAAAGGGGCAGCAGTATTAAAATTAAAAAGCAAAATGACACAGTATTTCACTTTGAAATAGCCACGAACAAAAACTTGAACATTGAGTGATTAGAAATAAAATGCCTGCAATAACTAACTACCCCCCACCATTCTACTGCACTCACAATGGGCAACGCTACAACAGACAATGACACATCAAGATCACGGGAGACTGTCCTGGATCCACACAGCAGCTAAAGCCAATTTTCGATTATTAAATTCTGTAATGACAAATTAAGACTATTTCTATGTAATACTGCATATATCTTTGAATAAATAATCGGAAACAAATGCATTAAGCGGCAGGAGTAATATTTCAGTGCATCTAAAAGTATCTAAAAAAATTACAGTATCTAAAAGTAGATACTATAATTTTTTTTTGGGAAAGAGGTGGTTTGGATAATCAGTTCTACTGTATGTATATATTTGCATCCTACATGTCAGTATGGTGTATTAGTCACTTGGAATGTACTTAGAAAGGTCTGGGTTTGAGTTCTGTCCTAGACTAGAGGAATTTCTCGTGGTGTTTTCACTTGGATTTGAGTTAGCAGCCTCAAAAACAGGTACAGTCAGTCCTCGTATAGCACGATAGTTGTGTTCCTAGAAATCCTCGTGCAATGCAAAATCGTGCAATATAAACAACAGGCCCTATGGGAAAAATAGGGTTAGGTGCCGAAACATTACCAAACACAATAAATAATCGTAATAAAATACGTAAATATTTTATTACGATTATTACGTAATAAAATATTTCTAATGCTTTTGCTTCTATCGTAAGCAAACTTGTTGTTTGTTTGATTTTCTATCAAAACAGATGACAGCTGTTCCATCTCTTCCAATTCTTTGTGTCTTAATCTAATGGATTTTGATTACACTTTGAGTTGTTTCTGCTATGAAAGTTGTTTTTATTTTCTCTGCATTCTTTGTAATTCTCGCCGTTGCTTCATTTAAGTCTGTAGCACGTGCAATATCACATGGTCTTTTATTTCACTCAAAGCGTTTCACAATTTCATATTTTTTTTCTATCGACAGAGGCGGACTGGCCATAAGCCTTACCGGGGAAACCCCGGTGGGCCGGAGGGATTTTGGCCATAAACCATAGTATGAGGCCACTACAAATTTTCCCAGGTAAGAATTTTTGACCCAGTCCCCCTCTGTTTATCAATATTGCTTTTCTTTTTCTCTCTGAATCTGCAGTGTCTTCACCAGGACGCTTCCTTTTCACACCTTTGAAGTATTTTACTCACTTTTAGGGAATAAAGCACAATTACAAAAGGAGGAGGCACGCTTGACACACATAAACAAAGCTGCGCACGTGTAGCAACTGAATAAACAACACCATAAAGGCAGAGATACACTATTAACACCTCACATTTTACTAAAGCACATTTCTAGGGATTACTACCATAAAACAAAAACAATTTCCAGTTGCGTTTCTGCTAGTTGGAATCTGTTACTAACTGGTAGTAAACTCGATCTAATTGCATTTGCGATTATACCGATAGCTGGAATTGTGTTGGTTTTTACATTATTATGGTGAAATGTGTTTCCCCTTCACTGATATAAAAAACATAAATACATTTTCAGAATCTTCTCTTCATTCCTATCGTGTTGTGTTCGGTTGGGGTTATTCCGTGTTTGACTGCCATTTCTTGTAAACACAAAGGCGAATCGTGCATAAGCGAATTCGGTTCATGTTATATAAGATATCATTCCCCTATTTATAAATCGTGTATGATCGAATTCGTGTAGTGTAAACACGTGTTATATGAGGACTGACTGTACAAGGTTTTCTCCTTGTTATTCTCGGAATTTATCCTCCCTGCCATTATACAGTTGCAGCACCTATGCTTAATAAGTAACTCCCTACTTTTTTCTCTTTCAAATACAAAATGAATGCATATATAGTACTCTTTCATTACAAAACTCTTATTTTAGCATTCTTTTCTTCTAATGCCATGATCAATCCTGTGAAGTGGTGGTCCCACTTACAGTATAGTACTCTTTGAGGCCAGTCCCTTCAAAAGCACTATAACAGGAATACATATCGTAACAGTTTACACCATTTTAAAGCATTGGTTCACACCACATTTAAAGCCATTATTCATGACAGGTCACATTGCAAAACATGCTCCTGAACTCTACAAACAAAAAGCACCAACATATGCAAATGAAGTGTTACACAATCCAATTTTTAGCATTAAGTTAGCTGGAACATTGTTCAAAATGGTTCTCATTTTTATTTCCAGTTCATCAAGCTGATTTGGGTATATATGTTGTAAAGCACTCTTTTGACCCAACACCTTGTGACTTACTTTCTTGGAGTTGAGCCAAAGATGACATCTGCAAAATTTAGAAAAGGAATTTGACCAACCAAGAACAGACAGTAAGAGCAAAATGAGAATGGGTACTTTTGTAATCTGTCCAATGACAGTTGTGGTGACTGCCAAATCCTGCAATATGGAACAGACTTGCTCGACCAGAACAGAAAAGTCTGTTCCATATTGAACTATATTACTTTGTTCCATATAACTTTAGTAAAAAGTAATATGGAACAAAATTACTTTTTACCAAAGTAATTGTTCCATATTACAATGGCAAAAAAAGACCAAAATAATCCTCTTTCTATGACACCAAGCAATCAAAAAATTCAATATTTCTGTAAAAACTTCTTGGACATAGCAAGAGTTCCATGCTCAGAAACACAGTCCTAACATGTTGGAAAAAGTCTTTCAACATCATGGAACATGTCATTACACTTCTCTTACAGCTTGAGCTGCTGGTACGAACATAGTATAAAGAATTGCAACATTATTCTGTCCAGGATGTTGAAAACCTTCACACATTCCTTTGTATTTTTAACCTGTAGTCAGCATGTTGTTTTACCCAGTTCAAAAAAAAAAAATAAATAAATAATTAACTATAAAGTATTTAGGGACAAAGGCCTCATGCTACGAGGTAGAATGACTAACATGTAGGTTAGTGCAAATGCATCATTTTAACATAGCTATCTACCAAAGTAGTTGAATTAATTAATTAAATTGGTATCGTTTTGGTTATATCTCATATTATGAATGCCTTCACAACAAGTTTCCATGGTATTGTACTACCTCGAATAAATAACACTTCACCAGTTGAGAAGACTATTGTTATTTATTCTCGGCGGATACCACCACCCAGACTGTTTGAAATATGGTATGGGATAAAGATCTCTGTTATCCTCCTACTATCCCTATTAGACTTAGGAAAGCAAAAAAGATGTAGGAAGGTGATAGTAGGAGAGGTTGTTTGTTTTGTTTGTTGTTTGGTTTTTAGGAGCATTAGCAACTAAGGTCATATTGCTCCGAGGATATGAAGCGGTCATTCCCTGACCTTTCCGCCTCCTCTGTATTTGGTGGGCACGGGCTCGAACCCCGGTCTAATCAAGAAGCGTGTGCTACGCACTGCTGCTCCTGCCCACCTGGCTACGGAGGCGCCAATAGGAAAGGTAGAGGAAGGAAATGCTGTAGAGGGAAGAAAGGGACAGTTACTCCTTCAACTCACACTACTCAAAAGCTCATAAATTCCTCGAATAGGCAACGCTTCCCCAGTAGAGAAGATTGTTGTTACCTATTCTCGGAAACTCAGTGGCCACCAGATGGCACCGTTTCAAAGGTTGTTGGCTTCTCTTCGGTGGATGGGCAGGTACCCTGGTGTTGCAATAGTGACAACCCAGTTATGAAGTATAACTTCACAATATGAGAGATGCCTGATGGTGTGAAGTGATATAGACTATAAAGTATTTGAGGGCAAAGGCCTCATGCTACAAGGCAGAATGACTAACATATACATCATTTTAACATAGCTATCTACCAAAGTAGTTGAATTAATTAATTAAATTGCCATCGCTTTTTGAGACGCCTTCGTAGCCTGGTGGGAAGGAGCAGCAGTGCGTAGCACACGCTTCTTGATTAGACCGGGGTTCGAGCCCGTCACCACCAAATACGGAGGATGCGGAAAGGTCTAAGTGATGACCACCGCATATTCACGGAGCAATATGGCCTTAGTTGCTAATGCTCCTAAAAACCAACCAACCAAATAACAAACAGCCATCGCTTTGGTTATATCTCATATTGTGACTGGTGAAGTGTTATTTATTCGAGGTAGTACAATACCATGGCAACTCGTTGTGAAGGCAGTCACAATATGAGATATAACCAAAATGATGCCAATTTAATTAATTAATTCAACTACTTTGGTAGATAGCTATGTTAAAATGATGCATTTGCACTAATCTACATAAATAATAAACTAAATATCATCTGCAATTTCAATCAACATCAATTATAGAGTAAACTAATGAGCTGAACTCAGACAAATTTCAAACATGTCTACATCTATCCTTTTTCAGTTTATGTCCTCTTACATGAGTCACCTAAGCATCAGTAAGGATTCATCTACATTTAATTGACTCAAGCTAGAGAAGGCCTTAAACACTTCAATCACATTTCATCACAGATGCTCTTTCTAGATGCTGAAATTTGCAGAACTGTGGTATTATTTGGTAAGGGCACCTTTTGTGTCCCTGACTAATCTTGTTGTTCTTCTCTGCACCCATTCCAACAGGTCCACATTCTTCCAGAAATGAAGTTTCCAGACTTGTATGCAGTACTCAAAATGCACCCTAACCCACTGCCTTATACAACAGGTATAAGGCAACGATGATGTTGCCAGCAGGAAATGCTAAATGAAAAGCATTCAGAAAGCAATCATATTAGACATTTCATACCAACTAAGAAATCATTCTAGGCTTAGACCAAAATGGGTGTCAGATGAACTGGTTGGTTGGTTATTTGGTTTTTAGGAGCATTAGCAAATAAGGCCATATTGCTCCGGGATATGCGGTAGTCATTCCCTGACCTTTCCGCATCCTCCGTATTTGGTGGTGACGGGCTCGAACCCCGGTCTAATCAAGAAGCGTGTGCTACGCACTGCTGCTCCTTCCCACCTGGCTACGGAGGCGCTCAGATGAACTGATGAGATTTGCAGTAAAGAAATAAAATGAATGGGAAGCACATAAATTATCAGATGATACAGAAGCCTATGGTAGACATGAACTAGTCTCTAATCAAGTGGCAAAGGAGGTTATGCAAGGTAAGGCAGATTAAGAGAAGTCTCTGGCAAAGAATACAAAGAAAATCAGCAAAGATGTCTTTACTGCTTTAAGATGTATTAACAACAGAAGGAAGGGGTCAAATCACATTGGTAGATGATGTCAATGGTCCTGGTCAGGTTGCAAACAAACTGAATAGGTATTTTGCATTTACATTCACACATTAGTTCTTTAGAGAGGGGTATGCCAGAAGTTCATAAAATTATAACAAGAAGCAAAAATGATTTTATGATAAATTAGAGTACATTGGAAGATAAATAGTTGAAGCTTAGCATAAAAAAGTGCATGAGATGGATGGGATCTATCCAAAAATTAAAGGAGGCAACAAAAGAGATAAGAACACAATTAGCCAGAATTATGAGAGCATCTTTGGATACAGAGAAGGTTGCTATGGACTGTAAATGTGCAAATATATCCCCAATTCACAAAGAGAGGATACTACTTATTACTATTCTATAGCTATTTCCTTAACCATTAACTTCCGTGTTTAGTGGTTAAAGAAGTAATGCAGATTACCTAGACAGGATTGCAATTATACTGCAGTCACACCATGTATTTGTTAAGGGGTGATCTTGACTGACCAATCTGACTGGATACTATGATGCAATATCAAAGGAACTGAATGCAAGAAATAATTTTCATATCATTTGCTTGGATTTCAGAAAGCTTTTGATACTGTTGAACATAAATGACTGCTGGGAATGGCTGCTTCAAACAATGTGGTATTAAGGGCAAGTTACTGCTCAGGATAAAAGGATGATAGAGTGAAAGAAGACAGAGAGCAGTTATTAATGGACACTACTCTTTGTGGACTAATGTTACAGAATGTAATTACTGGAGTCCTCCAAAATTCAGTGCTGGTCCCATTGTTTATTTATTAATCATACTGATGAAGATATATAAGGTTAAATGTCTAAGCCTGCAGATAATACAAAGGTTGACAGGGTTACCCAACAGTAATCAGGGTAGCTACTGCAACAAGATCTAGAAAAATTATTCAGATAGGCTGACAAATGGCAGTTGAAGTTTAATATTCGACAAATGCAAGATACTGCATACGAGTATCAGTACTCCAATCTCAGATTGGATTACTGGGATCCAATCCCGGAGGTGCATGGCACTAGGTAGCACTGCATGCATCCTTTGTGAATCAGTGTGCCATTTGGTGTTAGCATTAGCAGAGGCACTTGGTGCAGGAGGGCAGGCTTGTGTAGCATCAGCCAAAAAAAAAAAAAAAAAACCCCTTGTTTCACCCATCCACTTGCTCCAAATGTTTGTCAAATTCTACCTTGAATCTATTTAAGCTATCAACTTCTACAACGACAGATGGAAGTTTGTTCCACCAACCAACCACCTGCTGGCTAAAGGCAAACTTCCGCACATCTGTCCTACAACCGTCTTTCCTCAATTTGAATTTATGCCCTCAAAAGTGATTATTCTGAGCAAAAGGAAGAATCCCATACACATTGAGCATGCTCAAAACATTCAAGGCTTTATACACCTCAATCAAATCACCTCGCAGGTGCCTAGACTCCAGACACTAATTTGCAGAACTTAAGCCTTTCTTCGTAAGAGCAACCCTTTGTTCCATTCACTAATCTTATTGCCCTTCTCTGTACTCGTTCCAACAGCTCTACATCCTTCTTAAAATGAGGCCTCCAGACCTGTATACAGTACTCAAGGTGTAGCCTGACCATTGCCTTATATAAGGGGATAACCACCTCCTTATCGCTGCTAGAAATATTCCTGTATATCATTGCCAAGACAACATGAGCTACTCTTGTAGACCGTCTGCACTGCTCAGAAAACTTCATATATCTGCCTGCACAATTAGCCCCAGGTCCTTTTCATTCTCTACCACTGTCAATATGGTACCACAGAGTTGATACGTCACTCTGGGATTACTGCTTCCCATATGTAGTACTTTACATTTGTCAATGTTAAACTTCATTTGCCACCTCTCAGCCCATCTGCTCAACTTTTCTAGATCCTGTTGCAACAGTGTACTGTCATTAGTGTCATTAACAACCCTGCCAACCTTCGCATCGTCTGCAAACTTGGACATTAAGCCTGATATACCATCGTCAATATCATTTATAAATACAGAAAACAACAATGGACACAGCACTGAACCCTGAGCGACTCCACTAATAACATTACCACACAACCATCCCTTTATCCATAGCAGCAATTTGCCTCCAATGCCACACAGCTCCAATTTGTGCAGCAGTCTTCCAAGTGCAACAGTATCAAAGGCTTTTCTAAGATCCAAATATATGATATCAAAATTATTCTTTGCATCCAGTTCCTTTGTGACTACATCATAGTATCCAATCAAATTAGTCAGACAAGACTTTCCCTTAACAAACCCATTCTGTGTCCGAGCTATAACTGAAGTCTTGTCTAGATGATCCTGCAATGCTTCTTTAACCAGTGCCTCCCTTACTTTCCCTGGAACAGAAGTTAAACTAACAGGTCTGTAATTACCTGTCTCCCTTTGATCCTCCTTTGTGGATTAGGGTCACATTTGCCCATTTCCAGTCCATGGGTACCTCCCCTGAGTCCAGGGAAGCTCTCATAATTATGGCTAAGGGTTTGTTTACTTCCTTTGCCGCATCCTCTAATATATCTAGATAGATTCAGTCCACCCCAGGTGCCTTTCTTGTGTTTATCTTCAACAATTTCTCCTCCACTTTACTCTCGGTTATTACAAGATTATCTAGATTACTGCCAGAGTTAAATACACCTCTGGCATTCCTCTCCCTGAATAACTCCTCATGTGTGAATGTCGATGCAAAATATTCATTTAGTTTGTTAGCTACCTGAGCAGGATCATCAACAGTTGAACAATCGATATCAAGTGGACCAATCTGGTTCATCCCCTTCCTTCTAGAGGTTACCTAAGTAAAGAATTCTTTGCTGATTTTCTTTGCATCCTTTGAGAAAGATTTCTCGTGCTGACCAGGCTAGATGGGTGGGTTCAGGTGGTAGATGACTTTCATCAACCGGTGAAATACCACCACTTTGCTTATTGGAGGCTTGAAGTGGTGAAACCCATGTTTATTCTCTAGAGCAAAGTTTCCGGCATCCCCCCCCCCATACTTCTCCTTCAACCCATGCATGGTACTAAGTACTATAGGTTTTGATACCTTTCGTGTTTGGGGTTTTCATAAAAAAAAAAAAAAAAAATTAAAGAAAGATAATGAGATTAGTTAAGGAAACAAAGTGTAGTCTGACCAAGAAAGGCTGCAGTTCTGCAAACTGCCACATTTTCAAGTTAATCTGATTGAGGGGTTTAAGGCTTTGAATTTATTGAGCAAGCTCAGTGCTGATGGTATTATTCCTTTTGCTCAGATTCCACATTTAAGGGGACATAAATTCAAACCGAGGAAGAATGGTTATGAGAATGCCAGGTGATGTGCAAAGTTTTTTTTTTTTTTTTTTTTGGCTGATGCTTTATAAGCTTGCTTTCTTGCACAGAAAACCTCCCCTGAGGATGCTTTCATAATTATCACTAAAGGTTTAGTTACCTCTTTTGCTGCTTCTTTTAACATAACTGGATAGATTCCATAATTTTCAGATGCCTTATTAACTTTTAACCTCAGTAATATCTCTTTAATTTCCTCTCAGTTATCACAAAATAATTGAGCTTCCGGTTATAAGTTATTAAACTTCTGTTATGCCCTTCTGCAAACACTTCATGCATGAATGTAGGTACAAAATATTTCTTCAGTTTGTCAGTAACCATAACACTAGCCCACTCTGTTTGTCTGTATAGTAGCTCTTCATCATAATCATTTGGCTTATAATTTACTCTTACCCAGATTTAATATCCTATAATTTACTCCCACCCCATTACTCCATTTCTGTTTTTTTAGTGCTTATGTTACACCAAATTTACTGAATATTATACTGCCACATACATCAAATAAATGCACTGCCTGAGAGTTGGATGGTTGAAATGGGATTTTTTTTGGCTGATGCTGTATAATCTTGCTTTCTTGCATAATACGCCCCTATTAATGCTAATGTGCTTCTTAAATAAAAGTATAATTCTTTTGCCCCATTCTGTCTGTTCTCCTTTCTGTAAATGTACACTCTATATTCACATTTTGCTCCCCTTATATCTGAGTGTCCCATGTTTCTGATCTGGGTACATCTAATTACCTAACAAATACTTTAAATTTTTCAAGTTTATTTATTTATTATAAAAAATTAACTCCTAGAATTAGTACACAAGCAAGTATAAATTCACCTGTTTTTGGCCCTAATAACCATAACATATCCCATGTGATTACTTGTCCTGTGAGGGCCGCCAGCAGGCCTTGTAATCCTCCACACTTTGTTTTCCTGGTTGCTATGTGTCCCAATAGCAGCAGCACAGAAATCAATTTTGTCTCTGTCTTTGGCTGCTGGAAAGCTATTTTTATAGGGATGAGATACACCTCTTCTATTTAAGTGTATCCCATCCATATAAAAACAATCTCTCCTGTTAACAAGCACAGACGATGTTGTGAAAAATTCAACTCCATGTGCTCTGCATAGTCTCTCTGTGGCCAAATTGCTGTATAGTTGAAAAAATTCCAGAAACAATCTGTGTTGGTACCAAACACATAAGTATTATTTTCCTGTAAGAGTTTCAGCTTTGATTTATATCTGTTTTGCTGTCATTAAAACTGCTGTTACAAAATATATTATTTATTCTTATTGAACTTTTGTATACTGAAATTTTCAGGAAATCAGTGAGAATGAAAATTCTTGTAATGAGCAGAAGGAATAAATCAAGGAAAAAAAAAAAAAAAGGAAGAAGAAATTTGCTAATAAAGCATACTATACTGTTTTTTTATGTACATAATTTAAGTACCTTAATAAATTTAACAAATTAAAATAATGCCATACATTTTGGAGGATTACTCCTTCTATAGAAAAAAATTGATAAAACAATAATAATATAATAGTGGCATATGGCCATTACATTTTCATTCAAGTGACAAAGTGTGAGTTGAGGAGTCCTAGGAGCCTGGATCCCATATAGCTTCCACTTTACCCTGTCCTTTAGTTCTTATTCCTGCCATGGTGGTCCTCCATGTTGTAACAAAGCCAGTTGTTGTTATTTGGTTTTTAGGAGCATTAGCAACTAAGGCCATATTGCTCCGTGCATATGCGGTGGTCATTCCCTGACCTTTCCACATCCTCCGTATTTGGTGGTCACAGGCTCGAACCCTGGTCTAATCAAGAAGCGTGTGCTACGCACTGCTGCTCCTGCCCACCTGGCTATGGAGGCACCGACAAAGCCAATGTAGGAGAACCTGACAGGTGGCAACTTTTTTTAATTTCTAGAAAAAGTGCGCCTGGCACCGTGCACCTAACTCAGCCATGGAATGGAAAACGCCCATAAAGGTTCCTTGTGTCATTGATGGGATTTGAACCCCGGGCCTTTTCCATCCAATGTAGAGAGGATGGTGATGATACCACTGTGCTACCCGGGCAGATTAAACTTAATATAATAAAAAAAATGGAACGGGGCTTAAGCAGGAGTGCATTAATAGCAGAATATAATATTAGATCGTCAACATGTTTATGTTTTTTAAGTGTAGTTAATAAATTTGCATTCTTAATCTCTCTATTTCTTATTTAGCCTCATTATTTCTACATTAAAAATATTAAAAAAACAAAACTTTCAAGATAACGGAAAAATCGAAATAACGGCACCTTGAATCCCCGAAGGTACCATTATTCTGAAAGTCATGCTTCTGTTCTCCACTTCTATACAGAATTCCTCATGTGTACATTCACACATGAGGAATTCTGTATAGAAGTGGAGGACAGAAGCTTATTAAACTCTAACAGGGAGCTACATGATTTTTTAATAATGGAAAGCAAAGTGGAGGAGAAATTATTGAAGTTACACATAAGAAAGGCACCTGGAGTTGATGGGATCTATCCAGTTCCCATCAACTCCAGATGGGATCTATCCAGAACTCCACTAATAATGTTATTAGTGGAGTTCCCAGGGTTTAGTGTTGGGCCCATTATTGTTTTATATTTATTAATGATTTTGATGAAGGTATATCAGGCTTAATGTCCAAGTTTTCAGATGATACAAAGGTTGGCAGGGTTGTTAATGACAGCATGCTACTGCTGTTTGTTTGTTATTTGGTTTTTAGGACCATTAGCAAGTAAGGCCATATTGCTCCGGGATATGCGGTGGTCATTCCCTGACCTTTCCGCATCCTCCGTATTTGGTGGTCACGGGCTCGAACCCCGGCCTAATCAAGAAGCGTGTGCTACGCACTGCTGCTCCTTCCCACCTGGCTATGGAGGCGCCTCATGCTACTGCAACAGGATCTAGAAGAGTTGGGCAGATAGGCTGAGAAGTAGCAACTGAAGTTTAACATTGACAAATGTAAAGTACTGCATATGGGTAGCAGTAACCCCAAAGAAACGTGCCAACTGTGTGGTTCCACACTCATAGTAGTGGAGAATGAAAAAGACTGGGGGGGGGGGAATTGTAGTCAGGTATAAAGTTTTCTGAGCAGTGCAGACAGGCTACCAGAGCGGGTAATGGGGTTTTATCAATGATATATAGGAATTTTACCAGCAAGGGTAAGTAGGTAATAATCTCCTTGTATAAGGCAATGATCAGGCCATGCCTTCAGTACTGCATACAGGTCTGGGGCCTCATTTTAGAATGTAGAGTTGCTTGACTGAGTACAAAGTAGGGTTACAAGATTGGTGAGGGGAATAAAGGGGTGCTCTTAACAAGAAAACAAGTTCTGCAAACTGCAGCATCTGGAGACTAGGCACTGCGAGGTAATCTGATTGTGGTGTATAAGGCCCTGAATGCTGATGGGATTCTTTCTATTTTCAGATATGAACCTGAGGGGTCATAAATTCCAATTGAGGAAAGGCAGTTGTAGAATAGATGTTTGGAAATTTGCCTTTAGCCAGCAGATAGTTGACTGCTGCAACAAACTTCCATCTGTCGTTGTGGAAGTTGATAACTTAAATAAATTCAAGGAAACCCAGACAAATGTTTGGAGCAAATGGATGCATGAAATGGGAAGTGCTTGGTTTTTTTTTTTTTTTTTTTTTTTCTAATGCCGTATTAGCTTGCTTCATACATCATATGCCTCTGATGCTAATGCTAATTCTAAAAGTGCTTGGATTTTTTCAATGCTACTTGTAATATACCAATATTTCATCTTTTAATGGACTGCAATACCTACTATATGTAAGTTATAAAATTGTTTTTTTTTACATCTTTTATTTTAAAAAAAACAGAAAAATATAATATTGCTGAAAGTTAAAAAAATAAGTTATAGCAGCATAAAATATAAAGAAGACTATAGTTGCTTCCATTTTTTAGTTTAAAAAATGTGATTAAACACATGAAATTTCAAACATGTGCAGATCAACATCAATATTGTCCCAATCTTTAAGGACATTGGAAAAATTACTTAACTTATAAGTAATTTATAAGGCTTAATTAATGGTTTAACTAATTGAAATGTGTCATATATACATGTCTTTTATGTGGTTGGTTATGTGGCTCAATAACAAATTTGATCAAATTTGTTATTGAGCCCGTATGGGTAAAGTGTTTTAACCATTGTGTATTTATCTTTATGTATTTTTTTTTTTTTTTTTTAAATACTTCTGAAATCTCTCTCTCTCTTTCCTTCACTCCCAACTTTTTTAACTTATAGTATTTTTATCTATTTATTTATTTATTTGTTCACCTACTTATTATATTATTATGGTCATGAGGTCCTTTCTGGCTATTAGTAACCTTGGTCCACAAACAATTTCCTTTTCACTTTCCTTCTTTCCCATTAATCTTTACTTTGTAAAATAATTTGTAAAATAATAAGAGGAGTTTAACTCAATGAGCATTACAGCTCTGGTTTATACTATCTAATTAATCTTTACTATATATATATATATATATATATATATTTTTTTTTTTTTTTTTTATTGCTTAAATGAATTAAATTTGATTGTTTTATTGATTGTTCTAATATTTTATCCCTTGCTACGTTAATGCCATTGCCGTTGGCAATTCGACAATTATACGTGCTTGATATATTTTAGTTTGATTGCTTAGATGAATTAAACTTTAGTGTCTATTTTCCATTGGGTATTAGGGTGTATCCTGAACAGGAGATTTTGTTAGCATTTCAAGTCTAACAAGCATTTCAAGTCTTTCAAGTCGTACCAACCAAAACAGCAAATTACAAGCATATTACCTAGACAGCCAGATTACTATCAAAAATAACAAAATCGAAACTAAACATTATGACAAAAGAGACCACTTCAAATTCCCAGCTATAAAACTCATCCATTGGGATAGCAACATTGCAAAACACATATACGGAAACACAATTAGGAACCAAACGACCAGAATAATAAAAATATGCAGTAATGCAGAAAACACAACAAAAGCAATTAACAAACTGATAAAAACACTCACAAAAAACAATATACCCTACAATTACAGCAAACACCACATAAAAGCGGCCACACTTATTAATAACAAAAATCTAATATCTAAATCACAAAGCAATACCAAAACCTAAATTAAGGTCCGGATCTCTTACGCTCAGAGGAGGCTCGTCCTCTGACCGCACTATAATCCGGTTTCCTATATTAACCCACCCTTCAAAATCAGAATAAAAAATAAAAATAAAAAATTAATCTATGGGTAACCATTCGCAAGGTAAAATTCACTTTACAGGAGGCTGTAAATATGTAAATAGCTATCCCCGAGGACAAAACGGGCTGTTATGCCTTAGAAAAGCTATACCGGCCCAGTCCAAAGGGATAGCAAACCAACTTATGTAAATAACAATGAATAACGCTTGTAAATATAATACAAACATATCACATTTTATTCAAATTAATGTTCACCACGGAGTTTAAAAACGGAAACAACCCCCCACCCAGGCCGCACCCCGGCTGACGTAGGAACCAACCCACTTATCGGAAGACTTGCTAAAATATCACCTTACAACAATATCAAGCAACAATAGACGCGACTGCGCAATAAAAACCAAACCAAGAATGAAACAAACAGTGAACAAGAGCTAACCCCTCTTTTACTGAAGGACCACCACCGGACAGATAAGTATAGCTCCACTCTCTTATTCCGATAATTACCCGTTGGGCTTTGTTTCTCCTATACCAGTTTGCTGAATTCCTAAATTAAGTATTAAAAATATTCAAAAATTTAAAGACAAATTAGCATAAAATATCATTATTTAATAAATTAAATAATCTAAAGGAGATAAAAAATCTCACTAAAAAGGCAAAACTGATAAGGAGTTAACAGAAACGGGTAATTATGAGACATTCCTTTAAAACTGGCTATCGATCCGCTCAAAGCCCCTGAAGAAGTAGCAGATAGATGACCAGATAAGGGAATGTTATTTAGTATTGTTTAGTATTGATTAATAACATTAATTAAAATTAAATAATTAGTATTAGAACTAACTTTTTATTATTGTTTATTATATAATTTGAATGCCACCACAGACCCCTAGGAATATGTTAGACTTGAAATGCTAACAAAATCTCCTGTTCAGGATACACCCTAATACCCAATGGAAAATAGACACTAAAGTTTAATTCATCTAAGCAATCAAACTATAATATATATATATATATATATATATATACTTAACTTATTTATACATTATTAGTTTTAAAAATTATGGCATTACTTGGGAGCATCAGGTTTGTAGTGACCCCAACTAACCCACTAGTTATATATAAATCTAGCCCTGATATGGATAGTCTTATACAGTAATACCCCGACTTACGCTACCCCGACTTACGCGAACTCGGAGTTACGCGGTTCTTGATTTTTTTCGTTTGGCAATGCTGCCGCCCACTATCTTCAAGGTCGTTTTTCATATGTTATCGATATACGGTGCGACGGCGGAGAATGAGAGCGAAAGATGAACAAAATTCAACTTTGTTGCTTTTATGTTTTTTATATCAGTGAAGGGGAAACACATTTCACCATAATAACGTAAAAACCAACACAATTCCAGCTATCGGTATAATCGCAAATGCAATTAGATCGAGTTTACTACCAGTTTATAACAGATTTCACTAGCAGAAACGCAACTGGATTTTTATTGTTTTATGGTAGTAACCCCTAGAAATGTGAGGTGTTAATAGTGTATCTCTGCCTTTATGGTGTTGTTTATTCAGTTGCTACATGCGCGCAGCTTTGTTTATGCGTATCAAGCGTGCCTCCTCGTTTTGTAATTGTGCTTTATTCCCTAAAAATGAGTAAAATACTTAATTAAAAGGTGTGAAAAGGAAGCGTCCTGGTGAAGACACTGCAGATTCAGAGAGAAAAAGAAAAGCAATTATCGATAAAAAGAGGCGGACTGGGTCAAAAATTCTTACCCGGGAAAATTTATAGTGGCCTCATACTATGGTTTATGGCCAAAATCACACTGGCCCACCGGGGTTTCCCTTGCCAGTCCACCTCTGTCGATAGAGAAAAAATATGAAATTGTGAAACGCTTTGAGCGAAATGAAAGACCATGTGATATTGCACGTGCTACAGGCCTAAATGAAGCAACGGCGAAAAGCACATGACAATTGCAAACTTGACAGGTTGAAAATTGAAAAGGGCTCAATTGTAAAGGGCTTAAAAATTTTAGAAAACAGACTCCAACGAAGAACGCGTTATAGCTACAAAGCAAGGAATAAAAAAAATTATTAGCTTGCTACGAAGAAATTCTGCGTGAAAAAAAGAACGCGCTGTGTCGTCAGACGAATTTGTTAGATTTTATGAAGCCATCGACATCGAAATAACTTTTTTACGTAAGTCATTTGTTTTTTTTAATACATATTTTGTATTAATATGTATAAAGAACTGCAATTTTATTAATATTTTTCTTCTAAACTAGTGTTTTTGTTAGTCCTTGGTCCCAATTAAGCAAAATTTATATGTATTTATATGCAAAGTTGTACCCCGACTTACGCGAATTCGACTTACGCGATTTTCGTCGGACCCACCTATCGCGTAACTTCGGGGTATTACTGTATATATATATATATATTTTTTTTTAATTATAATACCACCTGGATAAATTGGAGAATTTAGAATATAAGTATTAGTGGTGAAAACTATATTCATTAATTTAAAGGGCCAAGTATTTAGGTAACCTAAGTTGGACTTTTTTGTTGTACCCTATAAATAAACACATGGATGCATTAAATGGAATGTTAACTCAATATATCCCATCAATAATTAGCTGCGGTTATCTGTTTCTGTTTGCCATTTGCCATTTTTTTTTTTTTTTTTCTATGTTCAAATATACTGAGAATTTACCGTGAATATATTATCAAATTAGTTTAATTGCTTTAATATACATTAAATTTAGCAGAAAATTGGAAGAATAATTGCTAGCGCAACAGATAGCAGTGAAAATTAATAAAAATAATGGAAGTGAATCATGAATAATATACATGAGTACCAACTATTTATTTATGTAGTGAAAAGGAAGGCTTATGCCTAAAATTAAGGCGAATAGGAAGAGGATTAAGCATAGTAATAGACCTCAATCCCTTTTCATTACATAAATAAATAGTTGGTACTCACATATATTATTCACAATTCACTTCCATTATATTTATTATTAATTTTCACTGCTATCTGTTGGGCTAGCGGTTATTCTGCCAGTTTTCTGTTAAATTTAATGCATATTAAATTTAACAGTATTATAATTATAATATAATTATAATACCACTGCGGTGGTATTATAATTCGATAATATATTCACAGTAAATTCTCAGTATATTTGAATATAGAAAAACTGGCAAATGGCAAACAGAAACAGATAGCCGCAGCTAATTATTAATGGGATATATTGAGTGGAGCTAGCCTATGTAACGTTCCATTCAATGCATCCATATATCTATAATTAGCTATATCATCATTTTAATTTTACTATTTTATTTTATTATATTCTATGTGTTTATTTATAGGGTACAACAAAGAAGTCCAACTTAGGTTACCTAAATACTTGGCCTTTTGAACTAATGAGTATAGTTTTCACCACTAATACTTATATTCTAAATTCTCCAGTTGGTATTATAATTAAAAAATGTTATATACTGACAGATGTAATGTTCAATCATAAATTGATGGCATTAATCTGTTCTGTCACTCTTTCTCCTTTTTTATTTCATATACATATATATATATATATATATATATAACATAGATACATAAAAACAACAAAATTAATGTAAATTTAAAGAAGATTAGAGACTTTTAGAGAAAGTTGGAGGAATTGGAGAATTAGAAAATACTGGAGAAAATTCACAAAAGTTAGTGAAAATTAACATTCTCCCTCATGGCCATATATCCGCTACTTCCTCAGAGGCTTTGAGCAGACATACAGCCATACTAGAGGAATGTATTATACATACCCGTTTCTGTAATCTCTATACCAGTTTTACTAGGTTAACTTTAGGTAATTACTTGGTGAATAATTTGGAATAATGAGAGCAAATTTTTTTGAATATATGTACTTAATTTTAAATAAACAGGGTGGTTTACATATATGACAGCAAACTGTGATAGGAGATTCAAAGCCCTACGGGTATGTATCAGATTAAAATATCACTGTACCTCACCTCCATATCCTGAAGGTGGTCAGTCCGAAAATGTTCAAATTTTCAAGCCTTCTTTAGGTTTTATGTGTGTAGTACTATTTATTGAACAGATGTACCAGGTTTTATCCGTGGCATGATAGTTTACCTTGCTGTAGACAAAATCTACTGCTCTGCATTCCTGAGAGTGAGCTGGTTGTTAAATTATAATTTAAAGCTTGGGAAAATTGTATATTTTTGCTTGTATTATTGTAGGAAGCAGATACATTATCAATTTTTATATTTAATGCATTAAATTAAGCTAAAGAAGAAGAGAGCAGCCAAAACATTATGACCACCTACCTAATATGACGTTGGTCCTCCACATACAGCTAAAACAATTCGTACCCAGCGAGGCATGGACACTACAAGATGTCTAAATGTGTCTTGTGGTATCTGGTACCAACACATAATCAGCAGATCCTTTAACTCCTGTAAGGTCCGTGGTTGAGACACTGCAGATCGGAGTTGCTGTTCCAACACAAACCACAGATGCTTGATGGGATTGATGCCTGGGGAATTTGGAGGCCAGGGCAATACCTGGAAGTCTTCCTCTTGCTCCGTGAACCAGTCTCGAACAATCTGGGCGGTG
The DNA here is from genome assembly GCF_048544385.1 of Mastigoproctus giganteus. Taxonomy (NCBI): domain Eukaryota; kingdom Metazoa; phylum Arthropoda; class Arachnida; order Uropygi; family Thelyphonidae; genus Mastigoproctus; species Mastigoproctus giganteus. The sequence goes on along the minus strand of NC_143586.1, from coordinate 110,116,088 downwards.
TGGAATGGCACATTATCCTGCTGAAAGATGGCACCGCCAGAGGGGAAGACCGTTGCCATGAAAGAGTTTACTTGGTCAGCAATATTTAGGTAGGTGGTAGACGTCAGAGTGACTGGCACATGTATGACTCGACCCAGGATATCCCAGCAGAACATCGCCCAAAGCATGACACTGCTGCCACCAGCTTGTTTTCGTCCCACAGGCATCCAGGTGCCATCACTTCCCCAGGTAAACGATGCACACATACCTGGCCGTCCACATAGTGCAACAGGAAATGTGATTCATCGACTAGATGACTTTCTTCCAATCACTCAAGGTCTAGTTTTGATGCTCGCATGCCACTGTAGGCGCTGTCGCCGGTGAACCGTGGTTAGCATGGGCACGCAGAGCGGCCTGCGACTACACAGCCCCATTTTCAGCAGGGTTCAATGTACTATGTGTTGTGACACATTACCGTCACCAGCATTCCAATTACCAGCGAGTTGCACCACAGTCACCCTTCTGTTGCCACATACCATCTGGGAGAGCCTTCGCTCACCTCGAGCATCAATGAGCTGTGGTCATCCAACACCTCACTAGTAGTTCGTGGTTCCCCCTCCTCGGACCACTTTTGGTGGGTACTTACCATGGCTGACTGTGAGCACTCCACCAGCCGGGCCGTTTCGGATATGCTTGACCCAGTCGTCTGGCCATTAAAATTTGGCCTTTGTCAAACTCGCTTAAGTCCGCTGTCTTTCCCATCTGAAGAACAAGAGTAACATTGATTAATGGAGCTCAGTATCAGGTGTTTTTTTATATCATGTCCCAACCCACACACACGTGCAGTAAGCTCACCTGCAGTTGCTTTGATTTGCATAACAATTCACTGGTCATAATGTTTTGGCTCATCAGTATATATATATATATGTGATACTATTATTCACTTCAATTTTCGAATTTTTTCGAAATTTGGGATGCCATGAAATTTGAATATTATGCATATTGCATACTCTCTATCATGAGTGAATATCATCTGATAATAATGCAATTTTTATTATTATTCAAAACTAATAACTTATATCTTTTCTTTACAATGAATTGTTCAAAAATACCTCACATTAGTCCGTTAAAACTGCTGATATATCACATGGATAGCTTACATTGATAGATCTCTCAGGCTTCTTGATTCCGTTCAGAAGAGGGCAGTTAGGTCAATTAATGACTCCTCTCTAACTGTGTCTCTCCACTCGCTGTCTCATAGATGTACTGTTTCTGCTGCATGCCTCTTCTACAGACACTTCCATGGGCACTGTTCTTCTGAATTGGCTTCTATAATTCCCGCTCTCTCTCTTTCAAAACAGTCCGAACACATGCCGCCAGCAGCCAACATCCATTTACTGTCCAACTTCAAACTCACAGAACCAACTTTTCATCTTCCTTGTTTATTCATTCAACTGCCGTTTTCTGGAACAACCTTCCTTCGTACGTATTTCCTGAAAATTACAGTTTACAGAAGTTCAAGTCTAATGTCAATAAATATCTTCTTTCGTCTTCTCAACCTCCAACCCAAGCACAGTACAGTCAGTCCTCGTATAGCACGATAGTTGTGTTCCTAGAAACTCTCGTGCAATGCAAAATCGTGCAATATAAACAACAGGCCTTATGGGAAAAATAGGGTTATGTGCCAACCACCCAAAATTGAACATAATAAATAAAACACTTACGTATTTTATAACAATTAAAATACGTAATAAAAAACATTATAATTTTTATAATATTTTTATTATTATATTATATTTTATTATAATATAATAAATAATAAAAAATACGTAAGTATTTTATACGAATAAAATACTTATGTATTTTATTACGACTATTACGTAATAAAATATTGCTAATGCTTTTGCTTCTATCGTAAGCAAACTTGTTTTTTGTTTGATTTTCTATCCAAACAGATGACAGCTGTTCCATCTCTTCCAATTCTTTGTGTCTTAATCTGATGGATTTTAATTACACTTTGAGTTGCTCCTGCTATGAAAGTTGTTTTTATTTTCTCTGCATTCTTTGTAATTCTCGGCGTTGCCTCATTTAGGTCTGTATCACGTGCAATATCACATGGTCTTTCATTTCACTCAAAGCGTTTCACAATTTCATATTTTTTCTCTATCGACAGAAGCGGACTGGCCATAAGCCTTACCGTGGAACCCCGGTGGGACGGCATGATTTTAGTCATAAACCATAGTATGAGGCCACTATATATTTTCCCGGGTAAGAAATTTTGACCCAGTCCGCCTCTGTTTATCGATATTGCTTTTCTTTTTCTCTCTGAATCTGCAGTGTCTTCACCATGACACTTCCTTTTCACACCTTTGAAGTATTTTACTCATTTCTAGGGAATAAAGCACAATTACAAAACGAGGAGGCACGCTTGATACACATAAACAAAGCTGAGCGCATGTAGCAACTGAATAAACAACACCGTAAATGCAGAGATACACTATTAACACCTCACATTTTACTAAAGCACATTTCTAGGGGTTACTACCATAAAACAATAAAAACAATTTCCAGTTGCGTTTCTGCTAGTGTAATCTGTTATAAATTGCATTTGCGATTTATAACAGGTTCCAAATTTGCCGATTATACCGATAGCTGGAATTGTGTTGGTTTTTACGTTATTATGTGTTTCCCCTTCAATATAAAAAAACATAAATACATTTTCAGAATCTTCTCTTCATTCCTATCATGTTGCGTTCAGTTGGGGTGATTCCGCGTTCGACTGCCATTTCTTGTAAACACAAAGGCGAATCGTGCATAAGCGAATTCAGTTCGTGTTATATAAGATATCGTTCCCCTATTTATAAATCGTTATTATTGAATTCGTGTAGTGTAAACACATGTTATACGGGGACTGACTGTACTAAGTTCTATAGGTTCCAAATACCTCTCGTGTTTGGGGTTTACATAAAAAAAAAAAAAAAAAAGATATTAGGGTTCTATAATAACTTGAACTAGACAAGCACATAATTCCAAGCTTCACAGCATCACTACCCATCACATTTCCATGTTAGCATCACTATGAATTAAAAGTTCTAAATGTGTTTCTTCTAAACATGCTGGTATTCAATCAGATAGATTCCCTCATAAAATAACTCTTGGAAAAAATATATAAAACCTACACTCAGTAAAATTTGTTTATATTTAGGAAGGTATAGAAAATCACAGATTTTTATCTTAAACAAACAGTTAATACAGGCTCATTATTTTCAAGAGTAATCTCACTAGTCCCATACCACCCAAGCATGAGCGAGCTTGCCTGTTGTTTTTTACTAATATTGCTCCATGGTCAGATGTCTTTGTGCATTTTTGCTAGCAATAAAAAGCAATTAACTTGCATATTTACTAGAAATGTTTGGACAGTCTTCTTCTCTGGAATAGGATGACCATCCCTAGTGAGGAAAACTTCTGCAAAGTCCTGCCATTTCTGCTGATGGGCCACTGAAAACCTTAGGTTCTCTGCTGTTGAACCCATAGCCCTCCGTAATGGAGTGGCACTTTACTGCATATTCCTTCTGATATGATGGATGTTCACTATTCTCTTCTTTAGTTCATGTAGTGTCTGGCCTACACAGCATTTGCTAAGTAGGCTAGGCACTGCATAAACTATACACAATCAAAACAGTAAACCATATCTCTTGGGAAGGGAACGGAGGGCCTGAAGAATAGAGTTGTTTTGAGTTTCGACACCAAGCGAAACACACATCAACATCATTCCATTTTCCTGTTAACAAGTTACCAATACAAGGGTGGAATGGGAATATGAACTGAGAATGGTATAGGGGGTTTGTTTGGGATGGGATGGGATGTGTAGAAATTAGCAATGATGTTTTCTGTTACTCTATTGATCAGCCTCTCTATGTATAAGTTATTCTTAAGGTTAGATCTTAAGAGTATTAAGTTCTTGACCAAGAGTGTCAGAGGAGCACATTCTAAACACCCTAAATCGAAGAAGCCTTTGATAATGCCTGTTTTTACTGCTGGTGGATTTGCCTGAAAGTTTAAGAATAAAATGTTGGTTTTCTACAAGTGTAAAGTGTGTTGGTTGTCCGACGGCACCAGGGGTTTCCCCATCTCCGTGTTGTATTCTTTGTGAGTGACACAGAACTCTATGGAGTACAGAGATTTAAAAGTGTGTGGGGAGTGGTCTGTTGTGTAGCATTATGTTCTGTTGTTTCTCTGACCATTTAGCCATTGGGCCACTATTGGGACACACCATTGCCCACACTGCCACGAGGAGGCAGGTCAGGCACCCAGTAGATTATTTAAGTACTCTGGCAGGCTCCACCACTTAATTTCCAAGGATTTCAATGGAAAGCCTAAAAAAAGGGGTACACGCTATAATTTGGCCAAAAGAGATTTACAAGAAAACGGTAGAATTTAGACATTGATTAGAATTTGGTGACATTGTTAAGGGGTGTTTGTTAGTTAGTTAGTTATTTGGTTTTTAGGAGCATTAGCAACTAAGGCCATATTGCTCCGGGAATATGCGGTGGTCATTCCCTGATCTTTCTGCATCATCCGTATTTGGTGGTGATGGGCTCGAACCCCAGTCTAATCAAGAAGCGTGTGCTACGCACTGCTGCTCCTTCCCACCTGGCTACGGAGGCGCCGTTAAGGGGGTGTACTTGGTTGGTTTAGTGAGAGAAGGGGGAAGGAGACTGAAGACTGGGGAGGAAACAGATAGAAGAATGGGGATGATAGAGTAGGCATCCTCAAAGAGGTCAGTGGAGACGAGCCCCACCAGGCAAAGTATGGGGGTAGGCAGGGAGGAGAGGAGACAGAGACCTGTCTCCTCCCTCTCCTGCCCAGGGATGGGGTTTTAAAGAGAACCAGGTTGGAGTACCCAGTTCAGATCGCCAATGGCATGTTGGCAGCAAAGCCACAGAATGTCTTCGTCGGCATGATGTCCAAGCAGTGTTAAATCTGGTAGGAAGGGCAAGCTGCCCATCCTGCTCTGGGGGTGGGATATGTTAGTTGGTAGCGGTTAACCCACCAGGCGAAGGGATAGGAGAGACAGATTTACTTCATTCATAATCCGCATTCTCACTTTACTTGCATTCTATTTTTATACTTTTTTTCTTTTTTTTTTTTTCTTTTCTTTCAAGTTTCATATATATATATATATATTTTTTTTTTTTTCACTCATTCATCTTTTTCTCACACACCAGGGGGGGAGGATGCAATGATGTGTAATGTAAATTTAAATACTACTTAAAACTAGGGTTAAGTGTGTACTTAACTGTAGCATTTATAGTTTGTGTTCTTTTTCTCACACACTTACACTTTCATTCATTCTTCTAGCTTTCATTTCATTTATTCGTCTGTTGCTTTCTGCACTGCCCTCTCTGGGCACCTCAACTCACTATTATTCTTCAGTTGTGGTGCAGGCCTAGCCTCAAGTTTTTTGCAGGCCAGGGAAGAATGCAGTGATAGTTTTTGTGTCGTTAGTAAATGTTTGTTTGTATACAAAAAATAATCTAAGTTATTTTTAACTTTGTATTCTTTCGGCCAATTACATTTGCTCTTCCACTCATTTCCATTCACTCTATTCCTAGTTCACTCGGTGTCCAGCCTATTCATTCTATCTTTCATTCTCATTCATTCATTCTTCTTTCATTCTACATTGCATCCCTTTGCTACTAGCTTACTGATATTTTTCAGCTAATCTGCTTCCCTGGCTGCCTGTACATCTCCCTCCCCTACGTGGTTACTTATTTGGCATGGGGCCCCAGGTTCCTACACATGGCAGGGTAGTCCTGGGAGGTTTGTCATGTCAGGTTTCCGTCAGGGTGTAGAATACTGCTATCCTGACAGTTTTTAAGCTATCATCTGGGCGTGATGAGAAACTTGGGCAATTTTAACTATTGATTATTGATTAATTTCTGGGGGGCTGAATTGCCATTCTTTGGATAGTTCTGCGCATTTCGAATACTTTCTGTGTGAAAGATGTAAAGGCTTTATAATTTGACTCTTCTATGATGAACAGATGTTCTTCTCCCCTGGGAAGAGGGCCAATCTGTGCTATTAGCTCTGTTCTGGGGATGTCATATATTATACATTCATATAGAATATGTGCCCAGTCTTCACTCTCGCCACAGGTGCAGTTTGGGTCATCAGTCAGGCCTAAGGAGGTTAGTTTCACCTTTAGGGAGCTGTGACCTGTCAATATAAATGTTGCAAAAAGTCCAGGGGCATACCACTTAGGTGGCTTTGGACTAACAATTGCCACCCATGGTAGAAACTGTTTGGTAACCAGACCTCTGGTTTCTGCTCCCACTTTATTTGCCATAGCTCATGGAGCTTTGTGGTTTTCTATAAACTGAACTGTTAAATTCATTGTTATAATGATGTGCAAAGGGGAGTTTTCTTACTGATGATCTAGTTCTGCCTTAAATTTATTCAAACTGCCCCACCTCCACAATACCAGATGGAAGTTTCTCACAACAATCAACCACCCACTGGCCGATGGCAAAACATTCTCACATCTATTATACAAATCATCCTTCCACAATTTGAATTTGTGCCTCTCGTGTGTAGTTAGAGTCTGATATACCTTCATCAATAGCATTGATGAAGGTATTGACTTGACCCATTAATCGTAGAGACGAGCATCTATTAATCTCTGATGAAATGCATTACATGGCCCTCTCCATCTTTGCTCAAAAAGTATTTGAGTCAAGAAGTAATCATGTTATGATATCCCAGATTGTGACAACTCACCCTACTTTGACAAGCACAACTATCCAATTATGACATACACACACAACCTTAGACAAACCTCAATGAGCCTGGTCTGTCAGAATGTGTTTCCCACACAGGTAGGATGCCTATGATTATGGTTGACATTTATATTTGGTAAATGTAATGTATGTTTATGAATAATTAGTATAAATGGATGACATGAATAAATGTTGATTGCATGTGTGTAGGGCTCTGTGAATGAGTGCATATTTTTGGGCAAAGGCATGTGTGTGTGTGTTCCTGCCTTGGCTAGTTCCATTGAGCTTGGCCATGGGCACTGGTTTGTGTGGGCAGTTGTATAAATGACAGTGAGCGTGTATGACAGTCTATGCTTTATTGGAGATCTCAGTCACTATCGAAAATGTGAACGTGACTGAGAACTGTTCAACTGATATACCTGATGGATACGGGCTATCTCTTCCAATGTGTTCTCCATTCCAGAGAGTGGTGAATGTCCAAATTTGTGAAAATGAATGCAAGTATTTATAAGAGTTACTGTTTCTGCCTTGGCTGTTTCTTCCATTGAACATGAGCAGTTTGTATGGGTGGTTGCATGTTTGGCTTGATCGAGAGCTGCAAAAGTAATAATACTTAATGGATAAAGATTACTGCCCCCCCCCCCCCACGCAATGTGTTTCACCATTCCAGAGTGTGAATGAATATCCAAATGTATGTGTATGTGTGTGTGTGTGCGTGAGGGAATGCATGTATGTATGCATATATTAATGTGTTTGCCATCGTATTCAGGGTACTATTCTGAGTGTATAAGTGTGTGAGAATAGCAAGTCCATGAGAATGTCCAATAACTGTAGATCATTTAAATTGTTGTACCCTGAATGTTTAAAAAAAATAAATATATATATATATATTTTTCTCTCTCTCTCTCTCTCTCTCTCTCTCTCTCTCTCTTCCATTCTTGTAGGTTAAGCTGTTTAAATGTGTGTGCATGCCAGGTCACCTATGTAAACTTGCGGTGACTGAGTGAATGCTTGTAATTAGCATTATGTATATAATAAAAAAAAAAAAAAAATGACTGTCTTGGTAGTTGTCCATATTTAGGTGGCACTTATATCCTCTCTAGTTGAATGGTGATGGCAAATGTGTGTGAGATAATGTGGTGTAATATGTCTTGATAATTAGTCTGCATCTAAATATATGATATAAAAAAAAGTGTACTTGTCTATATGTAAGAATGACAAGTGTGCAGGTGAACTGAGTACATGTGGAGTATGTTTTGTTCTGACAGGCCCCCAATTAAGCTGCAAGGGAGGACAATCAATCAGAAAACTCCCCTGCCTTGCTGATGCCATGCCCCCTTTCCCCAAGGGACCTGCAGACACTGGCTTTATACGGTCTGGCCAGTGTGGGATTCAAAATAAAGAAGTACCGTACATTTACAGTGCGATATCCTCCACATGTGGGGCACCCTGGCTCTATGACTTTACTCACCTTCAATACCTGTTTCCTCCCCACTACCCATCCCAACAAAACTCCCTCTCTCTCTCTCTGCTCTTGGAGGATGGGCTCCTTCCACAGGAGTGACCTCTGTCCCCTTTAACTTCTGTTTCCCAGGTGGAAGTTTTCCTCTAATCCACCTTTTCATCTGTTCTATTAAATACCTTACAATTTGTTTGATAGAAAAGACAAGAGAGGCTACCAAAAAATATATCAGTTTGATTAAAAATGTACTCTATAAAACTGTATAAAAAAATTAATTAAGATTGATATACAGAGGTTTGCCAGAAATATCTCTTTTTTTTTTTTTTTATTAAAACTCTCAACATAGTAAGCTTGGTGTAATGAGATTCTGCTGTATTATTATAAATCAATGTCATATAATTATTCACCAAAAACAAGAGGGGAAAAAAAAGGATACAATACATATTTTTTATCGAGAGCATCAAAGCATCCTCTAACCCAACTAATGACTTGACAAGCTCCTGGACATCCACTGTTTTCACTCAAAATTTTCAAATGTAAATCTAAAGAAAAAATTCAATAAATTAAATTATTAGCTACCCACTGCATATTTATTAAGGTAGTATAACAGAATATCATCTACAGAAAATATTTACAAGAAAATGGGTTACACGAAAATAAATGACAATTTTTATCAAGAAAAAGGCTATAAATCCAGAAATAGTTCTAAACAAATTCTTCAATAACTCTAAAACTATTGTAGCAGACTCTGTGTTTAGTTTCCCTTTTCAAAAAAGAACTTCGGTGCACTTTTAAGTCTCATAAGATTCATATTTAAAAAAAAAAAGACTGTTGATCTCTTTTAGAAACATTTTTTATCCAACACAGTGAAATTTTTCCATATCACATCCTATAGATAATGAATCAGTCAGCCCTTTAAGCACAGTGATGGGGAAGGGTGGAATGACAACAAAACATAAAACTTTCAAAGAATGGCACATTAAGCTGAGGATAAATAATAATGTTCAGGAAGGGGTTAGGATGATGTAATTCATGATAAGTGGAGGTTTCAGTGTTATTTTAGAGACTATATGACTAACACTTTAAATACATTTTTATTAGTCTACCAAATCCAATAACAATTAATCCAAAACCAGAATAAAAGAAAAAAGAAAGAGAAGAAAAATAGCTCTGCTTCTAAAAGCAAAGCTCAAAAATCTTCAAAGAAGTAAAGAAAACTACAGTTCAGACCTCTATATAATGAAATTGATAGTTCCCTTGAAAAAATTCTTTAAACAGAAATTTTGTTATAAAGAAATATGACCTTTTCAACAGCAAAAAATACTGTAAATTCAGAAATATAGTAAAGGATTGGAAAAAAATCAAAAATAAGTGGGAATGATAAATTTTCTAACATTTTAAAACAATTAATTTATTAATATATACATATTAAGAAATGATTACTTACATGATGCGCACAATATATTAGTACACTTTTAAGAATTATGTCGTAAAATACAGCATGTTTCAAAAGTGATTGTCAATAATTTAAAGGTGAACTGTACAGACTACAATATGCAAAAAAAGCCTAGTAAACATAGGTCCTTAAGTGAATCATTTTCAAGATATTGCTCATTTCTAGTTGGGATCCACCACTGACAATGTGAACTGTACAGAGTTGGGATCCACCACTGACAGTGTCAATTGTACAGAGTTGGGATCCACCACTGACAATGTCAATTGTACAGAGTTGGGATCCATCACTGACTTGTTTGTTTAGGTTAGGTTATGCTCATTCTCTCCTTTTCCACTCTCTCAATGCTCTAAGACATAGCAGGCATACTAGTTCTTGCATAGGATAGTCAACATGGAAAAAGGTTACAGCAATGAAGAGTATGTGGGCATGCACTTCATGTGTGGTAAAGCCAATGGCAGTGCACTCGAGGCTGCATGTTTGTACCAAGAAGCATTTCCCAGGCAAAGGCAGCCCAACAGGCACACATTCATCAGGGTACATCAATGCCTTAGAGAACATGGGTGCTTCGCACATGGAGTACGAGCAGCTAGACCCAGAAGCATAACAGTTGAGGAAAGGGTGTTAGAAAGAATAGAACAAAATCCAGGAATTTCGACAAGGAGGGCTGCTCTTGCAGAGCAGCCCTCCTTGTCGAAATTTAGTTACTGAGTTATAGCATGTGTGGCGAATTTTACATTGCCAATTACTGTACCCCTACCATATCCAGTGTGTACAAGGTCTCAGCAATACACACTACCCTCCCAGAGTGAACTTCTGCCAGTGGATGCAACAACAGTATGTCCTGAACCCCCAATTTTTAAACATTTTGTTCACTGACGAAGCTGGGTTTACTTGTGATGGGTATTTTTAATTTTCATAACTGTCGCATTTGGTCTGACGAAAATTCTAATGCAATTCACAAGTCACAACATCAGCAATGTTTCTCGTTGAATGTCTGGGAAGACTACTAGGAGACTGTCTAATTGGACCACATGATGATAATGTTCCACTTCAGCAATACCAGAATATGTGGTTTATACCTGATGGCACACCGGCACATTTTGCTCGAGCTGTGACTCGGTATCTAACTATAAAGTATGATCTGCGGTGGATAGGTAGAGGTGGGCCTGTAACGTGGCCTCCCACATCACCAGACTTAAACCCTATGGATTTTTGTATCTGGGGGTCATGTAAAAACCTTGGTGTACACTTCTGACATTAACACAGTTGAGGTATTGCAGCGTCAGGTTGAAGGAGCCTTTCAGAAAATCAGATATGACCCAGGAATGCCTGAGAGGATTCGCAATTCAATGCAGAGAAGACTACAAAACTGCATACGGATGCAAGGACAGCATTTTGAACACCTTTTGTAACATCCTGTAACATCTGTAAAATCCTGTGGTGTTGAAACCAAAAATTAAAAATGTATTATCTTATGTTTAATAAACCACCCTTAGCAAAGGATTCACAGCTTTTTGCTAAACTAGTGCTCCCATAGTCAGTGGCGGATCTTAACAGAAAATGTGCATTATCTCGAAAACAGTTCATTTGCGGCCCAACGTTCACTGAGACTTTTTTGCTTATTTTAGTTTGTACTTTTCAACTTTAAATTATTGGCCATCATTTCTGAAACACACTGTATTTGGTTATTTTTTGTTGTACACTGGATTCTACTGTGTACCGTTCATAAAAATGTTCACATTTGTTTAAACATTCAAATTATTTTCTGGCACATTTTCTTCACACTGAAGGCCTCGACACAAAGTTTCAAATGCTGTCAACATTTCTTGTCTGGAAGGTTTAATATTGCTATTGCTCTCATGCCATTTGTTGCCCTCATTTTCATCCAACTCATCATTGATATTGTCACTAGTTCTTTAAATATGCTCCAAAATGTTGGAGTCACTCGGATATTCAGCTACTATGACATCATTATCAACTCCTAAAAATTTGTCAAGAACAATTTCTCCACTGATGAAACCTAGCTTGGAACTCTTCCGAAGATTACTCAATGTCTTGTAGCAGTGCATCCCTCTCATCACTGTTAACTGGCATTTTAGCAAACCCTGCTTTTGCCAAACAATTCTTAATCGTATTTTTCTGTCACATCTTGACTCCACACTTTCACCAACTCTGATATGCACATCCACAAATCTATAACAGAATCTACAGGTTGATTGGTTTCTATTCTCAATATAATTTTTTTTCAGTATGCACCTTCAGTAGTGCATTTTGAAATTCTTGATAATGCCTTGGTCCACTGGCTGCAGTTTAGACGTGGTATTCGGAAGGAAGAAAACAAGCTTCACACTTGTAATTTTTCGAAATTACCAAATGAAGGGGGGCAGGGAAGTTGTCAGCAATCAACACAATTTTACTGTTTTCTTTTGTCATAACCCCAGGGGCTCACACCTAATGTGAGTATGGGCGTGGCACACCCAGGGTCCTGAGTGGGATATCACTTTTTTCTACTTCTGATTCTTGCTCTCTCTCTCTCTCTCTCTCTCTCTCTCTCTCTCAGGGTAACTCGGAAATTTTTTTTTGCTGGTGCAGTGCCTCAGGCTTCCTTGCACCATATGGCTAATAATTATAATAATAATCTTTCTATCAAAATTTAAAATCCACTGTTCAATTTTTTTTTTTTTTCAAACTGTTTCTTTCCAATGGGTACAGTCTTCTTTGACTGTAACTCCACTTTCATGAGAAATAACTTTTTTGAGTAAGCCACGTCATTTTTTTAAATTTGTCCAGCCAACCAGAACTGGCATGAAATGTTTTATGTCCCAGAAAAGATGTGTACTCCATAGCCTTTTCTTTTATTAATGGCCCTGATATTGGAACGTTTTATTCTCGAATCAACTTCATCCACTTAAAAACTGCTTCATTTACATCTTTATACAGTTATAATTTTGCACGCTTCCAACTGGGTTCCATTTCCTCAAACAGTTTGAGAATCGAAACACGGTTTTTCAGAATGGTTAACACACTACTGACAGGAATACTAAATTTTAAAGCAATTTTTTTTTTTTTTTAATGCCCGATCTACACTATTAAGCACTTCCACTTTTTCCCACTACACTCCAGGAATTCCTCTTAGACACTGTAAGGTTACTTGCACAGCAGCTAAACCAAAACTGAAATTAGGGACCACCTGTACCTACAATGTAAACAGAGGCAGGTGAAATTTAGTGAAAGCGTGGATGACTCATTTCTTCGAAACAACAGATGAATTTCCGGGATAAAGGAAAATCACTCTTTCCTAATTCTCTAATAGAGTGCAATAGTAGAACACAGGTTGAGCACGGCATATTATCCGCATCGGGAATATATTTTAAATCTTTGCCAATGGCTGTAACATAGATAGCAGTTGACCAGTGCAACTTCTTGGTACAGTAGTGTACAGGATTTATAGGTTTTACTTCTTCTTTTTAGCGATTGCTGACCCACTACTGGGTAAAGCCCTAGCCCAAAACCTTCCATCTTTTTCTACTCCACACCGTGGTTGGCCAGTTTCTTCCTGCAAGGTTTTACGGGCACCACTAAATTGCAAAATGTTTTAGCTCTTAATTTGTGGAATTAATTCCTTAGCTCTTAAAAGCTAAAGGGATTAATTCTTAATCTTTTTAGCTCTTAATTCATGCTTTCTACAGCACTCTATTGCCTAAAGGCTAGAGGTGCGAACAAATGCGTACCCGGATCTCTAAAAATCAGTTCGTTATACGGAAATTTTCTTCGTTATATAGAACCTATTTTCTATGTAATGACTAAGGGGAAATCAAAAAAGTTTGCTACATAGAAAAATTCGCTATATGGAAGATTTTTAAAGAGAGGTCCAACTGTATAAGCAAGTTAAAAAGAGGATACACATCATGTTGTCATAAATAGACTTGTTTCACATATTCTTATATTCACACTGAAAGGTACTTATTATTTGGCCGGCCGGGCTAGCCAGGTGGGTAAAGTGTCTGCCTGGCAACCCAAAGGTCGCGGGTTCGATTCCCGCCTAGGGCTTGGATCAAAGTACTGCAAAAACCTTGGGAGGTGCATTATGGCCACAGAAGCCTATGCGCCAACAACTACCAAAAAAAAAAAAAAAAACAATATTTATGAATGGACAAACAGAAAGACTTTTAATTAGCTATAATTACATTCCAAATACCTGAGTGATTCATAATGAGCTAGAGACAGCACCAGAAAATATTTTCAAAGATTGCAAAAACCAAAGTTTTTTTCCAAAAATCCAGGATTAAGTCATTAAAATTCTGTGCATAATTGCTTATGTGTGCTGCACATTTCTCCACTAATACAATTACTACAGTCCTAATTTTGCAGCATGTGTTTAGGTATAAATTATCTCACTGTATTTTGAGCAAAATGAGACCAATTAATCTGATTCCTCATTAACAAAGTTTTCTTTTAATAATGAATTCAGTGATATCATTAGCACTGGTAAAAACAACTTATGCAGTTGATCATATGCATTTGAAAGTGTCTGCAATTCTGCCCAGACACGATAGGAGGGAGTATATGATGAGAGCCTTGTCGATCGATTCAGCCCTGGAAAGATTGTGCAAGGATCAAGGGGTAGAATTTTTTTCAGCCTGGAATGCACTTGTTAACAGGAGAGATTGCTTCTACAGGGATGGGATACACTTAAATAGAAAGGGTGCAAGAATATTTGCTGATGCTATCGAGGCAGTGTTAGGTGGGTCGGAAAACTGCTAGCTTGGGGGGAGACAAAGACTAATGGATTAACAGTAGCCACTGGCAGAGGTGAAAGAGATTCTTGCACTGCTTCTATTGAAATGAGCAGAAGCCTGAAAAACAAGATGCAGGATATTTCAGAGACTGCTGGAAGTCATTGCGGTACAAGTAAACACATGGGTTGTGTTAGGGTAGCTAAGAATAGAAACAGGTGCATGTATACTTGCGTGTACACCAATGCTAGGAGTTTAGTAAATAAATTTAATGAATTTGAGGTATAGCTCAAAACATCAAAGGCAGATATTGTTGGGATATCAGAGACGTGGTGTCACACAGATATAAGGAATGCAGAACTGGAATTTGGGGAGTACAATGTGTATAGAAAGGATAGACAGGACAGGAGGGGAGGAGGGGTTATGCTATTAGTTAAAAAACACATAAAATCCAAGGAAGTGAAGCCAGTCGACATTGATGGACAGGGCAGTGTCGAGTCAGTTTGGTGTGACATAAGCATAGGTAAATCAAAATTGAGAGTAGGAGTGTGCTATAGGCCTAATGACTCTGATGAGTATAATAAGATACTGTACAGGGAAATAGAATGGGCCAGTAAATCAGAGAGTCTTATAATGGGGGATTTTAATTTCCCAGATATTGACTGGAATTTGTGGGTTGGTCACTCACACACTAGCAAGGCTTTTGTGGATTTATTGGATGATTGTTTTCTACACCAGCATGTTCGGGAGGCAACTAGAGGGAGTAATACTCTTGATCTGATTATCAGTAGTGATTCTTCATGCATTAGGAATCTGCAGATAAAGGAACCACTGGGTGGCAGTGATCACAGTGTGCTGAAGTGGGATTTACTCAAGGAGGTAACTACCATCAGAGGTAAAGGGAAGGGTTTTTGCTTTCGTAAAGGCGACTATGATGGTCTGAGACAGTATTTAAATTCTATACAGTGGGACCAACTGATGATGTTACCAACAGCAAATTCAAAATGGGAAGCATTCAAGGAACTAATCTTGAAAGCTACCAGGCTTTACATACCAACCAAGAAATATTGTTCAAGGTTCAGGCCTAAATGGTTGAACTAATGATGAACTAATGAGACATATGGCAGAGAAGAAAAATGCATGGGATACATACAAATTAATGGGTGACATGGAAGCCTATGATAGATATAAGTTGGTCTCTAACCAAGTCACAAAGGAGATTAGGCAGGCAAAGGCAGATTATGAGAAATCCTTGGCAAAGGATGCAAAGAAAAACAGAAAAGAGTTCTTTACCTATTTAAACTCAAGAAGGAAAAGGATGAATCAGATTGGTCCACTGGATGTTGATGGTTCAACAGTTGAGGATCCAGCTCAGTTGGCTAACAATCTAAACGAGTATTTTGCATCTACATTCACACATGAGGAGTTATTCAGGAAGAGGAATGTCGTAGGTGAAGTAAACATTGGCAGTGAGCTAGATGATTTTCTAATAACTGAGAGGAAAGTGGAGGAGAAATTGTTGAGGATAAACATAAAAAAGGCACCCGGGGTGGATGGGATCTATCCAGTTATATTAAAGGAGGCAGCAAAGGAAGTAAGCAAACCCCTAGCCATAATTATGAGAGCTTCTTTGGACTCAGGGGAGGTACCCATGGACTGGAGATGTGCAAATGTAACCCCAATTCACAAAGGAGGATCAAAGGCTGACACAAGTAATTATAGACCTGTTAGTTTAACTTCGGTTCCAGGAAAATTAATGGAGACACTGGTTAAAGAAGCACTGCAGGATCATCTGGACAAGAATTCAGTTATAGCTCAGACACAGCATGGTTTTGTTAAGGGCAGGTCTTGTCTGACCAATTTGATTGGATACTATGATGTAGTCACAAAAGAACTGGATGCAGGGAATAACTTTGATATTATATATTTGGATCTTAGAAAGGCTTTTGATACTGTTGCGCATGGAAGACTGCTGCACAAATTGGAGCAGTGTGGCATTGCAGGCAAATTGCTGCTATGGATAAAGGGATGGTTGAGTGGCAGAAGACAGAGAGTGGTAATCAATGGACACTGTTCAACGTGGACTAATGTTATTAGTGGAGTTCCTCAGGGTTCAGTGTTGGGTCCATTGTTGTTTTCTGTATTTATAAATGATATTGATGATGGTGTATCAGGCTTAATGTCCAAGTTTGCAGATGATACCAAGGTTGGCAGGGTTGTTAAGGACACTACTGATACTATGCTGCTTCAACAGGATCTGGAAAGGTTGAGCAGATGGGCTGAGAGGTGGCAAATGAAGTTTAACATTGACAAATGTAAAGTACTACATATGGGAAACAGTAACCCCAGATCAACGTATCAACTCTGTGGTACTACACTGACAGTGGTCGAGAATGAAAAGGACCTGGGGGTAATTGTGCAGGCAGATATGAAGTTCTCTGAGCAGTGCAGACGAGCTGCAAGAGTAGCTCATGGTGTCTTGTCAATGATATACAGGAATTTTTCTAGCAGGGACAGGGATGTGATTATTCCCTTGTATAAGGCATTGGTCAGGCCACACCTTGAGTACTGTATACAGGTCTGGAGGCCTCGTTTCAAGAAGGATGTAGAGCTGCTGGAACGAGTACAGAGAAGGGCAACAAGATTAGTGAATGGAACAAAGGGATGCTCTTACGAAGAAAGGCTTAAGTTTTGCAAATTACAGAGCCTGGAAACTAGGCATCGGCGAGGTGATCTGATAGAGGTGTATAAGGCTTTGAATGGCTTGAGCATGCTCAGTGCCGATGGGATTCTTCCTCTTGCTCAGAATAATCACCTGAGAGGGCATAAATTCAAATTGAGGAAGGACGGATGTCAGATAGATGTGCGGAAATTTGCCTTTAGCCAGTGGGCATTTGGTATGTGGAATAGACTCCCATCGCTTGTTGTTGAAGTTGATAGCCTAAACAAATTTAAGGCTCAGCTGGACAGGTATTTCGAACGAACGGAGGGTGAAATGGGAGTAGTGGTTGGGTTTTTTTTTTTTTTTTTTTTTTTTGGCTGATGCTGAATAAGCTTGCTTTCTTGCATCATATGCTAATGCTAATGCTATTATGATCAACTGCATAACTAGTGCATTTTATGATTTTAACCTGTATGAAAAGTAAGTGGAAGGAAGGGGTAAAGGTAAGGAGTATCGCAGTGAAATATCCAAATGCATTACTGAAAACCTAGTGGTAACACAATTACAGAAATCCCCTCATCCCATTGTAAAGAACATAAACTTAATACACTTTAATATTAGTATTAGTAGTGGCAAATGCTGGAAGAAAACAAGTTTACAGAGCATCAGCAAAAAAAAGAAAAAAAAACACCCTTCAGAAGAGAGAGAGAGAGAGAGAGAGAGAGAGAGAGAGAGAGAGAGAGAGAGAGAGAGAAAAGACTTCAAAAATAACAGACAGCATCCACTGAATTAAGCTTTCTGTCCATATGAAACCCGGTCACATAATCAACTCAGCTTGGTATTTGCCATCAGTTAAAATATCTTCAAAATAAAGCAGAATTCCAGGAACTCAATGATGTCTTCAATCAGCCTGTTGAGTATGTAAGATCATCAGCAAGGTGTCATCTGAGAATACAGTAAAGGTACTTTAGAGCTCTTCAGACTCTGCAAGCTCTAGTCAAAGTTTCCAATGCCACTATATGACAAAGCTATATTTCAAGGTCCTCTACTCAACATAATCAGAGTAAAATACAATATTAAATTTTTAATGGCTCTTTCAGAATACAGCACTTTCACTTACCATTGTATCAGCTTTAAAGACTACATAATTTCTTTCACATTTAACAGATAATTGGACTTAACTTCTTCTTTATCTTCACCTTCTTCCCACATTTATATGGGGTCGGTGTTTCCATCCTTAATTCTTTTCCCCCATTCCTCCCTATCCTGGGCTTCCCTCTCCTCCATCCTCTCTCTTTTAAATCCTCTGCCACTTTGTCTTTCCATCTCAGCTTAGGTCTCCCCCTCTTCCTATTCCCTATCACCTCCAACTTTTCGCACCTCATCCCCACATACTCCTCACTTCTTCATTCCACATGTCCCAGCCACCTCAACCTAGATTCCAGCATTATTTTTTTTAACTCAGAAGCCCACCTTAACCGTACCTCTGATGTAGTCATTTCTTATCCTGTCCTTCCTCATCACACCACACATCCATCTTAGCATCCTCATCTCCGCCACTTCCATCTTCTTCACCTGGGCCCTTGTAATCGCCCATGTCTCAGCACCGTACGTCAATGCGGGTCTAACCACAGTTTTATACAATCTTCCCTTCATTCAACTTACTTTCTTATCACACAGCACCCCACTCATCTTTCTCCAGTTCAACCATCCACATTGCACTCTGTACTGAATTTCTGCACTCAATCCTCCATCCCTCTCAACATTCGATCCAATATACTTAAATTTCAAAACTGATGGTAGCTTTTCCTCCTGCAGTTTATAGAACTCTCATCTTCTCCATTCAATGCCATATATTCTGTCTTTGTTTTGCTTATCCTCATGCCCCTCTCTTCCAACGCTTTCCTCCAATTTCTTCTCTACCTTTCCTTGGGATGGTTCGCACAATACTATATCATCCGTGAACAGCATACTCCATGGTGCTCTACTCTTCCCGTCTCTTGCCAACACATCCATTACCAGATCGAACAGATATGGGCTGAGACCTGATCCCTGGTACAGTCTAACTACTACAGAGAACCCCTCAGTCATACCTACACTATCATTAACCTGAGTCACCGCTCCCTGATGCTATCGAGGCAGTGTTAGGTGGGTCGGAAAACTGCTAGCTTGGGGGGGATACAAGGACTAAAAGATTAACAGTAGCCACTGGCAGAGGTGAAAGTGATTCTTGCACTGCTTCTATCGGAATGAGCAGAAGCCTGGAAAACAAGATGCAGGATATTTCAGAGACTTCTGGGAGTCATTGCGGTACAAGTAAATTAATGGGTTGTGTTAGGGTAACTAAGAATAGAAACAGGTGCATGTATACTTGTGTGTACACCAAAGCTAGGAGTTTGGTAAATAAATTTGATGATTTTCAAATAGATATTTACAGTATACCCAGTATAAAATAAAATATAAGTACAAATTCAGTAGCTTTCGGAACACGTGTCCCTTTATCAACTGACAAATTTGAATCCGCAACACTCGAAAAACGTGCTCAAACCTCAACCACCACCAACGTGCCGCCCTGTCATCTATAAGAAAAGACAACTCCATCGTTGTACTTCCTGCGGATAAAGGGCGCCGGACTGTTGTGCTGGACCGATCAGCCTACCGAGAGAAAGCCTTGGCCCTATTACTCGATCCTAACGTATATGAACCTGATCCTCCCGTTAAAGTCTTTAAACGTCTGGAAGCAAATGTTAATAAACTTGTCCACGCATGGCTTAAAGATAAGAAGATCCCGACCGCGACTCACCATCTTCTACATGCTACTGGCTGCCAACTACCGCAATTCTACGGATTACCAAAGATCCATAAACCGGGTATTCCTCTCAGACCTATAGTGTCTTGCTGCAGTGCCCCAACGTATGAACTGTCCAAACACATCGCGAGCCTCCTCTCGCCTCTTATAGGTAATACATCTCACACCGTTAAAAACAGCAGTGAATTCATTAACATCATTAAGGACATTTCAATCCCTGATAACTCTGTCATGGCATCATTTGACGTGGTTTCTTTATTCACCTCGATTCCCGTCCAACAGGCCGTGCACTGCGCCAGAAGGCTCCTTGAGAGCGACTTAAGCCTCCAATCCAGGACGTCACTATCCACTGATGACATCTGTACCGCCCTCAACCTATGCCTCTCTAGCAGCATCTTCACCTTTGAAGACTCACTCTACAAACAAGTACATGGCACTGCTATGGGTGCCCCTGTCAGTTCCGTAGTAGCTAACATCGCCATGGAAGATCTGGAGAAGCAGATACACCAGAACCCACCTACACCTATTACAACGTGGTGTAGATACGTCGACGATATTTTTACCATAATACCACGTGGTTCTGAAACGGTACTACTAGAATACCTCAACTCTCTATCCAATTTCATCAAGTTTACCGAAGAATCAGAGGTGGACGGTTCGCTCCCGTTTCTGGACGTGCTAGTGCATCGCGTATGCCCACATCTAGAGACCTCAGTATACCGCAAACCCATGTGGTGCGGTCAATTCACCAACTACGGGTCCGGCCACACTCCAAGCCATCTCAATAGCACTGCCCGCACCCTGTTCTCCAGGGCCTGGAGCCATTCCAGCACCGACACAATTAGACGTAACGAGATCTCCCGTGTGAAGGCGGACCTAACCAGATGCGGTTATCCATCCCATGTACTAAACAGATGCTTGTTACAGGCACAAGAACTTACTTCCAACCCAAGACCTCCGAAGCAAGTCGGCATATCATCCGCCTACATTCCGTACTATCCAGGAGTGTCAGGACGTATCTCGAAGATCCTGAGAAGTTACAACATCAAATGTGTGCAATTACCAGGTAGGAACCTACGTTCACTTGTCTCCAGTGTGAAGATCCCTGTCACACCTGTCTTACGCAGCAATGTAGTGTACCGTATCACCTGTAGGGCCTGTAACAGTTGCTACGTAGGTGAGACATCGAGACGTCTCCAGGATCGCCTCACGGAACACGACAGAGCAATCCAGCTTGCCGAAACTGACCAGTCCGCGCTTGCAGAACATTTTTGGGCTACCAACCACGATCTTGACCCCAAGCGCGACTTTGAGATAGTGGACCACGCGCGACACTTTCGCCACCGGCTATGGCTAGAGTCACTAAACATAATAAACAACCCTAAGGCATTAAATCGCCAGAAAGGCATGCGTATACATCCCATCCTAGAGACAACCGTTTTATTGATGGATGATCACTGGCGTAAGGCAGCACACGTCCGTGCTACAACAATGACGCATGAGTAACGTGCCACACTTTGCTTGTAATGTATTCAAATTTGTCAGTTGATAAAGGGACACGTGTTCCGAAAGCTACTGAATTTGTACTTATATTTTATTTTATACCGGGTATACTGTAAATATCTATCTGAAAATTATTAAACTATGGACCTCAGTACTCCAGGCCCATTTGTCACTAAATTTGATGAATTTGAGGTATTGCTCAAAGCATCAAAGGCGGATATTGTTGGGATATCAGAGACGTGGTGTCACACAGATATAAGGAATGCAGAACTGGAATTTAGGGAGTACAACGTCTACAGAAAGGATAGACAGGATAGGAAGGGAGGAGGGGGTTATGCTATTAGTTAAGAAACACATAAAATCAAAGGAAGTGAAGCCAGTCGACATCGCTGGACAGTGCAGTGTCGAGTCAGTTTGGTTTGACATAAGCATTGGGAGATCAAAATTGAGAGTAGGAGTGTGCTATAGGCCTAATGACTCTGATGAGTATAATAACAAACTGTACAGGGAAACAGAGTGGGCCAGTAAATCAGAGAGTCTTATAATCGGGGATTTTAATTTCCCAGATATTGACTGGAATTTGTGGGTTGGTCATTCATACACTAGCAAGGCTTTTGTGGATTTATTGGATGATTGTTTTCTACATCAGCATGTTCAGGAGGCAACTAGAGGGAGTAATACTCTTGATTTTATTATCAGTAGTGATTCTTCATGCATTAAGAATCTGCATATAAAGGAACCACTAGGTGGCAGTGATCACCGTGTGCTCAAGTGGGATTTACTCAAAGAGGTAACTACCATCAGGGGTTAAGGGAAGGGTTATTGCTTTCTAAGGGTTATTGCTTAAAGGCGACTACAATGGTCTGAGACAGTATTTAAATTCTATACAGTGGGACCAACTGATGATGTTACCAACAGCAAATTCAAAATGGGAAGCATTCAAAGAACTTATCTTGGAAGCTACTAGGCTTTACATACCAACTAAGAAATATTGTTCAAAGTTTAGGCCTAAATGGATGTCAGATGAACTAATGAGACATATGGCGGAGAAGAAAATGCATGGGATACATATAAATTAACCCGTGACACAGAAGCCTATGATAGATATAAGTTGATCTGTAACCAAGTTACAAAGGAGGTTAGGCAGGCGAAGGCAGATTACGAGAAATCTTTGGCAAGGGATGCAAAGAAAAACAGCAAAGAGTTCTTTACTTATGTAAACTCTAGAAGGAAGGGGATAAATCAGATTGGTCCACTTAGTATGAATGGTTCTATTGTTGATGATCCTGCTCAGGCAGCTAACAAACTAAATGAATATTTTGCATCGACATTCACAAATGAGGAGTTATTCAGCGAGGGGAATGCCAGAGGTGTATTCAACTCTGGCAGTAAGCTAGATAATCTTGTAATAACTGAGAGTGAAGTGGAGGAGAAATTGTTGAAGATAAACACAAGAAAGGCACTTGGGGTGGATGGGATCTATCCAGTTATATTAAAGGAAGCAGCAAAGGAAATAAGCAAACCCTTAGCCATAATTATGAGAGCTTCCTTGGACTCAGGGGAGGTACCCATAGACTGGAGATGTGCAAATGTGACCCCATTTCACAAAGGAGGATCAAAGGCTGACACAAGTAATTATAGACCTGTGAGTTTAACTTCTGACCCAGGAAAATTAATGGAGGCACTGGTTAAAGAAGCACTGCAGGATCATCTAGACAAGACTTCAGTTATAGCTCGGACAAAGCATGGTTTTGTTAAGGGGAAGTCTTGCCTGACCAATTTGATTGGATACTATGATGCAGTCACAAAAGAACTGGATGCACGGAATAACTTTGATATTATATACTTGGATCTTAGAAAGTCTTTTGATACTGTTATACATGGAAGACTGCTGCACAAATTGGAGCAGTGTGGCATTGGAGGCAAATTGCTTCTATGGATAAAGCGGTGGTTGAAGGGGAGAAGACAGAGAGTGGTAATCAATGGACACTGCTCATCGTGGACTAATGTTATTAGTGGAGTCCCTCAGGGTTCAGTGTTGGGTCCATTGTTGTTTTCTGTATTTATAAATAATATTGATGATGGTATATCAAGCTTAATGTCCAAGTTTTCAGATGATACAAAGGTTGGCAGGGTTATTAAGGACACTCCTGACACTATGCTGTTGCAACAGGATCAGGAAAGGTTGAGCAGATGTGCTGAGAGGTGGCAAATGAAGTTTAACACTGACAAATGTAAAGTACTACATATGGGAAACAGCAACTCCAGAGCAACGTATCAACTCTGTGGTACTACACTGACAGTGGTAGAGAATGAAAAGGACCTGGGGGTAATTGTGCAGGCAGATATGAAGTTCTCTGAGCAGTGCAGATGGGCTGCAAGAGTAGCTCATGGTGTCTTGTCAATGATATACAGGAATTTTTCTAGCAGAGATAAGGAGGTGATTATTCCCTTGTATAAGGCAATGGTCAGGCCACACCTTGAGTACTGTATACAGGTCTGGAGGCCTCATTTCAAGAAGGATGTAGAGCTGCTGGAACGAGTTCAGAGAAGGGCAACAAGATTAGTGAATGAATTAAAAGGTTGCTCTTACAAAGAAAGGCTTAAGTTTTGCAAATTACAGTGTCTGGAGACTAGGCACAGGCGAGGTGATCTGATAGAGTTGTATAAAGCCTTGAATGGTTTGAGAATGCTCAATGCTGATGGAATTCTGCCTCTTGCTCAGAATAATCACCTGAGAGGGCATAAATTCAAATTGAGGTAAAACAGATGATTACAAGATTCAGATATAGGATAGATGTGCGGAAATTTGCCTTTAGCCAGCGGGTAGTTGGTTGGTGGAACAGATTTCCATCCCTTGTTGTGGAAGTTGATAGTCTAAATAAATTTAAGGCTCAGCTGGACAGGTATTTCGAACAAACGGAGGGGTGAAGTGGAAGTTTTTTTTTTGTTTTTTTTTGGCTGATGCTGCATAAGCTTGCTTTCTTGCATCATATGCCTCTACTAATGCTAATGCTAATTTCCTTCGCAAGCATTACGTACTTTTCTGATGCACCCTTCTCCCTCATACATCTCCATACCTCTTGTCTGGGCACTCTATCATATGCTTTTTCCAGGTCTTTGAACACCATGTGCAACTCTACTTCATCTCCCTGACCTTTCTATGACCTGCCTTAAAGTAAAGATCGCATCTGTTGTTCCTCTTCCCGGCATGAAACTGAACTGTTCCTCTCCTATTTCCGTCTCCTGCTTTATCCTTCCTTCCACAATTCTTTCCCAGATCTTCATCGAATGAGACATTAACTTTATTCCCCTGTTGTTCCCACATTCCTGCACATCAACCTTTACTTTATAGATTGGCACAAGTATACTTTCTCTTCACTCATCTGGTATCCTCTCCTGCTGCCACAGTTTTTTCCATAAGGTCCCATAAGATATCGATCCCTTCTTCGCCCAATTGGACTTAACTGACAAGTCTTAACTCCATACAGTCCATTAAATTGAGGTTTACTGTTCCTCAAAGAAAACTATAAGTTTCTTTATCTATTAATGAAGACCTTCACATATTAATGAAGACCTTTACATATTAATGAAGACCTTCAAGCAGTAAAGTGATTCTGCAGCATTCTGCATCAGTTTTGAATAACATTTTACAATTTATGCTGTTCTAAATTGATTTACAATTTGGAAAACTGCAAACCTGGATACACAGACTAATAGATTATTGGCAGCTGCAAGCAGAGGTGAAGTGATTCTTGAACTGCTTCTACTGCAACATACAGCATCCTGAATAGCAAGGTGTCAGTCAGAGATTATTACAAGGTCTAAAAGGAGGTCTTCATGGGGAAAATACAAATACATGTGTTAAGGTTACTAAAAGCAAAAACAGGTGTGTGTGTGTGTGTGTGTGTGTGTGTGTGCGTGCGTGCGTGCGTGCGTGCGTGCGTGCGTGCGTGTGCGTGCGTGTGCGTGCGTGCGTGCGTGCGTGCGTGCACTAGTTCTAGGAGTAGAGTAAACAAATCTTTTAAATACTGGCTAGGTCACCAAATGTAGATATTGTGGGGATGTCAGAGACATGGTATTACTCAGACATAAGGGACAGAGAATTTTAATATGGGGAGAAAATGTGTATAAAGAGGACAGGAGGAGGGGTGATGCTCACAACCCTCTGCCTACTGCTCTGATGCCATTCTGCAATCCATCTTAGAATCTTACCCAGGATCCCAGAATGTTCCAGCTTATACAGCAACCTCTCATCTTGGACTGAGTCAAATTCTTTGATAAAATCCAAATAAACAATCTTGAAATTATTTCTTAAATCCAGCTTATGAGTCAATTCTCAAAACTGCTGACCAGGTAAGTTGCACATTATTCTCCCTTATCAAAACCCATATCAGGTATCCTTCAAAATTCCATTTTTATGCAAAATATCAGTGTTGGTGATACAGTGATGCTTCAATCCAAAATAATCTCCTCCAAGTTCAGAGATGCTCCTATAATTATACTTACTGCTTCAATGCACTTTCTCACCACCATCCTCAAAATTACTGGGTAAATGCCATCACCTGTGGGGCTTCACTTGCCTTTAGGTTCAAAAGTTTTCTAATAAACAATCTTTAGTAATTTCAAAACTGCTAATTTTGTACCACTCAGTCTCATTCATACAACCTTTCTAAACTATCAAGGGGCTTTTGTCTGTAAAGATTATTGTGAAGTACTCAATGTTGTTGTTGTTGTTGTTATTTGGTTTTTAGGAGCATTAGCAACTAAGGCCATATTGCTCCAGGATATGCGGTGGTCATTCCTTAACCTTTTCGCATCCTCCGTATTTGGTGGTGACGGGCTCGAACCCCGGTCTAATCAAGAAGCGTGTGCTACTTAAGCTTTGTTATGGTACTATTACAGATCAACTTGTAATAGTTATAGGCTTCAGTACTTTTCATCACTTTATGGCTTTCCCACAAACATTTTCAGCTCTATTAAAGGGTCTAGCTTGGCATTCATCCATCTTGCCATCTTCCATATCAATATTTTCTTAATGGTTTTTGTACATGCATTGCTTCTGTGATACTGCTTTAAAAATATTCCATAATTCCAATGTTTCTCATTTTCATAAATGACATCAAAAAAGGGACAGAAGGCATGATGTCAAAATTTGCAGATGACGTAAAGATTGGCAAAGTCGTTAATGATCAATGCCAAGAGGTGCTCCTTCAGGATGACTTGAGCAGACTTCAAAGATGGTCAGAAAAGTAGCAGCTATGTTTTAATGCTGCTAAATGCATGAACTTACACTTTGGGAATGGCAATCCAAAAATAAGGTATACACAAATAAATTATATTAGCATGACCATTAGTAGAGACATATGATGCAAGAAAGCAAGCTTATGCAGCATCAGCCAAAAAAAAAAAATAAATAAATAAATAAATAAATAAAAAATAACCACTTCCACTTCACCCCTCTGTTCGTTCGAAATACCTGTCCAGCTGAGCCTTAAACTTATTCAGGCTATCAACCTCCACGGCAAGGGATGGAAGTCTGTTCCACCAACCAACCACCCGCTGGCTAAAGGCAAATTTTCTCACGTCTATCCTACATCTGTCTTTCCTCAATTTGAATTTATGCCTCTCAGTTGATTATTCTGAGCAAGAGGAAGAATCCATCAGCATTGAGAATGCTCAAACCATTCAAGGCTTTATACACCTCTATCAGATCACCTCGCTGGTGCCTAGTCTCCAGACACTGTAATTTGCAAAACTTAGATCTTTCTTCGTAAGAGCACCCCTTTGTTCGATTCACCAATCTTGTTGCCCTTCTCTGTACTCGTTCCAGCATCTCTACATCCTTCTTGAAATGAGGCCTCCAGACCTGTATACAGTACTCTAGGTGTGGCCTGACCATTGCCTTATACAAGGGAATAATCACCTCCTTATCCCTGCTAGAAAAATTCCTATATATCATCGACAATACACCATGAGCTACTCTTGCAGCCCGTCTACACTGCTCAGAAAACTTCATATCTGCCTGCACAACCACCTCAAGGTCCTTTTCATTCTCTACCACTGTAGTACCACAGAGTTGATACGTTGCTCTGGGGTTGCTGTTTCCCATATGTAGTACTTTACATTTGTCAATGTTAAATTTCATTTGCCACCTCTCAGCCCATCTGCTCAACCTTTCCAGATCCTGTTGCAGTAGCATAGTGTCAGTAGTGTCCTTGACAACCCTGCCAACCTTCGTATCGTCTGCAAACTTGGACATTAAGCTTGATATACCATCATCAATATCATTTATAAATACAGAAAACAATAATGGACCC
The DNA here is from genome assembly GCF_048544385.1 of Mastigoproctus giganteus. Taxonomy (NCBI): domain Eukaryota; kingdom Metazoa; phylum Arthropoda; class Arachnida; order Uropygi; family Thelyphonidae; genus Mastigoproctus; species Mastigoproctus giganteus. The sequence continues at coordinate 110,088,382 of NC_143586.1, read as the reverse complement.
AATACTGAACCCTGAGGGACTCCTCTAATAACATTAGTCCACGATGAGCAGTGTCCATTGATTACCACTCTCTGTCTTCTCCCCCTCAACCACCACTTTATCCATAGCAGCAATTTGCCTCCAATGCCACACTGCTCCAATTTGTGCATCAGTCTTCCATGTGCAACATTATCAAAAGCCTTTCTAAGATCCAAGTATATAATATCAAAGTTATTCCCTGCATCCAGTTCTTTTGTGACTGCATCATAGTATCCAATCAAATTGGTCAGGCAAGACTTCCCCTTAACAAAACCATGCTGTGTCCGAGCTATAACTGAAGTCTTGTCTAGATGATCCTGCAGTGCTTCTTTAACCAGTGCCTCCATTAATTTTCTGGGAACAGAAGTTAAACTAACAGGTCTATAATTACTTGTGTCGCCCTTTGATCCTCCTTTGTGAATTGGGGTCACATTTGCACATCTCCAGTCCATGGGTACTTCCCCTGAGTCCAAGGAAGCTCTCATAATTATGGCTAAGGGTTTGCTTACTTCCTTTGCTGCCTCCTTTAATATAACTGGATAGATCCCATCCACCCCAGGTGCCTTTCTTGTATTTATCTTCAACAATTTCTCCTCCACTTTACTCTCAGTTATTATAAGATTCTCTAGCTTACTGCCAGAGTTGAATACACCTCTGGCATTCCCCTTGCTGAATAACTCCTCAATTGTGAATGTCGATGCAAAATATTCATTTAGTTTGTTAGCTACCTGAGCAGGATCATCAACAGTTGACCCATCAATATCAAGTGGACCAATCTGATTCATCCCCTTCCTTCTAGAGTTTACATAAGTAAAGAACTCTTTGCTGTTTTTCTTTGCATCCCTTGCCAAAGATTTCTCGTAATCTGCCTTCGCCTGCCTAACCTCCTTTGTAACTTGGTTACAGATCAACTTGTATCTATTATAGGCTTCTGTGTCACGTGTTAATTTGTATATAATATCGGTGTAAATACACCATAGTTAACCCATATATTTGAGCTACGTATGTAGCGTGGAAGGCATCGTTTTAATTGTATCTCATAATGTGGTTGACTTCACAACAAGATAGCTACTATTGAATTACTTCAAATAAATAACGCTTCTCTAGTAGAGAAGACTACTGTTATTTATTTTCAGCGGTACCACCACCCAGACAATCGTTTCGAGGCTTTTTGGCTTCGTCATCAGTGGGCGGGCAGGTACCCAGGCAATACAACAAGCCATCTCAGTTGCGAAGTTATATCCACATTATGAGAGATGCCAAAAGGGTGTGGTGGTAATGTATTTGGAAAATTAAATGCACTAGGCATAATCCTTATGGGTTTTGAAATTTAAATATATAATATCAGTGTAAATACACCATAGTTAACCCATATATTTGAGCTACGTATGTAGCGTGGAAGGCATCGTTTTAATTGTATCTCATAATGTGGTTGACTTCACAACAAGATAGCTACTATTGAATTACTTCAAATAAATAACGCTTCTCTAGTAGAGAAGACTACTGTTATTTATTTTCAGCGGTACCACCACCCAGACGATCGTTTCGAAGCTTTTTGGCTTCGTCATCAGTGGGCGGGTGATACAATTGTATATGAGATACAATTAAAACGATGCCTTCCACGCTACATACGTAGCTCAAATATATGGGTTAACTATGGTGTATTTACACCGATATTATATAGTTAAATTTCAAAACCCATAAGGATTATGCCTAGTGCATTTAATTTTCCAAATACATTACCACCACACCCTTTTGGCATCTCTCATAATGTGGATATAACTTCGCAACTGAGATGGCTTGTTGTATTGCCTGGGTACCTGCCCGCCCACTGATGACGAAGCCAAAAAGCTTCGAAACGATCGTCTGGGTGGTGGTACCGCTGAAAATAAATAACAGTAGTCTTCTCTACTAGAGAAGCGTTATTTATTTGAAGTAATTCAATAGTAGCTATCTTGTTGTGAAGTCAACCACATTATGAGATAAAATTAAAACAATGCCTTCCACGCTACATACGTAGCTCAAATATATGGGTTAACTATGGTGTATTTACACCGATATTATATAGTTAAATTTCAAAACCCATAAGGGTTAATTTGTATGTATCCCATGAATTTTTCTTCTCTGCCATATGTCTCATTAGTTCATCTGACATCCACTTAGGCCTAAACCTTGAACAATATTTCTTAGTTGGTATTTAAAGCTTAGTAGCTTCCAAGATAAGTTCTTTGAATGCTTCCCATTTGGAATTTGCTGTTGGTAACATCATCAGTTGGTCCTACTGTATAGAATTTAAATACTGTCTCAGTCCATCGTAGTCGCCTTTACGAAAGCAATAACTCTTCCTTTTACCCCTGAAGGTAGTTACCTCTTTGAGTAAATCCCACTTCAGCACACTGTGATCACTGCCACCTAGTGGTTCATTTACCTGCAGATTCTTAATGCATGAAGAATCACCACTGATAATCAAATCAAGAGTATTACTCCCTCTAGTTGCCTCCCGAACATGCTGATGTAGAAAACAATCATCCAATAAATCCACAAAAGCCTTGCTAGTGTGTGAGTGACCAGCCCACAAATTCCAGTCAATATCTGGGAAATTAAAATCCCCCATTATAAGATTCTCTGATTTACTGGCCCACTATATTTCCCTGTACAATTTCTTATTATACTCATCAGAGTCATTAGGCCTATAGCACACTCCTACTCTCAATTTTGATCTCCCAATGATTATGTCACACCAAACTGACTCGACACTGCTCTGTCCAGCAATGTCGACTGGCTTCACTTCCTTGGATTTTATGTATTTCTTAACTAATAGCATAACCCCTCCTCCCTTCCTATCCTGTCTATCCTTTCTGTAGACATTGTACTCTTCAAATTCCAGTTCTGCATTCCTTATATCTGTGTGACACCACGTCTCTGAAATCCCCACAATATCTGCCTTTGATGTTTTGAGCAATACCTCAAATTCATCAAATTTATTTACTAAACTCCTAGCACTGGTGTAAAGCAAGTATACATGCACTTGTTCTTTTTCTTAGCTACCCTAACACAACCCATATGTTTACTTGTACCCCAATGATTCCCAGCAGTCTCTGAAATATCCTGCATCTTATTTTCCAGGCTGCGGCTCATTCCAATAGAAGCAGTACAAGAATCACTTTCACCTCTGCCAGTGGCTACTGTTAATCTATTAGTCCTTGTATCCCCCCAATCTAGCAGTTTTCTGACCCACCTAACACTGCCTCGATAGCATCAGCAAACATTCTTGCACCCATTCTATTTAAGTGTAACCCATCCCTGTAGAAGCAGTCTCTCCTGTTAACAGGTACAGACCAGGTTGAAAAACATTCTACCCCTTGAGCCTTGAACAATCTTTCCAGGGTCGAATTGATCGACAGGGCTCTCATCATATACTCCCTCCTATCGTGTCTGGGCAGAATTGCAGACACTTTCAAATTCAACCCTAATTCACGGCTTTTTTTCAACAGTGACCTGTACTTGTTAAGTAATTCCGCCGGTCTCCTACTCTTAATATTGGGGTTGAATTAAAAAAAAAACTGGAGGAGGAAAGAGATCTGGGAGTTACAGTATGAGCAGATATGAAGTTTTCTGAACAGTGTAAACAGGTAGCCAGGAAAGCTCATAGTGTCCTATCAATGATTTGTCGAATGCTAACCTGTAGAGATAGGGAGGTCATAATCCCACTGTGTAAGGCAATTGTAAGACCACATTTGGAATGCTGTGTTCAAGTATGGAGACTTCATATGAAAAAAGATATTGTGCTTCTTGAAAGGGTCCAAAGATGGGCAACTCAAATCATTAGATCGGCAGAAGGACAACTGTATGAGGAAAGACTCCGATTATGTGGGCTACAGAGCTTGGAACCAGGCACCTTGGAGGTGACCTGACTGAGGTTTACAAGGCTCTGAGAGGAATTAATAAAATGAATGAATGTGAGGGCTTGAGTTTTAGATTAGATTATAGGAAGTTTTCTTTTAGCCAGTGAGTCACTGATTGCTGGAACAAGTTGCCCTCACTGTTAGTTAAGGCTGACAGTTTGAATAAATTCAAATGTCAACTGAATACTTACCTGTGTGAGGAGGGAACCATATAATTTGTGTTCTCATCTACTTGTTTTTTTTTTTTTTTTTGCTAGTGCAGCAAATTCCTTGCACTATATGGCAAATACTATTACTACATTCAAAGTCGTACTGGTAATAGCATAGTAAAAGTTTCCTTCAAGATTTAGTATATGAACTTGGAATTTTGTCCCATGCTAGTGCTATATTGTTAATGCATCTTAGATGTTGTTGATGGCTTTTTAACAATTCTTTTGGCAAAAGTGAACTCAAAAACATTTGCTTATGTAGTCCCTTCATGCATTCCAGAACCAACTTGTTCTATAGACTGGGTCAAGGATGTTACATTCAGAGTTAAAAATATGGCTTTTATATCCCCTTCTTTAAGCTTCTCATTACTGCAATGTAAAGGGGTGTTATCCAGAAAGAGAATAGCCTTTTCAAGTAAGTTTATTTTCTTCACTTTTTTTACAGAGGGTATAAATCCATGCAAAAAAAAAACATTCTTTGAATAATGCAGAGTCCATCCATGCCAACTTTTGTGAGTGGTAGACTGGTAAAGATGAACAATATTTTTAAAAGCTCTTGGATTATATGATTTACTCAAAAATCGCAACTTTTTTTATTGGTTTATAATGACAAAAGTGGCTTTTAAGTTCCAGTTATATTGCTTTAGGCAGCTACCATGATTTTTGCTCTTTGGATATTTTATATATATTGATGCTCCAGCTCACTTTTTTTGCCATTCATTACCTTAACCCATTACCAGGCACATGAAAATAAAATATTAGCAGGTACACGGTTGACTTTTTTTACCATTGTTATACTTGGAATAAAGACATTACGTAATTCAAAATTGTTCACTCCTTTATTTCAAACTTTTATTTTATTTATTTATTTTTTAGTTGTTGGCACATCGGCTTCTGTGGCCATAAACGCACCTCCCAAAGTTTTTGCATTTTAATCTGATCTAAGCCCGAGGCGCAATTCAAACCCACGACCTTTGGGTTGCCAGGCAGGCAAGTAGGCACTTTACCCACCTGGCTAACCCGGTCGGCCAAACTTTTATGAGCATAACAAAACACATGTCCACATGTCCATGTCCATGAGCATAACTGTGAAAAATCTATTTTTTATATTGAAAACATATTTTTTTTAAAACAACCACTCTGATGTGTTTCACTTATACACTTTTTCATAACATTTTTTTTTTTTTTTTGTAGTTTTTGGCACATCGGCTTCTGTGGCCATAATGCACCTCCCAAGGTTTTTGCAGTACTTTGATCCAAGCCCGAGGCGGGATTCAAACCCGCAACCTTTGTGAAGTTTAGTGAGATAAACTTGAAAGAAAAAAATATCTAAAAAAACTGCATCCTGCACTGTTTGGCACCTTACTGCAGACATAAACAACCTCCAATGGTAGTGAGTATTTCTGTTCACTTGCTTCAGCTCAAAGGTTAATAATAGCACACATCTTTTATTGGACCTGCAACTCTGCTAATTTTAAAATTTTACTTTGGAGTGCTTGATAATGATGTACATGAATTGGCTTCATGAGGCCTAACAAAAATTTTCCTATTTTTTTATGGCGAAACTTCTATAAAAAACAGAATTAATGCTAAGATCAATAGTGAAACCAGTAATAAACGAATACTAAAATTCACACTGATGTCACTTTAATAGATATTTTTATTTTCAAATTTAGTGGACATTAACACCAATGAGCCAGGCTAATCAGCCGAAAATTCTCTCTCTCTCTCTCTCGATACTCAATATGACTAGCATGACATTTTTTCTAATGTCCAAGCCACCTTGCTGTATAACTTCTTGCACTATCATTTTTTTATTATATCAAGGTCTTTGTTTGATGCTGCTTTCATGCATCTGCTGATTGGATTTCTATGTGCAAAATCCTTCTAGAGTTATTATCATTTTCTTTGTCCAGTCTTTTACACTTGTCTCAACCACATCTAATTCAACAGCAATTTTTCCAGAGACCCACCCTCATCAATTCTTTCTAGAAACAAGAACTCTTTCTTTTCTCACCCATATTTTATTAATTTACCTAATTTTAATTAAACTATGTACTGTAATTACAATACCAAATAATTTCATTGGTGCAAACAGTTTTAAACAAACACACAACTGACCTCTTGGGAAGGACAACTGAAAACAGGCAGGCATGTACTACACTAGCCACAAGCAAACTGCATCATGACATGGACATCAGACAGTAATTTAAAGAGGGAATAGGAAAGGTCAGTTAATCCAGTTAGTCAATTAAGTGAGGGATGATTAAAAGGGCTTTTACTGTAAATAAATATCCTGAATACATAATAAAACAAGATTTCAGTTACATAAGATATGGAAATTACACAATTACTTTTTTTGTATGATGAAAGTAAAATTTACCCATATTTTTAATTAAATCAGTGTAAAAACTTTCCCCTTAGTATTCTGAATATCATGGTTGTATCCCAGGAATAGGGCAATAACAATTTAGGATTCATGAAGTTATCTAAATTACTACAAATTTCTAAAATCATGGTATGCTAATAATTTCAATCATTTCTACTCCTAAACATCAAAAATTTATAATGAGGGAAAATAATAGCATAGGTCAACAAGTTTTTTTATTTAAAAAAAAAAAAAAAAAATATATATATATATATATATGGACTAAACAAAGCTTTGGGGATTGAGTCCAAATCTTATTTCAATTTTCCTCTAGCACATCTAGTTTTTGTGATGAGGCCAATTACATGAATAATGAGTCTGATTATACTACTCACATACCTATTCAGCTAATCTACATGAATATAATTAAATTAAATTTAATTTGGATATTTCTTGTGAATTCAGTCCAGGAGTCACTCAACAGGCCTGAAGTGTCACCAAATTGTTTAAGTGTTGCTACTGACAACAATTAAATTGAAAACACCTCGATACCAATACTCAAACATTTTGTTTCAGTGAACTTCTATAAAAACAATTTAACCTATCACGTGATATATCAGCGTAGCTATATTATTCTTTTTCCTCATGATTATAATTATTTACTGATTACTATTGTTTATACATTCATATTTATGTAATTATTCGAGTATATCTATACCCTTGTTTTCATAATTTAATTATTTGATTATAAATTGTTTCAGGTAAGACCTGGTGAATTACTAAAACACATTCATTGTCATTGCTCAAAAGTGTAAAAATTACCTCAACAAATTCTGCTGTGTGTCTGTGTGCATGGCTCTTTCCCAACTAAAACACAATGGTGTACGGTCATGACAGATATTCAGAAAATTTAGCAGCTATACTCAGACTATCTGCGTGACCAGAATAAGCTGCAAGCACCACATTATTTACACCACTTGTTTGAATGGATTACATAACTGGTTACACAAAAGGAAAGAGTTAATACCATTTGCCTCATCCATGACATCAAGGGAACCAAAAGACTACAGTGGTGATTGTAACTTTTGTAATGTGAATGTAACTTGATTTTCAATGAAGAATATGCACAAAATTGTTTATCTGAAACTCGTTTCAGCGATTAGACCAATCCTTCATGATGACGGTATGCTAATTCTGGTACAAACAGATTTTTTAGGAGACGAAATTGAATGTGATGAAGGCATGATTGGAAGAGACCTGAGAACTTCAGAAAATCTTGATTACACACTCAACAAAGAGATATCAAAGCCAGCGAAGCTTACCCAAGATGAGTTGGATAATTAGAGATCTAGCCCTCCCTGAAGATAAAACTGAACTTGCCTCAAAACTAAAGCAGAAATAGTGAAGAAAATCAGAATGTGTCACTATCGAAAAAGAAACCAAGTTTTTATTATTTTCTTTACAGAAAACAGTCTACTCTGCTACTGCCACAATATCAATGGCATTTTTAGGCGATTTGTCACAAGCACACATTATATCAGAATGGCACCTCTATATCAACTTCTCACAGCAAAATCTGAAAGCTGTTCTGTTGCATAATGGAAACTTAAAGCCATCCATCCCCACTTCCCACTCTATTCATCTCAAGGAAATATACCATAAATGAAGACACTACTCTAAGCAATTGAACACAGCATCCATCGATGGAATATATGTGGTGACCCAAAAGTTGTCACTAGTACAAAGGGTACTAGGAAAGTTTTGCAATACAGCTTTGTTTATTTAATTTTTTCAAAGTAATTTCCTCTACATTCAATACACCTCTCCATCCTCCGAAACCAATCTTTAAACCAGTTCTGCCAAGTTTCACTAGGAAGTAAAGCACACTCGTTGTCCCAAGCCCGTAGAAGGTCCTCATCACTGGAAAACTGCCTCCCTTTTAGCTTCATTTTCACATGCGGGAACAGTGCAAAGTCGCAGGGAGCAAGGTCTGGGCTGTAGGGAGGGTGCTCGAGAAGTTTCAGTCCTGTCGTGGTCAAATATTCGGTGCAGGCTTTGGCGCGGTGAGCTGCAGCATTATCGTGATGGAGGTACCAGGTGTCCATTCTTGACTTTGGCCGCAGGTTCTTCATAGATCCAATGACTTTAGGCAGGCATTGTTCAGTATACCACTTAGCTGTGACTGTCTTCTGCGTGTCCAAAACGACACGTTCCACAATTCCACTCGATTTGAAAAATACAGCTATCATTTTCTTCTTTACAGATCGGGATTTTCTGACAATTACGGGTGTGTCGTCATCATCAAAGACCCAAACTTTGTTTTGAGCCTTGGTCGGCAGATCGTAATAGTACAGCCAAGTCTCGTCACCTGTCACGATGTTGTTCACATACCGAGATTGTCCCTTATCAAACTTTTTTAACATCTCCCGGCACCAAGTCACACGTCGTGTCATCTGCTCTTCAGTCAGTTGATGCGGCACCCAGAGAGAACAAAGTTTCTTCACGTGCAAATGATCTTGCAGAATCGAACGAATTGCTGGTGCATTTAGGCCCAAAGTATCCTCTATCTGTTGGTAGGTCACTCGCCTGTTTTCGCCAAGCATTTTCCTCACAGCAGTAACGTTTTTCCTCCGTAACTGACGTTCGTGGCCTTCCCGGCCTCTCAGAATCCTCCAGAGTGAAATTTCCCCTTTGGAATTCTCTATACCACCTGAATATCGTTGTACGATGTGGACAATCATCATCTCGTGCAAGAGTCATTTCTTCTAAGCACTGGTCTATGGTTAAACCACGCACGAAATTATACCGCAAAACTGTCCTTATCTCATTTCGTGACCACGATGCCATCGCAAGCACTTTACACTCTCACTACTAATGAATAACTGAGCCCATCGACTTGGCGCGGCGGCTACTATGCACGTATGAACATGTCTCAACATGCAGCAACAAGCAGCTTCCTGAGATTCATTGTTGCGTCATATTGCAAAACTTTCCTAGTACCCTTTGTATGTTAATGAGTATGCAAGGGTGGTTCACAAAACAAAAAAAATAAATTGTTATTTCCTATGCCTATGGGACAGCTGTTTTATAGGTGAGTAGGACGAATTTGAGAGAATTTCAATACTTAAGTGAGAAATTTCTAAAGATTGGTGCTGTGAAAGATAGAATCTCAAAGCAGAGAGCATTTACAGGATGAAAGCTTTGAAAAATGCCTCAATGTATTAGAACTAAAAACATAATAGGCTTTCAAATAGCAGTGTGGAAACTTTTGGTCTCCACAAACAAAGATGGAGTTAAAAAACAAAGATTAGAAACTGTTTGATGCATATAAAGAAATGCAATGTCATATGTTGCTGAAACTTCATTTCTTGAATTTGCATTTAGATATCTTTCTCAAATACCTTAGCACAAAGAGTGATGAGTGATGAACTGCTGAAATCATCTGTATATTTTCAAATTGTTCATATATTTTATTTTTGTAATAGTGTGGTGTATCATTTTAATTATGTGTATGAAGTGTATTGGGTTTAAACTGTCAAAGTGATAAAAATATAATTGAAACTAGTCTCACATGTCTTGTGATGAAATCAACTTAACTAACCTGTACTGATATCAGCAGTTGTATTACAAAAACTACATATGCTAAGGGAAAAAAATTAGAACATGTTTGAAATCAGCATGCAAAATTGGTTGAGAAAAGTGTGCTTTCGTCTTTGATTTAAAAAAAAAAATTCACTTTGTTGACCAGTGTAATCATTATCCATAAAAAGTGATTAACAATAAAAAAAAATTGCATATCACACATTGGTCTATACCCTCAAGGCTTCTATCTCCAAATGCATTTTCAGGAAAAATTGCCCTAAGGTAAGTGATATTAGATATTGCAACAGCAACAAGCTTCTTTATAAAAAGATTTGACTGGACTTCAGTAACCTGTTCATTTGGGAACACAGCAGACCACTAAAGTATACACAATAATAACAAAAAACTATTATTATAGAAAATTCTATAGGCAATAAATACTAAATTATTTTTATAAATACACAAATTTATTTCATAAGGAATGCCTTAGCAATCTTTAATATGTACTTATGGAAGGTTAATTGAATTAATATGAACTTACAAAACAGTTAAAACTATTTGGCACAGTTGATATTTGATTAACGTCTGCTAGGCCAAATAGTTTTAACTTTTTGGTTCAAATTGGATATTTGAATCAAATAACCAAAATGGTTATTAACTACAAGAATATCCTGTATCTGTTTAAAAGATGAAATACTGCTATGTCAGCCTGTTTTGGAACTTACCAGTCATTCAGTCAGACAACAGGTGGATTCTAGTGGTATATCTCACACAATAAAGAGAATAAGAAAGTTCTTTGATATAAGATGTCAAAGAAATGCATAAAGGAATCTTCAAAAAAAATTTTAGAAAATAACTAAAATTATTTGGCCTCGTTCATATTTGTGAAATGCACAGAACTCCCTTTAATTTCTGCTTTGTCTCCATAATTTCAAAACTGCACAGGAAATTGCTATAGCCTTGCATCTGTAGCAAAAAATGAATTCCACTTTTCTGACAATTTCCTAGATATCTCACTACTTCCAAACAAAGTTTATCACTGAAAAGTTATTCTGCCATCTGCTTAAAAGATTACTACTTTTACAGCCTGTTCCAGGATTTATTGATTCCTCATTGGACAGCAGGTAGTCTCAAAACTATTAATTATGCCAAATGTGTTAACTATTTTATGTTTTTATATATATATATATATATATATATATATATAAGCACGCACGCACACACACACGCACACACACACACACACAGTGATCACTGAATTATGACCACTTCAATAACCACATTGGGCCACCATTCATACTGACAACAGCCACTATTCACCTAGGCATTAACTCCACTAGGCTCATACAGATCAATCTGGTCATTCTGCCTGCAATGCTTTATACAGTGTCAGAATAGATGATGGTGCATGTACGCGTCATTTCCCATTCCAAAACATCCCACAGGTATTCAACTCAATTTTTTTTTTTTTTTTTACGACAATAATAAAAACACAAGAGGTATTAGAACCTACAGTACTTAGTACCGTGCATGGGTTGGAGGTTGAGAAGACAAAAGAAGATATTTGTTGACGTTAGACTTGAACTTCTGTAGACTAATTTTCAGGGAATACGTATGAAGGAAGGTTGTTCCAGAAAATGGCAGTTGAATGAATAAACAAGGAAGATGAAAAGTTGGTTCTGTGAGTTTGAAGTTGGACAGTAAATGGATGTTGGCTGGTGGCAGCACATGTTCAGACTGTTTTGAAAGAGAGAGAGTGAGAATTATAGAAGCCAATTCAGAAGAACAGCATGGAAGTATCTACAGAAAAGGAATGCAGCAGAAACAGAACGTCTATGAGAGAGAGAGTGGACAGACTCTGTTAGAGACGAGTCATTAATTGCCCTCTTTTGAATGGAATCTAGAAGCATAAGAGAGGTTTTGGGGGCACCACCCCAGATGTGGAAACAATATTCCATGGTAGGACAGATTTGCAATTTGCACAGAGTGAACAACTGTTTGGAAGAAAAGTAAGTGTCCTGAGTTGGATATTATCATTCTACTCTTTCTTGGTGATTCGCTTCTACTTTTGACTCTCTCTCTCAGGGTAACTCGAGGAATTTTCTTTTTTTTTTTTCTTTTTTTTTGTGGCTGGTGCAGCATAAGCCTCAGGCTTCCTTGTACCATGTAGCTAATAATAATAATAATGATGATGCTGAGAGCAAAAGAGAAAACCAAGTTTTTTCAGGAAGCAATTTTTCATAGGAAGCAATTTTTGTAATGTGCTTGTGTCAAGAGAGATTAGAAGTCAAGGTAATCCCCAAAAGAGAGATATCATCTTACCTAGAATTCAGAGTGTCACCAAAGATAAGCATAGGAGCAGAAGAATCCTTTTTTTGCGAGATATAAGATAGAACTGAGTTTTAGAAGGATTGAAATTAACTAAGTTGTCTTTGGACCACTGGAGAATTACCTGGAGATCTGCATTTAAGGAATTGGTAGCAGATATTCGAGAAGTTGAAGCTGATTGATCAGGGCGAGATTTCTCAAACTGGAAAGTGGAATGCAATGTGCTATCATCAGAAAAACTATCGATACGATTTCCAGTAAATCGAAGAAGGTCATTAATATACAAAAGGAAAAGAGTGGGTGAAAGAACTGAACCTTGGGGGACACCAGCATTAGTGGGGAAGTTAGAAGACAGAAAGCAATCTACCATCACTCTCAGTAACCATTCAGAGAGAAAGCTGCATAACCAATTACAAAAAACAGTTGGCAAACCATAAGAAGGAAGCTTGTTTATAAGATCTTTATGCCAAACACGATTGAAAGCCTTTGAGATGTCTCAAGAGCAACTGCTTGTGTTTCACTGAACTTTTCCATTGAATTTGTCCATAAATGGGTAACATAAGCCAGAATATCACCAGTGGATCGACACTGAAAGAATCCATACTGGCAATTGTTGATCAGATGGAAGGTTTCTAGATAGTTTAAGAGTTGGTGGTTATATGATTTCTTCATTACTTTAGATTGCAATGGGACGTGATTTGTCACTCTTTTTTAGGCACTGGCTGGATATGAGCAAATTTCCAAGAAAGAAAAACACCTTTGGAATAAGAAAGTGAAAAAAGGCGGTAAAGAACAGGAGTAAGTTCAAAAGCACAGGTTTTTTTTTTGAGAACAAGTGGAAAATACCATCAGGACCTGGAGCTTTCTTAGCATCAAGATTTGTCAAAATCCTTCTGACATTCGTTTGACAGAAGACCACCGGAAGCATTGAATGGAGCATGTTGAGAATGGTGGGAAGTGTTTTACCAAGATCATTAATATACGAGTTGGAAGAAAAATGGGATGCTATCAGGTTGGCGTTATCCTTGGCTGAAGTGACAATAGAACCATCTAGTTTTGACAGAGGTGGGAGCAGAGATGGGCAAAAGTTGCGACCAATAGCTTTGGCAAGAGACCAGAATGTTCGGCTACCATTAGGGCAAGAAGCAAGTTTTCTGCTCTTAGCCTGTTCAAAATCTAATTTGGACTGATTAATAACTGCATTACAATTGTTGCAAGCTTTGGTGTAAGAAGAAAATGAAACTGAAGAATTGGAAGCAAGCCAATTAGTATATGCAATGTTCTTCCCTTGAATAGCCTTAGCACATTTATTGAAAAAACCAAGGTTTAGATAAAGGATAAGATTTTAAAGTGGAGTGTGTCATAAAGGATTCCATTCCTCCAAGAATAATTTCACTGACACGATCTGAACAAACGCTGACATCGGAAGTTTTGAAACATTAATCCGACCAAGGAAAAGAAGAAATCTTGCAGGCCATCCCATTTTGCATTCTTATAATGCCAAATAACATGAGGTTGGGAAAAGCCATGAGATAAAGGCTCCATTGGAGTCTTTATCTCATGGCCAGCGAATTTGAAGGCCAATCAAAATGAGTGATATCTTCACTGAGTTCCTCAAACCACTTTTGCACAGTGCAGGCCTGATGACACAGTGCATTATCATCTTGCAAGATGCCATTTCTGTCCAGGAAAAAATACAATATGGCAGGGTGCCCGTGGTCTCCCAAGAACTGCCGGTACATCTCACCAGTTAAAACGTTGGTCCATATGCACCAGCAGTCTTCTGCCTGATCAACAATCGGCAGTATGGATTCTGTCAGTGTCATCCACTGGTGATATTCTGGCTTATGTTACCCATTTATGGGCAAATTCAATAGAAAAGTTTGGTGAAACAGAAGCAGTTGCTCTTGACATCTCAAAGGCTTTTGATCGTGTTTGGCATAAGGTCTTCTAAATAAGCTTCCATCTTATGGTTTGCCAGTTGTTTTTTGTAATTGGTTATCCAGTTTTCTCTCTGACCTTGCACTGAGGGTAATGGTAGATGGCTCTCTGTCTTCTAACTTCTCCACTAATGCTGGTGTCCCCCACCAAGGACGCCAGCATTAGTGGAGTTCTTTCCCCCACTCTTTTCCTCTTGTGCATTAATGACCTTCTTTGATTGACCGGAAGTCGTATTGATAGTTTTGCTGATGATAGCACATTGCATTCCACTTTCCAGTTTGAGAAACCTCACCATGCTCAATCAGCTTCAACTTCTCGAATATCCGATACCGATTCCTTAAATGCCTATCTCCAGGTAATTCTCCGGTGGGGCAAAGACAACTTAGTTGATTTCAATCCTTCTAAAACTCAGTCCTGTCTTATAACTCGCAAAAAGGATTCTTCTGCTCCTATGCCAAAACAGTTCAAACACGTGCCGCCAACATCCATTTACTGTCCAACTTCAAACTCATTGAAACAACTTTTCATCTTCCTCATTTATTCATTCAACTGCCATTTTCTGGAACAACTTTCCTTCATACGTATTTCCTGAAAATTACAGTCTACAGAAGGTCAAGTCTAATGTCAACAAATATCTCCTTTCGCCTTCTCAACCTCCAACCCATGCACGGTACTAAGTACTACAGGTTCTAATACCTCTTGTGTTTGGGGTTTTCATAAAAAAAAAAAACTGTTTAATAATAATATATACAGATTATTTCAATACCTTTCAAAAAAAAAGTTAATTAAAAAATAAGTTCATAAAATAATCTCATAAAAACATAATGGATTAATCTAATAATAAAAATCAAATTCATTTTATTAATCACACTTTTAATGAAATACTTTTATTTTGGCATTGTTCTTTGTAAGCAAATTTTGAGCATGCATTAAACAATTTGTATTTTTATATCCAAGTTTCCAAGGTTTTCAAACATTTTCATGTTTAGTGTAGTTTCTGGTTTCCCTTCATAGTCTGTGATATTGTAAAGTACCTACTGTCTTTAGCATGTCTGTCTGTCCACACACAACAAATTGACTCCCAGTTCACAAATTTTCATGAAATTTTATATTTGGATCTTTTATTGAAGCACTGGCAATTTACCTTTTATCAAAGATGCGTCGAGCCATTCCAATTTTATTAAAATCAAACCAATAAAAATTTGCATTTATTTTTTTAATAAAATTTGAGTTATCACTGAAGTACGTTTGAAGTACGTTTCAGGAATGTCAGACAGACACCTAATTTTTAATGCATGTTTTATTACTCCCACGGAAGGTTTTAGGATCAATTCCAATTCAGTGGTCCTCATATCCCCTCCACACTACAGATATCTATATTAGTTTTGGATTTCTGAGCATTACAAAGAAGAAATGGTCATATTAAAACCAAATTTTCAGTACTGCATTGTTGGTCGCTGGGAATCTTTTAAAGTTCCAGATCCCTTCACCAGGTTTCATTTATATATATTCAACTGATAGGTATAAATGAAAGTACATTACATGTATAACTGGAGAAGAAAAAGTCATACTAACATCAAATTTTCAGTGTATGTTTTGTTGGTTCCTCAGGTTTTAGTTTCAATTCTGATTCCATAGTTCTCCCACAGAAACATCGCAAACAATTTGTAACAGTAGCTCCAAGCAATTTGAAAACTTCAGGATTTATTTAGAATAATCTTATGGACCTTTGTATCAAATTTCATGTTGATGTTGAAAGGTTAACCTGAGAGCTCTTCCACAATTTTCCCCAAAAAAAAACAGAACTGCTACACAAAACCCACCCTCATGGCACCCAGTTACATAGTGATGCTTGGGTAAATACTCTTTGAATACAACATGAAAATGTGGTATAGAGGTTTTAAACCCCTGAGGTATATTATTTGATAAATCAAATGCACCTGAAATGTAGTGCAATGCATAGATTACCTAATTTGTTTGACATTAGGTCACCAACAAACCCCTGAACACAATTCTAAGGAAGTGAAAACTTGAACTACAAAAACATAAAGTGACAAATAAACAAGCAAGCTATGAAAACAGGAAAGTCAGATCTGATCTCATTCTAATTCTGATTGTATAATTTTGATGATTGCATAAATAAATGATTTGTTTCTATATATAAAAAATGCAGATACATATATATCCAACACTGAAACTGACACAGCAAAATGGAGAATATGTTGAAAAAAATTCTAAGAACAAGTTAAAATCTTTTACTTGGGTCAATTCTGACATCTGTTACACATGAATAGTTGAGCAGATGGGCTGAGAGGTGGCAAATGAAGTTTAGCATTGACAAATGTAAAGTACTACATATGGGAAGCAGCAACCCCAGAGTGACGTATCAACTCTGTGGTACTACAATGAGAGCGGTAGAAAACAAAAAGGACCTGGGGGTAATTGTGCAGGCAGATATGAAGTTTTCTGAGCAGTGCAGACAGTCTGCAAGAGTAACTCATAGTGTCTTGTCAGTGATATATACAGGAATTTTTCTAGAAGGGATAAGGAGGTGATTATCCTCTGGTATAAGGCAATGGTCAGGCAACACCTTGAGTACTGTATACAGGTCTGGAGGCCTCATTTTAAGAAGGATGTAGAGCTGTTGGAACAAGTACAGAGAATGGAACAAAGGGTTGCTCTTACGAAGAAAGGCTTAAATTTTGCAAATTACAGTGTCTTGAGACTAGGCACCTGCAAGCTTATTGAGGTGTATAAAGCTTTGAATGGTTTGAGCATGCTCAATGCTGATGGGATTCTTCTTCTTGCTCAGAATAATCACCTGAGAGAGCATAAATTCAAATTGAGGAAAGACAGATGTAGGATAGGTGTGCAGAAGTTTGCCTTTAGCTAGCATGTAATTGGTTGGTGGAACTGACTTTCATCCTTTGTTGTGGAAGTTGATAGCCTAAATAAATTTAAGGCTGAGCTGGACAGGTATTTGGAACGAATGGAGGGGTGAAATGGGAGCTTTTTTTTTTTTTTTTTTTTTTTTTGGCTGATGTTGCATAAGCTTGCTTTTTTGCATCATATGCCTCTACTAATGCTAATGCTAACAATTGGAACAGTAAGGCACTGGAAGCATGTTACTGCTATGGATGGTTGGATGGCAGAAGAGAGATTGTGGTTTTAAATGAACGTTGCTCTTCTTTGACTAATGCTCTTAGTGAAGTCACTCAGATTTTACTACTGGGCCCCTTACTGTTTCAATATTTATTAATGTTATTGGTGAAGGCATTATCAAGTTTATTGTCTGAGTTTACAGATGATACAAAGGTTGGCAGGGTAGTTAATCACAGTAAACAGACTATACTATTACTATAAGACCTAGAAAAATTGGACAGATGGGCTGCAAAGTGGCAACTGAGGTTTAACAATGATGAATGCAAGGATGAACAGCAGGATAACAAGGATGAATGTGTATGAACATCAGTAATCCCAGAATAATATACCAACTTGGTAGTACCACACTCAAGTTGGTAGATAATGAAAGAAACCTAGAGATAATGTACAGACTGACATGAAATTCTCTGAGCAGTGCAGACAGGCACTCAGATAGCTCATGGGGGTTCTATCAATGATATACAGGAATTTTTCCTGCACGGACAAGAAGATAATTATACCATTGTAAAAGGCAATGGTTAGGCTGCATCTCATCAAGTACTGCATACAGGTCCTCATTCATTGTGAATGAGGCTTACAGATCTGAAATTAATGCAGAGAAGTGGAAGGCCAGCTGCAGGATAAATGTGTGGAAAATTTCCTTAAGTCAGTAGATGGCTGAATGCTGGAATAAACTTCCATCTGGCTTTGTGGAAGTAGATAACTTGAATAAATTCAAGGAAAGAGTAAAGAAACTCTTAGAAGAGATGGACAGGTGATATGGGAAATGTTGTTATCATTGGTTTTTCTTTTCTTTTCTTGGCTGATGCTGTATAAACTTGCTTTCTTGCATCATTTGCAACTATTAATAATAACAATAATAATAATAATAATAATAATAATAATAGTAATAATAACATGATTAATCAAGGATACAAAAGGGTAACCTTACAATGAAAAACTTCAATTCCACAAATTGCAGTCTTGGAAACTAGACCATAACAAGGAGACCTGAACTGTGTCAGTTTCAGTATTGGGTATGTGTATCTACATTTTTTTATATACAGAAAAAATTCATTTATCAATTATACAATCAGAATCGGGCTGAGCTTCCATCTGAACTGATTGAAGTTATTAAGGTAGTAGTAGTAGTAGTGGCACATGATGCAAGAAAGCAAGTGTAGGAGCTTATGCAGCATCAGCCAAAAAAAAAAAAAAAAAAAAAAAAAAAAATCACACCATTCCCTCCAAATGCCTGTCCAGTTCCTCCTTAAATTTATTTAACCTATCAACTTCCACAACGACAGATGGAAGTTTGTTCCAGCAATTAACCACCCGCTGGCTAAAGGCAAATTTCCGCACATCTATTCTACATCTGTCCTTTCTTAATTTGAACTTATGTCCCCGTAGGTTCGTAATCTGAACAAGTGGAAGGATCCCATCAGAATTCAGCGTGCTCAACCCATTCAAGGCCTTATAGACCTCAATCAGATCACCGCGCAGGTGCCTAGTCTCCAGCCACTGCAATTTGCAGAACTTAAGCCTCTCTTGGTAAGAGAATCCCTTCATTCCCCTCACCAATCGTGTTGCTCTTCTCTGTACACGCTCAAGCAAATCTACATCCTTCCTAAAATGAGGCCTCCAGACCTGTACGCAGTACTCAAGGCGTGGCCTGACCATTGCCTTATACAGAGGGACAATCACCTCCTTTTCCCTGCTAGCAAAATTCCTACATATCATTGACAAAACCCCATGACCTGCCCTAGCAGCCTGTCTGCATTGCTCAGAAAACTTCATATCTGCCTGCACAATTACTCCCAGGTCTTTTTCATTTTCTACCACCTTAAGTGTAGTACCACACAGTTGGTATGTTTCTCTGGGGTTACTTCTACCCATGTGCAGTACTTTGCATTTGTCAAGGTTGAACTTCAGTTGCCACTTCTTAGCCCATCTGCCCAAATTATCTAGATCCTGTTGCAGTAGCACACTGCCATTACTGTCATTAACAACCCTGCCAACCTTTGTGTCATCTGCAAACTTCGACATTAAGCCTGATATACCTTCATAAATATCATTAATAAATACACAAAACAACAGTGGACCCAACACCGAACCCTGTGGGACTCCACTAATAACATTAGTCCACGAAGAGCAGCACCCATTGATTACCACCCTCTGTCTTCTCCCAATTGTATAATTTATCAATTATACAATCAGAATCGGGCTGAGCTTCCATCTGAACTGATTGAAGTTATTAAGGTTTTAAATAGATTAAATAAACTAAATACCGCTGGCATCCTTACTCTTTCTTGAACAACACGCGTGTACATAACCTTCAACTGATAAGGATAATTGCAGGATAATTGAGCAACAATTTCATTTCAGCCAGAGAATGACTGACTGTTGGAGCAAACTTCTATTTGGTGTTGTAGAAGTGGGCAGTTTTGAATAAATTTAAGGAAGAACTGGAAAAATTATTAAAGGGAATGAACAGATGAGGTGGTTAGTTTTTTTTTTTTTTTTAGGCTGATGCTTTATAATCTTGTTTCCTTGCATAATTTACTACTATAATTCAAACATTTTTTTTAGTAATTTGAAGGTTCCATTTCTTTACTTAACAAAATTGCAACCTGTAGTAATAACAGAATAGTTTCAAATGCTTTAATTACTTGGATTTATTTTTGTATTTTACCTAAATATTTACAGACAAACAAAAAAAAAAAAAGCAATGCTGACTGTTGAAAAATTAGAATATTGCTGTAGCAGGAAGATTGTAAACATGCAGAGGATAGTTATAATTTTTGAATATTTTCTTTTGTCAATTTCTCTAAGCATATAATTAACATTGTAGAGTTTTATACATTAGAGAGATACATTGCTGTACTAGCTGGGAATAGTGTAGTGTTATTACTGTTGTACTAGTGTATAGTTTAGTTATTTGACATAAGTGCTGAAGAACTAATTAAATTTTTTTACCTGAAATTATGCTTACTATTAGAGCAGCAAAACATAATACCCAGAGAAGTGAAAATTCCTGGGCTTAAAGAGAAATTGAAGATGGCAGTTCTGGAGCATTGTTGCCTTTACTGTGTGTGGTACAGGTAATAATGTGGCACTGGTTACATCCAGCTAAAGTAAATTTGATGGGGGGGGGGAGATTAAGCTGCAGTTTGTTGAACAAATTTGAGTGTTTGAGGAAAAGGGTTGTTGCCCTCAAAGGAATCAGAAGACTAGTCAAGTACTCAACTGCCCACTTTAACGTTGGACCTAACCTCACAAGAACATAAGTCTGGGCACTGTCACCATCATTGGAGAGACCAGAGAATCCCCTGATGGTTGCCTGCAAAAGTTAACACAGAGAAACATTATATAACCTGCAATAAAATTGTAATAAAGCTGCAGTAAAATATTGCAAATGCAATAACATTGCAATAGAATATAAGCAAAAAATTACAACGAACAGACATCATAATACAAAGAACAGACAAAGGGGTCAGTAATAATCCTAGATAAATCTTAATATAATAGTAAAATTAGACATATATTACAAAATCAAGACACCTACATGGTAGACAACAGTAATAACACAGATTAAAAACAAAACAGACAACTTACTCACAACCTTACAAGAAGAAAAAAAATTAACCTGCAGCACACTCTGCAAGCTATAGAGGCGCCTCCGTAGCCAGGTGGGAAGGAGCAGCAGTGCGTAGCACATGCTTCTTGATTAGATCGGGGTTCAAGCCCGTCACCACCAAATACGGAGGATGCGGAATGGTCAGGGAATGACCACCGCATATCCTGGAGCAATATGGCCTTAGTTGCTAATGCTCCTAAAAACCAAACAAACAGCAAGCTATAGGTATTAGGAACAGCATAATAAAAGCACACATTTTTGGCACAATAAAATTACATAAACCAGGTGGACATCTCCAACCCATCATATCACACAGACACTCAGCTTCTGCCAATTTATCTTCTTACATCATCAAAATCTTATCTCTGCTTACAAAATTTTCGAAGTTTAGAGTACTTAATACAGCCCACATTCATACATTAATTACACCATCAAGTTATCCAAACACAGATATTTTAGCATTATTTGATGCTGTGTCATTATACACCAATGTCAACACAGTCTACACATTATCTAAGAATGGCTAAGACATGATCCTAGCCTTAAACAATGCACGACTTTCCATGGATAGTATTGTCATTATTGCACCTTTCCTCACCAAAGCTAGATATTTAAGATTTAATTCAGATATCTACAAGCAAATATATGGTCTACTGATGGGACTACGAATTTCTGCTGCTCCATTATCAGAAATATATTTAGTATCTATAGCATCTATCTCCCTCCCACAGTTAAACTATTCATTCACTATACTGATGATATTTTTATAAACTTTAACAAACAAACAATAGACAACCTTTTTTTCCAAAATTTAATTCAGTTCACCACAGATTCAAATAAGCACTTGCACCTGAACAAGTTAATAGTATAAACTTCTTAAACTTAAAAGATTTTTATGCATAACAATCAATTAAAAACTTATATTTACAGGGAAAAAACACAGTTAAATTTTTGCATTTTTATCTACATCATTCAAACAGTGTAAAATGATCACATTCAGATATACACAGATTCATAATGCAATTAAATATTGCCATAACTATTGCAATTAAATATTGCCATAACTATTGCAATTAAATATTGCCATAACTATTGCAATTAAATATTGCCTCAAGAGAGTTACAATATTTAACTAATGCCTTTTCAAAATGGAATTTCAATCCCATAGTCTAATTCAAGACACAATACACAAAGCAAAAAACAGATTAAAGAATCCTCCTATAAAAAATCAATCAGTCACTACCACAAAAATAGTTCTACCTTATCGTTGACAACTCGCCAGACAACATAGAAATGTGTTTTCTAATACTGCCCTTACCTTAGTTTTTTCATCCTATAATAAAATTAACACATACTATAATAATTACAAAGATACTTTCAAATACAGTATTCAAGATACCAACAACATAAGTGTATTTAATCCCTTATCAACAGGAATGTGACACATATTATACAGGTAGTACCACAGTTAAATATGGTGCCTCCGACATATCCAACAGTAGAGCTTATTATCACCAAGTCAGTTTAGTAGACAATACGATAAAACTGGGCTCAGCCAACACATTCAATTAACATCCCACTTAACTCAGATTAACTCCACCATAATAAAAGTTAAAATTATCTTCTAATTATAAATTAACCACCTAAAAAGCATCAGCAATAGTATGGTTCAAATGCAACACACACACACAGAGTTACACAGTTCTCAATGCTAAACTACCTACAACCTTTTCATTAATATGGAACTTGACCAATACATGCTTCCAATTCTCAAGCTCAAGTTGCATCATGAGAACTAAAACATATATTCACAACACTCCTTCCTTTCATCATTCACGAACAAACTGATGATGTTTTTACAAAAATTTGCCGTTCAGACTCTTGATTTTGTAGTTTCTTTTAAACAGAGAAATTCTCCACGACAAACATTAGAGAAAGGAGCACTTTCCTCTATGGGATTTACTTTTAATAAGTTCTTAATGCTTACAAAATTTAATTTCATCTTAACCATATGAAACCAATAAAGAAGTAAGTGACAACATATAAGGTATTCCACTTTCTTTATGTCAATTTACTTTTAGAACTTAATGTTATCCAATAATTTTTTAAAAATTTATTTACTTAACATTTTTTTCAGATTAATAATATGTTTGTTAATGTTTCACTTATGTTTTATGCAACAGATAAGTTCTGAACTAACCAGTCTCATAAAGCAAAGTATGATTATATTAAAATTTTATTACCACTATTCTTCCTATCAGAAAACGCACTTTTATCATCAAATGATGAAGCAGAGCTTGAAATTATTTGTTAGTTAACATTTAAATTCAAGGTGGGTAAAATCTATTTACTGGTTATCAAAAATTACTCACCAAGACATTTTCTTGATTTTTCCTGGGTATATGTACAGGATACCATGCATTCTGGCATATATGTCAATTTTTCAAGCACTGAAAAATCTTCTAAAATTTTGTCAGCTTATACACTGAGTATAAAATCATGTTTGAATTTTTGTTAGAAAGAGATGAATTAATACCAATATATCTACAATTTATTCCAACTATATTTGTACACAAATATACATTGTTGTTCACTTTTTAAAACTCAAGAATTTATTCATATTCTTTACCAGACAAGAACAGTTCGTGAACTTCAGCGAGAGTTATGTTGGTATTAGTAGTGGCAAATGATGCAAGAAAGCAAGCTTTTACAGCATCAGCCAAAGGGGAAAAAAAATTCCCACATCACCTTCAAATAGTCTGCCTAGTTCTTCCTTGAATTTATTCAAACTAACCAACTCTACAATAACATATGGAAATTTAATTCCAACAATCAACTATGTGCTGGCTGAAGACAAATTTCCACATACTGCAACCATCCTCCCTCAATTTCAATTTATGCCTCATCGTGTGGTAGTCTGAGCAAGAAGATCCCATAAGCATTCAGTTTGCTCAATCCATTCAAAGCCATAAACACCTCAATTGGAGCACCTCTCGGGCACCTAGTCTCCAAACACAAATCTGCAGAACTGAACTCTTTCTTGGTAAGGACACCCTTTCATCCCCCTCATTGCTCTTCTCTGTACCCGTTCCAGCAGCTCTACATTATCCATAAAATAGGCCTCCAAACCTGTACGCAGTACTCTAGATCAGTGGTCTCCAAACCTTTTTGGTCAGGCACCCTTATTTTATTTAAAAGGACTAGTGCACACCCTGGAATAAAAAGTTAAATATAGGCGTACCCCGCAGTTATGACAGGTTTGTTTTCAGGCCTTTGTCGTAAAGTGGATCACTACCTTTTTTTTCACTCGCAAATGTGTGATGCTTGAAAGTCACAAGAAATTAAGCATAGTACTTATTGTTAACACACAATTAAATATTAATGCAACAACTTACGAAATTGTGAAAGAAAGTCCCTCCACTCTGCATTTACATAAAGACTTGTGACCTTCAAACATAAAATATAAATACTTTATGTTTGGCAGCATTAATGGGATGAAAAAATTAGTAAGAGTAAGATAGGAAAATTTAAAAAGTAGGAGGCTGCAGAGGATTGATCGCTGCAGAGAGATTAGAGAGGATTGATCATTTTAAAACCTTTATTTTGACAAAATAAATTATAAAAACCTGCTTCTGCATGACCTCAATACATTCACTATGTCTGTACACCTTACTAGAAGTACAGTATAAATTTATTGAAGCAAATATAAAGTGGATGGCACAAATTTTAAATCATCTGGATCTTCTTCATCTACAAGTAAACGCTTCCTTGTAGGCGATTTGGATGGCCTTTTTGTAGGCCTAGTTGATGCTCGAAAAGGACTTTCACTTGATGTTGAAGGCTGATCTAAGATTTGAGAGGATGCTGATCTTTTATGAAAGTAGGACTCTAATGAAGTTTGAATTGTGGCTCTTCTTTTCTTTTCTCTGTAGTTTTCTCTACAACAGGCATATTGATCTAAAATACCAGTATTTGCTTTGGAACTTCTTTCAAAATTGGGATCCGCCTTTTCAAAAATGGACACAGCTCCTTCTGAAAGCCTGAATGCTTTTGATAGTTTCTTGCAAGTTAGTTCTTTAGGAATGGGATTCAATACATCCTCAGGATCAGAATACTCTTCATTCCTCCTAGGTTCTTCAAGTTCTAGAAGATTTTTATTATTTGAGGTTGTGAATGTGACCGAAGCAGTTCAGTAATATTTTCAGGCTCCACTTCTTGCTCTAACTGCCTTGCCATATCTACAATATATGTAGTAGCCTCCTCAACATGATTTTCAAATCCTTCAAAATCATCAGTAATAAACTGGGGACACAAATTCTTCCAAAAGCCTTTAAATATTGGCTGTTTCACTTCACCCATGCATCCCTAATAGTCTTGATGTCATCCAAGATTGTGAAGCCTTTCCAGGATTCTTTTACTACATTTTCTCTGGGCATACTTTCAGATTCTCTGTCTATTGCAGCTACAGCCTTAGCAAATGTTCTCCTTGGGTAATATGATTTAAATGCAGTAATAACACCTTGGTCCACTGGTTAAAGCAATGAAGTAGTATTTGCAGGGAGGAAAATTACTTGACGTTTGGGTTAAGTTCATCTAATGATTTAAGGTGGCCAGGTGCGTTTTCTAAAAGAAGTAAAATTTTGAAGGGAATTTTCGTTTCTGTACAGTATTCCTTAACTGCAGGCACAAAGTAATTTGAAAACCACTCTTCAAAAAGTTATGCAATAACCCATGCTTTTGAATTTGATTTCCAATAAGCAGGAAGACTGGATTTTGTATAATTCTTTAAAGGTATTTGGTTTTCTGAATGATAAATTAGGTTTCAATTTAAAAGCACCTGCAGCACTGGAACCTAACAAAAGGGTTAGCCTATCTTTTGCCACTTTAAATCCCAGCATTGACTTCTCTTTCTTTGCTATAAAGGTTCTATAAATATTATTAATAAATTAATACTGAAATATGTTAAGGGCTTTAGCCTCAGGCTGCAAAAGATTTAGGCAACGTACAAGTTAGTGCAAATGCATCATATTAGTATGCAGCTAAACTCTGAATTAGCAAACAAATATGCAAAAGCAGCATCGTTTAAGTTATATCTCATATTGTGAACACCTTCAAGAGTTGCCATGCTATGAGATATAACTTAAATGATGCCGCTTTTGCTAATTTGGAGTTCAGCTGCTTACTAATATGATGCGTTTGCACTAACATGAACGTTGTCTAAATCTTTCGCAGCCTGAGGCTAAAGCCCTTAATGTATTTCAGTCTTAATTTATATTATACACCATCAGGCATCTCTCATATTGTGGAGTTATACTTCATAACTGTTTTGTCATCATTGCATCACTAGGGTACCTACCCACCAACCGAAGAAGGGCCAAATAGCCCTGAAACAGTGCCGTCTGGGTGGTGGTATCCGCTGAGAATAAGTAACAACAGTCTTCTCCTTTGGTGAAGCGTTACTTATTCAAAGTAGTGCAATGTCATGGCAACTTGTTGTGAAGGTATTCACAATATGAGATATAACTTAAACGATGCTGCCTTTGCACATTTTTTTGCTAATTCAGAGTTTAGCTGGTACTAATATGATGCGTTTGCACTAACTTGTACGTAATAAATTAATATTATTATTATAAAATAATATTATATAATATAGTTATAATATTATTATAATATAATAATTATTATAATAAACCTGATCTGTACCGATGAGATGTCGTTAGTGCAGATCAGGTGTCCAGGAATGGAGCATAAAGTTAACTAAAGTTAACTGCAGCCATTATCAACCCACTGCAGGATGGAAGCCTCCTCAACAATTCATGCTGAGGGAAATGGACCATAATCTGCCACACTGGTCCAGTGCGGGTTGGCAAATCGACCGTATTTAGCAGTCAGGGGCTTGAACCCCGGTCTACTCAAAGAGCGTGTGCTACTGCACTGCCACTCCTGACCACTCAGCTACAGAGGAATGGAGCATAGGGTATAATTAAAAAGTGTAATAAATATGGATCAGTGGGGTATGCCTGTATATAAGTTTAACATTTTTTTTTTATTTATAAATCATTTACATGGAAGGCATTATATCTAAAATCACATATAATTTTAAAAGATCACAAATAAAAAAAAAAAAATACACAACAAAATTAAACTGAAGTTCAAGTACAAAATGCATGTACTTGAATGTGCATGATCAAATAAAGCTGCATATTTAACTACTAAAAAAACATTTATTTATAATTTTTATTTTCAATTATGTTATTTATTAATTACAAAAACTAAAGTTTTCATAATTAATAAATATTGATTTATTGCGGATTATGTCGTGCACCCCTAAGGGTGCGTGCATCCAACTTTGGAGACCACTGATCTAGATGTGGCTTGACCATTGCCTAATGCAATGGGATAATCACCTCCTTATCCTAGCAACATTCTTGTATATTATTGAGAAAACCCCATGAGCTGTCCTGGCAGCCTGTCTGCACTGTCAGAGAACTTCATATCTGACTGCACAATTGCCACCATGTCTATTTCATTTTCCACTACCCCCAGCGTAGTATCACACATTACATTTTTTTTTTTTTTTACACAGTTGGTGTGTTAATCTAGGATTACTGCTACCTGTGTACAGCTTGCATTGGTCAACGTTAAACTTCAACTACCACTGCTCAGTCCAGCTGACTAATTTTTCTAGATCTTGTTGCAGTATCATACCATGATTACTGTCGTGCTTAGATATTAACTTAATATGCCTTCATCAATATCATTAATAAATATAGAAAACAACAATGGGCCTAGCCCTAATTATGTGGGACTCTGCTAATAACATTAGTCCACAAAGAACAATGTCCATTGATAAACATTCTCTGTCTTCTTCCACTGAACCATCCCTTTATCCATAGCAGCAACTACCACTGCTCCAATTTGTACAGCAGTCTTTTATGTGCAACAGTATCAAACGTTTTCTGAAATTTGAGTATATGATATCAAAATTATTTTCTGCATCCAGTATCCAATCATACTGGTCAGACAAGATAGCCCCTTAACAAATCCATGCAAAAATCCATTCCCTTTGCTGTTAACAGTAATTACATCTTTAATAATCATACATTAATCAATACAGTGATCAATAGCACATACATAGTGGTTCTTTTATATGCAAATTCTTAATGTATGAAGGGTCACTGATGACAATTAGATCAAGGGTACTGTTTTTTATAGCTGCCTCTACAGCATACTGGGATAGACAACAATTATCCAATAAATCCATAAAAGTCTTTACAATATGCGAGTGACCAACCTCACATGTTGTAAAGGTGCACTCAATATCTGAAAAGTTTAATTCTTCCCCCATTAAAAAACATTCTGATTTACTTGCCCACTCTACGTGTCTGTAAATGCAGTTGTTAATTATATTCATCAGAATTATTAGGCTATAACATACTACTAATCTCATTTTTGTTTTCCCAGTTCTTATGTCACATGAAACTAACTCAATATGACACTGGCCACCATGTCCACTGCCTTTGATTTTATGTTCTTCTTAACTAAGAGCATAACCCCTCCTGATCTATCTGTCTTCTCTATACAATTTCACTTGTGGACACCGACGAGGTAAGATGTGTCTGCACAACACTTCTGCTTGTAGATGGCAGTAGGTACTTTGATCAACCAGCCATGGAACTTGATGCACATGGACGACCTCGCGACTGATGGTAAGTATTGAAAACTAACAATGTTACCTACTTTTGCTCTGTATGGGGGAGGGATTATTCCATGTTGGTCGGTCTTTCATCCCACTCAAAATTTCCTCTTTTTCATTTGTCTAGTGGCCAAATAGGAGATACAGGGTATACAAGGACACAGCCTTGTATACCCTTGCTCTTTGAAGATGGCTTTCCATGAGAAGTGCAGTTTATGATTTTGTATATTTTCTTTTGATATTTAGTGAACTCTGAGCATTTCAAATTCTTAGGTGCTAACAAAGACGCGTTTGCTATCGCTGTTATTGTGTGTGGGGGGGTTGTTTCTTGGAGGGAATCTCCACACATGTTCACGATTTCACTACTGCGAAATGGTGAGTATAAGATATATGTAAATAACAGAAAAACATATTGTAATTTGTGTAGAGAAACAAAGTTTAATGAAACTTTTCTTATTTTTTATTTGCAAATTCATAGTTCATTACCAAAGGGTTTTCCCTCTCCCTGCCATTTGGGGAGTTAAGTTTTAAAGTTTCCACTCACACAAATCAGAAAACTCCTTGGACCTTTATTATTTACAAGCTCCAAGTTGATCCATTGGATTTCACACTTACTGATTCCAGCCCTAACTTAGAAAACTCATTATATAATAAGTCTAAAGTTAGGAATATATAGGCAAAATACAAAAAGAAAATGATTTTCGATTAGGATGATGAAATGCAGGACATTTATCCCTCTGTTCGACTAAAACGAACAAAACCAGAAGATATTTAAACTCAGATATTGTCTGAGGATGATGAACTAAGACCAGAATCAGCCACTATTAAGTCTAAGAAAATAAAAATATATTCAAGGATGGAGTCCCCACAAATATAGGTAACTGCACAAGATGATAACATATAATAAGGACACAGAGGAAAACTCAATTGCAAGCCTCCAGACAGCTGGTTGTGTTCTGGATAAAGATTTGGCAGCTAAACTAAGCCTAAAAAAGTGATGGCTAAGCAATCTGGCAGGATTACTGCCACTCATGACAAATAACTGAATACTGGATGGGTTTGGAAAAAACAGTAACTAACCTTCATATCCAAAACAAAGTATTGAAAGGTAAATTCGAATCAAAGGAATCAGTGGGAACAACCATCTCAGTAAACAAAGACCTCTGCACAAGTCCTCAAAGACAATCAACCGATTCAAAAGACTGTTAATAAAAAAGACATACAGAGATCTCGGGGGAAGGAATAAAATGTGATCATAATTCATCCTAAAGAAGGAAGTAAAACTGAATCTGGTAAAGATGTGAAACAGGTCATCACCAAGAATCTGGAAACTCAGTTCAAACATGTTAAAATAAAGGGACTTAGGAAGATTAGGAAACAGGAGTGGTTAATGAAACAGCCACAAAAGAAGATGCAGACAAAATTAGAAATGATCCCCTGGTAACTGATTTAGGCCTAAAAACTAACAGGCCAAAATCAGAGCCCCCAATATATTAATCTTCAATATTGATAAAGACAAGGACATTAAAACTGAAGTATTTGCCAACAATTTATGAGTGCAAAACTGAGAACCAACTAGACTTCAGAGTTTATTCTAAAATACAACACCAAGTCTAGATCTGCTCAGCATGTCAACTGGATTGTCACCCAGAATTTGGCACATATTATCCAAACAGCAAAAAATTTATATAGGCTAGGGTCACTAGTATAGGGAGAACTTCCCTATACCCAAGTGCTGCAAATGTCTAAAATTTGGGCACACTTCAAATGTGTGCAATCAAAAGGAAAGCACGTGTGGCCATTGTGCAATCAGAGACCATGGTTACAACCAGTGTAAAAAGAGTCAGGAACCCAAATTCTCAAACAACATCTCAAACAAATTCTCAAAACAACAGGACTGGGCTATAATCATTTTATTAGGGTCAATAAGAGTCCCATAAGTTAAGGCAGTGAAACAATTCAAACAAAAAATTGTTTATGGTAGCTAATTATAATCCTGCCACTCAAGAAGCTATGAGTTCCTGCAACTAAATGTCCAGAGAGCCTGTGCAGTTGCTGATCAACTAAAATCAATAATGGAAGAAAAAAAAAAACAGACTGACATTGCCTGTGTCCAGGAGCCCTACACCCAGGGCGGTAGGGTTCAGGGATACTCTAGGAAGTACAGGAGAGCGGCAGAATTACTCAACAAGTACAGGTCGCTATTGAAAAAAACGCCATGAATAGGGTTGAATTTGAAAGTGTCTGCAATTCTGCCCAGACACGATAGGAGGGAGTATAAGATGACAGCCTTGTCGATCAATTCAGCCCTGAAGAGAATGTGGAAGGCTCAAGGAGTAGAATTTTTCTCAGCCTGGTCTATGCTTGATAACAGGAGATACTGCTTCTACAGGGATGGGATACACTTAAATAGAAAGGGTGCAAGAATATTTGCTGATGCTATCGAGGTAGTGTTAGGTGGATCAGAAAACTGCTAGCTTGTGGGGGGATACACGGACTAATAGATTAACAGTAGCCGCTGGCAGAGGTGAAAGTGATTCTTGTACTGCTTCTATTGGAATGAGCAGCAGCCTGGAAAACAAGATGCTAGGGATTTCAGAGACTGCCGGGAGTCATTGCAGTACAAGTAAACACATGGGTTGTGTTAGGGTAGCTAAGAATAGCAACAGGTACATGTATACTTGCATATACACCAATGCTAGGAGTTCGGTAAATAAATTTGATGAATTTGAGGTGTTGGGATATCAGAGAGGTGGTGTTACACAGATATAAGGAATACAGAACTGGAATTTGGGAAGTACAATGTGTACAGAAAGGATAGACAGGATAGGAAGGAAGGAGGGATTATGCTATTAGTTAAGAAACACTTAAAATCCAAGGAACTGCAGCCAGCCGACATTGCTGGACAGTGCAGTGTCGAGTCAGTTTGGTGTGACATAGGCACTGGGAGATCAAAATTGAGAGGAGTGTGTTATAGGCGTAATGACTATGATGAGTATAATAAAAAACTGTACAGGGAAATAGAGTGGGCCAGTAAATCAGAGTCTTATAATGGGGGATGTTAATTTCCTAGATATTGACTGGAATTTGTGGGTTGGTCACTTACACACTGGCATGGCTGCTGCCAGAAGATCTAGAAAATCTGAGATGGGCAGAGAGGCAGCGCTGGCATTAGGAAATGTGGGGCCCCTTGAAAAATTCAATATTAATCCCTCAATATTTTGAAATAATGAAAAACTAAAACTATTAACAATTGTTTATTATTTTTAAATTATTACAATTTGTTAACAATTGATCAGAAATGTTGATTATATAAACAAAACTAATCAGAAGGATATTTTTTTTGCCCATTTATTGGTAAAATCTTTGAAGCCTTTCTCAAAATTTAAATTCCTTGCTTCTTCTTTTCAATCGATACAATAGCAAGGCTGGTGAGTCTCTCTTGAAATGTAGATCTTCGATATGTTTTAATTAAATAATTTGCATAATTTAAATATTTATTATTTAATTAATTAAGTTAAATAAATTTTAATCGGAAAAAGCTTCTTTCCCCAGATACTATAGTCACTAGAATCGTTAAAAGTATTCTTAGGAATATCAATAAATTCGAAAATCCAGTGGCTCTTTTGTTAGTTGCGAGAAATTGGAAAATATTTAAAGGATTTTCGAAGCACGATTCTGGAAGAATTGATTTCTGTGCTTCCATTTCCTCCACTAGCATATGGCCATCAATATCTGCTACCTTCACAGACTTGACCAATTTTTTGTCCTCAATGATTTTAGCATTTGAAAGTGCGATTTCTACATCTGCAGCACGTTTTCTTAACTCGTTCTTTGGAATTCTTAGAAATTTACCCAAGAAACCAAAAAGATTATTGTTTTATTAACTGCTAGAAACATGACCTAGAGACTGCAAAGCCTTCTCTATGATTTTATTAAAGCAGTCTACCTTGTAAGCATCCTTAGGATTTGTTATAGGTTCATCAGTAGGCTGGTAATTGAAGTGTCTCTTTCTTTTTTGTAATCTTCTTGTGCGAAATTCTGGAGATACTTCCAATTCTGTCGCAAGTTCTGTGGCACCAACTAGTCTGCGTGGGTAGCACGGTGATATCATCACCGTGCTCCCCACAGCAAGTGGAAACCCCGGGTTTTAATCCTGCCGACGAAGCGAGTAACTTTAATGGAGTTTTTTCACTTCGTGGTTGAGTTAGTAGGTCTCAGGCATAGATAGCAAGGTTCCCCCCCCCCCAGTAACTGGGATTTTTTCATCCAGCAAAAACAGGCAAATTGTCCAGAGAACAAACACAATTTACAGACACAAATACGGGTTCATGTAATCAATTATGGGTAATAATAATAATATTTTTTTTTTTTTTTTTGGCACCAACTAAGATTTGTTTAAAGCCAGTCTCGCTATACCTTGACATCCAGTGCAGAAGGTTTTTATATGAAGAAGAAAGAGCTGTAGCAAGATCTGTAGAATCACTTTGCAGTTCTTTACTTACGTGAAACAAAAACTCATGCAAAAACACTAAAGAAACAAGAAACTTGTATTCCTTGATCTGATTAGTGATTCAGCTTCACTTCTTGCTTGGCCATCTTCTGATGCTATTTCCAAAAGCGCATCATCGAAATTACCAACTTGATACCTTACTGCCTTCGACACGCCCACCTTGTTTCACAGAAAGGCTTTAAAGAAAGACCCTTCACATATTTTTGAAAAATGACCATTTCTTTGTTGATGCTGAAAAAAGCACATTAGCATTAGTAGAGACATTTGATGCAAGAAAGCAAGTTTATGCAGCATCAGCCAAAAAATCCGCCATGGTGTCCCGTGAAAACACACTAACTGCTTAAAAATTTTGCTCTGTAACTCATGATGTTAAATTAGGAAAAATAGAAAAAGCTTTAAATCTGTGGATAGAAGACTGAACTCAAAATAAAATTCCGTTATGTTCACTCATCATTCATGAAAATGCAAAACTCCTTTATCAACACTTTAGCGAAACTGGTGATAGCACTGGCGGGATAAGTTTTTTTGCTAGCAAAGGCGTTTGTTTGAAATCTCTAATAAATATTACATTTAATATTAAATTGTTTCTTATTTTCATTTCGATGCCATATGCTTGCATTTCACTATGTACTGTCTATGTACAGTCATATTATGAAGGTACATATAATACATACATAGACAAAATTTTAGACTAGTTTTTCTTATATATTTCATACTTTGGAACGGAACCTAACCCCTTTATTACTATGAGAGCCATAACTCAGTATTCGCGTTTTCGGTATTTGCGACATTTCTCAGGAACGTAACCCCCGTGAATAGCGGGGGTTTACTGTATTAACATTTTATGAGCCCTAAATCACTGTACAAAAGGAAAGCAAAAAAAAAAATAAAAAACTCTATTATTATTAAACCAAATAACTACGCATACCTTCAATGCGATATTTGTGCCTGCTTTGTTGAAAACAGATGGCTGAATCGTTGCATGGTGGAATCACTGACAATGCAAGCCTCACTTCTTCATCAATGGGCCTGAGTCTCTCTCTCTCTTTGATGTTTTAATTTCAGTCAAGGTCGAAAAGGTCAGTTCACACAAATATGTAGTTGAAAATGGTAATAACATATTAACTGCCATCTCAGAGCTAGCTGGGTATCCTTTCCTTATTGACAACCAAAATGTGTCGAACTGTGCTTCACCATATTTTAATTGCAATGTTCTGTCAGACTTTAGATCTGTTAATTCCTCTTGTACATTCATCAGAAAAGATTTTGCATCTGCATTAAATGGATCATGAACCCAGTCGAAATCTTCAATGCTCTTGCCAAAATAATCCTTGAACTTCTGCTCAAGTTATATAAATGTTCTTTAATTAAGTCCATCACCATTTTATTACCAGCAACAAGCAGCCATACAGTTGGGAACATCTCAAACGGCCCATTTGCAATGTGTTGTATCCACAAATCCAGCTTATTCTGAAAGCCTTGAAACTTATCCATACTTGTAAAAAGATTTTCGTTCTTGCCTAGCATTTTTTAGTTCAGCTAATTCAAGTGAACGAAAATATCGGAAAGATATGCCAACTTGGTCACCCATTCATCATCTGCAAATAACTCTGCACACTCATGCCCCTCAACTATTAAAATCGTCTATACCTCCTCCTAAGTTCAAAAAGGCATACGATCTAATGAAGTTAATGACTTTTACTACTTCATCTAGCACAACTTTTAGCCCATATGGCAAAGACTTGCCAACAATAGCTTCATGGTGAATAAGACAATGTCCACATCGTATGCCAGGATTCACTTTGCGCACTTCAAGCACAAAGCATTTAACTCGACCTATCATAGAAGCGGCTCCATCTGTGCAAACACTAACACAATCCTTCCAATTTAATTCATTTTCGAGCATACAGGAAATCCCCAGCTTACGTAAGGGTTGCGTTCTGCAGAACGCAACCCTTATGTAAGTCAGGGAGTTCCTGGTGGTAAGTCGGGCGGCAGAAATATGACTCTCACATTCGAATCGAAATCTTCTTTTTTTTCTTCTTTTTTTTTTTTTTTTATGAAAAACACCAAACACTAGAAGTATTAGAACCTATAGTACATTAGTACTGTGCTAGGGTTGCAGGTTGAGAAGATGAAAGAAGATATTTGTCGACATTAGATTTGAACTTCTGTAGACTATAGTTTTCAGGAAATATGTAAGAGGAAGGCTGTTCCAGAAAACGGAAGTTGAATGAATAAACGAGGAAGATGAAAAGTTGGTTCTGTGAGTTTGAAGTTGGTCAGTAAATGGATGTTGGCTGGTGGTGGCACATGTTTAGACTGTTTTAAAAGAAAAAGAAAGAGCGGGAATTATAGAAGCCAATGCAGAAGAACAGTGCCCATGGGAGCATCTGTAGAAAAAAGGCAAGCAGCGAAACAGAACGTCTATAAGACAGTGAGTGGAGAGACTTTGTCAGAGATGAGTCATTAATTAAGCTAGCTGCCCTCTTCTGAATGGAATCTAGAAGCCTGAAAGAGGTTTTGGGGCACCGCCCCAGTTGTGGGAAAAATATTCCATGGCAGGATGGATTTGCGATTTGTACAGAGTGAACAGCTGTTTCGAAGAAAAGTAAAACTGAGAGTGAAAGAGAAAACAAAGTTTTCTAGATGCAGAGGAAGCAATATTTGTAATGTGCTTGTATCAAGAGAAATTAGAAGTAAGGGAAATCCCCAAAAGAGATATATCATCTTGCCTAGAAATCTGAGTGTCACCAAAGATAAGCACAGGAGCAGAAGAATCCTTTTTGCGAGATATAAGACAAGACTGAGTTTTAGAAA
The DNA here is from genome assembly GCF_048544385.1 of Mastigoproctus giganteus. NCBI lineage: Eukaryota > Metazoa > Arthropoda > Arachnida > Uropygi > Thelyphonidae > Mastigoproctus > Mastigoproctus giganteus. The sequence continues at coordinate 110,052,224 of NC_143586.1, read as the reverse complement.
GATTGAAATCAACTAAGTTGTCTTTGCCTCACTGGAGAATTACCTGGGAATCTGCATTTAAGGAATTGGTAGCAGATATTTGAGAAGTTTAAGCTGATTGAGCACGGCAAGGTTTCTCTAACTGGAAAGTGGAATGCAATGTGCTATCATCGGCAAAACTATGGATAGGATTTCCAATTAATGTAAGTAGGTCATTAATATATAAGAGAGGGGGAAACAACTGAACCTGAAACTTGGGGGACACCAGCATTAGTAAAGAATTTAAAGGACAGAGAGCCATTTACTATCACCCTCAGTGAGCAATCAGAGAGAAAAACTGGATAACCAATTACAAAAAACAGTTGGCAAACCATACGATGGAAGCTTATTTAGAAGACCTTTATGCCAAACATGATCGAAAGCCTTTGAAATGGATCGACAGTGATGGAATACATACAGGCGATCGTTGATCACAAGGAAGCTTTCTAAGAGTTGGCGGTTAATTGATTTCTCCATTACTTTAGAAAGAATAGAAGTAATTGCAATGGGATGATATTGGATGGGAGGGATTTGTCATCCTTTTTAGGAACTATCTGGATATGAGCAAATTTCCAAGCAGAAGGAAAAACACCTTTGGAATAAGAGAGTGAAAAAAGGCAGCAAAGAACAGGAGTAAGTGCAGAAGCACAGTGGAGAAATACCATTAGAACCTGGACCTTTCTTAGCATCAAGATTCATCAAAATCCTTCTGACATCCTTTTGACGGAAGACCACAGGAGGCATTGAATGGAGCATGTTGGGAAAGGTGGGAGGTGTTATACCAAGATCATAAATACATGAGTTGGAATAAAAACTCATGTATAAAACTCATCAATAAAGACCGGCGGAATTACTTAGCAAGTACAGGTCACTGTTGAAAAAAAGCCGTGAATTAGGGTTGAACTTGAAAGTGTCTGCAATTCTGCCCAGACACGATAGGAGGGAGTATATGATGAGAGCCTTGTCGATCAATACGGCCCTGGAGGGATTGTGCAAGGCTCAAGGGGTAGAATTTTTTTCAGCCTGGACTGTACTTGTTAACAGGAGAGATTGCTTCTACAGGGATGGGATACACTTAAATAGAAAGGGTGCAAGAATTTTTGCTGATGCTGTCGAGGCAGTGTTAGGTGGGTCGGAAAACTGCTAGTTGGGGGGGATACAAGGACTAATAGATTAACAGTAGCCAGTGGCAGAGGTGGAAGTGATTCTTGCACTGCTTCTATTGAAATGAGCAGAAGTCTGAAAAACAAGATGCAGGATATTTCAGAGACTGCTGGTAGTCATTGCGGTACAAGTAAACACATGGGTTGTGTTAGGGTAGCTAAGAATAGAAACAGGTGCATGTATACCTGCGTGTACACCAATGCTAGGAGTTTGGTAAATAAATTTGATGAATTTGAGGTATTGCTCAAAACATCAAAGGCAGATATTGTTGGGATATCAGAGAGGTGGTGTCACACAGATATAAGTAATGCGGAACTGGAATTTGGGGAATACAATGTGTATAGAAAGGATAGACAGGACAGGAGGGGAGGAGGGGTTATGCTATTAATTAAGAAACACATAAAGTCCAAGGAAGTGTAGCCAGTCGACATCGATGGACAGGGCAGCGTCGAGTCAGTTTGGTGTGACATAAGCATAGGGAAATCAAAATTGAGAGTAGGAGTGTGCTATAGGCCTAATGACTCTGATGAGTATAATAAGATATTGTACAGGGAAATAGAGTGGGCCAGTAAATCAGAGAGTCTTATAATGGGGGACTTTAATTTCCCAGATATTGACTGGAATTTGTGGGTTGGTCACTCGCACACTAGCAAGGCTTTTGTGGATTTATTGGATGATTGTTTTCTACATCAGCATGTTCGTGAGGCAACAAGAGGGAGCAATACTCTTGATCTGATTATCAGTAGTGATTCTTCATGCATTAAGAACCTGCAGATAAATGAACCACTAGGTGGCAGTGATCACAGTGTGTTGAAGTGGGATTTACTCAAGGAGGTAACTACCATCAGAGGTAAAGGGAAGGGTTTTTGTTTTCGTAAAGGCGACTATGATGGTCTGAGACAGTATTTAAATTCTATACAGTGGGACCAACTGATGATGTTACCAACAGCAAACTCAAAATGGGAAGCATTCAAGGAACTAATCTTGGAGGCTACCAGGCTTTACATACCAACTAAGAAATATTGTTCAAGGTTTAGGCCTAAATGGTTGTCAGATGAACTAATGAGACATGTGGCAGAGAAGAAAAATGCATGGGATACATACAAATTAATGGGTGACATGGAAGCCTATGATAGATATAAGTTGGTCTCTAACCAAGTCACAAAGGAGATTAGGCAGGCAAAGGCAGACTATGAAAAATCCTTGGCAAAGGATGCAAAGAAAAACAGAAAAGAGTTCTTTACATACTTGAACTCGAAAAGGAAAGGGATGAATCAGATTGGTCCACTGGATATTGATGGTTCAACAGTTGAGGATCCTGCTCAGGTGGCTAACAATCTAAACGAGTATTTTGCATCTACATTCACGCATGAGGAGTTATTCAGGAAGGAGAATGATGTAGGTAAAGTAAACATTGGCAGTGAGCTGGATGATTTTGTAATAACTGAGAGGAAAGTGGAGGAGAGATTGTTGAGGATAAACATAAAAAAGGCACCAGGGGTGGATGGGATCTATCCAGTTATATTAAAGGAGGCAGCAAAGGAAGTAAGCAAACCCTTAGCCATAATTATGAGAGCTTCCTTGGACTCAGGGGAGGTACCTATGGACTGGAGATGTGCAAATGTGACCCCAATTCACAAAGGAGGTTCAAAGGCTGACACAAGTAATTATAGACCTGTTAGTTTAACTTCTGTTCCAGGTAAATTAATGGAGGCACTGGTTAAAGACGCACTGCAGGATCATCTAGACAAGAATTCAGTTATAGCTCAGACGCAGCATGGTTTTGTTAAGGGCAGGTCTTGCCTGACCAATTTGATTGGATACTATGATGTAGTCACAAAAGAACTGGATGCAGGGAATAACTTTGATATTATATATTTGGATCTTAGAAAGGCTTTTGATACTGTTGCACATGGAAGACTGCTGCACAAATTGGAGCAGTGTGGCATTGGAGGCAAATTGCTGCTATGGATAAGGGGATGGTTGAGTGGCAGAAGACAGAGAGTGGTAATCAATGGACACTGCTCAACGTGGACTAATGTTATTAGTGGAGTTCTTCAAGGTTCAGTGTTGGGTCCGTTGTTGTTTTCGGTGTTTATGAATGATATTGATGATGGGATATCAAGTTTAATGTCCAAGTTTGCAGATGATACAAAGGTTGGCAGGGTCGTTAAGGACAATACTGACGCTATGCTGCTGCAACAGGATCTGGAAAGGTTGAACAGATGGGCTGAGAGGTGGCAAATGAGGTTTAACATCGACAAATGTAAAGTGCTGCATATGGGAAACAGTAACCCCAGAGCAACGTATCAACTCTGCGGTACTACACTGACAGTGGTGGAGAATGAAAAGGACCTGGGGGTAATTGTGCAGGCAGATATGAAGTTCTCTGAGCAGTGCAGACGAGCTGCAAGAGTAGCTCATGGTGTCTTGTCAATGATATACAGGAATTTTTCTAGCAGGGATAAGGAGGTGATTATTCCCTTGTATAAGGCAATGGTAAGGCCACATCTTGAGTACTGTATACAGGTCTGGAGGCCTCATTTCAAGAAGGATGTAGAGCTGCTGGAACGGGTACAGAGAAGGGCAACAAGATTAGTAAATGGAACAAAGGGTTGCTCTTACGAAGAAAGGCTTAAGTTTTGCAAATTACAGAGTCTGGAGACTAGGCACCGGCGAGGTGATCTGATAGAGGTGTATAAGGCTTTGAATGGTTTGAGCATGCTCAATGCCAATGGGATTCTTCATCTTTCTCAGAATAATCACCTCAGAGGGCATAAATTCAAATTGAGGAAGGACGGATGTCGGATAGATGTGCGGAAATTTGCCTTTGGCCAGCGGGTGGTTGGTTGGTGGAACCGACTTCCATCACTTGTTGTTGAAGTTGATAGCCTAAACAAATTTAAAGCTCAACTGGACAGGTATTTCGAACGAACGGAGGGGTGAAATGGGAGTGGGTTTTTTTTTTTTTTTGGCTGATGCTGAATAAGCTTGCTTTCTTGCATCATATGCCTCTGCTAATGCTAATGCTAATGCTAAAAATGGGATGCTAGCAGGTCCTTGGCTGAAGTGACAACAGAACCATCTGGTTTTGACAGAGGTGGGAGCAGAGATGGCAAAAGTTGCAGCCAATAGCTTTGGCAAGAGACCAGAATGCTTGGCTACCATTAGGTCAAGAAGCAAGTTTTCTACTCTTAGCCTGTTCAAATTCTAGTTTGTACTGATTAATAACTGCTTTACAATTGTTGTGAGCTTTGATGTAGGCAGAAAATGAAACTGAAAAATTAGAAACAAGCCAATTATAATATGCAACATTCTTCTCTTGAACAGCCTTAGCACATTTATTGGAAAACCAAGGTTTAGATAAAGGGTAAGATTTTAAAGTGGAGTGTGGAATAAAGGATTCCATTCCTACAAAAATAATTTCACTGACACGATTGAGCAAACATTGACATCAGAAGTTTTGAAACAGTAATCTGACCAAGAAAAAGAAGAAAAGAAATCTAGCAGGTCATCCCATTTTGCATTCTTCTAATGACAAACAACACAAGTATCGGAATAGCCATGAGATAAAGGCTCCATTGGAGAAGAGACAATCACCAAGTTCTGGTCTGTGGTGCCTAAAGGACCACTCACTTCGACCGTGTACTTAGAAGAATTGTTTGTGAGAAAAAGATCAAGCGTGTCGGCTGTATGGTTAGGATTGTCCAGTATTCTGGTAGGTAAATTAAAAATCTGTGCGAGATCATTATTAATTACAAAAGCCTGAGCATCTCAACCAGCTGGGTCGGTGTGACTAGAAAACAGAAGCCACCTGGAGTTATGAACATTAAAATTACTAAGGTAAATTACCTCATTGTTAGGAAAGTTTGACTGGAGAAAGTCAAGTTGCAAAGAGAGGAAGTCAGAGAGCTCCAAGTGATTAGTGGAGCTGGGAGAATGGTAGAGACCACAGATATTCTAGAGAAGATCGAAAAGAGGAGATTCCAAAATGCCAAGTCTCTGACAGGAAATATCAGAACACACATATGCACAAGTACCACCTTCGAGACGAGAGGAATCATACAGCAAACAATTTGGGCAACTAAGATGAGCAGTAGTTGAATCAAATGATAACTGAGATTCTGTCAGAAAAAGTACATGAGGTTTGGCAGACTGCAAGTGGAAATGGACATCGTTGAGATTAAAACTGAGACCATGTATATTTTTGAAATGAACTAGGAAGTGTTTGGGAGGTTTAGATCTTTTTGCAGATAAGCTTATTCTATTAGTTTGACTATTCATGGCGTATTCAATAGAAAGAAAAGTGGGAGGGGGTACGTGCTGTATGAAGTAATGAAATTTTTGGATACAGCGTACACATGGTAAGAATATACCCAGATCCTTGACATAGTAGTAGTAGTAGTAGTGGCATGTGATGCAAGAAAGCAAGTGTGTGAGCTTATGCAGCATCAGCCAAAAAAAATTTACAAAACAATTCCCTCTAAATGTTTGTCCAGTTCCTCCTTAAATTTATTTAACCTATCAACTTCCACAACAACAAATGGAAGTTTGTTCCAGCAATTAATCACCCGCTGGCGAAAGGCAAATTTCCGCACATCTATTCTACATCTGTCTTTCTTCAATTTGAATTTATGCCCCCTTAGGCTCATAATCTGAACAAGTGAAAGAATCCCATCAGAATTCAGCAGGCTCAACACATTTCAAGGCCTTATACACCTCAATCAGTTCAACTTGCAGGTGACTAGTCTCCAGCCACTGATATTTGCAGAACTTAAGCTTCTCTTGGTAAGAGAATCCCTTCATTCCCCTCACCAATCTTGTTGCCCTTCTCTACATGCTAAGCAAATCTATATCCTTCCTAAAATGAGGCCTCTAGACCTGTACACAGTACTCAAGGCGTGGCCTGACCATTGCCTTATACAGAGGGACAATCACCTCCTTTTCCCTACTAGCGAAATTCTTGTATATCATTGACAAATCCCCATGACCTGCCCTGGCAGCCTGTCTGCATTGCTCAGAAAACTTCATATCTGGCTGCACAATTACTCCCAAGGTCTTTTTCATTTTCTACGAACTTAAGTGTAGTACCACACAGTTGGTAAGTTTCTCTGGGGTTACTTCTACCCATGTGCAATACTTTTGCATTTGTCAATGTTAAACTTCAGTTGCCACTTCTCAGCCCAACTGCCCAAATTTTCTAGATCCTGTTGCAGTAGCACACTGCCATTACTGTCATTAACAACCCTGCCAACCTATTTATCAATGATATTGATGATTATACAAAACAACAGTGGACCCAACACAGGACACAGGTTGGTTGTTGTTGGTTTTTTTGGCGCAAAAGCAACTTTGGCCATATTGCGCCTGACCCAACACCAAACCCTGTGGGACTCCACTAATAACATTAATCCACGAAGAGCAGCACCCACTGATTACCACCCTCTGTCTTCATTTTATTCATTGTAGAAACCTACCCTTAATACCATTCTGTTCCAATTTGTACAGTAGTCTTCCATGCGCAACAGTGTCAAAAGCTTTTCTGAAATCCAAGTATATGATATCAAAATTAATTTTTGCATCCAGTTCCTTGGTAACCATAACATGGCCTCGACAATCCCCTCCACATACACACTACTCTGACTCCCTCCAGTCACTATCTGGCAGAGTATAGGTAGCAACATTATACAATAGCTGATCTGGAAGCCTCCTGGAGAGATACCAATAGGTACAGTCCAGTATACTAACTAGCCGCCAGCCTGCAAACACTATTATAGAGCTGTACCCTCGAAATGTATGGTAGATTGGATTTCGCCATGATGTCCATCATAACCTCAAAAGCCATAAGTTGTACTGCATGATGGAAGAGATGGGGAAGGGTTGACCAGAACTTAGCTCTGGAGACTAAACATGGGTTCCACCACTTCAAGCCTTCAATAAACAAAGTGGTGGTATTGCACTGGTTGATGAGAGTCATCTACCACCTAGTATTGCCTGGTAACACAGAGCAGTGGCATTCCTCCATGTGGTGTGGGCACCACACCTTGATCCCTGCTTACGTTTGTTCACACCTGGGTGGTCACCACAGTGTGTGCTTGCCCAGGATTACTAAAGCCCCAACATCGTGAAGGTGCAAGCAGAGGATTTGGCCCTCACAGATCGTCCGGACTTTGTCGAAATTGGGTCCACTTGACTTGAGTGTCACTCAAATATCAGTTCTATCAGTGTTTTCGACTTCCAGACAGCAAGTACATCTTGTCTGGCATATCTGAGAGAATGTCTTTGACAACCTCAAGGGACCAATCTAGATGTGTAAGATGTCCAAGAGCATTATCTAATAGAAGCAAGTGCCTCCGTAGCTAGGTGGGCAGGAGCAGCAGTGTGTAGCACACGCTTCTTGATTACATTGGGGTTCAAGCCCGTGACCATCAAATATGGAGGATGCAGAAAGGTCAGGGAATGACCACCGCATATCGCCGGATCAATATGGCCTTAGTTGCTAATGCTCCTAAATACCAAATAACATAATAGAAGCAAAATCTTGAAAGGATTTTGCTTCTATTATATACGTAGTTGTCTTTACAATATTTTTGAATGAAAAATATCGTAAATAAATATTGGAATGAAACAGCATTTAAACCAATCCTCAAAGAGAGATACTGTTATCCATTCTCCCTGGTTCGATCGGAAATGCACAGGTCGGGTGGCTTTATTGATGCCCTTAAATGCATGAGGATTTCCTGAATGGTACATAAGCTGTGGTTTTAATCTGTAATATCCTGCTGCATTAGCCCTAAGCAAGAGCTTGGCCCTATCTTTTCAGGCCTTGAAACCTGGCATCGTATTTTCCTCTTTGGCAATGTATGTTTGATCCAGCATTTTTTTCCAATACAGAGCAGTCTCGTCAATTTGCTGCATTGATCAATTTTCATCAATTTTATTTTCCAAAACATCACAAAATTTTTCTGCTTCTGCAGAATCGGCACTGGCGACTTCACCACATATTTAAACGTGGAAATCAACGTGATGCTTGAACCTAATAAACTACCTGTTGCTCACCATTAACTTGGGTTGGGGTTCGTCGTACTTATCCTTAATATCTTTATAAATACTTGTTGCTTTTGCTTGATTGGTCATTAGACTCAGGGGCACTTGCTTATGAATCTGATTTTCCATACATATTACTAATAGCTTTTCCATCTTCAATATAGCACCTGAACGCTGTTGTGATTACTGATGATCTGAAATCGTTGATCTTTTAACATGTTCTTTTATATGTGCACTGTCCCTTAAAATAGTATTCACTGTTGAAGCAGCGAGGCCAAATTCCGTGCAATAGATGACAAACTTTGTCCTGCTTCTTACTTCTTGATCATTTTCATCTTCATTTCTAAATCAATTTTGTTTTGTTTCCTGGCATTACCACCGGTTGCACTTTCAGTTGGTCACTTTCCCTTCATCATTGTAATACATAAATAGGAAGAGAGAGAAGTTTCTGAAAATTAGTTTTTTATGTGACTGAAGGTTTCAATGAAGGGGAACACATTTCACCATAATAGCGCAGATAAAATAATACCATAATATCGGTATTATTGCAAATGCAATAAAACCGAGTTTACTACCTGTTTATAATTAAATGCTAACAGAAAAGCCCAATAAACTGGAAAGGGCATATTGTTATCTGGTCATGACCTCCAGAAATGTCCTTTAGAAAAATATCACAAAGATGTTCAAAATTGATTCTTATAACGGGAACATATGATAACGATGAAAGGATAGTCCAATTTCCATTATAAATATGACCATTTAGAGAGATAAATAGTTTAGTTATATAAGAAAATTTTCAACTTCCAAGGCCTTGGAACGAATTACAAAAAAAAACATGTTAGCGTAAGCATTAGTAGAGGCATACGATTCAAGAAAGCAAGCTTATGCAGAGTCAGCCAAAAAAACCGCTCCCATTTCACCCCTCCGTTTGTTCCAAATACCTGTCCAGCTCAGCCTTAAATTTATTTAGGCTATCAACTTCTACAACAAAAGATGGTAGTCTATTCCACCAATCAACTACCCACTGGCTAAAGGCAAACTTCCGCAGATCTATCCTACTACTGGCTTTCCTCAATTTGAATTTATGCTCTGTCAGGTGATTATTTTAAGCAAGAGGAGAAATCCCATCAGCATTGAGCTTGCTCAAACCATTCAAGGCTTTATACACCTCAATCAGATCACCTCGCAGGTGCCTAGTCTCCAGACACTGTAATCTGCAAAATTTAAGCCATTCTTCGTAAGAGCAACCTTTCGTTCCATTCACTAATCTTATTGCCCTTCTCTGTACTCATTCCAACAGCTCTACATCCTTCTTAAAATGAGCACTCCAGACCAGTATACAGTACTCAAGGTGTTGCCTGACCATTGCCTTATACCAGAGGATAATCACCTCCTTATCCCTGCTAGAAAAATTCCTGTATATATCACTACTCTATCAGACTGTCTGCACTGCTCAGAAAACTTCATATCTGCATGCACAATTACCCCCAGGTCCTTTTCATTCTCTACCACTGTCAGTGTAGTATCACAGAGCTAATACGTGACTTTCGGGTTAATGCTTCCCATATGCAGTACTTTACATTTGTCAATGTTAAACTTCATTTGCCACCTCTCAGCCCATCTGCTGCCAACCTTTGTATCATCTGCAAACTTGGGCATTAAGCCTTATATACCATCATCAATATCATTTATAAATATAGAAAACAACAATGGGCCTGACACTGAATCTTAGAGTCTCCAATAATAACATTAGTCCACGAAGAGCAGTGTCCATTGATTACCATTGATGGTTGAGTGAGAGAAGACTCTCTGTCTTCTCTCACTCAACCATCCCTTTATCCATGGCAACAATTTGCCTCCAATGCCACACTGCTCCAATTTGTGCAGCAGTCTTCCATGTGCAACAGTATCAAAAGCCTTTCTAAGATCCAAATATATGATATCAATGTTATTCCCTGAATCCAGATCCTTTGTGATTACATCATAGTATTTGAGCAGACAAAACTTCCCCTTAGATGATCCTGCTGTGCTTTTTTTAACCAGTGCCTCCATTAATTTCCCTGGAACAGAAGTTAAACTAACAGGTCTATAATTATTTGTATCTCCCTTTGATCCTCCTTTGTGAATTGGGATCACATTTGCACATCTCTAGTCCATCGGTACCTCCCCTGAGTCCAAAGAAGCTCTCATAATTATGGCTAAGGGTTTGCTTACTTCCTTTGCTGCCTCCTCTAATATAATTGGATAGATCCCATCCACCCCGGGTGCCTTTGTTATGTTTATCTTCAACAATTTCTCCTCCACTTTCCTCTCAGTTATTACAAAATCATCTAGCTCACTGCCAGAGTTTAATTCACCTCTGGCATTCCTTTCCCTGAATAACTCCTCTTGTGTGAATGGAGATGCAAAATACTCATTTAGTTGTTAGCCATCTGAGTAGGATCATCAACAGTTGAACCATCAATATATCCAGTGGACCAATCAGATTCATCCCTTTCCATTTGAAGTTTACATAAGTAAAGAACTCTTTGCTGTTTTTCTTTGCATTCTTTGCCAAAGATTTCTCATAATCTGCCTTTGCCTGCCTAATCTCCTTTGTGACTTGGTTACAGACCAGCTTATATCTATCATAGGCTTCCATGTCACCCATTAATTTATATGTATCCCATGCATTTTTCTTATCTGCCACATCTCATTAGTTCATCTGACATCCATTTAGGCTTAAACCTTGAACGATATTTCTTAGTTGGTATGTAAAGCCTAGTAGCTTCCAAGATTAATTCTTTGAATGCCTCCCATTTTGAATTTTCTGTTGGTAACATTATCAGTTGGTCCCACCGTATAGAATTTAAATACTGTCTCAGACCTCCATAGTCACCTTTACGAAAGCAAAAACCCTTCCCTTTACCCCTGATGGTAGTTACCTCTTTTAGCAAATCCCACTTATGCACACTGTGATCACTGCCACCTAGTGGTTCCTTTATCTCCAATTCTTAATGCATGAAGATTCACTACTGATAATCAGATCAAGAGTATTACTCCCTCTAGTTGCCTCCCGAACATGCTGATGTACAAAACAATCATCCAATAAATCCACAAAAGCCTTGCTAGTGAGTGAGTGACCAACCCACAAATTCCAGTCAATATCTGGTAAATGAAAATCCCCCATTATAAGACTCTAATTTACTGGCTCACTCTATTTCCCTGTACAGTTTTTTTTTTTATTATACTCATCAGAGTCATTAGGCCTATAACACACTCCTACTCTCAATTTTGATCTCCCAGTACTTATGTCACACCAATCTCACTCGACATTGCACTGTCCGGCGATGTCGACTGGCTGCACTTCCTTGGATTTTATGTGTTTCTTAACTAATAGCATAACCCCTTCTCCCTTCCTATACACATTGTACTCCCCAAATTCCAGTTCTGCATTCCTTATATCTGCGTGACACCACGTCTCTGATATCCCAACAATATCTGCCTTTGATGTTTTGACCAACACCTCAAATTTATTTACCAATCTCCTTGCATTGGTGTACACGCAAGTATACATGCACCTGTTCCTAGTCTTAGCTACCCTAACACAACCCACATGCTTACTTGTACCGCAATGACTCCCAGCAGTCTCTGAAATACACTAGTGACCTGTACTTGTTAAGTAATTCCGCTGGTCTCCTACTCTTAATATCATTGAGTAATGTGTTACTCGGTTCACATTACGATATTTTTTCTATACCTCCATTTATTCCTACGATATGCAAAATACATTTCCATGATTTTTTTAAGTTTGCACTGGTCAGCAAAAACTTACGTAAAGTCGAATTTCTGTAAGTCGAGTATTACCTAAGTCCGAGAGTTGCTGTATATCCATTGGTAACACAAAATATTTCTTCACCGGTGGCTCGCTTGGGTAGTACTTTGCAAAAAAGAAATTTGTTGCAATTACATCTCCATCGATGAACCGAATGTTGACAAGAAGTTGAGTGTGACCGCTGACGTCTGTGGACTCGTCAATCTGAAGTGAATACTTCTGACTGCTCTTGATTTTCTCCTTCATAATGTCTTCAATGTCACTGGACAAATCACTGACTCGGCGACTGATTGTGTCAGCTGAGAGCGGAATTTCTGAAATTTCTGCAGTTTCTGGGCCCATGACTATTTTCACCATTTCTTTTCAAGCTGGCATTAACAATTTTTGACTTTTGCGATTACTTCGGCTACTTTATAGCTAGCTTCCTGTACTTTTTCCAAAACACGTACCAATGAAGTCATGAACTTTGCCTGTTTTTTGTTTTGCTGCAACAAATGTCAAAAATAATTGATATCTTTGCATGCTAGAGAAAACTGTTTTGTTGAGAAATCTCTTTTCAGTTTATTGGGAACCATAGCAGTATTGCTCAGTTTTTCTCCGCACACGACACTCGGGGATTGGGCATTTATCACCACACCAGAAAAAACCAAAATACAAATAATTATTACTATACTCTCTGCACACTAATTTTTGTTTCTTTTTTTCGGACTCATCACTTTCGGGAACTTGCACTCATGGATGGAATACTCGTTACGAGGAACTTGTCCATTGTTAAAAAACAGAAAAGAGTAAAATCAACAATGTTATGGCTTGCGATCACAGTTTTCTGACTATTTCAGAGCACAGCTGTGAAGAAACTGAAAGTGATAGATGTGGGACCAATACTTTTTGAACAGACGAAGGGGCACATCTATTACTTTAAAATATAGTCTTATAACAAAGGGTGGATGCATCGGCACAGGAACAAAGTAATAAAGTTGAAGTAGCAGGGACAAATATCAAAACAAGCCAATAAAATAATAAAATAAGGGGGATGTTTTGCTAATCCTTATACTTTTAAGGAACAGCATGTACATATCTATCTGGAGCCTCCGTAGCCAGGTGGGAAGGAGCAGCAGTGCGTAGCACATGCTTCTTGATTAGACCGGGGTTCGAGCCTGTCACCACCAAATACAGAGGATGCAGAAAGGTCAGGGAATGACCACCGCATTTCCCGGAGCAATATGGCCTTAGTTGCTAATGCTCCTAAAAACCAAACAACAAACAAACAAACACAAACATGTACATATCTAACTTTAACGACGGCATCTAATTTCAGTCAGCACAGCGACAAAACAAGAAATATTGGAAGGGCAAACACACAAATAACTTGAGAAAGCAAGTGTTGGATACTCACATGAAAAATAATTTACCATTCCACACACGTACAACATTGTGTTTCAGTAAACATGGCGTTACAAACATATATAGAAACTATAATTGGGAGTAAATAATGTACAGTTAATTACTTAAATAGGTAAAAGTTCTCAGTTGTCAATTTCTAATCATAAAATATATAGTATTATATATAGATATACAACTTCAGCAAAGTTGCGGCACACCTGTGTTGCGTAGCGTGCTGGTTGCGGAACACTGTGGAAGAAAATGAGAATTTTCTGAAATTTTCAATGAAAAAGAGACCTGGGTGTAATTGTAGTCAGATATGAAGTTTTCTGAGCAATGCAGACAGTCTGCAAGAGTAGCTCATGGTGTCTTGTCAATGATATACAGGAATTTTTCTAGCAGGCATAAGGAGGTGATTATCCCCTTGTAAAGCAATGGTCAGGCCACACCTTGAGTACCGTATACAGGTCTGGAGGCCTCATTTTAAAAGGATGTCGAGCTGCTCGAACGAGTACAGAGAAGAGCAATGAGATTGGTGAATGGAAAAAAAGGTTTCTCTTACAAAGAAAGACTTCAGTTCTGCAAATTGCAGTGTCTGGAGACGAGGCACCTGCAAGGTGATCTGACTGAGGTGTATAAGGCCTTGAATGGTTTGAGCAAGCTCAATGCTGATGGGATTCTTCCTCTTGCCCAGATTAGTCACCTGAAGGGACATAAATTCAAATTGAGGAAAGACAGATGTAGGATAGATGTGTGGAAGCTTGCCTTTGGCCAACAGGTGATTGCTGGAAAAAACGTGCATCTGTCATTGTAGAAGTTGATAGCTTAAATAAATTTAAGGCTGAACTAGACAAACGATTGGAGTGACTGGATGGATGGGTGAAATGGGAAGGGGTTTTTTTTTTTTGACTGATGCTGCTTGCTTCAGTTTGCTTTCTTTCTTGCATTTCAGTTTGCTTTCTTTCTAAGCTTGCTTTCTTGCATCATATGCCTCAACTAATGCCAATGCTAATGCTAATTATAAATACAGTGGGGCCCCAACATCCGATGGTAATTCGTTCCACAAAACCCACAAAATCGTATGTTGAAAATATTGTAAGTTGAAACCAATAATACATTGATTCCCTGTGATTCATTCCCCAACAACACATAAAATAGGTATTTCTTATATGTTATACTTCATTTTTATATTAAAAATGAGTGCTTTATAAAGATTATTTAATAAATAGTTATAAAACATCTTAAAATAAAAAACAAACAATAAATTAACATTTACTTTAGACTTGAAGTGCAGAGCTGATGAAATCAATGGTGGCATAGTGGTGATGGGACAATCAAGTGTCAAGTGTCTTTTCAGTCTTTTGTTGCTACTGGCAAAGAAACTGTCCAAAATGAACTATTTTTGACAACTTTTTTGTAGCTTCCTGAAGTAAGAAATTACTTCGTTTTTCATTTTGCCCATCATGAGTTCAGTGTTTTCAATGTTGGGGTGTTTTTTTACCACTTCTCTTAAATGCACCCAACAAGAAATGACAGTCTTCAACTCTTCAGTTGACACTTTTTGGGTGTCTTTTTCTTCCTCTTCCTCTCCAGTGTCACTCTCCTTAATTTTCTCTAACTCTTGTAGCTCCTCTATTGTTAGCTCACACCCATGATGTCAGTACAGGAGCTCACATTTGGTGAGTATGGGCTTGGCACACCCAAGCCCATACTCACCAAATGAATTATGATATACAGCTCAGGGTCCTGAGCTGTATATCATAATTCTTCTCTTTCTTGGTGATTCCCTTCTACTTTTGTCTCTGTCTCTCTCTCTCTCTCTCTCTCAATGTAATTTAAATTTTTTTGGCTGGTGCAGCATAAGCCCTAGGCTTTCTTGCACCATATGACTAATAATAATAATAATAATAATAATAATAATAATAATAATAATGTCCTCCACAACCTCTTCACCAACCTCCAGACCCATTTATTTACCAAGAGTGATAATATCATTTGTCAAGGCACCATCATCTTCAAATACTTTAATGTTATGGATAATTAAAGGGCAGATGTTTTTTCCAGGCTAAATTTAAGCACCTTGTGGAAACATCATTCCAAGATCTTACAATCAGCCTCACACAGTCCAGCATGTTGAACTTCAACCTCCAAAAATCTTTGAGGGTGACAACATTTTCACCAGAGGTTGCTGCACGGAAACTTGCAAACATTTTCGTGGTATAGATTTTCTTGAAGTTTGAAATCACTTGCTGGTCCATTGGTTGAAGAATAGGAGTGGTGTTGGGTGGCAAAAATTTGATTTGAACAAAGTCAAATTGCACCTCAAGAGATTGAACAAGTTTGGGATCATGACCTGGCACATTATACAGCAGGAGCAGTGCCTTCACAGGAAGCTTATTTTTCTCAAGATAGCTCTTCACTGAAGGACAGAAAACTTCAAGCTCCCATTCACTGAAGACATATCCTGTACCCAGGCCTTGTTACTGTGCCAAAATTCTCCCAGCCTTTTGTTGTTTAAATACTGTATTTCCCCCATGTATAAGACGCACCTTAATTTTGGGGCCCGAAATTTGAAAAAAAATGTATTACATAAAGTTATTGAACTCAAGTTTTATTCATCATAAAATTCATACAACTCATCACTGTCAAAATTCCCATCCATTAGCTTATCCTCATCTGTGTCTGATGACGAATCACTGTCTTCATATATTGCCTCGTCCTCAGTTCCATCTATGGCATTTGAAATGCCACACTTCTTATATGACTTGACAATGATCTCAATCTTGACATTATCCCAGGATCTTTTCACCCAGGTACAAACTTCTCCTATAGTTGGTTTCTTCACTCTTCCTGCTGGTGTCAAATTGTCCCCAGAAGACTTCATCCATTGGTTCCATTCGTCTCTCATGGCAGCTTTGAAGGGTTTGTTAAAGCTGACATCAAGTGGTTAGAGCTGGGATGTCAAGCCTCCAGGTATGATGGCAAGTTTTGTTTTTTGCTCTCGAGCAATCTTCTTTGTATTTTTTGTTATGTGTGCCCTGAACTGATCAAGCACCAATAGGGCAGGTTTGCGTAAGAGCCCACCTGGTCTCCTACTCCAAACTTTCTCAAACCAGATCTTCATCCAATCCTGTTCCATCCAACCTTTGTCATGAATGTGGACAATCACTCCTCGAGGAATGTCTTCTTTTGGCATTGTTTTGTGTTTGAAAATCAGCATAGGAGGCAGCTTGGTTCCGTCAGCACAACAAGCTAGAACAACTGTATAATGGATCTTTTCATGTCCACTTGTCTTCACAGTTACAGTTTTCACCCCCTTCTTATCAACAGTTCTGTTACTTGGGACATCAAATTGAAGGGGGACTTTGTCCACATTTGCAATCTGTCCCAACTCAAACTGATGTGTCTTCCGACATTGAATGACAAAACAATGAAATTCAAGGACCTTCTGCTCATAGCTTTCAGGCATCTTTTGGGCATGTCTGGTGCGTGTACGCATACTTAGTCCATTCCATTTCATGAATCTGAAGCCCCAATTGTGTCCTCCTTTGAAATCAGTAACTTCTTTTTCATCAGCAATTCTTCTTGCCCCATGCTGAACCATCTTTGTGGACACAGGAATTCCAATTGCCCTTTGCTCCTGAATCCATATCTTCAATTCCCTCTCTAAATCAGGCCATTTTGCTGACTTGCCTCTAATGGCCTTCTTCTGCCGTGGCATTTTCGGTAGGGTTTCTTCTTCCCGTAGCCAGTCTCGGATTGTTTTCTCAGTTGGAGGAGGTCCAAACTTATGTTCAGCAGCATGATTTCCATTCACTTTTGCAAACTGGATCACTTTTAACTTGAATTCAGCACTGTATAAAAATCTTTTCTGAGCCATTTCTGGGCAGAATGTGGCAAAACATAACCTAATATACCGGTAACAAGTGCGAAACAATGAGTGTAAAGACAACAAGCGCGGGAAATGCAAGTAAAAAAAAAAAAATCTACAACCACTGTATAAGACGCACCCAGTTTTTAGACCCCAAATTTTTCGAAAAAAGGTGCGCCTTATACATGGAGAAATACGGTACTCTGTGGGTGTTAGAGTGATACACAAGCAAAGGCTTCAGCTTAAAATCTCAAGAGGCATTGAGATTTTAATAACCAAACAGACAATGAGCCTATCTTTCATAGGCTTATGCCCAGGTAAAATAGCCTCATCCTTAGTGATGTACATTCTCCTGGGCATTCCCTTCCAGAAGAGGCCAGTTTCGTCAGTGTTAAAAACCTGCTGATGAAGATAACCCTCCTGATCAACAAACTCAATTTCAATTTTATAGAAATTTCAACAAATTCAATTTTAAAGGTCTCAGCTGCTTTTTTTTTTTTTTTTTTTTATCAGCACTGGATGCCTCCCCATGCCTTCCACCAACACTTTTGATATTCGCCCTTTTTTTGAAGTGCCCGTAGCTCGAACCAGCCTGTGCTGGCTTTAAAGTCTTCAAAGCTCACAACACTGCCACTGGTTCATGGTAAGTTTCAGACTGTCATAGGTCAGAAACAATCGTACGAGTCATGTTCTGCACACCACGCGTTGAACCATAACGTTGTTGAACGATAACAAAGACCAATTGGTCGAGAACAATTGTACAAGTGATGTTCCGTATACCATGTGTCTGAAAATTTCCGCCCACGTATCGTTCCAACTATATTGGAAAGTCATCGGTACCTACAAATATCATCGGTCCTTAAAATAAGAGATCGCATGGAAGGTATATTGGTTCCTGAGAATATCAGATGTCGATGTCATCATAAGTTCAGGCCCCACTGTATTGTTATTATAATTTCATTTGTGTACCTCTCTTGAAGTGCTGGATGAGAAATGTGCCTGTTAACCTGCGAAAAAAAAAAAAAAAAAAAAACGGGAGCAGGGGGTACTGTGAGGAGTGGTTGTTGTTGTTGTTGTTATTTGGTTTTTAGGAGCATTAGCAACTAAGGCCATATTGCTCCGGGATATGCGGTGGTCATTCCCTGAATGACCTTTCCGCATCCTCCGTATTTGGTGGTGACGGGCTCGAACCCCGGTCTAATCAAGAAGCGTGTGCTACGCACTGCTGCTCCTTCCCACCTGGCTATGGAGGCGCCTGTGAGGAGTGGGATAAGTGTGTGAAAAGGATAGCTGAATGTGAATGTCCTATTTATGTAGATTGTTGTACCCTGTGGCAAAAACTTTCATTTAGGAAAAACAGGAAAATGGAACGTTAGAACCTTATATGAAGCTGGGAAACTGGTGAATGTGGCTAGGGAAATGAAACATTGTGGAGTGGAAATTCTTGGTTTAAGTGAGACTAGATGGACTAACTCAGGAATCTGTCATTCCGATGGTATGGTTTTATACTACTCTGGGACAGGAGACAATACACATCAAAACGGTGTGGGAATTATGATCTAAGATTCACTGAACAAATCGGTAGCTAATTTTATTCCATACTCAGATTGCATCATTATGCTACAAATGCAGGTTAACCCAATTATTGTTAATATGATACAAATATATGCACCTACAGCGGATGATGACGTTACTGAAGAATTCTACAGGCAATTGAAAGACATCACAAGTAACACCCAAAAAAAAATGAAATAAATATCATCATGGAAGACCTTAATGCCAAAATCAGCAAATGAAAGGTACTTGACATTGTGGGTGATTTTAGATTGGGTTTACAAGATCAGCTGATACAGTTCTGTCAAGAGGAGAACATGATAATAGCAAACTCATTGTTTAAACTTCCCACCAGATGGCTCTGTACTTGGAAATCCCCCAAGACAAACCAAGGACTATAGTTAGAAATCAGATTGACTAAATAATGATAAATAAGCACTGTCAGAACAGTCTCAAAGGAGCCAAAACCTACCGTGGTGCGGATGCTGATTTCGATCATAACTTATTAAAGCTATCATCAAAACAAGGTTGAGAACCATTAGGAAAGGAAATAAGACAAGCAGATTAAATTGTGAAAAACTCAAGGTCTCAACTATGAAAGAAAAACTAAGTAAAGAGCTGAACATAAAAATAAACAACAGAGTGAGAGCTGAAAACGTAAATAACGAATGGAAGGAGTTTGGTAAGATCATAATCAGTACTAGAAAAGAAATTCTAAATGATGAAAACCAACCTGCAAAAAAGCAGTGGATGACAGAAGAGATCCTAAACCTAATGGATGAAAGAAGGAAGTTCAAAAATAGTGCTCCAACTAAATACCAGCAGATCAAAAATATGATAAAAAAGAAAATTAAGGAAGCAAAAGAAGAGTGGATGCTAGAAAAATCAACAGAGATAGAAGAATTAGAATGAAGGCATGATAATTTCCATTTACATAAGCTAAAATCAAATTAACAGGAAATACAAACAGAAGGATGCCATACACAATAAAGAATGCCCAGAATCAACTACTTTTAAGAGGTGATGACAGAAAGACGTGAGAAACTTACATCAAATGTTTTTTTATGATGCCAGACAGGATGTAAATGTTGAAATACCTATGGAGGAAGGCCCTTAAATTCTACAGTGTGAAGTAAATATGCTTTGGGAATGGCCAAGACTGGCAAGGCAGTCGGCCCAGATCAAATCCCAATGGTGCTCCAACTTCATCCCTCTTCCAAAGAAGAACAACATCACCTCATGCAACAATTTTCATCTTATTAGTCTGATGAGCCACATGTTGAAGATGCTGCTATGGATAATCCAATTAAAACAGGATTTACAAAAAATGTGAATCAGTAATCTCTGATACCCAATTTTGATTCATAAATGGTCTAGGCACAAGAGAAGCTCTCCTAGCTATGAACATGTTGTTACAAAAATGTAGAGAACACCAGAAGACAGTGTTCACCTGTTTCATAGACTTTGAAAAGGTTTTAATTGGATACAACATATAAAGCTTATAGAAGCACTTAAAAAGCTAGATCTTGATGGACGAGATATCGGATTCTTCAAAGAAATCTACTGGAATCAAACAGCCACTGTAAGTGTCGAAGAGAGTGACACTGGCAAGATCAATATAAAAAGAGGAGTAAGGCAGGGTAGCATTCTCTTGACCATGCTATTTAACATCTATTCTGAAGTTATTTTCCAAAATGCATTGTAGGAAAGGAAAGAAGAAATTAAAATAAATGGTCAGCTGATAAATAACATACAATACACTGACAATACTGCTATATTCCCAGAAAATATAGAAGACCTTCAATTGCTTTTGGACTGTATTAACAACAAATGTAATGATATGATTTGCTGTATTAACAACAAATGTAATGATATGATTTGCTGTATTAACAACAAATGTAATGATATGATTTGCTGTATTAACAACAAATGTAATGATATGATTTGCTGTATTAACAACAAATGTAATGATATGGGTTTAAGAATCAGTGTCAACAAGACCAAATACATGACTGTGAGTAAATCTCCAATAAGCCAAGTCCAGCTATTATTGAATGGAGTTCCAATAGATAGAGTGACTCATTTTAAATACCTTAGTAGTAGTAGGCTAAATGATGATCTAGATCCAGAAGCAGAAATAAAAGCAAGAATAGAAGTTGCGAGAAATGTTTTTACAAAATACAGAACAATGCTGTGTCACAAAGCTCTAGATCTGTCAATCAGACTGAAATTCATTAGATTCTATGTGTGGTCCATACTATTATACAGAGTTGAAACTTGGATGCTGAAAATATGAAAATATCAAGCATGAACAAAACAGAGGCCTTCGAAATGTGGATCTACAGACACATGCTAAAAATATCTTGGTTAGCCAGAATCACCAACGTTGAAGTCTTGAAAAGTGCAAGAATAAAATGTGAATTGTTCAGCTTAGTGAAGAGAAGGAAAACTGCCTATCTGGGACATATCCTTAGAAATGAGAAATATAAATTGCTTCAAGTAATAATAGAGAGGAAAAATAAAGGAAAAGAGAGGAGTGGGGAGGAGGAAACTTTCATGGCTGAAAAACATCTGCAACTGGACGGGCAGATCAGCTGAGGATCTATTTCATCTCGCCCAAGACAGAGAGAAGTACAGCATGGTGATTGCCAACTTCCAATAGGAGACGGCATCAAAAGAAGAAGGTGTACCTTGAATATGTACATAAAAAGAAATATTATATTTGCAGGTTAAGTTGTATATATGTGAGCGAATGCCAGCTCATTTGTGTATATGGTGACTGAGTGCATGTTTGTGAATAGTATATAAAAGTAAAAAAATGTGATTGTCTGAGAGTTTCCATGTTTAGGTGGTACCTGCACCCTGCCTGGCTGAATGATAATAGGTGCAAGGTGACAAATGTGTGTGAGAGAGTTGTCCTATGTCCTACTATTCAGTCTGCTCCTAAATAATAATAAAAAAATAAAAAAAAGAAAGTGTATGTGTGACAGGTATATAGATGGGCTAAATATGTGAAGTGTGTGTGCTCTGTGTGTGCTCCTAAATTAAATTGCAGTGGGGGCAACCTATTAGGAGTACCCTGCCATGATAATATCATGCCTCTTCCCTCCTTGAGGCATGGCGTGGGAACTACTGACACCAGCTGGTCTGGCAGGTGCGAGATCTTATATAGAGAGCCACTGTGCATTCACAGTACAATCTCTTCCCCTCCTAGGGCACGCTGTCATAGGGTATGACATGTGCTATGACTTTACCCCTAACCAATCACATACCCCTTCCCACCCAAACATTGGTGGACTCTACCACCACAAAACTTTTACTGTTCTTGACAGCCTCCCATGTGGAGCCCCCTCTAACTTCCTGTTTTCAAGTGGACAGTCTTCCTGTCATCCAACTTCCTTGTCTTCATCTGTTATCTGTTCCCTCCTACCTTCATTTTTTTTTTTTTTTTGTCCTGGAGTTTCCCCTGGCAAGCTCAGGTGCTCAGTTCATCCTCACCAGTGACTATATCTGTTGCCTGCAATACCCAGCTGCCTCCTCAGGGCAGTGGATGGGCAACATGGGGTCCCACTAGGGCCCCCCCCCAAGGCTAAATGCCAGAGGAACAACAGACCAACACAACCCAACACTACACAGCCCAACACCAAAACTTACACTACCTCTGGCATTTACAGAGTTTCTACTGCACACAGAGAATACTAAGCAGTTTTAGGGGAAGACCCCCCCCTGATGCCACTTGACAATAAACCCTATATCCCTTCTATACCCCCATATTAAATTCTGTGTCCCTTATATCTAAGTGACACCATGTCTCTGATATCCCACAATGTCAACATTTCCTGACTTGACCAGCACTTCAAATTCAAGGCTTGCTAGTGGTGGGGCTAGTGTACACCAGTCCCCCCCCCATAAAGCCTTGAAATCCCTGACACTCTGCTTTCCAGACAGCATATTCCAACAGAAGCAGTTTGTTTGTTTGTTTTAGAAGCAGCATCTAGGGAAGCATCATATTTTCAGCTTTCCTTTTCAAATTCTTAAAAAGTAGTGCCAAAAGTTGAAAAGAAACTTAGATATATAAACAAACTCAGAACTCAAAGAGTTTTCTTAGGCTAACAAAGTTCAACCATCTTTTGTGAAAGAATGCCGAACAATTCAAAGCACTGGAACAAGTATTTTGTGCACTTACATTTCTTGGACAGTCACTGGGATTAAATTACTTCTCAAGATATTATTAGCATTAGCATTAGCATTAGTAGAGGCATTTGATGCAAGAAAGCAAGCTTATGCAGCATCAGCCAAAAAAAAAAAAAAAAAAAACCACTTCCACTTCACCCCTCTGTTCGTTCAAAATACCTGTCCAGCTGAGCCTTAAACTTATTTAGGCTATCAACCTCCACCACAAGGGATGGAAGTCTGTTCCACCAACCAACCACCCGCTGGCTAAAGACAAATTTCCGCACGTCTATCCTACATCTGTCTTTCCTCAATTTGAATTTATGCCCTCTCAGGTGATTATTCTGAGCTAGAGGAAGAATCCCATCAGCATTGAGCATGCTTAAACCATTCAAGGCTTTATACACCTCTATCAGATCACCTCGCTGGTGCCTAGTCTCCAGACACTGTAATTTGCAAAACTTAAGCCTTTCTTCGTAAGAGCACCCCTTTGTTCCATTCACTAATCTTGTTGCCCTTCTCTGTACTCGTTCCAGCAGCTCTACATCCTTCTTGAAATGAGGCCTCCAGAACTGTATACAGTACTCTAGGTGTGGCCTGACCATCGCCTTATACAATGGAATAATCACCTCCTTATCCCTGCTGGAAAAATTCCTGTATATCATTGACAATACTCCTTGAGCTACTCTTGCAGCCCGTCTGCACTGCTCAGAGAACTTCATATCTGCCTGCACAACCACCCCCAAGTCCCTTTCATTCTCTACCACTGTCAGTGTTGTACCACAGAGTTGATACGTTGCTCTGGGGTTGCTGTTTCCCATGTGTAGTACTTTACATTTGTCAATGTTAAACTTCATTTGCCACCTCTCAGCCCATCTGCTCAACCTTTCCAGATCCTGTTGCAGCAGCATAGTGTCAGTAGTGTCCTTGACAACCCTGCCAACCTTTGTATCGTCTGCAAACTTGGACATTAATCCCGATATACCATCATCAATATCATTTATAAATACAGAAAACAATAATGGACCCAACACTGAGCCCTGAGGGACTCCACTAATAACATCAGTCCACGATGAGCAGTGTCCATTGATTACCACTCTCTGTCTTCTCCCCCTCAACCACCCCTTTATCCATAGCAGCAATTTGCCTCCAATGTCACACTGCTCCAATTTGTGTAGCAGTCTTCCATGTGCAACAGTATCAAAAGCCTTTCTAAGATCCAAGTATATAATATCAAAGTTATTCCCTGCATCCAGTTCTTTTGTGACTGCATCATAGTATCCAATCAAGTTGGTCAGGCAAGACTTCCCCTTAACAAAACCATGCTGTGTCTGAGCTATAACTGAAGTCTTGTCTAAATGATCCTGCAGTGCGTCTTTAACCAGTGCCTCCATTAATTTTCCTGGAACAGAAGTTAAGCTCACAGGTCTATAATTACTTGTGTCAGCCTTTGATCCTCCTTTGTGAATTGGGGTCACATTTGCACATTTCCAGTCTATGGGTACCTCCCCTGAGTCCAAGGAAGCTCTCATAATTATGGCTAAGGGTTTGCTTACTTCCTTTGCTGCCTCCTTTAATATAACTGGATAGAGCCCATCCACCCCGGGTGCTTTTCTTCTGTTTATCTTCAACAGTTTCTCCTCCACTTTACTCCCAGTTATTTCAAGATTCTGTAACTTACTGCTAGAGTTGAATACACCTCTGGCATTCCCCTCGCTGAATAACTCCTCATGTGTGAATGTCGATGCAAAATATTCATTTAGTTTGTTAGCCACCTGAGCAGGATCATCAACACTTGACCCATCAATATCAAGTGGACCAATCTGATTCATCCCTTTCCTTCTAGAGTTTACATAAGTAAAGAACTCTTTGCTGTTTTTCTTTGCATCCCTTGCCAAGGATTTCTCGTAATCTGCCTTCGCCTGCCTAACCTCCTTTGTAACTTGGTTGCATATCAACTTGTATCTATCATAGGCTTCTGTGTCATGTGTTAATTTGTAAGTATCCCATGCATTTTTCTTCTCTGCCATATGCCTCATTAGTTCATCTGACATCCATTTTGGCCTAAACCTTGAACAATATTTCTTAGTTGGTATGTAAAGCCTAGTAGCTTCCAAGATAAGGTCTTTGAATGCTTCCCATTTTGAATTTGCTGTTGGTAACATCATCAGTTGGTCCCACTGTATAGAATTTAAATACTGTCTCAGTCCATCGTAGTCGCCTTTACGGAAGCAATAACCCTTCCCTTTACCCCTAATGGTAGTTACCTCTTTGAGTAAATCCCACTTCAGCACACTGTGATCACTGCCACCTAGTGGTTCATTTATCTGCAGATTCTTAATGCATGAAGAATCACTGCTGATAATCAAATCAAGAGTATTACTCCCTCTAGTTGCCTCCCGAACATGCTGATGTAGAAAACAATCATCCAATAAATCCACAAAAGCCCTGCTAGTGTGTGAGTATCCAGCCCCCAAATTCCAGTCAATATCTGGGAAATTAAAATCTCCCATTATAAGACACTCTGATTTACTGGCCCACTCTATTTCCCTGTACAGTTCCTTATTATACTCATCAGAGTCATTAGGCCTATAGCACACTCCTACTCTCAATTTTGATCTCCCAATGTTTATGTCACACCAAACTGACTCCACACTGCACTGTCCAGCGATGTCGACTGGCTTCACTTCCTTGGTTTTTATGTGTTTCTTAACTAATAGCATAACACCTCCCCCCTTCCTATCCTGTCTATCCTTTCTGTAGACGTTGTACTCCCCAAATTGCAGTTCCGCATCCCTTATATCTGTGTGACACCACGTCTCTGATATCCCAACAATATCTGCCTTCGATGTTTTGAGCAATACCTCAAATTCATCAAATTTATTTACTAAACTCCTAGCATTGGTGTACACGCAAGTATACCTGCACCTGTTTCTATTCTTAGCTACCCTAACACAACCCATGTGTTTACTTGTACCGCAATGGCTCCCAGCAGTCTCTGAAATACCATGCATCTTGTTTTTCAGGCTTCTGCTCATTCTAATAGAAGCAGTGCAAGAATCTCTTTCACCTCTGCCAGTGGCTACTGTCAATCTATTGGTCTTTGTCTCCCCCCCAAGCTAGCAGTTTTCCGACCCACCTAACACTGCCTCGATAGCATCAGCAAATATTCTTGCACCCTTTCTATTTAAGTGTATCCCATCCCTGTAGAAGCAATCTCTCCTGTTAAAAGTACAGTCCAGGCTGAAAAAAATTCTACCCCTTGAGCCTTGCACAATCTTTCCAGGGCCGAATTGATCGACAAGGCTCTCATCATATACTCCCTCCTATCGTGTCTGGGCAGAATTGCAGACACTTTCAAATTCAACCCTAATTCTCGGCTTTTGTTCAACAGTGACCTGTACTTGTTAAGTAATTCTGCCGGTCTCCTACTCTTAATATTATTAGTGCCAACGTGTACAACTATATCACCTTTTGTGCCCTTAAAAGATGATATTCGCTCTACAACGTCATCAACCTTTGCCCCTGGCAGACATACCCTGGTCCTGTTCCACCTATCTTTTTTACAAAGCATGTTCCCCGTTTCCCTGACAATAGAGTCACCAACAACTACTAGTTCCTTCGGGACCAGCGCATTCTGCCTTGGGGGTTGTCTCTGTGTCACGCGATGCCCAAGTGCAAGCTCTGGCGTTGATGTGGGCAGCTGAGAGCTTGATGGGCCCCTCAATTTAGTTTCTTCGAGGGCATCCACCCTGTCCTTCAAGCTCTCATATAGGCCCAAAAGAACGCCGAGTTGTTGCCTGATATCGATACACTCCTTGCATCGCGCACACACAAAGACATCCCCCTTGGCAGTATCATGTCCCGTACCCGATTGCTCTGCAAACATCAAGCAAACAGTGCATTTTATAAGGCTGTGAGTCAGAGGACAACTGCCCCCCTCAGTTCTGCTCTGAGCCACAGCACTTCCATTAGCTTGAGCCTTTTGCTTTGCTGCTCTGGTCTGAGTCATGATTCTATTAATTTATTAATTAATTATGTTATGTTATTAATTATATTACGTTTGTAATCTAAGTCGTTATATGTATTTATTTAAACGTACAATTTAACTGCTAACGAAGTTCAACTAACGCTATCTAGTACGGTATATAACCTACGGTATATCTAGTACGGTATCACAATGGCGGGAAAGTTAATAACGGTAGCGGTAGTTACGAACACGTGGAAATCCTTACCGATACTTTTACAAGGCCGAGTAAAGAATAAATACACCAAATTAATCAAAAAATCACAAAATAATGTTATACTACTAAATTTAAATCAAAAGTTTTAGAAAAACAATAATTTCAAATCAATAAATAAGAAAAATCCACTTAGCGGCTTGGAACACGACCGTCACTAGTAGCCTCGTCAGCAGACTCTTCATAAGAGACATGAAGCGTTTTTACATGCTCGTGTTGCATCGTCAAAGAGATCACGCGATCTTCAAATACATATTTCACTCCCTGAAGCACCAAAGCAGAAGAGTGTGTGTACAATTCTATTGTTGTTGTTATAGTAGGGTTTCAGCATCCAATCCAGCATCCAATTCAGCATCCAAATATTGTAGACAAAAATCACCTTTCTTGGCTGATACCTCATTTGTAAGAAAACAACCCACATCTTTTGTTTCTGAAAGCTGGTATGCCACTATATTTTCACATGAATGTAGCTTTCCTAAATGAGAAACTGCCTGATGACTGGATAAAGTGTGAAGGTTGTAATGATGGATAATTATCAAGGAAAATCTAATTGAGAATATTCTCATTTTAGAGAATATTTTCTATGCACATCACTAGGAACCCCTTCCTTGGCATGCACTACTTTTTTTTTGGGAATTGTAATAAATGAGATATACATTCCATAAGTTGAACACTGCAGAGAACTCACTGAGGCCGCTGAACTAAACCCAGCTTCCTGAATTCAATTGTTACTGGTGACAAGATGTGGCATTTTCAGTACAATCCCGTGAGTTTGTTCTCCTCAAGTTTGTTACTTTTTCCAAAGTAACAAACTTTCGCCATCTCTCCCCAAGTTTGTTACTTTTTCCAAAGTAACAAACTTGGGGAGAGTTGGCGAACTCTCCCCAAAGCCAAAAAAGTTTGTCAAGAAAGGTAAAAAATCAAAACCATGCTCATCACTTTCTATAATAGCAGGGAAATTGTGCACAAAGAGTTTGTGCCCGGTGGCCAAAGTGTTACTGCTGCCTACTATCTGGATGTTTCAAAATGTTTGTTGCAGAGAATCAATTGTGTGTGGCCTCAGTTTGGAGAAGATACCATTTGGTTTCTCTTGAATGACAATGCACCAAGCCACAAGGCTCTCATTGTTTGGGAGTTTTTGGCTAGCAAAGAAGTCTGCACACTGTCACAACTACTGTATTCACCAGACTTAGCTCACTGCCAAAGCTCATGGCACCACTCAAAGGCTGTTATTTTCATGACATCAACAACATTCAACAAGCTGTGATGAGATCACTAAACAGTATAACCAGTCGCTTCGTGATTGCTGTATGTAGGGTATGGACACAAGAGGAAGTTACTTTTGATAAACCAAAGTTAGTTTACGTGGGATCATTATTTATTTTTCTAGCATCAGTCTTGTTTTCCAATTGCCACACTGTGTAAACCCAATACCTTGACTTCAGTTAACTTAACAGAAGTCAAGCTCCAGGGAAATGGAATTGGGGTTAAAAAAATGTATTACAGCATCATCTTAACAGGAATGTAATTATATGGAAATCACAAAAGTTTAACAGGAGTGAGAAAGGGGGGATTTCTGTCTGAGCAATCTGATTAGATACTATAACACATTAATAAAGGAATTGGATGCAAACAGTAATTCTGATATCATATACTTAGGTTTCAGGAAAACTTGCAGTACTGTTCCACATGAAAGGCTGCTAGTACAAACTAGAGTAGTGGCATTAAGGAGCAAGATCTAGACAAATTAGGCAGATGGGCTGAGAAGTGGCAAATTAAGTTTAATATTGATGAATGCAAGGTACTTCATATAGGGAGAATAATCCCACATTAACATACCAACTGTATAGTACCACACTCAGGGCAGTGGAAAACAAAGGAGACCTGATGTCATTGTGTAGTCAGATATGAAATTCTCTGAGGAGTGCAGACAGGCTGCCAGGACGGCTCGTGGGGTTTTATCAATGATACACAGGAATTTTTCCAGCAAGGATAAGTAGGTAATAATCTCCTTGTAAAAGGCAATGGTTAGGCCACATCTTGAGTACCCAATATAGGTCTAGAAGCCTCATTTTAGGATGTGCATATGTTAGAAAAGGTGCAAAAAAGAACAAGATTGGTGAGGGAAATAAAAAATTGCTATTACCAAGAAAGGCTTCAGTTTTGCAAATTGCAGCATCTGGATACTAAGTGCCTGCAAGGAGATCTAACTGAGGTGTTTAAGGCACTGAATGGAGTGAGTAAGCTCAATGCCGTTGGAATCCATCTCTTGCTCAGACCACATACACAAGTAGACATAAATTAAAATATTATAAAACACATGCCAAGAAATTGATGTTGATGGGGCAAAGGTTGATGATGTTGTAGCGCGGATATCTTTTAAGGGCACAAAAGGTGATATTGTTGTACACGTTGGCTACTAATGATATTAAGAGTAGGAGAAAGGTGGAATTACTTAACAAGTACAGGTCCCTGTTATAAAAAAGCTGTGAATTAGGGTTGAATTTGAAAGTGTCTGCAATTCTGCCCAGACACAATAGGAGGGAGTATATGATGAGAGCCTTGTCGATCAATTCAGCCCTGGAAAGATTGTGCAAGGCTCAAGGAGTAGAATTTTTTCAGCCTGGTCTGTACTTGTTAACAGGAGAGACTGCTTCTACAGGGATGGGATACACTTAAATAGAAAGGGTGCAAGAATATTTGCTGATGCTATCGAGGCAGTGTTAGGTGTGTCAGAAAACTGCAAGCTTGGGGTGATAAAATGACTAATAGATTAACAGCAGCCGCCGGCAGATGTGAAGGTGATTCTTGTACTGCTTCTATTGGAATGAGCAGCAGCCTGGAAAACAAGATTGTGGGTATTTCAGAGACTGCTGGGAGTTATTGCAGTACAAGTAAACACATGGGTTGTGTTAGGGTAGCTAAGAATAGGAACAGGTGCAGGTATACTTGCATGTACACAATGTTAGGAGTTTGGTAAATAAATTTGATGAATTTGAGGTATTGCTCAGAAAATCAAAGGCAGATATTGTTGGGATAACAGAGACAGGTTGTCACACAGATATAAGGAATGCAGAACTGGAATTTGGGGAGTACAATGTGTACAGGAAAGGTAGACAGGATAGGAAGGGAGGAGGCATTATGCTATTAGGTAAAAAACACATAAAATCCAAGAAAGTGAAGCTAGTCGACATCGCTGGACAGTGCAGTATCAAGTCAGTTTAGTGTGACATAAGCATTGGGAGATCAAAATTGAGAGTAGGAGTGTGTTATAGGCCGAATAACTCTGATGAGTATAATAAGAAACTGTACAGGGAAATAGAGTGGGCCAGTAAATCAGAGACTCCTATAATGGGGGATTTTAATTTCCCAGATATTGACTGGAATTTGTGGGTTGGTCACTCACACACTAGCAAGGCTTTTGTGGATTTATTGGATGATTGTTTTCTACAGCAGCATGTTCGGGAGGCAACTAGAGGGAATAATACTCTTGATCTGATTATCAGTAGTGATTCTTCATGCATTAATAATCGGCAGATAAAGGAACCACTAGGTGGCAGTAATCACAGTGTGCTGAAATGGGATTTACTCAAAGAGATAACTACCATCAGGGATTAAGAGAAGGGTTTTTGCTTTTGTAAAGGCGACTACGGTGGTCTGAGACAGTATTTAAATTCTATACAGTGGGACCCACTGATGATGTTACCAACAGCAAACTCAAAATGGGAAGCATTCAAAGAATTTATCTTGGAAGCTACTAGGCTTTACACACCAACTAAGAAATATTGTTCAAAGATTAGGCCTAAATGGATGTCAGATGAACTAATGAGACGTAGCGAGAAGAAAAATGCATGGGATACATATAAATTAATGGGTGAAGATGTAAGCAGATGGAAGCCTATGATATATATAAGCTGGTCTGTAACCAAGTCACAAAGGAGATTAAGCAGGCAAAGGCAGATTATGAGAAATCTTTGACAAAGGATGCAAAGAAAAACAGCAAAGAGTTCTTTACCTATGTAAACTGTAGAAGGAAAGGGATGAATCAGATTGGACCACTGGATATTGATGGTTCTACTGTTGATGATCCTGTTCGGTGGCTAACATACTAAATGAGTATTTTGCATCTACATTCACACATGAGGAGTTATTCGGGGAGGAGAATGCCAGAGGTGAATTAAACTCTGGCAGTGAGCTAGATGATTTTGTAATAACTGAGAGGAAAGTGGAGGAGAAATTGTTGAAGATAAACATAACAAAGGCACCCAGGGTGGATGGTATCTATCCAGTTATATTAAATGAGGCAGCAGAGGAAGTAAGGAAACCTTTCGCCATAATTATGAGAGCTTCTTTGGACCCAGGGGATCCATGGACTGGAGATGTGCAAATGTGACCCCAATTCACAACTGAGGATCAAACGGCGACACAAGTAATTATAGACCTGTTAGTTTAACTTCTGTTCCAGGAAAATTAATGGATGCACTGGTTAAAGCAACACTGTAGGATCATCTAAACAAGACTTCAGTTATAGCTCGGACAAAGCATGGTTTTGTTAAGGGAAAGTCTTGCCTGACCAATTTGATTGGACACTATGATGTGGTCACAAAGAACTTGGATGCAGGGAATAACTCTAATATCATAAATTTGGACCTTGGAAAGGCTTTTAATACTGTTGCACATGGAAGACTGCTGAACAAATTGGAGCAGTGCAGCATTGGAGGAAAATTGCTGCCATGGATAAAGGGATGGTTGAGTGGGAGAAGACAGAGAGTGGTAATCAATGGACACTGCTCATTGTGGACTAATGTTATTAGTGGATTCCCTCAGGGTTCAGTGTTGGGTTCATTGTTGTTTTCTGTATTTATAAATGATATTGATTATGGTATATCAAGCTTAAGGTCCAAGTTTGCAGACAATACGAAGGTTGGCAGGTTGTTAAGGACACAAATGACAGTACGCTGCTGCAACAGGATCTAGAAAAGTTGAGAAGGACTGAGAGGTGGCAAATGAAGTTTAACATTGACAAATGTAAAGTACTACATATGGGAAGCAGTAACCCCAGAGTAATGTATCAACTCTCTGGTACTACACTGACAGTGGTAGAGAACGAAAAGGACCTGGGGGTAATTGTTCAGGCAGATATGAAGTTTTCTGAGCATCGCCTTATGGTGATGGTCAGGCCACACCTTGGGTACTGTATACAGGTCTGGAGGCCTTATTTTAAGAAGGATGTAGAGCTGTTGGAACAAGTACAGAGAAGGACAACAAGATTAGTGAATGGAACCAAGGGTTGCTCTTACGAAGAAAGGCTTAAGTTTTGCAAATTACCGTGTCTGGAGACTAGGCACGAGCGAGGTGATCTGATAGAGGTGTACAAAGCCTTGTATGGTTTGAGCATGCTCAATGCTGATGGGATTCTTCCTCTTACTCAGAACAATCACCTGAGAGGGCCTATATTCAAACTGAAGAAAGACAGATGTAGGATAGATGTGTGGAAGTTTGCCAGCGGGTAGTTGGTTGGTTGGTGGAACAGACTGCCATCCTTTGTTGTGGAAGTTGATAGCCTAAATAAATTTAAGGCTAAGCTGGACAAGTATTTGGAATGAACGAACCGAGGGGTGAAATGGGAGCATTTTTTTTTTTTTTGTTTTTTTTTGGCTGTGCTTTCTTGCATCATATGCCTCTACTAATACTAATGCTAATGTTTTGGCACTGCAGAACTATACAATAAATGCATACCAGACTTTTGTCTTTTTTTTTTTTTTTTTTCTAAATGTAACTTGCATTTCAGTGGGTGATTATTGGTTTAGTCACAGTAAATATGTCTCTTCTTTTGATCACCTTGATTACCCTGTACATAGGGAGTTCGTACACATTATATACACATATACTATACAGAAAATACTTACACCAGAAGATTTTTGCCCTTCTTTAACAAGTTGACCAGTACAAGACATGTTGACAAACTTCAGAAAGCAGGGTCTATAAATATAACAAAATTATTTAGTATATTATTGTCATATATTGTACTTTATAAATAGCTTTATAGTTCTAGTTATGCTCATTATTATTATTTTTAATTTAGATAGAGTTTTTGTAGGTTACTACTTAATATACCATTGTTTCGTTCGAAACAATGGTATATTTGAACTGTGGTAAAAAGGTAGCTTCTAACGTAAAACTAGATAGTAATACGTATCACTGCATTTACGTATCTATTAGATAGCATAGTATTGATAATTAATCAATTAAATTTATTAATCTTATTAATTTTCAATGTTAATTTATTTATCATGCCCAGGACTAGAGCAGCAAAGCAAAGGGCACAAAGTAGCAGGAGTGCTGTGATGTGGGGGAGAATGGAGGGGCGATTCTCCAACACATCACAGCCTAAAAAATGTGCAACTTGTGAAATGTTTGCAGATATCTATGGAACAGAACAAGATCTAGCCAAGGAGGATGTCTTTGTATCTGCTAGGTGCAGTGTCAAGAAATTAGCCACCAATTTAGCATTCTGATGGGCGCTTATGAGAGTTGAAGAGACGGGTAGATGCTCTTGAAGGTATTAAAATGGGGAACCCATCAAATTCTTAGCTGTCCAACTCAATGCCAGAGCTCACTGCATCAGGCAACACAGCAGCAATCTCCAAAGCAGAATGCACTGGTCAGACAGTAGTTAATTATTGTCAGTAACTCTATTGTCAGGGAGATGGGTAATATATTGTGTAAAAAGGATAGGTGGAATTGAACCAGAATATGAATGCAGAGGGCAAATTTTCTCAGTGTGGTTTTTGTTTGTTAACAGGAGAAACTGGTTCTACAAATATGGGATACACTTAGATAGAATGGTGCAAGAGTGTTTGCTGATGCTTTCCAGGCAGCATTAGGTGAGTTGGAAAACTTATAGCTTGGAGGGATTCACAGATTAAAAGGTTAATAGTAGCAGCAGAAGTGAAAGTGATCCGTGCCTGCTTCTTTTAGAATGAGCAGTGGACTGGAGGGCAGGATGCTGGGGGGTTCAGGGACTGGTAGGAGTCATCATGAAACAAATAAATACATGGGCTGTGTTAGGGTGACTATGAATAAGAACAGGTTCATGTATACTTGCATCTACACCAATGCTAGAAGTACAGTAAATAAATCTGATGAATTTGAAGTGCTAGTCAAGACATCAAAGGCAGATATTGTTGGGATATCAGAGACATGGTGTCACACAGATATAAGCAGTGCAGAATTGGAATTTGGGGAGTACAATGTGTACAGAAAGGATACACAGGATAGGAAGGGAGGAGGGGTTATGCTATTAATTACGAAAAACATAAAATCTAAGGGAGTGCATCCAGTTCACATAGATGGACAGTGCAATGTTGAGTCAGTTTGGGGTGACATAAGCAAAGGGAAAGTAAAAATGAGAGGAGTGTGTTATAGGCCTAATGACTCTAATGAGTACAATGAACAATTGTACAGAGAGAGAGAATGGGCCAGTAAATCAGATTGTGTTATAATCACGGATTTTAACTTCCCCAAAATTAACTGGAACTTGTGGGTTGGTCACTCGCAAACTAGCAAGACTTTTGAGGATTTATTGGATGATTGTTTTCTACAGCATGTTCGAGAGGCAACCAGATGGTAATACTCTTGATCTGATTACAGCAGTGATTATTCATGTATAAAGAATATGCAGATAAAGGAACAACTAGGTGGCAGCGATCACAGTGTACTGATGTGGGATTTACTTAAAGATATAATTACCATCAGGGGTAAATGGAAGGGTTTTTGCTTCCATAAAGGTGACTATAGTGGTCACAGACAGTTTTTAAATTCTGTACAGTGGGACCATCTGATGATGTCACTAACAGCACATTCTAAGTGGGAAGCATTCAATGAACTAATCGTGGAAGTTACTAGGCTTTTTATACCGATTAAGAAATATTGTTCAAGGTTTAGGCCTAAACGGATGTCATATGAACTAATGAGACTCGTGGCAGAGAAGAAAAATGCATGGGATGAATATAAATTATCATGTGACACAGAAGCCTATGGCAGGTATAAGCTAGTCTGTAATCAAGTCACAAAGAAGATTAGGCACGCGAAGGCTGATTGCGAGAAGTCTTTGGCAAAGCATGCTAAGAAAAACAGCAAGGACTTCTTCTTTACTTATATAAACTCTAAAAGGAAGGGGATGAATCAGATTGGTTCACTTGATATCAATGATTTGACTGTTGATGATCCTGCTCAGATAGCTGATAATCTGAATGACTATTTTCTATCTACATTCACACATGAGGAGTTAAGGGAGTAAAATGCCAGAAGTCTATCAAACTGTAACAGGAGAGACTGCTTCTACAGGGATGGGATACACTTAAATAGAAAGGGTGCAAGAATATTTGCTGATGCTATTGAGGCAGAGTTAGGTGGGTCAGAAAACTGCTAACTTGGGGGGATACACAGCCTAATAGATTAACAGTAGCCACTGGCTGAAAGCGAACCTTGCATTGCTTCTATTGAAATGAGCAACAGTCTGGAAAACAAGATGCAGGGGATTCCAGAGACTACTGGGAGTAATTGCAGAACAAGTAAATACATGGGCTGTGTTAGGGTAGCTAAGAATAGAAACAGGTGAATGTATACTTGTGTGTACACCAATGCTAAGAGTTTGGTAAATAAATTTGAATTTGAGGTGTTGGTCAAAACTTCAAAGGCAAATATTGTTGGGATAACAGAGACATGGTGTCACACAGATATAAGGAATGAAAAACTGGAATTTCGGGAGTACAATGTGTACAGGAAGGATAGACAGGTTAGGAAGGGTTATGCTATTGGTTAAGAAACATAAAATCCAATGAAGTACAGCCAATCGACATGGCTGGACAATGCAGTGTCAAGTCAATTTTGTGTGACATAAGCACTGGGAAAGCAAAATTGAGAGGAGGAGTGTGCTATAGGATTAATGACTCTGATCAGTATAATAAACTGTTGTACAAAGAAAAACAGTGGGCCAGTAAATCAGAGTGTCTTATAATGGGGGATTTTAATTTCCCATATATTGACTGGAATTTGTGGTTTCGTCACTCACACACTAGAAAGGCAGTGATTCTTAATGCATGAAGAATCACTGCTGATAATCAGATCAAAAATATTGTTCTCCCCCTCTCTCTCTCTCTTGGCCTGTCTTGTTGCCTCTCTAACATGCTGCTGTATAAAACAGTCATCCAATAAATCCACAAAAAGTGTTGCTAGTGTTTGAGTGACCAACCCACAATTCCCAGTCAATATCTAGACAGTTAAAATTCTCCATTATAAGCCATTCTGATTTACTGGCCTCTCTATTTCTTCATATAATTGCTTGTTGTACTCTCACGTTTACTAGGCCTATACATTGCAGCAATTGGTAAATGAGACTGATATTATAAAAAAATAATGATCCTATGTATGTGTAAACTAGGCTTATTTACATACATATGTGTAAACTAGGCTTATTTACACATGTATATGTAAACTAACCTTAGTTTATTCAAAATAGCATCCTCCTGCATCCATGGATCAATTGGTGAGAGGCTGTGACTGGTATACTGCTGAATGAGAATTCAGCAGTATACCAGTCAAAGTGGTGGTGTAAGCTTTGGGAACAAAAAGAAGTCACATGGGGTTAATTCTGGTGAATACAGTGGATGTTACAGTACGCAGACTTTTTTGCTATCCAAAAACTTCCAAACAGCGAGAGGAGAGGTTATGGCTTGGTGCATTGTCATGCAAGAGGAACCAACTGCCATCTCCTCCATACTGAGGATGAACACGACTGATTCTCTGCAACAAATGTTTAAAAACTCCAAAAGTAACAATCTGGTCATTGAGCACAAACTCTTTGTGCACAATTCCCTTGCTATCTTAGAAAGTGATGAGCAGGATTTTGATTTTTGACCTAACTTGACGAACTTTTATAGCTTTAGGAGAATTTGCTGACTTCCATTCCAGACTTTGTCGTAGAGTCATCCTGAAAACACCATGTCTCATCACCCATAACGATTAAATTTAAGAAGTTGGGTTTGCTTTCAGTGGCCTCAATGAGTTCTCTGCAATGTTAAACTCGCACCTGTTGTTGACTGTCTATTAACGAATGCGGAACAAACTGCGCAGACCTTCATTTTCTTCAAATCCTGAGTTACTATTTGTTGAATGGTTTCCTTATTAATGCATACATCTTCTGAAATCATTTGAAACATTGCATTGGTGATTAGTAATGATTTCCTGCACCACTTTTTCAATCACCTCCAACATCTGAACTGTTTTCATTTCATAAGGCCATGCTGGGCCTGGATTTTCGTTGTCTTCCAGTGATTCTAGTCTATGGACAAAACACTTATGGCACTCAAACACACATGCATGAAACAGACAATTCTCTCCATACACTTGCTTCATCATTTGAAACATTCTCAAAGCACTTTTGCTCACCAGTCGAACAAAAACTTGATGTCTGCTTTTTGTTCCATTGTCCACAGACACGGGAGAGATGTAGTTCAGCTGACACTACATTCTGAAATGGCAGAAATTTCCAATTACCTTGACTGCAGATAAGCATAACATCAGTCTTGTTTTTCAATTGCTGCACTGTGTATAACAAACTCCTACACTCATTTTTGTTTTCCTAGTGCTTATATCACACCACACTGACTCAACACAGGCCATCCATGTGAACTTGATGCACTACATTAGATTTCATGTGCTTCTTAACTAAGAGCATCCCCCCCCCTTCCTGTTCTGTTTATCCTTTATATATACATTGTACTCCACATATTCAAATTCTGCATCCCTTATATCTGAGTGCCACATCTCTGATATCCCTACAATGTCTACATTTGATAACTTGATCAGCACTTCATCAAATTTATTCACTATGCTCCTAGCATTTGAGGATGCCGGTATACATGCACCTCTCTTATTCTCAGTTATTCTAACACAGCCAATGTATTCCTTGTTCCAAGGAGACCCATGCATTGCCTGAAATCCCATTGCCTTGCTTTCCAGGCTGCTGCATATTCCAATAGAAGGAGTGCAAAAATCACTTTCACTTCTGCCTGCAGCTATTGTTAATCTATTAGTCTGCATATCCTCCCAAACTAGCAATTTTCTGAACCATCTAATGCTGCCTCGATAGCATCAGCAAATATTCTTGCACTCTTTTATTTAAGTGTATCCCATCCCTGTAGAAGCATTCTCTCCTGTCAACAAGCAAAACCAAGCTGAGAAAAATTCTACCCCACAAGCCTTGCTCAATCTCTCCAGGAAAATTGAGTATTAGTATTAGTATTAGTAACGGCCGCATGGTGCAAGAAAGCCTATGGCTTATGCTGCACCAGCCAAAAAAAAAAAAAAAAAAAATCCGAACAAAACAATGATAAAGACAAAAAATAAATAACTAAATAATAATAATTAATAAATAAAAAAATAATAATAAAATAAAAAATAAATAAAAAGGAAATTAAACCTATCATCCTATGCGCTTCCCTTACCCGAAAGTACTATCCAGATGGCCTTTGAATTTCCCCAAACTGTCGGCCTCTACCACCCATGAAGGCAACTTATTCCAGTAATTTATAACTCGCTGGCTAAAATAAAACTTCCTGCAGTCCAATCTAAACATTTCCCCCCGTAACTTGAATTTATGTCCCCTAGTTCTAGCATCATTTATAATCTTGAAAATTTTGTCCTCATTCATTTTACTGATGCCTCTCAGAGCCTTAAACACCTCAATCAAATCTCCTCTAAGGTGTCTAGTTTCCAAACTCTGCAACCCACATATTCGAAGTCTTTCTTCATAAGGACGCCCTTTTGCCGATCTCACCAGGCGAGTTACCCTTCTTTGCACCCTTTCAAGAAGCTCGATGTCTTTCTTCAGGTGCGGTCTCCATACTTGAACACAGTATTCCAAGTGTGGTCTAACATAAGCCTTATATAATGGGATTATCACGTCCCTATCTCTACTTGCAAAAGTTCGATAGATCATCGATAGGACACCATGGGCCTTCCTTGCAACCTGTCTACAATGCTCAGAGAACTTCATGTCTGACCGTATCGTAACACCCAAGTCCCTTTCCTCCAGTACTGGGTTTAGTTGAACTCCACCAAGTGAATAAGTTTTTTTGGGATTACTGTTTCCCAGGTGTAATACCTTACACTTTGTTGGATTAAAGCACAGCTGCCATTTTTCTGACCATTCCTGAAGTCTATCTAGGTCTCTCTGAAGAAGCTCAGCTTGACAGTGATCATTAACTACTCTACCAATTTTAACATCATCTGCAAATTTAGACATCACGCCCTCTATCCCTTCATCAATGTCGTTTACGAAAATTAAAAACAACAGTGGTCCTAATACTGATCCTTGGGGAATCCCACTTCTTACATCAACCCAATCTGAGGAATAGCCATTTATCACAACCCTCTGCCTCCTGCCCTGAAGCCATCCTTCTATCCATCTAAGGATT
Source organism: Mastigoproctus giganteus (assembly GCF_048544385.1). NCBI lineage: Eukaryota > Metazoa > Arthropoda > Arachnida > Uropygi > Thelyphonidae > Mastigoproctus > Mastigoproctus giganteus. The sequence goes on along the minus strand of NC_143586.1, from coordinate 110,012,477 downwards.
TTCCCAGTGATTCCAACCTGTTCCAGCTTATAAAGCAACCGCTCATGTGGGACTGAGTCAAAAGCTTTGCTGAAATCTAAATAAACAATGTCGAAATTATTCCCTAAATCCAGCTCGTGAGTGACCCTTTCGAAATAGCGAACCAGATTTGTTAAACATGATTTTCCCTTTACGAAACCATGCTGAGTATCCTTGAGAATTTCAATTCGATCCAAATGATCCTGAATTCCACCCTTGATCATTGCCTCCATGATTTTCCCTACTACTGAAGTCAGACTGACAGGTCGATAATTTCCAACTTCACTTTTAGAGCCACCCTTATGTATGGGAGATACATTTGCACTTTTCCAATCCAAGGGAATCTCCCCAGAGTCTAATGATGCTCGCATAATTAGCCTCAATGGTTCAATGCACTCGCTTGCCGCCTCTCTTAAGATCATAGGGTATATCCCATCAACTCCAGGAGCTTTACTGGTCTGTAGGCTCGAAAGTTTTTTCATTAAATAATCTTGCGAAATTTCAATATCATTAATTACATATTTTTTAACTTCGCTCCCACAATTTCCCTTTGCCACAAAAGGCTTTTCATTTGTAAATATCGATGCAAAATAACTGTTGAGTTCATCTGCAACGGCAGCTGGTGTATTTATTACTATCCCCTTTCCCTTATGTAAAGGTCCGATCTGGTTTGTCCTGCTCTTCTTGGCATTTATATATGTGAAGAATTCTTTATCCCTCCTAAAGTGACAAGGGTCTCATCATATACTCCCTCCTATCATGTCTGGACAGAATTGAAGACTCTTTCAAATTTAACCCAAACTTGCAACATTTTCTCAACATTGCCCTTTACTTTTTAAGTAAGTCCTCAGATCTCCTACTTATGTCATTAGTGCCAATATGTACAACAATATTATCACCTTTTGTGCTCTTAAAAGATATCTGCTGTACAACAGCATCAACCTCCTCCTCCTCCTCCTCCCCCAGCAGACATACCCTGGTCCAATTCCACCTATCATTTTTTCACCATTTATTTTCCATTACCCTGAAAACAGTCACCAATAGCTACCGCCTGTGGGACCAGCACATTCTGCCTTGTGAGTTGCTGCAGTGTTTGCCTGATGTGCAAGGTCTGGCGTTGAAGTGAGGGCAGCTGAGAGCTTGATGGGCCCCCAATTTAATTCCGTTAAGGGCTTCCACCATTCTTCAAGCTCTCATCAGTGCCCATCAGAATGCTGAGTTGATGCCTAATATCCTCACACTCTTTACATTGGACACAGACAAAGACAACCCCTTTGGCTGTATCATGTCCCATTCAAGATAGATCCACAAATATCAAACAAGTAGAAAATTTCATTTCATAGGGCCATAATTTATAAGGCAACCTTCCCTCAGTTCTCCCACAATTGTGAGCCCTTTACTTTGCTGCTCTGGTCTGAGATATCATTTCCATTCAAATCCAATTTAATTGAGAATAATACACTAAACTAATACACTTAAATGCAATAATGATGCTATGCACAAGTAATGCATAATGTTATTAATGCATAACTGATGCATAGAAATAATTTGTATATGCTATATGGTTTACGTTATTATATATATTACGATATTGAGTTTCGATATACTTGTAAAGCTTCCTTTATGCTTGTAAAGTTATAAATTAATTATAATTATTATTAGCCATATGGTGCAAGGAAGCCTGAAGCTTATACTGCACCAGCCAAAAAATATTCCCTAGTTAACCTGAGAGAGAGAGAGAGAGAGAGAGTCAGAAGTAGAAATGAATCACCAAGAAAGAGAAGAATGATGATATCCAGCCCAGGACCCTTGGTGTGCCAAGTAGGATTTACAATACAGAGGTCCCGGGATTCCTAATACAGGGATCCCAGTCATTTTTTTCCATTATTTAAATACCGGTATTGATACAAAAATACTAGTTTTTTGGTACTAATTTAAAAAATAATTGTTTATGATTTAATCACCTTTTTGTGATTTTATAACCACCAATCAAAATAATAAATATTTACAAAATTATATACTGCAGCAGAATTTGGCAAATAAATTGTCATGCAATTAGATTCCGAGGCTCATTGGAACAGTTTATTGTTCATGTTTGAAAGCTTTTTGAGTTGAGATATAGTGTGAAGAAAGCTTTAACTAATTTAGATTCAATATTTATTTCTGTGAGGATGAATTTAATTTATTATCTGCACCTACATCTACATTAATGCCTATAAAGTTAGTGGTAGATGCACTATGCATCAAAGAAGCAAATCGTTTAACTGCAGGTGTTGCCATAAAACATATGATGAAACTCTTGCCAATTAAAATTCTGAAATAACTACAGAATTGGATACAGCATGAAACTCAGTATTTTGCAGAGGCATACAAATTTATCACAAGTTCTTAAGTATTTGCAAAGTGGGACACAATATGATAGCAAATTATTTAGTATTATTATTAGTAATGGCCATATGGAGGAAGGAAGCCTAAGGCTTATGCTGAACCGGGGGGGGGGGGGGGGGGGGGGGGGGTAAAATAATAATAAAATAAAATAAATAAATAATAAAAGAATAGCATTTCTCTCCTCCCATCCAGCTGATCTTTGAATTTCCCCAACCACCCATGCAAGGTAACTTATTCCAGTAATTTCTAACTCGCTGGCTAAAATAAAACTTCCTACAATCCAGTCTAAATCTACAGATAAAGAAACCATTAAGTGGCAGTGATCACAGTGTGCTGAAGTGGGATTTACTCAAAGAGGTAACTACCATCAGGAGTAAAGAGAAGGGTTTTCGCTTTCATAAAGGTGACTATGGTGGTCTGAAACAGTATTTAAATTCTATATGGTGGGACCAACTGATGATGTTACCAACAGCAAATTCAAAATGGGAAGCATTCAAAGAAATAATCTTGGAAGCTACTAGGTTTCTCATACCAACTAAGAAATATTGTTCAAGATTCAGGCCTAAATGGAGGTCAGATGAACTAATTAGACATGTGGCACAAAAGAAAAATGCAAGGGACACATAAATTAATGGGTGACACAGAAGCCTATGATAGATATAAGCTGGTTTGAAAACCAAATCACAAAGGAGATTAGGCAGGCAAAGGCAGACTACGAGAAATCTTTGGCAAAGGATGCAAGGAGTTCTTTACTTATGTAAACTCTAGAAGGAAGGGGATGAATCAAATTGGTCCACTGGATATTGATGGTTCAACTGTTGATGATCCTGCTCAGGATTCTTTTATGTTGCTGAATGGGTTATGCCTGGAAAACTTCATGATATAAAGCTAGCTGGAGGAGCTGGGGCATGGTATATCTACTTCCCTGTTGACACCTTGTTGTCCAGGCTATGCTGAATTCTCCATTCGATGAATTGTTGTTTTAGGGTGGACATTTAATGGCAAGGGCTACTATGGCCAAATTGCACTTAAAACTGAAATGATGATCAGCAGGTATAGAAAAGAATTCAGTAGTTATACAATCTGATTGCTTTTCAATATGCAAACAGGTTATTTAAATTGGCATCATCTCCAATGATGTGGCTTCTGATTAGTGGTTAAGTTAGTGAGGATCCAAAGGAAGAGATCCCAGCAGTATGACAACGAGCATATTCCAGGATATGTTTTACAGTAAGTGGATAATGGCAATGTCAACAGCGTGATGGATCATCCCCAAGAAATAAAAACAGTTGTGTTAAATGGATGTGACAAATTTGCATTCTTACCAGTACAGTAAAGTTGGATTTCCATAATTGTGGTATCTACTTTATTTGTAGCAAGTTATTACAAGTTTGGATAGTCCACAGTTGAGGCCATTGTTCATTACACAGTTGTTGTATGATTAGTTTATAATCAGTGGAGGGAATCAGAATGGAGTCAATGTCTACAGGGTTTCCTGCTGCATTGATCTGCATGTTAATGAGATTGGTGAGGGAAATAAAAGATTGCTCTTACCAAGAAAGGCTGAAGTTCTGCAAATTGCAGCATCTGGAGACTAGGCACCTGCAAGGTGATCTGATTGAGGTGTATAAGGTTTGTAATGGTTTGAGCAGGCTCAATGCTGATGAGATTCTTCCTCTTACTCAGATTACAAACCTGAAGGGGCATAAATTCAAATTGAGGAAAGGCGGTTACAGAATAGATGTGCAGAAATTTGCCTTTAGCCACTGGGTGCTTGATTGCTGGAACAAACTTCCATCTGTTGTTGCTGTGGAAGTTGATGGATTAAATAAATTCAAGGAAGAAGTGAACAAACTTTTGGAGCAAATATATGGGTGAAATGGGAAGGGTGTTTTTTTTTGGCTGATGCTGTAAGCTTGCTTTCTTGCATCATATGCCTCTGCTAATGTTAATGCTTGTTCCCCAGGATTCCCACGTATCCAAAATGTAATGGCCTGTTTATTGTCACCGAGCTCAAATATTCAAGACCTGATTTATCTCAGTAGTGGATGTGAATTTTGAAAATTGTTTTCCAGCACCACTGCTGAGCTCATTCAATGAATTGCCCATGCAGGTTGTCCAATAACAGAACTTTCACTCCTATTATGGACAACTTGGAATTTTTAGGCTATTTAAGTTGAAATGGTAAATTAAATATCCATTAAATTAATAAAATATCCACAATTAACTGATAGGAAATTTGGACCAGAGAGAGAGAGAACTGAGTTTAAAAGAAGTTCTGGAAAATTTCTTAGTTGAGAGAGAGCAACAGAGACAGCAAATAAATTTAGCAGAATGAAGTAAAGAGAATCTGAGTCAAAGGTAGGACATTCCCAGTTTCTGGGGAATGTCCCCAGAAACTGGGGATTCTGGGGCATGTTCCTGGAAAGGTGACTTACAATTGATGAAAATCATTGTGTACTTCAGTTTACACATGATGCTCAATTTACATATTCAATGTATTCTTAGAAAATCATACATCAAAGAAAGCTGACAAGTTGCCTTCTTCTTTTCACCATGAAGAATCTTATAACAAACTGTGACATCATAAAGGCCTCTGACAATATTACTGCTTCTTTCAGCATTGGGATGGAATCCTCTATAACTACAAATTGTTTACCTGCCCTCATCATGATGGTATTGGAAATTATCATCACTAACATTCCTTTCTTCAAATTACATTTGTGCCTGCAACCCAATCAAATCATTGGTCATAAGGTCTTCTCTGTGAAATTCCAAATTGTCACACCTTCAGTATTGACTTCCAGGTTAAGATGTTTTGCCATGTGTAAAACTCCTTTTGTGACATTTTCTTAAATTTTTTGGAAATCTTCATAGTCATGGACAAACCATGGGCAGTTTTTTCGAACAACCTCTTATAGTGGACTACTTGATATCTTTCCAACTTACAGCAATTTCTCACTGCCACAAGAATATCATACCACAAAATTGCATAAGAGTTGTTTCTGCTTCCATTTCAACAACAGCGGCAATAGTCTGAGTCATGGTTCTTCTCAAATAATACAAATTAAAAGTGAAAATGACCACTTAATCTATAGACTGTTCTTTTTCATCCCACCAATTCCAAGAGCATCCTCACTTGACTTTCACTTTTCACTCATCTGAACCACATGATAAAAATCACTTCTACAAGTTCTTATTCCACTAAAACTATGAAAACTGAGAGCACGTAACTAGAACCAAAATGTGCTTGTGACTGCTGAAATATACTGACAGCAAAACCAAAACTTTTGTTTTAGTTTTATTCAAAATTTATAAGGTATATTAGCTTCTAATCTCATAAATAAATAAATTTGCTGTTCATACTCCAGACAAAACAATCACAGGAATCAGGAGTGTACAATTACTGTACTCGGTTACTAGAAAAACATTATCATGCACCAAAGATGCAAAACTCTAGATATGTGTAAGTATACTCGACAAAGGTATCAGTATAGAATATAATCGTCATGCAACTGAGCAATAGGTGCATTCTCATTCCAGGCCAATATTCTGCAGAATACATTATAAGCTCTTTCTCCAAATGGTCAATTAGCAAATTCACTAAATCCAGTACAATTTAAACAGATTTATTGATAAGGTCTTACTGCTCATAGTAGAATAAACTTTGCTTTCAAACACGTTTGAAAACAGCGTAACAGCGAATCAGATTGGTTCACTTCATTTTGGTGGTTCGGCTGTTGATGATCCTGCTCAAGTAGCTGACAAACAATGAGTATTTTATATCTACATTCACACATGAGGAATTCTGTAAGGAAGAGGAGAACAGAAGTTTACTAAACTCTAACGGGGAACTAAATGATTTTGCAATAACGGAGAAATTGTTGAAATTAAACATAAAAAAAGCACATGGGGCAGATGGAATCTATCCAGTTATATTGAAGGAGGCAGCGAGGGAAGTTAGCAAACCCTTGGCCATAATTATGAAAGCATCCTTAGATACAGGGGAGGTCCCCATGGAATGGAGATGTGCAAATGTATCCCCAATTCACAAAGTGGGGGTTAAAGGATGGTAACTTGGACATTAAGCTTGATATACCATCATCAATATCATTTATAAATACAAAAATAATTATAGGTGGGGGAAAATAATGGTTAAAGAAGTGATGCAGGATCACCTACACAAGACTGCAGTAATAGTTCAGACACAGCATGGGTTTATTAAGGGGAAGTCTTGTGTGACCAATTTGATTGGATACTAAAATGTGGTAACAAAGGAACTGGATGAAAAAAATAATTTGATATCATATACTTGGATTTCATGAATGTTTTTGATACTGTTGCACATGGAAGATTACTTTACAAATTGTCGCGGTATGGCATTAAGGGCAAGTTGCTGCAATGGATAAAGAGATGGTTCAGTGGAAGATGGCAGAGAGTGGTAATAAATGGACACTGCTCTATCAGAACTAATGTTATTAGTGGAGTCCCCCAGGGTTTGGTGGTAGGCCCATTGTTGTTTTGTGTATTTATCAAAGATATCGATGAAGGTATATTAGACTTAATGTCCAAGTTTGCAGATGATACAAAGGTTGGCAAGGTTGTTAAATGACAGTAAAGAGAGTATGCTACTGCAACAGCATTGGCATTAGCATTAGTAGAGGCATATGATGCAAAAAAGCAAGCTTATGCAGCATTAGTCAAAAAAAAAAAAAAAAAACACTCCCATTTCACCACTCCGTTCGTTCCAAATACCTGTCCAGCTCAGCCTTAAATTTATTTAATATCAATTTCCACAACAAAGGATGAAAGTCTGTTCCACCAACCAACTACCTGCTGGATAAAGGCAAACTTCCGCACATCTATCCTACATCTGTCTTTCCTCGATTTGAATTTATGCCCTCTCAGGTAATTATTCTGAGCAAGAGGAACAATCCCATCAGCATTGAGCATGCTCAAACCATTCAAGGCTTTATACACCTCAATCAGATCACCACACAGGTGCCTAGTCTCCAGACACTGTAATTTGCAAAACTTTAGCCTTTCTTTGTCAGAGGAACCCTTTGTTCCATTCACTAATCTTGTTGCCCTTCTCTGTACTCGTTCCAACAGCTCTGCATCCTTCTTAAAATGAGGCCTCCAGACCTGTACACAGTACTCAAGGTGTGGCCTGACCATTGCCTTATACAAGGGGATAATCACCTCCTTATCTCTGCTAGAAAAATTCCTGTATATCTTTAACAAGACAAGAAACTATGAGTTACTCTTGCAGACCGTCTGCACTGCTGAGAAAACTTCATATCTGCCTGCACAATTACCCCCAAGGTCCTTTTCGTTCTCTACCACTGTCAGTGTAGTACCACAGAGAAGCAGTAACCACTCTGGGGTTACTCTGGGGTTACTGCTTCCCATATGTAGTACATTACAAATTGTCAATGTTAAACTTCATTTGCGACCTCTCAGCCAATCTGCTCAACTTTTCTAGATCCTGTTGCAGCAGCATACTGTCATTAGTGTCCTTAACAACCCTACCAACCTTCGTATCGTCTGCAAACTTGAACATTGAGCTTGATATACCATCATCAATATCATTTATAAATACAGAAAACAACAATAGACCCAACACTGAACCCTGAAGGACTCCACTAATAACATTAGTCCACGATGTGCAGTGTCCATTGATTACCACTCTCTGTCTTCTCTCCCTCAACCACCCCTTTATCCACAGCAGCAATTTGCCTCCAATGCCACACTGCTCCAATTTGTGCAGCAGTCTTCCATGTGCAACAGTATCAAAAATCTTTCTAAGATCCAAATATATGATATCAAAGTTATTCCCTGCATCCAGGTCTTTTGTGACCACATCATAGTATCCAATCAAATTGGTCAGGCAAGACTTTCCCTTAACAAAACCAGGCTGTGTCCAAGCTATAACTGAAGTCATGTCTAGATGATCCAGCAGTGCTTCTTTAACCAGTTCCTCCATTAATTTTCCTGGAACAAAATTTAAACTAACAGGTCTATAATTACTTGTGTCACCCTTTGATCCTCTTTTGTGAATTGGGGTCACATTTGCACATTTCCAGTCCATGGGTATATCCCTTGAGTCCAAAGAAGCTCTCATAATTATGGCTAAGGGTTTGCTTACTTCCTTTGCTGCCTCGTTTAATATAACTGGATAGATCCCGTCCACCCCGGGTGCCTTTTTTATATTTATCTTCAACAATTTCTCCTCCAATTTCCTCTCAGTTATTACAAAATCATCTAGCTCACTGTCAGAGTTTAACTCACCTCTGGCATTCCCCTCCCTGAATAACTCCTCATGGGTGAATGTAGATGCAAAATACTCCTTTAGTTTGTTAGCCACCTGAGCAGGATGATGAACAGTTGAACCATCAATATCCAGTGGACCAATCTGATTCATCCCTTTCCTTCTAAACTCTAGAAGGAAAGGGATGTTTGTTGTAAATGAGAAATTCTTGGCAAAGTATGCAAACTCTTTGTATACTTTGCCAAGGATTTCTCAAAATCTGCCTTTGCCTGCCAAATCTCCTTTGTGACTTGGTTAGAAACCAGCTTATATCTATCGTAGGCTTTCATGTCACCCATTAATTTTTATGTATCCCATGCATTTTTCTTCTCAGCCATATGCCTAATTAGGTCATCTGACATCCATTTAGCCTTAACCTTGAACAATATTTCTTAGTTGGTATGTAAAGCCTAATAGCTTCCAAGATAAATTCTTTGAATGCTTCACATTTTGAATTTGCTGTTGGTAACATCATCAGTTGGTCCCACAGTATAGAATTTAAATACTGTGTCAGACCACCGTAGGCGCCTTTACGAAAGCAAAAACCCTTCCCTTTACCCCTGATGGTAGTTACCTCTTTGAGTAAATCCCACTTCAGCACACTGTGATCACTGCCACCTAGTGGTTCCTATATCTGCAGATTCTTAATGCATGAAGAATCACTACTGATAATCAGATCAAGAGTATTACTCCCTCTAGTTGCCTCCCGAACATGCTGAGTAGAAAACAATCATCCAATAAATCCACAAAAGCCTTGCTAGTGTGTGAGTGACCAATCCACAAATTCCAGTCAATATTTGGAAATTAAAATCCCCCATTATAACTCTCTGATTTACTGGCATACCCTATTTCCCTGTACAGTTTTTTTTATACTCATCAGAGTCATTAGGCCTATAGCACACTCCTACTCTCAATTTTGATCTCCCAATGTCACACCAAACTGACTCAACACTGCACTGTCCAGCGATGTCGACTGGCTTCACTTCCTTTTATTTTATGCATTTCTTAAATAATAGCATAATAGCATCTAGTTGCCTCCCGAACATGCTGAGTAGAAAACAATCATCCAATAAATCCACAAAAGCCTTGCTAGTGTGTGAGTGACCAATCCACAAATTCCAGTCAATATTTGGAAATTAAAATCCCCCATTATAACTCTCTGATTTACTGGCATACCCTATTTCCCTGTACAGTTTTTTTTATACTCATCAGAGTCATTAGGCCTATAGCACACTCCTACTCTCAATTTTGATCTCCCAATGTCACACCAAACTGACTCAACACTGCACTGTCCAGCGATGTCGACTGGCTTCACTTCCTTTTATTTTATGCATTTCTTAAATAATAGCATAACCCCTCCTCCCTTCCTATTCTGTCTATCTTTCCTGTACACATTGTACTCCCCAAATTCCAGTTCTGCATTCCTTATATCTGTGTGACACCATGTCTCTGTTATCCCAACAATATCTGCCTTTGATTTTCTGAGCAATACCTCAAATTCATCAAATTTATTTACCAAACTCCTAACATTGTGTACATGCAAGTATACCTGCACCTGTTCCTATTCTTAGCTACCCTAACACAACCCATGTGTTTACTTGTACCGCAATGACTCCCAGCAGTCTCTGAAATACCCTGCATCTTGTTTTCCAGGCTGCTGCTCATTCCAATAGAAGCAGTGCAAGAATTACTTTCACCTCTGTTAATCTATTAGTCCTTGTATCTCCCCAAGCTAGCAGTTTTCCATTCACCTAACACTGCCTTGATAGCATCAGCAAATATTCTTGCACCCTTTCTATTTAAGTGTATCCCATCCCTGTATAAGCAGTCTCTCCTGTTAACAAGTAGAGACCAGACTGAAAAAAATTCTACCCTTGAGCCTTGCACAATCTTTCCAGGGTCGAATTGATCAACAAAGCTCTCATCATATACTCCCTCCTATCGTGTCTAGGCAGAATTGCAGACACTTTCAAATTTAACCCTAATTCACAGCTTTTTTCAACTGTGACCTGTAGTTTTTAAGTAATAGTAATTCTGCCAGTCTCCTACTCTTAACATCATTAGTGCCAACGTGTACACCAATATCACCTTTTGTGCCCTTAACAGGATCTAGAAAAGTTAGGCAGATGGACTGAGAAGTGGCAACTAAAGTTTAACATTGACAAATGCAATGTACTGCACATGGATAGCAGTAATCCAAGAGAAACATACCAACTGTGTGGTACTACACTCAGGAGGTAGAGAATGAAAATGATCTGGAATTGTGCAATCAGATGTGAAGTTCTCTGAGCAGTGCAGAACAGGCTGCAAGAGCAAGGAGATGATTATCCCTTTGTATAAGGCAATGTCAGGCCACACTTTAAGTACTGCATACAGGTCTGGAGGTCTCATTTTAGGAAGGATGTAGAATTGCTAGAATGAGTACAGAGAAGGGCAACAAAATTGGTAATGGAAGAAACGGGTGCTCTTAACAAGAGAGGCTTAAGTTCTGCAAATTGCAGCATCTGGAGACTAGGCACCTGCAAGGTGATCTGATTGACGTGTATAAGGCCTTGAATGGTTTGAGCAAGCTCAATGCTGATGGGATATGTCTGCTTGCTCAGATTAAGAACCTGAGGGGGCATAGATTCAAATTGAGGAAAGACAGTTGTTGAATAGATGTGCAGAAGTTTGCCTTTAGCCAGCAGGTATTTGATTGCTGGAACAGACTTCCATCTGTTGTTGTGGAAGTTGATAGCTTAAATAAATTTAAATCTGAACTAGACAAACATTTGGAGTGACCGTATGGGTTAAATGGGAAGGGGTTTTTTTTTTTTTTTTTGGCTGATGGTATATAAGCTAACTTCCTTGCATCATATTGCTGAACTAATGCTAATGCGAACTTTTAGGCAACAAGATTCCCAAAAGGCTAATTGCCATTTAGCCACTGTCTAAACTTTTAAAGTGTCTGTCACACATACCCTAAATGCAACAAATACACTTGTGTGACATCTGTGAGACAATTTGTTTGTTTGTTTTATTTATAAAAAAATTCACATTTTTAGCTTTTTATTGAATAGAAACCACTGTTGTATTAATTATGATTTTTTAAAGTTAATTATAAAATATCAAAAAAATAAACAAAAGTAATCAATAATAATAATAATAATAATAATAAATTAATGTTTTTATCATATTTCTTAGAATTTTCAAGGTTACTCATCCCCCAAATTGAAACACAGATATTTATCTGGCTTTTGACAGATACTACTTGAACAGCTGTGTCTGTGTCAACCATTTAACATTTATTTATCCAGTGAAACCAAAGCTCAACCGAAGATAAAACAGCTCTCTCACTGGTATCTCAGGATTCTCAAGAGAATAAGAGTTGAGCACAAGAAAGACAAATGGTTTTGCTTGCCTGCTGTCTGTTAAACACCAAAACAAAAAATTAACATTTTGTAATTCTGAGCATATTGAAATAAAAACAAAAAAAAACAACTCTGTATAACTGGTAGGCAATGGTACACAGGAGGATTTGATTTCATTTATAAATTTTAAAAAAAAATCCATCATATGCCATAGTAGTAGCAAAAGAATATTTAGTTTAAATCATGCTGGCCACAGTAACATGTTATACCTACATGGGGCCCAAGGGAAAATGGAATTTGGGGGTTCCATCTATACTTTCATGGAGCCCAAGTCAAAATGGAATTTGGGGACCCCACCTAAAGATAAAAGTAATAAAGATAATTTTCAATTTCATTTTATTGTGACAAAAAATAAACAAATTATATAACATAAGAACTAAATATAAAATTTCATCAAAACCAGTAAAACCATTTTAAAAAAAAAGTAATTTTCAATTTAATCTTCGAGTAAAGTTCATTGACCTTGGCAGATAGAAAGTTCAGTTTCCAATAAAAATCACATAAAATTTTAGAAAAAAAACAGCAATGAGTTTTTGAAACAATGATTTTGGGGCCCCCCCCCCTTGATCGGGGTCATAGGCAGATGTCTTTTTTGCCTATAGGATAATGTGCCACTGGCTGGCCACAAAAACACAGGATGACAGGATAGTCTTCCTGACTGACTCCATATAATTTAATAATTATTTTATTTAATTAAGTTAATCAATATTACTAATAAATATTATAATAATTGTAATATCATTTATTTAATTGTTAATTAAATAAATTCAAATTTTCATTTATTATCATTTAAATCTGCTGCCAAGAATACAGAACGGTATATCACTATTTTCCATATTCTCAAAATTGAGGCCATTTTTGTCTCCAATTTGAACAGAAAACAAGTTAGGTTGTTATTGTTGTTGTTATGTGGTTTTTAGGAGCATTAGCAACTAAGGCCATATTGCTCCGGGATATGCGGTGGTCATTCCCTGACCTTTCCGCATCCTCCGTATTTGGTGGTGACGGGCTCGAACCCCGGTCTAATCAAGAAGCGTGTGCTACGCACTGCTGCTCCTTCCCACCTGGCTACAGAGGCACCAACAAGTTAAGTAATATGTAACTGCATTGCAGGCACAGTATAGCATGTGCTATACTGTGCCTGCAATGCAGTTTAAAAAAAAAAACTCAAATATGCAGGCATATTTGAGTTTTTTTCTTTAAAATGATTGAATTTCTTTTCTTTTCTGTAATTAATAGAAGAAAAAGATAAATATAGTGATCTCATTATCAATTGATTACTGTGATTATAACTTTATTAGCATTACCATTAGTAGAAGCATATGATGCAAGAAAGCAAGCTTATACTTTCCATTTCACCCATCCATTTGCTCCAAAGGTTTGTCCACTTCTTCCTTGAATTTATTTAAGCTATCAACTTCTACAACAACAGATGGAAGTTTGTTCCAGCAATCAACTACCCGCTGGCTAAAGGCAAATTTCCATATATCTATTCTACTGTCTTTCCTCAATTTCAGTTTATGACCCCTCAGGTTTGTAATCTGAGCAAAAGGAAGAATCCCATCAGTATTGAGCCTGCTCAATCCATATACACCTAATAAGATCACCTTGCAGGTGCCTAGTCTCCAGACATTGCAATTTGCAGAACTTAAGCCTTTCTCGGTAATAACACCCCTTTGTTCCCCTCACCAGTCTTGTTGCCCTTCTCTGTACTCATTCTAGCAACTCTACATCTTTCCTAAAATGAGGCTTCCCGACCTGTACGCAGTACTCGTGGTGTGGCCTGACCACTGCCTTATACAAGGGAATAATCACCTCCTTATCCCTGCTAGCAAAATTCCTGCATATCATTGACAAGACCCCATGATCAGCTCTAGCAGCCTGTCTGCACTGCTAAGAAAACTTCATATCTGACTGCACAATTATGTCTCTTTCACTCTCCACTACCCTGAGTGTAACACCACACAGTTGTTACAAATTCATGCAACACTTAATAAAACTCCATAGTTTTACATTCTCCAAACTTAACCATTCAGCTTAATTACCACTGTATAAAGTTTATTACTCTTCTCCCATATACTTTTTTCAACCCTTCTTTCTGTATTTATATATCTATCTCTTCACAAGTGACACCACATTCATGGGACTTACATAACAACATACAAGAAGCATGCACAACCAGTCTAAAGTTACTACAACTACAACCTAAAACTACGTTAATCTATGAATTTATTTTTTACATTTAAATTGTATAGAAAAAGAAATAGTAATTTCCAGATTTTTATTTGTCCAATTTTACTGAAATTTGGGATCCCTCACCAATTCTCTCACCAAACTAAATATAAAATTCCATGAAAATCTGTCCAGTGGGAGTCAAGTTACATGCAAATGGACAGATGACCACAGGGAAGACAATACACATTTAAGGTCATATATATATGAGTATATATATATATATATATATATATATATATATATACACACACACACACACACACATGCAAATGCACCCCTCCAACTTTCCAACATTGTGAAAACACCCAAAGGTAAAACTATAAACTGTGCCCACCTGCAAGGCTTCCAAAATGCTCCCACATGAACTTAAACAATCTTACCAAAATAGCTATTGGAACCACTGAGTTGCTGAACACACACATGATGGCAGATCCAGCAATGGTGAACATGCTATACTGTGCCACAATAGTGGTACAACAGTTTCACGACTTAACATGTCACCTGCAACTCAGAATGTCAACCAGCATATTTAAATATGGCAAACATACTGAGAACTTTCCCCAGGCACAGAAAAAAGGCCACATAAAAACATACGGTTTTAAAATGATATTCATTTATTTATTTACTGTTACTTTTTAACTTTGAAATAATAAAAAATGGTGGAGTGTAACATGTATTCTGCAGCATACCTAACATTTGGTAAACACACACAATGCATTCTCAGAAAACTATACAGTAACTGAATGTACACTAACAAAACATTACCCTTGTGGCTAGCGCAGTTGGTATAATCGCCATCCTCCCCACACCAGGTGGAAAACCCCAAGGTTTGAATCCCATCTTCGACACAAGGAATTTTTATGAGCCTTTTTCACAACCTGGCTGAGTTAGCTAATCTCAGCTGAGGGCACGGCTTTTTCTCCCAGAATCTAGGGTTTTTCATCCAGAAAATGGCAAATTGCCAAGAAGACATGTCATTTAAAAATATATACAGCACAATATGACCTAAGTTACTGATGTGCTAAAAGCCTACAACAATCATCCAACAAGAACATTAATTTCCCACGTAATCTAATATAACTTTCCAATGATACAGTTCTAAAGATTTGCAAATTAGATTTTTTTTTTAAAAGGAATACAAATAAATATTCTGTATATACCTGACAATTCATCATATTCTTCAAACATGATGAACTGTACATACCTGACAATTCAGCATGTTTGAAAAATTCATTCATAGAAACTGATGAGTTGCCTTCTTTCGTCATAATCTTAACGTAAACGATGACATCAGAATGTCTTCGATAATGTTGCTACTTCTTCAATATTGTGATCGGAATCCCCTATGAATCCATATATCTCTTCCACTTTCATCATGACTTCTCTTCAACATTTAAAGTTCAGGTTCTTTGGAGGGATACTAAAGATTTCATCGGCCCTTTCTTCAATTTGCCCTTTTGCCTGCAACTCATATCGCTGGTAGTGAAATCTTCTTTATAACTCATTCAGTAGCAGTCCCAAGATTTTCTAAAGCAAATGTTCCAGAAAATCACTGAGTTTTTAATCATCATATAGCATCAAAGAATACACATTTTCTAATAATAAATGGGGGACCATAGCCCCTTGAGCCCCTACCTGGGACACCAAAATCAGTCACATCTTCAGTAACCACTGTCAGTTCCACAGTAACTCTTACATTTCTTGGAAATCTTTGTGAAAGAAAAACTATAGGCAAGGTTTTCTCCAATAGCCCTTCATAGTGGATTGCTTGATATCTCACAGTTCGCAGCAATGTTTTTCATTGCCAACTGCATTCTCGACTGTATAAGAGTTGTAGCTTCCTTCCCGTTTGCCTATTGATGATCCTGCTTAAGTACTGATAAACTACTGAATGAGTATTAGCATGGGCACATGATGCAAGAAAGCAAACTTATATAGAATCAACCAAAAAAAAAAAAAACCCTTCTTATTTCATCCCTCCATTTGTTCTAAATACCTGTCCAGCTCAGCCTTAATTTATTTAGGCTATCAACTTCCACAACTAAAAATGGAAGTTTGTTCCAGCAGTCAACCACCCTCTGGCCAAAGGCAAACTTCCGCACATCCATCCTACAACTGTCCTTCCTCAATTTGAATTTATGCCCTCTCAGATTATTCTGAGCAAGAGGAAGAATCCCATCAGCATTGAGCATGCTCAAACCATTCAAGGCTTTATACACCTCAATCAGATCACCTCGCAGGTGCCTAGTCTCCAGACACTGTAATTTGCAAAACTTAAGCCTTTCTTCGTAAGAGAAACCCTTTGTTCCATTCACTAATCTTGTTGCCCTTCTCTGTACTTGTTTCAACAGCTCTACATCCTTCTTAAAATGAGGCCTCCAGACCTGTATACAGTATTCAAGGTGGTCTGACCATTGCTTTATACAAGGGGATAATCACCTCCTTATCCCTGCTAGAAAAATTCCTGTATATCATTGACAAGACACCATGAGCTACTCTTGCAGACAATCTGCACTGCTCAGAAAATTTCATATCTGCCTGCACAATTATCCCCAGGTCCTCTCTACCATTGTTGGTGTAGTACTACACAGTTGATACATTACTCTGAGGTTACTGCTTCCTATATACAATATTTTACATTTGTCAATGTTAAACTTCAGTTGCCACCTCTCAGCCTATCTGCTCAACTTTTCCAGATCCTGTTGCAGGAGCGTATTGTCATTAGTGGCATTAACAACCCTCCCGACCTCATACCACATGCAAACTTGGACATTAAGTCTGATATACCATCATCAATATCATTAATGAATACAGAAAACAACAATGGACCCAACACTGAAACCTGGGGTACTCCAATAAAAACATTAGTCCACGAAGAGCAGTGTCCATTGAATACCACTCTCTGTCTTCTCCCACTCAACCATCCCTTTATCCATAGCAGCAATTTGCCTCCAATGCCACACTGCTCCAATTTGTGCAGCAACGTTCCACGTGCAACAGTATCAAAAGCCTATCTAAGATCCAAATATATGATATCAAAGTTATTTCCTGCATCCAGTTCCTTTGTGACCACATCATAATATCCAATCAACTGGTTAGACAAGATTTCCCCTTAACAAAACCATGCTGTGTCGAAGCTATAACTGAAGTCTTGTCTAGATGATCCTGCAATGCTTCTTTAACCAGTGCCTCCATTAATTTCCCTGGAACAGATGTTAAACTAACAGGTCAATAATTACCTGTGTCTCACTTTGATCCTCCTCCTTTGTGGATTGGGGTCAAATTTACACATCTTCAGTCCATGGGTACCTCTGCTGAGTCCAAGGAAGCTCTCATAATTATGGCTAAGAGTTTGTTTACTTCCTTTGCTGCCTCCTTTAATATAACTGGATAGATTCCATTTCTTATGTTTTCCTTTCTTATTCCTTTCTTATGTTTATCTTCAACAATTTCTCCTCCACTTTCCTCTCAGTTATTACAAAATCATTTAGCTCCCAGCCAGAGTTTAATAAACGTCTGGCATTCCCCTCCCTGAATAACTCCTCATGTGTGAATGTAGATGCAAAATGCTCATTTAGTTTGTTAGCTACCTGAACAGAATCATCAACAGTTGAACCATCGATATCCAGTGGACCAATCTGATTCATCCCCTTCCTTCTAGAATTTTCATATTTTGCATCTCCATTCGAATGAGGAGTTATTCAAGGAGGGCAATGCCAGAAGTTTATCAAACTCTAACAGGGAGCTAAACGATTTTGTAATAACTGAGAGCAAAGTGGAGGAGAAATTGTTGAAGTTAAACATAAAAAAAGCATTTGGGGGCAGATCGAATCTATACAGGTATAATGAAGGAGACGGCAAGAGAAGTAAGCAAACCCTTTGCCATAATTATGAGAGCATCCTTAGAGTCGGGGGAGATCCCCATGGACTGGAAATGTGCAAATGTATCCCCAATTCACAAAGGGGGTTCAAAAGGTGACACAAATAATTATAGACTTGTTATTTTAACTTCTTTTCCAGGGAAAATAATGGAGTCACTGGTTAAAGATGTGATACAGGATCACCTAGACAAGACAGCAGTAACAGCTCAGACACAGCATTGGTTTGTTAAGAGGAAGTCTTGTGTCACTAATTTGATTGGATACTATGATGTGGTCACAAAGGAACTGCATGAAAAAAATAATTTTGATATCATATACTTGGATTTCAGGAAAGCTTTTAATACTGTTGCACGTGGAAGACTGCTGTACAAATTGGAGCGGTATGGCATTAAGGGTAAGTTACTGCAATGGATAAAGGGATGTTTGAGTGGGAGATGGCAGAGAGTGGTCCCTAGGCATTTACCTTGTTTGCCTAGGGTTAAGACAGGCCGTGTACCAAGAAATTGTTAAGTTCTGCAAATTGCAGCATCTAGAGCAGAGGTTCCCAAACTTTCTCGGTTCATGGTGCCCTTAATGTCCCAGTAATTTTTTCACAGCACCCCGGGCCAAAATAAATACATAACAGTTCTATTTATTAAGTAGTTAGGTCCAAACAACTTAATAATGTTGAAACTGTGAACTACTTCAAGCTAGTAGTTCACACGGTGTCCAACAGATGTTGAGTATCACTGTTTCCCTCGTAAATTTTAAATATCCCACGGCGCCCCTGTGAGTTTGCTGCAGCATCCCAGGATGCCACAGCGCACAGTTTAGGAATGCTGGTCTAGAGACTAAGCACCTGCGAGGTGATCTGATTGGGGTGTATAAGGCTTTGAGTGGTTTGGGCAAACTCAATTAAGTACATGAGGGGCATAAATTCAAACTGAGGAAAGACAGTTGCAAAACAGATGAAGAAATTGGCCTTTAGCCAGCAAGTGGTTGACTGCTGGAACAAATTTCTTTCTGCTATTGTGGAAGTTGATAGCGTAAATAAATTCTGGAAGAACTGGACAAAGTTTTGGAGCAAATGAATGGGTGAAATGGGAAGAGGTTTTTTTTTTTTTGGCTGATGCTGTATAAGCATACTTTCTTGCTTGTTTATACAACACCATATGCCACTATTAAAATGCCTGCTGCACAGTAAGTACCCACACTCTACAGGTCCTAGCAGGGGCTCTTCCGCTCGACCTTGAAGTAATCAGAACAGGCATGTTGTCCACCAATCTAAACGATCCATGCGTACCCTCCTGGACTTAACACTTGATCCACACATTGACCGAAAACTGGAAAAAGCAAGACCCGAAAAACACCTGTGGCAGGCATGACAGACCGGATGGATGGCCTTGATGAAGGGGTAGATCACTAAAAAGTTCATCCAGACAGCTGACAGGTTTTACCCCAGCTCCCCGACCTGGTTCCACCCAGGACTCGTGATGTACCTCCTCATGGGCCATGATTTTACCATGACATCTGCAGCTTTGCTGCCAGCGCCATTCTGGCAATCTGTACCAACTCATCTGCTCGGTACCTTTACTCTTTCCCCTGGGTGGGAGGGAGAGGTCGGGCATCTTTCTCCTCCCCCCCCCCTTCTTCCTCTGGTTTGGCATGTCCCCGCTGATCTGTCTGGGGTTGCCTTCTCTATCATCCCCATATTTCTGTCTGTCTCCCCCAGTCTTTGGTCTTCCCTCACGCTATCTAAAATGACAGCGTACGTTCCCTAAATTAACACAGCCAAATTACTAGCATCAAAAATTCCAGCCTCGCTCTCAAGAAACCATTTCTGCCTAATCAAACTCTAGCACTTACCCCATTTTTTTTTTTTTTTACAATAGGCCCTTGCTACTGAAATCTTCGGAAACTAGGTAACAGGTCCTGCCAGGGTGTGAAATATTATCTACTAGGTACCTGACCTGCCTCCTTGTGGCAAATTGTGGGCAACGATGGGTCCCAACAGCTAAAAGGTTAGAACCCCATGGGATCACATCTGGTGAGTATGGGCTTGGCATACCCAGGGTCCTTAGCTGGATATCATCATTCTTCTCTTTCTTGGTGATTCCCTTCTATTTTTCTCTCTCTCTCTCTCTCTCTCTCTCAGGGTAACAGTTTTTTTTTTTTTTTTTTTTGGCTTGTGCAGCATAAGCCTTAGGCTTCCTTGTACTATATGGCTAATAATAATAATAAAGATACAAACACAACGACATTACACTACAGAACAATACCCAGATACTTTTTAAATCTCTGGCCTCCACAGAGTACTGTATTTCACAAACAATGCATACAACGTGGAGATTGGGAAACCCATGGTATGGACCCTAAATACTTCACACTTTACTAATGCTAAAAAAAAAATTATTCACAGGCCTAAATCTTCCAATCACAGTGAATCAGTGGGCGAAGCTAGACCTGCCCATCATTTGTAGTCGCAAATATCCACGGGATTGCATCTCATATTTAAAAGATTGACCAAATTTTCTATTCATACTCCAATTACAGAAATCTGTATTGTACAGCGAGCCAAGAAAGCAAAACTGTACATAACTACGGATCAGGGCCGCCACAGGGGGGTTGGGCTAGGTAAGCGTTGCTTACGGGCGGCAGTTCAAGAGGATTCCGAATGTTTTTTTTTTTTTTTTTTTTTTGATATTGTTTTCTGATTGGTTAACACTTATCAAGATTCAACATTTAAGACGGCAAATTTTATTTTGCTTACTGGCGGCCCATAGGAACGCAGCGCTACTGCTTCGGATTTATGGCGTATGTCGGAGAAACGATATCAGTATGGGATGTACGGTACCGAGGTTAGTGGTATTCTTATTCATCGCTAATTTATAATGTTTTTTTTTTTTTTTTTATGGAGTACTAGGAATTGCAAAATTTTTGTTTCGCTGGAACACCCAATTACGACGGTAATTACATTGACGACAGTTCGTCACAGGAACCGGTGATGTAATGTTTACGTGTTCACTCCCTTTTCGCATATTAGCCAGATGAACGTCCCATTTTGAGCCCTATCACTGCATTTTTCCATTGCAATATTTCCACAGCCCACAACTATGATACCGATTTCAGTCTTATAGTTTCCTATAAAAATAGTAGATTCCTAGTCAGGTAAACCGATTGCTTCAGTGATTCACACAGTAATCTTGTTTAATTAGTTGCCTACACTTCAGCATTTATTGAAGAACACAGTAACTCACCATTATATATATAAAAAATACTCGCTACAACTGGCTGCTATTTCAGTATACCTTCTCCCTAATAACTCTTCCGCACGGCACTTCCATGTCGTCTGCTATAGCATCAAATTAGAAATGGCGGAATATAATAAAGGAGTCAATAAAAACGGTTTAAAAATAAATAAAATAAAATAAATTATTTTTATTGTTGCTAAGTACGGTTTTAAGCTCTTCAAAAGTACTGGTGAATTTTAGGAAATGCCTTATGGTCTCAAATTCAGCGAAGGGAAATCCCTACCTGCACCTCCAAGTGTGAGAAGCATTCTCTGGTGAAGAGTAGGCAACATCTGTGGACGGCTAACGCAGGAGGGGACCGAGGGAAGGCCGGAATAAGCTTTCACTTCTGTCCTTGTTAATGAACAGGACACTCTCTTGTCCTCGGAGTGGGAAACTACCCGCAAAGGAGGATTAACCAGAGATAAATGGTCAACGACATGGAATTTGGGAGAGATCGGGACCTCATCACATTACAACTCCCATAGTAAACCATGAGTCAACACGAAGAAATTATACCTGGATCTGAAGTTGGAACCCCTGCAATTTTTAGACCCCATCAAAGTAACAAGGAAGAAGTGTGTGAAAATGGACCAAGTAAGATTTGTGGGGGGTGGGGGTGGGGGATATATAATACAACACATGAAGAGTTATTCTTAAACCCTTCCTGGAGGAATGTCCCTGATCATACCTATCTAAAAAATAGAAGTAAAAACTTACAAATAGCAACATGGAATATCAAAAGTCTCAATCAGAGTTGGAAAATAGATAATGTACTCCAAGAAATGGATTGCCTAAAAACCGACATAATGGGTTTTAGTGACGTAAGGTGGCCAAATGTGAGGAAAATAGGTAGAGAAAAACATTCGATAATATACTCAGGAGGAAACACTCACATAAATGGCACTGCAATCATTATGAGGAAAGAAATTGCAAAATCACTAATGGGATATTGGCCAATCAATGACAGAATCCTTATGATTAAACTAGCAGCAAAACCCTTCAAGACAGAAATAATTCAGGTACATGGCCCCACTTGTGATCACTCAGACCTAGAGGTTGAAGAATTTTATGAGAATCCAAAGGCTATTGTGGCGATAACATCTGATGATGTACTAATTGTTGGGAGATCTAAATGCAAAAATTGGAGCAGAAAAAACATCCACATGCATGGGGAAATATGGATTCGGAAAAAAGATTGAAAGAGGCCAAAGACTTATACAATTCTGTGAAGAGAACAAACTAATAATAATGACCATATACATTGAAGAGCCCTGGAGACATTATTAGATTACTTCATGATAAAAGAAAGATTTAAAAACTCCGTCAAGCAAGTAAAAACATATCCAGGACCAGATATAGGTTAAAATCATAACCAAATCGTAGTGAAAGCAATAATAAAACTTTAAAAAAATAAGAAAACTATAAATGAAAAAGAAAAGGGGTGTTAAGATCATAGAGATTGAAGAACACATAAAGAAAAATCAAAACTTGTAGAAGAAAAATGGAGCCAAGAGAACAGCTTCAACAGAAGCGAAATGGAGGTAACAGGAAATGGGAAATACTAAAAAAGCAGCACTCAGGAAGCCACTGAACACAATCCCACAATCTACCAGTGTTAAGAAAAAGCCCTGAATGACAGACAACATACAAAACCTAATGAATGAAAGGAAAAAAACTGAAAAATAAACCAGAGTATAAGACTTTGGATAAAAGCATCAGAAAAGAGTGTAGACAAGCAATGGAACATTGGGCAGCAAGTAAATGCAGACAAATAAAACTAGAAAGAAAGCAAAGTGATAGGGAGCAACACAGAGAATTGAAATCGATTACGTATCAGAATAAGAAAGTCTTCTGCATTAATCCCAAAATGGAGAAGTGGAGTTCGACAAAAAAGTTGTCATAAAGAGATGGTCGGAATACGCAGAAAAGCTCTTTGTTGACAAAACAAAAGGAAAACCTTCTGCACTTAATCTTGAGATACGACCTATTCTGGAAAGCGAGGTCACCAATATCATTAAGGGACCAAAAAATGGGAAAGCAACTGGAACTGATGAAATCTGTTCAGAAATGCTGAAAGCATTAGGCCAGTTAGTGCGGTGTAAAAGCGATTAAGGTGAGAATTGGTGATTTATTTATTAAATAGTTGAAAAGTGTCATCTCCCTCTGTGATAGGTGCAGTGTTAAATATATTAGTGAGCTATGTTATTTTTGCATTTATTTCTAAGATTTATACAGTATTTAATATTAAGAATAAAATAAAAAAATTTTATTAACAGATCATGGATAGACATTTTTCCAAATTTAAAGCGAGAGCATTAAGTAAGGATGAGAGATCACAACGTGGACGATCCGAGTCCATGTTGTGATCCAGAATCGTTGTCTTCATAACTATAGCAGAAGGTTGAACAGAGTGCTGAAGAAGATTCATCGAATTCGACACCAGTAGGCCCAAGCAAACCCGCAAAAAAAGAAAGTTTTTCGACAATATATGGCTTCCTTGCACCATATAGCTAATAATAATAATAATATGGATAGAAAACGTACTAGAGATAAAAACGTACCTCATTCTATGTGTTTGAACTGTGATGAGAAGCTTTCCAATGTCAATATGGTCCCAAGCAAGAAGACAGAACATCTGTTATCAAAACATAAAATTCAGTCAAAGAAGGATGTTCAATATTTTAAAAGAATTTTGGAACAGCAGAAATTCCAATGTTCATATTTTTAAAAACGAACGTCAGTCTCAGAAAAAATGCATATTGTATCTTACCAAGAGCTGAATTGATTGCTAAACAGACAAAACCACATACAACTCTCTCTCTCTCTCTCTCTCTCTCTCTCTCTCTCAGAGTAACTCGAATTTTTTTTTTTCCTAGTGCAGCATAAGCCTCAGGCTTCCTTGCACTCTATGGCTATTAATAATAATAATAATAATAATAATAATAATAAACAGCATATAAATGGATTCTGCCTGCCAGCTGTATGGTTGTGAAAACTCTGCTTGGTGATGATTCTGAGCTAGAAGATATGAAAATTTCATCGTCACCGTTCTCCCCACATCGAGTGGAAAAGCCCCGGGTTCGAATCCCGTAGATGACGCGAGGAATTTAATGGGCTTTTTTCACTCCGTGGTTCAATTAGTCGGTCCTAGTCGGTATATACAGGGAATTTCAAAAACGATGATCAATAATTTAAAGGTGAAAAGTCAAAATAAAATAAGCAAAAAAGTTCCAGTGAACATCGAGCAGCAAATGAACTGTTTTCGAGATAATGCACATTTTCTGTTAACATCCGCCACTGACTATGCGAGCACTAGTTTAGCGAAAAGCTGTGAATCCTTTGCTCTGGGTGGTTTATGAAACTTATTTTTTTTCCTCGCCTTTTCCCATTATATATGGAGTCAGCGTTTTGCATGCAATTTTTACGGCCAGATGCCCTTCCTGACGCCAACCCTCACCCTTTATCCGGGTTGGGGATATGCAGTGGTCATTCCCTGACCATCCGCATCCTCCGTATTTGGTGGTCACCGGCTCAAACCCCAGTCTAATCAAGAAGCGTGTGCTACGAACTACTGCTCCTGCTCACCTGGCTACGGAGGCGCCGGTTTATTGAACATAAGATAATATATTTTTAATTTTTTGTTTCAACATCAGGTGTTATGCTTCTGGGCCTACATGCTCGTACTCCATGGGCGACGTGCCCATGCTCTCTATGGCATTGATGTACCCTGATGAATGTGTGCCTGTTGGATTGAGCTGGCTACGGCGGGAAAATGCTTCTTGGTACAAACGTGCAGCCTCGAGTGCACTGCCATTGGATTTACCATGCATGAAGTGCATGTTGCATATTCTTCGTTGCTCTAACCTCTTTCCATGTTGACTATCCTTTGACAAGTACTAGTATGCTTGCTACATCTCAGAGCATTGAGAGAGGGGAAAGAAAGAGAATGAGCATGACCTAACATAAACAAACAAGTCAATGGGGGTTCCCAACTCTGTACAGTTCAC
The DNA here is from genome assembly GCF_048544385.1 of Mastigoproctus giganteus. Taxonomy (NCBI): domain Eukaryota; kingdom Metazoa; phylum Arthropoda; class Arachnida; order Uropygi; family Thelyphonidae; genus Mastigoproctus; species Mastigoproctus giganteus. The sequence goes on along the minus strand of NC_143586.1, from coordinate 109,986,956 downwards.
CTTGTCAATGGTGGATCCCCACTCTGTACAGTTCACCTTGTCAGTGGTGGATCCCAACTAGAAATGTGCAATATCTCGAAAACGATTCACTTAAGGACCCATGTTTACTGAGCTTCTTTTGCATATTGTAGCCTGTACAGTTCACCTTTAAATTATTGACCAACACTTTTGAAACCCCTGTATATGATTCGAAATGTATACAATAACGAAATAATCACAGTTTTTATGGTGCAAGGAACTAGAAAAACATAACAGAGGAAAAGATATTTTCCAAACATTGTCTGAGTATTTGGAAAAATTTGAGGTTTCGTGGGATTCTTGTATTGGAATTTGTAAGGATGGGGCCCCATCTCTGATAGAGCATGTGAGAGACTTGTGTCACTCATCAAACAGAAAAGTGCAGATATAATATAAACTCAGTGTTTTTTTACAGAAAGAGGATTTAGTCAGCAAATCACACGTAGCTGATTTGAAGCCGGTTCTAGAAAAACCAATTAAAGAAAAACCAATAAAGGCGCCATTATTTGCTGAACACTGCAAAGACATGGAAATAGAACACCAACGCCTAATTCTGAACACAGAGATCGACAATTAGGCGTTGGCTGTATCGCGGACAAGTTTTAAAACTGGTTTTGGAACTGAATAACGAGTTAAGAAAATATTTTAGAACAAGAAGGGAACCGATTGTACCAACATCTAGATGAGAATAACTGGTGTGCAAATCTGACAAATTTGGCCTAACCTTTTCCCAGTAGAATGTGTTCAACCAGTATACAAGGCCGCGATGAACAAATCTTCACAACTACAGACAAACTAACTGCATTAAAAAAAAAAAAGAAAAAGAAAAAGGTTCTGCTCTAGCTCGGAAGACCAATGCAACATAACCTCGAAATGTACCTAAGGGTAAAGAGTGTTAAAACAAGCAAAGAATTTTACGGCCTAATACAGGAACATCTTGCAACACTGGTAGAAAATATTCATCAGAAATACCCTCGTTGTCTATGAAGAAATTCGACTGGGTTAGAAATCCATTTACGAATTACAGCTGTTCAGATCTGACATTGGAGGAGAAGAAGCAAATGGCTTGTATTTCGAGTGGTCGTACCTTCAAATTCAAACACGGGAGTATGCCACTGGACTCTTTTTGGATATACAATAGAAACATTATGCACGCATCTCTTCAAGAGCATTATCCATATTTCTACAGTTCACCACAACATATTATTATTATTATTATAAAGAAAATTTTCCCATTCATTTTGCTAAACCCCCTTTAATTCCTTATATTATTATTATTATTATTATTATTATTATTATTATTATTATTATTATTATTGTTGCTGTTATATTATTTCTCCATTATTGGGGATTCCACTCTGTGACGAGTACTCCTACCAAGTACACAGGGTGGTTGTAATGTCTGGTGTTACTGTCGGTGGAGGAAATCTCTGACTATATTACAGGTGTTCAGGAATACGACATTCGAGAGTTCCTTGAAGGTGTTCTCTGGGAGACCTATTGCTGCTAGTCTGCTATGTATGTTCTTTGGAACATACCTAGTATGTTCCAAAGAACCACCGGTATTTTCTTTGGAACATACGGGTGGTTGACACGATCATCGGGATGGTCGATGCTTCTTGAATCTGCCTAATGTCTCAGGTTCCTGTACATCCTAATTTTTTCCTCATGGGTTTTCTGGACATTGCTAGGGTTGGTCACCGCTATGTCAATCGGGTAGGTAGCCTTTTCCATCTTGTCCAAAAGGGTTATGTCTGGTCTGTTCTGCGGGATGGTCTTATCCGTTATTATGGAGCGATCCCAGTACAGCTTGTAGGTTGGGGTCTCTAGTACTGCCTGGGGTTCGTACTTGTAGTACGGTACACTTTCTTCGACTAACTGGTATTTCATTGCTAGCTTCTGATGTATTATTATTATTATTGCTCTTCTATATTATTTCTCCTTGATTGGGGGATTTCACTCCGTGCCGGGTACTGCTGCCAAGTACACAGGGTGGTTTTACTGTCTAGTGTTACTGTTGGATTGTGAATTTCTGGAGTTCCATGTAGGTGTTCTCTGGGAGACCTATTGCTGCTAGGCTGCTATGTAGAGTCTTTGGTACAATACCAATGGTTGACACGATGATTAAGATGGTCGATACATCTTGCATATGCCACATCTTCTTGATCTCATGTCTTAGGTTCGTGTACTTCCTAATTTTTTCCTCATGGGTTTTCTGGATGTTGCTAGTGTTGGGCACCGCTTTATCAATCAGGTAGGTAGCCTTTTCCATCTTGTCCACAAGGGTTATGTCTGGTCTGTTGTGCGGGATGGTCTTATCCGTTATTATGGCGTGGTCCCAGTACAGCTTGTGGGTTCGGGTCTCTAGTACTGCCTGGGTTTCATACTTGTACTGTCGTACACTTTCTTTGTTCAACTGATATTTCCTCACTAGCTTCTGATGTATTATCCTGGCTACCTGGTCGTGTCTATGAGTGTACTGAGTCTCAGTGATCAGCTTGCACCCCGCAGTGATGTGTTAGATTGTTTCGGAGGCCAGATGGCATCGTCGACATGTCATTTGACATTCCGGCCTCCTTTGCGATGCATTTTCTGTAGTTTCTGGTGTTGATTACCTGGTCTTGGATGGCCAGCATGAATCCTTCAGTGTCGGGGAAGAGCGTCCTGCTTGTGAGCCATGCATTGGAAGCAATGTTATCGATGTGATCTTGATGGAGGTCATTGTAGTGTCTGCCATGGAGTGTCTTCTTTGCCCATCTTTCTAACTTCGTTTCTTGTACCGCCTGGGAGGGGATGGGGATTCCTTGCTTAGGTTGAGTGGGGTATACCACTTTTCTATCTTCTTTATGGCCCGGTGGAGTGAGTGTTGCTGTGTTGTTCTCGAAGTACGGTAATTTTTCAGGTTAACTATCGCTGTATTCTGTTGCTCTATTAGGTCTATCAGGCCCATTCCTCCCTCTTTCCGAGCTATTGTTAATCTCTCCACTGCTGACTTCGGGTGTTGTTGGCGGCTCTTGGTCATCATTGTCCTTGTCTTTCACATGATATCTTCTAGGTCGGTGTTAGTCCAATCAATGACCCCGAATGTGTATGTTACAATTGGAGCTGCATATGTGTTTATGGCTTTAACTGTGTTCCCTCCGTTCAATTTTGAATTCAGCAGGCTTCTGAGTCTGAGATAATATTTTTCGGTCAGGCACTTCTTGATTTCCTTGTGCTCTAACTGCTGAGCCTGCATCATCCCTTGGTATTTGTAGGTCTCTCCTTCTGTCATAGCTTCGATCTCTTTACCAGTCAGCAGCTGGTAGAAAAAAAAAAAAAATGAAACTGCAGCCATTACCAACCCACTGTGGGATGGACGCCTCCTCAACAATGCATGCTGAGGGAAATGGAACATAATCTGCTACGCTGGTCCAGTGAGGGTTGGCAGATCGACCATATTTAGCAGTCAGGGACTTTAACCCCGGTCTATCTCAAAGAGCGTGTGCTATTGCACTCCCGCTCCTGACCACTCGGCTATGTTAGAACTTGTAGTTTTTTGATGGTGCAGTGTGTGGGTCTTGCATGTGTCTCGACCAAATTCCATCCTGGTGTCCTTTCTGAATTCTTCGGTGATCCGGAGAAGTTGCTGGAGTTGCTTCTCTGATGCTGGTTACAGCTTGATGTCATCCAGGTGGGTGATAGTGTACAGGTTCTTTCTTCCTTCTTTGAGATTATATCCATACTTGCTGCCGTTAAGCATGGTGGATAGTGGGTTGAGTGCGGGACAGAACCACAGTGGGCTCAGAGCATCTCCCTGAAAGGTTGCTCTTTTAAATGGGATTGGCCTAGTTATGATGTTCTCGAGCTTAATGATGGTACCCCATTTAGCCATTCTTGCTCCTAGGAAGTTTGTCCCTATCGGATTGACCTTTGTAGATCTTTAGGGTCTCTATTAGCCATCTCTGAGGTACGGAGTCGAAGACCGTGCGGTAATCGATGTAGGCCGTGCATAGGTTGCAGTGCTTCTTGTAGGCTTGCTCCATAACTGCAGCTTCTATGGTTAATTGCTCCTTGCATCCTTTGCTCCACTGCTTGCATTCTTTCTACTGTTTGGCCATTATGTTCTGACTCACTAAGTGGTCTGATATCCTCTTGGTTATGCAGCTGGTCAGGATCTTGTACATCGTTGGGAGGCATGTGATTGGCCTGTATTTCGCCGGGTTTCTTGTATCTCGTCTTTAGTCTTCAGATATGTGAATCCTTCGGTGAGAAACTTCAGGATTGTCTCCCCGTGCCTTTAGCATTAGCAAACGCGCATGATACAAGAAAGCAAGCTTATATAGAGCCAAAAAAAAAAAAAAAAAAAACACTTCTTACACCCATGCACTCGCTCTAAATGTTTGTCAAGTTCTGCCGTGAATCTATTTAAGCTATCAACTTCTACAACGACAGATGGAATTTTGTTTCGCCAATCAATCACCCGCTGGCTAAAGGCAAACTTCCGCGGATCTATCCTTCACCGTCTTCCCTCATTTTGAATTTATGCCCTCTCAGGCGATTATTCTGAGTAAGAGGAAGAGTCTCATCCGCATTGATCATGCTCAAACCATTCAAGGCTTTATACAACTCAATCAGATCAACTCGCAGGTGCCTAGTCTCCAGACACTGTAATTTGCAAAACTTAAGCCTTTCTTTGTAAGGGTAACCCTTTGTTCAATTCACTAATCTTGTTGCCCTTCTCTGTACTCGTTCCAGCAGCTCTACATCCTTCTTGAAATGAGGCCTCCACACCTGTATACATTACTCTAGGTGTGGCCTGACCATTGCCTTATACAAGGAAATAATCACGTCGTTATCCCTGCTTGAAAAATTCCTGTATATCATTGACAAGACACCATGAGCTACCCTTGCAGATCGTCTGCACTGCACAGAAAACTTCATATCTGCCTGCACAATTACCCCCAAGTCCATTTCAATCCCTACCACTGTCAATGTGGTACCACAGAGTTGATACGTTACTCTGTGATTACTGCTTCCCATTTGTAGTACTTTACACTTGTCAATGTTAAACTTCATTTGCCACTTCTCAGCCCATCTGCTCAACATTTCTAGATCCTGTTGGACCAGTGTACTGTCATTAGTGTCATTAACAACCCTGCCAACCTTCGTATCGTCTACAAACATGGACATTAAGCCTGATATACCATGATCAATATCATTTATAAATAGAAAAAAAAAAAAAAAAGAACAATGGACCAAACACTGAACCCTGAGGGACTCCAATAAAACCATTAGTCCACGAAGAGCAGTGTCCATTGATTACCACTCTGTCTTCTCCCACTCAACCATCCCTTTATCCATAGCAGTAATTTGCCTCCAATCCAACACTGCTCCACTTTGTGCAGCAGTCTTCCATGTGCAACAGTATCAGAGGCCTTTCTACGATTCAAATATATGATATCAAACTTATTCTTTTCATCAATTTCCTTTGTGACTACATCATCGTATCCAATCAAACTGGTTACACAAGATTTCCCCTTAAGAAACCCATGCTTTGTTTCAGCTATAACTTGTCTTGTCTAGATGATTCTATAATGCTTCTTTAACTAGTGTCTCCATGAATTTCCCTACAACGGAAGTTAAACTACCATATCTTTAATTACCTCTGCCTCCCTTTGTGGATTGGGGTCACATTTTCACAATTCCAGTCCATGGGTACCGCCCCTGAGTCCAGGGAAGCTCTCATAATTATGCGTAAGGGTTTCAATACTTCCTTTGTTGCCTCCTTTAATAGAACTGGATAGATTCCATCGAACGGAACGAAGGGTTGCTCTTACGAAGAAAGGCTTAAGTTTTGCAAATTACAGTGTCTGGAGACTAGGCACGAGCGAGGTGATCTGATAGAGGTGTACAAAGCCTTGAATGGTTTGAGCATGCTCAATGCTGATGGGATACTGCCTCTTGCTCAGAGTAATCACCTGACAGGGCATAAATTCAAATTGAGGAAAGACAGATGTAGGATAGATGTGCGGAAATTTGCCTTTAGCCAGCGGGTAGTTGGTTGGTGGAAGACTTCGATCCCTTGTTGTGGAAGTTGATAGCCTAAATAAATTTAAGGCTCAGCTGGACAGGTATTTCGAACGAACGGAGGGGGTGAAGTGGAAGGGGTTTTTTTTTTTTTGACTGATGCTTCATAAGCTTGCTTTCTTGCATCATATGCCTCTACTAATGCTAACCCCAGATGCCTTTCTTGTGTTTACCTTCAACAATTTCTCCTCCACTTTACTCTCAGTTATTACAAGATTCTTTAGCTTACTGCTAGAGTTGAGTACACCTCTGGCATTCCCCTTGCTGAATAACTCCTCATGTGTGAATGTCGATGCAAAATATTCATTTAGTTTGTAGCTACCTGAGCAAGATCATCAACAGCTGAACAATCGATATCAAGTGGACCAATCTGATTCATCCCCTTCCTTCTAGAGTTTACAGAAATAAACTCTTTTCTGTTTTTCTTTGCATTCTTTGCCAAAAATTTCTTGTACTCTGCCTTCGCCTGCCTAACCTCCTTTGTAACTTGATTACAGACAAACTTGTATCTATCATAGGCTTCTGTGTCACATGTTAATTTATATGTATCCCATGCATTTTTCTTCTCTGTCACATCTCTAATTAGTTCCTCTGACATCCATTTAGGCCTAAATCTTGAACAATATTTCTTTGTTGGTATGAAAAGCCTAGAAGCTTCCAATATTAATTCTTTGAATACTTCCCATTTTGAATTTGGTACCATCATCAGTTTGTTCCACTGTAAGTATTTAAATACTGTCTCAGACTACCGTAGTCGCCTTTACAAAAGCAAAAACCCTTCCCTTTACCCCTGATGGTAGATACCTATTGAGTAAATTCCACTTCTGCACACTGTGATCACTGCCAACCAGTGGTTCCTTTATCTGCAGAATCTTGATGCATAAAGAATCGCTACTGATAATCAGATCAAGATTATTGCTCCCTCTAGTAACCTCCCAAACATGCTGCTTTAGAAAAGAATCATCCAATAAATCCACAAAAGACTTGCTAATGTGTGAGTGATCAACCCACAAATTGCAGTCAATATCCAGGAAATTAAAATCCCCGATTATAAGATTCTTTAATTTACTGGCCCACTCTATTTCTCTGCACAATTGCTTAATATACTCATCAGATTCATTATGCCTATTAGACACACACCTACTCTCATTTTTCTTTCCCAGTGCTTATGTCACACCAAATAGATTCAACATTGCATTGTCCACCCACATCAATTGGATGCACTTCCTTAGATTTTATGTGTTTCTTAACTAACAGCATAACCCCTCCTCCTTCCCTGTCTTGTCTATTCTTTCTTTACACATTTTACTCTGAAAATTCCAGATCTGCACTGCTGATGGCTGTTGACATCATGTCTCTGATATCCCAACAATATCTGCCTTTGATGTCTTGACTAGCACTTGAAGCTCATCGAATTTATTAACTAAACACCTAGCATTGGTGTACATGCAAGTATACATGCACCTGTTTCTACTCTTAGTTACCCTAACACAGCCCATGTATTTACTTGTTCCACTGACTCCCAGCAGTCCTAGAAATTCCCATTGCCTTGCTTTCCAGGCTGCTGCTCCATTGCATTTCAGTAGAAGTTGTGCAAGAATCACTTTTACCTATATCAGTGGCTGCTGTTAGTCTATTAGATCGTGTACCCCCCCAAGCTAGCAATTTTCCGACCCACCTAACCCTGCCTCTTTAGCATCAGCAAATATTCTTCCACTCTTTCTATTTAAGTGTGTCCCATCCCTGTAGAAGCAGTCATTCCTGTTAACAAGCAGAGACCAGGCTGAGAAAAATTCTATCCCTTGAGCCTTGCACAATCTCTCCAGGGCAGAATTGATCGACAAGGCTCTCATCATATACTCCCTCCTATCGTGTCTGGGCAGAATTGTAGACACTTTCAAATTCAACCCTAACTCACGGCTTTTTTTCAGCATTTTCTACCTATTAAATAATTCTGCTGGTCTCCTACTCTTAATATCATTAGTGCCAACGTGTACAACATGTCATCCTTTGTGCCTTTAAAGGATGATATCTGCCCTACAGCGTCATTAACCTTTGCCCATGGAAGACATACTCTGGTTCTGTTCCATCTATCCTTTTTGCACAATATGTTCCCCGTTTAGCATTAGCATTAGTAGAGGCATTTGATGCAAGAAAGCAAGCTTATGCAGCATCAGCCAAAAAAAAAAAAAAAAAAAAAACCACTTCCACTTCACCCCTCTGTTCGTTCAAAATACCTGTCCAGCTGAGCCTTAAACTTATTTAGGCTATCAACCTCCACTACAAGTTTCCCTGACAATAGAGTCACCTACAACAACTAGTTCCTTTGGGAGCAGCGCATTCTGCCTTGGGGGTTGTCACTGTGTTGCGTGATGTTCAAGTGCAAGCTCTGGCATTGATGAGGGCAGCTGTGAGCTTGATGGGCCTCTCAATTTTAATCCTTCGAGGGCATCCACCCTGTCCTTGAAGCTGTTATATAAGCCTATAACAATGCCGAGTTGGCGTCTGATTTCCTCGCACTCCTCACATCGCGCACACACACAGACATTTCCCTTAATAATACATGTCCCTTTTCTGATTTCTGCACAAACATGAAACAAGCAGTGCATTTCAATAGACTGTGATTCAACTATTCTCCCCCCTCAGTTCTCCCCTGAGCCACAGCACTTCCACTAGTTTGAGCCTTTGCTTTGCTGCTTTGTTCTGAGTCATGATTTCTATTCAAGTTCAGTAAAATTCCAATACAAAATAGAACCCTAAACCTATATCGCAATGCAGTTTTAACTCTATATATATGTATTTCGGTATCGAATATTATCTCCGAGTTACGTTATATGACTTCCTTATCCCCTGTCAACTTATATGTATTAATTTATGATGTTACGTTTGTAATAACTAGGGCGCTATATTTATTTAGTGAAAAAATTACAATTCAATTGACAATGAAATTTAATAAGATTAATAAATTTTACTGATTAATTGACTACTATACTCGCTATCTAGTTTTGCTTACGCTAGCCACGTTGTATCGTATAACAACGGCGGCAAATTATGAACGGTTAATCTACGGACACGAGGAATTATTTACTTTCCAAATCGCGCTATCTAAATTCAAAATAAACCACGGAGCTTGACTATTATTTTTTAATATTATTATTTTAGGGTTGCCCGTAATTAAATACATTAAACCGTATTTGTGACTGTAAATTGCGTATGTTATATGGTTGATTTGGCAGAAATCGGAAAATAGTATTCTCCTATTTTCCGATTTCTGGTCTCATGTTTGCTGTGGATGCTGTCTCTCTTGAGGATGCTCTTCACCTTTCCTATTAAATTCTTACTTCTATTACCCCGTTTGTACTGTAGGTCATCTGCCCTATCTTGATTCTTAATTCGTCTATCTTAGTAGGGTAAGTCCCATTACGGAGACATTCATTGCCCCCTGGCGTTGGTATTTCCCAAGTCGGAGAATACGAAATCTGCGTCACAGGTGTGTTTAATCACGGACACATACAAATCCTCTTATGGAGAATGTGTGTCACAGGTCTAATGCAAATATGAATTAAGTGACGTAATAGAACTCCGACCACATTTGACCAGGAGATGGTCGATTAAAAAAGCTAGTTTGTTGACGTGCTTACAATGGTTCTGACTGTCCGGCTACATTTTAATCGAATTTGATTGGAGGGTCATTAAAGTTTTCTGATTGATGGTTTTCTCCGAAGAGGGTATATATAATTTTTCTAATCGACACAGATTCGATTTATATGTCAATTAAGTGACGTAATGGAATTCCAACCAAATATGACAAGGAGATGTTCGATTAAAAAAGCTAGTCTGTCATTAACGTTTTCTGATTGGTATTTTTCTCCAAAGTGTGTATGTATAAATTTTCTAATCGATACACATTCGATATGCTTTGCGATTGCATTTTTTATATAGTGACTTGAGCCTGTCTTAAATTCATCAAAGTCACCACTGTTTATATATGTTGCTATGTCGTTGCATGTTTTTTTACCCACCCCAACTGTCTGATTAGTGCATCAGTGTTTGTCCCTAACAGGTCTTTAAAACACGTTTTCCTCAGAGCATTAATGAACTGACCCACATACCTTGTTAATGAACAATAAGCAATTCATTACACAAAACCAATTTGCTTTCATATTATACGTGTACTGTGTTTAAACTATTCAAGGTCAGATTTTAATGAACGACTGTACAGTGCTTCTTACATCCCGCAAAAGAAGGGAGCTTTGCGGGCCAACCTGCCTTTCAGAATGCCGTTAGCGGCAGCGCTCTATCGTGATACAGTGGCTTCGGTCACAAGCTGCTTATACACTACATAGACCTGTGAAACATCGCCACTAGTTTTTGAGGGAGTGTAGCATATCAGGGGTAACTAATGACTTCTACTGGGAATTATATCACTTCTCAAATATGGATTTAACCACATAACCCATCTATTTTTAACTATGCGTTATCTTCAATGAACTAAGTTAATAGCGATTTGGTATGGGTAGTTTGTGTTCAAAATGTCAGGTACTCAATTTTTTTCTTGAACATTATTATTTATTTTTTTTGTAGCTATATACATGGGTGACACCACCTAGGTACAGCAGTATGCTTTTGTATTTGACCTTTAAAACCAAGTCTGTTTTTTTTTTTTTTTTGTTTTTTTTTTCCTTATGGGAACATGGCCCTAGACCAGTGGTTTTCAACCTTTTTTAATAACGGCACCCCTAAATAATTTATTTTATTTTGGGGCACCCCTATTCAATTTTCTGCCTTTTAGATCCCATTCCCTCCCTCGTGTGTGTGTGTGTGTGCGTGCGCGCATGTTATAATAATGTGCACATGGTATATATATTTAAATAATGGCTTAAAAGTTAGAAGGCAATAACATAAAATAAGAAAATAAATAAATATTAAGCTATCATTAGAGGCAGCAAAATGCACATCCTCCACATGATGCCCAGATATAACCAATAATTCATAAAAATAAAACATAAGCCAGTAGAGTGTGTTTAGTGTCAAACGGCACCAGGGGTTTACTCCATCTCCACGCAGTATACATTGTGGGTGTCAAACAGAACACTGTCAATGCCAGAGGTTTAATAAGTGTATGGATTATGTACATGTGTAGTTGGTTGATATGATGTTTAATGGCACAAGGGCTGCTAAGGCCATATTGTGCCTGATTCTATTCGGTAGTGCCATTACCAGTTAAAATCTGTAAAATAATCCCGTCTGCTTTAAGAAATAAAAGAACTCAGCTCGATTTGCTTAGTCTCCAATCAGATGCGGTAATGTCAAAGGTTCTTGCAGATGTGAAAGCGATTTGAAAATTTTGTTTCGATAATTATTATAATGATTGCAATTTATTAGAATATGTTTCACCGTAAGTGTAGTCTGACAAAATGTACAAATAGGCGGATCTTTCCCCTTGAGAAGATAAATATGGGTTAGATACCTATGCCCAATACGCGTCCTAGCCAGGATCACCTCCTCTTGCCTATTTGATCACATGCTTGAGGGCCACAACTTAGGTTCCTGTTTAAATTGAAGCAGTTTATTGCCGTACTGAGCCTGCCAGACTTGCAACCATTGCTCTTCACACACGTTTTTTATGACTGATTTGTAGTCTGTGTATGGCACTTGGTAGTTAGGAGATCTTACATTGATTGGACGTTTAGCAGCTTGATCTGCGTATTCATTTCCTTTGATGCCTACATGGCCTGGTATCCAACAGAAACTGACTGATTGGTTTACAGCTTGTAACGCAATAATCTGTGATCTAATTTGCTTCAAGACGGGGTGGATTGGTTTGGATGGATTTTTCAACGATTTTATTGCGCTCAGAGAATCAGAGTAGATCATAATTCGCTTCCTGGACAGATTAGTCACGTGATCCAGAGCTATTTTAATCGCCCACAGTTCAGCAGAATAGACGCTGCATTCCTTTGGAAGGGACACATAAGTAGAAAAGATAGAAGAAACTGCCGCTGCGCCCACTGTCGTACTTGTTTTCGAGCCATCGGTATATATTTGAAAACATCGAGAATTTTCTGCGACATGTGCAGCATGGAGTTTCCTGATGGTAAGGTCAGCTGCTTGCTTTTTCCCCCATTGTTGGAATGAGAAGTCAAAGACCGGTGTATAATCAGACTACGGAGAGTCGTGATTGCTCATTCCTGGAAGACATTACCCATGTCTAGATTCCAACATTGTGATAACTGTACCAACCTTATCCCAATGGGCTTGTTTTGATAAAATGTGGTCCATTGGGGCTCAAATAAGTATGGCGAGATAGGATGAAAAGGAAGACTCCGTATTTTTGCTGCATAGTTGAGGATCAACATTTTCCTCCGAAGATGGAGTGGAGGTTCATGTGCATCTATATATAGACTCTGTACAGGGGATGTTCTGAATGCTCCTAAAGCAGTTCTTAGGGCACTGTGATGGATAGTTTCTAGCTGAGTTAGTGCACTTTTCCTGGCAGAGTCATAGATTGGAGCTCCGTAATCCAAACGAGATCGAATTAATACCTGATAAAGCCGAAGCAGAGTGTATCGGTCAGCACCCCATGTCAATGAAGAGAGTACTCGGAGGATATTTAATTTTTTCTAGCAAATGGTTCTCAGATATGTGATGTGTTGTAAGTTTAATTTCTTGTCCAGGATTAGGCCAAGAAATCTGATACTATTGGAAAGAGGTATGGTGAAATTTTTAAGATGTAGTTCAGGCTCAGGGTGGATCTTACGTTTTTTACAGAAATGAATACAGTTAGATTTTTGTGCTGATAAGCGGTAGCCATTGCGAGACATCCACAGCTCAATTTTGTTAATTGAGATTTGAAGCTGTCTCTCAATAGAATTCATAGTTTTTCCTTGGCACGAAATCATGAGGTCATCTACATAATGATATAATTCTACTGTGCTTGGAATATCATGGATGATATTGTTTATTCTTATTAAAAATAACGTAGGACTCAAGATAGATCCTTGAGGGACCCCCTCCTCCTGTATATGAATTCTAGAAAGAACATTTAAATGACTAACCTGAAAGGTTCTGCCCTGGAGAAAGCTCTGAATAAACAAAGGAAGCCTGCCTCGTAGACCAAAGGTGTAAAGATCCCGAAGAATACCGAAACGCCATGTCGTATCAAAGGCCTTTTCTAAATCGAAACTTACCATAACGAGGTGGTCATTTCTGACAAAAGCGTTTCTGATGTTTGATTCTGCTTTGGTCGTCATATCTAATGCAGATCTATTTTGCCGAAAGCCATACTGATTTTTATGCAAGATGTTATGTGTCTCAAGAAACCACGTGAGGCGCTTAAGAACCATTTTCTCCAGTGTTTTCCCTAAACAACTAGTTAAGGAAATTGGACGATAATTTCCTGGATTAGAGAGGTCTTTTCCTGGTTTAGGGATGGCTAATACAAGTGAATGTTTCCAAGAGCGCGGATAAACATCTTCCTCAAAAATTCTGTTAAAAAATATTAAAAGAATTTGTAAAGCAGTATCATTCAAGTGTTTTAGCATAATATTAAATATACCATCAGGGCCAGCTGCACTATTGGGTGATCTATTAAGAGCATCCGTTAACTCGGATATAGTAAAAGGCTGATTATATGGAAGAGACAGATCGGTATTGAAATTTAACTTAAACCTTTCTGCTACCACTTTAATTTGTTGGAATGAAGTGTCATATGAATTTGCTGCTGAAATTTTTGCAAAGGCTTTAGCAAAAGCGTTTGCAATGTCTTTGGGGGAAGACATGTCCATTACAGATCAATATTGGAGAGGATGACAATGGATATTTGCCATTCAGATGTGGGATTTTCCTCCAGATTAATCTAGTATCGGTGTTTTTGGTGATAGTGGAAGCGAACTGAATCCAAGAATCTTTTTTGGCTTTCCTTCTTATTTGTCGTGCTTTAGCATTTAGTTTCTTGTAATTTATAAGGTTAATAATAGTGGGATGCTTGCGGAAAATATTCCAAGCTTTGTTCTTTTCTTTTTTTGCTCTATTACATTCATCATTCCACCAGTAGTTTTTGCACCTGCGTGGATGAGTCGACGACTGAGGAATAGCTTTGTCAGCTGCTGCTAGTATCCGTTTAGTAATATGGTCATTAGCTTCATCTATTGACTGGTTCAGAATGTTTTTATCTAAAACTGTACTTAAGGAAAATTTTTCCCAGTTTGCCTTTGTAAATTTCCATCTTCTGCGAGTTTCCGGATAGGTGGTGGGGGTAGTTTGGAATTTACAAGTAATTGGAAGATGATCACTATTATGGGGATTATCCAATACCGCCCAATGTATACTTGGGTACGGAGCGGGGGAGCAGATCTATGGCTGAAGTATTTCCTGAGGGAAAATGAACGTGAGTATGTACACTGGTGTTCAGCAAAGTTAGATTTTGTTTGTCCAGTAATGTTTCTATTAGCTGCTCTCTTTTATCCATATGGAGACTTCCCCATAACGGGTGGTGTCCATTAAAGTCACCCATCAAACAAAAAGGAGGTGGTATCTGGGCAAGGAGCTCATCAAAGTCACGGAGTGTATACGTTTGGTTTGGTGGAAGATAAATAGAAACAAGAGATAAAGATATTCAAATTTCTATTCTTACAGCAACAACTTCTAAATTAGTTTTTAAGGGGATTTGTCTGGACGGATTAGTAACGGATACCAAAACCGCTACACCTCCGTGGGCTGCAGTTGCTGTATTCCTGTCACGCCTGTACAAAATATATTTCTTTATTGAGGGGGTCACTTGTGGAGTTAAAAATGTTTCCTGTAAACAAATGCCTGATGGATTGAAATCTCGGATTAGGTCATAAAGTTCATCTGTATTAGTACGTAGTTCTCGACAATTCCATTGTAAAATGCACTTCATTATTTAGTTTTAGTGGTAGGATGATCCGGTTGCCTTTTAGAGGCAGTAGGCTTATTGCGATCTATTTTAATTTTATCTTTTTTAGGAAAGGTAGTCCATCCAGTGTCCATATCTTCTTCGGCGTGAATTTCTAATATAGGTTCTTGTTGAGTTTTGTCATCTGTATCCATTTCTGCAGTATTAATCTGGGTTTTAGTAGAAGATTCAGCATTTGTCATCCTGGTCTCATTTTGTGACTTGATGCCACTAGTGGTGGGGATGGAAATTGGGGTATTACAAGTCTGGTCTCTGTTGTTTTGCTTCAAGGATGGCTGAGGAACTGAAAGCTGAGCTCTAGCCCATTCAGTAAGTGATATGTTCGGTGGAACTGAGTCATTGGTTTGTGTAGCAATTGAACGATATTTCTTTGTAACATCTGCATATGTACGTGCAGGAGTATCTTTCAGTATTTGTCGTCTCGCTTCCTGATAAGTCACTTTATTTTCAACTTTAAATTTCTGTATTTTTTTCCAACTTTTCATAGCTCGCAATTTCTAGAATATGCAGGATGATCTTCCCTGCAGTTAGGGCAAACTGGAGATGTAGCAGTACAGTCTGTTTCAGTGTGATCCTAGAATCCGCATTTTGGGCATATTGTGTTTCCTCGACATGTTGCCTGAGTGTCCAAACTTCTGACACTTATAACACCGTATTGGATTTGGTATATATGGGCGGATATGGCAATTAAGATAACCAGCTTTTACAGTATTTGGTAAGTTTGGAGTATTGAATGTGAGAATTACACTGCGGGTTGGAATGAGGTTGCCATCTCTACGAGTCAAAATTCTCTTAGCTTGTATGACCTTTTGGTCTTTAAGTTCTTGTACAAGCTCCTCTTCTGTTACATTCAATAGATCCCACTCAGAGATAACACCTTTTGACCATTTTAGGTGATCCAGCAGCATTTTCTAGAAATCTCTGTATAATAAATGGAGAGAGTTTGCTCACTGGTTGACTAGTTAAGGAATGGATAATCAGGAAAGTTGGATACTCGGGTTGATGATTATTTTTAAGCGCTTATGTTGCGCACTACTTTCATCGGAGTTATCCCAATCTATGGTATTTGAGCTTGAAGGCTCTAGGGCTGGATAATTTTCTTTATCCATGTCGGCTCCTTTTCGCCCTGGGGGATTAGCTTTTCCATCCAGGTTGCCGGCCCCGCCACGGGGAGGCAGGAGCAGTGCCGTTGTGGCCAAGCGTAGGAGTTAGTACGGTTAGTATATACAGTAAAGAAAAAGGTACTTTCCTTATTCTGGGTCTCTTTCTATACTTTTAAAAAGTAGAGCTAAATAAACAGAAAGGCTTATGAACGAAATGAAACAAGGAAAAACTCAGTCGCTTTGGAAAATCGCTATAGGAATCGCAGTACTATTTAGCACAGAAAATCGCTTGGCCTCAAGAAACGCTTGGCACCCGGGGCCTATATGTGTAGTGTTTTGTACTGTTATTCCTCTGGTCATTTAGCCGCTAGGCTCCTAACAGGACCCAGCATTGTCCACACTCTGCCCTGTGGAAGCAGACCAGGTCCCCAGTAGTTTAGACATTATTTACTCTGGCAGGTCCTGCCACCTAGTTTTCTTAGATTTCAGTGGCTAGGATCTTAAAAAAATATAATAAATAAATAAAAAAATAATAATAATGATAAATAATAAAAAATAAAATTTAAAAAATAATAATAAAATGAAATAAAAAATGATTAAATAAAATAAAATAAAAACAATTAAAAAATAAAAGAAAAATAAATAAAATAGAAAATAAAATTTAAAAAAATAAAAAGGTTCCGCTAGAATTGGTAGCCAAAAGTCGTGCAAGGTTCAATTTTGATGTTTAGCGCATACTCTGGGTTTTGGTAGAGTGGGGGAGAGAGACTGAATATGGGGACGATAGAGAAGACAACCCCAGTGGTCAGTCGGGCCTGCTCAGGGCCCACCAGAGGAAAGGAGGGGTGGCAGGGAGGGGAGGACACAGAGAACCGTGCCCCCCCCCCCCCCCCCCCCGCCGGGGAGGAGGATATAAAGTAAATCGAGACAGGGATCTCGATTTAGATCGACAATAAGGTGCTTTGCAGCAGAGCTGCACTGTCAAGTCCAGTGGTATCTGATCAGGTAGTTGTCATTCATGAGATTCAGGTCCCATCCATTCGCTCTTGATTGTAGTCTTTGCAAGTGGTAGTCAAGTCCAGTGTTTGTTGCGTTTTCATCACTTTTGTCCGGGAAGCGGAGTTTACTGGCCGATCTGTTGGTCATTCAGTAGTCGTGTTTCGGTTAGTCACATTTCATGACTTGTTGGGGAAGTGATCTCTCCAGGCTTCGTTGCGTTCTGTGGTAAGTCACCTCCAAATTTGAATCACATCTGGGGATGAGCATGTCTTAATCTGGTTTGCTCTGATTTTCTTGAGGGCATTATCCTAGTCTATTGTGGTCAGGTGCCTCTATCCAGGTAATAATCATTGCTGCTTGGGTTTGTTGCACTCTAATTTTCATGGTAGAGGGTTTGTCTAGTGAAGTGGGTTTGGTGGTTGCGGCAGGGTCAGCCTTTTTGTCAAGAGACTTTGGGCATATTTGGAGAATGCTGTGTAGGTGATGTCACTCTCTAGGATGTGGTGCTCTCTGTCTTTAGGGATAAACTGTAGCTCAGTAATGAATAGACCTCGGAGGTCCTCATAGAGTCTGCAGTTGTACAACAGGTGGTCCCAGGTCTCATGTGATCCACATGGCCAAAATAGATTGTTTGCTATTCCCAGTGTTGTTAGCTTGCTGCGTATAGTACCGTCACATGTTAATAACTAAGTGCAATGAGTTCTGAGAACCACGAAGGCGATTTTGGATACGTTGTTTGTACGTCTGGAATGAACTTCCGAGTGTCCCCACCCCCCTTTTGTGGACTCCATCCAACGTTGTTGCCATATGGATTGGAGGTAGGTTTGTAGTCGTTTCTTTTCTGCAGATCGATTCCCAGCGGGGTCCATGATGTGGTCCCTGTATGTCGTGCTCTTTCCTCGTCCAAGCTACTACAGCATGCCTGTGTGTATCACTTCCAGGTCAAGAGGCAAGGCCCCCGTGATCACCTGTAGGGCGTGGGTGGAGACGGTGTTACAGGCACACGTCATAATAAGAAATGGTCAGTTAAAAATATTGAGTTTCCTGCTATTTGCCGCTTTTGTAGCCTTGTTAAACCACACACCTGAGACATATGTAGTTGTGGAATGAAGACTGTTTTGTAGACGAGGGCGAGTGTGCACCTCTTTAGGCCCCAATCCTGGCAGATGGTCCTTGCCACCATTACTGCGTATTTCTTGATCTTTGTTTGGATGTAGTTCAGTTATGGTAGGAAAGATAGTTTACTGTCGAGAATGATTCCCAGGTGCTTTAGTTCCATGACCAGATTTATGGTTTTCTTGTTAATTTTAATTTGTGCAGGCCTTGTGGGTGTTAGGTATCCTTTGAGGAGAATGGATTGAGTCTTGGTTGGAGATATTTGCAAGTGGTGCTTTCTGGTCCATTCCTGAAGGATGGATAGGGTTCCATTTGCTGTTTCCCTTGAGTCAGCTTTCAAGATCAGGGTTAGGTCGTCTGCAAAAGCCAGCGCCTGGATGCTCCCAAGGTCCATGGAGATAAATTCATCCAATACATAGTTCCAAAGGAGCGGTCCAAGCACAGAGCCGTGTGGGCAACCTCTGTAGATCTGTCTTTCAACTCTAGAGTAAGGTGCCTGCATAACCACTCTTCTCTCTGTGAGATAACTCTGCAGACAGTTGTACAGGTTCATGGAAAGGTTTGAACACCTCAGTCGCGCAAGGATGCTCGGCCACCAGAGGGTGTAGTTCCAAAGGAGCGGTCCAAGCACAGAGCCGTGTGGGCAACCTCTGTAGATCTGTCTTTCAACTCTAGAGTAAGGTGCCTGCATAACCACTCTTCTCTCTGTGAGATAACTCTGCAGACAGTTGTACAGGTTCATGGAAAGGTTTGAACACCTCAGTCGCGCAAGGATGCTCGGCCACCAGAGGGTGTCGAACGCCCCAGCAAAATCGACTGAGATGACGAGGAGGTATTTTCTTTGGCAGTTTTCAGATGCAGTTATGATTCTTTCAAGTGCATCAGTAGCGGATTGGTCTCTCCTGAATCCAAATTGGTTCTGTGCAGGAATCTGTGCTGAGTTGGACTAGGTTTCTATCCTTTGACGTAGCAGCTGCTCAAAGACTTTCCTTAGTACAGAGAGAAGAGCAATTGGGCAGTATGAATCAGGCATGTGTTGTGGCTTGATCGGGCTTATCAGAAGCAGTTTAATGTTGGCAGTTTTCCAGTCTGTGGGAAAGTGGCCGCTTTGGAGACAGTGGTTGTATAGATCCAGGAGTAGATTTGGGGCAAGCTCTGCCACCTTTTTGACTATTTCAGGTTCTATCATATCCATTCCTGGAGATTTCTTGTTTCTTAGTTTGCCGACTGCAGATATTAGCTCCAGCTGTGGGAAGGGAGCCTCTGTGAGGGTGGCGCGTTATGTGTCATTCTTCCGGCACATTTGCTCTTGTTCAGGGGAGTTTTGGCTGTCCAGGGTTTTGAATATGGTGTTTAGGATGTTGTTAATCGATTCATTTCAATTTTTCGTCAATCTTCGTTGGGGCGTCCTTGTAGAGGGTGTCACCTCATCTCTGGGGAGTTTGCTCATTGTGATTTTATATATTGCCCCAGGGGTCTGAGTTTCCCGCCGTGGAGACCAGGTGCTCCCAGGACAGCTTTTTCCATTGCCTGATCATTGCAGTGTAGGCATTCCCGGTTACCCGGTATTGTTGCCTGAGGGCATCCAACTCTGGGGTAGGGGGGGAGGAACGCCTGGCTCTTTGGAATGTCTCTCTCTTTTGGTTGAATTCTCTGCACAGGGCATGCAGTTCTCTAGACCACCAGGGAACGGCCCGTGGTTGTGGGGATTTTCTCTTAATGGCCTGGTTTGCTACATCTACAATTGCGTTGGTGACTGCATGCTGGTGGAGGTCAGGGGTTTGGGTCTGGTAGTGCTCAGTCGACAGTCTCTGTGTGTTTGTAATGATCGCTTTCTCAAACACATTCCACTCTGCCTTTTCCACAGCGTATCTCTGGAGCTTATAGCCGGTGATGGGCTCTTGATGTATTGTTCTGTGCATGTTGAAAGTGATGGCATGGTGGTCAGATGTGGCCCAACCTTTTTGGACCTTCCAGTCTGTTATATAGAGGGCGAGAGATCTTGTTGATAGGATATCATCCAGAGTTGCCCCCCAGAGTGTAGAGGCAAAAGTTGGAAGGTTGTTTGGACAGTTTAATACGGCAATGCCACTGTTTGCCAAGAATGCCTCAATTTTTTGTCCATTCCTGGATCCTCTGTGCTCTGAGGTGGCACTGTGCCAAAGGGCGGGTAGCAACGGTTTACATCAGCAGAGATTAGAATTTTGGAGCCTGGGAGCTCTACCAGAACTTGATTCAGGTACTGTGTTGCCGGGAGAATGTCCTTGCCCGGTCAACAGTAGAGAGATATGACATAGAAATCTCCAAGGGTAGAGATGATGTGTGCACAAAAAAATATTAATATTATTTTAGGGTTGCCCGTAATTAAATACATTAACCCGTATTTGTGTCTGTAAATTGCATATGTTCTATGGTTGATTTTCCTGTTTTGCTGGACGAAAAAACCCCAGTTACTGGGGGGAAAACCTTGCTATCTACACCTGAGACCGACTAACTCAGCCACGGAGTGAAAAAAGCCCATTAAAGCCAGGAATTCGAACCCAGGCCTTTTCCACCCGGTGTGGGGAGGACGGTGACGATACCACTGTGCTACCCGCGCAGACATGATGTGTGTGCACAGGAGGCCCACGCCGAGCATAACTGTGAGATCTTTGTGACAGTTAGATTCGGGTTCCTAACCAGAATGGCTGTCCAGGATGTTTCGCCGTCCACCTGGACGGTTTTATAGGATTTCAGGTATCCCCGCACTTTGTTAGCTACCGCATAAGGTTCTTGTATGAGTATGATATCGCAGTTTTCTGCATCTTTTTTTCGTATCTAGCGCAGCTTTGGCCCGCTGCGCATTGATCTCACGAACTTGATGCACTTGTGGTTATGTTGTTTAGGCAGAATCTGCATATTCAATTCTTTGCTGGGGGGGAGTACTCTTGGCTTTGCCTGACGTAGCCCAGTGGTCAGGAGCGAGAGTGCATTGCACGCGTTCCTTGAGTGGACCGGGGTTCAAGCCCGTGACGACTAAATACGATAAATATTTGTATTGACAATTTATTGTAAACTTCACTGACTTGGTTGTCATGCCGGAATATAAACAGAAAATTTATTTATTTATACTGGGCATTTACTGTCACGAATGGAATGTGTGTGTGGGAGTTTCAGGCTTTTCCAGTTTGAGCACATTAGTTCTTGTTCCTTGTTGGAGCAGTTTGCACAGTTGTGCCCCTTCTCTGCACAATGACCTCAGGTCAAGATTTAGGCACACATCTGGGTTGTGTGTCCAAAGCAACAGCAGTGGAAGCACTTGGGTACTGCTACATGCTCTCTGTACCGGTGCGATCCCCAGTTTATGAATATTCTTGACTGCCGTGTGAGAATCTTCCATGCATCTGGAGTAAGATCTACAATCCATTTTATGGAGTTGACATACCTGCTTCTTGTCTGATATTTAATGATAATAACACTCACCGGATCTTGGTTAGGTAGGTCCTGTTGTAGGTTGCTTCGGTATATTTCCTCGCAGATTGCGGCTGGACTAAGGCCTTTGTCTTCGTGATAGATGGCTATGGAGGGTCCTTTATTCCTGGGTGGTTCTGCTGTGAGGCCAAGTGTTGGATCTTACTATTACTCAAGATAAGGTTCGCATTATGGCTGGATTCAGTTTTAATACCAGTGGTGCGAGTTTTCCGTATCGATTTTATTTTGGCCGTCCTAAAGTCCTCGGTCAGGGAGTCTTTTTTACTTCCTCGTTGGTTTGGTGTCCGCCTGGAGTAGTGGGTTTAAGAACCACTAGGTGAGGTTTGGAGAGTAGTGTCTTTCTTGCCTCTGGCTTTGTATTGTTTGTTGCTTTGGCAGTGTTTGTCCTCAGCGCTTCAGCAAAAGTGGGAGCACACTGGCATTTTGTTCAACCCACTTTCCAGATAGGCATCGAGCTTGGCCGTAATTTTTTCAATTTTCAAGTGGGTTTGGTCCAAAATTTTTTCCAGTTTAGTCCACAGGGAAACTATTTCTGCTCTTAATCCTGTGGTAACTCTGCTTCTTGAATAGTATTAGTATTAGTATTAGTAACGGCCGTATGGTGCAAGAAAGCCTATGGCTTATGCTGCACCAGCCAAAAAAAAAAAAAAAAACAGAACAAAACAATGATAAAAACAAAAAATAAATAACTAAATAATAATAATTAATAAATAAATAAAATAATAATAAAAAATAAATAAAAAGGAAATTAAACCTATCATCCTATGCGCTTCCCTTACCCGAAAGTACTATCCAGATGACCTTTGAATTTCCCCAAACTGTCGGCCTCTATCACCCATGTAAGCAACTTATTCCAGTAATTTATAACTCGCTGGCTAAAATAAAACTTCCTGCAGTCCAATCTAAACATTTCCCCCCGTAACTTGAATTTATGTCCCCTAGTTCTAGCATCATTTATAATCTTGAAAATTTTGTCCTCATTCATTTTACTGATGCCTCTCAGAGCCTTAAACACCTCAATCAAATCTCCTCTAAGGTGTCTAGTTTCCAAACTCTGCAACCCACATATTCGAAGTCTTTCTTCATAAGGACGCCCTTTTGCCGATCTCACCAGGCGAGTTACCCTTCTTTGCACCCTTTCAAGAAGCTCGATGTCTTTCTTCAGGTGCGGTCTCCATACTTGAACACAGTATTCCAAGTGTGGTCTAACAAAAGCCTTATATAATGGGATTATCACGTCCCTATCTCTACTTGAAAAAGTTCGATAGATCATCGATAGGACACCATGGGCCTTCCTTGCAACCTGTTTACAATGCTCAGAGAATTTCATGTCTGACCGTATCGTAATACCCAAGTCCCTTTCCTCCAGTACTGGGTTTAGTTGAACTCCACCAATTGAATAAGTTTTTTTTGGGATTACTGTTTCCCAGGTGTAATACCTTACACTTTGTTGGGTTAAAGCACAGCTGCCATTTTTCTGACCATTCCTGAAGTTTATCTAGGTCTCTCTGAAGAAGCTCAGCTTGACAGTGATCATTAACTACTCTACCAATTTTAACATCATCTGCAAATTTAGACATCACGCCCTCTATCCCTTCATCAATGTCGTTTATGAAACTTAAAAACAACAGTGGTCCTAATACTGATCCTTGGGGAACCCCACTTCTTACATCAACCCAACCTGAGGAATAGCCATTTATCACAACCCTCTGCCTCCTGCCCTGAAGCCATCTTTCTATCCATCTAAGAATTTTCCCAGTGATGCCAACCTCTTCCAGCTTATAAAGCAACCGCTCATGTGGGACTGAGTCAAAAGCTTTGCTGAAATCTAAATAAACAATGTCGAAATTATTCCCTAAATCCAGCTCGTGAGTGACCCTTTCGAAATAGCAAACCAGATTTGTTAAACATGATTTTCCCTTTACAAAACCATGCTGAGTATCCTTGAGAATTTCAATTCGATCCAAATGATCCGGAATTACACCCTTGATCATTGCCTCCATGATTTTCCCTACTACTGAAGTCAGACTGGCAGGTCGATAATTTCCAACTTCACTTTTAGAACCACCCTTATGTATGGGAGATACATTTGCACTTTTCCAATCCAAGGGAATCTCCCCAGAGTCTAGTGATGCTCACATAATTAGCTTCAATGGTTCAATGCACTCGCTTGCCGCCTCTCTTAAGATTATAGGGTATATTCCATCAACTCCAGGAGCTTTACTGGTCTGTAGGCTCGAAAGTGTTTTCATTAAATAATCTTGCGAAATTTCAATATCATTAATTACATATTTTTTAACTTCGCTCCCACAATTTCCCATTGCCACAAAAGGATTTTCATTTGTAAATATCGATGCAAAATAACTGTTGAGTTCATCTGCAACGGCAGCTGGTGTATTTATTACTGTCCCCTTTCCCTTACTTAAAGGTCCAATCTGGTTTGTCCTGCTCTTCTTGGCATTTATATAAGTGAAGAATTCTTTATCCCCCCCCTCTGCTCTGTTTGCTAGTGATTTCTCATAAACTGCCTTTGCCGTCGAACCTTTTCTGTGGCTCTATTACACATCACCTTGTAGCTGTTATAGGCTTCAGTACTTTTTATTACTCTGTAACTTTTCCATGCCAACTTTTTCTGCTCAAGTAATGCGGCAACTTCACTAGTCATCCAACTTGGAACCCTCCTCGTGGAGTATTTTTTTAATGGTATATACGCATTCAAGGCATCTGTGATTAATGTTTTAAAAGGGTACCACAATTCAATTGTATTCATTCTCTGCGCGATATCTACCCAGTTAATAGAGGCCATGTAGTACCTTAAGGCATCGTAATTTCCTTTTCTGAAATTAAAACCCATTCCTTTGCCTTTTACTTCTGCTACCTCTCTTGTCATCATCCACCGTAGAACTCCGTGATCACTTCCTGCTACTGGTTCCTCTACTGTCAGCCCTGTTATGTCATCTGATTCATGTGTGATGATGAGGTCTAGGATATTCTTTTCTCTAGTATTTTCCCTGACACGTTGATACAAATAAGTCATCTAGTTGATTTAAAAATTTTGTTCCCCATGTCGAGTTTCCTTCCCATTTACTCCAATCAATTAGAGGCAAATTGAAATCACCCATAATAAGGCATTGACGCTCACTTGCCCATTCCATTTGCATGTAGAGGCTTTTGTCATAATCTTCACAATCACCTGGTCTGTAGATTACTCCTACTCGCATTATACCTTTGTTTCCAACTATCTCACACCATACAGACTCTATACTAGCATGTGAAATGTCTGAATCCGGGAAAGCTATCGTCGCACTCAGGCTGCTTCTGATAAGAAGCATTACCCCACCACCCCTTCTATCTAACCTATCCTTCCTAAATACATTATACAAGCCGTACTGAAACTCATCATCCCCAATTTCTGGGTGGCACCACGTCTCTGTAAGCCCTATTATGTCCGCGTTACTTGTTTTAACCAGCAGTTCGAATTCGCTCATTTTATTGACGACACTTCTAACATTACTATATAAACAATTAAGATTTACTGTTCTTGTATATTTAACAACCCTAACACAACCCTTGAAGTTTTTTAGGCTCTCTTCCCTGATATTAGCTACCCGCTCACGTGAAACGTCTTTGCCCCCAGAACATCTAGATAATACGTCCAGTTGGGGTAACAGATAAGAACTCTTAAGGTATGTGCAAGAGTTACATTGACCAATATTATCAAATAAACGCGTATCAGTATTACCCACATCCCCCCTAACTAGCAGTTTCCCTGAACCTTTAAGGTATCCTCAATAATACTGGCAAAAACGTTTGCACCACCTTTGTTTAAGTGTATCCCGTCTCTACAAAACAAATTCCTTCTACCTACAAGTGTGGGCCATGCTGATAGAAATTTACCCCCTAAAGCCTTGCAGATTCCTTCAAGTCTTCAAGAATAGGTTTTCAAAGGTGGTTCGCAGGATCAATTTTTGTTGAGGGGCAGCGCCCTCAGGCAGAGTTGGGTCTAATGGTGTATCTTCTTGTTTCTTCTTGGTGGAATCCCGTTGCGATGCGTGATTCTCTTCTAATTCTCTCATGTTGGTTTGTGAGCCGGTTTCCTGCTCCAACTTGAGAATAGTGGATTTATATTTTTTTCTTATGGCAGAGGAAGCTCCCACGCGGTGATCCGCCCGTCCTTTATGATGCACTATGACTGTGATGTCATCCTTGCTGGTTTCCTGCGTCGTGGTTCGGCCTTTGTCAGTTTTTCCCTGCATGTTGGGATAATTTCAGATAATCAAGGAAAGTTCGGATTTCCGAGAATGTGGAATGTTGGTATGATAGGGCTTTGTTATTGGTATTGAAAGACGCACGCTACAAGTTCGTAGCCCAATTTGGTGAATTTCTGTGCACTAAAGAAGATTTAGGGTGTTCCCCACAGTCACATGGGGGTGGGGACAGCTATCTGCGAAAACACCCCTAGAGGACTGGAGCAAATTTTTACTGCGGGTTTTCAGGGGGTGGTGAGCACGATTTGTTTTTTCGTAGGAGCAGTAATTGTGGAGATCGCCTTCCATCATAGAATGTTTAACCACACGGAAATCTTTGGAAATTGTTAAAGCAGTCAGGCCAAAATTACAATGTTATGGATCACCTCCCCAGTCAAGAGCTGGATCCAAACACGACAGCCAGAAATAATTGGACGCACTCTCTATTTCCCTGTTGTCAGCGGCATGGTGACCAGTACCATCTGGCAAAAAAAGGAAACAGATAAAAACGCTTGTATTCAACTAATAAGCCAGGACAAATACAAAAGCTTCTCACCTGGAGAATCCACTGGAGTTTAAAATTTAATTAATGTACTTTTCCTGAGAGGAAACACACTTAATTTCGGCCTTTTAGTTAAAACACATTATTAACTAAAACACGTTATTAACTAAAATGGCGGAGCGATGAGCAACGTGTCGGACGTGGTTGGCAGCCATATTGGCGATCGTGAAGGCAGCCATATTGGCATAAGCATGCGCTACATACATGCACAACGCTATCATATATAAGGATTGTTGTTGTTGTCATTTGGTTTTTAGGAGCATTAGCAACTAAGGCCATATTGCTCTGGGGATATGCAGTGGTCATTCCCTGACCTTTCCGCATCCTCCATATTTGGTGGTCACGGGCTCGAACCCCGGTCTAATCAAGAAGCGTGTGCTAAGCACTGCTGCTCTTACCCACCTGGCTACGGAGGCGATTTAAATGATATACAAAACCCAGACAAGGTGAAGGTTAGAAACACTAGAAATACTTTGAAACAATTTCCATTAGCCCACAATGAAAATAAGTTATATGGGTCAGTTCGAGGACAAAACATGTTTTTAAAACCTGAGAAGAACAAACACTCTGACGGTCTAACTGAGATAGCAAGTAGCGGGAATGGGTCAAAAACAGCAAACCACATACCAAAAATAAATAAAGAATGGTAACTTTGATGAATTTAAGTCACCCAGTGACTCAGAATGAGTACAAATAGTTTTATAAGTTTCCTCAAAGTCTAGGGCCATATTCCCACAAGGAACAAAAAACAGACTTGTTTTAAAGGTCAAATAGTGTTGTACCTAGGTGGTGTCACCCATGTATGTAGTTACAAAAAAACAAATAATAATAATTTTCAAGAAAAAAATTGAGTGCCTGACATTTTGAACACAAACTACCCATACCAAACCGCTATTAACCGAGTTCATTGAAGATAATGCATAGTAAAAAACAGATGGGTTATGTGGTTAAATCCATCTTTGAGAAGTGATATAATTTACAACGAAATCATTAGTTACCTCTGCAATGCAACACTCCCTCAAAAACTAGTGGCGATGTTTCACAGGTCTATGTAGTGTATAAGCAGCTTGTGACCAAAGCCACTGTATCACGATAGAGTGCTGCCGCTAACAGCATTCTGAAAGGCAGGTTGACCCGCAAAGTTCCCTTGTTTTGCGGGATGTAAGAAGCACTGTACAGTCGTTCATTAAAAACTGACCTTGACAGTACATGTATAATATCAAAGCAAATTGGTTTTGTGTAATGAATTGCGTATTGTTCATTAACAAGGTATGTGGGTCAGTTCATTAATGTTTTGAGGAAAACGTGTTTTAAAGACCTGTTAGGCCTCCGTAGCCGAGTGGTCATGGGTTTATAGGTAAGGGCGGCACCTAGAACATTTGTTCAACTCCGCCTCGTGTTTCTGTGAAGAACAGTATCACTACAAATGGGCCAGATATGTGTGTGACGTACATTTGTGTGTATTCTGTGTGTGTTCTGTTGTTATGTTCTGGCCACTTGGCTACCCAGAAGCATCAGTCACCTGGACAGATGATTCTGGGTACTCGTCCACACCACGGGAAGGTGGGCCAGTCCCAGCAAAATACGTACTGTATTTTGCTGGGACTGGCGGGTCACAACACTAGGTGGATCAGAGAGACTCTGACCCACCTAGTGTTGCCAGAAGGTGGGACAGATTCCTCTGGGGGCCTATTCCAGAGGGAGGAGATAAAGAAAGAAGAGCCAAAAAAAATTTTAAAAAATAAATTAAAATAAAAAAAACCCCCAGTGGTGCAGTTAGGGAAAAAATAAAAATAAATAAATAATTAATAAAAAAATATATATTAAATAATAATGATAAAAAATAATAATGATAAAAAAAAAATAATAATAATAAAGAAATAATAATAAGAAGAAAAAACAATGAAATAAATTGGCTGCACTAGAGTGGAAACTCAAGGCAGAGTGCATGAAAAAAAAAAAATAGAAATAAACATAAAAATAATGAAATAAATAAATTGGCTGCACTAGAATGGGAACTCAAGGCACAGCGGGTGGAAAAAAATAATAAATATAATAAAATAATATAATAAAATAAATAAATAAAAAAATAATAAAATAAATAAATAAATATAAAAAAATAATAAAATAATAAAATAAAAAAAATTTTAAAAAAGAAATAAACATGAAAATAATAAAATAAATAAATTGGCTGCACTAGGAGTGGGAACTCAAGGCAGAGTGCATGGGGAAAAAAATAGGTATAAAATAATAAAATAAGTAAATAAATTTGCTGTGCTAGAGTGGGAACTCAGGGCAGAGCGCGTGAAGAACATATTAAATAAATAAGAAAAATAATAATTTAATAAAAATAAAGAAAAGAAAAAAATATTTATATATATATAATAAAATAAAATAAATAAATGAATGAAATGAAAATAAATGAATAAATAAACTGGCTGCACTAGTATGGGAACTCCAGACAGTACGTGAAAAAAAAAAAGATGGTGGCATGCAAATATAGAACCCTTAAGTCACTGAAGAGGTATTGTTAGGTGCAGTAACAATTATGTAGCTCTGCTTCCTGCGCTCAAAGACTTGGGATGCATAGGATTGGAATGCCTTTAGATTGTCAGGCGTTTGGAGAAGAAGCTCTGGTTGCTGTTCTGAGATACCTGGCACAGCCTGTAGCAGGGTCGTTCTTAAGTCATCATACAACCTGCATTCGAAAAGAAGATGTTTCCAATTCTCTGACCTCACGCAGAAACAGCGATCTGTTGGTAGCAAACCCAGTAGATGTGACTTTTCGTTGAGGGACCCGTGTCCGGTAACCAAGTAGGAGGATTCCAAGGTAAAGCCAGGTCTTTACCATTTTCAAGGTTGTGAAAGTGACATCAGGGAGGAATTTTCTGGTAACGGAGTCTGTGTGTGAGGTGTTCCATCTAGACTGCCAAATGTTTACGAGTTCGTTATAACAGCGAGCTCTTTCTGCTTTGGGGTCAGCATTGAGATTTAGTTCTAGGCCCTGTATCTTCATTGGTATTTTCTTTTTAATTCTGAAGTTAAGCCCTCTGAAGATTACAAATAGATCAAGCAGTAGAGTTCCAGTTATCACCTGGATGGCAGCTGTAGACAGTGTTCGCCATAATCTGTGCGTGGCCAGGAGGATATCACGTTAAATGGAGTTGACCTTGATTTACATATGTCTCGTTTAACCCGATGAAACCACGCTCCTGTTGCGTAGGTCACAATGGGAATGAAAACGGCTTTATAATACAGAGAGAGTGTTTTGTTGGAGAGTCCCCAGTTGCTCTTAGAGATCCTCATGATTGCCGCTGAAAATCTTTTCGTTTTTACCCCTAGGTATTGTAGATGTGGAAGGAAGCTCAGCTTATGGTCAATGACTACCCTTAGGACTTTAGCCTGTGTCACAATTGGAAGCTGTTTTCTGGAGATCTTGATTTGTGGTGGGCGGCGTAGGTCAAGCTTCGATTTAAAAAGCATCATTTTTGTTTTGCTGGTACTGATTTGAAGTTTGTTGAGAACTGTCCGGGAGTAGAGATCTGCTAGGACAAGATTTGCTTTGTTTTCAAGGTCAGAGCATGATTTCCCAGAAAAAAACAATAGTTAGGTCGTCTGCAAATGGCACAATTTTGCATCCTTCAAAAGATTTAGAAAGCGAGCTGCGCAGGACCATGTTCCACACAAAGGACCCCAAGACAGAACCTTGGGGGCACCCCCGAGAGGTTGGTCCAGTTATCTGCAGAAGATTGGATTTAACCACGATAGTGTGCTCTGTGAAATAGTTCTGGAAGAGCTTGTAGAGATGGGAGGTACAGTTAGCTGGCGGAGGCATGCCAATGCACTGTCCCACCAGACAGTGTCGAAGGCACCTTCAAAATCCACCAAGATGGCCAGTTCAAATTTAGATGTGGAGTTTTCAATATGGAGGACAAAGTCAAACAGCGCGTCTTCTGTAGATCGCCATGTGTGAAGCCATACAGCGTTGGGGAGAATAGGTTCTTTTCCTGGAACAGTTGTGTGATTCGGAGAGCCAAGAGCCTTTCTAGAACTTTGCCTAGATTTGTCAAAAGTGCAATTGGTCTAAGGGAACGCGGATCTCCTGGGGGGTTTGCCAGGCTTCCTTATGAGTCGCAGCAGGGCCACTTTCCACGCCTTGGGAAAAACTCCCTCAAGTAGGCATTTGTTGTAGAGCAATTGGAGATATAGGGGTATAAGCTTGAACAAACGAAGGACAAAGACGTACTCAATGAGGTCCATTCCTGGACATTTTTGAGGATTGATCCTGTTGAGGACAGCTGTGAGCTCTTCCATTGTAAAGGGATTGGTTTCTTCCTCAAAAGCATAGGTTTGATTAGCTAATCGTATTGCTATGTGCTCAGGTAGATCATCTGCTGGATTATCTTCAGGTAACAGTCTGTGAAGTGTGGAGTTGATGGAGTCGGTCCAGTTAGACGTCTCGGTGTTCCCAGTAGTTACAGTGTCAAAGATTTCAGGCCTGAGAGTCTTTTCCCTTGCTATTTTGTATAGAAGTCCCCAGGGGTTGGAGTTCCCTGAGTCTCGGACAAACTCCGACCAGGTGGTTTTCTTCTGGGCAGCAATGGCTTTGGTGTATTCGTTCTTTTTAGCGATATAATTTCTGTGGAATCTAGCTACTTCACATGGAGGCCCGTCGCAATGGCGTTGATAAAGCCGAGTGGTCAGGTTCGGGAGTGCAGTAGCACACGCTCTTTGAGTAGACCGGTGTTCAAGCCCTTGACTGCTGAATACGGTCGATCTGCCAACCCGCGCTGGACCAGCGTGGCAGATTATGGTCCATTTCCCTCAGCATGAATTGTTGAGGAGGCTTCCACCATGCAGTGGGTTGATAATGTCTGCACTTCATCTTTTACTGATGCACTAATCGAGACAGTTGGGGTGGGTTAAAAAACATACAACCACATAGCAACATATACAAACAGTGGTGACTTTGATGAATTTAAGACAGACTCGAGTCACTATATAAAAAATGCAGTCGAAAAGCATATCGAATGTGTATCGATTAGAAAAATTATACATACCCTCTTTGGAGAAAACCATCAATCAGAAAACGTTAATGACCCTCCAATCAAATGCGATTAAAATGTAGCTGGACAGTGAGAACCATTCTAAACACCTTATCAAACTAGCTTTTTTAATCGCACATCTCCTGGTGAAATGTGGTCGGAATGACATTACGTCACTTAATTGACATTTGCATTAGGCCTGTGACACACACACATTCTCCATAAGAGGCCTTGTATATTTGTTCGTGACCTACACACCTGTGACGCAGATTTCTTATTCTCCAAATTTGGGAAATACCAATGCCAGGGGGCAATGAATGTCTCCGTAATGGGACTTATCCTACTTATCTTCTTTCCTAAGCTGGCAGTTCCTTCTCTTTTTGGTTCTTCTTCTGCTGGTCTCTCATTTCTTTTCCATTAATCCTGGTAACTGCTATGGCAACACAGTATACGGCTGAGTGAATAGCCTCCATCGTTGCACCATTATTGTCAAGGTAATTTGGCATTATTTGCCGATTGAGGTGGTCTGTTACTCTCCACAGGATTTTATTTGGCCTCTGCTTAGGTATCGCGTGGGTTCTTGTGGGGTCCATTCCTTCGAATTCTGTTAGGGCCTTCTTCAACTTGTCTTCTATTCTGGATATCATGACTTCATCTCTTTCCACCTAAGCTACTCTGGATTGTATTTCTTCTTGCTCTTCCTCCTCTGGTTCCGTATCGACCGTGTTCTGTGCTTTGTAGTTGATCGCTGACATCCTGCTTGATTGTTTCCAAGATGGCAGGAGCTATTAGGTTCTTCATGAAGATGGCCCTTCTTTGGTCCACTAATCGTTGTTCGGTGATCTGAATTATCATTCAGGTCACCGAACAGCGGGTATCATTCGAACCACTTGGTATGTAGTCGCGATCTGTGTATTGTCATATCGGTCTCTAGCCTGGTTATTTCATAGTATGCTCGTATGTCCATATTCATTTCAATGCTCCACTTCATGCGACGGCGTTTTCTTCCTTCCTAGGTGGTCATTAACGCAGTTGTGCACGAAGCACTTCCAGTTGGTGGGGCTGGATGGTCGTGCCCTTCTCTTGTGCTAGCCTTACAGGAGACAGTGCATTTGCTCCACTGTGTTGCTCGGGAGACTCTCTCCAACTTTTGAATCGACCCCTCTGCCTAAGGCCTGAATATGAGTGACTTTATCCTGCGCCACACTCGATGCAGTATGAATAATATTTCTCTGCGACATCATCCATATATGGAGGTGGACTTGTTTAGCTTCGGCATATGTCCAGCGGTTTAATTCATTAATTTTATTTTTTTGTTCTTGCGAGTGACACCGGATGGCGCCACTATCTTCCTCAGTCGTCACTCCTACCATGGGGAAGGTAAGTCCAATCGGGTTACTTTCGCGATGTTTTTTTTCATCACCATTTAATGTAATTATTATTATATCGGTCTCCCAGTGTAATAGAGGCACGTTCATTTCCACTAAGTTTGGGATTCAAGCCCAGGTCCATCAGGCTCATAGTGCAGTGTCCTAACCACTGGGCATCCCACCTATTTATTATTATTATTGCTCTTATATATTATTTCTCGATGATTGGGGGTTCCATCTCATGAACCAGTACACAGGATGGTTGCTATTTCTGGTGTTACTGTTGGTTGAGGAACTCTCTGATTATAATACAGGCATTAAGGATTGCGATTTTCTCGAGTTCCTTGTAGGTGTTTGCTGGGAGACCTATCGCTGCTAGGCTGTTATGTAGGTTCTTTGGCAACATACCTTTGGTTGACACGATAATCACGATGGTCGTTACTTGTTGCATATGCCACATTTGTTTGGTCTCCTGTCTTAGGTTCGTCGACTTCCTGATATTTACCTCATGCGTTTTCTGCATGTTGCCAGTGTTGGGTAGCGCTATGTCAATCAGATATGTAGCTTTTTCTTTCTTGTCCACAACGGTTATGTCTGGTCTGTTGTGCAGGATTGTCCTATCCATTATGGCATGGTCCCAGTACAGCTTGTGGGTTGTGGTCTCTAGTATTGCCTGAGGTCCGCACTTGTAGTACGGTACACTTTCTTTGACCAACTGTTATTTCCTTGCTAGCTTGTGATGTATTATCCTGGCTACCTGGTCTTGTCTATAGTCTGGGTGATCACCTTGCATCCTGCAATGACATATTGGATCGTTTCTGAGGCCAGGTGGCATCGGACACTCTGGGGCTCCTTGGCGTTTTATTTTCTATAGTTACTGGTGGAGTGCTGCTGTATGTTTCTGGAAGTAATCCTTCAGGTAAACTATCGCTGTCTTCTGTTGCTCAATGAGGTCTATCAGGGCCCTTCCTCCTAATTATTATTGTTTCTGTTATATTATTTCTACCTGATTGGGGGATTCCACTCTGTGATGGGTGGTACTGCTACCAAGTACACAGGGCAATTGTAATGTCTGGTGTTACTATTGGTCGAGGAAATCTCTGAATATCCTACAGGTATTCAGGATTGCGACTTTCTGGAGTTCCTTGTAAGTGTTCTCTGGGAGACCTATTGCTGCTAGGCTGCTATATACAGTCTTTGGCACCATACTGGTGGTTAACACGATGATTGGGATGGTCGATATTTCTTACATATGCCACATCTCCTTGACTTCGTGTCTCAGTTTCGTTTGCTTCCTAATTTTTTTCTCATGGGTTTTCTGGATATTGCTAGTGTTGGGCACCGCTATGTCAATCAGGTACGTTCAATTGAAATTGAACGTAGCATTTGAACCTCTGGTTGATCCAAATAGTTTTTCTTCCAACTCTCCACATCAAACTGGGGCATATGAAGAATTTCGTGAAAGCTTTGGAATCGAAGTCCTGCATTCACATACTTGCAAGAGATATTCCCGAGACAGAAGATTCAGGTAGGCATTTTCATTGGTCCGCAAATAAAGCAACTTTTCAAAGAGAAACGTTCAAAGGTGTCCACATTTATGGCGAGAAATCAGCGTGGAAAGCTTTCGAAATGTTTCGTCTGGTTTTCTTGGAAATGTTAAAGCCTAACTTAACTTGGGCAGCTTGTCGAAGATCTCATTACTTCTTACGATGCAGAGATGGGAGAAATCCCAAGTGCCGTCTGACACGAACATACTTCTTACGATGCTTGTGGAAGATCTTATTACTTCTTACGATGCTTGTGGAAGATCTTATTACTTCTTACGATGCTTGTGGAAGATCTCATTACTTATTACAATTATCAGAGGAATTTGCGAAACGCACTCCCTGATGCGTAACCTAGTAATGCCAAGATTTTTAGCATTAGCATTTAGCATTAGTAGAGGCATTTGATGCAAGAAAGCAAGCTTATGCAGCATCAGCCAAAAAAAAACCCACTTCCACTTCACCCCTCTGTTCGTTCAAAATACCTGTCCAGCTGAGCCTTAAACTTATTTAGGCTATCAACCTCCACCACAAGGGATGGCAGTCTGTTCCACCAACCAACCACCCGCTGGCTAAAGGCAAATTTCCGCACGTCTATCCTACATCTGTCTTTCCTCAATTTGAATTTATGCCCTCTCAGGTGATTTTTCTGAGCTAGAGGAAGAATCCCATCAGCATTGAGCATGCTTAAACCATTCAAGGCTTTATACACCTCTATCAGATCACCTCGCTGGTGCCTAGTCTCCAGACACTGTAATTTGCAAAACTGAAGCCTTTCTTCGTAAGAGCACCCCTTTGTTCCATTCACTAATCTTGTTGCCCTTCTCTGTACTCGTTCCAGCAGCTCTACATCCTTCTTGAAATGAGGCCTCCAGACCTGTATACAGTACTCTAGGTGTGGCCTGACCATTGCCTTATACAATGGAATAATCACCTCCTTATCCCTGCTGGAAAAATTCCTGTATATCATTGACAATACTCCATGAGCTACTCTTGCAGCCCGTCTGCACTGCTCAGAGAACTTCATATCTGCCTGCACAATCACCCCCAAGTCCCTTTCATTCTCTACCACTGTCAGTGTAGTACCACAGAGTTGATACGTTGCTCTGGGGTTGCTGTTTCCCATGTGTAGTACTTTACATTTGTCAATGTTAAACTTCATTTGCCACCTCTCAGCCCATCTGCTCAACCTTTCCAGATCCTGTTGCAGCAGCATAGTGTCAGTAGTGTCCTTGACAACCCTGCCAACCTTTGTATCATCTGCAAACTTGGACATTAAGCTTGATATACCATCATCAATATCATTTATAAATACAGAAAACAATAATGGACCCAACACTGAGCCCTGAGGGACTCCACTAATAACAGTCCACGATGAGCAGTGTCCATTGATTACCACTCTCTGTCTTCTCCCCCTCAACCACCCCTTTATCCATAGCAGCAATTTGCCTCCAATGTCACACTGCTCCAATTTGTGTGGCAGTCTTCCATGTGCAACAGTATCAAAAGCCTTTCTAAGATCCAAGTATATAATATCAAAGTTATTCCCTGCATCCAGTTCTTTTGTGACTGCATCATAGTATCCAATCAAGTTGGTCAGGCAAGACTTCCCCTTAACAAAACCATGCTGTGTCTGAGCTATAACTGAAGTCTTGTCTAAATGATCCTGCAGTGCTTCTTTAACCAGTGCCTCCATTAATTTTCCTGGAACAGAAGTTAAGCTCACAGGTCTATAATTACTTGTATCAGCCTTTGATCCTCCTTTGTGAATTGGGGTCACATTTGCACATTTCCAGTCTATGGGTACCTCCCCTGAGTCCAAGGAAGCTCTCATAATTATGGCTAAGGGTTTGCTTACTTCCTTTGCTGCCTCCTTTAATATAACTGGATAGATCCCATCCACCCCGGGTGCCTTTCTTGTGTTTATCTTCAACAGTTTCTCCTCCACTTTACTCCCAGTTATTTCAAGATTCTGTAGCTTACTGCTAGAGTTGAATACACCTCTGGCATTCCCCTTGCTGAATAACTCTTCATGTGTGAATGTCGATGCAAAATATTCATTTAGTTTGTTAGCTACCTGAGCAGGATCATCAACAGTTGACCCATCAATATCAAGTGGACCAATCTGATTCATCCCCTTCCTTCTAGAGTTTACATAAGTAAAGAACTCTTTGCTGTTTTTCTTTGCATCCCTTGCCAAGGATTTCTCGTAATCTGCCTTCGCCTGCCTAACCTCCTTTGTAACTTGGTTGCATATCAACTTGTATCTATCATAGGCTTCTGTGTCATGTGTTAATTTGTAAGTATCCCATGCATTTTTCTTCTCTGCCATATGCCTCATTAGTTCATCTGACATCCATTTTGGCCTAAACCTTGAACAATATTTCTTAGTTGGTATGTAAAGCCTAGTAGCTTCCAAGATAAGTTCTTTGAATGCTTCCCATTTTGAATTTGCTGTTGGTAACATCATCAGTTGGTCCCACTGTATAGAATTTAAATACTGTCTCAGTCCATTGTAGTCGCCTTTACGGAAGCAATAACCCTTCCCTTTACCCCTAATGGTAGTTACCTCTTTCAGTAACTCCCACTTCAGCACACTGTGATCACTGCCACCTAGTGGTTCATTTATCTGCAGATTCTTAATGCATGAAGAATCACTGCTGATAATCAAATCAAGAGTATTACTCCCTCTAGTAGCCTCCCGAACATGCTGATGTAGAAAACAATCATCCAATAAATCCACAAAAGCCCTGCTAGTGTGTGAGTAACCAGCCCCCAAATTCCAGTCAATATCTGGGAAATTAAAATCTCCCATTATAAGACTCTCTGATTTACTGGCCCACTCTATTTCCCTGTACAGTTCCTTATTATACTCATCAGAGTCATTAGGCCTATAGCACACTCCTACTCTCAATTTTGATCTCCCAATGCTTATGTCACACCAAACTGACTCAACACTGCACTGTCCAGCGATGTCGACTGGCTTCACTTCCTTGGTTTTTACGTGTTTCTTAACTAATAGCATAACCCCTCCCCCCTTCCTATCCTGTCTATCCTTTCTGTAGACGTTGTACTCCCCAAATTGCAGTTCTGCATCCCCTATATCTGTGTGACACCACGTCTCTGATATCCCAACAATATCTGCCTTTGATGTTTTGAGCAATACCTCAAATTCATCAAATTTATTTACTAAACTCCTAGCATTGGTGTACACGCAAGTATACCTGCACCTGTTTCTATTCTTAGCTACCCTAACACAACCCATGTGTTTACTTGTACCGCAATGGCTCCCAGCAGTCTCTGAAATACCATGCATCTTGTTTTTCAGGCTTCTGCTCATTCTAATAGAAGCAGTGCAAGAATCTCTTTCACCTCTGCCAGTGGCTACTGTCAATCTATTGGTCTTTGTCTCCCCCCAAGCTAGCAGTTTTCCGACCCACCTAACACTGCCTCGATAGCATCAGCAAATATTCTTGCACCCTTTCTATTTAAGTGCGGGGGCTCATATCTGGTGAGTATGGGCTTGGCACACCCAGGGTCCTGAGCTGGATATCATCATTCTTCTCTTTCTTGGTGATTCCCTTCTAATTTTGACACACACACACACTCTCTCTCTCTCTCTCAGGGTTACTCGGGAACTTCTTTTTTTTTTTTCCTGGTGCAGCATAAGCCTCAGGCTTCCTTGCATTATATGGATATTAATAAGTGTATCCCATCCCTGTAGAAGCAATCTCTCCTGTTAACAAGTACATTCCAGGCTGAAAAAAATTCTACCCCTTGAGCCTTGCACAATCTTTCCAGGGCCGAATTGATCGACAAGGCTCTCATCATATACTCCCTCCTATCGTGTCTGGGCAGAATTGCAGACACTTTCAAATTCAACCCTAATTCTCGGCTTTTGTTCAACAGTGACCTGTACTTGTTAAGTAATTCTGCCGGTCTCCTACTCTTAATATTATTAGTGCCAACGTGTACAACTATATCACCTTTTGTGCCCTTAAAAGATGATATTCGCTCTACAACGTCAAGATACTCTACTAAATCCGGGTATGGCGCAAGTACAAAGTGGATTGTGAAGCTCTCTCTGGCGGCATGGCAGGTGATAAAGAATCAAGCCAGGATCTACGTAGAATGGGGAAGTGACCGCTTCCAGGAGCATGTGGCCGTGCCCAAATGCTGCAAATATGGCCACACCTCCCACACATGCATGCAATCCACTCCTACCTGCGGTCACTGCTCTGAGAAAGGGTTTTTTTTGGTAGTTGTTGGCGCATCGGCTTCTGTGGCCATAATGCACCTCCTAAGGTTTTTGCCGTACTTTGATCCAAGCTCGAGGCGGGATTCGAACCAGTTGGTTGACAGGCAGGCAGTTTACCCACCCGGCTAGCCCGGTCGGCTTGAGAAAGGGCATGATTACAATGCTTGCCCCAACAAAGCCAAGGAGCCAGTTGCATAAACTGCAAGTCGCTGAGAATAGACCGCAACCATTCAATTAGGGATCCCAAGTGTCCAACCTACATAAAAGCCAGAAGTTTACACCAAGGACGTATCAATTATGGGGACATGTATTAAAAAGTTTAACACTACTAGAGGGTGGCCAATGAAAGACTGAAGGGTTTGAAAAAGTCATAACTTGTTCATTTTTAAATCTTTTTTATTTTCCTTTTTTACAGGTTATAGAGCATCCCTCGGAGATTAAAATGGCTACGTATGATGTCCAGCAACGAGTAAAACTCGATGGGTTTTTCTATTCCAGTGAAAGATCAATTATTGAAACTCAGAGAAAATACTGGCAACATTTTAAAGTCCTCCTAGCGATAACATGATTTGGAACCTAATCGCCCGGTTTGAAAAAACTGGGGATCAGTCGGCGATCTTCCGGGAAGAGGTCCTAAGTGCACTGTGCACACTGGCACAGCGGTGGAAGCTGTACGTTAGAGTGTCTTTGAGGATCCATCTGCCTCTACCCGTCGTCGCTCTGCTCAACTAGGCATCACCAGAACATCGCTTCAGAATATTCTGAAAGGGTGGTCAGTCTTTCAGTGGCCACATTTTAATCTCCAATGGATACTCTATAACCTGTAAAAAAGAAAATAAAAAAGATTAAAAATTAACAAGTTATGACTTTTTCAAACCCTTCAGTCTTTCAGTGGCCACCCTATTAAGATCTATCAACTGAATGTGCAGAGGGCCAGAGCAGCGGCCGACCAAATCCGTGTCAAAGCGGACGAAGAAAATGCTGATATTGTCATACTCCAGGAGCTATATGTGAACGAAAAGTGTTAGGGGATATCCCGACCTACAAGATAATTCAGACGGATGTGGACACCCCCTGGGCGGCTATTCTAATCAGGAACCAACATATCACTGCTACCAGAATTACACAACTTTATCTGCTTGGGCTGCCTGTGCCCACATTATTACAGCCTTGGGCACCTTTTACATTGTTGCACTATATTGTAAGAATGGAGAAGAGATCACTTTTGCAATTAATTACTTACACCTCCTTGATGTACTACCAAATCAAAAAATAATTGGTGCAGATGTAAACTGTTGCTCACCAGCCTGGTTTAGCACAACATCTGACAGACGAGGTACCAGGAACAGCCAACTTCTTGAGGAGTTTCTCACTGGCTCACAAATCTCCATACTTAATCAGCCATACCAGCTCCCAACCTTTTGCAACACCCTTTGGGAGTCCACGATTGACGCCTCTTGCTACAGGAAGTATTGCACCGTTCGTGACCAACTGCAGGGTGCAAGACTCATGGACAACATCAGATCACTGTGTTATAACCTTTCAAATTACCAGAACTCTAACAAGAACACTGCCAATCAAGCAACTCCATAACACATTTGCCATAACTAAAGCGGACTGGGAGCTCTTCAGGAACTCCTTGACTGCAACGGTAGAAAACAACCAACAGATACTGGACCAATGGAGTGATCCTGACTCATGCCAACGCAAGGTAACAGAAATTATTACAAGTGCCAGTGCAACAGCTATAAAAAGAAAAAACCCACTGCTTGGTGCAGTGCCCTGGTGGACACCTGAGATTCAGCAACAAAGGAGAGAAGTATTTAAAAGAAGGAAAGACTTCCAAAGAGCACTGAGTACGTGACCGGTTGAAGAAGTTGAAGAGCTTAGGCAGCACTACTCAGATGTCAGGAATCGTTATACAGAAACTATCAAGAAAAGTAAAAAGAGATGGCTTGGTCTCCACAACAGGAAATGCTAACCCCCTGGGGGGGTAGTTTACAAAGTCACCATCAACAAACTCCCCAAATGCGAAGTTTTAACATCCACTCAGACGCTGCAGGGTGTGCTCACCACAACTTGGGAGCAATCAATGGAAAAAATTCTCGGCGTTATTTTCAAGGACCCAGCTATACCGATTCAACAAGAACAGCACCAATTGTGCCAAGAAAACCAGAATTACGACACATCACAGCAGGAGCCCCCTTTCTCACAGGAGGAGCTCGTGGCAGCCGTTGCAGAGATCAAAACCAAGAAATGTCCAGGCTTAAATCTGAATGAGCCAAAAATTGTTAAAAAGGTCGATGAATATGTACCGAAGCTTCTGCTGGATCTGTTTAACTGCTGTATGGAAGTAGGAAAATACCCAACTGAATGGAAGACAGCAAATATTAAGTTAATTTTGAAGAACCCAACCAAACAGCCAGAGAATCCAGACTCGTATAGACCCGTTGCACTTCTATCAGTGGTGAGTAAACTATACGAAAGATTACTGCATAAAAGAATTTCCCAGCACTACGAAGCAGCAGGACTACCAGCGGTAAACCAATATGGGTTCAAACCAGGTTCTGCAACGATAGATGCACTGAAAAACCTGCAAGGGAATGCAGCAAGAAATACTTCCTCCTGATCTCAACGACTTCGCCGGGGCATTTGACTCACTTTGGTGGTCGCGTGTCCTTGGCAGGCTGAGGGAGGCCAGGGTGCCACTAAATTTATTCAACATCATAAAAGATTACCTACCACAGAGAAAGG
The DNA here is from genome assembly GCF_048544385.1 of Mastigoproctus giganteus. Classification (NCBI taxonomy): domain Eukaryota; kingdom Metazoa; phylum Arthropoda; class Arachnida; order Uropygi; family Thelyphonidae; genus Mastigoproctus; species Mastigoproctus giganteus. The sequence goes on along the minus strand of NC_143586.1, from coordinate 109,945,462 downwards.
TCGAGATCAATACCCCATACAAAAAGATAGTAAAACAGATCTACAGAGGCTGTCCGCAGGGTTCTGTGCTAGACCCATTGCTCTGGAACATTGTCTTCGATGAGTTCTTGAGGATGGACCTGGGGGAAGTCAAATCCCAGGCTTTTGCAGACGACCTCATCCTTACAGAAGCAAACTCAAGAGCTCAGCTTGAGACCCTGGCCAACCATGCCCTTGACTGCTTCAAACCTGGGCAGCAGAATTTTCTCACGATATCACCTGCAAAAACCTCATCCATTCTCCTGAAAGGCGCTCTTGACCTGCGTAGACCACCACAAATTAAAATTGATGACAGCATGATAAAATTGGCGCCACAGCTCAAATATTTGGGCATTCTCCTATACAGCAAACTATCCTTTCAGTCACACCTTAAATACATCAGAACGAAGATCAGGAACTACTCGGCCCTGGTGGCCAGGGTCTCACGTAGAGACTGGGGCCTCAACAAGAGAACTCTGGCACTTTATTATAAGACAGTTTTCATCCCAGAAATCTCATATGCTATGGCCATATGGTACGATAAGACCATGCTGGATTCTACCCAGCGATCCATCCTCCGCAGCATAACCTGCACCTGTGGTACAGCGAGTACTCCAGCCTAACAAGTAATAGCAGGAATGCTCACTAGTCCTAGAAATCGTTAGAACTAGAATGGTCTATTACCTTTCCAAAGGAGTCCCAGTTACATTCCTGAATTTTACAACTGATAATTGGAAGGCAGTAAAAGTATGCCTACAAACCATCTGCTGCAAGAGTGGCAAGACAGATGGGCCAGTACCACCAAAGGAAAGAGAACCCACAAGTTTTTTCCACAGACAAATAGAGTATGCCCGAAATCACCATCATGGTTCTTCCCAGGACTTCATACAACATATTTAATAACAGGGCATGGCCCCTTCAATGCAAAGCTTGCTGGCTTCAGACTCGCAGAAAACCCACATTGCACTTGTGGAGGACAGAAGACTGGACTCATCTTATGTTTGACTGTTCCATCTATGAAGACCTAAGATGTATTCTGATTACAAAAGTGAGATATCTTCTAAGCGGACAAGAATTTCTTCTCCTTGAAACGGAAGATTAAAAAGCATTGTCACGATTCGCCCAGGACCACTTCGCGAGAAGGGTGCAAATTGCCGTACACTGAGGAAAAGCCACCCGACCATGACAACCAAAAGACAAAACATATCACCAACCAGCATTTCTCCTTTAAATGAAAGATTAAAACTGAAAACTTCATGGCAGACTGCAAGCGCAACCCCAACAACCTGAACTGCAAGCATTACCATTAGTAGAGGCATATGATGCAAGAAAGCAAGCTTATGCAGCATCAGCCAAAATAACAATACTCCCATTTCACCCCTCCGTTCGTTCGAAATACCTGTCCAGCTGAGCCTTAAATTTATTTAGGGATGGAAGTCTGTTCCACCAACCAACTACCCACTGGCTAAAGGCAAGTATGGGACTTGTCCCAGGAATGACCCACAGCCCTAGAAGTTGATATCTCTTTAGAAGTAGAACATAAATAGAAGACCTACCATGGACTTGACCTCATTGCAGCTCTGCGGCCAACGCTACAGGAGATCCTTACCTGTGCTCTCTTGCACGGTACTTTCTTTCCATTTCCCCGGGGAGGGGAGATGGTTTCACTGTCTCTTCCCCTCCTCGCCCTCCTGGTGGGACATGGGCTTGCCCCACTGACCACACAGGTCACCTCCTCTATCGACCCCTTACTTCCTGTTTCCCCATCCCAGCCTTCAGTCTCTCCCCTACTCTGTTCACTTTCACAGCGTAACCCCACACAGTGTAAATTTAAATTTATTACTTTGACCTGGGGTCGCCTTCCCTATTGGCTCCATATTTCTGACTATCCCCTGTCTTCAGTCTCCCCCCCCCCTACTCTGCCTAAACACCAGCGAACACCCCATACAATGTCAAAATTTAAAAAAAAAATTGTCAAAATTCCAACTGCATAGGAAAACCCCTTTCGGCCTAACCTTTCAGCGACTACTTCCCAATACTATTAAATTATTATTTATTTATTTATTATTATTTTTTTAAGGTCTTTGCCACTGAAATCTCAGGAAATTAGGTGGCAGGACCTGCCAGAGTAAATATCTAAAATACTGGTGTAACTACCTGGTCTGCCTTCACGAGTGTGGACAACATTGGGCCCCAGCAGGGGTATAGCAGCTAAATGGCCTGAGGAACAATGATACATGACACTACACTTACAAAATCCATACACTTTTAAATCTCTGGCCTTTACAGTGAACTGTTACACCTACAATGAAAGAAACACGAAGAGGGGGAAATCCCCTGGTGCCGTTAAACACAAATACACTATACTTCTTACAATAAACTGCTGTGCAACATGTTATCGAAGATGCATTTTTGCACTCACACCAGGATTTCTGCCTGACAAACTGTGGTGCTGTCAGTGACAAACATTGTGAGCGCTTCCATCAAGACATTGCAGTGATGGAACGAATATACAAAAGCGAATGTAGTGCCCCCATGTTAGCTGATTATTGTTGGATGGTGAAAAGGGATGCTCCCAAAGCTAAATACAAGCAAAAGGCTTAAAGATCCTCTGTTTGATACCGGTATGTTCGTAGCTACATGTTACTGCCATAAAAATAAAAAATACCTAGTATAAATACAAAAAACCTTTTCCCAAAACAAGAGCTAACTGCTATTTTAAGCATATTTCTGTGTTTAGCACACAAATTCTATAAAGTAAACTTACTTTCATGTCCGTAACAAGATGGGGCAACAAGATTGGTGAGAGGAATAAAGGGGTGTTCTTGCCAAGAGAAGCTTAACTTCTGCAAGTTGCAGCATCTGGAGGCTAAGCACCTGCGAGGTGATGTGATTGAGGTGTATAAGGCCTTAAATGGTTTGAACAGGCTCAATGCTGATGTGATATTTCTGCTTGCTCAGAACCTGAAGAGGGCATAGATTCAAATTCAAAAGACAGTCTTATGATAGATGTGCATAACTTTGCCTTTAGCCAGCGGGTAGTTGATTGCTGGAACAGATTTCCATCTCTGTTGTTGTGGAGGTTGATAGCTTAAATAAAGTTAAAGCTGAACTAGACAAATTATCTGGAGTGACCAGATAGGTGAAGTTTTTTGTTTTATAGCTGATGCTATACACTGAGTCAGCGGTTCCCAACCGGTGGTTCACACTAAGAATTCTGTAATGTCTGCTTAGATTTCCATAGGATAATTATTGTAAACTACAATATAACTAATAATAAACAATAAAGTAAAATAATACTAATTTTTTTTTCCATTCTCAAGGATCATTGTTATGTATAGGTACTTTTTTTTAGAACCTATCATCACCATCAGCCATTTTCAATCCACTGCAGGATGAAGGCCTCTCCAGCAACTTTACAGTTCCTTCTGTTTTGTTCAATGGCCATCCATTTACTACCCAAAAACTCATGAATTTCATCTGTCCATCTCCGCCTTTGTCTTCCAAGTTTTCTTCTAGCTCCTCTCGGGTACCATTCTATTATTCTCTTAGTCCATTTGCCATCGTGTCTTTGAGCTATCAGTCCTGCCAAAGACCATTTTAGTTCTTTAGTTTTGATAAGAATGTCCTTTACTTGAGTTTGCTGCCTAATCCATGTGTTTCTCTTCTTATCTAACAGTCAGATTCCCAATATAATTCATTCCATTCTTCGTTGTGTAGTTCTCAGCTTCTCTTCCATTCTTTTGGTGAGTGCCCAAGTTTCACTTCCATAAGTGATGGTGGGTAGTATACATTGGTTCATTATTTTGTGTTTCAGACAAATTGGGATATTGCTCCTCGGTATGTGACCATATTTCCTGAATGCTATCCATCCAAAATTTATTCTTCTCATGACTTCCAACCATTTATCATTATTACAGCTAATGACTTGTCCCAGATATGCATATGACTCCATCTTTTCAATTACTGCTCCATCAATCATTATATCCCTTTCTATGGCATACTTGTTCATCATTACTTTTGTTTTATCCATATCCATCTTTAGTCCAAAATCCTTACTAACTCTGCATAACTGATTAAGATTTTCCTCTGAATTCTTTGCGATCGTGGCTTATGACCACAATGCCATCTGCAAATCGTAAATGGTTTAGGTACTCTCCATTCACATTGACTCCTTTCTGTGACCAGTCTAATCTTCTGAAAGCTGCCTCAAGGGCAGCAGTAAACAGCTTTGGAGATGTTGTGTCTCCTTGTCAAACTCCTTTCTCGATTTTAAATTTACTACTGTCTTTGTCTAGTCTAATAAAGGAGGTGCCTGGTAACATAGAGGGGCGGCGTTCCTCCATGTGGTGTGGGCGCCACACCTCGACCCCTGCTTACGTTGGTTCACACCTGGGTGGTCACCCACCATGTACTTGTGCATGAAGGTTATACCCAGGATTACTAACAGTCCCACCATCGTGAAGGTGCAAGCAGAGGATTTCGCTGTCATAGACCGTCCGGACTTCGCCGAAATTGGGTCCACTTTGACTTGAGTGTCACCCGAATATCAGTTCCATCAGCGTTTCTGCTAAGAAAGCTCCAGGTCCTGATGGTATTTCTCCACTTGTTCTCAAAATCTGTGCTTACTCCTATTCTTTGCCGCCTTTTTTCACTTTCTTATTCCAAAGGTGTTTTTCCTTCTGCTTGGAAATTTGCTCATATCCAGCCAGTTCCTAAAAAGGGTGACAAATCCCTCCTATCCAATTATCGTCCCATTGCAATTACTTCTACTCTTTCTAAAGTAATGGAGAAATCAATTAACCGCCAACTCTTAAACTACCTAGAAACCTTCCGTCTAATCAAAGATCGCCAGTATGGATTCCGTCAGTGTCGATCCACTGGTGATATTCTGGCTTATGTTACCCATTTATGGACTAATTCAATGGAAAGGTTCGGTGAAACACAAGTAGTTGCTCCTGACATCTCAAAGGCTTTTGATCGTGTTTGGCATAAAGGTCTTCTAAACAAGCTTCCATCTTATGGCTTGCCAACTGTTTTTAGTAATTGGTTATCCAGTTTTCTCTCTGATCGCTCACTGAGGGTGATGGTAGATGGCTCTCTGTCTTCTAACTTCTCCACTAATGCCGGTGTCCCCCAAGGTTCAGTTCTTTCCCCCACTCTTTTCCTCCTGTATATCAATGACCTTCTTCCATTGACTGGAAATCCTATCCATAGTTTTGCCGATGATAGCACATTGCATTCAACTTTCGATTTTGAGAAACCTTGTCCAACTCAATCAGCTTCAAGTTCTCTAAAATCTGCTGCCAATTCCTTAAATGCCGATCTTCAGGTAATTCTCCAGTGGGGCAAAGACAACTTAGTTGATTTCAACCCTTCTAAAACTCAATCTTGTCTTATATCTCGCAAAAAGGATTCTTCTGCTCCTATGCTTATCTTTAGTGACACTCCGATTTCTAGGCAAAATGATATATCTCTTTTGGGGATTACCCTGACTTCTAATCTCTCTTGGCACAAGCACATTACAAATATTGCTTCCTCTGCATCTAAAAAACTTGGTTTTATCTTTCGCTCTCGGCGTTACTTTTCTCCCAAACAGCTGCTCACTCTGTATAAATCGCAAATCCGCCCTGCCATGGAATATTGTTCCCACATTTGGGGTGGTGCCCCCAAAACCTCTCTCAGGCTTCTTGATTCCATTTAGAAAAGGGCAGTTAGGTTAATTAATGATTCATCTCTAACAGAGTCTCTCCACTCGCTTTCTCATAGACGCACTGTTTCTGCTGCATGCCACTTCTACAGATACTTCCATGGGCACTGTTCTTCTGAATTGGCTTCTATAATTCCCGCTCTCTCTTTCAAAACAGTCCGAACACGTGCCGCCACCAGCCAACATCCATTTACTGTCCAACTTCAAACCCACAGAACCAACTTTTCATCTTCCTCATTTATTCATTCAACTGCCGTTTTCTGGAACAACCTTCCTTCATACGTATTTCCTGAAAATTACAATCTACAGAAGTTCAAGTCCAATATCAACAAATATCTTCTTTCGTCTTCTCAACCTCCAACCCAAGCACGGTACTAAGTACTATAGGTTATGATACCTCTCGTGTTTGGGGTTCTCATAAAAAAAAAAAAGGTAGCGTTCTCATATATTTTCTTCAAAATCATAATATATGGGGTATCTATGCCTTATCTTTCCAGGCCCGAAACATTGTTTTATGCTGTATGGAGTCAAATGCCATTTCATAATCCACAAATGCCAGGCATAATGGTATTTTATATTCATTTGCTTTCTCCATTAGCTGTGATATTACGTGGAGGTGATCCACAGTTCAGAATCCTGTCCTAAAGCCAGCTTGCTCTTTCGGTTGATTCTCATCAAGTATTGTTTCTTATCTGTTAGTAATGATCCTTGTGAACAACTTGTAGATGTGGGATAACCAGCTAACTGGTCTATAATTTCCAATTTCTGATTTATCCCCTTTCTTATGCAGCAAAACTATGATTGCATTATTCCACTCCTTAGGCATTACACCTTTTTAATGCATTTTGTGAAGAGTCTTGCCAGTTTTTGTGCTTGTCTCTTCCTCCCAATTTTAACAACTCTACAGTAACTTCATCATCCCCTGGAGTTTCTGATTCTTCATTTTCTTCAACTCATGTTCTACCTCATCAGGAAGAATATCAGGTATGTCGTATGGTTACTAATTTGCGATCCATCTTCCCCACTGCTGGTATCATTCCCTCACTCCTTGTATAATTCTCTATAGTAGTCTTCTGCTATTTATAAGTTTACCCTCACTATCCTTCAGTTTCAGTATCAGTTGTCTTTCTGTATTACTGCTCATGGCTGCTGATTTTGACACGATGAAAGCATTGTTTGTGTGCGTGATCCTGTTCGAAGTGATAGGCAGTTAACCACAAGACTGACTGCCAAAAAACTAAACATTAATCAGGAAAATGTTAGATTACCAGTGGTGTGTGTGCAAAGCTGGTACCAAAAACCTCTCTCATGAGCAGAAAGAAATTTGGTTGCGACGTTCTCAGGAGATGGTGGAAAGCATTGAAGATGTTCCAGATTTGCTTTCTCGCGTGATTACAAGGGATGAAAGCTGGGTATTTGCTTACGACCCCAAAACAAAAAGGCAGAGTCAGCAATGGAAGGGAGCTTCCTCACCAAGACCACAAAAAAGCGAGAATGTCAAAGTCAAAAGCGAAAACCATATTAATTTTTGAAAATTAACATGGTTTTGAAACCATGTTTCAAAATCATCCACAAAGAGTTTGTTCCACCTAATGAAACTGTCAATCGACAATTTTACCTTCAGGTTTTGGAAAGGCTTCACAAGCGAGTCAACCAGGTTCAACCTGAAACTGCTTCGTCGTGGATTTTGCATCATGACAATGCTCCCACACATTCTTCCACTGTAGTGAAAGAGTTTTTAATTTCAAAATTGATCACATTACAGCACCCTTCGTTTTGCCTGATTTGTTTCCTTGTGACTTCTTTTTACGTCCTCGATTAAAAGGAGTTGTGAAAGGAACGCATTTTCAGTCAGTTTCTGAAATTCAGAGTAATGTAACATGGGTATTAAAAAAGATACCAGAAATATTATGATCAATGGGTCCTACGCTGGAATGTGTGGTACAGTCTCAAGAGGACTACTTTGAAGGCTATGTCCTCACATCTGTATAATTTATCAAAATAAAATTTTTAAATGAATTATTCTCAAAACTTTATTGTCACACCTCATATATTCCAATAGGTTCTGTAGTGTTCCACTGTCTACATTAGAGAGTTTTCAAAAGGTTTTACTGGATGGGATACATTATCCAGTACATTAAAAGGAGAGATTAAGTTGGAAATGAAAGTGTTCTCAGTATATGGCAAGTTGAAGGCTCAAAAAAAGATAAAATAGAAGAGTAATTTAATATCTCAGAGAGGGAGAGTAGCAGAAACTATCGACAACCAAGGAATAGTATTGACTGGAAATTAAGTGGTGGGGTAGGAAAGTTACAATTACACCTACAAAGATATATATTTTTTTAAATTTCATAAATATAACAATAATGGTAAAAGGCTACTAAAATTTTAAACAAACATTTAGTCTTAATTAAAAACACAGTATTTCATTCAGCATAAGTGTGGTTACACATTCTGGTGAAGGAAGCATACTAGAAATAAAAGTATAACTGGCAATATCATTATAGAAAACATGAAAAACTAGGTCATGTCGTAAGATTAGCCGTGTCGTAAGATAGTCGTGTTGGTCATGTTGTAAGATGGGGCTTCCTGTTAATATTCGTAAGCAATAATTAGGAAGTTTTAATAATTCTGGAAGGTGTCATTACATACTTACTTCCGTTTAGAAAAATCATGATCGCTGAACATGAACAATAAACACGTTGATTGATCCTGGATTTCTATGAATGAAATTTCTTGAGCCTTGGTGATGCTTGCTCTGATGCCTCCTCTCTGGGTTGCACTGAAAGAACATTCATCTCCAAATATACAGCCAAGGAAATTAGGATTCTCTTCACAAATCTCAATGAAATCTTCACATGATTACACTTATTCTTCTATTTGTGCTATGCAGTCTGATGGCTGCAGAGCAAATTTTCTTTTCCCTAAATCTTCACGCAGAATTTGACGAATTATCTCCTTAATTTAATCCAACTCATCAGCCATCAAAAGTGATCCTTGCACTGCTTCTATTGGAATGAGCAGCAGCCTGGAAAACAAGATGCAGGGTATTTCAGAGACTGCTGGGAGTCATTGCGGTACAAGTAAGCACACGGGTTGTGTTAGGGTAGCTAAGAATAGGAACCGGTGCATGTATACTCGGGTATACACCAATGCTAGGAGTGTGGTAAATAAATTTCATGAATTTGAGGTGTTGGTCAAAACATCAAAAGCAGATATTGATGGGATTTGTTTATTTTGTTTGGTTTTATTTTTAGGAGCATTAGCAACTAAGGCCATATAGCTCCGGGGATATGCAGTGGTCATTCACCGACCTTTCCGCATCCTCCGTATTTGGTGGTCACGGGCTTGAACCCCGGTCTAATCAAGTAGCGTGTGCTTCTTGCTCAGGTGGGCAGGAGCACTGCTGCTACTGCCCACCTGGCTACGGAGGCACCATATTATATTGTTGGGATATCAGAGACGTGGTGTCACACAGATATAAGGAATGCAGAACTGGAATTTGGGGAGTACAATGTGTACAGGAATGACAGACAGGATAGGAAGGGAGGAGGGTTTTGCTATTAGTTAAGAAACACAAAATCCAAGGAAGTGCAGCCAGTCGACATCACTGGACAGTGCAATATCGAGTCAATTTTGTGCGACATAAGCACTGGGAAATCAAAATTGAGAGTTGGAGTGTGTTATAGGCCTTACGACTCTCATGAGTATAATAAAAAAACTGTACAGGGAAATAGAGTGGGCCAGTAAATCAGGGGGTCTTATAATGGGTGATTTTAATTTCCTGGATATTGACTAGAATTTGTGGGTTGGCTTTTGTGGATTTATTGGATGATTGTTTTCTACATCAGCATGTTTGGGAAGCAACTAGAGGGAGTAATACTCTTCATCTGATTATCAGTAGTGATTCTTCATGCATTAAGAATCTGCAAATAAAGGAACCACTAGGTGGCAGTGATCACATTGTGCTCAAGTGGGAGTTAGTCAAAGAGGTAACTACCAACAAGGGTAAAAATAAAGGTTTTGCTTTCATAAAGGCGACTATGGTGGTCTGAAACAGTATTTAAATTCTATACGGTGGGAACAACTGATGATGTTACCAACAGCAAATTCAAAATCGAAGGCATTCAAAGAATTAATCTTGGAAGCTAGTAGGCTTTACATCCCAACTAAGAAATATTGTTCAAGGTTTAGGCCTAAATGGATGTCAGATGAACTAATGAAACATGTGGCGGAGAAGAAAAATGCATAATTAATGGGTGACATGGAAGCCTATGATAGATATAAGCTGGTCTGTAACCAAGTCACAGAGGAGATTAGGCAGGTGAAGGCAGATTATGAGAAATCTTTGGCAAAGGATGCAAAGGAAAACAGCAAAGAGTTCTTTACCGATGTAAACTCTAGAAGGAAAGGATGAATCAGATTGGTCTACTGGATATTGGTGGTTCAACTGTTGATGAACCTGCTCAGGTGGCTAACAAACTAAATGAGTATTTTGCATCTACATTCAGACATCAGGAGTTATTCAAGGAGGGGAATGCCAGAGGTGAATTAAACTCGGTGAATTAAACAGTGAGCTAGATGATTTTGTAATAACTGAGAGAAAAGTGGAGGAGAAATTGTTGAAGATAAACATAAAAAAGGCACCCGGAATGGATAGGATCTATCCAGTTATATTAAAGGAGGCAGCAAAGGAAGTAAGCAAACTCTTAGCCATAATTATGAGAGTTTCCCTGGACTCCGGGGAGGTACCCATAGACTGGAGATGTGCAAATGTGACCCAATTCACAAAGTAGGATCAAAGGGCGACACAAGTAATTACTGTTCTATTAGTTTAACTTCTGTTCCAGGGAAATTAATGGAGGCATTGGTTAAAGAAACACTGCGCAATCATCTAGACAAGACTTCAGTTATAGATCGGACACAGCATGGTTTGTTAAAGGGAAGTCTTGTCTGATCAATTTGATTGGATACTATGATGTGGTTACAAAGTAACTGGATGCAGGGAATAACTTTGCTATCATATATTTGAATCTTAGAAAGGCTTTTGATACTGATGCACATGGAAGACTGCTGCACAAATTGGAGCAGTGTGGCATTGGAGGCAAATTGCTGCTATGGATAAAGGGATGGTTGAGTGGGAGAAGACAGAGAGTGGTAATCAATGGACACTGCTTTTCGTGGACTAATGTTATTAGTGGAGTCACTAAGGGTTCAGTTTTGGGTACATTGTTGTTTTCTGTATTTATAAATGATATTGATGATGATATATCAGGCTCAATATCCAAGTTTGCAGATGATACAAAGGGTGGCAGGGTTGTTAAGGACACTAATGACAGTATGCTGCTGCAACAGGATATAGAAAGGTTGAGCAGATGGGCTGTGAGGTGGCAAATGAAGTTTATCATTGACAAATGTAAAGTACTACATATGGGAAGCAGGAACCCCAAGGTAACGTATCAACTCTGTGGTAAAACACTGACAGTGGTAGAGAATGAAAAGGACCTGGGGGTAATTGTGCAGGCAGATATGAAGTTTTCTGGGCAGTGCAGACGGTCTGCAAGAGTAGCTCATGTTGTCTTGTCAATGATATACAGTAATTTTTCTAGCATAGATAAGGTGGTGATTATCCTCTTGTATCAGGCCACACCTTGAGTTCTGTACAGGTCTGGAGGCCTCATTTTAAGAAGGATGTAGAGCTATTGAAACGAGTACAGAGAAGGGCAACAAGATTAGTGAATGAAACAAACAGTTGCTCTTGTGAAGAAAGGCTTAAGTTTTGCAGATTACAGTGTCTGGAGACTAGGCACCTGCAAGGTGATCTGATTGAGGTGTATAAAGCCTTGAATGGTTTGAGCATGCTCAATGCTGATGGGATTCTTCCTCTTGCTCAGAATAATCACCTGAGAGGGCATAAATTCAAAATGAAGAAAGACAGTTGTAGGACAGATGTGCGGAAGTTTGACTTTAGCCAGCGGGTAGTTGATTGGTGGAACAGACAGATAGCCTAAATAAATTAAGGATGAGCTGGAAAGGTATTTGGAAGAAACGGAGGAGTGAAATGAGAGCGGTTTTTTTTTTTTTTTTTTTTTGGCTGATGCTGCATAAGCTTGCTTTCTTGCATTGTATGCCTATACTAATGCTAATGCTAACCTCATATATATCTTTGATTACTTAATCTATGCCTCATTCAAGAATCCTTTTCCTTGCACCCACACCTCCTCGTGGTTATAGTGAATGTGATATCTTAAACATTCCTATTTTTTCTCCACAGCATGGCCTCCTACATCTGTGCTGTTAATTTTGTTTTATAAGAATCATTCAAGAGGTTTTGTAATTTAAGGTAAGAGGCACATAAACATGTATTGTGGGGGGGGGGGGATTATGTGTGTTTTTGCTATGGTTTGAAATTAAAGAAAAGTAAATATGCAATTATACTATACCAGATTTATAAATGATTTTCTGAACGGAATGGAGTATTAATCTTTGCTCCAAGTAAATAACAAAATTAAAAAAATCACTTATTAAAAAATAGAAATCCCCTTGTGTTAATCAAAAAATTTCCTTTAAAATGTATATTTGAATGTCTTTGTTTTATGTAGAGTTGCACTGAAAAGAAGATTGCCTGATTACTGATTAATCAGCTTCTGTTAATCGTCCCAATATCGATTAATCGGGCTACTATTCATTACAATGCTTTCTCACCTTAACAGTCAGCAGCCCACTGAAAAAAAGCCAAATATTAACTAAATAATACTACTATCTGGAATATTACAATAATTCATGTCTAAGAGTGTTCAATTACAGAATTAGTTATATATCTGTAACTAGTTTTATAAATACAGTATTTCATTCAGCATAAAGGTGGTTACACATTCTGGTGAAGGAAGCATACTAGAAATAAAAGTATAACTGACAATATCATTATAGTGTCTGTAACTAGTTCTTTTAGACCACCCTCCAGCAGGCATTTTTTGCATCTTGGCGACACCGATACATCATTTTCATCTCAGGAGCACTTCCCTGATACACACAGACAGTTAAATGCCAGTCACATTACTCCTACTTTGATAGTCTGTCCATCTCATTTGAACCTGTTAAGAAGAATTGCAATTCGTGGATGAAAAAAAAAAATTTTTTTTTCTCCATAAGTCTTTCTACATTGCTACACCTCACATATATATTCTGGACTTTTGGCAGCTTGGCTATTCTCCAGTTTACGGTACCATACCCCTCGCATTTTGCTATGTGACGAACAGAAGGTTGCTTGAAGGACGTGAACTGAGAAAAACAGTTTCAATTCAAAAAAAAAAAAAAAAAAAACAATAAGAGAGGTCATATTTTTAATAGACTTTCATTTGTGTTTAGTGAAAAAAGGTTATGTTTTTACATGACTCGGGAAGGGATTCAAACAAAAACTGGTCAATGGCCATAGCCAAGAGGTACCGCAAACTGCAGTTTTACTGGCAGCGCTGGGGACTTCAACAATTATACCCAACACCAATGAGTTTAATGATTTTTAATGGTTTTATACGTAAACTGAAGTGATATTTTTTGTTTGCAGTTATTAATAATGGTGTTAGAATACATATTGATGGTTAATTTTGTTGAACCGGGGACTTGAAAAAGTCATTTACGAGGGGGATGCTGTAAATTTGGAAAGAAAGCCAACATGAGAACCATGGCAAATTATACGAAACTTACCTAACAAACTGCTCTGCTGCTACCGCAGTTTCTTGCTGCATTCTCAATAAACAGATGGTAAACAGGGCTGTCCACCCTGTTTTACCTTCATCAATATCATTGATAAATATAGAAAACAACAATGGATACAACACTGAACCCTAGAGGACTCTACAAATAACATTAGTCCACGAAGAGCAACATACGTTGATTACTACACGGTAGTCATTCTACCTCATAGCATGAGGCCTTTGCCCTTAAAATATTTTATAGTCTATATCACTGCACATCATCAGGCATCTCTCATATTGTGAAGTTATAATTCATAACTGGGTTGCCACTATTGCAACACCAGGGTACCTGCCCACCCACTGAAGAGAAGCCAACAAGCTTGGAAACGGTGCCATCTGGGGGGGGGGGGCCCTGATGGCCACTGAGTTTCCTCGAATAAGTAACAACAATCTTCTCCACTGGGGAAGCGTTGCCTATTCAAGGAATATATGAACTTTGAGTATGAGTTGAAGGAGCAACTGTCCCTTTCTTCCTTCTAGGGCATTTCCTTCTTCTACCTTTCCTACTATCACCTTCCTACATCTTATCCCTTTTATAAGTCTAATAGGGATCATCATCATCATCAGCCATTTTCAATCCACTGCAGGATGAAGGCCTCTCCAGCAACTTTCCAGTTCCTTCTGTTTTGAGCACTGGCCATCCATTTACTACCCAAAAACTCATGAATTTCATCTATCCATCTCCGCCTTTGTCTCCCAGGTTTTCTTCTACCTCCTCTTGGGTACCATTCTGTTATTTTCTTAGTCCATCTGTCATCATGTCTTCGAGCTATGTGTCCTGCCCAAGACCATTTTAGTTCTTTAGTTTTGATAAGAATGTCCTTTACTTGAGTTTGCTGCCTAATCCATGTGTTTCTCTTCTTATCTAACAGTCTGATTCCCAATATAATTCGTTCTATTCTTCGCTGTGTAGTTCTCAGCTTCTCTTCCATTCTTTTGGTGAGTGCCCAAGTTTCACTTCCATAAGTGATGGTGGGGAGTATACATTGATTCATTATTTTACGTTTCAGACAAACTGGGATATTGCTCTTCAGTATGTGACTATATTTCCTGAATGCTATCCATCCAAATTTTATTCTTCTCTTGACTTCCAGCCATTTATCATTATTACAGCTCATAACTTGTCCCAGATAAGTATATGACTCCACCTTTTCAATTACTGCTCTTTCAATCATTATTTCCCTTTCCGTGGCATACTTTAGCATTAGCATTAGTAGAGGCATATGATGCAAGAAAAGAAGCTTATTCAGCATCAGTCAAAAAAAAACAAAAAAAAAAAAAAAAACAACCACTACTCCCATTTCACCCCTCCGTTCATTCGAAATACCTGTCCAGCTGAGCCTTAAATTTATTTAGGCTATCAACTTCAACAACAAGCGATGGGAGTCTATTCCACAAACCAACTGCCCGCTGGCTAAAGGCAAATTTCCGCACATCTATCCGACATCCGTCCTTCCTCAATTTGAATTTATGCCCCCTCAGGTGATTATTCTGAGCAAGAGGAAGAATCCCATCGGCATTGAGCATGCTCAAGCCATTCAAAGCCTTATACACCTCTATTAGATCACCTCGCCGATGCCTAGTCTCCAGGCTCTGTAATTTGCAAAACTTAAGCCTTTCTTCGTAAGAGCAACCCTTTGTTCCATTCACTAATCTTGTTGCCCTTCTCTGTACTCGTTCGAGCAGCTCTACATCCTTCTTGAAATGAGGCCTCCAGACCTGTATACAGTACTCAAGGTGTGGCCTGACCAATGCCTTATACAAGGGAATAATCACATCCTTATCCCTGCTAGAAAAATTCCTGTATATCATTGACAAGACACCATGAGCTACTCTTGCAGCTCGTCTGCACTGCTCAGAGAACTTCATATCTGCCTGCACAATTACCCCCAGGTCCTTTTCATTCTCTACCACTGTCAGCGTAGTACCACAGAGTTGATACGTTGATCTGGGGTTACTGTTTCCCATATGTAGTACTTTACATTTGTCAATGTTAAACTTCATTTGCCACCTCTCAGCCCATCTGCTCAACCTTTCCAGATCCTGTTGCAGCAGCATAGTATCAGTAGTGTCCTTAACAACCCTGCCAACCTTGGTATCGTCTGCAAACTTGGACATTAAGCCTGATACACCATCATCAATATCATTTATAAATACAGAAAACAACAATGGACCCAACACTGAACCCTGAGGAACTCCACTAATAACATTAGTCCACGTTGAGCAGTGTCCATTGATTACCACTCTCTGTCTTCTGCCACTCAACCATCCCTTCATCCATAGCAGCAATTTGCCTCCAATGCCACACTTCTCCAATTTGTGCAGCAGTCTTCCATGCGCAACAGTATCAAAAGCCTTTCTAAGATCCAAATATATAATATCAAAGTTATTCCCTGCATCCAGTTCTTTTGTGACTACATCATAGTATCCAATCAAATTGGTCAGACAAGACCTGCCCTTAACAAAACCATGCTGTGTCTGAGCTATAACTGAATTCTTGTCCAGATGATCCTGCAGTGCTTCTTTAACCAGTGCCTCCATTAATTTTCCTGGAACCGAAGTTAAACTAACAGGTCTATAATTACTTGTGTCAGCCTTTGATCCTCCTTTGTGAATTGGGGTTACATTTGCACATTTCCAGTCCATGGGTACCTCCCCTGAGTCCAAAGAAGCTCTCATAATTATGGCTAGGGGTTTGCTTACTTCCTTTGCTGCCTCCTTTAATATAACTGGATAGATCCCATCCACCCCTGGTGCCTTTTTTATGTTTATCCTCAGCAATTTCTCCTCCACTTTCCTCTCAGTTATTAGAAAATAATCTAGCTCACTGCCAATGTTTACTTCACCTACGACATTCCCCTTCCTGAATAACTCCTCATGTGTGAATGTAGATGCAAAATACTCGTTTAGATTGTTAGCCACCTGAGCAGGATCCTCAACTGTTGAACCATCAACATCCAGTGGACCAATCTGATTCATCCCTTTCCTTCTTGAGTTTAAATAGGTAAAGAACTCTTTTCTGTTTTTCTTTGCGTCCTTTGCCAAGGATTTCTCATAATCTGCCTTTGCCTGCCTAATCTCCTTTGTGACTTGGTTACAGACCAACTTATATCTATCATAGGCTTCCATGTCACCCATTAATTTGTATGTATCCCATGCATTTTTCTTCTCTGCCATATGTCTCATTAGTTCATCTGACAACCATTTAGGCCTGTACCTTGAACAATATTTCTTGGTTGGTATGTAAAGCCTGGTAGCTTCCAAGATTAGTTCCTTGAATGCTTCCCATTTTGAATTTGCTGTTGGTAACATCATCAGTTGGTCCCACTGTATAGAATTTAAATACTGTCTCAGACCATCATAGTCGCAAAAACCCTTCCCTTTGCCTCTGATGGTAGTTACCTCCTTGAGTAAATCCCACTTCAGCACACAGTGATCACTGCCACCCAGTGGTTCCTTTATCTGCAGATTCCTAATGCATGAAGAATCACTACTGATAATCAGATCAAGAGTATTACTCACCCTAGTTGCCTCCCGAACATGCTGGTGTAGAAAACAATCATCCAATAAATCCACAAAAGCCCTGCTAGTGTGTGAGTGACCAACCCACAAATTCCAGTCAATATCTGGGAAATTAAAGTCCCCCATTATAAGACTCTCTGATTTACTGGCCCATTCTATTTCCCTGTACAGTATCTTATTATACTCATCAGAGTCATTAGGCCTATAGCACACTCCTACTCTCAATTTTGATTTACCTATGCTTATGTCACACCAAACTGACTCGACACTGCCCTGTCCATCAATGTCGACTGGCTTCACTTCCTTGGATTTTATGTGTTTTTTAACTAATAGCATAACCCCTCCTCCCTCCTGTCCTGTCTATCCTTTCTATACACATTGTACTCCCCAAATTCCAGTTCTGCATTCCTTATATCTGTGTGACACCACGTCTCTGATATCCCAACAATATCTGCCTTTGATGTTTTGAGCAATACCTCAAATTCATCAAATTTATTTACTAAACTCCTAGCATTGGTGTACACGCAAGTATACCTGCACTTGTTTCTATTCTTAGCTACCCTAACACAACCCATGTGTTTACTTGTATCACAATGACTTCCAGCAGTCTCTGAAATATCCTGCATCTTGTTTTTCAGGCTTCTGCTCATTCCAATAGAAGCAGTGCAAGAATCTCTTTCACCTCTGCCAGTGGCTACTGTTAATCCATTAGTCTTTGTCTCCCCCCCAAGCTAGCAGTTTTCCGACCCACCTAACACTGCCTCGATAGCATCAGCAAATATTCTTGCACCCTTTCTATTTAAGTGTATCCCATCCCTGTAGAAGCAATCTCTCCTGTTAACAAGTACATTCCAGGCTGAAAAAAATTCTACCCCTTGAGCCTTGCACAATGTTTCCAGGGCCGAATTGATCGACAAGGCTCTCATCATATACTCCCTCCTATCGTGTCTGGGAAGAATTGCAGACACTTTCAAATTTAACCCTACTTCACGGCCTTTTTTCAACAGTGACCTGTACTTGTTAAATAATTCCGCTGGTCTCCTACTCTTAATGTCATTAGTGCCAACGTGTACAACTATATCACCTTTTGTGCCCTTAAAAGATGATATCTGCTCTACAACGTCATCAACCCTTGCCCCTGGCAGACATACCCTGGTCCTGTTCCACCTATCCTTTTTACAAAGCATGTTCCCCGTTTCCCTAGAGTCACCAACAACTACTAGTTCCTGTGGGACCAGCGCATTCTGCCTTGGGGGCTGCCTCTGTGTTGCAAGATGACCAAGTGCAAGCTCTGGCGTTGATGTGGGCAGCTGAGAGCTTGATGGGCCCCTCAATTTATTTCCTTCGAGGGCATCCACCCTGTCCTTCAAGGTCTCATATAGGCCTATAACAACGCCGAGTTGTCGCCTAATTTCCTTGCACTCACTCCTTGCATCGTGCACACACAAAGACATCCCCCATGGCAGTATCATGTCCCGTACCCGATTGCTCCGCAAACAGTGCATCTTAAAAGGCTGTGATTCAGAGGGCAACGCCACCCTCAGTTCTCCCCTGAGTCACAGCACTCCCATTAGCTTGAGCCTTTTGCTTTGCTGCTCTGGTCAGAGTCATGATTTTGATTTAAATGTCAGTAAAATTACAATTTGAGAACAAAATTAAAACCTTAAACTTGTATCTTAACACAGTTATAACGCTATATTTATTTTTCAGTATCGAGTGTCATCTACGTGTTCCCTTTATATAACTTCCGTGTCAAGTATGTATTAATTATTTGTTACATTTGTACTCTAAGTCGTTATATATATATAGTTAAAAGAACAATTTAACTGACAATGAAGTTTAACAAGATTAATAGATCTACTGATTAATTGACAATATTATATTATGCACTATACTATACAAAGCTAATGCTATCGAATTCCGGATATGCTGTATTGCGTTTCAGTAACGAGTGTTATCTACGAAGTCCCTTTATATAACTTCCGTATCAAGTTATGTATTAATTATTTATTTTTACTAATTATTTATGTTCCGTAACCTAAGTGGTTATATGTATAGTTAAAAGTACAATTTAATTGCCAATGAAGTTCGACAAGATTAATAGATTTACCGATTAATTTTCATGTAACAATGGCGGCTGTTTATGAACGGTAAACACGTGTATTTGATACCCTTTCCGATACTAAGTAATACCTACAAATCTCTATCTAAGTTACTTTAACTTTAAGTACCGTAAATAGGAATATAAAGCTACTCTAGAAATAAGTTAATATGTCAATTTAAACTAATAAAGCAGAAAATAAATCAGAAAAAACTTCTCTGTTCCAGTAGTGGCAGAAAGGCACGTCCGCACAGGAAACTCTCGTCCTCAAACTCTCATCATTACTTGTTCATCATTACTTTTGTTTTAGCCATACATCTTTAGTCCAAAATCCTTACTAACTGTGCATAACTGATTAAGATTTTCCTCTAATTCTTTGGGGTCGTGGCTTATGACCACAATGTCATCTGCAAATCGTAAATGGTTTAGGTACTCTCCGTTCACATTGACTCCTTTCTGCGACCAGTCTAATCTTCTGAAAGCTTCCTCAAGGGCAGCAGTAAACAGCTTCGGAGATATTGTGTCTCCTTGTCGAACTCCTTTCTCGATTTTAAATTTGCTACTGTCTTTGTCTAGTCTAATAAAGGCGGTAGCACTCTCATATATTTTCTTCAAAATCATAATATATGGAGTATCTATGCCTTTTCTTTCCAGTGCCCGAAACATTGCCTTATGCTGTATGGAGTCAAATGCCTTTTCATAATCCACAAATGCCAGGCATAATGGTGTTTTATATTCATTTGCTTTCTCCATTAGCTGTGATATTACGTGAAGGTGATCCATAGTTGAGAATCCTGTCCTAAAGCCAGCTTGCTCTTTCGGTTGATTCTCATCAAGTATTCTTTCTAATCTGTTAGTAATGACCCTTGTGAATAACTTGTAGATGTGGAATAACAAGCTAATTGGTCTATAATTTCCAATTTCTGATTTATCTTCTTTCTTATGCAGCAAAACTATGATTGCATTATTTCACTGCTTTGGCATCACACCTTTTCTAATGCACTTTGTGAAGAGCCTTGCCAGTTTTTGCGTTATGTCTCTTCCTCCAAATTTTAACAACTCTACAGTAACTTCATCTTCCCCCGAGGCTTTCCAATTCTTCATTTTCTTCAATGCATGTTCTACCTCATCAGGAAGAATATCGGGTATGTCGTATGTGTTGCTACTTTGCAATCCATCTTCCTCACTGCTGGTATCATTCCCTCGCTCCTTGTATAATTCTCTATAGTAGTCTTCTGCTATTTGCCTTCTCTGCTGTTTATAAGTACACCATTGCTATTCTTCAGTTTCAGTATCATTTGTCTTTCTGTATTACTGCTCATGGCTGCTGATTCAAATCCTTTGTTTTCCCTTAATGCTTGTTCTACTTTTCTTGTGTTAAATCTTCTTATGTCCTCTCTGAGTTTCTTTCTAATGGCTTTGCATAACTCAGTATACTCAATTTTCTCCCTGTCTGTTTTTCTTGCTCTTCATTTGTCGTCTTCGGTTCATCATGACAAGTGTTTCTTGACTAATTTTTTCTTCTTTGGATTTCTATTTCCCTATAGGTTTCTTGGGCTTTATCACTTTCAGAAAGTTGTAATATTCCTTGTCGATATCTTGGTTCTGAGCAGTCTGCAGAAGCTCAAACTTGTTCTTAAGTTCCAGTACATACTGCTTTTTCTCCTCCTCTGTTATCTCAAAGACCTTTGTATTATTTACTCGAGTCAGTTTTTTCTTTTCCTTTCCTTTCCTACATTTATATCAAGTGTACATCTTACCATTCTGTGATCACTTCCAACATTTACCTTATTCAGGACGGTAACATCATTCACAATATATCTTCTGTTAGTGAGGATGAAGTCGATTTCATTAATTGTTAATCCATTTGGACTCTTCCATGTCCACTTTCTGTTCACTCTTTTCCTGAAAAAGTGTTCATTACTGACAGTCCTTGAGATTCTGCAAATTCCACAAGTCTTTCACCTCTTTTATTTCTTTCACCAATTCCAAAATTTCCTATAGTTCCTCTTTCTGCGCTGTTTTGCCTTTTTCCAACCTTAGCACTGAAGTCCCCCATAATAATAGTGTAGTGGGTTTTCTGCTCATCTAGAAGACTCTCAATTTCGGTGTACATAGGGATAGTATGAGGATAAGTCCTGACTAATAGGGATAGTATGAGGATAACTGAGAACTTTATCCCATAACATATTTCAAAACAGTGCCGTCTAGGTGGTGGTATCCGCTGAGAATAAATAACAGTTAGTCTTCTCCACTGGTGAAGTGTTACTTATTTGAGGTCCACAAAGAAGGCAGCAATGACGGCAACCACATTTTCCACATGAAATGTGGAATTTATATAAAACTGTTTTGGACAGTTTGCCAAAACCAAACTACTCTGTGGAAGGTTGGCATAGAGGTTTTGAAGAACAAGTATCGACCCATCATACAAACATGGAAATTTATAAACTGTTTAAAAAAAGAACAAAGCCTAAACGAAGTGCAGTTCAAACAATATGTGAGTGAACATGAATCACAAATGCCAAAGAAAAAATATCGTGACTGTCTGGCGCGTGTGAGAAAACTTGTCGATGAATATGATCCGGATAATATTCTAGATTTTATTCGAGGCATAGCTCATAACATTTCTTATTAAATTTTGTCTTTTTACTGCTTTGTATTATGTTTACTATATATATAGTATTAGTGATAACTAAATTTTTATCGTAATAAAATATTTTATATTTGACTATTCTATGTGTAATAGTAAAATTTTTATCATATCTTATATGTAAGACTATTATTTTTTAATAATAAAAATTTAATTTCATTGTTCTATTTTGGCTATTTTCTTTGTACTCATGTCAAGCCCACCTTAAATACTGTTACTACAGAGTGTTATTATAATAATAAAGTATTTAATTAAACCCTGACGATGAATTTCAATGGTAATCAATGGACACTGCTCATCGTGGACTAATGTTATTAGTGGAGTCCCTCGGGGCTCAGTGTTGGGTCCATTATTGTTTTCTGTATTTATAAATGATATTGATGATGGTATATCAAGCTTAATGTCCAAGTTTGCACACGATACAAAGGTTGGCAGGGTTGTCAAGGACACTACTGACACTATGCTGCTGCTGCTGCAACAGGATCTGGGAAGGTTGAGCAGATGGGCTGAGAGGTGGCAAATGAAGTTTAACATTGACAAATGTAAAGTACTACATATGGGAAACAGCAACCCCAGAGCAACGTATCGACTCTGTGGTACTACACTGACAGTGGTAGAGAATGAAAGGGACTTGGGGGTGGTTGTGCAGGCAGATATGAAGTTCTCTGAGCAGTGCAGACGGGCTGCAAGAGTAGCTCATGGAGTATTGTCAATGATATACAGGAATTTTTCCAGCAGGGATAAGGAGGTGATTATTCCATTGTATAAGGCAATGGTCCGGCCATACCTAGAGTACTGTATACAGGTCTGGAGGCCTCATTTCAAGAAAGATGTAGAGCTGCTGGAACGAGTACAGAGAAGGGCACAAGATTAGTGAATGGAACAAAGGGGTGCTCTTACGAAGAAAGGCTTAAGTTTTGCAAATTACAGTGTCTGGAGACTAGGCACCAGCGAGGTGATCTGATAGAGGTGTATAAAACCTTGAATGGTTTAAGCATGCTCAATGCTGATGGGATTCTTCCTCTAGCTCAGAAAAATCACCTGAGAGGGCATAAATTCAAACTGAGGAAAGACAGATGTAGGATAGACGTGCAGAAATTTGCCTTTAGCCAGCGGGTGGTTGGTTGGTGGAATAGACTTCCATCCCTTGTGGTGGAGGTTGATAGCCTAAATAAGTTTAAGGCTCAGCTGGACAGGTATTTTGAACGAACAGAGGGGTGAAGTGGAAGTGGGTTTTTTTTTTTTTTTTTGGCTAATGCTGCATAAGCTTTCTTGCATCAAATGCCTCTACTAATGCTAATGCTAATTTATCCAGCAGTGAATTGTGGGCATTGAATTGTGTGTGCATGATGAATCGTGAGCGTGAATTGTGGGCAGTGAACTTTCCAGATACCACTCAGTGTGCTGAAAAGAGCTGCAGATAGACAGACAATGGAGTTTCTGACTTTCCCCAATTTTATGGAAAAATTTGCATACTGGAATGTGAGCATGCCAGGGTGGAAGGGTGTGCTAGGCTGGCAAATGGGGGAATGACAGTATGCTACTGCAAAATGATCTAGTAAAGTTTGGCAGATGGACTGAGAAATGGCAACTGAAGTTTAACATTGACAAATGCAAAGTACTGCATATGGGTAGCAGTAACCTTTGGAGTGTAGGACCAACTGCGTGGTTCTACACTCAGAGCAGTGGAAAATGAAAGAGACCTGAGGGTTATTGTGCAGTCAGATATGAAATTCCCTGATCAGTGAGGACAGGCCGCCAGGACAGCTCGTACTGTTTTTTTCAGATATACAGGAATTTTAACAGTATGGGCTGCCAGGACAGCTCGTATAAACTGTTTAAAAAATAACAGTTTTTCAAAGATATACAGGAATTTTATTTTCGTAAACATTTCGTAAAATGTTTCGTAACATTTTACGAAAATAAAATGTTTACGAAAACAAATGTTACGTAAAACGTTACGAAAACAAAAATACCCAATCTGGACTGATTTTATGCTGCTGAACACGAAAATCACTTAAAGATTGTCAGTTAGCTCTTGTTTTCAAATTACAGTTAGGATCTCATATTAGCGAGTTAGTCTACATTATCAGCTACGGCTCTCAGAAAAATGCATGGCAACACCATAGTTTCGGTACCACTAAGCTCTTATCACGTGATCAGAAACTGTCACCTCACTCTGCATGACGTGATAAGTTGTTTGAAGATTACTGCAAGAGTTAACGTTATCAGTTAACTGATAACGTTAACATGAGTTTAGGTTAACAAGGTTGTTCTCTGTGAGATTCCTACATTTTTCACAGTATTTGTGTTGTGTCAGATTAATATGCCCTGCAACTGTGTAAATAGTCTTTATGACTTCTGTTACATATGTGGAGCAGTCATGTTAGCTTCATGAAAGTGGCCCTTAACTAGAGTCATAAAAAAGACCTACTTCTTGTACTTTGGGTGAAAAAGCAACTATGACAAGAACTGGGCTTCACACATATGCTGCACTACTGTTCATCAAAATCCAACATGTGGGGGAATGAATTGAAAGGAATGTTTTATGCCTTTCGCAGTGCCCATAGGGAGGAAGCCAACTAATCACATCACAGACTGTTACTTCTGTATGGTGCCTTCTATTAGAAAAGGGATGACAATGAAGAAAAAGTGAACAGTGATGTACCCAAATATACCATCTGCAACTCGTTACATGCCTCATGGTGAAGTACTTGTCTACGTCAAGGGATCCACCATTTTGTCCAAACCTTTATATTTCTGAACCCCATAGGATCACAGAAAGTGAACTTAATGACTTCATCAGGGATCTCGAACTGCTGAAGAATAAGGCAGAGCTTTTGGCCTCAAAGCTACAGCAGTGAAATCTTCCACATCATCATGTGAAAGTCACATTTCATACTCAAAATAAAGACTATGATAAATTCTATTGAACAGCAAGTGAACTCACTATTTGTAAGGATGTTGATGGTCTAATGGCAACAACAAACATGAGGCACTTTCCGAAGAATAGCAACTATTTATGTTTGTTATTTGGTTTTTAGGAGCATTAGCAGCTAAGGCCATATTGCTCCAGGGATATGCGGTGGTCATTTCCTGACCTTTCCGCATCCTCCGTATTTGGTGGTCACGGGCTCAAACCCTGGTCTAATCAAGAAGTGTGTGCTACGCACTGCTGCTCCTGCCCACCTGCCTAAGGAGGTGCCCTCGCAACTATTTATAGATGCTTCTAAAGTTAGCCTTACAGCTGTGTTATTACACAATGAAAATATGCTGCCTTCAATGCCTCTTGCATATGCCATACACAAAAAAGATATATGCAAACATGGAGTAAATCCTCTTATACACACAATCAGAAGTATGAATGGTAGGTATGTGGTGATTTAGAAGTAATCACCATTTTTTTAGGACTACAAAAGGGTTACACTAAGTGGGATAGTCGTGCCAAGGATATGAGAAGAGGAGTTGAAGAACATTGCATTTGAACCACTGGTAAATCCAAATAAAGTTTAGCTTCCTTCACTCCAAATTAAACTGGGGCTCATAAAAAATTTTGTGAAGGCTTTGGAAGTGAATGGTCCTGCATTCACATACTTGCAAGAGAAATTTCCAAGACTTAGTACATAAAGTATAAGGTATGTTCGTGATGGACGGCACCTGGGATTTCTTCCATCTCCGCATGTGTTCGCTGTATCGAGGACAGTACACTGTCAAGCCAGACCCTTGAAAGTGTGTGGGCCATGCCTGTGCAGTGTGATGTGTTGTGCCCATTGTTTGTCCGGCTTATTGGCCGCCAGGCCCCTAGTGGGGCCCGACACTGCCCATTCCTTGCCACGTGGAGTCGAGCTGGGTGTTTCCAGTAACACAACAAGTTGTTCTGGCAGGTCCTGCCACCTAGTTTCCTGGGATTTCAGTAGATAGGACCAAAAAAAAAAAAAAAAAAATCATGCATTTGATATTAATGCTTAATGGGATTGCTGTTAGGAAATCGCTGGTTGGGGTTGAACGCTAGAGAGATGTGTTAAAAGGCCTAATAGGTCAGGCAAAATTTTGATCTTATTAAATTTAGATGTGAGGCTATATGCTAGATGAAAGATAATAGCGTTAGTTGTCCCTTTTGGGACCCATCGTTGCCCACACTTTGCTACAAGGAGGCAGGTCAGGCACCCAGTAGTTTATTTAAGTACTCTGGCAGGATCCACCACCTAATTTCCAAGGATTTCAGTGGCAAGGCAAAAAAAAAAAAGGGGGGGGGGGAGTGTACACTAGAATTTGGCCGAAACAGATTTACATGAAATGGTAGAATTCAAACGTTGATTAGAATTTGGCAGCATTGTTAAGGGGTGTACTCGGTCGGTTTAGTGAGAGAGGGGGAGACTGAAGACTGGGGTGGAAACAGATAGAAGAATAGGGATGATAGCGTAGACATCTCCAAAGAGGTCGGTGGAGACAAGCCCCACCAGGCAAAGTATGGGGGGAGGCAGGTCTCTGTACCTCCCCTCCCTACCTGGGAATGGGGTTTTAAAGGGAACAGGGTTAGAGTACCCTGTTCAGATCGCCAAATGGCATGTCGGCAGCAAAGCAGCAGTATGTCTTTGTCAGTGATAGTTGTCATGTCCATGTAGTGTCAAATCCAGTAAGAAGGTCAAGCTGCCCATTCCGCTCTGAGGATGGGATATGTTAGCTGGCAGCGGGACCCATCAGGCAAAGGGGTGCGAAAGACACACATTTACTTTATTCATAATCTGCATTCTCACTCTACTTGCATTCATTTTTTTTTTTTTTTTTACTTTTTTCTTATATTTTATATATTTTTTTCCCAAGTTTTATATATATATATATATATACTATCATTGAATTATATTAAATATTAACATAAGTTAAATTATAATAAATAAATAAATAAATAATAAATAATTAATTATTTAATCATTTTATTATAATTTAACTTTCGTCAACATCTAATATAATTCAATAGTAATGGGTCGATATGCTAATTTAGCAACGCCTGTGCCGCCATCTATTTTCCTTTTTTCTTCTATATAAGCTGATTCAGCTTACAGTATGTCAGTGGTGTGGTTCTGCTCTAGAGTGCTGTCTGTTCTATAATTTATTTTTCGCTGCATAAGGACTGCTTGTTATTTGGTTTTTAGGAGCATTAGCAACTAAGGCCATATTGCTCCAGGGATATGTGGTGGTCATTCCCTGACCTTTCCGCATCTTCCGTATTTGGTGGTCACGGGCTCGAACCCCGGTCTAATCAAGAAGCGTGTGCTATGCACTGCTGTTCCTTCCCACCTGGCTACGGAGGTGCCACTGCATAAGGACCACCGCAGTGCAAATCCTCTGCATTGTTGCTGATTATGATCAGCAACAATGAACAGACTTTGCTCTACAATTTCTGGCTAGTATGGAACTTGAAAATACATGGGCTCAAATGACCTTGTGGTCTGATGAGGCACATTTCACTCTTCATGACGCTGTAAATGCACAAAACTGCTGAATATGAGGAACTTCTCGTCCATCTGCTGTGCATGAAAGACCATGACAAAGTCCATACGTTACAGTATGGTTTGGATTCACAGCAAAGTTTATAATCGGACCATTTTTCTTTGAAGAGTCTACACCTCATGGCAGTCTCCCGAAAACATGGCAGCATCTGATGTATCATTGCCCCATCTACGAGGACATAAGATGCATCCTAATCACAAGAATCCAATTCAACCCCAAAGGCCAAGGGCATTTTCTCCTGGAATCTCAAGAAACATGTCTGCCAGGGGCAAGGGTTGATGACGTTGTAGAGCAGATATCATCTTTTAAGGGCACAAAAGGTGATATAGTTGTACACGTTGGCACTAATGACATTAAGAGTAGGAGACCAGCGGAATTAATTAACAAGTACAGGTCACTGTTGAAAAAAAGCCGTGAAGTAGGGTTAAATTTGAAAGTGTCTGCAATTCTGCCCAGACACGATAGGAGGGAGTATATGATGAGAGCCTTGTCGATCAATTTGGCCCTGGAAAGATTGTGCAAGGCTCAAGGGGTAGAATTTTTTTCAGCCTGGAATGTACTTGTTAACAGGAGAGATTGCTTCTACAGGGATGGGATACACTTAAATAGAAAGGGTGCAAGAATATTTGCTGATGCTATCGAGGCAGTGTTAGGTGGGTCGGAAAACTGCTAGCTTGGGGGGAGACAAAGACTAATGGATTAACAGTAGCCACTGGCAGAGGTGAAAGAGATTCTTGCACTGCTTCTATTGAAATGAGCAGAAGCCTGAAGAACAAGATGCAGGATATTTCAGAGACTGCTGGAAGTCATTGTGATACAAGTAAACACATGGGTTGTGTTAGGGTAGCTAAGAATAGAAACAAGTGCAGGTATACTTGCGTGTACACCAATGCTAGGAGTTTAGTAAATAAATTTGATGAATTTGAGGTATTGCTCAAAACATCAAAGGCAGATATTGTTGGGATATCAGAGACGTGGTGTCACACAGATATAAGTAATGCAGAACTGGAATTTGGGGAGTACAATGTGTATAGAAAGGATAGACAGGACAGGAGGGGAGGAGGGGTTATGCTATTAGTTAAAAAACACATAAAATCCAAGGAAGTGAAGCCAGTCGACATTGATGGACAGGGCAGTGTCGAGTCAGTTTGGTGTGACATAAGCATAGGTAAATCAAAATTGAGAGTAGGAGTGTGCTATAGGCCTAATGACTCTGATGAGTATAATAAGATACTGTACAGGGAAATAGAATGGGCCAGTAAATCAGAGAGTCTTATAATGGGGGATTTTAACTTCCCAGATATTGACTGGAATTTGTGGGTTGGTCACTCACACACTAGCAGGGCTTTTGTGGATTTATTGGATGATTGTTTTCTACACCAGCATGTTCGGGAGGCAACTAGAAGGAGTAATACTCTTGATCTGATTATCAGTAGTGATTCTTCATGCATTAGGAATCTGCAGATAAAGGAACCACTGGGTGGCAGTGATCACAGTGTGCTGAAGTGGGATTTACTCAAAGAGGTAACTACCATCAGAGGCAAAGGGAAGGGTTTTTGCTTTCGTAAAGGCGACTATGATGGTCTGAGACAGTATTTAAATTCTATACAGTGGGACCAACTGATGATGTTACCAACAGCAAATTCACAATGGGAAGCATTCAAGGAACTAATCTTGGAAGCTACCAGGCTTTACATACCAACCAAGAAATATTGTTCAAGGTTCAGGCCTAAATGGTTGTCAGATGACCTAATGAGACATATGGCAGAGAAGAAAAATGCATGGGATACATACAAATTAATGGGTGACATGGAAGCCTATGATAGATATAAGTTGGTCTCTAACCAAGTCACAAAGGAGATTAGGCAGGCAAAGGCAGATTATGAGAAATCCTTGGCAAAGGACGCAAAGAAAAACAGAAAAGAGTTCTTTACCTATTTAAACTCAAGAAGGAAAGGGATGAATCAGATTGGTCCACTGGATGTTGATGGTTCAACAGTTGAGGATCCTGCTCAGGTGGCTAACAATCTAAACGAGTATTTTGCATCTACATTCACACATGAGGAGTTATTCAGGAAGGGGAATGTCGTAGGTGAAGTAAACATTGGCAGTGAGCTAGATTATTTTCTAATAACTGAGAGGAAAGTGGAGGAGAAATTGCTGATGATAAACATAAAAAAGGCACCAGGGGTGGATGGGATCTATCCAGTTATATTAAAGGAGGCAGCAAAGGAAGTAAGCAAACCCCTAGCCATAATTATGAGAGCTTCTTTGGACTCAGGGGAGGTACCCATGGACTGGAGATGTGCAAATGTAACCCCAATTCACAAAGGAGGATCAAAGGCTGACACAAGTAATTATAGACCTGTTAGTTTAACTTCGGTTCCAGGAAAATTAATGGAGGCACTGGTTAAAGAAGCACTGCAGGATCATCTGGACAAGAATTCAGTTATAGCTCAGACACAGCATGGTTTTGTTAAGGGCAGGTCTTGTCTGACCAATTTGATTGGATACTATGATGTAGTCACAAAAGAACTGGATGCAGGGAATAACTTTGATATTATATATTTGGATCTTAGAAAGGCTTTTGATACTGTTGCGCATGGAAGACTGCTGCACAAATTGGAGAAGTGTGGCATTGGAGGCAAATTGCTGCTATGGATGAAGGGATGGTTGAGTGGCAGAAGACAGAGAGTGGTAATCAATGGACACTGCTCAACGTGGACTAATGTTATTAGTGGAGTTCCTCAGGGTTCAGTGTTGGGTCCATTGTTGTTTTCTGCATTTATAAATGATATTGATGATGGTGTATCAGGCTTAATGTCCAAGTTTGCAGACGATACCAAGGTTGGCAGGGTTGTTAAGGACACTACTGATACTATGCTGCTGCAACAGGATCTGGAAAGGTTGAGCAGATGGGCTGAGAGGTGGCAAATGAAGTTTAACATTGACAAATGTAAAGTACTACATATGGGAAACAGTAACCCCAGATCAACATATCAACTCTGTGGTACTACGCTGACAGTGGTAGAGAATGAAAAGGACCTGGGGGTAATTGTGCAGGCAGATATGAAGTTCTCTGAGCAGTGCAGACGAGCTGCAAGAGTAGCTCATGGTGTCTTGTCAATGATATACAGGAATTTTTCTAGCAGGGATAAGGATGTGATTATTCCCTTGTATAAGGCATTGGTCAGGCCACACCTTGAGTACTGTATACAGGTCTGGAGGCCTCATTTCAAGAAGGATGTAGAGCTGCTCGAACGAGTACAGAGAAGGGCAACAAGATTAGTGAATGGAACAAAGGGTTGCTCTTACGAAGAAAGGCTTAAGTTTTGCAAATTACAGAGCCTGGAGACTAGGCATCGGCGAGGTGATCTGATAGAGGTGTATAAGGCTTTGAATGGATTGAGCATGCTCAATGCCGATGGGATTCTTCCTCTTGCTCAGAATAATCACCTGAGAGGGCATAAATTCAAATTGAGGAAGGACGGATGTCGGATAGATGTGCGGAAATTTGCCTTTAGCCAGCGGGCAGTTGGTTTGTGGAATAGACTCCCATCGCTTGTTGTTGAAGTTGATAGCCTAAGTAAATTTAAGGCTCAGCTGGACAGGTATTTCGAACGAACGGAGGGGTGAAATGGGAGTATTGGTTTTTTTTTTTTTTTTTTGGCTGATGCTGAATAAGCTTGCTTTCTTGCATCATATGCCTCTACTAATGCTAATGCTAACATAAAACGCTTTCTCCTCTTTTGCCCAGGAGCTTTTTTGGAAGAAGAAGAACCCTTCTTTCACCATAAGTCCAGAGACAGGAACACCAGTTAAAAGTAACCAGACCTCACCAATTATGAAAAACTCTTAAGGTAAACCTACGACAACTACCATGAAGGGACTCTGGTCCCATGCCATTCCTTATCTAATCCCATCGTGGAACCTGACCAATGGACACACACATGAATGGGGCACCAACACAGTCCCGGACGACCATCTCAGACTCCATAACAAAGACCGCTCTGAAGATGTCCTGTGTACATCCTTTCAAGTGACCATACTGTGTACCTGATCCACTTAATGACTCCGGGGTGGCTGTGCAGTATGGTTGTGCACCCCAGATATATGTGGTAGCTTCATTGACGGCGCTGGAGCAATGCTGCTGCTCAGTTGCTCAGTGGGTGATCTTACTTATGCACTCCCTTGAGCGGAAACTTTTTTTCCTGGGGGGGGGAGGGGAGAAGAGCTTCTCCAACCCTCTCCTCTGTTTTATTAGGCAAGCAAAGGAAGATTATGAGGAAAAGGATGCAAAGAAAAACAACAAATGCAAACTCTAGAAGGAAGGGGATGAATCAGATTGGTCCATTTGATATCAATGGTTCAACTGTTTATGATCCTGATCAGGTAGCTGACAAACTGAATGAGTATTTTGCACTTAAATTCACATATCAGGAATTCTGTTGGAAAGTGGAGGCTAGAAGCTTATCAAAAATTCCAACAAGGAGCTAAATAATTTTGTAATAACTGAAAGAAAAGTGGAGGAGAAATTGTTGAAGTGAAACATAACAGATATACCTGGGGTGGATGGAATATATCCAGTTATATTAAAGGACGTGGCAAAGGAAGTAAGCAAACCTTTAGTCATAATTATGAGAGCATCCTTGAACTTAGGCGAGGTCCCCATGGACTAGAGATGTGCAAATGTATACCAAATTCACAAAGCAGGATCAAAGGGGGATATGAGGTATTACACACCTGTTAGATTAACTTCTGTTCCGGACAAAATAATGGAGTCACTGGTTAAAGAAGTATTGCAGGATCATTAGCATTAGTACAGGCATATGATGCAAGAAAGCAAGCTTATACAGCATCAGGCAAAAAAAAAAATTCCCATTTCACCCATCAATTCACTCCAAATGTTTGTCTAGTTCTGCCTTGAATTTATTTAAGCTGTCAACTTCCACAATGAAAGTGATATGAAATTGAAGTTGGTTCCAGCAATCAACCACCCACTGGCTAAAAGCAAATTTCCGCACATCAACTCTACAACTGTCTTTCCTCAATTTAAATTTATGTCCCTCAGGAGATTTATCTGGGCAAGAGGAAGAATTCCATCAGCATTGAACTTGCTCAAACCATTCAAGGCCTTATACACTTCAATCCGATCACCTTGCAGGTGCCTAGTATTTTGACACTGCAATTTACAGAACTTAAGCCTTTCTTCATAGGAGCATCCCTTTGTTCCTTTCACCATTCGCGTAGCCATTCTCTGTACTTGCTTGTTTTATTTATTTATTTTTTTTATGTAAACCCCAAATGCGA
Source organism: Mastigoproctus giganteus (assembly GCF_048544385.1). Classification (NCBI taxonomy): domain Eukaryota; kingdom Metazoa; phylum Arthropoda; class Arachnida; order Uropygi; family Thelyphonidae; genus Mastigoproctus; species Mastigoproctus giganteus. The sequence goes on along the minus strand of NC_143586.1, from coordinate 109,912,886 downwards.
GAGGTATTAGAACCTATAGTATTTAGTACCGTGCTTGGGTTGAGAAGACGAAAGAAGATAAGAAGATATTTGTTGACATTGGACTTGAACGTCTGTAGACTGTAATTTTCAGGAAATACAAAGGAAGGAAGGTTGTTCCAGAAAACGGCAGCTGAATGAATAAACGAGGAAGATGAAAAGTTGGTTCTGTGAGTTTGAAGTTGGACAATAAATGGATGTTGGCTGGTGGCAGCACGTGTTCGGACTGTTTTGAAAGAGAGAGCGGAAATTATAGAAACCAATTCAGAAGACAGTGCCCATGGAAGTATCTGAAAAAGAGGCATGCAGCAGAAACTCTATGAGAGAGCGAGTGGAGAGACTCTGTTAGAGATGAATCATTAATTAACCTAACTGTCCTCTTCTGAATGGAATCAAGAAGCCTGAGAGAGGTTTTGGGGGCACCACACCAGATGTAGGAACATCTGATGTGGCAGGGTGGATTTGCGATTTATACAGAGTGAGCAGCTGTTTGAAAAAAAAGTAATGCCGAGAGCGAAAGAGAAAACCAAGTTTTTTAGATGCAGAGGAAGCAATATTTGTAACGTTCTTGTGCCAAGAGAGATTAGAAGTCAGGGTAATCCCCAAAAGAGATATATCATTTTGCCTAGAAATCGAAGTGTCACTAAAGATAAGCATAGGAGCAGAAGAATCCTTTTTGCGAGATATAAGACAAGACTGAGTTTTAGAAGGGTTGAAATCAACTAAGTTGTCTTTGCCCGACTGGAGAATTACCTGAAGATCGACATTTAAAGAATTGGTAGCAGATTTTCAAGAAGTTGAAGCTGATTGAGCAAGGCAAGGTTTCTCAAAATGAAAAGTGGAATGCAATGTCAGTCTGCAAAATCACAAAATCAAAATCAAAAAATCACAAAATCAGTCTTCTGACGAGGCTACTAGTGACGGTCGTGTTCCAAGCCGCTAAGTGGATTTTTCTTATTTATTGATTTGAAATTATTGTTTTTCTAAAACTTTTGATTTTAATTTAGTAGTATAACATTATTTTGTGATTTTTTGATTAATTTGGTGTATTTATTCTTTACTCGGCCTTGTAAAAGTATCGGTAAGGGTTTCCACGTGTTCGTAACTACCGCTACCGTTAGTAACTTTCCCGCCATTGTGATACCGTACTAGATATACCGTAGGTTATATACCGTACGAGATAGCGTTAGTTGAACTTCGTTAGCAGTTAAATTGTACGTTTAAATAAATACATATAACGACTTAGATTACAAACATAATATAATTAATAAATTAATAGAATCATGACTCAGACCAGAGCAGCAAAGCAAAAGGCTCAAGCTAATGGAAGTGCTGTGGCTCAGAGCAGAACTGAGGGGGGCAGTTGTCCTCTGACTCACAGCCTTATAAAATGCACTGTTTGCTTGATGTTTGCAGAGCAATCGGGTACGGGACATGATACTGCCAAGGGGGATGTCTTTGTGTGTGCACGATGCAAGGAGTGTATCGATATCAGGCAACAACTCGGCGTTCTTATGGGCCTATATGAGAGCTTGAAGGCCAGGGTGGATGCCCTCGTAGAAACTAAATTGAGGGGCCCATCAAGCTCTCAGCTGCCCACATCAACGCCAGAGCTTGCACTTGGGCATCGCGTGACACAGAGACAACCCCCAAGGCAGAATGCGCTGGTCCCGAAGGAACTAGTAGTTGTTGGTGACTCTATTGTCAGGGAAACGGGGAACATGCTTTGTAAAAAAGATAGGTGGAACAGGACCAGGGTATGTCTGCCAGGGGCAAAGGTTGATGACGTTGTAGAGCGAATATCATCTTTTAAGGGCACAAAAGGTGATATAGTTGTACACGTTGGCACTAATAATATTAAGAGCAGGAGACCGGCAGAATTACTTAACAAGTACAGGTCACTGTTGAACAAAAGCCGAGAATTAGGGTTGAATTTGAAAGTGTCTGCAATTCTGCCCAGACACGATAGGAGGGAGTATATGATGAGAGCCTTGTCGATCAATTCGGCCCTGGAAAGATTGTGCAAGGCTCAAGGGGTAGAATTTTTTTCAGCCTGGACTGTACTTGTTAACAGGAGAGATTGCTTCTACAGGGATGGGATACACTTAAATAGAAAGGGTGCAAGAATATTTGCTGATGCTATCGAGGCAGTATTAGGTGGGTCGGAAAACTGCTAGCTTGGGGGGAGACAAAGACCAATAGATTGACAGTAGCCACTGGCAGAGGTGAAAGAGATTCTTGCACTGCTTCTATTAGAATGAGCAGAAGCCTGAAAAACAAGATGCATGGTATTTCAGAGACTGCTGGGAGCCATTGCGGTACAAGTAAACACATGGGTTGTGTTAGGGTAGCTAAGAATAGAAACAGGTGCAGGTATACTTGCGTGTACACCAATGCTAGGAGTTTAGTAAATAAATTTGATGAATTTGAGGTATTGCTCAAAACATCGAAGGCAGATATTGTTGGGATATCAGAGACATGGTGTCACACAGATATAAGGGATGCGGAACTGCAATTTGGGGAGTACAACGTCTACAGAAAGGATAGACAGGATAGGAAGGGGGGAGGTGTTATGCTATTAGTTAAGAAACACATAAAAACCAAGGAAGTGAAGCCAGTCGACATCGCTGGACAGTGCAGTGTGGAGTCAGTTTGGTGTGACATAAACATTGGGAGATCAAAATTGAGAGTAGGAGTGTGCTATAGGCCTAATGACTCTGATGAGTATAATAAGGAACTGTACAGGGAAATAGAGTGGGCCAGTAAATCAGAGTGTCTTATAATGGGAGATTTTAATTTCCCAGATATTGACTGGATTTTGGGGGCTGGTTACTCACACACTAGCAGGGCTTTTGTGGATTTATTGGATGATTGTTTTCTACATCAGCATGTTCGGGAGGCAACTAGAGGCAGTAATACTCTTGATTTGATTATCAGCAGTGATTCTTCATGCATTAAGAATCTGCAGATAAATGAACCACTAGGTGGCAGTGATCACAGTGTGCTGAAGTGGGATTTACTCAAAGAGGTAACTACCATTAGGGGTAAAGGGAAGGGTTATTGCTTCCGTAAAGGCGACTACGATGGACTGAGACAGTATTTAAATTCTATACAGTGGGACCAACTGATGATGTTACCAACAGCAAATTCAAAATGGGAAGCATTCAAAGAACTTATCTTGGAAGCTACTAGGCTTTACATACCAACTAAGAAATATTGTTCAAGGTTTAGGCCAAAATGGATGTCAGATGAACTAATGAGGCATATGGCAGAGAAGAAAAATGCATGGGATACATACAAATTAACACATGACACAGAAGCCTATGATAGATACAAGTTGATATGCAACCAAGTTACAAAGGAGGTTAGGCAGGCGAAGGCAGATTACGAGAAATCCTTGGCAAGGGATGCAAAGAAAAACAGCAAAGAGTTCTTTACTTATGTAAACTCTAGAAGGAAGGGGATGAATCAGATTGGTCCACTTGATATTGATGGGTCAAGTGTTGATGATCCTGCTCAGGTAGCTAACAAACTAAATGAATATTTTGCATCGACATTCACACATGAGGAGTTATTCAGCGAGGGGAATGCCAGAGGTGTATTCGACTCTAGCAGTAAGCTACAGAATCTTGAAATAACTGGGAGTAAAGTGGAGGAGAAACTGTTGAAGATAAACACAAGAAAGGCACCCGGGGTGGATGGGATCTATCCAGTTATATTAAAGGAGGCAGCAAAGGAAGTAAGCAAACCCTTAGCCATAATTATGAGAGCTTCCTTGGACTCAGGGGAGGTACCCATAGACTGGAAATGTGCAAATGTGACCCCAATTCACAAAGGAGGATCAAAGGCTGACACAAGTAATTATAGACCTGTGAGCTTAACGTCTGTTCCAGGAAAATTAATGGAGGCACTGGTTAAAGAAGCACTGCAGGATCATTTAGACAAGATTTCAGTTATAGCTCAGACACAGCATGGTTTTGTTAAGGGGAAGTCATGCCTGACCAACTTGATTGGATACTATGATGCAGTCACAAAAGAACTGGATGCAGGGAATAACTTTGATATTATATACTTGGATCTTAGAAAAGCTTTTGATACTGTTGCACATGGAAGACTGCTACACAAATTGGAGCAGTGTGGCATTGGAGGCAAATTGCTGCTATGGATAAAGGTGTGGTTGAGGGGGAGAAGACAGAGAGTGGTAATCAATGGACACTGCTCATCGTGGACTGATGTTATTAGTGGAGTCTCTCAGGGCTCAGTGTTGGGTCCATTATTGTTTTCTGTATTTATAAATGATATTGATGATGGTATATCGGGCTTAATGTCCAAGTTTGCAGACGATACAAAGGTTGGCAGGGTTGTCAAGGACACTACTGACACTATGCTGCTGCAACAGGATCTGGAAAGGTTGAGCAGATGGGCTGAGAGGTGGCAAATGAAGTTTAACATTGACAAATGTAAGGTGCTGCACATGGGAAACAGTAACCCCAGAGCAACGTATCAACTCTGTGGTACAACACTGACAGTGGTGGAGAATGAAAGGGACTTGGGGGTGGTTGTGCAGGCAGATATGAAGTTCTCTGAGCAGTGCAGACGGGCTGCAAGAGTAGCTCATGGAGTATTGTCAATGATATACAGGAATTTTTCCAGCAGGGATAAGGAGGTGATTATTCCATTGTATAAGTCGATGGTCAGGCCACACCTAGAGTACTGTATACAGGTCTGGAGGCCTCATTTCAAGAAGGATGTAGAGCTGCTGGAACGAGTACAGAGAAGGGCAACAAGATTAGTGAATGGAACAAAGGGGTGCTCTTACGAAGAAAGGCTTAAGCTTTGCAAATTACAGTGTCTGGAGACTAGGCACCAGCGAGGTGATCTGATAGAGGTGTATAAAGCCTTGAATGGTTTAAGCATGCTCAATGCTGATGGGATTCTTCCTCTAGCTCAGAAAAATCACCTGAGAGGGCATAAATTCAAATTGAGGAAAGACAGATGTAAGATAGACATGCGGAAATTTGCCTTTAGCCAGCGGGTGGTTGGTTGGTGGAACAGACTTCCATCCCTTGTGGTGGAGGTTGATAGCCTAAATAAGTTTAAGGCTCAGCTGGACAGGTATTTTGAACGAATGGAGGGGTGAAGTGGAAGTGGTTTTTTTTTTTTTTTTTTGGCTGATGCTGCATAAGCTTGCTTTCTTGCATCAAATGCCTATGCTAATGCTAATGCTAATGTGCTATCATCGGCAAAACTATGGATAGGATTTCCAGTCAGGAAATCCTATCCACAGGTGGCAAACCATAAGAGGGAAGCTTGTTTAGAAGACCTTTATGGCAAACACGATCGAAAGCCTTTGAGATGTCAAGAGCAACTACTTGTGTTTCACCGAACCTTTCCATTGAATTAGTCCATAAATGGGTAACATAAGCCAGAATATCACCAGTGGATCGACACTGACGGAATCCATACTGGCGATCGTTGATTAGACGGAAGGTTTCTAGGTAGTTTAAGAGTTGGCGGTTAATTGATTTCTCCATTACTTTAGAAAGAGTAGAAGTAATTGCAATGGGACAATAATTGGATGGGAGGGATTTGACACCCTTTTTTCACCTTTTAGACAGTGAAAAAAGGCGGCAAAGAATAGGAGTAAGTTCAGGAGCACAGGTTTTCAGAACAAGTGGAGAAATACCATCAAGATTCGTCAAAAATCTTCTGACATCCTTTTGACGGAAGACCACAGGAGGCATTGAATGGAGCGTGTTGGGAATGGTGGGAGGTGTTTTACCAAGATCATTAATACATGAGTTGGAAGAAAAATTGGATGCTAGCAGGTCAGCTTTATCCTTGGCTGAAGTGACAACAGAACCATCTGGTTTGGACAGAGGTGGGAGCAGAGGTGGGCAAAAGTTGTGGCCAATAGCTTTAGCAAGAGACCAGAATGCTCGGCTACCATTAGGGCAAGAAGCAAGTTTTCTACTCTTAGCCTGTTCAAACTCTAGTTTAGACTGATTAATAACTGCTTTACAATTGTTGCGAGCTTTGGTGTAGGCAGAAAATGAAACTGAAGAATCAGAAACAAGCCAATTACGATATGCAACATTCTTCTCTTGAGCAGCCTTAGCACATTTATTGGAAAACCAAGGTTTCGATGAAGGACAAGATTTTAAGGTGGAGTGTGGGATAAAGGATTCCATTCCTGCAAGAATAATTTCACTGACACGATCTGAGCAAACACTGACATCAGAAGTTTTGAAACAGTAATCCGACCAAGGAAAAGTAGAAAAGAAATCTTGCAGGTCATCCCATTTTGCATTCTTGTAATGCCAAACAACACGAGGTTGGGAATACCCATGAGATAAAGGCTCCATTGGAGAAGAGACAATCACCAAGTTGTGATCTGAAGTGTCTAAAGGACTTCTCACTTCGACCGTGTACTTAGAAGGGTTGTTTGTGAGAAAAAGATCAAGCGTGTTGGCTGTATGATTAGGATTGTCCAGTATTCTTGTAGATAAATGAACAATCTGTGCAAGGTCATTAGTAATTGCAAAAGCCTCAGCATCTCGACCAGCTGGGTCGGTGTGACTAGAAAACGGAAGCCAGCTGCAGTTGTGAACATTAAAATCACTAAGGAAAATTACCTCACTGTTAGGAAAGTTGGACTGGAGAAAGTCAAATTGCAAAGTGAGGAAGTCAAAAAGCTCCAAGTGATTAGTGGAGTTGGAAGAACGGTAGAGACAACAGATGAATTTGACACAATGAGGTAGAGAGATTTTAAGCCAGAGAAGATCAAAGAGAGGAGATTCCAAATTGCCAAGCCTCTGACAGGGAATATCTATGCTCAAGTACGACCTTTGAGGAGAAAGGAATCATACTGCGAATAATTTGCTGAATCAACTGATAACTGAGATTCTGTCAGAAAAAGTAAATGGGGTTTGGCAGAAGGCAAGTGGAAATGGACATCGTTGAGATTAGAATTGAGATCATGTATATTTGTGAAATGAATTAAGAAGTCCTTGGGAATTTTAGATCTTTTTGCAGATAAGCTTGCTCTATTAGTTTGACAATTCATGGTATATTCATGGTGTATTCACTTGTTCCAGCAGCACTATATTCTTCCTAAAATGACACCTCCAGACCTGTATACAGTACTCAAGGCATGGCCTCAACATTGACTTATACAAGGGGATAATCACCTCTTTATCCCTACTAGAAAAATTCCTGTATTTCACATTGACAAGACACTATGAGCTACTTTTGCAGACTGTCTGCACCGCTAACAAAACATATCTGATTTCACATATACCCCCAGGTCTTTTAAATTCTCTACTACCCTTAGTGTAGTACTGCACAGTTGGTAGTTTGATCTTGAGTTACAGTACTTTGCCATTGTCAATGTTAAACTTCAGTTGCCACCTCTCAGCCCATCTACCCAACTTTTCTAGATCCTGTTGCAGTAGTGTACTGTCATTAACAACCTTGCAAGCCTTTGTATCATCTGAAAACTTGAACGTTAAGCCTGATATACCTTCATAAATATCATTAATAAATACAGAAAACAAGAATGGGCCCAACACTGAACTCTGGGGAACTCCACTAATAACATCAGTACACAAAGGCATTGTTCATCTTCTACCACTCAACCATCCCTTTATCCACAGCAGCAATTTGCTTTTAATGCCATACTGCTGCAATTTATATAGTACTCTTCCGTGTTCAACAGTATCTAAAGCTTTCCTAAAATCAAAATGTATGATATCAAAATTATTTTTTTGCATCCAGTTCCTTTGTGACCACATCGTACTATCCAATCAAATTGGTCAGGCAAGGCTTACCCTTAACAAATCCATTCTGTGCCTTAACTATAACTGCAGTCTTGTCTAAATGGTCCTGCATTGCTTCTGTAACCAGAGACTCCATTAATTTCCCCAGAACAGAAACTAAACAAACAGGTCTGTAATTACTAGTGTCACTCTTTGATTCCCCTTCATGAATTAAGGAAACAAATTGCACATCTCCAGTCCATGGGGACCTCATGAGTACAAGGAAGCTCTCATAATTATGACTTCCTTTGCCGCCTTGTTTAATCTAACTCGATAGATCCCATCCACCCTGGGTGCTTTTCTTATGTTTAACTTCAACAATTTCTCCTCCACTTTGCTCTCTGTTATTACAAAATCCTTTAATCCTTTAGCTCTCTGCCAGTATTTGATAAATGTCTGGCATTCCCCTGAATATCTGAACATTCCCCTCATGTGTGAATGTAGGTGCAAAATACTCATTCGTTTGTCAGCTACTTCGGGAGGATCATGACAGTCGAATCATCGATATCAAGTGGACCAATCTGATTCATCCCCTTCCTTCTAAAGTTTACATAAGTAAAGAACTGTTTGATGTTTTTCTTTGCATATTTTGCCAACGATTTCTCATAATCTGCCTATGCCTGCATAAAATCCTTTGTGACTTGATTACAGACCAGATTATATCTATCATAGGCTACTGTGGCAGCTGACAGTTTATATGCATCCCATGCATTTTTATTCTCTGCCACGAGCCTCATTAGTTCATCTGATATCAATATAGGCATAAACATTGAACAAAACATGTTAGTTGGAACAAAAAGCATAGAAGCTTGCAAAACGGGAAGCACCCAAGGATATATCCTTGGGTGCTTCCCGTATAGAATTTTCTGTTAGTAGTTTCATCATCAGTTGGTCCCACTGTATAGAATTTAAAAACTGTCTAGACCACTGTGGTCACCTTTACAAAAGCAAAAACCCTTCCCTTTATCTCTGATGGTAGTTACCTCTTTGAGTAAATCCCACATCAGCACACTGTGAGCACTGCCACCTAGTGGTTCCTTCATATGCAGATTCAAGAATCACTGCTGATAATCAGATCAATAGTATTACTCCCTCTGGTTTCCTCTCAAACATAGTGCTGTAGAAAACAATCAACCAATAAATCGGAAAAGCCTTGCTATTGTGCAAGTGACCAAACGGCAAGTTCCAGTCTTTGTGTGGGAAGTTAAGATCCCCATTATAAAAGAGTCTGATTTACTCGCCCACTCTATTTCTCTGTACAGTTATTCATGGTACTCATCAGAATCTGGAGCCTATAACACACTCCTACTCTCAATTTTTCTTTCCCAGCACTTGCATCACACCAAACTAACTCAACATTGCACTGCCCACCCATATCAACTGGTTGCACTTCCTTAGATTTTGTGTTTCTTAACTAACATCATAACCCCTCCTCCCTTCCTATCTATCCGTTCTGTATACACTGTGCTCCTCTAATTCCAATTCTGCATTCCTTATACACCTGCGACACAATGTCTATGATAGATCAACAATATCTGCCTTTGATGTTTCATCCTGCAGCTCAAATTCATCAAATTTATTTACTAAACTCCTAGCATTGGTGTACATGCAAGTATACACACCCCTGTTCTTCCTCTTAGTTACCCTAACACAGCCCATGTATTTACTTGTTCCACGTTGACTTCCAGAAGTCCTTGAAATCCACAGCACCTTGTTTACTGCTTCTATTTCAAATTGCAATAGAAGTAGTGCAAAGTCTATTAGTCTGTGTATCACCCCAAGCTAGCAGTTTTCTGACTCACCTAACACTGCTTCTATAGCATCAGCAAATATTCTTGCACCCTTCTAGACATGACTGCAGTTCAGGGGCAGACTGACCATAAGGCTTACTGGGGAAACCCCAGTTGGCCGGAGGCCAATGGTGGCCAGTGAGATTTTCAGAATTACATTCTGACCTCTGATACATTCTATTTGTTTTCCCTGATAAGAATTTTTACCCAGTTCACCTCTGCTGCAATTATAGTCCAGACACTGCATGAGTTTGTTAAGGGGAAGTCTTGTCTGGCCATTTTGATTGGATACTATAATATGGTCACAAAGGAACTGGATGCAGAAAATAATTTTGATATCATATACTTGGATTTCAGAGAAGCTTTTGATAATATTGCACACGGAAGACTACTGTACAAATTGGAGCAGTATGGGATTAAGGGCAAGTGGCTGCTATGGAAAAAAGGGATAGTTGAGTGGGAGAAGACAGAGAGTGGTAATCAATGGACACTGCTCTTCATGGACTAATGTTATTAGTGGAGTCCCCCAGGGTTCGGTGTTGTGATACTGATGAAGGTATATCACACTTACTGTCCAAGTTTGCAGATGATACCAAGGCTGGCAGGGTTGATAATGACAGTACGCTACTGTAACAAGATCTAGAAAAGTTGGGCAGATGGGCTGAGAGGTGGTATCATCGACAAAGGCAAAGAACTGCATATGGGTAACAGTAACCCAAGAGTAAAGTACCAACTTTACGGTACTATACTCAGGGTAGTAGAGAATGTAAAAGAACTGAAGGTGCAGTCAGATATGAAATTTTCTGAGCAGTGCAGACAGGCTGACAGAGTAGGTAATGGGGGTCTTGTCAATGATATATAGGAATTTTGTGAGCAAGAATAAGGAGGTGATTATCCCCTTGTATAAGACAATGGTCAGCCCATAGGCCTCATTTTAGGAAGGATGTAGAGCTGTTGGAACAAGTACAGAGAAGGGTAGTGAGATTGGTAAATTGAAGAAAGGGTTGCTCATACAAAGAAAGGCTTAAGTCTGGAGACTAGGCACCTGTGACGTGATCTGACTGAGTTGTATAAGGCCTTGAATGGTTTAAGCAAGCTTAATGCTGATGGGATTCTTCCTCTTGCCCAGATTAATCACTTGAGGGAACATAAATTCAAATTGGGGAAAGACAGTTGTAGAATAGATGTGCAGTAATTTGCCTTTAGCCAGCAAGTGGTTAATTCCTGGAATAAACTTCCATCTGTAATTGTGGAAGTTGATAGCTTAAATAAACTCAAGGAAGAGCCGGACAAAATTTTGGAACGAATGGATGGGTGAAATGAGGTTTTTTTTTTTTTTTTTTGTTGATGCTGTATAAGCTTGCTTTCTTGCATTATATGCCTCCATTGATGCAATTATACTGATGAGGGGTAAATTCAAATCTATGAAGGACAGTTGCAGAACAGATGTGTAGAGGTTTGCCTTTAGCTAGCGGGTGGTTGAGTGCTGGAACAAACTTCCGTCTGTCACTGGCATTAGTAGAGGCATATGATGCAAGAAAGCAAGCTCATGCAGCATCAGCCAAAAAAGAAAAAAAAACTTTTTTTTTTTTTTTTTAATTCTCTCCTTGAATTTATTTAAGTTCACAACTTAAATAAATTCAAGGAGGGAATATATAGTTGAAATAGAGAATGCTTTTTTTTTTATGTGAAACATCCTTGGGGGGCACCTTCAATGGAGTAAATCTTATCGGTCATGAAAAATGCATCACGGAATTGATTACATCATCTGCTGCTTCAGTCAGAGGTGCTTTCCAAGCCTGTTCGAGCACTCACTAGTGGAGTGATAAGAGCACACGACACATTTTTCGTGACCAGTATGATATCTCAAGTTGAGTGAACTGATTTAAAAAATTCAAATGCCATTCATTTGAATTTCATCAAACTGAATCAGAAAAACACAATAAAACAAAAACAAAAAAACTCTGTGTGTACTTTGCATGCATGAAAGATGTTTTATTTAATGTGAAAACATCCTTGGCTTAGAAGAGGTTAGCAAAATCCAAGCCAATTGCCTAATTACCCATTTGATTGTAGCCATTTGTTCAACAGTATAATGTGACAATCATACTTCAGGTAGTATACTTGCAACAATACAAGTATTTGTCATATGACTGCAATAATACAAGTATTTGTAATGACCGCAATAATACAAGTATTTGTCATATGACTGCAACAATACAAATATTTATTAACAATTTATTTTTTCGTCTCGCATTTTCGTTACATTTCATTGTTTGATGCCACTTCCTAATTCATTTCACAAATATATGTGGTCTCAATTCTAATCTCAACGATGTCCATTTCCACTTGCAGTCTGCCAAACTCCATGTACTTTTTCTGACAGAATCTCAGTTATCGGTTGATTCAACTACTGCTCATCTCAGATGCCCAAATCATTCTCTGTATGATTCCTTTCGCCTCAAAGGTGGTACTTGAGCATATGTCCGTTCTGATATTCCCTGTCAGAGACTTGGTAATTTGGAATCTCCTCTCTTTGATCTTCTCTGGCTTAAAATCTTTCTACCTCATTGTGTCAAATTCATCTATTGTCTCTACCGTTCTCCCAATTCCACTAATCACTTGGAGCTCTTTGACTTCCTCTCTTTTCAACATGACTTTCTCCAGTCCAACTTTCTTAACAGTGAGGTAATTTTCCTTTGTGATTTTAATGTTCACAACTGCAGCTGGCTTCCGTTTTCTAGTCACACCGACCCAGCTGGTCGAGATGCTGAGGCTTTTGCAATTACTAATGACCTTGCACAGATTGTTCATTTACCTACAAGAATACCGGACAATCCTAATCATACAGCCAATACGCTTGATCTTTTTCTCGCAAACAACCCTTCTAAGTACACAGTTGAAGTGAGAGGTCCTTTAGGCACTTCAGATCACAACTTGGTGATTGTCTCTTCTCCAATGGAACCTTTATCTCATGGGTATTCCCAACCTCGTGTTGTTTGGCATTACAAGAATGCAAAATGGGATGACCTGCGAGACTTCTTTTCTTCTTTTCCTTGGTCGGATTACTGTTTCAAAACTTCTGATGTCAACGTTTGCTCAGATCGTGTCAGTGAAATTATTCTTGCAGGAATGGAATCCTTTATCCCACACTCCACCTTAAAATCTCATCCTTTATCTAAACCTTGGTTTTCCAATAAATGTGCTAAGGCTGTGCAAGAGAAGAATGTTGCATATCGTAATTGGCTTGTTTCTAATTCTCCAGGTTCATTTTCTGCCTAAACCAAGGCTCGCAACAATTGTAAAGCAGTTATTAATCAGTCCAAAATTGAGTTTGAAAACTAAGAGTAGAAAACTTGCTTCTTGCACTAATGGTAGCCAAGTATTCTGGTCTCTTGCCAAAGCTATTGGCCACAACTTTTGCCCACCTCTGTCCAAACCAGATGGTTCTGTTGTCACTTCAGCCAAGGATAAAGCTGACCTGCTAGCATCCCATTTTTCTTCCAACTCATGTATTAATGATCTTGGTAAAACACCTCCCACCATTCCCAACACGCTCCATTCAATGCCTCCTGTGGTCTTCCATCAAAAGGATGTCAGAAGGATTTTGAAGAATCTTGATGCTAAGAAAGCTCTAGGTCCGGATGGTATTTCTCCACTTGTTCTCAAAACTTGTGCTCCTGAACTTACTCCTATTCTTTGCCACCTTTTTTCACTTTCTTATTCCAAAGGTGTTTTTCCTTCTGCTTGGAAATTTGCTCATATCCGGCCAGTTCCTAAAAGGGGTGACAAATCCCTCCCATCCAATTATCATCCCATTGCAATTACTTCTACTCTTTCTAAAGTAATGGAGAAATCAATTAACCACCAACTCTTAAACTACCTAGAAACCTTCCGTCTGATCAACGATCGCCAGTATGGATTCCGTCAGTGTCAATCCACTGGTTATATTCTGGCTTATGTTACCCATTTATGGACTAATTCAATGGAAAGGTTCGGTGAAACACAAGTAGTTGCTCTTGACATCTCAAAGGCTTTCGATCGTGTTTGGCATAAAGGTCTTCTAAACAAGCTTCCATCTTATGGTTTGCCAACTGTTTTTAGTAATTGGTTATCCAGTTTTCTCTCTGATCGCTCACTGAGGGTGATGGTAGATGGCTCTCTGTCTTCTAACTTCTCCACTAATGCCGGTGTTCCCCAAGGTTCAGTTCTTTCCCCCACTCTTTTCCTCTTGTATATTAATGACCTTCTTCCATTGACTGGAAATTCCATCCATAGTTTTGTTGATGATAGCACTTTGCATTCCACTTTCCATTATGAGAAACCTTGTCCTGCTCAATCAGCATCAATTTCTCGAAAATCTGCTACCAATTCCTTAAATGTCGATCTTCAGGTAATTCTCCAGTGGGGCAAAGACAACTTAGTTGATTTCAACCCTTCTAAAACTCAGTCTTGTCTTATATCTCGCAAAAAGGATTCTTCTGCTCCTATGCTTATCTTTAGTGACACTCCGATTTCTAGGTAAAATGATATATCTCTTTTTGGGATTACCCTGACTTCTAATCTCTCTTGGCACAAGCACATTACAAATATTGCTTCCTCTGCATCTAAAAAACTTGGTTTTCTCTTTCGCTCTCGGCGTTACTTTTCTTCCAAACAGCTGCTCACTCTGTATAAATCCCAAATCCGCCCTGCCATGGAATATTGCTCCCACATTTGGAGTGGTGCCCCCAAAACCTCTCTCAGGCTTCTTGATTCCATTCAGAAGAAGGCAGTTAGGTTAATTAATGATTCATCTCTAACAGAGTCTCTCCACTCGCTTTCTCATAGACGTACTGTTTCTGCTGCATGCCTCTTCTACAGATACTTCCATGGGCACTGTTCTTCTGAATTGTCTTCTATATTCCCACTCTCTCTTTCAAAACAGTCCGAACACGTGCCGCCACCAGCCAACATCCATTTACTGTCCAACTTCAAACTCACAGAACCAACTTTTCATCTTCCTCGTTTATTCATTCAACTGCTGTTTTCTGGAACAACCTTCCTTCATACGTATTTCCTGAAAATTACAGTCTACAGAAGTTCAAGTCCAATGTCAACAAATATCTTCTTTCGTCTTCTCAACCTCCAACCCAAGCACGGTACTAAGTACTATAGGTTCTAATACCTCTCTTGTTTGCGGTTTACATAAAAAAAAAAAAAAAAAAAAAAAAAAAATAGGTGTTTTCACATGAATAATTTTCTAAAATAAAATTTTAGTGTGTAACGGCGGTGAAGTCAAGCGCAGAGCATCCTCAAGAGTATCGAGCAAGAATGAAAGTGACAAAAACCTAAGGAAATAAAGACGAAGGTCGTAAGTATCGGGTACCTCAATTGATGCTGTTTTCCAGAGACATTTACAATCGCAAGTATATGCATGCTCACCACACGCACCCTTTTTTTTTTTTGGCTGAAGCTGTATCAGGTTGCTTTCTTGCATCATTTGCCACTACTATTGTTCAAGTTATTCTGGATAGCCTATACTGTTCAACAAAGTTATCACTTTACTGATTTCTTGTTAAAGATCTTGACCACTCTTACAAATGCTGAACACTAAGTTTAATAAGGATTTAGGTTAACTGAGGTGATCAGAATTGAATGCAGTGGAATATTGTGGATGACATTATTCCTGTATCCAACAATTATAGGTGTTCAGACTGCCAATGAATTGAAAATTACCTTGTCAATCCTCAAAAATTCTCCAGAACCACTTGTTATCCATTTATCTAGGAACTGCAGGGTAAGGTATATATACCTTACAGCATAAGAATTGAGATGTTGTGGTAATACAACTTTACTAACAATGTACAATTCCTCACTCCAAATAACATATTGACTTTCTGCGACTGCTCTCTGATCACTCAAATTTATGGCCTTGACTGATAATGCTTATATTATTTTCACTGTATACAGCTTCCTTTTGGAAATTAATTCTTTGCTTTTTTTATGCCTTTCATTTTTGTATAGTCTGGATACTGTCCAATTTCAGCTGTGTGTGTTTATAACTGTTTTTCATTTATAGGCCTTTTGTCAAAGTGATACAATTTCATTATAACCTGTAAGTTCACTGGCTGAATTTACAATTTCATCCCCAAGGAAATGAGCTGCTGTGGGATATATATATATATATAACATATGATTCCATTTCAGTCATATACATTCAAGGAATTGGCACAAGTCCTGAAATGTAGTTCTGCCTTCTGTAAAAAGGGCTAAAGGCTAAAGCTGTCAAGTCTTATATCATAAATATCAGTGTATAAAATTAATATAATTAACGTTACATCCCACGAACATAGAATGACCTTTAAAAATATACGATTCTCTCATTCAAAATTCACTGTGTGGTTATAAATATTCAGAATTAAAAGTAAAATAAAAGCAAACATATATTTAAGATATCAATATGTATAATTAATTTTCTGCCAATCAAAGTAATTTTGTTTTTAATATAATTTATATTCAAAATAAAACAAGAGAAAATTATCAATTAAACAAGAGAAGATTATCAATTAAAATAATACTTTCTAATTACATATAATTTAGCTACAAGCTACGACGTGCTTGTGCTTGTGAGGTGCTACTGCTATCTGCAGCCTTGCTATAACCAGCCTGAACAATCAAAAACAAAATGCTAAAGAGGAATAATAAAAATTAACATGAAAACAGAATGAAACTGAAAGTCAATACTTAATCTAGTAAGCACAATAGCACAGAAACTCTAAATTACCATGTAGTTAGAAAATGTTATTTTAACTGATAATCTTACTTGATTATACACGTCTTTGTTTTTCTAAGAGCTTTAAAAGCAAGAAAATTTTAAATTGTTGATATTGTTCTTCCTGATTCAATTACAGTTTAAAAAACTAGCTACAGAGGCTGTTAACAATGATAATTTCTCGTTTTTAGACCTTTTTCTGATTTATTTAAAGTCTCTTTAAGCAAAGGCTGTGGATAATGCTGGGATGAAGCAAAATACAGATGATGATAAACAGGACCTACCATTGTGCAAACAGTGTTTGTATGAGAACTTATAATATTGTCACCATATCTTCCAACACCATTAGTAGCAACAGATGTACAACAACTATTACTGCTACTACACGGAAGTCTTAAGTTTTCTCTTTTAATATCTAAGAGCACAGGTGAATGATAAGAAACATCTGATGAGTTCACAGTTGGCCCTGTTTCAGATAAAACAGCTGTTGGAGGGCAAAGGATACTGGAGGATGTAGAAGCAACTGATGGCATGATACTAGCAGTTGTATATACTGATGGATTTCCATTTCCACCATGTGATAAATCTGACTCGGTAGTACTTTCAGATTTTGAACAATGATGAAAGAAATGGTCTGACTTAGCTAGAAATGCACGGCCACACCTGGTACAAGCAAAATTAACTCTAGCTTGTTCGTGTCGCTTAACGTGAAGTTTTAAGTTCCTCTGATTGCCAAACTGTTTTCCGCAAGTTGGGCAAAAATATGGCTTTTCTAATGTATGCGTTGTTAAATGTTGATGAAGATTACTCTTCAGAGTAAAAGTTTTGCAACAGATTTCACATTTATATGGTTTAATTCCATTATGGCTGTTTAGATGGCGAGTCAAATCTCCTTTCAGATAGAATTCTTTATCACATATATTGCACAAAAACCTATTGCTTGCCAACCGGGTAGCCTGTTCATGAATCACTTGGACATGCTCACGGAGACGCTCTGCAGATGAAAATGTCTTTGAGCATTCAGAACAAAATGATAATCCACTAGACTCTCCTTTTAATAATTCATTTTGGGCCATCCTGATGTGTGTGTTTAAAGCCTGATGAACATCTGCTTGAGAAATTGGTGCTGAACTACTGCTGCTTCTTTCATTTGAATGATGAGTGGGAGTAAGATTAGCTAATGAGGAATCGGGTGCATTTATGACTTTCTGGCTGTTTGTACAAACAGAATTATTTAATGTAACAGAATTTTGTAATGGCCGAACAAAATGAATACTAGGATTTCTGACACTCATTCTTTGTTGTGATCTGTCTTTTATATGTACTCTCATGTGCTGTGCAAGATTTCCTTTCAGTGCAAATTGTCTACCACAAATTTTACAGGCATGTGGTTTTAGACCAGAATGTATAAGAATATGGCGAGTAAGATCACCTTTTAGAGTGAACCTTTTACTGCATGTAGAACATTCAAAAGGTTTTTCACCAAAATGAGCTCGTATATGACGATACAGGCTGTCCTTTTGGGCATAATTTTTATGACAAATTGTACAAATGAATTGTTTTTCTGGATTATGAGTTCGAAAATGTTGCATTAGATTACCTTTTAAAGTAAATCTTCGGCCACAGACATTACATTCAAATGGACGTTCACCACTATGAATTCTTAAATGCCTAGTTAAATCTCCATTCAGCATAAATGTCTTAGAACACACATGACATCGATATGGTCGAATACCCATATGAATTAATACATGTCGCTGAAGACTGCGACTATCAGCAAATGTTTTTGGACAGTGAGTGCAATGAAATGCATTATTAACATGGGTTCTAACAGCAGCTCTTATCATTAAATGTTGTTCCTCAGTAAACATTTCAGGACAGAATCCATTTGGCTTCAAAAGCTTAGGGTGCATTGATTGTCCTAAATCTTTTAACACTGGTTTGCCATTGACCACTAAACCTATTCCAGAAGCTTTGGATGATAAATGTTCCACAACTGTTACAGGTACACTATTGTTAACAGGGCATTCAGAATGTACAGAAACCGAATCCAGTTTATGTTCTTCCACCTCCTTTTGTTTTAATTCTTCTTGGGTTACATGTGAAAATGAATCTGTTTCTCCTGTACATCTAGGTGCATCATATAAGTTTTCACTGTTTCTAAGTATATTATTTTCATTAAGTAAATATTTTGTTCCATTTTTAAATTCTGAATCTTGAATAATTTGATTCCATGGAACTTGATCATTTACGTCCGATCCTTGAGAGATAACCTTGCTAGAGGCTGAAAAGGGACCTGTTTGTTCTATAATTGCTGGTGGTTCAGTGCTATTAGACATACTAAACATCTCTTCAAAATAGAAAAATTATGTGTAGAAATATAAAAAACATACAGTTCCATAATAATTCATAAAGCTCTTCTTTTCATTTACCACAAAAAATATCCAATAAAAATTGCTCCTTAAAAATTAATAGAACTTAAATGTTCAGCATTCAGTTTATGTACATTTATCACAGGAGTAGCACAGTAACTGTTTACAGATAAGTTTAATGTATTTGCAAAAACTTTTCAGCTGTATTATCACTGCTAAATGAATCATCACCTCCATTTACATTTCAGGTATATTTTAAGTGCAAATATGCTATTCAGCTTACTCATTTGCTTACGTGATATTTTATCTTCAGAGAAGAGCAGTACTTCTCCTTCCACACTGACACAAACAGTATCTAAAAATACATAATTAATAGATATATTTAGTATTAAGTATATATTAATAAAGGAATAAATACACTAGATATCACAATATATAATCAGCAATTAGCAAATTTAACTATACTTTTAATAGATTACGGAGTTCAAGTGGTTTTTACAATGAAAGCAAAACTCAAACAATGTTTTTTACTGTAATAATACTTCATCACAAGATGTGAACACTATTATTACAATTATTATTAACTTGATCAATAAAATATAAAACTTGCTATAAAGTCAACCTTAACCTCTAACTTAATATACTAACAGTACTGCATGTGTATATACACTATCCTACCAACAATGTATCTCCTATTCACAAGGAAGAGTGGTTCAAATAGTGAAGTGAATAGCTACAGCTCTACAACTTTGACTTCTGTACCAAGAAAAACAGTTAAAAATTGTTGATAGTTAAATAAGTAATGCAAGTTCATTTTGATAGCAGTAAAGCTATAAGACAATCATAGCATGGATCTGCAGTCATGCCTGACCAATCTGATTAGCTACTATGACAATACAAAGGAACTGGATGCAAAAAATAATTCTAACATTACACAGTGACAGTGTAATAAAGTGCCACTGAGCTATGACACTGCCACAATAAATAAAAAATAAAATTAAATACTTTTTTGTATTTATTACCGATTTATAATTATTTATTGCTCATTTGTTTATTTTGTATTTATGACAACCAATCAGTGGTGGTACCAGATAGGAGCTAATTACTGCTACATGACTGAAGCTTAATGATTCTTTGAACACTGCTTTAGCCTCCTCCCTTTGTCCCTCCTTTTAACTGATTTAGTCCCCTCCCCTTTAGAAAATCCTGGAATCGTCATTGTAACCAATGTTATAAAGTGTTACATATCATAATCATATTTGCAAATCAACAGAAAGAGCTAAACCAACATGCAACCCTAAATCTGGCTCTCATTACTTACACAAGACACATTACTTAGAGAGGTTGATGACGTTGTAGAGCGGATATCATCTTTCAAGGGCACAAAAGGTGATATAGTTGTACACGTTGGCACTAATGATATTAAGAGTAGGAGACCGGCAGAATTACTCAACAAGTACAGGTCACTGTTGAAAAAAAGCCGTGAAATAGGGTTGAATTTGAAAGTGTCTGCAATTCTGCCCAGACACGATAGGAGGGAGTATATGATGAGAGCCTTGTCGATCAATTCGGCCCTGGAAAGATTGTGCAAGGCTCAAGGGGTAGAATTTTTTTCAGCCTGGACTGTACTTGTTAATAGGAGAGATTGCTTCTACAGGGATGGGATACACTTAAATAGAAAGGGTGCAAGAATATTTGCTGATGCTATCGAGGCAGTGTTAGGTGGGTCGGAAAACTGCTAGTTTGGGGGGATACAAAGACTAATAGTTTAACAGTAACCGCAGGCAGAGGTGAAGGCGATTCTTGCACAACTTCTATTAGAATAAGAAGCGACCTGGAGCGAGGGGTGTTGGGGGTTTCAGGGACGGATGGCAGTCATCATGGAATAGTTGGGTATATGGGATGTGTTAGGGTAACCAGGAATAGGCATAGGAGCATGTATGCTTGCATGTATACCAATGCTAGAAGTATAGTAAATAAATTTGATGAATTTGAAGTGTTGGTCAAGACATCAAAGGCGGATATTGTTGGGATAGCAGAGACGTGGTGTCACAAAGATATAAGGAATGCAGAACTGGAATTTGGGGAGTACAATGTGTACAGAAAGGATAGACAGGACAGAAAGGGAGGGGGTGTTATGCTGTTAATTAAGAAAAACATAAAATCAAAGGAAGTGCACCCAGTTAATATAGATGAACAGTGCTCTGTTGAGTCAGTTTGGTGCGAGATAAGCACTGCGAAAGGAAAAATAAGGGTAGGAGTGTGTTATAGGCCTAATGACTTGAATGAGTACAATGAACAATTGTACAAAGAAATAGAGTGGGCCAGTAAATCTGAATGTCTTATAATGGGGGATTTTAACTTCCCAGATATTGACTGGAACTTGTGGGTTGGTCACTCACACACCAGTCAGACTTTTGTGGATTTATTGGATGATTGTTTTCTGCAGCAGCATGTTCGAGAGGCAACCAGAGAAAGTAACACTCTTGATCTGGTTATCAGCAGTGATCATTCGTGTATTAAGAATTTGCAGATAAAGGAACCACTAGGTGGCAGTGATCACAGTGTGCTGAAGTGGGATTTACTCAAAGAGGTAACTACCGTCAGGGGTAAAGGAAAGGGTTTTTGCTTCCGTAAAGGGGAGTACAGTGGTCTCAGACAGTTTTTAAATTCTGTACAGTGGGATCAACTGACGATGTTACCAACAGTAAATTCTAAGTGGGAAGCATTCAAGGAATTAATCGTGGAAGCTACTAGACTTTATATACCGATTAAGAAATATCGTTCAAGGTTTAGGCCTAAATGGTTATCAAATGAACTAATGAGACTCGTGACAGAGAAGAAAAATGCATGGGATGCATATAAATTATCAGGTGACGCAGAAGCCTGTGGCAGATATAAGCTAGTCTGTAATCAGGTCACAAAGGAGGTTCGGCAGGCGAAGGCGGATTACGAGAAATCTTTGGCAAAGGATGCTAAGAAAAACAGCAAGGATTTCTTTACTTATATAAACTCTAAAAGGAAGGGGATGAATATGATTGGTCCACTTGACATCGATGGTTCGACTGTTGATGATCCTGTTCAGATAGCAAACAAACTGAATGAGTATTTTGCATCTACATTCACACGTGAGGAATTATTACAGTTTGAAAATGGAAGAAGGTTATCAAATTGTAGCAGTGTGCTTAATGATTTTGTAATAACTGAGAGCAAAGTGGAGGAGAAATTGTTGAAGTTAAACATAAGAAAGGCACCTGGGGTGGATGGGATCTATCCAGTTATTTTAAAGGAGGCGGCAAAGCAACTAAGCAAACCCTTAGCCATAATTATGAGAGCATCCTTGGACTCAGGGGAGGTTCCCACGGACTGGAGATGTGCAAATGTGTCCCCAATTCACAAAGGTGGATCGAAGGGTGACACGAGTAATTACAGACCAGTTAGTTTAACTTCTGTTCCGGGTAAAATAATGGAGTCACTGGTTAAAGATGCATTGCAGGATCATCTAGACAAGACTGCAGCAATAATTCAAACACAGCATGGGTTTGTTAAGGGAAAGTCTTGTCTGACAAATTTGATTGGTTATTATGATGTGGTCACAAAGGAACTGGATGCAAAAAATAATTTTGATATCATATACTTGGATTTCAGGAAAGCTTTTGACACTGTTGCGCATGGAAGACTACTGTACAAATTGGAGCAGAATGGTATTAAGGGTAAGTTGCTACAATGGATAAAAGGATGGTTAAGTGGGAGAAGACAGAGGGTGGTAATCAATGGGTGCTGCTCTTCATGGACTAATGTTATTAGTGGAGTCCCACAGGGTTCGGTGTTGGGTCCACTGTTGTTTTGTGTATTTATCAATGATATTGATGAAGGTATATCAGGCTTAATGTCGAAGTTTGCAGATGACACAAAGGTTGGCAGGGTTGTTAATGACAGTAATGGCAGTGTGCTACTGCAACAGGATCTAGATAATTTGGGCAGATGGGCTAAGAAGTGGCAACTGAAGTTCAACCTTGACAAATGCAAAGTACTGCATATGGGTAGAAGTAACCCCAGAGAAACGTACCAACTGTGTGGTACTACACTTAAGGTGGTAGAAAATGAAAAAGACCTGGGAGTAATTGTGCAGTCAGATATGAAGTTTTCTGAGCAATGCAGACAGGCTGCTAGGGCAGGTCATGGGGTTTTGTCAATGATATACAGGAATTTTGCTAGCAGGGAAAAGGAGGTGATTGTCCCTCTGTATAAGGCAATGGTCAGGCCACGCCTTGAGTACTGCGTACAGGTCTGGAGGCCTCATTTTAGGAAGGATGTAGATTTGCTTGAGCGTGTACAGAGAAGAGCAACACGATTGGTGAGGGGAATGAAGGGATTCTCTTACCAAGAGAGGCTTAAGTTCTGCAAATTGCAGTGGCTGGAGACTAGGCACCTGCGCGGTGATCTGATTGAGGTCTATAAGGCCTTGAATGGGTTGAGCACGCTGAATTCTGATGGGATCCTTCCACTTGTTCAGATTACGAACCTACGGGGACATAAGTTCAAATTAAGAAAGGACAGATGTAGAATAGATGTGCGGAAATTTGCCTTTAGCCAGCGGGTGGTTAATTGCTGGAACAAACTTCCATCTGTCGTTGTGGAAGTTGATAGGTTAAATAAATTTAAGGAGGAACTGGACAGGCATTTGGAGGGAATGGCGTGATGATTTTTTTTTTTTTTTTTTTTTTGGCTGATGCTGCATAAGCTCCTACACTTGCTTTCTTGCATCATGTGCCACTACTACTACTACTACTACTACTACAACAACAATTTGATGTGCCTAAATTATATAATTCTAGTTTCTTATCTGCAACAAATATGACGTAACTGAGTGGTCAGGAGTGTGAGTGCAGCAGCACATGCTCTTTGAGTTGACCAGGGTTCAAGCCCATGACTACTAAATATGATTAACATTTGATTGATTACTGATTGATTTATTGTAAACTCCACTGACATGGTGGTCATGCCGGAGTATAAACAAGTAATTTATTTAGGGGTACCTTTTCATTTCTATTAAACAATAAGAAACTGGAAATTATATAATTTAAGCAGACCTGTACCTGACTGAAACACTGTGGACAAGCAATCAAAATTCATTTTAGTGGTCAGTCATTTACTGTATCTTTATCAAAATGTTCAGAATATATATGTTTGGTTTTTTGGTATAAATTTTGAGGAGCTTCATTTAAACTTTGGTTAGAATTATGGAAAAATTAATTGCCAGGCTTTTCAAATTAAGGCTTTGCATATCCATTTATTACTTGGATTCCCTAGTTAAAATCGATAGTGCTAATGTTTGAGTTGCTACCAAATACACTGATAAACAAAAGAATGCTTTTTTTTCCATGTCACACATATCAAAGTAAGTCACACATACTTTTAAACCTTGAAATTTCCCAAAAAATTTTCAAATGAGTTCCATGCAGTTCATAAATATATTCATCTTTCATCAGTTTTCTTATTTTTCTTGGGGTCCCACAAATATGCCCTCTTTGATTTTGTTCTCACTGACTCCAGTAAATCTCTCTTTCTGGTTAAGAAAACCTGCTTCATTTCAATCCATTGCTTTGATAAAATTTTTCATTAAACCAAGTTTAATATGCAATGGTGGTAATAAAACTTTATCAGGAGTAACCAATGGTTTGTTTGCAACATTTTTCTTTCCTGGAATCAGTTCTTTTCTTTTAAACATAATGATTTTTCTTATCTCTACTGTCCCATTCACAATTAAAGTGGCAATATTTGGTATAGCCAAGTTGTAGGCCTACTAAAAGAGCAATCACTTTAAGGTCGCCAGAGATATACTAAGAAAACTGCTCGTACTTAATGCTTGTCAAGAGAAGTTTCATGTTATCATAGATTTCTTTCATTTGTGCAGCATATGCTGCTAAAGGTACTGATGGTAACATATTTCCAATATGGAGGAACACTGTTTTGAAACTCGCTTTTGAGGAATCAATGAATAACTGCCACTCAGCTGGATTGTTTTATTATTATTATTATTATTATTATTATTTATTATTATTATTAGCCATATGGTGCAAGGAAGCCTGAGGCTTATGCTGCACCAGCCAAAAAAAAATTCCCGAATTACCCTGAGAGAGAGAGAGAGAGAGAGAGAGAGAGAGAGAGAGAGAGAGAGAGAGAAAGGAAGGAATCACCAAGAAAGAGAAGAATGATGATATCCAGCTCAGGACCCTAGGTTTGCCAAGCCCATACTCACCAGATGTGAGCCCCTGGGGTTGAAAATTATGGTCTGATCCAGTTCTCTTCACATCACCGGTTTCACGCTTTACTTTCAGCACCCGGGATACTGTTAGTATTAGTATTAGTATTAGTAACGGCCGTATGGTGCAAGAAAGCCTATGGCTTATGCTGCACCAGCCAAAAAAAAAAAAAAAAAAAAATCCGAACAAAACAATGATAAAAACAAAAATTAAATAAATAAATAAATAATAATAATTAATAAATAAATAAAAATAATAAAATGAAATTAAAAATTAAATAAAAAGGAAATTAATCCTATCATCCTATGCGCTCCCTTACCCGAAAGTACTATCCAGATGACCTTTGAATTTCCTCAAACTGTCGGCCTCTACCACCCATGAAGGCAACTTATTCCAGTAATTTATAACTCGCTGGCTAAAATAAAACTTCCTGCAGTCCAATCTAAACATTTCCCCCCGTAACTTGAATTTATGTCCCCTAGTTCTAGCATCATTTATAATCTTGAAAATTTTGTCCTCATTCATTTTACTGATGCCTCTCAGAGCCTTAAACACCTCAATCAAATCTCCTCTAAGGTGTCTAGTTTCCAAACTCTGCAACCCACATATTCGAAGTCTTTCTTCATAAGGACGCCCTTTTGCCGATCTCACCAGGCGAGTTACCCTTCTTTGCACCCTTTCAAGAAGCTCGATGTCTTTCTTTAGGTGCGGTCTCCATACTTGAACACAGTATTCCAAGTGTGGTCTAACATAGGCCTTATATAATGGGATTATCACGTCCCTATCTCTACTTGCAAAAGTTCGATAGATCATCGATAGGACACCATGGGCCTTCCTTGCAACCTGTTTACAATGCTCAGAGAATTTCATGTCTGACCGTATCGTAACACCCAAGTCCCTTTCCTCCAGTACTGGGTTTAGTTGAACTCCACCAAGTGAATAAGTTATTTTGGGATTACTGTTTCCCAGGTGTAATACCTTACACTTTGTTGGATTAAAGCACAGCTGCCATTTTTCTGACCATTTCTGAAGTCTATCTAGGTCTCTCTGAAGAAGCTCAGCTTGACAGTGATCATTAACTACTCTACCAATTTTAACATCATCTGCAAATTTAGACATCACGCCCTCTATCCCTTCATCAATGTCGTTTACGAAAATTAAAAACAACAGTGGTCCTAATACTGATCCTTGGGGAATCCCACTTCTTACATCAACCCAATCTGAGGAATAGCCATTTATCACAACCCTCTGCCTCCTGCCCTGAAGCCATCCTTCTATCCATCTAAGGATTTTCCCAGTGATTCCAACCTGTTCCAGCTTATAAAGCAACCGCTCATGTGGGACTGAGTCAAAAGCTTTGCTGAAATCTAAATAAACAATGTCGAAATTATTCCCTAAATCCAGCTCGTGAGTGACCCTTTCGAAATAGCGAACCAGATTTGTTAAACATGATTTTCCCTTTACAAAACCATGCTGAGTATCCTTGAGAATTTCAATTCGATCCAAATGATCCTGAATTCCACCCTTGATCAATGCCTCCATGATTTTCCCTACTACTGAAGTCAGACTGACAGGTCGATAATTTCCCACTTCACTTTTAGAGCCACCCTTATGAATGGTAGATACATTTGCACTTTTCCAATCCAAGGGAATCTCCCCAGAGTCTAGTGATGCTCGCATAACCAGCCTCAGTGGTTCAATGCACTCGCTTGCCGCCTCTCTCAAGATTATAGGGTATATTCCATCAACTCCAGGAGCCTTACTAGTCTGTAGGCTTGAAAGTTTTTTCATTAAATAATCTTGCGAAATTTCAATATCATTAATTACATATTTTTTAACTTCGCTCCCACAATTTCCCATTGCCACAAAAGGCTTTTCATTTGTAAATATCGATGCAAAATAACTGTTGAGTTCATCTGCAACGGCAGCTGGTGTATTTATTACTATCCCCTTTCCCTTACGTAAAGGTCCGATCTGGTTTGTCCTGCTCTTCTTGGCATTTATATATGTGAAGAATTCTTTATCCCCCCTCTTTGCTCTGTTTGCTAGTGATTTCTCATAAACTGCCTTTGCCTGTCGAACCTTTTCTGTGGCTCTATTACACATCACCTTGTAGCTGTTATAGGCTTCAGTACTTTTTATTACTCTGTAACGTTTCCATGCCACCTTTTTCTGCTCAAGTAATGTGGCAACTTCACTATTCATCCAACTTGGAACCCTTCTCGTGGAGTATTTTTTTAATGGTATATACGCATTCAAGGCATCTGTGATTAATGTTTTAAAAGCGTACCACAGTTCAATTGTATTCATTCTCTGCGCGATATCTACCCAGTTAATAGAGGCCATGTAGTACCTTAAGGCATCGTAATTTCCTTTTCTGAAATTAAAACCCATTCCTTTGCCTTTTACTTCTGCTACCTCTCTCGTCATCATCCACCGTAGAACTCCGTGATCACTTCCTGCTACTGGTTCCCCTACTGTCAGCCCTGTTATGTCATCTGATTCATGTGTGATGATGAGGTCTAGGATATTCTTTTCTCTAGTACTTTCCCTGACATGTTGATACAAATAACAGTCATCTAGTTGATTTAAAAATTTTGTTCCCCATGTCGAGTTTCCTTCCCATTTACTCCAATCAATTAGAGGCAAATTGAAATCACCCATAATAAGGCATTGACGCTTACTTGCCCATTCCATTTGCATGTAGAGGCTTTTGTCATAGTCTTCACAATCACCTGGTCTGTAGATTACGCCTACTCGCATTGTACCTTTGTTTCCAACTATCTCACACCATACAGACTCTATACTAGCATGTGAAATGTCTGAATCTGGGAAAGCTATCGTCGCACTCAGGCTGCTTCTGATAAGAAGCATTACCCCACCACCCCTTCTATCTACTCTATCCTTCCTAAATACATTATACAAGCCGTACTGAAACTCATCATCCCCAATTTCCGGGTGGCACCACGTCTCCGTAAGCCCTATTATGTCCGCGTTACTTGTTTTAACCACCAGTTCGAATTCGCTCATTTTATTGACGACACTTCTAACGTTACTGTATAAACAATTAAGATTTACTGTTCTCGTATATTTAACAACCCTAACACAACCCTTGAAGTTTTTTAGGCTCTCTTCCCTGATATTAGCTACCTGCTCACATGAAACGTCTTTGACCCCAGAACATCTGTGCATGTGCATATGTCCTAGAGTTTCCATCACTGCAGTAAACCAAATCACCTTCCTGAGAAAATAAATGTATAAATCTTTGCTGATATTTATGAAAATAACATATTTTGTTGTCCTCTTGCAGGAGATTCCAACCTTAAAAGTCTAGAAGCCTATAAGTTCAGAACACAAACAAGATCATTTAGTTCCTCTTCAGATATTAAGTTTGACTCAAATTAACATGTCACTTCATATGTGGGGGGTCACTAACTTGCTGGTCTTCTCCATAGTCATTCTAAGTCTCACGAAAAAACTTAAAATCGCCTTGTTCATCTTTTTCATCCAAATCGTAAGTTTCCGGTGGTTTTGGTAATAGTTAATTCTTGAGTATTTTGCATCTACATTCACACATGAGGAGTTATTAAGGGAGGAAAATGCCAGAAGTTTATCAAACTGTAACAGAGTGCTTAATGATTTTGTAATAACTGAGAGCAAAGTAGAGGAGTATTGTTGAAATTAAACATAAGAAAGGCACCCAGGGTGGATGGGATCTATCCAGTTATATTAAAGGAGGCAGCAAAGGTAGTAAGCAAACCCTTTGCCTCTTGCCTTTAGCCAGTGGGTAGTTGGTTGGTGGAACAGACTTCCATCCCTTGTCGTGGAAGTTGATAGCCTAAATAAGTTTAAGGCTCAGCTGGACAGGTATTTCGAACGAACAGAGGGGTGAAGTGGAAGTCGTTATTTTTTATTTATTTATTTATTTTTTTTTTGGCTGATGCTGCATAAGCTTGCTTTCTTGCATCAAATGCCTCTACTAATGCTAATGCTAATCCTTAGTCATAATTATGAGAGCATCTTTGGACTCAGTGGAAGTCCCCAAGGACTGGAGATGTGCAAATGTATTGCCAATTCACAAGGGGGGGGGATCTACAGGTGACACGAGTAATTACAGACCAGTTAGTTTAATTTCTGTTCCAGGGAAAATAATGGAGTCATTGGTTAAAGATGGATTGCAGGATCATTAGACAAGACCGCAAGAATAATTCAGGAACAGCATGGGTTTGTTAAGTGAAAGTCTTGTCTGACAAATTTTATTGGACACTATGATGTGGTTACAAAGGAACTGGATGTAAAAAATAATTTTGATATCATATATTTGGATTTCAGGAAAGCTTTTGACACTGTTACGCATGGAAGACTATTGTAAAATTTGGAGAAGAATGGTATTAAGGGTAAGTTGCTACAATGGATAAAAGGATGGTTGCGTGGGAGAAGACAGAGGGTGGTAATCAATGGGTGCTGCTCTTCGTGGACTAATGTTATTAGTGGAGTCCTCCGAGGTTCGGTGCTGGGCCCGCTGTTGTTTTGTATATTTATCAATGATATTGTTGAAGGTATATCAGCCCCCCCCCCCCATTAAGAGCATTACCCTGTGTTTGACAGCTTGAAACACACACATCAGCCTTTCTTCAATAGAAATATATACCTAACCTACTAGGCATTTTTTTCCAAGAAAGGCTAGTCTCATCCACATTAAATATTTGTTGCGGCAAATAACTACCACTTGTTATAATCTCATCCAATTTGTCCTTGAATTTTTTGGGAGCCCCACTTGCTGCTTCACCACTTATGGCAACGTCATGATATCTGCTTCTCTTACAGAACCTATCAAACGAACCATGACTCGCAACAAAGGTGGTTTCAGTATCATCGCTCTTCTTCTTAAGATCCTCAAAAATGGCACAAGCTTTTGCTTGGATGAGGTGGAGGCTTAAGGGAATGTGTGTTTTGATCTGGTCTTCCATCCATACAATAAGTAACTTTTCCATCTTGCTTATTAGTCCCATTCTAGCCTTGGTCATTATAGTTTCTTCATTGGTGCCGATCCCTTCACTGCTTCACGTATTCTGTCTTAGTCCTTTATTACTGTGTTCACTGTTGACACTGACAAACCTAAATTCTGCACGATACTTGATAATGTTTGACCATTTTCATACATCCTTATTATTTTAATTTTCTGATCCAACTCGATCGTTGTGACATATCGTTGTAATAGTGACAGCGGTGCTAGATTTACTAGTACCGATGTCACTTATTCTCTTAGGTGGCACCATGATAATGGTCAAAATGAAATTTTCTGTAAAGAACTTCACAGGGTTAAGCTACAAGAAATACTGTCACGCTTTATGACATATGAATGAAACGTGCACTACATGGTGATAGTCTGATGTGAAGTTACTGAAAATGGTAGGATGTGAATTTCAACTTCACCACAATAGCCTGACGTGTGTAACAAATATTACATACAAAATGCAAACAAAAGCTCCCATTTTGTTCTCAAACAACTGACTCTACAATCCAGAAAGAAAGGAAAGGATGTAGAGATGAAGGGCTAGAGTGTAATTAGTATTAGTATTAGCAATGGCCACGTTGTGCAAGGAAGCCTATGGCTTATGCTGCACCAGCCAAAAAAAAAATAAATAAATAAATAATAATAAATAAATAAATAAATAACAAAAAATTAAATTAAATAAAATGATAAGAATAAAAAAAAATAAAAAAAACAATAATAAGAAGAAGAAAATAAAAAAAAAATTTTTAAATAATACTAATAAGAAGAAAATAAAATAATAATAATAATAATTAATAAATAAGAGAAAAGTAAATGGACAACCTAAGCATTTCCCTCCTCCTGTAGGTAATTATCCAGCTGACCATTGAATTTCTCCAAAACTGTTAGCCTCTACCACCCATGTAGGCAACTTATTCCAGTAATTTATAACTTGCTGACTAAAATAAAACTTCCTGCAATCCAGTCTAAACATCCCCCCCCCCAGTAACTTGAAATTATGGCCCCTTGTTCTAGAATCATTTATAACTGTGAAAATTTCGTCCGCATTCATTTTGCTTATACCTCTCAGAGCCTTAAACACCTCAATCAAGTCTCCTCTTAGGTGCCTAGTTTCCAAACTCTGCAACCCACATATTCGAAGTCTTTCCTCATATGGACGCCCTTTTGCTGATCTCACCAGGTGAGTTATCTGTCTCTGGATCCTTTCAAGAAGCACAATGTCTTTCTCCATACCTGAACACAGTTAATTCTTCGAAGAAATAGCTGATAGGACACAGTCCACGTGGCTTGAACACTGTGGGAGGTTACTGTGAAGTGCTTTGATGTAGTTTACCTGTCTAAAACAAATGTCAAATAATTCTT
This sequence comes from Mastigoproctus giganteus, assembly GCF_048544385.1. Taxonomy (NCBI): domain Eukaryota; kingdom Metazoa; phylum Arthropoda; class Arachnida; order Uropygi; family Thelyphonidae; genus Mastigoproctus; species Mastigoproctus giganteus. The sequence goes on along the minus strand of NC_143586.1, from coordinate 109,881,490 downwards.
CAGAATTTTTAAAGCAGAAAATGAAATGTTAACTCTAGTTATTTACCTAGATTCTAATTACGCCGCAGGTTATTATTCAACATAGACTGCATGGGAACGAAAATAAAAATTTATACTTATTGTTCCTTCATTCAACTTCACTCTTAAAAAATTATACAGAAAGTATCTTTATGATTTTACCAAAAAAATTTAAATAAGTCTGAAGTTACATAACTCGGGATTACGTAAGTCAGGGAACAACTGTATTTTTAATCTTGTAATTGTTACTCATTGAAGACAGCTTTTACAATGAAGTAACCATCCATATACTTCATATGCATTTTCTCAATATTTGTGCCCCTTTTCTTTCTTTGTCTAAAATTTTTGATGATATCTACTCTTTTATGGTTTAAGTTAAGGATTCACATCTAAGTTGATCAATCAATTAACAAAGAACCATACTTCTGTGAATGAATTTCAGTTATTTTTATATGCAAATAAACTCAAAAAAGTCATTCATCTTACATTAACTTCAGCCTTGGTAATCATCCAAATGTATTTTACACATACGTGAATAACGAAAGAGTGCATTTCATTTCCATGGTTAAACTTTCTCGGTTTAATTTAGATGCTAATTAATTAGAAAACATTATATAAAATTGCAGAAATCCATCATAAAAGCAGCTAAAGAATGATTGAAATGTATCTCCTTCAACAGTGTAGGTCTCAGCACCTGCTTCCAGGATTAGACTCTCCGTGGGAGCTGAATTCTGGCTTCTAAAGTGGCTAAATTTAAAATCATGTTTTATGTACCAAATCTAGTTGCAAAATTTGTGTTTACAAAAATGAAGTCCGCCATTGCCGATCCCAAGCCTGGATGAGAAAGGAGGAGGGGCATGAGCATACCTCATGTAAAAAAAAATACCCTGGGCTCGGCTGGCTCCGGCCAACAGTACCTGAGATGGGCCCCTGCCTGGGTTACAGGTGAAGATGGAGGATCTGGCTTCAGCCACAGTGGAAGTCTGTCACTCTTCCAAGATACTGGTCCCATCTAAATTGTGGACTACACAGCAGAGGAATGGCAAGCGGGCTGCATTATTTGACTTAAACCCTATGGATCTCAGCCATTGTCATATAAACATTCATGCTACAGCATCCGGGGTTACTAACGCAGCTGTTCGACCATAGAGAACAGCTATGAAGAAAGCTATGTGGTCAGTCAAAACCCAAATGTATCTCTCAACACTAAACATAAGCTTTACAAGCCCGAGAAAATAAAACTGGTAGAAGAATTGAAAAAGATCAAATGGGATATCTTAGGAATGTCAGAGACACATTGGAAAGAAGAAGGAACACTGGATATAAGAGAAGGAAGAATATTTTACTGAGGAAGAAAAGACAATAGAGAAGGAGTTGCTTTCATAGTAAAGAAACATCTATTAAATTCAATAATAGAAATTCATCCACACAGCTCAAGAATGATAAGTTTAAGAATAAAAGGTAAAGAAAAAGGAATCTTCATAAAAATAATCTAGGTATATGCCCAAGACTCCTCACATGATGACACAGAGACAGCTTCCTTCTAATCAGACCTACAAAAAAACCATAGGTAACACAAACAAAAAAAGATATTTTTTTGTTTGTGTTATCTATGATGTCCATAACAGGAGACTTTATGCAAAAGTTGAAGGCTTTTTGACAGACTTCAGCGACGTTCTAGGAACATTCAGGATGGGAGATAGAAATAAGCGAGGAGAAGAACTTTTGAACTTTTGCAAAGAAAACAAACTATTCATCACCAACACACTGTTTTACCACAGATCTCAACATAAACATACATGGACATCACCAGATGGAAATACAAAAAACTGCATTGACTATATTTTAATATAGTCAATGCAGTTTTTACGAAGATAATGAACGATAGAACGATACTAAACACATCAAGATTTGAAGAAGATAAAATAAAGGAAATTTATAGGGGAACACTACAAGAAAAATTAAAAGATATACACTATTCATCATCTGTGGAAAATATATGGGAGAAAACTAAACAAATGTCTAAAGATGCAGCTTTAGAAACCTTGGGAACTAAACCAAAACATCCTTGAATTACAAGAGAAATTTTAGACATATGGATAGAAAAAAGACAAATGAAAACCCTCCTAAACAAAAATAAAAAAATAAAAAATAGACAACCTGTGTAAAGCCGCTAAAAGGAAATGGTTGGAAGATAAAGCAAAGCTGTGTGAAGAGGCAAATAAACCCCACGACTCTAAAACAACTTACTGGGTTATAAAGGAACTCTCTAAAACATACAACCCAAAAACACTGACGGTGAACAATAAAAACAGGAAACATGCAAGAAATTAAAAAAATATGGAAAGAATATTACCAAACCCTGTTCAAAGGGCAAAGAAAAAACACTCTTGCCTTAGGTAACTGAGGAGATAAATCACTCTTGATAACAAAAGAAGTGCTGCTGCCACTATGCTGCTGCAACAGGATCTGGAAAGGTTGAGCAGATGGGCTGAGAGGTGGCAAATGAAGTTTAACATTGACAAATGTAAAGTGCTGCACATGGGAAACAGTAACCCCAGAGCAACGTATCAACTCTGTGGTACTACACTGACAGTGGTAGAGAATGAAAGGGACTTGGGGGTGGTTGTGCAGGCAGATATGAAGTTCTCTGAGCAGTGCAGACAGGCTGCAAGAGTAGCTCATGGAGTATTGTCAATGATATACAGGAATTTTTCCAGCAGGGATAAGGAGGTGATTATTCCATTGTATAAGGCAATGGTCAGGCCATACCTAGAGTACTGTATACAGGTCTGGAGGCCTCATTTCAAGAAAGATGTAGAGCTGCTGGAACGAGTACAGAGAAGGGCAACAAGATTAGTGAATGGAACAAAGGGGTGCTCTTACAAAGAAAGGCTTAAGTTTTGCAAATTACAGTGTCTGGAGACTAGGCACCAGCGAGGTGATCTGATAGAGGTGTATAAAGCCTTGAATGGTTTAAGCATGCTCAATGCTGATGGGATTCTTCCTCTAGCTCAGAAAAATCACCTGAGAGGGCATAAATTCAAATTGAGGAAAGACAGATGTAGGATAGACGTGCGGAAATTTGCCTTTAGCCAGCGGGTGGTTGGTTGGTGGAACAGACTTCCATCCCTTGTGGTGGAGGTTGATAGCCTAAATAAGTTTAAGGCTCAGCTGGACAGGTATTTTGAACGAACAGAGGGGTGAAGTGGAAGTGGGTTGTTTTTTTTTTTTTTTTTTTTTTGCTGATGCTGCATAAGCTTGCTTTCTTGCATCCAATGCCTCTACTAATGCTAAAATGCTAATGCTAATAATAAAGGACCAAGTCCAGAAAGCAATTAGTCAAATGAAGAATGACAAGGCACCCAGAAATGACAGTATAAAGGCAGTACTATGGAAATTCAGAGGCAATGCAATGTTAAAACACCTTGCACAATTCTTTAATATAATTTTATTTACAGGATATACCAGAGGACTGGAAAATATAATAGTACCTATAACACAAAAAAGGAGATAAAGAAAGTCAGAATTATAGACCCATTACACTTTTAAACCATATATATAAAATATTTATAAGAATCTTACAAAGCAGGATACATCCTTGCAGAAAAATATTGGAATCAGAAGAAACCTCCTTATCTGTGCTTCATCAATTTCAAGCAGGCATCAGACTCTGTAAACAGAGAATATTTAATGAAGCAACTACAAAAAATCCCGCTTGATCAAGAAAAAATCATGTTTGTAAACAATTTCTACAAAAATACAAGAGCAATAGTAAAATTCAACAACCTTAAAACAAAGAAATTTGAAATAGACAAAGATGTCATGTAGGAATGTCCCTTATCCCCATATATATCTAATATCTACCTAGAGGAACTAATGAAACCAATTGAATAAAAAAGATGCACAATAATAAATGGAAAAAATATAAACCACATAAAATATGCAGATGATATTGTGATTTTAACAGAAACCCAAGGACAACTAAAAGAAATATTAAATAATATCAATAAAGCAAGCACCAATTATGGAATTAATATTAATATAAATAAAACTAAAGTAATGCAAATCGGAAAAAACATAGAAGACATAAACATCCAAAATCAACAGATAGAACAAGTACAAAAATTTGTACATGTTCTCTAATAACTGGAAACCTAAGTAATATTGACCAAATTAATCACAGGCTGAACATCAGATGGAAAAACACGAACAAACTCAAAAACATATGGAAGAGCAATAAATTTTCAAATAGTCTAAAAATTAAACTATATGAAACAGTCTTCATGCCCACGGCAACTTATGGATCAGAGACATGGAAAATAAATAAGAAAGAAGGGCAAAAAATAATGACATTTGAAATGAGATGCAGGGGCATAGCTACCATATAGGAAAAGTAAGCAAAGACTAGGAGCCCTAGTGAATTAGGGGCCTTACTTCACCAGGGCTACAGATGCAAACAGGAGCAGCCCCTACTACGATAGGGCCTATAAACAGTGCAACATGTAATGAAAATATTTTTCTCACTGAGCTCTTCAACAATGTGATACATCCAGAATAAGGAAGGAATTCTTATATCTTATCGCCAAAACATAACAAATCCAGGTGGCGGCAGTCTTTATTTTGCATTTACAAATGCAACTTTGTATAGTAATCAGACACCCATTCAGTACTGTATGTTTACGCATCATATCATATGGGGAGTCCCCAACTTGACAGGAGGACAGGGTGGATAGACCCCACGTATACAAACATATTAGCGATATAGAGTATTCAAAAGTTGTTAGTTGATTCATTTCAATTCAAGTTTGTTCAAGTTCAAGTCATTATCAAAACAGCAATTGACATACAAAAATGTATTTGTTTATTATTGTTATTTATATTTAAAATATAAGGTTTAAAATTAAATTAATAAAATATTTAGTTAAAAATGGATGAAAATAAAAAGGAAAAGAGTGGAGCCCAAAAAAGAACAATGAAGAAAGCAAAAGAACAAGTAGTCAATAAATCACCTAAATTAGATAATTTCTTTACAAAACAAAATAATGAATTAGGTCCAGAAGAAGGCAAAGAAAAGACCAGTATTGAATCATAAAATGTGGAAAAGAATGCTGCTGGTGTAAATATATCTGCAGTTCATTTAAATCAAGCAGGGTCATCAAACAAAAACAATTTAACAATCATAGATATGCCTTCATCGGAAATTAATGTTGAACGCACTGCACCACTTATTCCCTCAAGCGATCTTGGAGAATATGTGGACATCAACATTTCCAATAAAACAAAAAGAAACATTATGAGTTTGTCACCTCAGAGACCTAAAGGACCATTTCCAAGGGATCCTGAACAACAAAATAGAAGTTTTAGTGACACGTACTACTATTCTACTTCGACGTATGGTCCAGTTCCTCGTTTGAGGTTGTGCTACTCACAAATTTTAGATGTTGCATATTGCCAACCATGCTAGCTGTTTTCAAATAATAAAAGTCAGTGGTTCCAGACTACGTGATTGAAAAAATCTATCTTTTCAGATAAAAACTCAGTGTTTCTCAACATCATATTGAGGCATGTACTATATAGGAAATGTGGCAAAAGAACGCAACAACTGATAAAGATCTCCAAAATGAGGATTTCTGAGATACAAATCCTCATTTTGGAAAATGGTACTAGTATGGTTATTTCGGATAATGCTTATGTCGGCTAAAAATTCTTTAGCATTTTGCAGTCATAGGGAAGAATTTTCGGAAGATTACAATGGCAATTTTTTATTGCAAGTCCATTTACTTTCCTACTATGATGATGTAGTGAAACAAATTATTAATAAGCCATCTGGCTCAGTAACTTATTTAAGTCCCACTATCCAAAATGCGTTAACAGAATGTTTAGGTACCAAATTAACAAAAGAATTAACACTCAAAATTAATTCAGCACCATCCTATTGACTAATTTTAGATACTACTCAAACTCTCGCAAAAAAAAAGATCGATTAAGTGTTATTGTATGACATGTTCACATAATTCGTGAAGAAAATGAAAAATCCAAAGATTTTGAAAATTTGTGAAACGTTTTCAGGATTCTATGACATGAATGATCATTCGGCAGAAAAGATGATGGATGATATAATGAAAATATTACACAAACTAAACAATCCCATTGAAAAATGTTATGGTCAGGGATGTGATGGGCCTAATGCCATGAGTGGGGTTTATAATGGTGTGTGGTCATGCATTAAAAAGATCCAAACAAAAGCAGAGTACATTCATTGTGAAAGTCACAATTTAAATTTAGTTATTAATGATAGCATAAATTGTTGTAATAACATTTCATCATTTTTCGAAATTCTTCAAAATTTGTATAATTTTTTTGGAAATAGTACAAACAGATGGGATCTTCTTTCTAAATTTACTGGGGAATCTGAAGTTACATTACAAAAACTCAACCCTACAAGCTGGTCTGGTAGATTACAGTCTATAACAGCTGTGAAAGTTCGTTTAGCAGATATTAGCATTAGTAAAGACACACGATGCAAGAAAGCAAGCTTATATAGCATCAGAAAAAAAAAAAAAACCTTCTCATTTAAATGTTTGTCTAGTTCTGCCTTGAATCTATTTAAGCTATCAACTTCTACAATGAAAGATGGAAGTTTGTTCCAGCAATCAACCACCCTCTGGCTAAAGGCAAACTTCCACACATCTATCCTACAACTTTCTTTCCTTAATTTGAATTCATACCCTCTCAGGAAATTATTCTGAGCAAGAGGAAGAATTCCATCAACACTGGGCATGCTCAAACCATTCAAGGCTTTATACACCTCCATCAGATCACCTTGCAGGTGCCTAGTATCCAGACACCGTAATTTGCAAAACTTAAGCCTTTCTTTGTAAGAGCAACCCTTTGTTCCATTCACTAATCTTGCTGCCCTTCTCTGTACTTGATCGAGCAGCTCTACATCCTTCTTAAAATGAGGCCTCGAGACCTGTATACAGTACCCAAGGTGTGGTATGACCACTGCCTTATACAAGGGGATAATCACCTCCTTATCTCTGCTAGAAAAATTCCTGTATATCATTGACAAGACAAGAAACTATGAGCTACTCTTGCAGACCGTCTGCACTGCTCAAAAAACTTCATATCTGCCTGCACAATTACCCCCAGATCCTTTTCATTCTCTACCACTGTCAGAGTAGTACCACACAGTTCATACATTAGTCTGGAGTTGCTGCTTCCTACATGCAGTACTTTACATTTGTAAATGTTAAACTTCAGTTGCCACCTCTCAGCCCATCTGCTCAACTTTTCTATATCCTTTTGCAGCAGCAACATTCTGTCATTAGTATCATTAACAACCCTACCGACCTTCGCATCGTCTGCAAACTTGAACATTAAGCCTGATATACCATCATCAATATCATTAAAAAATACAGAAAACAACAATGGAACCAACACTGAACCCTGGGGGACCCCACGAACAACATTAGTCCACGAAGAGCAGTGTCCAAATTGGTTAGACTCTCTGTTTTCTCCCACTCAACCATCTCTTTATCCATAGCAGTAATCTGCCTCCAATGCCGCACTGCTCCAATTTTTCCAGCATTCTTCCATGTACAACTGTATCAAAGGCTTTTCTAAGATCCAAATATATGATATCAAAATTATTCTTTGCATTCACTTCCTTTGTGACCAAATCATAGTATCCAATCAAACTGGTTAGAGAAGACTTCCCCTTAACAAACCCATGCTGTCCCGTGCTATAACTGAAGTCTTGTCTAGATGATCCTGCAATGCTTCTTTAACCAGTGCCTCCATTAATTTTCCTGGAAGAAAAGTTAAACTAACAGGTCTGCAGTTACTTGTGTTGCCCTTTGATCCTCATTTGTGAATTGGGGTCACATTTGCACATCTCTAGTCCATGGGTACCTCCACTGAGTCCAAAGAAGCTCTCATAATTATGGCTAAGGGTTTGCTTACTTCCTTTGCTGCCTCCTTTTAATATAACTGGATAGACCCGATTCACCCCAGGTGTCTTTTTTATGTTTATCCTCATCGATTTCTCCTCCACTTTACTCTCAGTTATTACAAAATCATCTAGCTCACTGCCTGAGTTTAATTGCACACATCTATCCTACAACTTTCTTCTTGACACATGAAGAGTTACACACACATACACACATGAAGAGTTATTCACACATGAAGAGTTATTCAGGGAGGGCATTCCCCTCCCTGAATAACTCTTCATGTGTGAATGTAGATGCAAAATAGTCATTTAGTTTATTAGCTACCTCAGCAGGATCATCAATATTTGAACCATCGATATCAAGTGGACCAATCTGATTCATCTCTCCTTTCTCCTAGATTTTACATAAGTAAAGAACTCTTTGCTGTTTTTCTTTGCATCCTTTGCCAAAGATTTCTCATAATCTGCCATTGCCTGCCTAACCTCCTTTGGACTTGGTTACAGACCAGCTTATATCTATCATAGGCTTCCATCTCACTTGTTAATTTATATGTATCCCATGCATTTGTCTTCTCTGCCACATGTCTCATTAGTCCATCTGGCATCCATTTAGGCCTAAACCTTGAACAATATTTCATATTATTGTGAATACTAATACTAATTTCATACTAATATTTCATATTAGTATGAAAAGCCTAGTAGCTTCCAAGATTAATTCTTTGAATGCTTCCCATTTTGAATTTGCTGTTGGTAATATCATCAGTTGGTCCCACCGTATAGAATTTAAATACTGTCTCAGACCACCATAGTCACCTTTACGAAAGCTAAAACCCTTCCATTTACCCCTGATAGTAGTTGTCTCTTTGAGTAAATTCTACTTCAGCACACTATGATCACTGCCACCTAGTGGTCCCTTTATCTGCAAATTCTTAATGCATGAAGAATTACAACTGATAATCAGATCAAGAGTATTATTCTCTCTAGTTGCCTCTCGAACATGCTACTGTAGAAAACAATCATCCAATAAATCTACAAAGGGCTTGCTAGTGTGTAAGTGACCAACCCACAAATTCTAGTCAATATCTTGGAAATTAAAATCTCCCATTATGAGACACTCTGATTTACTGGCCCACTCTATTTCTTTGTACAGCTGTTTATTATACTCACCAGAGTCATTAAGCCTATAACACATTCCTACTCTTATTATTGCTTTCCCAGTGCTTATGTCACACTGAACTGACTTGACACTGCACTGTCCAGCCATGTCAACTGGCTGTACTTCCTTGGATTTTGTGTTTCTTAACTAATATCATAACTCCTCCCTTCATATCCTGTCTATCTTTCCCGTACACACTGAACTCCGAAAATGTCAGTTCTGCATTCCTTATATCTGTGTGACACCACGTCTCTGATATCCCAACAATATCTGCCTTCAATGTTTTAATCAGCACCTCAAATTAATCAAATTTATTTACCAAACTCCTAGCATTGGTGTACATGCAAGTATACGTGCACCTGTTCCTATTCTTAGCTACCCTAACACAGCCCATGTATTTACTTGTTCAACAATGACTCTCAGCAGTCTCTGGAATCACCTGCACCTGGTTTTCCAGGCTGCTGCTTATTCCAATAGAAGCAGTACAAGAATCACTTACACCTCTGCCAGTGGCTGCTGTTATATATATTAGTCCATGTACTCCCACCAAGCTAGCAGTTTTCCGAGCCACCTAACACTGACTCGATAGCATACAAAGTTTTGACAGATATTAATCTTAAATCAACTAAAAAAGCAGACCGAGATGAAATGCTTAGAATAATGAAGCAAATGTGGTGTACATGCAAGTATACGTGCACCTGTTCCTATTCTTAGCTACCCTAACACAGCCCATGTATTTACTTGTTCAACAATGACTCTCAGCAGTCTCTGGAATCACCTGCACCTGGTTTTCCAGGCTGCTGCTTATTCCAATAGAAGCAGTACAAGAATCACTTACACCTCTGCCAGTGGCTGCTGTTATATATATTAGTCCATGTACTCCCACCAAGCTAGCAGTTTTCCGAGCCACCTAACACTGACTCGATAGCATACAAAGTTTTGACAGATATTAATCTTAAATCAACTAAAAAAGCAGACCGAGATGAAATGCTTAGAATAATGAAGCAAATGATGAAATTTGATTTTATTTTCATTTGTATATTTTTGAATAACATGATTTGCAAAATTAATTATGCTTCAAAAACTCTACAGAAGCATGATATAGACCTTGATGAATGTACTTCTGTATTAGATCAAGTCAGTAAAAATTTACAAAACATTTGAAAACATTCATACGAACAAATTAAATATGAATCTGAGCAGACTGCCAAGGAGTTTGGGGTAGATCCCAAATTTGAAGACAAACGACAACACAGAACTAAAAGACAGTACGTGAATTAGCTTCAGATTTTTAGTTTGATAATAGAGATGTTTTTTTTTTTAAATCAGTTTTTTACTATGTTTTAGACAAAATTATAATACAAATTAAAAATCATTTAAAAAGTATGAAGTCAGTAAAAAATTATTTTGCAATACTAGAATTTAAAAAAAATATGTCAAATGCTGATATATTAAGTGAGTGTGAAAATCTCATAAAAAAGTATTCATCTGTATTCTTTCCCCAACTGCCGATCCAATATTGTAATTTTATCACACTTATTTTACAAGATTTATCAGCAGACATGTGTATCAGACAATTTTTTTTATTTGTTAATTTCAAAATATAGTGCCCCAGAAAGTGACTTTACTTTATGTTATTTTTTACCCTGCCTGTGTCAGCTCCCTCTGCTGAACGATCATTTAGTAAATTACAAATAATTCTTCTTCTTCAAGAGGAGTGTTTCCATTTACAATGGGTTTCCTCAGCCTACAAGTTATTTCTTGTTAGGAATTTTTTCCCGCCATAAAATGCAGTTGAAGGTGTCTTGGTTGGTTAAGCCTCGAGCTGTCATGCACTCCCGTACTCCATCCATCCATGTCCTCCTAGGTCTTCCTCTTCTCCTTCTTCCAGGAGGTATCCATTCCAGGACAGCCTTTGGATATCTGTTTTCTTGCATCCGTTTTACATGTCCATACCATGTTAGACGCTTTTCTTTGATGGTGTCAATAATAGTCTTTTTCACTTCCATTTTTTCCCTTATGTCTTCATTCCGTTTTCTGTCTCTTCTAGAAGTTCCTGCTGAGCGTCTCCAAAAATCCATTTCTGTGGAGAGCAATTTGTTTTCCGCTCGCCTATTCAATGTCCACGTTTCCGCTCCATACAATAGAAGACTTTGTACAATCGTTTGAAATATAAGTTTCTTTGTTTTATTTAGGATATTTTTGCTCCACAGAACAGAGTTTAACATGCCGATAGCCTTTCTGCCGTCTGTAATTCTCTTATTGATCTCTGCTTCGGATGATCCATCGCTTTGTAAGACTGATCCTAAATATTTGAATTTATCGACTTGTTTGATTTTAAAACCTGCAATATTTAGAACGTATCCTGGCCCTGAAGACAACATTTCAGTCTTGCTAAAATTGATTTTTAGACCCCATTGTTTATATTCCTCAAACAATTGAAGACATGCATACTTTGCATCTTCTAAGTCTTGTGCTATCACCACCTGATCATCTGCAAAAAGTAAATTGTGAATATAGGTGTTCTTATTAATCGGCAATCCCATTTTATTACATTTTTTTGACCAGGATCTTAGGCAGATGTCGATATAAATTTTGAAAAGTGTTGGTGACATGCAACAACCTTGTAATAAGCCTTTTGAAGTGTGGAATTCAGGTGACAAAGCTGATCCCACTTTAATTCTGCATCTATTATTCCTGTAATAATAGATGCCTTAATAATGTTAATCAGTTGTCCATCAATATTTGCCTCTTTCAGTGCTTCCCATAAGAGTTTTCTTAGAACACTGTCATATGCCTTTTCGAGGTCAATGAAAATCATAAAGATTTTTTTTTCCTTTTGATTGGCATTTTTCAAGGATCTGTCATACTGTTGAGATATGATCTATACATGACCTCCCAGCTGAAAAACCACTTTGTTCTTCTGATACCTCGATTCGGGCTTCTAAATGGTTCCTGATCCATTTTCCAAGGATTTTTAACAGCGGGTTCAGGACGTATATTCCTCTGTAATTTGAACAGCTTTTCCTATCGCCCTTCTTATAAATTGATGTAATATATCCTGTTATCATTTCTTTCAGTATTTCTTCTCCTCTTAGTTATTTAACAGTTTTTGTATCAGAACAGCCACTCCTCTTCCTCCATATTTCAGAAGTTCCATGTAAACTCCTCCAGTTCCAGGTGATTTGCCATTCCTTCCTTCCTTTAGCAGGAGTTCCACTTCCCTAACAGAAACTTTTAAGCCCGAGTCTTCTACACCAAAATCCTCCATTGTCTTGAACTCTTCCCGGTCTTCTTTTAAAAGTCCTTCATAGTACTCCGTCCAGTCTTTCAAAGGTATTAACTGCAAACCAGCATTGTGTTTATTCTGTTTTCTCAAGTCTTTAAGGACCTTCCACGATTCCGCTGATTGCTTGAAGCCCAATTTGCTATTAATAGTTGCGCATTTCCTTTCCCATTCTTCATTTTTTGCTTCTACTACCAACCGATTGGCTATTTTCTTTTTTTCAACATAAATGTTCCTATATGCATCATTCCTATCACCCAGCCATTTCTGATATGCAAGTTTCTTTTCCTCTACAGCAGCTCTTACTTTCTCTGTAATCCAGGTCTTTTTTGGTCCTTGGCTCTTCTTTTTGCCCAGGATTTCATGAGCTATTTTTTTAACAGTATTTTTTAAATATTCGTAGATTTCTTCAGTATTACCTTTTATCTCTATGTTAATTGCAGCATCCAGTCTTTGGGTGAAGTTGTTTCTAATGCTGTCATCCTGGAGTAGGTCAATGTTAAATTGATCCACCTGTAGCATTTCTCCTTCCCTGCATTGTTGGTTGTCCACACACATTTTCTTAATCCAGTTCCACCTCAGTGTTCTTTTAACAAGAAAATGGTCAGATCCACATTCAGCTCCTCTATAAACTCTGACATCTTTCAATACATATGTCCCTGAATGTTCTGAAATAATATAATCTATAACTGATCTAATTTGTCTTGTCTCCTGTAGCCAAGTATATTTATGGATATCCTTGTGTTGGAAAAATGTGTTGTTTATTCTCAAGTCGAACTGTTCACAAAGATTGCATAGTCTATCTCCGTTGTCATTCCTCTCTTTCTCTCCAAATCTTCCAATAACTTTGCTATTTTGTTCAGTTCCTACTCTTGCACTGAAATCTCCCATTAGAAATATCTCTTTGTTCTTAGGAATTTTTTCTATTAGTTCTCTCAGATCCTCCCAAAATTCATCCTTCAAGGTATCAGCGGTGTCATTAGTCGGGGCATATATTCCCAAAATACATATTTCTCTCCCGTATATCTTCAGTTCCAATGAAATCATTCTTTCATTAATAAATTGCCAGTTTTTGACGTTGTGTCTCAATTTCTTTTTAACAGCAATAGAAACTCCTGCTCTTGCTCTTTCACTCTTATCAACTCCACTCCAAAAATGGTAGTATTCTCCCATTATTTCCTCTCCACATCCCTTTTTCTTTGTCTCTGATAACACGACTTGAATTTTTGCAGTTCATCCGAAAGAAAGTTTCTTTTAGTTGAAAGGCCTTGAATATTCCAGCATCCCAAAATCATAGTCCTTTTCTGTTTGCCGAGTCGTAACCGAAAGTGCAGTCCATTTTCACTTGTAGGTCTTTTAGCATTTGTGTATTTTTTACACTGAACGAGGAGCTAGCCCGTTGCAGCAACCCCCAACCTGGAGGGCCAGGGTATCTCTCTTAGTCTGGCCCCTACCCTTTGACATGTCCGGCTTGGGAGGCCCTACCAGTAGCTAGGCTACCGCCGACTTAGCTCTCCGGGTCATCGGGACACGCAAGCCCCCCCACCGCGGCAAGGTGGAGAATACCATCGGGGGAGATTTACGAATAATAAAAGATTATAAAAGAAATGCTACTGGTCAAAGCAGCCTGTGCGATCTTGAAATGTTGGCTATTGAGCAAAATGCCAGTAAAATGGATTTAAAAGATATTATTAATGATTTCGCAAATGTAAAAGCATGAAAAGTAACATTTTAACTTTTTTCGTAAATTTATTAGTTATAGAATAATTTTTTTATGTTTGTAAAATTGTATTTAATAAGTAGTATCATATTGTAATATTAGTTTTCATGTTTTTGATGTTTGTTAAATTATAATGAAATTGTAAATAAAATACATATTTATGTTATTAAAATGATTCTACATTTTTTTATATTATACCTAATTAAAATTTATTTTAATAAAAATAAGGAGCCCAAAATGATTTATTGCATAAGGGCCCAAAAAACATAGCTAGGCCACTGATGAGATGTCTAAGGAAAATTAATGAAACAAATTGGAGGGAACATAAAATTAATGAACAGGTAAGAAAAGATCTAAATTTTGAACACAGCATAATAGAACAAATCTACAAAAAACAACTTCAGGGGGACATGTGAACCAAATGAAACAACAGGCTGCCAAATGTAGTACTGACAGGAGCGGAGATAAGAGACCAGGGAGACCCAAAAGAGAATGGCTCCAATGCCTAAAGGAAAACACAGGCTTTTTGAGCTATCAGCAAATGATGAAAGACTCAAGAGACTGACAACAATGGAGGTTGATATCTAAATAGGGACTCAACCTGTGCCAAATGAAAGAGTAGAATGATGATGATGATGAAAAATGAAGTTCACTCAGGGATAAAGGGCTCAGAAGATGATAAACAAACTGGTTTCCTACAACCCTGTTCCATGGAGAATACTACAGAGGAGCCCAAGATTAAGTAAACTGTATACCATTTATAAGAAACTAAAAACTGGACTTTTTTTTAAATAGCTCAAATTTTTTTTAAATAGCTCAATTAATCAATTAATATAATTAATAAACCTAAAACAGATACTAATCTGTGGAAAAAAATATCTATTATACAAACTATTTGGTTTATTATTAAAAATTAATATTTAAAAGTACTTATATATAAATATATATTTTATTTATTTTTTTTTCAGTTTTTACAACTTCAAATTCCTCAAAAAAATTCACTTCAAATTCATTCATATGCATACTGTACAGTATGCATATGAATATATAATATATATATATATATATATATATATATATTATATATATATATATAATTTATATATATATATATACAGGCATACCTCGGTTAACGTTACCTCTGATAACGAAGCTTCGATATAACGAAGTCGGCAATTTCAAGCCCCATTTAACATAAAAAAAAATATTCCAGTTTAATCACCTGAAATCTAAACAAACTGAAGAAATTACGGAAACCTTTGGGGCTTCTCGTGGTTGGTTCGAGAAATTTAAAAAAACGGGCCAGTGTAAAATTAACAGGAGAAGCTGCAAATAAGTTTCCAGAAAAACTAAAGGAAATAATTGAACGTGAAAATTTTCCAAATTTGGTGTTCAATATTGACGAAAGCGGTTTGTTCTGGAAACGGCTACCAACAAAAAGCTTCATTTCTATTGAAGAAAAATCAGCTGCTGGGTTCAAAGCAGCCAAAGACCGTTTAACGTTACTCTTTGGATCAAATTGCCTCTGGCGATTATAAATTAAAATTGTTATTAGTTTACCATTCAGAAAATCCGAGGGCGTTAAAAGGTAACATAAAATTGAATTTACCTGTAATATGGAAAGCAAACAGAAAAGCGTGGGTTACCAAGGAGTTATTTACTGATTGGTTTGTTAACCACTTTTGTCCTGAAGTAAAACGGTATTGTCAAAAAAAAAAAACAACTTTGAAGAAAAAGCTCTTTTGTTGTTAGATAATGCTCCGGGACATCCTACTGATCATAACACGTTGGACACATGCATTCCTGTCAAAGTTGTGTTTCTTCCAGCAAACACAACTTCCCTGATTCAACCATTGGATCAGGGAGTAATAGCATCATTTAAAGCTTATAATCTGCGTCGAACATTAAGCAGTTTAACTGAACTAGAGGATAAAGAGGAAATGACAGTTAAAACTTTTTGGAAAAACTAAACCATTAAAAACGCAATTGAAAGCATTGATAGTTCTTGGAAAGAAGTCACTAAGAAATGCTTAAATGGAGTTTGGCACAAAATATGGCCAGAAGTTGTACTAGAAGAAGAAAATAACATCCAAGAAATTAGAAATGAAGTTATCCAGATGGCTCAATCAATAGGTTTCGAAAATGTCGATGAAGAGGATGTTAGAAATTTATTGAATGCAGAAGATGATGGTTTTTCAGTGGAAGATTTAGAAAACCTTGTTAGCAACGAAGACAAAGATAATGAAGACGAAGTTAAAGAAGTTCCTGCCGAAAAAGTGTTAACAAACAAAGATTTAAAAAGCTGCTTAAATGACATTGAAAACGTTTTAAATTTTTTTAGTGAAAATGATCCTGATTTAGGAAGAAGTGTTATTGTTAAGCGATCAGTGTTAAATGCAATAACTCCGTATAGGCAATTGTTAAATGAAAGAGAAAAAAAGCATAAGCAATCAATTTTAAAATGTGATTTCACTTTGTATGTAAGTTGACTGTTTATTTAATAAAACTTTTCTTTGTTCGAAAAAAAAGCTTTTCATTTTCTTTACGTAGGAACATATCCCTATTCTGGCCATAGTATTTTTACCTCTGAAAACGAAGTTTCGCTTAACGAAGTAATTTCGTGGAACGCATCCTATTCGTTATTCGAGGTATGCCTATATATATATATATATATATATATATATATATATATATATATATATATATATATATATATATATATATATATATAAAACCACTGGCAAAGGGCCGACCGGGCTAGCCAAGTGGGTAAAGTACCTGCATGGCAACCCAAAGGTCGCGGGTTCGATTCCCGCCTCGGGCTTGGATCAAAAGGCGCCTCCGTAGCCAGGTGGGAAGGAGCAGCAGTGCATAGCACACGCTTCTTGATTAGACCGGGGTTCGAGCCCGTCACCACCAAATACGAAGGATGCGGAAAGGTCACGAAATTACCACCGCATATCCCGGAGCAATATGGCCTTAGTTGCTAATGCTCCTAAAAATCAAAATAACAAACAAACAGCTTGGATCAAAGTACTGCAAAAACCTTGGGAGGTGCAATATGGCCACAGAAGCCGATGCGCCAACAACTGCCACATCAAAAAAAAAAAACTGGCAAAGGTACTAAATTACATTAATTTTAATTAAATAATATAAGCATATTTTTTAAAAATGTAAAACTAATGTTAATTTATATTCTATAAAACTCATTCTAATTCAATTCAGTAATTCAACTATCAAATGATACAAATGGGTGCGGTGGGTATATTATTATATTAGGGTCACCCATAATTGATTATCAATTACATATACCCATATATGTATTTTGTCTGTGAATTGCATTGTGTTCTCTGACAATTTTGCCTGTTTTGCTGGACAAAAAACCTTACTATCTAGTAGAATTGCACCAATCAGAAAGCCCGATTACTTGACATCTGTTAATTGGCCGACTACTGATTAGTCATTACAATACTTTCCACCTTCATAGTCAGTAGCCCACTGAAAAAGTCGCCTGTAGCTTAATTACAGTCAAATATCAACTAAATAATACTAATATATGGTATATTACAATGATTCATGTCTGAGAGTGTTCAATTACAGAATTAGTTACATACTTGTATCTGTAACTAGTTTTTTTTTGACCACCTTCCAGAGGGCATTTTTTGCATCTGGCAACACCGATACATCAATTGCACCTCAGAAGCACTTCTCTGATACGCACAGATATTTAAATGCCAGTCATGATACTTCTTCGATAGTCTACCCATCTCACTTGAACCCGTTCAGAAGAATTGCATCCCATGAATGAAAAATTTTTTTTTTCTAATTGTCTTTCTATGTTGCTACCGTTCTGGACTTTTGGCAGCGCTGGAGACTTCAATAATTCTACTCGACACCAGTGAGTGTAATGATTTTTAATGGTTTTATATGTAAATTGAAGTGACATTTTGTTATTTGCAGTATTAATAATGGTGTTAGAATACATATTGATGGTTATTTTTGTCAAACTTGGGACTTGAAAAAGTCATTTATGAGGAGGATGCTGGAAATTTGGAATGAAAGCGGAAATTTGGAATGAATATCATGGGAACCATGGCAAATTACAGGAAACTTACCCAACAAGCTGCTTTGCTGCTACCGCAGTTCCTCGCTCCATTCTCGGTAAACAGATTATGCATGTTATCGGTTAGTTTCCTGTGGTTCTCGTGTTGGCTTTCTTTACCTTCACCCCATGTTGTATTCAGTTTGTTTGTACACCTTATTAATCCTCTTAATATTTTTTTCAGATTAAATTTTATTAAGATTTAAGCAGTACTGTAGTCATAAAATTAGCAGAAGGTACACTCTATGAATGTTACGAAAAGCAGAGAGTATACTGTGAATATCAGGCTTATTAATTGAATTTGCTTTGGTCGCATAGAGGTTGCATAAAACTATAAGTATGCCTAGGAATCAAATTCTAATATATTTATTTTTTAATTTTCAGTAAATTTTTAATAATATTTGTTCTTTCAAGTCTTTCAAAATCCAGAAGGTATATGCTATTCACCTAAAAAAAATGCTGAGGATATAAGGCATATACCTCCACTACAGCTCTGGATTTAAGTAATTGTCAAAGTAACCATCATAATTATTATTAGCTACATGGTGCAAGGAAGCCTGAGGCTTATGCTGCACCTGCCAAAAAAAAAAAATCCCCGACTTACCCTGTGAGAGAGAGAGAGAGAGAGAGAGAGAGAGAGAGAGAGAGAGAGAGAGAGAGAGAGAGAGAGAGAGAGAGAATGTCAAAAGTAGAAGGGAATCACCAAGAAAGAGAATGATGATATCCAGCTCAGGACCCTGGGTATGCCAAGCCCATACTCACCAGATGTGAGTATGGGCTTGGCATACCCAGCCCTTGGAGTTAAATTATGGCACCAAGTATTGCATGGAAGTATTTTACAATAAATCCAAAGGACAAAACTGTTTGCATACGTAATTTACATGATACCACAACATTAAGGGGTAGTAAAAGAGCCAAAATGTTTACAACCACAAATATTAGCATTAGTAGAGGCATACAATGTAAGAAATCAAGCTTATGCAGAATCAGCCAAAAAAAAAAAAAAAAAAAAAAAAAAAACCTCCCATTTTACCCCTCCATTCGTTCCAAATGCCTGTCGAGCTCCTCAGCCTTAAATTTATTTAGGCTATCAACTTCCACAACAAAAGATGGAAGTCTGTTCCACCAATCAACCACCTGCTGGCTAAAGGCAAACTTCAGCACATCCATTCTACAACTGTCTTTCCTCATTTGGAATCTATGCCTCCTCAGGTTTTTAATCTGAGCACGAGGAAGAATCCAATCAGCATTCAGCTTGCTCAAACCATTCAAGGCCTTATACACCTCAATCAGATCACCTCGCAGGTGCCTACTCTCCAGGCATTGCAATTTGCAGAACTTAAGCCTTTCTTAGTAAGAGCACCCCTTTTTTCCCCCTCACCAAAATCTTGTTGCCCTTCTTTGTACCCATTCTAGCAACTCTACATCCTTCCTAAAATGAGGCCTCCAGACATGTACATAGTACTCTAGGTGTGGCCTGACCACTGCCTTGTACAACGGGATAATCACCTCCCTGTCCATGCTAGCAAAATTCCTATATATCATTGAAAAGACTCCATGACCTGCCCTGGCAGCCCGTCTGAACTACTCAGCGAACTTCATATTTGACTCCAAAATTATCCTCAGGTTTTTTTCACTTCACTGAGTGTAGTACCACACAGTTGGTATGTTTCTCTTGGGTTATTGCTACCCATATGCAGTACTTTGCATTTGTCAATGTTAAACTTCGGTTGCCACTTCCCAGCCCATTTGCCCAACTTATCTAGATCCAGTTGGAGTAGCATACTGTCTTTACTGTCATTAACAACCCAGCCAACCTTTGTATCAATTGCAAACTTGGACATTAAGATGAGAGCCTTGTCGATCAATTCGGCCCTGGAAAGATTGTGCAAGGCTCAAGGGGTAGAATTTTTTTCAGCCAGGACTGTACTTGTTAACAGGAGAGATTGCTTCTACAGGGATGGGATACACTTAAATAGAAAGGGTGCAAGAATATTTGCTGATGCTATCGAGGCAGTGTTAGGTGGGTCGGAAAACTGCTAGCTTGGGGGGGAGACAAAGACCAATAGATTGACAGTAGCCACTGGCAGAGGTGAAAGAGATTCTTGCACTGCTTCTATTAGAATGAGCAGAAGCCTGGAAAACAAGATGCATGGTATTTCAGAGACTGCTGGGAGCCATTGCGGTACAAGTAAACACATGGGTTGTGTTAGGGTAGCTAAGAATAGAAACAGGTGCAGGTATACTTGCGTGTACACCAATCCTAGGAGTTTAGTAAATAAATTTGATGAATTTGAGGTATTGCTCAAAACATCAAAGGCAGATATTGTTGGGATATCAGAGACGTGGTGTCACACAGATATAAGGGATACAGAACTGCAATTTGGGGAGTACAACGTCTACAGAAAGGATAGACAGGATAGGAAGGGGGGAGGGGTTATGCTATTAGTTAAGAAACACATAAAAACCAAGGAAGTGAAGACAGTCGACATCGCCAGACAGTGCAGTGTTGAGTCAGTTTGGTGTGACATAAGCATTGGGAGATCAAAACTGAGAGTAGGAGTGTGCTATAGGTGTAATGACTCTGATGAGTATAATAAGGAACTGTACAGGGAAATAGAGTGGGCCAGTAAATCAGAGAGTCTTATAATGGGAGATTTTAATTTCCCAGATATTGACTGGAATTTGGGGGCTAGTTACTCACACACTAGCAGGGCTTTTGTGGATTTATTGGATGATTGTTTTCTACATCAGCATGTTCGGGAGGCAACTAGAGGGAGTAATACTCTTGATTTGATTATCAGCAGTGATTCTTCATGCATTAAGAATCTGCAGATAAATGAACCACTAGATGGCAGTGATCACAGTGTGCTGAAGTGGGATTTACTCAAAGAGGTAACTACCATTAGGGGTAAAGGGAAGGGTTATTGCTTCCGTAAAGGCGACTATGATGGACTGAGACAGTATTTAAATTCTATACAGTGGGACCAACTGATGATGTTAGCAACAGCAAATTCAAAATGGGAAGCATTCAAAGAACTTATCTTGGAAGCTACTAGGCTTTACATACCAACTAAGAAATACTGTTCAAAGTTTAGGCCAAAATGGATGTCAGATGAACTAATGAGGCATATGGCAGAGAAGAAAAATGCATGGGATACTTACAAATTAACACATGACACAGAAGCCTATGATAGATACAAGTTGATATGCAACCAAGTTACAAAGGAGGTTAGGCAGGCAAAGGCAGATTACGAGAAATCCTTGGCATGGGATGCAAAGAAAAACAGCAAAGAGTTCTTTACTTATGTAAACTCTAGAAGGAAGGGGATGAATCAGATTGGTCCACTTGATATTGATGGGTCAACTGTTGATGATCCTGCTCAGGTAGCTAACAAACTAAATGAATATTTTGCATCGACATTCACACATGAGGAGTTATTCAGCAAGGGGAATGCCAGAGGTGTATTCAACTCTAGCAGTAAGCTACAGAATCTTGAAATAACTGGGAGTAAAGTGGAGGAGAAACTGTTGAAGATAAACACAAGAAAGGCACCCGGGGTGGATGGGATCTATCCAGTTATATTAAAGGAGGCAGCAAAGGAAGTAAGCAAACCCTTAGCCATAATTATGAGAGCTTCCTTGGACTCAGGGGAGGTACCCATAGACTGGAAATGTGCAAATGTGACCCCAATTCACAAAGGAGGATCAAAGGCTGACACAAGTAATTATAGACCTGTGAGCTTAACTTCTGTTCCAGGAAAATTAATGGAGGCACTGGTTAAAGAAGCACTGCAGGATCATTTAGACAAGACTTCAGTTATAGCTCAGACACAGCATGGTTTTGTTAAGGGGAAGTCTTGCCTGACCAACTTGATTGGATATTATGATGCAGTCACAAAAGAACTGGATGCAGGGAATAACTTTGATATTATATACTTGGATCTTAGAAAGGCTTTTGATACTGTTGCACATGGAAGACTGCTACACAAATTGGAGCAGTGTGACATTGGAGGCAAATTGCTGCTATGGATAAAGGGGTGGTTGAGGGGGAGAAGACAGAGAGTGGTAATCAATGGACACTGCTCATCGTGGACTAATGTTATTAGTGGAGTCCCTCAGGGTTCAGTGTTGGGTCCATTATTGTTTTCTGTATTTATAAATGATATTGATGATGGTATATCAAGCTTAATGTCCAAGTTTGCAGATGATACAAAGGTTGGCAGGGTTGTCAAGGACACTACTGACACTATGCTGCTGCAACAGGATCTGGAAAGGTTGAGCAGATGGGCTGAGCGGTGGCAAATGAAGTTTAACATTAACAAATGTAAAGTACTACATATGGGAAACAGCAACCCCAGAGCAACGTATCAACTCTGTGGTACTACACTGACAGTGGTAGAGAATGAAAGGGACTTGGGGGTGGTTGTGCAGGCAGATATGAAGTTCTCTGAGCAGTGCAGACGGGCTGCAAGAGTAGCTCATGGAGTATTGTCAATGATATACAGGAATTTTTCCAGCAGGGATAAGGAGGTGATTATTCCATTGTATAAGGCAATGGTCAGGCCACACCTAGAGTACTGTATACAGGTCTGCAGGCCTCATTTCAAGAAGGATGTAGAGCTGCTGGAACGAGTACAGAGAAGGGCAACAAGATTAGTGAATGGAACAAAGGGGTGCTCTTACGAAGAAAGGCTTAAGTTTTGCAAATTACAGTGTCTGGAGACTAGGCACCAGCGAGGTGATCTGATAGAGGTGTATAAAGCCTTGAATGGTTTAAGCATGCTCAATGCTGATGGGATTCTTCCTCTAGCTCAGAAAAATCACCTGAGAGGGCATAAATTCAAATTGAGAAAAGACAGATGTAGGATAGACGTGAGGAAATTTGCCTTTAGCCAGCGGGTGGTTGGTTGGTGGAACAGACTTCCATCCCTTGTGGTGGAGGTTGATAGCCTAAATAAGTTTAAGGCTCAGCTAGACAGGTATTTGGAACGAACAGAGGGGTGAAGTGCAAGTGGGTTTTTTTTTTTTTTTTTGGCTGATGCTGCATAAGCTTGCTTTCTTGCATCAAATGCCTCTACTAATGCTAATGCTAAAATTAATCCTGATATACCTTCATCAATATCATTTATGAATACACAAAACAACAATGGGCCCAGCACCGAACCCTGGGGAACTCAACTCCACTACCATTTGTCCAGAAGAGCAGTGTCCATTGATTACCACTCTCTTCGTCTCCCACTCAACCATCCCTTTATTCATTGTTGCACCTTACCCTTAATGCTATACCTCTCCAATTTGAACAGCAGTCTTCCATGTGCAATAGTATCAAAAGCTTTCCAGAAATCCAAGTACATGACACCAAAATTATTTTTGACATTCAGTTCCTTTGTGACCACATCATAATGATCATATGATGACTCATCTCAAAACGTTCGATTCAGAAGAAATGGCAAAAGAAACAGAAGCATCAGATAAGTTGAAAAGGACCTGTGCTGAATGTTCAGGAAGTAACAGCCCCATTGAACCTCCTGCTAAAGTGCAAAATACTATAGAAGCAGTATTAACAAAGAAGAAGCTTTGGGATATTAATGAACATAAGGCCAAAGAGATCCATTATTTAATTGGAGAAATGATAGCGGCTGACCTTCAACCATATTCTGTAACCAGGGTGGCCAACCATCCCAATATGGCCGGTTTGTTCTGATTTATAACTTGAAGTCCTGCTTCCCGATAATACCATCATTTGTCCCGATAAGAAGGAAAAAACTGCTAATTTATTGATTTATGTATTTTTAATTAATTCTTATTGGGATCTAAAGGAATATCTTGTTATTAGAATTAAAAATTAATTATAATAACGAGAGAAAAATGAAAAAGTCTAAACGTATTTTGTTCTTCACTGAGTAATGAAAAAAGAAAATGTGTTGATATATAAAATGGGTGAAATTTTTCTCAAAATTTCCGGAGGCAAATAATTTGTCTCAAATTTTAACAAGTACAGGTTCTGCCAAGACATGATAGGAGGGAGTATATGATGAGAGCTTTGTCGATCAATTCAGCCCTGGAGGGATTATGCAAGGCACGAGGGGTAAATTTTTCTCAGCCTGGTCTGTGCTTGTTAACAATGATGGGATGGGATGGGATACACTTAAATAGAAAGGGTGCAAGAATATTTGCTGATGCTATCGAGGCAGTGTTAGGTGGGTCGGAAAAGTGCTAGCTTGGAGGAGGATACACGGACTCAGAGATTAATTAACAACAGCCACTGACAGAGGTGAAAGTGATTATTGCACTGCTTCTATTGGAATGAGCAGCAACCTGGAAAACAAGATGCGGGGGATTTCAGAGACTGCTGGGAGTCATTGCGGTACAAGGAAACACATGGGTTGTGTTAGGGTAGCTAAGAATAGGAACAGGTGCATGTATACTTGCGTGTACACCGACTAAGAGTTTGGTAAATAAATTTGACGAATTTGAGGTGTTGGTCAAAACATCAAAGGCAGATATTGTTGGCATATCAGAAACGTGGTGTCACACAGATATAGGGAATGCAGAACTGGAATTTGGGGAGTACAATGCTTACAGGAAAGATAGACAGGATAAGAAGGGAGAAGGGGTTATGCTATTAGTTAAGAGAAACACACAAAATCCAAGGAAATGCAGCCAGTTAACATCGCTGGACGGTGCAGTGTCAAGTCAGTTTGGTGTGACATAAGCACAAAAAATCAAAATTGAGAGTAGGAGTGTGTTATAGGCCTAATGACTCTGATGAGTATAATAAAAAACTGTACAGGGAAATAGAGTGGGCCAGTAAATCAGAGTCTTATAATGGGGGATTTTAATTACACGGATACTGACTGGAATTTGTGAGTTGGTCACTCACACACTAGCAGGCTTTTGTGGATTTATTGGATGATTGTTTTCTACATCAGCATATTCTGGAGGCAACTAGAGGGAGTAATACTCTTGATCTGATTATCAGTAGTGATTCTTCGTGCATTAAGAATCTGCAGATAAAGGAACCACTAGGTAGCAGTGATCACAGTGTGCTCAAGTGGGATTTACCCAAAGAGGTAACTACCATCAAGGGTAGAGGGAAGGGTTTTTGCTTTCGTAAAGGCGACTACGGAGGTCTGAGACGGTATTTAAATTCTATACAGTGGGACCAACTGATGATGTTACCAACACAAATTAAAAATGGGAAGCATTCAAAGAATTAATCTTGGAAGCTACTAGGCTTTACATGCCAACTAAGAATTGTTCAAGGTTTAGGCCTAAATGGATGCCAGATGGACTAATGGGACATGTGGCAGAGAAGAAAAATGCATGGGATACATATAAATTAATGGGTAACGTGGAAGCCTATGATAGATATAAGCTGGTCTGTAACCAAGTCACAAAGGAGGTTAGGCAGGCAAAGGCAGATTATGAGAAATCTTTGACAAAAGAAGCAAAGAAAAACAGCAAAGAGTTCTTAACTTAAGTAAAAACCAGGAGGAAGGAGATGAATCAGATTGGTCCACTTGATATCGATGGTTCAACTGTTGATGATCCTGCAGAGGTAGTTAATAAACTAAATGAGTATTTTGAATCTACATTCACACATGAAGGGTTATTCAGGGAGGGGAATGCCAGAGGTTAACTCAACTATGGGAATGAGCTAGATGATTTTGTAATAACTGAGAGCAAAGTAGAGGAGAAATTGTTAAAGATAAACATAATAAAAGCACCTGGGGTGGATGGGATCTATCCAGTTATATTAAAGGAGGCAGCAGAGGAAGTAAGGAAACCATAATCATGAGAGCTTCCTTGGACTCAGGGGAGGTACCCATGGACTGGAGATGTGCAAATGTGACCCCAATTCACAAAAGAGGATCAAAGGGCGACACAAGTAATTATGGACCTATTAGTTTAACTTCTGTTCCTGGGAAATTAATGGAGGCACTTGTTAAAGAAGCACTGCAGGATTATCTAGACAAGATTTCAATTACAGCTCCGACATAGCATGGGCTTGTTAAGGGGAAGTGTTGTGTGGCCAATTTGATTGGATACTATGATGTGGTCACAAAGCAGATATGAAGTTTTCTGAGCAGTGCAGACAGTCTGAAAGAGTACCCCAATGGTGTCTTGTCAATGATATACAGGAATTTTTCTAGTGGCGATAAGGAGGTGATTATCTCCTTGTATAAGGCAATGGTCAGGCCACACCTTGAGTACTGTATACAGGTCTGGAGGCCTCATTTTAAGAAGGATGTAGCACTGTTGGAACGAGTAGAGAGAAGAGCAACAAGATTAGTGAATGGAACAAAGGGTTGTTCTTACAAAGAAAGGCTTAAGTTTTGCAAATTACAGTGTCTGGAGACTAGGCACCTGCGAGGTAATCTGATTGAGGTGTATAAAGCCTTGAATGGTTTGAGCATGCTCAATGCTGATGGGATTCTTCCTCTTGCTCAGATTAATCACCTGAGGGGGCATAAATTCAAATTGAGGAAAGACAGACGGATGGATGTGCAGAAGATGTGCCAGAGGGTAGTTGATTGGTGGAACAGACTTCCATCTTTTGTTGTTGAAGTTTTGATAGCCTAAATAAATTTAAGGCTGAGCTGGACAGGTATTTGGAACGAATGGAGGGGTGAAATCGGAGCGTTTTTTTTTGGCTAATACTGCATAAGCTTGCTTTCTTGCATCGTATGCCTCTACTAATGCTAAATTGTAAGCTCTATATTAAGCATTTCACATTCAAATGCTTCATCAAAAAAGTTTTCAGCTTAATGAAAACTGCTTGGCAGAAAGAAAGAATCCGTCTTTTATTAGAAAATTTAGAAGATGAACTTATGGTGAAAGAAAACTATAACATGTCCTGTTCAGAATTTAAAAACTTTTTAAAATCTTCGGAAGGTGAAGAAATTTTAAAACTAGCGAAATCTACAGAAAAATATATAAATTAAAAGTAATTTTCCTCACTATTTTTAAAATAACTGTTATAAATAATATTATAATTTATAATATTACATATTAACAATAATCACATAACAAATAAATACAACAAACAAACAACAATCATATAACAAATTGATTGATTGATAAAAAAATGTATTTTAATTGTAATTTTATATTTTTCTTTTACTTTTTGAAGGGAAAAATGCTATACTACACATTTTGTTTCAATTTGTCCCACTTACTAATTTTCAAAATATGGCCACCCTGTCTGTAACGGTGGAATTCAAAGGCTATTAAAAAATATTTGCCCAAATTACAATTTTCCATACAGAAAATACTTCACTGATAAAATCATTCCAGATATATTTCAGAAGGAAAAAACAAAACTTCAAATATCGCCTGATAAAGCCACCAACAATTCTTTAACCACTGATATTTAGATAGCTACTACAAATAATTCTCCATTTCTGAGTATTACAGGCCACTGGCTTTCAAATGAGTTTGAACAACACAGGGCTGTCCTAAGAATTCTTCAATTTTCAGGCTCTCTCATAGAGGGATACGAATCAGTGAAGAGTTGAACAATGTAATAGAAGAATATAAGATCTCAAAAAGCAGTGTTTTCCTCATACTGGGAGATTCTGGAGCAAATATCGTAGCTGGTGCTGGTAAGTGGTTTACAGTCACAATCATGTTTCATACACACATTATAACTTTCAATAAATGACTCCATACTGGGATGTAAGGACTGTTGTTACTATTAACAGGAATATTGTAAAATAATTCAGTCATTCTCCTTCAGCAGTTAACAAATTAATGGAAATACAGGAGCAAATTTAAAGAAGCATAAATTAATTAAAGATGTATCCACTCGTTGGAATTCAACGTATTACATGCTGGAAAGAAACAAGAACAGCAAAAAGCTCTTGCAACATATGCTGTGGATAACAATATTCCAAATTAAGTCCATACCAGTGGGGTCTTGTTGAAAATTGTCCAACTCCTAGCTCCATTTAAAGAAATCATTAATGAAGCTAGTAAAAGAGAATCTATCACTTCAATGATAATCCCTACAATTTTCACTCTTAATTTATTTTTGTCCAAAGCAGTCCAAAATGATAATTTCAGTGAAATTCTTACCACAGTTGAGGAGCTTAAATCATCAATTGTGAAAAGATTTTCTGCTTCCATGGAATATAAATATTTGTGTTTATCTATTTTTATAAATCCTAGATTTATGATGAAATTTCAAAGAAATGATATGAAAAACAAAATAAAAGAATGGGCTTTAGAAGCTCTGGAGCAAGATCAAATGGGGGATTCTCTTGATATTTCAACAGGATATGCTTCAACCAGTTCTACTGAAGATCAAGATACCCCACGCTTTACTATGACTTTTCAAATTTGTTTGATGAATTAGCTTCTCCTAAGACAGATAGTGCTCAAAACGAGGGAACAGAAGAAATGTCATCCAAAGTAAGTTCAAAAGAGAAGCAATCCTCAAAAAAAAGAACAAGCATTAATCAGTGCTGCACTCAAGAATTGAATTAGTATAAATTTGCCATTACTGCCTAGAAATAATAGCCCATTTCTGTGGTGGAAAAACATCCAAGACAAACAATCTCTTCTGAGTTTGTTTGGATTTGAAATATTTAAGTGCGCCAGCTTCATCAGTTGAAAATGAGTACTGGTGGTAATTTGTACAAACCTGGAAGAAATAGGCTGCATCCTGAAAATAGGGAACTAATATTTTTGCATTACAATTTAAGATTATTCAATTTTGATTACTCTGCTTAAAACTACTTTTAATTTGTTTTTTTTTCTTTATACTGTGTTAAAAACGGTGATAAATTTGATTAAAATGGAGAGACAAAGAGAGAGAGAGTCAAAAGTATTATTATTATTATTAGCTATATGGTGCAAAGAAGCCTGAGGCTTATGATGCAACAGCCAAAAAAAATAAAAAAATTAAAAAAAATTCCCTAGTTACCCTGAGAGAGAGAGAGAGAGAGAGCGAGAAGTAGAAGGGAATCACCAAGAAAGAGAGGAATGATGATATTCAGCTCAGGACCCTGGGTGTGCCAAGTCCATACTCACCAGATGTGAGCCCCTGGGGGGCTATAACAGCAGCCAAACTCAGAAAATATTTACTTAATCCATTTCAGTTTATCAAAGCTATCTGAGAAATCACTTGGTAGTGATTAACTGGCTTAAATATAGCAGGAAATTGCTGATTAACAGACAAAAAACCGATTGACGATTAACCAGCCAAGGAGCTGATTAGGCCGATTATGTACCGATGAATTGGTGCATCCTCACTATCTAAGCATGGGACTTTTTTTCTTTTTTTTTTTATGTAAACCCCAAACACGAACCTATAGTACTTAGTACCGTGCTTGGGTTGGCGGTTCAGAAGACGAAAGAAGATATTTGTTGACATTGGACTTGAACTTCTGTAGACTGAAATTTTCAGGAAATACGTATGAAGGAAGGTTATTCCAGAAAACAGCAGTTAAATGAATAAACGAGGAACATGAAAAGTTGGTTCTGTGAGTTTGAAGTTGGACAGTAAATGGATGTTGGCTGGTGGCGGCACGTGTTCGGACTGTTTTGAAAGAGCGCAGGAATTATAGAAGCTAATTCAGAAGAACAGTGCCCAGGGAAGTATCTGTAGAAGAGCCATGCAGCAGAAACAGTACGTCTATGAGACAGTGAGTGCAGAGACTCTGTTCGAGAAGAGTCATTAATTAACCTAACTGCCCTCTTCTGAATGGAATCAAGAAGCCTGAGAGAGGTTTTGGGGGCACAACCGCAGATGTGGGAACAATATTCCATGGTAGGGCGGATTTGCGATTTATAGAGAGTGAGCAGCTGTTTGGAAGAAGAGTAACGCCGAGAGCGAAAAAGAAAACCAAGTTTTTTAGATGCAGAAGAAGCAATATTTGTAATGTGCTTGTGCCAAGAGAGATTAGAAGTCAGGGTAATCCCCAAAAGAGATATATCATTTTGCCTCGAAATCGGAGTGTCACTAAAGATAAGCATAGGAGCAGAAGATCCTTTTTGCGAGATATAAGACAAGACTGAGTTTTAGAAGGGTTGAAATCAACTAAGTTGTCTTTGCCCCACTGGAGAATTACCTGAAGATTGGCATTTGAGGAATTGGTAGCAGATTTTCAAGAAGTTGAAAATGATTGAGCAGGACAAGGTTTCTCAAAATGGAAAGTGGAATGCAATGTGCTATCATTGGCAAAACTATGGATAGGATTTCCAGTCAATGGAAGAAGGTCATTAATATACAAGAGGAAAAGAGTGGGGGAAAGAACTGAACCTTGGGGGACACCGGCATTAGTGGAGAAGTTAGAAGACAGACAGCCAGCTACCATCACCCTCAGTGAGCGATCAGAGAGAAAACTGGATAACCAATTACTAAAAACAGTTGGCAAACCATAAGATGGAAGCTTGTTTAGAAGACCTTTATGCCAAACACGTTCGAAAGCCTTTGAGATGTCAAGAGCAACTACTTGTGTTTCCCCCGACCTTTCCATTGAATTAGTCCATAAATGGATAACATAAGCCAGAATATAACCAGTGGATCGACACTGACGGAATCCATACTGGTGATCGTTGATCAGACGGAAGGTGTCTAGGTAGTTTAAGAGTTGGCGGTTAATTGATTTCTCCATTACTTTAGAAAGAGTAGAAGTAATTGCAATGGGCTGGATATGAGCAAATTTCCAAGCAGAAGGAAAAACACTTTTGGAATAAGAAAGTTAAAAAAGGTGGCAAAGAATAGGAGTAAGTTCAGGAGCACAGGTTTTGAGAACAAGTGGAGAAATACCATCGGGACCTGGAGCTTTCTTAGCATCAAGATTCGTCAAAATCTTTCTGACATCCTTTTGACGGAAGACCACAGGAGGCATTGAAAGGGTCGCGTTGAGAACAGTGGGAGGTGTTTTACCAAGATCGTTAATACATGAGTTGAAAGAAAAATGGGATGCTAGCAGGTCATCTTTATCCTTGGCTGAAGTGACAACAGAACCAGACTGGTTTGGACAGAGGTGGGAGCAGAGATGGGCAAAAGTTGCAGCCAATAGCTTTGGCAAGAGACCAGAATGCTTGGCTACTATTAGGGCAAGAAGCAAGTTTTCTACTCTTAGCCTGTTCAAACTCTAGTTTGGACTGATTAATAACTGCTTTACAATTGTTGCGAGCTTTGGTGTAACCAGAAAATGAAACTGAAGAATTAGAAACAAGCCAATTACGATATGCAACATTCTTCTCTTGAACAGCCTTAGCACATTTATCAGAAAACCAAGGTTTAGATAAAGGACGAGATTTTAAAGTAGAGTGTGGGATAAAGGATTCCATTCCTGCAAGAATAATTTCACTGACACTATCTGAGCAAACGTTGACATCAGAAGTTTTGAAACAGTAATCCGACCAAGGAAAAGAAGTCTCGCAGGTCATCCCATTTTGCATTCTTGTAATGCCAAACAACACAAGGTTGGGAATACCCATGAGATAAAGGTTCCATTGGAGAAGAGACAATCACCAAGTTGTGATCTGAAGTGCCTAAAGGACCTCTCACTCGACCGTGTACTTAGAAGGGTTGTTTGTAAGAAAAATATCAAGCGTATTGGCTGTATGATAAGGATAGGTAAATGAACGATCTGTGCAAGATCATTAGTAATTGCAAAAGCCTCAGCATACTGGACCAGCTGGGTCGGTGTGACTAGAAAACGGAAGCCAGCTGCAGTTGTGGACATTAAATTCACCAAGGAAAATTACCTCACTGTTAGGAAAGTTGGACTGGAGAAAGTCAAGTTGCAAAGAGAGGAAGTCAAAGAGCTCCAAGTGATTAGTGGAGTTGGGAGAACAGTAGGGACAACAGATGAATTTGACACAATGAGGTAGAGAGATTTTAAGCCAGAGAAGATCAAAGAGAGGAGATTCCAATTGCCAAGTTTCTGACAGGGAATATCAGAACGGACATATGCACAAGTACCACCTTTGAGGCGAAAAGAATCATACAGCGAATAATTTGGGCATCTGAGATGAGCAGTAGTTGAATCAACCGATAACTGAGATTCTGTCAGAAAAAGTACATGGGGTTTGGCAGACTGCAAGTGGAAATGGACATCGTTGAGATTAGAATTGAGACCACGTATATTTGTGAAATGAATTAGGAAATCCTTGGGAGGTTTAGATCTTTTCACAGATAAGCTTGCTCTATTAGTTTGACAATTCATGGTGTATTCAATAGTAAGAAAAAGTGGGTGGGCCATGCAGTATGAAGTAATGAAATTTTTGCATATGGTGTACACATGGTAAGAATATACCCAGATCCTTGACATAATGTGGCCTCGACAATGCTCCCCGCATACACACTACTCGGACTCCCTCGAGTCACTATCTGGCAGAGTAGAGGTAGCAAATTTATACACTAGCTGATCCGGAAGCCTCCTAGAGAGTTACCAATAGGTTCGGTCCGGTGTACTAACTAGCGGCCGGCCTGTGAACACTATTTTAGAGCTGTACCCTCGAAATGTAAGGTATATTGGATCTCACCACAATGTTCATCATAACCTCAAAAGTCGTCAATCATACTGCATGATGGAAGAGATGGGGAAGGGTTGACCAGAACTTAGCTCTAGAGACTAAGCATGGGTTCCACCACTTCAAGCCTCCAATAAGCAAAGTGGTGGTATTGCACCGGTTGATGAGAGTCATCTACCACCTAGTACTGCCTGGTAACATAGAGGGGTGACGTTCCTCCATGTGGTGTGGGTTCCACACCTCGCCCCCTGCGTACGTTGGTTCACACCTAGGTGGTCACCCACCATGTACTTGTGCATGGAGGTTATACCCAGGATTACTAACAGTACCACCATCGTGAAGGTTGTTGTTGTTGTTGTTGGGTTTTTAGGAGCATTAGCAGCTTAGACCATATTGCTCCGGGATATGCGGTGGTCATTTCCTGACCTTTCCACATAATCCGGGGCTCGAACCCCGGTCTAATCAAGAAGCGTGTGCTACGCACTGCTGCTCCTTCCCACCTGGCTACGGAGGCGCCCCATCGTGAAGGTGTAAGCAGAGGATTTGGCTGTCACAGACCATCCGGACTTCGCCGAAATTGGGTCCACTTGACTTGAGTGTTACCCGAATATCAGTTCCATCAGCGTTTTAGACTCACAGGTAGCAAGTACAGCTTGTCTGGCTTATGTGAGAGAACATCTGTGACAACCTCAAGGACCCAGGACTAACTAACTCAGACACGGAGTGAAAAAAGCCCATTAAAGTTCCTCGCATCATCAACGGGATTCAAACCCAGGCCTTTTCCGAATCCAGTGCGGAGAGGACAGTGACAATACCACTGTTCTACCCATGCAGACAGGTATGGTGGGTATAAGATATAACTCATGTAAAGCAATTTTAAAAGCAGAGAAAGAAAAACTAAGACCACAAGCGGATGAATAACATAGCAAAACTTTAGGCACCAAATATAATGATATGCAAGCTGATATATATTAAAATATTATATGACTTTAAGCTACACTGATTTAACAAAAATTAAGATCAAGATGCTTAAGTGCAATGTGAGTAACAAGTCAAAAAAACTGAAGCATATCAATATTATAAATTTTTATAATTTTCAAATTATTGTGAAATAAAATAATCACCCTAACAGAAGTAAAAACGTTGGATTTTAGGCACTCGTAGACAAACCCTTCTAACCCCCACCCACGACATCTACTGTTTGGTAAAAAAACATTTTGACTATTATGAGAGACAGAAGCTATAGGCTTCCAATTATGGATTTGGAATCAAAGTTAAAATTATCTTGAACAATATGAAATACTTTCAAAAGGACAGGGAAAATGGAGGAGCCAACAACAAAGGTAATGTGATCTATTATGGAAACCTTAAGATAAAACATTTTTTAACTTAAGGTTTAACTTAAGATAAAACCTTAAAGCATTTTTCATTATAAAAATTTGCTATAGGCAGTGTTACACAGTTTGCAAAACTTAATTCTGGATCAAAGGAGGATATACAGACTAATGACAACCATAAGCAGAGGGAGAAATGATTTTTGCATTGCTTATATTGGGACATGCAGTAACTAGGAAAGGGGAGTACAAGGAGGTAGAGAGTACAAGAGTGCTTGTGAGACAATCACATGGACAGCACTTGAGTTACTACTGTTGAAACAAAGCCATGAATTAGGGTTGAATTTGAAAGTGTCTGCAATTCTGCCCAGACACGGTAGGAAGGAGTATATGAGGAGAGCCTTGTTGATCAATTCGGCCCTGGAAAGATTGTGCAAGGCTCAAGGGGTAGAATTTTTTTCAGCCTGGACTGTACTTGTTAACAGGAGAGACTGCTTCTACAGGGATGGGATACACTTAAATAGAAAGGGTGCAAGAATATTTGCTGATGCTATCGAGGCAGTGTTAGGTGGGTCGGAAAATTGCTAGCTTGGAGACAAACACTAATAGATTAACAGTAGCAACTGGCAGAGGTGAAAGCGATTCTTGCACTGCTTCTATTGGAATGAGCAGTAGCCTGAAAAACAAGATGCAAGATATTTCAGAGACTGCTGGGAGTCACTGCGGTACAAGTAAACACATGGGTTGTGTTAGGGTAGCTAAGAATAGAAAGAGGTGCATGTATACTTGCATGTACACCAATGCTAGGAGTTTAGTAAATAAATTTGATGAATTTGAGGTATTGCTCAAAACATCAAAGGCAGATATTGTTGGGATATCAGAGACGTGGTGTCACACAGATATAAGGAATGCAGAACTGGAATTTGGGGAGTACAACGTCTACAGAAAGGATAGGAAGGGAGGAGGGGTTATGCTATTATTTAAGAAACACATAAAATCAAAGGAAGTGAAGCCAGTCGACATCGCTGGACAGTGCAGTGTCGAGTCAGTTTTGTGTGACATAAGCATTGGGAGATCAAAATTGAGAGTAGAAGTGTGCTATAGGCCTAATGACTCTGGTGAGTATAATAAGAACTGTACAGAGAAATAGAGTGGGCCAGTAAATCAGAGTCTTATAATGGGGGATTTTAATTTCCCAGATATTGACTGGAATTTGGGGGCTGGTCACTCACACACTAGCAAGACTTTTGTGGATTTATTGGATGATTGTTTTCTACATCAGCATGTTCGGGAGGCAACTAGAGGGAGTAATAACATTGATCTGATTATCAATAGTGATTCTTCATGCATTAACAATCTGCAGATAAAGGAACCACTAGGTGGCAGTGATCACAGTGTGCCGAAGTGGGATTTACTCAAAGAGGTAACTAACATTAGGTGTAAAGGGAAGGGTTATTGCTTTTGTAAAGGCGACTACGATGGACTGAGACAGTATTTAAATTCTATACAGTGGG
Source organism: Mastigoproctus giganteus (assembly GCF_048544385.1). Classification (NCBI taxonomy): domain Eukaryota; kingdom Metazoa; phylum Arthropoda; class Arachnida; order Uropygi; family Thelyphonidae; genus Mastigoproctus; species Mastigoproctus giganteus. Next base: position 109,845,907 of record NC_143586.1, on the reverse strand, counting down.
ACCAACTGATGATGTTAGCAACAGCAAATTCCAAATGGGAAGCATTCAAAGAACTTAACTTGGAAGCTACTAGGCTTTACATACCAACTAAGAAATATTGTTCAAGGTTTAGGCCTAAATGGATGTTAGATGAACTAATGAGACATATGGCAGAGAAGAAAAATGCATGGGATACATACAAATTAACACGTGACACAGAAGCCTATGATAGATACAAGTTGATCTGTAACCAAGTTACAAAGGAGGTTAGGCAGGCGAAGGCAGATTACGAGAAATCTTTGGCAAGGGATGCAAAGAAAAACAGCAAAGAGTTCTTTACTTATGTAAACTCTAGAAGGAAGGGGATGAATCAGATTGGTCCACTTGATATTGATGGGTCAACTGTTGATGATCCTGCTCAGGTAGCTAACAAACTAAATGAATATTTTGCATCGACATTCACACATGAGGAGTTATTCAGCGAGGGGAATGCCAGAGGTGTATTCAACTCTGGCAGTAAGCTAGAGAATCTTGTAATAACTGAGAGTAAAGTGGAGGAGAAACTGTTGAAGATAAACACAAGAAAGGCACCCGGGGTGGATGGGATCTATCCAGTTATATTAAAGGAGGCAGCAGAGGAAGTAAGGAAACCCTTAGCCATAATTATGAGAGCTTCCTTGAGGGGAGGTACCCACAGACTGGAGATGTGCAAATGTGACCCCAATTCATAAAGGAGGATCAAAGGCTGACACAAGTAATTATAGACCTGTGAGTTTAACTTCTGTTCCAGAAAAATTAATGGAGGCACTGGTAAAAGAAGCACTGCAGGATCATCTAGACACGACTTCAGTTATAGATCGGGCACAGCATGGTTTTGTTAAGGGGAAGTCTTCCCTGACCAATTTGATTGGATACTATGATGCAGTCACAAAACAACTGGATGCAGGGAATAACTTTGATATTATATACTTGGATCTTAGAAAGGCTTTTGATACTGTTGCACATGGAAGACTGCTGCACAAATTGGAGCAGTGTGGCATTGGAGGCAAATTGCTGCTATGGATAAAGGGGTGGTTGAGGGGGAGAAGACAGAGAGTGGTAATCAATGGACACTACTCAACGTGGACTAATGTTATTGTGGAATCCTTCAGGGTTCAGTGTTGGGTCCATTATTGTTTTCTGTATTTATAAATGATATTGATGATGGTATATCAAGCTTAATGTCCAAGTTTGCAGACGATACGAAGGTTGGCAGGATTGTCAAGGACACTACTGACACTATGCTGCTGCAACAGGATCTGGAAAAGTTCAACAGATTGGCTGAGAGGTGGCAAATAAAGTTTAACATTGACAAATATAAAGTACTACATATGGGAAACAGCAACCCCAGAGCAATGTATGAACTCTGTGGTACTACACTGACAGTGGTAGAGAATGAAAGGGACCTGGAGGTGGTTGTGCAGGCAGATATGAAGTTTTCTGAGCAGTGCAGACGGGCTGCAAGAGTAGCTCATGGTGTATTGTCAATGATATATAGGAATTTTTCTAGCAGGGATAAGGAGGTGATTATTCCCTTGTATAAGGCAATGGTCAGGCCACACCTAGAGTACCGTATACAGGCCTGGAGGCCTCATTTCAAGAAGGATGTAGAGCTGATGGAACGAGCAGAGAAGGACAACAAGATTAGTGAATGGAACAAAGGGGTGCTCTTACGAAGAAAGGCTTAAGTTCTTTAAATTATAGTGTCTGACGACTAGGCAACGGCAAGGTGATCTGATAGAGGTGTATAAAGCCTTGAATGGTTTGAGCATGCTCAATGCTGATGGGATTCTTCCTCTTGCTCAGAATAATCACCTGAGAGGGCATAAATTCAAATTGAGGAAAGACAGATGTAGGATAGATGTGTGAAAATTTGCCTTTAGCCAGCGGGTAGTTGGTTGGTGGAACAGACAGGCTAGCTTGCTTTCTTGCATCAATTGCCTCTACTAATGCTAATGCAAAGAATACAAATAGGCAGATGTACTTGTCTCTCTATACATAAAAAAAGTTTTCCTCCTAGTGATATTTATTCAAGCCAATGAGAGAAGAGGGCAGGGTAATATGTCATTACAAATGCGCAGGTAAATAATTACATTGTTGTCTTCCATTGAAAGACAACAGCTTCCATAATGTTCACCAATCTCATGCACGTGATTCACTGTCTAATAATTGAACATGTCCGGTATCATTTAATTAGCATTAGCATAAGTAGAGGCATTTGATGCAAGAAAGCAAGCTTATGCAGCATCAGCCAAAAAAAAAAAAAAAAAAAGTAAAATAAATAAATAAAAAATAACCACTTCCACTTCACCCCTCTGTTCGTTCGAAATACCTGTCCAGCTGAGCCTTAAACTTATTTAGGCTATCAACTTCCACAACAAGGGATGGAAGTCTGTTCCACCTACCAACCACCCGCTGGCTAAAGGCAAATTTCCGCACATCTATCCTACATCTGTCTTTCCTCAATTTGAATTTATGCCCTCTCAGGTGATTATTCTGAGCAAGAGGAAGAATCTCATCAGCATTGAGCATGCTCAAACCATTCAAGGCTTTGTACACCTCTGTCAGATCACCTCGCTGGTGCCTAGTCTCCAGACACTGTAATTCGCAAAACTTAAGCCTTTCTTCGTAAGAGAACCCCTTTGTTCCATTCACTAATCTTGTTGCCTTTCTCTGAACTCGTTCAAGCAGCTCTACATCCTTCTTGAAATGAGGCCTCCAGACCTGTATACAGTACTCTAGGTGTGCCCTGACCACTGCCTTATACAAGGGAATAATCACCTCCTTATCCCTGCTAGAAAAATTCCTATATATTATTGACAATACACCATGAGCTACTCTTGCAGCCCGTCTGCACTGCTCAGAGAACTTCATATCTGCCTGCACAACCACCCCCAGGTCCCTTTCATTCTCTACCACTGTCAGTGTAGTACCACAGAGTTGATACTTTGCTCTGGGGTTGCTGTTTCCCATATGTAGTACTTTACATTTGTCAATGTTAAACTTCATTTGCCACCTCTCAGCCCATCTGCTCAACCTTTCCAGATCCTGTTGCAGCAGCATAGTGTCAGTAGTGTCCTTGACAACCCTGCCAACATTCGTATCGTCTGCAAACTTGGACATTAAGCTTGATATACCATCATCAATATCATTTATAAATACAGAAAACAATAAAGGACCCAATACTGAACCCTGAGGGACTCCACTAATAACAATAGTCCAAGATGAGCAGTGTCCATTAATTACCACTCTCTGTCTTCTCCCCCTCAACCACCCCTTTATCCATAGCAGCAATTTGCCTCCAATGCCACACTGCTCCAATTTGTGCAGCCGTCTTCCATGTGCAACAGTATCAAAAGCCTTTCTAATAACCAAGTATATAATATCAAAGTTATTCCCTGCATCCAGTTCTTTTGTAACTGCATCATAGTATCCAATCAAATTGGTCAGGCAAGACTTCCCCTTAACAAAACCATGCTGTGTCCTAGCTATAACTGAAGTCTTGTCTAGATGATCCTGGAGTGCTTCTTTAACCAGTGCTTCCATTAATTTTCCAGGAACAGAAGTTAAACTCACAGGTCTATAATTACTTGTGTCGGCCTTTGATCCTCCTTTGTGAATGGGGTCACATTTGCACATCTCCAGTCTGTGGGTACCTCCCCTGAGCCCAAGGAAGCTCTCATAATTATGGCTAAGGGTTTGCTTACTTCCTTTGCTGCCTCCTTTAATATAACTGGATAGATCCCATCCACCCCAGGTGCCTTTCTTGTGTTTATCTTCAACAATTTCTCCTCCACTTTTCTCTCAGTTATTACAAGATTCTTTAGCTTACTGCTAGAGTTGAGTACACCTCTGGCATTCCCCTTGCTGAATAACTCCTCATGTGTGAATGTCGATGCAAAATATTCAATTAGTTTGTTAGCTTCCTGAGCAGGGTCATCAACAGTTGACCCATCGATATCAAGTGGACCAATCTGATTCATCCCCTTCCTTCTAGAGTTTACATAAGTAAAGAACTCTTTGCTGTTTTTCTTCGCATCCCTTGCCAAGGATCTCTCGTAATCTGCCTTCGCCTGCCTAACCTCCTTTGTAACTTGGTTACAGATCAACTTGTATCTATCATAGGCTTCTGTGTCACGTGTTAATTTGTATGTATCCCATGCATTTTTCTTCTCTGCCTCATTAGTTCATCTAACATCCATTTAGGCCTAAACCTTGAACAATATTTCTTAGTTGGTATGTAAAGTCCAGTAGCTTCCAAGTTAAGTTCTTTGAATGCTTCCCATTTTGAATTTACTGTTGGTAACATCATCAGTTGGTCCCACTGTATAGAATTTAAATACTGTCTCAGTCCATCGTATTCGCCTTTAGAAAAGCAATAACCCTTCCCTTTACACCTAATGGTAGTTACCTCTTTGAGTAACTCCCACTTCAGAACACGTGATCACTGCCACCTAGTGGTTCATTTATCTGCAGATTCGTAATGCATGAAGAATCACTACTGATAATCAAATCAAGCGTATTACTCCCTCTAGTTGCCTCCCGAACATGCTGATGTAGAAAACAATCATCCAATAAATCCACAAAAGCCTTGCTAGTGTGTGAGTGACCAGCCCCCAAATTCCAGCCAGTATCCGTGTAATTAAAATCCCCCATTATAAGACTCTGATTTACTGGCCCACTCTATTTCCATGTACAGTTTCTTATTATACTCATCAGAGTCATTAGGCCTATAGCACACTCCTACCCTCAATTTTGATCTCCCAATGCTTATATCACACCAAACTGACTCGACACTGCACTGTCCAGCAATGTCGACTGGCTTCACTTCCTTGGATTTTATGTATTTCTTAACTAATAGCATAATCCCTCCTCCCTTCCTACCCTGTCTATCCTTTCTGTAGATATTGTACTCCCCAAATTCCAGTTCTGCATTCCTTATATCTGTGTGACACCACGTCTCTGAAATCCCAACAATATCTGCCTTTGATGTTTTGAGCAATACCTCAAATTCATCAAATTTATTTACTAAACTCCTAGCACTGGTGTACATGCAAGTATACATGCACCTGCTCTTCCTCTTAGCCACCCTAACACAACCCATGTGTTCACTTGTACCCCCATGATTCCCAGCAGTCTCTGAAATATCCTGCATCTTATTTTCCAGGCTGCTGCTCATTCCAATAGAAGGAGTGCAAGAATCACTTTCTCCTCTGCCAGTGAATACTGTTAATCTATTAGTCCTTGTATCCCCCCAATCTAGCAGTTTTCCGACCCACCTAACACTGCCTCGATAGCATCAGCAAACATTCTTGCACCCTTTCTATTTAAGTGTATCCCATCCCTGTAGAAGCAGTCTCTCCTGTTAACAAGTACAGACCAGGCTGAAAAAAATTCTACCCCTTGAGCCCTGCACAATCTTTCCAGGGCCGAATTGATTGACAGGGCTCTCATCATATACTCATCATATATAATGTCAGCTGATGAAGGGAACCGATATAGATTGTATATTTGTAAATAGTTTAGTATTTTGTAAATATTTGTATAGTTTGTAAATATTTTAGTCCTGCTCTTTCGGATGCAACAATTTTCCTCATGCATTATGGAACCAGAAGCAAAAGGGCTTTTCCTAAGTGGCTTATGTAAATGCAGGTAAATAATGACATAGTCATATCTATTCCACCTTGAGAATGCAGCGTGGTAGAGTAGCCAATGGGAGAAAAGGGATGCAAGTCATGTGGTACAAGTTGGCAGGGCAATTAAGACACTACAAATACACAGTAAATAATTACATAGGTCATTTCCTGATTAGATATTGACCAATGCGTTTTGACCAGTTTGTCATTTTAACTTCCCAGATACTGACTGAAACTTGTGGGTTGATCACTCACACACTAGTAAGACTTTTGTGTATTTATTGGATGATTGTTTTCTGCAGCAGCATGTTCGAGAGACAACCAGACAGGGTAATACTCTTGATCTGGTTATCAGCAGTGATCATTCGTGTATTAAGAATTTGCAGATAAAGGAACCACTAGGTGGCAGTGATCACAGTGTACTGATGTGGAATTTACTTAAAGATATAATTACCATCAGGGGTAAAGGTAAGGGTTTTTGCTTCCATAAAGGTGAGTACAGTGGTCTCAGACAGTTTTTAAATTCTGTACAGTGGGATCAACTGACGATGTTACCAACAGTAAATTCTAAGTGGGAAGCATTCAAGGAATTAATCCTGGATGCTACTAAAAATTTCATGCCTATTAAGAAATATTGTTCAAGGTTTAGGCCTAAATGGTTATCAAATGAACTCATGAGATTCGTGAGAGAGAAGAAAAATGCATGGGATGCATATAAATTATCAAGCGACTCAGAAGCCTATGGCAGATATAAGCTAGTCTGTAATCAGGTCGCAAAGGAAGTTAGGCAGGCAAAGGCAGATTACGAGAAATCTTTGGCAAAAGGTGCTAAGAAAAACAGCAAGGATCTCTTTACTTATAAGGAAGGGGATAAATCTGATTGGTCCACTTGATATTGATGGTTCGACTGTTGATGAACCTACTCAGATAGCAAACAAAATGAATGAGTATTTTGAATCTGCATTCACACATGAGTTATTAAGGTTTGAAAATGGAAGAAGGTTATCAAATTACAGCAGGGTGCTTAACGATTTTGTAATAACTGAGAGTAAAGTGGAGGAGAAATTGTTGAAGTTAAACATAAGAAAGGCATCTGGGGTGAATGGGATCTATTGTTATATTAAAGGAGGCAGCAAAGCAACTATGCAAACCCTTAGCCATAATTATGAGAGCATCCTTGGACTCAGGGGAGGTCCCCGCGGACTAGAAATGTGCAAATGTATCCCCAATTCACAAAGGGGAATCGAAGGGTGACACGAGTAATTACAGACCAGTTAGTTTAACTTCTGTTCTGAGTAAAATAATGGAGTCACTGGTTAAAGATGCATTGCAGGATCATCTAGACAAGACTGCAGCAATAATTCAGACACAGCATGGGTTTGTTAAGGGAAAGTCTTGTCTGACAAATTTGATAGGATATTATGATGTGGTTACAAAGGAACTGGATGCAAAAAATAATTTTGATATCATATATTTGGATTTCAGGAAAGCTTTTGACACTGTTGCGCATGGAAGTCTATTGTACAAATTGGAGCAGAATGGTATTAAGGGTAAGTTGCTACAATGGATAAAAAGATGGTTGAGTGGGAGAAGACAGAGGGTGGCAATCAATGGGTGCTGCTCTTCATGGACTAATGTTATTAGTGGAGACCCACAGGGTTCAGTGTTGGGTCCTCTGTTGTTTTGTATATTTATCAATGATATTGATGAAGGTATATCAGGCTTAGTGTCAAAGTTTGCAGATGATGCAAAGGTGGCAGGGTTGTTAATGACAATAATGGCAGTGTGCTACTGCAACAGGATCTAGATAATTTGGGTAGATGGGCTATGAAGTGGCAACTGAAGTTTAACCTTGACAAATGCAAAGTACTGCATATGGGCAGAAGTAACCCCAGAGAAACGTACCAACTGTGTGGTACTACACTTAAGGTGGTAGAAAATGAAAAAGACCTTGGGAGTAATTGTGCAGTCAGATATGAAGTTTTCTGAGCAATGCAGACAGGCTGCCAGGGAAGGTCATGGGGTTTTGTCAATGATATATAAGAATTTTGCTAGCAAGGAAAAGGAGGTGATTGTCCCTCTGTATAAGGCAATGGTCAGGCCATGCCTTGAGTACTTTGAACAGGTCTGGAGGCCTCATTTTAGGAAGGATGTAGATTTGCTTGAGCGTGTACAGAGAAGGGCAACAACATTGGTGAGGGGAATGAAGGGATTCTCTTACCAAGAGAGGCTTAAGTTCTGCAAATTGCAGTGGCTGGAGACTAGGCACCTGCGTGGTGATCTGATTGAGGTGTATAAGGCCTTGAATGGGTTGAGCATGCTGAATTCTGATGGGATCCTTCCATTTGTTAATTTGAATTTATGCCCCTAAGGAGGCATAAATTCAAATTAAGAAAAGACAGATGTAGAAGAGATGTGCGGAAATTTGACTTTAGCCAGCGGGTGGTTAATTGCTGGAACAAACTTCCATCTGTCGTTGTGGAAGTTGATAGGTTAAATAAATTTAAGGAGGAACTGGACAGGCATTTGGAGGGAATGGTGTGATTTTTTTTTTGCTGATGCTGCATAAGCTCATACACTTGCTTTCTTGCATCACATGCTACTACTACTACTATGTAGAAAAGATTTGACCTACTATGTCATATCTCTACATTTTACATAGAAAAGCGTGCACAGGGGTTGGTAAGCAGGGGGCGATTCCCCCTGTTTATACATTAATACTGGAATAAATAAATTTGATGAATTTTGACGTACTGGTTAAGTCATTAAATGCTCGCACATCCAGATGCTCACACTTTTGTCAGTATAGTGTATTAAGTGTGAGTCATTAAATGCTCACACTTTTGGCAGTATAGTGTTTTATCTTCTATTTCACTAGATTCAGTTTCAAAATTTTCATTTGAAATTGAATCATTCTCTGTCTAAAATGGAGTCTGGTTTCAAATTCCACCAGAGACCAAAGTTATCTCCAAAAGCCTCCAGAATAAACATGCTGAAGGCATATTGTAATGGAAGCAGAGCAATCCTTGTGAGTCATGTTAATCAGCCTGAACGCACAACTGTACAGACATTTACGAACACATCTAATACCATATGAACTGAGCACCATGATGAAAGTAACAAATGCACCAAGAAATTTCAAAAAACAACTGCCACATCTCTATTGCTCAAAAAACTTTAATAATCTCTGCTGTTCTTTTTCATAATCAACCCCAATACATATTGCACTTTTCAAATTATTTATTTACATTGAATACCTTCATATTTCTCTGACAGTAAGTGTTGTTGTAGGCATCAGACACTAAATGACACATCTAGAATACCAATATCAAAAGTCATAATAAATTACAACCAAAATACATAGATTTAATATTTTTAGGCGCTAAATGGCATTATATAAAATTTTAAAGATTCGAATAAGTAATTAAGAGGATATAGATGTAGGAAAGGAAAGGAAAAAACTGACTTGAGTAAATAATACAAAGGTCTTTGAAATAACAGAGGAGGAGAAAAAGCAGTATGTACTGGAACTTAAGAACAAGTTTGAGCTTCTGCAGACTACTCAGGACCAAGATATCGACGAGGAATATTACAACTTTCTGAAAGTGATAAAGCCCAAGAAACCTATAGGGAAACAGAAATCCAAAGAAGAAAAAATTAGTCATGAAACACTTGTCATGATGAACCAAAGACGAGAAATGAAGAGCAAGAAAAAAATGACAGGGAGAAAATTGAGTATACTGAGTTATGCAAAGCCATTAGAAAGAGGCTCAGAGAGGACATAAGAAGATTTAACACAAGAAAAGTAGAACAAGCATTAAGGGAAAACAAAGGATTTAAATCAGCAGCCATGAGCAGTAATACAGAAAGACAAATGATACTGAAACTGAAGAATAGCGATGGTGTACTTATAAACAGCAGAGAAGGCATAATTCAAATAGCAGAAGACTACTATAGAGAATTATACAATGAGCGAGGGAATGATACCAGCAGTGGGGAACATGGATTGCAAAGTAGCAACACATACGACATACCCGATATTCTTCCTGATGAGGTAGAACATGCATTGAAGAAAATGAAGAGTCGGAAAGCCCCGGGGGAAGATGAAGTTACTGTAGAGTTGTTAAAATTGGGAGGAAGAGACATAACACAAAAACTGGCAAGGCTCTTCACAAAGTGCATTAGAAAAGTTGTGATGCCTAAGCAGTGGAATAATGCAATCATAGTTTTGCTGCATAAGAAAGGAGATAAATTGGAAATTATAGACCAATTAGCTTGTTATCCCATATCTACAAGTTGTTCACAAGGGTCATTACTAACAGATTAGAAAGAATACTTGATGAGAATCAACCGAAAGAGCAAGCTGGCTTTAGGACAGGATTCTCAACTATGGATCACCTTCACGTAATATCACAGCTAATGGAGAAAGCAAATGAATATAAAACACCATTATGCCTGGCATTTGTGGATTATGAAAAGGCATTTGACTCCATACAGCATAAGGCAATGTTTCGGGCACTGGAAAGACAAGACATAGATACTCCATATATTATGATTTTGAAGAAAATATATGAGAGTGCTACATCCTTTATTAGACTAGACAAAGACAGTAGCAAATTTAAAATCGAGAAAGGAGTTCGACATGGAGACACAATATCTCCGAAGCTGTTTACTGCTGCCCTTGAGGAAGCTTTCAGAAGATTAGACTGGTCGCAGAAAGGAGTCAATGTGAACGGAGAGTACCTAAACCATTTACGATTTGCAGATGACATTGTGGTCATATGCCATGATCCCAAAGAATTAGAGGAAAATCTTAATCAGTTATGCACAGTTAGTAAGGATTTTGGACTAAAGATGAATATGGCTAAAAAAAAGTAATGATGAACAAGTATGCCACAGAAAGGGAAATAATGATTGAAGGAGAAGTAATTGAAAAGGTGGAATCATATACTTATCTGGGACAAGTTATTAGCTGTAATAATGATAAATGGCTGGAAGTTAAGAGAAGAATAAATTTTGGATGGATAGCATTCAGGAAATATAGTCACATACTGAAGAGCAATATCCCAGTTTGTCTGAAACGTAAAATAATGAATCAATGTATACTCCCCACCATGACTTATGGAAGTGAAACTTGGGCACTCACCAAAAGAATGGAAGAGAAGCTAAGAACTACACAGCGAAGAATGGAACGAATTATATTGGGAATCAGACTGTTAGATAAGAAGAGAAACACATGGATTAGGCAGCAAACTCAAGTAAAGGACATTCTTATCAAAACTAAAGAACTAAAATGGTCTTGGGCAGGACACATAGCTCGAAGACATGATGACAGATGGACTAAGAAAATAACAGAATGGTACCCAAGAGGAGCTAGAAGAAAACCTGGAAGACAAAGGCGGAGATGGATAGATGAAATTCATGAGTTTTTGAGTAGTAAATGGATGGCCAGTGCTCAAAACAGAAGGAACTGGAAAGTTGCTGGAGAGGCCTTCATCCTGCAGTGGATTGAAAATGGCTGATGATGATGATAAATTAAGAGGAATGTGGAAATGAAGTGGTAAATAAATATATGTACCACTTCATTTCCACATTGGTGTTAATTATTTGTCCAAATCTTTGAAATTATAAAAATTACCCATTTTCACAACACCAGATGCAGATATTTATTCCAACAATCACTTGCACACCAATTTTGCAATCATCCTTTATCAATTTAAATTTCTGTATCCTTGTATATGGTATAGATGCCATTAGAATTTAATTAAATTAAAGCCTTATATACTTCAATTCACTCACCACAGAGATGTCTTGTTTTGAGACAATTTACAGAAACTTAGCCTTTGTTGACAAATTCTTGTGTCCATGAATACCCTTGCTGATCTTCTATGCACCCTTCCTAACATGTCCATGTCATTACTAAAATTTCAACATATTAATATTTTGAATGCTGAGTACAGGTCTTCATCATTTTTTCATATAATGGGATCTCGCCTCTTTTCCCAGCTTTCAAAGTTCCTACAGATCATATATCACTGACAGATCACCATGGGCTATTCAACCTGTTTGTACTGCTCACAGAATTTCATGTCAGAGACTGCAATCACTCCTAGGACGTTTTCCTTTTCAACTACCCTAGAGTCTGGTAAAACCCAAAGGGTATGTTATTCCAGGATTACTGTTATTCAAAAGCATCAGCACCTTGAATTAAAAGTAATTAAAATTGAGATTTATTTTAAATCTCAATTTTCATTTATCAGACCATCTAAATATATGAGTAAGCTTATACGGCATCAGCCAAAAACAAAAAAATTCTAATGCTTCCTTAAATATTTCCTCAAAGGTTTCCCAGTTTCCAGACATTGCACCCTTTCTTCTGCTCACTTATCTTATTGCTCTTCTCTACAGCTATTCCAACAGATATACATCCTTCCTAAAATGAGAATTCCAAAATTATATATAATATTCAAGATGTACAATTGCCTTATACAGCAAAACAATTACCTACTTATCCCTGCTGGCAAAATTCCTGTATATCTTTGACAAAACCCCCATGAGCTGCCCTGGCAGTCTGTGTACACTGCTCACGGGACTTCATGTCTAACTGCACTATTACTTGACCCAGGTCTTTTTCATTCTCTACTACCTTGGGTGTGGTACTACACAGCAGGTATGTTATTTTGGGATTACTGCTAACCATATGCAGTACCTTGCATTTGTCAATGTTAAACTTTAATTGCCATATCTCAGCCCACCTGCCTAGATCTTGCAGTAGCATACCCTGATTATTGTCATTAATCACCCAGTCATCTTTTTATCATCTGCAAATTTAGGCATTAAGCTTGATATGCCTTCATCAGTATTTTTAATAATAACCCCAGCTCCCATCTGGTGAGTATAGGCTTGGCACACAAAGGGTCTTGAGCTGGATATCACCATTCTTCTCTTTCTTGACAATTTTTTTTTTTTTTTTTGGCTGGTGGAGCAAAAGCCTCAGGCTTCCTTGCACTGTATGGCTAATAATAAATTATAACCACTCTCTGCCTTCTGTCACTCAACCATCTGTTTTTCCATAGCAGTAACTTGCCCATAATGCACACTGCTCCAATTTGTATAAAAGTCTTTCATATGAAACAGTATTAATATCTTGGCTGAAATCAAAATATGTCAAAATCGTTTTTTTTTTTTTTTTTTCATCCAGTTCTCTTATTTTGTCACAATATGCAATCAGATTGGTAAGACATCACCCCAAATCCATGCTGAGTGCCATTTAATTGCATTCTTATTTTTATAGTCTTGCACTATTTGTACACTAATCTATTCTAGAAGTTAAGCTTGCAAAATCCGTGGCTTTTGGATTATACATGTGGTGCTACTTTATTTTTTTGTAAGACATCAAATGAAAATTTTATTCACGATTTCGTACATTGAAACTCTATCAAAAAATACAAGATAAATAATAAACACGGCATTTACAATAGAAAAGAACAAAAAAAAATGAATACATATATATATATATATATATATATATATATATATAAGTGTACGAAACTTACATATTTTGAATAAAAAACTAAATAATTATCTTCGATTATCATTTTAACATTGAAGAAAACATAATGTGTAAAAGTTTGACCATCAGATGGCAGTGCATAAAACGTCATTTTCACTATTTCGTATAACTATGTAAAATGCATGCCTTCGGCGAACGTGACACTCCGTATTACTGATAGAGGGAATTTGTCGGAATTCCAAACCTCATTTAAAAAAAAATAATAAAAAGAAATCATTAATTCACATTTACACAAACTATAGATTTTTAATTTAGTTGGATTTGGAGATTGAATTATAAAGTAAAATCGAATACTGCATTTTCCTTTTTTTTTTTTGTTTTAATGTACTGCCCTTGTTCTATCATCATCATCATCATCATCAGCCATTTTCAATCCACTGCAGGATGAAGGCCTCTCCAGCAACTTTCCAGTTCCTTCTGTTTTGAGCACTGGACATCCATTTACTACCCACAAACTCATGAATTTCATCTATCCATCTCCTATCATGCAGATACATAAAAAGTATATTACAAAGTAAGTTGGCTCTTGCTTAAACTGCAGGAAATCCCAGGAACTGCAGGGGCTCACATCTGGTGAGTATGGGCTTGGCACACCCAGGGTCCTCAGCTGGATATCATCATTCTTCTCTTTCTTGGTGATTTCCTTCTACTTCTCTCTCTCTCTCTCTCTCTCTCTCTCTCACACACACACACACACACACACACACACACACACACACACACACACACACACAGGGTAACTAAAAATTTTTTTTTTTTTTTTTTTTTTTTGGCTGGTGCAGCATAAGCCTCAGGCTTCCTTGCACAATATGGCTAATAATAATAATAATAATAACTGATTACTTGTCCCCGAAAATTAATTGGCCCGGAACGTCCTCGGATTTTAGAATTAGTTCCGAAAAAGGGAATTGTATCGTTTTCCAGGTTAGTATTCTGCTTTTTGTTGTTATTATTATTAATTATTATTATTATTATTATTATTGGGCAGGGCAGTGCGGTAGATTTTCTCAGTATGATGCAAGTCTTCGAAATGCGCCCCTTAAATGTTTTTTCTTTAAAATAACCTTCGATTGTGATTTAAAAAAAAAAAAACTGCACAAAATGTACGAATACTATTTTTATTTTGAAAATATAAACTACTTTAAAATAATGATACCAACAATCAATCTACTACAGTTTTACCCTTCTAACTTTAACTTTAGCAAATTCGTTAATTAGGGATGTGTAGTCTAGAGTGGAAGCCAATGTAGATTCAATAGAAATTAATGACAGATTTCTAAGTTTTGTTTGGCTTATTGAACTTCTTAAGTAGTGTTTTATTAATTTTAATTTGGAAAAACGTCTTTCCCCACTAGCTACACAGACAGGGAGTGTCAATAAAATTCTCAGAGCTACCACAGTATTCGGATACAAAGTAATTAAGTTATTTTGGCACAAATAATTTAAAACATCCAAAGGTTTCATAGAATATGGTAGCATTCGGGATACATCACTTAATTCTTCTTGAAGATCATTTGCATTTATATCTGATTCATTTTCGACCGAAAGTATTGACTAGAGACTGGTACAATAATTTTCTAGCGTTTTGTCATCTATACCCTTGAGTTTTAAAATGTCATATAAAAACTGAAAATTTTTGCTATGGGTTTCCGGAAGCGTGAATCGTTCATTCAGAGAATTAAGGGTAATGTCCAGAATATACTTGAAAAAGTTTATTTTAAATTTATTCTCCTCTGTTAAGGGTTCATCGACAGTTTCTTCATAGTCAAATTGACTCTTTTTCCTTCTGGCTCTAACTTCAGTTTCGGCAAGAAATTCTGTACTGCATTCAAGATTCTCTGCAATCTCATTAGCAGCAATTTTCATCTGATCATATCCAGATTGTCTATAACTATAACTTTTCACTTTTTGAATGGTTTCTGATAACATCCTTACCCAATCTTACAAATTTATAGTTACAGATTGCAATAGCTTCGAGACTGAATTTATTTCAAATAAAATATCATGCCAAAGAATTACACATATAAACTTGTAATTTTTAATATTTTTTGCTAACCCTCTTGCTTTAACTTTAGTTTCTGCATCTCTGTTGATGTCTTCTATTATTTCGAATAATACATCATAGATTTCACAAAGTTGAAATCGTAAAGGTTTTAACGCATCTACTCTGTTTGAGGGCTCCCTAGCCGAGTGGGCAGGAGCGGGAGTGCAGTAGCACCCGCTCTTTGAGTAGAGTGGGGTTCAAGCCCCTGACTGCTGAATACGGTCGATCTGCCAACCCGCACTAGACCAGCGTGGCAGATTATGGTCCATTTCCCTCAGCATGAATTGTTGTGGAGGCTTCCATCCTGCAGTGGGTTGATAATGGCTGCACTTTACTTTTACTCTGTTTGACCACCTAGTAGCACTCAATGGTTTTAGAATTAATTGTGAAACATATTTTTTTAGCACTTCCCAACGCTTTGTAGAACCAGAAAAAAAAGTGTAAAGTTCTTGTACAATAGAAAAAAAAGTTGTTTCTGTAGAAGAAGACGCTGCATCATTCACAACTAGGTTTAAAGAATGACATGCGCAGGGAACATAAAACGCCTTTGGATATTTTTCAAGTATTCTATTTTGTACACCCTTTCTTACTCCTTTCATATTAGCTCCGTTGTCATAGCCTTGTCCTCTAAGCCACTTTAACTCAAAACCTAACTTTTCCAAATGTGTCAGAATAAGTTCTGTCAAACCCTCTCCGGTTGAATCACTAACTTCAAAAAAAAAATCAATAAAGATTTCTTCAATTTCATATTTATTTTGAATGGAGTTAAAAGCGACAACTCTTATTGTTAATGAGAACTGTTCAATATGACTTGCGTCTGGGGTACAATCGGCGATTATCGAAAAATATTTAGCGATTTTTGTTATTTCGACAATTTTGCTTAAAATTACATTTCCCATCAAATTTATCAATTCATCTTGTATATTATTGCTTGCGGAGATGAATTGACGTTCAGGTGCCGTCCTACATAAGATACTATGTATATTATTGCTTGACACAAACAAAACAACACACATACACTGACACTTTTCAGGCCCATTATGCAGAGTTTCTGCACCATAATAGAGTACAAAGGTGGAGATGGGCTAAAGCCTAGGAGTCACCCCGATATATCAACACACATGCAAACACACACATACACACAATATTTTGTTACCATTATATAGAATGGATATATATATATATATATATATATATATATACTTATTCTTTTGTATTATGATGGTTCAATTCGTATTTTATTTTTAATATTCTATTATAGTAGTTTTATTTAATTTCTTTCTAGCTTTTTCTGTTGTCCCAGTAGCTGTTTTAGCAATGCATGGGTACGAACAGAGTACCTATTATTATTCTTTTGTATTATCATTCTATTGTGGTTTAATTCGTCTTTGTTCATCATTAATGTCATTGTTTTACGCCATGATGGCTAATTAAACATTATCCGTGCGGTTTTATATATATATATATATATGATAATGTCTATAAAACTTGTATATAAATTGTTTACATCATGAGAATGTACATAAAATTGTGTGTGGAAATAAATGGAATGGAGTATATATTATTGCTTAGATAAGTCACAGACCATTTATCATACTCGCGTTGAACTTTCCTGATATGTTCTTCCATAACTGGACTCAGAAAGCAATTCTACCAACTTTAGGAAGTTTCCGTTATTAGGCTGAAACAAAAGTTCAGTTGTTCCACGAAAAGCTAAGCATTGTGAGGCCAATAGTCTAATTATTAACATAATTCTTTTTAGAACTCCTCTCCAATGCTGAATTTCCATATCCATAATTTGTTGATATTCAGCGTCAATAATCGAATGTCCAATTCTTTCCATGCTCTAAAAGCATTTCTGTGATTTACAGACTTTTCGTGCATTGTGAGGGCTCTTATAAGATTTCCCCAGTCAGAATAGCCTTTTTTCGGCCAGTCACTAATAGCAGACAAATTATCAAATAACATACAACAAAAGCAAAAAAACGGCATCATTTGTAACAAAGTAAATCAACCAACTTCACCATTGCTCAACACTTTCAAATAATGCGAGGGAGAAAATCTACGCCTTCCTTTATTAATAGAAAACTCAAATTCTTTAATTTGATGTGGACCCCTCTCAATCAGTATTTGACGTCAGATGACATGCAGAAAGCATTCCATAATGCAGGATCAGAAGGAATTTCGTTTTATATCTGCTGGCTGCCACTGCTACTGCTACCCGGCTCTTGATGAACTTGTGATGGTGTTATTTTTTGGCTCTCTTCAACAACTTCTTCTGGAAGTGATTGGGGCGGCACTGAGTTTTTATTTGCCAAATCCAAAGCAGTCGCTGTTGATGTGGACGACTCATCTAAACAGGACTTTTGTACCAAGAATTCCTTCATAACATAGCTTAGCTTTCTTCCTTGTTCTTCTTTCTTCAAGCGTTTCTTTTTATATTGACTTCCAGACAATTTTTTTCCTTTTCTGTTCCATACTGTAATAAAAATATTAAATAAAAATTCGCAAAGATGCAACCGGGGGGGGGGAGTCATTGAAAATGATTAAATATGATGATGCTTATCATTCTATTAAAATAGGGTAGATAAAATAACGATAGAAATGAGTTGCAAAGCTAGTAAGGTTTGTAGGTAACAGAACATAATAAATAGATAACGAATATCTGTCAAATTGACAGCTAGCAGCCGTTTTGACATATGCCTTTCTTTAACTTGTTATTGTATTGTCTCCACTTCAACGTATATGAATTTGGTAAAAATAGAGCAATAAATAACGAACGCAAAAGTAAGCAAATGCAAATATTTCCTAAGCATCTCTCTCTCTCTCTCTCTCTCTATCACACACAGAACCCAAAAGTAGCCCAATATTACCTAAATAACTCTCTATCTATCACACACAGGCATACGTTCCGCACCTAAGATATACCCAGTCCATGCAAATGCTACTTTTTAATTCGAGTCCCTATTGTCATAACATAATCATTTTCAATGATAATAAGTAACTACAATTGCTGCAAAAAACAATAATTCTCTTAACTGATCTACTTTTTAAACACAAAAACCGAATTAGAATAAATGCAAAAATATTATACTGATACAGATATATTATATATCTGATTTACTGATATAAACACAGCGCAGCCACTTGCCACTTCTCGAGACAAACTAACATTAAAATCAAATATTGTCAATAATTATAAGCTAAAAGCAGAACTATCAACACGTAACACGTGCAATTGTCTTTTGTGATAATTGCCGCCTCAGCTTTTAGGAACGGCCGCGCGGTATATTACAAACAAAAATAATAGCTTCGCGCTGTCAGATCAAAAGTCTTTCGGCGAGCGCTCGCCAACGATGCACCAGAAACAGAAATCAAAGGGTACCGAAAGCGCTTAGGCAGAGGCGTGCGATAAATCATAAATCGTATACATCAATATCAGAATAACATAGACCAATATAGAAAAGCGTTGCGTAAAGATTTTTAATTATTGAATGGTTCAAATTGTATTTTGATTTCGCTGCTTATGCCGCCCCTTTGCGGTGCCGCCTGATTCGGCCGTCTCTCTGTATCATATCACGGCACGGCCCTGTTATTAGGTTTTAGCAGAATCGGCGAATAAGGCCGTGTTGTTCCGTGTATATTGTCTGTGTTGGGAGGTCGATTTTCTGTTTTGGAAGAAAACACCTTGCTACATTCGCCTGAGATCGACTAACTCAGCCATGTTGTGAAAAAGACCGGTCAAAATTCCCCCAGTTATCGACGGGAATCGAACGGGTTTTTTCCACCCGGTGTGGGGAGGACGCCGACGCTTTCGACGGTGCTGTCCACGAGAGCTTAATATTCTGCAGACATTACATAACGATTTTTCTCTCTAAATGGTCGACGATGACATCGTTTACTGCTACTATGGCTACACTAAAGAAAAAGAAGGTATGGCAGGTCAGCAACACGCGGAGCGACAGAAACACCCGAGGATTAAGTGATTGGAGGAGCCATGAAAAGCAATACTTTTTCATAATAACATTAAAATGAATGATATCATCATTCTTCTCTTCTTGGTGATTCGATTCCCTTCTACTTTTCTCTCTCTCTCTCTCTCTCTCTCTCTCTCTCTCTCTCTCTCTCTCTCAGGGTAATTTGGGAATTTTTTTTGCTTATGCAGAATAAGCCTCAGGCTTCCTTGTACCATATAGTTAATACTAATAATAATAAATAGTAATAGTATAAGATTTCTAATTCGTTGATGTGCCGAGTATATGAAACAATGCCTATTTTTTGTAGTTCTTTTGAATATAATTGATATTTTTCATTCAATACTTCTATCGGAGAGAATATTACATTTATTTCATTTATCTTACTGACTATTGCAGGCTTTGGAAACCCTAAATTCACTTGGATGTGTGGATTTAATGAATGAACGAACTGATGAAAACCCACAAATCTACTCGTTTAACGTGGATTTTATTTATTTACTTACTTATAGACACGCACGTGCACTTATTCTTAAATCTAGTCTCTCTCCAGCACGGTTTTCTCCCGATCTGTATTTATTTCGTCAACGTTTGTTAATTTAATCTCGAATGTCGCGCACTTGTTTCAGAAAAGCAAAAACGACTCGTTATACCAAAAAACAAGTCCATTTAATTTCCGAATTAATACTCTGTTAATGCGTAAAGGGGAGTAAACCTACAATTATGCAGATAGTGTAGAGTGGAGTGTGTTTAGTGTCAAGCGGCACCAGGGATTCCCCCCCATTTCCGCGTGCTATACATTGTGGGTGTGAAAGAGAACACTGTCAATGCCAGAGGTTTAAGAGTGTATGGATTTTGTATATGTGAAGTGTCGTATACCGTTGTTCCTCTGGTCAATTAGCCCCGGGGGCCCATAATGGGTCCAAGGTTGTCTACACTCTGACCCGTGGAGGCAGACCAGGTACCAAAAATTATTAAATAAAATAAAAAATAAAATAAAAAATAATTAAATAAAATAAAATAAAAAATAATAAAATAAAATAAAATTAGATTAAATTAAATAAAAAATAATTAAATAAAATTAAATTAAATAAAAAATAATTTAATTAAATAAAATAAAAAATAATTAAATAAAATAAAATAAAATAAAAAATAATTAAATAAAATAAAATAAAAAATAATTAAATAAATAAATAAAATAAAAATGGCGAAAAAGGCTAGAATTGGTAGCCTCGTTGTGCGAGGTTCAGTTTTGTATGATTCAATTTTGATGTGTGGGCGTACTCTGGTGTATAGGTAGAGTGGGGGAGGGAGACTTAACACTGTGGGGAAACGACAGAAGAATGGACACGATAGAGAAGACAACCCCAGTGGTCAGTGGGGCCTGCCCAGACCCCACCAGAGGAAAAGAGGGGTGGCAAGGAGGAGGTGGAGAACCGTCTCCCGCCGGGGAGGAGGGTATAAAGTAAATCGAGACAGGGAGCTCGATTTATAGAATAGAATAGAATCTTTAATTGCAGCAATGATAGACATACAATTAGTCCCGTCACGGCATGGTGGTGCCAGGGGTTAACAAAACATATTTACAAAAGAGATACACATGAGAAAAAAAGATAAATCAGATTATTAACAAAGCACAGTTTTACATTTTCAGTTCGACGAGGATTCCCTTCCTGTATTTTTTATTATTGACCACTTCTTGGAGGTCCCCGTCGATGGCTTGCAGTGAGGGCAGCATTTGCTTTGGCAATAATCTGTCAGTTAGTACTAGCCGGTTACGGTTTGCTAGCAGCTGTGCTGAAGACCGGAGATAAGGAGGAGGAATGCGCCAAGAGCAGTGATCCCAGAAGTTCGGCTCTGTAATTTTACCGGTGGCCATCTTGATGGTGAACAGCAGCCTTCTTTCTGCGATGTAGGACCGGAGCCTGCGTAGTTGAAGAGCTTCTGCTAACTGTGTTGATCTGAGAGCTGGGGGAAGGTGGAGTTTGCTGTTGGCCCATTTTAGAAGCCAGAATTCGGCAGAGAATATTCTTTTGATGTTGGATTCGGTGGCCGAGGCCCATATCTCTGAAGCATACAGTATTGTCGGGTAAAGGATTGATACGATGTATCTTTTTACCAGTTGTGGGTCGGTGGTGTGGAGCAGCTGTTGTTTGGCGACCCAGCGTAGTGAGTTCAGCCTCGACTGTATGAGGTTTATGTGATCGTTGAAAGATAGTTTGGAGTCGAAAACGACCCCCAGATCTTTGTGTTTGAACACTTGGAACTGAGGAGCCGTTAAGCACAGGCTCCAACGTTGTTGGGCTGCCCTTTAGAGAGTAAGTTATTTGTGCTGATTTTAGGGGGTTGATTTGGAGGTTGAAGGTATTGAGGTAGTCAGCCATGTCCTGCAGTTTGCTAGTGATTTGCTGAGTGATTTCGGCTGCCGAGTTGGATGGCGATATTTTAGTAAGGAGCTTGACATCGTCAGCATATGTGATCCAATTGCACTTATTGGTCACAAATGGCACCATGATTGCTGAGAAGAGAATGCCAGACAGGATCCCCCCTTGAGGTACACCGGCATAGTGACATAGTGACATAGTGTTTTTTGACAAGCGGCACCGGTGCTTTCGCACAACTCCGCATTTGAATCTCTTGTGAAGTAAGACAGTACAGTACTGTCAAAGCCAGATAGCATATGTTAGTGTATGTTCATGTTTGCTTAGTGCGGGTTATGTTGTTCATCTGGCCGCTTAGCCTAGGGTCTGTGGAACACCACAGACTGCTAGTTACCGTCACCGGCACTGGGAGCCGGACCAGGTATGTGGAAAGAGAACTCTGGCTGGCCGACCCTGGGGTTAGCCTGAGCTTCCCAGGCAGGGCCGAAAAAAAAAAAAATAAATAAATAAAAAAAATAATAATAAAAAAAAATAAAATAAAATAATAATAATAAATAAATAATTAATAAATAATATAAAATAAATAAAAAAATAGATAAATAAATAAATAAAAAAAATAAATAAATAAAAAATAAAAAAAAAATAATAATAAATAAATAATTAATTAATAATATAAAATAAATAAAAAAATAATAAAAAAAAAAATAAAAAAAAAATAATAAAATAATAAGATAAAAATAATAATAATCAAAAAAAAAAATTAATTAATAATATAAAATAAATAAAAAAAATAATAAAAATAAAAAATAAAAAAAAATAAAATAAAATAATAAAATAAAAATAATAATAATAATAAAAAAAAAATTAATAAATAAAAAAAATAAAATAAAAATAAAAAAAAATAAATAAATAAAATACAAAGAAATAAAAAAAAAATATATATATATATATATATAAAAAATATATAAAAAATAAAATAAAAAAAAAATATTAAAAAATATATATATATAAAAAAAATAAAAAAATAAATGAATAAAAAAATAAAATAAAAAAAATAATAAATAAAAAATTAATTAATAAATAAATGAAAAAAATTTTTTTTTTTTTTTTTTGAAATAGGAGAAGGGGTGAGAGATTGAGAAGAAAGAAGGTAAGCAGAAGAGAGAGGGTGAGGTAGGGTGGGCTCTTTTGACCTCACAACCCCTCCCCCCCCCCCGAGGTAGGGTGGGCTCCCCCCAGGGGGGGAGCCCACCCTACCTCAGGAAGAAGAGAAAAGGCTGTGAGGTCAAGTGACCCACAAAGTCAGATTGCCTAATAGCATGATCCTGCATTTGAAAAGTCAAATGCCAGTCCCACTCCCAGAGGAGTATCTATATGAGTTCCTGCACAAGTAGGAAAATCAGATATTGTCATACACCTTGAAGAGAAGAGGTGCCAGCAAGTGAGTGGGTCCCACAATGGGCAAGGGGCCCAGTGTCAAGCAATTTAATCTTCTTCATCCAAGGGTGACTTGTAGGCAATGAGCAGTGTCCCACACTGGGACTTGGATAATCTTCTCTTAGGGGATGAGATGAGGCACATGGATTCATGAAGCTCAAGGATTGCTTGGAGTTCTTGGGGCTATTGTAGAAAAGTCCTTTTTGGGTTCGTGGGTTTGTCAGATAGATACCTTTGTGAACGTCGAGAGATTCCTGTTAGGTCATGACAAAGATCAATATTCTGTTTGTGTTTTCTGTGATTCCATTCAGGATATGTTCTGTGAATTGAGTTTTGGGTTCATTATAAGATGGGGGTGCGTTGAACAGTTTGCTGTAGGTGAATTTGGCGCATTTCAAATACACTCTGGGCAAAAGTAGTGAAGGCTTTGTAGTTGGTTTCATCAATTATGTAGAGATGTTCCTGCCCACTTGGTATATTTCCAGTTCTGGTAATTAGGAGACTTCTGGGTAGATCATAAAGAGGGCAATTATACATGAGGTGAATCCAGTCTTCATTGTCACCGCATGTGCACAGAGGAGAATCGGTGAGACCCAGGGCATGCAGCTTGGCCCGAAACGATCCATGACCAGTGAGGAAGAAGGAGACGTGAAGGCCTGGTGAGTACGACGGAGGAGGTTTTGGTGCAGTTATCATAACTTGTGGAAGAAATCTTTTAGTTGTCTCACCTTTGGTTGTTTGCTCCCAAGATCTTTGCCAATGCTGGAAGAGCTTAGAGTAAATCTGTTTCATTTCGTTTTTTGGATCGTTAGCTAGATCGAGTGTTATATCCAGAATGGTGGTGGGAATTCCTCTCTTTATGCAGTATGCAAGGCCGCGACGAATAACCTCGAGGTCCAGAGGAAGAGTGCCTGCTAAGACCTGCAGAGCAGGATTACTGACTGTGCGGCATGCTCTAGTCACAGTGAGTAGGATATTGCGTTGAATTGTATGTAGCTTTGCTTTATTACGTGCAATGATGGCACGAGGGAACCATATGGCTGCACCATAGCACACAGCTGGTAAGAAGATGGTTTTATAAAGTAGCATGAGAGTCCTCCTCTTCAAACCCCAGTCTGCTCTGCTAATTCTTACGATCATGGCAGTATAACGACGTATTTTATTGGAGAGGTAATTAAGATGAGGTAAGAATGTTAATCGGGAGTCGAAGGTTACTCCTAGATATTTTAGTTCTGTTTTGAGTTGCAATGTCTGCCCAGAGATTTTAATTTGGGGTGGTCTTCTTATGTCCAAGGATCCTTTGAGGAGGATAGTCTTCGTTTTTTCCCCAGAGATGACTAACTTGTGGTTGTTTGCCCAATTTTGGAGGGTCGTTAAGGCAGGGGAGGCAATTTGCTCAAGCTGAGTTCTAGAATCAGCTTTGATAAGGAGGATGAGGTCATCTGCATAGGCCATGCAGTCCACAAGACCCAAATCCATAAGAAGAAATTCATCTAGTATCAAGTTCCAGAAGTAGGGCCCAAGAACCGAGCCCTGTGGGCACCCTCTAACAACTGGTCGGGAGGTTTTCTGAAAATTTGTTTGAACAGTGACTGAGCGGTTGAAAAGGTAGTTCTGCAGACAGCGGTAGAGGTTGAGTGGAATATTGATTTGACGTAATCTCCTGACAATGCTGGGCCACCAGATGGAATCGAAGGCACCAGCAAAGTCAATGGAAATAGCCAGTAGATATTTTTCTGTGGTTGAGTTTGCTGTGTTGAGCAGATTGTTCATAGCATCTTCAGTGGAGCATCCTGGCTTAAAGCCATACTGCTTTGGAGAGTCTAAGTTGGCTGTCTGGTAGTAGGTGGATAATCTGGATTGAAGCAGCCGCTCCATTACCTTTCCCAAGACTGGGAGAAGAGCAATAGGGCGGTAAGATTTGGGTAGAGTAGGATCTTTATCTGGAGCTTTTAGGATGAGTCGAAGCACTGCCTGTTTCCAAGAATCAGGGAAAATTCCTTTCGCAAGGCATTTGTTGAATAGTGCTAATAGGTGGTTTGGGAGATGTGTTGCTGCTTTCTTGATGATCTCAACCTCAATATTATCATGACCAGGGCATTTATTCATTTTTGTTCTGTCAAGTGCTGTGTTCATTTCCTCAGAGGTGAAAGGAGGTTCTATTTTATTGTTGGAGAAGGCCTGGTTGTCTTGTTTAATTTGCTTTTGTTCATCATTGAGGGGATTCTCATCAGTCTGAAGTAGGGCATTCAGAATATTATTCATGGATTCAGCCCATGTTTGTGTTGGATTGCCATCAGGAGTCAGGGTTGCATTTAACATCTCTACCCTGGGCAGCTTGTTCATAACAATGCGATAAACGACCCCCCAAGGATCTGCGTTACCAGTGGTTGTCACAAGGTTCTGCCAAGACACTTTCTTTTTCTGCCGAATGAGGCTTGTGTAGTCGTTACGATATCTTCTATATGCTTCCCGTAGAGCCTGGACCTCAGCAGGAGGCCAGGAGTGCCTCGCTCTCTGGAAGGCTTTTCGGGCAGTGTGGACTTGCCGCCTTAGGTTTTCTAGTTCCCTGCACCACCAAGGGACAGCTTTTAGGTGCTTCTGACGTTTTTTCATAGTTCTCTCACATGCTTGTTGGAGTGTGCTTGTTAGGAGGGAGAGGTGCTCCTGTGGATCAAGATGGTTTAGTTGGGATGTATCCATTTGTAGCTTTGATTTTATATTGTCCTTGAAGGCATTCCAGTCAGCTATTTTGGTGGAGTATCTGATGATATCATGGTAGGTGGGAGGAGTACTATCAAGTTGTCTAGATAGATGGAAGGAGATGGCCCTGTGGTCTGAGGGGGTCCAGGCCTCATGAACCATCCATGATGAGAACTTTTGTGCTATGGACCGTGTGGCGAGCGTAACGTCAATTTTGCTTTCCCACAGGGTATTGCTGAAGGTAGAAAGGTGATGTGGTTTGTTAAGGACTTCAAATGGGGAAGATGAAAGGAAATCTAATTGCTGTCCATTCTGGGAAACTATGTGGCCATCCACACGGCTATGCCACAAGCGAGATCTACAATTGGCATCCATCGTTACTAGGATTTTGCTGGAAGGTAAGAGGGTTATGACTGACTGGAGATATTCAATATATGGTGCGATATCAGTTCGTGGTCGGCAGTACAACGAGACTACATGCAGAGAGCCTTGTTGGCAGATAATGTGTGCACAAACACCAAAGGGGGTGCATAAGGAGTCGATCTTTGTGACTGTAATTGTAGTATTCCTAATAATGATGGCTGCCCATGGAGTATCTGTGGTTGTCTCAATGATCCTATAAGCGCGAGGGTAGCCCTGTACCCGTCCCTTGTGGGTGTAGGGCTCTTGAACGCAAAGGATATCAATTTCTTCCTCATCCATTTTCATTCTAATTTGTTCGACCACATTTCTGGCTCTTTGGGCATTCAGTTGGAGAATTTTCAGGACGTTGGTGGAATGGCGATTATGGTGTACAGCCATAGTCGGTTTTGTTATGGATGGTTCTCAATACCCTTAAATAGATTGGACATTTGACATCCCGGACGGAGTGATTGGGATCCATTTTTGCTGCTTTGCCGTTGGCGCAGTTAGGGGCTCGATGTTTGTTTGGACAATTGTTGTAGGTGTGTCCGCGTTCAGCACAGTGGCCACAGGTGAAGTCTTGTCGGGCACAGACATGGGACGTGTGTCCAAATCGGAGACATTTAAAGCACTTGATGGTAGGTATGTGCTCCTTGAACCGGCAAGAGCTCCAGCCAATAAATATTCGTTGTTGTTGGGATAATATTTGCCATATCTTCGGGGAGAGTTCGACTACCCAGTTGCAACAAGTACCCGATCTGGATTTGGTGGAGTACTTGACTTTAAGTTCACTTTGAATTTCATGTCTAGTGATATGATCAGCAAGGTTCCTGTCATATATTTCCTCAAGGAGGGCATCTTTGGAAATTCCTTTTTCGACATCGAAGATTACAATAGATGGGCCTTTTGGTTTGGGTATCTCAGCGCTAAGACCCAGTTCATTTATCTGTGGGATTTGAATAATGTTTTCTGCATCTTTTTTGGAAGCAGTCTCAATGATGATTCCAGAATGACGGATTTTTCTGAGGCTTTTAATTTTTATGGTTTTCATTTGAGGTTTCAAGTTGGTAGTAACAACCTCCTTGACAGCCTCGCTTGAAGTAAAGCAACCCTCTTGGGTCGCACGAAGGATGACTAGGTTTTGTTCTCTATTCTGTCTGGTGTTGGGAGGGGCAAATAGCTTATCTGCCATTGGTTGGATCCTCAGCGCATCTGAATAGGACCGGGGGCGCTGTGGCATTTCACTTGGTTCCCGGTTCTTGGTCTGGTGATAATCATTAACTGTGATATTCAGTTCACTGTCCATAAGGTGGCAGTCAGTGTGATTGGGAGGATGGGCATTAATTTTTGGCCGCTGTACCATAGCAGCATAGGTTGATTCTGGGATAGGTGTAGGGAGAAGTGCTGGTCGTGTCTGGCGGTTTGATTGTGCTGTCAGATCTGGGAGGAAAGAGTTCTGAGTGCTATGGCTGGTCCAAGCTGGACTGCTGAGGGCCTTTGTCAAAGTATAATTTGTTTCCCTCAGTTGTTCATTGATTGCAATTAGTTGTTCATTCTGTAGTATTAGGTCATGTAACATTTTCTCAAGGGTACCCCAGCAGCCTGTAACTTTTTGGGCAGCTGGCTTGGTTACTCTACTTCCTTCAAAGCGAAGGCAGCATTCCATCATGGACCTGAGGATCATAATTTTCTCCAAGTGAGAGCAATCCTTATCTAGTGAGGACTGCATGGAGTTCAGTTCTTCTTCTAGGTTCTCCCAGAGAGTAGCTGAAGGAGAACAGGTTTTAGTGGATTTCTTGACCTTTTTTTTGGGTTTTAGCCGTTTTCGCTCAGCTGGAGGGGTGGGGTTATTCATATTGGTGTCCACACCCGCGACCTCCTCATCAATAATAATATTGCTATTATTTGGATCCCGTTGCGAGGAAACATCAGTGCCTAACTTAGCTGGTTGTTTGTTGAGCTGTTTAATCAGAGCTGAGTTTGGGCAGGTGTTTTCAAGTAGTTCCTGGTTGCTTGAGGTGTGCCGTGCTCTGCATGAAGGGCGCAATAGCACGACTACGGGAGTACTGTTTCCCGTTTGAGAATCGATTTTTGACATCTTTTCTTTAATTTTATTTTTGTTTATTATTACTATCTTATTTATTATCAATTATTTATTATTACTCACCTATTATTATTTATCCATGTATTATAATTATTACTCATGTATTTATTATTATTATTATTTTTTTTTATTTTTTGAAGTTGTTCAAAACAGCTAGAATTTATAGCCAATTAGCTTCGAGGCATCTGTTGTATAGGTTGAGGAGTGAGTCGATGATGAAGACACTTAAACATTTGATTATGAACTGGGGGATGCCATCGTCACCGGTGGTTGTTGTGAGAGGGAGAGTATTAATGGCCTGTATCAGTTGTTGCTTGGACATTCGGATCGTAGCGAGACTATCATTGAGATGAGAGCGGTTGAGGAGTGGCCGATTAGGTAGAGCTGGAGGTTGATTAGAAAATCTGGCAACGTAGTTGAGCCAGTCAATTGGGTCGATGTTGCTGGAAGAACTAGCCTGTTTTGTAGAATGGTTTTCCCCTTTTTAGGGTTCTTTCGAGGTGCTTTTTAATTGAAGCTGATTTGTTTCTGTTGAATTCGGCTCTGGCTTTGGAGAATGAAATGCGGTCTTGGACATCGCCGGAAGCTTTCCATTTGGCGTGTAGTAATTGTTTGTAGTGGAAACTTTGGTTGAGCTGGGGAGTCCACCATGCTCTGGGGCGCGGAGTAATGGTGACTGTCTTGGTAACGGTGTGAAGGGCTATGGTATTGATCCATTTGGTCATTAAATCGATTGCGAGGCTCAGTTCACATCCATCTAAGATGTTCCATGGGACTGTGGATGCGGCTTCAATGCAGAGTGCTGGATTCAGAAATTTTGGGGCAGTGACCTTTTTCACAGATTTGGTTTTGGGGGTATTGAAATATTTTTTGGGTAGAAGAGCTGTAAATATGATTGGTTGGTGGTCTGATTGAAACATGTCGGCTGTGGTTTCTTCGACTTGGCATGTTGCCGAGGAATAGACTATGTCCAGTAGGTTTCGGTCTCTCGTTGGCTGGTAGTTAACTTGGAATATTTGGATTGATTGGAGAGATTCTGTGAGACGACTTTTGAGGTGTTGGGTAGATGGCGGAAGATTGAAGTCCCCACATACGATGTGAGTGGCTGCTGGGTGGAGATTATTTATTAACCAGTTAGCGGCTGCATCAATGGCCATCATAGTTGGCGTTGGAGGAAGGTACAGGGATGCGACGTCTATAGTGGTACCTTGATGTTCCAGAGTTATCATTAAGGCTTCCACGTCTTGAGAGATATTTGAGACAGAGTGTACGATGGAGAACTTTGTCGTATTGAAAATTATAGCAACTCCACCCCCTCTGCGGTTATCGCGAGAGGCAGCCAGTACATGAAAGCCTGCAGGAATGGAGCAGCTGATATCTGTCTGGTTCGCCTCTGACCACGTTTCAGCGAGGCACAATATTGATAGTGAGTTTGAGAGTAGATCTCTTCCAGTGTATTAAGTTTATTTCTTAAGGACCTGATATTCTGGAACATTACGCGGATGGTAGGAGAGGTTGTAATGTTTATCCTCACAGGAGGGAGCCTTGCTTCCCGGCTGTGAACAAGTAGAGGCTCTCGATAATGAGAGATCAGGACAGGGATGAGGCGACCTCGGGTTCTCTCGCGTTGGAGGATGGTATTACCAACCTTGGGCGGAGTTTGTTCCAGTATGTTGGTGTGAGAAGATTCTGGTGCTGGCATCCTTTCTGGCAGGCAATTATACTCGCCAAGTCAGCTGGGACTTCGGTGGGAGTACTTTTGTCGGATCTGAGTAGTCGCTTTAGGTTTCGAGGTTGATTGATAGTGAACAAATAGCCTGATCCTCGTTCCGACAGGCCAAATGGCGACGCTTCCTATCAGGTCTACTTGCTGTCGGCTACAGTCAATTTTGAATGCAGCATATTGTTGACTCCTAGTTTGTAGTTTATGTACAGTTGGCCGTAGATTCAGCTCTTCATATATAACCTGTTTGACTAGTTCAGGGGTTGTGCATGGATCCAGTCGAGATACGAAAAGGCTGGTTGTACTGTTTCTGATAGTGTCTTGAGTCCTGAAAGCTCGTAGCTTGGAGTTTATTGCTATGCCGTACTTTATAGAGTTTCTCTGAGTGCCGGTTTCTTGTCTGGTATCGCCGTTTAGTGAAGCTGCTACAGATAGGGCAGTGTTGTTATCGTGGTTGCCATTCGTCTGATTTTGAATTATGTCGATTGAGCTCGCTTGGGCGTTGACGTGGCTTGATGAGATTGTCGGTATATTTTCTTGACTGCGTTGGGAAGTCAGGGATGGGTTTAGGTCACTGTGATGGATTGAAGTTTGTAGGGAACTGTGCAATTTTATCGCGGTGCATGTTAGAGCTTGACCTTTGATGGTTTTGCCACTATTGCTCACCTCGGTGGCCAGGATTTCTGCGTATGACTTATCCCGGGGGGACTCTGATGGTTGCGCATCATGGATGTTTCTTAGGGCTGTGCAGCCATGTTGGGGTGATGTTGATGTATCAGCACATTTGCACATCATGCTTTCCAGTGTGTGAGAGTTGGCTTGCGGACTGGCATTGATTTCGTGACTTGTTAGGCAACTAGTTATTTTATCTATGAGGACTTCCACTATTTCGTTGATTTTGCTGTCAAAGATTTGCTTTAGGGATGACTTTAAGTATTTGATGTTAATTTCTGGTTCGGTTTGGCACCCTTCGTCCCTCCGCGCAGGTGCGCTTTGGCTATTTTCAGATATTGGCATGATATAAGGTGTCTGAGGGGTTGTTGAAGATGCATCGATGCTTGCATGCGATGTGGGCAGGTTCAGGTGGCCTGGTGTTGGTCTGTAGGAGGCGTCGGTATGAGGCGTTATATCTGTAGCGATGGTGTCAGTCTCGTAGGTATTATCGCCCATATTTTCTTGCAGCTTGGCATAGTGCTGAGTATTATCTAGTGGTGACGCGACTTCCGTGAAATCTACCTCACTGGGCTGTTTTTGCTTTGCGCTTTGGTCTGTGCATGGCGAGTTCTGTGAGTTATTGTTGGAAATTTTCGGGTTGTCCTTGTGGCCTAATGAGCGTAGCTTCTTGCAGCATGATCCCTTGAATTTCAGCCTGGCAGCCATGGAAAGTTTCTCCCAGCTGGATGGGGGCAGGCCCGAACATCAGGGACAGATGGGGTTATCACAGCTGGTACAGAGGATGACGTCAACAGCCAAATGATAGCAAAGGGCACATTTCTGTGTCGAGTTTAGGGGTTTTCCGTTTCTGCTCATATTTGGGAGGAAAGCAGTGGGGGATATCAATGGACGGGCGTTTGCGTAGTCTACGTGGATGTCTTGCTGTGAGTTGGCTTCGGGCTAGGGGTTGCGAACTTTCCGCACAGTCGAAATAGTACGGCAAGCAGAGTAAGCGGGAAGCTGAGTGAAAAGAAAGGGCGCACTTCAGCCTAATGCTGTGATCAGAAAGTAAGCTTTTCAGCACCCGCGGCTATGGCTGGTGAACAAAGGCTGGCAGAATACAACGTGCTATAGCGTTCTTATTCGTTTGCAGTGATACGAATATGGAAAAACAGTAAATTCTATTTACCTGATTCAGGCGACAGGATTAGCTTCGTCGTTATGAAAACTCCACGGACACAAAAACGGTTGATAGTTATTGTCCAAGCTAAGAAGCAATCTAGTGGGAACGGGCCAATATCATTGAAACCCCAGTTTCTTATTTTTAAATTGAAATAGTGAAACCGCTAAGCCTAATTTTCAACAATGCGTATGTGATTACAGCAAAACGCGTTAGCATGCGGTCAGCAGAATGTTAAGCCTAATGAGATTAAGTAGATAACGAGAGGGTTCTCACAAGATAACTCCGGTAATGACAAAATTTTCTCACCCACATAATCCGCTTACTTAGTTCTTTCAGCTGGCACACCTTCCCAGTGGAAGAAAACACTTTAAACACATTAAATAATTCAAAATTCAGGAGCTCGAGAAATCGTGGCTGCACTTAATGACGGCCATTATTACATTGCCAATAAAGCGCTTTGAAGCAGAGCTGCACTGCCAAGTCCAGTGCTATCCGTCTAGTTTCCACAGAGGCCTGTCTCATCAGGTAGTTGTTGTTCATGAGATTCAGGTCCTGTCCATGCTGTCTTGAGTGTAGTCCTTGCAAGTGGTAGTCAGGTCCAGTGCTTGTCGCATTTTCATCACTCTTGTCGGGGATGTAGAGTTTACTGGCTGGGTCTGTTGGTCATTCAGTAGTCGTGTTTCAGTTTGTCACATTTCACGATTACTTGTCAGGGAAGTGGAGATCACTCCAGGCTTCGTTGCGTTCTGTGGGCAGTCGCCTCCGATTTTGAATCACATATGGTGACGGGTATGTCTTAATCTGGTTTCCTCTGATTTTCGTGAGGGCATCATCCTATCCTACTGTGGTATTATGCCTCCGTCCAGGCAACAAGCCGTTGCTGCTTGGGTTTGTTCCACTGTAGTTTCCATGGTAGCCGGATGCTCCCTATTCAGGTGGGTTTGGGGGGTTGTGGCAGGGTTAACCTTCTTGTGAAGAGACTTTGGGCATATTTGGAGAATGCTTAGTAGGTGATGTCACTTTGTAGGTTGTGGTGCTCTCTATCTTTAGGGCTAAACTGTAGCTCGGTGATGAATAGACCCCCGAAAGTCCTCATAGAGTCGGCAATCGTACATCAGCTGGTCCCAGGTCTCCTTTGAATCACATGCACAAAATGGATTGTTGACTATTCCCAGTGCTTTTAGCTTGCTGCGTATTGCACCATGCCCGGTTAATAAGGAAGTGCAAAAGACTCGCGGGGAAAACCACGAAGTCAATTTTAGATACGTTGTTTGTACGTCTGGAATGAACTTGCGAGTTATCTCCCCTTTTGCGGACTCCATCCAACGTTGTTTCCATATGGATTGCAAGTAGTTTTGCAGTCGTTTATTTTCTGCAGATAGATTCCCAGTGGGGTCGTGATGTGGTCCCTGTATGTTGTGCCCTTTCCTCGTCCAAGTTGGTACATCATACCTGTGCGTATCAACTCCAAGTCAAGAGGCAAAACCCCCCGTGACTACCTGCAGGGCGTGGGTGGAGACTGTTACAGGCCTGCGTCGTGTTAAGAAGAACTGGTTGGTGAATTATATTGAGTTTCCTGCTATTTGCAGCCTTGTTAAACCGCACACATGAGGTGTATGTAGCTGCTGGAATGAAGACTGTTTTGTAGAGGAGGGCGAAAGTGTGCCTCTTTAGGCCCCAGACCCGGCGGACGATCCTTGCTACCATTCCTATGTATTTCTTCATTTTTGTTTGGATGTAGTTCACATGTGGTAGGAAAGATAGGTTACTCTCGAGATTGATTCCCAGGTGCTTTTATTCTATTACCAGTTTTATGGTTTTGTTGTTAATTTTAATTTCTGCAGGCCTTGTGGGTGTTAGATATCCTTGGAGGAGAATGGATTGAGTCTTTGTTAGAGAGATTTGCAAGCGGTGCCTTCTGCTCTATTTCTGAAGAACGGATAGCGTTCCATTTACAGTTGTTTCAATATGAGCTCTTGCGTCTGTTTCCAACATCACGGTTATGTCGTCTGCAAAAAGGCAGCGCTTGGACGCCTCCACAGTCAATGGAGAGGAATTCATCCAATAAATAGTTCCAAAGGAGCGGTCCAAGTACAGAGCCTTATGGGCATACTCTGTAGATCTGTCTTTCAACTCTGGAGTAAGGTGCCTGGATCAGCATTATTCTCTTGTTGAGATAACTCTGTAGGCAGTTGTACAGGTTAGCATTAGCATTAGAAGAAGAATATCATGCAAGAAAGCAAGTTTATGCAGCATCAGTAAAAAAAAAAAAATTAAGGGTCAGCTGGACAGGTATTTCGTTCGAAATACCTGTCCAGCTGAGGTTCAAATTTATTTAAGCTATCAACATCCACAACAAGGGATGGAAGTCTGTTCCACCAACCAACTACCCTCTGGCTAAAGGCAAAAAAAATTCCGCACAACTATCCTACATCTGTCTTTCCTCAATTTGAATTTATGCCGTCTCAGGTGATTATTCTGAGCAAGAGGAAGAATCCCATCAGCATTGAGCATGCTGAAACCATTCAAGGCTTTATACATCTCTATCAGATCACCTCGCCGGTGCCTAGTCTCCAGACATGGTAATTTGCAAAATTTAAGCGTTTCTTCGTAAGAGCAACCGTTTGTTCCATTCAATAATCTTGTTGTCCTCCTCTGTACTCGTTCCAGCAGTTCTACATCCTTCTTGAAATGAGGCCTCCAGACCTGTATACAGTACTCAAGGTGTGGCCTGTATACTTGTGTACAGTACTCATTGCCTTATACAAGGGAATAATCACCTCCTTATCCCTGTATATAATTGACAAGCCACCATCAGCTACACATGCAGCCCGTCTGCACTGCTCAGAAAACTTCATATCTGCCTGCAAAATTACTCCCAGGTCCGTTTCATTCTCTACCACTGTCAGTGTAGTACCTTGTATATCACCTTTCATAGACCACAATTACTCAGCTTCCATCTTGGACCAAAGAATCTCTACACCAATAGCTGCCTCCATCCTCGAATCGATGGCAAACTCCACCTCAACTGCAGCCTTACCTCAACTGCAGCCTTGACTATTCCCAGTGCTTTTAGCTTGCTGCGTATTGCACCATGCCCGGTTAATAAGGAAGTGCAAAAGACTCGCGGGGAAAACCACGAAGTCAATTTTAGATACGTTGTTTGTACGTCTGGAATGAACTTGCGAGTTATCTCCCCTTTTGCGGACTCCATCCAACGTTGTTTCCATATGGATTGCAAGTAGTTTTGCAGTCGTTTATTTTCTGCAGATAGATTCCCAGTGGGGTCGTGATGTGGTCCCTGTATGTTGTGCCCTTTCCTCGTCCAAGTTGGTACATCATACCTGTGCGTATCAACTCCAAGTCAAGAGGCAAAACCCCCCGTGACTACCTGCAGGGCGTGGGTGGAGACTGTTACAGGCCTGCGTCGTGTTAAGAAGAACTGGTTGGTGAATTATATTGAGTTTCCTGCTATTTGCAGCCTTGTTAAACCGCACACATGAGGTGTATGTAGCTGCTGGAATGAAGACTGTTTTGTAGAGGAGGGCGAAAGTGTGCCTCTTTAGGCCCCAGACCCGGCGGACGATCCTTGCTACCATTCCTATGTATTTCTTCATTTTTGTTTGGATGTAGTTCACATGTGGTAGGAAAGATAGGTTACTCTCGAGATTGATTCCCAGGTGCTTTTATTCTATTACCAGTTTTATGGTTTTGTTGTTAATTTTAATTTCTGCAGGCCTTGTGGGTGTTAGATATCCTTGGAGGAGAATGGATTGAGTCTTTGTTAGAGAGATTTGCAAGCGGTGCCTTCTGCTCTATTTCTGAAGAACGGATAGCGTTCCATTTACAGTTGTTTCAATATGAGCTCTTGCGTCTGTTTCCAACATCACGGTTATGTCGTCTGCAAAAAGGCAGCGCTTGGACGCCTCCACAGTCAATGGAGAGGAATTCATCCAATAAATAGTTCCAAAGGAGCGGTCCAAGTACAGAGCCTTATGGGCATACTCTGTAGATCTGTCTTTCAACTCTGGAGTAAGGTGCCTGGATCAGCATTATTCTCTTGTTGAGATAACTCTGTAGGCAGTTGTACAGGTTAGCATTAGCATTAGAAGAAGAATATCATGCAAGAAAGCAAGTTTATGCAGCATCAGTAAAAAAAAAAAAATTAAGGGTCAGCTGGACAGGTATTTCGTTCGAAATACCTGTCCAGCTGAGGTTCAAATTTATTTAAGCTATCAACATCCACAACAAGGGATGGAAGTCTGTTCCACCAACCAACTACCCTCTGGCTAAAGGCAAAAAAAATTCCGCACAACTATCCTACATCTGTCTTTCCTCAATTTGAATTTATGCCGTCTCAGGTGATTATTCTGAGCAAGAGGAAGAATCCCATCAGCATTGAGCATGCTGAAACCATTCAAGGCTTTATACATCTCTATCAGATCACCTCGCCGGTGCCTAGTCTCCAGACATGGTAATTTGCAAAATTTAAGCGTTTCTTCGTAAGAGCAACCGTTTGTTCCATTCAATAATCTTGTTGTCCTCCTCTGTACTCGTTCCAGCAGTTCTACATCCTTCTTGAAATGAGGCCTCCAGACCTGTATACAGTACTCAAGGTGTGGCCTGTATACTTGTGTACAGTACTCATTGCCTTATACAAGGGAATAATCACCTCCTTATCCCTGTATATAATTGACAAGCCACCATCAGCTACACATGCAGCCCGTCTGCACTGCTCAGAAAACTTCATATCTGCCTGCAAAATTACTCCCAGGTCCGTTTCATTCTCTACCACTGTCAGTGTAGTACCTTGTATATCACCTTTCATAGACCACAATTACTCAGCTTCCATCTTGGACCAAAGAATCTCTACACCAATAGCTGCCTCCATCCTCGAATCGATGGCAAACTCCACCTCAACTGCAGCCTTACCTCAACTGCAGCCTTGACTATTCCCAGTGCTTTTAGCTTGCTGCGTATTGCACCATGCCCGGTTAATAAGGAAGTGCAAAAGACTCGCGGGGAAAACCACGAAGTCAATTTTAGATACGTTGTTTGTACGTCTGGAATGAACTTGCGAGTTATCTCCCCTTTTGCGGACTCCATCCAACGTTGTTTCCATATGGATTGCAAGTAGTTTTGCAGTCGTTTATTTTCTGCAGATAGATTCCCAGTGGGGTCGTGATGTGGTCCCTGTATGTTGTGCCCTTTCCTCGTCCAAGTTGGTACATCATACCTGTGCGTATCAACTCCAAGTCAAGAGGCAAAACCCCCCGTGACTACCTGCAGGGCGTGGGTGGAGACTGTTACAGGCCTGCGTCGTGTTAAGAAGAACTGGTTGGTGAATTATATTGAGTTTCCTGCTATTTGCAGCCTTGTTAAACCGCACACATGAGGTGTATGTAGCTGCTGGAATGAAGACTGTTTTGTAGAGGAGGGCGAAAGTGTGCCTCTTTAGGCCCCAGACCCGGCGGACGATCCTTGCTACCATTCCTATGTATTTCTTCATTTTTGTTTGGATGTAGTTCACATGTGGTAGGAAAGATAGGTTACTCTCGAGATTGATTCCCAGGTGCTTTTATTCTATTACCAGTTTTATGGTTTTGTTGTTAATTTTAATTTCTGCAGGCCTTGTGGGTGTTAGATATCCTTGGAGGAGAATGGATTGAGTCTTTGTTAGAGAGATTTGCAAGCGGTGCCTTCTGCTCTATTTCTGAAGAACGGATAGCGTTCCATTTACAGTTGTTTCAATATGAGCTCTTGCGTCTGTTTCCAACATCACGGTTATGTCGTCTGCAAAAAGGCAGCGCTTGGACGCCTCCACAGTCAATGGAGAGGAATTCATCCAATAAATAGTTCCAAAGGAGCGGTCCAAGTACAGAGCCTTATGGGCATACTCTGTAGATCTGTCTTTCAACTCTGGAGTAAGGTGCCTGGATCAGCATTATTCTCTTGTTGAGATAACTCTGTAGGCAGTTGTACAGGTTAGCATTAGCATTAGAAGAAGAATATCATGCAAGAAAGCAAGTTTATGCAGCATCAGTAAAAAAAAAAAAATTAAGGGTCAGCTGGACAGGTATTTCGTTCGAAATACCTGTCCAGCTGAGGTTCAAATTTATTTAAGCTATCAACATCCACAACAAGGGATGGAAGTCTGTTCCACCAACCAACTACCCTCTGGCTAAAGGCAAAAAAAATTCCGCACAACTATCCTACATCTGTCTTTCCTCAATTTGAATTTATGCCGTCTCAGGTGATTATTCTGAGCAAGAGGAAGAATCCCATCAGCATTGAGCATGCTGAAACCATTCAAGGCTTTATACATCTCTATCAGATCACCTCGCCGGTGCCTAGTCTCCAGACATGGTAATTTGCAAAATTTAAGCGTTTCTTCGTAAGAGCAACCGTTTGTTCCATTCAATAATCTTGTTGTCCTCCTCTGTACTCGTTCCAGCAGTTCTACATCCTTCTTGAAATGAGGCCTCCAGACCTGTATACAGTACTCAAGGTGTGGCCTGTATACTTGTGTACAGTACTCATTGCCTTATACAAGGGAATAATCACCTCCTTATCCCTGTATATAATTGACAAGCCACCATCAGCTACACATGCAGCCCGTCTGCACTGTCAGAAAACTTCATATCTGCCTGCAAAATTACTCCCAGGTCCGTTTCATTCTCTACCACTGTCAGTGTAGTACCTTGTATATCACCTTTCATAGACCACAATTACTCAGCTTCCATCTTGGACCAAAGAATCTCTACACCAATAGCTGCCTCCATCCTCGAATCGATGGCAAACTCCACCTCAACTGCAGCCTTACCTGCAGCTCCAAACACTCCTGTAGCTGCTGCTTCTGAGACGCGAATCTCCTCAGGTGCTCACCAAATTCCATCAACTCTGCCACTTCAAACTGCCCCAGCAGATTTCTTGGCTACACAACTACCGTCTGCTCTGGACCAAATCTGCGTGGGTAGCACAGTGGTATCGTCACCTTCCTCCCCACACCGGGTGGTAAAGGCCCGGGTTCGAATCCCGTCGATGACGCGAGGAACTTTAGTGGACTTTTTTCACTCCGCGGCTGAGTTAGTCGGTCTCAGGCGTAGATAGCAAGGTTTTTTCCCTCAGAAACTGAGGTTTTTTCGTCCAGCAAAACAGGCAAATCGACCAGAAAACACACCCAATTTACAGACACGAATACGGGTTAATGTAATCATTTACGGGTAACCCTAATATAGTAATTTGATTTTTTTTTTTGCTCTGGACCAAGTGGTCTCATCTGGGATCCCACCATCCAGTATGCTTACCATTCCTGCACCACCTGTTCTGGCTGGCCTCTTTAATGAGGGAGACACCACTTCCTTCCATCAGATCATCTCAGTCTTGCACAGGAACTTGGTGGCACTCCTCAACCAAGACTCCATAAGATTCACCAAAGCCACTGGAAACTATGTCGAGGAGCTTTGGACAAGCCTAGAAACAATCACAACAACTCTTCTAATCGAGAATGAGAAGCTAAAAGCTGTCAACGAAGAAATCAAGACAAGGTCTACAATACTGGAAAAGGCCTTAGACATCTGCGCTAAGCTTCCGCAGTCTTCACCCGAGCGGGAACTGGGCCTAACCACAGAACCTGAATCATCTACAGTGCCCTCTTATGCCGGTGCTGTACTTAAGAACCTTCCAACCTCTAAACTAGATGCCTCCATCCAAGGGCATCCACCACAGACCAGCCAACAAAATCCCCAACATATAAGAAAGAGAACCCTTATAAAACAGAAGAATCTGGTGGTTATCAGACCCATTAACTCCAAAGAATCACATACAAGTGAACAAATCACGACCAAAATAATGACAGAGTTGAAAGATGATCTCAAAACTACGAAAATAAAAGCAATAAGAAAAACTAGAAATACAGGCATAGTGATCGAAACGGAAACTAAAAAAGAAGCTAACAAAATTATGACCAATGCAAAAATAATGACAATGGGTCTAAAAGCAGAGGCACCAAAAACGTTGGGGCCTTCTATCATCATTTTTGACCTCAGTGACAACCTGACCCAGCAGCAACTCACTGAGCAACTATACTGTAGGAACTTGCAGGAGTACTTCCCAGACTTAGAAGCAGATGACTTAATCACACCTAAATACTCCAAAAAAAGTCAAAGGAGGAGGAGGCAAAAACTGGATTGTTCAAATCAACCCAATCGCCTGGAAGGTCCTTAACAATCAAGCAAGGGTATACATAAACTGGGGCAGCCACCGCTTTCGCGAACATGTGGCTGTGCCTAAATGCTTCAAGTGTTGTAGGTTCGGCCACACCTCACACACTTGTATCCAGACAGTGCCAACGTGCGGCCATTGTGCTGAAAAAGGCCACGAATTTAACAGCTGTCCTAACAAAACCAAAGATCCTATTTGTGTGAACTGTAAAAGTTTCAAAATGGACTCAGCACATTCCATCAGAGACAGAATATGTCCAACATATATAAAAGCCAAGGGTCAGCACCAACAACGGATCGATTATGGAGAGACACCTTAAAAAATTTAACTTCGGAGAGGTAAAAATAATGCAAATTAACGCGCAGCGGGCCCGGGCTGTGGTCGGCCAAATCAGGATTCGGGCAGAAGAGGACAACACGGATGTAATTATCCTGCAAGAGCCGTACACCCATAAGAACCAGGTCAGAGGTTATCCCTTGACCTACAAAGTCATCCAGGTGGAAGGGGAAACCCCCTGGGCAGCAATAGCTGTAAGAAACCCTGACATCACAGCTACAAAGATAACACAACTTTGCACAGCCTGGGCCGTATGTGCCCACATTATTACAGCGCTTGGAAACTTTTACGTCGTTGCTCTATACTGCCGTCCAGGCGAAGATATTATCAGGGCTATAAGATACCTCCAAAGTGTACTAAACACTCTCCCTGGAGGGAGAATTATCGTTGGGGCAGATGTAAACTGCAGGTCTCCTGCGTGGTACAGCGCAACACCAGACCGTCGAGGAACAACAAACGGCCAAAGACTGGAGAACTACCTGGGCAATTCCCCTTTCCGAATCCTCAATCAGCCAAACAACCTCCCCACTTTCAGTAGCACCCTTTGGGAAGCCACCATTGACATTTCTCTTGCTACAAGAAACACAGCCAGCTATATCTCCGACTGGAAGGTCCAAGATGATTGGTCGACCTCGGACCACCGAGCCATTACATTCAGGATCACAAAAAAACCGTAATAGACAACCAATTTCCAGAGTAATGCAACATAGATATGCAATAGAAAAAACAAACTGGGACACGTTCAGGGGTGCCCTGCTGGAAATGGTGGGAAAACAGCAGCAGAAACTGAGGCAAACTCAAAATCCAAACCTTCTTCAAAAAGAGATTACCACCCTATTAACACAAGTCTGCAATGCCACAATTAAAAGGAAAAAACCTTCTCCGGGAGCGGTGCCCTGGTGCAATGAGGAGCTTCAAAGGATGAGAAAGGAGGTACAAGCCAAACGAAAAGCGTTCCAAAGGGCGAGAAGATCTTGGCCTGACGTGGAGGTCGAAGAACTTAAACAAGTATATCGAACAGCAAGAAACGTTTATACGGAAAGAATAAAGAAATCAAAGCAGCAATCCTGGGAGCGACTTGTCTCTTACACGGGAAATTCTGACCCCTGGGGGGGTGGTGTACAAAATCACCACAAACAAACTCCCCAGGGGGGAAGTGAACACAGCTACAGAAACCCCACAGGGAAATCTAACCACCACCTGGAGGGACTCAGTCTCAAACATCTTAAACGTTTTTCATCCAAACATTAATACAACAACAACTGAGCAGCATGAGATCTGCAGAGAAAATGAAACCTATTGGACAGAACAAGTTGAACCGCAGTTCACACAGGAAGTACTCCTAGACGCAGCAGCTCTTATCAAAGGGAAAAAATGTCCGGGGCCTGACTTGTTTGAGCCTGAGATTGTGAAGAAGGTTGTGGAGCTTTCCCCGGAGCTATTGCTGCACCTATTCAATCTCTGCCTATACACTAGCACCTTCCCTGATGACTGGAAAGTTGAAAATATGAAACTGATCCTTAAAAATCCGACAAATCCACCACATCTACCAAGTTCATACAGGCCCATAGCCCTATTGTCCGTATACAGCAAGCTCCTAGAGCGTCTCCTCCATGTACGGATCCAAAGCCACTATGAGAAAGCAAACCTAATATCACCAAACCAATATGGTTTCAGACCAGGGCGTTCCACGGTTGATGCTCTACAGGCACTGCTCACTGAAGCCCGCCAAGCAGACAGGAAATACTTCCTGATGATTACAATTGATTTACAATTGATGATTTCAATTGATTACAATTGATTACAAAGGACTTCCTAATTCATTTCACAAATATACGTGGTCTCAATTCTCATCTCAACGATGTCCATTTCCACTTGCAGTCTTCCAAACCCCATGTACTTTTTCTGACTGAATCTCAGTTATCAGTTGATTCAACTACTGCTCATCTCAGATGTCCAAATTATTTGCTGTATGATTCCTTTCGCCTCAAAGGTGGTACTTGTGCATATGTCCGTTCTGATATTCCCTGTCAGAGACTTGGCAATTTGGAATCTCCTCTCTTTGATCTTCTCTGGCTTAAAATCTCTCTACCTCATTGTGTAAAATTCATCTGTTGTCTCTACCGTTCTCCCAACTCCACTAATCACTTGGAGCTCTTTGACTTCCTCTCTTTGCAACTTGACTTTCTCCAGTCCAACTTTCCTAACAGTGAGGTAATTTTCCTTGGTGATTTTAACGTTCACAACTCCAGCTGGCTTCCGTTTTCTAGTCACACCGACCCAGCAGGTCGATATGCTGAGGCTTTTGCAATTACTAATGACCTAGCACAGATTGTTCATTTACCTACAAGAATACCGGACAATCCTAATCATACAGCCAATACGCTTGATCTTTTTCTCACAAACAACCCTTCTAAGTACAAGGTTGAAGTGAGAGGTCCTTTAGGCACTTCAGATCACAACTTGGTGATTGCCTCTTCTCCAATGGAACCTTTATCTCATGGCTATTCCCAACCTGGTATTGTTTGGCATTACAAGAATGCAAAATGGGATGACCTGCGAGACTTCTTTTCTTCTTTTCCTTGGTCTGATTACTGTTTCAAAACTTCTGATGTCAACGTTTGCTCAGATCGTGTCAGTGAAATTATTCTTGCAGGAATGGAATCCTTTATCCCACACTCCAC
This sequence comes from Mastigoproctus giganteus, assembly GCF_048544385.1. Taxonomy (NCBI): domain Eukaryota; kingdom Metazoa; phylum Arthropoda; class Arachnida; order Uropygi; family Thelyphonidae; genus Mastigoproctus; species Mastigoproctus giganteus. Next base: position 109,802,832 of record NC_143586.1, on the reverse strand, counting down.
TTTAAAATCTCGTCCTATATCTAAACCTTGGTTTTCCAATAAATGTGCTAAGGCTGTCCAAGAGAAGAACGTTGCATATCGTAATTGGCTTGTTTCTAATTCTTCAGTTTCATTTTCTGCCTACACCAAAGCTCGCAACAATTGTAAAGCAGTTATTAATCAGTCCAAACTAGAGTTTGAACAGGCTAAGAGTAGAAAACTTGCTTCTTGCCCTAATGGTAGCCGAGCATTCTGGTCTCTTGCCAAAGCTATTGGCCGCAACTTTTGCCCATCTCTGCTCCCACCTTTGTCCAAACCAGATGGTTCTGTTGTCACTGCAGCCAAGGATAAAGCTGACCTGCTAGCATCCCATTTTTCTTTGAGCTCATGTATTAATGATCTTGGTAAAACACCTCCCACCATTCCTAACACGCTGCATTCAATGCCTCCTGTGGTCTTCCGTGAAAAGGATATCAGAAGGATTTTGATGAATCTTGATGCTAAGAAAGCTCCAGGTCCTGATGGTATTTCTCCACTTGTTCTCAAAACCTGTGCTCCTGAACTTACTCCTATTCTTTGCCGCCTTTTTTCACTTTCTTATTCCAAAGGTGTTTTTCCTTCTGCTTGGAAATTTGCTCATATCCAGCCAGTTCCTAAAAAGGGTGACAAATCCCTCCCATCCAATTATCGTCCCATTGCAATTACTTCTACTCTTTCTAAAGTAATGGAGAAATCAATTAACCGCCAACTCTTAAACTACCTAGAAACCTTCTGTCTGATCAACGATCGCCAGTGTGGGTTCCGTCAGTGTCGATCCACTGGTGATATTCTGGCTTATGTTACCCATTTATGGACTAATTCAATGGAAAGGTTCGGTGAAACACAAGTAGTTGCTCTTGACATCTCAAAGGCTTTTGATCGTGTTTGGCATAAAGGTCTTCTAAACAAGCTTTCATCTTATGGTTTGCCAACTGTTTTTAGTAATTGGTTATCCAGTTTTCTCTCTGATCGCTCACTGAGGGTGATGGTAGATGGCTCTCTGTCTTCTAACTTCTCCACTAATGCCGGTGTCCCCCAAGGTTCAGTTCTTTTCCTCTTGTATATCAATGACCTTCTTCCATTGACTGGAAATCCTATCCATAGTTTTGCGATGATAGCACATTGCATTCAACTTTCCATTTTGAGAAACCTTGTCCAGCTCAATCAGCTTCAAGTTCTCGAAAATCTGCTGCCAATTCCTTAAATGCCGATCTTCAGGTAATTCTCCAGTGGGGCAAAGACAACTTAGTTGATTTCAACTCTTCTAAAACTCAATCTTGTCTTATATCTCGCAAAAAGGATTCTTCTGCTCCTATGCTTATCTTTAGTGACACTCCGATTTCTAGGCAAAATGATATATCTCTTTTGGGGATTACCCTGACTTCTAATCTCTCTTGGCACAAGCACATTACAAATATTGCTTCCTCTGCATCTAAAAAACTTGGTTTTCTCTTTCGCTCTCGCCGTTACTTTTCTCCCAAACAGCTGCTCACTCTGTATAAATCGCAAATCCGCCCTGCCATGGAATATTGTTCCCACATCTGGGGTGGTGCCCCCAAAACCTCTCTCAGGCTTCTTGATTCCATTCAGAAGAGGGCAGTTAGGTTAATTAATGATTCATCTCTAACAGAGTCTCTCCACTCGCTGTCTCATAGACGCACTGTTTCTGCTGCATGCCTCTTCTACAGATACTTCCATGGGCACTGTTCTTCTGAATTGGCTTCTATAATTCCCACTCTCTCTTTCAAAACAGTTCGAACACGTGCCGCCACCAGCCAACATCCATTTACTGTCCAACTTCAAACCCACAGAACCAACTTTTCATCTTCCTCATTTATTCATTCAACTGCCGTTTTCTGGAACAACCTTCCTTCATACGTATTTCCTGAAAATTACAATCTACAGAAGATCAAGTCCAATGTCAACAAATATCTTCTTTCGTCTTCTCAATCTCCAACCCAAGCACGGTACTAAGTACTATAGGTTATAATACCTCTCGTGTTTGGGGTTCTCATAAAAAAAAAAAAAAAAAAATTGATTTCGCTGGAGCGTTCGACACCCTTGGGTGGCCGAGCGTCCTCCGCAGACTCAGGCAAGCAAATGTACCAGACAATTTGTTCAATATCATGAAAAGCTACCTCTCAAATAGGGTGATCACAGTAAATGCACCTTATCAGAAACTCACAAGACGGATACACCGTGGCTGCCCCCAGGGCTTGGTCCTGGGGACGACCATATGGAACATGGTGATGGACGAATTTCTATGCCTTGACCTCGGGGAGGTTCGTTCACAAGCCTTTGCTGATGACCTCATCCTGATGGTGACTGCAAATTCCAGGGCCCAGCTTGAGACCTTGGCAAACCATGCACTCCAAATCCTCCAGGACTGGGCAAAAACACACTGCTTGACCATATCACCATCAAAAACAAACTCTCTGCTTCTTAAAGGAACTCTCTGTATTACAAGACCACCACAGATGAAAATTGGAAACAGGACCATAAAGTTGTCAGAGCAACTGAAATATCTTGGCATAGTACTGGACAGAAAACTCTCCTTCCAAGCTCATCTCAAATACATCAGAACCAAAGTGAGAAACTATACTGCCATGGTTGCTAGGATATCCCGTCGGGACTGGGGTCTCAGCAAGCGAACCCTCTCGTTGTATTACAAGGCTATCTTCATCCCTGTGATTACGTATGCAGCCGGAATTTGGTTTGGCAAGGCTACGACTGCAGTAAACAGACGAATCCTGGATTCCACTCAACGCACGGTCCTGCTCTCCATCTCTCGTGCCTTCTGCACTGTAAGTACTCACGCTCTCCAGGTCCTGGTGGGGGCCCTGCCCCTCGACCTGGAGGTGGTGAGAAATGAAATGTTGTATCATCTTTCTAAGGGCGTGTCTCAGACCTGCTTGGGATTCGAGCTGAATCTTACCAACAACCAAAAATTTGAGAAGAGGAGACTTCAAGCACACATGCAGCGGGTGTGGCAGGACCGCTGGACAAATTCAACCAAGGGGGAAATCACCAGGAGATTCATCCCAGATGTTAGCAGAATCTATCCAAAATCCCCATTATGGTTTTCTCCAGGCCTGTATGCCACGTATTTGCTTACTGGCCATGGTTCAATAAAGGCAAAACTAACAACCTTTGGCCTAGAAGAGAACCCAACATGCACTTGTGGAGGAATTGAGGACTGGGATCACTTCATGCATGAGTGCCCCCTCTACGATGACCTCCGCTGCCAGCTTATCACAAAGCTGACTTATATACCAAAAGGCAAAGAAAACCACTTACTGGATACTAAGGAAGCGTATCAAGCTCTCACCAACTACGCCCAGCAGCTTTTCTTGAGGAGAAGACAACTAATTGCAGCAACATGATAACCCTCTACTAAATGAACTCAGGGACCCTGATGGTACTGGAACAAGGCAGCTAAACTTGACCAGCATTACCATCATTGGTGTGAACTACCATACATTCTCCAAAATGTCACCCACCAAAGATAACTACCAAATAACTACCTTTGAATAGAGATAACCCACAAATTAAGACAATCAAAGAAAGACAAAAGGTTCTTATACTTCTGGACTTGTCTCTCACGGATGTGACCAATAAGACAATCTCCTAGATAAAGACTGACAACGCCACCGGAGTGTCATTAGATGTCAACTGCTTTTCTTGGCCAACTAGCATTCCGAACCAGGTACCCTAACTTGGTTCACTTTAATACCCCCTCCCCCGGTAGGGAGAGGGAGGGGATGGGTTTCTGTCTCCTCCCCCACCCTACTACCCCCTTTTTTCTCCTGGTGGGGCCAGTCCCCACTGACCTTTCTGTGGTTGCCTTCCCTATCATCCCTATATTTCTATCTGTCCCCCCTTCCTCAGTCTTCGCCCCTACTCTAACTAAATATGTATTTTTTTTTCATTTCATTTTATTTATTTTTATTTTATTTATTTTGTTTTATTTATTTTTTTATTATTTATTTTTTTATTATTTTTTATTTTTATTATTTTTTTTTTATTTTTTTTTTTAATTTTTAATTTTTATTTTTATTTATTTTTATTTTTTTTTAGGCCCTTGCCACTGAAATCTTAGGAAATTAGGTGGCAGGGCCTGCCAGAGTAATTACTTCTAATGCGATCCCTCTATGCCTGACCTGCCTCCTCGGGGTTAAGTGTGGGCAACGGGGGGTCCCACTAGGGGCCCAACGGCTAAAAGGTCAGAGGAACAACACAACATGACACTACACAACATAAACATGTACCTTACACTTTTTAAAATATCTGGCCTTCACAGTGTTCTGTGTTTCACAAACAGAGTACACAACACGGAGTTGGGCCGTTAGACAATGAACACTTTACACTTTACACTTTGTCAGTGTAGTACCACAGAGTTGATACGTTGCTCTACGGTTACTGTTTCTCACATGTAGTACTTTACATTTGCCAATGTTAAATTGCCACCTGTCAGGCCATCTGCTCAACCTTTCCAGATCCTGTTGCAGTAGCATAGTGTCAATAGTGTTCTTAACAACCCTGCCAACCTTTGTATCGTCTGCAAACTTGGAAATTAAGCTTGATGTACCATCATCAATATCATTCATAAATACAGAAAACAACAATGGACCTAACACTGAACCCTGAGGGATTCCACAATAACATTAGTCAACGATAAGCAGTATCCATTCATTACCACTCTCTGTCTTCTCCCACTAAACCGTTCCTTTATCCATACCAGCAATTTGCCTCCAATGCTACACTGCTCCAATATGCGCAGCAGTCTTCCATATGCAACAATATCAAGCCTTTCCAAGATCCAAATATATTATATCAAATTTATTCCCAGCATCCAGTTCTTTTGTGACTTCATCATAGTATCCAATCAAATTGGTCAGGCAAGACTTCCCTTATCAAATCCATGCTGTGCCCGAACTATAATTGAAGTCTTGTCTAGATGATCCTGCAGTGCTTCTTTAACAAATGCCTCCATTAATTTTTCTGGAACAGAAGTTAAATTTACAGGTCTATAATTACTTGTGTCAGCCTTTGATCCTCCTTTGTGAATTGGGGTTACATTTGCACATCTCCAGTCTATGGGTACCTCCCCTGAGTCCAAAGAAGCTCTCATAATTATGGCTAGGGGTTTGCTTACTTCCTTTGCTGCCTCCTTTAATATAACTGGATAGATCCCTTCCACCCCGGTGCCTTTTTTTTTTTGTTTATCCTCAACAATTTCTCCTCCACTTTCCTTTCAGTTATAACAATATCATCTAGCTCACTGCCACAGTTTACTTCACCTCTGGCATTCCCCTTCCTGAATAACTCTTCATGTGTGAATGTAGATGCAAAATACTCGTTTAGTTTGTTAGCCACCTGAGCAGGATCATCAAAAGTTGAACCATCAATATCCAGTGGATCAATCTGATTCGTCCCTTTCCTTCTAGATTTTACATAAGTAAAGAACTCTTTTCTGTCTTTCTTTGCATCCTTTTCCAAGGATTTCTCATAATCTGCCTTTGCCTGCTTAATCTCCTTTGTGACTTGGTTCCAGACCACCTTATATCTATCATAGGCTTCCATGTTGCCCATTAAATTATATGTACCCATGCATTTTTCTTCTCTGCCATTTAATGACAGAGAATGTCATTAGTTCATCTGGCATCCATTTAAGCCTAAACCCTGAACAATATTTCTTAGTTGGTATGTAAAGCCTAGTAGCTTCCAAGATTAATTCTTTGAATGCTTCCCATTTTTAATTTGCTGCTGGTAACATCATCAGTTGGTCCCACTGTATAGAATTTAATTACTGTCTCAGACCATCGTAGTCGCCTTTACGAAAGCAAAAACCCTTTCCTTTACCAATGAGAAAAATCGACTGAAACGACCAGCAGGTATTGTCTTTGGCAGTTTTCAGCTGCGGTGATGATTTTTTCATGTGCGTCAGTGGTGGATTGGTCTCTCTTAAATCCAAATATGTTCAGGAATCTGTGCTGAGTTGTAATAGGTTTCTATCCTTTGACTTTGGAGCTGCCCAAAGACTTTGCTTAATACAGAGAGAAGAGCGATTCGCGGTATGAATTAGGCATGTGTTGTAGCTTGGTTGGGGTTTTCAGAATCAGTTTAATGTTGGCAGTTTTCCAGTCTGTGGGAAAGCGGCCGCTTTGGATACAGTGGCTGTATAGGTCCAGGAGAAGATTTGCGGCAAGCTCTGCCACCTTTTTGACCATTTCAGGTTCTATCATATCCATTCCTGGTGATTTCTTGTTTCTTAGTTTGCCGACTGTGGATATTAGATCTCTGCAGGGTTTGGAATACGGTGTTTAGGATGTTGTTAACTGATTCATTCCATTTTCGTCATGCTTCCTTCTGACGTCCTTGTAGAGGGTGTCACCTCACCTTCTGGCTGTTTGTTAATTGTGAATTTATAGACTAAGCCCCAGGGGTCTGAATTTTTCACCGTGGAGACCTGGTGTTCCCTGTACAGTTTTTTCCTCTACCTGATCATTGCAGTGTAGGCGTTTCCCGGTATTGTTGCCTGAGGGTCTCCACCTCTGGGGAGTGTCTGGAACGCCTGGCTCTTTGGAATTATCGTCTCTTTTGGTCGAGTTCTCTGCGGAGGGCATCCAGTTCCCTAGACCTCCATTGAACTGCCCCTGGTCGTGAGGATTTTCTCTTAATGGCCTAGTTTTCTGCGACACAGACATCTGCAAAATACGCAATTTTAAAACGCCAAAGTCGTGGATCGCTACGGCGATTCCACTGAATCCTTATTTTGATTCCAATCGAACCCGTTACTCGCAACTTGTGCCGTGATTCCCAGTGGGTCATATCTTTGGAACTTGTGAAATCGGTAATTTTACATGAAAATCTCATTGCAAAAGACTCCTTTTTAGTGTCTGAAGAAGAAGAATAAACATTATTCTTCTTCTTCAGGTCAGAGGAACAACAAAAGTTGTTCCTCTGAACGAACGAATTATTAACGAATTATTTTCCTATGGGTTAATAGTAATGCACAATCTGATTCTCAATACCAAACGTTATATTTTCATCAAAATAACATTATGGCAAGGCCGTTTTTTGTGTCAGACAGTGAATTAAAATAATGGTTATTTATTTTTTCAGCCATACAATTTAATGGTGACTCATTTCCATTGTATAAGTTTTAAGTCAACAACTAAAATTAAGTTGTCTCATCAATTAATGATATTTTATCAACAGCAGTGATCCTTAATAATGATTTGCAAACGCTGTTTAATTTCACAAAAAAAAAAAAAAATTAAAAGTACAAAATCAATGCGACTTAATTTTAAAAAAAGGAACAGTACTCATCGTCTGTAGACACAAAAATGAAGTCCGGCAAGAATTCTGAAAACTGATATTGATTGATAGTTGTTATCATCAACTGGCATCTGAATCTGACTCTACTGACGCCAGTGGCCACTCACTGAGTGATGAAGATGCTGAGAAAATAGAATTGTTGCTGGATGCGAACGAAGATTCTGAAGGACTCTGTGAGTCTGGTACCCTTGAAGATTGTATGGATGTGAGTGAAGTATCATAATCAGTGATATACACTAGATGAATTCCTTCTTATGGATCTAGGTCCTGTGGACTGCATGGCCTATGCAGATGACCTCATCGTACTTATCAAAGCTGATTCTAGAACTCAGCTTGAGCAAATTGCCTCCCCTGCCTTAACGATCCTCCAAAATTGGGCAAACAACCACAAGTTAGTCATCTCTGGGGAAAAAACGAAGACTATCCTCCTCAAAGGATCCTTGGACATAAGAAGACCGCCCCAAATTAAAATCTCTGGGCAGACATTGCAACTCAAAACAGAACTAAAATATCTAGGAGTAACCTTCGACTCCCGATTAACATTCTTACCTCATCTTAATTACCTCTCCAACAAAATACGTCGTTATACTGCCATGATTGTAAGAATTAGCAGAGCAGACTGGGGTTTGAAGAGGAGGACTCTCATGCTACTTTACAAAACCATCTTCTTACCAGATGTGTGCTATGGTGCAGCCATATGGTTCCCTCGTGCCATCATTGCCCGCAATAAAGCAAAGCTACATACAATTCAACGCAATATCCTACTCACTGTGACTAGAGCTTGCCGCACAGTCAGTAATCCTGCTCTGCAGGTCTTAGCAGGTACTCTTCCTCTGGACCTGGAGGTTATTCGTCGCGGCCTTGCATACCGCATAAAGAGAGGAATTCCCACCACCATTCTGGATATAACACTCGATCTTGCTAATGATCCAAAAAACGAAATGAAACAGATTTACTCTAAGCTCTTCCAGCATTGGCAAAGATCTTGGGAGCAAACAACCAAAGGTGAGACAACTAAAAGATTTCTTCCACAAGTTATGATAACTGCACCAAAACCTCCTCCGTGGTACTCACCAGGCCTTCACGTCTCCTTCTTCCTCACTGGTCATGGATCGTTTCGGGCCAAGCTGCATGCCCTGGGTCTCACCGATTCTCCTCTGTGCACATGCGGTGACAATGAAGACTGGATTCACCTCATGTATAATTGCCCTCTTTATGATCTACCCAGAAGTCTCCTAATTACCAGAACTGGAAATATACCAAGTGGGCAGGAACATCTCTACATAATTGATGAAACCAACTACAAAGCCTTCACTACTTTTGCCCAGAGTGTATTTGAAATGCGCCAAATTCACCTACAGCAAACTGTTCAACGCACCCCCATCTTATAATGAACCCCAAAACTCAATTCACAGAACATATCCTGAACGGAATCAAAGAAAACACAAAAAGGATATTGATCTTTATCCTGACCTAACAGGAATCTCTCGACGTTCACAAAAGAAACTATCTGACAAACCCACGAACCCAAAAAGGACTTTTCTACAATAGCCCCAAGAACTCCAAGCAATCCAAGAGCATCATGAATCCATGTGCCTCCTCTCATCCCCTAAGAGAAGATTATCCAAGTCCCCTACCCAGTGTGGGACACTGCTCATTCCCTACAAGTCACCCTTGGATGAAGAAGATTAAATTGCTGACACTGGGCCCCTTGCCCAATGTGGGACCCACTCACTTGCTGGCACCTCTTCTCTTCAAGTTGTATGACAATATCTGATTTTCCTACTTGTGTAGGAACTCATATAAATACTCCTCTGGGAGTGGGACTGGCATTTGACATCAAATGCAGGGTCATGCTATTAGGCAATCTGACTTTGTGGGTCACTTGACCTCACAATCTTTTCTCTTCTTCCTGAGGTAGGGTGGGCTCCCCCCCTAAAGGGGGGAGCCCACCCTACCTCAGAAAGAAGAGAAAAGGGTAGGGTGGGCTCCCCCCTAAAGGGGGGAGCCCACCCTACCTCGCCCTCTTTCTTCTGCTTACCTTCTTTCTTCACCACAATCTCTCACCCCTTCTCCTATTTCAAAAAAAAAAAAAAAAAAAATTTATTTTTATTTTATTTTATTTTATTTTTATTTATTTATTTATTTTTTTTCTTATTATTATATTTTATTTTTATATTTTTTATATATTAGTAAATTGATAAGAGGAGTTTACCTCAATATAGTACGTGGAACACTTCCGTATGATACCCTCCAGAAATTAAAACGAAAAAATCGACAACTTACCGGTACATTAAAGTAAAATATAAATAATTAAAGTGAAATATAAATAATTAAATAATCAATTTAACACAATTCAAAATCAATTCAAACAATTAAAATTCAAATTAACGCAATTAAAAGAATCTAACGAAAATATTCAAAACGATTTTCCTTCCTGAAGCTGACAATGCTTTTCGACCGACTGTCGTGATCACAGGAATGAATTTTCATTCCTGTGATCACGAATTTTCATTCCTGTGATCACGACAGTCGGTCGAAAAGCATTGTCAGCTTCAGGAAGGAAAATCGTTTTGAATATTTTCGTTAGATTCTTTTAATTGCGTTAATTTGAATTTTAATTGTTTGAATTGATTTTGAATTGTGTTAAATTGATTATTTAATTATTTATATTTCACTTTAATTATTTATATTTTACTTTAATGTACCGGTAAGTTGTCGATTTTTTCGTTTTAATTTCTGGAGGGTATCATACGGAAGTGTTCCACGTACTATATTGAGGTAAACTCCTCTTATCAATTTACTAATATTATTACCAACGTAGAACATATTGAGTAATACAGCTCTGATTCATACTATCTAATTTTTTATATATATATTTTTTATTTATTTATTATTATTATTTTTTTTATTTTATTTTATATATTTTTATTTATTTATTTTTTATATTTATATTTTTTTATTTGTTATTTTATTATTATTATTTTTTCTTTCTTTTTTTTTTTTATTTTATTTTTTGGCTCTCCCTGGGAAGCTCAGGCGAACCCCAGGGTCGGCCAGCCAGAGTTCTCTTCCCACATACCTGGTCCGGCTCCCAGTGCCAGTGACGGTAACTAGCGGTCTGTGGTGTTCCACGGACCCTAGGCTAAGCGGCCAGATGAACAACATAACCCGCACTAAGCAAACATGAACATACACTAACATATGCTATCTGGCCTTGACAGTACTGTACTGTCTTACTTCACAAGAGATTCAAATGCGGAGTTGTGCGAAAGCACCGGTGCCGCTTGTCAAAAATCACTATGTCACTATGTCACTATGTAGTCACCATTGGAATGAGTCCATGATGAAGCGATAATGGAAGTAGAGGCCGGTAATTTTTAAAAAATAATCAAATAAAATTTAGCCTCTGTAGCAATATGTAGAAGTTCTCTGCTACCGGTAGAATCAAAGATCTCAACACGATCCATTTCAAATCAAAGGAGAAGAATAAACACAACAAGAAACAATGATGAGGTCAAGAGAGCAATTTGAAAACACCCGCCAAAATCTATCATTTTTAAACTTAACCCATTAAAGTTTAAAAGATTATTACCTATTAGTTATATTACAGCAAACCGTTAGCCATAATTATGAGAGCATCTTTGGCCTCACGGGAAACCCCCACAGACTGTAGATGTGCAAATGTATCCCCAATTCACAAAGGGGGAACTAAGGGTGACACCAGTAATTACAGCCCAGTTAGTTAAACTTATGTTCCGGATAAAATAATGCAGACAATGGTTAAAGATGCATTGCATGATCATCTAGACAAGACTGTAGCAATAAATTCAGACGAAGCATGGGTTTGTTAAGGGAAAGTATTGTCTGACAAATTTTATTGGATACCATGATGTGGTTACAAAATAATTAGATGCAGAAAATAATTTTGATATCGTATACTTGGATTTCAGGAAAGCTTTTGACACTGTTGAGCATCGAAGATTACTGTACAAATTGGAGCAAGTTTCTTGCTCCAATTTGTACTCCAATTACTGTACAAGTTTCTACGACGGATAAAAGTGTGGTTGAGTGGAAGAAGACAGAGATTGGTAATCAATGGATGCTGCTATTCGTGGGCTAATGTTATTCCTGGAGACCCTCAGGGTTTGATGTTTTTTGGTATATTTATCAATGCCTTTGATGAAAGTATATCAGGCTTTAGTGTCGAAGTGTGCAGATGATACAAAGGTTGGCAGGGCTGTTAATGACAGTAATGGTAGCGTGCTACTGCAACAGGATCTAGAAAATTTGGGCAGTTGAGTTGAGAAGTGGCAAATGAAGTTTAATATTCAAAAATGCAAAGTACTGCACATGAGCAAACGACAACCAATCTTTCGTGCTGTGCCACGCGGTTTGAAATGACGTTATTATTTTTGTCCCTTTACGCTGTTGAAGTTTTTTCAGTTCCGGTGTTGGTCTTCCACTTTTAATCACATTAGACTTTCCTTCGGAAGGCAGATTAGAAAAGTTTTTTAAAAGACTCACTGTCCATTTTTGAAAAGGGATAAAAATTGAAATAAAGTTCAGTATTTGTAAAGTAATAAAGTTCCAGCTCTATCACTAGAGGCAAACGATGCAACAACGCACATGCGTACACTCCTCACTCTGCAAAGACCGATGGCACACTGAAGCGAAGGCAGGAATTAATTTGCCTTTATAACACGGTATTTAATGGATCTGGAGCTACTTGACACGGCACGTGGTTTAACAACGTAACGCGTTAGTACATATATTGACATTGAAAGGCATGGGAAATTGTGCCTATCTAACCTCAAAGGGGCTTAGAGGGGAACAGGTATTCTGTGTGTCATCAGACACTCGGTCTAAACACTGAGGGATCCAATATCTTTCTATTATAGAAGATTTAGGAGAAGTCCGGTTGGCCTGCCTCGCTAAAATTCACTCATGCACACCTTCTCGATGGTAAGCCCTGTTACGTCACTTAGGTGGCAAACAATCCAGAACGTGACACCACGACGGAAAAAAAAAATGGCCCTCAGTCCTCAGCGGCTTTCATTCCCCCCCCCCCCTTACGGCAGCGACAGGATCAGAGTGGAAGCAGAGGGTGCTAAGAAACTGGGTATGACCAGGCGGCCATGCACAGAAACTGAACTTGGCCTGTTACAACATAAGATCGCTCATCGGTAAAGAGAGAGGATATTAGAGCTGGAAAAGGAACTAGAAAATGTGAATTGGGATATCATCGATTTGGCAGAAACAAGAAGAAATGTACCACTTACAAGTTTATCAAATGGAAATCTTCTGTACAGCAATGGAAACAGTGAAAGGAGTGAAGGTGAAGTTGGGTTTCTGGTCCATAAAGATGTTAAAAACAATATTTTGGAATTCAAAAGTACATCACCAAGGATGTCAAGACTAATACTCAAGATTTCTAAGAGGTACAAGTTAAAGGTTATAATCAATTATGCACCAACATCGAGCCATGATGATGGAGAGGTTGAAGAAATATACACCGAAATTGAGTCTTCTAGATGAGCAGAAAACCCATTACACTATTGTTAGGGGGAACTCCAATGCTAACGTTGGAAAAAGACAAAGCAGCGCAGAAAGGGGAAATAAAGAAAATTTTGGAATTGGTGAAAGAAATGAAAGACTTGTGGAATTTGCAGAATGAACACTTTTTTCAAGAAAAGGGTGAACATAAAGTGGACATGGAAGAGTTCCAATGGATTAACAACTAATGAAGTCTACTTCATTCTCACTAACAGAAGATATATGGTGAATGATGTTACCGTCCTGAATAAGGTAAATGTTGGAGGTGATTACAGAATGGTTAGATGCACACTTGATATAGATATAGGAAAAGAAAGGAAAAAAACCAACTCGAGTAAATCATACGAAGGTCTTTGAGATAACAGAAGAGGAGAAAGAGCAGAATGTACTGGAATTTAAGAACAATTTTGAGCTTCTGCCGAAAGCTCAAACTTGTTCTTAAATTTGAACTTTCTGCAGGACCAAGTACATTACAACATTCTGAAAGTGCTAAAGCCCAAGAAACCAATAGGGAAAAAGAAATCCAAAGAAGAAAAATTAGTCAAGAAACACTTGTTATGATGGACGGAAGGTGACAAATGAAGAGCAATGTAAGCATTGACAAGGAGAAAATTGAGTATACTGAGTTATGCAAAGATATTAGTAAGAGGCTCAGAGAAGACATAAGAAGATTTAACACAAAAAAGTAGAACAAGCATTAAAGGAAAACAAAGGACTTAAATCAGCAGCCATGAGCAATAATACAGAAAGAAAAATGATACTGAAAGTGACGAATAGCGATGGTGTACTTATAAATAGCAGAGATGGCATAATTCAAATAGCAGAAGACTACTATAGAGAATTATACAAGGAGCGAGGGAATGATGCCAGCAGTGGGGAAGATGGATCGCAAATTAGCAACACATACGACATACCCGATATTCTTCCTGATGAATTACAACGGGCGTAGAAGAAAATAAAGAATCAGAAAGTCCCAAGGGAAGAAGAAGTTACTGTAGGGTTACTGAAATTGGGAGGAAGAGACATAACACAAAAACTGTCAAGACTCTTCACAAAATGCACTAGAAAAGGTGTGACGCCTAAGCAGTGTGATAATGCAATCATAGTTTTGCTGCATAAGAAAGGAGTTAAATCAGAAATTGGAAATTATAGAGCAATTAGCTTGTTGTCACACATCTAAAAGTTGTTCACAAGGGTCATTACTAACAGATTAGAAAGAAAACTTGATGAGAATCAACCGAAAGAGCAAGCTGGCTTTAGGACAGGATTCTCAACTATGGATCACCTTCAGGTAATATGACGGCTAATGGAGAAAGCAAATGAATATATAAAACACCATTATGCCTGGCATTTGTGGATTATGAAAATGCATTTGGCTTCATATAGCATAAGGCAATGTTTCGGGCACTGGAAAAACAAGGCATAGATACCCCATATATCATGATTTTGAAGAAAATATATGAGAACGCTACCTCCTTTATTAGACTAGACAAAGACAGCAGAAATTTAAAATCGAGAAATGAGTTCGACAAGGAGACACAATATCTCCGAAGCTGTTTACTGCTGCCCTTGAAGAAGCTTTCAGAAGATTAGACTTATCGCAGAAAGGAGTAAATGTGAATGGAGATTACCCAACCCATTTACGATTTGCAGATGACATTGTGTTCACAAGCCACGATCCCAAAGAATTAGAGGAAAATCTTTATCAATTATTATTTATTATTTATTTTTTATGTGAACCCCAAACACGAGAGGTGTTAGAACCTATAGTACTTAGTACCGTGCTTGGGTTGAGGTCCAGAAAACGAAAGAAGACATTTGTTGACTTTGGACTTGAACTTCTATAGATTGTAATTTTCAGGAAATACGTATGAAGGAAGATTGTTCCAGAAAACAGTAGTTGGATGAATAAATGAGGAAGATGAAAAGTTGGTTCTGTGGGTTTGAAGTTGGACAGTAAATGGATGTTGGCTGGTGGCGGCACGTGTTCGGACTGTTTTGAAAGAGAGAGGCAATAAGCCAATTCAGAAGAATAGCGCCCATGGCAGTATCTGTAGAAGACGCATGCAGCAGAAACAGTACGTCTATTAGAAAGCGAGTGGAGAGACTCTGTTAGAGATGAATCATTAATTAACCTAACTGCCCTCTTCTGAATGGGATCAAGAAGCCTGAGAGAGGTTTTGGGGGCACCACCCCAGATGTGGGAACAATATTCCATGGCAGGGCGGATTTGCGATTTATACAGAGTGAGCAGCTGTTTGGAAGAAAAGTATCACCGAGAGCTAAAGGGAAAACCAATTTTTTTAGGTGCAGGAAGCAGTATTTGTAATGTGCTTGTGCCAAGAGAGATTAGAAGTCAGATTAATCCCCAAAAGAGATATCAACTTGCCTAGAAATCGGAGTGTCACCAAAGATAAGCATAAGCAAAGAATCCTTTTTGCGAGATATAAGACAAGACTGAGTTTTAGAAGGGTTGAAATCAACTAAGTTGTCTTTGCCCCACTGGAGAATTACCTGAAGATCGGCATTTAAGGAATTGGTAGCAGATTTTCGAGAAGTTGAAGCTGACTAAGCAGGACAAGGTTTCTCAAAATGGAAAGTTGAATGCAATGTGCTATCATCGGCAAAACTATGGATAGGATTTCCAGTCAATGGAAGAAGGTCATTGATATACAAGAGGAAAAGAGTGGAGGAAAGAACTGAACCTTGGGGGACACCGGCATTATTGGAGAAGTTAGAAGACACAGAGCCATCTACCATCACCCTCAGTGAGCAATCAGAGAGAAAACTGGATAACCAATTACTAAAAACATTTGGCAAGCCATAAGATGGAAGCTTGTTTAGAAGACCTTTATGCCAAATACGATCAAAAGCCTTTGAGATGTCAAGAGCAAATACTTGTGTTTCACCGAACCTTTCCATTCAATTAATCCATAAATGGGTAACATAAGCCAGAATATCACCAGTGGATCGACACTGACGGAATCAATACTGGCGATCGTTGATCAGACAGAAGGTTTCTAGGTAGTTTAAGAGTTGGTGGTTAATTAATTTCTCCATTACTTTAGAAAGAGTAGAAGTAATTGCAATGGGACGATAATTGGATGGGAGGGATTTGTCACCCTTTTTAGGAACTGGCTGGATATCAGAAAATTTCCAAGCAGAAGGAAAAACATCTTTGGAATAAGAATGTGAAAAAAGGCGGCCAAGAATAGGAGTACGTTCAGGAGCACAGGTTTTTGAGAACAAGTGGAGAAATACCATCAGGACCTGGAGCTTTCTTAGCATCAAGATTCATCAAAATCCTTCTGATATCCTTTTGACGGAAAACCACAGGAGGCATTGAATGGAGCGTGTTGGGAATGGTGGGAGGTGTTTTACCAAGATCATTAATACACGAGCTGGAAGAAAAATGGGATGCTAGCAGGTCAGCTTTATCCTTGGCTGAAGTGGCAACAGAACCATCTGGTTTGGACAGAGGTGGGGGCAAAGATGGGCAAAAGTTGAAGCCAATAGCTTTGGCAAGAGACCAGAATGCGCAGCTACCATTAGGGCAAGAAGCAAGTTTTCTACTCTTAGCCTGTTGAAACTCTAGTTTGGATTGATTAATAACTGGTTTACAACTGTTGCGAGCTTTGGTGGTGGCAGAAAATGAAACTGAAGAATTAGAAACAAGCCAATTACGATATGTAACATTCTTCTCTTGGACAGCCTTAGCACATTTATTGGAAAACCAAGGTTTAGATAAAGGACGAGATTTTAAAGTGAAGTGTGGGATAAGGGATTCCATTCCTGCAAGAATATAGTGACATAGTGACATAGTGTTTTTTGACAAGCGGCACCGGTGCTTTCGCACAACTCCGCATTTGAATCTCTTGTGAAGTAAGACAGTACAGTACTGTCAAGGCCAGATATCATATGTTAGTGTATGTTCATGTTTGCTTAGTGCGGGTTATGTTGTTCATCTGGCCGCTTAGCCTAGGGTCTGTGGAACACCACAGACTGCTAGTTACTGTCACTGGCACTGGGAGCAGGACCAGGTATGTGGAAAGAGAACTCTGGCTGGCCGACCCTGGGGTTAGCCTGAGCTTCCCAGTGAGGGTCGAAAAAAAAAAAAAAGAAAATAATAAAAAAAAATAAAATAAAAATAAAAAAAAAATAAAAAAAATAATAATAAATAAATAAAAAAAATAAAAATAAAATAATAATAATAAAATAAATAAATAATAAATAATATAAAATAAATAAAATAAAAATAAAAAAAATAATAAAAAAAATAATAATAAATAAATAAAAAAAAATAAAAATAAAATAATAATAAAATAAATGAATAATAAATAATATAAAATAAAAAAAATAATAAAATAAAATAAAATAAATAAAAATAAAAAAATAAATAAATTAATATATAAATAAAAAAAATATTTTTTTTTTTTTTTTTTTTTGAAATAGGAGAAGGGGTGAGAGATTGAGGAGAAGAAAGAAGGTAAGCAGAAGAGAGAGGGTGAGGTAGGGTGGGCTCCCCCCAGGGGGGAGCCCACCCTACCTCAGGAAGAAGAGAAAAGGTTGTGAGGTCAAGTGACCCACAAACTCAGATTGCCTAATAGCATGATCCTGCATTTGATAAGTCAAATGCCAGTCCCACTCCCAGAGGAGTATTTATATGAGTTCCTGCACAAGTAGGAAAATCAGATATTGTCATACACCTTGAAGAGAAGAGGTACCAGCAAGTGAGTGGGTCCCACAATGGGCAAGGGGCCCAGTGTCAAGCAATTTAATCTTCTTCATCCAAGGGTGACTTGTAGGCAATGAGCAGTGTCCCACACTGGGACTTGGATAATCTTCTCTTAGGGGATGAGAGGAGGCACATGGATTCATGAAGCTCAAGGATTGCTTGGAGTTCTTGTGGCTATTGTAGAAAAGTCCTTTTTGGGTTCGTGGGTTTGTCAGATAGCTACCTTTGTGAACGTCGAGAGATTCCTGTTAGGTCATGACAAAGATCAATATTCTGTTTGTGTTTTCTTTGATTCCATTCATGATATGTTCTGTGAATTGAGTTTTGGGTTCATTATAAGATGGGGGTGCGTTGAACAGTTTGCTGTAGGTGAATTTGACGCATTTCAAATACAGTCTGGGCAAAAGTAGTGAATGCTTTGTAGTTGGTTTCGTCAATTACGTAGAGGTGTTCCTGCCCACTGGGTATATTTCCAGTTTTGGTGATTAGGAGACTTCTGGGTAAATCATAAAGAGGGCAATTATACATGAGGTGAATCCAGTCTTCATTGTCACCGCATGTGCAGAGAGGAGAATCGGTGAGACCCAGGGCATGCAGCTTGGCCCGAAACGATCCATGACCAGTGAGGAAGAAGGAGACGTGAAGGCCTGGTGAGTACCACGGAGGAGGTTTTGGTGCAGTTATCATAACTTGTGGAAGAAATCTTTTAGTTGTTTCACCTTTGGTTGTTTGCTCCCAAGATCTTTGCCAATGCTGGAAGAGCTTAGAGTAAATCTGTTTCATTTCGTTTTTTGGATCGTTAGCTAGATCGAGTGTTATATCCAGAATGGTGGTGGGAATTCCTCTCTTTATGTGGTATGCAAGGCCGCGACGAATAACCTCCAGGTCCAGAGGAAGAGAGCCTGCTAAGACCTGCAGGGCAGGATTACTGACTGTGCCGCATGCTCTAGTCACAGTGAGTAGGATATTGCGTTGAATTGTATGTAGCTTTGCTTTATTACATGCAATGATGGCACAAGGGAACCATATGGCTGCACCATAGCACACAGCTGGTAAGAAGATGGTTTTATAAAGTAGCATGAGAGTCCGCCTCTTCAAACCACAGTCTGCTCTGCTAATTCTTACGATCATGGCAGTATAACGACGTATTTTATTGGAGAGGTAATTAAGATGAGGTAAGAATTTTAATCGGGAGTCGAAGGTTACTCCTAGATATTTTAGTTCTGTTTTGAGTTGCAATGTCTGCCCAGAGATTTTAATTTGGGGTGGTCTTCTTATGTCCAAGGATCCTTTGAGAAGGATAGTCTTCGTTTTTTCCCCAGAGTTGACTAACTTGTGGTTGTTTGCCCAATTTTGGAGGATCGTTAAGGCAGGGGAGGCAATTTGCTCAAGCTGAGTTCTAGAATCAGCTTTGATAAGGAGCATGAGGTCATCTGCATAGGCCATGCAGTCCACAGGACCCAAATCCATAAGAAGAAATTCATCTAGTATCAAGTTCCAGAAGTAGGGCCCAAGAACCGAGACCTGTGGACACCCTCTAACAACTGGTCGGGAGGTTTTTCTGAAAATTTGTTTGAACAGTGACTGAGCGGTTGAAGAGGTAGTTCTGGAGACAGCGGTAGAGGTTGAGTGGAATATTGATTTGACGTAATCTCCTGACAATGCTGGGCCACCAGATGGAATCGAAGGCACCAGCAAAGTCAATGGAAATAGCCAGTAGATATTTTGCTGTGGTTGAGTTTGCTGTGTTGAGCAGATTGTTCATAGCATCTTCAGTGGAGCATCCTGGCTTAAAGCCATACTGCTTTGGAGAGTCTAAGTTGGCTGTCTGGTAGTAGGTGGATAATCTGGATTGAAGCAGCCGCTCCATTACCTTTCCCAAGACCGGGAGAAGAGCAATGGAGCGGTAAGATTTGGGTAGAGTAGGATCTTTATCTGGACCTTTTAGGATGAGTCGAAGCACTGCCTGTTTCCAAGAATCAGGGAAAATTCCTTTCGCAAGGCATTTGTTGAATAGTGCTAATAGGTGGTTTGGGAGATGTGTTGCTGCTTTCTTGATGACCTCAACCTCAATATTATCATGACCAGGGCATTTATTTATTTTTGTTCTGTCAAGTGCTTTGTTCATTTCCTCAGAGGTGAAAGGAGGTTCTATTTTATTGTTGGAGAAGGCCTGGTTGTCCTGTTTAATTTGCTTTTGTTCATCATTGAGGGGACTCTCATCAGTCTGAAGTAGGGCGTTCAGAATATTATTCATGGATTCAGCCCATGTGTGTGTTGGATTGCCATCAGGAGTCAGGGTTGCATTTAACATCTCTCCCCTGGGCAGCTTGTTCATAACAATGCGATAAACGACCCCCCAAGGATCTGCGTTACCAGTGGTTGTCACAAGGTTCTGCCAAGACACTTTCTTTTTCTGCCGAATGAGGCTTGTGTAGTCGTTACGATATCTTCTATATGCTTCCCGTAGAGCCTGGACCTCAGCAGGAGGCCAGGAGTGCCTCGCTCTCTGGAAGGCTTTTCGGGCAGTGTGGACTTGCCGCCTTAGGTTTTCTAGTTCCCTGCACCACCAAGGGACAGCTTTTAGGTGCTTCTGACGTTTTTTCATAGTTCTCTCACATGCTTGTTGGAGTGTGCTTGTTAGGAGGGAGAGGTGCTCCTGTGGATCAAGATGGTTTAGTTGGGATGTATCCATTTGTAGCTTTGATTTTATGTTGTCCTTGAAGGCATTCCAGTCAGCTGTTTTGGTGGAGTATCTGTTGATATCGTGGTAGGTGGGAAGAGTACTATCAAGTTGTCTAGATAGATGGAAGGAGATGGCCCTGTGGTCTGAGGTGGTCCAGGCCTCATGAACCATCCATGATGAGAACTTTTGTGCTATGGACCGTGTGGCGAGCGTAACGTCAATGTTGCTTTCCCACAGGGTATTGCTGAAGGTAGAAAGGTGATGTCGTTTGTTAAGGACTTCAAATGGGGAAGATGAAAGGAAATCTTCTAATTGCTGTCCATTCTGGGAAACTATGTGGCCATCCACACGGCTATGCCACAAGCGAGATCTACAATTGGCATCCATCGTTACTAGGATTTTGCTGGAAGGTAAGAGGGTTATGACTGACTGGAGATATTCAATATATGGTGCGATATCAGTTCGTGGTCGGCAGTACAACGAGACTATGGGCAGAGAGCCTTGTTGGCAGATAATGTGGGCACAAACACCAAAGGGGGTGCATTAGGAGTCGATCTTTGTGACTGTAATTGTAGTATTCCTAATAATGATGGCTGCCCATGGAGTATCTGTGGTTGTCTCAATGATCCTATAAGCGCGAGGGTAGCCCTGTACCCGTCCCTTGTGGGTGTAGGGCTCTTGAACGCAAAGGATATCAATTTCTTCTTCATCCATTTTCATTCTAATTTGTTCGACCACATTTCTGGCTCTTTGGGCATTCAGTTGGAGAATTTTGAGGACGTTGGTGGAATGGCGATTATGGTGTACAGCCATAGTCGGTTTTGTTATGGATGGTTCTCAATACCCTTAAATAGATTGGACATTTGACATCCCGGACGGAGTGATTGGGATCCATTTTTGCTGCTTTGCCGTTGGCGCAGTTAGTGGCTCGATGTTTGTTTGGACAATTGTTGTAGGTGTGTCCCCATTCAGCACAGTGGCCACAGGTGAAGTCTTGTCGGGCACAGACATGGGATGTGTGTCCAAATCGGAGACATTTAAAGCACTTGATGGTAGGTATGTGCTCCTTGAACCTGCAAGAGCTCCAGCCAATAAATATTCGTTGTTGTTGGGATAATATTTGCCATATCTTCGGGGAGAGTTCGACTACCCAGTTGCAACAAGTACCCGATCTGGATTTGGTGGAGTACTTGACTTTAAGTTCACTTTGAATTTCATGTCTAGTGATATGATCAGCAAGGTTCCTGTCATATATTTCCTCAAGGAGGTCATCTTTGGAAATTCCTTTTTCGACATCGAAGATTACAATAGATGGGCCTTTTGGTTTGGGTATCTCAGCGCTAAGACCCAGTTCATTTATCTGTGGGATTTGAATAATGTTTTCTGCATCTTTTTTGGAAGCAGTCTCAATGATGATTCCAGAATGACGGATTTTTCTGAGGCTTTTAATTTTTATGGTTTTCATTTGAGGTTTCAAGTTGGTAGTAACAACCTCCTTGACAGCCTCGCTTGAAGTAAAGCAACCCTCTTGGGTCGCACGAAGGATGACTAGGTTTTGTTCTCTATTCTGTCTGGTGTTGGGAGGGGCAAATAGCTTATCTGCCATTGGTTGGATCCTCAGCGCATCTGAATAGGATCGGGGGCGCTGTGGCATTTCACTCGGTTCCCGGTTCTTGGTCTGGTGATAATCATTAACTGTGATATTCGGTTCACTGTCCATAAGGTGGCAGTTAGTGTGATTGGGAAGATGGGCATTAATTTTTGGCCGCTGTACCATAGCAGCATAGGTTGATTCTGGGATAGGTGTAGGGAGAAGTGCTGGTCGTGTCTGGCGGTTTGATTGTGCTGTCAGATCTGGGAGGAAAGAGTTCTGAGTGCTATGGCTGGTCCAAGCTGGACTGCTGAGGGCCTTTGTCAAAGTATAATTTGTTTCCCTCAGTTGTTCATTGATTGCAATTAGTTGTTCATTCTGTAGTACTAGGTCATGTAACATTTTCTCGAGGGTACCCCAGCAGCCTGTAACTTTTTGGGCAGCTGGCTTGGTTACTCTACTTCCTTCAAAGCGAAGGCAGCATTCCATCATGGACCTGAGGATCATAATTTTCTCCAAGTGAGAGCAATCCTTATCTAGTGAGGACTGCATGGAGTTCAGTTCTTCTTCTAGGTTCTCCCAGAGAGTAGCTGAAGGAGAACAGGTTTTAGTGGATTTCTTGACCTTTTTTTTGGGTTTTAGCCGTTTTCGCTCAGCTGGAGGGGTGGGGTTATTCATATTGGTGTTCACACCCGCGACCTCCTCATCAATAATAATATTGCTATTATTTGGATCCCGTTGCGAGGAAACATCAGTGCCTAACTTAGTTGGTTGTTTGTTGAGCTGTTTAATCAGAGCTGAGTTTGGGCAGGTGTTTTCAAGTAGTTCCTGGTTGCTTGAGGTGTGCCGTGCTCTGCATGAAGGGCGCAATAGCACGACTACGGGAGTACTGTTTCCCGTTTGAGAATCGATTTTTGACATCTTTTCTTTAATTTTATTTTTGTTTATTATTACTATCTTATTTATTATCAATTATTTATTATTACTCACCTATTATTATTTATCCATGTATTATAATTATTACTCATTTATTTATTATTATTATTATTTTTTTTTATTTTTTGAAGGTGTTCAAAACAGCTAGAATTTATAGCCAATTAGCAGGAAGCTTCTTAATGCCAACTCGAAAAACGTAGGTTTCGCTAAGTGAAACAATATGGTGGCGAACAAAGGAGACTGGCGATAAACATGGTAAAAGGTAAAATAAACTGCTAGGATCTAAAATAAAGACGTTGTATGTGAGGTGACCAGTTTAAAAGTTTCTTGGAAGAACTCCGTTCCCAGTCACTTTCACAGTTTACAGTTTTCACTGCCTTAGTGACACTATCTCTACGGCGACCACGTGGGTTTCCATAGGGAAGATACGACGATATATTTCACTTGCTTGTAAAATGGCCTTCCCACATCAAATAAAAGATAAAATTTTACCTGCAGGTAGAGAAAGCGATGCTGCATCCACTGAAATGGTCGTCACAGTCCAGGGAATTGATAATCCAAAGTAGAATCCGTATTTTATGGGAACACTCTAAACATCGTTGCAACACAGGGAATGAACAGTAGCGCCTTTCCTGCAAGAATAATTTCACTGACACGATCTGAGGAAACGTTGACATCAGAAGTTTTGAAACAGTAATCCGACCAAGGAAAAGAAGAAAAGAAGACTCGCAGGTCATCCCATTTTGCATTTTTGTAATGCCAAACAACACGTGGTTGTTGGGAATACCCATGAGATAAAGGTTCCATTGGAGAAGAGACAATCACCAAGTTGTGATCTGAAGTGCCTCAAGGACCCCTCACTTCGACAGTGTACTTAGAAGGGTTGTTTGTGAGAAAAAGATCAAGCGTATTGGCTGTATGATTAGGATTGTCCAGTATTCTTGTAGGTAAATGAACAATCTGTGCTAGGTCAATAGTAATTGCAAAAGCCTCAGCAACTCGACCTGCTGGGTCGGTGTGACTAGAAAATGGAAGCCTGCTGGAGTTGTGAACATTAAAATCACCAAGGAAAATTACTTCAGTGTTAGGAAAGTTGGACTGGAGAAAGTCAAATTGCAAAGAGAGGAAGTCAAAGAGCTCCAAGTGATTAGTGGAGTTGGGAGAACGGTAGAGACAACAGATGAATTTGACACAATGAGGTAGAGAGATTTTAAGCCAGAGAAGATCAAAGAGAGGAGATTCCAAATTGCCAAGTCACTAACCGGGAATATCAGACGGACATATGCACAAGTCCCACTTTTGAGGCGAAAGGAATCATAGAGCGAATAATTTGGGCATTTGAGATGAGGTAGATGAATCAACCGATAACTGAGATTCTCTCAGAAAAAGTACATGGGGTTTGGCCGACGGCAAATAGAAATGGACATCGTTGAAATTGGAATTGAGACCACGTATATTTGTGAAATGAATTAGGAAGTCCTTGGGGGGTTTAGATCTTTTCGCAGACAAGCTTGCTCTATTAGTTTGACAATTCATGGTGTATTCAATATTAAGAAAAAGTAGGTGGGACATGCTGTATGAAGTAATGAAATTTTTGGATATGACGTACATGTGGTAAGAATATACCCAGATCCTTGATATAACGTGGCCTCGACAATGCTCCCCGCATACACACTACTCGGACTCCCTCCAGTCATTATCTGGCAGAGTAGAGGTAGCAAGATTATACACTAGCTGATCCGGAAGCTTCCTATAGAAGTTACCAATAGGTTCAGTCCGGTGTACTAACTAGCGGCCGGCCTGCGAACACTGTTTTAGAGCTGTACCCTCGAAATTAAAGAAATATTGCATCAATATTCCTTACATTTCGCATTGAATTATGCACAGTTAGGAAGGATTATGGACTAACGATGAATATGGGTAAAACAAAAGTAATGATGATGAACAAGTATTCCACAGAAAGGGACATAATGATTGAAGGAACATTAATTGAAAAGTTGGAGTAATATACTTATCTGGACAAGTAATATTCTTATCTGGACACTGCAGGACCATCTAGACAAGACTTCAGTTATAGCTCAGACACAGCATGGTTTTGTTAAGGGGAAGTCTTGCCTAACCAATTTGATTCGATACTATGATTCAGTCAGAAAACAACTGGATGCAGGGAATAACTTTGATATTATATACTTGGATCTTAGAAAGGCTTTTGATACTGTTGCACAAGGAAGACTGCTGCACAAATTGGAGCAGTGTGGCATTGGAGGCAAATTGCTGCTATGGATAAAGGGGTGGTTGAGGGGGAGAAGAAGATAGTAATCAATGTGGTAATCAATGCACACTGCTCATCGTGGACTAATGTTATTAGTGGAGTCCCGTAGGGTTCATTGTTGTGTCCATTGTTGTTTTCTGTATTTATAAATGATATTGATGATGGTATATCAAGCTTAATGTCCAAGTTTGCAGACGATCCGAAGGTTGGCAGGATTGTCAAGGACACTACTGACACTATGCTACTGCAACAGGATCTGGAAAGGTTGAGCAGATGGGCTGAGAGGTGGCAAATGAAGTTTATCATTGACAAATATAAAGTACTACATATGGGAAACAGCAACCCCAGAGCGACGTATCAACTCTGTGGTACTACACTGTCAGTGGTAGAGAATGAAAGGGACCTGGGGGTGGTTTTGCAGGTAGATATGAAGTTTTCTGAACAGTGCAGACAGGCTGTAAGAGTAACTGATGGTGTATTGTCGATGATATATAGGAATTTTTCTAACAGGGATAAGGAGGTGATTATTCCCTTGTATAAGGCAATGGTTAGACCACACCTAGAGTACTGTATACAGGTCTGGAGGCCTCATTTCAAGAAGGATGTAGAGATGCTGGAACGAGTACAGAGAAGGGCAACAAGATTAGTGAATGGAACAAAGCGGTG
The DNA here is from genome assembly GCF_048544385.1 of Mastigoproctus giganteus. Taxonomy (NCBI): domain Eukaryota; kingdom Metazoa; phylum Arthropoda; class Arachnida; order Uropygi; family Thelyphonidae; genus Mastigoproctus; species Mastigoproctus giganteus. The sequence continues at coordinate 109,777,031 of NC_143586.1, read as the reverse complement.
CTCTTGCGAAAAAGGCTTAAGTTTTGCAAATCACAGTGTTTGGAGACCAGGCACCAGCGAGGTGATCTGATAGAGGTGTATAACGCCTTGAAAGGTTTGAGTATGCTCAATGCTGATGGGATTCTCCCTCTTGCTCAGAATAATCACCTGAGAGGGCATAAATTCAAATTGGGAAAAGACAGATGTAGGATAGACGTGAGGAAATTTGCCTTTAGACAGCGGGTGGTTGGTTGGTGGAATAGACTTCCATCCCTTGTCGTGGAAATTGATAGCCTAAATAAGTTTAAAGCTCAGCTGGTCAGGTATTTCGAAAGAAGGAACAGAGGGGTGAAGTGGAAGTGGTTATTTTTTATTTATTTATTTTTATTTATTAATTTTTTTTTGTTGGCTGATGCTGCATAAGCTTGCTTTCTTGCATCAAATGCCTCTACTAATGGTAAAGTTATTAGTTGTAATAATGATAAATGGCTGGAAGTCGAGAGAAGAATAAATTTTGGACGGACAGCATTCAGGAAATATAGTCACTTACTGAAGAGCAATATCCCAGTTTTTCTGAAACGTAAAATAATGAATCACTGTATACTCCCCACCATGACGTATGGAAGTGAAACTTGGGCACTCACGAAAAGAATGGAAGAGAAGCTGAGAACTACACAACGAAGAATGGAACGTATTATATTGGGAATCAGACTGTTAGATAAGAAGAGAAACAGATGGATTAGTCAGAAAACTCAAGTAAAGGACATTTTTATCAAAACTAAAGAACTAAAATCGTCTTGGGCAGGACACATAGCTCGAAGACATGATGACAGATGTACTAAGAAAATCACAGAATTGTTCCCAAGAGGAGCAGAAGAAAACCTGGAAGACAATGGCGGAGATGGATAGATGAAATTCATGAGTTTGTGGGTAGTAAATGGATGGCAATTGCACAAAACAGAAGGAACTGGAAAGTTGCGGAGAGGCCTTCATCCTGCAGTAGATTGAAAATGGCTAATGATGATGAACCTCAAAATATACCCATTTATTAAATAACACAGTCAATTTCATGCATGAAATTAATATTTTTATAATGAATTGTAAAAATTTACTTTTTATTTTTAATATTTATAATTTTAGTCTGGCTGGGCACCGCCTACCTTACCTACCCAGAGGGCGCGTCCCTCAATTGATGATCCTGCTCAGGTTGCTGACAAACTAAATAGGCCTTGTGCATCTACATTCTCACATGAGAAGTTCTTTGGGGACGGGGATGCCAGTTCATCAAAATCTAATAACAATAACAGGAAGCTCTATGATTTTATGATTACTAATAGGAAAGTGGAACCGAAATTGTTGCAACTATACATAAAAAAAAAAAGGTGCCTAGAATGGATGGAATATATCGAATTGTATTAAGGGAGGCAAGCAAAACCATAGCCATAACTGTGAGAGCATCTTTGGATTCAGGGGTCCCCATGGACTGGAGATGTGAAAATATTTCAGCAATTCACAAAGGGGATCAAAAGGTGACAGAAGCAATTACAGACCTGTGATCTTAACTTCTGTTCCAAAAAAATAATGGAGTCATTGGTAAAAGACGTAATGCAGGACCATCTAGACAGGAATGCAATTATAATGGTCACAGTACGGATTTGTTCAGGGGCAGTCGGATCTGACAATCTGATTGGATAAGCAGTAACAAAGGAACTGAATGCAAAAAATAATTTTGATATCATATTGTTGTATTTCAGAAAAGCTTTTTATACTATTGCATATAAGACTGCTATACAAATTGGAGCAATGTGCATTGAGAACACATTCCTGCTATGGATAAAGGGATTGCTCAGTGATAGAAGACAGAGTGGTTATTAATGGACACTAGTCTTTGTGGACTAATGTTATTAGTGGAGTCCCCCAGGGTCCAGTGCTGGGCCTATTGTTGTTTTTGCATTTATTAATGATATTGATTATGTATATCAGGCTTAAATTCTAAGTTTTCAGATGATACAAAAGTTGGCAGCATGGTTGCTTCTGACTCTGTATCTCACTTGTGCAATTTGTGCATGCTGTGATCGTCATTATTGATTGCTTATTTTATTTATTTATTTATTATTTTTGTTTGTTTAAATTTTACAATCCTAAAAAAAAAAAAAAAAATTGAGCGAAAAAAATTTACGTAAATCCGTAGTTGGGTAAGTCGGGGACTTACTGTATTGAAAAATGTTCAGCAACCTACGTAAAAAAATATGACGATAGATAAAAAACGAAAAAGCTTACCACGTACTACACGCGTGTCCAATATGATGCTTCCCTTTATTTTTTGCGATGTCGAATTTACGTCAATGAAAATCGCTTACGCAGACGACTTAGTAATTGCTGTTGAGGGCCGTTCGAGGAGGATACTCGAGGAAAAAATGCAAATTATATTGAATGATCTATTTGTATGGACCAAACTTAACAAACTAAAAATATCAGCAACAAAGACCAAATTTATGACCTTCAAAGCTCATTTTAACTATAATCGACCTCCTAAGATCTTGATAGACAACTCTGAAATCTCATATGTATCCCAAAACAAATATTTAGGCATCCTAATCGATCATAAATTAAGCTTTCTGCCACATGTATGTAAACTTAGAGATAAAATAAGGAATTTTACTTAAGTAAGTAAGGAATTACTGCCTCAGTAATAAGAATATGAAGGAAAGAATGGGGACTTAGTAAAAGGATCTTGTTTTTATATTATAAAACAATATTTCTGACAATAGTCACATATGCTGCAACCATTTGGTATCACAGAGTCTTAACGGTTACAATGAAAATGAAACTTATTTCTCTTCAAAGATCCATGTTATTATCTGTTTTAAATTCTCCTAGAACTGTATCAAACAACGAATTACAAGTCTTAGCAGGAACCATTCCCCTGGATCTGTATATCGTATTCAAGGGGATGACAGGTCGGCTTAGGAAAGGTTTGGCTTCGGAACTAATGAGAATAACATCTGATCCAGTGAACGAGTTCAAACAAGAAAAGAAAAGATTGCGGGAACATCTGACATCTGGGTGGCAGGATCGGTGGAATGCCAGCAGACATGGAACAGTTACGAGGCAATTTATAACCAAAGTGGACTTTACTGTTGCCAAGGAAATAAAGCCTTAGTTTGCTGCTTCGATGAATACAACATACTTATTAACGGGACATGGCTCCCTCAGAGCCAAGTTACATGAACGTGGACTTGAGCCAGACCCTTACTGCACTTGTGCGGGTGTGGAAACTTGGTCTCATGTTTTATTTGACTGCCCACAGTATCTTCAGGCATGTTTAGAGTTGTTTAGCAATGTATCGGATCTGGCAGAAGATAACGTAAGTCCCCTGGTAGAAAGCTGTAGGAATTTTAATGCTTTACAGACATTTTCAGTGACTGTTTTTAAAAGAAGACTAGAAATAAGATCCCTTCATCCTCGAGGAAATTAGATAATAATTCATCTGTAGGATGTATAGATGAATTATTAAAGAAACATATACTAAGATTATTTGTTTAGGTTCTCAGCTGGTTGGAAGTCACAGATCGGATGCTTCGATAGAACTCTAATGGGAGGATAAACAGGGACCCTCGGGTGTTAACAGGATTCTCATACGAATGTTGATTGGTTCTGGGGCGTGATACCTGAAATTAAAAACTAAGGAACTAGATGGAAACATAATTTACAAGCATAACTCCTTCTGAAACTTATGCAGTTATACCTTGTGTGGTCTCAAGTGACATCTAGATCTGTGACCATATAGATATGAACTACCGCATACATACACTTGAAATCTACATAAACTTAACGAAACGTGTTTTTCCCAACAAGAACTTTTGTAAGTGAAAATACTCCATTTTCTTACCTATGGACTGTCATTGGAATTCCAAATCATACACAAGTTAGGACTCTCAGGAAAAAGAGAATTAGAAGTCTTCAGCAACTAGAAGAGAACCACCTGAAGAAGAGTTTTAAGACTTATGCTGGCACAGAATGGAGAAGACTACTGGGACTGACTTCTTTCTTGAATAAAATCAAACTGGACAGTTCAACTTGTGACTTCATTGGAAAATAAGAAAATGTACTGAGAATAATTGAACTGTGGTGAAAAAGACTAAGACTAGGAAATCATGTATATATGCTAATATAATTGTTACAATTGTTTTGCTAGAACATCCTCCTAGCCTTGGAGTGGTTGGTCTTGGTGACTCGGGACCAAAATTACCTATCCCCTAAGAACAGGAGTGTTTGATCGAAATACTCAGAGCATAATGTATATAACTACTAGTTTTTTTTTTTTTTTTTTTTGTTGGCTCTCTGGTAAGGGCAACCTGGGAGCGGGATTGATTGCAGGCACTCGCCAGTATTTCACTACCTCTGGCGGGTGCGAAATTTTCGGTGGTAATAACACTGGTACAGGAGGACTGTTGACCCAGGCCTGGTGCTAGGGATGGGCACCAGGCAGCAGCTGCCCATACGTTGGCTGCACCCTGGTGGCATAATAGCCTGACACAAACAAAACAACACACATTAATATTGCACACATACATTGACACTTTTCAGGTCCATTATGTAGTTTCTGCACCATAAGAGTACAAAGGTGGAGATGGGGCTAAGGCCTAGGAGCCACCCCAATACAAGAACACACACAGTACCTTGATTACCATTATATAGAATGGATATATATATATATATATATATATGATAATGTCTATAAAACTGTATATAAATTGTTCATATCAGAGAATGTAGATAAAATTGTGTGTGTAAATAATTGGAATGGAAAATGGAAGTCTAACGATTCAAGAAAGAGCTTCTCCGGCCTTAAAGGATCTCATTAAATGGGCAACTGTCAACAAACTTAAAATATCTCCATCCAAAACCCAGCTTATGATCTTTAAAAGTCAACTAAATATCTTGAAAATAGCTAACAAGCAAATACCATATGTCAAGCACTTAAAACATCTTGGTGTGATCATTGATGATAGGCTCAATTTTACTCTCCACGTAAACCACCTGATAAAATCAACAAATTTACTATGGCTATAGTTCGGATTATGAGAACCGACTTAGGGCTTGGACGCAGGGTTCTCTTATATTATAAGGCAGTATTCATGCATATTGCAACCTATGCTGCTCCGGTTTGGTATGACAGAATTAAGAACGTCAAACTGAAATCAAAATTACTCTCCTTGCGAAGATCCGTGATTCATACAATGCTCCGTGCCGGCAGAACTGTCTCAACTGATGCCCTGCAGGTCATAGCTGGGGTATTACCTCTAGACTTTCACATTTTACATTGTGCCTTCTGCTACTTTCAAAAACATCAGACCTCCATGGAATACAGAATGACGTCCTTGTAGACACCAACGCTGAAAAAATCAGGATTTGGTCTGCTTTAACAAAAATTTGGCAAGATCGTTTTTATACAACGCCTAAAGGCAGAACTACATATAAATTTATACCAGATGTCTCCTTTACTGCCAACAAGAAAAATTCCCTATGGTTCTCTCCAAACATCTACACATCATTTATCATAACTGAACATGGCTCTTTCAACTCCAAACTCATCAGTTCAGAATAAGCAATACCGATTCTTGCCTTTGTCTCCAACTGGAACCACCTGCTTTATCACTGCCCTCTTTATTCCCTACGGAAATGCCTACAGACTTATAAACACCTTCTCCCTGGCAACGAAAAACATCTAGAATCTGCCCCACACCTTAGAATCCTACAATTTGCTTCTGATTTATTTGCTTTTTCTGATTTATTTGCTTTTTGATTTATTTATTTTTTCTCTAGAAGAAAACTTCTGTTGGCCAATCCTGCTTCAGCTTCACTTCCTACGGCGTCTCCAGCACCTTCAATAATGTCGGCCTCAACAGTGAGCCGCTGTCTTGCAAAGATAAAATATTGTCACTTTGAATAGCTTTTAGATCATATAGATCCAGTTTTTTATTATTATTATTATTTTTTTTTTTACTTTTATCCCCTCGGGCATGGGCAACCCGAGAATTGCTGATTTGTCCAATTGGGATTTGTCCAATCTTAGACAATAATTCACTTTTTTTTATTTATATATATTATATGTATTTATATAAAAATATATATAAATAAATTCTTTTAAATTTATTTATATATTTTTTTTCTCTTTCCTTTTTTATTTTTTAATATAGTATATTTTATTTTTACTTTTGTGTAATTTTTTTTCTTACTTTCTTCTATTTTCTTTAGTCATAACTGGCTAGAGAAAATAGAAGTCTGGGCAACTGTTTTTTTTTTATTTATTTTATTTTATATAATTTTACTTCACCATCATTTTATTTATTTTTTCTATTAGCAATTTCCTTTTTTTTTTTACTTATCTATATATATTTTTTTATTTTAACTTTTTTTTAATACTGCTTTATTTTATTTTCATTTTTTTTAAATTAATTTTTTATTTTTTTTCCTACTCGTCTCTATAAATTTTTATCTTCGTTTATTTTATTTTTTTAACTTTTTTTTTTAATTATGATTTTATTTATTAATTTTTTCCTCTATGCGGGTACCCTAAGTTTGGGTAGCTGTGGGTATGGAATTTGCTGGCACCCACTGGTATAGCACTATCTCCAGTGGGTGCGGGACTTCGACCTCTTCAGGGCAGACAAAGATTGTAATGGTCTATCTCCACTTGGCTAAGGACATATCTAGTTGTGGCCCACCTCCTCGTGGTGTATAGTATACGGGTATCGGGCATGTTTTCCAGGAGATCGCCAGCTTGGTGAAAGAGGCCAGAAACAACTCAACAGCACATAATATACACATTTCTGGCCGCTCTACAGAGTTTTGCATCATCACAGAGTGACAGGGTGGAGATGAACTTATGTTCCTGGAGCTGCTATACAGAAGATACTATACAAAAAAAAAAAAAAAAAAAAAAAAGTCTAACGATGTTACGTACGGTTTGGTCACATTATAATGGTTCATTAGAGATTTAACGGATGCACGTTTTCAAACTTTTGAATAATTTCAAGTTTTGTTTAACTGAAAGCGAACAAAAAAAAAATTCGACATCCCTGACGTAAATAACAAAACAAAATTTCTTTTAGCGGTGCAACGGAACACAACAATCGACGCAACGCACTAAATATTTCATTTTTTTTGAGCGGCGGATGTGAAGACAGCGGGGTTGCAAGATAATTGGTACACTAATCTCCCAATTACAACTTATAATGCCGCTTGTCGCTTATTTACAACTTGCAAAACTGTTTATACCTATTCTATTTATTACTTGAATTTTATGATTTCTGGTTGATTTTTTTTTTTTTTTTTTTAAATTTGGAATCTTGAAGTGTCCCGGTTAATCCGAACCCGGTAAATCGCGAGTCTGCTGTATTATTGGAAGGGATGGACAGGTGATGTGTGAAGGGTTTTGTTTTGGCTGATGCATTAAAGCTTGCTTTCTTGCATCATTTGTTCCTACTAATACTAAAACTGCAAACTACGCAAAAATCATCATCCACTTATAATAACTATCTTTATATACAAAGCTCATATGGTACAAATTCCAGGATGTGCTTATCATATACATTTATAATAGCATAAAATGCTAATGAATGCATGATCTGATGAGTAATGAGATCACTTCTAAACTAACAGATTTAGACAATGTGTAATCACCATCATCATATATGGTAGAATAAATGGTATAAGATGAATTATTCATCTTATGCTATCTGATTCAAATATTATTCAATATCATATTTTCTGACCAGTTCTACCATAAAATAACTGGTAAAACTAGAGGCAGGGTGCAAGTGTGCATATGCATTCTCATTTTCACAAAAAAGAAAATTCATTTAGTTTTTCAAATTAACATTTTATATTTCATGTTTAACATAATAAATTAACTTCATTAGCTTATAAGTTTTACAAATTGCAATATGTTTCATTTGAAAATAGAAATTTTATATGAATATTTTCTGTTACATCTACCTGCCAAAATTCCTAGCTGTGCAAATGAGAGAGTGGTGTATTTCAGTTATGATGCAAAGTACTTTTTCAATTTTTCTGCAAGAATTTCTAAATAAAATTTTAATCTGCTAATTATAGATTATTATAGTTTTAAGTTACTATGATGTTTACTTCTTAAAAACTAATCTCTTGTCAGATGTTTATTAAATACTGTTTTATACATTCATGTATTACAAATATGAAATGTTTATTTGGGTAGGGTGAGCTATAAACTGTAAATGCCAATTTTATTGTTATTATTAGTAGTAACTTAATTTTTAATGTAATTTTTTTAGTACAAAAACACTCAAATGTTTTTATAAAATCTTTATTCTTAAACCTTATGAGCTTATTTTAAAAAATTATACATAATAAATCATTAGGCTCTCTCTTAATTTTAATGCTGATACCATTTTAATAAAAACTTACTATCAGGTTTGTGAAATATTACTCAGCAGGACAATCTCTTCACTTGTTGACTCTTCTCGACAAAGTTTATATGCCAGTATAGACTAGAAGTTTACTCTTATATAATCATTTTAATACTGAAGTAATCAATAAAATGTAAAAATTCCTTTTGAAAACTATATAATCAGCAGGCTGTTATACCTAAGTGTAACAGACATCCAGATTTAGGTTTTGTTGATATACTGGTTCCTTTTAACCTGGCCTTTTTTTGTTGATGGTATTCATGAAGCATGGCATACATGCAAAGGGGTGGAAAAATCAGACTGTGTTGTATGCATTTATTAAAGGCTGGCTAGCTTGGTCCTGGGGTAGCATACATTACCACTGGTTCACATTCATAGATAGAACCTGTATGTCACCCATTATTAACGTGAGCCTAATATCAGTTGAAGCTCTCTGCGGCAACCTATCAGTGCAATGCATCGCTACCTGCCACTTGTTTGGAGAGGCTTGGGTTTTGAGAAATTTCTCAAATTGGTGATGGGAATCACCAATTTCAGAAATTTCTAAAGTCCTCTTCATTCAAGGCTGTAGTTACCTAATCTTAGGAAGAGAGTGTATAGGGTTCCCCAGGAGCTATTCCAGCTTTTTCGGACAGAACAAAGTGCAAATTGGGCAGTGAACACACTTCTACAGAATAATACACTTAGGTTATAAGCACATACTTAAGGAGGGGGGTTAATACCAATATAGGATGAGAGTCAAAATTATGTATACACATATTAACAATCCATAATTTGAAAATTGGATGACAGAAAGGCGATTCCAAAATGTTACTGAAAATTTGAAAATTAGCATTAGTAGAGGCATATGATGCAAGAAAGCAAGCTTATGCAGCATCAGCCAAAAAAAAAAAAAAAACCCACTCCCATTTCACCCCTCCGTTTGTCATAGAGGTTCAGAATACATGTGAAAGACAACCCAAAATTAGGGTGCCTACTTATCTAACAATAACAAATCTGTGTGACAAGTTTTAGGAATATGGAACTGTATAATATCAATAACACAAGCAGTGGGAGGAAAAGGACATCAAGAAGTATTGAAGCTGTCATGAATGCATTTAAACATTCCCCACAGAAGTGAACAAGCCAGTGTTCACGATAACTGCAAATGAGCTAATAAAGTGTTATAAATTCTCAGCCACTTGGGAGAATTTATGTATTTATGACAAATTTGGAGACTTTTAGACCTCAATTACTGCATGCAATACAGGAAGATGATCGGGTTTGACAAACAATTTGAATGGTACTGTGATAAAAAGGATGGAATCAGTGCTTATGAGGATGCAATTGTATGGTCAGATGCAGCCACGTTCTAAGTAAATAGACATTTAAATTGTCACAACTGGGCCAGTGAAAATCCTCACCTCACCTTGCAGAAAGATGCTAACCTTTCAGGGATAACTTCATGGATGGGAATCTCCTCTTGTAGAATTTTTGGACCTTACAGATTTAATGGCACTGTTACTGGGGAGAGATATCTTGAGAAAACCTATTAATGTTAATGAATTATGTAGTACCCAATATCACAAGCATGTTTTCAGATACAATGGTGTTTTTTCAACAGTATGGAACACTGCCACATTTTTATACTGCTGTCTTGTTTACACGAATTTGACAAGGAGACACAATATCTCCAAAACTGTTTACTGCTGCCCTTGAGGAAGCTTTCAGAAGATAAGACTGGTCGCAGAAAGGAGTAAATGTGAATGGAGAGTGCCTAAACCATTTACGATTTGCAGATGACATTGTGGTCATAAGCCACGATCCCAAAGAATTAGAGGAAAATCTTAATCAGTTATGCACAGTTAGTAAGGATTTTGGACTAAAGATGAATATGGCTAAAACAAAAGTAATGATGAACAAGTATGCCACAGAAAGGGACATAATGATTGAAGGAGCAGTAATTGAAAAGGTGGAGTCATATACTTATCTGGGACAAGTTATTAGAAGTAATAATGATAAATTATTACTTCTAATAACTTGTCAACACCAGCCAACATCCATTTACTGTCCAACTTCAAACCCACAGAACCAACTTTTCATCTTCCTCATTTATTCATTCAACTGCCGTTTTCTGGAACAACCTTCCTTCATACGTATTTCCTGAAAATTACAATCTACAGAAGTTCAAGTCCAATGTCAACAAATATCTCCTTTCATCTTCTCAACCTCCAACCCAAGCATGGTACTAAGTACTATAGGTTCTAATATCTCTCGTGTTTGGGGTTCACATAAAAAAAAAAAAAAAAAAATGGCTAGAAGTCAAGAGAAGAATAAATTTTGGATGGATACCATTCAGGAAATATAGTCACATACTGAGGAACAATATCCCAGTTTGTCTGAAATGTAAAATAATGAACCAATGTATATTCCCCACCATGACTTATGGAAGTGAAGCTGAGAACTACACAGCAAAGAATGGAATGAATTATATTGGGAATCAGACTGTTAGATAAGAACAGAAACACATGGATTAGTCACAAAACTCAAGTAAAGGACATTCTTATCAAAACTAAAGAACTAAAATGGTCTTGGGGAGGACACATAGCTCGAAGACATGATGACAGATGGACTAAGAAAATAACAGAATGGTACCCAAGAAGAGCTAGCAGAAAACCTGGAAGACAACAGTGGAGCTGGATGGATGAAATTCATGAGTTTGTGGGTAGTAAATGGATGGCCATTGCACAAAATGGAAGGAAATGGAAAGTTGCTGGAGAGGCCTTCATCCTGCACTGGATTGAAAATGGCTGATGATGGACAAGCAAAAGCAAACTAACCTTACTTAATATTGGTTAGTTACATTTTATATTAATAATTAAAATAATAATGATTCTGTCACTGTGATTTAAACTTGTTCATCTATTCATAAAAAAGAAATCTGCTATCAAAGTAACTTAACAATCCGCTGCCAATGTTTTTTTTTTTTTTTTTTTTTTTATTACTCCAGAACAGCCTAAGCCTTACATAGGAGGAATATAACATTAATAGCATGCCAATGAATAAATGGTTAGATTACTCTAATAATTAAATCGATGATAACCAATAATACAGCGATTGCAAATTGTCTGCAAGGTATTTATAATTGAAATATGTTCAGTATTTTCATATCAGAAGAAACTGGTGTAAACTCTTTGCAGAAGCGGGAGGAATTCAGACTTTGAAAAATACACAATGCGCGTGCTACTTTTTAGCAGAGTTCATATGTACCTCTCAACTGAATTGTTAAACAATTCAATTAGTAATTGGATTGCTTCATACATGGTAATGTTTTGTATGAAAATAAAACTTACTTTTTTATAGGAATATTTTCTATTTCATCCCCAGTCCAAATTCATGGTTGTGCCATTTTCTTTGCTTGGCTAATATATGAAATTCCTTGGTGTTGCTGTTAACATATGAAATCACTACTATACAAAATGTATGAAATGTTTTATATGTCCTGTCCCCCCACCCCTAAAGTTCTATAAAAGGCATAGCTTCTGTTATAACATCAGACTAGGATTGTTTATTTACCATAATATGCTAATAAAGCAAATGACTATCTTTAAACATTCTACTATATAATTACCTTAATTGCAGGTAGGTTTCATAAAAGTACTCCTTTAAAAAAAAATTATTTATAATTATGATGATGCATGATATTTAACAAATGCAATAGCTGCAAGTTCTTTACAAAATTCCTCCACAACAATTAAAACTTCCAGAACATTAGTATTTTCAAATGTATCATAGTCCACACCTTCACTTAACAGAGCTTTTCTGGTTAACTGTAACTGTTTTTTGTGATTAGGAATACTCTGAATGGCTATCTGAATATCTTCCACAACCTTCAGCAGGACAGTAAACAGTGACCTTGTTCGTGGCACCAATGGAAGAAGAGGATTAAGTAAATATTCATGAAGATGGGGATGGGGGAAAAGGGCCAGTCTGGACAGTAGTGATGTTACTTGTAAATTTACTTCATATGGCTGCTGCAGCATGTTTTCCACTTTATCAAACACCATATTAAGAAAATCACCTTCGTAGAAATAATAACCTTTACTATCTGCTTCGGGCTGAGAATCAGAACTAGAATTGTCATCTTGTATTGAATTTGACATGTTTAAAGATTGCAGAGGCTCATATGATCCATCCCACTGGTCACAAAGATTGATGCATTCAAGAAATCTTGTATTTGCATCTTTAACATACACGTCATACCCTGACTCATCTTCTGTATTACATGACTTTATTTCATCAGGAAGCAAAAGAAGAAAGCAGTTAAGTATTCGATGGATGTTGGTGGGTGCAAAAGACCTGCTTACAGGAGATGATCCTGGAGAAATATCTTCATCATATAAAAATTTTTCAGATTTCAAACAATTATCATATTCTTCTTCTTCATCATCTGTATAGTTAAAATAACCATCTGCTAATGTATTATCAAAATAACTTCGACCTGCTAGATTGTTTAATACAAGATTTTGTAAAATGTGTTCTGTGGGCTTTCTTAACAATTCCTCAAACAGCTGCAAAGTAGCCATACTCAACTCTGAGCTATGATTTCTGCATCTCTCTATAAGTAAATGTTTTAAAGAATGATGCACATGACCAGGAATCTCTGGCTGATGAAGCTTGCCAAGCAGAAACTCGCCAAACACATTTATTATTTTGGATGAGGATAAGTGACGTAAACAGCATGATACTAAAACGGTCATAAAAAGAGAATGATCATCATTCTCATCATTTATAAGATCATTATACACAACCTTTTCCAAATATTCTACTTTTAAACAACATAACAGTTGTTCACTTATTGCAGGATGTGCACTAAGGGTTATGGTATTTATAAAGTCAAACCATCTAAGAAAACATAACAGCTTCCTGTTTGCAGCTGATACTTGGGTACCATTTCCTAAACTTACATCATGATCCCACCTTGCCACGGCTTCATCAATATCTGCTGGCTTCAAGGATTTTGGAATTGCAATATAGAAATTGGCAAGACAATTTATTATTGTATGACAAAAATCTGTGCACTGCAAAATTGCAACAGCAGCTGTATCATTAGCTGTTGATGTGCACTCTTGAAGACAGTTGCCTGCCCTGGTAGATATATGATTATCTGGACTTTTTAAAAGTGTAAGCAATGATTTTACCAGGGGATAATCCACATTATCTTGTATTTTTGAATATTCAGAAATTGAATGACTTGTATCAGATGACCTTTTTCTTGATTTGTCTCCACACGTAGTCAATAAACAGTTAACAAGCTGTGGGTTTTCTTTTACTTTTGAACTTATGACTTCTAAAAAGCTAATTTCTTCTTTTTCAGTTGGGGCTGCAAGCAATTCCCCACAGAGAGTTACAAATTTCTGAAGAGGAAAATAAATACCAACATTTGGTAACAACGCTTGTCGAGACTTCTTAATTAGCCTGGTTACGAATGTTAATATGTAACGTTTTATACCTGGAGGTGTATCAGCTTGTGCAAGTATGCACATAGTATTCAAAATCTTTTGCTGAATCAAATATTCCATGCATGGTCCCATATAATTGGACTCTAAATCCTCCTCCTCCTCTTGCTCCAAAATAGCAGACATCTGTTGCAAGTGACTTGGTAGAGGTGTCGATTCAACAGGAATTTGAGTAGATGAGGACTTTTCTGTATAGAAGTTGGTTACTGCAGTCCAATGGAAAATAAAGTCGTCATGCAATGGTAATGGTGGGGCTAATACATCCACCGCACTATATAAAACAGAAGCCAAACGACTCAGCATTTCAAATAAATTTCCCTATTTCTTATTGGAAGCATAACATCCGTGCAAAATAAAATTTCAACGTACAGTCGGCTCATTTATAACTTCAAGTTATTCTTAAAAATAGCACATATATTCTGTATTGTCAACAACACAGTTTTTAAGAAGTTTCATGTTAGTGTAAGTACAAAAAGAAATAAAAGTTTCACGTTGCATCATAAATGACCACAGTTAACATTTTCACGAATACTCATAAGCGGCACTATTTCGTGACTACTGAGTATTCCTGTGCACGTTGACAACACCACTTCGCCCACAGAGTAGTAACATATCTTACTTCTCTGAGACTTCGACAGTCTATTCTAACTCAATAAATCACAGTTACAACTGTTGATAAATTATTCATTAATGACATTATCCATGATTCCAACAATAGTAACATATGTTCCACTCACTTTCTCTCTTCGGCTCTGAAATGAATGCTACAACTTACAAACTCGAAATTAATAATATGTAAGTATAAAAAGACGTATATTACCAAAAGGAAACGAAAGGGTCGAGAGTATTACAAGACAGCGCACCAGCTAGCTGATGAATTTTAAAAACGTGAAATATCAAAGTTGTTATTCTCAGCGGTGTTAGCAGCCTTTTTTTTTTTTTTTTTTTCTTTTGGAATTATTAGTGTCTGTGATAACTAATACAGCGACATGTGACTCAGGTAGCCAACAGAAAAGAGCAGAGTAGCATAGTGGGTGCTATAACAAGTAAGTTATACAAAATCACAGACTATATTTTCATTGTTTAGTATTACAGATCCCTTTACTATATAAAACGAAATAAAAAAAAAAAACGTTTTTGCATCCAGTTTTAAATGTGGACACGTGCAAGTTGTTTTTCTATGTATTGATTAGTATCGACATATGATATATACATACCCATATAATCACTTTCGAAGTGGGCCCTAACTGGTTTTTATGCCGTTGTATGTATTTTAATGTAATTTTTTTTTATTAATGTTTACAAAAGGGTATTCCTTGTCGCTGAATCTGGGTATGCTACTACAAAATAGTGCAGAAAAATTAGGCAGATGGGCTGAGAAGCTGCTACTGAAGGTAAATACAGTATTAAAAAATGCAAGGTATTTCACGTGAGTAACAGTAATTGCATTGAGACAAAAATAGTTACTTATACGGAATGAGGTAATTGTAATCAACGATGTAATGTTATCCAAATTGTAATCCATTCCTCTCCACACCCACCAGTATTTATGCCGAGTACGTTCACCCCCCCCCTCCATCTCGCCACCACATGCCATGACAATATTCCAAAGAAGTTTATTCTATTTCAGTTCTGAGTGGGGTTCTAGACATCAATGACATCAGAAGCGAAAATAGAGAACAGATTTAGTGAAATTAAAATAAAAAATAATTAAAAATTATTATACTATTATTTATAATCATATTTAATAATAAAAATACGGTACGTTAGTATCGTATTTTTATTATTTATTTCTTTTATACTTGCATGTACACCAATGCTAGAAGTAAAGTTAAAAAAATTTGATGAGCTTGAAGTGCTAGTCAAGACATCAAAGGGATATCAGAGACATGGTGTCACACAGACATAAGGCCTTGAATGGGTTGAGCATGCTGAATTCTGATGGGATTCTTCCACATGTTCAGATTACAAACCTAAGGGGACATTAATTCAAATTAAGAAAAGACAGATGTAGAATAGGTGTGGAAATTTGCCTTTAGCCAGCGGGTGGTTAATTGCTGGAACAAACTTCCATCTGCCGTTGTGGAAGTTTATAGGTTAAATAAATTTAAGGAGGAACTGGACAGGCATTTGGAGGGAATGGTGTGATTTTTTTTGGCTTATGCTGCATAATACACTTGCTTTCTTGCATCACATGCCAATACTACTATTAAGCAGTGCAGAATTGGAATTTGCAGAGTACAATGTGTACAGGAAGGGAGGAGGGGTTATGCTGTTAGTTAAGAAACATAAAATCTAAGGAAGTGCATCCAATTGATGTTGGTGGACAATGCAATGTTGAGTCTGTATGGTGTGACATAAGCACTGGGAAAGGAAAAATGAGAGTAGATGTGTGTTATAGGCTTAATGAATCTGATGAGTATAATGAGCAATTGTGTAGAGAAATTGAGTGGGCCAGTAAATTAGTGTCTTATAATGGGGATTTTAATTCCTTAGATATTGACTGGAATTTGTTGGTTGGTCACTCACACACTATCAAGGCTTTTGTGGATTTATTGGATGATTGTTTTCTACAGCAGCATGTTCAGGAAGCAACTAGAGGAAGTAATACTCTTGATCTGATTATCAGTAGTGATTCTTCATGCATCAAGAATCTGCAGATAAAGGAACCACTAGGTAGTAGTGATCACAGTGTGCTGAAGTGGGATTTACTCAAAGAGGTAACTACCATCAAGGGTAAAGGGAAGGATTTTTGTTTTCATAAAGGTGACTACGGTGGTCTGAGACAATATTTCAATTCTATAAGTTGGATCCAACTGATGATGTTACCAACAGCAAATTCAAAATGGGAAGCATTCAAAGAATTAATCTTGGAAGCTACTAGGCTTTTCATACCAACAAAGAAATATTGTTAAAGATTTCGGCCTAAATGGATGTCAGATGAACTAATTAGACATGTGACAGGGAAGAAAAATGCATGAGATACATATAAATGAACATGTGACACAGAAGCCTATGATAGATATAAGCTGCTCTGTAACCAAGTTACAAAGGAGGTTAGGCAGGCGAAGGCAGATTACGAGAAATCTTTGGCAAAGGATGCAAAGAAAAACAGCAAAGAGTTCTTTACTTATGTAAACTCTAGAAGGAAGGGGATGAATCAGATTGGTCCACTTGATATTGATGATTCAACTGTTGATGATCCTGCTCAGGTAGCTAACAAACTGGATGAATATTTTGCATCGACATTCAGGGAGGGGAATGCCAGAGGTGTATTCAGCTCTGGCAGTAAGCTGATAATCTTGTAATAACTGAGAGTAAAGTGGAGGAGCAATTGTTGAAGATAAACACAAGAAAGGCACCTGGGATGGATGGAATCTATCCAGTTATATTAAAGGAGGTGGCAAAGGAAGTAAGCAAACCCTTAGCCATAATTATGAGAGCTTCCCTGGATTCAGGGGAGGTACCCATGGACTGGAGATGTGCAAATGTGACCCCAGTCCACAAAGGAGGGTCAAAGGGAGACACATATAATTACAGACCTGTTAGTTTAACTTCTGTTCCAAGGAGAATAGGTGTGGAAATTTGCCTTTAGCCAGCGGGTGGTTAATTGCTGGAACAAACTTCCATCTGCCGTTGTGGAAGTTTATAGGTTAAATAAATTTAAGGAGGAACTGGACAGGCATTTGGAGGGAATGGTGTGATTTTTTTTGGCTTATGCTGCATAATACACTTGCTTTCTTGCATCACATGCCAATACTACTATTAAGCAGTGCAGAATTGGAATTTGCAGAGTACAATGTGTACAGGAAGGGAGGAGGGGTTATGCTGTTAGTTAAGAAACATAAAATCTAAGGAAGTGCATCCAATTGATGTTGGTGGACAATGCAATGTTGAGTCTGTATGGTGTGACATAAGCACTGGGAAAGGAAAAATGAGAGTAGATGTGTGTTATAGGCTTAATGAATCTGATGAGTATAATGAGCAATTGTGTAGAGAAATTGAGTGGGCCAGTAAATTAGTGTCTTATAACGGGGATTTTAATTCCTTAGATATTGACTGGAATTTGTTGGTTGGTCACTCACACACTATCAAGGCTTTTGTGGATTTATTGGATGATTGTTTTCTACAGCAGCATGTTCAGGAAGCAACTAGAGGAAGTAATACTCTTGATCTGATTATCAGTAGTGATTCTTCATGCATCAAGAATCTGCAGATAAAGGAACCACTAGGTAGTAGTGATCACAGTGTGCTGAAGTGGGATTTACTCAAAGAGGTAACTACCATCAAGGGTAAAGGGAAGGATTTTTGTTTTCATAAAGGTGACTACGGTGGTCTGAGACAATATTTCAATTCTATAAGTTGGATCCAACTGATGATGTTACCAACAGCAAATTCAAAATGGGAAGCATTCAAAGAATTAATCTTGGAAGCTACTAGGCTTTTCATACCAACAAAGAAATATTGTTAAAGATTTCAGCCTAAATGGATGTCAGATGAACTAATTAGACATGTGACAGGGAAGAAAAATGCATGAGATACATATAAATGAACATGTGACACAGAAGCCTATGATAGATATAAGCTGCTCTGTAACCAAGTTACAAAGGAGGTTAGGCAGGCGAAGGCAGATTACGAGAAATCTTTGGCAAAGGATGCAAAGAAAAACAGCAAAGAGTTCTTTACTTATGTAAACTCTAGAAGGAAGGGGATGAATCAGATTGGTCCACTTGATATTGATGATTCAACTGTTGATGATCCTGCTCAGGTAGCTAACAAACTGGATGAATATTTTGCATCGACATTCAGGGAGGGGAATGCCAGAGGTGTATTCAGCTCTGGCAGTAAGCTGATAATCTTGTAATAACTGAGAGTAAAGTGGAGGAGCAATTGTTGAAGATAAACACAAGAAAGGCACCTGGGATGGATGGAATCTATCCAGTTATATTAAAGGAGGTGGCAAAGGAAGTAAGCAAACCCTTAGCCATAATTATGAGAGCTTCCCTGGATTCAGGGGAGGTACCCATGGACTGGAGATGTGCAAATGTGACCCCAGTCCACAAAGGAGGGTCAAAGGGAGACACAGATAATTACAGACCTGTTAGTTTAACTTCTGTTCCAAGGAAATTAATGGAGGCACTGGTTAAAAAAGCATTGCAGGATCATCTAGACACGACTACAGTTATAGCTCGGACACAGCATGGGCTTGTTAAGGGGAAGTCTTGTCTGACTAATTTGATTGGACACTATGACGTAGTCACAAAGGAACTGGATACAAAGAATAACTTTGATATCATATATTTGGATCTTAGAAAAGCCTTTGATACTGTTGCACATGGAAGATTGCTGCACAAATTGGAGCAGTGTGGCATTGGAGGCAAATTGCTGCTATGGATAAAGGGATGGTTGAGTGGGAGAAGACAGAGAGTGGTAATCAATGGACACTGCTGTTCATGGACTAATGATATTAGTGGAGTTCCTCGGGGTTCAGTGTTGGGTCCATTATTGTTTTCTGTATTTATAAATAATACTGATGATGGTATATCAGGCTTAATGTCCAAGTTTGCAGATGATACGAAGGTTTGCAGGGTTGTTAATGACACTAATGACAGTACACTGCTGCAACAGGATCTAGAAAAGTTGAGCAGATGGGCTGAGAGGTGGCAAATGAAGTTTAACATTGACAAATGTAAAGTACTACGTATGGGAAGCAGTAATCTCAAGAGTAACGTATCAACTCTGTGGTACCACACTGACAGTTATGTTATGTTATGTTATTTGGTTTTTAGGAGCATTAGCAACTAAGGCCATATTGCTCCGGGATATGCTGGTCATTCCCTGACCTTTCTGCATCCTCCGTATTTGGTGGTGATGGGCTCGAACCCCGGTCTAATCAAGAAGCGTGTGCTACGCACTGCTGCTCCTTCCCACCTGGCTACGGAGGTGCCACACTGACAGTGGTAGAGAATGAAAAGGACCTGGGAGTAATTGTGCAGGCAGATATGAAGTTTTCTGAGCAGTGCAGACGGTCTGCAAGAGTAGCTCATGGTATCTTGTCAATGATATACAGGAATTTTTCTAGCAGGGATAAGGAGGTGATTATTCTATTGTATAAGGCAATGTTCAGGCCACACATTGAGTACTATATACAGGTCTGGAGACCTCACGTTAGGAAGGATGTAGAGCCAGTGAAACCAGTACAGAGAAGGGCAACAAGATTAGTGAATGGAACAAAGGGTTGCTCTTATGAAGAAAGGCTTAAATCTTGCAAATTACAGTGTCTGGAGACTAGGCACCTGCGAGGTGATCTGATAGAGGTGTATAAAGCCTTGAATGGTTTGATCATGCTCAATGCTGATGGGATTCTTCCTCTTGCTCAGAATAATCACCTGAGAGGGCATAAATTCAAATTGAGGAAAGACGGTTGTAGGATAGATGTGCAGAAGTTTGCCTTTAGGCAGCGGGTGGTTGATTGCTGGAACAAACTTCCTTCTGTCGTAGAAGTTGATAGCTTAAATAGATTCAAGGCAGAACTTGAAAACATTTGGAGCGAGTGGATGAGTGAAATAAGAGTTTTTTTTTTTTTTTTTCCCCCGGCTGATTCTATATAAGCTTGCTTTCTTGCATCGTGTGCCTTTGCTAATGCTAAAGAATTATTATTAGTATTGCAGTGGTCAAATGATGCGAGTAAGCACAGCTTAAATGGCATCTACGATAATAAAAGGAAAAAAGTTTGCTCTTCAGTTTTATATTTTACATACTTTCTAAATATTTATATCTACATAAGCTGTCTGACTCGGCAGGAGCAGCAGTGCATAGCACACGCTTCTTGATTAGACTGGGGTTCGAGCCCGTGACCACCAAATACGGAGGATGCGGAAAGGTCAGGGAATGACCACCGCATATTCCCGGAGCAATGTGGCCTTAGTTGCTAATGCTCCTAAAAACCAAATAACAACAACAACTGTCTGACTCCACAATGCTAGGTGGCAACCTGTTCTAACGGCTGATAACATTTAGAGGGAATGGTTGTGTGATTTTTTTTTTTTTTTTTTTTTTGGTCGTACACTTGCTTTCTTGCATCACATGCCATTATTACTATTTCAAAGGTACATTAATCTCTGGTATCATATTTTAAATTATTTTCAGAAAACTTTTATTCTCTACGTATGTAAAATACAGACCATGCATGCTTCCATGTTACTCGGAGTTAGGTTTATACCCTTAAATTCATTTCAATGTTTGATGAAAAAAATTGTTTCAAATATCAAAATGAATGAAAAAGTTCTTCAGTACTAGCATTGTGTTCAGGAATGATATAGAAGTTCATCAAAAACTTTTCTTTTTTATTGTTAATAAATGGTTTGAGATTAGTGATTTGTTATTTATACTTTTAAATAACCAAATGTTAATAATTATATTGATTTCTTAGGATGTGTAAGCCATGGTAGCAAGTCAAATTTATGGTATTTACAATTTAATGATTTTTTGTAATATTCCGAAAATAGTTATATTAAAAGAGTGAAGTTTCATTAAACTTTAGTCACTTTTCTCAATAAATTATGTATTTCTGGTACAACATTTGGAGTGAGTGAATGGGTGAAATGAGAAGGGTGGGGGGTGTTTTTTTTTTGGCTGATGCTATATAAGCTTGCTTTCTTGCATCATGTGCCCTTGCTAATGCTAAATTGTTTCTCTTAAGGAAACTCTTACATTCATTCTTCATATCTTTTACTTTTACAACCCTCGTTTTCAGTGGAACAAAATTATCATTAGAATATGCCTTCAAGGATGCTAGTGTTGATCGGAGAATGTTCATTATTTCTAAGACAGAATTTTCTTCCCTTTCTACAACCGCAATATTGTATTGTAATAAAGAGGTGACTGAATGGAACCTCTCCATCAGCCACCCACTGGCTGAAGGCAAACTTCCACACATCTATACGGGCCGACCGGGCTAGCCGAGTGGGTAAAGTACCTGCCCGGCAACCCAAAGGTCGCGGGTTCGATTCCCGCCTCGGGCTTGGATCAAAGTACTGCAAAAACCTTGGGAGGTGCAATATGGCCACAACAGCCGATGCGCCAACAACTACCAAATCAAAAAAAAAAAAAAAAAAAAAAAAAAACATCTATACGGCAACCATATTTCCTCAATTTGAATTTATGCTATCTCAAATCACTTCACAGGTCTAGTCTCCAGATGCTTCAGTTTGCAGAATTGAAGCCTTTCTTGGTAAAGGGAACAAAAGGGTGACCTTTTGTTCCTTTCACCAATCCTGTTGCCCAAATCTGCACTTGTTCTAGCAAAATTGTTTATTGGTCAAGAGATTAAATAAAAAAAAAATTCCTTGAAACTTGGAAAGAATTTAAATTCATTCTACAACTAGAAATGTTAGCCACATTGTAAGTGAAACAAAAGTTGCTGTTGCATAATGTGAGGTAATTTTGTAGCGTACTATGTACTATTGCAATATAGGAATGGTGTTACATTATAATTGTACTTGCATTTTTCTTGAAGAGATTGTTCAAGACATGGGATAGAATTTTTCTCAGCTTGGCTTATACTTGTTAACATGAGGGATTGTTTTTACAGGGATGCAGTAGATTCAAATAGAAGAGGTGCAAGAATATTTGTTGATGCCGTCGAGGCAGTATTAATTAGGTTGGAAAACTTGTGATTTGGGATGGAGTGGGGAGATGTACAGGCTAATAGGTTAATGGCAATCATAAGAAAAGACAAAATTGATTCATATAGTGCCTTTCTTGAGACTTGCAGCAGCTTGGAAAGCAATGAATGGGGGGATTATGCTGAAGTCTCCATGGGGCAATCAAATATATGGGCTGTATTAGGGTTATTAACAGTGCAAACAGATATTCGAACTGATATTCAGGTGACACTCAAGTCAACTAGATCCAATTTTGGTGAAGTCCGGACGGTCTGTGACAGCCAAATCCTCTGCTTGCACCTTCACAATGGTGGGAATGTTAGTAATCTTGTTTATAACCTCCATGCACAAGCACACTTTGGGTGACCACCCAGGTATGAACCAACGTAAGCAGGGGTTGAGGTGTGGCATCCACACCACATGGAGGAATGCCGCCCCTCTGTTTTACCAGGCAATACTAGGTGAAATACCACCACTTTGCTTATCGGAGGCTTGAAGTGGTGGAACCCATGTTTAGTCTCCAGAGCTAAGTTCCGGTCAACTCTTCCCCATCTCTTCCATCATGCAGTATGACTGATGATGTTTGTTTGGTTTGTTTTTTGTTTTTTAGGAGCATTAGCAACTAAGGCCATATTGCTCCGGGGATATGCGGTGGTCATTCCCTGACCTTTCCACATCCTCCATATTTGGTAGTCACCAAATATGGAGGATGTGGTATCAAGAAGCGTGTGCTACTCACTGCTGTTCCTGCCCACCTGGCTATGGAGGCACTGATGACTTTTGAGCAGATGGGTTGAGAGGTGGCAACTAAACTTTAACATTGACAAATGTAAAGTACTGCATATGGGAAGCAGTAACTCCAGAGCAAAGTATCAACTGTGTGGTGCTACACTGACAGTGGTAGAGAGTGAAAAGGACCTGGGGGTAATTGTGCAGGCAGATATGAAGTTTTGTGAGCAGTGCAGATGGTCTGCAAGAGTAGCTCATGGTGTCTTGTCAATGATATACTGGAATTTTTCTAGCAGGGATAAGAAGGTGATTATCCACTTGTATAAGACAATGGTCAGGCTACACCTTGAGTACTGTATACAGATCTGGAGGCCTAATTTTAAGAAGGATGTAGAGCTGTTGGAATGAGTACAGAAAAGGGAAACAAGATTAGTGAATGAAACAAAGGATTGCTCTTATTAAGAAAGGCTTAAGTTTTGCAAATTTCAATGTCTGGAGACTAGGCACCTGCGAGGTGATTCTTCCATCAGCATGGTCAGTGCTGATGGGATTCTTCCTCTTGTTCAGAATAATTGCCTAAGAGGGCATAAATTCAAATTGAGGAAAGACGGTTGTAGGATAGATGTGCGGAAGTTTGCCTTTAGCCAGCGGGTGGTTGATTGCTCAAACAAACTTCCATCTGTCATTGTAGAAGTTGATAGTTTAAACAGATTCAAGGCAGAACTAGACAAACATTTGGAGCGAGTGGATGGGTGAAATGAGAAGGTCTGTATGTTTTTTTTTTTGGCTGATGCTATATAAGCTTGCTTTCTTGCATCACGTGCCCTTTGTAATGCTAAAAGCCTTGGGTTTCCTTGCACCATATGGCTAATGATAATATTGATGAAGACACATCAAGCTTAATGTCTATGTTTGCTAATGATGTAAAGGTTGGTAGGGTAGTTAATGAGGGTATGTTACTGTAACAAGACTAAGTGCTGGCCGACTGGGTTAGCCGGGTGGGTAAAGTGCCTGCCTGGCAACCCAAAGGTCGCGGGTTCGAATCCAGCCTCGGGCTTGGATCAGAGTAGAAAATGCAAAAACCTTGGGAGGTGTAATATGGCCACAGAAGGCGATGTGCCAACAACTAACAAAAAAAAAAAACAAAGTGCTGAGAAGTGACAGTTGAGATTTGATATTGATGCAGGATACTATATTTGGGTAGCAGTACCCTCAGAATAACATGCTATTTAGGTGGTGAATGAAAAATCAAAAAGAGGATGGTTATATATGTGCAAAAATTTGAATTTCAGCCAGCCAGAGTAATTGATCATCAATAAATTTCCATCTGGTGTTGTCGAATTGGTAGCGTTAATAAATTTAAGGTAAATTTTGAGAAATTCTTAGATTTGGAGGATGGAATGGACAAATGATATGAGTTTTTTTTTTTTTTTTGCCTGAAGCTGTGTAGATGGGATCTATCCAGTTATATTAAAAGAGGGGGCAAAGGAAGTAAGCAAACCTTTAGCCATAATTATGAGAGCATCCTTGGACTCAGGGGAAGTCCCCACGGACTGGAGATTTGCAAATGTATCTCCAATTCACAAAGGGTGACATGAGTAATTACAGACCTGGTAGTTTGACTTCTGTTCCAGGGAAAATAATGGAGTCCCTGGTTAAAGAAGCATTGCAGGATCATCTAGACAAGACACCAGTAATAATTCAGACACAGCATGGGTTTGTTAAGGGGAAGTCTTGTGTGACTAATTTGATTTGATACTATGACGTGGTCACAAAGGAACTGGATGCAAAAAATAATTTTGATATCATATACTTGGATTTCAGGAAAGCTTTTGATACTGTTGCACATGGAAGGTAAAAAAAAAAGGTAAAGTGCAGCCATTATTAACCCACTGCAGGATGGAAGCCTCCTCAACAATTCATGCTGAGGGAAATGGACCATAATCTGCCACGCTGGTCCAGTGCGGCTTGGCAGATTGACCGTATTCAGCAGTCAGGGGCTTGAACCCCAGTCTACTCAAAGAGCGTGTGCTACTGCACTCCTGCTCCTGACCACTCAGCTACGGAGGCCGTCTAGACTACTGTACAAATTGGAGCAGTATGGCATTAAGGGCAAGTTGCTATAATTTTAGCAACTTTTAGTTGCTAAAAGTTGCTTCCTTAACAAGTGGAGTGTAAAGTGGAGGAGAAATTGTTGAAGATAAATACAAGAAAGGCACCTGGGGTGGATGGGATCTATCCAGTTATATTAAAGGAAGCAGCAAAGGAAGTAAGCAAACCCTTAGCCATAATTATGAGAACTTCCTTGGACTCAGGGGAAGTACCCATGGACTGGAGATGTGCAAATGTGACCCCAATTCACAAAGGAGGATCAAAGGGCGACACAAGTAATTATAGACCTGTTAGTTTAACTTCTATTCCTGGAAAATTAATGGAGGCACTGGTTAAAGAAGCACTGCAGGATCATCTAGACAAGACTTCAGTTATAGCTCAGACACAGCATGGTTTTGTTAAGGGGAAGTCTTGCCTGACCAATTTGATTGGATACTATGATGCAGTCACAAAAGAACTGGATGCAGGGAATAACTTTGATATTATATACTTGGATCTTAGAAAGGCTTTTGATACTGTTGCACATGGAAGACTGCTGCAGAAATTGGAGCAGTGTGGCATCGGAGGCAAATTGCTGTTATGGATAAAGGGGTGGTTGAGGGGGAGAAGACAGAGAGTGGTAATCAATGGACACTGCTCATTGTGGACTAATGTTATTAGTGGAGTCCCTCAGGGTTTAGTATTGGGTCCATTATTGTTTTCTGTATTTATAAATGATATTGATGATGGTATATCAAGCTTAATGTCCAAGTTTCCAGACGATACGAAGGTTGGCAGGGTTGTCAAGGACACTACTGACACTATGCTACTGCAACAGGATCTGGAAAGGTTGAGCAGATGGGCTGAGAGTTGGCAAATGAAGTTTAACATTGACAAATGTAAAGTACTACATATGGGAAACAGCAACCCCAGAGCAACATATCAACTCTGTGGTACTACACTGACAGTGGTAGAGAATGAAAGGGACCTGGGGGTGGTTGTGCAGGCAGATATGAAGTTTTCTGAGCAGTTCAGACGGGCTGCAAGAGTAGCTCATGGTGTATTGTCGATGATATATAGGAATTTTTCTAGCAGGGATAAGGAGGTGATTATTCCCTTGTATAAGGCAATGGTCAGACCGCACCTAGAGTACTGTATACAGGTCTGGAGGCCTCATTTCAAGAAGGATGTAGAGATGCTGGAACGAGTACAGAGAAGGGCAACAAGATTAGTGAATGGAACAAAGGGGTGCTCTTACGAAGAAAGGCTTACATTTTGCAAATTACAGTGTCTGGAGACTAGGCACCGGCGAGGTGATCTGATAGAGGTGTATAAAGCCTTGAATGGTTTGAGCATGCTCAATGCTGATGGGATTCTTCCTCTTGCTCAGAATAATCACCTGAGAGGGCATAAATTCAAATTGAGGAAAGACAGATGTAGGATAGACGTGAGGAAATTTGCCTTTAGCCAGCGGGTGGTTGGTTGCTGGAATAGACTTCCATCCCTTGTCGTGGAAGTTGATAGCCTAAATAAGTTTAAGGCTCAGCTGGACAGGTATTTCGAACGAACAGAGGGGTGAAGTGGAAGTGGTTATGTTTTATTTATTTATTTATTTTTTTTTTTGTTGGCTGATGCTGCATAAGTTTGCTTTCTTGTATCAAATGCCTCTACTAATGCTAATGGATAAAAGGATGGTTGAGTGGGAGAAGACAGAGAGTGGTAATCAGTGGATACTGCTATACACAGACTAATGTTATTAGTGGTACCCCTCAGGGTTCGGTGTTGGGCCCATTGTTATTTTGTAAATTTATCAATGATATTGATGAGGGTGTATCAAGCTTAATGTCAAAGTTTGCAGATGATACAAAGGTTGGCAGGGTTGTTAATGACAGTAATCATAGGAGTATGCTGCTGTAACAGGATCTGGAAAAGTTGGCTGATGGGCTGAGAAATGGCAACTGAAGTTTAACATTGACAAATGCAAAGTACTGCATATGGGTAGGAATAACCCCAGAGAAATGTAACAACTGGTTGGTGTTACATTCAGGGTGGTTTAGAATGAAAGAGACCTGAAAGTAATTGTGCAGTCAGATATGAAGTTTTCTGAGCAGTGCAAACAGGCTACCAGAGTAGGTCATGGGTCTTGTCAATGATATACAGCAATTTTGTGAGCAGAGATGAGAAGGTGATTATTCCCTTTTTATAAGGCAATGGTCAAGCCACACCTAGTATACTGTGTACAGGTTTGGAAGCCTCATTTTAGGAAGGATGTAGAGTTGTTAGAACGAGTACAGAAAAGAGCAACAAGGTTGAGGTTCTGTCTGGTTTTAGTGTAATTTCAACCACATCTACCCTTTGCAGCTTGTTGATCACTGTTCTGTAAATGGCTCCCTATGGGTTGGCATTTCCAGAAGTTCTCACCAAGTGCCACCAGGATTCCTTTTTATTTTCTCTTATGAGGGAAGTGTATTGATTCCTGGGAGTCCTGTAAGAATCTTTCAGTGCTTCAACCTCATTTTGGGGGCAAGATGTTCTGGCTCTCTGAAAATGTCTCCTCACCTGGTGTATCCTTCTTCTGAGTATAGTTATTTCAAGGCACCACCAGGGGACTACCTGCTTCCTGGTTTTTTTTTCCACGGGATAGACCAGTTTGATAGTCTAGTAATCATGTCAGTCAGAGTCAGTACATGGTTGTCTGGGCTATAATTGTTATTTCTAGACTGCTCAGTTTCCTGTTTCTGTAGCTTTGCTGGTGTGAGTTCAGTGAAGATGGCCCAGTTTGCTTTCATTATATTGAATCTTCTTATGTCTAGTAATGACTATTGAGCTATCTGTTTAATTTGAAAGTTATTGCTCTGTGATCTCAGGTAGTCCAGGGCTGGCTGATGAACACACCAGTTTGAAATTTTGTGTGCTATTGATTTGTGGCAAGAGTGAAATTAGTGTCACTCTGCCACATAGTACTGCTAAAGGTAGACAGGTGTGTGGCTGATTTAAAATGTGGAGGTGGCTATATATTCTGTGAGAATTTGGCTGTTGTGTGTACCTGCTTTGTTTTCCATATGGCTATGCCATAAGGCTCACCGACAATTGACATAGGTGCACAATTATGTTAGCATTTGGTAGCAGAGCTGTAACTGTTTGTAAGTACAGTCAGTCCTCGTATAACATGTGTTTACGAATTCGCTTATGCACGATTCGCCTTTGTGTTTACAAGAGATAGCAGTCCAACACGGTGGAATCACCCCAACTGAACACAACACAGTAGGAATGAAGAGAAGATTGAAAATTTATATCATAAAAATATGATTCAGTGTCATAAAACTATAATTCAATCATAAAAATATGATTAAAGATTTCATGGAAGGGGAAACACATTTCACATAATAACATAAAAACCCACAGAATTCCAGCTATCGGTATTATTGTAAATGTAATTAGATCAACTTTTATTACCCATTTATAACAGACTCCACTAACAGGAATCCCCAATAAACCGGAAACTGCAAATTGTTTTATGGTAGTGACCTCCAGCAATGTGCTTAAGTAAAATGTAAGCATGTAAAATGTGAGCATAGTGTCTTTCCACCTTTACTGCATTGTTTATTCAGTTGCTACTTGTTTGCTGTGCATTTATGTATCAAACCTGCCTCCTCATTTTTGTTCTTTTTATATCTGTGCTCCATTCTCAAAAAAATTAGTAAAATACTTGAAAAAAGTGTGAAAAGGAAGTGTCTAGTGAAAATACTACAGGTTCAGAGAGAAAAAGAAATGCAATAACTATAGAAGAAAAATATGAAATCGTGAAACGCTTTGAGCGAAATGAAAGAACATGTGATAATGTGCCCGCTACAGGCCTAAATGAGGGAATGCTGAGAACAATTAGAAAGAATGCAGAAAAAAATAAAAGCAACTTTAATAGCAGGAACAACTCAGTGTAACAAAATCAATTAGATCAAGACACAAAGAATTGGAAGAGATGGAACGTCTTTTAGCTGTTTGGATAGAAGATCAAACAGAAGAGATCGGGAACAAGTTTGCTTATGATAAAAGCAAAGGCATTGGTAATATTTGAAGACCTCAGAAATAAAGCAAACTCTCAAGAAGTGCTTCCATTTACTGCCAGTAGTGGCTGGTTCAATAATTTCAGGAAACATCACGCTTTCTATAATGTGAAATTGTCAGGTGAAGCTGCAAGTGCAGATGAAGATGCAGCAAAGGCATTTCCACTGATACTGAAAAAACTAGTTGAGGTAGAGGACTATACACCGGACCAAATTTTCAACTTTGATGAAACCAGACTGTATTGTAAAAAAAAGCCATCACAAACATATATCACAAGAGAGGAAGCACGAGCTCCAGGATTCAAAGCTGCTAAGGATAGATTGACTGTTATGTTAGGAGCAAATGCAAGTGGCGACTTGAATCTGAAACCTGTTGTTGTTTATCATGCAGCCAATCCATGAATGTTAAAAGGGATCATAAGGACTACCCTGGGTGTTTACTTTAGGAACAGCAGAAGAGGGTGGATGACAGGGCAGATCTTCACTGATCTTCTACTAGATGTGTTTGAGGACGTTTTTCGAAGCTACTGCAAAAAGAAAAATTTTGGATTTTAAGATTTTAATTCTTTTAGACAATGCACCAAGTGGCCCTCCAACTCTTGCTGAACTGTCACCAAACATCAAAATCCTGTTTTTACCCCCTAACGCAACATCTCTTATACCGGCCACTCAACCAAGGAGTAATTGCTGCTTTTAGGCACTATTACACAAGACGCACATTTAAGATGTTGATAGCAGAAACAGAGGGTGAAAATGCACCAACAGTTAAAGACTTCTGGAAGTGATTCAACATAAAGAATGCAATTTACATAATTGTGGGGGCTTGGAATGAAGTGACAAAAGAATGCTTACATGGTACTTGGCCGCCTCTTTCACCAGATTTTATTCGTGATTTTAAAGGCTGTAAAGGAGCTTCCTAAATTAAAAGCACATTGTGTTGCCCTCGCAAAGTAGGTTTGCTTTGAGGAATTGGAGGAAGAAGATTTAGAAGAGTTGCTTCAGTCTCACGAAGAAGAACTTTTAACTGAAGAACTGCAACAACTTGTTGCTGGAGGGCAAATGGAAGGTGAGGAAGATGATGAAGTTGAATGCCTGAACGCCACCATAAAACAGCTTTCAACTTCAGAGTTATTTTGTTTTAAATTCATTTGAGAAAAGTATGCAATGGCTAGAAGATAACGATTATAATGCAGAAAGAAGCAGAAGAGCACTTCAAAGAAGGAAGATTGCAAAACAACAGAAACTAGATGTCTTTTTTTATGAAAACACCCAAAAAAAGAGACAGAAAATGAGCCACAGCCTTGTAGTTCTGGCGTGACCACATTTCATCCAAAGTCCTTATCTGCATCGCCTCCAGTTCCACCTCCCAGTTCTGATAATGATGACAACCTGCCACCACTTTCTCCATAATTCCGCTGCTTCAAGCTCTTTCCCTCAAGCTGTCTTCATTTATTTTTAAAATAGCAATTTAAATTATTAATTTTACATTTTTCAACTGTGTAAGTGTTTTATTACGATTATTTATTGTGTTTGGTAATGTTTTGGTTACAAATGTGTGTCCAATCTTGGGTGGTCGGCACCTAACTCTATTTTTCCCATAAGGCTTGTTATTTATATTGCACGATTTTGCATTGCACGAGGGTTTCTGGGATCACAACTATTGTGTTATACGAGGACTGACTATTCAATGCTGGGATTTATATCTTCACCAGGTCTACAGTACGTTGATGTAATGTAAAATTGTTCTACTGTACTAGTGTATACAAACATTGCCACTGGGGAGCAGAGGTGACCCACCTTTGTGAGAGTAAGTTCAGCAATTTTTACAATTATTGCAATAGAAGGGACACCTAATGTGTATTCTCGGATCTTATAGCCTCTTGGGTATCCTTGAACTCTACCCATGTGTATGTAGGGTTCTTGGAGTACCAAGATATCTATATCATTTTCCTCTAGCTTGAGTTTGGTCTAATCAACAACTGCACATGCTCTCTGAGCATTCAAATTGGACAAAGTTTAGAGCCCTAGTCATATTCATGTTCTCAATCTGATCCATAATTGGTTCTAGATTGGATTAATTTGAACATTTTTTGATAACATGGGCATTTTACCCCTGATAGTATGCAGATAGTCAGTCAGCCTGGCTGACTTACAAGTAGCACATTTTGGCTGCTGATTTTTATTGTTGCAGTTTTTAAAATCGTGGCCAGTGACTGTGCAGTGGCCACAGACAGGAGTTTTCTGACTGTAGTCCCTGGTAATATGACCACACCTATGTCAGTTGTAACATTTTTGGTCAGGGAAGTGCTCCTTGAACAAAGAATCTGACTGGGCCAGCTAGCATAGATTCTTTGTTGTCCTTTTGACGTACTCCAGATTCTAAGTGCTTTTGGTGCCCCTCTTCAATATAAATTCACTAGCAAATTCATTGACTGTCATAGTTTCTTTGAAGTTTTTATAATATAAATTGGTCATGAGCTCCCTTCAGTGGAAAAAATTGTAACATTGGGATTTCTCCCCTTGGGTTTTTCTGATTCCAATCCCAATTTAGTCACTTCTGGGTAGCTTTCAATTTTTTTAAAGTCCTCTTTGTTAGCAACTTCTATTAAGACCTAATTATTTCTTGTTTTGTACATGTTGTTGACTTTGATTTCTTTCAAGTGA
Organism: Mastigoproctus giganteus; assembly: GCF_048544385.1. NCBI lineage: Eukaryota > Metazoa > Arthropoda > Arachnida > Uropygi > Thelyphonidae > Mastigoproctus > Mastigoproctus giganteus. The sequence continues at coordinate 109,744,887 of NC_143586.1, read as the reverse complement.
GGTTTCAGTTTAGTCATGACAGTGTCCTTCACTGCCTCACTAAATTTGAGGATTGATTCTAGTTTAGTCTTTAAGATAACTATATTTGTTTCCTTAGTTTTATCATTTGTTGGTCTAGGTTGGGACTTATTTTTGTTGGCCAGTACTACCTGGGCATAACTGACAGTGTTCATATTAGTATTAGTAATGGCCGCATGGTGCAAGAAAGCCTATGGCTTATAGCCAAAAAAGAAGGAAAAAAAAAAAAAAAAAATCCGAACAAAACAATGATAAAAACAAAAAAAAAAAATAATAATAATTACTTAAAAAAAAAAGGAAATTACACCTATCATCCTATGCGCTTCCCTTACCCGAAAGTACTATCAGATGACCTTTGAATTTCCCCAAACTGTCGGCCTCTACAACCCATGAAGGCAACTTATTCCAGTAATTTATAACTCGCTGGCTAAAACAAAACTTCCTGCAGTCCAGTCTAAACATTTTCCCCCCATAACTTGAATTTATGTCCCCTAGTTCTAGCATCATTTATAATCTTGAAAATTTCGTCCTCATTCATTTTACTTATCCTTGTAATTATCTTTCTCTTCTGTCACTATCTCAATCTTTTCTTTTAGAACTCTATTTCCTGTGTTCAGTTCTCAGTCTGTTTCAGTATAGACCAACAGTTCACAATTTGCAATCTTATGGCAGATGTGATCCTGTTGGTCTGTTTGTGCATACATTCTTCTAGATATAAACCTCTTTCCTCTTTTTTATAGGGTCTGATATTTCATTTAGCATGCTAAATTTCCTTTCTTCTGTATTTTGCAGGTCTGGTTATGCATTTTCTTTGTCTTTGTTAGATTATTATTAGCCATATGGTGCAAGGAAACCTTCCCCTTTCTTGCCTTCTTAGCACTAAGGGGGCCTGGGAGACAACTTTCTAAGTCTTCCATACCTTCCTCATTTTTAATCTTGAACACGGTTAATCTTTACCTCAGGGAGGCTGTCTAAATTAAAGTTCTGATCGGTATTACTGAGTTTTTGATTTTTATTTGCATTTTGATGTATTCTTTTTGCTGACTTTCTTGGGGTCACTTTGATCTGTTTTTTGCTTCAGTGAGCCTATTTAAACCCAAGTTTTAGTTTACTGTTCGGGCTGGAAAAACGGGATTTTTGGCTGTTTTAGGCTTGTAAATAAAGAAAACTCCTTCAAAAATTAAAAATAGATCTAATTTCGACTTATATTCAAATTCACTGTCATTAAAAATATATATACAGCTATTTTTGCTTCAATGAAAGCAATATTTTTCAACTTCTGAGCATTCAAAGTAAGATCCCCATGGCAAGTGTATTTGCAGCAATACACTTGCCATGGCAATTGTCGTATTGACTGTATTGCTCCAGTATATGGTCAAAAGTAAAAAAAAAAAAAAAAAACCCTACAAAACTAATCATTAAAAACACTCTTACTTTGTCTGCTTCTTTTTTCAATATAAGGAAATCCGCCTTAAAACTGATATAAAATTCCACCCTGCAACGAAGATCCACTCGCCTCTGCCGTATACTAATCAAATGCACCCCCTTCTCATGTACGTCTGCTTGGTACTACGTCTACCCTCAAACTCAGTTTTTTAGAACAGTGAGAATTCCATTTTCATTCATTTTACTGATCCCTCTCAGAGCTTTAAACCTCAATCAGGTCACCTCTGAGATGCCTGGTTGCCAAGCTCTGTAGTCTACATAATCGGAGTCTTTCCTCATACTATCGTCCTTCTCTGATCCAACCATTTGAGTTGCCTGTCTTTGGACCATTTCAAGAAGCTCAATGTCTTTTTTTTTTTTTTTTTTTCAGTTGAGGTTTCCATACATCAACACAGTATTCCAAATGTGGTCTTATAATTGCCTTATACAGTAGGATTATGACCTCCTTATCTCTACAGGATAGTTTTCAATAAATAATTGATAGGACACCATGGGATTACCTGGCCGCCTGTTTACACTGTTTAGAAAATGCCATATCTGCCCATATTGTAACTCCCAGACTCCTTTCTTCCTCCACTGTTTTTAATTCACCCCACCAAGTGTATAATTTATTTGTGGGTTGCTATTCCCCAAGTGTATGACCTTGAATTTAGCACCATCAAAACATAGCTGCCACTTCTCTGATAATCTTTGAAGTCTGTTCAAGTCATCCTGATGGAGTGCTGTTTGGCATTGATCATTAACAACTCTGCCAATCTTTACATCATCAGCAGATTTTGACATCATACTTTTTATCCCTTTATCAGTGTCATTTATGAAAATGAGAAACAACAGTGATCCAAGAACTGATCCTTGACAGATCCCACTCCTGACATTATACCAATCTGAAGAATATCCATTAAACATAACCTTCTGCCATGCAGCCACCCTGCAATCCATCTTAGAATCTTACCAGTAATTCCAACCAATTCAATCTTATACATAAGTTCTCATGATGAACTGAGTCAACCTTGTCTAATTGGATACTATGACACAGCAACAAAGGAAGTGGGAAAAAAAAAAAATTTTTAATATCATATACTTAGATTTCAGAAAACCTTTTGATACTGTTACACATAAAAGACTGCTATACAAATTGGAGCAGTGTGCCATTAAGCATAAGTTACTGTAATGGATAAAGGGGTAGTTGAGTTTGAGAAGACAGTAGTTATCAGTGGTAACTTCTCTTCTTGAACTAATATTATTCGAAGATTCTTCCAGTTTTCAGTGCTGGGCCCATTTTTATTTTCTGAATTCATTAATGATATTGATGAAAGTATACAGGTAGTTCCTGACTTTACGAGTTAATTAGTTCCTAGCGCTCGTAAAGCAGGAATCTGCAGATAAAGGAACTACTAGGTGGCAGTGATCACAGTGTGCTGAAGTGGGATTTACTCAAAGAGGTAACTACCATCAGGGATAAAGGGAAGGGTTTTTGCTTTCGTAAAGGTGACTACGGTGGTCTGAGACAGTAATTAAATTCTATACGGGGGGACCAATTGATGATGTTACCAACAGCAAATTCAAAATGGGAAGCATTCAAAGAATTTATCTTGGAAGCTACTAGGCTTTACATACCAACTAAGAAATATAGTTCAAGGTTTAGGCCTAAATATATGTCAGATGAACTAATGAGACATATGACAGAGAAGAAAAATGCATGGGTTACATATAAATTAATGGGTGACATGGAAGACAATGATAGATATAAGCTGGTCTGCAACAAAGTCACAAAGGAAATTAGGCAGGCAAAGGCAGATTATGAGAAATCTTTGGCGAAGGATGCAAAGAAAAACAGCAAAGAGTTCTTTACCTATGTAAACTTTAGAAGGAAAGGTATGAATCAGATTGGTCCACTGGATATTGATGGTTCAACTGTTGATGATCCTGCTCATGTGGCTAACAAACTAAATGAGTATTTTGCATCTACATTCACACATGAGGAGTTATTCACGGAGGGGGAATGCCAGATGTGAATTAAACTCTGGCAGTGAGCTAGATGATTTTGTAATAACTGAGAGGAAAGTGGAGGAAAAATTGTTGAAGATAAACATAAAAAAGGCACCTGGGGTGGATGGGATCTATCTATCTAGTTATATTAAAGGAGGCAGCAAAGGAAGTAAGCAAACCCTTAGCCATAATTATGAGAGCTTCTTTGGACTTGGGGGAGGTACCCAATTACTGGAGATGTGCAAATGTGACCCCAATTCACAAAGGAGGATCAAAAGGAGACAAGTAATTATAGACCTGTTAGTTTAACTTCTGTTCAAGGAAAATTAATGGAGACACTGGTTAAAGAAGCACTGCATTATGTTATATTAAAGGAGGTAGCAAAGGCAGTAAGCAAACCCTTGCCATAATTATGAAAGCTTCTTTGGACTCGGGGGAGGTACCCACTTACTGGAGATGTGCAAATGTGACTCCAATTCACAAAGGAGGATCAAAGGGAGACACAAGTAATTATAGACCTGTTAGTTTAACTTCTGTTTAAGGAAAATTAATGGAGACACTGGCTAAAGAAGCACTGCAGAATCATCTAGACAAGACTTCAGTTATAGCTCGGACATCATGGTTTTGTTAAGGGAAAGTCTTGCCTGACCAATTTGATTGGATAGTATGACGTGGTCACAAAGGAACTGGAAGCAGGGAATAACTTTGATATCATATATTTGGATCTTAGAAAAGCTTTTGATACTGTTGCACATGGAAGACTGCTGAACAAATTGGAGTGTGGCATTGGACGCAAATTGCTGCTATGGATAAAGAGATGGTTGAGTGGGAGAAGACAGAGAATGGTAATCAATGGACACTGCTCATCGTGGACTAATATTATTAGTGGAGTCCCTCAGGGTTCAGTGTTGGTTCCATTGTTGTTTTCTGTATTTATAAATGATATTGATGATGGTATATCAAGCTTAATGTCCAAGTTTGCAGACGATATGAAAGTTGGCAGGGTTGTTAAGGACACTAATGACAGTACGCTGCTGCAACAGGATCTGGAAAGGTTGAGCAGATGGGCTGAGAGGTGGCAAATGAAGTTTAACATTGACAAATGTAAAGTACTACATATGGGAATCAGCAACCCCAGAGCAACGTATCAACTCTGTGGTACTACACTGACAGTGGTAGAGAACGAAAAAGACCTGGGGGTAATTGCGCAGGCAGATATGAAGTTTTCTGAGCAGTGCAGATGGTCTGCAAGAGTAGCTCATGGTGTCTTGTCAATGATATACAGGAATTTTTCTAACAGGGATAAGGAGGTGATTATTCCCTTGTATAAGGCAGTGGTCGGGCGACACCTTGAGTACTGTATACAGGTCTGAAGGCCTCATTTTAAGAAGGATGTCGAGCTGTTGGAAAGAGTACAGAGAAGGGCAACAAGATTAGTGAATGGAACAAATGGTTGCTCTTACGAAGAAAGGCTTAAGTTTTGCAAATTACAGTGTCTGGAGACTAGACACCTGCGAGGTGATCTGATTGAGGTTTATAACGCCTTGAATGGTTTGAGCATGCTCAATGCTGATGGGATTCTTCCTCTTGCTTAGAATAATCACCTTAGAGGACATAAATTCAAATTGAGGAAAGACAGATGTAGGATAGATGTGCAGAAATTTGACTTTTTAGCCAGCGGGTAGTTGGTTGGTGGAACAAACTTCCATCCCGTGTTGTGGAAGCTGATAGCCTAAATAAATTTAAGGCTGAGCTGGACAGGTATTTCGAACGAACGGAGGTGTGAAATGGGAATTTTTTTTTTTTTTTTTGGCTGATGCTGCATAAGCTTGCTTTCTTGCATCATATGCCTCTGCTAATGCTAGATCCAGTTGGAGTAGCATACTGTCGTTAACAGACCTGCCAACCTTTGTGTGTCTGCACACTTGGACATTAATCCTGATATACCTTCATCAATATCATTGATAAATATACAAAAGAACAATGGGCCCAACATCGAACCCTGGGGAATTCAACTAATGACATTTGTCCACAAAGAGCAGTGTCCATTGTCTGTCATCTCTCACTCAACCATCCCTTTATCCATTGTAGCAACTTCATACTCTTAATGCCATACCTCTCCAATTTGTACAGCAATCCTCCATGTGCAACAGTATCAAAAGCTTTCCTGAAATCCAAGTATATGATATCAAATTTATTTTTGCATTCAATTCCTTTGTGACCACATTATAGTATCCAATCAAACTGGTCAGACAAGATCCCCCTTTAACAAACCCATGCTGTGTCTTAACTGTTACTGCAGTCTTGTCAAGATGATGCTGCAATGCTTCTTCAACCAGTGATTCCATTATTTTTTCCAGAACACACAAAACTAACAGGTCTATAATTACCTCTGTCACCTTTTGAACCCGCGTTGTGAATTGGTGATACATTTGGACACCTCCAGTCCATGGGGACCTCCCCTGAGTTAAAGGAAGCTCTCATAATTGTGGCTAAGTTTTCTTGCTTTCTTTGCTGCCGCCTGTAATATAACTGGATAAATCCCGTCCACGCAAGGTGCTTTTTTTTGTTTAACTTTAACAATTTCTTCTCCATTTTGCTCTCAGTTATTACAAAATCACTTAGCTCCCTGTTAGAGTTTGATAAACTTTTGGCATTCCTCTCATTGAATAACTTCTCATGTGTGAATGTAAATGCAAAATACTCATTCAGTTTATCAGCTACCTGAGCACAATCATCAGTAGTCAACCCATCTATGTTAAGTGGTCCAATCTGATTCATCCCTTTCCTTCTAGAGTTTACATAAGTAAAGGACTGTTTACTGTTTTTCTTTGCATTCTTTGCCAAAGATTTCTTGTAATCTGCCTTCGCTTGCCTAACCTCCTCTGTCACTTGATTACAGACGAGCTTATATCTGCGATAGGCTTCTGTGTCACCTGATAATTTATATGTATCCCATACATTTTTCTTCTCTGCCAAGTCTCATTAATTCATCTGACATCCATTTAGACCTGAACCTTGAACAGTATTTCTTAGTTGGAATGAAAAGCCTAGTAGACTCCAAGATTAAGCCCCTGAAAGCTTTCCATTTAGAATTCAATGTTGGTATCATCATCAGTTGATCCCACTGTACAGAATTTAAAAACTGTCTGAGACCTCTGTAGTCACCATATGAAAGCAAAAGCCCTTCCCTTTAGCCTTGATGGTAGTTACATCTTTAAGTAATTCCCATATCAGTACATTGTGATCACTGTCACCCAGTGATTCCTTTATCTGCAAATTCTTAATGCCTGAATAATCAGTGCTAATAATCAGATCAAGAGTATTACTCCCTCTGGTTGCCTCTCGAACATGCTGCTGTAGAAAACAGTCATCCAATAAATTCAAAAAAGTCTTGCTAGTGTACGAGTGACCAACCCAGAAGTTCCAGTCAATATCTGGAAAGTTAAAATCCCCCATTATAAGACATAGTGCCCCACTGATTTACTGATTCTGATTTACTGGCCCACTCTGTTTCTCTGAACAATTGTCCATTATACTCATCAGATTCATTAGGCCTATAACACACTTCTATTCTCAATTTTTGCTTAGCCAGTGTTTATGTCACACCAATCTGACTGAACAGTGCAATGTCCACCCAAATCAATTCGCTGCACTTCTTAGATTTTATGTGTTTCTTAACTAACAGCGAAATCCCTCCTCCCTTCCTGTCCTGTTTATCATTTCTGTACACATTGTACTCCCCAAATTCCAATCCTTCACTGCTTATATCTGTGTGACACCACTTCTCTGATATCCCAATAATATCTGGCTTTGATGTCTTGACTAGCATTTCAAGCTCATCAAATTTATTAACTATACTCCTATCATTTGTGTACATGCACTTGTTTCTACTCTTAATTACCCTAACACAGTCTATGTATTTATTTGTTCCACTACAACTCCCAACAGTCCTGGAAATCTCCATTGCCTTGCTTTTCATGCTGCTGCTCATTCTAATGGAAGCATTTCAAGAATCACTTTTGCCTCTGCCTGCAGCCACCGTTAACCTTTTAGTCTGTGTATTACCCCAAGCTAGCAGTTTTCCGACCCACCTAACACTGCCTCGATAGCATCAGCAAATATTCTTGCACCCTTTCTATTTAAGTGTACTCCAAGCCTGTAGAAGCAGTCTCTCCTGCCAACAAACACAGACCAGGCTGAAAAAAAATTCTATTCCTAAATCTACAAATTACTCTAAAGGTTTTCTTGTTTTACTAGCTTTAATATTAACTGATTTATAATCGTCTTGTTTGTATGATCTTTTATTAAAGAAAGTGTCTAAATGCTGCTTTTCTACTTAAAGATAGCAGTGTCTTTGAAATTGAAATTGAACTTCAGTATTTTCAGGGCTGGCTTAAGGCATGATCGAGTGGTTCCCCCAAATAGTGCACCAAAATTTAGGGGGTGCAAAATGCCCAGAAAATTCACTGATTTGCTGTAAATTTCAAGTTGGAGATGGTGCACCAAAAAATCGCACATGTCGCTGATAGACCTGGGGCTGCTTCTGAGAATACTGTATTTTTGTTAAATTTCATAGAAATGCGTTGGGCCAAATCTTTCAGGTTGTAGAAATTGTCATGACACCGTGAAAGGGTTTCTTGTCATTCTGGCAGTTCTAGCTAATGTAACATATTGTGATGGGATGAATACAGGACCAGACTTTAGCAATCTTTTAATATTTTTCTTTATTAATGAATGTGCATAGTCGCCGTCTTTTTGTGTATGACCTACAACAAAAAATTTGTCTATAATGGTTTTGATTCGAAAGTTTGCCACAGCATACAAATACGCAGATATAATAAATATGTTCTTCTGTTGTCCTCCACAGTTGTCTGAATAAAATGTAATTTCAGGATCGTCTGATTGGCAAGAAGCTGCTTTCTCGTCTAAATTTTTTTGTAGACAAGATCCTGTTTCAGTGGAACCTTTTCCACCTTCACGCCATATGTAGCAATTTACGTCTAGTTTTTTTTTTTTTTTTTTTTTTTAACCATCATTCGCCACGGCTTGAAGTTTTGCCTTCCATAACAGAACAGTCAAAGATAAACTATTACAAGAAAAAACACTAAGTGGCACAAAACAATGTAAACTATTTTGAGTTCAATAATGGCTCAACTAAAATAATGCCAACTGATATTATAAGAAGAAGGTTCTCTTACACTGCAATACTGGCACAACCCAAAAAGGGTTACTCTTGCATACAGACTGCACTCCATTCAGTCCCAAGGTCGGGGACACACTGAAGAAGTGCCACTGTTGATGCTTCTCGATGCAGTAAAAACTGAAATGGCATAACAACACTTGTGCCAATTAGCAAGGAAATATTGAACTCACTTTGTACTGTTATTGCATAAATGTAGAGTCCACTATCCCAACTTCATTAGTTGTATTAACTCAAAAATTAAGAATTTTTAGTTGTGCCACTATTGCAGCCCAGTGAGCAATATGATAATGACGAAAGTGTAGTGCATTTTAATGATTTGAATTTGTAACTAATACAATTTGAAATCTGAAAGGTCATTACAAAAATGACCTTTCAGAGAGATAAATAGCTTAGTTATATAGCGAAAATTTCAAGTTCCAGGTCTTGGAATGAATAATCAAAAAACAATGTATATTGGGTTCACATTACGATATTTTCACATTATGATGGTGCCTATGGAACAGATTAATATCGTAAAGTGGGGTACACTGTATTGTATAGCTACGAGTGTAGTTTGAAATGCATTATTTATGAATGTTTAACATTCATTTTTTGCAACAAATTCATATTTTCGATTTTGTTGTTACTTGAGGAAAAAAAACCTCATAAACCAGGGAATTCGTAAAGCAGGAACTGCCTGTATAATTTAATCTTTAAGTTTGTAGATGATACGAAGGTTGGCGGGGTGGTTAATCACAGTAATCAGGGTATGCTACTCTAAAAAGATCTAGACAAGTTAGGTAGATGTGCTGAGAAGGTTAATATTGACAAATGCAAGGTACTTCCAGTGGTAGCAGTAATCGAAAATTAATGTGAATTCAATTTTTTGATTAACGTGAATTCAATATTGGGAACCTGATGTTGAGTTGAATCCAACTATGTGGTACCATACTCAGGGCAGTGGAGAATGAAAAAGACTTAGAGGTAATTGTGCAGTCATATATAAAGTTCTCTAAGCTGTGCAGACTACCAGGACAGCTTAGGAGATTTTGTCAATGATGTACAGCAATTTTATTTTGCTTGCAGGGATAAGGAGGTGTTTATCCCATTGTATAAGGCAGTGGTCAGGCCACAGCCACACCTTGGAGTACTGCATAAGGTCTAGAGGCTTCATTGTAGGAAAGACATGGATCTGGAAGAGGTGTACAGAAGAGCAACAAGATTAGTGAGAGGAACAAAAGGCTACTCTTACCAGGAAGGTCTTCAGTTTTACAAACTAGACACTTGCAATGAGACCTAATTGAGATGTTTAAGGTTTTAATGGATTGAGTAACTGAATGTTGATGAAATCTTTCCTCTTGCCCAGACCCCCCCCCCCACAGCCCCGAGTGCCAAGCGAATCTTGAGGCCAAACGATCTTCCCTGCGACTTCTACTGCGATTATATTAGAGAGATAAGCCTTTTTTTCCCTTTGAGTTCACACATTTTTTCTTCTGTTATTCAAATATATAATAAGAGTTATCTTTCTTAAAGCATAAGGAAGAAGTTTCAGAAAGGAAAGTAACCTTTCTTAATTTTTCTGTGTACTAACCTTCTATTTACTTGCTTGGTCACTTGGTGGCACTACTCCTGCCTCCCCGTGGTGGGGCTGGACCTGGGTGAAAAGACACCACCCAGGACTAAAAGGAGTTTAAAATGGGCCAAAAAACTATCAACACAAGATTGGAGAAAGTTAACTCCAATAAATCTGATGACTTGCAGCTGAACATGTCTCAGGCTAAGAGAATGAAAATGAACAGCTCTCAGCCTACTGTTCCTTTCTTTTTGGTGATACATTCGTTATCAACACAACCCATTGGGAAATTATCCCCATTCTTAGTTCAGAAGACTATAGAGTCCATGGCTGGATCACCAAAAATGATAAAACAATTAGAATCAGGTGATCTCTTAGTAGAAACCTCACTAAGTCATCAATCTGAGAAATTGCTAAAAACAAAAACTTTTGCAGGACTGCCAGTAGAAATTACCCCACATAATTTCCTGAATACATCAAAAGGTGTTATTACCGAATGGGACCTTTTGACTGTTTCAGAGGAAGAATTACTGCGCGAGCTAACAGAACAACAAGTGATACATGTTGGGAGGATAATGATGAAGATAGACGGAATTCTCACTCCAACCCGATCAGTTATTCTCACCTTTAACAATCCTTCTCTTCCCCACTCAGTTAAAGCAGGATATTTAAATTGCAAAATCCAACCATATATACCAAATCCAATAAGGTGTTACAACTGTCAGCGATACGGACACTCTCAGGCGACATGTTGCAGTGATCCCATCTGTCCACTCTGTGGATCTAAAGAACACAATCAAGCAAACTGTACATCCTCTACACCACTCTGTCCAAACTGTCATGGAAATCACCTGCTTTTTTGAAGACATGCGAAATGTGGGTATTGGGAAAACAAATTCAAAAATACAAAGTAGTAAATAAAGTGTCTTAACCGGAAGCAAGAAAACAGATATGTGCAACCAAACCTTCATGTTCCTATGCTTCAGCAGTGAAACGACAGCAAACTATAGCCATTCAAACGGAGGTAGTAATACCTCTAAATAAAATTATAGACTGGAGTAAAGTAGTATTGATGACAAAAACAACAACTTCACAAGAAACATCCAGTGCTAAAGAGCAAGATACATCCGTGCCTGGAAAGCAGAAATCAGAAGTAACATCTTCAAAAACAAAGCAAAGAGCATCTAGTAAACCGTGTGAACAGAAACAAACAAACATAGACGAAATGGATACCGATGAACAGAGAGAGAGAACGTACTAGAATTACACCCTGCAGAAGATATTGATACACTTTGTCCTAATTTTCCGAAGAAAGACAGACCCAAATATGATAAACGAAAAAACTGAAAAGCGCAGTCAGATTCAACAAATAGTTCCGAGACCTAAATAATGCAACATATTATTATACAATGGAACTGTCGTGGTTTATGTGGAAAATTGGATGAAATAAAAGATATTATTCAGCAGTATAAACCGGTCTGCATTTGCCTTCAGGAGACCCATCTAACTCTTCAATCTTCACCCACATTTCAAAATTATACACTTTTCCAGAGAGACAGAAATGATAACAGAACTGCCAAAGGAGGAGTGCAATTTTGGTGAATACTAATATACCAGCTAAGCAAAGAACATTAAAAACCAACCTAGAAGCAGTAGCAGTGAGAATAGCCATCGGAATTTCTATCACAATCTCATCCCTTTATCTTCCACCAAATATTCCTCTCTCCAGATCGGAATTAAACGATCTTACTATGCAGCTTCAACCTCCCTATTGCCTTATGGGAGATATGAATGGCCATCATCATCTGTGGGGATCTTTTCACACAGACAGTAGAGGTGACTTAATCAAAACTTTCCTAGATGATCAATAGCTGAATTTACTGAATACCAGATCTCACACTTATATCAGTTTTAATACAGGTATCACTTCTGCAATAGACTTAACAATATGTTCTCCATCAATTTATCCCAGTATAGAATGGTTCATATTAAGTGATCCTTACAACAGTGATCATTTTCTGATAGTATGTTCCATACAGACACAGTCGACTCTTACAGTAGAAACTAGAAACGACTCTTACAGTAGAACAGTATGGAATTTTAAAAAAGCTAATTGGAGCAAATATATGCAATTAATCAAGCTGGATAAACAATTAATAGAAACCCTGCCAATAGATGATGCTGTCATATATATCAACGATCAACTGCTAAAAGCTTTGAAAGCTACAATACCCCAAATACGTAGGGCAAGACAGGCATGGTACAACTCTTGTTGGAATGCAGAATGTGCAACAGCAAAAACAAAACAAAAGCGTGCATGGAATAGATTCCGTAAATATCCAACTACTCTCAATTTGATTGCACATAAAAAAGCCAAAACCGAAGCGAGGAGAATTCAGTAGAAGGCAAAGAAAAATTCTTGGATCATGTTTGCCTCCACACTTACTAGGAACTCGAGTCCCAGTTTGGTGTGGAAAAAAATTCTGATTTTAAGTGGAAGATATCCAAGCATACAATCTCCAATCTTCCATTGGAAAAGGCAGGACGTTTCTACAACAGAAGAGATATCAGAAATTCTGGCTGAATCTTTTGCTTCTACATCAGCAGTTACAAGCTACAGCACTGATTTTCAAAAATATAAAGAGAGAAGCTGAATGGAGTAAGTTGAATTTCTCTACCAAGACATCCCATTCCTAAAAGAGGAATTACTTAAAACCATTACAAAATTGCCTAATTGTGCACCAGGTCCCGATGGCATTTATTATACTATGATACAACACCTTAACTCTGATTGTCTGGATATCCTGCTGGCTCTATATAATAGAATTTTTCTGAACAACCTGTATCCATCCATATGGCGGCATGCAATTGTCCTTGCATTTCCCAAACCCAGAAAAGATCCTTCCTATACATATAATTATCACGCTATTTCACTGACCAGCTGCTTAGGGAAAATCCTTGAACGAATGGTGCAGAATAGACTTACATTGTTGCTGGAAAAAGAGAATGTTTTATCACCCCACCAATTTGGATTTAGGAAAAATAGATCAACACTTGATCTACATGTCAAAGTTGAAACAAATATTAGAAACTCATTTATAAGAAAGCAGCATATGGTGATGGTAAATCTAGATCTTGAAAAAGCTTTTGACACAACATGGAGATTCGGAATCCTATGAGATCTATTTCAGTTAGAATACAGAGGACAACTTCCACAATTTATAGAAAAATTCCTTACTGACAGAACATTTCAGGTATGATATAAAGGCTGTTTATCTACAATATACCGTATTTCCCCATGTATAAGACGCACCCTTTTTCGAAAAATTTGGGGTCTAAAAACTGGGTGCGTCTTATACAGTGGTTGTAGATTTTTTTTACTTGCATTTCCTGCTTTTTCGCGCTTGTTGTCTTTGCACTCATTGTTTCGCACTTGTTACCGGTATATTAGGTTATGTTCTGTCCAGAAATGGCTCAGAAAAGATTTTCGTACAGTGCTGAATTCAAGTTAAAAGTGATCCAGTTTGCAAAAGTGAATGGAAATTGTGCTGCTGAATGGAAATCGTGCTGCTGAACGTGTTTGGTCCTCCTCCAACTGAGAAAACAATCCGAGACTGGCTATGGGAAGAAGAAACCCTACTGAAAATGCCACGGCAGAAGAAGGCCATTAGAGGCAAGTCAGCAAAATGGCCTGATTTAGAGAGGGAACTGAAGATATGGATTGAGGAGCAAAGGGCAATTGGAATTCCTGTGTCCACAAAGATGGTTCAGCATGAGGCAAGAAGAATTGCTGATGAAAAAGAAGTTACTGATTTCAAAGGAGGACACAATTGGTGCTTCAGGTTCTGGTTCATGAAACGGAATGGACTAAGCATACGTACACGCACAAGACTTGCCCAAAAGATGCCTGAAAGCTATGAGCAGAAGGTCCTTGAATTTCATCGTTTTGTCATTCAATGTCGGAAGACACATCAGTTTGAGTTGGGACAGATTGCAAATATGGATGAAGACCCCTTTCAATTTGATATCCCAAGTAACAGAACTGTTGATAAGAAGGGGGTGAAAACTGTAACTGTGAAGACAAGTGGACATGAAAAGAGCCATTATACAGTTGTTCTAGCTTGTTGTGCCGACGGAACCAAGCTGCCTCCTATGCTGATTTTCAAACGCAAAACAATGCCAAAAGAAGACATTCCTTGAGGAGTGATTGTCCATGTTCATGACAAGGGTTGGATAGATCAGGATGGGATGAAGATCTGGTTTGAGAAAGTTTGGAGCAGGAGACCAGGTGGGCTCTTACGCAAACCTGCCCTATTGGTGCTTGATCAGTTTAGGGCACACATAACAAAAAATACAAAGAAGATTGCTGCAGAGCAAAAAATAAAACTTGCCGTCATACCTGGAGGCTTGACATTCCAGCTCCAACCACTTGATGTCAGCATTAACAAATCCTTCAAAGCTGCCATGAGAGACGGGAACCAATGGATGAAGTCTTCTGGGGACAATTTTACACCAGCAAGAAGAGTGAAGAAACCAACTATAGGAGAAGTTTGTACCTGGGTGAAAAGATCCTGGGATAATATCAAGATTGAGATCGTTGTCAAGTCATTTAAGAAGTGTGGCATTTCAAATGCCATAGATGGAACCGAGGACGAGGCAATATGTGAAGACAGTGATTCGTCATCAGAAACAGATGAGGACAAGCTAATGGATGGGAGTTTTGACAGTGATGAGATTGATATGAATTTTATGATGAATAAAACTTGAGTTCAATAACTTTATGTAAAACATTTTTTTTCAAATTTTGGTCCCCAAAATTAAGGTGCGTCGTATACATGGGGAAATACGGTATGTACAACAGGAAGGGGTCCCCCAGCGCTCAGTATTAAGTGCAACCCTGTTTGCGCTGCAGGTGAACAATATCACAAAGGTTATACCACGTTCACTGGAAAAATATATGTACACAGATGATCTTTCCATTTCATTTCAATCACAAAGCATGAACTCGATTGAACGGCAGCTCCAATTATCCATCAACAAATAGAAGCATGGACTAAAAATAATGGATATAGAATATCTGAGAAAAAATCAGCTGTTATATACTTCTGTAAAATGCGTGGTCTTCATCCTGAACCGGTCTTATACTTAAATAAAATTGCTCTACCTGTTGTTCAAAATTTCTGCTTCTTGGGCTTAACGGCACCTCTGTAGCCAGATGGGCAGGAGCAGTGCGTAGCACACACTTCTTGATTAGACCGGGGTTTGAGCTGTGACCACCAAATACGGAGGATGCGGAAAGGTCAGAGAGTGACCACCGCATATCCTTGGAGCAATATGACCTTAGTTGCTAATGCTCCTAAAAACCAAATAATAACAACAACTTGGGCTTAACATTAGATAGAAAACTAAACTTTCATGAACATGTACTAAGACTTCGAACTAGTTGCCTATCTTCAACGGCCTGGGGAGCCGACAGGTACACATTACTACAATTATATAAAACTTTGATTAGATTAACATCTATTGGATTATGGATCTCCTGTATGTTCGAAAGACTTCGAACTAGTTGCCTATCTTCAACGGCCTGGGGAGCCGACAGGTACACATTACTACAATTATATAAAACTTTGATTAGATTAACATCTATTGGATTATGGATCTCCTGTATATGCTTCAGCAAGAAGGAGCATGTTACATCACCTAGCTACCATTCACCGTAATGCTCTCTGTATAGCTCTAGGAGCATTTAGAACTTCACCAATTTACAGCCTGTATGCAGATGCATCGGAACCCCCGCTGCACCTTTGACGAGATTATCTACTGTGCATGTATGCGGCAAAAATATACAGTCAGCCATCACATCCAAATTGGTCCATTATTCACGATCCACTATGGATGAGTAATTATGATTGCAAGGCAAATGAAAATAAACCAGTAGGACTGCATCTCAGACCCTTAGCTCGAGTTTGGGAAAACATTTCCAGCACATTCCTGCAGTAGATATAAATTCAGAACCTCCTTGGATTCCGACTGTGCCTTTGTCCATATCACATCGTACAAACAGAAATGAAAAAGAGATCTCTCCAATCGTTATACAGAAGCTCCACGCACTGCACAGTTTTGAAAATAGAAACAGTCATCAGATTTACACGGATGGTTCAAAATCGAACAACTCAGTAGGTGCCGCAGTAGTGTTACCGGAATATATTATGTCTGTCTCCTTGCCTCATGTTTGCAGTATTTTCACAGCTGAATTATATGCTATTAAACTAGCCTGGATGATATTACCGAGCATCAACTTCTACCTGCTCTAATCTATACTGTGACTCCCTTAGTGCAGTAGCAGCTCTACAGAATAGCAAATATTCCTCAAATTCCTTGATTCAACATCTCAAAAAACAACTCGGAATTAGGATAAAGCAAGCAAACAAGTGTCTATCTGTTGGATTCCCAGCCATGTTGGAATCCCAGGAAATAATCATGCAGACCAAGCTGCAAAAAATCCAGCTCTTAATATAGAAGATAACTTTCAGTTTGTACCATTTACAGATTATAGGGATGTATTTTGTACCAAATATACTTCCATTTGGAAACAACTTTGGAGGGACAACCATGTAATAAACTCCGCAGAATAAAAAAAATCTATGTTGATGGCATTCGAGCTCGCGTACAAATAGACAGGAGGAAGTTATATTTACAAGACTGTGCATTGGGTATACCTTCCTCCCTCACAAACATTTACTTCTAAGAGAAGATCCCCTGCCCTGCCCTCCTCTGTCTGTCAGATACATCTTACAGTAAGGCACATCCTGATTGATTGTCCATCCTATTCAGCCATTCGAACCACTTCCTTCCAATCATTAGCAAACTTGCAAGCTCCTCTAACCCTCTTTCATATACTTGGTGACAAAGCAAATCTAAGTGAGTTCTTTATATATATTAAACATCTTGGAATAATAAATACACTTCGATATATCCATCCATAAATCATTAAAATGAACATAGTGACTCTGACAGACACATATCGGCCATAGTTTCCCTTGTGTTGTGAAATTTGCATAACACACACACACACACACACACACACACACACACACACACACACACACACACACACACACACATTTAGGGGTGGTCAGAAGGGGCATATGTTTCCCCTTAACCTTAACCAAAAATTTAAAATTAAAGAAAAAGAAGGCAGGAGGCATTCTAAAAAAAAAAAAAAAAAAAATTCAAAACCCTGGTCACCATGCCCCCCTTTACGACGATACGTGTACCTGGTCGGCATATGTATATGTATTATTTTGTAACCTTTACTTATTAATCATCATTAGTACGTTGGCATTCGAGGTGAGCGGACGCGCTTAGACAGGGCTCCTCAGTTAAGTGGTTTACTTTTGGATAGTGCTTTTAAATATTTGATTTATTTAAAATGGGATTTTACGTTATTATGGTGAAATGTGTTTCTCCTTCAATGAAATTTTCAATCATGAAAAAAAAAAAAAAAAGAGTAAAATTTCAAAATCTACTCTTCATTCCTATTTTTGAAGCGTCATAAAAAATTTTAAAAATAACGCGCAGGTAGCGAAACCCGCTGCGCAATATAAAATTTTGGTAGTATACTTGACCGTGCAAATCGAGGGATGACTGTATATTTAAAATCCCTTGTGATCGACCAAAATTAAAGTCACGATAGATTCGTTGGCCACCCCTGCAGTACAGTATATGGTATTTATTTATTAATATATAATAAAAGTTATACTGTATATGTAGAAATAATAAAAAAATGGAAGTAATAATAAAAATCAACACACATTCTGACAGGACAGATTAGATAGTCGAGTCTTCAGAGAGACCTAGATAGACTTCAAGAATGGTCAGAAAAATGGCAGCTGTGCTTTAATCCAACAAAGTGTAAGGTATTACACCTGGGAAACAGTAATCCCAAAATAACTTATTCACTTGGTGGAGTTCAACTAAACCCAGTACTGGAGGAAAGGGACTTGGGTGTTACGATACGGTCAGACATGAAATTCTCTGAGCATTGTAAACAGGTTGCAAGGAAGGCCCATGGTGTCCTATCGATGATCTATCGAACTTTTGCAAGTAGAGATAGGGACGTGATAATCCCATTATATAAGGCCTATGTTAGACCACACTTGGAATACTGTGTTCAAGTATGGAGACCGCACCTAAAGAAAGACATCGAGCTTCTTGAAAGGGTGCAAAGAAGGGTAACTCGCCTGGTGAGATCGGCAAAAGGGCGTCCTTATGAAGAAAGACTTCGAATATGTGGGTTGCAGAGTTTGGAAACTAGACACCTTAGAGGAGATTTGATTGAGGTGTTTAAGGCTCTGAGAGGCATCAGTAAAATGAATGAGGACAAAATTTTCAAGATTATAAATGATGCTAGAACTAGGGGACATAAATTCAAGTTACGCGGGGAAATGTTTAGATTGGACTGCAGGAAGTTTTATTTTAGCCAGCGAGTTATAAATTACTGGAATAAGTTGCCTTCATGGGTGGTAGAGGCCGACAGTTTGGGGAAATTCAAAGGTCATCTGGATAGTACTTTCGGGTAAGGGAAGCGCATAGGATGATAGGATTAATTTCCTTTTTATTTAATTTTTAATTTCATTTTATTATTTTTATTTATTTATTAATTATTATTATTTATTTATTTATTTAATTTTTGTTTTTATCATTGTTTTGTTCGGATTTTTTTTTTTTTTTTTTTGGCTGGTGCAGCATAAGCCATAGGCTTTCTTGCACCATACGGCCGTTACAAATACTAAAAATACTAAAATACTAATACTAATCATTTGTATCGGATGAATTTTTATTTTATTTTGTAATGATGAGAAACTCATACACCGAATTACAGAATTCTTCAGTTTATCTAAGCATGCTTAATATTAATATAGTTCTAATAACTATGTACATAAATGGAAAACTTCTCTGCAGTATTTTTATTTATTATTATTTTTAATATTTTATTTTATTTAATATTCAATTTTTTCTCATTTTCTCGTATTCACAATATGAAATATAATTAAAACAATGCCGTTTTTAACTATATTTTTAGAGTTTGCTGCATACTGATATGCTGCTTTTGCACAAACTTGTACGTTGTCAAATTCAACAACTTGTTAGCATATGTCTCTTAAGTATTATTTTTTAACAGTTTACGGGTTCCTCTTACCAAGAGAGGCTTAAGTTTTGCAAATTGCAGCGGCTGGAGACTAGGTACCTGCTAGGTGATCTGATTGAAGTGTATAAGGCCTTAGAATGGGTTGAGCAGGCTCAGTTCTGATGGGATTCTTTCGCTTGCTCAGATTACAAACCTAAGGGGTAGGGCTTACAATACTGGGATCCCGGTCATTTTTTTTCCAGTATTGAAATACCGGTATTGATACAAAAAATACCAGTTTTTTGATACTAATTAAAAAAAAAATAATTGTTTATAATTTAATCACATAAAGGATATAAAATCACCTTTATGTGATTATGACGTCGTTATCTCTACTAGCAAATGTTCGATAAATCATCGATAGGACACGATGCAACATTGCAACCTGTCCACAATTCTCGGACAACTACATGTCTGACCGTATCGTAACTCCCAAGTCCCTTTCCTCCACTACTGACTTTAGTTCAACTCCATCAAGTGTATAAGTTATTTTGGGGTTGCTGTTCCCCAGGTGTAAGACCTTGCATTTTGCTGAATTAAAGCATAGCTGCTGCTTTTCTGGCCATCCCGGAAGTCTATCTAGGTCACTCTGAAGAATCTCTGCTTGGCGGCGATCATTAACTACTCTACTAATCTTTACATCATCTGCAAGTTTAGACCTCACATCCTCCATCCCTTCACAGATGTCATTTAAGATAATCAAAAACAACAGTGGTCCCAATACTGATCCTTGGGGAACCCCACTACTTACATTAACCCAATCTGAGGAATAACTATTTATCACAACCCTCTGCCTAGTGCCTTCAAGCCATCGTGCTATCCATCTAAGGATTTTTCCTATGATTCCAGCCTGCTCCAACTTATAAAGTAACCACTCATGTGGGACTGAGTCAAATGCTTTGCTGAAATCCAAATAAACAATGTCGAAATTATTCCCTAAATCCATCTCACGAGTGACCTGTCAAAATGGATAACCAGATTTGTTAAACATGATTTTCCCTTTACAAAACCATGCTGTGTATCCTACAGAATTCCATTTCCATCTAAATGATCCTGAATTCCACCCTTGATCATTGCTTCCATGATTTTCCCTACTACTGAAGTTAGACTAGCCGGTCGGTAATTTCCCGTTACACTCCTAGAATCAACCGACTTTATGTTCCAAATTACACCAATCCAACAGAATCTCTCCTGTCCAGTGATGGTCTCATAACTAGCCTTAATGGTTCAATGCACTCACTTGCTGCCTCCTTTAAGATTATAGGATATATGCCATCAACCACAGGAGCGTTACTCGCCTGTAGGCACGAAAGTTCTCATTAAATCACCATGTGAAATTTCAACATAATTAATTACATTTTTTTTCAACTTCACTCCCATAATTTCTCATTGACGTGAAGGGTTTGTCTTCCGTAAATATCGATGCAAAGTAACTGTCGAGTTCATCTGTAACATCAGTTGGGGTATCTAATACTATCATATGCAATTACATATGCATCAGATCTGATTTGTCCTTCTCTTCTTTGCATTTATATATGTGAGGAATTCCTTAACTGCACTCTTTGCTCTCTTCTTTATTCCTTATCCCCACTCTTTGTTCTCTCCCAGACTTAGTAAAGATACTATAGTGAAAATTATACTTTGTTTAATAAAATGTCTTTCTCCTTCAGGAAATGATGAACATAATTCAACCATGGAAGACCAACATGGAACAGAACATCAGTGTTCTGCAAATTCTTTCCAAAATAAGAAATTGCCTGACTCTGATAAGATTTTAAAAGATGAACTTGATTTGGAAATTAATGAAATACTTTTAACTATTTTTGCTAAAAAAGTTCAAAGCCTAGAAAATATGGACTGAGATAGTCTTCAATTATCTCGGTACAATAGTACCAGAATAGAATCCGAAAGGGCGTTTTTTGCCGCTAATCAAATACTGTATACTGTATGCTGATCAAATACAAAATTAGATCCATTTTAAACAATCATACTATTGATTGCTTATGTTTCTTAAGAGCTCACTTTATTTGGACAGGTAGCGTTGATGCTTAAACATAACTAAACTTTGCAGTAACAATATGTATTTTTTTGTTTTTAGAATAACTGTATTTTAATGATTTTTTTTTCAGAATATTTATTATTGCAATAAAAGTTTATTTAAAACAAGAATTCAAGTAATTACAGTACTTGTTTTTTTCCTTACTTTATTGCACCTAATTGTCATCAAAATTTATTGAGAAAAACGGTTGTTTTTGGAATACTGGTATCCCTGGTTTCATAAATTAAAAATACCAGTATTAAGATTTTGACCAGTATTGTAAGCCCTACTAAGGGGACATAAATTCAAATTGAGGAAAGACAGCTGTAGAATAGATGTGCGGAAATTTGCCTTTAGCCATCTGGTGATTAATTGCTGGAACAAACTTCCATCTGTTGTTGTGGAAGTTGATAGCTTAAATAAATTCAAGGAGGAACTAAACAAACTTTTTAGAGGGAATGGTTGTGTGAATTTTTTTTTTTTTTTTGGCTGATGCTACATAAGCATATACGCTTGCTTTCTTGCATCACATGCCTCTATTACTATTCAAATCGTTTGCTCAGGAACAATCTGGAAAACTCGATATGGAAGTTAATGATACTGAAGATATCGAAGAATCTGAGACTATAGACTCTAGTGATACAATATATGTAAAAAAAAATTCCGTGATCTGCGTGTTCAGGGTATTATGGTATCTGTTAGCTGTGCTGCACATTCTCTGCAGTTGGCTGTTAAAGATGTTCTGAAACATGATGAATTGAAACTTCCCTTGGCTAAAGCACGAGCAGTGGTGAAAAAGCTGCAAACCCCTTCTATCCTTATACACATTAAAAGAGAAAAGTGTAGGAAACCAATACTAGACTTCAAAACCAGATGGAATTCCACTGTTAATATGTTACGTCTTGTGGAGCTAAAACAATTTTGCATCAATTTATCTGTGTCCATAAAGGAATTGCATTTGTCAGCCAGTGTGTGGCAAAAGATTGAAAATATTATAGAAGTTTTGGAACCGGTTAGGGTTCCAAAACTGCTATAATATTTTAAATCTTTTGTAGCATGTGAAGTGCTGTAGTGAGAGCAGCTCACAATGACTGATTTTTACTGCACATGGATGAAATGTAAAATGGAAGTTATAAAAATTGAAAATGAATTGTCATCTTTTTTGATAACTTCTCTCACGCTACGAGAAGTAAATTTGATGGAAAGCAAGACTTTTTTAGCTTGTATGTATCTGGACCCCAGATACCAAATATTACTAGATAATATCCAAAAACAGAAAGCTAAGGAACATTTATGTGACATTTATGATAACTTGTGCCAGCTACAGTCTACAAAAAAAAAATCCTGAAATGAAAAGTTCAGATGAAATTGCACATATTACTGTAATGGGTGAAACCATAGATGACATTGAAAAGCTGTTATTTGAAAAAGAAATGAAAAAGGGACAGATAGTGGAAACAAAGAAATTTGACTTAATGGCTCATCTGAACAATTTTGACGATATCGAAAGGGTACCAACAAAAACAAGCGTTTTGGGATATTGGAAAGCAAAAGAGTTTAGTCATCCAGAGCTTTATCAGCTATCCAAAGTAATCTTTGCAGTTCCTGCCACACAAGCAAGTGTAGAAAGATGCTTTTCGGCATTAAAGATCATTTTGACTGATAAGAGGAGTTGTTTAGGCTCATTTAGGTTCATGGAGGACATTTTATTTTTAAAATTAAATAATTAATTTCAAATTACCAATGTAATCTAGATTTCATGATCAATTTTCAAAGTAAAATTATTTTGATACATTAATTCCTTATGTCCTTTATCTGAGTAACTAATAATATTTCGCTCGTAATTCATGTTTGTTTCTTCTGTTCTTAAGTTTTATTGGGATTATTTTCTGTGATTTTTTTTTATATTATCTGGAAATATCTGCTTTACTTAGTATTATTAAATTATATTAAAAATTTTGTTTGAATAATTATTTTCTTTCCAAATTAAATGTTCTCTTGTATGCATTTATGAGTACTGAATACGAGAAGAGATTAATATTCAGAGGTAATGTTTTGGTAATTTCTGCTCCTTTTTAAAATGATTAATATGCAATTTTATTACTTGTCAAATATATTATTAATATAATTTACTTTTATTTAAAATAAGATTTTATTATAATGTGATATTATTACTATCATTAATGAACTAAGAAACTATATGAATTATTATTATTAGCCATATAGTGCAAGGGAGCCCGAGGCTTATGCTGCACCAGCTAAAAAAAAAATTTCCGAGTTACCGAGAGAGAGAGAGAGAGAGAGAGAGAGAGAGAGAGAGAAGTAGGAATCACCAAGAAACAGAAGAATGGTGATATCCAGCTCAGGACCCTGGGTGTGCCAGGGTCCTGAGCTCACCAGATATGAGACCCTGGGGTTTATTTCAGACGATATACTTAACTGAACCGAATGAAACCACTGGTCAAAATCGCCTTTTGAACCAGACCGCAAACCAAACCACTTGAGAAATTTTTGAACCAAACTGGTCCAAAATTTTAGGTGGTTTGCAGCTCTGGTTAGAACAAATTCCTATCTGGTATTGTAGAGATAAGTAATTTGAATGAATTCTAGAAATAAGTAGACAAACTATTAGAATGGATACATAAGTGATTTGGGAAGTGTTGCCCTTCATTTTTTATTTTGTACTGATACTAATACTACAGTGCATACAATTCTTTTTAGAATGCCTATTTTTCTATTATGAGTAGAATAATTATGCTATTAAAAAGAATTTATGAATTTTAAACTGCCATGATAGACAAATTACATTTTTGTATTTTGTGTACACCCATTCATATAGCAAATGCAGTTATTCATTGTGAATCTAACAATAACGCAATTATTTAATGTGTACAGCAACACCCGCATAGCACTGATAATTGTTACCAAAACTATTCCGTGTTATGTGAAACCGTGCTGATTGAGGTGTAATTATAATGGGTTTTAATTGAATGCGTACCAGAGAAACAGTCTATAAACAAATTATAATAAATCTATAAACAATTTGCACTTGATAGCCAATTAAAAGGATTTGAAATATTATTAATGAAAAGGTAACATCATGAGAGATGAGAAAAAAAAGCGGTTGTTTATTTAGGTATTTCAATAATGAAGTCTGGTGAAGCTGTCTCTTCTTTTTCTCAGCGTACAAGTCTTTGTAGCATCGAATCCCATCTTGATGCTATGTTCAACATTCGGATCTCCATTTATAATCACCTCGCAGACCATGTCAACCCCCAAAAAACTTTCTCCAGTTCTTCTGTTGAAAATTGTTTTGGTGGCACTTCAGTGTTATCCACTTCAGAATTGTTTTCCTCTTCTGCATATGCAGTTTGCTCATCAATTTCAAGGAGAGTTGCATCACCTAAGTTGCATGTGAGTCAATGCAGTCACGTACATTGGCAATGTCCAAAGTTTCAAATCTCAAGTCTTTTCCGACCTTCACAATGTCTTCGGAAATCATCTGAACTTGCGATTCAAAACCGGTGAAATCATTTGCCAAATGGGGCAAAACATGCTGCCAAACTGCAGTCACGTTGTTGGCAGTGATTTCTAGCCAAGATGCAGATATACTTTCGATTGTATTTAAAGGGGTAAAAAATAAATTTTGAAATGAAAAGTTTGAAAAACTATCATGTTGTCTCATCAGGATGGAATTAAGAATACTGAACACTGTTGCATGTTGCAGCTGACTGCCCGAAGGGAGTCAGCTGCAACATGTGCATGGTAGACAATATCAATGTCACATGTGCATGGTAGACAATAGAGTTGGCACTGCAGCATATATGTATAGTAGTACTTGGCTATGACAACGCAGCATATATGTATAGTACCTGTCTAGGCTATTGAATGAGTTTTAATATGTACAGTAAATTTTCAACTTAAACTTGATTGAAAACCGTGTTATAGTGAAACCCGTGCTGTTTGAAGCCGTGCTAAGCGAGGTATTGTTGTATAAATATCTAGTTATTCACATTGAATTATTGGATTTGTTGATAGAAACATTTGTATCCTCCCTATGCAGTTTGTTTCCCTCCATATGGAAACTGCCGTGTAATCGTTTTTTCCAGTTTATTTTGCATTTTGTTTCTTTTACTTGTATCATGTACTATTTGGATACAACTGAAGTAGTACCTCAGAACTGTACATACTTTTATTCACTGCATATCTTATTTGAATGTGACATTTATTGAAATTGACTGTCACTTTTAAAAAAATTAAGAAACTTTCAATTAAAAATAATATAAGAAAAGGTTTAGAAAGATTTGTGATATTTAAAATTAAGGAAATTTTAATTAAAAATAATTAAAGAAAAAGGTAGCAAAAGATTTATGGTATTTGATATTGTTGAATCATAGGGCCCTAAATTACATTAATTATTTTAATTAAGGCATTGTTAATATATTTCCTGCTGATTTATTAAAATAAAATTGAGATTAATAATTTAAATTTATTCAAAGAATTAATAAAAGTATTAAATAATTTAAAATATATTAATTAAAATAAAATATAAAAGGAAATTAAAATAAAATAAATTTCCGTTTATACTGCTATATGTCTGTCAGCTAGAAGAGTTAACAGTTTAATTGTAAACATTTCACTGCAGTAGATACATCATCATAAACATTTAACAGTGGGTCATGCACTTTTTGTGGTAGCATATTTATTGGTGTGTGTGTGTGTGTGTGTGTGTGTTATTGTCTGCATATGCTGATCTAGAACCACATTCAGCCACAACCATTTACATAAGAGCCCTGTAGATTATTTTTATCCTAGACCCTGCAGAACCTTTGATTAGTTCTGGTCATATGAAAAAGGATGTAGCATAAAGTAGCCTAGAAATTTAATAATTAATTTTCGAAAAATTAAACTTTTAATTAATAAAAACAAATCAGGAAAAAAAACCAGTAAAATGTTTATGGTATTTGATAATGCTGATCCTTAGACTCCTACTTTACATATCTTGCCACTGTTATTTGAATCATCTATAAATTAATGTTTATTGCAAATCATTTAAAAACAAAAGAAAAACTAAATAAATAAAAATATTTAAAAAAGGTCATTGGTCTGATTGATGCTTCAAATTAAAAATGAATAAAAGTATATGTTCAGAATTTAGCCAGCCATGTTTAGATGTCATCTCTATAAGAGGTGAGGTGGACTGAAAGGAAGT
Source organism: Mastigoproctus giganteus (assembly GCF_048544385.1). NCBI lineage: Eukaryota > Metazoa > Arthropoda > Arachnida > Uropygi > Thelyphonidae > Mastigoproctus > Mastigoproctus giganteus. The sequence continues at coordinate 109,718,236 of NC_143586.1, read as the reverse complement.
GGATATTATTATTAGCCATATGGTACAAGGAAGCCTGAGACTTTTGCTGCACCAGCCAAAAAAAAATTTGAGTCACCATGAGAGAGAGAGAGAGAGAGAGTAGAAGGGAATCACCAAGAAAGAGAAGAATGATGATATCCAGCTCAGGACCCTGGGTGTGCCAAGCCCATACTCCCCAGATGTGAGCCTCTGGGGTTATTACTTAACAGTCATAAATATTCTTTTAGAATACAGTAGAGTAATCATCTAGAGAATCAGTAGTAAGTACACGTATAGTGGTCTTAAGTGCTGCTTTCCACACCCAGACTTACCCAGTGAATTATAATAGGATCATCATCTTCTTCTCTATGAACAGGGATTGGACCATTAAGGTCCATTACGTAATATCATTGTTGTTATATCATGCAATAGAATCATTGTTGAGTTTTCTACTTCCTGCTTTTTTGTTGGATCATGTTATTTTAGGAATGTGTTGACATCTTTTCAAATGTCTGTTGTTCCTTGTGAACTTTGACTGCTGTCAGCTGAGTAACTACTGTGTATTGAAATCCACATTACGCAACAAGAAGTTGTTGCAACCATATTTTGAATATATACTTTTTGTTTACCTTGTTGCATTATAAGCATATTGTTATTTTGACCCATTAGTGAGATTGAGCTTTGACATATTTCAGATTTATTTATACTTCAATTTTTACCTTTTTTTTTTAGGATTAGGGGAGGCAATAATGTCACATCATAGTGATGATGCAATGCTAATAGCAACTAGTGATAGCTTTTGGGAACCTGGAAATTTTAAGCGAACCACAAAACGTATTGATGATGGCCATCGTTCTTGTAATGATTTGGTTCAGTTGATTCAGGAAAGAGGTGATATTGAAAAGATCTATGCAAAAAGCCTAAGGAATTGGGCAAGAAAATGGAATGACTTCATAGAAAAAGGTATGGAAGGAATTTGAATGTTTGTTTTTCTTGAAATTTTTAATTTTATGGAGAATTTTTATAACAGTTTGTATCAAATACATTTTTTTTATTACCAGTAGAAGAAACAAATGATTCCAAAAAAGGCAAATTATATACCCAAATCAACATTTCACAATGTTTTCAAACAAACTGTAAGCAAAGATGAAATTTGATTATTTAGTTCACGATTAACATGAATTTTAACCCAGAAATAGTGGCACTCCTAATTGTTGCAGATTTATACCAGTCAGGCACTGTATTTGATGGGGGTAAATTTTCTTTTCAATTTGTGGGAAAGAGTTTATGAAGTACACCAATATTTCATTTTTCCTTAGTGAATTACAATCAGTACTTATTGTGTTTTTTTTTTTTTTAATAAAAAAAATCAAATACAAAAAAATTGCCAATCTGGTTACAGTTAATCCGGATCAAAATATGAAAAATTCCCTTCACAGTTGAGTACTTTGAAAGACACATGGGATTTAGAAAGGCAGATGAGTCACTGACTGTGCAGAGAGAGATGGAACGTACATTACATTTGCGTGTTCATTATCTTGTTGACTCTGAGTTGGATGGATGTTATTGCTTATATTTCTTCATTTGCTTACCTCTTTATATGTATATACATATGTACATAAGTTAACATATTTTATATTTATGTGTTCTAAAGAATTGAAAAGTGGAATAAAAAGAAAACGCGTTACTTTTAAGGATCTGGTTTTTGCCAAACCGAAATTCAGTCCCCTTGATTCACGAGTGTCACCTGAGCATTTTAAACTTCAAGTTAGCAAGACCTAGCCTATCATACCTGGAAGAATGTCTCTGACAAGCCTCAAGGACCAATAGAATAGAATAGAAAGCTCAAAGTAATAGAACAACTTGAAAATGGTGTTCCTGGAAAAAATTAAATTGCTGAAGAATTTGGTATTGGCCAACAGACTGTGTCAGATATTAAAAAACAAAAAGAATCTTTAAAGGCATTTGCTTTAAAATTCGATGTGGTGAGTTGATAAAAGCAATGTATCAAATAGACACATTAAAAAGCCAAAAGAAGTGTTGCTGGAAGAAGCTATATTTAAGTGATATTCACAGCAATGATCAAGTGGCGTTGACGTGTGATGGCAACGCCACCTGATAAATGTATAAAAAGACAAAAGACAATACATTTATCGATCTATTGATGGATAAATGTATTGTCTTTTTATAGTTTTTAAATAAAGTCCCTAAAGTGATATTTTTTTTATTTATTTTCATCAGCACTACCTATATCATTAAATTTTCCATTTATTTGTGTTCTAAGTTTTTTTTTCTTTTTTAGGGCATTCATATGCTTCACTAATCCAGATAACATCTTTCCCCAATTAATCCAGATTAGTGAGGGTTTACTGTATTTAAAAATATTCTTTGTTTTTCAAAAGAAAAAAAAAAAAAAATTCTGTTGAGGAAAAAAAAAAAAAAAAAAAAACATCATAAGCAATTAAAATATATTTAATGGGTCTATATTTAATGCAATTAAAAAAATATAAAATATAGACCCATCCATTTTCCAATTTAAAAAAAACATTAAATGCAGAAAATTTATAACATGCACATATGCACATATTTCCACTTATTGTGTGTAAATAGCTTTAGCAAAATTAAAAAAAAAAATTATGCATATATTAAGTGTGCAGAATAACGGCACCTTTGAGGATTCACGATGCCGTTATTTCAATTTTTCCGTTATCTATAAAGTGTTATTTAATATATTTAATGCAAAAATAATGAGGCTAAATAATAAATAGAGATTAAGAATGCAATTTTATTAACTCCACATAAAAAACATGTTGATGATCCAATGTTATATTCTGCCATTAATACACTCCTACTTATGCCCATTCTATTTTCTATTATTATATCAAGTTTGTGACTAATCTTTAATGTTCTTAATTATTCTTCTTTTATTCTCTGTACGAGATTTATTAACTTTAGGAGCCATAGTTGAAGGGTTTTTAATTTAAAATAAATGTAAAACAGTGCTATAATCCGTGATATCACGTTTTATTTTTTTTTGGCACTGAAAGACATCTGCACTGTATACAAACATCCGATCTGAATGTGCAGTTATTTGGGATGTCGTTATTTCAACAGTCTGCTGTACTACTATTCATTGTCATTTTTATTATTATTTTTTTTCCAAAATATATCCCAAATTTGGCATGCTATTGAAGCACGTGAAATTTAAATATTTTGCAATATTTTGAATAATTTGAATATTTGAATATATCAAAAATACATGGTTTACAACCATTAGAGCTATTAGTAATCACTAGATTATGTGGGAGAGGTTTATGAATAACTTGAACTAGAAACAAGCACATAATTCTGAGCTTCATAACATTGGTAGCAGTCAGTTTCCCATACTAGTGTTACTATGAGTTTAAAGTGGATCAAACATGAGGCGAGGCTGCATGAGGTGGGTACACTTATGCTATAACTCTGGGAAAACAATAAATAAACCATATGAAGTAAAAATTTGTCTGTATTTAGGTAGTTACAGAAAATAACAAGTTTTTATCTACGACCAGCAACCTGTGTTGGAAGTTAGGCAAACTAAGACAGATTTCTTTGGCAAAGGATGCAAAGAAAAACAGCAAAGAACATTTTTGGGCTACCAACCACGATCTTGACCCCAAGCGCGACTTTGAGATAGTGGACCACGCGTGACACTTTCGCCACCGCCTATGGCTAGAGTCACTAAACATAATGAACAACCCTAAGGCATTAAATCGCCAGAAAGGCATGCGTATACATCCAATCCTGGAGACAACCGTTTTATTGATGGATGATCACTGGCGCAAGGCAGCACACGTCCGTGCTACAACAATGACGAATGAGTAACGTGCCACACTTTGCTTGTAATGTATTCAAATTTGTCAGTTGACGAAGGGACACGAGTTCCGAAAGCTACTGAAATATTTTATTTTATTTTATACTGGGTATACTTTAAATAAATATCTATTTGTTAAACTATGGACCCCAGTACTCCAGGCCCATTTGTCACTTCTTTATTTATGTAAACACTAGAAGGAAGGGAATGAATCGCATTTTCCTCAGCTCATGAGAATGGCTGTTTGCTACTTGGATGGTGAATGCAAGTCACATACTTTGGGGCAGACATACCAGCAAACAAGTTATTTCAAAGAATGCATGAGGCACACTAGATTAGGGTATGCTAGAATCATGAATTTTACTACAACCATGTCACTCGCTTGCCACAAGCTCACAAGCTGAGCTTATTCAGAGTTTCCCCCAATTTTTTAATTAATTGCATTCTACATAAAATTTGCCATCTGGCCAGAATGGCCAGCATTGCTCAAACTGAATGTCATATGTTCTCTTCTCTATTCCTGCAGTCATCACTCATAAAAAATATATATATCAGCCACTCCCACTTGGTACAGTTATCAGACAACAGAGAGGAACTGCCTGTCAGGTCTCATATGATGTGGACACTACACCTTGACCCCTACTTATGTTGGTTTACACCTGGGTGGTCATCTCCAGTATACTAGGTGCAGTTTTAGGACTTGCACATGGGTGTTATACCTGGGGTTACTAATAACCCACCATCGTGAAGGTGCAAGCAGAGGATCTGGTTTTTACCAAACCAAAATTCAGTCCCCTTGATTCATGAGTGTCACCTGAGCATTTTAAACTTTAAGTTACAAGACCTAGCCTATCATACCTGAAAGAATGTCTCTGACAAGCCTCAAGGACCAATTACCTACTTTAAGATGTAAACTACTATAAAGGGCAAAGGGAAGGGTTTTTGCTTTTCTAAAGGTGACCACAATGGTCTCATACAGTTTTTAAATTGTGTTCTGTGAGAGAAGCTGATGATGCTATCAACAGCAAATTCTAATTGTAGAAGCTACTAGGGTTTTTATGCCAATTTAGAGATACTGTTCGACACTTAGACCAAAATGCTGTGATTATCCTGTTGTATAAGTTGATGGTTAGGCATCATCTTCAGTACTGTATACAGGTTTGGAAGCCGCATTTTAGGAAAATTATGGATCTCTTGGAAGGGGTTCAGAGAAGAACAATGAGGTTAGTTAGGGGAAACAAAAGGGTACACTTACCAAGAAAGACTTCAGTTCTGCAAATTGCAGCATCTGGAAACTAGGCATCTGTGAGTAGATCTGATGGAAGTATTTAAGGCTTTGAATGGATCGAGTAACCTTAATGCTGATGGAATCCTTACTCTTGCTCAGACAACATGCATGGAGAGTATCAATTCAAACTGAGGAAGGATGGTTGCAGGGTGGAAATTTGCCTTCAGCCAGTAGGTTGTCAATCGTTGAAACAAACTTCCATCTGGCATTGTGTAAGTAGGTAGTTTGAATAAATTTAAGGAAAAACCAGACAGGTTAGTGGAGGGGGATGGATAAATTATGTTGGAAGGTTTTTTTTTTTTTGGCTGGTGTTGTTTAGCATCAGTAGAGGCATATGATGCAAGAAAGCAAGCTTATACAGCATCAGCCAAAAAAAAATTCTTCCCGTTTCACCCAGCCATTCACTCCAAATGTTTGTCCAGTTCTTCCTTGAATTTATTTAAACTATCAACTACCACAATGACAGATGGAAGTTTGTTCCAGCAATCAATTACCCCCTGGCTAAAGGATTATTTCCATACATCTATTCTACAACTAACTGTCTTTCCTCAGTTTGAATTTGTGCCCCCCCCCCTCAGGTTCATAATCTGAGCAAGAGGAAGAATTCCACCAGCATTCAACCTGCTCATACCATTTGAGGCATTATATACCTCAATCAGATCACCTTGCAGGTGCCTAGTCTCCAGACATTGAAATGTGCAGCATTTAAGCCTTTCTTGGTAAGAGCATCCCTTCCTTCCCCTCAACAATCTTGTTGTCCTTCTCTGTACTCTTTTTAGCAACTGTACATACTTCCTGAAACAAGGCCTCCAGACCTGTATGCAGTACTCAAGGTGTGGCCCGACCATTGCATTATACAAAGGGATAATTGCCTCCTTATCCCTACTACCAAAATTCCTGTATATCATTTACAAGTTCCCATGACCTGCTCTGGCCCTGTCCGAACCACTCAGAAAACATATCTGACTGCAAAATTACCCCAGGTCTTTTTCATTCTTTACAACTCTGAGTGTAGTACCACAGAGTTGGTACGTTTTTTTTGGGGTTACTGCTACCCATATGCAGCACTTTTGCATTTGTCAATGTTAAAACTTCGATTGCCACTTCTCAGCCCGTCTGCCCAACTTTTCTAGATCCTATTGCAGTAGTATACTGTCATTAACAACCCTTCTAACCTTTGTATCATTTACTTGATGCTTATGTTGTTTGTACATATGATTTACAGTCATCTCTCTCTCTCTCTCTCTCTCTCTCTCTCTCTCTCTCTCTCTCTCTCTCTCTCTCTCTCTCTCTCTCTCATATGATTTTAAGACTGGCAAACAAGATGATCAGTTTTGGATGTTCTTTCTTCAGGCATTTAGTTCTTCCTTATCTCTTACTCTAAGTTCATTACTCTGCCAGACAAGACCAATAGTCCCTCTTGGTGCTATAAAAATTTCCTTTACTTCTGGTTCAGCACAGTGGTTATCACTCTATCTATATATATATATACACACACAGGCGCCTCTGTAGCCAGGTGGGAAGGAGCAGCAGTGTGTAACACCCGCTTCTTGATTAGACCGGGATTCGAGCCCGTCACCACCAAATATGGAGGATGCGGAAAGGTCAGGGAATGACCACCGCATATTCTCGGAGCAATATGGCCTTAGTTGCTAATGCTCCTAAAAAAAAATATATATATATATATTACACATATATAAATTCCATTCTTTTCAAATTAAGAGGTGCGAAAATTAAGGAATAGGTATGAGAGTATAATGTTACTGACGATATGGACTTATGTAAAGGACAAAAATAGTCTGAATTTTTGAATTTTTTTTACTAGGTCCAGAATATGGTACAACAGAAGCAGCTTGGAAAGGGATATTGGTGGAAGCAGAACGTCAATGTGACATACATTTAAAAGTGAAGGAGCAGTTGATAAATGACATTATCTTGGATATAAAACAATGGCAAAAAGAAAATTACCATAAATCAGTAATGTATTTAAAGGAGAAAAAAGAAATGGATGATAGTTTTAAAAAGGTAAATATGCTTTGTGTATGTGAAATCTCAATATGATTGCTTAAATATCTTTAATTTTCAGTGAAAAGGTTTAGCTACAATAATTGCACGGTGTATTTGCTTTCAGGGATGTTATTTCTATTTCTTAAATTAATTAATTGTTTTCTTTTTCTGTGATAAATAAAGCGAAGGGCAATCTTGTTACCAATTAATTATAATTGTTTAACTAATTTTATATAAAAGTAATTGTTTTCACTTCACTGTACCTCCAAATGTATTCACTTCACCTTTTGTAATATTCTATAATCGATGGTGCATGAAATGCGACATGTATTGTAGGCTCTGCTATTTAATAAATTAAACCAGTGGTTTTCAACAGGGGTGCTGTGGCACACTAGGGTGCCACAACGACATTCTTGTTGTGCCATGTAATTTGGGTTTAAGTTACTTAAAGTTATTATTATTATTTTTTTTTAAATTTGTATATTATTTCATTATAAAAAGGTGTACGGTATCCATTGTACCGTATCGTTTTAATTTTGTAGTGATCTATATAAAGAATAAAATTATTATATAGGTATATATTGAAAGGTCGAAAACCACTGTGTTAGGTATTTCTTTTGGCCTAAGGGTGCCCTGAAAAAATTACTGGGACTCTAAGGGCGCTGTGAACCAAGAAAGTTTGGGAACCTCTGAATTAAACGTTCGTAATATACGTCAATGCTTTCATAATGCATTTACTTATTTCTTCAGTGCCTCCGTAGTCAGGTGGGAAGGAGCAGCAGTGCGTGTAGCACACGCTTCTTGATTAGACCGGGGTTCGAGCCCGTCACCACCAAATACGGAGGATGCAGAAAGGTCAGTGAATGACCACCGCATATCCCGGAGCAATATGGCCTTAGTTGCTAATGCTCCTAAAAACCAAATAACAACAACAACAACTTATTTCTTCCTGGATTTTAATAACAATTAAAATATAACATGTTAGCATTAGCATTAGTAGAGGCATTTGATGCAAGAAAGCAAGCTTATGCAGCATCAGCCCAAAAAAAAAAAAAAAAAATAAATAAATAAATAAAACATAACCAATTCCACTTCACCCCTCTGTTCGTTCGAAATACCTGTCCAGCTGAGCCTTAAACTTATTTAGGCTATCAACTTCCACGACAAGGGATGGAAGTCTATTCCACCAACCAACCACCCGCTGGCTAAAGGCAAATTTCCTCATGTCTATCCTACATCTGTCTTTTCTCAATTTGAATTTATGCCCTCTCAGGTGATTATACTGAGCAGGAGGAAGAATCCCATCAGCATTGAGCATGCTCAAACCATTCAAGGCTTTATACACCTCTATCAGATCACCTCGCCGGTGCCTAGTCTCCAGACACTGTAATTTGCAAAACTTAAGCCTTTCTTCGTAAGAGCACCCCTGTGTTCCATTCACTAATCTTGTTGCCCTTCTCTGTACTTGTTCCAGCATCTCTACATCCTTCTTGAAATGAGGCCTCCAGACCTGTATACAGTACTCTAGGTGTGGTCTGACCATTGCCTTATACAAGGGAATAATCACCTCCTTATCCCTGCTAGAAAAATTCCAATATATCATCGACAATACACCATGAGCTACTCTTGCAGCCCGTCTGCACTGCTCAGAAAACTTCATATCTGCCTGCATAACCACCCCCAGGTCCCTTTCATTCTCTACCACTGTCAGTGTAGTACCATAGAGTTCATACGTTGCTCTGGGGTTGCTGTTTCCCATATGTAGTACTTTACATTTGTCAATGTTAAACTTCATTTGCCACCTCTCAGCCGATCTGCTCAACCTTTCCAGATCCTGTTGCAGTAGCATAGTGTCAGTAGTGTCCTTGACAACCCTGCCAACCTTCGAATCGTCTGGAAACTTGGACATTAAGCTTGATATACCATCATCAATATCATTTATAAATACAGAAAACAATAATGGACCAAATACTAAACCCTGAGGGACTCCACTAATAACATTAGTCCGCGATGAGCAGTGTCCATTGATTACCACTCACTGTCTTCTCCCCCTCAACCACCCCTTTAACCATAGCAGCAATTTGCCTCCAATGCCACACTGCTCCAATTTGTGCAGCAGTCTTCCATGTGCAACAGTATCAAAAGCCTTTCTAAGATCCAAGTATATAATATCAAAGTTATTCCCTGCATCCAGTTCTTTTGTGACTGCATCATAGTATCCAATCAAATTGGTCAGGCAAGACTTCCCCTTAACAAAATCATGCTGTGTCTGAGCTATAACTGAAGTCTTGTCTAGATGATCCTGCAGTACTTCTTTAACCAGTGCCTCCATTAATTTTCCAGGAACAGAAGTTAAACTAACAGGTCTATAATTACTTGTGTCGCCCTTTGATCCTCCTTTGTGAATTGGGGTCACATTTGCACATCTCCAGTTCATGGGTACTTCCCCTGAGTCCAAGGAAGCTCTCATAATTATGGCTAAGGGTTTGCTTACTTCCTTTGCTGCCTCCTTTAATATAACTGGATAGATCCCATCCACCCCAGGTGCCTTTCTTGTATTTATCTTCAACAATTTCTGCTCCACTTTACTCTCAGTTATTACAAGATTCTCTAGCTTACTGCCAGAGTTGAATACACCTCTGGCATTCCCCTCGCTGAATAACTCCTCATGTGTGAATGTCGATGCAAAATATTCATTCAGTTTGTTAGCTACCTGAGCAGGATCATCAAGTTGACCCATCGATATCAAGTGGACCAATCTGATTCATCCCCTTCCTTCTAGAGTTTACATAAGTAAAGAACACTTTGCTATTTTTCTTTGCATCCCTTGCCAAAGATTTCTCGTAATCTGCCTTCGCCTGCCTAACCTCCTTTGTAACTTGGTTACAGATCAACTTGTATCTATCATAGGCTTCTGTGTCACGTGTTAATTTGTATGTATCCCATGCATTTTCCTTCTCTGCCATATGTCTCATTAGTTCATCTGACATCCACTTAGGCCTAAACCTTGAACAATATTTCTTAGTTGGTATGTAAAGCCTAGTAGCTTCCAAGATAAGTTCTTTGAATGCTTCCCATTTTGAATTTGCTGTTGGTAACATCATCAGTTGGTCCCACTGTATAGAATTTAAATACTGTCTTAGTCCATCGTAGTCGCCTTTACGAAAGCAATAACCCTTCCCTTTACCCCTAATGGTAGTTACCTCTTTGAGTAAATCTCACTTCAGCACACTGTGATCACTGCCACCTAGTGGTTCATTTACCTGCAGATTCTTAATGCATGAAGAATCACTACTGATAATCAAATCAAGAGTATTACTCCCTCTAGTTGCCTCCCGAACATGCTGATGTAGAAAACAATCATCCAATAAATCCACAAAAGCCTTGCTAGTGTGTGAGTGACCAGCCCCCAAATTCCAGTCAATATCTGGGAAATTAAAATCCCCCATTATAAGACTCTCTGATTTACTGGCTCACTCTATTTCCCCATACAGTTTCTTATTATACTCATCAGAGTCATTAGGCCTATAGCACACTCCTACTCTCAATTTTGATCTCCCAATGCTTATGTCACACCAAACTGACTGGACACTGCACTGTCCAGCAATGTCGACTGGCTTCACTTCCTTGGATTTTATGTATTTCTTAACTAATAGCATAACCCTCTCCTCCCTTCCTACCCTGTCTATCCTTTCTGTAGATATTGTACTCCCCAAATTCCAGTTCTGCATTCCTTATGTCTGAGTGACACCACGTCTCTGAAATCGCCACAATATCTGCCTTTGATGTTTTGAGCAATACCTCAAATTCATCAAATTTATTTACTAACTCCTGGCATTGGTGTACACGCAAGTATACATGCACCTGTTCTTTTTCTTAGCTACCCTAACACAACCTATGTGTTTATTTGTATCCCAACGATTCCCAGCAGTCTCTGAAATATCCTGCATCTTATTTTCCAGGCTGCGGCTCATTCCAATAGAAGCAGTGCAAGAATCACTTTCACCTCTGCCAGTGGCTACTGTTAATCGATTAGTCCTTGTATCCCCCCAATCTAGCAGTTTTCTGACCCACCTAACACTGCCTCGATAGCATCAGCAAACATTCTTGCACCCTTTCTATTTAAGTGTATCCCATCCCTGTAGAAGCAGTCTCTCCTGTTAACAAGTACAGACCAGGCTGAAAAAAATGCTACCCCTTGAGCCTTGCACAATCCTTCCAGGGCTGAATTGATCGACAGGGCTCTCATCATATAATCCCTCCTATTGTGTCTGGGCAGAATTGCAGACACTTTCAAATTCAACCCTAATTCACGGATTTTTTTCAACAGTGACCTGTACTTGTTAAGTAATTCCGCTGGTATCCTACTCTTAATATCATTAGTGCCAACGTGTACAACTATATCACCTTTTGTGCCCTTAAAAGATGATATTCGCTCTACAACGTCATCAACCTTTGCCCCTGGCAGACATACCCTGGTCCTGTTCCACCTATCCTTTTTACAAAGCATGTTTCCCGTTTCCCTGACAATAGAGTCACCAACTACTAGTTCCTTTGGGACCAGCGCATTCTGCCTTGGGGGCTGCCGCTGTGTTGCGTGATGACCAAGTGCAAGCTCTGGCATTGGTGTGGGCAGATGAGAGCTTGATGGGCCCCTCACTCTTAATCCTTCGAGGGCATCCACCCTGTCCTTCAAGCTCTCATATAGGCCCATAACAATGCTGAGTTGTCGCCTGATTTTCTTACACTCCTTGCATCGCGAACACACAAAGACATCCTCCATGGCAGTATCATGTCCCGTACCTGACTGATCCACAAACATCAAGCAAGTAGTGCATTTTAATAGGCTGTGATTCAGAGGGCAACTGCCCCCCTCAGTTCTCCCCTGAGCCACAGCACTCCCATTAGCTTGAGCCTTTTGCTTTGCTGCTCTGGTCAGAGTCATGATTTCGATTTAATTTCAATAAAATTTCAATTTCAGTACAAAATTAAAACCCTAAACTTATATCTCAACACAGTTATAACACTATATTTATGTTTCAGTATCGAGTGTTACTTACGAAATCCCTTTATATAACTTCCGTATCAAGTTAAGTATTAATTATTTATTTTTAATAATTATTTATGTTACGTAACCCAAGTCGTTATATGTATAGTGAAAAGTACAATTTAATTGACAATGAAGTTCAACAAGATTAATTATCTGATTAATTTACAATATTATGTACTATACTATACTATATTAAGCTTATGCTATCTATTATCGTGTAACAATGGCGGCAATTGTGAATGGTAAACACGTGGATTTGATACCCTTTCTGATACTAAGTAATACCTACAAAATCTCTATCTAAGTTACTTTAATCTAAGTATTGTAAATAAGAATATAAAACTACTCTAGAAAATAAGTTAATATGCCAATTTAAGCTAATAAATCAGAAAAAACTTCTCTGTTCCAGGAGCGGCAAAAATGTACGTTCGCACAGGCTACCCTCGTTCTCAAACGTATTTAATGTTTTTTATTTTTATTTTAATTTTTTATCCTGTTGTGATTAATATAATAAGCAAATAGTAGTAATTTATGATTTATGTATTTAGCAAACTGATTAAAAAAAAGAGAGAAAAAAAGCAACTTTTATGCACAATCTGAGAACCCAGAACATTTTTTCTGCACATCTGCTGTATTTTCCTTCATTCCTCTGGTCAGCACATGGCAACAAACATAATATCCAGTGCTTCAGCTACATTATATGATATGTGGAAACCTATGTGATATATATATGGGGGAGGGGAAATAGTAATTGCCAAATTTCTATTGGTCCCATTTAACGAAATTTAGGTCTGCATGTAATTTCAAGTTATTACATGCAGACAGACAGATGGACGGATATGGTGGAGGCATTATGTGCTTTACACTTCTGCCAATGCACCTAAAAATGGCTAAGCTGTTTAATTGATATTATTAAAGGATTAGCTTAGTGTAGTGATCTGTGTGATTTATTTTGCGAGGCATATGGAATTTGTCGGTCGTTGTTACTAGCTTGACACCCTTATGCTCGCTCTTCAATTGTTTAACATGTTTGCTGCATCTGACACATTGATCATTCTTAAGTGGTCAGTATATGAGTGGTGTAAAAGTAAAGACATGTGAAATGAACTGCTTGATTCTGTCACCATGCTGAATGGGCTATTAGATCAATGATTTATTTTTGTTTATAGCTTGGTACACATTTTTACTTTTTTTTTTTTTTTTTTTTTTTAATATATATATACACCTAAACCTCTTTTTACACGATAGATACGTTCCTAAAAATTACGCGTAAAAAGAATTCGCATAAAAAGAACTACTGACTCCATAGAAAAGGTGAAGATTGGTTCCAAACCTGAAATATAAGCAAAATAATGAAAAAAAACAAATATTAAATTCGTTAGGATCATAAGATTTTTATTTACATTTCATGGAGAACACACATATAATGAATTTTAATAACTTTAAAAAAAAACATATTCATTTCAGTTGTTTGCTAAGGATTCTATAAAAAAATTATGTTATTCGCTATCAGTTTCTGACAATAAACGCAAAAGCTTTCATTTTCGTGAGACTGTAATATCACTAGAACTACTAGATATGGTATTATCGTCATCGACTTCCACCTCAACTTGTGGAATTCTTCTTGTCATGTCTTGAACAAAAGTACCACTGGTTGTTTCAGTAGTTTTAGGCATAAACTCAGTTATTAATCGCTGTGTTGATGCTTTAGATAAGTTGCGATATAATTCTCTGTATGAAGACATTAACAACTTAAGCTCACATGAAAACTTCCCAGCACGTTCTTCATTTGGATCCTGTCGGGCAAAATAATTGCCTAAATTACTGGCCAGTTTAAGACTTTCTTTAATTATATCAGCAGTAAAAGTAGGATTATCTTGATCATTATCATTAATTTCTTTGCTTTCAGGAGTCTCAGAAACAATCTCCACTATTTCGTCTTCGCTAAGAGGTTTATCAATTAACAATTCTTCGATATCTGCCGATATCGATAAGATCATCGAATCCTTCTCCGCCAATTTCACATGCCAAACTTATTATATTGGGGAATTCTGCAGTCTGATTGAAGGGAACAGGAGCATTCTCTTTAACACGTGGGCAAAATAGCATTCCAGCATGCATTCATAGTTTCTGGTCTCAGTTCAGATAATGAAAATCGAACCTGATCAATACAATCCATAATTGAAAATTTTTTACACACATCCATAACTGAACATTTAGCTTGTTCAAAACGAATGTTCGTCTGACATAATGTTTTAAAAGTCGCAATTGTACCCTGATCTAGAGGTTGTTACAATGATGTGGTATTGGGTGGCAGAAAACAAAATTGCACATTTGGGTGTTCTGTGGCAGGATGACCGGGTGCATTATCAAGAATCAAAAGCACTTTAAATTCAAGACACTTGTCATTCAAATAGCGTCTGACTTCTGGCACAAAATGTTTGTGGAACCACTCAGTGAAAATATCAATAGTCACCCAAGCTTTTTTGTTGGCCATCCAATGCATTGACAGTTTTTGAAAATCTATGGCTTTCATTGGCCGTGGTCTTAATGATCGATTTATGAGCAGTGGTTTTAACATCCAATCTCCTAAAGCGTTCGAACAAAATAGGAGTGTTATGCAATCCTTTGCTGCTTTGAACCCACCAACAATTTTTTGCATTTTTGATACGTAAGTTCTGTTTGGCATTTTTTTCCAGAAAAGGCCAGTTTCATCCATATTCCAAACTTGTTCACGAGTGTAACCTCCATCTTCAATTATTTTAGCAAGTTTTTGCGGAAATGCTTTAGCAGCTGTTTCATCAGCAGAAGCCGTTTAACCTTTCATTTTTATATTATGAAGAGCATGTCTTTTAATAAACTTAGCCAGCCAACCATTGCTTGCATGAAATTCATATTTTTTCCTCGATTGAGATGAAATATCTGGCTGCAGTTTTTTAAGCTGTTCATAAAATCTCAATGCTGATTGCTTGATGGAATTTCAGTCAACTGGCATTCTTTTTTGTACATTATCTTCTATCCACATCACTAAAGCTTTTTCGGCCTTTTGTAGAACATCTCTTGTGTATGATGATAATTTCGCACTCGATTTTGTACCAGAACATACCCCTTTTCTAATAGCCTATTCATTTTTCTTTATAGATCTGATAGTTGATTCACGGACTCCAAAATTCTTACCCACAGCCGTCGCACCTTCCCCAGTTTGAAGACGATCTAAAATTTGAATTTTTATATCCAAGGAAACGGCTTTCCTTATTTTTTTGGTTATTGGCAACATCATGTGAGGGCCGGATTAAAATCTTCGGTTAATGAAATGAAAGTTTGAAAATTACATACAATGTAGCTTACCATTTATTATTTCTTGGAGGCACCTCCGTAGCCAGGTGGGAAGGAGCAGCAGTGTGTAACACACGCTTCTTGATTAGACCGGGGTTCGAGCCCGTGACCACCAAATACGGAGGATGCGGAAAGGTCTGGGAATGACCACTGCATATCCCCGGAGCAATATGGCCTTAGTTGCTAATGCTCCTAAAAACCAAATAACAAAATAAAACAACAAACAAATATTATTTCTTGGCAAAATTATTAATTTTATAATGCAATTTTTATTTTGATTTCACTTAAAAAATGCAAATGCAAAAAATGTAACTGTGTTGTCTACTCAAACACCAAATTCACACTGCTAAGAACTGCTTTTTTATGCGCAGTCAGTTATGTAATTCGGGGAATTACCAATAAATGAAATTCGTAAGAATTTTCTAAGTTGATACGAGAAACCAAATTCAAACTGCAAACAACTGCTGTTTTTTTTTTTTGTTTATGCGCATTCAGTTATGTAATTCGGAGAATTTAGAATTTAGAATTTTCTTAATTGAAACGAGAATGCAATTCTACAAAATTCTCAGAATTTTCTTGAATTACGGATTTTTTCCTAACTTAGACTCTAGATTGGTCGTGTAAGAGTCAATAAAAATCGCGTAAAAAAATTATTTTTGATATCCCAATTCGCGTAACTCCGAATTCGCATAAAAAGAGGTTTAGGTGTTTATATATATTGAGGTTAGTTTATGTAAATAAATTTTCAATAAAATTGAGTTTTGTTCTGGATCATATAGCTTAGCCCAAAAATAAGTGTTGCCTTTTAGCTGTGAACTCCAGACTTTTACTTTTAAACCATTATTTACTAATTTCAGAATGTTGTTATTTCTCACCATTCTGAAAAGGCATATTGAAAGTACTCTGTCAAATTTAGGTGGCAGGGAAGATAAGGATTCGGCTATTGTGTATTGGTTGATCTTGATCTGTCTCATCTTGAATTGTGTACCATGAGTAAATGTAATGGTGCTGCTTTTAAATTAACTTAATTCTAGCAATCAGAAACACCTATGTATATAAATGTGTTAAACTTAAAAGTTGAATGCAGTAGAAAAAACTTTTTTTTTTTTTATTAATGCCATGAGAGGTTAAACAAACAAACAAGAAATGAGTGAATAATATATAGATTAAATACGCTGATTTATTTTTATAGTTTAAAAATAAATCAGCTTATTTTTAGTGTTACCAGCTAATTATACCAGTGAGTAATGTAGAATTGATCTGTAAATAAACACTGCTTTAAATATAGGTAAGAGTCAAAAAGTTGTTGGCCTTGTGCAAAATTTGTGTTATTTTGCATACAGGTACAGCTGCACCTTGTGAAGTTGCACATGAGTAGTTGAGATTACAGTTAAGATTTAATTTCATTTCATCAAATTCAGTTTTTTGCATAAAATGATATTGAATGTTGAGCAACAAGCAAACATTAAGTTTTGTGTACAACTTCAGGGAAGTTTACTAGAGGAGAAATGTTGGATATGATAATGCTGGTTTTGAAGACAGATTCATCTGTCAGTAACTTCAAGGTAGTAGTTACTAAAGGACGACCTTTGTATTTTGAAGTCTGGCAACAGCATTTAATGAAGACATTTAATGAAGAATTGTCTGCTTAGAAGATCATCAGACATAACTGTAGACATGAATTTCTAGACAGCTGGTATGAGTGATGGAATTGCTGAGATTAAAAATCTGTATAACTGCTTTCATCACTGGTGCAACAATGGGCCGCATGCTGCCTGCCTAAACATTTTTTGTGGTTTGTCTCAGCCTATAAGAATATTTCAATAAATTTTCATAAAACATGCAGTTAAAAGTATCAAAAGTTATAAAATAAATAGTTGTTGAAAACATAAATGTTAATAATACATAACAGATGTCATCAGTGTCATTTCCACGTTGTTTACATCATTACTGCACCAAATAAAAAAATAGGAAATTCTCTTGCATTGACGAGGAACATAAATAGTTTGTTTTAAAACATCATAGTGTTCATGTCACAGTTATTGCCTACTACGTAACAAATATTGTAGATGTGAAGTATGGCTTCATATGTGAGTTCTAACTATTGATTATTTAAAAATACTTTTTTTTAATGTACCAATGTTAAGCCATTATCTTTTATTGCACCACCTTCAGTTGTAACAGTTACAGGTTTGGCTAGTGTTGCAGTGTCCCTTCATGGCCAAAAGGCCAGGGATTATAAAATAAATACATATTATATTATTGTATTTTTAAATCATCAATAGTTAGAACATCAATATGAAGCCGTACTTCACATCCACAATATTTGTTACATAGTAGGCAATAACTGTGATGGCACCTCCGTAGCCAGGTGGGCAGGAGCAGCAGTGCATAGCACATGCTTCTTGATTAGACTGGGGTTCGAGCCCGTGAGCCACCAAATACGGAGGATGCGGAAAAGGTCAGGGAATGATCACCACATATCCCTGGAGCAATATGGCCTTAGTTGCTAATGCTCCTAAAAACCAAATAACAACAATAACTGTGTCATGAACAATGATGTTTTAAAACAAACTTGAATTTAGATAGAGATAGAGATGAAAATTGAATTTAGATAGAGATTTTGTAGGTTATTACTTAGTATCAGTAAGGGTATCAAATCCACGTGTGGACAGGTTTTGCAGCTCCCGCAAACGAAAATTTTTAATTATACTTAGCCGCTAATTTTTAAATTTAATTATTTTATTTTAATTGTTAGATTAAATTATTTTCTATAAGTAGCTTATAGACCTAGTCAAGCTCCATGGTTTATTTTGAATTTAGATAGCGCGATTTGGAAAGTAAATAATACCTCGTGTCCGTAGATTAACCGTTCGTAACGTGCCGCCATTGTTATATGATACAACATGGGCTAGCGTAAAGTTTAACGGAAAACTAGATAGCGAGTATAGTAGTATCAATTAATCAGTAAAATTTATTAGTCTTATTAAATTTCATTGTCAATTGAATTGTACTTTTTTTAACTAAATAAATATAGCGACCTAGTTATTACAAATGTAACATCATAAATTAATACATATAAGTTGACAGGGGATAAGAAAGTCATATAACATAACTCGGAAATAATATTCGATACCGAAATACATATATATAGTGTTATAACTGCATTGGGATATAGGTTTAGGGTTATATTTTGTATTGGAATTTTATTGAACTTGAATAGAAATCATGACTAAGACCAGAGCAGCAAAGCAAAAGGCTCAAACTAGTGGAAGTGCTGTGGCTCAGGGGAGAATGGAAGGGAGTGGTTGTCCTCTGAATCACAATCTATTGAAATGCACTGCTTGTTTGATGTTTGTGGGGCCGGGGGACATGATATTGCCAAGGGGAATATCATGTCCCGTGTGTTGTATTATATGTAAGGAGTGCGAGGAAATCAGGTGCCAACTCGCCATTGTTATGGGCTTATATGAGAGCTTGAAGGACAGGGTGGATGCCCTCGAAGGATTTAAATTGAGGGGCCCATCAAGCTCTAAGCTGCTGACATCAATGCCAGAACTTGCACTTGAACATCACGCAAGACAGCAGCAACCCCCAAGGCAGAATGCACTGGTCCCAAAGGAACTAGTTGTAGGTAACTCTATTGTCAGGGAAACGGGGAACATATTGTGCAAAAAAGGATAGATGGAACAGGACCAGGGTATGTCTGCCAGGGGCAAAGATTGATGATGTACAAGAGATATCATCCTTTAAACTGGCAGAATTACTTAACAAGTACAAGACGATGCTGAAAAAAAAGCCGTGAGTTAGGGCTGAATTTGAAAGTGTCTGCAATTCTGCCCAGACATGATAGGAGGGAGTATATGATGAGAGCCTTGTCGATCAATTCGACCCTGGAGAGATTGTGCAAGGCTCAAGGGGTAGAATTTTTCTCAGCCTGGTCTGTGCTTGTTAACAGGAGAGACTGCTTCTACAGGGAGGGAATACACTTAAATAGAAAGGTGCAAGAATATTTACTGATGCTACAGAGTTAGGTGGGTCAGAAAACTGCTAGCTTGGGGGGGGGATACACGGACTAATAGATTAACAGTAGCCGCTGGCAGAGGTAAAAGTGATTCTTGCACTACTTCTATTGAAATGCAATTGAGCAGCAGTCTGGAAAGCAAGGCAATGGGAATTTCCAGGACTACTGGGAGTCATAGTGCAACAAGTAAATACATGGGCTGTGTTAGAGTAACTAAGAGTAGAAACAAACAGGTGCATGGATACTTGCATGTACACCAATGCTAGGAGTATAGTTAATAAATTCGATGAGCTTGAAGTGCTAGTCAAGACATCAAAGGCAGATATTGTTGGGATATCAGAGACATGGTGTCACACAGACATAAGCAGTGCAGAACTGGAATTTGGGGAGTACAATGTGTACAGAAAGGATAAACAGGACAGGAAGGGAGGAGGGGTTATGCGGTTAGTTAAGAAACACATAAAATCTAAGGAAGTGCATCCAATTGATGTTGGTGGACAGTGCAATGTTGAGTCTGTTTGGTGTAACATAATCACTGGGAAAGGAAAAATGAGAGTAGGTGTGTTATAGGCCTAATGAATCTGATGAGTATAATGAGCAATTGTGCAGAGAAATAGAGTGGGCTAGTAAATTAGAGTGTCTTATAAAGGGGATTTTAATTTCCCGGATATTGACTGGAATTTGTAGATTGGTCACTCACACACTAGCAAGGCTTTTGTGGATTTATTGGATGATTGTTTTCTACAGCAGCATGTTCGGGAGGCAACTAGAGGGAGTAATACTCTTGATCTGATTATCAGTAGTGATTCTTCATGCATTAAGAATCTGCAGATAAAGGAACCACTAGGTGGCAGTGATCACAGTGTGCTGAAGTGGGATTTACTCAAAGAGGTAACTCTTGGAGTAAATCCCACGTAAAGAGAGTAAAGTGGAGGAGAAATTGTTGAAGATAAATACAAGAAAGGCACCTGGGGTGGATGGGATCTATCCAGTTATATTAAAGGAGGCAGCAAAGGAAGTAAGCAAACCCTTAGCCATAATTATGAGAGCTTCCTTGGACTCAGGGGATGTACCCATGGACTGGAGATGTGCAAATGTGACCCCAATTCACAAAGGAGGATCAAAGGGCGACACAAGTAATTATAGGCCTGTTAGTTTAACTTCTGTTCCTGGAAAATTAATGGAGGCACTGGTTAAAGAAGTACTGCAGGATCATCTAGACAAGACTTCCGTTATAGCTCAGACACAGCATGGTTTTGTTAAGGGGAAGTCTTGCCTGACCAATTGGATTGGATACTATGATGCAGTCACAAAAGAACTGGATGCAGGGAATAACTTTGATATTATATACTTGGATCTTAGAAAGGCTTTTGATACTGTTGCACATGGAAGACTGCTGCGCAAATTGGAGCAGTGTGGCATTGGAGGCAAATTGCTGCTATGGATAAAGGGGTGGTTGAGTGGGAGAAGACAGAGAGTGGTAATCAATGGACACTGCTCATCGTGGACTAATGTTATTAGTGGAGTCTCTCAGGGTTCAGTATTGGGTCCATTATTGTTTTCTGTATTTATAAATGATATTGATGATGGTATTTCAAGCTTAATGTCCAAGTTTGCAGACAATACGAAGGTTGGCAGGGTTGTCAAGGACACTACTGATACTATGCTACTGCAACAGGATCTGGAAAGGTTGAGCAGATGGGCTGAGAGGTGGCAAATGAAGTTTAACATTGACAAATGTAAAGTACTACATATGGGAAACAGCAACCCCAGAGCAACGTATCAACTCTGTGGTACCACACTGACAGTGGTAATAGAGAATGAAAGGGACCTTGGGGGTGGTTGTGCAGGCAGATATGAAGTTTTCTGAGCAGTGCAGACAGGCTGCAAGAGTAGCTCATGGTGTATTGTCAATGATATATAGGAATTTTTCTAGCAGGGATAAGGAGGTGATTATTCCCTTGTATAAGGCAATGGTCAGACCACACCTAGAGCACTGTATACAGGTCTGGAGGCCTCATTTCAAGAAGGATGTAGAGATGCTGGAACGAGTACAGAGAAGGGTAACAAGATTAGTGAATGGAACAAAGGGGTGCTCTTACGAAGAAATGCTTAAGTTTTGCAAATTAGTGTCTGGAGACTAGGCACCGGCGAGGTGATCTGATAGAGGTGTATAAAGCCTTGAATGGTTTGAGCATGCTCAATGCTGATGGGATTCTTCCTCTTGCTCAGAATAATCACCTGAGAGGGCATAAATTCAAATTGAGAAAAGACAGATGTAGGATAGACGTGAGGAAATTTGCCTTTAGCCAGCGGGTGGTTGGTT
The DNA here is from genome assembly GCF_048544385.1 of Mastigoproctus giganteus. Taxonomy (NCBI): domain Eukaryota; kingdom Metazoa; phylum Arthropoda; class Arachnida; order Uropygi; family Thelyphonidae; genus Mastigoproctus; species Mastigoproctus giganteus. Next base: position 109,696,373 of record NC_143586.1, on the reverse strand, counting down.
GGTGGAATAGACTTCCATCCCTTGTCGTGGAAGTTGATAGCCTAAATAAGTTTAAGGCTCAGCTGGACAGGTATTTCGAACGAACAGAGGGGTGAAGTGGAAGTGGTTATTTTTTATTTATTTATTTATTTATTTTTTTTTTTTTTGGCTGATGCTGCATAAGCTTGCTTTCTTGCATCAAATGCCTCTACTAATGCTAATGCTAATATTTTCTAAGCAGTGCAGGTGGTCTGCAAAAGTAGCTCATGGTGTCTTGTCAGTGATATACAGGAATTTTTTTTAGCAGGGATAAGGAGGTGATTATCCCCTTGTATAAGGCAATGGTCAGGCCACACCTTGAGTACTGTATACAGGTCTGTATACAGGGCAACAAGATTAGTGAATGGAACAAAGGGTTGCTCTTCGAAGAAAGGCTTAAGTTTTGCAAATTACAGTGTTTGGAGACTAGGCACATGTGAGGTTATCTGATTGAGGTGTATAAAGCCTTGAATGGTTTGAGCATGCTCAATGCGGATGGGATTCTTCCTCTTTCTCAGAATAATCCCCGAGAAGGCATAAATTCAAATTGTGGAAAGACGATTGTAGGATAGATGTGCGTAAGTTTGCTTTTAACCAGCGGGTGGTTGATTGGTGGAACAAACTTCCGTCTGTCGTTGTAGAAGTTAATAGCTTAAATAGATTCAAGGCAGAACTTGACAAACATTTGGAGCGAGTGGATGGGTGAAATAAGGGTTTTTTTTTTTTTTGGCCGATGCTATATAAGCTTGCTTTCTTGCATCATGTGCCTATGCTAATGCTAAACTTTTATGTTCCTCGTCAATGCAGAAGAATTCCCTATTTCTTTATTTGGTGCAGTAATGATGTGAACAGCGTGGAAATGACACTGATGATATCTATGTATTATTAACATTTATATTTTTAGCAACTATGTTTTTTATAATTATTGTATTATTTTATACTTTACTAACACAAATACAAATCAATAGTTTCAAATAAAATTTCTGTGCTTTGTTATGTAAGAAAATATCCAGTTTCCTCATCCTGCAGCCTGTGGATGTAGAAATTTTTTATTTTTTTAAATGGCCCTTCAAAGGAAAAAGGTTGCACATCACTGAGTTATACAGATGGCTAAACTATGTTGATGTTGGTCGGATATTTTATTCAAAGGAATTATGAAGTAAATTGCTGTTTCAGTTAAATGGTCCCAAGGGATCACGATCCAATTATCTTGAGTTAAATATTTTGGAATAGTTTGGAATGTTTTTGGCTGTTTTTTGTATATTACTACAAATAAATATGTCACAGTAAAAGACTGCTTTTACATCAACAAATTTGTGACACGTGACTTGTGAAGTGTATTATCACAGGAAACTTTTTTCTTCCTCAAAAGATTGATGTCATGAACTCAACTCCAAGGTTTGGTCTTATGTCCTAATTAGAGAAAAATACTGTTATCCATAGTTATTCTGCCTGAGTGTCTTTTTAAAACATATTTAAATATATTTTTTAAATGCATTGCACATCTCATGCACATCTTATGCCCCAAATTTGTTGATTTTGACTTCATTGAGTCATCCCCTGCAATCCTCTATCATTATATTGCATACAGGTTTTGCAGTCCAGTCCAGGGGAGTGCACACATAATGGTTGTGTATTCCAATGGAAGTTTTTATTCCATACACCTCTTGGCTGTTCACCTATAAAAAATACAAACTACAGACAAAATACATTATTCATACAGTTTGGCATACATTTGTTAATAGAAGCTGCCAGCCAGCTGATGAGAAGCCAGTAAGCTTTGAAACAGCTGTCTCTTGTTTGTGCCTCAGATTTCTAAATAAATAATGAATTCTCCTGTTCAAGTGATGTTGCAAGTTAGGGTTAAATTAGGTTAAACCCTAACTTGCAAAGAAAGTTGCAAGTTAGGGTTAAATTTGAAAGTGTTTCCATTCTGCCTAGACATGATATGAGGGAGTATATGATGAGAGGAGGATGGCCATATTTTGAAAATTGGTAAGCAGAACAACTTGAAACAAAATGTGTAGTATAGCGTTTCTTGCTTCAAAAAGTAAAAGAAAAATATAAAATTACAATTAAAATGCATTTTTTTTTATCAATCAATCAATCATAGTATTTATTTGTTATATGATTGCTGTTAATATGTATTTGTTCTGTATAAACTGTAATATTATTTATAACAGTTATTTTAAAAATAGTGATGAAGACTACCTTTGCTTTATATATTTTTCTTTCGGTTTCGCTAGTTTTGAAATTTCTTCCATTCCGAACATTATGGTAAATAGTAATCCAAAAAAACTAAATTGCAAGAACTTTGAAATGTTTTTAAAAATTATAAAATTGAAATCAAAAAGTACTTATTTTAAATTATAAACCAAAAATATATAAAATTTTATAAAAAATAACCAAATCTTAATAAAATTAGAGGCTCTTGATTTTTTAAGGAGTCCTTATGTGCTGTAATGTAATAATTAGATCGTATGTATAGCTTTGCTTAATTTTCAGCACTCACCTCATAGTAATCCGCTTAGCTGGTGGAGAGTTTTACCACATACATAGTGGTTATAGGATTCTAATAACTTACAGGGATTATGGGTTTAAAACTAAGTTATGGGCTATAAAAATTTTTCTAAGAAAGGAAAGTGCACTTTCCATTCTATGGTTGCCTAATTAAAATAAATGAAGAAAAATAGAAGCTAATAGCCGCCCACGAGCGACTTTCGAAATTTGTCCTCTGTTAGCTATAGTGGGGGGGAAAGATTTCCATGTGCACTGAAATGCATTTCGGGAACCCAACCCATATATAACACAAGCGCGCTCTCTTTTCCCCCCACTATAGCTAACTGAGGACGAATTTCGAAAGTCGCTCATGCGCGGCTATTAGCTTCTATTTTTCTTCATTTAATTTAATTTAATTAGGCAACCATAGAATGGAAGGTGCACTTTCCTTTCTTAGAAAAATTTTTATAGCCCATAACTTAGTTTTAAACCCATAATCCCTGTAAGTTATTAGAATCCTATAACCACTATGTATGTGGTAAAACTCTCCACCAGCTAAGCGGATTACTATGAGGTGAGTGCTGAAAATTAAGCTAAGCTATACATACAATCTAAAATTAGAGGTTATTCGCCGTACTTTACTATATCTTAAATGATTATTACTGTTTTTTTATTTAATTTTCAAAATTACTTTATTTTAACAATTCAAAAAAAGGAAAATTCATTTGAGAATTAATACTAAAATATACATATATAAATAAATTAATATGTTATAGATTAATATAAAACAACAAAGAAAAAAATATTTCTCAATTTTCTCTTGTTAATTAGAATTAATTTTTAACACATCCGTTAGATTCCAATAAGAATTAATTAAAAATAAGTAAAATCAATAAATTAACAATTTTTTTTTCATCTCTTATCGGGACAAATGATGGTATTATCAGGAAGCGGGACTTGGAATTTCTAAATCAGGAAATCTTGTCCATATCAGGACAGTTGCCTACCCTGCATGAGAGCCTTGTTAATCAGTTTAGCCCTTGAGAGATTGTGCAAGATTCATGGGGTAAAATTTTTTTCAGTATGGTCTGTGCTTGGTAACACAAGAAACTACTTCTACAGGGATGGGATACACTTAAACAGAAAGAGTACAAGAATATTTGTCGAAATTATCAAGGCAATCTTAGGTCATTCAGAAAACTACTAGCTTGGTGGGGGGGGAGACTAATACATTAACAGTAGCTGCAGTCAGAGGTGAAAGTGATTCTTGTACTGATTCTATTAGAATGAACAGCAGCCTGGAAAGCAAGGTGCTGTGGATTTCAAGGACTGCGGGGAGTCATCACGGAACAAGTAATTACACGGGCTGTGTTATGATAACTAAGAGTAAGAACAGGGGCATGTATACTTACAGGTACATCAATGGTAGGAGAATAGTAAATGCATTGATCAATTTGAGGTAATGATCAAGACATCAAAGATGGATATTGTTGGAATATCAGTGATATGGTGTCACACAGATATAAGGAATGCAGAATTGGAATTTGGGGAGTACACTGTATACAGAAAGGATAGGCAGGACAGGAAGGGAGAGGGGTTATGCTGTTAGTTGAGAAACGCAAAATCTAAGGAAGTGCATCCAGGTGGAAAGTACAATGTTGAGTCGGTTAGGTATAACATAAGCACTGGGAAAGCAAAATTGAGAGTAGGAATGTGTTATAGGCCTAATAACTCTGATGAGTACAACGAACAGTTGTACAGAGAAATATATTGGGCCGGTACATCGGAATGTCTTATAATGAGGGATTTTAATGAGGGAATTCCAGATATTGACTGTAACTTGTGGATTGGTCACTCACACACACTAGCAAGACTTTTGTGGAATTATTGGATGATTGTTTTCTACAGCAGCATGTTATCAGTAGTGATTACTCATGTATTAAGAATTGGCAGGTGAAGGAATACTAGGTGGTAGTGATCACAGTGTACTGATGTGAAATTTACTTAAAGATATAACTACCATCAGGGGTAAAGGGAAGGGTTTTTGCTTTCATAAAGGTGAATACAGTGGTCTCAGACAGTTTTTAAATGCTATACGGCGGGACCATCTGATGATGTTACCAACAGCAAATTCTAAATGGGAAGCACTCAAGGAAGTAATCTTGAAAGCTACTAAGCTTTTTGTTTGACTAAGAAATACTCTTCAGAGTTTAGACCTAAATGGATGTCAGCTGAACTAATGAGACCCGTAGCAGAAAAAAAATGCATGGGATGCATATAAATTATCAGATGACACAGAAGCCTATGGCAGATATAAGCTGGTCTGTAATCAAGTCACAAAGGCTTCTGTGTCATCAAGTGGACCAATCTGATATGAATCAGATTGGTCCACTTCATATCGATGGTTCGATTGTTGATGATTCTGCTGTTAGCTGTCAAATTGAATGAGTATTTTGTATCTACATTCACACATGAGGAATTTTATAGGGAAGTGGAATCCAGAAGTTTATCAAACTCTAAATGGGAGCTAAATGATTTTGTAATAACTGAGAGCAAAGTGGAGGAGAAATAGTTGAAGTTAAACATAGAAAAGGCACTTGGGGTGGATGGGATCTATCCAATTATATTAAAGGAGGCAGCAAAGAAAGTAAACTAAACCTTAGCCATAATTATGAGAGCATCCTTTGACTCAGGGAGATCCCCACGGACTGGAGATGTACAAATGTATCCCCAATTCGCAAAGTGGGATCAAAAGGTGACACAAGTAATTGCAGACTTGTTAGTTTAACTTCTGTTCCGAGAAAAATAATGGAGTCACTGGTGAAAGAAGAATTGCAAGAATAATTCAGACACAGCATGGGTTTGTTAAGGGGGTGCGTCTTGTCCTACCAGTTTGATTGGATACGATGATGTGGTCACAAAGGAACTGAATGCCAAAAATAATTCTGATTTCATATACAGTAAACCCCTGCTTTTCGCGTATTCGTGGTCGCTGATTTAACATAAAATGAAACCTAAAAAAATGTGAATTTTAAAGTGCCGTGAACATTTTCCGCCATAAAAAAACATGGGTGTGGCTAAAATTATCTTTCTCCTGTCAAAACAGTGCTCAGTGGGTGGGGGGAGAGGGGTGAAAAAATTGCGAGCGTGGATGTTTCTCGCTAATCCTTGTTCGGTATGTGTTATGCGCTTGCCACGGAAGGTTTTGTCGTTTGTTTTTAATTTATATGCTTTTAAAATTGAATAAATTTATCAATTTATAAATTGATATGCTTACAAAATTGATAAATCTACCAATTTTGGACTGCAAAATTTTGCAGTGTAAAACAGACTTTTTTTTTTTGAGTGTGTTAACGGAAGAAAGTGACTTTATTTGGACAAGTTCTTTCTAACCCGTACAAAAATATGGCTACGAATAACAAGGGAAATGTGAATGTGAAATTATCAAAGAAGGTGATGACATTGGCGAATAAAATTGAGTTATTAGACAAAATTTCTAATGGTGAAAGTGTCTTCTCAGTGGCAAAACATTATAAAATCAATGAGTCAATGGTACGATCAATCAAGAAATCGGAAGAAAAAATCCGCCTTAGTGTCCGTGAAAACGCGCTAATTGCTTCAAAAATTTGCTCTGTAACTCGTGATGTTAAATTAGAAAAAATGGAAAAGTTTTAAATCTGTGGATAGAAGACCGAACTCAAAATAAAATTCTGTTAAGTTCACTCATTATTCGTGAAAAGGCAAAACTCCTTTATCAACACTTTAGCGAAACTGGTGATATCACTGGCGGGATAAGTTTTTTAGCTAGCAAAGGCGCTAGTTTGAAAGATTTGTTTGAAATTTCTAATAAATATTACATTTAATATTAAACTGTTTCTTATTTTCATTTCGATGCCATATGCTTGCATTTCACTATGTACTGTCTATGTACATAGTCATATTATGAAGATACCTATAATACATACATAGACAAAATTTTAGACTAGTTTTTCTTATATATTTCATACTTTGGAACGAAACCCCTTTATTACTATGGGAGCCATAACTCAGTATTCGCATTTTCAGTATTCGCGGCATTTCTCAGGAACGTAACTCCCGCTATTCGCGGGGGTTTACTGTACTCTCTCAGTCGTCACAAGAAAGTTTTGTGATATGCAACCTGAAGCTCAAGGCCTGTTTTCCAAGGAAAGTTTTTGATACTGTTGCACATGGAAGACTACTGTACAAGTTGGAGAAGTATGGCATTAAGGGCAAGTTGCTGCAATGGATAAACAGATGGCTGAGTGGGAGAAGACAGAGAATGGTAATCAGTGGACACTGCTCTTTGTGGGCTAATGTTATTAGTGGAGTTCCCCAGGATTCAGTGTTGGGCCCATTGTTTTGTATATTTATCAGTGATATTGATGAAGGCATATCAGGCTTAATGTTCAAGTTTGCAGATGATACAAAGGTTGGCAGGGTTGTTAATGACAGCATGCTACTGCAACAAGATCTATAAAAGTTGGGCAGATGGGCTGAGAAGTATCTACTGAAGTTTAACATTGACAAATGCAAAGTACTGCGTATAGGTAGCAGTAAATCCAGAGAAACATACCAACTGTGTTTACTACAATCAGAGTGTTAGAGAATGAAAAAGCCCCATGGGTATTTTGCAGTCAGGTATGAAGTTTTCTGAGCAGTGTGGATAGGTACCAGAGCAGGTCATGGGGTCTTTTAAATGATATACAGGAATTTTGGTGCTAGGGATAAGCTGGCGATTATCCCTTTATATACGGCAATACAAAGGGGCACACCTTAGGCCTCTGTAGGCCTCATTTTAGGAAAGATGTTGAGTTGCTAGAATGAGTACAGATAAGAGCAACAAGGTTGGTGAGGGGATTGAAGGAGTCCTCTTACAAAGAAAGGCTTAAGTTCTGCAAATTACAGCATCTGGAGGCTAGGCTCTTGTGAGGTGATCTGATTGAGGTGTATAAAGCCTTGACTGGTTTGAGCAGGTTGAATGCTGATTGCTGAGGTTAAAACACATGTTTCATGAACAAAAGACCATTGAGACACCGTCATCTTTTCTGATAATTTCAAAATTCAGCCTGCATGGCTCGGATGGGAAGCGATATGTCAGAAGACGAAAATTGGAGACATACCATCCTGACTGCATAACACCAACTGTAAAGTTCCCCACCAGTCAGATGGTCTGGGAATACATAACAAGCAAAGGGGCAGTGTGAATTATGTTTATTAATAGAACGGTGAATGCAGATACCTATACTACTATCTTGGAGGATTGTCTTAAACTCGTTATTAGGGAATACTACACAGACATCCAAAACTGCATTTTTTAACAGGGCTCAGCACCTTGCACACAGCAAAATTGGTAAGTTTAATGCTATTTAGATTTAATGATGAGTTTGTCTTGTCTAACATACTTACACCAATATTTAAAACGTACTTACACCAATATTTAAAACGTACTTAAACCAATGTTTTCCTTCGTTTTTCTCCCTTAAGCTGCAGCCATACCTCAGAAATGATGGCATTACAGTGTTGGACTGGTCCGACAACAGTCTAGATTTGAACCCTATTGAAAATTGCTGGTACAGCATCTAAAATTGCTCAGAAGAAGCCAACAAGTAAGATTCAGCTGTAGGAGAGCATTGTAAGGGTGTGGTACCACAAAATTGGGCAACCAGTATATCCAGAAGTTTATTAACTCTATGCCAGATCATTGCAAGGCTGTAATTGCAGCTGAAGGAGGAAAAACAAAATACTGAGGACTTATTTTACTGATTTACAGTACATAATACAAAGGGTACTAGGAAAGTTTTGCAATATGACGCAACAATGAATCACAGGAAGCTGCTTGTTGCTGCATGTTGAAACATGTTCATACGTGCATAGTAGCCGCCGTGCCAAGTCGATGGGCTCAGTTATTCATTAGTAGTGAGAGTGTAAAGTGCTTGCGATGGCATCGTGGTCACGAAATGAGATAAGGACAGTTTTGCGGTATAATTTTGTGCGTGGTTTAACCATAGACCAGTGCTTAGAAGAAATGACTCTTGCACTAGATGATGATTGTCCACATCGTACAACGATATTCAGGTGGTATAGAGAATTCCAAAGGGGAAATTTCACTCTGGAGGATTCTGAGAGGCCAGGAAGGCCACGAACGTCAGTTACGGAGGAAAACGTTACTGCTGTGAGGAAAATGCTTGACGAAAACAGGCGAGTGACCTACCAACAGATAGAGGATACTTTGGGCCTAAATGCACCAGCAATTCGTTCGATTCTGCAAGATCATTTGCACGTGAAGAAACTTTGTTCTCTCTGGGTGCCACATCAACTGACTGAAGAGCAGATGACACGACGTGTGACTTGGTGCCGGGAGATGTTAAAAAAGTTTGATAAGGGACAATCTCGGTATGTGAACAACATCGTGACAGGTGACGAGACTTGGCTGTACTATTACGATCTGCCGACCAAGGCTCAAAACAAAGTTTGGGTCTTTGATGATGACGACACACCCGTAATTGTCAGAAAATCCCGATCTGTAAAGAAGAAAATGATAGCTGTATTTTTCAAATCGAGTGGAATTGTGGAACGTGTCGTTTTGGACACGCAGAAGACAGTCACAGCTAAGTGGTATACTGAACAATGCCTGCCTAAAGTCATTGGATCTATGAAGAACCTGCGGCCAAAGTCAAGAATGGACACCTGGTACCTCCATCCCGATAATGCTCCAGCTCACCGCGCCAAAGCCTGCACCGAATATTTGACCACGACAGGACTGAAACTTCTCGAGCACCCTCCCTACAGTCCAGACCTTGCTCCCTGCGACTTTGCACTGTTCCCGCATGTGAAAATGAAGCTAAAAGGGAGGTCCTCATCACTGGTTTTCCAGTGATGAGGACCTTCTACGGGCTTGGGACAACGAGTGTGCTTTACTCCCTAGTGAAACTTGGCAGAACTGGTTTAAAGATTGGTTTCGGAGGATGGAGAGGTGTATTGAATGTAGAGGAAATTACTTTGAAAAAATTAAATAAACAAAGCTGTATTGCAAAACTTTCCTAGTACCCTTTGTACTATTGCATTAATCTGTCATTTCACTTTGCACACATAAATGCAACAAGATGTATGTTTGGTTGTTATGATTGCCATTTGCATGATTTCTCATATTTCAATTAATTACATATTTTACCCTTTGGGAAGATATTTATTGCAATTAGGTGCCTCCGTAGCCAGGTGGGCAGGAGCAGCAGTGCGTAGCACATGCTTCTTGATCAGACCGGGGTTCAAGCCCGTGACCACCAAATACCGAGGATGCGGAAAGGTCAGGAAATGACCATCGCATATCCCCGGAGCAATATGGCCTTAGTTGCTAATGCTCCTAAAAACCAAATAACAACAACAACATATGGCAATTAGGTATATTAGTGGAGTCTTTTTATTGAATTTCATTCACAGAGATATACACTGATGAGAAAAACCTTATGACCAGCGAGTCGGTATGCAAATCGAAGCAAATGCAGGTGAACTACATCGCGAGTACGGGTCGGGACACTATATAAAAAACACCTGATACTGAGCTCTATTAATCAGTGTTTCTCTTGTTCTTCAGATGGGAAAGGCAGCGGACTTAAGCGAGTTTTACAATGGCCAAATTGTAATGGCCAGATGACTGGGTCAGAGCACATCCGAAACAACACGGCTGGTGGGGGTGCTCACGGTCAGCCATGGTTAGTACCTACCGAAAGTGATCCGAGGAGGGAAATCCCACGAACTGCCGGCGAGCTGTTGGACGACCACAGCTCATCAATGCTCGAGGTGAGCGAAGGCGCTCCACGATGGTACATGGCAACAGAAGGGCGACTGTGGCATAACTTGCTGGTAATTGGAATGCTGACCATGGTTCACCAGCAATAGTGCCTACAGTGGGCACGCAAGCATCGAAACTGGACCTTGAGTGTTTGGAAGAAGGTCGTCTGGTCCGATGAATCACTTTTCCTGCTGTACCTTGTGGACGGCAGGGTACATGTGCTTTGGTTACTTGGGGAAATGATGGCACCTGGATGCACCGTGGGACGAAAACAAGCCAGTGTCTGCAGTGTCATGCTTTGGATGATGTTCTGCTGGGATACCCTGGGTTCAGTCATCCATGTGCCAGGCACTCTGACGTCTACCACCTACCTAAACGTCATTGCTAACCAGGTACATCCTTTCATGATAACGGTCTTCCCCTCCAGCAGTGCTGTCTTTCAGCAGGATAATGTGCCATGTCACACTGCCCGGATTGTTCGAGACTGATTCATGGAACATGAGGAAGACTTTCAGGTATTGCTCTGGCCTCTAAATTCCCCAGACATCGAACATCTGTGGTTTGTGTTGGAACAGCAACTCCGATCTGCGTCGTCTCAACCACGGATCTTACAGGAGTTAAAGGATCTCCTGGTTATGTTTTGGTGCCAGATACCACAAGACACATTTAAAATCTTGTAGCATCCATGCCTTGCTGGGTACGAGCTGCTTTGGCTGCACGTGGAGGACCAATATCTTATATTAAGTAGGTGGTCATAATGTTTTGGCTCATCGTTGTATATCCCATCTAATAAATCCATTTCGAACATTCCTGCAACCCACAATGTAGCACAAAACACATTATTTACAAAATTCACAAGTGATGCAGTTTTTTGTCTGCCGCTGTATATTGCATAGTCATGTTTCTACTGATAAACTGATAATATAATTTTATATAATTTATTTTCCCTCCTCTTTCTTTTCTTTCTTTCTCTTCTAGTGTTGAGTGGCATGCCACTCTGCTGTGTTGCTCTCACATAGTATAAATTTCTACTTTTAAGACTGTTTATGTGCTATAAATTTCCTGATACTCAAGGCCTTTTTGCTAAAACAATGTGCTTTTGATGAAGGCTTTGAGTGAAAACACTAAACAATACAGAATTTGTTGGTTTCATTGCAAGATTTTAATTTTTTTTCTTGGTAATGTCAACTGACTTACATTTTCTCAATCAATAGACAATGTCTACAGAATAGATGGTTAGTCACGCACCCTTTCTCATTTCTGAGAGAATATTTTATGGAGCAGTTTCCACTGTGGGTGGCTTACAAACTTTAGAAATTACAGAAAAGTTATAGGGTGCAGCAAATGCTTCAAGGAAATGGAAAATTTAAAAAGAAGCTATATTTAAAGCAAAAAAAAGAAAAAAAAAAGATGAACTGATTAATGAAATAAGAAAGTAGCAAGTAATTTGCAATTAATCTAAATGAAGTGTGCACATAGCTGATCACTTGAAAGAAGAAATACAGTAGAAGAAAAAGCCAAAGTCGTAATTTTTTATTATAGTGTCAAAATTTTATTATTATTAAAAAAAAAAAACTTTTCTCCTGTATGTGATTTTTTTTTTTTTTTTTTTCTGTCCATTGATGGGTACTGGTACCAAGTGCATGGGGTGGTTGGTTGTGTCTGGTTACTACTACTACTACTATTATTATTATTATTGCTCTTATATTATGTCTCCCTCATTGGGAGTTCCACCTCATGATGGGTATTGCTACCAAGTACAGAGTGGTTGTTGTTATGTCTGGTGTTACTGTTGGTCGTGGAACTCTCTGGCTATCCCACAGATGTTCAGAATTGCGACTTTCTAGAGTTCCTTGTAGGTGTTCGCTGGGAGACCTATTGCTTGCTAGGCTGTTATGTAGGGTTTTTGCCACCATACCAGTGGTTGACACTATGATCAAGATGGTCGTTACTTGTTGCATATGCTACATCTCTTTGATCTCCTGTCTTAGGTTCGTGTACTTACTGATTTTTTCCTCATGGGTTTTCTGGAAGTTGCCAGTGTTGGGCCCTTTATATCAATTAGATAGGTAGCCCTTTCCTTGTCCACAATAGTTATGTCCGGTCTGTTGTGCAGGATTGTCTTATCTGTTATTATGGCTTGGTCCCAGTACAGCTTGTGGGTTGGGGTCTCTAGTACTGCCTGATATTCATACTTGTAGTACTGTACACTTTCTTTGATCAACTGGTATTTTCTTGCTAACTTCTGATGTACTATCCTGACTAACTGGTTGTGTCTACAAGTGTACTCAGTCTGGGTGACCGTCTTGCATCCCAGAGTGATGTGTTGGATTGTTTCTGAGGCCAGGTGGCATCATCGACACATGTCATCTGACACTCCAGGCTCCTTGGCGATGTATTTTCTATAGTTTCTGGTGTTGATTACTTGGTCTTGGATGGCAAGCATGAATCCTTCAGTCTCGGGGAAGAGAGTTCCGCAGTGAGCCATGCATTGGAAGCAATTTTATCTATGTGATCATTGTAGTGTCTGCCATGGAATGTCTTCTTTGCCCATCTTTCTAGCTTCGTTTATGCCAGCTAAGTGGGAGGGGACTCCTCATTTAGGTTGAGTGGGGGTATACCACTTATCTATCTTCCTATAATCCTTCAGGTTAGTAATTGCTGTTTTCTGTTGCTCGATGAGGTCTATCAGGCCCCTTCCTCCTTCTTTCCGAGCTATTATCAGTCTTTCCATGGCTGACTTTGGGTGGTATTGGCGGCTCTTGGTCATCATTTTCCTTGTCTTTCTCATGATATCCTTTAGCTCGGTGTTATTCCAATCTGACCCCAAAGAAGTATGTTAGCACTGGGACTGCATAAGTGTTTGTGGCTTTAACTGTGTTTCCTCCATTCAGTTTTACTTTCAGCAGGCTTCTGAGTCTCTGATGGTATTTTTTGGTCAGGGAGGCCTTAATTTCCTTGTGCTGTAGCTTTTGGGCCTGATCATCCCCAGGGGCTCACATCTGGTGAGTATGGGCTTGGCACACCCAGGGTCCTGAGCTGGATATCATCATTCTTCTTTTTCTTGGTGATTCCCTTCTTCTCTCTCTCTCTCTCTCGGGGTAATTCAGAAAATTTTTTTTTTTTTTTGGCTGGTGCAGCATAAGCCTCAGGCTTCCTTGCACCATATATGGCTAATGATGATAATAATAATAATAATAATATTTGTAGGTCTCTCCCTCTGTCATGGGTTTGATCTCTTTACCAGTCTGCAGCTGATAGTTTCGGGCGACTAATTTTCCATGGTGCAATCTGTGGGTCTCGCATTCGTCTAGACCAAATTGCATCCTGCTGAATTCAGCAGGTTGGAATTTGTTGAATTTTGCTTTATCATTGCTGAATTCTTTGGTGATCCAGAGTAGTTGCTGGAGTTGCTTCTTGGTTGCTGTGTAGAGCTTGGTGTCATCCATGTACATCAAGTGGGTGAGGGTGTACAGGTTCTTCCTTCTTTGAGGGTATATCTGTACTTGCCGTTGTTAAGCATGGTGGATAGCAGGTTTTAAGTGCTAGACAGAGCCCACTCTCTTGATGGGGGATTGGTCTGGTTGTGATGTTCTTGACTTTAATGGTGGTACTCCATTTCACCATCGTTGCTCCTAGGAAGTTTGTCACTATGGGATTGACTTTGTAGATATTCAGCATCTCTATTAGCCAGCTATGAGGCACAGAGGCAAAGGCCTTGCCATAATCAATGTAGGTTGTGTTCAGGTTGCGCCACTTCTTATAGGCTTGTTCTATAACTACGGCATCGATGGTTAATTGTTCCTTGTATCCTTTTCTCATCCGCTTACATCCTTTCTGCTGTTCGGCCATTATGTACTGGCTCTCCAAGTGGTCTGATATCTTTTGGTTTTTATCAGCTGGCCAGGATCTTGTACATCTTTGGGAGGCAGGTGATTGGCCTGTATTTAGCTGGATTTCTTGTATCTTCATTTTTAGGCTTCAGATATATGATTCCTTGAATTGGGTGCCTTATCATTTGGGGAACTGGTCTGCCAGGTGCGTGTGTGTGTGTGAGCTTCTTGTACCAGTAGTTATGGACGTTATATATTCCTGAGGTTTGCAAGTTGTGGGATTTCCTGATAGGCTGTTTTTGTTATTATTATTAGTAGTAGTAGTATGTGATGCCAGAAAGCAAGCTTATAAAGCATCACCCAGAAGGGAGAAGTAAAAAAAACCCCACACATCACTTGTCCATCCTCTCCAATAATTTGTAGTAGTAGTAGTAGTGCCATGTGATGCACGAAAGCAGAAAGCAAGTGTATGAGCTTATGCAGCATCAGCCAAAAAAAAAAAAAAAAAAAAAAATATCACCCATTCCTTCCAAATGTCTGTCCAGTTCCTCTTTAAATTTATTTAACCTATCAACTTCCACAATGACAGATGGACGTTTGTTCCAGCAATTAACCACCCGCTGGCTAAAGGCGAATTTCTGCACATCAATTCTACATCTGTCTTTTCTTAATTTGAATTTATGCCCCCTTAGGTTCGTAATCTGAACAAGTGGAAGGATCCCATCAGAATTCAGTGTGCTCAACCCATTCAAGGCCTTATACACCTCAATCAGATCACCGTGCAGGTGCCTAGTCTTCAGCCACTGCAAATTGAAGAACTTAAGCCTCTCTTGGTAAGAGGATCCCTTCATTTCCCTCACCAATCTTGTTGCCCTTCTCTGTACACGCTCAAGCAAATCTACATCCTTCCTAAAATGAGGCCTCCAGATCTGTACACAGTACTCAAGGCGTGGCCTGACCATTGCCTTATACAGAGGGACAATCACCTCCTTTTCCCTGCTAGCAAAATTCCTATATATCATTGACAAAACCCCATGACCTGCCCTGGCAGCCTGTCTGCATTGCTCAGAAAACTTCATATCTGACTGCACAATTACTTCCAGATCTTTTTCATTTTCTACCACCTTAAGTGTAGTACCACACAGTTGGTACATTTCTCTGGGGTTACTTCTACCCATATGCAGTAATTTGCATTTGTCAAGGTTAAACTTCAGTTGCCACTTCTTAGCCCATCTGCCCAAATTATCTAGATCCTGTTGCAGTAGCACACTGCCATTACTTGTTTAATTCTACCTTGAATTTATTCAAACTGTCCACTTCCATAACAACAGATGGGCATTTGTTCCAACAATCAACTGTCTGCTGGCTGTAGGCAAACCTCCACACATCTATCCTGCAACCATCTTTCCTGAAATTGAATTTATGTCCCTTCATGTGTAGTCTGAGGAAGAGTGTCATCAGCGTTGAGCTTACTCAATCCATCCAATCCCTTAAACACTTAAATCAGATCACCTTGTAGGTGCCCAGCAGTGCGTAGCACACGCTTCTTGATTAGACTGGGGTTCGAGCCCGTCACCACCAAATACGGAGGATGCGGAAAGGTTAAGGAATGACCACCGCATATCCTGGAGCAATATGGCCTTAGTTGCTAATGCTCCTAAAAACCAAACAACAACAACAACCTTGTAGGTGCCTAGTCTCCAAGTGCTGCAATTTGTAGAACTGAAGCTTGCCTTGGTAAGACCTCTTTCATTCCCTTCACCAATCTTGTTGCCCTCCTCTGCACCCATTCCAGCAGATCTGCACCCTTCCTAAAATGAGGCCTGCACCTTGAGTACTGCAGACCTATATGCAGTACTCAAGGTACAGCCTAACCACCCCTCAATGCGGGAACCTGTATGTGGTGAGGAGACCTCCCAGTGATGCTGCTGGCTTTCTGGATTAGTATCACTCGGATCCAGTGCCCATACCTTGATTTTAGTGTTACATCATAGCAATTGAGCGTGTGCAGCTGTGTGCCACAACCCGTTGAAACTCAAAGGGGTATCCTGGTGGGTGAGGGGCCCAGCCCTAATACACCAGTTTGGTCTCTGCTTCAAAAAGATAGGAGGTTCCAGACTGGGCCAACTGGGATCAGTTGGTGGGTGGTTCTTACTGCTAGGGTCAACTGCATTCTGATGGGTCTCTTTCCCTTTGGTCCTGGGACAGGGCCTACTGCAAACGTGGGTATCATGCTTTAAGTGAACTTGGCATCCATTTTCATGTGCAGTATCTGCTAGTTAACGAATGGGCATTCCTTGTAAGGCTCTGTAATGGGTGAGGACTGAGGACAGCAAAAGTTATTATTTTACTCACATAAGTATTCAATAAGTGAAATAGAAAAAGAAGCCTCAAAGCTTAGCCCAGATGTGGTTGTATCTGCAACCAACAAGATCCGCTGATGACGACATATATTAAACTAGCCGCACTTGATATTATGACATTGTCAGGAAAAATTGAGAATGTGTGGACATCTTAAAGGACAGAAAACTAAGCATAGTTGGATTGAGTGAATCAAAATGGAAAGGAAATGGGTGTATAGAGTTATGAGGAGGCTATTACCTGTATTGGTCTGGAGGGTAATGTAGCAAGGAAGGGTGTAGCCATCATTATAGACCACAGGATTAAGGAAAGGCTACTGGAGGTGAATAATATTGGTGACAGACTCATGTCAATTAAACTGCAAATGAATGACAGCGAAAAATTGAAGATAGTACAACGTTGCACACCCCAAACTGGTTGCAAAGAAATGGAGAAGCTGGAGTTTGAGGACAAGCTTGAAGAGAACATCACAGGTGGAGATATAATTATCATGGGTGACCTGAACGCAAAAATCGGAGTGGAAAGACAAGAACTAGAATATGTTATGGGTCTGCATGTTTGGAGACCCAGGAATGATGATATGGTGACAGGCTGTTGGATTTCTGTTTATGGAACAGCTTGGTCATAGAAGAACACCTGATTCAAGAAGAGAAAGAGTGACAAGATATGGTTGGGATGATCAACAGAAATCCCTCCTTGACTATATACTCGTGGATAAAGAGTGACACAGAAGACTAGTGGATGTCAAGGTCATTCCTAGTGTCTCCTTGGGTAGTGATCACAGGTTAGTTGTTGGAGTTTTACGATTCCCTAAATTGAAGAGGATCAAAATAACAAGAGAGAGAAAACTAAGGGTGTGGAAGTTGAAAGAAGAGGACAAAGGGGCTACGTTCAGAGAAGAGTTCAGGAAGGTTGTACCTACGACAGTGGTGAACAGTGTGGAATCAGAATGGAAAGCATTCAAAGACTGTATAGGAGGACTGACAGAGCAATAGAAGGAGATGGAATGATAGGACAAGAGAGGCTGTGAAAATCAAGAATAATGCATTCAGGACCTGGTTGGAAGAATGGAGTGAAACTCTACGACAAGATATCGACGGTAATAAAAAGATGCTGTATGGTATGGTGAGGAATAGAAGAGATGGTGAACAGAGCAAATACTTGATGGATGAGAATGAGAACCTAATAAACAAGGATGAAGAGATAAGAGAAACATGGAAGAAGAATTTTGAAAATTTGTTGATTGTGCAGGACAGCCAGCCAATGGGACAAAGGATGGAAGCCAATGGATGGAAGAGAAGATACAGAGAGCAGACAGACTTAACGTGGAATGATGTAGTGCATGCATGGAAATACATAGACAGGTAAGTCTGCAGTTTGCTGGTAAGGATGTGATAAATGGAGAGATGCTGAAGGCTACAGGCAAGGCAGGGATAGGATGGATATAGACTGTTTCATAAGATCTGGGATGAGAGACAGGTGCTGAAAGACTGGAAAGAAGGTTTAATCATCTTGTTGTTCAAGAAGGGGAACAGGAAAAAGTATTTCAATTATAGAGGCATTACACTGACTTCACATGTGATTAAGCTGTATGAGAGAGTGTTAGAGTGGAAGATAAGAGGAACAATCGAAAATAGGATGGCCAAGGAACAGTATGGCTTTAGGCCTGGCAGATCGATGGTGGATCTAATTTTCTGCATCAGGCAACTGATGGAAAACCGTTTGAACACAATAAAGAATTATGGATGGCATTTTTGGATATAAAGAAAGCATTTGATGTTGCAAAGAGAAAGTGTGGGAGGTTTTGAGAAACTTGGGGATAGAGGAACATCTTGTGGAGAGAATTGAGAATATGTGCACCAATACAGTGAGCAAAGTAAGAACAGTGATGGGGTTGACGGAGAGCTTTTAAATAACATCAGGTTTGAGGCAAGGAGGCATCTTGTCACCACTACTATTCCTAGCTGTCATGAATGATGTGCAATGTAGAGTGGTGGAACAACTTGGACAGGACCAGATGAAAGTCATGCTCTTTGCAGATGACCCCTGCATATAGGGAGAGATCAGGGAACAAGTGCAATGGCAAGTTGTATGGGCTAGTATGACAAATGAATTTGGACTGGTTTTCAGTCAGGAGAAGAGTGAAGTAATGGTTCTATGGAGGAACATTACAACGCTTGATGGATACATTACAATGGAAGGGAAAGAGCTAAAAATGTTAACAATTTCAAGTATCTAGGAAGCACCATTAAAAAGACTGGAGTGATAGATGAAGAAATAAGTAGAAGGATATAAGCGGGTGGAAATTTATATGGGCAGACTAGAGATCTGATCTTGAGCAGGAACATGTCACCGAAGTGTAAGAAGGCTATATATCAGGACTATTACGTACCAGTTCTGACATATGCATCTGAAACTTGGACTATGAGGAAAAAGGATGAAAGCAGAATTCAGGGGGCAGAAATGAGATTTGTGAGGTGCATAGCTGGAATGACAAGACCAACAAAATCAGGAATGATGTGATTAGGGAGAAAATTCAGGTAGAAAAACTCCAGAATAGGATTGAAAGGTCCCATTTGAAATGGCTTGGACATGTTTGATTTACAATTAAGGGACAAAAGACGAAAGGGGGAGACCAAGAATGAGATGGCAAGACATGATAAAGACCAATGTCATTAAGAGAGGAGGAAACTGGAGTGAAATCAACGATGGAGAGAAGTACATGGACAGGGCATGGTGGCGAGGCTTCATACGTTGACTCGTGGAATAGCGGAACAATGACAGATGATGATGATGATGAAGTAATTCAAATTTATCTTCTTCTTCTCGGTCCTCATCAAGGCCCTACCTAATCGATCTAATGAGGCAGACAACACTTCCATAAAAAGTGCATTAACTGAATATTCACCACCATCAGGTTTGAAATTTAAACTTCTAATCATTGAAAGGATTAGAACAGTTGTCAGGATCTCCAAAATCCACGAAGTTCACATTGATAGAGGGAATATCTATCATCTTAACCTCCATAAAACCCTAATCTGTTCATGCAGCGTCATATCAGAGTGGGCTCCATGTCTCAGGAGAAGCGGTCTGCTCTGAATTGAAACACTAAGGAGTGACAGCTGTCAAGCAGCTATGGATGATAAGGATGGAAATATCACTCCTTTGCGTGTTCTTATCATTACATTCAACACTCCATGGCCCCCAAGTTCTAACAAGGTGGGGTACTTAAACTGCCCAGTAAGGGTATACATCCCAAATCCACTGAAGTGTTTAAATGCCAAAAGTACAGCCGTCAGTGAGTGGCTGTCCTTTTCGGCTGTTGATGTGGTGATGCCAAAGACCATGAGAGTAAGGAATGTTCAGCTTCCAGGTCAATCTGTACAAACTGCTAAGGAGAGCATCCTGCATACTCTTTGAGCATTTCAGCAGTGGAAGAAAGAAAAAGAAATTCAAAAAGTGAAAGCAGAGCTGAACATCTCCTACCAAGAGGCCAGAAAAATAGCACCAAGCCTACATATGCCCAGAAAGTTTCTGGGTAGAGTACCATCAGGACAAACTATTCTACCAAGAAAGTCATTCACTCCTGTTGCGAACCATTTATTGAGCTCACAAAAGTCCATCCGAAAAAAGCAAAATCAGCTGTAACTCCTATACCTTTATTGCCACTCCTTTTCCAGTACCTCCTAGTGCTCCACCACTTCCAAAACAAACAAATAAAGTAAAGCCAAAAAAGAAAAACCAGAAGAGCCACTTGCAATACAAGAGATGGTGGATGTAGAGGATAAGGAAGTATCGGACAGCTCATTCCTGGAGCTCTTTGCAGAAGGGGAAGAAATGGACACAGTCATGACATCAAGGCTCTCCTGCATAAGCATGAGCCAACCTGCTCTTGCTTACAGGAGATGTGTCTAACTGTTCAGTTATTCACAGAACTGTGGAAGGACCTGCCTACAGAGGAGTTGCCATTCTTATGAGTAACCATACCCCTTTTCAAGCTATGCCACTTACCAAGTGGTATTCAAGCTATGCCACTTACCAACTTAAAAGTGATAGCAGTTCATCTTACAGTAAGATTTTTCTTAACTGTTTGCTCCCTCAATTTTCCTCTTAGGAACAACATCCCCAGGCAAACCTTGATTTCATTAAGCAATTGCCGTCCTCTTTTCTGTTACTAGGGTATTTCAGTGGCTGGACATATTACTTTGTGGGGTAGTGCTGACATCAGTGGTAGGGGGTTGAACTGCTGATGACCTGGCTCTTCTAAATGTGGGTTCTAATACCGTCTTCCACATGCCTACCCTTACATTTATGGAAATTGATCACACTGTATGCTCTGCTTGCCTCCCCCTATTAGTACATGGTGAATTGAAGACAATCTTTATGGTAGCGATCACTTCCCCATGATATCCATTCTTTCCAGTGGGAAACCATGCCACCCATCTAGGATATCATGGTGGAACATCGATCACACTGACTGGAATGCCCCTTCAGACATTGTGGAATGTTTAATACCACCACAGTCAGCAAGGTGCTGATTAATGATATAGTCAAGTACATTACAAAAAGTATTATCAGTATTATGGGAATTGCAATTCTGAAGACATTGAATCGGTTTCCAATCTTTCAAAAACCATGGTGGAATGCAGAATGTACAGTAACAAAAAAGGCTTCAATCAAGGTGTGGGGGACATTTCATCAATATCCTACCAGAGAAAATCTAATAGTCTTTAAATGTGCATGTCCCATAGCACGCATTTATTCGAGGTAGTATTGTACTACCTCAAATAAATAACACTTCACCAGTGGAGAGGACTATTGTTATTTATTCTCGGTGGATACCACCACCCAGACGGCACCGTTTCAAAGCTTGTTGGCTTCTCTTCGGGTGGGTGGGTGGGCAGGCATGTACCCTGGTGTTGCAATAGTGACAACCCAGTTATGAATTATAACATTTTTTACCCTTTTTTGTGTAAACCCCAAACACAAGAGGTATTAGAACCTATAGTACTTAGTACCATGCTTGGGTTGGAGGTTGAGAAGACGAAAGAAGATATTTGTTGACATTGGACTTGAACTTCTGTAGACTGTAATTTTCAGGAAATATGTATGAAGGAAGGTTCTTCCAGAAAATGGCAGTTGAATGAATAAACGAGGAAGATGAAAAGTTGGTTCTGTGAGTTTGAAGTTGGACAGTAAATGGGTGTTGGCTGGTGGCGGCATGTGTTAGGACTGTTTTGAAAGAGAGAGCGGGAATTATAGACGCCAATTCAGAAGAACAGTGCCCATGGAAGTATCTGTAGAAGAGGCATGCAGCAGAAACAGTACGTCTATGAGAGAGCGAGTGGAGAGACTCTATTAGAGATGAATCATTAATTAACCTAACTGCCCTCTTCTGAATGGAATCAAGAAGCCTGAGAGAGGTTTTCAGGACACCACCCCAGATGTGGGAACAATATTCCATGGCAGGGCGGATTTGCGATTTATACAGAGTGAGCAGCTGTTTGGAAGAAAAGTAATGTCGAGAGTGAAAGAGAAAACCAAGTTTTTTAGATGCAGAGGAAGCAATAATTGTAATGTGCTTGTGCCAAGAGATATTAGAAGTCAGGGTAATCCCCAAAAGAGTTATATCATTTTGCCTAGAAATCGGAGTGTCACTAAAGATAAGCATAGGAGCAGAAGAATCCTTTTTGCGAGATATAAGACAAGACTGAGTTTTAGAAGGGTTGAAATCAACTAAGTTGTCTTTGCCCCACTGGAGAATTATCTGAAGATCGGCATTTAAGGAATTGGTAGCAGATTTTCGAGAAGTTGAAGCTGATTGAGCAGAGCAAGTGTTCTCAAAATGGAAAGTAGAATGCAATGTGCTATCATTGTCAAAACTATGGATAGGATTTCCAGTCAATGGAAGAAGGTCATTAATATACAAGAGGAAAAGAGTGGGAGAAAGAACTGAACCTTGGGGGACACCGGCATTACGGGAGAAGTTAGAAGACAGAGAGCCATCGACCATCACCCTCGGTGAGCGATCAGAGAGAAAACTGGATAACCAATTACTAAAAACAGTTGGCAAACCATAAGATGGAACCTTGTTTAGAAGACCTTTATGCCAAACACGATCGGAAGCCTTTGAGATGTCAAGAGCAACTACTTGTGTTTCACCGAACCTTTCCATTGAATTAGTCCATAAATGGGTAACATAAGCCAGAATATCACCAGTGGATCGACACTGACGGAATCAATACTGGCAATCGTTGATCAGACAGAAGGTTTCTAGGTAGTTTAAGAGTTGGTGGTTAATTAATTTCTCCATTACTTTAGAAAGAATAGAAGTAATTGCAATGGGACGATAATTGGATGGGAGGGATTTGTCACCCTTTTTAGGAACTGGCTGGATATGAGCAAATTTCCAAGCAGAAGGAAAAACACCTTTGGAATAAGAAAGTGAAAAAAGGCGGCAAAAAATAGGAGTAAGTTCAGGAGCACAGGTTTTGAGAACAAGTGGAGAAATACCATCGGGACCTGGAGTTTTCTTAGAATCAAGATTCGTCAAAATCATGGAACACCACAGGAGGCATTGAATGGAGCGTGTTGGGAATGCTGGGAGGTGTTTTACTAAGATCATTAATACATGAGTTGGAAGATTTATCCTTGGCTGAACTGACAACAGAACCATCTGGTTTGAACAGAGGTGGGAGCAGAGATTGGCAAAAGTTGCGGCCAATAACTTTGGCAAGAGACCAGAATGCTCAGCTACCATTAGGGCAAGAAGCAAGTTTTCTACTCTTAGCCTGTTCAAACTCTAGTTTGGACTGATTAATAACTGCTTTACAATTGTTGCGAGCTTTGGTGTAGGCAGAAAATGAAACTGAAGAATTAGAAACAAGCCAATTACGATATATAACATTCTTCTTCTTCTTCAAGAGAAGAATGTTACGATATGTAACATTCTTCTCTTGAACAGCCTTAGCACATTTATTGGAAAACCAAGGTTTAGATAAAGGACAAGATTTTAAAGTGGAGTGTGGGATAAAGGATTCCATTCCTGCAAGAATAATTTCACTGACGTGATGTGAGCAAACGTTGACATCAAATGTTTTGAAACAGTAATCCGATCAAGGAAAAGAAAAGAAATCTCGCAGGTCATCCCATTTTGCATTCTTGTAATGCCAAACAATACAATACAAGAAGGTTGGGAATAGCCATGAGATAAAGGCTCCATTGGAGAAGAGACAATCACCAAGTTGTGATCTGAAGTGCCTAAAGGACCTCTCACTTCGACCGTGTACTTAGAAGGGTTGTTTGTGAGAAAAAGATCAAGCATGTTGGCTGTATGATTAGGATTGTCCGGTATTCTTGTAGGTAAATGAACAATCTGTGCAAGGTCATTAGTAATTGCAAAAGCCTCAGCATCTCGACCAGCTGGGTCGATGTGACTAGAAAACGGAAGCCAGCTGGAGTTGTGAACATTAAAATCACCAAGGAAAATTACCTCATTGTTAGGAAAGTTGGACTGGAGGAAGTCAAGTTGCAAAGAGAGGAAGTCAAAGAGCTCCAAGTGATTAGTGGAGTTGGGAGAACGGTACAGACAACAGATGAATTTGACATAATGAGGTAGAGAGATTTTAAGCCAGAGAAGATCAAAGAGAGGAGATTCCAAATTGCCAAGTCTCTGACAGGGAATATCAGAATGGACATATGCACAAGTACCACCTTTGAGGCGAAAGGAATCATACAGCGAATAATTTGGGCATCTGAGATGAGCAGTAGTTGAATCAACCGATAACCGAGATTCTGTCAGAAAAAGTACATGTGGTTTGGGAGACGGCAACTAGAAATGGACATCGTTGAGATTAGAATTGAGACCAAGTATATTTGTGAAATGAATTAGGAAGTCCTTGGGAGGTTTAGATCTTTTCGCAGATAAGCTTGCTCTATTAGTTTGACAATTCATGGTGTATTCAATAGTAAGAAAAAGTAGGCGGGACATGCTGTATGAAGTAATGAAATTTTTGGATATGGTGTACACATGGTAAGAATATACCCAGATCCTTGACATAACATGGCCTCGACAATGCTCCCCGCATACACACTACTCGGACTCTCTGCAGCCAATATCTGGCAGAGTAGAGGTAGCAAGATTATAAACTAGGTGATCCGGAAGCCTCCTAGAGAGTTACCAATAGGTTCGGTCTGGTGTACTGACTAGTGGCCGGCCTGCGAACACCGTTTTAGAGCTGTGCTCTCAAAATGTAAGGGATATTGGATCTCGCCACGGTGTTCATCCTAACCTCAAAAGTCATCAATCGTACTGCATGATGGAAGAGATAGGGAAGGGTTGACCGGAACTTAGCTCTAGAGACTAAACATGGGTTTCACCACTTCAAGCCTCCAATAAGCAAAGTGGTGGTATTGCACCTGTTGATACACCTCGACCCCTGCTTACGTTGGTTCACACCTGGATGGTCACCCACCATGTACTTGTGCATGGAGGTTATATCCAGGATTACTAACAGTCCCACAATCGTGAAGGTGCAAGCAGAGGATTTGGCTGTCATAGACCATCCGGACTTCGCCAAAATTAGGTCCACTTGACTTGAGTGTCACCCGAATATTGGTTCCATCAGCGTGTTAAACTCCCAGGTAGCAAGTACAGCTTGTTTGGCATATCTGAGAGAATGTCTGCGACAACCTCAAGGACCAAAACTTCACAATATGAGAGATGCCTGATGGTGTGTAGTGATATAGACTATAAAGTATTTAGGGGCAAGGCCTCATGTTACAAGGTAGATATTGTGAAGTTCATCATCATCATCATCAGCCATTTTCAATCCACTGCAGGATGAAGGCCTCTCCAGCAACTTTCCAGTTCCTTCTGTTTTGAGCACTGGCCATCCATTTACTACTCATCCATTTACTCTACATCTACTTTGTGAAGTTATACTTCATAACTGGGTTGTCACTATTGCAACACCAGGGTACCTGCCCACCCACCGAAGAGAAGCCAACAAGCTTTGAAATGGTACTGTCTGGGTGGTGGTATCCGCCGAGAATAAATAACAATAGTCTTCTCCACTGGCGAAGTGTTATTTATTCGAGGTAGTACAATGCCATGGCAAATCGTTGTGAAGGCAGTCACAATATGAGATATAACCAAAACGATGCCAATTTAATTAATTAATTCAACTACTTTGGTAGATAGCTATGTTAAAATGATGCATTTGCACTAACCTACATGTTAGTCATTCTACCTTGTAGCATAAGGCCTTTGCCCCTAAATACTTTATTAGATGTTAGATTCAGAAGGAATCTTGGATCCACTTCACATCTTCCATCAGCAATGAGGCAACAACAAAAGTCACCTTAGCAAAACAAAGCATGAAAAATGAAGGGCAAATTATACTTCACACCCATCCTCCATTCTAGAGCATGATGGACATAATATCCCTTATGCTCTATCCATAATAGGGTATATCTATTATACCCTGTTACAGTTTATCAAACTCTAATAGGATGCTTAATGATTTTGTAATAACTGAGAGCAAAGTGGAGGAGAAATTGTTGAAGTTAAACATGAGAAAGGCACCTGGGGCAGATGGGATCTATCCAGTTATATTAAAGGAGGTGGCAAAGGAAGTAAGCAAACCCTTAGCCATAATTATGAGAGTATGCTTGGACTCAGGGGAAGTCTCCACAGACTGGAGATGTGCAAATGTATCCCCAATTCACGAAGGGGAACTAAGGGTGACACGAGTAATATCAGACCAGTTAGTTTAACTTTTGTTCTGGGAAAAATAATGGAGTCACTGGTTTTAAAGATGCATTGCAGGATCATCTAGACAAGACTGCAGTAATAATTCAGACAGCATGGGTTTGTTAAGGAAAAGTCTTGTCTTATAAATTTGATCAGATACTATAATGTGGTTACAAGGGAACTGGATGCAAAGAATAATTTCGATATCATATACTTGGATTTCAAGAAAGCTTTTGACACTGTTCAATATGGAAGACCGCTGTACAAATTGGAGCAATATAGTATTAAGGTTAAGTTGCTATAATGGATAAAAGGATGGTTGAGTGGGAGAAGACAGAGGGTGGTAATCAATGGGTGCTGCTCTTCGTGGACTAATGTTATTAGTGGAGTCCCACAGGGTTCGGTGTTGGGTCCACTGTTGTTTTGTATATTTATCAATGATATTGATGAAGGTATATCAGGCTTAGTGTCGAAGTTTGTAGATGATACAAAAGTTGGCAGGATTGTTAATGACAGTAATGGCAGTGTGCTACTGAAACAGGATCTAGATAACTTGGGCAGATGGGCTAAGAAGTGGCAACTGAAGTTTAATGGTATCAAAAGGTGACTTGAGTAATTACAGACCTGTTAGTTTAACTTCTGTTTTGGGGAAAATAATGGAGGCACTAGTTGAAGTAGCACTGCAGGATCATCTAGACAAGACTGTAGTTATAGTTCAGACACAGCATGGCTTTGTTAAGCTTTGTTAAGGGGAAGTCTTGTCTGACCAATTTGATTGGATACTATGATGTGATTACAAAGAAACTAGATGCAAAAAATAATTTTGATATATATACTTGGATTTCAGGAAAGCTTTTGATACTGTTGCAAATGGAAGACTACTGTATAAATTGGAGCAGTATGGCATTGGGCAAGTTGCTGCTATGGATAAAGGAATGGTTGAGTGGGAGAAGACTGAGAGTGTTAATTAATGGATTCTTCTCTTCGTTGGTTAATGTTATTAGTGGAGTCCCCCAGGGTTCAGTTTTGGGCCCATGTTTTGTTTTCTGTATATATGATATTGATGAAGGTATATCAGGCTTAATGTTGAAATTTGAAGCTGTTACAAAGGTTGGTAGGATTGTTAATGTTAGTACGATACTGCAAAAGGATCTAGAAAAGTTGAGCAGATGGGCTGACATGTGTCAACTGAAGTTTAACATTGACAAATGTAAAGTACTGCGTATGGCAGCAGTAAACCCAGAATAATGTAAGAACTGTGTGGTATTACACTGAGGGTGGTAGAGAATGAAAAGGACATGGGAATAAGTGTGCAGTCAGATATGAAGTTTTCTGACCAGTGTAGATGGTCTTCAAGGGTAGCTCATGGTGTCTTACCAATGATATACAGGAATTTTTCTATCGGGGATAAGGAGGTGATTATCCTATTGTATAAGGCAATGGTCAGGCCACACCTTGAGTACTATATACAGGTCTGGAGACCTCGTGTTAAGAAGGATGTAGAGCCAGTGAAACCAGTACAGAGAAGCGCAACAAGATTAGTGAATGGAATAAAGGGTTGTTTTTATGAAGAAAGGCATAAGTTATGCTATTTACAGTGTCTGGAGACTAGGCCCCTGTGAGGTGATCTGATTGAGGTGTATAAGGCCATGAATGGATTGAGCAAGCTCAATGCTGGTGGGATTCTTCCTCTTGCCCAGATTAATCGCCTGAGGAGACAAATTCAAATTGAGGAAAGACAGTTGTAGAATAGATGTGCAGAAATTTGCCTTTGGCCAGCGGGTGGTTGATTTCTGCAACAAACCTCCGTCTGTCATTGTAGAAGCGGACAGCTTAAATAAATTCAAGGCAGAACTAGACAAATATTTGGAACGAATGGATCATTGAAATGGGAAGGTTGGTTTTTTTTTTTTTTTTTTTGATCGATGCTATATAAGCTTGATTTCTTGCATGATATGCTAACGCTAATTAAGATTATTATTATAATTAATACCATGTGAAATTAATAATATAGTTAGGGAAGCATGTTACGTGGTTGTTTTTCATTAAGATTATTGCTATATTTAATACCACTCTTATATCGCATGAAATTAATAATATAGTTGATTAAGCTATTTGCCTAAACTACTATACATAAGGCCACCATAGCCTAATGGTCAGGTGCGCGAGTGCATAAGTACACATGCCTTGAGTGACCTGGTTCAAGCCCATGACTGCTGTTTCTTGTATTCTGTCTATCTTGGGAACTCCTCTGATCGTTTGGGCATCCTGGAGTATAAACAGAAAATTTAATTAATTTAAGTTAACCCTTTAGGTATGTTAATGAAATCCATCATCAGACCTTACTCTTGGAGGAACAAAAATAGAAAGGGTTACAAATTTAAATGCAATTATTAATATTATGATTACAATTACCGTTTTATGATTGGAACAAAGGTTCCAATCATATGCGTTTTATGATTGGAACAAAGGTTCCAATCATAAATCGTAATTCGCAATTACGATTTGCGAATAAACAATTCTAAGTTTGGATTATTGTTACAATAGAAACAGATATTAAATTAGTAAATACAAAGAGATAAAATTCTTACCTTCTGACACGCCCCTCTTGCAATTTTCCCAGAAACCTGACGTCCATACAGGCATGAGGTGCTGTCAGCAGTTAATTTTTAGGTGAGAGATTAATTTTAACAGCCAACAGAATTGTGCCAGGTTTTCTATCCTAGATCTGGGGTTCTTGTGTAGTGGAATCCTGAGATGCCCTTTGCTCTCCTACTCTGGACATCATGATTGGTGTGCATGCTGGTTCTGGAAGTCCTGAAGCAATTGTATGTGGGCTACTCCTCTGGACAACTGGCCTATTTTCTTTTCCTGGTTTCTCATTTCTTCTATTTTCTTTTTATAAAGATGAAAATATTGCAGGTGGAACTATACAGTAAACCCCCGCTATTCGCGATCGCTGATTTAATATAAAATGAAACCTAAAAAAATGTGAATTTTAAAACGCCGTGAATATTTTCCGCCATAAAAAAACATGGGCGTGGCTAAAATTATCTTTCCCGGTCAAAACAGCGTTCAGTAGGTGGGGGGAGAGGGGGTGACAAAATCGCGAGCGTGGATGTTTCTGGCTAATCCTTGTTCAGTATGTGTTATGCGCTTGTCATGGAAGGTTTGGTCGTTTGCTTTTAATTTATATGCTTATAAATTGAATAAATTTATCAATTTATAAATTGATATGCTTACAAAAGTGATAAATCTACCATTTTGCAGTGTAAAACAGACTTTTTCGAGTGTGTTAACGGAAGAAAGAACTTGTCCACTTTATTGTGGACAAGTTCTTATATTCTCCATATTTTTGTACGGGTTAGAAAGAACTTGTCCACTTTATTGTGGACAAGTTCTTTCTAACCCGTACAAAAATATGGCTACAAATAACTAGGGAAATGTGGCAAAACATTATAAAATCACTGAGTCAACGGTACGATCAATCCAAAAATCGGAAGAAAAAATCTGCCATAGTGTCCGTGAAAACGCGCTAATTGCTTCAAAAATTTGCTCTAACTCGTGATGTTAAATTAGAAAAAATGGAAAAAGCTTTAAATCTGTGGATAGAAGACCGCACTCAAAATAAAATTCCGTTACGTTCACTCATCATTCGTGGAAAGACAAAACTCCTTTATCAACACTAGCGAAACTGGTGATAGCACTGGCGGGATAAGTTTTTTAGCTAACAAAGGTGCTGGTTTGAAAGATTTGTTTGAAATTTCTAATGAATATTACATTTAATTTTAAATTGTTTCTTATTTTCATTTCAATACCACATGCTTGCATTTCACTGTGCTATCTATGTTCATAGTCAGTCATATTATGAAGGTACATATATTACATACATAGACAAAATTTTAGACTAGTTTTTCTTATATATTTCATACTTTGGAACGGAACCCCTTTATTACTATGGGAGCCATAACTCAGTATTCACATTTTCGGTATTCGCGCCATTTCTCAGGAACGTAACCCAACTCCCACGAATAGCGGGGGTTTACTGTACTCCCTGTTTTCTATTGATAGCTGAGGCTCCGAACATTTTTATGAGCAAGGCTTCTTTGAATTTCCTTCTGTTGTATTTCTTATCTGCAGAAAGGACGCTCTTGTTCTTGAAATCCCATGTGTCACCTCTTTGGAAAGCATGGAGGGCTGTGTCGGATCAGAACCCTTCCATATTGTGCATCTTTTATGCACTCTTTGATTCTGCATTGTAGACGTCTGTATGATTTTCCTATGTATTTACCTCCACACCTACAGTCTATTTTATAGACTGGACCTCTGGGATTGTTGGACTGTTTTTTTACGATCTGCTTGATGGAGGCTAATCTTTTGAAAAAGGTGAAGATATCAAATTTCTTGGCTTCTTGGAAGACAGAAATATCCATATATCAAAAGCAACCAAAGGAATTGTGACAGTCATTATCGACAAGAAAGATTACATCGGAAAAGTACAAGAGCTTCTAATGGACACCAGCATTTACAAAACATTAAAAACAGATTCCACCTCGAGAAGAAAGTCAAAAGGAAACCACAAGCCTTGTTATTGTTGTTATTTGGTTTTTAGGAGCATTAGCAACTAAGGCCATATTGCTCCGGGATATGTGGTGGTCATTCCCTGACCTTTCCGCATCCTCCGTATTTGGTGGTGACGAGCTTGAACCCTGGTCTAATCAAGAAGCGTGTGCTACGCACTGCTGCTCCTTCCCTCCTGGCTACGGAGGCGCCACACAAGCCTTGCTCGACAGTAAATACATAGATAGAGAATGCCACAAGAAATTGAATCCTAATAGCTCGGAAGCATCGTACCTGTTTGCTAATCTAAAAGTGCATAAATCAGGCTGAACATCTAAAAAAGGGTGACGATACCAAATTTCTTGGCTTCTTTTACTATTTTAGTGCTGACTGATGGTACATACGGCATACATATGTGTAGATTCTTCTATCCTTGCTGGGTTGGGGTTGTGTGATGGTCTTGAAGGTGTCTTTTATGTCTTTGTTGATAACGTGTACCAGAAATCTGTTCTTCATGGCAAGCCTGGTTATTGTTTGTAGTTCCTGTTGTACATTATCTTATTTACAGATTCAGTAAGCTCTTAGGACTTTAAAATGGCAATTTTGTTGAGAAATGATGGCAGGATTTGTTGTTTAATAAAATTCCAGTATCAGTGGGCTTTCTGTAAATTTCCATATGTAGCTCTGTGGTTTTTCTAGTGAACAGAATATCCAGGAAAGGAAGGTTGCTGTTGTTTTCTATTTCCATTTTGAATTTGATTTTTTGGTGGTGGTTGTTGAGAGCCTCAAAGAATTTATAGGTTTTCTGTACCACGGTTCCAGATAGCTATGATGTCATTGACATACCTGCTCCAGAATTTGGTTTATTTGGTTGGTTTTCCAAGAAATCTGCAAATTTTGTCGTAAAAATTTCCACCATTAGAGGAGAGAGGGTGTGTCCCATGCTGAGACCAGAAATCTGCATATAGAATCCTCCATTAATATGAATTATGGCTTTCCTATGCAAAGGTCTGTTAGATCTTTGCATTATTTCTGGGGTAGGTAGAGGTCTTGGGTATCCCAGAAGGATATGGCTGTCTCTTGAAAGAGACATGTTTTGACTTCTTTTAAGGTTATGGTTGTGATCATGGAGTCCACATTGAACAACTCCAAGATATCGTCACTATTGACTTTCACATTCTGAAGCTGGGAGATTAAATCCTGGCTGTTTCTCAATAATCTCTGGTTCTTTGGAACTATCTTTGAGAGCACATTTGTCAATCATTTTGATAGCTTCTGGCCTAGGTTATGTCTATCACTGATAATAGGTCTGGGAGGGAATCCTGGTTTATGTGCTTTTATATTAGCAAATAGGTACGGAAATTCCTAGCTCTTAGGATTCAATTTCTTGTGGAGTTCTGACAGAATGATTTCTACAATCAAAACTGAAACATCATCATCATCCATTTTCAATCCACTGCAGGATGAAGGCCTCTCCAGCAAATTTCCAGTTCCTTCTGTTCAGTGCAATGGCCATCAATTTACTACCCACAAACTCATGAATTTCACATATCCATCATTGTCTCCGCCATTGTCTTCCAGGTTTTCTTCTACCTCCTCTTGGGTACCATTCTGTTATTTTTTAGTTGATCTGTCATCATGTCTTCGAGCTATGTGTCCTGCCCAAGACCATTTTAGTTCTTTAGTTTTGATAAGAATGTCCTTTACTTGAGTATGCTGCTTAATCCATGTGTTTTTCTTCTTATATAACAGTCCCAATATAATTCGTTCCATTCTTCGCTGTGTAGTTCTCAGCTTCTCTTCCATTCTTTTGATGAGTGCCGAAGTTTCACTTCCATAGTCATGGTGGGGAGTATACATTGGTTCATTATTTTACGTTTCAGACAAACCGGGATATTGCTTCTCGGTATGTGACTATATTTCCTGAATACTGCCCATCCAAAATTTATTCTTCTCTTGACTTCCAGCCATTTATCATTATTACAGCTAATAACTTGTCCCAGATAAATATATGACTCCATCTTTTCAATTACTGCTCCTTCAATCATTATTTCCCTTTCTATGGCATACTTGTTCATCATTACTTTTGTTTATCCATATTCACCTTTATTCCAAAATTCTTACTAACTGTGCATAACTGATAAAGAATTTCCTCTAATTCTTTCGGATCGTTGCTTACGACCACAATGTCTTTACTTATGTAAACTCTAGAAGGAAGGGGATGAATCAGATTGGTCCACTTGATATCGATGGTTCAACTGTTGATGATCCTGCTCAGGTAGCTAACAGACTAAATCAATATTTTGCATCGACATTCACATGACATTCAAAAGGAGGAGTTATTCAGTGAGGGGGATGCCAGAGGTGTATTCAACTCTGGCAGTAAGCTAGATAATCTTGTAATAACTGAGAGTAAAGTGGAGGAGAAATTGTTGAAGATAAACACAAGAAAGGCACCTGGAGTGGATGGGATCTATCCAGTTATATTAAAGGAGGCAGCAAAGGAAGTAAGCAAAGCCTTAGCCATAATTATGAGAGCTTCCTTGGACTCAGGGGAGGTACCCATAGACTGGAGATGTGCAAATGTGACCCCAATTCACAAAGGAGGATCAATGTGGCATTGGAGGCAAATTGCTGCTATGAATAAAGGGGTGGTTGATGGGGGAGAAGACAGAGTGGTAATCAATGGACACTGCTTATCGTGGATTAATGTTATTAGTGGAGTCCCTCAGGGTTTAGTGTTGGGTCCATTATTGTTTTCTGTATTTATAAATAATATTGATGATGGTATATCAAGCTTAATGTCCAAGTTTGCAGACGATACAAAGGTTGGGAGGGTTGTTAAGGACACTACTAACGCTATGCTGCTGCAACAGGATCTGGAAAAATTGAGCAGATGGGCTGAGAGGTGGCAAATGAAGTT
Organism: Mastigoproctus giganteus; assembly: GCF_048544385.1. Lineage (NCBI taxonomy): Eukaryota > Metazoa > Arthropoda > Arachnida > Uropygi > Thelyphonidae > Mastigoproctus > Mastigoproctus giganteus. Next base: position 109,662,615 of record NC_143586.1, on the reverse strand, counting down.
TAACATTGACAAATGTAAAGTACTACATACGGGAAATAGCAACCCCAGAGCAACGTATCAACTCTGTGGTATTACACTGACAGTGGTAGAGAATGAAAAGGACCTGGGGGTAATTGTTCAAGCAGATATGAAGTTTTCTGAGCAGTGCAGACAGGCTCCAAGAGCAGCTCATGGTGTCTTGTCAATGATATAGAGGAATTTTTCTAGCATGGATGAGTTGATTATTCCTTTGTATAAGGCAATGGTCAGGCCACACTTTGAGTACTGTATACAGTACTCAAGAAGGATGTAGAGCTGCTGGAACAAATACAGAGAAGTGCGACAAGATTAGTGAATGGAACAAAGGGTTGCTCTTATGAAAAAGGCTTAAGTTTTGCAAATTGCAGTGTCTGGATACTAGGCACAGGTGAGGTGATCTGATAGAGGTGTATAAAGCCTTGAATGGTTTGAGCATGCTCAATGCTGATGGGATTCTTCCTCTTGCTCAGAATAATCACCTGAGAGAGCATAAATTCAAATTGAGGAAAGACAGATGTAGGATAGATGTGCGGAAATTTGCCTTTAGCCAGCAGGTAGTTGGTTGGTGGAACAGACTTCCATCCCTTGTGGAAGTTGATAGCCTAAATAAGTTTAAGGCTCAGCTGGACAGGTGAAGTGGAAGTTTTTTTTTTTTTTTTTTGCTGATGCTGCATAAGGTTGCTTCATATGCCTCTACTAATGCCAATGCTAATGTCATCTGCAAATCGTAAATGGTTTAGGTACACTCCATTCACATTGACTCCTTTCTGCGACCAGTCTAATCTTCTGAAAGCTCCCTCAAGGGCAGCAGTAAACAAGATACTGTGTCTCCTTGTCAAACTTCTTTCTCAATTTTAAATTTCCTACTGTCTTTGTCTAGTCTAATAAAGGAGGTAGTGTTTCCATATATTTTCTTCAAAATCATAACATATGGGGGTATCTATGGCTTGTCTTTCCAGTGTCCAAAACATTGCGTTAGGCTGTATGGAGTCAAATGCCTTTTTATAATCCAGAAATGCCAGGCATAATGGTGTTTTATATTCATTTGCTTTCTCCATTAGCTGTGATATTACGTGAAGGTGATCCATAGTTCAGAATCCTGTCCTAAAGCCAGCTTGCTTTTTCGGTTGATTCTCATCAAGTATTCTTTCTAATCTGTTAGTAATGACCCTTGTGTACAACTTGTAGATGTGGGATAGCAAGCTAATTGGTCTATAATTTCCAATTTCTGATTTATCTCCTTTCTTATGCAGCAAAACTATGATTGCATTATTCCACTGCTTAGGCGTCACACCTTTTATAATGCATTTTGTGAAGAGTCTTGCCAGTTTTTGTGCCATGTCTCTTCCTCCCAATTTTAACAACTCTACAGTAACTTCATCTTACCCCGGGGCTTTCTGATTCTTCATTTTCTTCCATGCATGTTCTACCTCATCAGGAAGGATATCGGGTATGTTGTATGTGTTAATAATTTGCAATCCATCTTTCCCACTGCTGGCATCATTCCCTCGCTCCTATGCTAATCTTCTTCTATTTGAATTATGCCTTCTGTGGTACACCATCGCTATTCTTCAGTTTCAGTATCATTTGTCTTTTTGTATTACTGCTCATGGATGTTGATTTAAGTCCATTGTTTTTCCTTAATGCTTGTTCTACTTTTCTTGTTTTAAATCTTATGTCCTCTCTGAGTCTCTTTCTAATGGCTTTGCATAACTCAGTATACTCAATTTTATCCTTGTCAGTGTCACCTTCGGTTCATCATGACGTTTCAAGACTAATTTTTTATTCTTTGGATTTCTTTTTACCTATAGGTTTCTTGGGCTTTATCACTTTTAGAAAGTTGTAATATTCTTCATCTGCAGTTGTAATATCTTGGTCCTGAGCAGTCTGCAGAAGCTGAAATTTGTTCTTAAGTTCCAGTACATACTGCTTTTTCTCCTCTTCTGTTATCTCAAAGACCTTCGTATTATTTGCTCGAGTCAGTTTTTTTCCTTTCTTTTACATCTATATCAAGTGTGCATCTTACCATTCTGTGATCACTTCCAACATTTACTTTATTCAGGACAGTAACATCATTCAAGATATATCTTCTGTTAGTGAGGATGAAGTAGATTTCATTAGTTGTTAATCCATTTGGTCTCTTCCATGTCCACTCTCTGTTCACTCTTTTCTTGAAAAAAGTGTTCATTACTGACAATCCTCCAGATTCTGCAAATTCCACAAGTCTTTCACCTCTTTCATTTCTTTTACTAATTCCAAAATTTCGTATAGTTCCCCTTTCTGCACTGTTTTGTCTTTTTCCAACCTTAGGATTGAAGTCCCCCATAAAAATGGTGTAGTTGGTTTTCTGCTCATCTAAAAGACTCTCAAATTCGATGTAGATTTCTTCAACCTCTTCATCATCATGGCTCGTTGTTGGTGCATAAATCATTATAACATTTAAATTATACCTCTTAGAAATCCTGAGTAGTAGTCTTGACACCCTTGGAGATGTACTTTTGAATTCCAAAATGTTGTTTTTTATATCTTTATGGACCAGAAAGTGAACTCCACCTTCACTCCTTTCACTGTTTCCATTGGTGTACAGCAGATTTCCACTTGATAAACTTATGATTCATTTCTTCTTCTTGTTTCAGCCAAACCGATGATATTCCAATTTACATTTTCTAATTGCTTTTCCAGCTCTAATATCCTGTCTTCACTGATGAGCGATCTTACATTGTAACAGGCCAAGTTCAGGGCAGCCTGGTCGTACCCAGAGGTTTTAGCACCCTCTGCTTCCACTCTGATCCTCTCGCTGCCGTAAGAGGGGGGAATGAAAGCCGCTGGGGACTGAGGGTCATTTGTTTTGTTGTGAAAATCCTCCAGCACATGATGCTGGAAGATTTGGTCTTTTCCTATTCAGTGGTTCTCAAAGAGAACCACTCTACACGTTCGTTGCCACAGGGCTTACCATCGACTAGGTGTACATGAGTGGATTTTAGGGAGACAGGCCAACCGGACTTCTCCTAAATCTTCTGTAGTAGAAAGATATTGGATCCATCGGTGTTTTAGACTGAGTGTCTGATAACACACAGAATACCTGTTCCCCTCTAAGCCCCAAACTGAAACATAGTAAATCATATCAATTTTATTTCAAGTAATCCATCTGTTGCATTTTAATTACAGATATTCGTACAGAATTTCTTGTATATAAACAAAACGCAAAATGAAATGTGGAGAGAAGTTTAAGGCACTATACAGCCCATGAGACTAGCTGGCTAGACTGGCTACAAGGAAATTGGAGTTTATTGCTATTAAATATAATCTCCTAGATGTAAGAAATAGCAATGTAAGAGCAAATTACAGACTGAAGTACAGAAATTAAAAGGTGGTTAAAAGCAAGGGCTTTGATACATGGAGTAAAAGCAAACAAGAAGAAATATCTTATCGAAGATTTACCAAACCTTTACAGTGGAGTACAAGGTCATAATTCTGTTACATAAGTCAGTTGTAAGACCACACTTAAAATATCATATTCAAGTTTGGCGGTTCTATCTGGAAGGAGTGAGTGGTGAGTTTCTTGAACAGGCTCAGAAAACTGACTGCAGAAGAATGTCCCTACAAAGAAAGACTGAAAAAATGGCTTGCTGAGATTGAACTAGAATTTTGGGGGCAAGATGTCTATCCTATAAGGCTCTAAAGGGGATGAGTAAAATTAATGTGAGTAGCATATTCTCATTGGGAGGAAATTTAGAACCAGGGACACATAAAATGAAGGAATGATGTCAGGTACACTCGTTGGACACCACAGAAGTTACACTTTTTCAGACTTTCCTACCTCTCAGTTTTCCTTTCTTTTCCTAGTTTCAACTTTTCACATAGAAATCAGAAGAAAGCAGAATTCAGAGATTTTATTTTTATAAAACAATTTTTATCTTATTTGTAAATATCATTATTTGGATTACGAAAGCCTTTCAGACTGTAATTCCCCAAGTGTTTATTATTGATTTTAAAGTCAATATTTAAGTAAAATAAAGTGGAAACTGCTCCACTTTTATATACAGGCAACCTTCGTATAACACAATACTTCTACAACATGGTTTCACTCTAGCACGATTGATTAATTGTGGCAATTCTTGCAACCCCAGGAGCTCACATCTGGTGAGTATGGGCTTGGCAAACCCAGGGTCTTGAGCTGGATATCATCATTCTTCTCTTTCTTGGTGATTCCTTTCTGCTTATCTCTCTCTCTCTCTCTCTCTCTCTCTCTCTCTCTCTCTCAGGGTAACTCGGGAATTTTTTTTTTTTTGGCTGGTGCTGCATAAGCCTCAGGCTTCCTTGCACCATATAGCTAATATGGTGCAATGTTGAAAAATGCAATTTTTCAACATTTCCATTCTTTTTTTTTGTGAATCCCCCACTGTTGACTCACTAGTCGTTATGCAAAAAAATTATTGGGAAATCCCCATATTTTATTTTGTTCTGAAATCTCCGTGTTAGGTTCTGTGCTGTTGAACTCGTGCTTGTGTGAGACCACAAAAATTGTGACTTTGAAGTATTACTAAACTTTGTATTGGAATAATTTCTTTGTTGTGAATTTAATTCCAGCCCTAAAGTATGCCTAAGGAACTTGGCATTATTTCCTAAATTTTTTTGTGCCATCTGTGGAAAACTATTTAAAGCAGAAAAATCTAGTAAAAGTTTTATTAGTATTGGATAATGCTCCAGGTCATCCAAAATATTTGTGGCCCCGAATGCTAAGCGATAGTGACCTAGCGATTTTTTGTGCCATATATATATATATATATATATAGTGCTCTTACTCAGTGAATAAGTTATATTTATTTTAGTATCTTTTCTTCCTGAATCACTTGAGTAAAACAGGAAGAAAAGATACTAAAATAAATATAACTTATTCACTGAGTAAGAGCACTATATATATATATGTAAGAATCCAGAAAGGAAATTCACCTTTCTTTCCTTATACGTATATATTTATTTAATCCGTACTAACCCAACTAACTTCCTCAACCACTTGTTCACTGGTGGCACAGCTCCTGCCTCCACATGGCAGGGCCGATAACTTGGGAGAAGAAAGTTACTCTCCCGGTGCTAAAAGGAGCAAAGATGGCTTAAATAATTTCCTCCTTTAGAGCCATCAAGCTCAAGTTTCTGGTGATACACTCTGTCTACTCAGCCTGTGGGCAAGCTATCACAATTTATGATCCCAAAATATTTAGAATCATTTGCAGGATCACCAAAAATGGTGAAGAGACTACAATCAGGAGACCACCTTTGAAACAGCCACCGCCAAACATTGAGTGGCTATTAAAGACAAAACATTTGGTGGGTTGCCAGTATCTGTTACTCCCCACAATACTTTAAATTCATCAAAAGGCATCATTACAGAGTGGGACCTGCTTTCAGTATCTGAGGAGGAATTAGTCCACGAACTTAGTAATCAGTGCGAAGCGCATAATGATTAAAAAAGATGGAAATCTCGTACCAACTCGATCCATCATTTTAACCTTCAGCACTCCTGATTTGCCATCCACTGTAAAAGCTGGCTATTTAAACTGCCGGATGCGGTCGTTCATCCCAAATCCTCTTTGTTGTTTTAAATGCCAGAAATATGGCCATTCTTAGCAGGCATGCAGAGGTGATGCCATCTGTCCTATATGTGGCTCTAGGGACCATATACAAGCAGATTGCTCAGCCTCAATCCCCGTGTGTCCCAACTGCAAAGGAAGTCATCCTGCGTTTTCTAAATCATGCGATATGTAGAAAACTGGAAAGAAAATGCAGATATACAAAATAGAACATAAAGTAACATATCCTGAAGCACGCAGACAAATTATGTCGACCATGCCCAGTCGTTCTTATGCGTCTCGCACCTGAAGCTATATTTCAACTGCAGCTCAAACAGATGTGTCAATACCACCGAACACTGGCAAATTGGGTTAAAGAAATCTTATCAGCCTCCAGAAAAGATACTCCTACACCTAAAACGAGTTAAGCCACAAACACCCCAATTAGTATCCCAACTGATACTCTAACAGTCTCGCAGGACACTGAAAGAATGAAAACTACTAAAGATTATAAGAAAGCCAAACCAGTTGGTACAAACAGTATGGAAGTGGATGTACACCCGGATTATGAGGAACCCATCCTAGAATTGCATGCCAATGACACTATGGATACTGGTTGCCCCACATTCCCAAAAAAAAAAAAAAAACAGAAAAAATGTCCCGCATCCAAAAAACAGCCAGATGAATCGTCCTCAAATAAACCTAAATAATGCATAACATCATACAGTGGAATTGCAGAGGACTAAGCAGCCATTCTGATGACTTAAGAGATTTACTAACTCAATTCAACCCCAGTTGTATGTCTACAGGAAACATTCCTGTCATGCCCAGTTTCGCCAAAATTCTCCAATTATATGATGTATAGACGAGATAGAAACTCAGTCTCCTGCACGTGGAGGAGTAGCCATTCTGGTTAATTCTAACGTGCCATCCAAGCCGATCCTGTTAATAACAAATCTAGAAGCTGTGGCTACTCATATTGCAGTTGATACATCAGTTACTCTTGTTACTGTTTATATTCCACCATCTCTACCTCTTCCCCATTCAGAACTTGACAGTCTCATTACACAACTCCCAACTCCAATTTGTCTTTTCAGTGACTTTAATGGACACCATCCATTGTGTGGAGGTCTGCTACAATGGACAAAGAAGAGGCAAATTAATTGAAGAATTTATGAATAATAGTGATCTTAATTTACTAAACATTGGATCTCCTACTTACCTTCACCTACCTACAGGATCTACTTCTGCAGTTGACTTGTCAATTTGCCCTCCATCCATCTTTCCAATCCTGACATGGTCAGTATTATCCGATCCCTTTAACAGTGACCACTTTCCAATTATTTGCTCAATACAAACAGCACTAACTCAAAATCCTAACCAACGATCCAATTGGAAGTTTAGTAAGGTGAACTGGGATGGCTACTCTGCCCAAATGCTCATAGATAGAATTTGTCCATCAGAAACATATTGATGATGTAACTACTTACATCACCAATCAGATTCTGACTGCGGCAAATGCTTTCGTTCCAAAATCCAAGACATTTCATGCTCACCGAAATCACTGGTAGAATGCAGAGTGCTCTATTGCCAAACAAGATAAAAACCGTGCATGGAATGATTTTTGGAAGTGTCCTACTACCACTGACTTAATTGCTTATAAAAGGCTTAAAGCAAAAACAAGACAAATTAGAAGGAAAGCAAAACACGATTCATGGATTGCTTTTGCATCAACCATCACAAAAGACACTGACACACGGATCATCTGGAGAAGGATGCTAAATGGCAAATTTGTTCGGCTGCCCTCTCCTATACTTCACTGGAAAGGAAAAGACATGTCTACGCCCGAAGAAGTGGCCAATGCTTTAGCAGAATCTTTTGTCACCATCTCTGCTTCTGCTTCCTCTGCATCCTCCTTCCAGAACATTAAAGATTGTGCAGAACGGTATAAAATTAACATCTCAACACGCCACTCCTTTCCATACAACCAACCCTTTACATTAATAGAACTGAAAGAATCATTAAATAGATCTCACAACAGTGCTTCAGAGCCAAATGGTATTCATTACATTATGCTAAAGCATTTACATGAAGAATATTTGTGTACCCTGTTGATTTTCTACAATCGGATCTTCTCTGAAAATGTCTATCCTTCTTCCTGGCGCCATTCGTTCATTATCACCATACCAAAACCAGGCAAAGATCCTACCCTGGTTCAAAATTTAGGCGCCCCGTAGCCAGGTGGGCAGGAGCAGCAGTTCGTAGCACACACTTCTTGATTAGACAGGGTTCGAGCCTGTGACCACCAAATACGGAGGATGCGGGAAGGTCAGGGAATGACCACCGCATATCCCCAGAGCAATATGGCCCTAGTTGCTAATGCTCCTAAAAAAAAAAAAAGGGTAGGGAAAATTTTCGAAAGGATGATTCATACAAGACTCACTTACATCCTGGAGTCACAGAATCTCCTTCCAGACAATCAGTATGGATTTCGGAAGAACAGATCAAAGCTAGACGTGCTTATCAAAGCTGAATCTCATATTTGCAATGCCTTTGTCATGAGACAACATCTAGTCATGGTCAACTTAGATCTTGTAAAAGCATTCGACACTACTTGACGTCATGGTATTATAATGGATCTTTACCATCTAGATCTAAGGGGACAGTTGCCTGAAATAATTCAAAATTTCTTGCAACTTCCGTATTTTCAGGTCCAATATAAAAACACACTCTCAACATCTCACATTCAAGAGGAAGGCGTACCACAGGGTTCGATACTTAGTCTAACACTATTTACAATTCAAGTTAGCAATATGGCACACAACATCCCAAAAACTGTTGAAACTTACATGTATGCAGACGATCTTACCATTTCCTGTCAGTCCAAAAGTATGAACACCATTGAGTGGCACCACTAACTAGCCATAATCAAAATAGAATCCTGGACTTCACAGAATGGTTATCGACTGTCAGAAAATAAATGCACTACCACTCACTTCTGCAAGTTATGGGCTCTCCATCCTGACCCTGAACTAGAAATAAACAAAACTCCAATCCCACTTGTTAATACCATTAGATTTCTTGGACTGATATTGGACAGCAAGCTAAACTTCCAAGCTCACATCATTCATTTAAGAACTACTTGTCTAAAGCATATGAATATACTTTGATCAGTCTTGTCCATGTCACGGGGAGCTGATCGGTATACCTTACTACACCTGTACAAGTCCCTAATCCCTTCATGCTGGGATTACGGTTCTTCAGTATATGACTCTGCTAGGGTAAGCACATTAGAACATCTGAATGTCATACAACACAGTACTCTGGGGACAGCCCTAGGAGCTTTCAAGATTTTTCCGACCCAAAGTCTTTATATTGAAGCACATGATCCCCCATTACACCTGCATAGAAAAACATAACTGCTCCACTATGCTGCTAAGATCCAGAGTCTACCATCGCACCCCAGTTGGGAGTATCTCTATAATACTTGGTGGGAATCGTTCTATGAGAGGAAGCCAAAAAATGAAAATAGACCTGCTTCACTCAGGATTAAAGAGCTTGTTCAGAGTTGGAATATCCATTTAAATGAAATTTTTCAGGACACAACTGCACCTGTTCCACCTTGGACTTATGTGTCTTTCACTCACGATGTGCACTTTCTCCAGTAGGGGGAAAATATTATACCACTCTGCAATATCAGACATTTACACTCAGTTCATTCTACTATGAACAACCATGCCTATAAAATTTTTACACATGGTTCCAAAACTGACAAAATGGTAGGTGCTGCTGCAGTTTTTCTTTCATGTACGATTTCAGCCACACTGCCGCTAGCTTGCAGTGTCTTCACAGCTGAATTATATGCCATTAAGTTAGCGCTTAGTAAGATTATTGAGCTTTCCATCTCACCTGCCATAATTTACACCGACTCCCTCAGTTCTGTCTCTGCCATAAAGAAGTTCTCCTATTCTCATCCTATCTTGAAACAGATTCATTCCCAGCTATTCCGCTGCAGTGTATCCAATCAGTCAATCAGTTTCTTCTGGATCCCTGGCCATTCTGACATTCCTGGAAATGAAAGTGCTGATTTTCCGGCTGAATATCCTCAAAGCTCACAACATCCTCAGGTTCCTTACACTGACTATAAGTCTGTCATACGTAAAGCGTGCTATGATAAATGGTCACAGATCTGGAAAGGAAAATCAACAATAAACTTTATCAGATAAAAGAAGATCCAAGGCTGTGGCTTTGTAGCTTCCGACAAAACAGACGAGAAGAAGTGGTATTGGCAAGGCTCCGAATTGGACACACTCACTCACCATACCCATCTCTTCCTGCTACCGGGAGAAAACCCACCTCAGTGTTCATCCTGTCAGATGCAACTTACGGTTCATCGTTTTCTGGTTCAATGTCCCTTAAATTCAACCATTCGATCAAACACTTTCCGGTCACTCTTAATGTTGAACATCTCATCTAATTTATCTCATATATTAGGAAATGAAGCCAATATACAAGAACTTTTCATGTATTTAAAACATGTTGGCCTGTACAGGAGCATATAATTTAACATCTCTAACGATATGTTGCCTGTAAATAAACTGTGAACAGACATAATTTGGCCTCAGTAGCCCTTGTGTCATTAATCCCAATAACAGCAACAACAACCAAAATATTTGTCATCGAAAAATGTTGAAATACTGTTCCTACCACCTAATACAATTTCTTTAATTCAGCAATTACATCAAGGCATTATATCTACCGTTAAAACTCATTACATCAGAAAATTTATAATGGATTTTGGAAAAAATTGATTCCAAATCTATTGAAGTGATAGAGGCATGGAACATTTCTCAATTGTGGACTGTGTTGGAATCATAACTTTATCGCTCAAATAAATAAAACCGTGTTGGAAAAATGTATGGCTAGAGTCAGTTCATTCAGGAAATATGGTCGAACCGGCAGAAAATGGAATCTGTGCAATGGTAGATACAGTAATACCCCGACTTACGCTACCCCGACTTACGCGAACTCGGAGTTACGCGGTTCTTGATTTTTTTTCGTTTGGCAACGCTGCCGCCCACTATCTTCAAGGTCGTTTTTCATATGTTATCGATATACGGTGCGACGGCGGAGAATGAGAGCGAAAGATGAACAAAATTCAACTTTGCTGCTTTTATGTTTTTTATATCAGTTTAGGGGAAACACATTTCACCATAATAACGTAAAAACCAACACAATTCCAGCTATCGGTATAATCGCAAATGCAATTAGATCGAGTTTACTACCAGTTTATAACAGATTTCACTAGCAGAAACGCAACTGGATTTTTATTGTTTTATGGTAGTAACCCCTAGAAATGTGAGGTGTTAATAGTGTATCTCTGCCTTTATGGTGTTGTTTATTCAGTTGCTACATGCGCGCAGCTTTGTTTATGTGTATCAAGCGTGCCTCCTCGTTTTGTAATTGTGCTTTATTCCCTAAAAATGAGTAAAATACTTAATTAAAAGGTGTGAAAAGGAAGCGTCCTGGTGAAGACACTGCAGATTCAGAGAGAAAAAGAAAAGCAATTATCGATAAACAGAGGCGGACTGGATCAAAAATTCTTACCCGGGAAAATTTATAGTGGCCTCATACTATGGTTTATGGCCAAAATCACACTGGCCCACCGGGGTTTCCCCGGTAAGGCTTATGGCCAGTCCGCCTCTGTCGATAGAGAAAAAATATGAAATTGTGAAACGCTTTGAGTGAAATGAAAGACAATGTGATATTGCACGTGCTACAGGCCTAAATGAAGCAACGGCAAAAAGCACATGACAATTGCAAACTTGACAGGTTGAAAACTGAAAAGGGCTCAATTTTAAAGGGCTTAAAAATTTTAGAAAACATAGACTCCAACGAAGAACGCGTTATAGCTACAAAGCAAGGAATAAAAAAATTATTAGCTTGCTACGACGAAATTCTGCGTGAAAAAAAGAAGGCGCTGTGTCGTCAGACGAATTTGTTAGATTTTATGAAGCCATCGACATCGAAATAACTTTTTTACGTAAGTCATTTGCTTTTTTAATACATATTTTGTATTAATATGTATAAAGAACTGCAATTTTATTAATATTTTTCTTCTAAACTAGTGTTTTTGTTAGTCCTTGGTCCCAATTAAGCAAAATTTATATGTATTTATATGCAAAGTTGTACCCCGACTTACGCGAATTCGACTTACGCGATTTTCGTCGGACCCACCTATCGCGTAACTTCGGGGTATTACTGTATTGCTTTGGTAGGAGGGGAAAGGTTTGATGATATGACTAATGAAGATGTTCAAGAATTACTGGTAGAAAAGAAGCTGCCGAAGCAGATTTGGTGGAAATGGCATTGGAGGTAAACCAAATCAATTTAGAGGATGATAGTGCAGATTAAAATTCTGAAGTTCCAAATTTTACATTAAAAAGCATATGGGAAAGCATTAACTTAGCCGAACAATTAGAATCTTATTTTCTGAATGCAGATCTTTTGACTGAGAGGAACACAAATTTCAAAAGGGAGCTTCAAAAATGCTTAGCTCTCTACCATGCAATTTACAAAGATCTATCAAACAAAAGCAAACAAACCCAGATTACTGATTTTTTTAAAGAGAGCAGAAGATACACGAAAGCTAGATGCTGCAGAAGAATTTGAGATGGTGAAGATATTCTGCAACAGAGAGAAAACATTCTTGTTTGATTGTTCTTAGCAGCTGTGAAGAGGCAGAAAATTAAATGAATGTACATTATCCGATATATGTAAGACGTTTGTTCAGTTATTACTATTTTTAATAAAAAATTAATTAAGTTTCTGATAGTTTTAAAATGATGTATTTTTGTTAGCTTTTGGAACGTAATCCCCCCCCCCTTTTTTACTGGTTCTTAGTCCTTTATAACACGGTTTTGCACTAGATTTTATGGGAACCTAACTACTGTGTTATACGAGGTTATCTGTACTGTAAAAGTGCATCAGACTTATTTGAACAAATCACGTTAAATTATTAAAATTTCTAAAGTTATTTATAAAATTATTTCGAAATAACTTTATAAATTATTTTTAGCATTATTCATTATGATGAAAATTGCTAAAAATTTTCGGTCACCTGAATTTTTAATTTAAAATTTTTTTAATTCAGTACAAGAAAATGATTTTCACATCCCCAAGAACTTCATAATGTAATATACCGTTGATTCATTATTGTGCAAACATTCCTATGTTTGTTTAACATGACTGCCAAAGCTTATTTGGGTAAACTGGTCTCCAACGTCAATTTGAGTTAGGCATATGAAATTATTCTAAACCCAAATTATAATATATATTCATGACCAAAACTCATAAAAAAAGCTTATTGTTGTAAAAAAAAGCCTCATGAATTATCTCATAGTTGGCGTATGTAGTAGAAAATTCTTCGCGGCAGCCAACTGAGTTAACTCGATTAAATCAGACGTGTTGTAACTTGCAGAATTCGCTGTATATATGAGTAAGTGCTGTGTGTAAATCCACTGTAAATCCACTGAGCAAAGAAGAGCTTGATCTCTATGCTAATATGAGTGACTTTCAATTTGAAGAGCTTTTTGACAAATTGTATGGTTAAGGTTCATAGATTGATCGGATCAAATGCTCTTGTATTATTCAGTGCTAAGAAAAACCATCAGATGGCCAAAAAATATTGCATTACATATTATAGAAATATATATGTGTAATGCATACATCCTTTTCCGTCAAGTTACGGGTTTCTCTGAATTTTCGGACATTTTATGGTGGAACCCGTAACTTGACGGAAAAGTTACATTGAATCTTTGATTGGAGAAAAAATTCTAAATGTTCCAAAGAAGATTAGATCTCAACATTAAATTCATTATTTAAAATTTCAGTTGGCTATACCACCAACTGAAAAAACCACGCCTGACTAAACCATAACGAGTATGTACAAGAAATAACGAACTCCGCAGAACACTCTATTATTGTCCAGTGTGCCAAGAGAAGCTAGCTCTTTGTGTGAATAAAATATTTTTTTTTGTGAATAAATTCTGTTTTCTGACCCTGTGGTTGATTTTTCATTCTTATCCCAGAAGCCCATTATCCATCAGTTGCATGTATTTGCTACGAATATACTTGTAGCTGTGCCTGAAAGGCAAGTCATACCAGTCCTAGTTAACTTGTGTGTGGCTTCCTGGGCCAGATCGGCAAATATGAATTAACTCGTAGCCGGCAGTAAATGTATTAATAGCTAAGATTCTATTTCTAAGATTCTATACACTGGCAGCAACCTTGTTATATTTCTTTAATATTTTATAATTAAATAAATAATGTTTAACAAAATGTAGAAACTGACTTTTAGAAAGTCTATCCCAAAATTTCTCTATACTCTGTTTCACTCTAGTTGACAACGAAACAAAACCCCTATTTTCTAAACAACAAATAAAACCTAGTTTACACTGCGAGAGTTTAGTGTCAAATGTTAACTACAAAGTCATTTTGTAGTAAACGTTTCTGTAATTAACTAAGAAAAAGTCATTTGACATTTTCTTGGTTTACTAGAAATGTGCTTATAGCCCAAGCTAACTTGTAAAGTACTAGAGAGAGATACAGCTGTGTGACATGATATGCATTGTTATTTGTTAGTATATAAAAGAGCTATGATCTCAATACGTTCTACGTAAAAGAATAAGAGAAATTTACCTCGATATGATACGTACCATCCGTATGATACTCTCCAGAATTTTTATTCATTTTAATTTCTGGAGAGTATCATAGGGAGGAATTCTATATAATCAATTTGAAGTAAATGTCTCTTATTCTTCTACAAATATTGTTATTTGTATAAAGTAAAATTAAAGTTGTCTCAAAACAAAAATGCAATTTTGTAGTTAACATTGTTTAACACTAAACCCTCGACTTTCTTTATGCATTACTCTGACATACAAAAAAAAAGTTCAGTAGTGTTAATAGCATTTAACATTAAATAATTTGGATCTATATATTTATATTGAAGGAAAATATGGCACAATAAAGATTAGATTTCTACTTTCCTATTAATTTTGTTTTATATACATCATCTAAAATTGATCTCACCCCAACGATCAATGCTTTTCTTTTTAACCTTCAGACAGAATGCATCATTTTTAATGAGGACATGTCAGATTCACTGTCAGCATCATAATTGGAAAAGTCTATATTTCTCAGAAATAAATGTGAAACTGTCCGAGAAGAGAAATGTTAGGCAAAATACCATACATTCAAAAATTCAACAAAAATGCTGAAGGATAGCATCAATTCAATTGCTAATAAACTGGCATTTCCAGAACACTTTTTTTTTTTTTTGGTTTAAAGCCAAAAGGAGCAGTAATGCCCTTTGTACATTGGGGTAAGTATAACAAGCAGTAAGAGTCATCAAGATAAGATGACCTCACTTTGTCAACTATTTGCAGAAAAGTTCACAATTTCTTCAGGAGTAATGAAACATCCACTAAGCAAAAAAATGCAGAATCATGTTTTGTGTAATTGAGTCCTAATTGACTGTTTAGTACTACACTGTTCATATCTACATAAACAATGCCTCACTCACTACAGAAGCACAAGAAATCCATAATCTCGAAAGTTAACTTTTCAGAACTTGAAAGGTAAACTTTTGAGATTGTCAATTTCAGATCAAATTCTGGACTCTTTTTTTTTAATCTGAAGAAAAAAAAAAAATTAACAGATTCTTGGAGTTTAAAAGGTGAGCAAAAATGTATATTTGTGTAAAAATACATAAGTAATAAATTGCAAATATATTGGTATTAATTCATGTCTTTCAAAACTTAAGCACAAGTCTTTAATTCAAGTTTGGTATTTTATACTTAGCAAAAGTGTTGACTTTAAAATTTCATATTTTATTGCTTTGAAGGCTGCCGCATACACTAGAATATACAGTACTTATTGGTGTTAAACATAATAGGAAAGCACAAGCATATTTTGGTTGGGAATATGTCAAGTCATGGTTCCTATGAATCATTTAACTATTCTGATACTAAATTATACCTACACGGCCACAACCAAAGCAAAAATGAGTTTTAAAGCCTAAAATCCAGGGCAATTTACAAAAAAAAAAAAACAAACAGGATAATTTACAAAATAAAAAACCAGGATAATACACAAAATAAAAAACCAGGACAATTTAATAAAAACTTGTGACAGTAAGAACTTTGCCATATTTAGGTGATATGTGCTCTAAAAATGAAAAAGAAATGTTTATTACTTATGTATAATTAGCATTAGCATTAGTACAGGCATATGATGCAAGAAAGCAAGCTTATTCAGCATCAGGCAAAAAAAAAAAAAAGAAAAAAAAAAAGCACAACCACTACTCCCATTTCACCCCTCCGTTCGTTCAAAATACCTGTCCAGCTGAGCCTTAAATTTGTTTAGGCTATCAACTTCAACAATAAGTGATGGAAGTCTATTCCACAAACCAACTGCCAGCTGGCTAAAGGCAAATTTCCGCACATCTATCCGACATCCATCCTTCCTCAATTTGAATTTATGCCCTCTCAGGTGATTATTCTGAGCAAGAGGAAGAATCCCATCGGCATTGAGCATGCTCAAGCCATTCAAAGCCTTATACACCTCTATCAGATCACTTCGCCGATGCCTAGTCTCCAGACACTGCAATTTGCAAAACTTAAGCCTTTCTTCGTAAGAGCAACCCTTTGTTCCATTCACTAATCTTGTTGCCCTTCTCTGTACTCGTTCCAGCAACTCTACATCCTTCTTGAAATGAGGCCTCCAGTACTGTATACAGTACTCAAGGTGTGGCCTGACCAATGCCTTATACATGGGAATAATCACATCCCTATCCCTGCTAGAAAAATTCCTGTATATCATTGACAAGACACCATGAGCTACTCTTGCAGCTCGTCTGCACTGCTCAGAGAACTTCATATCTGCCTGCACAATTACCCCCAGGTCCTTTTCATTCTCTACCACTGTCAGCGTAGTACCACAGAGTTGATACGTTGATCTGGGGTTACTGCTTCACATATGTAGTACTTTACATTTGTCAATGTTAAACTTCATTTGCCACCTCTCAGCCCATCTGCTCAACCTTTCCAGATCCTGTTGCAGCAGCATAGCATCAATAGTGTCCTTTACAACCCTGCCAACCTTTGTATCGTCTGCAAACTTGGACATTAAGCTTGATATACCATCATCTATATCATTTATAAATACAGAAAACAACAATGGACCCAACACTGAACCCTGAGGAACTCCACTAATAACATTAGTCCACGTTGAGCAGTGTCCATTGATTACCACTCTCTGTCTTCTGCCACTCAACCATCCCTTTATCCATAGCAGCACTATGGATAAAGGGATGGTTGAGTATAAAAGAGAAAGTATAATTTAATATATCATAAAAATAATTACATTAATATATTTGAGGAATAATTAAGCAATGCTGTGATAAAATTAATTAAGAAGACAAAAGTTTGATTTGATAACTTATTTAACTTCTTCCAATCTAAATTGCAGTTTGATCACCTTATAAAAATATTGACATTAAATTTATGTAAAATTTATATAATGAAGTTGATTATCCGAACATCAAGATAGTTTTGATCACCACTGCACATTTATTTCTGAAATTCCTTCAACACTTCCATTGCAGAATGATAGACAAAAAGCCACAATTTTTCATTTTCCAACATCTGCCTTTGTGTGGTGGAAGCAAGCAATCAATGATTCCTCACTTTCAGTTCTACTAAAATTAATGTTTTGGCAAAGAAAACTGACTAAACAATGTCTGATGATCTGAAGTTTCATATGAATAATATTTTTTAATTTTAACCAATTTTTGTATTATTTTTTAATTTAAAATTTTTAATATTTTGTATGTACTCTCAAACTGGTGTTTTTTTAAAAGCGCCCATTCCAAATTTTAATTTATCGAAGGATCCCATCCATTTTTTCGTGTATTCACAAGTTGTTCATATATTATTAGGTCCGGTATGAAAGTAATGTCTCCTAATTTTTTGCTTTCAAATATGGCACCATAGATCATTGTGCATGTCACTGAGTGCTCACTAGAATATGAGGTCTCTAATTTCACCATACTGAGTGGCGCTATGACCGGTCTTGAGAGTGCAGCACACAGATAGTTAAAAATGTTGGATATTAGCATTAGTAGAGGCATACGATGCAAAAAAAGCAAGCTTATGCAGCATCAGCCAAAAAAAAAAAAAAAAAACGCTCCCATTTCACCCCTCCCTTTGTTCCAAATACCTGTCCAGCTCAGCCTTAAATTTATTTAAGCTATCAACTTCCACAACAAAAGATGAAAGTCTGTTCCGCCAATCAACTACCCGCTGGCTAAAGGCAAACTTCCGCATCCTACAACTGTCTTTCTTCAATTTGAATTTGTCCTCTCAGGTGATTATTCTGAGCAAGAGGAAGAATCCCATCAGCATTGAGCATGTAGCACTGTAATCTGCAAAACTTAAGCCTTTCTTCTTAAGAGTAACCATTGTACCATTCACTAATCTTGTTGCCCTTCTCTGTACTTGTTCCAACAGCTCTATATCCTTCTTGAAATGAGGCCTCCAGACCTGTATACAGTCTCAAGGTGTGGCCTGACCATTGCCTTATACAAGGGGATAATAACCTCCTTCTCCCTGCTATAAAAATTCCTGTATATCATTGACAAGACACCATGAGCTACTCTTGCAGACCGTCTGCACTGATCAGACAACTTCATATCTGCCTGCACAATTACCCCCAGATCCTTTTCATTCTCTACCACTGTCAGTGTAGTAACACAGAGTTGATACGTTACTCTGGAGTTATGGTTTCCCTTATGTAATACTTTACATTTGTCAATGTTAAACTTCATTTGCCACCTCTCAGCCCATCTGCTCAACTTTTCTAGATCCTGTTGCAGCAGTGTACTGTCATTAGAGTCCTTAACAATCCTGCCAACCTTCGTATCATCTGCAAACTTGAACATTAAGCCTGATATACCATCAACAGTATCATTTATAAATACCGAAAACAACAATGGACCCAACACTGAACCCTGAGGGACTCCACTAATAACATTAATCCACGATGAGCAGTGTCCATTGATTACAACTCTGTATTCTCCCACTCAACCATCCCTTTATCCATAGCAGCAATTTGCCTCCAGTGCTGCACTGCTCCAATTTATTCAGCAGTCTTCCATGTGCAACAGTATGAAAAGCCTTTCTAAGATCCAAATATATGATATCAAAGGTATTCTCTGAATCCAGTTCCTTTGTGACCACATCATAGTATCCAATCAAATTTGTCAGACAAGACTTCCTCTTAACAAAACCATGCTGAATCTGAGATATAACTGAAGTCTTGTCTAGATGATCCTGCAGTGCTTCTTTAACCTAACAGGACTATAATTACTTGTGTTGCCCTTTGATCCTCTGTTGTGAATTGGGGTCATATTTGCACATCTCCAGTCCCTGAGTCCAAGGAAGCTCTCATAATTGTGGCTAAGGGTTTGCTTACTTCCTTGTCTCCTTTAAATGGTAGATCCCATCCATCCCGGGTGCCTTTTTTATGTTTATCTGCAACAATTTCTCCTCCACTTTCCTCTCAGTTATTACAAAATCATCTAGCTTACTCCCAGAGTTTAATTCACCTCTGGCATTCTCCTCCCTGAATAACTCCTCATGTCTGAATGTAGATGCAAAATACTCATTTATTTTGTTAGCCACCTGAGCAGGATCATCAGCAGCTGAACCATCAATATCCAGTGGACCAATCTGATTCATTCCTTTCCTTCTAGAGTTTACACATGTAAAGAACTCTTTGCTATTTTTCTTTGCATCCTTTGCCAAAGATTTCTCATAATCTGCCTTTGCCTGCCTAATCCCATTGTGGCTTGGTTACAGACCAGCTTATATCTATCATAGGCTTCCATGTCACCCATTAGTTTATATGTATCCCATGCATTTTTCTTCTCTGCCACGTCTCATTAGTTCATCTGACATCCATTTAGGCCGAAACCTTGAACAATATTTCTTAGTTGGTATGTAAAGCCTAGTAGCTTCCAAGATTAATTCTTTGAATGCTTCCCATTTTGTATTTGCTGTTGGTAACATCATCAGTTGGTCCCACCGTATAGAATTTAAATACCGTCTCAGACCTCTGTAGTCACCTTTACGAAAGCAAAATCCCTTCCCTTTACCCCCGATGGTAGTCACCTCTTTGAGTAAATCCCACTTAAGCACACTGTGATCACTGCCACCTGGTGGTTCCTTTATCTGCATATTCTTAATGCATGAAGAATCACCACTAATAATCAGATCAAGAGTATTACTCCCTCTAGTTGCCTCCTGAACATGCTGATGTTCTAGTCAATATCTGGGAAACTAAAATCCTCCATTATAAGACTCTCTGATTTACTGGCCCACTCTATTTCCCTGTACAGTTTTTTATTATAATCATCAGAGTCATTAGGCCTGTAATATACTCCTACTCTCAATTTTGATCTCCCAGTGCTTATGTCACACCAAACTGACTCGACGCCACAATGTCAACTGGCTGCACTTCCTTGGATTTTGTGTTTCTTAACCAATTAGCATGACCCCTGCTCCCTTCCTGTACCCATTGTACTTCCCAAATTCCATTTCTACGTTCCTTATATCTGTGACACCACATCTCTGATATCTCAACAATATCTGCCTTTGATGTTTTGACCAACACCTCAAATTCATCAAATTTATTTACGAAACTCCTAGCGATGGTGTTCACAAGTATACATGCACTTGTTCCTATTCTTAGCTATCCTAACACAACCCATGTGTTTACTTGTACCGCAATGACTCCCAGCAGTCTCTGAAATACCCTGCATCTTGTTTTCCAGGCTGCTGCTCATTCCAATAGAAAAGCGGTACAAGAATGGCTTTCACCTCTGCCAGCGGCTACTGTTAATCTATTAGTCCGTGTACCCCCCCAAGCTATCAGTTTTCCGACCCACCTAACACTGCCTCGATAGCATCAGCAAATATTCTTGCACCCTTTCTATTTAAGTGTATCCCATCCCTGTAGAAGCAATCTCTCCTATTAACAAACACAGACCATGCTGAGAAAAATTCTACTCCTTGAGCCTTGCACAATCTCTCGAGGGCCGAATTGATCAACAAGGCTCTCATCATATACTCCCTACTGTCATGTCTGGGCAGAATTACAGACACTTTCAAATTCAACCGTAACTTGCGGCTTTTTTTTCAACCTTGATCTGTACTTGTTAAGTAATGCCGTTCTCCTACTCTTAATGTCATTAGTGCCAACGTGTACAACAATATCACCTTTTGTGCCCTTAAAAGATATCTGTTCTACATCATCATCATCATCCTTTGCCCCTGGCAGACATACCCTGGTCCTGTTTCACTATCAAATATGTTACAGATATACGTATCAAGCAAAGATGGTGATCGAATTTCTTACCAAGGAAGAAGTGATGCTTATCGAAATCCATACGCATCTCTAAAATGTTTATGGTGACAATACTGTAGATGTGAGTACAGTTACTGGAATGTTCATATCAGACGGCACCTGAGATTTCTTCCATCTCTGCATGTGTTTTGCTGTATCGAGGACAGTACACTCTCAAGCCAGAGACTTGAAAGTGTGTGGGGCATGTCTCTGCATTGTGATATGTTGTGCCCATTGTTTGTTCAGTTTATTGGCCACCACACCCCCTAGTGGGGCCTGATGTTTGGTTGGGGTTGAACACTAAAGAGATGTGTTGAAGGCCTAATAGGTCAGCCATACCTTGCCACGTGGAGGGCGAGGCATGGGCAACGTTGTTGTGATACTGGATACCCAGTACCACCACAAATTGCTCTGGCAGGTCCTGCCACCTAGTTTCCTGAGATTTCAGTGGCTAGGACCTAAAAAAAAAATTTACGCGTTTGACATTAATGCTTAATGGGATTTCCATTAGGAAATCGCTGGTTGGGGTTGAATGCTAAAGAGATGTGTTAAAGGCCTAATAGGTCAGGCAAAATTTTGATGTTATTAAATTTAGACGTGTGAGGCTATACGATAGATGAAAGATAATACTGTTAGTTGTCTTGGAAATTTACATGAAACTGGTAGAATTTAGACATTGATTAGAATTTGGCGCCATTTTTAAGGGGTGTACTCAGTCGGTTTAGTAAGGGGGGACTGAAGACTGGGGGGAAACAGATAGAAGAATAGGGACGATAGAGTAGGCATCCCCAAAGAGGTCAATGGAGACGAGCCAACCAGGCAAAGTATTGGGGGGTAGGCAGGGTGGAGAGGAGACAGAGCCCTGTCTCCTCCCTCCCCTGCCTGGCGATGGGGGTTTTAAAGGGAACCGGGTTAGAATACCCAGTTCAGATCACAGTGTCGAATCTGGTATGAAGGTCAAACTGCCCATCCCGCTCCAGGGGTGGGATATGTAAGCTGGCAGTGGGGAACCCACCAGGCAAAGGGGTGGGAGAGACACATTTACTTCATTCATAATCTGCATTCTCACTCTACTTGCATTCTTTTTTTTTTTTTTTTTTTTTTTACTTTTTCCTCCCAAGTTTTATATATATATATATATAAATTTTTTTTTCACTCAGCTCATTCATTCTTTTTCTCACACACCAGGAGGGTGATGCAATGATGTGTAGTTTATAGCTCTCATCTCATTTATTCGACTCTTACTTTCTGCACTGCACTCCCTGGGCACCTCAACTTACTGTTATTCTTCATTTGTGGTGCAGGCCTAGTCGCAAGGTTTTTTTTTTTTTTTTTTCAGGCTAGGGGAGAATGCAGTGATAATGTTTATGTGGTTAGTAAATGTTTGTTAGTACAGTAATGTAAGTTATTTTTAACTTTGTATTCTTTCGGCCAATTACATTTGCTCTTCCACTCATTCCCATTCACTCTCTCTTTCCCCTCACTGCAGGTCACTCTTTCTTTCACCAAAACTGCCATTTATTCCCTTTTAATTCCTAGTTCACTCAGTGCCCAGCGTATTCATTCTATCTTTCATTCTTCTTTCATTCTACATTGCATCCCTTTGCTACTAGCTTACTGATATTTTTCAGCTAATCTGTTTCCCTGGCTGCTTGTACATCTCCCTCCCCTACATGGTTACTTATTTGGTGTGGGGCCCCAGGTTTCTACACATGGCAGGGTAGTCCTGGGGAGTTTTGTCATGTCAGGTTTCTGTCAGGGTGCAGAATACTGCTATCCTGACAGTTTTTAAGTCATTGTCTGGGCATGGTGGGAACCTTGGGCAATTTTAACTATTGATTATTGTTTAATTGCTGGGGGCTGAATTGCCATTCTTTGGATTGTTCTGTGCATTTCGAATACTATCTGTGTGAAAGATGTAAAGACTTTATAATTTTCCTCTTCTATGATGAACAGATGTTCTTCTCCCCTGGGAAGAGGGCCAATCTGTGCTATTAGCTCTGTTCTAAGGATGTCATATATTATACATTCATATAGAATGTGTGCCCAGTCTTCACTTTCCCCACAGGTGCAGTTTGGGGAGTAGGAAGTCATCAATCGGCCCTAAAGAAGGTTAGTTTCGCCTTTAGGGAGCCATGACCTGTCAATATAAATGTCATAAAAAGTCCAGGGGCATACCACTTAGGTGGCTTTGGGCTAACCATTGACACCAATGGCAGAAACCGTTTGGTAACTAGACCTCTGGTTTCCTGCTCCCACTTTGTTTGCCATAGCTCATGGAGCTTTGTGGCTATTCTTTTTCTTTCAGCATTGAAGGTGTTGGTTATATCAAGGGCTATCCCCAGAAATTCTGTGGATATGCCCTTTTTAAATCTATAATATAAGCCTCTTTTGGCTACTTCCAGGTAAAGTGGGAGAGCTCCAGCCAGCAACTGTAGTGCAGGTGTGCTTACTGTGCGACATGCTCTGGTAATAGTGAGTTGTATTGTCCTTTGTATTGATTCTAATTTATTCCTATTTCTTACTATGTCTAAGTGGGTGAACCACGTACCGGCTCCATAGGTGGTATATGATTGCCAGAGTCCCCAGGCTGCTGAACTGATCCTGGCAAGTAGATCAAAATGGAGGTAAAAAGTAGATCAAATGGGGGTAAAAAGTTAATTTTGAATCAAAGACCACTCCAAGATATTTTAGTTCTGTTACCATTTTTATAGTGGCTATGTTAATTTTGATTTGTGGATGTCTTCTTATGTCCAAATTGCCGTTTAGAAGTATTTGTTTGGTTTTTTCAGGCGATATTTTGAGCATGTGCATTTGTGCCACTTCTGCAGCTGCAAGAGGGCAACATTTGGTCTTTGCTCTACAACCACTTGCGTGTTACCTTTTACAAGGAAAATCATATCATCTGCAAAGGCCAGGCTTTCCACGGGGCCCAGATCCAAGGCCAGAAATTCGTCCAGAACAATGTTCCAGAAGAAAGGGCCAGGGATTGAACCCTGCGGGCAGCCTTTATTCATAGGGCGTGTCAATTCCTGGAAATTTGTGCATACTGTGACACTTCTCTCTGTAAGGTAGCTGTTTATTGGCGCCTCCGTAGCCAGGTGGGAAGGAGCAGCAGTGCGTAGCACACGCTTCTTGATTAGACCGGGGTTCGAGCCCGTCACCACCAAATACAGAGGATGCGGAAAGGTCAGGGAATGACCACCGCATATTCCCGGAGCAATATGGCCTTAGTTGCCAATGCTCCTAAAAACCAAATAACAACAACAACAACAGCTGTTTATTACCTTATAGAGGTTTTGTGGGGCATTTACCTGGCGGAGTTTCCTAAGGACACTAAGCCACCAGTGAGTCAAATGCCCCAGCAAAGTCAATGGAGATTGCCAGCATATATTTCTCCTCTGTGTTTTTTTAACTGTTGTCAGTAGGTGGTGCATGGCATCCTCTGTAGAATTGCCCTGCTTAAAACCGTACTGATTGTTGGAATGTAAACCTGCTTCTGTGTAATATTGAGCTAATCTGCTATATATTAGTCTTTCATATGTTTTCCCTAGTACAGGGAGTAGGGCTATTGGTCTATATGATTTGGATTCGGTAGGAAGTTTTTCAGATTTTTTGAGAATTTATCTGTTTCCGCTAATTTTTTGATAATCACAACCTCTAAGAGGTCAAAACCTGTGCATTTATTGTTTTTGGTTTTAGATAGTGCTATTTCTAAGTCTTGTATAGTAAACAGAGGTTCAGTATTGGCATTGTCATATTCAGTGTATTCTTTTATAATGTCTACCTGGGTGGGGGAATGATTCCCAGTTTCAGTCTGAATGATACTGTCTAGGATGTTATTTACAGAATCCACCCAACACAGGGTTGGGGTTCCATCTGGTTTGAGGTTTCTAAGTAGTTTCTAAGACATCTCCCTCTTGGCAGCTTGTTGGTCACTATTCTGTAGACAACTCCCCAAGGGTTATTGTTTTCAGTAGTTTCCACCAAGTGCTTCCAGCATTCCTTTTTCTTGTCTGTTATGAGGGCTGTATACTGATTCCTGAGAGTTCTATAAGAATCTCTCAGTGCATCCACCTCATTTTGTGGCCAAGATGTTGTGGCTCTTTGAAAATGTCTCCTTGCCTGGTGTACCCTACTTCTGAGTATAGTCAGTTCGGGACACCACCAGGGAACTGTCTGCTTCCTCGGTTTTTTCCGTGGGATAGACAGGGTTGCTGTTTTTGTTAAAATGTTTGATATAGTCAGTGTTTGCTCTTCTGGGCTACAGTTGCCTGATCTAGACCACTCATTTTCCTGTTTTTGCAGCTCAGCTTCTGTATGTTCTGCAAAAATCTGCCAGTTTGCCTTTTTAAGGTTATACCTTTTGATATACAACAGGAAGTGTTGGGTTGTTTGTAATTGCCTGTTTAGTTTGAAGGAAATGGCTCTGTGATCTGATGTGGTCCAGGCTGGCTGGACACACACCAATCTGTGATTTTATAAGCTATTGAATTGGTGGCAAGAGTAATATCAATTTCACTCTCCCACATGGTACTGCTAAAAGTTGGGAGGTTATTTGGTTGGTTTAGACTTGAAAGGGTGAGGTGGCTATATAGTCTGAAAGTATCTGGCTGTTGTCTGTGCCTGCTCTGTCTTCCGTAAGGCTATGGCAGCCATTGCAAAACTGGGGTGCACTGTTCTTCCTCATCCCTCTCATACCCCAGATCTTGCACCTTTCGACTATCACCTCTTCGGCCCACTGAAGAATGCACTCTGCGGAATCCATTTTGCTGACGATGACCAGTTCAAGCACAGTGTTGCTCCAGAGCAAGAGTAAGGACTTCTACAGGATTGGAATACAGGGTCTGACTCAGAGATGGTGGAAATGCATAGAAAATGATGGAAACTTTGTGGAAGAAAAACAGTGTGTTTATTAATGATTGAGGATTAATTGATGTAAACGGCATAGTTGTAGGAATAAAATTTTCTGAGGAAAAAAATAGAAGGCATTACTTTCGTACCACTCATCGTAGAATATTACAATTACTATTACATATAAGTTAATTAATTGTGAATTATAAGTCTAAAGTATTGTTTGAATTACCATTACAATAGAAAACAGACATTAAATTAAGTGAAACCAAATACATAAAGATTACATTCTTACCTGCTGACAGACTCCTCTTGTTGGTGCTCCCAGAAACCTGATGTGCATACAGGCAAGGGGTACTGCCAACAGTTAATTTATAGGTAAGGGATTAAAGACCATTAGCCAATGGAATGATGCCAAGTTTTTCTACCCTGGATCCAGTGGTTTTTGTTTAGTGGAAGCCTAGGGTGACCTTTGCTCTCATACTCTGACATCAGGGTTGGTGTGTGGGGGGGGGGGGGGTCTGGAGGGAATATCTGGACTATTTTCTGCCCCCAACATCATGGTCTGATGATGGGTAAGATGCCTGTAACGTTATCTTAAATGTATAGTGGTTTAGGTGATTAACTTAATAAACTATATTATTATTTTCACATGGTATATGGGTGGTATTAATTATACTAATAATCTTAATGGAAAACAACATATAAAGCCCTTCCCTAACTATATTTTTTTCTTAAATAATATAATAATTACTTATATTATTTAAATGTAAGAGGGTGTGAATTACTGTAATTAAATTTTAGCACTTTTGGTTGAATAATCAATGCCTACACTCAGCATTACAAGGGCGATTACCAGAATTGTATGGTTTGACTGACAGTACATCAGCATGTATTTCCGCACTCAAATGTCATTAAGGGATTATGGATTACTGTACTTATCGCTGTGGTATATTTGTATAATTGTAGATAGAGAAAATTCGTATCGGGAGTTTACCAGGGAATTGTTTACTAATGTACAAACACCTCTGAATTTCTTGCTCTAGATAAATATTTGTTACAATAAATGTTAGAGGCTGATTCTTTGTCAGAAGTGAGTTTTATGTAATCAGTGGGATTCTCGGGCACTGTTGCTATATAAATATATACCTAAAACTTTAAGTTCTGTTTCAACAAAATGACTTTTTTATTTACCGTATCGACTGTATATAACGCTTTGTTCTATTCATTTGAATACAACTGTTGACTTCTATTACTGACAGTGAAAAATTTTATTAAAATTTTATTATTGTTATCTTTATTATAGGCACAAAAACCCTGGACAAAGCTATTAGCAAAGGTGAACAAATCAAAAAATGATTACCATTTAGCCTGCAAGAGTGAAAAATCTGCAGTGAATCAAGAGAAGATTGCTTTAAGTGACACTTCTCTTTCTCCAGATCAAGTATGTGTGTATATAATTCAATCTTAAATTAGTTTATCTGAAAAGAGAAAAGCTTGTATAACTTATGTATTTTGAAAATGAAATGCACAGGGCATAATCCTTATGGGTTTTGATAATTAACTATATAGTATCAGTGTAAACACACCATAGTTAACCCATAAACTTGAACTACGTATGTAACGTAGAGGGCATTGTTTTAATTGTATCTCATAATGTGGTTGCCTTAACAACGAGATAGCTACTATTGCATTACTTCAAATAAATAACGCTTCTCTAGCAGAGAAGACTACTTATTTTCAGCGGTACCACCACCACCCAGACGATCATTTCGAAGCTATTCGGCTTCATCATCAGTGGGCGGGCAGGTACCCAGGTAATACAACAAGCCATCACAGTTGCGAAGTTATATCCACAATATGAGAGATGCCAAAAGAGTGTGGTGGTAATGTATTTTGAAAATGAAATGCACAGGGCATAATCCTTATGGGTTTTGATAATTAACTATATAGTATCGGTGTAAATACACCATAGTTAACCCATAAACTTGAACTACGTATGTAGCGTAGTTTAACTTGCTAAACAAACTTTTTTACAGATATTTATTTTAGTAAAGCTATTATTTATTAGTCATATATTTTGTGATAATTTAAATAAGATAATTTTGAAAAGTAGGAGGACTTTCTTGTTCTTCCTTGTATTTTTGTTGATGGCAAGATATAAACTGCCCAACAAATATAATGGTCTTAATGCTCAAAGCAAAATGAATGTTGCGTTACCATGATTTGCCTTGGTGTTAGTATTAAAAGGCATAGCTTTTTAACAAGTAGCACTGCCATTTGTTTAAAAATGTGCCTTATGTAAATGCAGCCATGTCTAGTGAATGCAATGATGTGAGCACATTACAACTTTTGAATTTACTAGGTGATTGTAATTTAAATGCCTCCAGCCAAAAAAAATTCAATTTTTTAAATAATTTCTTTATAATGAAAAGGCCAAATAGCATTAGCTGTTTTATGGTTTTGAAGTTCTAGCTTTACATACATAAAATCAACTTTATCACTACTGTTTTACAAGCCTGGACAGTTGGTTGACATGGATAATTGGTCCAATAGATAATTGTTCCACATGGCCAATTGGTCACTTAATATATGATATATAACATGGAAAACAATGCTTGATAGCTTAAAGAGATTTAATTCTTTTATTTGTCTTTAAACCAGCACACATTCTGTTTTTTTTCAGCACACATTCTGTTCAGTTTATCTTGTATAACAGTCTTGATTGCATGTCAATTGCTAGACAGAAAATCTTTAGGATATTCGATTTGTAAAAACTTTTCATGTTTGAAAAGAAGAATGTTAGGATAGGAACTGGTATAGTCTAAAATTTCATGTTTTGGACAACTTCTGTCAAGAATTCTTTCAGTTTTGCTTTCAGTTCTACTAGTATATTTCCTATTCAATGCTTTTCAAATCTTTTCCTTTTAGATGTTTGTTCTCGTCTAACAATAAATTTGATTACTTTCTGTACTGTTATTCCTTCTGGAATATTTCACCAATCTGGTACATGCATATGTTGGCACACTCTCAATCAGTTCCCAGCAGTGATGCCAAACTTCTACATCAGGCATGTCAAACTGGCAGACTGCACTCCACATGCAACTATAAAATGTTTAATATACAATTCACAGTTGCTGCCAACTCTTACGGATTTACACAGTTTCATCCTATATGAAAATAATGATAAATGGCAAATACTTAAAGGAGATAATGCTGATATGATATAAAATTTAAATAAAAGTCATAGATTATACAAACCTTAATAAACAGGTTTATATGATTTTGAATTGTTTAAAAATTTACTGATTATGTGATGATGTATTCTTGTGTAAAGGGAAATACAGTAAACCCCCGCTATTCGCGGGGGTTACGTTCCTGAGAAATGCCGCGAATACCGAAAACGCGAATACTGAGTTATGGCTCCCATAGTAATAAAGGGGTTCCGTTCCAAAGTATATAAGAAAAACTAGTCTAAAATTTTGTCTATGTATGTATTATATGTATCTTCATAATATGACTATATACATAGACAGTACATAGTGAAATGCAAGCATATGGCATCGAAATGAAAATAAGAAACAATTTAATATTAAATGTAATATTTATTAGAAATTTCAAACAAATCTTTCAAACCACTGTCTTTGCTAGCTAAAAAACCTATCCCGCCAATGCTATCACCAGTTTCGCTAAAGCGTTGATAAGGAGTTTTGCGTTTTCACGAATGATGAGTGAATTTAACGGAATTTTATTTTGAGTTCGGTCTTCTATCCACAGATTTAAAGCTTTTTCCGTTTTTTCTAATTTAACATCACGAGTTACAGAGCAAATTTTTGAAGCAATTAGCGCGTTTTCACGGACACTACGGCGGATTTTTTCTTCCGATTTTTTGGTTGATCGTACCGTTGACTCATTGATTTTATAATGTTTTGCCACTGAGGAGACACTTTCACCATTAGAAATTTTATCTAATAACTCAATTTTATTCGCTAATGTCATCACCTTCTTTGATATTTTCACATTTCTCTTGTTATTCATAGCCATATTTTTGTAGGGGTTAGAAAGAACTTGTCCACAATAAATCACTTTCTTCCGTTAACACACTCGAAAAAGTCTGTTTTACACTGCAAAACGGTAGATTTATCACTTTTGTAAGCATATCAATTTATAAATTGATAAATTTATTCAATTTATAAGCATACAAATTAAAAGCAAACGACGAAACTTTCCATAACAAGCGCATAACACATATTGAACAAGGATTAGCGAGAAACATCCACGCTCGCGATTTTGTCACCCCTCTCCCCCCACCCACGGAGCGGTGTTTTGACTGGGAAAGATAATTTTAGCCACGCCCATGTTTTTTTATGGCGGAAAATATTCACGGCGCTTTAAATTTCACATTTTTTAGGTTTCATTTTATATTAAATCGGCGATCGCGAAACCGCGAATAGCGGGGGTTTACTGTACACAAAAATATTTCTTTTGGCAGTGCCACACCAGAGTGCTGAATTAACATTAGTGCCATCTGTAAACCTCTGTGAGCTGTTAGTGCAGCCCTTAAGCATTTTTGAGTTTGTTACCCTTGTCCTGTTTGGTTATTATGTGTGTAGAGGGTTATGGGTATTGTTGGTATTAAGTTTGGTCTTGCAAAAGCAAACCTTTAGTACAAAAAATGGCATTG
This sequence comes from Mastigoproctus giganteus, assembly GCF_048544385.1. Taxonomy (NCBI): domain Eukaryota; kingdom Metazoa; phylum Arthropoda; class Arachnida; order Uropygi; family Thelyphonidae; genus Mastigoproctus; species Mastigoproctus giganteus. The sequence goes on along the minus strand of NC_143586.1, from coordinate 109,632,021 downwards.
AGCATATTGGCTTGTGCTCCCTATTAATGGAACATAGCATTTCTTGTACAGTGAAACCTCCCTTAACTGACACCCCTCTAAAAGGAGACACCTATCATTTTGGGCACTCAGGCTTGGGTACCAGCTAGAAGTATTAGAAATTGCATGTTAGATAACCTCTCCAAAAAAACACACACACTTTCTAATATCAAAGCAGACACTTTCAAGGGTAATTCACACATATGCATTTTCATTAGTTAATGGGCATTTTCAGTGAATATAAGTGAAAGTCAAGGTCATTACAGTAATATTAATTAGACCTGTGATGACCATGGATTACTCACAGAGCAGATGGCATAGGTTGTTAATGCACTCACCACTGTTGATAAGGAGTGTTTATGAACTTATTTGGGTTTTCTGATGCAGTTTAACTGCATCACTTAGCAAGGCAATAAAATTGCTATGCTGGGAGTGGCTGTTTCCAGAATTAAAAAAAAAAAAAAAAAAAAAAAAAAGCAAATAGAGCCATATACATTTCTTTCAAAAACAAAACTCGACCAACAGACTGCATAGATAATTTTGATCCCATCAGTAACCCATGAGGATTTTCCATGTCCATAAATACAATATATCCACAAAACTAAAGCATTATTGTGTGAACAGAATACATGATACAAATCTGAAACCACTTCCACATGGTAGAGGATATCTTCAAAATTTTTTTTTTTCGTCAACCAGAAAAATCCACTCTGTAGTATATGGCAGCATAAGCACAAAACAATAATTATGGCAGAATTTACCAGCCTCAAGAGGCATGGTATGTACTTCGGTTCAATGAGCTGCAGTCTGCCACCACTGTTATGTGCAAATTTCCAATGTGGTTTAAAAAGAAACCACCGAATACACCACAGTTATGCAGTGGTATGGAAAATTCCTAAAGGATGCCTGTTTGTGCAGTCATCGTGGCAGCCATGTTAGCCAAAGAAAAATTAGTGAGTGAGCAGTGAAGCTTGTTCGTGGAGGTTTTATGGATAATTCAAATGACATGCCACATGACAGTTTTGAGCTTAACATGTCAAAGTCAACAGGGCATAACATGTTACTTGCCACCCAAGGATGAAACAATAATAGTTATAATTCATACAGAAGCCTTTGATCAACAACAAAACCAAGAGGATGGAATTTTGGAATTTTGTTTATAAATTTCTCTGTGATTACAGTTATGCTGCCATCTTCTGTGGCATGCACATTTTCCAATTGGTAAATTAAAACTTGAAGATATCTTCTATCACCTGGAAGTGGTTGGAGATTTGCCATGTACCCTATTCATGTGGCAGTATTTTAGTTTTGTCGACATCCTGTATATTAGATAAAAACACTATGTGATGCTTAATGTTACTTTTACAACTGCTTTAGTGAGAGTGGTGTCCAATTTTTTTAGTCGGAGATGATAACAGTTTCCTGTACTGTTGCATTACACTATTACTCAGCAGTAAGAAACGGTAGCCATTTTGGTAGATACATACATACAAAGTTTGTTAGTGTGTGCAGATTTTCTCTTGAAACAGTGGTTGAAATTTTCCTGAGCGTTACATTGATTGTGTGCTAATTTTTTAAGAAACGAAATTTCTCAATGTTTTTTGCTGGGCTGTATGCAGAAATTTAAAAAGGGAAGGGTTTTGATCCATTAAGGAGGGGTGTATCTGATTATATTAAAAAAAAATTGTATGTGAGCAAATTGGACTAAAACTAGTAAGTGATCTAATTATCCATTATGATAATGAAATTTCCAAAAAAAAAAAAAAAAAAATACTCTAAACAAAGCTATTTATATTAATTTTTACTAAAAGTTGTGTTTATTTAAAGTTAATTGATTGAATCATATGTATGATAATCAATAAAAAAAAAAACTCTTGAGTGAGCAACCAGTTATGAATTTAACTTTTCTGAATTATTGAAACTGGTTACACTAACCTCTGTAAAGCAGAAATCTCTCTATAGCAGACATTTTCTTCTGATCCAATATCTGCTTTAGAGAGTTTCACTGTATATCCTCAGAACACTGGATAAGTTTACTAGTGAACTATCCCCATTGACATTTTTCTCTAAGATTATTTTTTTGACACAATACTGGAGAAATAAATAGTATCCATTTCAATTTACTTTTTGCATTTTTTGCTCAAAAATGCATTATTTTTTCAGCTTTTTCAAACTGAAACCATAATTACTGTATTTGCCAGACAAGACACATCCAGATTTTAGAGGGGGAATTTTGAGAAAAATATTTTTTATTTTATTGCATATATTTTAAATGCAAATTCACAAGTAAAGGTATCATTTTCTCAGTTGGAGAAAGGCTAATATGTCTTTCAGCTGCCATGTTTCCATGTTTTTTGGCATAATTGAGAACCCGTTGGCTTTTTTAAATTTTTTTATTTTTTGATATGAAACATCCTTGGGGCACCTCAACTGAGTAAATCTGATCAGTCACAAAAAATGTGACGTGGAAGTGACGTCATCTGCAGCTTCTGCCAGAGGTGAATTATCGTAACTTGTATTGTTGCAATCATACTTACATGATTGCAACAATACAAGTATTTCTAATCAAACAATGCAAAAAAGTATTCATAATCAAACATTGCAACAATACAAGTATTTGATTACAAATATAGTCGAACTTGGTTATAACGAGATCACAGCTGTAACGAGCAAAAAGCCATATGAATTTATGCATATTCCCATACAATCTCTTACTGTTATAATGAGTGTACTACCTGGATATACCGTATAAATTATAAATTTTGGTAACTATGCAAACATTCTTAATTGCTTGGGTAGTCGTAAAAATCCAATTCATGGAATAGACACTACTTAGCTTTTATGACCACCTTATCGGATTAGCGGCCGGTTTATGCCTTTGTCTTTTTGGGGATGGGACTATACAATAGTGCATTGGCATTCCACTTGTCGCATTACCCTATTTACAGATTGTCTTGTATTCACTGAACCAAAAATTTATTTCGGGACTTATAAGAATTTTGGAAACGGAACTTCTAAGAACTTGTATGTAGGCCACTTTACTGTCATTTTAAAGTAAAATCAGTTAGAAATTAACCATTCCTTCAGAAACATGTCTACTAACAATAGAAAGTGTCTCTTGATTCGTGAAAAGGCCAAAATTATTTGTGAGTTAGAACGTGGTGCAAAAAAATGTTGAAGTGTGTAAAAAGTTTTCTTTGTCCTCTTCAACAGCATTGACATTGTGGAAGAATAAACATGTTTACATATTGACACTGGAAAAGAACATAACCGAAAGAAGAAAAAAAAAAAATTTTAGAAAGTGAGAGTTTACAAATGTCAATGAAACATTTCTTCAATGGTTCACTACACAAAGAACTGCTGGTTTTCAATAGACAGTCCAATCTTCAAGGCTCAACTGGAAAAATTTGCTAAACAATTTGGATGCGATTGATTTTGTATGTAACAACGTTTGGCTGGATCGATTTAAAAACCGAATACAAGCATATTAATACAAATACTATGTAGATATATATTAATATTATTTTTTTCCTCTCTGATATTTCTTTTGTATTTTGAATCTATCTTTTTATCAAGTTATTGAGAATTAAAAAAATAAGAGGTAGGTAGATTTAACTCATCACTGATATAGTGAGTAATGGTTATAACAAGGAAATTTTGTCGGTCCCTCGATGCTCGTTATAACCAAGTTCAACTGTACTTTTATTGTTGCAATCATACTTTCTGCAGCTGCCATTTGATTGTAGCCATTCAAACGGCTACAATCAAATGGCAAATGGTCTATTCAAATCAAATGGTAATTATGCTGTTGGCTTGGATTTCTCTAACCTCTTCAAAGCCAAGGTTGTTGCACATAAAATCATTTAACGTGTGTGTGTGCTGAGCACACACACACACACACACCATTTTTTTTTTTTTTTTTTTTTTTTTTTTGCCTGCTGCTGCTGTAAAAACTTTCTTTCTTTATTGTTTGCCACTAATACTACTACTAACTTGAATTTGAAGCTAACAGTGTGCGAAAACCTCTTCTCACTTGTACCTATTTTATCAGGACTGCAAATTTAAAATAAATTAAATCTACCCATACTAAATGAAACAAGCTACTAAAGTGATGTTTTTATACTTTGGAAGGTTCAGACTGATTACACTGCTTATTGATGCACATGTAGATCTCTGCAGAAAGAAGCAGAGCAGGGGTTTGGTGTCCGATATATTGATGTTAAGGCATAGCTACTTGGTAATTCCCTGTAATTCTTTCCAGAAAAAAAAAGGTTTCTAGAAGGAAATGGCTTCCCCCCCACATGGGAGAACTGAAGGACAAGTTCTTTATTTTCACAAAACGTAAGACCTCTCAGATATTTTTTTTTTTTTTTTTTTTATGTGAACCTCAAACACAAGAAGTATTAGAACCTACAGTACTTAGTACCGTGCTTGGGTTGGAGGTTGAGAAGACGAAAGAAGATATTTGTTGACATTGGACTTGAACTTCTGTAGATAGTAATTTTCAGGAAATACGTATGAAGGACGGTTGTTCCAGAAAACGGCAGTTGAATGAATAAATGAGGAAGATGAAAAGTTGGTTCTGTGGGTTTGAAGTTGGACAGTAAATGGGTGTTGGCTGGTGGCGGCACATGTTTGGACTGTTTTGAAAGAGAGGGCGGGAATTATAGAAGCCAGTTCAGAAGAACAGTGCCCATGGAAGTATCTGTAGAAAAGGCATGCAGCAGAAACAGTACGTCTATGAGAAAGCGAGTGGAGAGACTCTGTTAGAGATGAATCATTAATTAACCTAACTGCCCTCTTCTGAATGGAATCAAGAAGCCTGAGAGAGGTTTTGGGGGCACCACCCCAGATGTGGGAACAATATTCCATAGCAGGGCGGATTTGCGATTTATACAGAGTGAGCAGCTGTTTGGAAGAAAAGTAACACCGAGAGCAAAAGAGAAAACCAAGTTTTTTAGATGCAGAGGAAGCAATATTTGTAATGTGCTTGTGCCAAGAGAGATTAGAAGTCAGGGTAATCCCAAAAAGAGATATATCATTTTGCCTAGAAATCGGAGTGTCACTAAAGATAAGCATAGGAGCAGAAGAATCCTTTTTGCGAGATATAAGACAAGACTGAGTTTTAGAAGGGTTGAAATCAACTAAGTTGTCTTTGCCCCACTGGAGAATTACCTGAAGATCGACATTTAAGGAATTGGTAGCAGATTTTCGAGAAGTTGAAGCTGATTGAGCAGGACAAGGTTTCTGAAATGGAAAGAGCAACTACTTGTGTTTCACCGAACCTTTCCATTGAATTAGTCCATAAATGGGTAACATAAGCCAGAATATCACCAGTGGATCGACACTGACGGAATCCATACTGGCAATCGTTGATCAGACAGAAGGTTTCTAGGTAGTTTAAGAGTTGGCGGTTAATTGATTTCTCCATTACTTTAGAGAGAGTAGAAGTAATTGCAATGGGACGATAATTGGATGGGAGGGATTTGTCACCCTTTTTGGGAACTGGCTGGATATGAGCAAATTTCCAAGCAGAAGGAAAAACATCTTTGGAATAAGAAAGGGAAAAAAGGCGGCAAAGAATAGGAGTAAGTTCAGGATCACAGGTTTTGAGAACAAGTGGAGAAATACCATCAGGACCTGGAGCTTTCTTAGCATCAAGATTCATCAAAATCCTTTTGATATCCTTTTGACGGAAGACTACAGGAGGCATTGAATGGAGCCTGTTGGGAATGGTGGGAGGTGTTTTACCAAGATCATAAATACATGAGCTGGAAGAAAAATGCGATGCTAGCAGGTCAGCTTTATCCTTGGCTGAAGTGACAACAGAACCATCTGGTTTGGACAGAGGTGGGAGCAGGGATGGGCAAAAGTTGCGGCCAATAGCTTTGGCAAGAGACCAGAATGCTCGGCTACCATTAAGGCAAGAAGCAAGTTTTCTACTCTTAGCCTGTTCAAACTCTAGTTTGGACTGATTAATAACTGCTTTGCAATTGTTGGGAGCTTTGGTGTAGGCAGAAAATGAAACTGAAGAATTAGAAACAAGCCAATTACGATATGCAACATTCTTCTCTTGAACAGCCTTAGCACAAATATTGGAAAACCAAGGTTTAGATAAGGGACAAGATTTTAAAGTGGAGTGTGGGATAAAGGATTCCATTCCTGCAAGAATAATTTACTGACACGATCTGAGCAAACATTGACATCAGAAGTTTTGAAACAGTAATCCGACCAAGGAAAAGAAGAAAAGAAGTCTCGCAGGTCATCCCATTTTGCATTCTTGTAATGCCAAACAACACGAGATTGGGAATAGCCATGAGATAAAGGTTCCAAAGGTTCCATTGGAGAAGAGACAATCACCAAATTGTGATCTGAAGTGCCTAAAGGACCTCTCACTTCGACCGTGTATTTAGAAGGGTTGTTTGTGAGAAAAAGATCAAGCGTATTGGCTGTATGATTAGGATTGTCCGGTATTCTTGTAGGTAAATGAACAATCTGTGCTAGGTCATTAGTAATTGCAAAAGCCTCAGCATTTCGACCTGCTGGGTCGGTGTGACTAGAAAACGGAAGCCAGCAGGAGTTGTGAACATTAAAATCACCAAGGAAAATTACCTCACTGTTAGGAAAGTTGTACTGGAGAAAGTCAAGTTGCAAAGAGAGGAAGTCAAAGAGCTCCAAGTGATTAGTGGAGTTGGGAGAACAGTAGAGACAAAAGATGAATTTGATACAATGAGGTAGAGAGATTTTAAGCCAGAGAAGATCAAAGAGAGGAGATTCCAAATTGCCAAGTCTCTGACAGGGAATATCAGAACGGACATATGCACAAGTACCACCTTTGAGGCGAAAGGAATCATACAGCGAATAATTTGGGCATCTGAGATGAGCAGTAGTTGAATCAACCGATAATTGAGATTCTGTCAGAAAAAGTACATGGGGTTTGGCAGACTGCAAGTGGAAATGGACATCGTTGAGATTAGAATTAAGACCACGTATATTTGTGAAATGAATTAGGAAGTCCTTGGGAGGTTTAGATCTTTTTGCAGATAAGCTTGCTCTATTAGTTTGACAATTCATGGTGTATTCAATAGTAAGAAAAAGTGGGTGGGACATGCTGTATGAAATAATGAAATTTTTGGATATGGTGTACACGTGGTAAGAATATACCCAGATCCTTGACATAACGTGGCCTCGGCAATGCTCCCCACATACACTACTCGGACTCCCTCCAGTCACTATCTGGCAGAGTAGAGGTAGCAAGATTATACACTAGCTGATCCGGAAGCCTCCTAGAGAGTTACCAATAGGTTCGGTCTGGTGTACTAACTAGCGGCCGGTCTGCGAACACCATTTTAGAGCTGTACCCTCGAAATGTAAGGAATATTGGATCTCGCCACGACGTTCATCATAACCTCAAAAGTCATCAATCATACTGCATGATGGAAGAGATAGGGAAGTGTTGACCGGAACTTAGCTCTAGAGACTAAACATGGGTTCCACCACTTCAAGCCTCCAATAAGCAAAGTGGTGGTATTTCACCGGTTGATGAGAGTCATCTACCACCTAGTATTGCCTGGTAACATAGAGGGGTGGCATTCCTCCATGTGGTGTGGGCACCACACCTCGACCCTTGCTTATGTTGGTTCACACCTGGGTGGTCACCCACCATGTACTTGTGCATGGAGGTTATACCCAGGATTACTAACAGTCCCACCATCGTGAAGGTGCAAGCAGAGGATTTGGCTGTCACAGACCGTCCGGACTTCGCCGAAATTGGGTTCACTTGACTTAAGTGTCACCCGAATATCAGTTCCATCAGCGTTTTAGACTCCCAGGTAGCAAGTACAGCTTGTCTGGCATACCTGAGAGAATGTCTGTGACAATCTCAAGGACCATATATGCTAAGCAATAACCAGGGATTGCCAGCCTTTTCCTGTGTCGTGCATATATATCATGTTGAAAGCATTACATTCCACCTAGGGGCATATTCACGTAACACTGGAATCAGTATCCCTCTCCCGTCACTACTGGTCCACCAACAAATGTTTTTGCTATGTAAAGGAATTACTGTATATATCTTCTAATAAAAAAAAATACTATGAGAACTTACTAATGCCTTAGGGTGTTAAATTAATGCTAAAGAAGTGGTAAATATGAGCCATGGGTTACCTTCACATTGAAATCCAGGTATTGTTTTTTGCAATAAAAGTGGAATTTAAACTGTATATTCATTCTGATATTTTACATTATTTTATTTATTATTTTTTTTTTTCATTTTGGTAAGCCAACCTTGCTGCATATGTAGGGTTGCCAGATTTAGCAAATAAAAATACAGGATGCCCAGTTAAATTTGAATTATTTTTAATTGTCTATACATACGTACATTGAGATAAAAGTAAAATATTGCATGGGACATACTTATATTAAAAATTATTTGTTGTTTTTCTGAAATAAATTATAAGTATCTAAATTACATACCTATTTTTTAAAATTATATTTCCCTGATGATTTGGCTCTCCTTAACAGTTCCTTGTTTTGCAGAATTTGCTTATAAAATTCCTTGCAGTTACAGTATGTTCCATTTACATTGTAACAAAGCTTCTACAGTGGTCACATCCAACTTATTTTATTCTTTTGTCCATTGAACATTCATTAATGAGAAAACACACTCAACATTAGCATTGTGAGCTGGTATATTGAGCATGTACTGGCATAAAGTTAACTCTGAGAATTGCTCTTCAAATTTGATTTTTTGAAGCACATAATACCATCTTTCATGGCATAACTTGCTTTTCCATTCTTCAGGATTACATTGCATCTCTTGATCAATGACTTTTTTAAATGTTGTCCTCTGGCAAAAAAGAGCATTGTCGTAAATTTTTATTCCTTCTTCAATACTACACATGATGATTCCACTTGTTCCCATGCAGGAAGAGTATTTAGTAACATCCATGTAAAAGAATCGAATTCTTCAAGGAATGAAATCCATTTCAAAAGATAGTCACGGCAAGTGCTGTAATAATTATCCACTTCAAGTCGGAATTTCTTTTCCTGTTCATACGTAATGTTGTCCCTTTTAAGAATAGCCTTGGTACTTAAAGGGATAAATTTTTCGTCAATTCTTCTTTAACTCATTCAACAAGTTCCTTTACGCAATGGAGTACTTCAATAAACTGTTTTTTCTTAGCATTAGCATTAGCATTAGTAGAGGCATTTGATGCAAGAAAGCAAGCTTATGCAGCATCAGCCAAAAAAAAAAAAAAAAAAACCACTTCCACTTCACCCCTCCGTTCGTTCAAAATACCTGTCCAGCTGAGCCTTAAACTTATTTAGGCTATCAACCTCCACCACAAGGGATGGAAGTCTGTTCCACCAACCAACCACCCGCTGGCTAAAGGCAAATTTCCGCACGTCTATCCTACATCTGTCTTTCCTCAATTTGAATTTATGCCCTCTCAGGTGATTATTCTGAGCTAGAGGAAGAATCCCATCAGCATTGAGCATGCTTAAACCATTCAAGGCTTTATACACCTCTATCAGATCACCTCGCTGGTGCCTAGTCTCCAGACACTGTAATTTGCAAAACTTAAGCCGTTCTTCGTAAGAGCACCCCTTTGTTCCATTCACTAATCTTGTTGCCCTTCTCTGTACTCGTTCCAGCAGCTCTACATCCTTCTTGAAATGAGGCCTCCAGACCTGTATACAGTACTCTAGGTGTGGCCTGACCATTGCCTTATACAATGGAATAATCACCTCCTTATCCCTGCTGGAAAAATTCCTGTATATCATTGACAATACTCCATGAGCTACTCTTACAGCCCGTCTGCACTGCTCAGAGAACTTCATATCTGCCTGCACAACCACCCCCAAGTCCCTTTCATTCTCTACCACTGTCAGTGTTGTACCACAGAGTTGATACGTTGCTCTGGGGTTGCTGTTTCCCATGTGTAGTACTTTACATTTGTCAATGTTAAACTTCATTTGCCACCTCTCAGCCCATCTGCTCAACCTTTCCAGATCCTGTTGCAGCAGCATAGTGTCAGTAGTGTCCTTGACAACCCTGCCAACCTTTGTATCGTCTGCAAACTTGGACATTAATCCCGATATACCATCATCAATATCATTTATAAATACAGAAAACAATAATGGACCCAACACTGAGCCCTGAGGGACTCCACTAATAACATCAGTCCACGATGAACAGTGTCCATTGATTACCACTCTCTGTCTTCTCCCCCTCAACCACCCCTTTATCCATAGCAGTAATTTGCCTCCAATGTCACACTGCTCCAATTTGTGTAGCAGTCTTCCATGTGCAACAGTATCAAAAGCCTTTCTTAGATCCAAGTATATAATATCAAAGTTATTCCCTGCATCCAGTTCTTTTGTGACTGCATCATAGTATCCAATCAAGTTGGTCAGGCAAGACTTCCCCTTAACAAAACCATGCTGTGTCTGAGCTATAACTGAAGTCTTGTCTAAATGATCCTGCAGTGCTTCTTTAACCAGTGCCTCCATTAATTTTCCTGGAACAGAAGTTAAGCTCACAGGTCTATAATTACTTGTGTCAGCCTTTGATCCTCCTTTGTGAATTGGGGTCACATTTGCACATTTCCAGTCTATGGGTACCTCCCCTGAGTCCAAGGAAGCTCTCATAATTATGGCTAAGGGTTTGCTTACTTCCTTTGCTGCCTCCTTTAATATAACTGGATAGATCCCATCCACCCCGGGTGCCTTTCTTGTGTTTATCTTCAACAGTTTCTCCTCCACTTTACTCCCAGTTATTTCAAGATTCTGTAACTTACTGCTAGAGTTGAATACACCTCTGGCATTCCCCTCGCTGAATAACTCTTCATGTGTGAATGTCTATGCAAAATATTCATTTAGTTTGTTAGCTACCTGAGCAGGATCATCAACACTTGACCCATCAATATCAAGAGGACCAATCTGATTCATCCCTCTCCTTCTAGAGTTTACATAAGTAAAGAACTCTTTGCTGTTTTTCTTTGCATCCCTTGCCAAGGATTTCTCGTAATCTGCCTTCGCCTGCCTAACCTCCTTTGTAACTTGGTTGCATATCAACTTGTATCTATCATAGGCTTCTGTGTCATGTGTTAATTTGTAAGTATCCCATGCATTTTTCTTCTCTGCCATATGCCTCATTAGTTCATCTGACATCCATTTTGGCCTAAACCTTGAACAATATTTCTTAGTTGGTATGTAAAGCCTAGTAGCTTCCAAGATAAGTTCTTTGAATGCTTCCCATTTTGAATTTGCTGTTGGTAACATCATCAGTTGGTCCCACTGTATAGAATTTAAATACTGTCTCAGTCCATCGTAGTCGCCTTTCCTGGGTTATTGCTTCGGAAGCAATAACCCTTCCCTTTACCCCTAATGGTAGTTACCTCTTTGAGTAAATCCCACTTCAGCACACTGTGATCACTGCCACCTAGTGGTTCATTTATCTGCAGATTCTTAATGCATGAAGAATCACTGCTGATAATCAAATCAAGAGTATTGCTCCCTCTAGTTGCCTCCCGAACATGCTGATGTAGAAAACAATCATCCAATAAATCCACAAAAGCCCTGCTAGTGTGTGAGTATCCAGCCCCCAAATTCCAGTCAATATCTGGGAAATTAAAATCTCCCATTATAAGACACTCTGATTTACTGGCCCATTCTATTTCCCTGTACAGTTCCTTATTATACTCATCAGAGTCATTAGGCCTATAGCACACTCCTACTCTCAATTTTGATCTCCCAATGTTTATGTCACACCAAACTGACTCCACACTGCACTGTCCAGCGATGTCGACTGGCTTCACTTCCTTGGTTTTTATGTGTTTCTTAACTAATAGCATAACACCTCCCCCCTTCCTATCCTGTCTATCCTTTCTGTAGACGTTGTACTCCCCAAATTGCAGTTCCGCATCCCTTATATCTGTGTGACACCACGTCTCTGATATCCCAACAATATCTGCCTTCGATGTTTTGAGCAATACCTCAAATTCATCAAATTTATTTACTAAACTCCTAGCATTGGTGTACACGCAAGTATACTTGCACCTGTTTCTATTCTTAGCTACCCTAACACAACCCATGTGTTTACTTGTACCACAATGGCTCCCAGCAGTCTCTAAAATACCATGCATCTTGTTTTTCAGGCTTCTGCTCATTCTAATAGAAGCAGTGCAAGAATCTCTTTCACCTCTGCCAGTGGCTACTGTCAATCTATTGGTCATTGTCTCCCCCCAAGCTAGCAGTTTTCCGACCCACCTAACACTGCCTCGATAGCATCAGCAAATATTCTTGCACCCTTTCTATTTAAGTGTATCCCATCCCTGTAGAAGCAATCTCTCCTGTTAACAAGTACAGTCCAGGCTGAAAAAAATTCTACCCCTTGAGCCTTGCACAATCTTTCCAGGGCCGAATTGATCGACAAGGCTCTCATCATAAAATTTGATCGACAAGGCTCTCATCATTCTTCTTTCAATTTGCATAACCCTATTGCTAAAGAGATACTGAAAACTATTAACAAGAAATAAGTAGGCTTCACTCAATGGATTATTAAAAAAGTCAAGAATTTTTGGTGCCTTTTCTTCAGAATTAAAGTGATTTCAGTGCTGCAAATAAACTGAGGATTCTCTCAACTGCATTTGTTAAAGGGAGCCAATGGGTTTTTGAATTCGAGAGAATTGAAGAATACTGAATGCTAACAAAATCACAAAAATCCTTTAATCGCTCAGTTTAAACAGTATAAATGCTGAAGTAAGAGAACAATTTCATGACAATTACTTCAATGCTATTGTTTCTGAAGTCTCATCCGGAAGGGATTTTACTCACAATAGCCTTATAAGCAAGCCTTTTCCACGAGAAAAATGTTGCACAAGCAAAGGGAAAATTTTTTCTGCATTGTGATTACTTGCATCCATGGCTATGCCATAAAAAGGTGAGGCATTTAGATTAATAATCTCTGTAATAGTAAATGGAGCTATTACATTTTTTATTATTGCAGTAGATTTCGTCCTGGCACTTGAAAATTTGCTTGCAATTTTGGAATCAGAAAATACTTCTGGTAGCTGTACATTCACCCAGTGATTTGAGCTGAAAGACTGATGATGATATACAGTGTGGAAGGCCATTACAACTTCTGCAGCTATTATTTTATCTTCTTCATCCAAATTTCTCTTAATCAAAAAATTTGTTATTTTATCACTTTCTGTGGTTGAGGAAATCATACATCTCTTATGCTTAGCTGTTAGTATATGCTGGTTTATACCTGACTTTCCACTATTTTTGATATTGAAGTAACAATTCAGTGAACAATTGCGTACTGCACAAAGAGCTTCAAAAGGACTTTTATCTCGTTTGATAAATGTCCACTGTTCAGAAAATTCATCACGAAATTTACACTTACGTTTTGGCATTTTGGGGTTCAAATATACACAAATAAAAAATAGATAATAACAACCACTGCAAGAATTGAAAAGATTGAATTTGATAATCTCACGGTTGCATCAGGGTGTCTGTTACTCACAAGTCCGAACTCATAAATAACTGTAAACAGGGATTGAACCATTGAACGGGTTGTGAACTAATGATAAATTGAAGTAGTGTTGCCATTTAAGTGATTTAAGCACCAATTACTGAGGCAGAAAAAAAATAGGATGCATGATAAAATAATTAAATGAGCTCTGTTTCTGAGGGTATCATTTGAGAAAAAAAAGTAAATTTTTGTATATTATGACATTCACAAAGAAACATCAAAGAAATTCAGTCTTCCTGCACCACTGGCTGTCAGATATCCCCAGACATCACACTGGTGGAACTTCATGGTTGTGATCATAAATGAAACATGCAGAAATTCACTCTAACTGCAAAAAACTACTCTAATTAATTTTTGTTTTTCTGTCATTCTTTTTCAGACCAGTGCCACTGATTTTTAGCCCACATTTTATTTGTTTATATTGAAATTTAATTCATGCAATTTGTGTGTACATGCTTTATAAGTCTGGATTTGCTAGTTAAACTTCCTAACACTTTCTGTAAATCAAATTTCAGGTAAAAAAGATTCAAGACAGAGTTAGCAAATGTAAAGAAGATGTACAGCGGAATAAAGAGCGTTATGAGCAGTCATTACAGGAGATTAATGAGTACAATGCAAAATATATTGAGGATATGACTGTTGTTTTTGATAAGTGCCAAGAATTTGAGGAAAAAAGGCTAGCTTTCATTAAGAAAGTCCTTTTTGATATACATGGCAGCCTGAACATATCTTCTAATCCTGAGTAAGTTTTGTTTTCATGCTTATAATTTTATAGATTAGCATTACCTTTCATTTAAAGGTGTACATAGAAAATAAAAGGAGGTCGAGGTCGAGGATTTCCTGTGCGGACGTGCCTTTCTGCCGCTCTTGGAATAGAGAAGTTTTTTCTGATTTATTTTCTGCTTTATTAGTTTAAATTGACATATTAACTTATTTCTAGAGTAGCTTTATATTCCTATTTACGGTACTTAAAGTTAAAATAACTTAGATAGAGATTTTGTAGGTATTACTTAGTATCGGAAAGGGTATCAAATCCACGTGTTTACCGTTCATAAACGGCCGCCATTGCTACGTGAAAATTAATCAGTAAAATCTATTAATCTTGTCGAACTTCATTGGCAATTAAATTGTAATTTTAACTATACATATAACCACTTAGGTTACGGAACATAAATAATTAGTAAAAATAAATAATTAATACATAACTTGATACAGAAGTTATATAAAGGGATTTCGTAGATAACACTCGTTACTGAAGCGCGATACAGCATATCCGGAATTCGATAGCATTAGCTTTGTATAGTATAGTGCATAATATAATATTGTCAATTAATCAGTACATCTATTAATCTTGTTAAACTTCATTGTCAATTAAATTGTACTTTTAACTATATATATATAACGACTTAGAGTACAAACGTAGCAAATAATTAATACATACTTGATACGGAAGTTATATAAAGGGAACTCGTAGATAACACTCGATACCGAAAAATAAATATAGCGTTATAACTGTGTTAAGATACAAGTTTAAGGTTTTAATTTTGTTCTGAAATTGTAATTTTATTGACATTTAAATCGAAATCATGACTCTGACCAGAGCAGCAAAGCAAAAGGCTCAAGCTAATGGGAGTGCTGTGACTCAGGGGAGAACTGAGGGGGGCGGTTGCCCCCTGAATCACGGCCTTTTAAGATGCACTGTTTGCTTGATGTTTGCGGAGCAATCGGGTACGGGACATGATACTGCCATGGGGGATGTCTTTGTGTGTGTGCACGATGCAAGGAGTGCAAGGAAATTAGGCGACAACTCGGCGTTGTTATGGGCCTATATGAGACCTTGAAGGACAGGGTGGATGCCCTCGAAGGAAATAAATTGAGGGGCCCATCAAGCTCTCAGCTGCCCACATCAACACCAGAGCTTGGACTTGGTCATCTTGCAACACAGAGGCAGCCCCCAAGGCAGAATGCACTGGTCCAACAGGAACTAGTAGTTGTTGGTGACTCAATTGTCAGGGAAACGGGGAACATGCTTTGTAAAAAGGATAGGTGGAACAGGACCAGGGTATGTCTGCCAGGGGCAAAGGTTGATGACGTTGTAGAGCAGATATCATCTTTTAAGGGCACAAAAGGTGATATAGTTGTACACGTTGGCACTAATGATATTAAGAGTAGGAGACCAGCGGAATTACTTAACAAGTACAGGTCACTGTTGAAAAAAAGCCGTGAAGTAGGGTTGAATTTGAAAGTGTCTGCAATTCTGCCCAGACACGATAGGAGGGAGTATCTGATGAGAGCCTTGTCGATCAATTCGGCCCTGGAAAGATTGTGCAAGGCTGAAGGGGTAGAATTTTTTTCAGCCTGGACTGTACTTGTTAACAGGAGAGATTGCTTCTACAGGGATGGGATACACTTAAATAGAAAGGGTGCAAGAATATTTGCTGATGCTATCGAGGCAGTGTTAGGTGGGTCGGAAAACTGCTAGCTTGGGGGGAGACAAAGACTAATGGATTAACAGTAGCCACGGGCAGAGGTGAAAGAGATTCTTGCACTGCTTCTATTGGAATGAGCAGAAGCCTGAAAAACAAGATGCAGGATATTTCAGAGACTGCTGGAAGTCATTGCGGTACAAGTAAACACATGGGTTGTGTTAGGGTAGCTAAGAATAGAAACAGGTGCATGTATACTTGCGTGTACACTAATGCTAGGAGTTTAGTAAATAAATTTGATGAATTTGAGGTATTACTCAAAACATCAAAGGCAGATATTGTTGGGATATCAGAGACGTGGTGTCACACAGATATAAGGAATGCAGAACTGGAATTTGGGGAGTACAACGTCTACAGAAAGGATAGACAGGATAGGAAGGGAGGAGGGGTTATGCTATTAGTTAAAAAACACATAAAATCCAAGGAAGTGAAGCCAGTTGACATCGCTGGACAGTGCAGTGTTGAGTCAGTTTGGTGTGACATAAGCATAGGTAAATCAAAATTGAGAGTAGGAGTGTGCTATAGGCCTAATGACTCTGATGAGTATAATAAGATACTGTACATAGAAATAGAGTGGGCCAGTAAATCAGAGAGTCTTATAATGGGGGATTTTAATTTCCCAGATATTGACTGGAATTTGTGGGTTGGTCACTCACACACTAGCAAGGCTTTTGTGGATTTATTGGATGATTGTTTTCTACACCACCATGTTCGGGAGGCAACTAGAGGGAGTAATACTCTTGATCTGATTATCAGTAGTGATTCTTCATGCATTGGGAATCTGCAGATAAATGAACCACTGGGTGGCAGTGATCACAGTGTGCTGAAGTGGGATTTACTCAAGGAGGTAACTACCATCAGAGGTAAAGGGAAGGGTTTTTGCTTTCGTAAAGGAGACTATGCTGGTCTGAGACAGTATTTAAATTCTATACAGTGGGACCAACTGATGATGTTACCAACAGCAAATTCAAAATGGGAAGCATTCAAGGAACTAATCTTGGAAGCTACCAGGCTTTACATACCAACCAAGAAATATTGTTCAAGGTTCAGGCCTAAATGGTTGTCAGATGAACTAATGAGACATATGGCAGAGAAGAAAAATGCATGGGATACATACAAATTAATGGGTGACGTGGAAGCCTATGATAGATATAAGTTGGTCTGTAACCAAGTCACAAAGGAGATTAGGCAGGCAAAGGCAGATTATGAGAAATCCTTGGCAAAGGATGCAAAGAAAAACAGAAAAGAGTTCTTTACCTATTTAAACTCAAGAAGGAAAGGGATGAATCAGATTGGTCCACTGGATGTTGATGGTTCAACAGTTGAGGATCCAGCTCAGGTGGCTAACAATCTAAACGAGTATTTTGCATCTACATTCACACATGAGGAGTTATTCAGGAAGGGGAATGTCGTAGGTGAAGTAAACATTGGCAGTGAGCTAGGTGATTTTCTAATAACTGAGAGGAAAGTGGAGGAGAAATTGTTGAGGATAAACATAAAAAAGGCACCCGGGGTGGATGGGATCTATCCAGTTATATTAAAGGAGGCAGCAAAGGAAGTAAGCAAACCCCTAGCCATAATTATGAGAGCTTCTTTGGACTCAGGGGAGGTACCCATGGACTGGAGATGTGCAAATGTAACCCCAATTCACAAAGGAGGATCAAAGGCTGACACAAGTAATTATAGACCTGTTAGTTTAACTTCGGTTCCAGGAAAATTAATGGAGGCACTGGTTAAAGAAGCACTGCAGGATCATCTGGACAAGAATTCAGTTATAGCTCAGACACAGCATGGGTTTGTTAAAGGCAGGTCTTGTCTGACCAATTTGATTGGATACTATGATGTAGTCACAAAAGAACTGGATGCAGGGAATAACTTTGATATTATATATTTGGATCTTAGAAAGGCTTTTGATACTGTTGCGCATGGAAGACTGCTGCACAAATTGGAGAAGTGTGGCATTCGAGGCAAATTGCTGCTATGGATAAAGGGATGGTTGAGTGGCAGAAGACAGAGAGTGGTAATCAATGGACACTGCTCAACGTGGACTAATGTTATTAGTGGAGTTCCTCAGGGTTCAGTGTTGGGTCCATTGTTGTTTTCTGTATTTATAAATGATATTGATGATGGTGTATCAGGCTTAATGTCCAAGTTTGCAGACGATACAAAGGTTGGCAGGGTTGTTAAGGACACTACTGATACTATGCTGCTGCAACAGGATCTGGAAAGGTTGAGCAGATGGGCTGAGAGGTGGCAAATGAAGTTTAACATTGACAAATGTAAAGTACTACATATGGGAAACAGTAACCCCAGATCAACGTATCAACTCTGTGGTACTACGCTGACAGTGGTAGAGAATGAAAAGGACCTGGGGGTAATTGTGCAGGCAGATATGAAGTTCTCTGAGCAGTGCAGACGAGCTGCAAGAGTAGCTCATGGTGTCTTGTCAATGATATACAGGAATTTTTCTAGCAGGGACAGGGATGTGATTATTCCCTTGTATAAGGCATTGGTCAGGCCACACCTTGAGTACTGTATATAGGTCTGGAGGCCTCATTTCAAGAAGGATGTAGAGCTGCTGGAACGAGTACAGAGAAGGGCAACAAGATTAGTGAATGGAACAAAGGGTTGCTCTTACGAAGAAAGGCTTAAGTTTTGCAAATTACAGAGCCTGGAGACTAGGCATCGCCGAGGTGATCTGATAGAGGTGTACAAGGCTTTGAATGGCTTGAGCATGCTCAATGCCGATGGAATTCTTCCTCTTGCTCAGAATAATCACCTGAGAGGGCATAAATTCAAATTGAGGAAGGACGGATGTCGGATAGATGTGCGGAAATTCGCCTTTAGCCAGCGGGCAGTTGGTTTGTGGAATAGACTTCCATCGCTTGTTGTTGAAGTTGATAGCCTAAACAAATTTAAGGCTCAGCTGGACAGGTATTTCGAACGAATTGAGGGGTGAAATGGGAGTAGTGGTTGTTTTTTTTTTTTTTTTTTTTTTCTTTTTTTTTGGCTGATGCTGAATAAGCTTGCTTTCTTGCATCATATGCCTCTACTAATGCTAATGCTAAAAATGCTAATTAAATGTAATTAATAAATAATAATTTTTAAATTTAGGATTCCTTTGCCATAGCTGATATCACACAGTTTATACATTTTTAAAATCTGTAAAAAAAATATGACAATCAGAAATAATGCAGTGAGAAAAAAATATTGGTTTATTTGTTTATAATATTGCAAGAAATGATTACAGTTGTCCTTCACCTAGCATTTTTGATTGAGCCAGAGATGTATTTATGAATATTTTGTGAATATTAGAAAAAAGTATTTGTATACAGGCTGACTAGACAACATATTCATAGATGGGGATCTGCCTATGGATGTTGTCTTTCAAATAATGATTGTTTGAATTTTCACTAATTTGAGGCCATTTTTTTATTTAAAAAATGGTATACCATTACCATTAGTAGATGCACATGATGCAAGAAAGCAAGCTTATATAGCATCAGCCAAAAAAAAAAAAAAAAAAAAAAAAACCCTTCCCATTTCACTGATCCATTCATTCCAAATGTTTGTCTAGTTCTGCCTTGAATTTATTTAAGCTATCAACTTCCACAACAACAGATCGAAGTTTGTTCCAGCAATCAACAACCCGCTGGTTAAAGCCAAACTTCCACCCATCTATTCTACAACTGTCTTTCCTCAATTTGAATTTACGCCCCCTCAGATTTGAAATCTGTGCTAGAGAAAGAAATCCGTCAGCATTGAGCCTATTCAATCCATTCAAAGCCTTATACACCTCAATCAGATCACCTCGCAGGTGCCTAGTCTCCAGAAGCTGCAATTTGCAGAACTTAAGCCTTTCTTCGTAAGAGCATCCCTTTGTTCCCTTCGCTAGTTTTGTTGCCCTTCTCTGTACTCATTCTAGCAACTCTACATCCTTCCTAAAATGAGGCTCGCAGTACTCAACGTGTGGCCTGAATATTGCCTTATACAAGGGGATAATCACCTCCTTATCCCTGCTCACAAAATTCCTGAATATCATTGACAAGACCCCATGACCTACTCTGGCAGGCTGTCTGCACTGCTCAGAAAACTTCATATCTGACTGCACAATTACCCAAAATTATCTTTCATTCTCCACTAGCCTGAGTGTGATACCACCTAGGGTACATTTCTCTGGGGTAAGTGCTACCCATATGCAGTACTTTGCATTTCTCAATGTTAAACTTCAGTTGCCACTTCTCAGCTCATCAGCCCGACTTTTTCAGATCCTGTTGCAGCAGCATACTGTCATTACTGTTATTAACAACCCTGCGAACCTTTGTATCATCTGCAAACTTTGACATTAAGCTTGATATACCTTCATCAATATCACTGATAAATATGCAAAACATAGAGCAGTATCCATCGATTACTACTCTCTGTCTTCTCCCATTCAACCATCCTTTTATACATTGTAGCAACTTGCCCGTAATGCCATACTGCTCCAATTTGTACAGCAGTCTTCCATGTGAAACAGTATCAAAAGCTTTCCTGAAATCCAAGTATATGATATCAAAATTAGTTTTTCATCCAATTTCTTTCTGACCATATTGTGCAAGTGGAAGTCTTGTCTGACCAATTTAATTGGTCAAACAAACCCACGCTGTGTCTGAATTATTACTGATGTCTTGTCTAGATGATCCTGCAATGCTTCTTTAACCAGTGACTCCATTATTTTCCCTGGAACAGAAGTCAAACTATCAGGTGACACAAGTAATTACAAACTATCTGTAATTACTCGTGTCACCCTTTGATCCACTTTTGTGAATTGGAGATACATTTGCACATCTCCAGTCCGTGAGGACTTCCCCCGAGTCCAAGGATGCTCTCATAATTATAGTTAAGTGTTTTCTTACTTCCTTTTCCACCTCCTTTAATATAACTGGATAGATCCCATCTACTCCAGGTGCCTTTCTTATGTTTAACTTCAACTGTTTCTCCTCTGCTTTGCTCTCAGTTATTACAAAATCATTAAACTCTCTGTTAGAGTTTGATAAACATCTGGCCCTCCTTGAATAACTCCTCATGTGTGAATGTAGATGCAAAATACTCATTTAGTTCAGCAGCTCTCTGAGAATGATCATCTACAGTCAAACCATTGATATCAAGTAGGCCAATCTGATTCATCTCCTTCCTTTTAGAGTTTACATAAGTAAAGCAGTCTTTGCTATTTTTCTTTGCAGCCGTTGCCAAAAATTTTTCATAATTTGCCTTTGATTGCCTAATCTCCTTTGTGATTTGATTAGAGACTAGCTTATATCTACCATAGGCTTCTGTGTCGCCTGACAATTTATGTGCATCCCATGCATTTTTCTTCTCTGCCACGAGTCTCATTAGATCATCTGACATCCATTTGGGCCTAAACCTAGAGCAGTATTTCTTAGTTGGAACAAAAAGCCTAGTAGCTTCCAAAATTACTTCCTTGAATGCTTCCCATTTAGAATTTGCTGTTGGTAACATCATAAGTTGGTCCCACTGTATAGAACCTAAAAAATCTCTGAGATCACTGTAGTCGCCTTTACAAAAGCAAAAACCCTTCCCTTTACATCTGATTGGTAGTTACATCTTTAAGTAAATCCCACATCAGTACACTGTGATCACTGCCACCGAGTGGTTCCTTTATCTGTAAATTCTGAATGTATGAATAATCATTGCTGATAATGAGATCAAGAGCATCTCTAGCAACAGCCTCTCTAACATGTTGCTGTAGAAAACAATCATCCAATAAATCCACAAAAGCCTTGGTATTGTGTGAGTGACCATGCCACAAGTTCCAGTCTATATCTGGAAAGTTAAAATCCCCCATTATAAGACACTCCGATTTACTGGCCCACTCTATTTCTCTGTATAATTGTTCATTGTACTCATCAGAGTCATTAGGCCTATAACAAACTCATACCGTCACCTTTGCTTTCCCAGTCTTATGTCACCCCAAACTGACTCAACATTGTACTGTCCATCTGTGTCAACTGGATGCACTTCCTTAGATTTTATGTGTTTCTTAACTAACAGCATAACTACCCCCTCTTCATATCCTTTCTGTATACAGTGTACTCCCCAAATTCCAATTCTGTATCCCTTATATCTGAGTGGCACCATGTCTCTGATATCCCAACAACATCTGCCTTGGATGTCTTAACCAACCTTAAACACAGGAACTGATAAAAATTCGTTGCCATAATGAAGCAAAACTGCTTTTAAACTTAATTTTGAAGCATCTCCGAATAAATCCCCATCTGATTTATGTATGCACAATACCTAGTTCTTTCAGAAGGCCAATAATATCTTTGCAAAAACACATACTGTCCTCCATAGCAAAATATTTCAAAAGCTTTTCTTGCCGCAATGGTTGCAGGCTGCAACCTCCTACTCTCAAGGAGCTCTTTCTGTTTGGAAGATAAATTTACAACATTCAGAACATGTTGTGATCATTTAATACTTGAAAAACCTTGGCACAGCCTACAAAAATCCTCACCAAAAACGCTGAGCATACGCTCTTTAAATTGTAAATTTTTGCATCAGAATTTGAATCTAAGAATTTTATCACAAGAAAACTGAGACCAGAATTGATTGCTAAAATTAAGTGAATTAGCTTATATTTGTTAAAGTAAATCAGTATGTCACGCATTACTGGTTAGATAATGCAAAATTTGAACCTAAGAATAGATAATGAATTTGAACCTAAGAATTTTATCACAAGAAAACTGAGACCAGAATTGATTGCTAAAATTAAGTGAATTAGCTTATATTTGTTAAAGTAAATCAGTATGTCACGCATTACTGGTTAGATAACGCAAAACTGACATATTTTGGTAAGACATAACTCTCTCTCTCTCTCTCTCTATATTTAATAACTGTGACGTGATGTGAAACTATCATGGTGATTTGCGAAATCTATGCATAAAAAACTGGTTAAAAACAGCATTCAAGTTCTTGAAGGTAAAAATTATGTTGGCCTAGTGATAATCAAGCTCTGTGATGTATATCTTTCATTGCTTATTCCTAAGCATGGTACTGTTACTATCAAACAAACTGCACATTATACAGAGATTTAAATCAGACCCTTTTTTTTTTTTTTCTTTTCTTTTATCTTAAAGCATAGAATGTGATGCCATCACCTTAGCAATTTTTTTCTGTTCATTCAATTCTTCACTTTTTTTTTTTTTTTTTAATGAAAACTCAAACCCAAAGGGTATTATAAACTATAGTACTCAGTACCTTGCATAGGTTGAAGGTTCAGAAGATATACCTTTTGTAAAATTGATATTAGACTTGAATTTCTGTAGATTGTAATTTTAGGAAATATATGCAAAGCAAGGCTGTTCCAGAACACAGAAGTTGAAGGGATAATCAGGAACAGGAAACGGCATTTCTGTGATTTTGAAGTTGGACAGTAAATGGATGTTGACTGGTTGTGCCATGCATTCAAACTGGTTGGGAGAGAGTGAGGGAATTATAGAAGCCCATTCAGAAGAACAGTACCCATAGAATATATACAGAAAAAATATGCTGCAAAACCAGAATGACTATGAGACATAAAATGGAAAGACTTTGTAAGAGATGGGTCATTAATTAACCTGACTGATTTCTTTTGAATGGAGTCTAGAAAAAAATACACGAAAGAGATATTCAAAGGTAGAGCATATTTGAGATTTGTACAGAGTGAGTAGTTGTTTAGAAAATAAGTAACACTGAGGTGTTATGTTTTTCAAGAGAAAATTTTTTTTTTAGATTCGGAAGAAGCAATATTTGTGATGTGCTTATGCTAAGAGAGAAGTTAAAGGTCTGGATAATCCCTGATAGAGTTGTGACCTTTTGACAAAGACAACAAAGTTATCTTTGCCCCATTGGAGAATTACCTGAAGATCAGCATTTAAAGAGTTGGTGACAGATATTCAAGAAATTGAATCTGTTTCTATAGAGAAAAGTTTCTCAAACTGGAAAGTAGAATGCAATGTGCTATCATCAGTCAGTTGTAGGTCATTAATATAGGGTGTCCTGGCCAGAGGTATCCAAAAATACACACATATATCTCAGCATCTATAAGGTGTATTAAAATATTTTTTGTTATTATACAGAGTAACTCACCAAGTTTTTATGAAGATTAGTAAAGTTCAATATGGGCACCTTTTGTAGCTTGACTGATGTCAAAACGATACTCGAGCTCTTGCCAAGTGTTTTCCAGCATCTGAGGCATTATTAGAGCAACTGCTTCAACGATACGCTGTTTCAAATCATCCAAATTCCAAACTTTTTTCTGGTACACACAGTCTTTAATAAAGCCCCATGCTTTTTTTTTTTTTTTTTCATAGTCATATCTATAAAAAAAATGGACCAATGACACCCTTTTTGTGCACTCCTAACCAGACATTGACTTTTGGTGTATCCCTTTCATTTTCGAAAGGGATACACCAAAATGATTATATAATGATTATAGCATGTACTGCAATCTTAAAGTAACAGTTTCAGCATCCCTAACACACATAAAACCCATGTGACCAGAGGTATGCCAAAGGGCAGTGCCACATCCCTATCATCATTGCGAAGCATCAACCAGGAGTAAGCATCAGCAGGGGTTCAGGTCTGTACAGAACTCTTGAGCCTTGGTTTTCATGCCATCCTTTTCTGCTCAAGTAATCTGGCAACTTCATTATTCATCCAACTTGGAATCCTCCTCATGGAGTGTTTTTTTTTTTTAATGGTATACATTAGCCTTTCTCAACCTTTTTACCCTGGAGGAGCCCTTGAAATAATTTTCAGGTCTGAAATAATTTTACCCTGCATAAAAATTATTATATCTACAGCTCACAGTACGTTAGCATGATCAGTAAGTTGTAGATATAATGATCCAATAATAATTGGCAATACTCTTTTGAGTAGAGAATATTTTTCTGTGGCTCTGTTTATTTTGGCCAACTTATTATTAGCTTACTCTTTTTGTATGGTTCTCCCCTCCCCACAAAAGATATAAACTCTAATGCCAGTCATGAAGTCAGTAGTAGGTAGGGAAAACTTCAGTCCCCTCCCTTTTTCTTCAGTCTCCCCCCCCCCTTTTTTTTTTAATTTCCTTCCTGATTTTTTTGTCTTATTCCAGTAGGCCTAAAAAGTCTTATCACAAATTTCTACTATACAAGATGCTAATGAATTATGGTATGTGCAAGAGTAGTTTTTTATCCCTATTTAAAACTAAAAATGACTTTTTAGCCAACCTTTCTTGAAAAAATTAAGCATAGCTTACCTTTCTTGAAATTAATCTTTTTTTTTTTTTTTTCTTTTTAACTTTTCATAAATTTTAAAAACTCGTAAGGCAAACATAATAAATTTCTGTTAAATAACTGGCTTTAGCCAAAATGGGATTTAATAGGAATTTAATTTTTCTAAAGGTAGGCTCTGTAGATTTAATTTTAACAAATGTTGTAAATTGATTTTAATTAATGTTATCTACAACATAAGACTGTTAGATAAGAGAAACACATGGATTAGGCAGCAAACTCAAGTAAAGGACATTCTTATCAAAACTAAAGAACTAAAATGGTCATTGGCAAGACACATAGCTCGAAGACATGATGACAGATGGACTAAGAAAATAACAGAATGGTACCCAAGAGGACCTGGAAGACAACGGTGGAGATGAAATTCATGAGTTTGTGGGTAGTAAATGGATGGCTATTTCACAAAACAGACGGAACTGGAAAGTTGCTGGAGAGGCCTTCAAACTGTAGTGGATTGAAAATGGCTGATGATGATGATGATGACAACATGAAAATTTATTGACAATGTTGAAAAGTAAAACTACTAAAACAATATGAAGCCAAAGCAATATGAATGAAAATATAGCCTAAGACAGTTTTATACAAGACTTTGAAAAAACATTTTCTTACTGAGTGACATGATCAGGCTCAAATATAGGTCTAGCAGTTACAAAATTATTATACACGTGTTGGCTTCTTGGTCTCTTTTATAGGCCTATATATATTCATAAAAAAGTGTTATTTTTGAAACTAAAAATAAAGAATGAAATTTACCTTTTTAATGTTAAACCTGTGCTTGTTTTTTCTGCACAAATGCTCAATTCTGGATCGAAGTTGAGATAAGCACACACGGATTTCATCTTCAACTGAAATGACATGATTTGTCCTTGACATGATCTATCCTTGTTCTTGATGCTTGTTAAACAAAAAAGCTTGCTCACACATGTAAAAAGTTGAAAACTGCATCAAAATGTTCATTCACAAAGTTCTTCGTCTTCTGTCAAAGTTAAGTTCTCGCCCTCGTGGGTAGCACAGTTGGTAGGATCACCATCCTCCCCACGCTGGGTGGAAAAGACCTGAGTTCAAATCCTGTCAATGACGGGAATAATTTTTGTGGGTCTTTTTCACAACGTGGCTGAGTTAGTCTTTCTCAGGCGAGGGTGCCATGGTTTTTCGTCCCGCAAACAGAAAATTCACCTCAGAACTCACTCAATTTACGGACAATATACACGGAGAAACACGGCCTTAGTTACTAATGCTCCTAAAACCCAACAACAACAAAGTTGAGATCTCAGGCTGAGCATAAGATTCAGAGAAAGGGCCCCTCACTTGTGTTGAAAGGGAAGGAAAGTGCTGTTCAGTTTTGTTCTGTTTGAGGTGGTTTTCAATAAGACTTGATACTTGCTGATATCCTTCCTCATTCTCAAGCCCGAGCGGCAGTGGAAACATTTCAAGATTTTCTTTTGCGACATGATTTTTCCAAAGATTCAGTTTCCTTTTAAATCCAAGAATCTTGTCACTTTAAGTCAAAACATTTTCTCCAGGGCCTTGCAGAGAATTGTTCAAACTGGTTCATGTGATGAAAAATGTCTGCCAAGCAGGCTAGTTTCTGCAGCCATTCTTCATCTTCAAAGCACTCAGTAAAATCTGGCCTACTGTTCTCTTGAAAGTATTCCTGTTGAGATCCATCCATCATTGTTGCTAAGCCACCAGATTTCTGTATGTAGCAGGAGATTGTGCCCTTTGTCCAGGTTTTCACACAGTTTTTAAATGTTCACGAGACTGGTATTTGTTTAATAAAGTTAACCATTTTTATAGCATCATCGAGAAATTTTTTCATTTCATCTTCAAGAGTTTTTGACACCAGCACCTCTCTGTGAAGAAAGCAGTGTGTTGTGACAACATCAGGATTTACTTTTTTTTACAAGAGAGGCGAGCCAACCTCTCATGGAGCTAACCATTGATGGGGCACCATCAGTACAGATGCCAACACAGTTCCTCCGTGAAGACAAAACATTAAATACATTTTGACCTTTGCTTGTTTCAGGCAGCTCTTGGCAGCAGAAAAGGTTTTCTTGAATTTCCATCATTTATAAATGCTATGAGCATGACGTTTATTGGTGAAATCTGTTAACTCATCAACCTGGATAGAGAAGCTGTTGTTTTTGAATTTATTACGTAAAACCTCTTCAGCATCATGCAACATGTCATCAATACATCGACTTACTCATTCTGTTTGAGAGTTGAACCTTTTCAGTTTCTCCTACTGCATATTGTCCTAGCATTTTACTTACTATAATTTTACATGCTGGCATTATTTCATTCTCACCAACTGTGTGACTTTTCCTTTTCTGGGCAATAAGTTCTGCTATTAAATAACTTGGCTTCCTGAGCCTTTCACTGAATGCAATTTTTTTTAACAAAAGCTTTATACTGTTTTAAGATTCCAATAGCTGTTTAATACAGTCAGTACTTTTACTTGTCAAATGGTTGTGATTTGTAAATGACGCACAATGGAATTGAACAAACTTTGATTACCAGCCGATGTAAAACCCATTGATAATGGTTTTGCAGCTTTCATTGTAAAGACTGAGTTTTTTTTGTGTCCCTTGTATTACTGCGCAAAATGACTCAGAAGATTGTAATTCTTCTTCACTAACCTTATCAGAATTGTCCATAGGCCTAGGTCTAGAATCTTCCTCTTCCATTCTGACCTCGTTTTCAAAAATCATCACATCGGACTGTCAGACCTGTTTGTAAAACACAAACGCTAATAAAATACAAAACAGAAGGGCATAATGAATAACTAAACGAGAAAATTGCAAAAAATATGAAAACTTCACGATACAATCCATGTTTTGAAACATTTACAACAACAGTTGGGGGAGGTATTCGGGAGGGAGAAGCTGAGATCATCAGTCTATTGCCCTCCCCTCCGTGCAGTACAGTGCTCACCAATTATCAACGGCCTCCCCTATCTCAAGTCAAAAACTGAGAATGGACTCAACCAAATAAACACAGTTGTACTGCACACTGCCATATGGGGCTGTCTCATGCCTAGATAGCAATGTTTTTTTTTCGTCCAGCAAAACAGGCAAATTGACCAGAGAAAACATGCAATTTTCAGACACATTACATAAAATGAGTATAAAGAAGAAATTCTGGGTGACTAATAAAATAATTTGAATTTTTTGTGATATGCAGCTGAAAGACCTCTACCGAAATTGCTAATAGAGCTGCTTGGTCGCTGTCCACTGCGAGCACTAGCATCACTCGTGCCACGCGGAGTTCAAAAAACAATGTTTATTTTTTATCAATCACAATCTCTCACGGTACCCCAGTTGAGAAACTCTGGTATAGATGCATTTAAGGCTTCTGTGATTAATGTTGTAAAGGTATATCATAATTTAATTGTATTTGCTGTCTGTGAGATATTTATCCAGTTAATAGAGGTCATGTAGCATCTTAAGCTGCCGTAATTTCCTTTCTTGAAATTATTACCCATTCCTTACCTTTAAATAATGCTACCTCTCTCTCTCTTCATCATTCACTATAGAACTCCGTGAACACTTCCTGTTACTGGTTCCTGTACTGTGAGCCCTATTATGTTATCTGGTTCATGGGTGTGATGATCAGGTCTAGAATATTCTTTTCTCTGGTACTTTTCCTGACTTGTTCATACAAATAACAGTCATCTAGTTGATTTAAAAATTTTAAATCAGCTAGATGATTGTTATCTTAAACTTTATTTAAGATTGCAATAACAATCAACTAGATGATTGTTATTGCAATCTTAAAGTAACAGTTTCAACACACACACACACACACACACACACACACACACACACACACACACACACACACACACACACACACACACACACACACACACACAACCCAGGTGACCAGAGGTATGGTGGTATATAGTGCAATGACCAGAAGTATATAATGCAGTGAATACTGTAATTGGTCCATAGAGCAATGGAAATCAGTTTTTCTATGGAATAATCCATCTCATCACACCCAGTTCCACTCAAATTGTAAAGTATGGGTGTGGCTGATGCCTGAAGATCATCTGCTGTTGGAGTATTTTGTGAAACCAATGAAATTTGTAGGAAGTGGGGTTATGGTTTGCAACTGGTTTCTCGTGGTTTTGCTTAGGACCTTTGATGGTTATCTGAGAAATCATGAATGCCAACAACTACTTTAACATTTGGGCAGTTCTGTGCTCCCTATTATACGGCATTTTTTTGGTACAGATCCATCACTGTTTTGCCAGAGTAATGCCCTGTGTTATATTGCCTGTTCTGGTTGAGAGTGGTTCATGCAGATAATTTTATTAGCTATTATATAATTAACTTATAACTTTTTTTTTTTTTCTTTTATATATATATAATGAGTAATACGGAAAGAAAGTTAATAAATTGTAACAAACCGTAACTAATACTTATGGGCCAACGCACTTGCAACTGCAATGGTGCATTACGACCATAATGTGTATAAAATATGTTGTATATAGCAATTAATATTGAAGACAATTCAAGAAGACAATACACGAATACGTCACATAGCCCGGTTAATTCGTGCCAAAAAATACCATGCTATGCGAAACCACGCTGATCGATGTATTTTAATGTAATGTGTTCCGACAATTTGATTATATGTGTCGGGTTGCAAAAATATATAAGTGTTTGTTTACTACAAATTGATGCACATGAAGTTCTTGCAAAAAAAGAAATTAAAATGATAAAAATTAAAAATACTAGTAAGTACAGTACAAATGATTTTTATTGCAGTATGTACATACCAAAAGAATATAAGTGAAGTATGTACTATATTTTTGTTTTGAAAAATAACTGATCAGCTTAGTTTGCACAGTTTTTTCTTCTTTTTATCTGCATACATCTCTTTATAACATCGAATGTCATTTTGCAATGCCTGCCTTACTTTCATACCTCGTTCGATGTTCGGGTCTAGAAGAACTCTCAGCACCATTACATTTCTTCTTTCCACTCATATTTGCGTATAAAGGTGTAACGTTTTTAAAAAATAATCTTTAATAAAAATACACAGCGAAAAATATTTGTATGGCTTACGCACAATCAACGACCTCACCGCTTGGAATCTAGTGTGTTTACTAATGTGTGAATGCTAGCAGAGTCCGTATATAATGGGGGTTGCGACAACAGTCAGCGTGGCCTTGAATCCATAATGCATTGGCCTATATGCTGGCATTATAATACATACATACATATGAAATGTATTGGTGCGTAACGCAGTTTCCCCCCCCCAATTTGTAAACCGCGCAATAGCAGAAACCGCGCTATGTGAGGTATTCCCGTACCAAGATAGCTTTATAGAAAACGCAAAGGATAAAGTAAGGTTAGTAGAAAAAAATATATATACAAAAAAAGAGAGAGAGAATATAAATTAAAATATATACACAAAACTTATCACTATTTACCCACAATCTAGGTGACACTGAAGGCAAAAAATGACAAGGAGTTCTCTGTTTCTGTAATGATCAATATCTGCTAAGTTATATGAAATAATAATAGTAATAAATTTAGATATTAAGTAATTTGAATCGAAACCAATAAAAGGTAGTTAAAAATTTTAGAATCAAAAGAAAGATAATATAAAGTATTTATGCAAGCACATATTGAACATTGTTGACCCGACAGAGAACATAATTTAATAATTAAAATGAGAATAAATGTAAAGCATAAAGCATATCTACCGTATCCAAGATGCGATGTAGTAACAAGTTGTCATGAACGAAATGCAAATCCCTCTAGTGAGTTAATATGCATGTCGTGACCCCGTGGTAAATAGCCAATAATTTAAGTTAACGCAAAGAGAAACATGTGGGTAGTAAGATGAATAAAAACTAATAGAGTAGGAATAATAGTACCTGAACTCCATGAAGGCAAAAATATAGTAGTACAAATAAGTAGTAGTTTCTCCTCCAACCTGGGATTACCCTAATAATTTCGAAGAAATAAGAACAAAGAGACAACTTATATTTTGCATTATCTTTAAGGTGTCCTATTTAGGACAGCTTAAAGATGATGCAAGATATAAGTTATAGCTCGGGTGTACCCAGGATCGCAAACCCTTTCCTATATTAGGACCCCGAGCTGAATTTACATGTCACCTTAGTGTAAATTTAAGTATATACAGTGTTATTATAAAATAAAATAAATGATACACTATAATTTGTAAACCGGTAAAAGTTTTCTGAGCCATAAGTCACCAAGAAAGCACAGCGTATCCCATGTACATAATATACATGGCTCTAAATCCATAAATTATGGTAATTATATTGGAGCAATGGGTTCTGGTAATAATTTTTTGAAATTAATTATACTTATTGCCTTCCCGAATTGGTATTTCAGATTCAGGTAATTTGCTATAGTATCAGAACTATTAGTTTTTTTTCCAATACAAGTTCATCTGGATATGATGAACTGATATAATCTGTTGTAATCCTGAATGAAATGTGGACAATTAAACACTCATAGATCATCTACGTAACCTACTTATGTAGGTTATCTTGGAATATTCTTTCTGTTGAATATAGATAGAGGTTTTCAATTATGCAGGATGCTGGACTTCCCATAGGGGTGCCATTTTTCTTGTAAGTATAACGAAGTTCTGTCTTATACATAAGTTTATTAAAGTATCCCAGTAGGTTGAATCAAGCTATGGCATTTTTATGTTCCAAATATAGCTTTTGGAGAACATCTTTTATATTGTCGAGATTGATACTAGTGAATAAACTGTTAAAGTCAAATGTTTGTATTTGCTGGATATTGTTATTTTTTATTGCATTTATAATTGGTAGGTTGTTATTTATGATAATAGTTTTATGTACATTATTTAATATAGTTTTAAATAACTTTTCTAATGTTTTACCTGGAATTTTAGCATAACTATCTCTACATGATGTTATCAATCTAAATGCAATAGGTGATTTATGAAATTTAGGTATACCATATATAAACAGATATTTTAGGTTATTGTAGTTTAACTTTAATTTTTTATGCAGTGCTATTAGTTTTTTGATTATTACATTAGGGAAAGATGCTATGTATTTGTATGTGTTACTGGACTGCAGTTCATTTTTAATAATTTCTATGTAATATGACTTACGTATCTTATCTTATCTTCCTTCATGGATTAGGTGATCCGCCTGTTCCGATCTCAAAGAGGTCTGCCCATCTTTTCTTTGGTCTTCCTCTGTCTCTTTTTCCTTTTGCTCTATATGTATAAGCTAATTTAGGGAATCTATTATCTTCCATTCTTTCTACATATTCTTTCCATCTTTGCCTATATTCTATAATTTTTCCTTTAATTGAGTAAATCTTCAATTCCTTTCTAATATTTACGTTTGGTATTTTATCTAATTTTGTATATCCTTTAACATATCTTAAAAATTTCATTTCTGCAGCTTGTATTCTATTAATGTCTCTTTGTTTCGGTATCCATGTTTCAGAACCATAAAGAAGTGTTGGCATTACCATTACTTTGTAAAATTTCAATTGTGTTTCTTTCCTTGTTTTCTTAGCCAAAGTTCTTTTTATTGTTCCACATATATTTTGAAATTTCGCCAATTTCTATATGACTTACGTATAATTGCATAATTGTAAGCTGCTTTGTCAACCGGAATAATTACAAAGTGTTTATATATTTCTTTGAACTGCTTATTTATTAATTTTGTATTATCTGTCAGGTCAACAATGTTCAATATATGCTTGCATAAATACTTTGTATTATCTTCTTTTGATTCTAAAATTTTTATCTACCTTTTATTGGTTTCGATTCAAATAACTTAATATCTAAATTTATTACTATTACAGTAAAAGTCTGAAAATCCGGATCGCCCGAGATTCCGGACTTTTCGAATTTAGTGGACTTTTGTATGTGTGTGCACACGCATGCATGAATGCCACAGATGCCCAGCGACAACAAGAAGCGAGCTCACAGTCGCCATTTTGAAATGAGCAATCAAACTGTGGCAACGCTATAATTTTTGTCCTACTCTTTCCATTTACCATATATAGCATACATATTTACAAGCCCATAATAATGGCTCCTAAAATAGATAAACTTCATGGTGTGAAGAGAAAGAAGATCACATTGAAACTGAGTGAAAAACTTGAAATAATTAAGAAACTAGAAAGTGGTGTGAGCAATACTGTTTTAATGGAAACATACAACATCAGAAAGTCTACAATTTACAATATAAAAAAGGCAAAAAATAAAATTCTAGAATTCACAGCCTCGTCTGAGCCTTATGCATTTATCTTTTGGAGACATTTGATATGCTAATTAATGCAACAGATAAGGAGGGAGGTCCAACTCGTAAAGAATTTTGGAAAGAATTCCATATTTTAGATGCAATTAAAATAATACAACAAGCCTGGGATGAAATTACAGAGAAGAATGTGAAAGGTGTTTGGAATAAATTGTGTCCTCAGTTTATTGATAACTTTGAAGGATTTCAAGAACCAGCACATATCGTACAAAATGAAACAAAAGCAGCCGTTACTATTGCTAACCAATTGCAGCTTGACGTTTCTACAACTGATGTCACTGATCTGCTTCAAACACACAATGCAGAGCTCAGAAATGAAGACCTCTTTGAAATGGCAAAATGTGAAGAAGCTGAGGAAGAAGAAGATTTAACAGCTGAATCTTTTCAACACATAGAAAAAGCAATTGAATTTCGAGTCACAAGACTCAAATTTGGAGCATACTAGGAAAGTTGCTACCGATTTAAAAAATGCTTATGCATGCTATTGTGAAATTTAAAAAGAAAAGAGTAGACTGTCTTGGAAACAAACGCCTCGACGCATTTCTGAAGACGACGACAACTTGTGCTTCCAACAAACCAACCACGAGTGCCGAGCCAACAATGAGTGATCAACGAG
This sequence comes from Mastigoproctus giganteus, assembly GCF_048544385.1. NCBI lineage: Eukaryota > Metazoa > Arthropoda > Arachnida > Uropygi > Thelyphonidae > Mastigoproctus > Mastigoproctus giganteus. Next base: position 109,597,745 of record NC_143586.1, on the reverse strand, counting down.
TGTGCATTTAGTCGATGATGATGATGAAGAATAAACATTCCTTAACATTTGTAAGTCATAAATAATTTCTTTATTATTATAATTTGCTTGATTTTACAGGCTGTGCTTTCATTATCCTTGATGAAATATATATATTTTTTAAACTTGAGAGCAGATTTTAGGTATATTATCATATGTTTGGAGTGAATTGAAAAGATGACATCGAGTGAGTGCGCGAGGAAACTTGGAAATGGCACTCGTTCAGGATAAATTAAAGGAAAATAAATTAAGGTAGTATGGACACATAAAGAGGACAGACAAAGATGACATTGGAAACCAGATTATAGAATAGAAATGAAAATTAGTAGGAAGAGAGAGTAAAGAAGAAATGAATAGATGTAACAAAAGAAGACATTAGGATTGTAGAATAAGGGAAGACGTGGTGGATAGAAGAACATGGAAGGAGATGAAAAGAAGGACTGTATGTTTTGTTTTTTTTTTTCCAATATCATTGAATCCTAATACAGGTTCTTGCATTTTCATGATCTTTTCTCTTATATGTTACCTTTTCCATAATCCATCTCTTAGTATGAATATTTGATTCTGGTATCCTTTGTTTGGCCTAAAACTGAACTGTTCTTCACTAAGGGTTACATTCAGTAATATTTCTAACCCTCTCCTAAAAAATATTTGCATTCATTTTACCTACTACACTAAACAGCAAAATTCCTCCTTAATTTTCACATTCCACTTTATTTATTTTTAAATATCAGTACAGTTAATGCCTTGGTTCAATCTTCTGGAACATGTCCTTCAGAAAATGACTCCTCATAATGTTATGTGACATTGTTCCTTGTGGCTTTTGCCATTTCAGATCTAATGTCATCTACACCTACTTGCCTTTCATATTTGATATTTTCCATGAGCTTTTTTACCTCAGTAATATAATATCCAAAATTCCTTGTTTCAATGTTTTCTCTCCTTCAGATACTAATAATACAGAGTATCTATATTATGCCAGATAGCATTGTAATAGCATGTCCCACACCATTACACCTTCTCCAGCAGCATGTGCTGGAGAAGGTGTATGCTTTGGGTCATGTAATGGTTAGTACACAACAGGATGGTTCCTGTGGCATATGTAGCTTCGGCGTCTCCGTAGCCAGGTGGGAAGGAGCAGCAGCAGTGCGTAGCACACGCTTCTTGATTAGACCGGGGTTCGAGCCCGTCACCACCAAATACGGAGTATGCGGAAAGGTCAAGGAATGACCACCGCATATCCCGGAGCAATATGGCCTTAGTTGCTAATGCTCCTAAAAACCAAATAACGAACACGAACATATGTAGCTTCCTTCATATATATACGCCTTTGTCAGTGCTGAAAAGCATAAATTGGGACTCATCAGACCTTATGACTTGTGTCCAGTCTTCCTGCTTCCATCTTTTGCATTCATAGCACCAATACAGCCATTTCTGGTCATTATCTGAGATAAACAACTTCCACGATGGTCTCCTACTCCCATAGTGCATTCTTTTAGGATTCTTCACATAGTGTAGTTACTGATGTGTTATGACATTTCTGCATTAAATGTAGAAACTTTAGTTCCATTTTTTGGACACTTGATAATCTATTCCAAACGTTGCACATCTTGTTCCATCACCTTTCACTTTTGCACTTGTATTTGTTTACAGATGTTTGCCTGTCACTCTTCCATTTCATAAAGAGCCAAATGACAGTCTTTGAACACTTGACAAGTGCTGCCATCTCTGTTCACACCTGCTAAATGTGCACCAACAATTGTACCTATTTGGAAGTTCATGAGATCCTGTCTGTTTGGTGAACTGATTTGAACACTAGTTGGGTGACACAGTTTTATGGTACTTTCCTGTGCACATCACACATCTTGTGGACTCTTTGATTTTACATATTTTTGCATAGATTATTGCATATAGCTGAAACCACCATGATCCTAACAGCATCCAAACAGTTTAATTGTGTTATTCACAGGCACTGAGTATATGAAAGGTTGTGATTTTAAATGCTTCTTTGCATTTGTACTTTTTCTTGAACTTTGTTGCTCTTGTATTTTACAACTCACTATACAAGTGGTTTTACTTATTTTGCCATTTAATCTGATTTTGCTGTATTATTTAGAATGTATTAGTTTCTATTTCTCAATGCATTGGAATGTTCCTTGTAATTGTTCTGTTATCCTGGATTATGATAATCATATCATTCAGTGATCACATAAGTAATTATATTTAATTTGTATTATGTTAGATTATCACAAATTTATGAAGAATACAAGCATACCATACAGAATGCTGATGCAACAAAAGACCTGAAATGGTGGTCAAATAATCATGGAGTATCAATGGCAATGAATTGGCCTCAATTTGAGGTAAGAATAAAATGTTTTGTTTTTTTCTCTATATTAGTTTGCATGACAATGATATTGGTAGAGCATTATATGAAACATTTCTGTGTGTGTGTGTGTGCGTGTGTGCGTGTGCACACACAGTCGGACCTCTATATAACGAAATCGATCGTCTCCTTGAAAAAACTCGTTAAACAGAAATTTCGTTATAAAAAAATATGACCTTTTCAGCAATGAAAAATACTGTAAATTCAGAAATATAGTAAAAGATGGGAAATAAATCAGAAATAAGTGGAAATGAATAAATTTTCTAACATTTTAAAATAATTAATTTGTACATACATATTAAGAAATTACTACTTACATGATGGTGCACACAATGTATTAATACACTTTTAAGAATTATGTCGTAAAATATTTGTTATTTTTTATTATACACCGGATTCTACTGTACGCTGTTCATAAAAATGTTCACATTCGTTTACGCACTCAAATATATTTTCTGTTACGTTTTCTTCCCACTGAAGGTCCCGACGCAAAGTTTTGAATACTGCCAACATTTCTTGTTTGGAAGGTTTAATATTGTCCTCATTTTAATCCAACTCATCGTTGATATTGTCCAGTTCTTTAAATACACTCCAAAACGTTAGTATCACTCAGATATTCAGCTACTATGACATCATTATCAACTCCTAAAAATTCGTCAAGAACAATTTCTCCACTGATCAAACCTTGCTTGGAACACTTCCCAAGATTGCTCAATGTCTTGTAGTAGTTCACCCCTGTCATCGCTGTTAATTAGCGTGTTAGCTTTTGCCATAGATTCTATAACAGAATCTATTGTTTGGGTGGTTTCTATTCTCAGTATAATTTTTTTCAATATGCACCTTCGGTGGTGCATTTTCAAATTCTTGGTAATGCCTTGGTCCATTGGCTACTGCAGTTTAGACAAGGTATTCAGGGAAAGAAAACAAATTTCACACTTGTAAGTCTCGAAATTACCAAACGAAAGTTGGCAGGGCAGTTGTGGACAATCAACGCAATTTTTCTCTTTTCTTTCATCATCTTTCTATCGAAATTTAACATTCACTGTTCAAAACTTTCACTTGTCATCCAAGCTTTTTTGTTGTTGTTGTAGTCCAACTCTAATGACTTCACTCCTTTGAAACATCAAGTTTGTTTACTTTTTCCTATTACCAAAATCTTCAGTTTTTATTACCAGCCATATTTGCATCAACCAAGGCTCCTTACTATTTTTACCACCTAAATATTTATCACCTTTAAAAGTCAGTGTCTTGTTCAGCAAACATTTAAAAAATATACCTGTTTCATCAACATTGAATGTCTTTGGGCTTGAAATAATTTTTTCAAAAATGTTTCTTTCCAATGGGTATTGTCTTCTTCAATAGCAACTCCACTTTCATCAGAAATAACTTTTTCGAGTAAGCCGATAAATTGCAGTCTTTAAATTTATCCAGCCAACCAGAATTGGCTTGGAATATTTTATGACCCAGAAAAGATATGTACTCCATAACCTTTCCTTTCTTTCATTAATGCTGATATCGGCACATTTTGATCTGGAATCAACTTCATCCACTTAAAAACTGCTTCATCTACATCTTCACACAGGCATAATTTTGCACGCTTCCAACTGGGTTCCATTTCCTCAAACAGTTTTAGAATCAAAACACGGTTTTTCAGTTGACACACTACTGGCAGGAATACCAAATTTTAAAGCTTTTTTTTTTTTTTTTTTTTTAATGCTCCGACCTACACTGTTAAGCACTTCCACTTTTTCACACTACACCCAAGGATTTTTTTTACACTACACTCAGTAAAAACTTCAAACTACTGGGTACCTGGTCTGCCTCCATGGGGCCAAGTGTGGGCAACACTGGGCCTCAGCAGGGGTCCAGTGACTAAACGGCCAGATGAACAATGATACACAACACTAAACATATTGTACACCGGATTCCACACACTTTTAAATCTCTGGCCTTCCCAGCGAACTGGTACACCAACAATAAAAGCAATGCGGAGATGGGGGAACTCCTGGTGCCTCTAGACATCAATACACTTTACACTCAAGGATTTCCTCTTAGACACTGTTAGACACTTGTGCAGCAGCTAAAAAAAAAAAAAGATTTACGGACCACTTTTACCAACCACGCAAACAGAGACAGGTGAAATTTAGTGAAAGTGTGGATGACTAATTTCTTCGAAACATCAGATGAATTTCCAGGATAAAGGAAAATCATTCCCTCCTAATTCTTTAATAGGATGCTTAAAGCAGAAAACAGGTTGACCAGAATCCATGTGCATGTCGGGAATATGCCTTAATTTTTGCCAATGCCTGTGAACACATAGATAGCAGTTGACCAGCACAACTTCTCGCTACAGTAGTGTATAGGTTTTGCTTCTTCTTTTTAGTCATTGCTGACCTCTGCTGGGCAAAGGCCTCTTCCAAAACCTTCCATCATATTCTATCCTGCACCGTGTTTGACCAGTTTCCCCCTGCAGGGTTTTGTGGGCACCAATAAATTGTAAATGTTTTAGCTCTTAATTCATGGAATTAATCTGTTTAGCTCTTAAAAGCTAAAGGGATTAATTCTTAATCCTTTTAGCTCTTAATTCGTGCTTTTTACAGCATCAGCTTTATTGCCTAAAACACAGAGGTGCAAACAGTGCATACCCAGGTCTCTCGAAATCAATTTGTTATATGGAAATTTTCTTCATTATACGAAAAATATTTTCAATGTAATTTTTTTTTTTTTTTTTTATGAAAACCCCAAACACGAAAGGTATCAAAAAACCTATAGTACTTAGTACCGTGCATAGGTTGAAGGAGAAGTATGGGGGGAGAGGGATGCCGGAAACTTTGCTCTAGAGACTAAACATGGGTTTCACCACTTCAAGCCTCCAATAAGCAAAGTGGTGGTATTTCACCGGTTGATGAAAGTCATCTACCACCTGAGGGGAATTCAAAAAAAGTTTGCTACATAGAAAAATTTTCTATATGGAAGTTCGTTAAAGAGAGGTCTGAATGTATATCGTCAAACTCGGCTATATCATCACAATTATGTCATTTAAAAAATTCTGTATAAATTATGCCATTTTTATAACCTCATCATTTAAAAATTGCATACCTCTGCTATAGATGTAGAAACACCTATACCTACATTAGAAGAAATACAAGAAAGCATAGAACTGCTAAAAAATAATAAAGCTCCAGGCCTGGATGGAATTGCCTCAGAATTAATTAAAAATGGAGGGGAAACTCTAGCCAAAAAATTACAGTTGGTCGTCGACTCACGACCGACTTCTGTTCTGACTGACAGGTCGTAAGTCGATCTGGTCGTATGTCGGCCATATATTTATTAACAGTATTTTTTAACCTTTCTAATCTTTTTATCATCTTTATAATTTATTTTTATAATCTTTTAAATTTTTATCATCTTTTATTTTTCATTTTAAAGCGATACTGTACATACCTTTGTTTCTACGCCTAGGCCATCTCTCTCTATGAGGTTAAATTACAACGTTCTCTACATTTTAATTGGTTTATTATTCATACTGTTTATAAAAAAACAAAACTACAATCTATAATTATATTGTACATAATGTGAAAAATAATAATGTACTGTAAACACAAAAATACAATCTAAAATTAATGTAAAAATTAACACAAATGAAATTTACAAAATCTATTTTTAATCTTTGCTTGTGCTGGGTTGTGCATCGTCAGGGTCATGTTCTTGGGTTGAGGTAGGAGATGTTTATTTATAGAGACATTATGCAAAGCAAATCTTTTTTTTAAAACGCTTAAGCCACCCAGTACTAGCCTGAAAATCTTCTGCGTAATCGTCTCCGGTGCGTGATTTTAAACTCTGAAACAAACTTCTAGCCTTTGCTTGCACTATATGAAGGCTCATGGGTGTATTTTTTTGTGTTAAATTTTCCATCGATACCGTGGAATGTGATAACTTCAAGTCACGTGCCATCGTATTCACTTTCTTTCCGCCTTCATACTGCTGGATAATTTTCATTTTACACTCTAAATCAATAGTTTTCCTTGACTTCTTAGCTGGCGTATGTGTAGATGAAGGCATTTTCCTTTTACTAAACATTTTTATGGGTATTTCAGTAGAATTTTAATTAATACACCACACGCAACAGATGCTTGAAAGCGACTGGGTGTATGTGCCTGGTGCTGTCCTCAGGCCTCCCATCATCGATGTGCCTCCTCACCTGGGTTATGGGTGTCCTCAGTAGTGACTTCCTGATTTATTATTAATTTATTCATTTATTTATTATTATTATTTTTTTTGTGGTTGTAATCATAAGTCGCATAGGTTGTAAGTCGACAACCAAGTGTATATGAATTTTTCATATTAATATGAGAAAAGGAAGAAATACCAGCAGAATGGAAGGACTCATCACTAATATTACCAATTTATAAAAAAAGGAATGCCATAATTATAGAGGAATATCTCTACTCTCTTCATGCTATAAAATTTTTCCAAACATCCTACTAAAAAGAATTACTTCATTTGCTGAAGATAACATGGGTGAATACCAACCAGGATTCTGAAGGAATAGATCTACTATAGCCCAAATCTTTATATTTAGACAAATATTGGAAAAGAAATGGGAATACAACCAACCAGTACATAACCTTTTTATTGATTTTAAAAAAAGCCTATGATAGTATTCATAGAGAAAACTTATGGAATAAACTAAAAGAGTTTGGTATTCCACAAAAATTGATTAAAATCTGATAAAGATGGATGGTAGTAGGGGTATTGTTCTCTCAAATGGAACCAAATCAGATGCATTCAATATCACAATTGGATGATTCCCTCTCACCAATTCTTTTTAATCTTGCTTTAGAGATGTGTATCAGGGAATGAACAAAGATGATACAGATAGAACAATGATCCTAGGATTTGCAGATGACATAATCTAGTTAGCAACAATCTGGGAAATATACAAAATACGTTTAAAAAATTAAGAACAGCTTCTGGAAAAATTGGACTCCAAATTAACCAAGAAAAAACTAAATATTTAAAAGACGCAAAAGTGATAATAAACAAGACATAAATTTTCTAATTGATAATGTGAACTTTAAAATTGTAACTTCATTAAAATATCTAGGTTCAACGATAAATAGTTGAAATAATACCAGCATAGAAGCTAAGGCTAGAATCCAGGCAAGAAATAGAGCATATTTTTCAATTCAGCATCTTCTATCCTCTAAAATATTATCACATAGACTTAAAATAGATCTATATAAACCCTGTATTAGAAGGTCCTATATGGAGCAGAAACTTGGAACACAGCTATCCATGATAATAATATGGTACAACGATTTGAAAATAAAATACTTAAAGATATTTGGGCCCATTAAAGATAACCTAACAGAAGAATGGAGAAGGAGACATAACATAGAACTGTATCGAAAATTAAATCACTGCTGATCGTCTATGGCATATTGAAAGAATGGACGACTCCAGTGCAGCTAAAAAGGCATACCAATATATACTAACAGGTAAAAGACCAAGAGGATGCCCTGTCAATGATGGAATAACAGACTGGACAGATCGAGTGAAGGACAGAAAGGAATGGAGGAAGATTGTGCTTGCAGCCAAGAACCGTGGAGGTTCATCAGGCTGAAGAAGATACCTCTGCTATAACATCAGTGAACTGACCAGTAACATATATTTTAGAATGCATAAAGCATTCATTAGTCTCTGTTGGTGCTGTGTTTTGAATAGCAATCTGCTGTATAACGTTCTTAGATACTGTATTTTTGTATTCAAAACACAAATAGTATTAGTATACTGTGCAAAACGAATGCAGTGTTGTTTGCAATAACATAGATACTCGTTGCTTCAGCAAGCAATTCAGCATGATGTTCATTACAAAAAAAAAAAAAAAAGGAAAAAAAAAGTAGTAGGCATGGACTTATCTACAAATGGGTGAATTTTAGGAAATCATTATACAGTACCTTGTTAGCTGGTTTGTAATGCTAATTTGTTTTAACAGCTTCCTTTGTGGTGTTAAAAATTCTCCTTTGTTGTTGAATTCTTTCCTCACTTACACTGAAGAACTTGAAGTTAGTAAATTTTGGAGGGGCCATTTCAACAGTTTTATGAACCCACTTCTCAGGATAGAGCTCAATTAATATGCCATAAATATTTATTACAGTTTTTTTTTTTTTTTAGTTGACTAAATAGCTGCTTCCTTGTTTTGCTTCTCTTCAGTAAGAACAGGACAGCATTACTCTAACTTCTCTTTTGAAAGAAAAATAACTTCATTGATAGAGACATAGAACATTAGGGGTTAACAGTTATAATATTACTCATTTATAATATCAAGAATGTTGCAGACCCTCTATGATGTTGCAACTGAGTTTCACTGTATTAACTTTTCATATGCTAAACTAGCAGCCTGTCCAGTATAGGATTCTTATTTCCTGGTACCCACTACAAGTTTTGGAAGGAGGCAGACGAAGAGCAGACATGTTGGATCCAGCACTTAAACTGATTTTCTATTAAATTAATTTCTACAATATTTTGTATTTATAAATTTTAAATTTTATTATTATTATTAGTAATAGTAGTAGTAGTGGCATATGATGTAAAAAAGTAAGCCTAGCATCAGCCAAAAAAAATTCCCACATCACCTGTCTATTCCCTCCATTAATTTGTTTAGTTCCTCCTTAAATTTATTCTAACTGCCCACTTTGCAAGAACATGGAAGTGTGTTTCAAAAATCAACCACCCATTGACTGAATGCAAACCTTCCAACCTCTGTCATGCAAACATTCCCTCCTTAGTTTGAATTTGCACTCCCTCATGTGCGTAATCTGAGCAACAGGAAGAATACTATCAGCATTGGGCTTTTCTCAATCCTTTTAAAGCCTTAAACACCTCAATCAGATCAGGTGCAGGTGTAGTTGTTGGTGACTCTATTGTCAGGGAAACGGGGAACATGCTTTGTAAAATGGATAGGTGGAACAGGACCAGGGTATGTCTGCCAGGGGCAAAGGTTGATGACGTTGTAGAGCAGATATCATCTTTTAAGGGCACAAAAGGTGATATAGTTGTACACGTTGGCACTAATGATATCAAGAGTAGGAGACCGGCAGAATTGCTTAACAAGTACAGGTCACTGTTGAAAAAAATCCGTGAATTAGGGTTGAATTTGAAAGTGTCTGCAATTCTGCCCAGACACGATAGGAGGGATTATATGATGAGAGCCCTGTCGATCAATTCAGCCCTGGAAGGATTGTGCAAGGCTCAAGGGGTAGCATTTTTTTCAGCCTGGTCTGTACTTGTTAACAGGAGAGACTGCTTCTACAGGGATGGGATACACTTAAATAGAAAGGGTGCAAGAATATTTGCTGATGCTATCGAGGCAGTGTTAGGTGGGTCGGAAAACTGCTAGCTTGGGTGGAGACAAAGACGAATAGATTAACAGTAGCCACTGGCAGAGGTGAAAGATTCTTGCACTGCTTCTATTGGAATGAGCAGAAGCCTGAAAAACAAGATGCAGGATATTTCAGAGACTGCTGGGAGTCATTGCGGTACAAGTAAACACATGGGTTGTGTTAGGGTAGCTAAGAATAGAAATAGGTGCATGTATACTTGCGTGTACACCAATGCTAGGAGTTTAGTAAATAAATTTGATGAATTTGAGGTATTGCTCAAAACATCAAAGGCAGATATTGTTGGGATATCAGAGACGTGGTGTCACACAGATATAAGGAATGCAGAACTGGAATTTGGGGAGTACAACGTCTACAGAAAGGATAGACTGGATAGGAAGGGAGGAGGGGTTATGCTATTAGTTAAGAAATACATAAAATCCAAGGAAGTGAAGCCAGTGGACATCGCTGGACAGTGCAGTGTCGAGTCAGTTTGGTGTGACATAAGCATTGGGAGATCAAAATTGAGAGTAGGAGTGTGCTATAGACCTAATGACTCTGATGAGTATAATAAGAAACTGTACAGGGAAATAGAGTGGGCCAGTAAATCAGAGAGTCTTATAATGGGAGATTTTAATTTCCCAGATATTGACTGGAATTTGGGGGCTGGTCACTCACACACTAGCAAGGCTTTTGTGGATTTATTGGATGATTGTTTTCTACATCAGCATATTCGGGAGGCAACTAGAGGGAGGAATACTCTTGATTTGATTATCAGTAGTGATTCTTCGTGCATTAAGAATCTGCAGGTAAATGAACCACTAGGTGGCAGTGATCACAGTGTGCTGAAATGGGATTTACTCAAAGAGGTAACTACCATTAGGGGTAAAGGGAAGGGTTATTGCTTTCGTAAAGGCGACTACGATGGACTGAGACAGCATTTAAATTCTATACAGTGGGACCAACTGATGATGTTACCAACAGCAAATGCAAAATGGGAAGCATTCAAAGAACTTATCTTGGAAGCTACTAGGCTTTACATACAAACCAAGAAATATTGTTCAAGGTTTAGGCCTAAATGGATGTCAGATGAACTGATGAGGCATATGGCAGTGAAGAAACATGCATGGGATACATACAAATTAACACATGACACAGAAGCCTATGATAGATACAAGTTGATCTGTAACCAAGTTGCAAAGGCAGATTACGAGAAATCTTTGGCAAGGGATGCAAAGAAAAACAGCAAAGAGTTCTTTACTTATGTAAACTCTAGAAGGAAGGGGATGAATCAGATTGGACCACTTGATATCGATGGTTCAACTGTTGATGATCCTGCTCATGTAGCTAACAAACTAAATGAATATTTTGCATCGACATTCACACATGAGGAGTTATTTAGCGAGGGGAAAGCCAGAGGTGTATTCAACTCTAGCAGTAAGCTAGAGAATCTTGTAATAACTGAGAGTAAAGTGGAGGAGAAATTGTTGAAGATAAACACAAGAAAGGCACCCGGGGTGGATGGGATCTATCCAGTTAAATTAAAGGAGCCAGCAGAAGAAGTAAGCAAACCCTTAGCCATAATTATGAGAGCTTCCTTGGACTCAGGGGAGGTACCCACAGACTGGAGATGTGCAAATGTGACCCCAATTCACAAAGGAGGATCAAAGGCTGACACAAGTAATTATAGACCTGTGAGTTTAACTTCTGTTCCAGGAAAATTAATGGAGGCACTAGTTAAAGAAGCACTGCAGGATCATTTAGACAAGACTTCAGTTATAGCTCGGACACAGCATGGTTTTGTTAAGGGGAAGTCTTGCCTGACCAATTTGATTGGATACTATGATGCAGTCACAAAGGAACTGGATGCAGGGAATAACTTTGATATTATATACTTGGATCTTAGAAAGGCTTTTGATACTGCTGCACAAATTGGAGCAGTGTGACATTGGAGGCAAATTGCTGCTGTGGATAAAGGGGTGGCTGAGGGTGAGAAGACAGAGAGTGGTAATCAATGGACACTGCTCGTCGTGGACTAATGTTATTAGTGGAGTCCCTCAGGGCTCAGCGTTGGGTCCATTATTGTTTTCTGTATTCATAAATGATATTGATGATGGTATATCAAGCTTAATGTCGAAGTTTGCAGACGATACAAAGGTAGGCAGGTTTGTCAAGGAAACTACTGACACTATGCTGCTGCAACAGGATCTGGAAAGGTTGAGCAGATGGGCTGAGAGGTGGCAAATGAAGTTTAACATTGACAAATGTAAAGTACTACACATGGGAAACAGCAACCCCAGAGCAACATATCAACTCTGTAGTACTACACTGACAGTAGTAGAGAATGAAAGGGACCTGGGGGTGGTTGTGCAGGCAGATATGAAGTTCTCTGAGCAGTGCAGACGGGCTGCAAGAGTAGCTCATGGTGTATTGTCAATGATATATAGCAATATTTCTAGCAGGGATAAGGAGGTGATTATTCCCTTGCATAAGGCAATGGTCAGGCCACACCTAGAGTACTGTATACAGGTCTGGAGGCCTCATTTCAAGAAGGATGTAGAGCTGCTGGAACGAGTACAGAGAAGGGCAACAAGATTAGTGAATGGAACAAAGGGGTGCTCTTACGAAGAAACGCTTAAGTTTTGCAAATTACAGTGTCTGGAGACTAGGCACCAGCGAGGTGATCTGATAGAGGTGTATAAAGCTTTGAATGGTTTGAGCATGCTCAATGCTGATGGGATTCTTCCTCTCGCTCAGAATAATCACCTGAGAGGGCATAAATTCAAATTGAGGAAAGACAGATGTAGGATAGACGTGCGGAAATTTGCCTTTAGCCAGCGGGTGGTTGGTTGGTGGAACAGACTTCCATCCCTTGTCGTGGAAGTTGATAGCCTAAATAAGTTTAAGGCTCAGCTGGACAGGTATTTTGAACGAACAGAGGGGTGAAGAGTGGTGAACTTCGGTTTCTTTTTTTTTTTTTTTTTTTTTTTTTTTGGCTGATGCTGCATAAGCTTGCTTTCTTGCATCAAATGCCTCTGCTAATGCTAATATATGAAATATTTCATTTTATTTCTATATTAAATTGAAACAGTCTCATTATTTAATAGCCACAACTCCAATGTACAAAACTGTTTTTATGAAGCTCCAACTTATCTATGAAGAAAAGAAACATGTACACAAGCCAGTCCCAACAAATGATATATATATATATATATATTTATATATTAATAGTTATATTAGTGATAAAAGGAAAGCAAGAAATAAAGCAAAGCAAGAAAGTTAAAAGACAATAACTAATATTTATGGGTTAATGCAGTTGCAAGCAATCATGCAATACACCCACAATGTCTACAGAATATCATTAGAAAAAGTAAATCAATCCAATAATAAGAATACCATCAAGGACTTATGAAAACGCAAAAAAAAAAAAAAAAAATTATTATTATTATTATCGCTTTTTACCGACAATCTAGATGACTTCAACTGGGGCCAACCACCCAGAATGAAGGCAAAAAACGATAAGAAGTTCTCTGTTTCTGTGATGATCAATATATGCTAAGTAATTTAAATCTAAACCAAATATAAACCAGTATAGGCCGAACATAAATCGAATATAAATAAATCGAATGAAGATAATTAATTAAGAAAAGTTTTTGAAATATTAGAATCAAAGGTAAGAAATATAAGTAAAATATAAAAATGTAAGCATATATTAATCATCGTTGACCCGACAGAGAACGTAATTTAAGGATTAAAACAAGATTAAATATATAATACATACTACATTTGACCGTATCTAGGACATAATGTAATAGTCGTCAAAATAATATGTGGTGCCCCCTATGTGATGGATACGGTAAAAATAAATAATTAAATTAACGCAAAGAGAAACATGCAGATAGTAAGAAGAAAAACTAAAGGAGTAGGAAAAATAGAACCTGAACTCCACAAAGGCGAAAAATAGTGGTATAGATAAGAAATAGTTTCTCCTACGTCCTCGGATTGCCCTAATAATTTCGGAGAAATAAAAATAAAGAGTGTAGGACAGCTTAAAGGCATTACAAGATATAAGTTGTGGCTCGGGTATGCCCGGGATCGCAAACCCGTTCCTATAGTAGGACCCTGAGCTGAATTTGCATGTTATCTCAGCGTGAATTTAAGTAAATTAAATGAATTTAACTATATGTATTAAAAAAAAAAAAAAAAAAACAAAAAAATGATACACTGTAATTTGCAAGCCAGTGGGTACAAGTTTTCTACGCCGTAAGACACCAAGAATGCAAAGTGTATCCTATTTACATATATACATGGCACTAAATATAACGATTTTATTGAAAATTATATTGAAACGATAGGTTCAGAAAACAAATTTCTGAAATTAATTATGCTAATTGCTTTCCTGAAGTGATATTTCAGGTAAGCGATAGGGAAATTATTATTGATCAACCTGCCGTACAACGCTGTTAAGCCCGCTGAACAATTTTTATTACTATTGCAGATATAAGCAATCCTTAAACATTGCGATAAAATTATATTAGCATGCACTGATTTTGATACATTTGATTTCCAGTTTGTAAGGCTGACTACGTTAAAATTAAATGCATCTCTTTTATTATATACGTTTACGTCTATTTTATTATTATGTAATATTTCTATATGAAGATCCAAGTAATTTGCTATAGTATCGGAACTATTAGTTTTTTCCAACACAAGCTCCCCTGGATATAATCCACTGTAATCCTGGACAAAATGTGGACAATTAAAAACACATATATCATCTACGTATCTGTATATAAGTAGGTTATCTTGAAATTCTCTTTCTGTATAATACAGATAAAGGTTTGCGATTATGCTTGATGCTGGACTTCCCATAGGGGTGCCAGTGACTTGCAAATATAACGATGTTCCGTCATATATATAGTTATTAAAGATGCATAATTTTATTAGAGAATTCCAATAGGTTAAATCAACCTTTATAGCATTTTTATTTTCTAAATATAGTTTCTGGAGGACGACTTCTAAGTTATTAAGGTTAATGCTCGTAAATAGACTGTTAAAGTCAAAAGTTTGTATTTGATGAATATTATTATTTTTTAGAGCATTTATAATAGGTAAGTTATTATTTATTATAATAGTTTTATTTAAGTTATTTAATATACTTTTAAGTAACTTTTCTAACGTTTTTCCGGGAAATTTCGCATAACTATCTCTACATGATGTTATGAATCTAAAAGCAATTGGTGTTTTGTGAAATTTGGGTATGCAATATATAAATGGATATTTTAGGTTATTATACTTTAACTTTAATTTTTTATGCAATGCAATTAATTTTTTGATTATTATATTAGAAGAAGATGTTATCTGTTTATATGTACGGCTAGACTGTAGTTCATTTTTTATAATATCTATATAATATGATTTACATATGATTGCATAATTGCAAGCAGCTTTGTCAACGGGAGTTATTATAAAATGTTCATGTATATCTTTGAGCTGCTTATTTATTAATTTGGTATTATATAGATTATCCTGTACGAATTTCAATTGATTATATTTATTAGATATGATATTAAGCATTGTAAATAACCACATGTGATAAGCTTCAACCGGTATATTATGTTTGTATGCTGATCTTATGCAGTATTTTAGTAAATCTAGATATAACAATTTTTTAAAATTAGATTTATTAATAGGTGGATTAGGTCGAAATTTAAAACCAGTGATAAAATATCTCTAAGTTCGGGATATGGGATTATATCTAAATTGCCGGTTATGATGTGATTATGGTTAGGATCCACGTATCTATGAAATGAAGGTTTGTGACAAACACATGTATCCTGTCCGATGTTAATATTGTGAAGGTTTGTAGCTATTGTTTTATAGTTACACGCTTTAAGACCAAATGGTTTAGAATATCTAAATCTGATATTAATATGTAAGTTATTAATAGGCAGCAAGTCATTACGTAAATTAATAGTTTTATGTATATCTAAATCATCCATCATTTTATTTTGAAAGTATAAGATGAGGACAGAGTTTTCAGGCTGCTTGCTAACATTCAAAATATTAATTCTGAATTTAAAAATATCCAATATAATGTGCATAAGGTGGGAGGATGCAAAGACGTAATCATTGGTTTTTCTATATAGTGCTTTGAGTACACTAAGTTTAATACTGAAAAGTGTGTTGTGAATTTTGCTAATATTTATAGGATCCGTATCCCACATTTTAAATAAATCTATAAAGTCTCCTAGATGTTCTCGGTTGCTTTTATACGTGTTGGATTTACTATATTTCCTATTGCGATTATCTTTACGAAGTTTGGCAATTTGAAACATATTATAAACACAAATATCTTTTAAATTATTCGTCATATATTTTTGATTAAATTTATTATTTAGACCGTATGGATATAGTGTTTTATATTGTAAAATGCTAATTTCTTCTTGCAATAATCTTTCATTTGCGTTGTTAATTACGTTAAGTATTGAAATGAAAATATTACCAAAAGTATGTTTTTGGAAATGTCTGAATTCAATATCATGTTCCAGATTACCTGTTTTCTTACTGGATTTGTTATTATAAGTTTTAATATCGGAACGATGAAGGTTCATTCTGATATTTAGTTTATTGCTAGTTTGACCAATATATTTAACATTGCAAGTACGACAAGTGATCATATATATAACATTATTCATTTTACAGAATATATGTGAATTCGTATTCATTGTAGCATGATTTGGATGCATATAGGGGCAAGTAAGACATAATTTGTTATTACAAGGTTGAAATTTAAGAGATCGGATATTAGTGCCAGAAGCATTATATGCTAAACTGCTCTGTAAAGTGTGTGATATTTGCGTATGTGTAAATGTATTAACATGGTTAGGATTACTATCCAGGGCAACAATAGTATCCTCGGTCACTTTTATCCTACTCTGCCGATGTAGTATATTATTATTATTATATTTGAGTGACATAATAAGCGCAAAGTTAATATAAAATAAAATAAAAGCAAAGTTAATATAAAATATAAAATAAAATCAAGATGCGCAATCATAAATCCATGAAGGTAAAATTAAGAAAGATCAATCAATGCAGTTAAGAAAAAAGAAAAAAGAAATATAATAGAAAAAGCAATCATAGGTAGTGTATACTTAACCTAAGCAAAGCTTTTGTATATATTAATAGTTATATTAGTGATAAAAGGAAAGCAAGAAATAAAGCAAAGCAAGAAAGTTAAAAGACAATAACTAATAACTAGTAAAATAGACGTAAACGTATATAATAAAAGAGATGCATTTAATTTTAACGTAGTCAGCCTTACAAACTGGAAATTTCGACCTAATCCACCTATTAATAAATCTAATTTTAAAAAATTGTTATATCTAGATTTACTAAAATACTGCATAAGATCAGCATACAAACATAATATACCGGTTGAAGCTTATCACATGTGGTTATTTACAATGCTTAATATCATATCTAATAAATATAATCAATTGAAATTCGTACAGGATAATCTATATAATACCAAATTAATAAATAAGCAGCTCAAAGATATACATGAACATTTTATAATAACTCCCGTTGACAAAGCTGCTTGCAATTATGCAATCATATGTAAATCATATTATATAGATATTATAAAAAATGAACTACAGTCTAGCCGTACATATAAACAGATAACATCTTCTTCTAATATAATAATCAAAAAATTAATTGCATTGCATAAAAAATTAAAGTTAAAGTATAATAACCTAAAATATCCATTTATATATTGCATACCCAAATTTCACAAAACACCAATTGCTTTTAGATTCATAACATCATGTAGAGATAGTTATGCGAAATTTCCCGGAAAAACGTTAGAAAAGTTACTTAAAAGTATATTAAATAACTTAAATAAAACTATTATAATAAATAATAACTTACCTATTATAAATGCTCTAAAAAATAATAATATTCATCAAATACAAACTTTTGACTTTAACAGTCTATTTACGAGCATTAACCTTAATAACTTAGAAGTCGTCCTCCAGAAACTATATTTAGAAAATAAAAATGCTATAAAGGTTGATTTAACCTATTGGAATTCTCTAATAAAATTATGCATCTTTAATAACTATGTATATGACGGAACATCGTTATATTTGCAAGTCACTGGCACCCCTATGGGAAGTCCAGCATCAAGCATAATCGCAAACCTTTATCTGTATTATACAGAAAGAGAATTTCAAGATAACCTACTTATATACAGATACGTAGATGATATATGTGTTTTTAATTGTCCACATTTTGTCCAGGATTACAGTGGATTATATCCAGGGGAGCTTGTGTTGGAAAAAACTAATAGTTCCGATACTATAGCAAATTACTTGGATCTTCATATAGAAATATTACATAATAATAAAATAGACGTAAACGTATATAATAAAAGAGATGCATTTAATTTTAACGTAGTCAGCCTTACAAACTGGAAATCAAATGTATCAAAATCAGTGCATGCTAATATAATTTTATCGCAATGTTTAAGGATTGCTTATATCTGCAATAGTAATAAAAATTGTTCAGCGGGCTTAACAGCGTTGTACGGCAGGTTGATCAATAATAATTTCCCTATCGCTTACCTGAAATATCACTTCAGGAAAGCAATTAGCATAATTAATTTCAGAAATTTGTTTTCTGAACCTATCGTTTCAATATAATTTTCAATAAAATCGTTATATTTAGTGCCATGTATATATGTAAATAGGATACACTTTGCATTCTTGGTGTCTTACGGCGTAGAAAACTTGTACCCACCGGCTTGCAAATTACAGTGTATCATTTTTTTTTTTTTTTTTTTTTTTTTTTTAATACATATAGTTAAATTCATTTAATTTACTTAAATTCACGCTGAGATAACATGCAAATTCAGCTCAGGGTCCTACTATAGGAACGGGTTTGCGATCCCGGGCATACCCGAGCCACAACTTATATCTTGTAATGCCTTTAAGCTGTCCTACACTCTTTATTTTTATTTCTCCGAAATTATTAGGGCAATCCGAGGACGTAGGAGAAACTATTTCTTATCTATACCACTATTTTTCGCCTTTGTGGAGTTCAGGTTCTATTTTTCCTACTCCTTTAGTTTTTCTTCTTACTATCTGCATGTTTCTCTTTGCGTTAATTTAATTTAATTATTTATTTTTACCGTATCCATCACATAGGGGGCACCACATATTATTTTGACGACTATTACATTATGTCCTAGATACGGTCAAATGTAGTATGTATTATATATTTAATCTTGTTTTAATCCTTAAATTACGTTCTCTGTCGGGTCAACGATGATTAATATATGCTTACATTTTTATATTTTACTTATATTTCTTACCTTTGATTCTAATATTTCAAAAACTTTTCTTAATTAATTATCTTCATTCGATTTATTTATATTCGATTTATGTTCGGCCTATACTGGTTTATATTTGGTTTAGATTTAAATTACTTAGCATATATTGATCATCACAGAAACAGAGAACTTCTTATCGTTTTTTGCCTTCATTCTGGGTGGTTGGCCCCAGTTGAAGTCATCTAGATTGTCGGTAAAAAGCGATAATAATAATAATAATTTTTTTTTTTTTTTTTTTTTTTGCGTTTTCATAAGTCCTTGATGGTATTCTTATTATTGGATTGATTTACTTTTTCTAATGATATTCTATATATTTATATATATATATATATATATATTTTTTTTTTTTTGTTAGTTGTTGGCAAATAGTAAAACTTCAGCATCAGCTTCTGTGGCCATAATGCACTTCCCAAAGTTTTTGCATTTTACTCTGATCCAAGCCTGAGGCAGGATTCGAACCCACGACCTTTGGGTTGCCAGGCAGGCACTTTACCCACCTGGGTAGCCCGGTCGGCAACAAATGATATAGCCAATCTTAGAAGACAGATACATAAATCCTGTATGTATCTATAACAAAGGAAAATGACAAGGCTGACCATCTGAAGAAACTGAACATCTTGAATTTTTGTAGATTTTAATTTTTGGGAAATACCTATAAGAAAGGTTGTTCCAGAAAACCTCAAATACAAATCTGAAATCTCTTATAACACAGATTGTTCCCACATCTGAGATGGTATCTCCCAAACCTGTTCTGAAGCTTCTAGACTCCATTCAAAAGAGGGAAGTTAGGTTTGTTGAAAAATGTTCTTTCTGCTCTCTGTCTCACAGACTCGGTTTGTGCTACATGCCTTTCAGGAGGGATGTATACCAATTCAGAAGCAGCGTTGTCCTTCTGAATTAGCTTACTGTAATTCCAGTCAGCATCCATTTACTGCCTAACCCCAAACTTATAGAACCATTTTGCTTCCTCATTTATCCCTCTACTTCTGTTTTCTGATAAAAGAATATTACAATCTACAGAAATATAAGTGTAATACATAGCTGCCAACTACAAATTTTCCAAATCTACTTTTTTGACTCATTTGACTCCTCCAACTCACTGTTGTACCAGAGTTAGTACCACAGAGGTTCTGCCTTTTTGTATCTGTTTTTATCTTTTTATTTTTGCAAAAAATAGTAAAACTTCATTAAAATCAGAATTTTTTTCCTTCATTTCTTTAACGAACATATGACCATGAAACACCTGAGAATAGTTTTGCTGTAATTGTTTAGTTAGCCTTAAAAAAAGAAAAAAACTTTATTCTGCAGATATTATTTCCAGTGCAGCCCAAAGATGATACCCTCTCTCAATTTAGAAAGAAATAAAGATTAATAAAAGAATTTACTTTGTTAAAAACTAATAAGTAAAGATATGTTTTCAGAGAAAATAAATTGTGAGTTTTCATCTCAAAATTGTATATTTCCAGTAGTCTAGAAATAAGAGCAAAAACACCACACACATCCCTGTCAATAAATTAGTAAAGGCTGCCATCCTTGTTGATCACAATTACAAAAGACTAATATAGAGACAAGTGCAGATGGTAAGGAAAAAAAAAAGCTTTAGTACAAGTCTACACGTTACACTATGAGATGGTTTGTGTGCTAATATAACCCAATGAAGTGTTAAAACTTCAAATATTTAATACACTCAATGAATCAATTTATTAAATTGTTTCTCTTATGAATTCGTAAGACTAAAGTGTCTTAGGAATTCACAAGAGTGTTGTCCAACAGTCTGCTAGCTCCAAATGGAATTCATAGATAGAAAGTTGCCCATCTGGGTTATCTGAAACATTGAATTAAATATTATTTAACTAATTGTATTTGGAGAACCAATTCATCATCTGATAACACTATTCAGAAAAGAAATTTTTTGAAATCTGGACTAACCAAATTGAATCAATTTCTCAAAAAAAAAAAAAAAAAATTCCAGTATGTCTCAATATCAATGAGGATAAAGAAATAGATATTTTGCAGGTAAGTTCTGTTAATTGCAATATGAAAACCTTCCAGACACTATTATGAAAGAAGAAAATAGATGTACAGTGCCCTTTGTTGGAGAACTGACAAGTGCACAAAGACATGAAATATAACAAGTTTATCTGAAGTCATTTTTGTCATAAATAATTCCTTATAACAATGCTGAGTGTCAGAGAATATTCAGCCAAGTGAAAAAAAAAAACAACAACAACTAAATTCAGATCTCTTTGTGGTGTGGCTTTGGAGATGTTCATGACACACAAGTCTAAGCAGCAGTGTCATTGTTATAAACAAAACTCTGATTTAATATTTCTGAGGCACCTCCGTAGCCAGGTGGGCAGGAGCAGAAATGCATAGCACACACTTCTTGATTAGACCGGGGTTCGAGCCTATGACCACCAAATATGGAGGATGTGGAAAGGTCAGGAAATGACCACCGCATTTTCCTGGAGCAATATGGCCTTAGTTGCTAATGCGCCTAAAAACCAAATAACAAACAAACAATATTTCTGATGAGGAGCAAAGTCTGCTACAGTATCTTCCATGATGCAATCATAATCAGTTGATATCTAACAGGCAATCCTAACAGAAATCCATTGACAGAAAAATGTTAGGTAAGCTAATATTTAAAAGCATAACATACTAGTAAACAATTTCCAATAGCTGTATTTTAATAAAATGTATATTTTGACAGTGGAATTCAATTTTTAGTGGTGTGGGCTTTAAAATAATCTGCTTTTTCTGAAAAATTTCCTATTTTCCTCCTTTTTTTTTTTTTTTTTTTTTTTTTTTTTTTTTTTTTTTTGTGAAGAACTCCTGGTTTTTGCAAAAATCATGCTGTTTTTTTTTTTTTTTTCTGCTTAAACTCCAGCTTTTTGAAATTCAAAAGTTGGCAACTATGCAACCTTTCACTTTTTGGAGTTTTTATAAAAAGAAAAAAATGGAAAAGAATTTACTGAGAAACCAGGGTACAAAAAACCTAGAGAGAACTAGTCACAATGGCAGGAAATGATGAACCATGAGATCTGATATACAATTTGCCCATTGATAAGGTTCAGCCTGGAGAAATATTTAGTTCCATATAACATCCACACTCCTGACTTCCCAAATGGTGGTTTCTCCTGGGAGAAACCACCATTTGAGAAGCTGCTGTGGACAATATATTAAATAGAATTATAACTAAGGATGGCGCCTCCGTAGCCAGGTGGGAAGGAGCAGCAGTGCATAGCACATGCTTCTTGATTAGACCGGGGTTCGAGCCCGTCACCACCAAATACGGAGGATGCGGAAAGGTCAGGATATGACCACCACATATCCCGGAGCAATATGGCCTTAGTTGCTAATGCTCCTAAAAACCAAATAAACAACAACATAACTAAGGATGATAAAGAATGAAAAGATCAACATGATTTCGTATATCAGCAGAATCAGAATCCTAACACTTCTGAACAGAACCAGATTTCATTAAACAAGAAGTGGATTAAACAGGAAGAAAATTAAAAATATAATACTTTGCCTGATGAAGAGCAGATTGCAGGTGGTTAAAGGTTAGACAAAGTACTTCCCCTAAGACTGACAACTCTTTTCGAAAAAATCTCTTTGAAGGCACTTTCCTAAAAAGGTTGGCATGAAGTACTACTCAAAATTATACATAAATAGCAAATAACATACCAGAAACTGACCCTAGTTTAACAACCGATTGCCATATTCCATGGTTCAAAAAAATGTATGAAAGAATAATAGCCCAAAGAATAGCAGAAATTTATGGTTCAGGCTGGGGTCAGTCACCGAGGCTACCCTCTGCAGGATCTTAGAAATTTAGAATTTGTCTGCAACACAACATTTTTTAGACATTTTCTAAAGTCAATGAAAATGCACTAGACATTTTCATTGACTTTCAGAGTGCATTTTACCAGCTCTAGTGGAACAGCATCGGGAGAACCACTCAAGAGAAATTTACATTGGAATAACATTGGGAGAACCACTCAAGAGAAATTTACAAGGTGGTTCAGGAATATTTTCTGAATGGCGAATAATTGTAAAAAAAAAAAAAAAAAACAGTATCATAGATTCGAAAGAACTATTCGGAACTGTTTTGCATCTATTATTTGATGACTGGCTTAATAAAAAATTTCTAATACCAGCATGGTCATGTACATGAGCTATTTAATGTTCCTTGTTACTAGAAATTTTTCTGTTTTCATTTTGACTAACCAAAATACCCCAAATCAATAACCCACACTAATTTTTATTTTTTTTTCTCATTGCCCTTCCCTGTACTCTTTCCAGCAGCTCTACATCCTTCCTAATATGAGGCCACCAGACCTGTATGCAGTACTCAAGGTGTGGCCTGTCTATTGCCATTATACAATGGGATAATCACCTCCTTATCCCTGCTAGCAAAATTCCTGTGTATCATTGACAAAACCACATGAGATGTCCCGGCAGCCTGCCTGCATTGCCAAGAGAACCTTCATATCTGACTGCACAATTATTATCCCCCAGCCTCTTTTTAATTTTCCAGTACTCTCAGTGTACTATAACACAGTTGGTACTTTACTCTGGGGTTACCATAACCGTATGCAGTTCCATGCAGTTGTCAATCACTGTTAAACTTCAATTGCCATTTTCTAGCGAGGCACATCTGTCTAACTCATCTAGATCCTGTTGCAGTAGCATATAATATCATCCCTGTCATTAATCACCAGTGTTCTCCCCAAAAATTTTACCAGCTGGATGGGGAAGAGTAATCATCATCATCATCATCATCCATTTTCAATCTACTGCAGGATGAAGGCCTCTCCAGCAACTTTCCAGTTCCTTCTGTTTTGAGCACTGGCCATCCATTTACTACCCACAAACTCATGAATTTCATCTATCCATCTCCGCCTTTGGCTTCCAGGTTTTCTTCTAGCTCCTCTTGGATACCATTCTGTTATTTTCTTAGTCCATCTGTCATCATGTCTTCGAGCTATGTATCCTGCCCAAGACCATTTTAGTTCTTTAGTTTTGATAAGAATGTCCTTTACTTGAGTTTGCTGCCTAATCCATGTGTTTCTCTTCTTATCTAACAGTCTGATTCCCAATATAATTCATTCCTTTCTTCGCTGTGTAGTTCTCAGCTTCTCTTCCATTCTTTTGGTGAGTGCCCAAGTTTCACTTCCATAAGTCATGGTGGAGAGTATACATTGGTTCATTATTTTACGTTTCAGACAAACTGGGATATTGCTCCTCGGTATGTGACTATATTTCCTGAATACTATCCACCCAAAATTTATTCTTCTCTTTACTTCCAGCCATTTATCATTATTACAGCTAATAACTTGTCCCAGATAAGTATATGACTCCACCTTTTCAATTACTGCTCCTTCAATCATTATTTCCCTTTCTGTGGCATACATGTTCATCATTACTTTTGTTTTAGCCATATTCATCTTTAGTCTAAAATCCTTACTAACTGTGCATAATTGATTAAGATTTTCCTTTAATTCTTTGGGATCGTGGCTTATGACCACAATGTCATCTGCAAATCGTAAATGGTTTAGGTACTCTCCGTTCACATTGACTCCTTTCTGCGACCAGTCTAATCTTCTGAAAGCTTCCTCAAGGTCAGCAGCAAACAGCTTCGGAGATATTGTGTCTCCTTGTCGAACTCCTTTCTCAATTTTAAATTTCCTACTGTCTTTGTCTAGTCTAATAAAAGAGGTAGCACTCTCACATATTTTCTTCAAAATCATAATATATGGGGTATCTATGCCTTGTCTTTCCAGTGCCCGAAACATTGCCTTATGCTGTATGGAGTCAAATGCCTTTTCATAATCCACAAATGCCAGGCATAATGGTGTTTTATATTCATTTGCTTTGTCCATTAGCCAGGCGCCTCCGTAGCCAGGTGGGAAGGAGCAGCAGTACACGCTTCTTGATTAGACCAGGGTTCGAGTCCGTCACCACCAAATACGGAGGATGCGGAAAGGTCAGGGAATGACCACCGCATTTCCCGGAGCAATATGGCCTTAGCTGCTAATGTTCCTAAAAAACCAAAAAAAAAAAAAAATCTCCATTAGCTGTGATATTACGTGAAGATGATCCATAGTTGAGAATCCTGTCCTAAAGCCAGCTTGCTCTTTCGGTTGATTATCATCAAGTATTCTTTCTAATATGTTGGTAATGACCCTTGTGAACAACTTGTAGATGTGGGATAACAAGATAATGGTCAGTAATTTCCAATTTCTGATTTATCTCCTTTCTTATGCAGCAAAACTATGATTGCATTATTCCACTGCTTAGGCGTCACACCTTTTCTAATGCACTTTGTGAAGAGCCTTGCTAGTTTTTGTGTTATGTCTCTTCCTCCCAATTTTAACAGCTCTACGGTAACTTCATCTTCTCCCGGGGCTTCCTGATTCTTCATTTTCTTCAATGCATGTTCTACCTCATCAGGAAGAATATCGGGTATATCGTATGTGTTGCTACTTTACAATCCATCTTCCCCACTGCTGGCATCATTCCCCTGCTCCTTGTATAATTCTCTATAGTAGTCTTCTGCTATTTTAATTATGCCTTCTTTGCTGTTTATAAGTACACCATCGCTATTCTTCAGTTTCAGTATCATTTTTCTTTCTGTATTACTGCTCATGGCTGCTGATTTAAATCTTTTGTTTTCCCTTAGTGCTTGTTCTACGTTTCTTGTGTTAAATCTTCTTATGTCCTCTCTGAGTCTCTTTCTAATGGCTTTGCATAACTCAGTATACTCAATTTTCTCCCTGTCAGTGTTTTTCTTGCTTTTCATTTGTCGTCTTTAGTTCATCATGACAAGTGTTTCTTGACTAATTTTTTCTTCTTTGGATTTCTTTTTCCATATAGGTTTCTTGGGCTTTATCACTTTCAGAAAGTTGTAATATTTCTCGTCAATATCTTGGTCCTGAGCAGTCTGCAGAAGCTCAAACTTGTTCTTAAGTTCCAGTACATACTGCTTTTTCTCCTCTTCTGTTATCTCAAAGACCTTTGTATTATTTACTCGAGTCAGTTTTTTCCTTTCCTACATCTATATCAAGTGTACATCTTACCATTCTGTGATCACTTCCAACATTTACCTTATTCAGGACGGTAGCATCATTCACAATATATCTTCTGTCAGTGAGGATGAAGTCGATTTCATTAGTATTTAATCCATTTGGACTCTTCCATGTCCACTTCCTGTTCACCCTTTTCTTGAAAAAAGTGTTCATTACTGACAGTCCTTGAGATTCTGCAAATTCCACAAGTCTTTCACCTCTTTCATTTCTTTCACCAATTCCAAAATTTCCTATAGTTCCTCTTTCTGCGCTGTTTTGTCTTTTTTCAACCTTAGCATTGAAGTCTACCATAATAATAGCGTAGTGGGTTTTCTGCTCATCTAGAAGACTCAATTTCGGCGTACATTTCTTCAATACGGGGAAGTGTAATACTTTGGCAATATTATAAAATTTTCTGTTATTTATAAATGTGACTTAAGCGAATCCAGAGCAAAAATTAATTGCATAATTTAACAATATATGCTCCTGTTGCATTAACTACGATCGCATAGTATGTTCAAATTAATATTGATCAAGATCAGTGAGCAGTACCATATGGTATCGCGAGAATCACTTAAATTTTAACCAGGTGGTCGGTTAAATTCACTGGGTGGTACTCCCATTCGATAGGTTCTGGGGAGAACATTGAATCACCCTGCCAACCTTTGTATCATCTGCAAACTTGGACATTAAACCTGATATGCCTTCATAAATATCATTGATAAATATAGAAAACAGTAATGGTCCCAACACTGAACCTGGAGAGCTCCACTAATAACAAAATAAAGGGCAATGTCCATGTCGAAGAATTTGATTACTTAGGGTCAAGAATAAATAAAAATAGACTGCTCAAACGATGTAAAAAGACGACAGGCAATTGCTAAAACATTGTTCACTGATCTGACAAAATTATGGAGAGATCAAGATCTGCCACTGAAGATGAAACTGAGAATCATTGATTCATTAATTTTTCCAATTGCCACTTATGGATGCGAAGGATGGAATCTGAAAAGAGTTGATGGGAAAAAAAATTGAGGTATTTGAAGTGTGTTGTTATAGGAGAATACTGCGTATTTCTTACTTGGATCGAAGAACAAATGAGTGGGTATTGAATAAAATTGGCGGCCTAAAATTTTTCTTCATAGCATCAACAAAAAAAAAACTCAAATTTTTTGGTCATATAGTAAGAAGGGAAAACTTTCTGTTGAAGAATATAATGGAAGGAAAAATCAAGGGGAAGAAGTGCAGAGAAAGACCTGCAACTAGGTGGAAGTGGGATCAGTGAACTTCTGGGCATGACACTCTGCAATGCTGCTCATAAAGCACATGATTGATGCAGTTGGAGGAATTTGTTAGTGGCCACAGTAGCTCCTCAGAGATCTATGTGACTAGAAAAAGAACACCCTTTGATCTCCCTTTATGAATTGGGGATACATTTGTATATCTCCAGTCTGCGGGGACCTCCCCTCGAGTCCAGGGATGCCCTCATAATTATGGATAAGGATTTGCTTACTTTCTTTACTGCTTCCCTTAATATCATGGGATAGAGCATATCCACCCCAGGTGCTATTTTATGTTTAACTTCAACCATTTCTCTTCCACTTTCCTCTCAGTTATTACAGAATCATTTAGCTCTCTGTTAGAAGGGGATGCCAAATAAACTTCTGGAATTCCCTTCCCCAAACAATTCCTCATGCGTGAATGTAAATGCAAAATACTCATTCAGTTTTTCAGCAACCTGAGCAGGATTATCAACTGTCGAACCATCGATGTGAAATTGGACCAGTTTGATTGATCCGTTCCTTCTAGTGCTTACATAAGTAAAGAACTTTTGCTGTGTTTTTTTTTTTTTTTTTTTGTTCTTTGCCAAAAGTTTCTCATAATCTTGCCTAACTTTGTTTGTGAATTGATTACAGACTAGCTTATACTAGATGAGGTAATCTGATTGAGATGTATAAGGCCTTGAAGAATGATAGAGATCTGGGGGTAATTGTGTAGAGGAAGACCTGAAACTAGGTGGAAGGATGGGATCCTTCCACAGGGCATATAGCCTGCTAGACTAGTTCATGGGGTCTTGTTAGTCATATACAAGTAGTTCTCAACTTTATTAGTTAATTCATTTCTGGTGCGCGCTCGTAAAGCGGGAATTTATTTCCCCTAGACATAAGGTTAAAAATAGGAGTTACGTTCTCAACAATGAAATTAGTTAGCTAATTAGTTTGTTCAAACAATGATTGATTTATTGAAATAAATGAAAAATCATAATAATAGAGAAATTATTTACAACTTAGAAATGCTAAAGAATGTTTATTCTTCATCATCATCGACTAAATGCACACTCGTTGATCACTCATTATTGGCTCGACTCTCGTTGGTTTGTTGCACAAGGAGTCGTCTTCTTCAGAAATGTTTCAAGAGGTGTTTGTTTCCAAGATAATCTTCTCTTTTAATTATAAATTTCACGATTGCACGCATAAGCATTTTTTAACAGGACACACAAACTGCAACTAACATGATCCACTTGGAGTAACAAGTTTACGAAGCTTTAAAAAAAAAAGGAATGAAGAGAAGATTCTGAAAATTTATTTATGTTTTTTATACGATTGAAGATTTCAGTAAAGGGGAAACACATTCACCATAATAACGTAAAAAACCACACAATTCCAGCTATCAGTATTTTCGCAAATGCAAGAAGATCGAATTTACTACCCATTTATAATTGCTTGCAGTAACACAAAAGCCCAATAAACCGGAAAGTGCAAATTGTTTTTTTATTTCTTTTATGGTTGTGATCTCCAGAAACGTGCTATAGAAAAATATCAACAATGGCGTTTAAAATTGATTCTTATAACGAAACATGTGCTAACGATGAAAGTGTAGTTCATTTTAATGATTTGAATTGGTAACTGATATAATTTACAAACAATGTTCACGACCTTTTATATGGCCTTAAGTTGACCTTAAAAATGACATTTTAGAGAGATAAATAGCTTAGTTGTACAGCGAAAATTTCAACTTCCGACATCTTGAAACAAATTACCAAAAAACAATGTGTTATTGGGTTCACATTACAATATTTTAACGATACGATGGTGTCTCTGGAACTGATTAATATTGTAAAGCAGAGTACACTGTATTGTATAGCTACGCACGTGGTTTGGAATGCGGTATTTATGAATGTTTAAATTCATTTTTTGCAATTAATGTTCATATTTTCGATTCTGTTGATACTTAATACTTGGGGGGGAAAAAACTCGTAAACCCGGGAACTCATAAAGCGAGAACGACCTGTATAGGAATATTGCTGGAAGGGATAAGAGTAGTGAGTGGAACAAAGGGTTGCTGTTACCAAGAAAGGCTAAGTTCTGCAAATTGCAGCATCTGGAGACTTGGCACCTGCAAGGTGATCTTATTGAGGTGTATGAGGTTTTTAATGGTTCGAGCAAGCTCAGTGCTGTTGGGATTCTTCCTCTTGCTCAGATTCCACACCTAGGGTGACATAAATTCAAATTGAATTTGTTAATTTGAAGACAATTGTAGAATAGATGTTCAGAAATTTGCCTTTAGCCAGTGGGTGGTTGATTGTTGGAACAAATTTCCATCTGTCATTGTGGAAGTTGACAGCTGAAATAAATTCAAAGCTGAACTCGATAAACGTTTAATGTGAATGGATCAGTGAAATGGGAAGGGTTTTTTTTTTTTTTTTTTTTAAGCTGATGCTATATAAGCTTGCTTTCTTGCATCATATAACGAAACATGTGATAACGATGAAAGTGTAGTGCATTTTAATGATTTGAATTGGTAACTGATATAATTTACAAACAGTGCTCACGACCTTTTATATGGCCTTAAGTTGACCTTAAAAATGACATTTTAGAGAGATAAATAGCTTAGTTATACAGCGAAAATTTCAACTTCCGACATCTTTACTAATGCTAATGCCAATATCTACCATAAGCTTCTCTGCTGCCTGATAGTTTATATGCATCCTGTGCATTTTTCTTTTCTTCCACAAGTCCCATAGTTCATCTGACATCTATTTAAGCCTATTTCTTAGTTGGTATGAAAAGCCTAGTAGTTTCTATGATTAATTCCTTGGATGCTTCCCATTTAGAATTTGCTGATTGTAATCATCAATTGGTTTCATTGTATTTAATTTAAAAACAACTGTCTGAGACCTATAGTCACCTTTTTGAAAGCAAAAACCCTTCCCTTTACCATTGATGGTGGTTACATCTTTAAGTAAATCCCAATTCAGTACATTATGATCACTGCCACCTAGTGGTTCTTTTATCTGCAGGAGTCTTAATGCATGAATAATCACTGCTGTTAATCAGATAAAGAGTATTCTTTCCTCTTTTTGCATCTCGTGGTGAACTAACTGCAGTATTTAAGGCTTTAGGGATGAATGAAGTAAGTGCTGTTGACTTTTTTGCTTTTTCTCAGAAAACCTACATGAGTGGAAATAAATTTAAATTGAAAAAGAGAAGAGGGGCTGCAGAATAGATATGAGGGAATTTTCCTCCATTAGGAAATCATCAAACTTTATAAAAGGCCGATGCTAAATAAGTCTGCCTTCCTTTCATCATTTTGTTTTTATTACTTATTCCAAACTGAGTAGTCGAAAGTGAAGCAAGGAAGCAAACTTATACAGCATCAGCCAAAAAAAATAATAAAATAAACAAATAAAGAAAAAAAACACTTTCTGCATCACCTGTGCACACCTCTAATAACTTTTTCCAATTCTTCCTTAAATTTTTCCAACTAATACCAAAAAAAAAAAAAAAAAAATTATTCCAACTATCAACTGCCTTCTGGTTGAAAAAAAAAAATTTCCTATCTATCCTGCAACCATCCTTTCTCAGTTTAGAATTTGTGCCTCCTTTATGTGTTACGTGAGCTAGAGGAAGAATGCAATCAACATTTAACATATACAATCCATTCAGCCTGAAACAGGTAACTGTTTCAGGCTGAATGGATTGAATTTATTAGCAGATGGATGCCTAGCATTAGTAGAGGCATATGATGCAAGAAAGCAAGCTTATAGAGCATCAGCCAAAAAAAATCCAATTTCACTCATCTGTTTGCTCCAAATGTTAATCTAGTTCTGCCTTGAATTTATTTAAGCTGTCAACTTCTACGACAACAGATGGAAGTTTGTTCCAGCAATCAACTACCTGCTGGCTAGAGGCAAATTTCCGCACATCTATTCTACAACTGGCTTTCCTCAATTTGAATTTATGTCCCCTCAGGTGAATAATCTGGGCAAGAGGAAGAATCTCATCAGCATTGAGCATGCTCAAACCATTCAAGGTCTTATACACTTCAATAAGATCACCTCGCAGGTGCCTAGTCCCAGACACTGTAATTTGCAAAACATAAGCCTTTCTTCATAAGAACAACCCTTTGTTCCATTCACTAATCTTGTTGCCCTTCTCTGTACTCATTCCAGCAACTCTACATCCTTCCAAAAATGTGGCCTCCAGAACTGTATACAGTACTGAAGGTGTGGCCTGACCATTGCCTTATGCAAAAGTATAATCACCTCCTTGTCTCTGCTAGCAAAATTCCTATATATCATTGACAAAAACTCCATGACCTGTTCTGGCAGGCCGTCTGCACTGCTCAGAGAACTTCATATCTGATTGCATAGTTACACCCAGAATCATTTTCATTCTCCACCTCCCTGAGTGTAGTACCACACAGTTGGTACATTTCTCTTAGGTTACTGCTACCCATATGGAGAACTTTACATTTGTCAATGTCAAACTTCAGTTGCCACCTCTCAGTCCACCTGATCAACTTTTCTAGATCCTGTTGCAGTAGTGTACTATCATTAGTGTCATTAACAACCCTGCCAACCTTTGTGTCATCTGCAAACTTAGACATTAAGTCTGATATTCCATCATCAATATCATTAATAAATACAGAAAACAACAATGGACCCAACACTGAACCCTGGGGGATGCCACACTGCTCCAATTTGTGTAGCAGTCTTCCATGTGCAACAGCATCAAAAGCCTTCCTAAGATCCAAGTATATGATATCAAAATTATTCTTTGCATCCAGTTCCTTTGTGACTACATCATAGTATCCAATCAGATTAGTCAAGACATCCCCTTAATAAACCCATACTGTGTCTGAACTATAACTGAAGTCTTGTCTAGATGATCCTGCAGTGCTTCTTTAACCAGTGCCTCCATTAATTTCACTGGAACAGAAATTAAACTAACAAGTCTGTAATTACTTGTCACCCTTTGATCTTCCTTTATGAATTAGGGTCACATTTGCACATCTCCAGTCCATGAGTACTTCCCTCAAGTCCAAGGAAGACCTCATAATTATGGCTAAGGGTTTGCTTACTTCCTTTGCAGCCTCCTTTAATATAATTGGATAGATCCCATCCACCCCAGGTGCCTTTCTTATGTTTATCTTCAACAATTTCTCCTCCACTTTACTCTCAGTTATTACAAGATTATCTATCTTACTGCCTGAGTTTAATAACCTCTGGCATTCCCCTCCCTGAATAACTCCTCATGTGTGAATGCAAAATATTCATTTAGTTTAAGCTACCTGAGCAGGATCATCAACAGTTGAACCATCGATATCAAGTGGACCAATCTGATTCATTCCTTTCCTTCTAGAGTTTACATAAGTAAAGAACTCTTTGCTGTTTTTCTTTGCATCCTTTGCCAAATATTTCTCGTAATCTGCTTTTGCCTGTCTAACCTCCTTTGTGACTTAATTACAGACCAGCTTATATCTACC
Organism: Mastigoproctus giganteus; assembly: GCF_048544385.1. Classification (NCBI taxonomy): domain Eukaryota; kingdom Metazoa; phylum Arthropoda; class Arachnida; order Uropygi; family Thelyphonidae; genus Mastigoproctus; species Mastigoproctus giganteus. Next base: position 109,564,721 of record NC_143586.1, on the reverse strand, counting down.
ATAGGCTTCTGTGTCACCTGTTAATTTATACGTATGTCATGCATTTTTCTTCTCTGCCACATGTCTCGTTAGTTCATCTGATATCCATTTAGGTCTAAACCTTGAATAATATTTCTTAGTTGGTATGAAAAGCCTAGTAGCTTCCAAGGTTAATTATTTGAATGCTTCCCATTTAGAATTTGCTGTTGGTAACATCATCAGTTGATCCCACTGTCTAGAATTTAAAAACTGTCTCAGAACACTGCAGCCACCTTTCGAAAACAAAAACCTTCCCTTTACCTCTGATGGTAGTTACCCCTTTGAGTAAATCCCACATCAGCACACTGTGATCACTGCCACCTAGTGGTTCCTTTATCTGCAAATTCTTAATGCATGAAGAATCACTACTGATAATCAGATCAAGAGTGTTACTCCCTCTAGTTGCCTCCCAAACATGCTGCTGTAGAGAACAATCATCTATCAGGAACAATCATCAGGATCCACAAATGCCTTGCTAGTGTGTGAGTGACCAACCCACAAATTCCAGTCAATATCCGTGAAATTAAAATCCCCCATTATAAGACTCTGTGATTTAATGGCCCCATCTATTTCTCTGTTCACTTGTTCATTATACTCATCAGGGTCATTTGGCCTATAACACACTCCTACTCTCAATTTTGGTTTTCCAGTGCTTATGTCACACCAAACTGATTCAACACTGCACTATCCACCCATGTCAACCTGCTTCACTTTCCTAGATTGTTGTGTTTCTTAAATAATAGCATAACCCCTTCTCCCTTCCTATCCTGTCTATCCTTCATGTACAGATTGTAATCCCCAAATTCCAATTCTGTATTATTTATATCTGTGTGACACCATGTCTCTGATATCACTGTTAAACAAAAAAATTCTTTGAATTTGTTTCCTTTCTTAAAATAGGCAAACTTTACTAATTTTGGATCGTGAAAAAACAAATGACTTCAGAAATTTTTTATTAGCTCTAGTTTTTGAGATACATTACTTTCGCTATTGTCTAAGAATATAGTAATTTCAGTAGTAGTCGGAGTGAAAAGTAATATTAAAACTATCTCATATTTACATTTTCTTGATACAACATAAATCACAGTTATTTTTAATTAATACGTAAAAAAACAAGAACACAAGAAAACTGCACAGTAACCGAAAGTACTTTCTCAAAATGTGGCCTATTCACAACAGCGCCTTCTTTTTGTTTGTTGCTTGTATTTCTTTTCCGGGACATCTCTTGTTACTGTCCAATAGTAGTCAGCAAGCATAGAAGTGTTCCACCTCCCTGATATCTTCTTTCCATTGCTGAAATGTCTTGGTGGAATCACTCACTGCACCACAGTTGTCAGGGAAGAAGTCCAGATGAGAGTTGAGAAAGTGAATTTTCAGTGACACGTTGCAGCCTAATTGATGATACTTTTCTAGAAGGTTGTTCACAGTCTCAACATAGTTTCCAGCTCTTTGGTTTCCCAGGAAGTCATGTACAACACTTTTTAAAGGCTTCCCAAGCTGTGTTCTCATTACCCTGGAGGACTCGCTCAAGGTTTTCATCCTTTAAAAGTTCATGAATTTGCAGACCAAGTAAGATTCCTTCCTTTACCTTAGCATCACTCAACAGTGGAAATTGCCCTCTCAAGTACTGAAAGCTTCTCCATCCTGGTTCATTCTCTTAACGAAGTTCTTCACGAGTCTCAGTTTGATGTGTAAAGGGGGGGGGAGAAGAATTTTGCTTCGATCGACCAGAGGATTGTGCTGGACAATTTTTCCCCCCGCGGTGCAGATTTTCCCTTAGAGGCCAGGCTTTTCTCTTGTAGTGTGAGGACCTAGCCCGACTGTCCCACTCACACAGGAACAGCAGTACTTTGTGTATCCCAACTGCATGCCCAGTTGTATTGCAATCACCTTCATGTCTCCGCAGATCTGCCATTTGTGGTCTTTGTACTTCATTGCTTTCAAAATTAATTTCATAATCTCATATGTCTTCTTCATGTGGACATTATTATTAGGATCAGGCACCAATACTATGTCTCCTTCATGTGGACAGCATGGCCTAGAGGAATTGAAGGAAGAGCATTGCCATTGTGGAGCAAAACAGCTTTTAAACTTAGCTTTAATGACTATGAATAGCCTTCAGTCCTGTGGGTTTTGCTCCACATTCTAAGCTGTCATCAAACCATTGACATCACAGCAGGCAACAAGGTTGTTTTCACTTTTAAAATATGGAGTTAAAGCATTCTGCCTGCTCCTGTACACGGACACCTTGACATTTGGTTGCAGAAGATTCCACTGCTGGAGTCTTGATCCCAGAAGCTCTGCTTTATCTTTCAATAGATCTAAGTCTCAAATTTGATCACTTAGTTCACCTTGAGTGATTCTGTGTGATTCACTTGGCGACTCAGTTTCTGTCACAAAATCAGGATCCTGCCATGTTGAAGACCCAGATTGACCATCATTCCTCACACTGTCCCCATCTTCATCAGACTCCAAAGTGTACTCTTCTGGAGGGTGAGGTACAGGCAGACCATCCCCATGTGCCACTGGTCAGATAGCTGTGGGATGTTGTGGTATTCCACAGTCCACTTCCTTTTTTTTTTTTGACATGCCATGCTGAAGAGTAGGCACCATGCATAAACAACAGTCATTTATATGATTTGAAGGCTCCCTCCAAATCATTGGGATGGCAAAAGGCATTGAATGTGTCCTTCGTTATTCAACCATTCACGGAGATTTACAGCAATGTGTTACAGCAAATATGAGGTGCCCAGGGTTTGTCTTCATCCCCTACCTTACAGCCAAAATAATGGTAGTAGGCTGTCTTCACAAGTGGAGTCAATTGGCATTTCTGGGTGGAAAATATCTCATCACCACACACACAACAAAAATTGTCAACACTTTTAACACATTTGCGTGCCATTCTGCCTTTTTACATATTTGTCCATAGACCTGGAAAAAAAAAAAAAATGAACATCACTTGCAAGGTAAACGATACACAGAAATACAAAAGGAACATGCCATATTGGTTCCTATTTCAGGGTTACCAACCCATCTATTCTCTAGAACATAAGGGGAATGAAGGGATCCTCTTCATTCCCCTCATAGAGGGAATGGTTGTGTGATATTTTTTTGGATGATGCTACATAAGCTCTTACACTTGCTTTCTTGCATCACGTGCCTAAATCATAAGAGTTGCTATATTGTGGAACCGAGAGCTAAGAGTTTTAAATGTTATATTTGTTTTTCTCATGCTGAAATTAAGAAGAATTGACTATTTTCAAGCCAGAAACATTTTTGGTGTTGACCAGTGAATTCCAACAATATCTGCCTTTGATGTTTCTGACCAACACCTCAAATTCATCAAATTTATTTACCAGGCTCCTAGCATTGTTTCCTAGTTTTTAGTTGCTGCTATTTGCAGAACTAAAGCCTTTCTTGGTAAGTGTATCCTTATCCTTTTGTTCTTCACTCTTCTCTGCATCTATTCCTACAGTTCCACATTCTCCCCCCCCCAAATAAAGCTTACAGACCTGTGTGCAAATACACAAGTGTTATTTGTCTTTTACAGCAGTTTACTGCTTCGGGTGTGTCCCCTGTTTTGAAGCATAAGAAATACAGATTATATAGTTTAATTTACAGAGTACACTGATATTATAAATATACAGGGTGTCTCAAAAATATTGGTACAAACGTTTAGAGGATGTAGGTAACATCTAAAGGAATGTGAATCGCATAGGAACCCATAACCGGAAACATCATGGGAAAGTAGTAGTAGTAGCAGAGGCACAAGAAGCAGAAATGACACAAGACAGTAATTAGTGGCAAACATTTATTTGACAATATTAACAATGGGGTACGAGATGGATGCATTTCATGATGTTACAACAGATGCTCGAAGGTTCCACCACGAGATGCGATGCATGCGTGACACTGACGCAGCATGGATTGGCAGACACGGTTGAACACACCTGGAGTTTCTTTGACAGTAGCAGCAGCGCAGACGAGTCTCGCCACGAGATCAATTTCCGTCTCCATAGGTGATCCACACAAAGAAATCAAGGCTCGATAAATCAGGTGATCGTGGGGGCCAGGCAACCGGTCCACCACGGCCAATCCATCGACGTCCAAAACGCCTGTTCAAATGGTCATGAACACACCTTCCATAATGGGCAGACGCCCCGTCATGTTGAAACCAAATGTTGCATCTCACATTTGCTGGAACATCGTCAAGTAATCCTGGTAGAACTTGTTCAAGAAAGATCCGATATTTAGCGGAGTTCATGCGGGATGGTAACAGGTATGGGCCGACTAAGCAGTCACTGACCATACCTGCCCACACATTTATTGCGAAGCGATGTTGTGCCGCATGGGGACGCACACCGTGTGGGCCCTCTGCTAATCCATACACTAGGTGCATGTCTGCCAGCTCACAGTTTGTATATCGATGCATGCTCTTCGTGCGGCGACTACTGCTTGAATGAGTAAACCAGAAATTCCCTCTCGCAAACTGATGAACAGCGCCATGTACCGACTTACGGTGATGTTTCCAGTTATGGGTTCCTATGCGATTCACATTCCTTTAGATGTTACCTACCTCCCCTAAACGTTTGTACCAATATTTTTGAGACACCCTGTATAAACTTTATTCTATGATTTACAACACAGAAATAAGTAGTGTCAAGAGTAAGTAGCAGTAATCCTAGATTTAAATGGAACTACACTCTGCAAATTGGAAAATGAAAAAGAACTAGGGGTAAATGTATAGTCCAACATTAAGTTCTCTGAGCAGATCAGACAGTTTGAAGGACAGCTCACAGGGTGCTGTCAATGATCTACAGGAATTTTGACAAGTAGGAACAAAGAGGTGTTTATCCTGTTGTATTAGACAGTGGTAAGGCTGCATCTTGAGCTCTGTATTGGTTTGGTTTGGAAGTCTCATTTTGGAAAAGATGTAGATCGGTTGAAATGAGTACAGAGACAATTGCAACAAGAGCAGTCAGAAACACAAAGGGGTACCCTTACCAGAAAGACTTGATATCTGTAAATTGTAGTGTCCGGAAACCAAGTATCTGTGAAGGGGTTGAGTAAACTAAATGCTGATGGCATTCTTATTCTTTTTCTGTAAACACACCCACAAACACAAGGGAATATTGATTTAAGTTATAAAGTGTGTTTACAGGACAGTTGTGTGCGAATTTACTTTCAGCCAGAGTTTAATTCAGGGGTGTCCAACCCATGACATTTAGATGGCACAGTCCTTCACACTGTATGGCCAACAACCATATAGGCAGCTTTCAAGTATTATGTATCTTCTGAGTTTAAAACTGGTGTGTTACAATAGTATCACATTGAATTTTGAAAATATTCATTTTTCATAATATTCAATTTTTCTATATTGCTTTCTCACATTTTATGTCTTCCTCAGAATTAGCAATGTTATTATGACCATATAACAGAAATGTTATTGGTGGATTTTCATATTTAATTGTTAAATGTTTAAAAAAAACTATAAATATGTGAATGCAAACATCGATAACAAAATTTAAAATCTATTTAAAACAATGCATATTTAGTAAGGAACTGGTCTTTGTGACCTGCAACCCAAAACTTGTTTCAGTAACCCACGTGGTCTGTGACCTTCAGCATTTTATTTGTTTTCGGCCCTAGTCAAAAAAAGGTTGGAATGAAACCCCTGGATTAATTTATTGTTGGAATGAATTCCATCTGGTATTGTGGAAATGAGCAGAAAGATTGAACAGTTATTGGAATATAAGTCTGATTCCTTGTATCATTCTACCATTCATCATCAGCATCAGCCATTTTCAATCCACTGCAGGATGAAGGCCTCTCCAGCAACTTTCCAGTTCCTTCTGTTTTGAGCACTGGCCATCCATTTACTACTCAAAAACTCATGAATTTCATCTATCCATCTCCGCCTTTGTTGTCCAGGTTTTCTTCTAGCTGCTCATGGGTACCATTCTGTTATTTTCTTAGTCCATCTGTCATCATGTCTCCGAGCTATGTGTCCTGCCCAAGACCATTTTAGTTCTTTAGTTTTGATAAGAATGTCCTTTACTTGAGTTTGCTGCCTAATCCATGTGTTTCTCTTCTTATCTAACAGTCTGATTCCCAATATAATTCGTTCCATTCTTAGCTGTGTAGTTCTCAACTTCTCTTCCATTCTTTTGGTGAGTGCCCAAGTTTCACTTCCATACGTCATGGTGGTGAGTATACATTGGTTCATAATTTTACGTTTCAGACAAACTGGGATATTGCTCTTCAGTATGTGACTATATTTCCTGAATGCTATCCATCCAAAATTTATTCTTCTCTTGACTTCCAGCCATTTATCATTATTACAGCTAATAACTTGTCCCAGATAAGTATATGACTCCACCTTTTCAATTACTGCTCCTTCAATCATTATTTCCCTTTCTGTGGCATACTTGTTCATCATTACTTTTGTTTTAGCCATATTCATCTTTAGTCCAAAATCCTTACTAACTGTGCATAACTAATTAAGATTTTCCTCTAATTCTTTGGGATCATGGCTTATGACCACAATGTCATCTGCAAATCGTAAATGGTTTAGGTATTCTCCATTCACATTGACTCCTTTCTGCGACCAGTCTAATCTTCTGAAAGCTTCCTCAAGGGCAGCAGCAAACAGCTTTGGAGATATTATGTCTCCTTGTCGAACTCCTTTCTCAATTTTAAATTTCCTACTGTCTTTGTCTAGTCTAATAAAGGTGGTAGCACTCTCGTATATTTTCTTCAAAATCATAATATATGGGATATCTATGCCTTGTCTTTCCAGTGCCCGAAACATTGCCTTATGCTATATGGAGTCAAATGCCTTTTCATAATCCACAAATGCCAGACATAATGGCATTTTATATTCATTTGCTTGGAGACATTAGCTGTGATATTACTTGAAGGTGATCCATAGTTGAGAATCCTGTCCTAAAGCCAGCTTGCTCTTTCGGTTGATTCTCATCAAGTATTCTTTCTAATCTGTTAGTAATGACCCTTGTGAACAACTTGTAGATGTGGGATAACAAGCTAATTGGTCTATAATTTCCAATTTCTGATTTATCTCCTTTCTTATGCAGCAAAACTATGATTGCATTATTCCACTGCTTAGGCGTCACACCTTTTATAATGCACTTTGTGAAGAGCCTTGCCAGTTTTTGTGTTATGTCTCTTCCTCCCAATTTTAATAACTCTGCAGTAACTTCATCTTCCCCCAGGGCTTTCTGATTCTTCATTTTCTTCAATACATGTTCTACCTCATCAGGAAGAATATTGGGTATGTCATATGTGTTGCTACTTTGCAATCCATCTTCCCCACTGCTAGCATCATTCCTCTTCTCCTTGTATAATTCTCTATAGTAGTCTTCTGCTATTTGAATTATGCCTTTTCTGCTGTTTATAAGTACACCATCGCTATTCTTCAGTTTCAGTATCATTTGTCTTTCTGTATTACTGCTCATGGCTGCTGATTTAAATCCTTTGTTTTCCCTTAATGCTTGTTCTACTTTTCTTGTGTTAAATCTTCTTATGTCCTCTCTGAGTCTCTTTCTAATGGCTTTGCATAACTTAGTATACTCAATTTTCTCCCTGTCAGTGTTTTTCTTGCTTTTCATTTTTCGTCTTCGGTTCATCATGACAACTGTTTCTTGACTAATTTTTTCTTCTTTGGATTTCTTTTTCCCTATAGGTTTCTTGGGCTTTATCACTTTCAGAAAGTTGTAATATTCCTCGTCAATATCTTGGTCCTGAGCAGTCTGCAGAAGCTCAAACTTGTTCTTAAGTTCCAGTACATACTGCTTTTTCTCCTCTTCTGTTATCTCAAAGACCTTTGTATTATTTACTCGAGTCAGTTTTTTCCTTTCATACATCTATATCAAGTGTACATCTTACCATTCTGTGATCACATCCAACATTTACCTTATTCAGGACGGTAACATCATTCACAATATATCTTCTGTATTACTGCTCATGGCTGCTGATTTAAATCCTTTGTTTTCCCTTAATGCTTGTTCTACTTTTCTTGTGTTAAATCTTCTTATGTCCTCTCTGAGTCTCTTTCTAATGGCTTTGCATAACTTAGTATACTCAATTTTCTCCCTGTCAGTGTTTTTCTTGCTTTTCATTTTTCGTCTTCGGTTCATCATGACAACTGTTTCTTGACTAATTTTTTCTTCTTTGGATTTCTTTTTCCCTATAGGTTTCTTGGGCTTTATCACTTTCAGAAAGTTGTAATATTCCTCGTCAATATCTTGGTCCTGAGCAGTCTGCAGAAGCTCAAACTTGTTCTTAAGTTCCAGTACATACTGCTTTTTCTCCTCTTCTGTTATCTCAAAGACCTTTGTATTATTTACTCGAGTCAGTTTTTTCCTTTCATACATCTATATCAAGTGTACATCTTACCATTCTGTGATCACATCCAACATTTACCTTATTCAGGACGGTAACATCATTCACAATATATCTTCTGTTAGTGAGGATGAAGTCGATTTCATTAGTAGTTAATCCCTTTGGACTCATCCATGTCCACTTTCTGTTCACCCTTTTCTTGAAAAAAGTGTTCATTACTGACAGTCCTTGAGATTCTGCAAATTCCACGTCTTTCACCAATTCCAAAATTTCCTATAGTTCCCCTTTCTGTGCTGTTTTGTCTTTTTCCAACCTTAGCATCGAAGTCCCCCAAATAATAGTGTAGTGGGTTTTCTGCTCATCTAGAAGACTCAATTTTGGTGTACATTTCTTCAACCTCTTCATCATCATGGCTCGATGTTGGTGCATAAATCATTATAATCTTTAGCTTACCTCTTAGAAATCTTGAGTATTAGTCTTGACACCCTTGGTGATGTACTTTTGAATTTCAAAATATTGTTTTTAACATCTTTATGGACCATCTCCACCTTCACTTCTTTCACTGTTTCCATTGGTGTACAGCAGATTTCCACTTGATAAACTTATAAGTGATTCATTTCTTCTTCTTGTTTCAGCCAAACCGATGATATTCCAATTCACATTTTCTAATTCCTTTTCCATCTCTAATATCCTGTCTTCACCGATGAGTGATCTTACGTTATAACAGGCCAAGTTCAGTTTCCGTGCATGGCAGCCTGGTCGTACCCAGAGATTCTTAGCACCCTCTGCTTCCACTCTGATCCTCTCGCTGCCGTAAGAGGGAGAGTGGAAGCTGCTGGGGACTGAGGGCCATTTGTTTTGTCGTGCTGTCATATGCTGGAGGGTTTGGTCTTTTCCTCTTCATGCTGACCAGCCGTCTTGAAGAGAACTACTCTACACGTTCGTTGCCACCTAAGTGACGTAACAGGGCTTACCATCGAGAAGGTGTGCATGAGTGAATTTTAGGGAGGCAGGCCAACCGGACTTCTCCTAAATCTTCTGTAATAGAGAGATATTGGATCTGTCAGTGTTTTAGTCTGAGTGTCTGATAACACACAGGATACCTGTTCCCCTCTAAGCCCCCATTCTACCATTACCAATACTAATAATACTAAAGTATAATTGCAACATATATTCCAATCTTTTGCAGAGATCATACTGCAATGTTATACTTTTATTATGTTGAGATTCCCCATAGTAAAGTTTAGTTATTTGTGATGTTGTGGTGTATTGTTTAAATTAAACACAAAACTTCATGAAATTACATCACAAATTAGATAACAAAGCAAAGCATTTAAGAGCAAGCTTAAACAAAATAAAGGTCATCTCAGATTTTAATAGCGTAGTATCTGGTTCTAATTGCAGTTTTTTAAATTTTTATTACCATTATGCCAATTTTTTTATAATTATTTCTAATTATTGTAGTAGATTAACTTAAAATTATTATTATTAAATAAAAAGGAAAGTCTCAATAAACTTTCATTTGTAGGAATATACACCTGATGTGCAAAATATTTCCAAAAAAGAAAAGAAAGCTCACACTACTACAGAGTCAGGGATTACTTTAACCAGCATAAATCAAAAAGCAGATGTCTCAGCAGCTAGTAGTGAAAGTCAAGACAAAAGTAAAGATTTATTGAATAAAAACTCAGCTATTAATCTGTAAGTTGTCTTTGATATATACATATTTTATTTTAATTTTGTTTTAATATGTCACTAACTGCATTCCCTTTGTCCCATTCCTTCTACCAAGTAGAATGAATGAGATTTTTGGAAGTTATAATAGGCATTGTGACAAGTTCTCCAGCATTCATCATGTTTTGAGACTACAGATTTGCAGACTGGTTGCTTAATAATTGATCAGACTTAAGCTAATTGTAATGTCTTAGTTTTCAAGTGAAAAATCTTATTGTCATTACTCTATAAACTAGTGAGTGGGAGGAGTCTGATTAGTGTTACTGGAGGTCATTGCCAGTGCCATGTTTCATCATATCCAAATATTTAAAAATTTTTACAATTCACGTTGCTCCCAACTTTTATCTTAAAGAAATCTTGATTGGTTCAAAAAACGAAACAAGATTATTCACTGTATCTTCCAACTTTCTTATAGTTGAACAAGCTTATTTTTAAAAAAAAAATTATCTTGGTTCTGATCTCAACAAAGTTAATTTCCTTCTGCAATTTTCCTAAACACCACCTCTCTTTCTAATGCAATCTCAACTATCAAGATAGGATTTTTTAACATGGTGGATTTTCTACTAGGCAGCTAATAGAGTTATAAAGTTATTTTCTGGCACAAAAGATCCAGTACAAATTTAAAATGCAGGAATTTGAAAACAAGTTGTTAATATATGCTGTTTCATTTCAGGCATTTTCAATCTCCCCCCCCCCCCATTTTCTGTGATTAATAGAAATGAAAAGTAAATATACAGCAGACTCTCAATTTACTGGGACTGGATTAACTGGGACAATTCAAAATTCCAAATTTAAAAAAAAAAAAAAAAAAAAAAAATCTACTAGAAATCATAAAATTCAAGTAATAACTAGAATAGGTATAAACATGTTTTGCAGCAAAATCATAAACAAGGGACAAGAAGTGGAATCTTGCAACCCTTGCTGTCTTCACACCCACCCCTAAAAAAAAAAAAAAAAAAGAGAGAGACCAAATGTTTAGTTTGTTTTAGTGCGTTGCGTCGATTGTTGTACTCTGTTGCACAGCAAAAGGACAAATTTTGTTTCGTTATTTATGTCAGGAATGTTAGAATTTTTTTTATAGTTTTTATTTATTTATTTATTTATTTATTTTTTTTTTTTTTTTAGTAATCGCGAAAATGATGGACAAATGTAAGAGTTGTGCTTTCATTAAACAAAAACTTGAAATTATTCAAAAGTTTGAAAACGGTGCATTCGTTAAAGCTCTAATGAACCATAATAATTTTGGTGACCAAACCATACGTGACATTGTAAAAAATAAATCTGTGTCCAATACCGCACTATTCGCATATTGGACATGCAAATAGTGAGTGGTAAGTTTTTTCGTTTTTTTTATCTATCGCCATACTTTTTACGTAGGTTGTTAGCCGACTGGGCTAGCCAGGTAGGTAAAGTGCCTGCCTGGCAACCCAAAGGTCACGGGTTCGATTCCCGCCTCGGGCTTGGATCACAGTAAAATGCAAAAACTTTGGGAGGTGCAATATGGCCATAGAAGCTGATGCACCAACAACTAACAAAAAAAAAACAAAAAAAAAAAAAAAAAACGTAGTTTGTTGAACATTTTTCGATACAGTAAGTCCCAGACTTACGTTACGCTATTTATATTTTTTTATATGACTGAAGATTTCAGTGAAGGGGACACGCATTTCACCATAATAATGTAAAATCCCACAGAATTCCAGCTATCAGTATCATCGCAAATGCAAGAAGATCGAGTTTACTACCAGTTTATAATGAATTGCACTAACAGAAAAGCCCAATAACCCGTAAAGTGCAAATTGTTTTATGGCAGTGACCTCCAGAAATATGTTTTAGTAAAATGTGGGGTGATAATAGTGAGTTTTCGCCTTAACCTTGTGAAGTTCTTTTCATGAAATTTAATTTTGGCTGTTATCATGGTGCCGACTAAGAGAATAAGTGGCAGTGGTACTAGTAAATCTACCAAGAAAAGGAAAACGATCGATTTGGATCAGAAAATTAAAATAAGGATGTATGAAAATGGCCAAACATTGACAAGTATTGCACGGAATTCAGATTTGTCAGTGGCAACGTTGAACACAATAAAGGAGAAAAACAGAATATGAGAAGCGATCGGCACCAAGGCTACGAAATACAAATCGGTTTTTACAATACAAAAACTATATAATATCGGTGTAAAAACACCATAGACAAAAGACAGTAAAAAATCATGCATTTTTTCTTCCTTTTATGTTTTCTTTTCTTATGTGCCACTCTGGCTACTTCACCGCTGTCCCCAGATAAAGTGTTTAATTGAACTAATTAAAAATATATAACTATTTTATATAAAATAGTTATATATTTTTTAAAATTTTGGCATTTCAGGGATATAGTAACGTAAAACTCGACTACGTAAGAATTCCTGGAACATATCTCTTAAGTGTGTCGGGATTTACTGTATTTTTGGATTAACCAGGAAATCGATTATCTGGGAAATTTTTTTTTTTTTTGCCATCTATTCCGAAAAATTAAGAATCTACTGTATGTATCTCCTTATTAATTAATTACTAAAATTATAACTCACAGGTTTACATTCTCTGAACTTAGCCATTTAGTTTAATTAAAACTATATAATAATTGTTACTCTCCTCCCATATTACTGTTTGTTTTAAGTTTCTTTTCTTTCTGTATATACATATGTCTTCACAAGCGACATCACATTCACAACTCTTGCATAATAATACATGCAGTGTGCAGACCATCTAAAGCTGTCAATACTGCTCTAAAACTACATTTAATCTATGAATTTCTTTTTTCCATACAATTTGTATGGAAAAAAAAAAATAATAATAATTACCGGATTTTCATGTCTGATTTTAATGAAATTTGGGTTATCTTGACAAATATTTTTAATGAGTCCAAATACAAAATATCATGGAAATCCATCCACTGGGAATCCCTCTGTTACATGCAGACAGACAGATGGACATGGTGGAAACAATAGGTACTACTTAGATTCAAACACACCTAAAAAGTAGGATGAAAACCCACCTAAAAAGTGGGATACCTGTGTTACATGCAGACAGATGGACATGGTGAAGATAATAGGTACTACTTAGATACAAATGCACCTAAAAAGTAGGATACTAATAAATCAGCTTTATGTATGGATAAAACTATTAAAATTATCAGAATATAAAAGAGATGGAATTGAGGATGAATAAACACCAGTTGCAGCCAAAACACAATACAACTAACTTTTGCTAATATCATCCAAAATCTGTTACATGTAATAGGTATACAGTTCACTCTGTAGTAGTGGTCCTTCTGGGCTATCAGTTCTCTAAACACTATTGGTAAATAGGAAATATATTGTGCAAAACATATAGGTGGAATGGATCAGGGAAATAGGAAATATATTGTGCAAATGGATAGGTGGAATAGGACCAGGGTATGTCTGCTTGGGGCAAAAGTCAATATAGAGCAACTATAGACTTTTAAGGGCACAGAAGGTGATATTATTGTATATGTGGTACTAATAATATTAAAAATAGGAGATCTGAGGATTTACTTGACAGCTATAGGAGAATTTTTGACAAAAAGTTGAGAGTTAGGATTAAATTTGAAAGGTTATGCAATTCTTCCCAGACCTTATAGGAGGGACATATACAATGAGTGTCTTGCCAATCAGTTTGGCCCTGGGGAGACTGTGCAAAGCTAACAGGTTAGAAATTTTTCTCAGCATGATTTTTGCTTGTTAACAGGAGAGACTGTTTTTACAGGAATGGGATACATTTAAATAGAAGAGGTGTGGGAATTATGCTATCAAGGTAGTGTTAAGTGGATCAGAAAACTGCTAACTTGGGGAGGGGATACACAGACTAATACATTAAAAGCAGCTGTAAGTAGTGAGGAAAGTGATTCTTGTATTTCTTCTGTAGGAATGTGAAGCAACTTGAAAAGCAAGGTGTCGGGAATCACATGGTCTGCTGGAGATCTCATGGAACAAACAAATACTTGGGCTATGTAAGGGTTACTAAGAGCAAAAACAGGTGCACATATAATTCTTTGTACACCACGCTAGGAGTATAGTAAATATATTTGATGAATTTGAATTATTGCTCAAATCATCGAATGCAGACATGCAATTAAAACTTAGGGATGTGGAATTTGAGTATAGTAAGTACAATGTGTACAGAAAGGACTGACCAGACAGGATGAGAGAGGAGTTATGCCCTCTGTTAAAAAGCACATAGAATTTAAGGCAGTGCACCTAGTTGAAGTGGGTGGCCAGTGTATTGTTGAGTCAGTACAAACTGACTCAACAATACAATGCACTGCAGAAAACAAAATGAGAGTAATAACTACAGGCTAAATGACTGTGTGGCTGTAAAGAACAACTATATAGACAATTAAAATGGACCACTAAATCAGAATGTCTTATACTAGTGGTATAACTTTCCAGATGTTGATTGAAACTTTTGGACTGCTTGCTCAAGTGGCAGAGCCTTTCTGAATGTATTGTACAGCTGCTTTCTGAACCAATACATTAGAGAGACAATGAAAGAAGGCAAAACCTGTGATCTGGTTATTGACAGTAACCCTTCACCTATTAAGAATTCCAAATAAAGAAACAACTAAGTGCCAGTGATCATGCTATATCGATGTGGGATTTACTTAAAGATATAGCTACTGACAAGAGCAAAGGAAAGAGATTTTGCTTTTGTAAAGGTGACTGCAATGGTATTATAAAGTTTTTAAATTTTTTTAATGTGTCCAACTGATGATGTTACTAACTGCAAATTCTAATTGGAAAGCATTCAGTGAAGTAATCATAGAAGCTACTAAGCTTTTTATACCAACTAAGATATTTCCCAATGTTTAGACCTAAATGGATGTCAGATGAACTGACGAGACTAGTGGAAAAAGAAGAAAATTGCATGGGATAATTATATATCTGCAATATAAATTAAGTAGGGCACCTCCGTAGCCAGGTGGGCAGGAGCAGCAGTGCGTAGCACACGCTTCTTGATTAGACCGGGGTTCGAGCCCATGACCACCAAATATGGAGCATGCGGAAAGGTCAGGGAATGACCACCGCATATTCCCGGAGCAATATGGCCTTAGTTGCTAATGCTCCTAAAAACCAAATAACAACAACAACAAATTAAGTAAAAACTGGTCTGCAGCGAAGCCACTAAGAGGTTTATGCAATCTAATGCAGGGAATGCAAAGAAAAGTAGCAGAGAATTCTTTGCATATTTTAATGCTAGTAAGAAAGGAATGAACTGCTTGGGCCCATTAAATATAATTGGTATAATCATTGATGATCCTGTTCAGATTTCTGACAAACTAAAATGTTTTGCATCTCCATTCATTTGCATTGTGAAGAAGTTTTCTGGGATCAGAATACCAGAAGTATATGAAGTTATAACTGGTTGCTAAATGATATTGTAAAACCTGAGGGAAAAAAATTACAATATAAATTGCTTAAGCGTTAAATAAATAAGGTACCTGGGGCTTATGGAATCTATTCAATTATAATAAAATAATCAAAAGAGATAAGTGAATCTTTGGCTTTAATTACTATCCTTGAATCTAGATGAAGTACTTAGGAACCTAGGAGATGTGCAACTGTTTTCCTGTTCACAAAGGGCAAAGTAAATAAATGAAGACCCATAAGCTTGACTTCTGCTTCATGGAAAATAATGGAATCCATAGTCAACCAAAAATAATAAAAAAAAAAAAAACCTTCCCACATCACCCATCCATCCTCTACAATAATTTTTCTAGTTCTTCCTTGTATTTATTCAAACTAACCACTTCCACAACATCAAATTAAAGTTTGTTCCAACAGTCAACCACCTGCTGGCTGAAGGCACTCCACACATCTCTCCTGTCCTGCAACCATCCTTCCTCAATTTTAATTTATGCTCCTTTGTGTGTAGCCTCAGCAAAAGGAAGGATGCCATCAACATTTAGCTTACTCAATTCATTCAAAGCCTTAATTGCCTCAATCAGATCTCCTTGCAGGTGCCTAGTCTTCATATGCTGCAATTTGCAGAACTGAAGCCTTTCTTGTTAAAACTACCTTTTTGTTCTCTTCACCAATCTCATTGCCCTTCTCTGTACCTATTACAAATCTGCAAACAAAACAAAAAAGACACACTAAGAAAATTTGTCTCAATTTTTTTATATATCAATAATAATAATGCAATAAATCACTGGATCAACAATATTGATTTTTTTCAGTGTTTATAATATACAAAAACTTAAAACAAATAAACAGATACTGAAAATATACTAATAATATAATTAATTTTGCACATTTTTTTAAATTCTGTGCAAAAAGAGGGCATCATAAACAGTTTCTGGGTTCATCTGAGTACTTCTTTCTTAGCTGAGAAAGAAGTACTTAGATGCCACCGTCAAATTCAGGTAAAAGTACTTACCTGAATTCGATGGTGGTACAATTCTTATGTGTTTGCCACCTTTCATCGAACCCCTTCACCACATCTGCCCACCCTTCTTTTGTATTAGAAAACCGGAAAAAAATAATAAACTTGTGTACGCAAAAAGAATAATCAATGTATAATAAACATGGTTCCTACCCGAACAAAATATCTTGCTACCTATGAAAAAATGAATTCTTTACTACTTTTAAATATTCCTCCTTTATTACTTCAAAGGTTACTTTGCATGTTTCTCGAATTAGAATACTGAAAGCTGCTGTAGACATTCCTGTACTGAACTTTAAAATTTCGTATGAATATTCTATTGCTAGAAATCTTAAGGTGGCTGTGAGATGTTCTTCAGCAGTTATGCTTATTTTTATCACCATGTTATTTTTGGTGATTTAATTTAAAACCGAATTTAATGTGATCAAATGTTTCACTGCACATTCTTAGATAATCTTTATAAATATCAGATAATTCTCTTATAACTGCGCAATTATTGGCATATGCACAAAATGTTTTCTATACTGCTTAACCCACACACTTTAGTATCTGTTTTTTCTGTTTGATAACACTTAGAACAACAAATGCAATGGCTTAGCAACAATTGCTGCTTCTAAATATGATTTCAGTTTCAATGCACATGCAAAGCTGCTAACTTGAAGATAAATACTCAATTACAAACCAGAATATGTTGGATTCAGAAGTATAACTACAAACAGCAGTGGCCACTTCAAAACTCTGGCATGTTATCAGAACTTTTTGAGACTCGATTGCTCCTCGCAACACTCAAGAGAGTACAAATGACAGCCTTTGCATTTAGATGCACATTCTTTAACGAAAGCTGGAGTCGCCACACCAGTCGTATGTGTAAGAGTTTGCTGCAGTTTGGTTACCACACTCTTAAGTGTCACGGTTTTAACTCGCACTCAAAACCGCAGAAAAGGGTGTAGCTGATTTTTAATCGGCCCTCATTCAAAACTGTGGGCTTGCATGTGAGCCAACCTTCACTGTTCCAGTCACACTCTTGCATGTGATTAAGGTTGTGTATGTAGACTGCTATTGTGATATGATTTTGAATTTCATCAGGTGGAGGTTCAAAATTTTCAGCACTTGAATCTTCCACATCAAATAAATTGTCTTCCTTCTTCCTAATTTTTTCTTTCTGGCGAACCTTTTGATTCTTGTCTTTTGGTCTCATGTGCAATGATGTAGTTGCCGCTTCTAATTTAGTATTAAGTTGTTTTTGTTTGCTTAACAGCTGTCTTACTTCTGTTCTTTCTGCTTTGTTATACAAAAGTTTTAAACTTTTCAATTTCAGATTTAAAAAAACAAAACTATTTTAATATAAATATTTAATGTATAAATGCAGTAGAAATATTTGTTGCAGAATAGATAGATATTTTCTTTTAAGTTCAGAAATAATTTCTATCCATAATTGAAGGCCAGAGGTGCTGTTCTAGTCTTCTAAACTGTACTATACTTAAATATAGCATTGGCTTACTTGAAGCTTCCAAAGCATCTGAAACTTTAAGTTGCTCCAGAAATGCTACAGTATTAAGTAAGCATTCAAATCATCAGGACAACGCTCCTCCGATCTGTCCAGCAATATTGCCTGATTGTATTGTGTTTGAATAGATTCGAACATTGTGAACAAGCTGTTTCAACTGGTGGCTTTGAGAGTTTTTAAACAATTCTTTAGATTTGATCATTTAAAATGTTTAAAATATGTAGCATTTTATACATTCAAGGGATTATCTGTATTTTTTGCATCTTTAAATTCAAATGTGTGATGCAAAATTGTGTTTAGTTGATGTGCAGAATAGTTCAAATATTTAATACTTTTTAATGATGATATATTATGATCAGTTACATAAACTAGTTTAGGGAAAAAATCATCTAATTCATATCTCCAAATACTCTGAATTATCACTGACTTAATATTATCACCTGTTTTTTTTTTTTTGGGAAATATCTCATTGCATTGTACATACTTTCTACCAAAGATCAGGTTCCATTAATGTAAAGTTAAACATAAATATCCAATTTTTCTAAAATCATCTGTCCACAAATCTAAAGTCACTGCACCTCCTATGTGAACTTCTCTGAGTTGAGGAATAATTTTAAGTTGAAGTTCTGATGCCAAGGTTTTGATAATATGTGATACAATAGTAGGATCTGAGGATCTGGTAACAGTGCTTTGGCATCAACATGACCAGATCGTGAACCAATATCAATGAGGCACCATGCAAATTCTATAAATTGTTCACCAACAACAGATTGAAACGGTTTTATATCTGTACACACATATTTCACTGCCATTTTTGTTATTATTTATTTTTTTCTTTAGTTGGCATTTTTAGTGCATCCACAGTTTTTCCCTTCATAGTTTTTAAACTACAGGAACTCCTCGACTTACGAAAATAAACTTTACGTAAGTTTTTGCCGGCCGGTGCAAACTTAAAATCGTGGAAATGTATTTTGCATCCAGTAGGAATAAATGGATGTATCGTGAAAATATCGTAATGTGAACCCAGTAACACATTGCTGGGTTTTTTTTTTTTTTTGTAATTATTTCCAAGATCTCTTAAGATGAAATTTTCGCTATATAACTATTTATCTCTCTAAAAGGTCATATTTATAATTGAAATTGCATACACTTTCATCATTATCATATGTTTCATTATAAGAATCAATTTTGAATGCCTTTGTGATTTTTTTTATAAAGCACATTTCTGGAGGTCACGACCATAAAACAGTAAAAACTATTTGCACTTTCTGGTTTATTGAGCTTTTCTGTTACTGCAAGCAATTATAAACGGGTAGTAAACAAGATGTTATTCATTTGCTATAATACCAATAACTGGAATTCTGTGGGTTTTCACGTTACAGTATTATGGTGAAATGAGTTCCCCTTCACTGAAATCTTCAATTGTATAAAAAACAAATTTTCAGAAACTTCTCTTCATTCCTATTTACTATATAATATTGGTGTAGATACACCATAGTTTACCTATAAATTTGAACTACGTGTGCCTGTCTCATTGTGAAGGCACCCACATATTATGGGTGCCTTCGCAATGAGGTAGGCACCCACAATATGAGATATACAATTAAAATGATGCCTTTACACTACATATGTTGTTCAAATTTATGGGCAAACTATGGTGTGTCTACACTGATATTATATAGTTAATTACCTAAACTCATAAGAAATTATGCCTTGTGCATTTTGTCTTCTAATTCCTATTTACATATTACAATGATGAAGGGAAAGCAACCAACGGAAAGTGCAAGTGCTGGCAGTGCCAGGAAACGAAACAAAATTGATTTAGAAATGAAGATGAAAATGATTAAGAAGTAAGAAGGGACAAAGTTTGTCATCTATTGCAAAGGAATTAGGTCTCACTGCTTCAACAGTGAATACTATTTGAATACTATTTTATTACAGTGTGTGTATAAAAGAACATGTCAAAGGTTCAGCGCACTTAAGATCAACAGTGATCACAAAACAGTGTTCAGGATATATCGAAGATGGAACTGTTAATAATATGAATGGAAAATCAGATTTAGAAGCGAGTCCCTGAGCCTAATGACCATTCAAGCAAAAGCAACAAGTATTTATAAAGATATTAAGGATAAGTACGGCAAACCCCAAGCCAAGTTTGTGGCAAGCAACAGGTGGTTTAATAGGTTCAACATCGTGCTTGTTTTCCACAAAGTTAAAGTGTGCGGTGAAGTCACCAGTGCCGATTCTGCAGCTGCAGAGAAATTTTGTGGTGTGTTGGAAAAAATTATTGATGAAGGTCGCTATTCAACGCAGCAAATTTTTAACGTTGATGAGACTGCTCTGATTTGGAAAAAAATGCCGGATCAAACATACATTGCCAAAGAGGAAAATACAATGCCAGGTTTAAAGGCGTCGAAAGATAGGGCCACCCTCTTGCTTGGGGCTAATGCAGCGGGACATTACAGATTAAAACCATTGCTTGTGTACCATTCTGGAAATCCCTGTGCATTTAAGGGCATCAATAAAGCCACCCTACCCGTGCATTTCCGATCAAACCAAAGAGCATGGATAACAATATCTCTCTTTGAGGATTGGTTTAAATACCGCTTCATTCCTGAGGTTGAAAAATATCTTAAACATTAATAAGGCCTGAGCAGAAATTACTAAAGGTTGTTTAAGTGGCACAGGGAAGAAAATATGCCCACAGCACGTAAAGGGCTTTGAAGGATTTGAAAAAGACAAATCATATGAAGAGGTTACAGATAAGATTGTAAAGATTGCAGAGCTACTTCAGTTGGAGGTTGATGCCAAAGATGTGGAGGATGAAGAGAAGGAATTATCTAACGAAGAACTTATTGACTTGCAGGCAGCCATAGTGAAAGAAGAAAATGCTGACTAAGCTCAAGATGAACCATACGAGGAGCCAAGATGCTTCATCACTAGAGAGACGGCAATGGCATTTCATGAAATCGCATTGGCAGTGGTGAGGTTTGAGAAGATGGATTGTGACAGCGAACGATTCTTAAAAGTTAACAGAGGGATGAATACAAAGAAATCTACAAGGAAAAGAAAAAAGCCATCGTCCAGTCGTCCATTAATATGTTCTTTCGTAAGGTTGAGCGGCCAACCCCTTCTAAATCTCCACAGCCCTCAACCTCCGCAACAGCGTACTTATCAGCTGAAGACGTCGATTCTGGCAACAATGCTCGAGAGGTAAAACTTACTAATAATGCCTGTCTCCTCTCTTTTTTTTTTGTAATTTTATAATTTTTAATTGCATGCTTTTGTAATTTTTCCTGTGCATGAGATAAAAAATTGAATAAATACAATAAATAATTCTATTTACATGTTCGTCGAACATTTATTTTTTTATTCAAACAATTCAGCGAGCACAGTTACGAGTGCTGCACAAGCATGGGGGAAAATCCGACTTACGTAGCGTTTTGCGGAATGCAGCCCTTATGTGAGTCGGGGAGTCCCTGTATATGCCAAAGGTTAGAACATCTATGTTTTCTTAAAGATGAAGTACCAGTTTTATGACTGAAAAAAACAAACACTTGAAGACAGAACTTAAACAAATTCTTCATTTTTGTCAATCACTAGTTTAAATCTGGTCCAAACATCTGATTTAGCATATGCTTTGTAAACTTATTTGTGTATTCCATTCTTTAAATTGTTTTTTTTACTTCATTCACAGGTTATTACATTTTTTTGTTAAAATTCCTATATAGTTTTAACACAAAAGCAAAATACAGCAGCAGAGACTGTGCCTGTACTCTTCTCTCACCTAAAATAGGCTCTTGAACTTTTGTGTACATGACCAAATCAATGTTCCTAATATGATCTGAAATAAGGATGTTAATTATTTTATCATTAACCTTCTGCTAGTATTGTCAGAAGGCGAAAAAAAAAAAAACCTTGACTAGAAAAACCCCTTCACTTCAAAGTATTTTGACTATTAAATATTGCCTAAAACTATTGTGCGAGGTTAGTGTTTTATACAGCTGCAAATAATTAAAACAGAGACTTTAATGATTTCGGGAACAATAACAGACATTTTCGGGACAGTTTCCTTTCCAAAGTCATAAATCAATTCAAAACATTGGAGTACACCATCAGTTTTGAGCAGAAGTGAATATCCCCTATTTTGGTCTCTGTTCAATAATTATCAGTTATTTGTTGGATTTTTAAGAAATCACCTGCTGACTTTGTTGAAACTGACCACCACCAGTGGGAAAAATTTTATGGTACTGGCACTAAAGTGATTCAGTAAGAATGTGCTGAATGAGGGTAGGTGTTCTTGAAAAGCTACACATATGCTCCTGGCCCCATTGCCATGATGAGTACATTACCTGTATAGTGTTTCTTCTCAATGGCACTGGGGGTTCCCCCCTAACTCTGTGTTGCAATACAAACTCTGTAAATGCCAGAGATAGTATGAGTTTTAGTGATGGTCTGCACAGTGTAGTATTATGTTGTGTTGGTCTATTGTTCCTTCAGAATTTAGCCGTGGGACTAGGAGCCCCACGTTGCCTGTCCACCGCCATGAGGAGGCAGATCCAAGCTTGCCAGGGAGGACCCTTATTATTAAAAAAAAAAAAAAAAAAAAAAAAAAAATGGAAATTTTTTATTGGAAAGGTAGCACGGGGTGATAGTTCAAGAGTTGGAGAAAAGGGGGTGAAGATGGGAAGTGGGGGAAGGGACGCGGGGATTGTAAGGAAGAAATGTCAGGGCATAGTGTCGTATGTTGGGAGGAGATACCACTGTGGAGAGGGGTGCATCTCTGTTTTTTGATCCCACACCAGCCAGACTAGTACAGGTGCCAGCTACTAACATCATGCCACAATAGGGGGCGTAATGTCAGCGAGGCATGGGGATTCCTGCTAGAACAACATGCACTTTTATTTTATTTTTTTTTTTTTTACATATTTAGGGGCAGACTGGGAAAAAACACACACAGCATAGCTCTCATCACAATTCTCCATTTTACATTTATCATCATTCAGAGAGAGAGAGAGAGAGAGAGAGAGAGAGAGAGGACACATTGCCACCTAAATATAACAACCACCTAGACAGTCACATTTACACACACACACACACACACACACACACACACACACACACACACACACACCAGAAATATTCACTCAGTCATTGCATAGTTTACACAGATGACCTTAACATTTATGCAACTTTACTTGCAAAGCAGCAAAATAATTTTAGATTTTTTATTTTATTTTTTTATATTTAATGCATATTCTGGGTACAATGTTTAGCACTTCTAGGACCTTCTCATTCATTCAATGCTTACACACACTTATTTACTCAGAACAGTACCCTGAATAGGATGGCACTCATATTTTATATTTTTTTATTTTTTGCAGATTAAGTGGACTCATTTTCCACCTGCCACAAAACATGCATATTAATCTGTATTAATACTTGCGCTCATACATGCTTGTACCTACATATATAGGTACATACTCACATGTTTATAAGCAAACACTCACATGTTCAGTCACACATATGGACTCATATGCACATATATATATACACTGAAAGGACAGAATTGTGGGATATCTGGACAATGCAACACTGTCACGCCTCTCGCTAGTGGATGAACCCACCGCTTGGCAGGTATATAGGTATACTGCATTCACATAGACAGTAATCCAATGTCAGTATAGATAAATGTTGTGAGTTAACTGATTTTGAAAGAGAGATGTGATAATGGGTGCCCGATGCGTGGGTCACTCTATTGCGGAGGTGGTAAGTACAGAAATTGCACTGTCTCTGTTCAACAGTATCAAGAGTGTATTAGGAATACGCCATTTCCGGAATAACATCTCAGTGTGGACAGCGCTGTGGGCGGAGAAAGGTGATGGATGAATGTGGCCATTGACGCCTGTCTCGCATTGTTTCAGCCAACTGGAGAGTGACAGTGGCACGAATCACCGCTGACTGCAAAGAGGGGAGGTGCCAGAAACGTCTCTACCAAGGCCATCAGGTGATCATTAGCTGCAGTAGGTTATGGGAGCCGCCGACCCACCAGAGTCCCATTGCTAGCACCACAACACAGGACTCATTAGAACAGGTTCGAAGGGCATTCTGTAGATTTTACCACCATGAGAATGGTCTCCCCATTCATTGGACATGAACCCTATGGAGCATCTTTGGGATGCTGTGGAAAGGTCCATTTAAGCTTTGGATCCTCCACTCAGGAATTAGATGCAGTTATGGACAGCAGTGCAGCAAGCATGGATGGAAATACCTGCGGAACTGTTTCGTGAACTATTGGACTCAATGCCGCACTGTGCGACTGCCCTTATCTGGGCGAAAGGTGGGCCTACCCGTTACTAGGTTGGTATCCCATGATTTCTGTCCACTCAGTGTATACATGCATGCATATATATGCACATAAATGTATATATGTAAATGCATGAGTATGTATACCCACTTGTATATATATTCGTGCATTTACATATATACCTCATATGTATGCTCATTTGCACACACCCACACACACACACACACACACACACATATGAATGCTTGTGTATACATTCATATACTCATACATATTCATGAACACAGTTTTAAGCATTTATGAGACAGATTTTCAAAATAAAAAACTACATATGGAAACAGTTTTACATATAATGTAAAATCAAAATACAGAAGATAAGTCAATTTAACATAGTCTTACTGGGGTGGAAACTCATTCTAGCAGGCCTGTCACAATTGGGTGTGTGTCACATTCAAGTAAGCATAACTGTCTGGGCAGGGGGGGTCACAGTTTGAGTAGTTGTAGAATGGTTGCTTCTCCTGGTCTCAATAATTTTCTAAGCAAACTCAGAGAAAGCCATGTAATATGTCTCATCAGAGATGAGTAGTTTCTCGTCTCCTTGGTAAATAGGACCAATCATGGTCATATGAGTCTGCATTTGTGGGGATGGTAATTGGGGCAGTCATAAAGGACATGGGCCTAATGCTCATCAGCTCCACAGGTACATTTAGGATTCTGGATAAGACCCAGTTGACACAACTTTACATTTAGGGAGCCATACCCTGTTAGCAAAAATGTGGCATAGAGTCCTGGGGAAAACTATGGAGGTGGTGTGAGGGAAATTATGGTTACCTCAGGTAGGAACCTCCTAGTGATTTCCCCCTTTTGGTGGCTCTTACTATTCTGCCATTGCTGGTAAAGAATAGAGAGAATTCTTTTCCTTTCCTGCTCTACATCTGTTGCAAGCTCAAGTATTATTCCCAAGATGTTGGTTGGGATTTGTCTCTTTATTCTGTAGTTGAGGCCCTTTTTCTCATTATTTCCAGGTCTGGTGTGGGGGAAGTGTGACTGCCAGGACCTGCAGAGCAGGTGTACTGACCATGCGACATGACCCCATGATGGTTAATAGAATGATCCTTTGGATAGAATCTAGTTTATTTTTAATTAAGTCTATGAAACCATATGCCTGCATTGTAGATAATGACTGGGAGGAAGACTGCCTTATAAATAACAGCAAGAGTCTTCCTCTTCAAGCCATAGTCAGCAGAGTTTATTGTGCTAAATGCACCAGATGTGGGTAAAAAGTTAACTCGTTATCAAAAATTATGCCAAGATATTTCATTTCAGTTATAAGGGTTATTGTTTTTCCTGCAATTTTAATTTGTGGGGACCTGTTGATATTTAAGTTACCTTTTAATAGAATTGATTTTGTTCTAGTACCGGATAAGGTTAATTTGTGAGTGTACCCAATGCTGGAGGGTATTTACAACTAGGTTGGCATGCTGTTTGAGAACAGCTCGGTGTTGACAATTAATTGTTTCCTCCCAGATGTTTGTAGTCTGGCCAGCCTTAGTGTTTGTGGTGGTTACCACATCATCTTTTGGCAGCTCGTTGGTAATGATACGGTAAACCATGCCCCAGGAGTTGGCATTACCTATGATACCAACAATCATTTGCCAGAAGTTCTTTTTCTGTCTTAGAAGGCTTGTATATTGGTTCCTTAAAACTTGGTGTTTCCCTTCTGGCATCAACCTCTGCTAGTGGCCAGTTTGCTCTAGATCTCTGGAAATGTTTTCTTACCTGGTGAACCCTTCTCTGGAGAATATCCAGCTCAGCACACCACCAGGGAACCGCATGTGGGCTTGGTTGTTTTAATCTCATTGAGTTATCCATTGCTATGGTAATGACTTCTGTTGGTTTCGGAGGCGTCTCCGTAGCCAGGTGGGCAGGAGCAGCAGTGCGTAGCACACGCTTCCTGATTAGACTGGGGTTTGAGCCCGTGACCACCAAATACGGAGGATGACGGAAAGGTCAGGGAATGACCACCGCATATCCCCGGAGCAATATGGCCTTAGTTGCTAATGCTCCTGAAAACCAAATATATATATATATGTATCTGTTGGTTTTTGAACCTGTGGATGCTTTTAATTATTTTGTTCTGGGGGTGTTCCTGAAAGGAGGGATCGAAGGGTTTTTATTTATGTTTTTGCCAATCTGCTTTTTTCAAGTTATATCTGATGGTTAAAGAAGCACTGGACTGCTGCACAAATTGGAGCAGTGTGGCATTGGAGGCAAATTGCTGCTAGGGATAAAGGGACGGTTGAGTGGGAGAAGACAGAGAGTGGTAATCATGGACACTGCTCTTCATGGACTAATATTATTAGTGAAATCTCCCAGGGTTCAGTGTTGGGTCCATTGTTGTTTTCTGTATTTATTAATGATGGTATATCAGGCTTAATGTCCAAGTTGCAGACGATACGAAGGTCGGCAGGGTTGTTAATGACACTAATGACAATACGCTGCTGCAACAGGATCTAGAAAAGTTGAGCAGTGGGCTGAGAGGTGGCAACTGAAGTTTAACATGGACAAATGTCAAGTACTACATATGGAAAGCAGTAACCCCAGAGTAACGTATAAACTGTGTGGTACTACACTGACAGTGATAGAGAGTGAAAAGGACCTGGGGGTAATTGTGCAGGCAGATATGAAGTTTTCTGAGCAGTGCAGATGGTCTGCAAGAGTAACTCATGGTGTCTTGTCAATGAAATACAGGAATTTTTCTAGCAGGGATAAGGAGTTGATTGTCCTCTTGTATAAGGCAATAGTTGGACCAGACCTTGAGTACTGTATACAGATCTGGGGGCCTCATTTTAGGAAGGATGCAGAGCTGCTGAAGCGAGTGCAGAGAAGGGCAACAAGATTAGTGAATGGAACAAAGGGTTGCTCTTACAAAGAAAGGCTTACGTTTTGCAAATTACAGGTCTGGAGACTAGGCACCTGCGAGGTGATCTGATTGAGGTGTATAAAGCCTTGAATGGTTTGAGCATGCTCAATACTGATGGAATTTTCCTCTTGCTCAGAATAATTGCCTGAGAGGGCATAAATTCAAATTGAGGAAAGACAGTTGTAGGAGAGATGTGCGGAAGTTTGCCTTTAGCCAGCATGTAGTTGATTGCTGAATAAACTTTCATCTGTTGTTGTAGAAGTTGATAGCTTAAATAGATTCAAGGCATAACTAGATAAACATTTGGAGCAAGTGGATGGGTGAAATTAGAAGTTTTATTTTATTTATTTTTTTTTT
Source organism: Mastigoproctus giganteus (assembly GCF_048544385.1). Taxonomy (NCBI): domain Eukaryota; kingdom Metazoa; phylum Arthropoda; class Arachnida; order Uropygi; family Thelyphonidae; genus Mastigoproctus; species Mastigoproctus giganteus. The sequence continues at coordinate 109,537,080 of NC_143586.1, read as the reverse complement.
TCCTGGCTGATGCTATATAAGCTTGCTTTCTTGCATCATGTGCCTTTACTAATGCTATATGTTTGGGTGGGGGTCTGATCCAGTTGGTGCACGAGCTGAAGGTGATAACATAGTGGTTGATTGTAGTTCAGGCCTTCTATACTTGCCAGTTTAAGAACTTGTGTACTATGGCCTGTGTTGCCATAGTAATGTCAGTCACTCTCATGCAATGTATTGCTGCATTGGCAGATCGTGTGGCAACACAAGCCATAGCACATGCATGGAATCTGAAATCCATAACAGGATGGATTTGAGATTCATAATTAATGTCTCAAACTCTTCTGTCCCATATTCTGTTTCTATTGCACTTCTTTGTGTACTATTCTTCTGAATTGGCATATATAATTCCACTTACTGTTTTCCAAAACATATGGCTCAACCAGTCAATGTCCATTCACTATCCAACTAAAAACTCACAGAACTAACTTTTTCTCTTCCTCATTTATCCTAGTATACCATTAAACATCAAACCATCCAAAATCCTGATTTATCCCTCTTACCTTTGTTCTTTGGAACAACCTTCCTTCACTTGTACAAGGGTTGGTTCATAATTAATGCCTCTTTGGCCATAAAAGTATAAAGCTAAACTGTACAGATACAAAGTTGAAATTTATATAATTTATTAAATGAATGCTGGAAAGTGTGTATACGTTATTCTCTGTAACCAACTGATAAACACTTATCAGAATATATTTGCCATCATTCTTTCCAATGCATGTACAGTGGTAAAAAGTTGAATCCTGCCAAGGAAGCAAGCATGCCACTTTTTTTATTTTATTTTATTGTTATATGCAGCCCTACCCACACTATGGCAACTTTGCAAGTCTATTATATGTTGATACCGTACTGATAAAGTCAGTGAAGTAATGTATCATAGCGTAATGCTCAGTTATGTTATTCGTGTTCAGTTATTGGTTACTTAGCCCAGAAGGCAGAAGAGATTGTCACCAACTGGTTACCAACCCTTACACATGTAGCTGGTCCAGGGTTCTATTGATCTAGCACTATTATGGGTCATTAAAAAAAAAAAAAAAAAAAAAGAAAAAGAAAAATGACATGATTAATAGGCCTCAGTTCTTTTCCAAAACTTAATCACTGTGTACTTCCTGCAGAATGTGATGAAGGATTATTCAAAAATAAGCAGTTAGCACAGGTTGGCTAACTGCCTCCGTAGCCAAGTGGGAGTGCAGTAGCACACGCTCTCCAAGTAGACCGGGGTTGAAGTCCCTGACTGCTGAATACGGTCGATCTGCCAAGCCGCACTGGACCAGCGTGGCAGATTATGGTCCATTTCCCTCAGCATGAATTGTTGAGGAGGCTTCCATCCTGCAGTGGGTTGATAATGGCTGCACTTTACTTTTTACTTTTTTTACAGGTTGGCTTCACACTCTTTTCTGAGCATTCCTGGTAAGAATGTCTGTCCCTTGCACAGTGAGATGACAATGCTCTGCCATACATCCATAGTGAAGACATATATAATGCTTCATAATTAAATAATATCCCTTAAACTTGCAGCTTTGCCATCCCAAGAAAATATGTTGAAGGCTCTAAAAAGTCTCAAATTTTTAAATATAATGTTCAATATCCACTTCCTGCTGTTGCCATTCCTTTGAAAAACATACTTGGTAACCTTTATTAAATCCCTCCTCTTCAATCCCATAGTTGAAGAAACAAATCTTTCAATAAGTCCTTTTCTTCTATCCCCTTCTTCATATTAAAGATAATAACACAAGGTGCTTATCACAGAAAATCAAATTTTTCAAATGCACATCTGAATCAAGTAACTCTATATCCATATAGGTATCAACCTCCATTATTACCGTATTAATCAAAGCAGCTTGGTCAGTCAGAATTTTCATAATTTCTCGACTACTTAAAAAGCCCAAATTGTTCCCCCCTTTCACAACATTTCAGTTTCGGTGCATGACACCTCAATGAAGAGTTTCCTTGTTTGACTATGTTTGCATCCTGGCATAGGTATACATACATTACCTGTATCTGTACTGAAATCATGAATTATCAAGCTTGTCACATGATTTTTCAGTTCCTTATCATCACTCAAAAATGTGTTTTCTACAAAGATATCTCTTCATTTGTCCAAATAGAAAAAATCAGACAGAGCCAAGTCTGGACTAAATTCAGGATGAGGCAAAGCTCTCCATCCTAAGTCTGCAGTTTTCATCTGAGTCATATGGGCAGTGTGTGTGTGGTCTGGTGCTGTCAAATCCATGGTGTATATGTGATTTGATGTCCTGTTAGATCTTTCCTCTTGTTTTATAGCCCTATTAAACTTATCAAGTGTTTGTCACTATCTTTCCTTATTTAAAAATTAATTAATTTAAAAGTTCAAGTATGCTAATACTGAAAGCATACTGTACTAGTAATCAATCCTATAGCTTTATTTTAATATGAAATGCATATACTGTATTGTGTAAAATTTAATTTCAGATCCAAAGTTTAGATTTTAAAAAAAATAAACTGTTGCTTTTTCTGAAAATTTCCTGTTTTCTTCCTGTATTTGGCCAGAAAATCTCCTGCTTATAGTTACAAAATTTCCAGCTTTTGAAAATTAGTGAGCATGCAATATACATAATTTAGCTTCTGCAGCATGTGGTATATATTAATTATTCATCATTAATTTAGAATAAAGTCTGGCAATGCTATTCTGACAGTGCTGGAACAAAATTCCAGAGTGTTCCAGCTGAACTTGGATCTCTATTAAAAGCCTTTTATAAATCAAAAACTTTTTTGATTTATAAAAGTTAGCTGGTATACAGAAACCACCTTATAGAACACTTGATATGGCTCTGCACAAGATCTACCAAGTTCATGCTCTTCGAGCAGGTAATTATAGCACACACATCTTGCCTTTACATGCTGTTTCTGTCCCATTTGGAAGAGGATGATAGAAAGGCCTGACAACACCTGTGGACAGCTGTAGTACATGTAACTCTTAGTGGGAACACACACAAAATTATGTTTTTTGGTTAGAATAAAACCAAATTCCCTATCAAACTCCTCATCATTAAGGGAAAGTGACTGTTTGGTGTGGTTCACTGTTTATTTTATCCTTAATCCATACTTTCTTTTGAGCAGTGACACCTGAACCAAAAATATGTATCATTGTGACAGCAGGGAAGAGTTACCTTCATGCAAGATAAAATAAACAGTGAACCCACACTAAACTGTCACTTACCCTTAATGATGAGGAATTTGGTTTTATTCTACCTTCACCACGCATTGGTCAGCAAGTAAAAATGAAATTTCCTCTCACTGTTTTTTTTCTTATGGCCTCGCATTCACCAGTCTTAACACCAAAAAAATTCTGGTTATAGAAATACCTAAAGTCCCAAGTTCTTACGAAGGTCACCAGTTATACCAGAACTGAAAACTGCTTTCATCAGCTGTTTCATCGGTGTTATCATATTGCAGTGTTATCATATTGCAGTGTCAGTATTAGTGGTTATCACATGAAAGGAGTATTGTAAATTTTGTACCAGTAATAAATTTTTCTGACAGTCTTTTTCTTTTTTTTTTTTTGGTAGTAGTAATGAATTTTTCTGACAATCATTTTGATGTCATATTCTGTGTCAGTTTAAAAGCCCTGCAACCTTTATTATTATTATTAGCCATATGGTTCAAGGAGGCCTGAAGCTTATGCTGCACCAGCCAAAAAATATTTCTGAGTTACCCTGAGAGAGAGAGAGAGAGAGAGAGAGAGAGAGAGAGAGAGAGAGAGAGAGAGAGAGAGAGAGCGCGCGCGCGAGAGCACTCAGGACCCTGGGTGTGCCAAGCCCATACATACTCACCAGGTGTAAATCTATGGGGGTTGATTTACTACTTTGTTGTGTCCATTTGTTTATTTTTATAATGTTAATCATCCTGAGCACTTTCTCTGTACCAGTAATCAATCCTATAGCTTTATTTTAATAACATAATAACATTTGCATAACAATACCGTTATGCCAATCTAACATCAGCTATTTTGAACCTGATGTAGGGATATTCAAAAACTTTCAACAAATAGTTGGAGAGTTGTAAAGCCTCCATAGCTGAGTGGTCAGGAGTGGGAGTGCAGTAGCACATGCTCTTTGAGTAGACCAGGGTTCAAGCCCCAGACTGCAAATATGGTCGATCTGCTAACCCACACTGGACCAGTGTGGCAGATTATGATCCATTTCCCTCAACATGAATTTTGAGGAATCTATTTTTTTTTCCCTTCTTTGTTGTCGGTTGTCTTTTTTTCTGTTGTCAACTTATGTACCACCCATGTTACAACTGCTGCCTCTTGCAGTAAATACAGGGATTATTGAAATCATGTCGCCATGAGATTTTGTCATTGCATTTGAAGGACAGAGTTATCATTACTTTGACAAAAAATGTTGTCAAAGAAATGATAACACTGATATTACGAAATAGCTAACGGCATTGTGGCCTCTTCAGAATGATGTAAAGTAGGAGGACTCTCTTTTTCTCATCTTTTTGAGGCTAGTAGGTCTTGCAGTGCTCTTGATGCTCATTAAACAAACTTTTCTTTCACCATGAATAAAAGATGCATTGCTCTACATTTAATCTGTCATTTATTTAAAAGATGTCATGTTATTGCCATCCTGTTTTGGAACTTAATGGTCCCTCATCAGATAACAGGTGGTCTCCATAGATAATACTCTGGCAAGACAGCAGTAGAGGAGTCATTCATTTTGTTCTTTCAGTATACCAAGTCAAATCTCAAAATTATAAAATAGCTAATGTTATCGCCCCCCCCACTTGCATTTCTATGGCTGGAAGTTATGACTTAATATACCTCATCACAGCTCATATTGAACAACTTTTTTGCCACTGTTTTGTCATGATACAATGTTTCATCATATAAATAAATGAGATAGATTATCCTATTGGCAGTGCCATTTGTTTGAAAGTAGTGAATACCAAGAGAATGTCATGGTGATGAGGGACCACTATTGGTCCTGCTTTGAGCATTAAGACCATTGTGTTAAGTAGGCATTTAAACTCTGTCACAGAACATATGAGAGAGAAGAAGGAAGTCTTCCTGCTTTTCATCAATGGTAAGTCCCTTCACATTTTGGTATTTTTGCATATTTATAACTTCTCACTTTCCCATATAATAAAGGATGCTGCATTTTTTTATTTGTCCCCCCCCCCCTTCAATTTCTCAGTAATGGAAAGCAAGACACAAATCCTTTTGATGAAGAACACGAAGATTGGGATGAATACATTAACGAAGCTCTGGTAGACACAGGAGAACCAGGAGTCCCTGTAAGAGCACTGTATGATTATGTGGGAATTGAAGCAGATGAGCTCTCTTTTAAACAAGGTAAATATTATAATTATGCATTTATATTTAAAATATAAAAAGAAACTTAAATATATGAATTAAACTTCTTTCTGCATTGGTTTTTCCAAAACCAATGCAGTAAGAAGCCTAGTAAGAAGCCATTCAGCCCATAAAGCATATATATATATATATATATATAAAGCACTTAGGTATGCTGCCAAAATTTTCCAACTGCTGATTATTGCCAGCACCCGTTCACTTGGTTCATCTAGCATGACCACAATACCGGGCATTATTTATTAAATTTTGTACTAACGTTTTTCGACTGAAGAAAGGCAACCTATGTCTGAAAGCTATTGATGTGTGTTTATTTTATCTATCATCAATTTTAATAAACTGTTCTAAGTTTTAAGTGTAAAATGGCTGAAGATCATGTAAGAACATTGAGAAAATCAAGAAATGCTAATGAAACATTAGAGGAGAAGGTGCCTCCGTAGCCAGGTGGGAAGGAGCAGCAGTGCGTAGCACATGCTTCTTGATTAGACCAGGGTTCGAGCCCGTCACCACCAAATACGGAGAATGCGGAAAGGTCAGGGAATGACCACCGCATATCCCGGAGCAATATGGCCTTAGTTGCTAATGCTCCTAAAAACCAAACACCGGCATCCCCCTCTCCCCATACTTCTCCTTCAACCCATGCACGGTACTAAGTACTATAGGTTTTGATACCTTTCGTGTTTGGGGTTTTCATTAAAAAAAAAAAAAAAAAAAAACTAATAGACTAAGAGACTGAAACAAGACTCTATGACTACGAAGACGGACAGAAGACATTGAAGAAAGAGAAGCAAGATTGGAAATGAGGAGATGGGCGAAATGCCATAGGACTAATCAAATAGAAGTACTGGATGCGAATAATCAACAACCTGTAATTAATGTGGAAGAGCATGACATAGGAAATTTGTGTTACTGCTGTGAGTATTGCAATGCAAGATATTGGGGACATGAGTTAAACACATCGAATAAATAAACTAAATTCTGTCACGATGCAAAGATTTCACTTGACCCACTGTTTGAGATACCTACTCTATTACGAGAGCTGCTTACAGGGGATACATGTGAAGCAAATAACTACAGAGAACATATACGAGAGTACAACTCAGCAGTGGCATTCGCATCAATGGGTGCAGAGATTAAATCACCGCCTAGAAATGGTCTATACTGTTTTAGAATACATGGCCAGATTTACCATTTGGTGTCTTGCCACTATATCCAAATGAGGCAAATAAGCCAGGATATGGACAACTTTATAAGGCTTGACATAGCTGAGTGGTCAGGAGTTTGAGTACAGTAGCACACGCTCTTTGAGTGGACCAGGTTCAATCCCGTGACTGCTAAATACGATTAACATTTGTGTTGATTGATTTATTGTAAACTCCATTGACCTGGTGGTCGTGCTGGAGTATAAACAAGAACTTTTTTTTTATACATTAGCCAAAAAAAAAAAAAAAAAAAAATTTCTGAATTACCGAGAGAGAAATAGAAGGGAATCACCAAGAAAAAGAAGAATGATGATATCCAGCTCAGGACCCTGGGTGTGCCAAGCCCATACTCACCAGATGTGAGCCCCTGGGAATATTAACAAGTACCTTCTTTCATCTTCTCAACCTTCAGTCCTTGCACAGTACTAAATACTGTAGGTTCTGATACCTCTCGTGTTTTGGGTTTCATTAAAAAAAATTATGCAGTAATAAAGGAACAGAATGAAAACAATTATTTTGATATCAAAGGTAATGCTGTGATTAGGCCGAATCCTGAGTGCTGCGTATAGGTCTGGAAGCCGGAATGTGTGCAGAGAAGGGCAATGAGATTCATGAGAGGGAAAAAAAGGGCGCCCTTTCCAAGAAAAGCTTGAGTTTTGAAAATTGCAGTATCTGGAGACTGCGCACTTGCAAGGAAATATAATAGAGATGTTTAATGCTTTAAATAGAGTAAGCAAGCTCAATTCTGATAAAATTCTTCATTTTACTCAGACTACACACACGAGTAGGCATAAATTCAAATTGAAGGATCATTACAGGATTGATATATGGAAGTTTGCCTTCACACAAGAGGTAATTGATTGTTGGAACAATATTCCATCTGTTGTTGTGGAAGTGGGTAGCTTGAATAAATTCAAAAAAGAAAACTAGACAAACTATTGGAGGGGATGGACAGATTATGTGGGATTTTTTTTTGCTGATGCTGTATAAGTTTTCTTTCTTGCATTATTTGCCACTACTAATACTGATACTATCCTTGATGCATTCTGGAGATCCATATGTCTTCTCTAGCTATACTGATGGGTTCAGTCTACTGGACTAACTTGGATTTTGCCCTTGACCACTTCAATCTTCCAATAAGCAAAATTAGTTGTATTGCACCAGTTGATGAGAGTCATCTAGTAATGCCTGTGACATAGAGGGGTAGTGTTCCTTTGTGGTGTGTATTCCATACTTTGACTTCTGCTTATGTCGATTCACGTCTGGGAGGACATCTCTAGTATACTAGGTACAGTACTTATACATGGGGGAGGGGTATACCAGTAACTAATATTCCCACTATTTCATGAAGGATTTAGTTGTTGCAGAATGACCAGACTTCACTAAAATTCAGTCCAATTGACTCAAGAGTGTCACCTGAATATCAGTTCCATCAACATTCTAGACACCCAGATAGCAAGTCCCAGCTCATCATACCTATGAGAATATCTGTGACAAGGCTCTGTTTGTCCCATTACATCAGTAAAACTACTGTATTTTGTGTTAAAAGTAATATTTCTTTCATTATTAATATTTCAAATTATATATGTGTGTATACACACACAAAATAAAGCATGCACACGTTGGATATATTGCTGTTATCTTTTAGGTGATCGTTTTGAAAAACTTGAGGATGAAGATGAACAAGGGTGGTGCAAAGGAAGGAAAGATGGTTGTATTGGACTTTATCCTGCCAATTATGTTGAAGTCATTCAGAACTGACCTATAAATATTATCAAAAATAATATCATGAAGTGTTTATGAGGGAACAAAGACTGAATTTTTTTTTGTTTTTGGTAAGTCAAGTAATAAGAATTCAAAAAATAAAAAAAAAAAAAAAAAAAAATTTCGAAGCATTGGCATAAACTTGTTTTCATATTCAGAGTATCCTTTTTCACATTTTGGGTGACATATCAAAAAATGATTTCTAAAAATAATGAGATCAATGGAGTCAACAGATATTTATATAGTGCAGATTTAAAGAAATGTATTTCTATTGCACTTTGTGTTTAAATTGTCTCATGAGTCATGAGGGCAATTTTAATATATATATATATATATATATATATTTGAACACATTTTATAAATAAATGAAAGTAAATAAAACTGAAACATATCTACTAGCTTGTGTTTATAATATAGAACATTACATCAAATGTTACCCTTTCCATTGCACCACATTGCAGAAATCTCTTGGCTTTCCTCATCATCAAATTAAAAAGACCCTTAGATACTTGTTATAAGTGGAATTTAAAGTGAAGTAGCTGAGTTACAAATATTTAAATTGATGTAGATAAGATGGTGTACCTGTACGATGATTAAAAGTATTTGTTTAATATAAGAATGGATGGAATTAGTGTTTTGCTAGCAGTTAATTATTGATGAATTCATTCATATGAAGAATTTTTGAGGAGATACTTTTAATATTTAATTTATGATGTATCAAAGTCCCCTAATCTTAGTTACAGTATGTGCTGTGTATTATTTCTGTAAATTTTTCTAGTGTTTATATTTGCCAGAATAAATTTTACTCTTTATATGGTAGCTATGTTAGCGTTTTTTGTTACATTTTATTTTTGTGAACTATAGTTTTGATTGCATAAATATTCATAATTAGTAACAGTCTGTATCCAAAATTTGGAATCTCTTAATTTCTCAAAATTTTTCTGTGGTGTGCTCATTTATAACCTTGTCTTCCATTCAGCAATTGCACTTGTCAAATTTATATTTGTATATAAAAATGTGTTTGTTTATTCTATGTGATGTATTTTTGTATATAAATTTTCAGTTTCCTTGGAAGAGGAACTCGATTTTTTTTTTACAAGATATAGTCAAATAGCTTTTTATATACTGCAGATTTAAAGAATAATATTACATTACAATATTTGGTGTGATTTTAAACACTAATTATATATTAAACTTTTCTTCTCAGATTGAAATTTTGTTAGTCTATTAATTATGTAAGAGTTAAAAGTCTTGAACTGAATATTCCTTTAATAAAAGCAAAATTGACAAGAAGTCTGTTGTAATATTGCTGCTATTTTATGTAAAATGATTCTTTAAAAAACAGGTATTTTATAGAATTTTTTTTATATTTATAATAAAAAAGATTAACATAGCAACCATGTAGTACTACACTTAACATAATCAAAAAGACTTTGGGATGGCTATGCTGTCATATATGAGGTTCTGTAAGCAGTGCAGACAGGCTGCCAGGATAGCTCATTGGGTTTTGTCTGATATACAGGATTATCATTGACAAAATTGCTAGCAGGGATAAGGAGGTGATTATCCCTTTGTACAAGGCCATAGGCTGCATCTTGAGTACTGTATACAAGTCTGGAGGCCTCATTTTAGGAAGGATGTAGATCTGCTGGAGGAGATACAGAGGAGGGCAGCAAGATTGGTTTTTTTTTCTTTTTTTATGAAAACCCCAAACACGAAAGGTATCAAAACCTATAGTACTTAGTACCGTGCATGGGTTGAGGGGAACAAAAGAATGCTCTTACTAAGAAAGGCTTCAGTCTAAAATTGCAGTGTCTGGGCATTAGGCTCTTGTGAGGGGATCTGATTGAGGTATTGAAGGCTTTGAATGGATTGGGTAAGTTGATGGCATCTTCTTGCCGAGAATACACACACGAGCGATCATAAATTTGGGGAAGGAGAGTTGCAAGGGGAATTCTTTTCTGGGAAATTTTTAGAAATATCTCCAACAGGATTTATTTTAACCCATGGCCTTTCCTTTGTAGATGGTACTTGTCTTTAACAAGTACCATTTGTGATTTTCATATACAGGGACTCCTTCCCAACTTCCGTAAATTCGACTTGACATAAGTTTTTGCCATCCGGTGTAAACATAAAAAAATGGTGGAAATGTATTTTGTATCCCATAGGAATAAATGGAGGTATTGTGAAAAACATCGCAATGTGAACCCAATAACACATTGTTTTTTTGGTAATTCGTTCCAAGACCTTGGAAGTTGAAATTTTTGCTATATAACTAAGCTATTTATCTCTCTAAAAGTTCATTTTTATAATGGAGCACTACCCTTTTATTGTTATCATATGTTCTGTTATAAGAATCAGTTTTGAACGGCTTTGTTGATATTTTTCTAAAGAACATTTCTGGAGGTCACGACCATAAAACAATAAAAACAAGTTGCACTTTCCGGTTTATTGGGCTTTTCTGTTAGTACATCTAATTATAAACAGGTAGTAAACTTGATCTTATTTCATTTGCAATAATCCCAATAACTGGAATTGTGTGGGTTTTTACGTTATTATGGTGAAATGTTTCCCCTTCGCTGAGATCTTCAATCATATAAGAAACAAATAAATTTTCAGAATCTTCTCTTCATTCCTATTTTCTTATTACAATGATGGATGGAAAGCGACCAATGGAAAGTGCAAGTGGTGGCAGTGCTAGGAAACCAAACAAAATTGATTTAGAAATGAAGATGAAAATGATTAAGAAGTAAGAAGCAGGGCAAAGTTTGTCATCAGTGAATGCAATTTCAAAGGACAGTGCACATATAAAAGAACATGCTAAAGGATGAATGCATTTAAAATCAACAGTGATCAAAAACAGCGTTCGGATGCTATATAGAAGATGGAAAGCTATTAATAATATGAATAGAAAATCAGATTCAGAAGCGAGTTCCCCCTGAATCTAATGGCCATTCAAACAAAAGCAAGAAGTATTATGAAGATATTAAGGATAAGTAAGGCAAACCCCAAGTCAAGTTCGTGGCAAGCAATGGGTGGTTTTAAAGGCTTAAGCATTACGCTGGTTTCCACAACGTTAAACTATGCAGCGAAGTCGCCGGTGCTGATTCTTCAGCAGCAGAGAAATTTTGTGATGTGTTGGGGAAAACCCCTTCTAAATTTCCACAGCCCTCAACCTCTGCACCAGCATACTTATCAGCAGGAGAAGTTGATTCTGGCAACGGTGCTCAAAAGGTAAAACTTGCTGATGCTATGCCTGTTCCCTCCCTTTTATTATAATTTTGAAATTTTTGTAATTGCATACTTTTTGTAATGCATGAGATAAAAAAAAAAATGAATAAATAATTCTATTTACATGTCCATCGAACATTTCTTTTGCTTCAATCAAATTCAGCAAGCATAATTGCGAGTGCTACATAAGCCTTTAGGAAAATTTCGACTTACACAGAGTTCCGTGGAATGCAACCCTTACATAAGTCAGGGAGTGCCTGTATAAAAAAAAAAAAAAGACAGCATTTCTAATGCAAATTGCTACAAATGCCAGTAAAACTATAAAAACTTTATTAAAATAACTTTTTTTTATGATAATTCCACAAAATTTATAATAACATGTAGTCTTTAGTACTCTGCATTGGCATAAGGTTGGGAAGGACTTATTGATACTGACTTGAATTTCTGTAGATGTAATATTCGGGAAATACATATGAGGTACATTACTCCAGTGAGTAGAGGTATAAGAGACAAATGTGGAAAAGAAAAAATTAGTTCATTGAGCTTGAAGTAGAATAGATGGTCTTTGAAGCTACCACAGACATTCTCTCACGTTGGACAAGCTGTGTTTGCTACACCAGATTTTAAACATTGATGGAACTTATATTCAGGTGACACTTGAGTCAGCTAGACTGAATTTTCGTGAAGTCCAGTCGTTCTGCAACAGCCAGATCCTCTGCTTGCACCGTCACATTGGTGGGACTGTCAGTAACCTTGGGTATAACCCTCACGTATACTGGAGGTGACCACTCAGCTGCAAACCAACATAAGCAGTAAAGTATTCTCATGGCAGACGGCACCTGGGATTTCTACCATCTCCGCGTGTGTTCGCTGTATCGAGGACAGTACACTGTCAAGCCAGAGACTTGAAAGTGTGTGGGCCATGTCTGTACAGTGTGATGTGTTGTGCCCATTGTTTGTCCGGCTTATTGGCCGCCAGGCCCCTAGTGGGGCCTGACATTGCCCATACCTCGCCACGTGGAGGCTAGCCGGGTGTATCCAGTATCACAACAAGTTGCTCTGGCATGTCCTGTCACCTAGTTTCCTGGGATTTCAGTGGCTAGGACCTAAAAAAAAAAAAAAAATTATGCGATTGACATTAATGCTTAATGGGATTGCTGTTTGGTGTTTGAATACTAGAGAGAGAGAGAGAGAGAGAGAGAGAGAGAGAGAGAGAGAGAGAGAGAGAGCGATATGTGTTAAAAGACCTAATAAGTTGGGAAAAATTTTTATGTTATTAAATTTAGAGGTGTGAGGCTATATGCTAGATAAAAGATAATAATGTTAGTTGTCTTAGAGATTTATACGAAACCGGTAGAATTTAGACGTTGATTAGAATTTGGCAGCATTGCTAAGGGGTATATTCGGTCGATTTAGTGAGAGCGGAGGACTGAAGACTGGAGGGGAACAGATAGAAGAATAGGGACGATAGAGTAGGCATCCCCAAAGAGGTCAGTGGAGACGAACCCCACCAGGCGAAGTATTGGGGGGGGTATGGAGGGGGGAGACAGAGACCCGACTCCTTCCTCCCCTGCCTTGAGATGGGGTTTAAAGGGAACCTCGTGTTGACAGCAAAGCGGTGATTTTCTACAAATTTTATATTTTTGAAGATTTCTGAAGTAATTAATTCATGAACTTTTTTTCGTATATACCAATGGTGGGCAAATGCGGCTCTTCGTTGAGTTAAGTGCGGCTCCCATTGAAAATTTAAATCCATTTTTTTTTTATATTATTTCAGAACTTTTTTCACTGAATCTTGTTAAATTAACTAAGTAACTAATATTTTGTTATACAGATTTTATGTTGTGTTAATTTTTTTTTTATGTCTAGATATTTTGCTATTTTTATTTTGATTATAAATAAATCCGTGCACATTTACACTGCTGGCGCCAACAGCAGACTTGTGCGTAAAAATTAAGAGTGTAATTTTTCCGCACCGGAAATGAATTTAATTATTTTGTTTCAATTTCAGACTTTGGAATTAAATTTATTTAAATTTTTTGATAACATGACCTCAGAAAATATCAAAAAACAAAAATACGAACAAGAAAATAGAATCTTTCAAGAAGAATGGGTAGAAAATTTTGCTTTTATTGACAATAATGGAAAGTCGTGTCTTATTTGTAAAGTTACAATTGCAAACTACAAAGTAAGCAATTTACGTCGACATTACGAAGTAAGTCATCCCAACTTTTCAACTCAGTATCCACTCAATTCAAAATTGCGAACAGAGAAACTTAAGTCCTTGCAATGGTCTTCATAAGCAACATGGACTCTTGTCTTCTTTTAGTCGCGAAAATGACAGAGCAAACGAAGATAGTTTTTTGATGGCTTGGAACATTGCTCGTGCCAAACGTCCATATGGAGAAGGAGAATTTATTAAAATAAACTTGGAAGAAGTGGTAAAGTTTTGGATCCAGATAATACAAAACTGCATTAATCGATCACACAGGTTCCTATGTCATGCCATACAACTGAGCGTCGTATTGGTGCAATTAGTAAAAATGTTGAAAATAATTTGATGTGTGATTTGAAAAACTGTACAGAATTTAGTTTAGCTCTCGACGAGTCTACAGACATTCAGGATGTTCCACAATTGGCCGTTTTTGTCCGCTATGTATCTGCAGACGTAAATGTGAAGGAAGAAATGTTAGATCTAGTAGCTCTTATTGAAACAACTCGCGGTATCGATGTTAGAAATGCGCTTGATGAAGTAATGAACAGGTTTGAATTGCCTCGTGATAAACTTGTAAATGTTGCAACTGACGGAGCGCCTGCAATGATAGGGAAAAACCAAGGTCTCATTGGTCTTTTAAACAACGATCCTAAAATTCCACGTTTCTTACTCCACACATTTTCTTATTTGAAGTACTTCAAATACGAAAATGTGTGGAAGATTGTTTTGCAGATTGTGAATTTAATTAGAACAAATGCCAAAACACATCGTCAATATAAGAACTTTTTAGAAGAGTTGCAAGTGAATGGATGGATTGCCCAGTGATTTGTCCCTATGGTGTGTTGTAAGATGGCTGTCAACTTACAATGTTTTGAGCCGTTTTGTGGAACTCCTAAATCCTATCAACATTTACAAAAAAAAAAGGAAAAAAATAACCCAGAATTAGAAAATGAAACTTGGCTTTCTGACTTAATGTTCCTTACAGACATTATAGAATATTTGCAAACACTTAATTTGGCTTTACAAGGAAAGGAAAAAATTATTATTGATTTGTCATGAACTGTATTTAGTTTTGAAGCTAAACTTCGGCTTTTTGTGTACGATCTTAAGAACAAAATATTTAATCATTTTCCACGAGTAAAAGCAAATATAATTAATATCAAAGAAGAAAAGTTAGACGAATACAATGAAAAAATTGGAAGAATTGCAAGCAGATTTCAAACATAGGTTTGAAAAGTTTGAAATCTACATTTGCATATTTTGTGAACCCATTTATTTGTGATATTATTGAAGATGGATTTCCAATTTCTGAAATAATACTTGTTGAAAAAAGCGGCTGGGGAATTGGAGTTATTAGAGATGAAAGAGGATCAGGCATTGCAAATGCAGCACAAATCTACTTCTATAACTGAATTTTGGAAACTCGTGCCAGAATCAAAATATCCACATTTAAAGAAAGCTGCTTGCCGTCTAATTTCAATTTTTGGTACAACATATTGCTGTGAATCTTTGTACTCCACAATGAAGTTCGTGAAGTCGAAATATCGTTCACAGTTGACCAATCATCATCTCACTGAATTGCTGCGAACGGCTTTAACAAATTTTATGCCAAATTTCAAAGATTTGACCAAAGGTCTTCGTTAAATGTTATACTTTTTATTAATGCATTTTTATTATTAAAATTTTGAAATAATTATTTTGTATTTTCTTTCTCTTAGTTATATTTTCTTATATATGTATACTTTACATAGCACTTAAGACTTGTGTAGAATATGTAATCATATTAATTAAATTAAATTATATATAAATATAAGTGCAAATTCATCAGGAATACATAGCTATATCTAAATAAATCAGAATATTAGTAAAATGGCATCGTTTTTAAGTTATATCTCATATTATGAATACTTTCACGAGTTGCCATGATATTGCACTACTTCAAATAAGTTACGCTTCACTTAAGGAGAAGACTAATGTTACTTATTCTCAGATGGATACCACCACCCAGACGGCACCGTTTCAGGGCTATTTGGTCCCTCTTCGGAGGGTGGGTAGGTACCCGAGCGATGCAATGATGGCAAAACAGTTATGAAGTATAACTCCACAATATGAGAGATGCCTGATGGTGTATCATAAACGATGCCGTTTTACTAATATTCTGATTTATTCAGATATAGCTATGTATTCCTGATGCATTTGCACTATATTTATACATAGTCTAGACTCCTACATAGCTTGAGGCCTATGCCCTAAACGCTTTAGAATCTAAATACACGAGTGAATTAATAGTTTTTGCTGAACGCTAAAAGTAGGAAATGAAAGAATATACTTCTGTTTATGTATATTGAGAGTTTCAATTTTGTAAATTGAGTAGAAATTATTAGTTTCTCTCAGTGGGGGGCAATTTTCAAGTGAGATTTAAAATTAGGGTTATCGGGGACGGGATAAAGGTAGGGTTACTTCCATTCGGCGGCGCCTCCGTAGCCAGGTGGGAAGGAGCAGCAGTGCGTAGCACACGCTTCTTGATTAGACCGGGGTTCGAGCCCGTCACCACCAAATACGGACGATGCGGAAAGGTCAGGGAATGACCACCGCATATCCCGGAGCAATATGGCCTTAGTTGCTAATGCTCCTAAAAAACAAATAACAAACAACAAACAACTTCCATTCGGCCCGGTACCACCATAGCATCGGTGGTACCGGGAAGTCGTATGATTGTCTGGGAGACGAAGGGTTTAAATGTCTCACTGTAAACCACTCAATTCATTTCACCCGGAAACAGGGGCAAACATAAACAAAATCGAGGGAACATGGAGTGCCATTAAACGGCAACTGTCATTTAGCAAAGTCAATGATCAGTTCGACTCCTACCTCATAGAGTATATGTGGCGAAGGAAAAATTCCAGCAGCAACGATCTAACGCTTGAATTTTTAAAAGCAGTCAGCTCTGTATATAAGCCGGAAACCGAGGATTGGAGGACACCCGACCGATGAGGTGAGTGGTTTTTCTTTGTCTCAGTTCGTTGTTAATGCTCACGAAATAGTCTAGTTATATACGGGCAAGAAGAATCAGTGATTGCATTTCATGTAACTTTTTGTTTCTTGGTTTTTTAAAAATTGCCTTTTCTTTTTCTTCATTTCAGCTCCGCTTTTGTGATGTCTCGTGACATACTGCAATCCCCGAATATTTTTCCTTTTCAGCTTTTGTTTGTTTTATTTTTAAAATTTGTTGATTTGCCATTCCTTTTCTTTCGCGAAATTTCCTTTTAAATTACCTTCTCCCCTTTTCAGCTATATCCAACTTATTCAAATATCATGTGACATTTTGTTATCGCGAAAAACGTGCATTTTTTGTAACTTGAACTTTTAAATTTATTGGATCTATCATTTGTTTTCAGCCGCCATTTTTGTTGCTGTGCCAAGTGTCCTCCACGCATCACTTGAAATCTACCGGGCGAGAAGGGGAGGGGGAACGCAGTGAGTGGGCGGAGTCACAACCTGTCAATCATTGCTTTCCTCCTCTCCTCGCCGCCATTTTGAAAGGGATACCTGTTTCTGAATCTACCCATTGATTTTATCGATACTAAACGAAAATTTCTTGCTGAATTAATAAATGGCATAGGCTATGCAGATTAAATATGATAGAATAATGTGTACGACAAACCTGTTTGTCACGGAAAAGTTGTGATAAAACCGTCTTAATTACCACGTGCACACTGGCATAAGGATTCCAACATGGAAAAACATTCTTCCACGGCTTCCGAAATGGGCAATAAGATAGCCCTTGAAATCTATATTTCTATTGGTTTGTTGTGTCCTAGCTTCCTATTGTTTTTATTGATCGGAAAACACCAATGCATTCATAATATCTCATGTGAATTTAGGGCGTAACTGAGCTGAAACTAATGACAGTGTGTCACCCCCTGGTGGTTTGCAACTTTTTCTCTTTATGTTATGTTTGTTTACTTAAGTAACAAACGTGAGGGAATAAAAATGTAGTATTTCATCAAAGGTATAATGAGTTATGAAATGAATAAATAGTTCAAGCATAGTTTCCGTCTAATTTTTTTCACCTATGGACGGAATGAACCATGGGCACTTGGAATACGCTGTTGCGTAGATGAACGTTAAAAAAAGAGTAAGGAATGTAAATTTGTGATTTCCACAGTGGGTGGATGCCCAGGCGCCCACCTTAGAGAGAACCCTGATCACAAGTGCCATTTTTAACAACCTGTTCGCCGAACTCAACAAAAAATTAGGTATCGGTTCTGCCGAACCAGCTGAATCCCTCCACTGGTACTGGGAAGCAGCCTTCCTGGTGATTGCTGTTTCCTGGTAGCAAAGCGGCCAGAAACAGATAACAACACACACACTACACAAACATAACATTACACTCACTTCTGGTCATTGTATAGAGTCTTGTATATCATCACAGAGAACCATTACGGGGACACACTAACGTTTATGGGCCGCCTTGCGGCCCATAAACGTTAGACACAACACGTCTACAACTGTTTATGAAGGACAAAAAAGTAAAAGGAAATGTTAATACTACATACATCAATCCTTTAATAACAAAAATAATGAATGGTTACAACAAAAATAATATTTATTTTTTATATTATGATTATAAAGATACTTTAACATATTTTTAATACAATATTGTAACTTTTCTAGTCTTTAAACTAGCAAACTAATTATATTACTTAAATTTAATTCTTCTAATAATTCACATTCTATGGAAATAGTTGATAAATTATATATACTCTCTTGAGACATTGAGGATCTTAAATAATTTATTTTCTGCAATTTTGAACTTCGTTCGTCAGTAGCAACTCTTACCGGTAATTAGCATTAGCAAGGTCCCATGATGCAAGAAAACAAGCTTATATAGCATCAGCAAAAAAAAAAACACCCCCCCCTTCCCATTTCACTCATCCACCCGCTCCAAATGTTTGACTACTTCTGCCTTGAATATGTTTAAGCTATCAACTACAACAACAGATGGAAGTTTGTTCCAGCAATCAACCACCTGCTGGCTAAAGGCAAACTTCCGCATACCTATCCTACAACTGTCTTTCCTCAATTTGAAATTATGCCCTCTCAGGCGATTATTCTGCAAAAGAGGAAGAGTCCTATCAGCATTGAGCATGCTCAAACCATTCAAGGCTTTAACACCTCAATCAGATCACCTCGCAGGTGACTAGTCTCCAAACACTGTAATTTGCAAAACTTAAGCCTTTTTTGGTAAGAGCGACCCTTTTTTTCCATTCAATAATTTTGTTGCCCTTCGCTGTACTCGTTCCAACAGCTCTACAGATTTCTTAAAATGAAGCCTGCAGACCTGTATACAGTACTCACTATGTGGCCTGACCATTGCCTTATAAAATGGGGTAATCACCTCCTTATCCCTGCTAGAAAAGTTACTGTGTATCATTGACAAAAAAACACCATGGGCTACTCTTATAGACCGTCTGCACTGCTCAGAAAACTTCATATCTGCCTACACAATTACCCCCAGGTCCTTTTCACTCTCTACCTCATGTCAGGTCATCAGAACCAAACTCTCAAGTCTTGGAATTATTGATGATACCCTCTGCCATTCTGGAGAGCTGGAGAGTTGGTCTCACCTAATGTATGTCTGCCCTTTGTATGAGGACCGCTGCATTCTGATTACCAGAATTAATTTCAATCCAAAACTCCAGGAGCATTACTTGTTGGACAACGACAGAGAGTACAAGGCCTTTTGCAATACTGCCAGGAGCTCTTCACAAGAAGAAGATCCCTACCGCTGGAACAAACGTACACCTGATTAACTCGTCTTGCCCAAATTCAAGCTGGACTGTCAGCGACTACCATCGTTAATGGGATGGGACCTCTGTTCCATGAACGACAACACTGTTTTGGACCTTTCTGATATAGACTCTTTACAAATTGATATTATGCAGCTCTGCTGAATCAATTTCAAGCTGGACTGTCAATGACTACCATCGTTATTGGGATGGGACCTCTGTTCCATGAATGACAACACTGTTTTGGACCTTCCTGATTTAGACATTACAAATTGTGATATTATGCAGCTCTGCTAACCCAGTGACAAAATGGACAGAAGCCCTGAAACCACCCCCAAGTCAGACTGCAGTGAACATACATCTCTAATTTTGACTTAACAAAAGGGACAAATCCGCGGTGAGACCCGTACTAGTGACACAGTCTAGTGATAACCACACACTTGACGACCAAACCTGAAAGCTCCGAACTCATAGTGACAAGTATACATCGGGCGGGACACATTACGTACAGTCCCAAGTGTGACAGCCTTGCCAGACTCTGAAAAAAAAAAGACAAGGGACGGGACCTTCGTCCCAGCTATGACACTCCAAAGCACAGCTGAGCTGCTGCCATTAAGCTTTCTTTGCCATGCTCCCTTGCGTGGTTCTTTTTCTCCACCACCCATGCAGGGGGGGAGGTTACCCCTGGTCACGTGCCCTCTCGCCATCCCTCTGGTGGGGCATGGGCCTGCTCCATTGATTTGGGGGTCATCTTCTTTATGGACCCCTTATCTCTGTCTTTTCCCCCCATCCTTCAGTCTCCCTTAGCATTCTCTAACTTATAACCAGCGTCTGAACCATCTCTAAATTGCCTGAGCCCTACACCCAAAAACTTAATAACATGAGTTGCATAATCAGTAATCCTTTTGGCTGACCCCTATCTGTAGTGTGTTTTTTTTTTTTTTTTTTAGGTCCTAGCCACTGAAATCTCAGGAAATTAGGTGGCAGGACCTGCCAGAGTAAATAACTATAATACTGCTGTACCTGGTCTGCCTCCACGGAGCAGAGTGTCAACAACGTTGGAACCCAATAGGGGCCCAGCGGCTAAATGACCAGAGGAACAACGGTACACGACACTATGCATAAACAAAACCCATACACTTTTAAACCTCTGGCATTGACAGTGTTCTGTTCCACACCCACAATGTATACTATGCGGAGATGGGGAAAGCCCCTGGTGCCTTTTGACACTAAACACACTCTACACTCTGTCAGTGTGCCGCACAGTTGATACGTTACTCTGGGGTTACTACTTCCCATATGTATTACTTTACATTTGCCAATGTTAAACTTCATTTGCCACCTCTCTGCCCATCTGCTCAACTTTTCTAGATCCTGTTGCAGCAGCATACTGTCATTAGTGTCATTAACAACCATGCCGACCTTCATATCGTCCGCAAACTTGAACATTAAACCTGATATACCATCATCAATATCATTAATGAATACAGAAAATAACAATGGACCCAACACTAAACCCTGAGGGACTCCACTAATAACATTCCAAGAAGAGCAGTGTCCATTGATTACCACTCTCTGTCTTCTCCCACTCAAACATCCCTTTATCCATAGCAGCAATTTGCCTCCAATGCCACACTGCTCCAATTTGTGCAGCAGTCTTCCATGTGCAACAGTTTCAAAAGCCTTTCTAAGATACAAATATAGATATCAAAATTATTCTTTGCATCCAGATCCTTTGTGATTACAACATAGTGTCCAATCAAATTGGTCAGACAAGATTTTCCCTTAACAAACCCATGCTGTCTCCGAGCTAAAACTTCAGTCTTGTCTAGTTGATCCTACAGTGCTTCTTTAGCAAGTGCCTCCATTAATTTCCCTGGAACAGAAGTTAAACTAACAAGTCTGTAATTACCTGTGTCTCCCTTTGATCCTCATTTGTGGATTCGGGTCACATTTGCACATTTCCAGTCCAAGGGTACCTCCCCTGAGTTCAAGGAAACTGTCATAATTATGGCTAATGGTTTGCTTACTTCCTTTGCTGCCTCCTTTAATATAACTGGATAGAGTCCATCCACCCCAAGTGCCTTTCTTATGTTTATCTTCAACAATTTCTCCTCCACTTTACTCTCAGTTATTACAAGATTACTGCCCCGGTTTAATACACCTCTGGAATTCCCCTCCCTGAATAACTCCTCATGTGTGAATGCAAAATATTCATTTAGTTTGTTAAGCTACTTGAGCATGATGATCAACAGTTGAACCACCGATATCAAGCGGACCAATCTGATTCATCCCCTTCCTTCTAGAGTTTACATAGGTAAAGAACTCTTTGCTGTTTTTCTTTACATCCTTTACCAAAGATTTCTCGTACTTTGCCTTTGCCTGCTTAACCTCCATTGTGACTTGGTTACAGACCAGCTTATAGCTATCATAGGCTTCTGTGTCACATGTTAATTTATATGTATCCCATGCATATAAATTTCAAAGATTATTTCTTTGAATGCTTCCCATTTTGAATTTGTTGTTGGTAACATCATCAGTTGGTCCCACAGTATAGAATTTAAATACTGTCTCAGACTACCATAGTCACCTTTACAAAAGCAAAAACCCTTCCCTTTACCCCAGATGGTAGTTACCCCTTTGAGTAAATCCCACTTCAGCACACTGTGATCACTGCCACTTAGTGGTTCCTTTATCTACAGATTCTTAATGCATGAAGAATCTGTACTGATAATCGGATCACGAGTATTACACCCTCTAGTTGTCTCCCGAACATGCTTGCTGTAGAAAACAGTCATCCAATATATCCATAATTACAAATATACTCTTAAAGAAATAGCAATTTTTTGGAAAAAAAATCAAGTAAATGATTATTATAAATAAAATTCAAACCTTGAGTGTTATGTTTTTATTTAAGAAATCTTCCAAAGATTTTATTTCTTCGAATAGAGATACTCCATCTATATCACTACTCTTATTTGAGTAAACTGTTAGTTTTAGTTGTAAATCTTTACAATGTGTTAGGATTTCACTTTCTTCCCAATCCGTTATAGACTTAATTTCGATATAACTTTTAATGTGTCATTATACCTTTAAATGTGACAAATGTGTCATAGAATCTATTAAAACTTTTAAAAAAAAACGGATGTTTTAAAATTTAATTTTGGATCTATGATGCATTCGTCTGTTGATTTGTAATCAAAACACCTTTTCTTTTCTCTTTGTCTTGTATTGACAGGAAACGTTGGTTCGATATCTACGCCGCCTGCGATTCGAGTCGCATAACTTATGATAGATTCAAATGATTCATGTGTTCTAAATTTGTTCAAATCAATTTTTTTTTTTTTTTTAATTTTCAAGAGCTTCGATGAAGTTAAAATCGGGACTCCAGCATTTTGCTAACGACATTAATTTTACTTAAAATATCATGCTACACAATAACGGAACAAATAAATTTAAATGATCATAATTTTTATATAACCTGAAGTCTTGTGTCCATATCTTTTGTTGAATCATTTGCAGTTTACTTTAAAGCAAAATGTATTTCTTTGGTCTGTAATTTTAAAACTCTAATCGCTTCGATTCGACCTTCCCATCTCGTATTAGGTAATGGTTTTAGTGTTAGTTTTTTTACACATTTTTCAGTAAGATACTCCATCGCTTCGTGGTTACAGAAAAGAAATTGTAAAATTCTTACAATTAATTTACAACTAAATTAAGACTATGGGCTGAGAAAGGAACATAAAAAGCTCTAGAGTTAGTTTTGAGTATTTTTTGCTGTAGCCCATTGTATTTACCCTTCATAGTAGCGGCATTGTCGCATTGTCGTATCCCTGTCCGCGAAGAATTTGAATGTCCAATTTTAGTCTATAAATATGACTCAAAAATAAATTCATACAATCCCTGTCCAGATGTGTCATCTACAGAAAAAAAGCCTGAAAATTGTTCTCTAATTTCACTTATGCTTGCCTCTTTATTATAATGTACGAAACAGATTCGACGCAATTAACATCAGGGGTTGTGTCCAAAATAATGGAATAATATTTTGCATCTTTGGCCATTTCTATTATATTTCGGCTAATAGCATAAAAAATTAGTAGTTCAACAATTTCATTTTGAATATGATATCCCAAATAAGGAGCGATATTTATTGAAGTTGAGCTTTGAATATGGTGTAAATATTCAGCCATAACTGTATCAAATTTGAAAAAGTTTCTATTGATTTCAAAAAATTGCCATTATTATTTTCATTTAATTGTTCATTTGATCAGCGGAAAGTTATAGATTGTCAGACAAAAAATTGTATTCCATGAATTATACGTTCAATTACCGAATACCAGTACTTTTTTTCTGTCATACAACTTCTGTTCTCGAGAATCAATTGTGATATTTTTTGCTAAATTCGTTCAAAGTTGAGCAAACTACTACTATTTTTGATATGAGGTTCACGTTTTTCATGTGTGCTTAAAATATGTGACAAATATTGCCAGTATTTGCATCTAAAATCATTATTAAGTTGCCATTTCCGAAAAGTTTGCAATACAAACAATACCGAATCTCTAGAAACTGAGTATACTAGACATAATTGCAATACTTTTTCTCCATTTGGAAGTAACCTATTAGCATTAGTAGAGGTATATGATTCAAGAAAGCAAACTTATGCAGCATCAGGCCAAAAAAAAAAAAAGGCTATCAACTTCCACAATAAGGGATGGAAGTCTGTTCAACCAACCAACTACCCGCTGGCTAAAGACAAATTTCCGCACATCTATCCTACATCTGTCTTTCCTCAATTTGAATTTATGCCCTCTCAGGTGATTATTCTGAGCAAGAGGAAGAATCCCTTCAGAATTGAGCATGCTCAAGCCATTCAAGGCTTTATACACCTCTATCAGATCACCTCACCGGTGCCTAGTCTCCAGACACTGTAATTTGCAAAACTTAAGCCTTTCTCCGTAAGAGCAACCCTTTGTTCCATTCACTACTCTTGTTGCCCTTCTCTGTACTCGTTCCAGCAGCTCTACATCCTTCTTGAAATGAGGCCTCCAGACCTGTATACAGTACTCAAGGTGTGGCCTGACCATTGCCTTATACAAGGGAATAATCACCTCCTTATCCCTGCTAGAAAAATTCTTGTATATCATTGACAAGACACCATGAGCTACTCTTACAGTCTGTCTGCACTGATCAGAGAACTTCATATCTGCCTGCACAATTACACCAAGGTCCATTACTGTAACTCCAGAGTAACGTATCAACTCTGTGGTACTACACTGACAAAAAAAAAATTAAACTATTATATTATATTTAGGCCACCTGAATAATTAAATTCATCTGCCGTGCTGTGTTTTATGTGTGTGTTCTACGGTCGCTTTGTCTGTTTTCTGGACAAAAAATACAGTTTGTGGGGAAAGAAACCTTGCTATTTATGCCTGAGACCGACTAATTCAGCCACGGAGTGAACAAAGCCCATTAAAGTTCCTCGCGTCATCGACGGGATTTGAACCCGGGCGTTTTCCACCTGGTGTTGAGAGGACGGTGACGATAGCACTGTGCTACACGAGCAGACTTGTACTACACTGACAAGTAGAGAATTGAGAGGACCTGGTGGTAATTGTGCAGGCAGATATGAAGTTTTATGAACGGTGCAAGAGTAGCTCACGGTGTCTTGTCAATGAAATACAGGAATTTTTCTAGCAGGGATAAGGATGTGACCCCCTTGTATAAGGCAATGGTCAGGCCACACCTTGAGTACTGTATACGGGTCTGGAGGCTTCATTTTAAGAAGGATGTAGAGCTGTTGGAATGAGTACAGAGAAGGGCAACAAAATTATTGAATGGAACGAACGGTTGCTCTTATGAAGAAAGGCTGAAGTTTTGCAGATTACAGTGTCTGGAGACTAGGCACATGTGAGGTGATCTGATTGAGGTGTAAAGCCTTGAATAGTTTGAGCATGCTCAGTGCTGATGGGATCCTTCCTATTGCTCAGAATAATCACCTCAGGGGGCATAAATTCTAATTGAGGATAGATGTGCGGAAGTTTGCCTTTAGCCAGCAGGTAGTTGATTGGTGGAACAGACTTCCATCTTTTGTTGTGGAAGTTGATAAAATAAATAAATTTAAGGCTGAGCTGTACAGGTATTTGGAACGAATGGAGGAGTGAAATGGGAGTGGTTTTTTATGGCTGATGCTGCATAAGCTTGCTTTCTTGCATCGTATTCCTCTAATAATGCTAATGCTGAGTAGTCTATTTGTTTCTTTGTTAAAAATTTTGGCTACGTACCTCTTCTAATTGGGAGAGATTTTTAGAAACGTCATCACTTTCTGTTTGTTTAATCGATTCTGGAAGAGTAGTAGTAGATGTTGATGGTACACTGCGTTGTTTCTGTTCGATCAATCAGTTCTGAAGGAATAACAATACTTTGATGGCACATTCCGTTGTTCTTGCGCGTCTGTTTCACTTCCTTCTTCAGACGATTGAAAAATTTCAGAATTTCTCTATATATCTCGCAATATGAAATGAGGTATATTGCCACTGTTTTATAAGCTTATGTGTCAACGTCATCATTCTTCTTTTTCTTGGTGATTCCCTTCTACTTCTCTCTCTCTCTCTCTCTCTCAGGGTAACTGGGAAATTTTTTTTTTTTTTTAGCTGGTTCAGCATAAACATCAGGCTTCCTTGCACTATCTTGGTAGTAATAATAATAATAACAACGGTGCCAAAGTATTAACTAAATTTGTTATGGTTACAATTACAAGTAAACATGTTTTACTTGTTACATATTAAAAAGTATTATCAAAACATATTTTTTAATATGTTTTGATAATACTTTTTAATAATAAGCACTTACTATTAATAAGCATTAATAGTAAGCATTTTTCTTTGGCTTAACTTTCCATGAAACAATATTCACAAACATGTACACTACAAAGGATGATTAATCAGATCATAAATTCTGCCATTGCTTAGCAATCCATGGCATAACTGCCAACTATTTGTAAAACCTCTGGTCAGTCAAAAAAAGTTCAATAAAAAATTGGCCATGTCATCTATTACATACGTCTGAAAAATATTAGGAAATTTTCAGGGATTTAAAAATATTTATTTTATACAGATTGTTCAATACAGAAACAGAGTGCCTCGGAAGTGTTTTTTTTCTTTTTACTTTCTAGATGAAGCACTACTTTTTGTACATTAAAGAATGACTATTGTGGAACTGTATTTCACAAGCAACTGTTCCACTGTTGGCACTTCCAACAGGGCTTCCAGATTGAAATTCAATATGTATTACTCTTTCTGATTGAGTTCTTGAATGGTTTACCACTAAATTTCGTTAGCATAAGGGTATGGGCAACAAAAACACTCTTGGAGATCTTCAAATGGATGTCCACTTCGTGTTGACGAATAAAGTCGTGAAGATGAACTCGTGTATTGAATAAAGTTTTGCAGCAGTAATCCGATGATACAGCCAGCAATTAGGCATCATTAAAAGAAAAGAATGAATAGTCATCAGTATTCACACAAAATTCAAACTGTTGAAATTAATCAAAATCATTATTGAGTGATTACATCTTAATAGATTTGTGAGCAAGAGGCTAAGAATTCTCATCCAGAAATCTCTACTCTATACAAAATTTAATGCAGCATAACTGACAATAGTACTGACTCATAATTTTCTGAATATACTGTAGATCAAGTGATGTTTTTGGGGACAATACAGAAATTTGGAGTGCGAATCACCATAAATCATCCTCCAAAAAGTATCCCGACACTGCTTTCACGTTCCACTTGGCTTTTTCAGATGAACAAGTGACCAAAACCTGTATTATAAGGCATATGAACTGAACTAGTTAGTTGTTCTCATGGTACTTTGTGCCAATCGATTTCCAGTGGGGTGTTATTGTCGGATGTCGCACATTGAATGCCGATTCAATTTTTGACAGTATACACTTCAAAGTAAATGTTTTAGTGAAATGGAAGTGAGATGGTACCACCATCCAGAAACGCACAGGAGACCACAGATAATTCACTTGGAGGGCGATCTTGACAATTTCAGCAGATGACCCTGTAAAACATCAATTAAGATATTAGCAGTCTGTACGAATGCACTATATATGTATGAAGTTTCACATCGTCGTTTCAAAAGGCGAGTAGTAACAGATAACCAACTATTACCAACCAAAATTAGCTGTTTCATTTGCATGGCTCATTAAACACAGTAACTGGCCCATAGAGCACTGAAAATTTCTGTGGAGTGTGGAATCTCGCTACGTATTTTTGTCACTTTTGCAAATCTGTTGCACCAAGGAACTATGTCAAAACTTAGTAGGCCATGCCACTAATGCAGAACTATTTAGGGCATTTAAGATATCACATGCTGTTAGGGCAAGAACCTTTGTCCTTGAGGTTGTCACAGACATTCTCTCAGATATGCCAGACAAGCTGTACTCGAACAAAGGGAGGGGTGAAATGCGAGTAGTTTTTGTTTTTTGCTGTTCTTGCATACTGTTGCACATCGAAGACTGTTGCCCAAAATTGGAGCAGTGCGGCTTTGGAGGCAAATTACTGCTATGGATAAGGGGGAGAAGACAGAGAGAGTGCTAATCAATGGACACTGCTTATCGTGGACTAATTTATTAGTGGGGTCCCTTAGGGTACAGCGTTGGGTCCATTGTTGTTTTCTGTATTTATAAATGATATTGATGATGGTATATTAAGGTTAATGTCCAAGTTTGCAGACAATACAAAGGTTGGCAGGGTTGTTAAGGACACTACTGACGCTATGCTGCTGCAACAGGATCTGGAAAGGTTGAGCGGATGGGCTGAGAGGTGGCAAATGAAGTTTAACATTGACAAATGTAAAGTTCTACATATGGGAAACAGTAACCCCAGAACAACGTATCAACTCTGGTACTACACTGACAGGGGTAGAGAATGAAGAGGACCTGGGGGTAATTGTGCAGGCAGATATGAAATTTTCTGAGCAGTGCAGATGGGCTGCAAGAGTAGCTCATGGTGTCTTGTCAATAATTATTCCCTTTTATAAGGCAATGGTCAGGCCACACCTTGAGTACTGTATACAGGTCTGGAGGCCTCATTTCAAGAAGGTGTAGAGCTGTTGGAACGAGTACAGAGAAGGGCAACAAGATTAGTGAATGAATAAAGGGTTGCTCTTACAAAGAAAGGCTTAAGGCGAGGTGATCTGATAGAGGTGTATAAAGCCTCGAGTGGTTTGAGTATGCTCAATGGCGATGGGATTCTTCCTCTTGGTCAGAATAATCACCTGAGAGCATAAAGACAGATGTAGGATAGATGTGTGGAAATTTGCCTTTAGCCAGCGGGTAGTTGGTTGGTGGAACAGACTTCCATTCCTTGTTGTGGAAGTTTATATCCTAAATAAATTTAAGGCTCAGCTGGACAGGTATTTCGAAGGAACGGAAGGGTTAAATGGGAGTGGTTTTCTTTTTGGCTGATGCTGCATAAGCTTGCTTTCTTGCAGCATATACCCGGGAACTGATATTCGGGTGACACTCATGTCAAATGGACCCAATTTATTCGAAGTCCGGACGGTCTGCGGCAGCCAAAACCCTCTGCTTGCACCATCACGATGGTGGGACTGTTAGCAATCCTGTTTATAATCTCCATGCACAAGCACACAGTGGGTGATCACCCAGATGTGAAACAATGAAAGCAGGGGTTGAAGTGTGGTGTCCACACCACACGGAGGAATACTGCCACTCTGTGTTACAAGGGAGTACCGGTGCAATACCACCGCTTTGCTTATTGGAAGCTTGAAGTGGTCAACCCATGTTTAGGCTCTAGAGCTAAGTTCCGGTCAACCCTTCCCCATCTCTTCCATCATGCAGTATCATTGATGACTTTTCAGTTTATGATGAACATCGTAACGAGATCCAATCTTCCTTACATTTCATGGGTACATCTTTAAAACGGTGTTCACAGGCTGGCCACTAGTTGGTACACCGGACCGAACCTATTGGCAACTCTCTAGGAGGCTTCCGGATCAGCTAGTGTATAATCTTGCTACCTCTACTCTGCCAGATAGTGACTGGAGTGAGTCCGAGTAGTGTGTATGCGGTGAGCATTGTCGAGGCCACGTTATGTCAAGGAACTGGGTATGTTCTCACCATATCCAAAAATTTCATTACTTCATAAAGAATAATGTTCCACCCATTTTTTCTTACCATTGAATACACCATGAATTGTCAAACCAATGAAGCTTATCTGAGGATAGATCTAAATCTCCCAAACACTTCCTAATTCATTTCTCAAATATACGTGGTCTCAATACTAATCTCAACGATGTCCATTTCCACATGCAGTCTGCCAAACCCTGGTACTTTTTCTGGTAGAATCTTGCAATCAATATCAGTTGAATCAACTACTGCTCATCTCAGTTGCCCAAATTATTTGATGTATGATTCCTTTCGCTTCAAAGGTGGTATTTGTGCATATGTCCGTTCTGATATTCCCTGTCAGAGACTTGGTAATTTGGAATCTCCTCTTTTTGATCTTCTCTGGATCAAAATCTCTCTACCTCATTGCGTCAAATTCGTCTGTTGTCCTTACCGTTAATTTTCCTTGGTGATTTTAATGTTCACAACTCCAGCTGGCTTCTGTTTTTTAGTCACACTGACCCAGCTAGTCGAGATGCTGAGGCTCTTGCAATAACCTTGCACAGATTGTTCATTTACAAACAAGAATACCGGACAATCCTAATCATACAGCCAACACGCGTGATCTTTTTCTCACAAACAACCCTTCTAAGTACACGGTCAAAGCAAGAGGTCCTTTAGGCACCTCACATCTTCTCCAATGGAGCCTTCATCTCATGGCTATTCCCAACCTCGTATTGTTTGGAATTACAAGAATGCAAAATGGGATGACCTGCGAGATTTATTTTCTTCTTTTCCTGGGTCGGATTACTGTTTCAAAATTGATGTCAACGTTTGCTCAGATCGTGTCAGTGCAATTATTCTTGCAGGAATGGAATCCTTTACCTCCCACTCCACTTCAAAATCACATTCTTTATGTAAACCTGGGTTTTCCAATAAATGTGCTAAGGCTGTTCAAGAGAAGACCGTTGCATACGGTAATTGGTTGTTTCTAATTCTTTAGTTTCATTTTCTGCTTACATCAAAGCTCGCAACAATTGTAAAGCAGTTATTAATCAGTCCAAACTAGAGTTTGAACAGGCCAAGAGTAGAAAATTTGCTTCTTGCCCTAATGGTAGCCGAGCACTCTGGTCTCTTGCGAAAGCTATTGGCCGCAACCTTTGGCCATCTCTGTCCAAACCAGATGGTTCTGTTGTCCCTTCGGCCAAGGATAAATCTGACCTGCTAGCATCCCATTTTTCTTCCAACTCATGTATTAATGATCTTGGTAAAACACCTCCCACCACGCTCCATTCAGTGCCTCCTGTGGTCTTCTGTCAAAAGGAGAAATCAATTAACCATCCTCTTAAGCTCCCTAGAAACCTTCCATCTGATCAACGATCGCCAGTATGCGTTCCGTCCGTGTCGATCCACTGGTGATATTCTGGCTTATGTTATTCATTTATTGACTAATTCAATGGAAACGTTCGGTGAAACACAAGCTGTTGCTCTTTACATCTCAAAGGCTTTCGATCATGGTTGGCATAAAGGCGTTCTGAACAAGCTTCCATCTTATGGATTGCCAAATGTTTTTTGTAATTGGTTATCGTTCTCTCTTAGCCCTCACTGAGAGTGATGGTAGATGGCTGTGTCTTCTAACTTCTCCAATAATCCAGTTTCCCGCAAGGTTCAGTTCTTTCCCTCTTGTATATTAATGACCTTCTTCTATTGACTGGAAATCCTATCAATAGTTTTGCCGATGATAGCACATTGCATTCCACTTTCCATTTTAACCTTTCCACCTTGCCCTGCTCAATCAGTTTCCACTTCTCGAAAATCTGCTACCAATTCCTTAAATCCCGATGTCCAGTGGGGCAAAGACAAATTAGTTGATTTCAATCCTTCTCAGCCTTGTCTTATATCTCGGAAAAAGGATTCTTCTACTCCTATGCTTATCTTTAGTGACACTGATTTCTAGGCAAAATGATATATTTCTTTTGGGGATTACACTGACTTCTAATTCTCGGCACAAGCACATTACAAATATTGCTTCCTCTGCATCTAAAAAACTTGGTTTTCTCTTTTTCTCTCGGTGTTACTTTTCTTCTCAACAGGTGCTCACTCTGCATAAATTGCAAATCCACCCTGCCATGGAATATTGTTCCCACATCTGGGGTGGTGCTCCCAAAACCTCTCTCAGGCTTCTTGATTCCATTCTGAAGAGGGCAGTTAAGTTAATTAATGATTGATCTCTAACAGTCTGTCTCATAGATGTATTGTTTCTGCTGCATGCCTCTTGAAGATACTCCCATGGGGACTGTTCTGAATTGGCTTCTATAATTCCCGCTCTTTCGAAACAGTCCAAACACGTGCCACCAACATCCATTTACTGTCCAACTTTTCATCTTCGTTTATTCATTGAACTGCCGTTTTCTGGAACAACCTTCGTTCGTACGTATTTTCTGAGAATTAGACTACAGAAGTTTAAGTCTAATGTCAACAAATATCTTCTTTCATCTTCTCAACCTCCAACCCAAGCACTTTACTAAATACTATAGGTTTCAATACCTCTCGTGTTTGGGGTTTACACAAAAAAAAAAAAAAAAACAGCAACACTGCATTCCTGTGTCGCCAATAGTCAAAATAAAATTTGCCACCCTGAATGTTGAATATTGATAAGATTTAACCAATCAGAAAACAATATTGAAAAAAAAAAAAAAAATTTTGCAGTCCCTTTGAATTACCATCCATAGGCAATAATTACCTCAACAACCCACTTGTGGCAGCCCTGGCCATAACATTCAAATGTCATAGCCAACTAAAAAAAAAAAAATTTTAACTTGGGCCTACCTGCCTTCGTGAGTAGAGCAGTTGGTGTAATCACTGTTCTCTCCACACCTGGCGGAAAGGACCAGAATTTGAATTGTTAAAAAAGGAAGGAATTGTATGGGCCAATGGCTGAATCCGCTGGTATCATGAGAGGACAGCATGTTTTTTTTTTCCCTCCTGGAAACTCAGAACACATGCAATTTGCAGAGATTATATATACTGTTGAGCCAAAATATTATGACCAGTGAGTTGTTACGCAAATTGAAGCACTGAGGGTGAATTACAGAATGTGCACTGGTCAGGACATGGCATAAAAAATACCTGA
The DNA here is from genome assembly GCF_048544385.1 of Mastigoproctus giganteus. Lineage (NCBI taxonomy): Eukaryota > Metazoa > Arthropoda > Arachnida > Uropygi > Thelyphonidae > Mastigoproctus > Mastigoproctus giganteus. The sequence goes on along the minus strand of NC_143586.1, from coordinate 109,504,216 downwards.
TACTGAGCTTCATTAATCAGTTACTCTTGTTGTTCAGATGGGAAAGGCAGCAGACAAGGAAATTTGACAAAGGCCAGACTGGGTCAGAGCATATCTGAAACAGCACAGCTGGTCGGATGCTCATGGTCAGTCCTGGTTAGTAACTCCCGAAAGTGGTCCAAGGAGGGGAACCAACAAACCGCCGGCAAGGTGTTGGACAACTACAGCTCATCAATGCTCGAGGTAAGCGAAGGCTCTCCAGGATGGTATTTGGCAACAGAAGGGTGACTGTGGTACAACTCATCGATAATTGGAATGATAGGATATTGGTGATAGGAGTATTGTGTCACAACACACAGTACATTGACCCCTTCTGAAAATGGGGCTGTGTAGCCACAGGCCGTTCTGAGTTCCCATGCTAACCACGGTTCACCGGCAACAGCGCCTTAAATGGGCATGCAAGCATCAAATCTGGAGTGTTTGGAAGGTCATCTGGTCCGATGAATCACGTTTCCTGTTGCACCACATGGACTGCCCGGTACTTGTGTCGTTTACCTTTGGGCAATGTTCTGCTGGGATACCCAGCATCCAGTCATCCATATGCTGGGCACTCTGACATCTACCACCTACCTAAACATCATTGCTCACCAGTTACATCCTTTCATGGCAATGGTCTTCCCCTCTGGTGGCGGTGTCTTTCAGTAGGATAATGCGCTCCGCCGCCCGGATTGTTCGAGACTGGTTTGCAGAACATGACGACTTCCAGGTATTGCCCTGGCCTCTTAATTCCCCAGACATCAATCCCATCATGTGGTTTGTGTTGGAACAGCAACTCTAATCTGCAGCATCTGAACCACAGCCCTTACAGGATCTGGCTACGTGTTGGTACCAGGTACCACAAGACATTTAGAAATCTTGTGGAGGACCAACATCATATTAGGTAGGTGGTCATGTTTCGGCTCATCAGCGTACATGGCTGAGTTGCCCAAAACCCTCCAACAACCACTTAGCCTACGTTTACTCCATAAGAGAATAGGCATTTCAAAAATTCACATTATTGATTCTGCTTACCTTCTTTCTTCTCAATCTCTCACCCCTTCTCCTATTTCAAAAAAAAAAAAAAAAAATTTTTTTTTATTTATTTTATTTTATTTATTTATTTTATTTTATTATTTTTTTTATTTTATTATTTTTTTATTAATTTTTTTATTATTATTATTATTTTTATTTTTTATTTTTTTTTTATATTATTTATTATTTTTATTTTATTTTATTTTTTTTTTTTTTCGGCCCTCCCTGGGAAGCTCAGGCTAACCCCAGGGTCGGCCAGCCAGAGTTCTCTTTCAACATACCTGGTCCGGCTCCCAGTGCCAGTGACGGTAACTAGCTGTCTGTGGTGTTCCACAGACCCTAGGCTAAGCGGCCAGATGAACAACATAACCCGCACTAAGCAAACATGAACATACACTAACATATGATATCTGGCCTTGACAGATATCATATGTTACTGAGAGTCTTCTAACTTCTCCAATAATCCAGTTTCCCGCAAGGTTCAGTTCTTTCCCTCTTGTATATTAATGACCTTCTTCTATTGACTGGAAATCCTATCAATAGTTTTGCCGATGATAGCACATTGCATTCCACTTTCCATTTTAACCTTTCCACCTTGCCCTGCTCAATCAGTTTCCACTTCTCGAAAATCTGCTACCAATTCCTTAAATCCCGATGTCCAGTGGGGCAAAGACAAATTAGTTGATTTCAATCCTTCTCAGCCTTGTCTTATATCTCGGAAAAAGGATTCTTCTACTCCTATGCTTATCTTTAGTGACACTGATTTCTAGGCAAAATGATATATTTCTTTTGGGGATTACACTGACTTCTAATTCTCGGCACAAGCACATTACAAATATTGCTTCCTCTGCATCTAAAAAACTTGGTTTTCTCTTTTTCTCTCGGTGTTACTTTTCTTCTCAACAGGTGCTCACTCTGCATAAATTGCAAATCCACCCTGCCATGGAATATTGTTCCCACATCTGGGGTGGTGCTCCCAAAACCTCTCTCAGGCTTCTTGATTCCATTCTGAAGAGGGCAGTTAAGTTAATTAATGATTGATCTCTAACAGTCTGTCTCATAGATGTATTGTTTCTGCTGCATGCCTCTTGAAGATACTCCCATGGGGACTGTTCTGAATTGGCTTCTATAATTCCCGCTCTTTCGAAACAGTCCAAACACGTGCCACCAACATCCATTTACTGTCCAACTTTTCATCTTCGTTTATTCATTGAACTGCCGTTTTCTGGAACAACCTTCGTTCGTACGTATTTTCTGAGAATTAGACTACAGAAGTTTAAGTCTAATGTCAACAAATATCTTCTTTCATCTTCTCAACCTCCAACCCAAGCACTTTACTAAATACTATAGGTTTCAATACCTCTCGTGTTTGGGGTTTACACAAAAAAAAAAAAAAAAACAGCAACACTGCATTCCTGTGTCGCCAATAGTCAAAATAAAATTTGCCACCCTGAATGTTGAATATTGATAAGATTTAACCAATCAGAAAACAATATTGAAAAAAAAAAAAAAAATTTTGCAGTCCCTTTGAATTACCATCCATAGGCAATAATTACCTCAACAACCCACTTGTGGCAGCCCTGGCCATAACATTCAAATGTCATAGCCAACTAAAAAAAAAAAAATTTTAACTTGGGCCTACCTGCCTTCGTGAGTAGAGCAGTTGGTGTAATCACTGTTCTCTCCACACCTGGCGGAAAGGACCAGAATTTGAATTGTTAAAAAAGGAAGGAATTGTATGGGCCAATGGCTGAATCCGCTGGTATCATGAGAGGACAGCATGTTTTTTTTTTCCCTCCTGGAAACTCAGAACACATGCAATTTGCAGAGATTATATATACTGTTGAGCCAAAATATTATGACCAGTGAGTTGTTACGCAAATTGAAGCACTGAGGGTGAATTACAGAATGTGCACTGGTCAGGACATGGCATAAAAAATACCTGATACTGAGCTTCATTAATCAGTTACTCTTGTTGTTCAGATGGGAAAGGCAGCAGACAAGGAAATTTGACAAAGGCCAGACTGGGTCAGAGCATATCTGAAACAGCACAGCTGGTCGGATGCTCATGGTCAGTCCTGGTTAGTAACTCCCGAAAGTGGTCCAAGGAGGGGAACCAACAAACCGCCGGCAAGGTGTTGGACAACTACAGCTCATCAATGCTCGAGGTAAGCGAAGGCTCTCCAGGATGGTATTTGGCAACAGAAGGGTGACTGTGGTACAACTCATCGATAATTGGAATGATAGGATATTGGTGATAGGAGTATTGTGTCACAACACACAGTACATTGACCCCTTCTGAAAATGGGGCTGTGTAGCCACAGGCCGTTCTGAGTTCCCATGCTAACCACGGTTCACCGGCAACAGCGCCTTAAATGGGCATGCAAGCATCAAATCTGGAGTGTTTGGAAGGTCATCTGGTCCGATGAATCACGTTTCCTGTTGCACCACATGGACTGCCCGGTACTTGTGTCGTTTACCTTTGGGCAATGTTCTGCTGGGATACCCAGCATCCAGTCATCCATATGCTGGGCACTCTGACATCTACCACCTACCTAAACATCATTGCTCACCAGTTACATCCTTTCATGGCAATGGTCTTCCCCTCTGGTGGCGGTGTCTTTCAGTAGGATAATGCGCTCCGCCGCCCGGATTGTTCGAGACTGGTTTGCAGAACATGACGACTTCCAGGTATTGCCCTGGCCTCTTAATTCCCCAGACATCAATCCCATCATGTGGTTTGTGTTGGAACAGCAACTCTAATCTGCAGCATCTGAACCACAGCCCTTACAGGATCTGGCTACGTGTTGGTACCAGGTACCACAAGACATTTAGAAATCTTGTGGAGGACCAACATCATATTAGGTAGGTGGTCATGTTTCGGCTCATCAGCGTACATGGCTGAGTTGCCCAAAACCCTCCAACAACCACTTAGCCTACGTTTACTCCATAAGAGAATAGGCATTTCAAAAATTCACATTATTGATTCTGCTTACCTTCTTTCTTCTCAATCTCTCACCCCTTCTCCTATTTCAAAAAAAAAAAAAAAAAATTTTTTTTTATTTATTTTATTTTATTTATTTATTTTATTTTATTATTTTTTTTATTTTATTATTTTTTTATTAATTTTTTTATTATTATTATTATTTTTATTTTTTATTTTTTTTTTATATTATTTATTATTTTTATTTTATTTTATTTTTTTTTTTTTTCGGCCCTCCCTGGGAAGCTCAGGCTAACCCCAGGGTCGGCCAGCCAGAGTTCTCTTTCAACATACCTGGTCCGGCTCCCAGTGCCAGTGACGGTAACTAGCTGTCTGTGGTGTTCCACAGACCCTAGGCTAAGCGGCCAGATGAACAACATAACCCGCACTAAGCAAACATGAACATACACTAACATATGATATCTGGCCTTGACAGTACTGTACTGTCTTACTTCACAAGAGATTCAAATGCGGAGTTGTGCGAAAGCACCGGTGCCGCTTGTCAAAAAACACTGTCACTATGTCTATTATTGATTCGATAAAGTAGTAGTAGTGGCATGTGATGCAAGAAAGCAAGTGTATGAGCTTATGCAGCATCATCCCAAAAAACAAAAAATCACACCATTCCCTCCAAATGCCTGTCCAGTTTCTCCTTCAATTTATTCAACCTATCAACTTCCACAACAGATGGAAGTTTGTTCCAGCAATTAACCACCCAATGGCTAAAGGCAAATTTCCGCACATCTATTCTACATCTGTCTTTTCTTAATTTGAATTTATGCCCCCTTAGTTTCGTAATCTGAACAAGTGGAAGGATCCCATCAGAATTCAGCGTGCTCAACCCATTCAAGGCCTTATACACCTCAACCAGATCACCGTGCAGGTGCCTAGTCTCCAGCTGCTGCTGCTATTTGCAGAACCTAAGCCTCTTGGTAAGAGGATCCCTTCATTCCCCTCACCAATCTTGTTGCCCTTCTCTGTACACGCTCAAGTAAATCGACATCCTTCCTAAAATGAAGCCTCCAGACCTGTACGCAGTACTCAAGAGTGGCCTGAACTTTGCCTTATACAGAGGGATAATCACCTTCTTTTCCCTGCTGGCAAAATTCCTATATATCATTGACAAAACCCCATGACCTGCCCTGGCAGCCTGTATGCATTGCTCAGAAAACTTCATATCTGACTGCACAATTACTCCCAGGTCTTTTTCATTTTCTACCACCTTAAGTTTAGTACCACACAGTTGGTACGTTTCTCTGGGGTTACTGCTACCCATATGCAGTACTTTGCATTTGTCAAGGTTAAACTTCAGTTGCCACTTCTTAGCCCATCTGCCCAAATTAGCTAGATCCTGTTGCAGTAGCACACTGCCATTAACAACCCTGCCAACTTTGACATTAAGCCTGATATACCTTCATCGATATCATTGATAAATATACAAAACAACAGTGGACATAACAGCGAACCCTGTGGGACTCCACTAATAACATTAGTCCACAAAGAGCAGCACCCATTGATTACCAGCCTCTGTCTTCTCCCGCTTAACCATCCTTTTATCCATTGTAGCAACTTACCCTTAATACCATTCTGCTCCAATTTGTACAATAGTCTTCCGTGCGCAAAAGCTTTCCTGAAATCCAATATATCAAAATTATTTTTTGCATCCAGTTCCTTTGTAACCACATCATAATATCCTATCAAATTTGTCAGACAAGACTTTCCCTTAACAAACCCATGCTGTGTCTGAATTATTGCTGCAGTCTTGTCTAGATGATCCTGCAATGCATCTTTAACCGGTGACTCCATTATTTTACCCGGAACAGAAGTTAAACCAACTGGTCTGTAATTAGTCGTGTCACCCTTCGATTCCCCCTTTCTGAATTGGGGATACATTTGCACATCTCCAGTCCATGGGAACCTCCCGAGTCCAAGGACGCTTTCATGATTATGGCTAACAACAAGGATAATATAACTGGATAGATCCCATCCACCCCAAGTGCTTTTCTTATGTTTAACTTCAATTTCTCCTCCACTTTGCTTTCAGTTATTCCAAAATCATTAAGTATCCTGCTACAATTTGATAACCTTATGCCATTTTCAAACCTTAATAATTCCTCATGTGTGAATGTAGATGCAAAATACTCATTGAGTTTGTTTGCTATCTGAGCAGGATCATCAACAGTCGAACCATCGATGTCAAGTGGACCAATCAGATTCATCCCCTTCCTTTTAGAGTTTATAAGTAAATAAATCCCAATAAGTAAAGAAATCCTTGTTTTTCTTAGCATCTTTTGCCAAGGATTTCTCGTAATCTGCCTTCGCCTGCCTAACCTCCTTTGTCACCTGATTACAGACTAGCTTATATCTGCCATAGGCTTCTGAGTCGCTTGATAATTTATATGCATCCTATGCATTTTTCTTTTTTTTTTGGTAATTATTGGCGCATCGGCTTCTGTGGCCATAGTGCACCTCCCAAGGTTTTTTGCAGTACTTTGATCCAAGCCCGAGGCGGGATTTGAACCCGCGACCTTTGGGTTGCCAGGCAGGTGCTTTACACACCCGGCTAGCCCGGTCGGCATTTTTCTTCTCTATTACGAGTCTCATTAGGTCTCGTAATACAGAAATAATTGAGAGAAATTGCCACTTCTCAGCCCAACTTATCTAGATCCTGTTGCTACTGCCAGGATCTAAGTTTGGCACTGACGTATTTTTTTAAGAAATTTAAAAATTAGCTGTTCAAAATTACAATTTCCAACTAATTTTGTAAATGGTGCAGCATGTTTCTCTGATTATTTTCCAATGTGTCCGCATTGAGATGAATTGAGGGTTGCTAGGTGGGGGAAGCCCTAGTTACACAAAGGTGATGGTGCCTATGGCCCCGATCCGAGTGGGCCCCTAAAAATTGTTTCAAAAACTCATTGCTAAAATATTTTTTTTATCAGAAACAACTTTTTACCTGCCAAGGTCAATGAACTTTGCTTGGAGATTAATTTGAAAATGGTTTTACCGAATTTGATGAAAATTTATATTTAGTTCTTCCTTAAATAGTTGAGTTAATTGTAAAAATAGACTCTATATGTAACTGGTGCCCTCATGCATAAGGCATTATAACAGCAGAGTAGCCATGATCTGATTGTCTTGAGTGAATGTCCAAGCAGAACAGAGGTGCAACCACAATTCAGCAGTTTTTGATTTTAATCAGTGTAAGAAATGAAGCAGTATAAGAGCATTAAATATTGAAATACAGAACACGGAGCCGAACTGAGTTTAGCTCTCCCTGTTCTGTCACTCAATATTTAAAGTTGATGGAACCCCAAATTCTATTTTGCCTCGGGCCCAATAAAGGTATAATGCGCCACTGATAAAGGGAGTAATAGTTTATAGTATTTTAAAAAATTACCGTGCAGGGGAATTCTTGTTTTCGTTTGTAGTTTAAAATAAACATCACTAAAAAATTTATTTTATTTTGAAAACAGACAAATTATAAAAATGCATTAATGAATAGTCACACAAACCATTGAACCTACCACTTAGTTGTCTAGCTATTTTGGTGCCCTGTAATTCTTAACTCATCAGCAGGAAAAACACATTTTGTGGTAAAGTTTTGTGAGCTGAGTGGTATGTGTAAGAATTAATTATTATGCAAAATACGTGAGCGGGGCTCAGATGACAAAGAGAGCCTACATTTGGCAGAAAGTTGGAGTTCAAAAGAAGTGGAATGAAGCTTTTTCGAAACTGAAAATTATCAAAACTATTTTAAGATCCACCATGTTTCAAGAAGGTATATCAAACTTGCCAATATCAGTAAAAAACCGATATTGGCAGATGAGTAAACGATGGCAACACAGTCATTCACATGTGTATATAATTGTCCATAAATCGCTTGTTCTTAAGTCACTGCCTGTTTTACAGGATGAAAAACTTGGGTTTGTGAGGGAGAGGATCTTACTGTCCTTGCCTGAAGCTTTCAAATCCTTTGCTTATTTTGAAGTTAAGTCAATACAGAAGACAAAAAAAAAAGTTTGACACAAACTTGCATTATATTTTCCCCACCATTTTTTACATTAGATTGTGGAGAGCAACAATTGCTACATTTTTTGTAGACATTGTTGCAATTTAAGGTGTTTTTTAAAGTCCTTATTCTCTTTTCAGGGTACTAATAGTTTTATACTTTTCTCTGTAATGTCATGTTCTTTAAAAACAGTAAATTTCATTACAAATGAAAACATTTATGGAAACAAAAATATCTGTTCGCTTCTCTTGAAATATTTTAATCCTCTTTTGATACAGACATTTTTTTTTTCCATTTATTTGTACACACAATTCTTTACATTTTATATACAAGAACTTACAGATAAGATATATATACAATTTTATATACATTAGCATTATCATTCTCATTATACCTATATATATACTATATTATATATGAACACGTGTGTGTGTGTGTTTTACCTGTATCAAGGGTGGCTCCTAGGCCTTAGCCCATCTCCACCTTGCACGTCTGTGGTGGTGCAGAAACTCAGCAAGCTTTTTATCGCTTGTGTATGTCCACCTTGCCACCAGGGAGCAGCCAACACCCAGGCAGCCGCTGCCTGCCCCCAGGCACAAGCAGCAAAGCCTAGGTCTACTATTACCTTTAGTGCCATGGGCACAAATCCCACACCCACCGGAGATAGTGCAATACCGGTGGGTGCCAGCAATCCCGTCCCCAGGTTGCCCAAACCTGGAAACCAGCAAAAAAAAAAAAGTAAATATTTACATATGTACAAAAGATAATAGAATTTTGACTCTAAATCCTAGTACAGTAATACAATTCAATTTACATATCTGACAAGTCATCCTATTTATATTTAATGGGATACCAACATTTATATTAACTGCTCAGCTGTCAGATTTATACTCGATTTTGGATTTGAGTTCTTAGTTGAAGTCTTTTCTTAAAGACCGATTCTGCAAAGGTCTGGAAAGTCTCAAAGTTTGTTTTGTTCTCAACTAGTATTTTCACGTTGTCCTCAGCTAGACCTGGAACCTGATTAAATAGCAATACTCGATGGTCTGTATATTGCGGACAAAACAGTAAAACATGGATCCAGTCCTCCATTTGACCACAGGTGCAAAAAGGATCCGGCTCCAAACCTCTGTCGAAAAGTTTGGCCCTCAGAGATCCATGGCCTGTTAATAAATACGTCGTAAACATGCTTGGTGCAAACCACGAAACAGAACGTTGAGTAGAAGCAAACTCAACATTTTCAATATACTTCTTTGTGACTTCACCGTGCACAGACTCATTCCATCTACTTTGCCAAATACTAATCATTTCACTCCATAATCTTTTCCGTTCTGTCTTTAAGTTACTAACTGGGTCGGTTGTAATTCCCATAATAGATACCTGCAGTCCTTTCTTATGTTTATAAATCATGCCACGGTATAAGATAAACAAATCTAAAGGCAGTTCTCCTCCAAGAATTTGGAGGGCATTGTTTGATACTGTACGAGGGGCATTGTTTAGTGCCAGAAGCATTGTCCTTTGAATTGATAGTAGCTTGTTTTTAATTACCACCTTAACGACGTTCTGGTGCCAAATACCTGCTCCATACGAAACTATAGGCAGAAATATTGCTTTATAATATAGTTTCAAGGTCTTTTTATTCAAACCCCAGTCTGTTTTGGAGATTCTTATGACCGAAGCAGTAAAATTTCTAATTTTTTCCTTCAGTTTGGTGACATGAGGGAGAAAGGTTAATTTATCATCAAGAATTATGCCAAGATATTTGTTTTGAGGAACATAAGGTATCTGTAAACCATTCAGTTGAATTCTTGGTGGTCTTCCGTAATTAAAGTGGTTTTTAAATGTCATGAAATTTGTTTTACTCGGAGATATCTTGAGCTTGTTGATGTCAGCCCATGCCACCAAATCATCTAAGATGGGTTGAATTTTGTCCTCTAATACCTTACGTGACCTTCCTTCTATGGCAATCACAAGATCATCGGCGTAGGCCACCTTTAGAGAATCCTCGTGTGATTTCGTGAGCCACAGATCTAGTACGGCATTCCAGAGGAGAGGCCCCAACACCGACCCCTGGGGGCATCCTCTCGAAACCTGGGCCTTGTAAGAAAGATGCTTTGCCTTGACCATGATGTATCTCTCATTAAAGTATGATCTCAGTACCCTGTACACATAATTTTGATACAGACAGGATATTTTTGTTATTCTGACAGTTTTATTTAATTATAGACAACCCAAAACACAACTATTACTGGAAAATCACTATTTATACTTAGCCGAAGAACAGAACTTGTATAAACTTTCTAGATTATTCTTGTTTAACAAGGAACAGTCACAATTATATATAAAGGCAAACTAAAGTAAGTTTTACTATTAAACAATGAACATAGGTAAAACCTTGACAGCTACTATTGTTGGCACAAAACTTAACCACATGCATTCCATTACAATATAAAAATTGAAATGAATTCACTGAAACTTGAAAAATAATTACAACACAAATTTTAAAATAATGCTCAGCATGCATGTTTTTTCTGAAGAAACTTTGATTAGCGTACACACTATCACAATTCCATTGAATTGATAAGCAACTTCCTCCTCCTAAAGGAGGCGGCACATGTAAAAACTGAACTGTTATGAGTAGTCATTCCTTCAAAAGCATTTGGTTACATCAAGGTAAACAACTGCTTCCTTACTAAAACAACGTTGAAGTGTAACTAGTTTTTTTTTTTCAGCTCTACTGTTGACCAAATTCGATTTTATTGCAGGACTGGAGATTCATCCCAACTTGCCATACCCTAGGAACAGTCCTAGTTATAAGTTGCTTATTGATATGGTAAAGGAATTTCAAGAGATGGAGCATTCTCCTGTATATATTATTCTTTCTGTTTCATTCTTTTGTAGAATGTTATCTTCTCATGGTAAACTATCAGCTTTAAAATGATCTTTGCGTAACAAAATAGTACTTTGATAACATAACCAATTCCTATTCATAATACAATATCTCAAATTACTTTTCTTAACTATTTACTCCGTAATATATTCATAACACAAGTCAAACAGGTTTATATATAATACATGAACTTTATCTGTTTACTGGTACTGCAAATTTATTTTATTAATTGTTCAACTCACAACCACCATAGTGTTACTTGTTTTTGGCCTTTCTTGTATATAAAAAATTTTCAGCATTAAAACTTAGACAAAATACTAATCTGAATTATAAAAATCTAACTAGTGATAAGTAAAGAAATATCTACAATGTAAAACAGTTGTGGAGAATTTTTAATTCAAGTGGTGGACATTAGCATTAGTAGAGGCATATGATGCAAGAAAGCAAGCTTATTCAGCATCAGCCAAAAAAAAAGAAGAAAAAAAAAAAAAAAAAAAAAAAACAACCACTACTCCCATTTCACCCCTCAATTCGTTCGAAATACCTGTCCAGCTGAGCCTTAAATTTGTTTAGGCTATCAACTTCAACAACAAGCGATGGAAGTCTATTCCACAAACCAACTGCCCGCTGGCTAAAGGCGAATTTCCGCACATCTATCCGACATCCGTCCTTCCTCAATTTGAATTTATGCCCTCTCAGGTGATTATTCTGAGCAAGAGGAAGAATTCCATCGGCATTGAGCATGCTCAAGATATTCAAAGCCTTGTACACCTCTATCAGATCACCTCGGCGATGCCTAGTCTCCAGGCTCTGTAATTTGCAAAACTTAAGCCTTTCTTCGTAAGAGCAACCCTTTGTTCCATTCACTAATCTTGTTGCCCTTCTCTGTACTCGTTCCAGGAGCTCTACATCCTTCTTGAAATGAGGCCTCCAGACCTGTATACAGTACTCAAGGTGTGGCCTGACCAGTGCCTTATACAAGGGAATAATCACATCCCTGTCCCTGCTAGAAAAATTCCTGTATATCATTGACAAGACACCATGAGCTACTCTTGCAGCTCGTCTGCACTGCTCAGAGAACTTCATATCTGCCTGCACAATTACCCCCAGGTCCTTTTCATTCTCTACCACTGTCAGCGTAGTACCACAGAGTTGATACGTTGATCTGGGGTTACTGTTTCCCATATGTAGTACTTTACATTTGTCAATGTTAAACTTCATTTGCCACCTCTCAGCCCATCTGCTCAACCTTTCCAGATCCTGTTGCAGCAGCATAGTATCAGTAGTGTCCTTAACAACCCTGCCAACCTTTGTATCGTCTGCAAACTTGGACATTAAGCCTGATACACCATCATCAATATCATTTATAAATACAGAAAACAACAATGGACCCAACACTGAACCCTGAGGAACTCCACTAATAACATTAGTTCACGTTGAGCAGTGTCCATTGATTACCACTCTGTCTTCTGCCACTCAACCATCCCTTTATCCATAGCAGCAATTTGCCTCGAATGCCACACTTCTCCAATTTGTGCAGCAGTCTTCCATGCGCAACAGTATAAAAAGCCTTTCTAAGATCCAAATATATAATATCAAAGTTATTCCCTGCATCCAGTTCTTTTGTGACTACATCATAGTATCCAATCAAATTGGTCAGACAAGACCTGCCCTTAACAAACCCATGCTGTGTCTGAGCTATAACTGAATTCTTGTCCAGATGATCCCGCAGTGCTTCTTTAACCAGTGCCTCCATTAATTTTCCTGGAACCGAAGTTAAACTAACAGGTCTATAATTACTTGTGTCAGCCTTTGATCCTCCTTTGTGAATTGGGGTTACATTTGCACATCTCCAGTCTATGGGTACCTCCCCTGAGTCCAAAGAAGCTCTCATAATTATGGCTAGGGGTTTGCTTACTTCCTTTGCTGCCTCCTTTAATATAACTGGATAGATCCCATCCACCCCGGGTGCTTTTTTTATGTTTATCCTCAACAATTTCTCCTCCACTTTCCTCTCAGTTATTAGAAAATCATCTAGCTCACTGCCAATGTTTACTTCACCTACGACATTCCCCTTCCTGAATAACTCCTCATGTGTGAATGTAGATGCAAAATACTCGTTTAGATTGTTAGCCACCTGAGCTGGATCCTCAACTGTTGAACCATCAACATCCAGTGGACCAATCTGATTCATCCCTTTCCTTCTTGAGTTTAAATAGGTAAAGAACTCTTTTCTGTTTTTCTTTGCATCCTTTGCCAAGGATTTCTCATAATCTGCCTTTGCCTGCCTAATCTCCTTTGTGACTTGGTTACAGACCAACTTATATCTATCATAGGCTTCCACGTCACCCATTAATTTGTATGTATCCCATGCATTTTTCTTCTCTGCCATATGTCTCATTAGTTCATCTGACAACCATTTAGGCCTGAACCTTGAACAATATTTCTTGGTTGGTATGTAAAGCCTGGTAGCTTCCAAGATTAGTTCCTTGAATGCTTCCCATTTTGAATTTGCTGTTGGTAACATCATCAGTTGGTCCCACTGTATAGAATTTAAATACTGTCTCAGACCAGCATAGTCTCCTTTACGAAAGCAAAAACCCTTCCCTTTACCTCTGATGGTAGTTACCTCCTTGAGTAAATCCCACTTCAGCACACTGTGATCACTGCCACCCAGTGGTTCATTTATCTGCAGATTCCTAATGCATGAAGAATCACTACTGATAATCAGATCAAGAGTATTACTCCCTCTAGTTGCCTCCCGAACATGCTGGTGTAGAAAACAATCATCCAATAAATCCACAAAAGCCTTGCTAGTGTGTGAGTGACCAACCCACAAATTCCAGTCAATATCTGGGAAATTAAAATCCCCCATTATAAGACTCTCTGATTTACTGGCCCACTCTATTTCCCTGTACAGTATCTTATTATACTCATCAGAGTCATTAGGCCTATAGCACACTCCTACTCTCAATTTTGATTTACCTATGCTTATGTCACACCAAACTGACTCAACACTGCACTGTCCAGCGATGTCAACTGGCTTCACTTCCTTGGATTTTATGTGTTTTTTAACTAATAGCATAACCCCTCCTCCCTTCCTATCCTGTCTATCCTTTCTGTAGACGTTGTACTCCCCAAATTCCAGTTCTGCATTCCTTATATCTGTGTGACACCACGTCTCCGATATCCCAACAATATCTGCCTTTGATGTTTTGAGTAATACCTCAAATTCATCAAATTTATTTACTAAACTCCTAGCATTAGTGTACACGCAAGTATACATGCACCTGTTTCTATTCTTAGCTACCCTAACACAACCCATGTGTTTACTTGTACCGCAATGACTTCCAGCAGTCTCTGAAATATCCTGCATCTTGTTTTTCAGGCTTCTGCTCATTCCAATAGAAGCAGTGCAAGAATCTCTTTCACCTCTGCCCGTGGCTACTGTTAATCCATTAGTCTTTGTCTCCCCCCAAGCTAGCAGTTTTCCGACCCACCTAACACTGCCTCGATAGCATCAGCAAATATTCTTGCACCCTTTCTATTTAAGTGTATCCCATCCCTGTAGAAGCAATCTCTCCTGTTAACAAGTACAGTCCAGGCTGAAAAAAATTCTACCCCTTCAGCCTTGCACAATCTTTCCAGGGCCGAATTGATCGGCAAGGCTCTCATCATATACTCCCTCCTATCGTGTCTGGGCAGAATTGCAGACACTTTCAAATTCAACCCTACTTCACGGCTTTTTTTCAACAGTGACCTGTACTTGTTAAGTAATTCCGCTGGTCTCCTACTCTTAATATCATTAGTGCAACGTGTACAACTATATCACCTTTTGTGCCCTTAAAAGATGATATCTGCTCTACGTCATCAACCTTTGCCCCTGGCAGACATACCCTGGTCCTGTTCCACCTATCCTTTTTACAAAGCATGTTCCCCGTTTCCCTGACAATTGAGTCACCAACAACTACTAGTTCCTGTTGGACCAGCGCATTCTGCCTTGGGGGCTGCCTCTGTGTTGCAAGATGACCAAGTCCAAGCTCTGGTGTTGATGTGGGCAGCTGAGAGCTTGATGGGCCCCTCAATTTATTTCCTTCGAGGGCATCCACCCTGTCCTTCAAGGTCTCATATAGGCCCATAACAACGCCGAGTTGTCGCCTAATTTCCTTGCACTCCTTGCATCTTGCACACACAAAGACATCCCCCATGGCAGTATCATGTCCCGTACCCGATTGCTCCGCAAACATCAAGCAAACAGTGCATCTTAAAAGGCCGTGATTCAGGGGGCAACCGCTCCCCTCAGTTCTCCCCTGAGTCACAGCACTCCCATTAGCTTGAGCCTTTTGCTTTGCTGCTCTGGTCAGAGTCATGATTTCGATTTAAATGTCAATAAAATTACAATTTCAGAACAAAATTAAAACCTTAAACTTGTATCTTAACACAGTTATAACACTATATTTATTTTTCGGTATCGAGTGTTATCTACGAGTTCCCTTTATATAACTTCCGTATCAAGTATGTATTAATTATTTGCTACGTTTGTACTCTAAGTCGTTATATATATATAGTTAAAAGTACAATTTAATTGACAATGAAGTTTAACAAGATTAATAGATGTACTGATTAATTGACAATATTATATTATGCACTATACTATACAAAGCTAATGCTATCGAATTCCGGATATGCTGTATCGCGCTTCAGTAACGAGTGTTATCTACGAAATCCCTTTATATAACTTCTGTATCAAGTTATGTATTATTTATTTTTACTAATTATTTATGTTCCGTAACCTAAGTGGTTATATGTATAGTTAAAATTACAATTTAATTGCCAATGAAGTTCGACAAGATTAATAGATTTTACTGATTAATTTTCACGTAGCAATGGCGGCCGTTTATGAACGGTCAACACGTGGATTTGATACCCTTTCCGATACTAAGTAATACCTACAAAATCTCTATCTAAGTTATTTTAACTTTAAGTACCGTAAATAGGAATATAAAGCTACTCTAGAAATAAGTTAATATGTCAATTTAAACTAATAAAGCAGAAAATAAATCAGAAAAAACTTCTCTATTCCAAGAGCGGCAGAAAGGCACGTCCGCACAGGAAATTTAGCACTAACCAGACATAATTGGGAACACTTGAGTACCACCACAGCCCTACACATATGCAAAGCAGGGCATCACACATGCCATGACTGGTTAGTACCAGATGAAAATTGCCTTATAACAGTCCCTAGTTGTGAATGTAAATGGACATAGTACTTAGACTAAGGCGCATTTAGGGCTAGAGCCTCAGGCTGCGAACAAATTTAGACTATGTATATAAAGTGCTTAGCATCATAATACACAGCCATTTCTGTATAAACAGAAAATTTTTAAGGTGGCATCGTTTTAGGTTATATCTCATATTGTGAATACCTTCACAACGAGTTGCCATGATGTTGCACTACTTCGAATAAGTAACGCTTCACCTAAGGAGAAGACTAGTGTTACTTATTCTCAGATAGGTACCACCATAGGCATCACTTCACTTGGGTACCTACCCACTCACTGACGAAGGGCCAAATAGCCCTGAAACAGTGCTGTCTGGTGCTGTCTGGTATATCTGGGGTGTTTGCATCAAGCAGTCACCTAGTGATTGCAATGCAGACAAGGGGTTCCAGAAAACTCATGGTGTAGGGTACGTTTACCTGGCAGCCTGCATGCAACCCCTCATTCCAATAGACAGCCAACTCATTAGTGCAAGTTATCCTGGGAAATCAACTGCACTCTGTGGTAGTGCTTCTAATCCCAGATGTCTTTCCACATAGCGCAGTTGATTCCCCAGGAAAACTTTCACTAGTGAGTTGGCTGTCTATTGGACAATGGTAGAGCTCACAGAATCAGTTTTATGAAGCAGTCTGAAAATGACAAGGATCAAATTATCCATCTACCGTAACTCACCTGATCCCCTGACAAACTACACGGAACATTTCTGCCACTTCCAAACTGATTTTCCTTGTACAGTAGAGCGTCGAAAATCTGAACGTCAATAACCCGAAAGAGCCAGCATTTATTCTTTTTTGTGCTGGTGCCATAAAATAATTGCAGTAAGCACCAGTTATTGTGATCACATTTGTGAATTGAATTTTGATTCTATTAAACGGCAATTCTAATAAGTGAAAATTGGAGAAATATTATCCACAGGCTATAAAAATGAAGATATAAAACACAAATTTACATTTTTATTACCTTACCAATTAACAAAATTAAATGATACATGAAAATCGACAAACAAACAATGCTGTCCAACTCAACTACTCTTGCTGAAAAGAGAGAGAGAGAGATCTGGCAATAAAGAAATGAAGTTCGAAAATGGTGCAGCACAAAATAAGTAATTATTTTCATTAAATGCATATATATATATATATACACACGTGTTATTGTGGCTGAAAGTTCCATTAGTTTTGTCACCTATGAATAAAAATACATAAGTTAAACTTAGTGTTTTTATTTCTAAACTTACTAAACCTTTCTTTCTTTAGTCTCCAGAACAGTATTTTTGATAAGTTTGAAAATCCAAACAAATCTGAAGTCCGAACTACCCCCGGTACCCAATTATTTCAGATTATTGACACTCTACTGTATATATGAATAGTGTTAGATCCCTGTAGGATTGTTCCAGTCTTGTGAATTCTATGCTATGCTAGCAGTGTTGTCCTAACTGTGCAGTGTCCCAACACTGACTAGTTTCTAGTAGGTTTCCCTAATTATGTTGACTGAATTAGGGAAACTTACCAAAAATTAATACAACAGTAGGATATGGCACTTAACTGTAGAAACAGCTAAGGCCACCCAAAATACTCACCGGCATTATTATTTAGTATTGAAAAAAATTCATTATCATATCTAATGATCAGGAACTAGTGTATTTAAAAGCTAAAGTTTTTGACTTAAAAAAAAGAAAGTTACCTTCTAAAAACAGCATAATCTCAAAAAAAAAAGCAGTAATTTTATTTTAATACTTATATTTCTTATATTTGGACAGATATAATATTTCTTATATTATATCTGCCCAAATTTTCTAGATCCTGTTGCAGTAACACACTGCCATTACTGTCATTATCAAACCTGCCAATCTTTGTATCATCTGCAAATTTTGATACTAAGCCTGATATACCTTCATCAATATCATTGATAAATATACAAAACAACAGTGGACCCAACACCGAACCCTGTGGAACTCCACTAATAACATTAGTCCACGAAGAGCAGCACCCACTGATTACCACCCTCTGTCTTCTCCCACTCAACCATCCTTTTATCCATTGTAGCAACTTACCCTTAATACCATTCTGCTCCAATTTGTACAGTAGTCTTCCATGCGCAACAGTGTCAAAAGCTTTCTTGAAATACAAATATATGATATCAAAATCATTTTTTGCATCCAGTTCCTTTGTAACCACATCATAATATCCTATCAAATTTGTCAGACAAGACTTTCCCTTAACAAACCCATGCTGTGTCTGAATTATTGCTGCAGTCTTGTCTAGATGATCCTGCAATGCATCTTTAACCAGTGACTCCATTATTTCACCCGGAACAGAAGTTAAACTAACTGGTCTGTAATTACTCGTGTCACCCTTCGATCCCCCTTTTTTTGTGAATTGGGGGACACATTTGCACATCTCCAGTCCGTGGGGACCTCCCCCGAGTCCAAGGATGCTCTCATAATTATGGCTAAGTGTTTGCTTACTTCCTTTGCCACCTCCTTTAATATAACTGGATAGATCCCATCTACCCCAGGTGCCTTTATGTTTAACTTCAAAAATTTCCCCCACTTTGTTCTTAGTTATTATAAAATCATTAAGCACCGTTACAATTTGACAACCATGTGGCATTTTCAAACCTTAACTCATGTGTGAATGTAGATGCAAAATAGTCATTCAGTTTGTTTGCTATCTGAGCAGGATCATCAACAGTCGAACCATCGATGTCAAGTGGACCAATCAGATTCATCCCCTTCCTTTTAGAGTTTATATAAGTAAAAAAATCCTTGCTGTTTTTCTTAGCATCTTTTGCCAAGGATTTCTTGTAATCTGCCTTTGCCTGCCTAACCTCCTTTGTGACCTGATTACTTATATCTGCCATAGGCTTCTGAGTCGCTTGATAATTTATATGCATCCCATGCATTTTTCTTCTGTTACGAGTCTCATTAGTTCATTAGATAACCATTTTGGCCTAAACCTTGAACAATATTTCTTAATAGGTATGAAACTTTTAGTAGCATCCACGATTAATTCCTTGAATGCTTCCCACTTAAAATTTACTGTTGGTAACATCGTCAGTTGATCCCACTGTACAGAATTTAAAAACTGTCTGAGACCACTGTACTCACCTTTACGGAAGCAAAAACCCTTTGAAGTTTTACCCATGATGGTAATTAAATCTAAGTAAATCCCACATCAGTACACTGTGATCACTGCCACCTAGTGGTTCCTTTATCTCAAATTCTTAATACACGAATGATCACTGCTGATAACCAGATCAAGAGTATTACTCTCTCTGGTTGCCTCTCGAACATGCTGCCGCAGAAAACAATCATCCAATAAATCCACAAAAGTCTGACTAGTGTGTGAGTGACACCCACAAGTTGCAGTCAATATCTGGGATGTTAAAATCCCCCATTATAAGACATTCTGATTTACTGGCCCACTATTTCTGTGTATAATTGTTCATTGTACTCATTCGAGTCATTAGGTCTATAACACACTCCTACTCTTATTTTTGCTTTCGCAGTGCTTATGTCACACCAAACTGACTCAACAGTGCACTGTTCATCTATATCAACTGGGTGCACTTCTTTTGATTTTATGTGCATCATGTAAATAGGCATTTATTAATATGCATGTATTAATAAATTAATTGTTTTAAAATGTTAGAAAATTTATTCATTCCATTTATTTCCCATCTTTTGAATGCTGAATTAAAGAATTCTTCATTGTTGAAAAGGTCATATTTCTGTATAATGAATTTTTTCATGTGAACGATCGATTTCGTTATATAGAGGTCTGACTGTATTTTATATTACTTCCAAACATATACACTTTGAACTAATGTAAAATTTTGAAGATTTTGCTCATGGAGTTATTCAGTGGCATGGACAGTTATAAATACTGTAATTTACTTACAGATTAGTAAAGTGATATTATTATTATTATTAAAAAAGTGCAGTTAGTTCACACTGGCTTTTCATTAATCAGCATTGAAAAATATTGGTGGAAAAGGCAACTTCTCAGGGAGCCAAGATGAGGTGCAGCATGGAATTTTAGTACCAAATTTTAATTATATAGTTTATACAAAGTGGTGTCAGTGTAGTTTTCTGTTTTGTCATTTTATGCAGCTCGTGAATTTCCCTCTATTAGCTTAGAAGAAACAATAAAATTTTAGCATTTATTCGTAAATCTGATGGACCACTGGTGGGAATCTTTTTTTCAAATGTAGGTGTCTTAAGTAGTACAGGTACACCTAATTAATAACAGGGTTAGGTTCCTTGAAAACAAGTTAAGGCAGTGACAGATGCATTTTTTGAAAAAAATTAAGTGGTATATGTTAAATGTGCAAGAGAGTAATACAGCAATAACGAAAGCAATTATTGAAATATTGAAACTTCATGGATCACTGATTTATTTAATTTGTAACCATTCCTATTAAACTTTAATCCTGAAAAGAAAAATTAGAAGAAGAAATGTGTTTTTTTTTTAACTCTTAGTCAGTCAAAGACAATGAAGCCTCTTCTGCCTATTACAGGTAGATGATGTTTAAAATGAGGTTTAAAATAAGGATCTATTGAAATCTATGTACCATCTTCTATTTGTAAAATTTCTGTTTTTTTATGTCTCTGTTAATTATGCTGCTCCTTTGCATGTATTCATCTTTCTACATAAGATAGGAATTTTGCAAAGATTGCAATTTCTAAATGGGTAAAAGCTTTTGACAAGCTCTTTACTATAAATATTTGGAGCTGCAGCATTAGCATTTCTTCAATCTTTGCATGCTTTGATTTTAAAGTTGAGTGTTTCAGTAGTGAAATTACCATGTGATTCAAGCAAATTAATCATTTCACAGCCTCAACATTATCTAAGCCAGCCTTTTTGTTTTGAAGTGTTCACTGTGTGTCTTTGTTTGTCATATCCTGGCTCTCCCCTAGTCCAAGGCAATTTTGCTAGCAGGAATAAGGAGGTGATTATCCCCTTGTATAAGGCAATGGTCAGACCACATCTTGAGTACTGAATACAGGTCTGGAGTCCTCATTTTAGGAAGGATGTGGAGCTGATGGAATGAGTACAGAGTACACCGACATTAGTGAGTGGAACGAAGGGGTGCTATTACCAAGACAGGCTTGTTCTGCAAATTGCAGCACATCTGGAGACTAGGCATCTGCAAGATGATCTGATTGAGGTGTTTAAGGCTTTGAATGGATTGAGCAAGCTCAGTGCTGTTGGCATTCTTCCTCTTGCTCAGACACGCAAGAGGCACAAATTCAAAGTGAGGAAGGATGGTTGCAGAATAGATGTGTAGAAGTACATAATTTAAATAAATTCAAGGAAAAACTAGAAAAACTGCTAGAGTGAACAAATAGGTGAAATGGAAGGCATCTTTTTTTTCTTTTTCTGGCTGATTCTGTATAAGCTTGCATCATTTGCCACTGCTCATGCTAAGTTTAGATATAATCCAGCCATAGTTTTTGCTGAGCTCCATTTGCACCTGTTAAAAAATAGCATCACCTTACACATTTGACTTCCAGTTATTCAATTGGCTTTAACTGTGCAAGAGGCAGCTTCAAATTTATGATGATTTATTTTTACTCAACTTGGAGCTCTGCTTCTTGCTTTGTTAAAGCTACTTAAAAAAACTGAGTCAAGTGAAAGGTGGTATGTTTTGCTTTTTAATATTTCTGGAAATTATGTTTAAAGGTGCTGTTATAATGAGGTGGGGATGTTGCAAACCAAATAATGGTGGTAATTTTCAAGTGTCATTATAATGAAATATCCTTATGTGAGATATACCTGTAATGTTTTCCCTATTAAATTGAGCAAGTTGAAGGAGAGAAAGTGTTTTTGTCATATTTAATATTACAGAATAAACAGTATAGTCATATATAAAAGCAAAGTATTATACACTAGTGTTAATATATCAAACTGATCCGGTGCATTGTAACTGTATATGCTTGACACTTTAAAAACAGTTTCATAGCATGTGAATAATTTTCAAAATTAGTTTAAGTATTTATAATCAGCTATAAGCAACAAATTGTGCTAAATTTGATAATAGGCAATGTTTTAAGAGTCTTACCAGATCTATTTTTATTAGGCCAATAAAACAACTAAAATAAAGCATGAATTAATTTAAGAACTGATTAAAATTATGTTAATCAATGTATAAGCTAAAGGTGAGCAATTTTTTTTTTAACAAAAGCTCATTTGGATGTCTACTCACCTACTTGAATGCAGACTCATCTACTCTGACTTGATATTATGGTATGATATGGTAAATTAAAAGTAGATATGACACCAAATTATTTAGCATTAAATCAATTCCATGGTAACATAAGCTTGCAGATTATATAACAGATTGTATAATAATCATATTGGTTTTAATACTGTTGCTTGAGTTTCTAAATAAATATCTGTTCTTGTTAGAGATGTCTCCTATTACTGATGTTCATCAAAATTTAGAATTGTTCTGCTGTGGGTTTGTAAACTTCTACATGATGTCAGAGTTATCAATATTTCTAAGAAAAATATTGAAAATATCTTGAAAAACATTCTTGAAAATATTTGAATACAATCAAAGCTCTCTGCAGTGGCCCCCTTTTTAACATTCCAGTACATTATAATGAGCTATTTGGTAGGACCTGGCTGATTTGGATTTTAGCAAAGCATTTGACTCAGTGCCTCATGAGAGGTTATTGTATAAGCTCAAACATGTTGGGATTACTGGAAAAATTCTAAGATGGATTGTTGGGTGGCTGAAGGACGGAAGGTTGTGATTAATGCATATTCTTCAGTGCACCTTGCATTTTGCTAAGTTAATGCCACTTTTCTGACCATTCTTGCTGCTGATATCATTTATCAGAAGCAACAGTGGTCCAAGAACCAATCCCTGGGGCACTCCCACTTCTGACTTTACGCCAGTTACCTGTGTGAGGATTGAAGCAAATAATTTTTATTTTTTTATTTACTCCCCCCCCATCCCCCAAAGCCAGTGCAGCAAAAGTCTCTGGCTTCCTTGCATTGTATGGCTATTACTATTTTTGGAATTCTGTAAGTCCCTGCATTGGAAATCTGAGTTGTCCATAACACTCTGCACTTTTTTTTTAGTCTATAAAAGTGACACATCAGGACAGTCTCTGGACCATAAATAGGAGGAAATTTAGGGAAGCATTCTACACTGAGCTCTTAGATCTAACAGAAACCAAAAAACCTTATTCAACTAGCAATATTTTCGAAAAGTTTAAGAAGACCTTAGAAATAAGAATGACAAATCTAACCACCTTCATACCAGAGTTCACCAACCCACAGTTAAAACTTATATAATATTATAAATATTATATAATTGTAATTGGAAACTAGTATTACCATCTAGTACCGTCCTTTGGCATTCACCAACTGATTTAGTATCCACACTTTAGTCATTAATTAATTTCCTGCACACTTCTCAGTAAGAGTGACTTAAAATGTTGTTATTTAGTCTAAGGCCCTGGCATATGCTATTTAACATCATTCGCAGCAGTCTTGGTGGTTGCCAGTGAGTGAGTGAGTGAGAAGATAGTTTCATTTGTGTTACTTTAGCTTATATATTCTTTAACATTCTTTGTCTATATTTCTATTAATTTTCCTTTCCTTTTACTTTAGCTCTTTTATTGTTCTGATGATATGATTCAGTGAGAATCTTGAAACATCAGCTATTATCAAATTTAATGCAACTTGCTGCTTATTAGCATACGATGCAAGAAAAAAAAAAACCCTTCCCATTTCACCCCTCCATTCGTTCCAAATGCCTGTCCATTAAATTTATTTAGGCTATCAACTTCCACAACAAAGGGTGGAAGTCTGCCCGCTGGCTAAAGGAAAACTTCTGCACATCTATCCTACATCTGTCTTTCCTCAATTTGAATTTTTGAGTTTATACTTAATCTCACAGATAACCACCAGGCAATTTCTAACCAAAATTACATTAATATTAAGTTATTGCACAAATGAATATTGCTAAATTATTGAAGTCTCTAGTTTTTACTTCTGGAACTAAAATCACTCATATTTCTAGATTTACAAAATTTATGTTTACTTTTGGACCAAAACAAACCCAAATATTCCCAAAATTAAAGTTTCAGTCTTGTGTTAGTGAAAAAAGTCTATTAATCTGTGGGCAGTTCCAGTTTGCTATGTGATTAAGTTATTAGCTTATTAAGTATAAATATGCCGTTGGTAAAGAGCAGTACAATTTTCTAACATTTTAAGTCTATATGTTAGAGAGAAACTTGGCCCATGACATGGCAAATCTCAAGAACTTGTTTTTAATTAAAAGAGCTGCATAAAATTTAAGTTATTGTCAAGCAAAATTAACTTAATGATACCTACCAGAACTCACCTCTTTACAAATGGAATTTAAATAACTTCCAATGAAATTTCATGTAAATATCCAGTGCATGTTACATATCCATTTTATTTTTATAAAGAGATTCCAACTTAGGCAGTATATTTTTCTAGGAATTTAGTAAAAATATTTTACACATTTTACAAGGCACTTTACAAGAATTTACTGCATAATATGGAATAACATTAATACCATCAGTCTTCCTAGCAAAAAAAGGATTATTTAATACATCTGTGGGCAGTTCCTATTTCGCAATTATTCACCTGTAAAACAAATGTTTTTATTGTTTAATGTTTTCACTTCATAATTATGCCTATCATGCTAAGTTAAGAAAAAAATACAGCATTACACACACACACACACACACACACATTATTCTTTTGTATTATCATTCTATTGTGGTTTAATTCGTCTTTGTTCATCATTAATGTCATTGTTTTTCGCCATGATGGCTAATTAAACATTATCCGTGCCGGTGTTTTTTACCTATAGATATTATAGTTAATACATTACTGGTCTTTAAGCTAGCCTATTCTCAGTTATCTTAATTCCCCGTGGCCTATACATTTAGGATTTTGCAACTTGTTGCGTATTGCTAAAGAAATTGTCATAACACTTATTGATGAAAAACTGTAGCAATAGGCAAATTATCAATACTATTTTATAACTATATAATATAATTTATACATTTTTGTATTACATCACATGGACGTCAATCCCCTACTTCATCGGGGGCTTTGAGTGGATTGACGGCCCATTCGATGTAATGCATTTTTTACTTACCCGTTTCTGTTTGCATCTATCACAGCTTTGCTATTTAATTAATTCTAAATTCTAAGGTTCTTTTTGAATTTTTTTTTTTGGACTTATGTTTATCTTATTCTTCTTAATTGTTGTTAGTTAAATTAGTATTATTTATTATGAATTAAATTAATTCTTTATAATCTCTACAGCAACTGTGATAGAATACACAAAGCCCTACGGGTAAGTTTTTTTGTATTGCAATACTATTACTTACTTGATGTGTTCCAGTGGAGGTCGAAGAGTCGAAAAGGGAAAGTTTCCCGCCTTTAACTTGTTTTAAGGATGGCTATTTTTATGGCGCAGTCGCATTAACAATATAAATAGCAGAAAAATAGCAATACTAAAACTCATCAAAACACTGGATAGAAACAAAATTCCCAAACAATACAGTAGATATCACATAAAAACTGCCATATACGCAAATATTAGAAAACACCACCCCAATGTAGACCCACATACATTTATCAAAAACCAACTAAAAATAAAAATAAAATAGTAATTACTCAGGAGAGTATCCCCTTATTTACTAGGTTTATTGCACTCAGGCGAGGCTCGTCGCCTGACTGCACTACGACCTATTGCCAAAATTGACCCCCCCCCATAGTAAGAGGCTGTATATATGTATATGGTTTTGCCTCTGGACAAATAAGTGCTGTTACGCCTTGGAAAAGCGGTACCGGCACTGTCCGAGGTAAGGCATAAAACAAATGTAAATACACAAATATGTAAATACATAAATAAATAAATTCATCGAATCAACAACAAAACCACCATAATAGACATTGGCCTGAAAATCGGGGACTTCGGCCAATACACCATCGGCACACAGTGAAACGTTAATGCGACTGCGCCATAAAAATAGCCATCCTTAAAACAAGTTAAAGGCGGGAAACTTTCCCTTTTCGACTCTTCGACCTCCACTGGAACACATCAAGTAAGTAATAGTATTGCAATACAAAAAAACTTACCCGTAGGGCTTTGTGTATTCTATCACAGTTGCTGTAGAGATTATAAAGAATTAATTTAATTCATAATAAATAATACTAATTTAACTAACAACAATTAAGAAGAATAAGATAAACATAAGTCCAAAAAAAAAATTCAAAAAGAACCTTAGAATTTAGAATTAATTAAATAGCAAAGCTGTGATAGATGCAAACAGAAACGGGTAAGTAAAAAATGCATTACATCGAATGGGCCGTCAATCCACTCAAAGCCCCCGATGAAGTAGGGGATTGACGTCCATGTGATGTAATACAAAAATGTATAAATTATATTATATAGTTATAAAATAGTATTGATAATTTGCCTATTGCTACAGTTTTTCATCAATAAGTGTTATGACAATTTCTTTAGCAATACGCAACAAGTTGCAAAATCCTAAATGTATAGGCCACGGGGAATTAAGATAACCGAGAATAGGCTAGCTTAAAGACCAGTAATGTATTAACTATAATATCTATAGGTAAAAAACACCGGCACGGATAATGTTTAATTAGCCATCATGGCAAAAAACAATGACATTAATGATGAACAAAGACGAATTAAACCACAATAGAATGATAATACAAAAGAATAATAATAGGTACTCTGTTCGTACCCATGCATTGCTAAAACAGCTACTGGGACAACAGAAAAAGCTAGAAAGAAATTAAATAAAACTACTATAACAGAATATTAAAAATAACATGCGAATTGAACCATCATAATACAAAAGAATAATTATATATATATATATATATATATATATATATATTATTCTTTAGTAATATGATAATTTATGTTGTATTTTACTTTTAATATACTTTTATAGTGGTTTTTCTTTAAATTATTTCTAGATTTTTCTGTTGTCCCGGTAGCTGTTTTAGCAATGCCCGGGTACGAACAGAGTACATATTATTATTTTATCTTTCTATTGTGGTTTATTGTGTTTATTTTCTTAATTACGGGTGTTTTCTACTCATAGGTATTATGGTTAATACTTTACTGGTCTTTAAGCTAGCCTAAACTCGGTTATCTTAAATGCCCAGGGCCTATTCATTTATTATTTTTCAACTTGTTACGTATTGCTAAAGAAATTGTCATATTAATTATAGATGAAAAACTGTAGCAATACTACTTTATGACAAAATGATAAAATATTAAACATTTTTATACATTTATTGTATTACATCTTTATACATATTTGTATTACATCACATGGTCGTCAATCCCCTACTTCATCGGGGGCTTTGAGCGGATTGACGGTCCATTCGATGTAATGCATTACTTACTTACCCGTTTCTGTTTGTATCTATCACAGCTTTGCTATTTTGTCCGATACTGAATTCTAAGTTTCTTTTAAATTCCCATTTTTGTCCCTTTCCCATTGCTATTAGTTAAATAGGTATTATTTATTATAAATTTATTATGAACCGAATTAATATCCCATAATTTCTACAGCAACTGTGATA
Source organism: Mastigoproctus giganteus (assembly GCF_048544385.1). Lineage (NCBI taxonomy): Eukaryota > Metazoa > Arthropoda > Arachnida > Uropygi > Thelyphonidae > Mastigoproctus > Mastigoproctus giganteus. The sequence continues at coordinate 109,476,378 of NC_143586.1, read as the reverse complement.
GAATACACAAAGCCCAACGGGTGAGTTTTTTAAAAAATTACAATAACTTTACTTACTTGATGTGTATAAGTGGAGGTCGTAGTGTCGTATCAGGAAAGTTTCCCATCCTACTTGATGTGTTTCGGTGGAGGTCGTCGAGTCGAAAAAGGAATGTTTCGCACCCTTAACTTGTTTTATAGATGGCTATTTTTATGGCTTTGTTGCTTTAGCGTTTCCCTGTGTTCCGATGGTGTTTTGGCGGAAGTCCCCGAACTTCAGGCCAGGGTCTATTATGGTGGTTTTGTGGCAGGTTAAATGAATTTATTTAGTTGTGTATTTACAATATTTTTACATTTATTTTATGTCTCACCGAGGTGAGACATAAAATAAATGTAAAAATAATAAATGAATAGGCCCTGGGCATTTAAGATAACCGAGTTTAGGCTAGCTTAAAGACCAGTAAAGTATTAACCATAATACCTATGAGTAGAAAACACCCGTAATTAAGAAAATAAACACAATAAACCACAATAGAAAGATAAAATAATAATATATATATATATATATATATATATATATATTTGTTTTTAGTACATAATCCCATTCTTCCAAATGAATTAGAGGTAAAGGCAGAGGAAACCAATTTAGATAAGCATATAAATAGTCAACATGGAAAGCTCAGCTACAGTTAAGGTCTCACACACATATGTAACAACAATAAAAGTGATATTACATATATAAATTTCACTACTGGTCACATAGGCTTTGGTTTATGTAAGCTCTTTCATATTAGTGGCCCATTCTATTTGTTTGTGTAGTTGTTCATTACATTCATTAGTCACTTGGCTAGAGCAGACTCCTACTTTCATTTTAGTTTTCCCAGAGTTTAAGTTACACCAAACTGAGCTCGGCACTGTATTGGGCACCCATGTCAACTGGGTGCACTGCCTTATATTCTGTGGTTCTTAAATAGGAGCATAACTCTCCCCCCACCTTCTGTCCAGGAAGGCAAAATACATTATAGCAATTGGAAAACCACTGGTTAGTTGCCCTTGCTCACTGCTAAGCATGACATACTGATTTTATAATAAAAAATTAGAACTTTTCCTCCTGCACTTCTTACATGAACACTAACTTCTCTGCAAGGTAGGGAGTGTGATGAAACAACTTCTTTTTAAGACACCAGCATATTACTGACTCATGGGTTGCCAAACAGGGGCTCAGAGGGGAACAGGTATCCTGTGTGTTATCAGACATTCAGCCTAAAACACTGATGGATCCAATATCTCTCTATTACAGAAGATTAAGGAGAAGTCCAGTTGGCCTGCCTCCCTAAAATCCACTCATGCACACCTTCCTGATGGTAAGCCCTGTCACGTCACTTAGGTGGCAACGAACGTGTAGAGTGGTTCTCTTCAAGATGCCTGGTCAGCGTGAAGAGGAAAAGACCAAACCCTCCAGCATATGACAGCACGAAAAAACAAATGGCCCTCAGTCCCCAGCAGCTTTCACTCCCCCTCTTACGGCAGCAAGAGGATCAGAGTGGAAGCAGAGGGTGCTCAGAATCTCTGGGTACGACCAGGCTGCCATGCACGGAAACTGAACTTGGCCTGTTATAACGTAAGATCACTCATCAGTGAAGACAGGATATTAGAGCTGGAAAAGGAATCAGAAAATGTGAATTGGAATATCATCGGTTTGGCTGAAACAAAAAGAAGAAATGAATCACTTATAAGTTTATCGAGTGGAAATCTGCTGTACACCAATGGAAACAGTGAAAGGAGTGAAGATAGAGTTGGGTTTCTGGTCCATAAAGATTTAAAAAACAACATTTTGGAATTCAAAAGTACATCACGAAGTATCAAGACTAATACTCAAGATTTCTAAGAGGTACAAGCTAAAGGTTATAATAATATATGCACCAACATCGAGCCATGATGATGAAGAGGTTGAAGAAATGTACACCGAAATTGAGAGTCTTCTAGATGACCAGTAAACCCACTACACTATTATTATGGGGGACTTCAATGCTAAGGTTGGAAAAAGACAAAACAGCACAGAAAGGAGAACTATAGGAAATTTTGGAATTTGTGAAAGAAATGAAAGAGGCAAAAGACTTGTAGAATTTGCAGAATCTCAAGGATTATCAGTAATGAACACTTTTTTCAAGAAAAGGGTGAACATAAAGTGGACATGGAAGAGTCCAAATCGATTAACAACTAATGAAATCGACTTCATCCTCACTAACAGAAGATATATTGTGAATGATGTCACCGTCCTGAATAAGGTAAATGTTGGAACTGATCACAGAATGATGTACACTTGATATAGATGTAGGAAAGGAAAAAACTGACTCGAGTAAATACAAAGGTCTTTGAGATAACAGAAGAGGAGTTTGTTGTTCGTTATTCGGTTTATAGGAGCATTAGCAACTAAGGCCATATTGCTCCAGGATATGCGGTGGTCATTCCCTGAACTTTCCCCATCCTCAGTATTTGGTGGTGATGGGCTCGAACCCCGATCTAATCAAGAAGCGTGTGTTATGCACTGCTGCTCCTTCCCACCTGGCTACGGCGCCTGCACAGAAGAGGAGAAAAAGCAGTATGTACTGGAACTTAAGAAAAAGTTTTAGCTTCTGCACACTGCTCAGCACCAAGATATCGATGAAGAATATTACAACTTTCTGAAAATGATAAAGCCCAAGAAACATATAGGGAAAAAGAAATCCAAATAAGAAAAATTAGTCAAGAAACATTTGTTATGATGAACCGAAGACGAAAAATGAAGAACAAGATAAACACTGACAAGGAAAAAATTGAGTATACTGAGTTATGCAAAGACATTTGAAAGAGACTCAGAGAGGACAAAGATTTAACACAAGAAAAGTAGAACAAGCATTAAGGGAAAACAAAGGATTTAAATCAGCAGCCACGAGCAGTAATAAAGAAAGACAAATGATACTGAACTGAAGAATAGCAATGGTGTACTTATAAACAGCAGACAAGGCATAATTCAAATAGCAGAAGACTACTATAGAGAATTATACAAGGAGCAGGGGAATGATGCCAGCAGTGGGGAAGATGGATTGCAAAGTAGCAACACATACGACATACCCGATATTCTTCCTGATGAGGTAGAACAGGCATTGAAGAAAATGAAGAATCCGAAAGCCCCGGGGGAAGATGAAGTTACTGTAGAGTTGTTAAAATTGGGAGGAAGAGACATAACACAAAAACTGGTAAGGCTCTTCACAAAGTGCATCAGAAAAGGTGTGACGCCTAAGCAGTGGAATAATGCAATCATAGTTTTGCTGCATAAGAAAGGAGATAAATCAGAAATTGGAAATTATAGACCAATTAGCTTGTTATCCCACATCTACACGTGGTTCACAAGGGTCATTACTATCAGATTAGAAAGAATACTTGATGAGAATCAACCGAAAGAGCAAGCTGGCTTTAGGACAGGATTCTCAACTATGGATCACCTTCACGTAATATCACAGCTAATGGAGAAAGCAAATGAATATAAAACACCATTATGAATGGCATTTGTGGATTATGAAAAGGCATTTGACTCCATACAGCATAAGGCAATGTTTCGGGCACTGCAAAGACAAGGCATAGATACCCCACATATTATGATTTTGAAGAAAATATACGAGAGTGCTACCTCCTTTATTAGACTAGACAAAGACAGTAGGAAATTTAAAATCGAGAAAGGAGTTCGACAAGGAGACACAATATCTCCGAAACTGTTTACTGTTGCCCTTGAGGAAGCTTTCAGAAGATTAGACTGGTCACAGAAAGGAGTCAATGTGAAAGGAGAGTACCTAAACCATTTACCATTTGCAGTTGACATTGTGGTCATAAGCCATGATCCCAAAGAATTAGAGGAAAATCTTAATCAGTTATATACAGTTAGTAAGGATTTTGGACTAAAGATGAATATGGCTAAAACAAAAGTAATAATGAACAAGTATGCCACAGAAAGGGAAATAATGATTGAAGGAGCAGTAATTAAAAAGGTGGAGTCATATATTTATCTGGGACAAGTTATTAGCTGTAATAATGATAAATGGCTGGAAGTCAAGAGAAGAATAAATTTTGGATGGATAGCATTCAGGAAATATAGTCACATACTGAAGAGCACTATCCCAGTTTGTCTGAAACGTAAAATAATGAACCAATGTATACTCCCCAACATGACTTATGGAAATGAAACTTGGGCACTCACCAAAAGAATGGAAGTGAAGCTGAGAACTACACAGCGAAGAATGGAACGAATTATATTAGGAATCAGACTGTTAGATAAGAAGAGAAACACATGGATTAGGCAGCAAACTAAAGTAAAGGACATTCTTATCAAAACTAAAGAACTAAATTGGTCTTGGGTAGGACACAGCTCAAAGACATTCATGCAATAAGGATCTGCAGATAAAGGAACCACTAGGTGGCAGTGATCACAGTGTGCTGAAGTGGGATTTACTCAAGGAGGTAACTACCATCAGAGGTAAAGGGAAGGGTTTTTGCTTTCGTAAAGGCGACTATGATGGTCTGAGACAGTATTTAAATTCTATACAGTGGGACCAACTGATGATGTTACCAACAGCAAATTCAAAATGGGAAGCATTCAAGGAACTAATCTTGGAAGCTACCAGGCTTTACATACCAACCAAGAAATATTGTTCAAGGTTCAGGCCTAAATGGTTGTCAGATGAACTAATGAGACATATGGCAGAGAAGAAAAATGCATGGGATACATACAAATTAATGGGTGACATGGAAGCCTATGATAGATAGTCTGTAAGTTGGTCTGTAACCAAGTCACAAAGGAGATTAAGCAGGCAAAGGCAGATTATGAGAAATCCTTGGCAAAGGATGCAAAGAAAAACAGAAAAGAGTTCTTTACCTATTTAAACTCAAGAAAGAAAGGGATGAATCAGATTGGTCCATTGGATGTTGATGGTTCAACAGTTGAGGATCCTGCTCAGGTGGCTAACAATCTAAACAAGTATTTTGCATCTACATTCACACATGAGGAGTTATTCAGGAAGGGGAATGTCGTAGGTGAAGTAAACATTGGCAGTGAGCTAGATGATTTTCTAATAACTGAGAGGAAAGTGGAGGAGAAATTGTTGAGGATAAACATAAAAAAGGCACCCTGGGTGGATGGGATCTATCCAGTTATATTAAAGGAGGCAGCAAAGGAAGTAAGCAAACCCCTAGCCATAATTATGAGAGCTTCTTTGGACTCAGGGGAGGTACCCATAGACTGGAGATGTGCAAATGTAACCCCAATTCACAAAGGAGGATCAAAGGCTGACACAAGTAATTATAGACCTGTTAGTTTAACTTCGGTTCCAGGAAAATTAATGGAGACACTGGTTAAAGAAGCACTGCAGGATCATCTAGAAAAGAATTCAGTTATAGCTCAGACACTGCATGGTTTTGTTAAGGGCAGATCTTGTCTGACCAATTTGATTGGATACTATGATGTAGTCACAAAAGAACTGGATGCAGGAATAACTTTGATATTATATATTTGGATCTTAGAAAGGCTTTTGATACTGTTGCGCATGGAAGACTGCTGCACAAATTGGAGCAGTGTGGCATTGGAGGCAAATTGCTGCTATGGATAAAGGGATGGTTGAGTAGCAGAAGACAGAGAGTGGTAATCAATGGACACTGCTCAACGTGGACTAATGTTATTAGTGGAGTTCCTCAGGGTTCAGTGTTGGGTCCATTATTGTTTTCTGTATTTATAAATGATATTGATGATGGTATATCAAGCTTAATGTCCAAGTTTGCAGACGATACAAAGGTTGGCAGGGTTGTTAAGGACACTACTGATGCTATGCTGCTGCAACAGGATCTGGAAATGTTGAGCAGATGGGCTGAGAGGTGGCAAATGAAGTTTAACATTGACAAATGTAAAGTACTACATATGGGAAACAGTAACCCCAGATCAATGTATCAACTCTGTGGTACTACACTGGCAGTGGTAGAGAATAAAAAGGACCTGGGGTAATTGTGCAGGCAGATATGAAGTTCTCTGAGCAGTGCAGACGAGCTGCAAGAGTAGCTCATGGTGTCTTGTCAATGATATACAGGAATTTTTCTAGCAGGGATAGGGATGTGATTATTCCCATGTATAAGGCATTGGTCAGGCCACACCTTGAGTACTGTATACAGTACTGGAGGGCTCATTTCAAGAAGGATGTAGAGTTGCTGGAACGAGTACAGAGAAGGGCAACAAGATTAGTGAATGGAACAAAGGGTTGCTCTTACGAAAAAAGGCTTAAGTTTTGCAAATTGCAGTGTCTGGAGACTAGGCATCGGCGAAGTGATCTGATAGAGGTGTATAAGGCTTTGAATGGCTTGAGCATGCTCAATGCCGATGGGATTCTTCCTCTTGCTCAGAATAATCACCTGAGAGGGCATAAATTCAAATTGAGGAAGGATGGATGTCGGATAGATGTGCGGAAATTTGCCTTTAGCCAGCTGGCAGTTGGTTTGTGGAATAGACTTCCATCACTTGTTGTTGAAGTTGATAGCCTAAACAAATTTAAGGCTCAGCTGGACAGATATTTCGAACGAACGGAGGGGTGAAATGGGAGTAGTGGTTGTGTTTTTTTTTTTGGCTGATGCTGAATAAGCTTGCTTTCTTGCATCATATGCCTCTACTAATGCTAATGCTAATGACAGATGGACTAAGAAAATAACAGAATGGTTCCAAGAGGAGCTAGAAGAAAACCTGGAAGACACAGGTGGAGATGGATAGATGAAATTCATGAGTTTGTGGGTAGTAAATGGATGGCCAGTGCTCAAAACAGAAGGAACTGGAAAGTTGCTGGAGAGGCCTTCATCCTGCAGTGGATTGAAGATGGCTGATGAGTTGCCAAACTAGTCTCTGTGTCTGATTCATCAGGTGGAATGACCAATGGGCCACCCTGGCAGGAATGTGTTAAGCCATATCTAACAATAGTAAGAATAAAACATTAGCATTAGTAGAGGCATATGACAAAGCAAGCTTATGCAGCTTCAGCCAAAAAAAAAAAAAAAAAAAACCCGCTTCCATTTCATCCCTTCGTTCGATCCAAATACCTGTCCTGCTCAGCCGTAAATTTATTTAGGCTATCAACTTACACAACAAAGGATGGAAGTCTGTTCCACCAACCAACTACCCGTTGGCTACTAAAGACAAACTTTTGCACATCTATCCTACATCTGTCTTTCCTCAATTTGAATTAATGCTCTCTCACTAATTATTCTGAGCAAGAGGAAGAATCCCATCAGCATTGAGCATGCTCAAACCATTCAAGGCTTTATACACTGCAATCAGATCGGAGGTGCTTAGTCTCCAGACTCTGTAATTTGCAAAACTTAAGCCTTTCTTTGTATGAGCAACCCTTTGTTCCATTCACTAATCTTGTTGCCCTTCTCTGTACTCGTTCCAACAGCTCTACATCCTTCTTAAAATGAGGCCTCCAGACCTGTATACAGTATTCGAGGTTTGGTCTGATCATTGCCTTATACAAGGGGATAATCACCTCCTTATCCATGCTAGAAAAATTCCTGTACATCCTTGACAAGACACCATGAGCTACTCTTGCAGACCGTCTGCACTGCTCAGAAAACTTCATATCTGCCTGCACAATTACCCCATGTCCTTTTTGTTCTCTAACACGGTCAGTGCAGTACCACAGAGTTCAAATGTTACTCTGGGGTTACTGCTTCCCATATGTAGTATGTTACATTTGTCAATGTTAAACTTCATTTGCCACCTCTCAGCCTATCTGCTCAACTTTTCTAGATCCTGTAGCAGCAGTGTACTATCATTAGTGTCCTTAACAACCCTTCCAACCTTCGTATTTTCTGCAAACTTGGACATTAAGCAGGTCTATAATTACTTGTGTCACCCTTTGATCCTCTTTTGTGAATTGGGGTCACATTTGCATATCTCCAGTCCATGGGTACCTCCCCTGAGTCCAAAGAAGCTCTCATAATTATGGCTAAGGGTTTGCTTACTTCCTTTGCTGCCTTGTTTAATATAACTGGATAGATCCCATCCATCCCGGGTGCCTTTTTTATGTTTATCTTCAACAATTTCTCCTCCACTTTCCTCTCAGTTATTACAAAATCATCTAGCTCACTGACAAGAGTTTAATTTGCCTCTGGCATTCCCCTCCCTCAATAACTCCTCGTGTGAATGTAGATGCAAAATACTCATTTAGTTTGTTAGCCACCCAAGCAGAATCATCAACGGTTGAACCATCAATATCCAGTGGACCAATCTGATTCATCCCTTTCCTTCTAGAGTTCACATAGGTAGAGAACTCTTTGCAGTTTTTCTTTGCCTGCCTAATCTTCTTTGTGACTTTGTTACAGACCAGCTTATATCTATCATAGGCTTCCATGTCACCCATTAATTTATATGTATCCCATGCATTTTTCTTCTCTGCCATATGTCTCATTAGTTCATCTGACGTCCACTTAGGCCTAATCTTGAACAATATTTCTTAGTCGGTATGTTTGTTGTTTGTTTGTTATTTTGTTTTTAGGAGCATTAGCAACTAAGGCCATATTGCTCTGGGATATGCAGTGGTTATTCCCTGACCTTTCCGCATCCTCTGTATTTGGTGGTCACGGATTCGAACCCCGATCTAATCAAGAAGCGTGTGCTACGCACTAGTTGGTATGTAAAGCCTAGTATCTTCCAAGATAAATTCTTTGAATGCTTCCAATTTTGAATTTGCTGTTGGTAACCTCATCAGTTGGTCCCACCGTATAGAATTTAAATACTGTCTCAGACCACCGTAGTCACCTTTACGAAAATAAAAACCTTTCCCTTTACCCTGATGGTAGTTTCCTCTTTGAGTAAATCCCACTTCAGCATACTGTGATCACTGCCACCTAGTGATTCCTTTATCTGCAGATTCTTAATGCATGAAGAATCACTACTGATAATCAGATAAAAGTATTACTCTCTCTAGTTGCCTCCTGAACATTCCGATGTAGAAAACAATCATCCAATAAACCTACAAATGTCTTGCTAGTGTATGAGTGACCAACCCACAAATTCCAGTCAATATCTGGGAAATTAAAATCCCCCATTATAAGACTCTCTTATTTACCGGTCCACTCTGTTTTCCTGTATAGAGTCTTATTATACTCGTGGCCTGACGTAGCCAGTGGTCAGGACAGGAGTGAGTGCATAGCATGCATTCCTTGAGTGGACCGGGGTTCAAGCCCGTGACTACTAAATACGATAAATATTTGTATTCACAATTTATTGTAAACTCTACTGACTTGGTTGTCGTACCGGAGTATAAACAGAAAATTTATTTTAGAGTCATTAAGCCTATAACACACTCCTATACAGTAGAACCCAGATAAGAAATTCCTGCATAAGAAGTTTTCCCCTCTATATATTGTAATGTATTATTTTCCCATGTAAGAAGTTTTCCGGGAAAAAGTTCGTGATAAAGAATACACAGTGTATTATTATAATGACTTTTTCCCACTTAATACGCTTTTTATATATAGAAATTCTTTATTTTTAATATTAAAAAAATATTAAACAATATAAACATTTTGGTAATCGAATAAGTTAGTGCCAAGCATCATTTTAGTTCATAGTAAACCACTGAAGTAGGTGAAATGGCACTCTTTGTGAAGGCATTCACAATATGAGATATCACAAAAACAATGCCATTTCACCTACTTCGGTGATTTACCAGGAACTATAATGATGCTATACACTAACTTGTTTGATTAGTGAATTTTCTGTAGTTTGAGGCTTTCAGCCGTAAAACCTATTTAGTATAAACATTTTGATAAAATGGAAGTGACATATTGTAATTATTTTCAGTGATATCTATAACATTAAAGGTGAAAAGTACAAACTAAAAGAAGCAAAAAAGTCCCGGTGAAAATCGGGCCACAAATGAACAGTTTGAGATAATGCACATTTTCTGTTAAGATCTGCAACTGACTATGGAAACACTAGTTTAGCAAAAAGCTGCGAATCCTTTGCTAAGAGTGGTTTTATTAAACATAAGGTAATACATTTTTAATTTTTGGTTCCAACACCACAGGATTTTACAGATGTTACAAAAGGTGCTCAAAATGCTGTCCTTGCATCCGTATGCAGCTTTGTAGTCTTCTCAGGCATTTCTGGATCATTTCTGATTTGGTGAAAGGCTCCAACCCGACGCTGCAATTCCTCAACTGTGTTAATGTTCAAAGTGTACGCTAACACAGTTGACATTAATACACCAAGCTTTTTTCATGACCCCAGATACAAAAATCCATAGGATTTAACTACTCTTCATTGCTGTAACCTCTTTCCATGTTGGCTATCCTTTGACAAGTACTAGTATGCTTGCTTCATCTGAGAGCATTGAGAGAGGGGAAAGGGAGAAAATGAGCATAACCTAACCTAAACAAACAAGTCAGTGGTGAATCCCAACTAGAAATGTGCAATATCTCGAAAACGATTCACTTAAGGACCCATGTTTACTAGGCTTTTTTTTGCATATTGTAGTCTGTACAGTTCACCTTTAAATTATTGACCATCACATTTGAAACACCCTGTATAATATACCTTATATAACTTTAGTTAGATAAAAAAATTAGTTCATATATCTCCTGGTGGGGATATGAGAAGAAATTCTTTTTACCTCTAGCATTCTCCTCCTTGTGTTGCAGACTATAAGTATACCAACTTTCACTTCAAACTGACCACACTTCACACTGACCACACTCCAAAGAGGAATACTTTAACTATAATTTTTTTTTGGGCTAGTTGTTGCACTTATTGCTGCAACTATACAGGGTGTCTCAAAAATACACGGCATAACTTCAGGAATGAGTTCCTCATATGTAGACAATAAAAATATTTTATATCAACATAGTTCCGGAAATGCTTGGTTCTCGAGTTGGAATGGAAAAATGGAAAACCGGAATGTCTTATCTCCCGCGTGTGATTTCCTTCATCACAAGGTACTGACAGAGTGTGGTGGTTTTCCATTCCAACCATGTACTCAAATCAGGAGCAAGCGGATATGCACTTTATGTACGGTTTGGCGGATGGCAATGCTCTGGAGGCTTGTTGTTTGTACCATGAAAAGTTCCCAGAACGAAGATGTCCAGACAGGAAAACGTTTGAAGGTATCCATCGCTGCCTTTGTGAACATGGGACCTTTACACCTACTGCTGCCGACAGAGGACGAGCAAGATCTATGACTCCTGAAGTAGAGGAGGAGATTTTGGATGTTGTGCATGCCACTCCTGGAATCAGCACATGCAGAATAGCAATGCAACTGGTTGTTCAACGTTCGACTATTTGGAGTGTTGCGCAACACCAACTGTATTCTTACCATCTGCAACAGGTACAGGCCTTGTCACCAGAAGATTGTGGCAGTTGGTCCACATGTAGAAGTGGACCAACTGCCTGGACTCCACGCTCACTAATTTAAACGCACTAGATTTCTTCTTGTGGGGCCATTTAAAGTCATTGGTGTAATCGAATCCAGTAGCTGATGTGGAAACTCTCCGCAAGGCAGGCTGTGAGACAATACGAAACATGCCAGGAATTTGGCATTGTCTTCGCGAGTCCATGAGACGTCGATGTGAGGCCTGTATTCAGGCAGAAGGTGGACATTTTGAACAATTACTATAAGTTGAAGTGAACAGCTAAGTGTCATAGACAAACCTTCAAAACTCGGAAACCAAGCATTTCCGGAACTTTGTTAATATAAAATATTTTTATTGTCTACATACGAGGAACTCATTCCTGAAGTTATGCCTTGTATTTTTGAGACACCCTGTATATTTCCAATATATTAATTGGATGACGATGACAGCCTTTGTTTGCACACTAGTGTAGCCTACAAGAGGTTAGTGCATTTAAGGCAGTGACATGCGAGTGGATTTTGACAGAAAATTCATGCATGATGTTCTTCAGCATTGAACATCACAGTGATTTCCTCACTACAACAGGCTTCAGTTCATTAGCATTAGCTCAAAGTATGACTAAGATTTTCCCTTAACAAAACTTTCTTCCAGGGGTAGAAATGATAAACAAACAAGACAAGCTTTCTCATTAACATGAGTTAAATCTGTTTTATTGTTAAAATATTTTAGCTGATGGATAATACCACCAGAATGAAGCATTCATAACATGTCCCATATGGACACGATGCCTGGTTCAGTGATGATATTCACTGTTTTAGAGGTCTATTAAGGTTTTACATACCTTATTAGCAAATCATAAGTTTAAAGTTTCATTCAGATGTTCCATATCTATTTGGAGAAACATTAACAAACTTGTGTTTTACTGTTGCCTCCTAAGGAACTGATTATTAGACTAGTCCATCATTTTTAGGTAGTCATGAATCTAATTCAAGAAAATAGAAGCACATTTCTTTTCAAAGTGAATATGAGTCTAATAAATTATATTTGTAAACAAATTATATCAGGTATATAATTTTTTTTATATCTCAGATTTTATAACTGTAACTTAACTTTTGGCCACTAGCACATAAATTAAAACAATATCTTAACATACCTTATTAGCAAATCGTAAGGAATTTAAAGTTTCACCCAGGTGTTCTTCATTTGGAGAAACATTAACAAACATAAGAGTCTTACTGTTGCCACCTAAGGAATTGATTAGGAGATGAGTGAGTTTACTGTTTCGATAAGGCACATGTTCAGCCTGAAAAATATGATTTTTAAAATGAAAGCAGAGAAAATGATATTTTTCTTCTTTCTATACAAATATAACACATCATTCAATTTTATACTTGGAAAATAGTTTAAGTATTTAATAAATGCTGCTAGATAACTATGATATGAATATTTGTAGTAAATAAAATTATTGATAATTAATACTATGGTTGTGGTCTTACATTATCACATTAAATTCTTATGGAGTGGGGAGTCAGTTTAAGTTAAAGGATTTTATTTAAAAAAGCTTCAAATTCCTTCCTCATGCAACACACACAGAGAATAAGTACAAGTAGCCAAGTACACCAGCCATGAGAAGGCCTCAGTGGAAAAGAAAATGCTTTCCTCTACATCACAACATAGTTTGCATATTTCATTTACATTCTTCTGAAAGTGTTTCAGAACAACCAAACTTGGTTGAAATTCTGCATTCACAGATCATAGGTATATCATTAATCATAGGTATAAAGTGAATATCAGCAATTTTTCAGAATTGTGAATGAAAGCAGCAGGTTTGTGCTGCAGAATAGTAATATAATTTATGAACAATGAGATCCTGAGAAGTAGTTCTAATATCGGGAGCTGTTTTCCCGGGAATTTAATGATAAATAGTTACAATGCATGCCTAAAACAAATTTTGGTATGCATCATTCCACAAACAATAGATTGTTACAGGACCACTGATGCATTTTTTTTATTTAACCCTCTCAGGAGTACATATAAATTTATGTTTTTACATTTTATAATGTGCCCATTAATGTATAAATCATCTTGAAATCTTCCAATAGATGGTACCCTCTCTTATTTGTGTTTACAAAAAAAAAAAAAAAAAAAATTAATAGTAGTGGCAGGAAATTAGTTCTGAAAATTACACCTGCCAGCCATTGTGGTTTGTAGTTTTTCTGGCGTTCCATTGTTTCCCATGGTCAAATTTTTTATAGGAAATCACATACAACCTAAATTTGATAATCTTAAAAACATGCATTTTTGAAAATGTCCCCACCTTCATACTTGGTACATGCTCATAACTAGACATTTCCATATGTATACTTGCAAATGCATATAACATAAATATTACTAGCAACACTGCATATATTTTGTCAATCTGAAGTTTTTAGGCATTAAACATAGAAATGTGATTTCAGTCATTGAAAACATCATAGCATTACAATAAGATTTGTGTGGGCAACCATGCCAATAAACAGTGTTTTACTTTAATTCTTGTGCTGCCAGCAATGACATTGGATGAAAGTGTGTTCTTTGAATGTGTAACAGAACAGTCCAGCTTTGCTATAAGATATTTATAGATAGGTGGTTTTGGCTATTGTACAAAATGCAAAAAATCATGTCTGCTGCTAAACATATGGAATTGCAAATCATTAATCAAAAAGATTTCACTACAGATAACAGTAGTCTTTTGTGTTGTTTGTGAAATGATGTTCCGTGCAGAAAAAACCAACTAATAAGTGAAAACAACATTGCACAGTGTGTATGGAAGGGGGGGGGGAATTGCTAGAACGGTTACTTTTAATCAAGTTGTATACCTCAAGCAAAAAGTAACTTCTCAAAGGATCCCTATCTCACTTGGTAAGCAGAATATCCCATTGAATAAAGGCATATTTCTGCTTTGTTAAACAAATATAAAAAATGTTTTGTATAAATCAAAACATACTGGATGAACAGACAAATGTACCCTGGGGAAGAATTATCTTAATGATATTTACAATGGTATTATTCTCAAAATCTGTCAAGATATTGAAAAAAATTGCATGTGTATGTCTGCCAATGAAACAGCAGATGCTTGTGGCTAATATTTTAAATATTTGGTATGTGAAAAATTAGATGGAGAGCCTTCTCATCTACATTTGCTTGTAAGGTTCTCAAAAATTTGAACTACTACACAATTGCAAGATTTGTGAATTACTCTTTGTAGTTACTACGGCCAGACCAAGAATCAACCCAAGGCAAAAAAAAAAGTTTGCATTTTTGTTAGGGACTCTATTCTCTATGATAAAAGCGGCTTCTGCATTACAACTTTTCTATTCTTTTCTTTTTCTAAGCCATGGGATAATAAAGAATCAGGGACTCACATCTGGTGAGTATGGGCTTGGCACACCCAAGGTCCTGAGCTGGACACCATCATCCTTCTCTTTCTTGGTGATTCCTTTCTTCTCTCTCTCTCTCTCTCTCTCTCTCTCTCTCTCTCTCTCAGGGTAACTCGGGAATTTTTTTTGGCTGGTGCAGCCTAAGCCTCAGGCTTCCTTACACCATATAGCTAATAATAATAATAATAATAATATTCAAATCTAATCCACATTACTTGCTTAGCCCATGGCTTACATAAACAATTCAGTACAAATTATTTCTTATGTAAAAAAGATCATCGTAAAAGCCCACACAGGGTTGCCACAGTTTGGTCTTTATGGGCAAATTCAAAAATTTTGGCCTTTTTCAAATGTTTGGCCACAAGTTTTCTGTTTTGGCCATATTTATAGTAATGGTCATTTTTTTGGAAATACATTTTAACCTCCATTCGCCGAATCCGCTACCGAGGCCGTAGCCTATCCGCGGTAATGTCAGAGAATGGGATTTTTCCTAACTTTTAGAATTCAATTTTGTTAATAAATAAATAAATAATAACCGAACAATAAACAATTCCTATCTGGCCACTTAGCCTCATGCAAGGATAATCAACTTTGATTTTCTATCCATTGATCCTAATTGGATGAGTTGACATCCCTGCCACTTGGAGGCGTGCCACTACTACCCAGCAATCTAAATCTTCTTTTAAAGACTTCCGAAACGTACTTATTAAAATAAGTAAATAACCTTTTATCAGTGAACATAACATGGAGTCTCTCTTTCTCCAGATAGCCAATTGATAGTTCCAATTCCATTCTCAAGTCAACATAATAATTGCAGTCAAGCATAACATGCTCAGATGTTTCAAGCTCTCCACATTTACACAACCCATTTTCTTTAAGTCCAAGCTGAAAGAGTCTTAATGCCAATCCATGTCCAGTTAACAAAAACGTAGAACAAAGACCAAACTGTTGCCACAACTTTCTTTTAACATCAATTATATTAATTCTCGGCAAAAACATAAAGGTCTGTCGTCCTTTTTCAGATGTTTCCCATTCCATTTGCCATCTAATTTTAACTTCTTCTAAAACTCTGTTCTTTTCATTTTTAACATCTGCTCTTGTATAAATTTTTCCTGGTTCTGGACAAGTTCTTATTCTTACTATTGTCTTCCTGATGTTTCGCTTAGTAAGATATCCAACTCCAGCTATTAATACTACATACTGGACTGGCAACCTACCTGATATTACCTGCAAGGCCTCTGTGGACACCGTCCGACATGCCCGAGTAATCCCTAGTAATGCAAATCTTTGTGCTTGTACTAGGTGTTTTTGAATAACCTTATTCCCAATCCTATGAACCCAAGCCCCGGCAGCATAACACATTATAGGTGAAAATAAACAATCATATAACAGATTGAGGCCTCTACCTTTTATACCCCAATCTCTTCTAATCACCCTCCGGAGCTTGGCATATAAGGTTTTAATTTTAACTTTTAAATACTTAACGTGTTCTGTAAAGAACAAACGTTCTTCAATCATTAAGCCTAAATATTTTGTTACTTGTGCATATCGAACGGCACTCCCCATCAGCCGTACAGTAGGAGCTCTATTCATGCTTAGTCTTCCCTTGAGCAACATCTGAACCGTCTTTTCCTTTGAGACCTGCAATTTATGTTTCCTTGTCCATATTTCTAATGTTCTCAAAGCTTCTTCTGCTTTGCTTTCTATGGAAGATCTGGAATTTCCCTGAACCATCACTACCAGATCGTCAGCATAAGCTATCTTTGTGACACCAGGCATTTCTTCATTTAAATATTCATCAAAGACCATGTTCCACGCAAAGGGGCCAATCACCGAGCCTTGTGGACATCCTTTATTAACTTTCCTAGTTATCTCTGTATATCTTGTTTTAACTACTACTTCCCTATTGGAAAAGTAGCTTCTAAATACATTATATAATTTTGTTGTACATACTTCTTTAATTCTAGACATGATGCCTCCCCAGCATAAGTGGTCAAAAGCACCCTTAAAATCAATAAATACACCCAAACAATACCGTTCCTCACTGTCCTCCACCGCTTGAAGCAATCTATATACCGCATCTTCAGTTGATGAGTCTTTCTTAAAACCATATTGGTTTTGTGATGACATATTTCTTGAATCATACCTCATCATAAGACGGTTCATACATAGTCTTTCATATATCTTGCCCAAAACAGAGAGGAGGGCAATTGGACGATATGTACTAGTTTCATTAAGCATACGATCTATTCCTTTTATAAGTAATTTTATCTGTGCTTTCTTCCACTCATCCGGAAAGGCACCCTCTTCTAAGCATCGATTATACAGATTTAAATATAATTCTGGAGCCATTTGAAAAGATCTTTTCATAACCAAAACTTCTATTTTATCTAGGCCCGGCGATTTACCATCCTTCGCCTGGCCCATGGCCGTTGTCAACTCTTCTAACGTAAACTGTTCTTCTGGTGTCACAACAATATTTTGACCATCTATTTCTAATTCACTGACTTCTTCATTTTCATCTGGAAAGAGATCGTCCAATATCCTGTTCACTGATTCTTCCCAAGTTAAAGTTTGACTATTTTCATTGCCAATAGTGCTCATTATTTCCGATAGGCTTCTTTTATTAGTTAATAATTTAAAAATAGAATTCCATGGATCCCTAGATCCTTGTTTGCTCACATATTCCCTCCACTTATTCTGTTTAGCTTTACAGATAGCTGTAACATATTCTTTACGACAAGCTTTATACATATTTTTATACACCTCACACAAATCTAAATCTCCAATTCTTCTTACAGCCTGGAACTTTCTTCTTAAACGAAAAGTCTCTCTCCTTTTTTCAGATAATTCAGTACTCCACCAGAATACTGGCCTATTAACCTTATACCTTTTCTTCATACTACTAGAACATGCATCATTTAAAATAACAGTTAATTGTTTAACATAATCATTTGATGTCAGGCCCACCCAATTTATTTCATTAATTCTACTCAAAAACACCTGCTCAAACTTGGGCCACCTTGCAGTTTTATCCATAAATCTATCAATATCATTCAATATTCTCACTGAATCATTTATAACACAGGAGAAAGAGATGCTATTATGATCACTAGTAGTATGATGTTCTATCACTTTCCAATTTCTAATATTATCCACAATAGAGGTAGACGCCAAAGTTAAATCAATATATGACTGTCCATGTACCGTGGAATAAGTAGGAGCATGTCCTGTCACATTTAACACCTCCATACCTGAGGCAGCAATGAATTCCTCCAGCATCACTCCTCTTTCATTGGATACATCACTACCCCACAATGGAGAACAAGCATTAGAATCCAAGGCAACCACTACATTACAAGAGCCAACTAATTCATATAATTTATCTAAATACTTTATATGTTGTTCCATTCCTTCTGATGGCTGGCAATATACTGTAACAACATACAACTTGCCACATTTCCCTATAATTTCACAACAAACGTGTTTCTCATCACACAGTGATAACACTTGTGTTACAACCACTTCAGGATCTCTAATTACTATGGCCGTCATTGGATTATCACCTTTAGAAACAATTCTATATCTAATAGGATAACCTGCTACTTTACCTTTAATTACATATGGCTCCTGCAAGAGGGCCACCGAGAAATCTTCACATTCCATTATATGATTTATTTGCAATGCAACTGCCTTAGCTCTTTGTGCATTTAGTTGTAAAATTTTAATATACTTATCCATAATTAATTTTTCTTTTATGAATGTCTAAGGCCCTTTGATACTCAATACACTTTTTATCCACGGCAGCATGAGCAGTCTCTTCATTCTTCCCTTTACAATTACAACACTCAGGCTGTTTCCCTCTATTTGGACAATCTTTAAACAAATGTTCTTTGGAACAGTGACCACATCGCATCTCTCTCCTACAATACTTTGCAACATGGCCAAAAGCAAGGCATTTATAACATTGAGTAATTGAATATATCTCTTTAAATTTGTAGGCCATCCATCTCACAAATAATCTTACTCTATCCTTAACATTATTCCATAATATAGGAGATAACTGTAAAATCCAGTTATTCAACTGTGTATTCCTATTCCTATTTACAGTTAAAATCTCAATATTTTCTTTAAACTTCTTTTCACTTATATCACAGTCTTTAAAGTTTTTCACCCACAATTGCTGCAATAGTTCTTCTTTCTCTACATCTTTTTCCACATCAAATAATACGATTCTAGGATATACAGGTTTAGGCACAATATACTTTAATCCTAAGTCCTGAATTTTGGAACACGATTTCAACTTTATCAGATCATCATTTGTTTCAGCTTCTACCAGGACTCCCCTATCTCTTATTGGTTTTAAGTTCCGAACTTTAAGGTTTGATAACATTGGCCTTATTTCTTTTAAGATATCCACTTTAACATCTTCGCTCGTTTTATGTTTATCTGTCGTTGCTTTAATAATCATAACCTTTGACACTGTATCTTCAAGTTTATTTTTCACAATAGTAGAATAACTTTGTTTTTCCTGCTTTCTTTTTACTTTCTCTTTCAATAAGACATTCTCAAGATATACTTCTTGCGCCTTTTGTTCCAATTTATCCCATTTTTCCAAAATAATTCTTATCACTGCAATAGGGACTTTACTTTGCTCATTCCACAAAACCGAGCTTAATTCACTCCTTATTTCTCTAACGTAATCAAAACCTTCCATACTCGGCCGCTCACTTACACTGTTTTTTCGTTTTCTCTTCTTATGTTTTTCCCCATCGCTTAGTTCTTGTTTATCTTCCACTTTTTTTAACTTTTTACTTTTACTTCCTTTTTGCAAAGATTGGGAAGTACCTGGTAATGATGTTGATCTTGTCTTTACTGGTGTTCTCTGTAAAGTTTTTCCAATAAAGATATCCTGTTCCACTAGTTCCTGGGCTGAACAAGAAATTTCTTTTATCGAATCTTGTCGTTCACCTTCAGTAATAACGTTCACAACTGGCTGTACTTCTTGATCATCCATCCTTATCAAATCCTCCTCACTTGAAGAGGCAGAGGAATAAGACATAATGTATAATATAAAACTCTATATTTACAATTAAAAACTGAATCTAAAAACAGAAATCAGTAACTATTTACAAATATACAATCAATGTAAGCAAACAAGGAGCCACAATCCACTTGTCAAAATGTAATATTAAAATTGCACTTAGAAAATCTATTCAATAAATGCGTCTAAAACACTTTGCCCAAGTTTAACAGGCAAAGGTCCCAGAGGATCGACTCACGAATTTGTGCCTATAAGGCAAACTGTGCCAAAGGGCACGGAAATACTCACAATTTAACTAAGAGCACGAAAATGCTCTAACACACCTCAAGAGGAGAAAATTTAAACACCCCCTCTTGAGTCAAATTTATTAACGAGACCTCGTCCCCTTTGATCTGTCTGGCTCAACTTCGCCAGGTAGGGGTATCACCCCTACCCGCCCGCCCCGGACCACGTGGAGGTGTGAGCCTTAGACGCTTAGTTTTATTTGCCAGAAAATGCAATCAATAACTTATGTCTTGCACAAGCTAAATGGCACAATACAATCAGCAAAAATAAAACATTGCCCAGCGTCGCCTCCGGGGCATTAACATATTAATAACATAGTAAATAACATATTTTTTTGGAAATATGTTATTTACTTAAATAAGAAAAATGCTATCACTATGTCAGCAGTCCAGTCTAGAACTCATTCAAACAGTCGAACAAATGACAGGCCGCCAGAAATGCAGTGCAGCGTGCCACACTTTGTCTGGATTCATCATTGGTACAGTGACTGCCTTGATGTGCACATTGCAAGGAGTGCAAGCCTCTTAAAACTTCTGGATAACCTTTTTTTAAAATGCCAAAGTGGAAGCCTTCATACGATTGTGACCGTAAATACAAAGAAGAATGGGAGAAGAAGTATTTGTGGTTACAGAAAGCGCCAAATAATAGTGAGGATGCTTTCTGTAAACTCTGCCACTGCAAAGTGAAAAGTAAACTCTACAATTTTGCTGAACATGAAGCTTCTTCTAACATTACTGGTTTGAATCAAAGTACTCTAGCAAAGTACTCCAGAATTTTGTGACTAAGAAAAACTCAGAATCCGAAGAAAATATCAAACAGGCTGAAATTAAGTTGGCAGTAGCGGTTACTTGTCATTGTTCAGTAATGGCCATGGATCATTTCAGTGAGTTTATAAAAGATTGTAGAAAAGGTAGCATTTTTAGAAGCATCGAACTAAGTGTTTGCAGATAATAAAAAATGTGGTAAGAATAGCATTAGAGTTAGATTTTAAAGACGATATG
The DNA here is from genome assembly GCF_048544385.1 of Mastigoproctus giganteus. Classification (NCBI taxonomy): domain Eukaryota; kingdom Metazoa; phylum Arthropoda; class Arachnida; order Uropygi; family Thelyphonidae; genus Mastigoproctus; species Mastigoproctus giganteus. The sequence goes on along the minus strand of NC_143586.1, from coordinate 109,455,233 downwards.
AAAGGAAAGAAGTTTGTAGTAGTAGTAGCATGTGATGCAAGAGAGCAAGTGTATGAGCTTATGCAGCGTCAGCCAAAAAAAAAATATTACAAAACAATCCCCTCTAAATATTTGTCCAGTTCCTCCTTAAATTTATTTAATCTATCAACTTCCACAACGACAGATGGAAGTTTGTTCCAGCAATTAACCACCCGCTGGCTAAAGGCAAATTTCGCACATCTATTCTACATCTGTCCTTCCTCAATTTCAATTTATGACCCCTTAGGTTTGTAATCTGAACAAGTGGAAGAATCCCATCAGAATTCAGTGTGCTCAACCCATTCAAGGCCTTATACACCTCAATCAGATCACCTCGCAGGAGCCTAGTCTCCAGCTGCTGCAATTTGCAGAACTTAAACCTCTCCTGGTAAGAGGATCCCTTCATTCCCCTCACCAATCTTGTTGCCCTTCTCTGTACACACTCAAGCAAATCTACATCTTTCCTAAAATGAAGCCTCCAGACCTGTATGCAGTACTCAAGGTGTGACCTGACCATTGCCTTATACAGAGGGATAATCACCTCCTTTTCCCTGCTAACAAAATTCCTGTATATCATTGACAACACCCTATGACCTGCCCTGGCAGCCTGTCTGCATTGCTCAGAAAACTTCATATCTGACTGCACAATTACTCCCAGGTCTTTTTCATTTTCTACCTCCTTAAGTGTAGTACTACATCATATTTCTCTGGGGTTACTTCTACCCATATGCAGTACAGTAAACCCCAGCTATTCGTGGTTTCACGATCGCTGATTTAATATAAAATGAAACCTAAAAAAATGAATTTTAAAGCGCCGTGAACATTTTCCGCCATAAAAAAAAACATGGGCGTGGCTAAAATTATCTTTCCTGGTCAAAACAGCATTCAGTGGGTGGGGGGAGAGGGGGTGACAAAATCGTGAACGTGGATGTTTCTCGCTAATCCTTGTTCAGTATGTGTTATGCGCTTGTCATGGAAGGTTTGGTTGTTTGCTTTTAATTTATATGCTTATAAATTGAATAAATTTATCAATTGATATGCTTACAAAAGTGATAAATCTACCGTTTTGCGGTGTAAAACAGACTTTTTCGAGTGTGTGTGAACGGAAGAAAGTGACTTTATTATGGACAAGTTCTTTCTAACCCGTACAAAAATATGGCTACGAATAACAAGGGAAATGTGAAAAGATCAACGATGACATTAGCAAATAAAATTGAGTTATTAGACAAAATTTCTAATGGTGCAAGTGTCTTCTCAGTGGCAAGACATTATAAAATCAATGAGTCAACGGTACGATCAATCAAGAAATCGGAAGAAAAAATCCGCCGTAGTGTCCGTGAAAATGCGATAATTGCTTCAAAAATTTGCTCTGTAACTCATGATGTTTGGCATGACGATTCCTTACACCCCTTTCATCTCCAAAGGGTTCAGTTACTGCTCCCCCAAGATCATCCTGCATTAGAAAAAATGGAAAAGGCTTTAAATCTGTGGATAGAAGACTGAACTCAAAATAAAATTCCGTTAAGTTCACTCATCATTCGTGAAAAGGCAAAACTCCTTTATCAACACTTTAGCGAAACTGTTGATAGCACTGGCGGGATAAGTTTTTTAACTATAGCAAAGGTGCAGTTTGAAAGTTCTAATAAATATTACATTTAATATTAAATTGTTTCTTATTTTCATTTCGATGCCATATGCTTGCATTTCACTATGTACTGTCTATGTACAGTCATATTATGAAGGTACATATAATACATACGTAGACAAAATTTTAGACTAGTTTTTTTTTATATATTTCATACTTTGGAACGGAACCCCTTTATTTCTATGGGAGCCATAACTCAGTATTCGCGTTTTCGGTATTCGTGACATTTCTCAGGAACGTAACCCCCGCGAATAGCAGGGGTTTACTGTACTTTGCATTTTTCAAGGTTAAACTTCAGTTTCCACTTCTCAGCCCATCTGCCCAAATTTTCTAGATCCTGTTGCAGTAACACACTGCCATTACTGTCATTATCAACCCTGCCAAATCTTTGTATCATCTGCAAACTTCGATACTAAGCCTGATATACCTTCATCAATATCATTGATAAATATACAAAACAACAGTGGACCCAACACCGAACCCTGTGGAACTCCACTAATAAATTAGTCCACGAAGAGCAGCTGTTGTTATTTGGTTTTTAGGAGCATTAGCAACTAAGGCCATACTGCTCCGGGATATGCGGTGGTCATTCCCTGAATGACCTTTCCGCATCCTCCGTATTTGGTGGTGACGGGCTCGAACCCCGGTCTAATCAAGAAGCGTGTGCTACGCACTGCTGCTCCTTCCCACCTGGCTACGGAGGCGCCACGAAGAGCAGCACCCATTGATTACCACCCTCTGTCTTCTCCCACTCAATCATCCTTTTATCCATTGTAGCAACTTACCCTTAATACCATTCTGCTCCAATTTGTACAGTTGTCTTCCATGCACAACAGTGTCAAAAGCTTTCCTGAAATCCAAGTATATGATATCAAAATTATTTTTTGCATCCAGTTGCTTTGTAACCACATTATAATAACCAATCAAATTTGTAAACAAGACTTTCCCTTAACAAACCCATGCTGTGTCTGAATTATTGCTGCAGTCTTGTCTAGATGATCCTGCAATGCACCTTTAACCAGTGACTCCATTATTTTACCCGGAACAGAAGTTAAACTAACTGGTCTGTAATTACTCGTGTCACCCTTCGATCCCCCCTTTTTTGTGAATTGGGGACACATTTGCACATCTCCAGTCTGTGGGGACCTCCCCTGAGTCCAAGGATGCTCTCATAATTATGGCTAAGTGTTTGCTTACTTCCTTTGCCGCCTCCTTTAATATAACTGGATAGATCCCATCTACCCCAGGTGCCTTTCTTATGTTAACTTCAAAAATCCTCCCCCCCCCACTCTGTTCTTAGTTATTATAAAATCATTAAGCACCCTGTTACAATTTGATAACCATGTGGCATTTTCAAACCTTAACTCCTGATGTGTGAATGTAAATGCAAAATACTCATTTAGTTTGTTTGCTATATGAGCAGGATCATCAACAGTCGAACCATCGATATCAAGTGGACCAATCAGATTCATCCCCTTCCTTTTAGAGTTTATATAAGTAAAGACATCCTTGCTGTTTTTATTAGCATCCTTTGCCAAAGATTTCTGGTAATTTGCTTTCGGCTGCCTAACCTCCTTTGTGACTTGATTACAGACTAGCTTATATATATCATAGGCTTCTGTGTTGCCTGATAATTTATATGCATCCCATGCAATATTTCTTCTCTGCCACGAGTCTCATTAGTTCATTTGACAACCATTTAGGCCTAAACCTTGAACAATATTTCTTAATAGGTATGAAACGTTTAGTAGCTTCCACTATTACCGTATTTCCCCATGTATAAGACGCACCTTTTTTCGAAACGTTTGGGGTTCAAAAACTTGGTGCGTCGTATACAGTGGTTGTAAATTTTTTTACTTGCATTTCCCGCTCATTGTTTCGCACTTGTTACCGGTATATTTGGTTACGTTTTGCCACGTTCTGCCCAGAAATGGCTCAGAAAAGATTTTCGTACAGTGCTGAATTCAAGTTAAAAGTGATCCAGTTTGCAGGAGTGAATGAAAATCATGCTGCTTAACATAAGTTTGGTCCTCCTCCAACTGAGAAAACAATCCGAGACTGGCTATGGGAAGAAGAAACCCTACTGAAAACGCCACGGCAGAAGAAGGCCATGAGAGGCAAGTCAGCAAAATGGCCTGATTTAGAGAGGGAATTGAAGATATGGATTGAAGAGCAAAGGGCAATTGGAATTCCTTTGTCCACAAAGATGGTTCAGCATGAGGCAAGAAGAATTGCTAATGAAAAAGAGGTTACTGATTTCAAAGGAGGACACAATTGGTGCTTCAGGTTCATGAAACAGAATTGACTAAGCATGCGTACACGCACCAGACTTGCCCAAAAGATGCCTGAAAGCTATGAGCAGAAGGTCCTTGAATTTCATCGTTTTGTCATTCAATGTCGGAAGACATATCAGTTTGAGTTGGGACAGATTGCAAATATGGATGAAGTCCCCCTTCAATTTGATGTCCCAAGTAACAGAACTGTTGTTAAGAAGGGGATGAAAACTATAACTGTGAAGACAAGTGGACATGAAAAAAGCCATTATACAGTTGTTCTGCCAACGGAACCAAGCTGCCTCCTATGCTGATTTTCAAACGCAAAACAATGCCAAAATAAGACATTCCTCGATTGTCCACGTTCATGACAAGGGTTGGATGGATCAGGATGGGATGAAGATCTCGTTTGAGAAAGTTTGGAGCAGGAGACCAGGTGGGCTCTTACGCAAACCTGCCCTATTGGTGCTTGATCAATTTAGGGCACACATAACAAAAAACACAAAGAAGATTGCTGCAGAGCAAAAAACAAAACTTGCCGTCATACCTGGAGGCTTGACATCCCAGCTCCAACCACTTGATGTCAGCATTAACAAACCCTTCAAAGCTGCCATGAGAGATGAATGGAACCAATGGATGAAGTCTTCTGGGGACAATTTGACACCAGCAGGAAGAGTGAACAAACCAACTATAGGAGAAGTTCTTAACTGGGTGAAAAGATCCTGGGATAATATCAAGATTGAGATAGTTGTCAAGTCATTTAAGAAGTGTGGCAGTTTAAATGCCATAGATGGAACTGAGGACGAGGCAATATATGAAGACAATGATTCGTCATCAGACACAGATGAGGACAAGCTAATGGATGGGAGTTTCGACAATGAGGAGGAGTTGTATGAATTTTACGATGAATAAAACTTGAGTTCAATAACTTTATGTAATACATTTTTTTTTTTTTTTTCAAATTTCGGGCCTCAAAATTAAGGTGCGTCTTATAAATGGGAGCATCTTATACATGGGGAAATACGGTAATTCCTTGAATGCTTCCCACTTAGAATTTGCTGTTGGTAACATTATCAGTTGGTCCCACTGTACAGAAGTTAAAAACTGTTGCTGCTCACTGATGAATTAACGGATAATGCAATTCAGAAGCACTCATGTATAGTGGTGAGGTTTTTTTTCTGAAGATCTAGCCATCAAAACTGCATTTTTAGGCCTAATTCCCGTATCATCGGCAAAGCACAATCTCTTTTTGATGCATTAAAGATTAAATTATAAATAAAGATACAAATCTATGTTAAAAACATTTAATCCAGAAAATAATTATCAAGCACCCGTACCATTTCAGAAGGCTTCTATGGCTCGCTAGAGGAAAGGTAATGTTCAATATTCTATTAAACTGGCAAGAACTTAAAGGTTATTTTGTAGTATCAGAAAATTCTGTTCGATCAGATACAAATTACCAAGCCGGATTATTAAAAGAAATGCTTTATCATAAAATGAATTATCTGGTATTTTATGTTTGCTACACCAATTGTAAAAGATTTTGAATCTGTTAATGCAATGTTTTGAACCTGTTAATGTTTCAGTCATCTAACATTGATCCATATAAACTGTCTAATGAATTAGAGTTACTGAGAAAAATTCTTTACGAAATTATTGGCACTGAAAAAGCTACTGAAAATATTGACCATGAAGTCAAATTTAAGCAAGAAGTTGATAGTCATCTAAATTAATTCAAGGAGAGACAACATGCTAGAGAAGAAGGTAAAGTTTGAGGTTAAAAGAAGATGCCACATATTCATTATTGAGGCTATTGACCAACTGCAGTCTGGATTACAGTGACTAATGCTTTCAAAAATCTTTCATTGCTTAATTCTGAAAAAGTATTAAGCCAAACGTCAAAGGGGGATTTTTCAGATTTACCTAGGTTACATTCGGCTACAAATATTTTTGATGAAATTCAGCAACGATATAGGAAAATTACTGTAACAGATTGGACAGCAGAAAATGTTTCTGAAAACAATGAAATTCCAAAATATACAATAAAATTTTGGCTTAGCATCTATCGGCGAACGACTTGTGGAATTTGCAGAATCTCAAGGACTGTAAGTAATGAACACTTTTTTCAAGAAAAGGGTGAACAGAAAGTGGACATGGAAGAGTCCAAATGGATTAACTACTAATGAAATCGACTTCATCCTCACTAACAGAAGGTATATTGTGAACGATGTTACCGTCCTGAATAAGGTAAATGTTGGAAGTGATCACAGATTGGTAAGATGTACACTTGATATAGATGCAGGAAAGGAAAGGAAAAAACTGACTCGAGTAAATAATACAAAGGTCTTTGAGATAACAGAAGAGAAGAAAAAGAAGTATGTACTGGAACTTAAGAACAAGTTTGAGCTTCTGCAGACTGCTCAGGACCAAGATATTGACGAGGAATATTACAACTTTCTGAAAATGATAAAGCCCAAGAAACATATAGGGAAAAAGAAATCCAAATAAGAAAAATTAGTCAAGAAACATTTGTTATGATGAACCGAAGGCGAAAAATGAAGAACAAGATAAACACTGACAAGGAAAAAATTGAGTATACTGAGTTATGCAAAGCCATTTGAAAGAGACTCAGAGAGGACATAAGAAGATTTAACACAAGAAAAGTAGAACAAGCATTAAGGGAAAACAAAGGATTTAAATCAGCAGCCATGAGCAGTAATACAGAAAGACAAATGATAGTGAAACTAAAGAATAGCAATGGTATACTAATAAACAGCAGAAAAGGCATAATTCAAATAGCAGAAGACTACTATAGAGAATTATACAAGGAGAAGAGGAATGATGCTAGCAGTGGGGAAGATGGATTGCAAAGTAGCAACACATACAACATACCCGATATTCTTCCTGATGAGATAGAACATGCATTGAAGAAAATGAAGAATCCGAAAGCCCCGGGGGAAGATGAAGTTACTGTAGAGTTGTTAAAATTGGGAGGAAGAGACATAACACAAAAACTGGCAAGGCTCTTCACAAAGTGCATCAGAAAAGGTGTGACGCCTAAGCAGTGGAATAATGCAATCATAGTTTTGCTGCATAAGAAAGGAGATAAATCAGAAATTGGAAATTATAGACCAATTAGCTTGTTATCCCACATCTACAAGTTGTTCACAAGGGTCATTACTATCAGATTAGAAAGAATACTTGATGAGAATCAACCGAAAGAGCAAGCTGGCTTTAGGACAGGATTCTCAACTATGGATCACCTTCACGTAATATCACAGCTAATGGAGAAAGCAAATGAACATAAAACACCATTATGCCTGGCATTTGTGGATTATGAAAAGGCATTTGACTCCATACAGCATAAGGCAATGTTTCGGGCACTGCAAAGACAAGGCACAGATACCCCACATATTATGATTTTGAAGAAAATATATGAGAGTGCTACTTCCTTTATTAGACTAGACAAAGACAGTAGGAAATTTAAAATCGAGAAAGGAGTTCGACTAGGAGACACAATATCTCTGAAGCTGTTTACTGCTGCCCTTGAGGAAGCTTTCAGAAGATTAGACTGGTCACAGAAAGGAGTCAATGTGAACGGAGAGTACCTAAACCATTTACGATTTGCAGATGACATTGTGGTCATAAGCCATGATCTCAAAGAATTAGAGGAAAATCTTAATCAGTTATATACAGTTAGTAAGGATTTTGGACTAAAGATGAATATGGCTAAAACAAAAGTAATGATGAACAAGTATGCCACAGAAAGGGAAATAATGATTGAAGAAGCAGTAACTGAAAAGGTGGAGTCATATACTTATCTGGGACAAGTCATTAGCTGTAATAATAATGATAAATGGCTGGAAGTCAAGAGAAGAATAAATTTTGGATGGATAGCATTCAGGAAATATAGTCATATACTGAAGAGCAATATCCCAGTTTGTCTGAAACGTAAAATAATGAACCAATGTATACTCCCCACCATGACTTATGGAAGTGAAACTTGGGCACTCACCAAAAGAAGGGAAGCTGAGAACTACACAGCGAAGAATGGAATGAATTATATTAGGAATCAGACTGTTAGATAAGAAGAGAAACATGGATTAGGCAGCAAACTCAAGTAAAGGACATTCTGATCAAAACTAAAGAACTAAAATGGTCTTGGGCAGGACACATAGCTGAAAGACATGATGACAGATGGACTAAGAAAATAACAGAATGGTATCCAAGAGGAGCTAGAGGAAAACCTGGAAGACAAAGGCGGAGATGGATAGATGAAATTCATGAGTTTGTGGGTAGTAAAAGGATGGCCAGTTCTCAAAACAGAAGGAACTGGAAAGTTGCTGGAGAGGCCTTCATCCTGCAGTGGATTGAAAATGGCTGATGATGATGATGATCTATCGCCACAGAAACTAGTAGAATTGCTGTTGCATCTACTTCACAGCAAAGTATACAGGATGAAATTGAAGAAGCAGCAGCAGACAATGATGTTCTTGTAAACATTACAGTATATATACAGGATTGTTTTAGGTGAGTTATTTTTGTCCTAATTGGATTTATTAAATGAATTTTACTTTGTGTTTTGCAATGTTTAATAGATAATTTCTGTATTTGGCCAATTTTTCATGTGTGTTCAGTCATAAACATCTCCAACTATCTGCCATTCCTGGCCCACACTTCCATAGCTATCTACAAAGATATGTAACCTGGCTTTCCTCTTCCACCAGAGCCTATTTTAACAAGGCGGAGAACATGGTTATGTGCAGCATTTTTTAATGCTAGACATTTTGATTCTATAAAAAAAAAAGTTATTGATGCTCTGGAAAGATTGTTACTGTGGCTGCTGCAGCTATGTGATTGTGCTAAAGCAATTCTTTCCAATTCTTTGGTTATAGAATATTTGCTGTCCATTGAGCCTCATCTTGATTGGTTACATAATTCTATAACTGAACTTGAAGCTACAGAGAGAGAGAGAGAGAGAGAGAGAGAGAGAGAGAGAGAGAGAGAGAGTACAACTTGAAATGTCAGCTATCCTTAGAAGAGAAAATAAGAAATAAATTTGATGATGTTTTAAAAAAAGGAACTCTATATATCATATTTTAAGGAAAGTAAATGAATTTTTTTAATGGAAATGAGCAGGAACTTTCATTTAGAGGCTTCAAAGGCACATTTTTAAGTTTAGCCCAGTCATCTCCATCAACGTGGAAAGGTTGATTTGTGCTTTTAAAATGATTTTGAATGATGAATGCCACATATTTATAATGGACCAAATAAAAAATTATATTGTTTATTGGAACAAAGGTTATTCCACACAATGATACTTATTCTAAAACTTTTCATCTAACAGTTACTTTTAAATCTTGAATACAAAGAAATTGTAATTCAGTTAATAAATAAATGTATAATAAATAATATATGTAAAAATGTTATTGAATATTTTGCCTATTTTTAATGCATATTATTCAATATTTACTCAAAACAAAAATATCTCTTTCCAACAAAATCTTTTAAAAACTCTTACCTTTTGTGCCAAAGCCATAATAACATTTCCCAGATTAGAAAGAGAGCGATTAATATTTTTAGTTTCTATTAGTCTTTGTCCTTCGGATCCGGACTCCTTCAGCCTTTCACTGCCTGCCAAATCTACAAGGTTTAAACATCCTGGGAAAAAAAAGTTAAATAATAATTTAATGTGGTAAACTTTAATAGCCTTACAGAGTAAAGATGTAACATGGAAAGTCTTTCAAAGAAACTTTTTATAAATTTGAAACTTTTTGAAACAAAGGTTTGCAGGCAAATCCATTAGCCAATCGATCTTGGGTGAGACAGGCCAGGATCTCCTGCCTTGTTGAAGCAGCGGCTACAGTGGCATATTGAAACTAGGAACTTCATCCACCAGGATCTGTAACAAACTGAAGATCTGATATGAAGATAAAAAGAGCATATCTCAAATAAGTACATGCACTCCTCATTATTTACATACTTAACTGTTTTTTTTCCCATGTACATAAGTTCATTTTGTATGCAAGTCCAACTCACTGAGATTATAACCCCCGACAAATTTCACCAGGCCCCATGTATGGTATTATTTAAAGCTTTTTACAATTTATAACCAAGTTAAATGAGACTGAAAAAATACACAATGAATAATAATGTAGAGTACAGTATTTATACAAAAGTAATTTAATCTAATACCCGTAAACAGTACTGTATAGCGTATAAACAAGATACAAGAACAAAAATAAACAAGGTTTTTTTTTTTGTTGTAAAATTTAAAACAGTAAAAAAAAAGGATAAGCAATCAATTACACACATAAATTACAACTAACACGATGTGCGCCAGTGAGATACGGAGTAACATGTTTCCAAAGCTTAAAAAAAAATAGGAATGAAGAGATTCTGAAAATTTATTTATTTTTTATATGATTTCAAGGAAGATTTCGTGGAAGAGGAAACACATTTTACCATAATAAAATAAAAACCCAAAGAATTCCAGCTATTGGTATTAATGTAAATGCAATAAGATAGAGTTTACTACCCATTTATATAAGACTGCACTAATAGAAAAGCCCAATAAACCGGAAACTGCAAATTGTTTTATGGTAGTGACCTCCAGAATGTGCTTTAGAAAAATATCACAAGGGCATTCAAAATTGATTCTAATACCCAAACATAGCAATGGAGTTGTGCTGGAGTTGTTAGAGTAGGGTTTTTTTTTTAGGAGCATCAGCGACTAAGGCCATATTGCTCCATTTATACTGACTGTAAATTGCATGTTCTGTGGTCGATTTTCTGTTTGCTGGATGAAAAATTTGAGTTTCCAGGACAATAAACAGTGAAGGGGTAGTGCATTTTAGGTTTGGATTGGTTTTTTGAAATTTGATTCTATAAAGCGACTGATACTAGGGATCACGTTAACCGGCACCTACTTGTAAACATGTTGGCTGCGTGTTTTGTTTTTGCATCCTTTGGTTAAAATTGATTTTTGTGTTGTGCTTATTTGATATAAATTTATATAAAACCAATACAATTTCCATTATCAAAATGACCTTTTAGAGAGATAAATAACTTAATTGTACAGCAAAAACTTTAACTTCCGACGTTTTGGAACGAATTACCAGAAGGGGGGGGGGGGAAAAAGCATCACTGGGTTCGCACATTACAATATTTTCAAGATATGATAGTGTCTCTGGAATGGATTAATATCCTAAAGCAGGGGTTAACTGTACATGACAACTGACAACACGTCGCACATGTGGTTCAAAACTGTCGAAATATTTTTATTAATTTTGTGAAGCTTTATGCTTTGTACATATCTAAAAGTTTGTATGCAAGTTGTATGTAAGTAGAGGAGTGCCTGTACCGTCGAAACCCAAATAAGTTGGCAAACTGTCATAATTGGTCAAGTCTATCTTGTAATTTGATTACATTCTTTCATTTCATCCTATGGTTCTGTACATCTTTCAACCTTTCTAGGTTGGATGCATGTATGTTGCACATATGCACCCAAAAGGATTAATACCAGTCTATAAAAATGAAAAAGATTCTACCCACTTGTTCCTATGTATGTATCAAGTTCCTTTTCTACTCTCCCTCTACAAATTTGCAGGCATGGCAGCAAAAAAAAAAAAAAAAAAAAATCACTGTTAACATACAAATTACATCAGCATACCTGCACTTATCAAGAAGACCAACATTATTAAAAATAAATTTGAAATTAAAATAATGTTAAAATAATGAACAACCACCTTTATTTCAAATTTCTTTGTTCCTAACTTTTTTCAAGGAAGACAAACAATGGTGTACAAAGCAGACTACGTGCCCTCTTGTCATCCTTTCATGATGACATCTCATCCTTTCATTAAGAATCTATACTTATAAGAGCATAGTACCATATAAACTAAAAAGTTAATAACATTAAGCATAAAAGAAAGTTCTAGCCTTGACAGATAAAGGGATTAACCAGTGGATAATTACAGCTTGGTGTGGCAAAACCATACCTTTTTGAAACGTTACCAAGAACATGATCCTGAAAGCATGCAAGAACTAAAGGAACAAAAGAAAATGAAAATTATGCAAACAGATAAATGAATCTGTTAATATCCTTGTTTTGAAAAATTTTCAAAAATGCCACGCACCGAATATGGGTAACCTTCGTATAACATGGTAGTTAGGTTCCTATGAAATCTCGCTTAGTGTGAAACCTGTGTTATACGGGACTAAGAACTAGTTCAAAAAAGGGGTTATGCTCCAAAAGCTGACAACGATACATAATTTTTTTATAACTATCAGAAACTTAATTTTTATTAAATATAGCAATAAATGAACAAACTTCTTACAAATTGTGATGCATATATGTCAGATAATGTACGTTCATTTAATTTTCTTCCTCTTCATTGCTGCTAAACACAATCAAATGAGAATGTTTACTCTGTTGCAGAATATCTTCACCTTCTGAACTTTCTTCTGCAGCATGTATATTTCATGTATCTTCTGCTCTCTTTAAAAATCAGTATTCTGGGATTGTTCGCTTTTGCTTGATATCTCTGTAAATCTTAATTCAGATTTTTTTTGTAATGAGATCCTTTGAGCTATGCTCAAAGGATCTGCATTACAAAAAATTCAAAAAATAGGATTCTAATTGATCGACTAAGTTTATGCCTTCCCGTATACGTTTTAGTGTAAAATTTGGACTTTCAGAATTTTCATTCTGAATTGATTTGGTTGACTTCCAATGCCATTTCCACCAAATCTGCTTCGCCAGCCTCTTTTTCTACCAGTAATTCTTGAACATCTTCAGTAGTCATACGAAAAATGTTTCCATGCCTCCATCACTTCAATAGATTCGGAATCAATTTTTTTCCAAAATCCATTCTAAAGATTTTCTGATGTAATAAGTTTTAAAGGTAGATATAATGCCTTGATCTAATGGCTGAATTAAAGAAGTTGTATTAGGTGGTAGGAACATTACTTATACATTTTGGATGACTTAAATCTTTTGGTTGACCTGGCATGTTATCCAATAGTAATACAACTTTGGTAATCAATGGACACTGCTCTTTGTGAACTAATGTTATTAGTGAAGTCCCCCAGGGTTCAGTGTTTGATCCATTGTTGTTTTCTGTATTTATTAATGATATTGGGTTGTTAAGGACACTAATGACAGTACACTGCTGCAACAGGATGTAGAAAAGTTAAGCAGATGGGCTGAGAGGTGGCAAATGAAGTTTAACATTGACAAATGTAAAGTACTACATATGGGAAGCAGTAACCCCAGAGTAATGTATCAACTCTGTGGTACTGCACTGACAGTGGTAGAGAACAAAAAGGACCTGGGGGTAATTGTGCAGTCAGATGTGAAGTTTTCTAACTAGTGCAGACAGTCTGCAAGGGTAGCTCATGGTGTCTTGTCAATGATATACAGGAATTTTTCTAGCAGGGATAAGGAGGTGATTATCCCCTTGTATAAGGCAATGGTCAGGCCACAAGATTAATGAATGGAACAAAGGGTTGTTCTTACGAAGAAAGGCTTAAGTTATGCAAATTACAGCACCTGGAGACTAGGCACCTGAGAGGTGATCTAATTGAAGTGTATAAGGCCTTGAATGGTTTGAGTAAGCTCAATGCTGATGGGATTCTTCCTCTTACCCAGATTAATCGCCAGAGGGGACATAAATTCAAATTGAGGAAAGACAGTTGTAGAATAGATGTATGGAAATTTGCCTTTAGCCAGCAGGTGGTTGATTTCTGGAACAAACTTCCATCATGCCGTTGTAGACATGGACAGCTTAAATAAATTCAAGGCAGAACTAGACAAACATTTGGAGCGAATGGATGGGTGAAATGGAAAGTTTTGTTTTTTTTTTTTTGGCTGATGCTGTATAAGCTTGCTTTCTTGCATCATATACCTCTACTAATGCTAATGCTAACTTTGAAATTTTGGTTTTTCTGCTTTAAATAATTTTCCATGGCTGGCACAAAACAATTTAGAAACCATTCTTTAAATAAATCAGCAGTTACCCAAATTATGCCTAAGTTCCTTAAGCATAATTTAGGGCTGGAATTTAATTCACAACAAAGAAATTATTCCAATGCAGTTCTTAAGAATAAAGTTTAGTAAAGATACCTGGAAAATTTTATAAATGATCAAATAAAAACCAAAATAACTTTACAAAAACCTTAAAAGTCACGAATTGCATGCTCAAAGTCACAATTTTTTATGGTCTCAAACAAACACAAGTTCAATAGCACAGAAATTCCCAAGAAAATAAAATACGAGATTTCCCAATAATTTTTTTTGCATAACAACTAGTGGGTCAACAGCAGGTATTCACAAAAAAGAATGGAAATGCTGAAAAATTACATTCAACAGAGTAACAGGGTTATTCTATTGAATGTAATTTTCAACAGAATAACCGTGCACAAAAACAGTGTTATGCAAAGTTTGCTGCATTTCTCTAACCAAAACTATGTTATATAAGTATAGTGTTGTGCGAGGAGTGCCGCAATTTATCAATCGCGTTAGAGTGAAACTGCGTTGAAGACGTATTGTGTTATATGGGGATTGCCTGTATTGCAGTTAAGACCAATGCATCAGAAGAGGGAAAAAAAAAAAAAAAATATATATATATATATATATATATATATATAACAATAAAATAAAAGCCTGTGAAATTAAAGTGAGCACGGGACGGCTTGCAATCATTTAGGACACCGAACAGCATAAATTGTTAATTTCTTTCTGGTGAAGCAACACCAGTGCAAAAATGGAAGGCAAACTACTACAAATTGTATTGAGTGAATATTCTCCCAAAAACCAATTCAATATAGATGAAACAGAGCTATTTTATTGGCAGGTTCCCAGAAAAGGTTTGAGTCAGAAAGAAACAAAGGGTAAAAAGGGAAAGCTCATCCAATAAAGATTAAGTATGCTTTTTTTGTGCTGTAGCGATACTGGAGAAAAACTGGATCCTTTAGTGATTGATTGGTAATGCTGCACAAACTTGTGTACTTTATCACATGGATGCTAAACAATCATCTTCCTGTAATGAACAATTGTTGATTCTGAACATTAAGTTCTCAAAAGTTCAAACTGCCCATGCTGGCATCCAAAGTTCACTTGTGAACTGTTAAAGCATGTAATAGAAAGATATTCCAATATATCATGTTGGAATCTCTCTCTGCAACAAACTGCAGTAAAAATTCAGAAGTGAACACATCAGTACTTACACAATTCAACAGTTTAGAAGTATTAATAGAGGCATATAATGCAAGGAAGCAAGCTTATACAGCATCAGCAACCCCCCCCCCCCATTTCACCCATCCATTTGCTCCAAAAGTTTGTCGAGTCTTCCTTGAATTTATTTAAGCTACCAATTTCCACAGCAACAGATGGACGAATGTTTGTTCCAGCAATCAACCACCTGCTGGTTAAAGGCCAATTTCTGCACATCTATTCTACGACTGTCTCTCCTCAATTTGAATTTTTGCTCCCTCAGGTGCACACAATCTGAGCAAGAGGAAGAATCCCATCAGCATTGTGCTTGCTCAAAGCATTCAAGGCCTTATACACATCAATCAGATCACCTAGCAAGTGCCTAGTCTCCAGACACTGCAATTTGCAGAGTTTAAATAAAATGAGTCCTCTAGACTTGTATGCAGTAATCAAGGTGTAGCAGTGTCTGGAAAGAAATTTCACAAGAAACTTTGCGAAATGGTTTTATGTACACGTCAAACTTCAAGTGGAAGAAAATGGTAAATGTCAGAAAGACCTAGCTGAAGATCTGTTCTCTTCAGTTGAATATCCAGAAGGATGCAATCTGTCAAAGAGATGAAAAATGCTGATGCTGCACTTATTGTCCATGAAGTACCTACCACCAAAGACATTCTTTAAGAAATTTTCAAGGAAACTGAAAATTCACTATATGTTAACTCACAAAAATTTTCTATTATGCGTGTGATAAATTCAATTTGTATGCTGTCAGTAGTTAAAGAATTTCACCCTAGCTTCATTAGATGTGAAAAATTAAAGAATTTATAATAGACTGATATTTTCTAAGTTAAGTATAAAAACAACAGCAACTTAAAGTAAAGTGTCACAATTTCTATGTATTATACCAGTGAAATCACAGTAAACCCTGCCCATGGTAGTCACCTATAGTTCCACTCAAATAAAGCAGGTGGCCACCTTACAAAAATAATTTTAATAATTCCCACTTTTTATGTCTATATGATGAGTGTAGTGTATGCTTAATTCTTCATCATCATCAGCCATTTTAAATCCACTGCAGGTTGAAGGCCTCTCTAGCAACTTTCCAGTTCCTTCTGTTTTGTGCAATGGCCATTCATTTATTTAATTAGTGCATTTTAATCATTTTGACATGGTGTTAGATTACCCTAACTTCTAATCTCTCTCTTGGCACAAACACATTACAAATATTGCTTCCTCTGCATCTAAAAAACGTGGTTTTCTCTTTTGCTCTCAGCGTTACTTTTCTTCCAAACAGCTGTTCACTCTGTACAACGCAAATCCGCCCTACCATGGAATATTGTTCGCACATCTGGGGCGGTGCCCCCAAAACCCCTCTTAGGCTTCTAGATTCCATTCAGAAGAGGGCAATTAGGTTAATTAATGACTCTTCTCTAACAGCCTCTCTTCACTCGTTGTCTCATAAACATACTGTTTCTGCTGCATACCTTTTCTACAGATACTTCCATGGGCACTGTTCTTCTGAATTGGCTTCTATAATTCCTACTCTCTCTCTTTCAAAACAGTCTGAACATGTGTTGCCACCAACCAACATCCATTTACTGTTCAACTTCAAACTCACGGAACAAAATTTTTTTTCATCTTCCTCATTTATTCAACTGCCGTCTTCTGGAACAACCCTCCTTCGTACGTATATCCTGAAAATTACAGTCTACAGAAGTTTAAGTCTAATGTCAATAAATATCTTCTTTCGTCTTCTCTACCTCCAACCCAAGCATGGTACTAAGTACTATAGGTTCTAATACCTCTTGTGTTTGGGGTTTTCATAAAAAAAAAAAAAAAGTTAGCTAAACATTCCCTTAACAAAACCATGCTGTGCAACCCTCAGAATTTTATTTCTAACCAAATGTTCCCATATTACATATTTTACCAGAAGCCCAGAGCGTGCCCAACCGAGACGGTCGCATTGCCTTGTGCTCCTGCTTAATGTATTTTGTTTCAATTCTATTTTTCTATCCAAGTCAAGTATTTGATATCTAGTGATTCCCAAGTGTCCTGAGTATCTAAATCTGATGAAAGCATCACTATGGAATGACCAGGTAAATTTTTATTAGCAATTTTGAATATTGAATTCCCAGCCAGCTATTCATTGTTTAAATCAGGCCATGGAATGCTTCGCAGTACAAAGTCACACTAACAAACGTATTGTGATCACAACCCCACCTAAAAGAGGTCAAAGCACAGCTGGATACCTTCCCATGTCTCACTACTGAGGGGAGTGATTACCACTGCGACACTTTAATTTAACGGGAGCAAAGACTGCTAATTACCGCAGACCGGCAAGCTGCCTTAACTGAAGTTTTCTTGCATCTGACTTATTTCCCCCAACCCATATGTAACTTTTGAACGCGTTAAAATATTCCAGTCTGTCATATTGCCGAAAAACACTGTCCTTTTTAATTTTTCTACTATGTGCTGACTCTCATACTGCCACATATCTTTGCTTCTAAACATTGGCAGAGATAATTGAACTGCCACTTTACCCCTTGCGAACTATACTTACCACCTATGTAGGAATAACCCCGCTAATCCGAACCCTCGCAAATCGAAAGCCATAATTACCAAGTTATATTCACACACTAACTATGTCTGATTTTGAGGAACAATTCATTGAGGGTGAGATCTCCGTAGCCCTCACGCGAACCCGAAATGAGCCGCATTCCACGGAAGACCAGGAAGATGCTGAAGGACAACGGCCCGTACCAGATGATAAAAATCGTCCAAGGAAACTGACTACCAAAGAGGAAGAAAAAACAAACTCAGGAATGGGCCAAAATGAAGAGATAATTACAACCAACAATGACTACCAAACTACTACCCAACTACCAAACAAAACCATCACGGACCAGGTACTGTCATTGCGCCTGGACCTGGAGGATATCATGCTCCAAAAGGATAATCGAATCACTACTGCAGTTGGAAATGGAGCATGTGCTATCAAATTTGAACGCAAAACACGAGAGAACCAAAGCGAAACTTGACGCCTTTCTAGATAAAAGGGTGAATGAAAATACTACAGCACCCATTATATACGCCCAAGCGCTGAGGACGATTCCACCGGATACAACTACCACCAACAAACTAACGGATCATCATCAGAAGAAAACGCTTCTCAAAGAACCTCACCTTGTCCTATTGAAAGCTACAAATAACTCATCGCTACACTCGAGCGAATCAGTTAAAACTCTTGTGGTTCAGCAGCTTGCTCACGACTTAAAAACAATTAAAATAAAATCCATCAGGAAAACTAGAAACACTGGTGTCATAATTAAGACTGCAACAAAACAAGAGGCCCAAGCAATAATTTCTAATCCTAGAATTAGCTCCCTCGGTCTAACAGCAGAATACCCCAAGAAGAAAGGCCGATCAATTCTTATTTTTGACTTGGACAGGGAAATTACTCCAGACAGCATCACTGAAGAAATTTTACACAGGAACATTCGAGACTCGACCCAAGAAAAGAGACAAGGAGCACATAAAACCAAAATACTGCACCAAATCAAAGTCTCCCAACCTTTGCAATTCGGTAGTGGATCTCTCTCCACAAGCATGGAACCAGCTAAAACTTCAAGACAGAATCTTTATTGGTTGGAGCAGCCACCGCTTCAAGAAACATGTGGCTGTCCTAAATGCTTCAGATGCTGTCGTTTTGGACACACAACCCACACGTGCACACAGACGGATCCTACCTGTGGGCATTGTTCCCAAAAAGGGCATCATTATAGCAGTTGCCCAAACAAATCATCCGCTCCAACGTGTGCAAACTGCAAAGCAGTAAAACTGGACGCATCCCATTCAATCAGGGACAGCAAATGTCCTATTTACATCAAGCAAAGTGAAACCAACAACTGAAGACTGACTATGGTAGTGAGGCCTAAGCCATTCAACAACAGTGTTATTAAATTTATACAACTTAATGCTCAGCGAGCATGTGCAGTAGCGGCGGAAATAAGGAAAAAGGCAGATGAAGAAAACATTGATATATTACTACTGCAAGAACCATACACCCACTCCAGAAAGTTAGAGGCTATCCTCTCACATATAAAATAATTCAAGCAGATGAAGATACTCCCTGGGCTGCCATAGTCACCCGGAACCCGAACATAATGGTCACCAAAATCTCTTCTCTCTGCACAGGTTGGGCAGTGTGTGCCCATGTAATTGGCCCCTTAGGTGCCTTCTATTTAATATCACTCTATTGTAGACCCAGTCAAGACATCGGCCCAGCTATTGACTACCAAAGAACTGTTACCACTACTCTACCTAACGCTAAAATCATCCTGGGGGCGGATGTTAACTGCCGTTCTCCTGCTTGGCACAGCCTCACAGCTGACCGACCTGGTTGCCATAACGGGCAGCTTTTGTAAGACTTTCTAGCCACCTCACCATTTAACATAATAAACAGGCCCAATAACCTCCCAACATTTTCCAGTACTATGTGGGAGTCTACAATAGACATAACAATTGCTACAAGATCAATCTCAAGTAAGGTGTCGGGGTGACAGGTCAACGAAGCCTGGACCACCTCCGACCATAGAGCAATTACATACAGCCTCACAAGAAATATAGAATCAACTCCTACTCCGCACTACGATATCAACCGCTATGCCATCAGCAAAGCCAATTGGGAGCTGTTCACCACCCATCTCCAGTCAACAATCATGGATCACCCTTCTGATATCCTCTCCCCGAATCCCGAGCAGCATCAAAAGCTTGTCACTGACATCATCACCCTCTCCTGCAATCAATCTATGCCCAAGAAAAAAACCTCTTCCAAGTGCTGTACCATGGTGGTCTCATGAACTTGAACGCCTACGCTGGACTGTTCATAATAAGAGGAAAGCTTTTCAGAGAGCTCGCACCTCGTGGCCAGCTACCGATGTGGAAGCCCTTCGTGAAGACTACAAGAGGACCAGGAACCAATACACTTCCATGATCAGGCAGCGAAAAAGAACTACATGGGAGCGGCTGGTTACCACCACTGGTAACTTGGACCCTTGGGGAGTGGTGTACCGAGTTACTACCAACAAACTGCCAAGAGGAGAAGTAGTCCATTCCACAATAACACCACGAGGAATCGTGACAACGTCATGGGAGCAATCCATGATGAATACCTTGGATACTCTTTTTATCAGCGATGCCGATCATCTCACAACACAACAGCAGCAAATTTGTCTAGATAATGACAATTACCACATTGACTCTGTGGAGGAAGAATTTAACACTGAAGAATAGCAGCAAGCCCTTGGCAAAATGAAGGATAAAAAATCCCCAGGACTGGATCGCATTGAACCAGAAGTACTAAAAAAGGTCACCCAGGTAAATCCACAATTTCTGCTTAACCTGTTCAATAAATGCCTAACCCACGGATCCTTCCCAGAAAGCTGGAAAATAGCTGAACTAAAGTTAATACTCAAAAACCCATCGAAGCCTCCAGAACAGCCAAACTCATACCGACCCATTGCCCTCTTGTCCACATTGAACAAGCTACTTGAATGCCTCCTCCATACCAGACTCCTAACACACTACACAGAAGCTGGCCTACAATCCAATTCACAGTATGGATTTCGCCCAGGACGCTGCACAGAGAATGCTCTCTACCAAATAACCCAAGCTGCAGCCAGCACTAATTACAAGTACTTTCTCCTCATAACCATTGACTTTGGCGGGGCCTTTGATGATATGCTCTGGTGGCCAAGCATTCTTGGCAGGCTAAGACTGGCATGCATACCAGCCAACTTATACAGGTGTATACAAAGTTACCTTTCCAACAGGAAGATCATCTCTTCACCATACCAGAAGCTCACCAAATCTATCTACAGAGGCAGCCCACAGGGTTCAGTCCTCAGCCCGTTCCTCTGGAACATCGTTCTTGATGAGTTACTTGGCCTGGATCTGGGCCCTGTTACTATCCAAGCATTCGCAGATGATATTACCAGCTCCATTGCAGCGGACACCAGAGCAGCTCTTGAGGCAACTGGAAATCAAGCAATACAGATCTTACAGGACTGGGCAACTCTAGCTCTGGATTTCTCCACAGAAGACACAATCCATACTTCTCAAAGGCACCCTACAAATATCAAGGCCTCCTCAGATCAAGGTACAAGGAAAAACCATCAAGCTGGTAACTTACCTAAAACACCTGGGTATCATCCTGGATTCGAAGCTCTCCTTCTTCCCGCACCTCTCATACCTTCAAGTAAAAATCAGAAATTATGCAGCCTTAATCGTCCTAGTAAGCAGGTGTGACTGGGGTCTGAACCGGAGAACACTCAAACTCCTGTATAAAGCTATACAGTCAGTCCTTGTATAACACGTGTTTACACTACAGGAATTCGATCATACAAGATTTATAAATAGGGGAATGATATCTAATATAACATGAACCGAATTCGCTTATGCATGATTCGCCTTTGTGTTTACAAGAAATGGCAGTCGAATGCGGAATCACCCCAACTGAACGCAACACGATAGGAATGAAGAGACGATTCTGAAAATGTATTTGCTTTTTATATCAGTGAAGGGGAAACACATTTCACCATAATAACGTAAAAACCAACACAATTCCAGCTATCGGTATAATCGAAAATGCAATTAGATCGAGTTTACTACCAGTTTATAATAGATTCCACTAGCAGAAACGCAACTGGAAATTGTTTTTATTGTTTTATGGTAGTAACCCCTAGAAATGTGCTTTAGTGAAATGTGAGGTGTTAATAGTGTATCTCTGCCTTTACGGTGTTGTTTATTCAGCTGCCACACGCGCGCAGCTTTGTTTATGTGTATCAAGCATGCCATCCTCGTTTTGTAATTGTGCTTTATTCCCTAAATGAGTAAAATACTTAAAAGGTGTGAAAAGGAAGCGTCCTGGTGAAGACACTGCAGATTCAGAGAGAAAAAGAAAAGCAAACGATAAACAGAGGCGGACTGGGTCAAACATTCTTACCCGGGAAAATTTGTAGTGGCCTCATACTAGTGTTTATGGCCAAAATCACACCGACCTCCGGCCCACCGGGGTTTCCCCGGTAAGGCTTATGGCCAGTCCGTCTCTGTCGAAAGAGAAAAAATATGAAATTGTGAAACGCTTTGAGCGAAATGAAAGACCATGTGATATTGCACGTGATACAGACCTAAATGAGGCAACGCCGAGAATTACAAAGAATGCAGAGAAAATAAAAACAACTTTCATAACAGGAACAACTCAAAGTGTAATTAAAATCCATTAGATTACGACACAAAGAATTGGAGGAGATGGAACGGCTGTCATCTGTTTGGATAGAAAATTAAACAAAAAACAAGTTTGCTTACGATAGAAGCAAAAGCATTAGCAATATTTTATTATGTAATAAAATACGTAAATATTTTATTACGTAATAAAATATTGCTAATGCTTTTGCTTCTATCGTAAGCAAACTTGTTTTTTTGTAATGTTTTGGTTACGAATGTGTGTTCAATCTTGGGTGGTTGGCACCTAACCCTATTTTTCCCATAGGGCCTGTTGTTTATATTGCACGATTTTGCATTGCACGAGAGCACAACTATCGTGCTATACGACAACTGACTGTATTCCTCCCTGTTATTACATACAGATCCGGGATTTGGTACCATAGATCAATAATTGTTCGCAATAAACAAAAACTGGAAACAATTCAGCGGAGTATATTGCTCACCATTACCGGGGCCTGTTGCACAGTAAGTTCTCCGGCCCTCCAGGTTCTTGCAGGTGTCTCCCCCCCCCCCTGACTTGGAGGTTATCCGTCGAGGATTGCACTATTGCTTGTCGCAGGGAATCCCAGCTACCATTTTTGGACATACCATCGACACCCGCAGTGACTGTAAGCAAGAAAAGAAGAAACTAGCTGCCATGCTGGGAGGAGACGGACAAGGGCCTAATAACTAAGAAATTCATCCCGGATGTCAAACTAGTTTATCCAAAGTCGCTGCCTTGGTTCTCTCCTGGCCTCTACTGTACATATATTATAACTGGACACGGCTCTATAAATCATAAGTTGACTACCTTGGGAATCATCAATAACCCCTACTGTACATGTGGAGAAATTGAAGATTGGGACCATCTTCTTTATAACTGCCCAATTTATGACGATCTTCGAGGAATACACCAGACTCCAATACATACCTCAAGGACAGGAGCACCTGTTAATTTCTGAAGAACAATATTACAAATTATTAACAGAGTATGCACAGAACATCTTTTCTAGGCGCAGGACTCTACAACCAACTCAAGCTAGGGATACAAACCTGTGAGGGACTTACTCAAACTTGAAATAAAAAAATCTGTACTTGACCGTTTTACCAGCATTGACTTGCTAACCCTGGAACATCCAGGATAGGATTACCTGTTAACTCACCCACATGGTTGGGTAGGCTCCAGTGGTCTTGACTACTCCCCGCAAAATGTCACACTCCGCACTCTCGCTGAGTGGTTTTTCTACCCTTCTGGAGTTATCCCCCCCCCCTTTTCTCCTGGTGGAGCATACGCTTCACTGTCAATTTAGGGGATGCCCTCACCCACATCCCCTTACTCTTACTTTCATCCCCCATCTTCTTCCGTACACCTTGTACTGCCGCACTCTACCTTATTTTTTATTTATTTATTTTATTTATTTTTTATTATTTAATATATTTTAATTTTAATTTATTATTATTATTATTATTAATATTTTTTATTTATTTATTTTTTTCATTATTATTTTATTTATTATTTTATTATTATTATTATTTTATTTTTTATTATTTTTTTAATTGGTCTCCGTTCAGGAAGCTCAGGCGAACCTGATGGAGACCTGCCAGAGAATAATGGGCAGCCTGGCTACCTCCTAGTGGTGTGTGCGGGCAACGTGGGATCCCATCAGGGATCCTGCGGCCAAATGCCAGGACACACAACAGAACCCAACACAATACACTTTTTCTGGCTTTTACAGTTTTCTGTATTCCTTCACAGTGTACATATGGCGCAGATGTGGGAAACCACAGGTGGTGCTCGACTCTAACAGTATGCACACTATGCCTCCATGATTTTTCCTACCTCTAAAGTCAGGCTGACAGGTCTGTAATTATCCATTTCACTCTTAAACCACCTTTATGTATTGGTAATAAACTCGCAGAGGATCTTTCCAGAATCCAATGATGTGCTCATAATTAAGCTTAATGATTCAATGCAGTCTGTCACTCCAACCTTCAGAATTACTGGATATATGACAAAGTCCAGGAGCTTTACCTGCCTTTAGGCTTGGAAGTTTTACTAATAAACAATCATCTATAATTTCAATTTTGCTATTTTCATACTGCCCAACTTCGTCTCATTATGAAAGATATTTTTTCTCTAATGATCAATGCAAAGTACTTTTTTGATTCATCAGCAACATCTGGTTTACCTAAGACTTTTCCACACCCATTATACAAGGGTTTGATCTGATTTGTTTTCTTCTTTGTATTCACATTGAGTCCTTGGTCACAGACCGAATTTACATTCGGTCCTTGAGGTTGTCACAGACATTCTTTCAGATATGCCAGACAAGCTGTACTTGCTACCTGGGAGTCTAAAACGCTGATGGAACTGATATTTGGATGACACTCAGGTCAAGTGGACCCAATTTCGGCAAAGTCCGGACGGTCTGTGACAGCCAAATCCCCTGCTTGCACCTTCACGATGGTGGAACTGTTAGTAATCCTGAGTATAACCTCAATGCACAAGTACATGGTGTACTTGTGCATTAAGGTACCCACCCAGGTTTGTTCACACCTGGGTGGGTGACCACCCAGGTGTGAACAAACGTAAGCAGGGGTCAAGGTGTGGCGTCCACACTACATGGAGGAATGCCGCCCCTCTATGTTACTAGACAGTACTAGGTGGTAGATGACTCTCATCAACCGGTGAAATACCATCACTTTGCTTACTGGAGGCTTGAAGTGGTGGAACCCATGTTTAGTCTCTAGAGCTAAGTTCCGGTCAACCCTTCCCTATCTCTTCCATCATGCAGTATGATTGATGACTTTTGAGGTTATGATGAACGTCGTGACGAGATCCAATATTTCTTACATTTCGAGAGTACAGCTCTAAAACTGTGTTTGCAGCCAGCCGCTATTTAGTACACCAGACCGAACTTATTGGTAACCATTTAGTAGGCTTCCAGATCAGCTAGCGTATAATCTTGCTACCTCTACTCTGCCAGATAGTAACTGGAGGGAGTCCGAGTAGTGTGTATGCGGGGAGCATTGTCGAGGCCACGTTATGTCAAGGATCTGGGTATATTCTTACCACGTGTACACCATATCCAAAAATTTCATTACTTCATACAGCATGTCCCACCCACTTTTTCTTACTATTGAATACACCATGAATTGTCAAACTAATAGAGCAAGCTTATCTGCGGAAAGATCTAAACCTCCCAAGCACTTCCTAATTCATTTCACAAATATACGTGGTCTCAATTCTAATCTCAACGATGTCCATTTCCACTTGCAGTCTGCCAAACCCCATGTACTTTTTCTGACAGAATCTCAGTTATCAGTTGATTCAACTACTGCTCATCTCAGATGCCCAAATTATTCGCTGTATGATTCCTTTTGCCTCAAAGGTGGTACTTGTGCATATGTCCTTTCTGATATTCCCTGTCAGAAACTTGGCAATTTGGAATCTCCTCTCTTTGATCTTCTCTGGCTTAAAATCTCTCTACCTCATTGTGTCAAATTCATCTGTTGTCTCTACCGTTCTCCCAACTTCACTAATCACTTGGAGCTCTTTGACTTCCTCTCTTTGCAACTTGACTTTCTCCAGTCCAACTTTCCTAACAGTGAGGTAATTTTCCTTGGTGATTTTAATGTTCACACCCACCCAGCAGGTCGAGATGCTGAGTCTTTTGCAATTACTAATGACCTAGCACAGATTGTTCATTTACCTACAAGAATACCGGACAATCCTAATCATACAGCCAATACACTTGATCTTTTTCTCACAAACAACCCTTCTAAGTACACGGTCGAAGTGAGAGGTCCTTTAGGCACTTCAGATCACAACTTGGTGATTGTCTCTTCTCCAATGGAACCTTTATTTCATGGCTATTCCCAACCTCGTGTTGTTTGGCATTACAAGAATGCAAAATGGGATGACCTGCGAGACTTCTTTTCCTTGGTCGGATTACTGTTTCAAAACTTCTGATGTCAATGTTTGCTCACATCGCGTCAGTGAAATTATTCTTGCAGGAATGGAATCCTTTATCCCACACTCCACTGTAAAATCTCGTCCTTTATCTAAACCCTGGTTTTCCAATAAATGTGCTAAGGCTGTTCAAGAGAAGAATGCTGCATATCGTAATTGGCTTGTTTCTAATTCTTCAGTTTCATTTTCTGCCTACACCAAAGCTCGCAACAATTGTAAAGCAGTTATTAATCAGTCCAAACTAGAGTTTGAACAGGCTAAGAGTAGAAAACTTGTTTCTTGCCCTAATGGTAGCCAAGCATTCTGATCTCTTGCCAAAGCTATTGGCCGCAACTTTTGCCCATCTCTGCTCCCGCCTCTGTCCAAACCAGATGGTTCTGTTGTCACTTCAGCCAAGGATAAAGCTGACCTGCTAGCATCGCATTTTTATTCTAGCTCATGTATTAATGATCTTGGTAAAACACCTCCCACCATTCCCAACAGGCTCCATTCAATGCCTCCCGTGGTCTTCCGTCAAAAGGATATCAGAAGGATTTTGATAAATCTTGATGCTAAGAAAGTTCCAGGTCCCGATGGTATTTCTCCACTTGTTCTCAAAATCTGTGCTCCTGAACTTACTCCTATTCTTTGCCGCCTTTTTTCACTTTCTTATTCCAAAGGTGTTTTTCCTCCTCCTGCTTCGAAATTTGCTAATATCCAGCCAGTTCCTAAAAAGGGTGACGAATCCCTCCCATCCAATTATCGTCCCATTGCAATTACTTCTACTCTTTCTAAAGTAATGGAGAAATCAATTAACCGCCAACTCTTAAACTGCCTAAAAACCTTCCGTCTGATCAACGATCGCCAGTATGGATTCCGTCAGTGTCGATCCACTGATGATATTCTGGCTTATGTTACACGTTTATGGACTAAATCAATGGAAAGGTTCGGTGACACACAAGTAGTTGCTCTTGACATCTCAAAGGCTTTCGATCGTGTTTGGCATAAAGGTCTTGTAAACAAGCTTCCATCTTATGGTTTGCCAACTGTTTTTAGTAATTGGTTATCCAGTTTTCTCTCTGATCGCTCACTGAGGGTGATGGTAGAAGGCTCTCTGTCTTCTAACTTCTCTACTAATGCTGGTGTCCCCCAAGGTTCAGTTCTTTTCCCCACTCTTTTCCTCTTGTATATTAATGACCTTCTTCCATTGACTGGAAACCCTATCCATAGTTTTGCCGATGATAGCACATTGCATTCCACTTTCCATTTTGAGAAACCTTGTCCTGCTCAATCAGCTTCAACTTATTGAAAATCTGCTACCAATTCTTTAAATGCCGATCTTCAGGTAATTCTCCAGTCGGGCAAAGACAACTTAGTTGATTTTAATCCTTCTAAAACTCAGTCTTGTCTTATATCTCGCAAAAAGGATTCTTTGCTTATGCTTATCTTTGGTGACACTCCGATTTCTAGGCAAGTTGATATATCTCTTTTGGGGATTAATCTGACTTCTAATCTCTCTTGGCACAAGCACATTACAAATACTGCTTCCTGCATCTAAAAAAATTGGTTTTCTCTTTCGCTCTCGGCGTTACTTTTCTTCCAAACAGCTGCTCACTCTGTATAAATCGCAAATCCGCCCTGCCATGGAATATTGTTCCCACATCTGGGGTGGTGCCCCCAAAACCTCTCTCAGGCTTCTTGATCCCATTCAGAAGAGGGCAGTTAGGTTAATTAATGATTCATCTCTAACAGAGTCTCTCCACTCGCTTTCTCATAGACGTACTGTTTCTGCTGCATGCCTCTTCTACAGATACTTCCATGGGCACTATTCTTCTGAATTGGCTTCTATAATTCCCGCTCTCTCTCTCTCTTTCAAAACAGTCCAAACACGTGCCACAAACATCCATTTACTGTCCAACTTCAAACCCATAGAACCAACTTTTCATTTTCCTCATTTATTCATTCAACTGCCGTTTTCTGGAACAACCTTCCTTCATACGTATTTCCTGAAAATTAAAATCTACAGAATTTCAAGTCAAATGTCAACAAATATCTTCTTTCGTCTTCTCAACCTCCAACCCAAGCACGGTACTAAGTACTATAGGTTCTAATACCTCTCGTGTTTGGGGTTCACATAACAAAAAAAAAACATACAAGAAAAACTCCTTGTTCCTGTACTTTGCTATTTTAGACTGGCCAGCTCTGTATGCATCCCTAATGACATCCTCCGTTGCACTATATTTTCTTAAAGGTATATATCCATTCATGGCTTCTGTGACTGTTGCTTTAAAGATATTCTTAATTCTAATGTACTAATCTTCCTCTGCTACCTGCCCATTTGACAGAGACCATATAGCATCTTAATCTGTCATATTCCCCTCTTCCTGAAATTAAATCCCATGTCTTTACCTTTAACAACTACATCTTTCTTCATCTTCCAATTGCTGGACCATCACCTCCTGCTAATGGTTCTTATACTGTGAGCCCTATGATGTCATCTATTTCGTAGGTAGTGATCAGGTTTAGAACATTCATCCCCTAGTAATTTCTCTAACATGCCAATATAAATAATCATCATCTAATTTATATAAAAATTTTGTCTTCCATGAGTTCCCCCTCTCATTCCCTTATTATATAAGAGTCAAATTTAAATTATCAACAATAAGATATTCATACTTGTTAACTCATTCCATCTGCATGTAGAGGCTCTTGTCATATTCTTCACAATATTTTGGTTTGTAGCACATGCACATTCTCACCTTACCTTTGCATCCAACTGCTTCACACTACACAGATTCTATAGTTGCATGCCTACATTCTGTGTCTGGGAAAGCTTTAGTCATGGTCAAGCTTGTGATAAGAAGCATGATCCACCCCTTCTACCTTGTCTATCTTTCCTAAAGACATTATACATATAGCAAAATGCATCATCTCCTATTTCTGGGTGACAACACATTTCCCTTAGCCTTAGCTGTTCTATCCAGGAGTTCAAATTCACTTGTTTTATTGACAAAATTCTTGACATTACTGGACACAGCTAAGGCTAAGTTCTCTTGAATAGTTTACTACCCTGATATATTCTTTAGAAGTTTCCCTAGCATTATCATCCTGTTCACTTGAAACATTGCCCAAAATTGTCTGCTGCAACAAACAAGAACTTTCACTTTACTTTATTGCAAGTGTTACTTTAACCCATACCATCAGATAAATGTGTATCCATATTCCCCTATCTCCCCCCCCCCCACTTGTACTTCCCCATAAGGTATCCTTAATAATATTGGCAAAAATCCTTGCACCACCTTTATTCAAATTTATGCCATCTCTATGAAATAAATTCCTTCCAACTACAAGTGCAGGCTATGATGGTAAAAATTTCCTCCACAAAAGCTTCACAGAGTCCCTCAAGTTTTAAGTTAATACACAAAGCTCTGAGCATACAGTCCCTGCTAT
This sequence comes from Mastigoproctus giganteus, assembly GCF_048544385.1. NCBI lineage: Eukaryota > Metazoa > Arthropoda > Arachnida > Uropygi > Thelyphonidae > Mastigoproctus > Mastigoproctus giganteus. Next base: position 109,425,420 of record NC_143586.1, on the reverse strand, counting down.
TGGGCTGGGACACAATTGCAGATGCATTCTGAGCTAACTCGTAATTTTTTTTCAGCATGGTCCTATATTTATTCAGCAAATCACCAGTTGTGTTCATTTAGTATTATTAGTTACCACATGAATAATAATGCTCTCTTTGCCTCTCTTAAAATCTGACAATCTTTTGGTGACATCAAGTTGTTGCCTATTTGGTTCCAGCCCACTGATCCTTATTATAAAAAAGTTATCCATTTCCCATACAATGGAATCTTCTAATAAAACTAAATCCTCTTGAGCAAAAGCATTCTGGGGCTCAAATTGGGGGTGCATCACTTGGCAGGTTACTAAAGTCCTTGATGAGTTATCAATTATCTTTGTTTCTAGGGAAGCAAAGATAATTGACATTTCGTCAGTGACTCAAATTCATCTGGTAATGTGACAAATTTTAATTTGAAATTAATATACTCTTTACAATGGGAAGATAGAAAAGAATATTCAATTGTGGTAAGGTTATAAACTATGCTGACCAATGAACACATGCCACAGAAGCATGTGTTCATTGGTCTCTGAATCATTTCTCTCTGAATTATGAGATTCTTGATGTATTTATTCAATGTTGATCTTATTATTAAGGTATATATTATTAAGGTAAGAATTAAACAAACATATAGAATTTAGGGCTAAAAAGTCTCAGGCTGCGAGAAGAATTTACCATCATATAAGTTAGTGCAATAGTAATTTCTATACACAGTAAACCACCTGAAGTTGTGGTTTACTGTGCCACTACACAACTTCTGTTGGTTTATTGTGTATAGAAATGATGCTATTGCACTAACTTATATGACATTAAGAATTAAAATTGCCAAATACTCTCCAGAAATTACAACAAAAAAATCGAAAAACTTACATTAGAGTAACAAATAGTTTAAAAAATAATTAAAAATCAATTTAACACAATTAAAATTAAGAAAATTAATTTAAATAATTTAATTAATTTCTTTTGTTAAATTCCTTTAATTTTCTTATTTTTAATTGCGTTAAACTGATTTTTTATTGTGTTAAATTGAGTTTTAATTATTTTTTAAACTATTTGTTACTCTAATGTAAGTTTTTCAATTTTTTCATTTTAATTTCTGGAGAGTATCATACAGAAGTGTTCTACGTACTATATTGAGGTTAACTTCGCTTATTATTTTACAAAGTACTTAGTACCGTGCATGGGTTGGAGGTTGAGAAGATGAAAGAAGATATTTGTTGATATTGGACTTGAACTTCTGTGGAGTAATTTTCATGAATTTAAATCAACAAAATGTTACAGTATTTAAGCAATTACCAAAACTTTACTAGTGAACTTAAAAATTTAAGCTTACAAGATACTGCAAAGAATAACTTAGTGGAATTAGTTTAAGAAAAGATAAGAATTAAATTTATGTTAATTTAAATCCATCCCAGGTGGACTTAAGTTTAGTTAGGTATAGCCAATAAAACACAATATTTTTTCAGTAAAAATTGAAATTCAAGGAAAGCATATATGGGAGGGCAGAAATTTCAAATGAATGAACACGTGCAGTGTCCTAAAGTGGTACATGCAGACTCAACCAAGCAGTGAGCAGAAGAAAACTTCTGATGGAAGTTTAACTTTCATTATGTATATAATATATCCCCTATTAGTGGAGCTGCATTGGCTTAATGCAGGCATTGAAATAGTTCAAAGTCTGCATCTGCATTATGCTTTTTTGTCTTTACTGTCTGGGACCATTTTGTCCCCTTCAGTGACAATGAGAGTTTGGCCTTACATTCTTTAAAAATAACTATGTTTATCCACAAGATGACCTAAAGTTACTAATGTATTTTTAAAATTGGATAACATCATCAAGAAGTTGAAACCATTATTCATTAAAAACTCAAAGGCATTACTGTTGTGACTGGTCAGGTTATTAATGAATAATGGAGCCGCTTTCTGGGTGATGTTATTTGATTAAAAATGATAACAGTACTAACTAGAAGGACACTTTGGGATAGAGCTTGAAAGAACAAGCGTGTTCCCAGATAGCTAAGACAGAGAGACATAACACGGAGCAGCATTATTTTCTGAAACTATTCAATACCTACACTTATTTAATTACTGCATTGGGTCAGTGCAGCCTAGTAAGGGTCATATTACACACGTAACAGAAGTTATTTTCAAATGGAAGTTTTCTTATATCATTTGGCTGCTTCTTTAGATCTGACAAATTTATTCACCACTTGACAGAAGGTTAATAATTGAGGCTATGTGTTGTCTGATGATGGGCCTAAAAAGTGCCTTTGAGTTTTTCTTCTTGGTTAAACAAGATTAAAATAAAATCACAAAAATAACAGTGATCTTGTGGAGGAATGTAGTTGCTTCTAAAGAGCATAAGTCTAAGCTCTGCTAGTGGAGGAACACAATTATCCCCTGACAGTAAAAAAAAAACCCGGCAACATAATACAGAGTAACATTATTTTTTCCAAATATTTTGTTTATGTATAAAAGAAATATAATAGCAATACTATTAAAACTTCAAACCTTCTCGGCTTTCATCTGTAATGCTGTTCTTTCCAATCAACTTCAGACGAAATACAGAATGGGAACGAGATGAATATTCATTGCAGTGTGTAGCTGCTACAGCCCTGTTTTTGTGTGCCCGTTTGAGGAGATCATATACCTATCAAAAAAAAAAAAAAAGTAAGTATAAAAAATACAGAATTCATCATAAACTAAGGATTTAATGCTAATTGACATTTGTAATGTAACTACTTCTGCTACGTTCTTTTCATGTTGCAAGTTGTATATAATTCTATGACATGAAACTGTTTACACTTCTCCCTTTCACTAGTTCTCTCTTAAATAGCCAACGTATGGTGAGAAAATTATAAGAAAATAATCACAGAGGGTCATCTTGTAAATATATATGTTTTTCTTCTACCATAAGCTTTTTGTTTAGTTAATAGGGCTTGTTTTTTTGAACTGTACAGTTTGCAATGATAGTCACTTTCATTGGTTCAAGAAATGTTACATTTATGGTGCCCACTGCATCTTGTACACCATTCAATATGTATACACCATTTAATATATCTTTTTTAAAAAAATAAAGGTGATTGTTTTGTTCTTCAGTTTTAATTTCTAAAATTAAAAAATTTAATAAATTTCGTGGTTCCAAAAACCACTGTGAATGGAGGCATTAGCGTGTAATTCACAAACAGTGAGAAATGTGATTTTGACAAAGATTGAAAGTCAAAACTAAAACAGAAGAATACGAAAATTCATGTCAAAACCACTCTAATATTTGAATTTTTAATTTATTTCCTTTGGCTGTAAGCATACACTAATGCACCTACTCGAGGGTTAAAATTATAAATTGTGCTTTAAATGAAGACCCAGTGTAGAGAAGGTGAATATTCCATATTTCAACTTGAATATCATGTGGAAAAATATATATAAATAAAAATAATACTTATATATATATATATATATATATATATACACGAGCCTTCTCAACTTCTGAGTCTTCTATCCATCAATAGAAGACTCAAGAGTTGTATAGCAAGACTCTCGATTTACCGGGATTGGATTAACTGGGACACTTCAAGACTCCAAAGTAAAAATATCCACTGGAAATCATGAAATTCAAGTAATAAATAGAATAGGTATAAACAGATGTTTACAAGTCGTAAATAATCTACAACAAGTGGCGTTATAAGTCATGACTGGGAGACAAATGTACGTATTATCCCAGAACCTCTGCTGTCTTCACACCCGCCGCTTGGGGGGGGGGGACCCAATGGAAAGACTTGTAAAAAATAAAGGGAAGCTATCAGATTTTGAGGGCACATCTGATAGCGTTAAAGGCGTTACTATCAGAAAAACAACAAAACAGTCTACTACGAGGACTTCGACAAGGCAATGATGTTATGGTTTAGCCAACAATTATATAAATCCATAATATATAAAATATGTTAAGTTATGTACGTATATACATATAAAGAAGTATGCAAATGAGTGATATAAACAATAACATCCCTCCAACTCAGATCCATTGCTTTGTTCACCTGTTGTTTATTTCAGTTTATCCCATTTATTTTTCCCACTTTAGATTTATTTTAGTTCTTCCCAATTTATATTTTTTCAAAGATTTCTGGAATTTTTACTATATTTTGAAGCAATGTTTCTTTACTAAAGGTTTAAATTTTAATATTTCATATACCAATATTGCCTCTCATCCAGCTGTCTACTGGTCAACAGCTCACTACCTTACCTTCAGTCCCAGGTGGACCGATGCCTTAGCACTGGCTTCATTAAATACCCAATACTTCCCTATTCTGTTTTTTTTTATTGGTTGCGGACTAATCACCTCTATTTAATCCTCAGTGGATGCTTTTAGCTTCATTAAACTCAGACCAATGCCTTTAGCATTAGCTTCATTTAACATCCAATATTACTATCCATCCAGCCTCTTTATTGATTGAGAGATAATTCCCTCTATTTAACAGATGCCTTTAGCACTAGCTTTATTAAGTTAGGATCTTCTTAGGGCCGCCTTATTTAGGTATGCACTGTTTTCCTCTTACGATATGTATTTATCCCAAATTGTAACCTATATAATTTGCTCTTGTAAGAATAGCGCATCCATTTAAATTCATTATATAATTAGTATTCTTCCAGTCTGAGGATGAAGCTAATGTAGTAGAGCAGTGGTTCCCAAACTACTGAGATCTACAGACCCTTTCAAAAATCAAACAAAGTTTACAGATCCCTTCAAAAATTAAAAAGTTTGAGGACCTCTATATATGCATATACTGGGTGGTTCAGGAGACCCTAGTGTCAAAACGGTTAGAGACAGCGCTGTGAAAATCGGCAGGTATGTCATTTAGGGTATGGGGAAGCGATTTGTAGAAGAAAAAAAAATTAGTTCAAATTTCTGCTACCAGGGGAGAAACTGGCACTGTAAACATGAGATGGAATACTTAATTTAGGATTAGTTTTAATATCAGAGCTTAGAAATCTACAGATATTGTTCTATGGGCTTTCCTTCACTTGAGATGACATTCTGAAAACAGAGGACTGTGTGTGACACAGTTTATCGTAGCATCTCATTAGGGATGTTGGCTACATGCTGTTTAATGCCGCCACAGTAAATTCTGTCTTTCAGGTATCCCCCATAGCCAGAAATCACAGGGATTGTGATCTGTTGATCGGGCTGGCCAGAACTGCAGAAAGTCTCTAGAAATGATGCTATCATTTCCAAATGTTGAATGGAGCAGTTCCTTCACTTGTCGACCAACGTGGGGAGGAGCACCATCTTGCATGAATGCTATGGTCTCCAAGCATTGCCTTTCTTGCAGAGTGGGAATAATGTGATCTCTTAGCAGTAACGTGCACTAGTTACCGTACACCTTACGGGGCCATGAGGAGTAGACTCTTCAAAGAAAAATGGTCCGATTATAAACTCCAGTGAACCCACACCATACTGTAAGGTATGGACTTTGTAGTGTTCTTTTGTGCATAGCAGATGGATGAGAAGTTCCCCGTATTTGGAAGTTTTGTGCATTTACAGCCCCATGAAGAGTGAAATTTACCTCATCAGACCACAGTCATTCGAGCCCATGTATCATCAAGTTCCATACGAGCCAGAAATCGTAGAGCAAAGTCTATTCGTTGTTGTTCTTGCACTACATGAATCTTGTACAGGTACCAGCATAAATTATTTGAGGCACTTTACGTACTGTAGACCAAGGAAGGTTCAAGTCTCTTGACACACTTCTGGCACTGCTGACCTGGAGGCCATTGCAACCGCCACTTCACCCACTACCTCTGTTCTGATATGTGGTCTCCCCATGCCTGGAATTACACCTATCTCCCCGGTTGCTTCAAATTTCTTTATTAGTTTTCGAAGCCCCACTGACATCAAAGGTCCTTTACACAAACCTTTAAGTTTCTAATATTCATATAGTGCTAAATTTAGTATTAATATTATTCTGGTAGAACAATTTTACTAAAAGAGCACATTCCTTTTTTGTAAGAGCCATAATGATTATTGATCCTGTTTTACCTGTTAGATAAGCCTTTTTTGCTTTTATCTAACAGGATGTCATTTGTGTAAGCAGCATATCTTGAAGTAAATGACAACTTTTACGACATACGTGCAGCGCCATTTTCCCACTGGTTGAAGGTAAATGACAACTTTTACAACATATGTGCAGCGCCATTTTTCCACTGGTGGTGGAAATTTGTTCAATTTTTTTTTTTTTCTTCTACAAATCACTTCCCCATACCCTAAATTACGTACCCACCGATTTTCACAACGCTAACTCTAATCCACCTTGACACTAGGGTCTCCCGAATAGGGAAACATTTTATAACCACTCAGTGTGTGTGTATATATATATAATATAAGTAAAAATAATAATATGTAGTGACAAAACTGAACTTCTAAAAAAGAATGAAAAAATATTAATCATTTAAACAAGATTATGGATCCGGGGCACTACTAGTTATAGCAGAAATACCCAGCAACCATAATGAAATATAGACAAATGTATACAATCAGTGTATTGGGTTATAATTATTCCATTGTAATTACACTTGACCTGTCAAGTGTAATTACAGTGGAATAAATTGAGAATGCCTGCAAAGCAAAAGCAGATTACATGAAATTAAATAAAATTAAGATTAACATTGTGTGTACTTAATGCTGTAGGTCCTAAAATTTTAACTGTCTTCCAGGGGTCGGCAGCCAAAACCAAAGGAACCACAGCAATAAGCAAGGTCACTGTTTCTGTTATGGTGCATACATACAAAACCTATACACATCATAGCCGATCCAACAGAGACCAAAAATGAATAAAAAGATTATAATTAAAAAATAAAAAAAAATGAAAGTAAAATGCAGAATTATGCTAAAATAATGCCAATTAAATACTGTAAAGGAAAATTGCCCAGTTTAAAATTTAAACAAAGTAAAAGAAAGAGTAATCTTAAGACGAAAGAATAAAGTCAGGGTATGACAACTTACTGTAGGATCAGACAGGAGTTGGTGAAATTAGCTGTGTAGTGAACGCAGAGATGTATCGGAGACCGAAGAAGTTAGCCGATATTTCCCCATATATCTATATCAGTTGAAATAACCCCGAGTGTGTGTGTGTGGGGGGGGGGTGAATTAGCCAAAGTGAACCATGCCCGTGTGACAGTGAAGTAAGCAATTAAACAAATACTCCAGCAAAGGGAGAATCAAAGACTAACAAGGTAGTGTTGAAAAGACAACTTTTAAGACGAAAAAGAAGCAATAGCATAATATCTAAATTGCAATTTAGATATTATACCTAACCAGCAACTCAGAAGCATTATGTCTTATAGCTTCAAATATAGGCTATACTCTAAAATCAGCTTTAAACTTTTCAAAAAACAGTTATACCATGATCTGCTTAACTTCTGTTTTAAGCTTTCTTACCATCATAACATCTCCATTGAAGCCTTCCAACTATGGATTAATTCAGTACTAGCTATGATGCTACAGCATTATAAGTCATCATTACCACATGTACAACCATCTGCTTAAAATTCTATTTTTCCACATTAAAACAATTGGTAGACAATCACAAACATTTTATCATCACCCCTGTTGATAAAGCCTCCTGCAATTATGCCATAATCTGTAAAGCCTTTTATTTCCAAACATTAAAGGCAGAACTAAATTCCAGTGCCACCATTCCAGTCCATCACCAACAACAGCAGTATTATTATAAAGTTAAAAATTAGCTTTAATAATTACAAATTTCCTTATATTTACTGCATACCTAAGTTCCACAAAACCCCCACAGGTTTCAGGTTCATCACTTCCTGCAAGTACAATTACACTCATCAACCTGGCAAAAATTTAGAATGGTTACTTAACCCTATCATGGACATCCTTCCTGATAGTAGAATAATTAATAATATACCAGCTATTAATGCTCTAAATACTGGCAACATCTATCGTGTTCCAACTTTTGACTTCAATAGTCTGTTAACCAGCATAAACTTAACCAACCTAAAATCAGTGTTGAATGAAATTTACAATAACCACAAACACATTATTGGTTGTAATTCAGTTTATTGGAACAATCTCATAAATCTCCCAGTTTCCAATATTTACATTTTTGATGGCAAATCTCTATACTTGCAAACAAAAGGTACCCCTAATGCCTGGAATTATTTTATTGGAAAATGGGTAGCCACATTAGCTGTGTCTTAGCTAACCTATATTTATACTGGTCTGAGACCTCTCTACCCTCAGACATAATGATTTACAGATATTAGCATTAGTAGAGGCATACGATGCAAGAAAGCAAGATTATGCAACATCAGCCAAAAAAAAAAAAAAAAAAAACCCGCTCCCATTTCACCCCTCCATTCGTTCAAAATGCCTGTCCAGCTCCGTCTTAAATTTATTTAGGCTATTAGCTTCCACAACAAAAGATGGAAGCCTGTTCCACCAATCAACTACTCACTGGCTAAAGGCAAATTTCCGCACATCTATTCTACAACTATCTTTCCTCAATTTGAAACTGTGCCTTAGTCTGAGCAAGAGAAAGAATCCCATCAGCATTCAGCTTGCTGAACCCATTCAAGGCCTTATACACCTTAATCAGATCATCCCACAGGTGCCAACTCTCCAGGTGCTGCAATGATAGGTGGAACAGGACCAGGGTATGTCTGCCAGGGGCAAAGGTTGATGACGTTGTAGAGCGGATATCATCTTTTAAGGGCACAAAAGGTGATATAGTTGAACACGTTGGCACTAATGATATTAAGAGTAGGAGACCGGCGGAATTACTTAACAAGTACAGGTCACTGTTGAAAAAAAGCCGTGAATTAGGGTTGAATTTGAAAGTGTCTGCAATACTGTCCAGACACGATAGGAGGGAGTATATGATGAGAGCCCTGTCGATCAATTTGGCCTTGGAAAGATTGTGCAAGGCTCAAGGGGTAGAATTTTTTTCAGCCTGGTCTTTACTTGTTAACAGGAGAGACTGCTTCTACAGGGATGGGATACACTAAAATAGAAAGGGTGCAAGAATGTTTGCTGATGCTATCGAGGCAGTGTTAGTGGGTCGTAAAACTGCTAGATTGGGGGGATACAAGGACTAATAGATTAACAGTAGCCACTGGCAGAGGTGAAAGTGATTCTTGCACTGCTTCTATTGGAATGAGCAGCAGCCTGGAAAATAAGATGCAGGATATTTCAGAGACTGCTGGGAATCATTGGGGTACAAGTAAACACATGAGTTGTGTTAGGGTAGCTAAGAAAAAGAACAGGTGCATGTATACTTGCGTGTACACCAATGCTAGGAGTTTAGTAAATAAATTTGATGAATTTGAGGTATTGCTCAAAACATCAAAGGCAGATATTGTTGGGATTTCAGAGACGTGGTGTCACACAGATATAAGGAATGTAGAACTGAAATTTGGGGAGTACAATGTCTACAGAAAGGATAGACAGGATAGGAAGGGAGGAGGGGTTATGCTATTAGTTAAGAAATACATAAAATCCAAGGAAGTGAAGCCAGTCAACATCGCCGGACAGTGCAGTGTCGAGTCAGTTTGGTGTGACATAAGCATTGGGAGATCAAAATTGAGAGTAGGAGTGTGCTATAGGCCTAATGACTCTGATGAGTATAATAAGAAACTGTACAGGGAAATAGAGTGGGCCAGTAAATCAGAGAGTCTTATAATGGGGGATTTTAATTTCCCAGATATTGACTGGAATTTGGGGGCTGGTCACTCACACACTAGCAAGGCTTTTGTGGATTTATTGGATGATTGTTTTTTACATCAGCATGTTCGGGAGGTAACTAGAGGGAGTAATATTCTTGATTTGATTATCAGTAGTGATTCTTCATGCATGAAGAATCTGCAGATAAATGAACCACTAGGTGGCAGTGATCACAGTGTGCTGAAGTGGGATTTACTCAAAGAGGTAACTACCATTAGGGGTAAGGGGAAGGGTTATTGCTTTCGTAAAGGCGACTACGATGGTCTGAGACAGTATTTAAATTCCATACAGTGGGACCAACTGATGATGTTACCAACAGCAAACTCAAAATGGGAAGCATTCAAAGAACTTATCTTGGAATGCTACTAGGCTTTACAAGGTTCAGGCCTAAATGGATGTCAGATGAACTAATGAGACATATGGCAGAGAAGAAAAATGCATGGGATACATACAAATTAACACGTGACACAGAAGCCCATGATAGATACAAGTTGATCTGTAACCAAGTTACAAAGGAGGTTAAGAAGGCGAAGGCAGACTATGAGATATCTTTGGCAAGGGATGCAAAGAAACACAGCAAAGAGTTCTTTACTTATGTAAACTCTAGAAGTAAGTGGATGAATCAGATTGGTCCACTGGATATCGATGGGTCAACTGTTGATGATTCTGCTCAGGTTGTTAACAAACTAAATGAATATTTTGCATCAACATTCACACATGAGGAGTTATTCAGCGACGGGAATGCCACAGGTGTATTCAAAGCCTTTCTTGGTAAGGGAACCCCTTTGTTCCCCTCACCAATCTTGTTGCCCTTCTTTGTACCTCTTCTAGCAACTCTACATCCTTCCTAAAATGAGGCCTCCAGATCTGTACACAGTACTCTAGGTGTGGCCTGACCACTGCCTTGTATAATGGGATAATCACACCTCCCTGTCCCTGATAGCAAAATTCCTATATATCATTGGCAAGACTCCGTGACCTGCCCTGGCAGCCCGTCTGCACTGCTCAGCAAACTTCATATTTCGCTGCACAATTACCCCCCAGGTATTTTTCACCTTCCACTTCCCTGAGTGTAGCACCACACAGCTGGAACATTTCCCATGGATTATTGCTACCCATATACAGTACTTTGCATTTGTCAATGTTAAACTTCAGTTGCCACTTGTCAGCTCATTTTCCCAACATCTAGATCCAGTTGGAGTAGCATACTGTCTTTACTGTCGTTAACAACCCTGCTAACCTTTGTATCATCTGCAAACTTGGACATTAAATCTGATGTACAATATTTAATTATCAATTTTGTATATTTATCAATGATAATTATCAATATCATTGATAAATATACAAAACCCTGGGGAGGGAACTCCACTAATAACATTTGTCTCCAGTTTGTACAGCAGTCTTCCATGTGCAACAGTATCAAAAGGTTTCCTGAAATCCAAGTATATGATGTCAAAATTATTTTTGGAATTCAGTTCCTTTCTGACCACATCATAGTATCCAATGAAATTGGTCAGACAAGACCCCTCCCTTTAACAAACCCATGCTGTGTCTTAACTATTACTGCAGTCTTGTCTAGATGATCCTCCAACGCTTCTTTAACCAGTGGTTCCATTATTTTCCCCAGAACACAAGTTAAACTAACAGGTCTGTAGTTACTTGTGTCACCTTTTGAACGCCCTTTGTGAATTGGTGATACTTTTGCACATGTCCAGTCCATGGGGACCTCCCCTGCATCCAAGGAAGCTCTCATAATTATGATGACATTAGTATTCAACTACCCTACATGTGAAGTGCGGGGCAACATCGGGCCTCAGTAGGGGTCTGGCGGTTAAATGGTTAGAGGAACAACGGTACACAACACTACACGTAAACAATACCCATATACTTTTAAATCTCTGGCCTTTACATTGTGTTCTGTATCGCAAGATAATGTATATCACGCGGAGATGGGGGAAACTCCTGGTGCCATTTGACCTTAAACACACTTTACCCTACATTGATACAGGACTTTGCTGGTATTTACCCTACAGAACCTACTCTGGAGAAAATAAATAATAATGACTATTCAGCCAATTACTTAGTCCTGGATATCAATACCGCAATCGACATATATAATAAAAGAGATGCTTTTAACTTTAAGGTAGTCAGTTTTACCCATTGGCACTCTTAACATTTCTAAAAAAGTTCATCCAAACACAATACTCTCCCAATGTACCAGAAATGCCACAATATGCAATAAAAACAGTCTCTTTTCAGACAATATCAAACTACTCCACAATAAATTATTAGGCAATTTCCATGCAGCCTTCCTCTACAATCATTTTAAAAAAGCAATGAATATTAGGAAATTTAAAAAACTTTATAGGCAACAACATTGATATAAACAACATAATTGCTGGTTGATTTCTTATTACTTTCAGGCCTGTACATAATGTATAGTCATATACCCCCTAGCCTCTATTGTGTCTCATGGTGTAGAAAACTTGTGCCTACTGTTTGGCTAACTACAGGGGTATTATGTTTTGTTATGTCCTGCTTTCTGTTTTGTTGTCTTTATTATTATTTTCATTTTTATATTTCTTCATTGACATTGTTCAGTCCTATAATTGTAATAACAATACCATTACTGACTTAAATACATGAGGCATATGTCCAGTCCTCCGTCCAGTGACTGACTTCGGTACGGGTTATGCAACCGTGAACAGACCGAGCACGACTATATTCCCCTTCTTCTATTTACTTTCAACTGTCCTTAAATTCTGCAACTTATTTCTCGTGAGTGATTAGGCTGGCTGAAAGGAATATCGAGATGCTATTCTTTTTTTCATCTTAAAGTTTAGTGTCTTTTCAACACTACCTTGTTAGTCTTTGATTTTCCCTTTGCTGGCACATTTGCTCATTTGTTTAATTGCTTGCTTACCCATTAACCCCAGGGGCTCATATCTGGTGAGTATGGGCTTGGCACACCCAGGGTCCTGAGCTGGATATCATCATTCTTCCCTTTCTTGGTGATTCCCTTCTACTTTTGACTCTCTCTCAGGGTAACTCGGGAATTTTTTTTTTGGCTGGTGCAGCATAAGCCTCAGGCTTCCTTGCACTATATAGCTAATAATAATCACACGGGCACGGTTCACTTTGACCAATTCACACCTCCCACCCCACACTCGGGGTTACCTCAACTGATATAAATATACAGAGAACTATTGGCTAACTTCTTTGGTCTCCAATACAGCCCTGCATTCACTGCACTTAGCTAATTTCACCAACTCCTGTCTGATCCTACAGTAAGTTGTCGTAGCCTCAGGGGTTCACATCCGGTGAGTATGGGCTTGGCACACCCAGGGTCCTGAGTTGGATATCATCATTCTTTTTCTTGGTGATTCCCTTCTACTTCTCTCTCTCTGGGTAATTCAGAAATTTTTTTTTTTTTTTTTTTGGCTGGTGCAGCAAAAAGCCTCAGGCTTTCTTGCACCACATGGCTAATAATAATAATAATAATAACCTGACTTTATTCTTTCGTCTTAAGGTTACTCTTTCTTTTACTTTGTTTAAATTTCAAACTGGGCAATTTGCCTTCATTTAAATTCTTAATTCAAACTTTCATTCAATTTTCCTTTACAGGATTTAATCGGTATTATTTTAGCATAATTCCGCATTTTATTTTCATTTATTTATTTTATTTTTATTTTTTAATTATATTCTTTTTATTCCTTCCTTTTTGGTCTCTGTTGGGTCGGCTATGATGTATACATTTCTTATGTATGCATCATAACAGAGAACTTGCTTATTGCTGTGGTTCCTTTGGTTTTGGCTGCCGACCTCTTTTAGTTAAAATAGTACTTAATGCGGTAGGTTCTTCTTTAGGACCCACGGCATTAAGTAATATTTTATTATTTTAATGTTATTTTTATGTTAATCTTAATTTTATTTAATTTCAGGTAATCTGCTTTTATTTGCAGGCATTCTCAATTTATTCCATGGTAATTACACTTGACAAGTCAGCACCCCTACCCAATACACTGATCATATACATTTGTCCACACACATATATAATGTATTAATAACAAGTAGTTGTAGTGAATAGTAGCGGCTTGAAAAGAGTGATAATTAAAAATTGGTATGGATTATGGACAAAGACCACTGCCAAGTGATAGCAGAAATACCCAACGACCATAATGGAATATAGCTAAGTAGATTAGAGTATAAATGGAGGAATTCTGACCACATCAGATGTATTAACAATGAAAACAATAAATATGTACCTGTAAAAATAAAATAAATACCTGTAAAAATTAAAATAAAATTAAATAAAAATACATATAGCACTTAATGCTATAGATCCAATGATTTTAACTATGTCATCAAGGGTCAGCAGCCAAAACCAATGGAAATACAGCAAGAAGCAATGCCTCGGTTTCTGATATGAAATATACGGAACAAGAGGTAAAAATGTAGACTGACATATAGTTCTTAGACGACCCAAGTTAAAATCATTGAATCTATGGCATTAAGTACTATATGTATTTTTATTTAATTTACCTTTCATTTTACAGATACCTATTTATTTTTTCCATTGTTAATACATCTTATGTGGTCAGCATTCTTCCATTTATACTCTAATCCACACACACACACACCACTTAAAGTAGAGGAGTTCCAGTACTTTAGTTCATTATAAGAAACTTCATTGTCGGAGGTAGAAATACCACGGCATGAATATGGATATGTTCTTACACTTAAAAAAGAGGTACAAATTGTTCAAAATAAATTTATTTGAAATGAGAACATACATAATATATTATAAAATATTAAAGAAAGCTTCACAAAAGTAAAACAGTAAACTTAAAATCCATTATGAAAAATAACACAAAACAACACTAGTGCTCACTTGATGACTTTTTCAAAAATGTATCTAGGGTCGACTGTCTTACTTTTTTTTCGATCGCATAGCATCTCGCTATAACAAGTTAAAGAATTTAGAACGAATCTCTTCACAATGCAGCTTCGTTGAAAATCAGAATCATTTTCTGATAAGACATCTAAGGCGTAGGTCACTTCATTTAAACAATTAGACAATCCTCTCTGGGGAAACTTCTTCATTTTCTGAACTATTTACTTGGTGCTCCATTAACTCTTGGAGTTCCTCATTTGTTAGTGTCTCACCATGGCTACTTAATAAATCCTGAATGTCAGCTACATCGACTTCTGCAAAGCCTACTGCATGTGCCATTCAAATAACTTCTGTGCAAATTGCAGGAATTTCACATTCTACTCCACGTTCAGTAACGACATTGGGCCATATCTGTCACCAAACACCATTAAGATCTATCACTTCAACCCAGGCTTCTTTGATATTGCTGATTGCTTTCATAATGTAATTTTTTCAGAAATCATTGATTGACTGTTGTGTTTCATCAATAGCCCCAATCGTAGGTGGTAGATGACTTTCATAAACTGGTGAAATACCACCACTTTGCTTATTGGAGGCTTGAAGTGGTGAAACCCATGTTTAGTCTCTAGAGCAAAGTTTCCGGCATCCCCCCCTCCCCCCATACTTCTCCTTCAACCCATGCACGGTACTAAGTACTATAGGTTTTGATACCTTTCGTGTTTGGGGTTTTCATAAAAAAAAAAAAAAAAAAAATCAGTTGACTAAAAGTGCATCTCGGATAGTAGGCTTTAAAGATTACTATAACGCCACTGATCCATTGATTGTAGAAGCGAAATTGTGTTTGGTGGGAGCAACAGTACTTCAACAGAAATGTATGTTGGAAGTAAGCCAAGATTTGAAGTATGATCTTGTGCATTGTCCAGTAGCAAAAGTGCCTTGGGTTCAAAATTATTTTGTTCACACAGTAATGTTGGACAGCAGGACAAAAATAGTTACCAAACCAATTGGTAAACAAGTCCATTGTCACCCAGGCCTATCTATTCGATTTCCATATTACCGGCAAATTAGGTTTGGAGAATCCTTTCACAGCTCGAGACCGGTATTGATACAAAAATACCGGTTTTTCAGTATTACTTAAAAACATAACTGTTTATGATTTATTAACATAAAGGATAAAAAATCGACAACAATAAATCATTAATATCACAGAATTTGTAACAGAAGGATTGTTATACGCAATACAAATGCAACAAAAACCTGTAAATTTCATGAAACTGCAAGATGTAAAATCTTACAAATGTATTCCTCTTAGTAAGTACAGTGTGTGGAAGGAAAGCACTTAAGGAATAATGAAAATATCATCATGGAAATATTTCCATTAGTGGGAGTGGGCCTGGTGGGAGGACACTTAACATGTTTGCTGCTGGTCATGGGTCAGCATGCTATCGTCAATAGCACGACACAGAAGGAGGAGACTGTCGCCAGAAGCCGACTGTGTTTACATAATGAAAAAGCTTGAAAATTGGTAATAAGGGATTGTTAGGTATACCATATGAATATTCAAGTGTCGTATAAGCAGTTTCCAAAAGATTTTGAGATTCACGCGCCAGCGCGTGATAGGTACTGGAGGTCAAATTTGGCTTTAAATGCCGTATCACGCGCTGGTGCGTGACACAAAAACATAATAATATAGTATGTAAATAATAAAACAAAAAACATGGTAACATTAAGAAATACGTTTTATTTCATACCGAACCAATACAGATTACAAATACTATATGTAAGAATGTTACTTATGTATAATGTTCGCACAATCTAAGCAATAGCTGGGTGATCCTTCACAAACACTGCAGATATAGATTGTATCCTTACGTTTCCCTTCGGAATAGCAACGTTTGCATTGCTTCCTCAATATCTTTCCACCTTTTCTTTCTTCCCATGGTTTGAGCACATGTTCCAGTTCAGGTTGCAGCAAAGACTCGGATTTTGTGAAACGAAACTGTTTCATCAATATTACGTCATTTTCCCACATGACGTTTTCCAACTTACCGGAATTCTGCAGTGGAAGTGTAGCCTCTTCCACAATATCTTCTTCATCTACACTTTCCGAATCCGATGCGTCCTTTGGAGGGATAAAATCTTCGTCATCGTCGTAACTGATGTCACTGGGATATACGTCAGATAAATCCTCCAACATTTTTGTAATTTCTTCATCTGTAAGGGATTTTTTATATTCCACTTTTCTTCTTTTTGGGCGCAACTGGCCTGCTAAACTGTCATCTGCACAACTCATATTACAAGGCTTTTCCTCACCTCACGTAACAAAATGTTCAACACCACATACAACTACATATAGTTTACACCCTTTACTTGATACCGAAACAAATATACACAGCAGAAACACAATGCCAACTGAAGTTGACAACTTCATACAAAAGTCTAATGAATCCCGTGCCTGCATGTGATTGGCTACTGGGTAATGATGCCACATCCCGCGCCTGAGCGTGATCGGCTCTTCAATACTGCTGCGACATCACGCGCTGGTGCGTGATCGGCAGCGAATGTGTTAAGGAATATGGTCAACAATGGCATGGCAGGCGGAAGGGTTAAAATTAAAAGCTTCGGAACAATAGTTTATTCCCTCTATTATGCTGGTACTTGAGGATGCGGCGCAGTGCATTTTGGGAAAGGGCGTCGGTATGGAGCAGTTCAAAGGTATTGTCAGCAGGTGATCTAAAGGTAAAAGATGAGAGTTTCGTTGTGTGGGGGAAAACATTGTTTTTCCCACCAAAGGAAGAGGAGTGAGTTTAAAGAATAACACCGTAACTGGGTCAAGTTTGAATTAGATCGGGCGAGATATGTAAATGCATGCAAACCCCTGAGGTTTGCACGAATTTACGTAACTCCTCCTATATTTTTCATGCTATTATTTTTTTTATACGCAAGCTTAGGTGCACCTAAAGCTTGTGTATAAAAAAAAGTAGTAAAAAAGGGAGATTGTAACTTGCAACCAACTGAATAAATAAATAAATAAATAAGGTGCTTGAGCCAAAAGAGGGGGTTTTAGTTGTTGTTGTTCAGAGGGATTGCAGACTTGCAGTGGTAGTTCTGGTTTCAGTTCGGGTCCAGTTAAACAATGAAGAAAGTTCCGCCGGGCATGTTCCTATGCTAGAAGTTAATCCGGAAGTTGAATAACAAGCCAGTCAGATAGTGCCCTGGCTTCTACTACTGCTGTGGTAATTTCCTGCAGTATTAACAGAGAACTATTCCTGAAATAAGACAGTATTGGAAGAGCTATACGGTAGAGTTCAACTAAAAAGTGAGACTTCACAGCACTCTGTGGAAGGAATCTGCACAAAGAAACCCCATCATGAAACAGAAGGAAGGTAAGTCCTCTGAACTATTGGAAATGGTACTGAGATAAAGTGGTAGATTATTTTAAAGAAAGCTTGAAGTTGAGGAAATTACGTGAAATAAAAGGAAATGTTTAGTATTGAATTAGTTTATTGGTTGAAGTTCAAAAGAAAATTGATATTGCTAAATTAAGAGAGAGAGAGATATATATGGGATGTTGAGAATCACAGCGATGTAAGACAATAATTTTATATATATGAGCTATTCATATTTACTGCCTTCTCTAGGTGTCCACTGTTTAGTTTCATAGCAAAGTAAGTTAAAGTTGCAGTTCTAACCAAGATACGTCAGCACTCATTTTGAATAGTTAACAATATGAGCAAAAGGTTTAGAATCATAGTGAAGTAAGTCTGACTTACACTAGGTTGTATGATGGAGGTTATGTTTCAAGTTCGTATTGTTGTGGCAAGATGTCTTTTAAGTTGAAATCTCGAGAAATGGAACACGTGAAGAGGCCAACCAAGTAGAAGAAGAAGCATGCCAGGAAACTTCCTTCAGACCTAGAAAACGTAAAAGGAAAGAATCAAAAAGGGCTGTAGCCAGAAGACTCCGCAATTCAGGTCACGCATATGTGAACTCAAAAGGAACACAAGTTGATTGTAAGCAGTTTGAAAACTTAGATTGTGGTTGTAAAAAAATATGCATAGATTCCTTAACAGAAGAGGAAATGAGAAAGTAATGGGATAATTTTATAGCCATGGCAGATTTTTCTCGACAGGATGCATATTTATGCAGTTTATACATCATGAACCTAAAAAGCAAAGGTGGCCTCGAAATGGCAGAAGAAGGAAAGCAATGTACAAATCTGTCTCACATTCAAAAAGAAACTATTGTACATGTTTGTAAAAACTTCTTTCTCAACACTTTTGTTGTATCTGATGGAAGGGTGACAAGAGCTTTAGAAAAAGTAGAGAAGGGGAAGTCTGCAGGAGAAGATTTAAGGGGTAAACACATAGCAACACAAAAGATAATTGACAAACAAAAACAGTTACTTAAGGATCATATTAATATTTTCCCAGAATTTCAAAGTCATTACGCTCGAAAAGATAATCCGAACAGGAAGTTCCTTAGCCCTGACTTGAATGTAAGAAAAATTTATGTGCTTTATTGTGAATGGTGTGAACAAAGAGTGACTGAACCTCTTAAAGAGTATTACTACAGACTTGTCTTCAACATAGAATTTAATTTGCATTTTCACTTTCCTCGAAAGGACAAGTGCAAGGCCTGTGGCAAGTATAAACAGTCGATTGATGTAGAAAAGGACAAGTGATTTGGAGGGGCAACATGTTTTGCATTTGGCAAAAGCAGAGAATGCAAGAAATCAACTAAAGGGCTGGTGGGAAGGAAATTCTGACATCTATACAATCATGATAGATTTATAAAAAGCCCTGCCACTCCCAAAATTAACTGTTTCTGAGACCTACTATAGGTGCAATATGTACTGCTATAATTTAGGTTTGCATGATGTCACGGATAACCATGGCTACATGTATGTTTGGGATGAGGCCATTGCTTCTTACCCGACTAAACATATTAAGTTGAACAACAACAACAAAAAAAAGCATGTGATGATATACAGTGACACATGCACTGGCCAAAATCAGAACATCAAGGTATCTTTATCGTTAATGAGAACTCAGCCGTTGGGCTGATTGAGAAAGCTGGAAAAAACAAGATTATCTGTGTTCCAGATGGATGGTATAATACTATGAAGTCTGCCAGAAGACAACAGGTTTATGGTTGTAAAGATGCAACAAGATTACTTTTTTGAAAACAGAAGCTCTTAAAAAATGCATAACAAAATGGAAGAATGGCTCCATTATGAAAAAGGACACCCCCATTCATGATTTTCTACAAGTGTATTGGATGAAGACATCCCTTTCAGGGAACTGAATGTCAAACCCAATAAGGAGGATCGACCTAAGGGCTTGAAAAGTATTGAACAAGAAAAGTTGTATGATGGTCACAGAGTGCTGAACTTTCTAAAGAAAAGAGATATGCTATACCTTCTCAAATACATCCTTCCAGTTCACCATGCCTACATTAAAGTATTAGAAGAAATTAAATTTATTATGTTCATCTTAGCCTTTTTTTATTATCAATCTGCAACAACTAAGAAAATCTTAACTATTTTGATAAAAAATTCTCAATGTGCTTATTGCTCGTGTTTTTTTAAAATTGTTATACAGTAAAATTTTGTTAATACAAACTCGGTTTATACAAAGTACTCATTTATGTGAAGCACATACCATTCCCTTGCAAAAGGATAGGCTTTCCTATGTAAATATATCCATTTATTACAAAATTCGGTTAATATGTATTACAAAGTTCTTTTTTGTCTGAGAAATAAATAGTAATTTTGTACATTTAATAAAAATCTTGGCAGAGCAATCGGATTATTGACCCCGGCCACCTTTCGCCCTACTTCCCGAAGGATGGCACTGACTTGTTAGAAATTACTTTTGTGTAAACAAAAGCAGTTTATGTTAGCTACAATGTCAAGTGCATTCTGAAAATCATCTTTCTGAAGGATGAGTTGTTAAATTAACAAAAGAATAAAAAGTTTTTCTAAGTTGTTTACATGCAATCCCTCGCCATCCACGGGAATAAGGTCAGTTGCAATGGTTACCCCAGTTCAGAGGGTCTTTTGCTACCGTATACAGCAATCTATTTTTTGTGCCATTTTATCTGAGCTGATGTCTTTTTTGGAACTTGTCTTTAAATTGATTTAAAATTTGTTTATATTAAATCTTATCTGTCAGTGTTATGGGGACAATATGTAAACGGATGGAATTAAGCCTGGAAATTAAACTAAAAATTATGCATGAGGCTGATAGGCTGGAAAGAAGTAAAATGGACAATGCAAAGGAATACAACATCCTTTCACCTACTTTATCTACAACACTGAAAAACCGAAAAAGACTTGAAGTGCGTGACACTTCAAGTCTTTTTCAGTGATGAAAAAGACTTGAAGTCCTGTTTTTCATCACACTCCAGTGATGAAAAACAGGAAATGAATTCATGGTGCAAAACATGAGGAGCTTGAAACAAAACTTGGAGTGGTATCAACAAATGCGTGTATTTAATTTGCCAATATCAGGTCCGATTTTGCAAGAAAACACAAATTATCTAGCTCATCAACATGCAATTAGGGACTTGAAATGCAGCAGCAACTGGCTCCAAAGATGTAAAGACAGGAATAACTTGGTTTCGCAAAATGTTTGCGGTGAGTCTGCATTAGTTGACAAAGAAAAGGCAACAGACTGGTTGTGGTATGGTCCATTCTTGAAAAATATGAGGCAAAGGATATTTTTAACCTTGATGAGACAGGTTTATTTTATAATTTGCTGCCAAACAAAACAGTTGCTGTTCGAAGAGAGTCTTATCATGGTGGGAAATTTAGTAAACAAAGACTCACTGTTCTGTTATGTTGCAATTCAGATGGCAGTACAAAACTACGCCAACTTGTGACTGGTAAGTTTTCCAAGCCAAGATGTTTTAAAGCAGTGAACCAACTTCCATGTGATTATGAAGCCAATAGAAGTACTTGGCTTACGGTCAAAAGTTTTCAGTCTTGGTTATCAAAAGTGGACAGGAGAATGGCTTCAGAAAAAAGGAACATTTTGACGATTCTAGACTGTTGTATAGGCAACTCTGCCGAGACACTTAAGTTTTACAAATATACGGCTGTTATTTTTACCCCTCCAATACCACCAGTTTATTACAACCACTGGATCAAGACATTTATAATCTCAAGAGAGTATACAGAGCCTGTCTGATAAGGTACTTGATCCACAACATAGGAGAGAACAATTTGCAGTCAAATTGGAATGCCTTGGATGCTATCCATAATCTTGTTATTGCTTGGGACAGTATTGCCTCAAGTGTAATAATTAACTGCTTCAGAAAGAGTGGCTTTGGAGAGAATATCATCAAAAAACATGGTCCAGCACACAAATGTGATAGCAAATTGAGGATAGAGGAATTTGAAGGAGCATATGGATTTTGTTGGCAAATTTGAAGAGTTTGAGAAGGTGGATGATGATGCAATACCAATGCCAGAAGAGCTGCTAAGCACCAAACAAAACGATGATGTTTTTATTACCAGCAACAGCGAAAGTGAAGAAGTGCACACACTGCCATCTAAAAAAGATGCCCAAAATGCATTGAACATAATAGAGAATGTGTTGGCTCGCAGTAACGTTGATAAAGAAACAACTATTGCATTTGATAATTTCTGTGCTGTAGTTAAAAATGCATATAGGACAAAAACTGTGCACACAACATTGGATTCTTTCTTTAAATTAGATTAATTTATTAAAAAAGTTAATGGTTTGCATGTCTCCTTTTATATTAAGATTGTAATTCTTTTTCCTATGATACTAAAATATTGTATATATAAAAATATATACTGTACAATATTTTCATTTCCGTTAATTGCTTTTTTCTTAGTTTATCTTACAAATAAAATAAAATCTTTATAAAATATGTTATTCCTATTACTGTATTGTTAGACAAGGCTTTTGTTATTTTTATTTTATTATTTTAAATTAATTATTTTTGATATTATTATTCTTAGATATACAGTATGTACCAAAAAAAGAAAAAAGATAAAATTTTGACACTTTTGGGGACCTCATTATTACGAAATGTGAAAATTTAGGTCCCTTGACCTTTGTATTAATGAGATTTGACTGTAGTGTACTTTTTACAGGGAAAAAATATAATCTCTTCTGTATGAAATCATAGTTTTGATTACCCAGTCATATCCTTACAGTAATTTACCATTTTAAAATAAGATAAACTACTTAGAAACATAATGGTGTAAGTCACATAAACAATTTTTTGGCCAGCAGTGTTTAATTACATAAAGACTGCTGGCCAAAAAATTGAATATTAACAAAAATTGTCAAGCTCGTGCAAATTTTTAAAGTTTTTTTAAACTCCATGTGTATCACAATTCAGTAAATTAAATTTGAGTTTTTTATGAATGCAAACACAATACACCTTGTTCTCAAAAATGAGAATAGACTGACTTACACCACTATGAATCTGAACCCTCCATATATGTAGAATTGTTAGTATTAAGTTAGCGACTTACGGTTGCTGTTGTGAAGAGAATTGATATTGCTGATTAAGAGGAAGTGATTAAGGTTGAATTAATTCAGTGTTTGCAGCTGTAGAGAGAGTTTATATTATTAAGTGAGAGAAATTTTATGGAAATAATAGCATGTGTTAAAAATTAATAGATCACATGTAAATGAATACCAATGATAAACTTCAGTTGCCACCTCTCAGTCCATCTGCTCAACTTTTCTAGATCCTGTTGCAGTAGTGTACTGTCATTACTGTCATTAACAACCCTGTCCAATCTTCATATCGTCTGCAAACTTGGACGCTAACCCTGATATACCTTCGTCATAGAGTTATACGAACAGTAACAGCTTCTATTTCCGTTTGAAGTGGCATATGTTTAGTTGGGATCATTGAATTTACTAGGGTTGCCACACCACAATGGGCAGCATTAGCTGTATTTCGATCTCTTTGATAAAAGCAATAGTTCTTTATCTAAGGAGAAATTTGCAAGGTTAGGTATGTTTCCTGAAGACAAAGGGCAACTGGAGAATAACAATTAATTAGATCTTGGATATTACCTGTATTGCAACGAAAGCCTCTGCAGTTCCATTGTAAAATACAAGGCATTATTTGTGTTTAGTTGATGGAGCTGATTCTGACTGCTTTTTGAAGGTGACTGGTTTATGACATTCCAATTTTTGTTTGTCTTTTTTTTAGGAATGCTGGCCGACCAGTGTCCATTTCTTCTTCTTCGGCAAGGATCTCTAAAATAGGATCTTCCTGTATAGATGTGCCATCTGTGTCCATGGTTCTGTTCTGCAATACCCTCCTGAGATCCTGCAATACCCTCCAGACATTTCTGTATAACAAAGGGAGACAATTTTCTCATAGGCTGACTACTTAAAGAGTGGAAGATTAAGAAAGATGGGCAGGGGTGCTCCGTCCTATCAGTCTTCTGCTCATTGGGTTATTGCTTTCCATGTGCACATGGTCTGTATTTGCCATGTTTGCTCCTTTTAGCCCTTGGCAAGAGGACTTATCTGCAAAGGTTTCTAGCCCTTCCATGAGGAGGCAGGAGCAGTGCCGCTAGGAGGCCAAGCGGTTAAAGTGTTAGTTGGTTAGAGAACTAGAAATATATGGATAAATAAAGACAGGTGGGTTACCTTTCTGTGTTCTAACTTGTGGCTTTTCAAGTATAGAAAATTGACATTTCAGTTATCGGTTGATTCAACTACTGCTCATCTCAGATGCCCAAATTATTCGCTGTATGATTCCTTTTGCCTCAAAGGTGGTACTTGTGCATATGTCCGTTCTGATATTCCCTGTCAGAGACTTGGCAATTTGGAATCTCCTCTCTTTGATCTTCTCTGGCTTAAAATCTCTCTACCTCATTGTGTCAAATTCATCTGTTGTCTCTACTGTTCTCAAAACTCCACTAATCACATGGAGCTCTTTGACTTCCTCTCTTTGCAACTTGATTTTCTCCAGTCCAACTTTCCTAACAGTGAGGTAATTTTCCTTGGTGATTTTAATGTTCACAACTCCAGCTGGCTTCCGTTTTCTAGTCACACCGACCCAGATGGTCAAGATGCTGAGGCTTTTGCAATTACTAATGACCTTGCACAGATTGTTCATTTACCTACAAGAATATCGGAGAATCCTAATCATACAGCCATCATGCTTGATCTTTTTATCATAAACAACCCTTCTAAGTACACGGTCGAAGTGAGAGGTCCTTTAGGCACTTCAGATCACAACTTGGTGATTGTCTCTTCTCCAATGGAGTCTTTATATCTCATGGCTATTACCAACCTCGTGTTGTTTGGCATTACAAGAATACAAAATGGGATGACCCGCTAGATTTCTTTTCTTCTTTTCCTTGGTCGGATTACTGTTTCAAAACTTCTGATGTTTGAAAACCTCAGATTGTGTCAGTGAAATTATTCTTGCAGGAATGAAATCCTTTATCCCAACCTTGGTTTTCCAATAAATGTGCTAAGGCTGTTCAAGAGAAGAATGTTGCATATCGTAATTGGCTTGTTTCTAATTTTCAGTTTCATTTTCAGCCTACACCAAAGCTCGCAACAATTGCAAAGCAGTTATTAATCAGTCCAAACTAGAGTTTGAACAGGTTTAGAGTAGAAAACATGCTTCTTGACCTAATGGTAGCCGAGAATTCTGGTCTCTTGCCAAAGCTATTGGCCACAACTTTTGCCCATCTGCTCCCACCTGTCCAAACCAGATGGTTCTGTTGTCACTTCAGCCAAGGATAAAGCTGACCTGCTAGCATCCCATTTTTCTTCCAACTCATGTATTAATGATCTTGGCAAAACACCTCCCACCATTCCCAACACGCTCCATTCAATGCCTCCTGTGGTCTTCCGTCAAAAAGATGTCAGAAGGATTCTGACGAATCTTGATGCTAAGAAATCTCCAGGTCCCGACGGTATTTCTCCACTTGTTCTCAAAATCTGTGCTCCTGAACTTACTCCTATTCTTTGCCGCCTTTTTTTCACTTTCTTATTCCAAAGGTGTTTTTCCTCTTTCTGCTTGGAAATTTGCTCATATCCAGCCAGTTCCTAAAAAGGGTGACAAATCCCTCCCATACAATTATTTCTACTCTTACTAAAGTAATGGAGAAATCAATTAACTGCCAACTCTTAAACTACCTAGAAACCTTCCATCTGATCAATGATTGCCAGTATGGATTCCGTCAGTGTCGATCCACTTGTGATATTCTGGCTTATGTTATCCATTTTATCGACTAATTCAATGGAAAGGTTCGGTGAAACACAAGTTGCTCTTGACAAATCATGTTTTAAAGTAATTGGTTATCCAGTTTTCTCTCTGGATAACCAATAAATATTTATTGGTTATCCAGAGAGGATAACCAATATTGAATAAATATTTCTTTCCCCAACTCTTTTCCTATTGTATATTAATGACCTTCTTCCATTGACCGGAAAACCTATCCATAGTTTTGCCGATGATAGCACATTGCATTCCACTTTTCATTTTGAGAAACCAAGCCCTGCTCAATCAGCTTCAACTTCTCGAAAATCTGCTAACAATTCCTTAAATGCCAATCTTCAGGTAATTCTCCAGTGGGGGCAAAGACAACTTAGTTGATTTCAACCCTTCTAAAACTCAGTCTTGTCTTATATCTCACAAAAAGGATTCTTCTGCTCCTATGCTTATCTTTAGTGACACTCTGATTTCTAGGCAAAATGATATATTTCTTTTGGGGATTACACTGACTTCTAATCTCTCTTGGCACAAGCACATTACAAATATTGCTTCCTCTGCATCTAAAAAACTTGGTTTTCTCTTTCATTCTCGGCGTTACTTTTCTTCCAAACAGCTGCTCACTCTGCATAAATCGCAAATCCACCCTGCCATGGAATATTGTTCCCACATCTGGGGTGATGCCCCCAAAACCTCTCTCAGGCTTCTTGATTCCATTCAGAAGAGGGCAGTTAAGTTAATTAATGATTCATCTCTAACAGAGTCTCTCCACTCGCTGTCTCATAGACGTACTGTTTCTACTGCATGCCTTTTCTACAGATACACGTAATTCTGTTTTTGCACAAATTTGATTTAACACGAATTCAAAATAAATATTTCATTCTCTTTTTATGCCAGTCATTTTGATTTAACACGATTTCTATGAAAATTTTTCCCCCCCTAAATTCTAAGAAAATTTTTTTTTATTTGTATCAATTAGTATCATTTCTATATTACACTCACCAATAGATTGGATAACAGCTAGTGTGTACATCTAGGTATCTATGAATCATCAATGTTTTTATTGAATTTGGTGTACATCTACAGTATTCGTGCATTGTATCTTCGGAAGACATTTAGTAGTAAGCTCTATTTCAAAGTGAAAGAATCTTTAGTGAAATTTGTGCCCATATAAATTTATTAATTTTTCCGATAGTCAATAAATTGTAAGTTTACAAATTTTTCATACCTTTTTTATTAATTATAACTGAGATATTTTTCGATAGCCCTTATATAATGTCGAATAATTCGCCTATTACCAAAATGAAAAGGAAAGCGATTTCTTCGGAACTTAAAATTCAAATTTTAAATCGTCTTGCAACTGGACAAGGGGCTACGTCTGTAGGAAAGCATTTTGGTGTACATGAAGCTACTGTAAGAACTATTAAAAAAATGAAGCTGCAATTAGGAAGTCAGTATGTTCTGGAACAAAAGTAAGTGTTAATTCATCATCATATACAAGAGATATTGTCAAGGAAAAAATGGAAAAGGCTCTGGTAATATGGATAGAAGAACAGTCACAAAAAAAGAGTACCAGTAGATGGAAATGCCATCAAGCAAACAGCACTAAGAATTTACAGACAGATTAAAGAAAAGGAGCCAAGCACTTCATCTCAGTTAAACAGAAAGTATGAATTTTCTGCGAGTATAGGTTGGATCGGCTACTAAAGTATTCCAGCAGGAACTTGCAAAAATTATTGAAGATGGAGGATACACTCCTGATCAAGTGTGGAATGCAGATGAAACTGGTTTCTTCTGGAAACGAATGCCGAACAGAACGTATGTAGCCAAATCGCAGAAAACTGCTGGCGGTTTTAAGGTAGCTAAGGATCATGTGACCTTATTATTTTCCTCCAACGCTTCAGGAGATCGCATGTTGAAACCACTGCTGGTAAATCGAGCCCTAAACCCACATTCAATGAAAGGTGTAGATATCAATAAACTGCCTGTTCACTGGATGGCAAACAAGAAGGCCTGGGTGACCACTGCTATCTTTACAGAATGGTTCAACAAATGTTTCGTCCCAGAAGTCAGACGTTATATGAATTTGAAAGGTCTCGAATTTAAAGTTCTTCTGATTCTTGACAATGCACCCGGCCATCCTGTCTTGGAACACCAAAACGTACAAATTTTATTTCTGCCACCTAATACTACATCTTTGATACAACTGCTAGACCAAGGTATAATTGCGACAATTAAAACATACTACGTAAAACGAACATTCAAACACGTTTTGGACAAACTGAATGACAAAACACTAACAGTCATTGATGTGTGGAAGAAATTCTCAATTATGGATTGTATCAATCAAGTTGGATTAGCATTAACTGAATTAAAACCAGCAACTTTAAATGTGTGTTGGAAAGCAGTTTGGCCACAATGTGTAAAAAGCAAAGATCCCATCCTAATACAACTGAATTTCGCAACATCATTACAATGGCACACAAAATTGGTGGAGAAGGATTCGATGATCTATCGTTTGAAGATATTGATGAATTGTTAACCAACAAAGCCCTAAGCGAAGATGAAATATTAGAGGTTGTCCTTGGGACTCCTTATCCCACAGAACGCTAGTGATAATGAAGAAAATGATCCTGTTCTAAATGCAGATTTAATAAAAGAAGGTCTGGAACTGGCCAGAAAATTAGGTAATCATTTTGTCAAACATGACCCTAATGAGGAACGTGCTGGGAAGTTTCAACATGAACTGAAGTTGTTGACAGCCTCTTACAGAGAATTATATAACGGCCTAACCAAAACACGAACACAACGATTAATAACTGAATTCGTTTGTAAAACCGGTGAAACATCACCACCAGAGGAGACTCGTGCTGATTTTGTTCAAGAGATCACAGAAGGAATTTCATTAATAGAGGAAGAAGACGATGTCCACAACATTTCTAGTGATAGCAGTGATATTCCAGTCATACGCAAATGTATGCACCGTTTATTATCAGAAAGTGAAAATGAATAAAATCTTGTTATGTGTAAAACAGATTTTTTTGTTCATGAAGAATTCTTGTTCATTTCATATGCATACAAATTTACTTTAATACATTTTCATTACATATTATTACATGTGTTTTTTTTTTTTTTTTTTTTTGTTGAAAAAAAAATAAGCTTAAAACGAATATTTTTATGTATTTTTTTAAAAATTATTTTTACTGATTTTTTAAATCCAGAAACAATCTTCTTTTCTTCCATATATACAATGTCTTTTTTTACACGAATTTTTTTTTACACATATTTTTCAGGAATGTATCTATCGTGTAAAAACAGAATTAGGTGTACTTCCATGGGCAATGTCCTTCTGAATTGGCTTCTATAATTCCCGCTCTCTCTTTCAAAACAGTCCGAACACGTGCTGCCACCAGCCAACATCCATTTACTGTCCAACTTCAAACTCACAGAACCAACTTTTCTTCTTCTTTGTTTATTCATTCAACTGCCATTTTCTGGAACAACCTTCCTTCATACGTATTTCCTGAAAATTACAGTCTACAGAAGTTCAAGTCTAATGTCAACAAATATCTTCTTTCGTCTTCTCAACCTCCAACCCAAGTACGGTACTAAGTACTATAGGTTCTAATACCTCTCATGTTTGGGGTTTACATAAAAAATAAATAAAAAATAAAACTGGTCAGACAAGATTTCACCTTAACAAATCCATGCTGTGTCTGATCTATAATTGCAGTCTTGTCTAGATGATCCTGCAGTGCTCCTTTAACAAGCGTCTCCATTATTTTCCCCAGAACAAAAATTAAACTAACAAGTCTGTAATTACTTGTGTCACCCTTTGATCCTCCTTTATTAATTAGGGTCACATTTGCACATCTCCAGTCCATGAGTACTTCCCCCAAGTCCAAAGAAGCTCTCATAATTATGGCTAATGGTTTGCTTACTTCCTTTGCTGCCTCCTTTAATATAACTGGATAGATCCCATCTACCCTGGGTGCCTTTCTTATGTTCCATATCAACAATTTCTTCTCCACTTTGCTCTCAGTGATTACAAAATCATTTAGCTCCCTGCTATAGTTTGATAAGCTGCTGGCCTCCAATTCTCTACAGAATTCCACATGGGAAAATGTAGATGCAAAATACTCATTCAACCATCATTCATAATAATCATACACAGATTCATACACATCATTTGCAATTAATCAAGTCTATATGGAAGTATGATTTTTAATGTTCACAACATTAATAGAAATAATCAACACAACATTAATAGACCAGGGAGAGGGCGCTGACTCTATTTAAAAGTTACAGCTGACAGTTACAGGCTCCGCAAAAACGATAAGTGTTTGCCTTTTATTTACATGATTGTTGTTTTATATTGTACTTAATACGTAGTCATATAGTTATAGTTACGCTGGTTATTTTTTATTTTAATTTAGATAAAGAGTTTTTGTGGATTTTACTTACGATAGGTAAAACCGTTATTTTTGTTCGATTTTTGTAGCCATTGTTTTTGTATATAGGGAATTCAAAGTTTTTGTAGGGAATTCAAAGTTTTTAATTGAGGTAGCTAGGTAGCTCTAACGCATAATTATATAGTAATACGCTTCACTGTTTCTATTTCATAGTTTCTATTCAAATACTACTGACATTTAATTTATTGATTTTATTAATTTAAACTACCATGCCCCGAACTAGAGCAGCAAAGCAACGGGCACAAAGTGGCAGGAGTGTTGTGACTCGGGGGAGAACTGAGGGGGGCGATTCTCCAACGCGTCACAGCCTAAAAAAATGTACAACTTGTGAAATGTTTGCCGAACTCTCTGGAACGGAACATGATATTGCCATGGGGGATGTCTTTGTGTGTGCGCGATGTAAGGAGTGTAAGGAAATCAGGCGACAACTCAGCGTTGTTATGGGCCTATATGAGAGTTTGAAGGACAGGGTGGATGCCCTCGAAGGAAATAAATTGAGGGGCCCATCAAGCTCTCAGCTGCCCACATCAACGCCAGAGCGTGCACTTGGTCATCACGCAACACAGCGGCAACCCCCAAGGCAGAATGCGCTGGTCCCACAGGAACTATTAGTTGTTGGTGACTCTATTGTCAGGGAAACGGGGAACATGCTATGTAAAATGGATAGGTGGAACAGGACCAGGGTATGTCTGCCAGGGGCAAAGGTTGATGACGTTGTAGAGCGGATATCATCTTTCAAGGGCACAAAAGGTGATATAGTTGTACACGTTGGCACTAATGATATTAAGAGTAGGAGACCGGCAGAATTACTCAACAAGTACAGGTCACTGTTGAAAAAAAGCCG
This sequence comes from Mastigoproctus giganteus, assembly GCF_048544385.1. Taxonomy (NCBI): domain Eukaryota; kingdom Metazoa; phylum Arthropoda; class Arachnida; order Uropygi; family Thelyphonidae; genus Mastigoproctus; species Mastigoproctus giganteus. Next base: position 109,394,223 of record NC_143586.1, on the reverse strand, counting down.
AGAATTAGGGTTGAATTTAAAAGTGTCTGCAATTCTGCCCAGACACGATAGGAGGGAGTATATGATGAGAGCCTTGTCGATCAATTCGGCCCTGGAAAGATTGTGCAAGGCTCAAGGGGTAGAATTTTTTTCAGCCTGGACTGTACTTGTTAACAGGAGAGATTGCTTCTACAGGGATGGGATACACTTAAATAGAAAGGGTGCAAGAATATTTGCTGATGCTATCGAGGCAGTGTTAGGTGGGTCGGAAAACTGCTAGTTTGGGGGGATACAAAGACTAATAGTTTAACAGTAACCGCAGGCAGAGGTGAAGGTGATTCTTGCACAACTTCTATTAAAATAAGAAGCGACCTGGAGCGAGGGGTGTTGGGGGTTTCAGGGACGGATGGCAGTCATCCTGGAATAGTTGGGTATATGGGATGTGTTAGGGTAACGAGGAATAGGCATAGGAGCATGTATGCTTGCATGTATACCAATGCTAGAAGTATAGTAAATAAATTTGATGAATTTGAAGTGTTGGTCAAGACATCAAAGGCGGATATTGTTGGGATAGCAGAGACGTGGTGTCACAAAGATATAAGGAATGCAGAACTGGAATTTGGGGAGTACAATGTGTACAGAAAGGATAGACAGGACAGAAAGGGAGGAGGTGTTATGCTGTTAATTAAGAAAAACATAAAATCAAGAGAAGTGCATCCAGTTGATATAGATGGACAGTGCACTGTTGAGTCAGTTTGGTGTGACATAAGCACTGCAAAAGCAAAAATAAGAGTAGGAGTGTGTTATAGGCCTAATGACTCGAATGAGTACAATGAACAATTGTACAGAGAAATAGAGTGGGCCAGTAAATCAGAATGTCTTATAATGGGGGATTTTAACTTCCCAGATATTGACTGGAACTTGTGGGTTGGTCACTCACACACTAGTCAGACTTTTGTGGATTTATTGGATGATTGTTTTCTGCAGCAGCATGTTCGAGAGGCAACCAGAGAAAGTAATACTCTTGATCTGGTTATCAGCAGTGATCATTCGTGTATTAAGAATTTGCAGATAAAGGAACCACTAGGTGGCAGTGATCACAGTGTGCTGAAGTGGGATTTACTCAAAGAGGTAACTACCGTCAGGGGTAAAGGAAAGGGTTTTTGCTTCCGTAAAGGGGAGTACAGTGGTCTCAGACAGTTTTTAAATTCTGTACAGTGGGATCGACTGACGATGTTCCAAACAGTAAATTCTAAGTGGGAAGCATTCAAGGAATTAATCGTGGAAGCTACTAGACTTTTCATACCGATGAAGAAATATTGTTCAAGGTTTAGGCCTAAATGGTTATCAAATGAACTAATGAGACTCGTGACAGAGAAGAAAAATGCATGGGATGCATATAAATTATCAGGCGACGCAGAAGCCTGTAGCAGATATAAGCTAGTCTGTAATCAGGTCACAAAGGAGGTTCGGCAGGCAAAGGCGGATTACGAGAAATCTTTGGCAAAAGATGCTAAGAAAAACAGCAAGGATTTCTTTACTTATATAAACTCTAAAAGGAAGGGGCTGAATATGATTGGTCCACTTGACATCGATGGTTCGACTGTTGATGATCCTGCTCAGATAGCAAACAAACTGAATGAGTATTTTGCATCTACATTCACACGTGAGGAATCATTACAGTTTGAAAATGGAAGAAGGTTATCAAATTGTAGCAGTGTGCTTAATGATTTTGTAATAACTGAGAGCAAAGTGGAGGAGAAATTGTTGAAGTTAAACATAAGAAAGGCACCTGGGGCGGATGGGATCTAACCAGTTATATTAAAGGAGGCGGCAAAGCAACTAAGCAAACCCTTAGCCATAATTATGAGAGCATCCTTGGACTCAGGAGAGGTTCCCACGGACTGGAGATGTGCAAATGTATCCCCAATTCACAAAGGAGGTTCGAAGGGTGACACGAATAATTACAGACCAGTTAGTTTAACTTCTGTTCCGGGTAAAATAATGGAGTCACTGGTTAAAGATGCATTGCAGGATCATCTAGACAAGACTGCAGCAATAATTCAGACACAGCATGGGTTTGTTAAGGGAAAGTCTTGTCTGACAAATTTGATTGGTTATTATGATGTGGTCACAGAGGAACTGGATGCAAAAAATAATTTTGATATCATATACTTGGATTTCAGGAAAGCTTTTGACACTGTTGCGCATGGAAGACTACTGTACAAATTGGAGCAGAATGGTATTAAGGGTAAGTTGCTGCAATGGATAAAAGGATGGTTAAGTGGGAGAAGACAGAGGGTGGTAATCAATGGGTGCTGCTCTTCGTGGACTAATGTTATTAGTGGAGTCCCACAGGGTTCGGTGTTGGGGCCACTGTTGTTTTGTATATTTATCAATGATATTGATGAAGGTATATCAGGCTTAATGTCGAAGTTTGCAGATGACACGAAGGTTGGCAGGGTTGTTAATGACAGTAATGGCAGTGTGCTACTGCAACAGGATCTAGATAATTTGGGCAGATGGGCTAAGAAGTGGCAACTGAAGTTTAACCTTGACAAATGCAAAGTACTGCATATGGGTAGAAGTAACCCCAGAGAAACGTACCAACTGTGTGGTACTACACTTAAGGTGGTAGAAAATGAAAAAGACCTGGGAGTAATTGTGCAGTCAGATATGAAGTTTTCTGAGCAATGTAGACAGGCTGCTAGGGCAGGTCATGGGGTTTTGTCAATGATATATAGGAATTTTGCTAGCAGGGAAAAGGAGGTGATTGTCCCTCTGTATAAGGCAATGGTCAGGCCACGTCTTGAGTACTGCGTACAGGTCTGGAGGCCTCATTTTAGGAAGGATGTAGATTTGCTTGAGCGTGTACAGAGAAGAGCAACACGATTGGTGAGGGGAATGAAGGGATCCTCTTACCAAGAGAGGCTTAAGTTCTGCAAATTGCAGTGGCTGGAGATTAGGCACCTGCGCGGTGATCTGATTGAGGTCTATAAGGCCTTGAATGGGTTGAGCACGCTGAATTCTGATGGGATCCTCCCACTTGTTCAGAATACGAACCTACGGGGACATAAGTTCAAATTAAGAAAGGATAGATGTAGAATAGATGTGCGGAAATTTGCCTTTAGCCAGCGGGTTGTTAATTGCTGGAACAAACTTCCATCTGTCGTTGTGGAAGTTGATAGGTTAAATAAATTTAAGGAGGAACTGGACAGGCAATTGGAGGGTATGGTGTGATTTTTTTTTTTTTTTTTTTTTGGCTGATGCTGCATAAGCTCCTACACTGCTTTCTTGCATCAAGTGCCACTACTACTACTACTACTACTACTAATCACATTAACAACTGATTTTTCTTTTCTATAATCTGCTTATTCACTTAGTCATTTATTCTTCATCATTCTACAGCATTCCTGGAGTAACTGTTTTTAAAAATTCTAAGATTAACAAGAATTAATAAGATTAATCTAAGTTTAAACTACATTTATTCCTTGTAGAATAAATATAGTCTACCGGGGAAGTTGTATAGACAGACAGACACTTGAAAAAAAATATATATAAATAAAGGTAACCTCACCTGTTTTTCTGATGTTACAGTTATTGTTGTTAAATTGGTAACATAAACCTCTGTATTCTTGCTTCCCACCATTTTAATTTCATGTTTTGCCGGAGGACTATTTCCTTCTTGAAGGAGATCTCTGATAATTTCATTATAAACCTCTAAATATGAAGCTTGCATTTCATACTAATTAAGAAAGAGAATAGAATTAAAGAACAAAAACCATATGATTTCTAAAAAATAAATGCTGAATTATTTAAATACTGAATTAATGTGATATTTAATCCTCTTTATAAAGAAAAAAGTCGAATATCACCTATTCTAGTAGTATCAACTGATTAACCCTGGAATGGGGGGACAGCTGTTTTATAGTCTCATGTACTTCACAGCCATTTTTAAAATAAAAATAATAGTTTTAGCTTGTGAAGGTTCTGAGTACATTCAAGTTAATCTCTTATCTTTTATTGAAAATAATAGAATATATTTAATTGTGCACAATGGAGAGGGGAAAGGACTCCATGAAGGACTTGGCCCTTCACTATGATTGCATTATTTCTTAATTTTCACAATTAATAGCTATTATTAAATGTCTTATTAACCATTGGATGCAATCCCTTAAAGTACTGGGAAAGCATCTAATGGGATAAAATAACAATACAGACTATTATGCAATAACAATTAGTACATTGTATGTACAGATCATCATTCATATATTCAACATTAGCCTTCTTTTGCTTTAGCCAAGTGGAATTAAGCATGATTTCATCATGCTATTCCTGACCAATTATCTTTTAGAAAGTAGCAAGAGCCTTTAAAATTGTTCCCACAGAAGTATATTGTTTATTTCCTGATGTTTGCCTATTGGTATTCAATATCAGGAAGATTTTTGTGAAAACTCCATTATGCATGGGATATGGATTTCTGCTGCATTTTACTATACAAGAAATAATTTAGCAAAATGAACACTTCTAACAGGCTGAAAGAAGATGTCTTCAATATGCATCATGAAACTGCTGCTAAAGAAGTCAATCTCCAAAGACCTCTCAGCCACTGTTAGATTTTTTGGGAAATTTTTGCAAGTAGTTATCTATAAGGGACTGAAAATTTTTGCAAGTAGTTATCAGTAAGGGACTGAAATTAGCAGTGCCCAAGATGATAAAGGTCATGATGTATATGAAAAATATAATAGTGTTTACTCCTAATAATGTTTTGTTTATTTTCTCTAAAAGAATGAAAACTAGAGGACATTCAGTTGAAATTGATATAAATCTCATATATATGTAACATCTAGTTAAGTTGTTGTTTGGTTTTTAGGAGCATTAACAACTAAGGCCATATTGTTCCGGGATATGCAGTGGTCATTCCCTGACCTTTCCGCATCCTCCGTATTTGGTGGTGAAGGGCTCGAACCCCGGTCTAATCAAGAAGCGTGTGCTATGCACTGCTGCTCCTTCCCACCTGGCTACGGAGACGCCTGTAACGTCTAGTAAACTTGGTTGAAGCAGAAAGAACTTTTTCTCATGAAACAATCTCTTTGATAGAAGGCAGAGTTTAAATTTTCAAAACTTGAAGAAAATTCCTGTTAATACGTATAGCAAACAATGGCAGATACCTGCTTTTGCTCATTAACCTTTCGTCAGTGTGTATATAGGTCTACATTTTGAAGGTCACTTCAAACAGTGCATCTGTTCACATATGAACTGTCTTTAAATTTTTATGATACATGTTGCCATCTCTTATCTGCATTACCAACGGATTTATAGATACAGTTTGTAAGATGGTAGTATGAAATGGCTCTGAAAACCATAGGAAGAGATCATCTCAGTTGTACAATCTAGGTTAAAAAAAGCCAAATTGAAGAATTTCTGTGGAAATTCTTCACTTTCGCCTTTTTTTTTTTTTTTTTTTTTTTGTTAGATCCAGAATCTGACAAAAACTGGATCAATTAATGCATAAATAGCTATAGAGAATATGGCTAGATCAATAAGTAATGGTAACGACTGATTTTATTTAAAATTCTGATTTGATTTTTGACAATTTTACTCTAGTGTTGGGTCCTATCGAAAATTTGCTAGGGGAGGAAAGGGGGGATCCACATGTGACAAATTTGCATTAGGTATATTAAGCATTTTTAACCCTTTCAGTTAAAAAAAAAAAAGGGCTAAAAATGCTTCAAAAGTAATTTGTCTATATATTTAATGCTTGGTTATTACCATACTTCTGGTGATATACGAACATTCTATATTGATACTGTTTGTACAAAAAACCAATAAACAAATATATCCAGAGTTATATACAGTTTGTGTCGTGCCTTTGGCACACTATAATGTTATCCTTGTAAACAAATACTGCAATTGTACACTTCTCTGATCACTGTGATCTTCCCAGAGTATAAAATTTGCTTTCACACTAATAACTTTTTTTTTTTGGTAGTTGGTGGTGAATCGGCTTCTGTGGCCATAATGCACCTCCCAAGGTTTCTGCAGTACTTTGATCCAAGCCCGAGGCAGGATTCGAACCCACGACCTTTGGGTTGCCAGGCAGGCACTTTAACCACTCGGCTAGCCCGGTCAGCACACTAATAACTAATAACAATGAGAAAAATTTATTCTTTACGAGATTAGAAGCTAATGTGCTTTATAAGTCTGAAAGTGAAACTAAAACAAAACAATACAATACTGAAACAAAGGATTCAGTATCATTTTGGCAACCCCCCTCCCCCTCCCCCCATACTTCTCCTCCTCCAACCCATGCACGGTACTAAGTACTATAGGTTTTGATACCTTTCGTGTTTGGGGTTTTCATAAAAAAAAAAAAAAAAAACCCTCAAACACACACTGCTGTTGTGGTTCTCATAGTTTTAGTAAAACACTAACATGAAGAGTTTTTAACTGTGCAGATCAGATGAGTGAAATAGAAAACAAAGTGAGTGCTCCTGGAACTGTTGAGGTGAAAACAAAAAAGATGGGAAATTAGTTTTGAAGAGAAAATGAGCTGAAAGTGGGGAAAACATGGCATTGAGTTAGCATAATGAACAATAAGTATGAGACAGTGATGGATAAACAAATGTGAAAATGGGTTTTAGCAAACAGTGAATTACTTCCATATGCATGTGGTTAGCATGATGGCAACCTTAAATTATGGATTAATGAAAAATGTAAGTACCGAATTCCAGTTAAGCATCCAATGATTCAAGAGATTCATATCTACAAGAATCTGATAACTCATATGGGAGGTGAGAGTGAGGATAGTATTTCTGATCCATTTAATGAAAAATGGATTCAGAAGCAGCTACAGGTTTTTGTGACCTGTTTTTCCAAATTATTTGGGGAGGGGTGCAGTGGTAATCAAGTGTTCAACGTGGATGAAACGGGATTATTCTAGAAGATGCCCTCATGTACATACACTACAACTGAAGAAATGAAATGGCCTGGTTTTAAAGCTACACAAGACTGCTTGATCTTGTTTATACATGATAATGTAATTGGCGACTTAAAATTAAAGCCATTTTTAGTGTATCACAGTAAGAATTCCCATGCATTCAAAAATGTTTATCTTCACTGCCAGCGATTTGGAAATCAAACATGAAAGCATGGGTTACTATTACTCTTTGCCAGGAAAGGTTTCTGCACTATTTTGCACTCAAAGTGGAAAAATATTTATTTTTTGGAAAGAACATATCACTTAAGGCACTATTAATCCTCAAAAATGTGCTCCGGGTCATACTCCTCACATTGTGGATTCACACTCAAGTTAGTGTTCCTCTGATCTCCCCAAACACCACTTCCCTATTCCAGTCTGCAAATCAAGGGGACATTTTCACATTTAACATTATTTGAGAACCATGAATCAGGCAAAAGCTTGAAAGAAAAAAAAAATCATCGAACTTCTTGAAAAGGTCCAAAGACAGGCAACTCAAATGGTGAGATCAGCAAAAGGATGACCTTATGAGGAAAAACTCCAATTATATGGGCTACAGAGCTTGGCAACCAGACACCCCAGAGGTAACCTGATTGAGGTTTATAAGGCTCTGAGAGGAATTAGTAAAATAAACGAAGGTGCAATTCTCACTGTTCAAAAGAATTCCAGAACTAGGGGTCATAAATTCAAATTACAGGACTTGATATTCAGGTTAGATTGTAGGAAGTTTTTCTTTTAGCCAGCAAGTCATTGATAGCTGGAACAAGTTGCCCTTGCAGGTAGTTAAGACTGAGTTTGAATAAATTCAAAGGTCTACTGGATACTTACTTGTGTGAGAAGAGAAGCATACAATTTGTTTTCTTATCTACTTTTTTTTTTTTTTTTTTTTGCCAGTTTAGCAAAAGCCCCATACAATGGCTTCCTTGCACAGTATGGTGAATACTATTACTATGTAGTGGTAATGAAATCTCTGTACTCCTTCAAACAGCCTGAACCTCAAAAGTTCAAGAAAAAATAATGACAGTGGAAAAGACAATAGGTATCATAAAGGGTTTTGATCTCAATGTTGAAAGAAGCAGAAATGTTGTCAGAGGTCTGCATAGTGTCAACATTTGCTATAAGATTTTTTATGATGGGTAGAAGTAACCCCAGAGAAACATACCAACTGTGTGGTACTATACTTAAGGTGGTAGACTCAGCTTTCTTTCAATAAATTTTTCAAACAAAATTAGTTTGGATTCTAACTTGTATCTCAGAAAATTATGAGTTTAAATGGGAAATTAATGTTTGGTTAGCATACATTTGGTACAACAATGCAGTGTGTATCTACTGAGTGTTAGGTACATATACAAAATCATTTACTGCCAATAAAAAAAGTAGGGACGATATCATAGACTAAAAGGCTAATAATAATATAAAATAGGCAAGTTGAAGTTTTAACAAAGGAATACATTTTTTTTTAAATATTTAAAAATCTGAGTGAAACTGAAGGTAACAGATCACTTTAGCAGACCAGTTAATTACACTTTGCCATTAAGCCAGACATCAGGTTCAAGAACAAAATAAGTGACTAGCTTGAATGATATTGTGATGGATAATTTGGGATATCAGAGACGTGGTGTCACACAGATATAAGGAATGCAGAACAAGAATTTGAGGAGTACAATGTGTACAGGAAGGATAGACACGATAGGAAGGGAGGAGGGGTTATGCTATTAGTTAAGAAACATTAAATCCAAGGAAGTGAAGCCAGTCGACATTCCTGGACAGTGCCGAGTCAGTTTGGTGTGACATAAGCACTGGGAGATCAAAATTGAGAGAAGGAGTGTTTTATAGGACTAATGACTCTGATGAGTATAATAAGAAACTGTACAGGGAAATAGAGTGGGCCAGTAAATCAGAGTCTTATAATGGGGGATTTTAATTTCCCAGATATTAACTGGAATTTTTGGTTTGGTCACTCACACACTAGCAAGGCTTTTTTGGATTTATTGGATAATTGTTTCCTACATCAGCATGTTCGGGAGGCAACTAGAGAGAGAGTAATACTCTTGATCTGATTATCAGTAGTGATTCTTCATGCATTAAGAATCTGCAGATAAAGGAACCACTAGGTGGCAGTGATCACAGCGTGCTGAAGTGGGATTTACTCAAAGAGGTAACTACCATCAGAGTTAAAGGGAAGGGTTTTTGATTTCGTAAAGGCGACAACGATGGTCTGAGACAGTACTTAAATTCTATACAGTGGGACCAACTCATGATGTTACCAACAGCAAATTCAAAATGGGAAGCATTCAAAGCACGTATCTTGGAAGCTACTAGGCTTTACATACCAACTAAGAAATATTGTTTAAGGTTTAGGTCTAAATGGATGTCAGATGAACTAATGAGACATACCAGAGAAGGAAAATGCATGGGATAGACATAAACTAATGGGTGACATGGAAGCCTATGACAGATATAATCTGGTCTGTAACCAACTCACAAAGGAGATTAGGAGAAATCTTTGGCAAAGGATGCAAAGAAAAACAGCAAAAGAGTTCTTTACCTATGTAAAATCTAGAAGGAAAGGGATGAATCAGATTGGTCCACTGGATATTGGTAGTTGATGATCCTGCTCAGGTGGCTAACAAACTAAATGAATATTTTGCATCTACATTCACATGAGAAGTTGTTCAAGGAGGGGAATGCCAGAGGTGAGTTAAACTTTGGCAGTGAGCTAGATGATTTGAGAGGAAAGTGGAGGAGAAATTGTTGAAGATAAACATAAAAAAGGCACCCGAGGTGGATGGAATCTATCCAGTTAAAGGAGGCAGCAAAGGAAGTAAGCAAACCCTTAGCCATAATTATGAGAGCTTTTTTGGACTTGGGGGAGGTACCTATGGACTGGAGATGTGCAAATGTGACCCCAATTCAAAGGAGGATCAAAGGGCGACACAAGTAATTATAGACCTGTGAGTTTAACTTCTGTTCTAGGAAAATTGATGGTTAAAGAAGCACTGCAGGATCATCTAGACAAGACTTCAGTTATAGCTCAGACACAGCATGGTTTTGTTAAGGGAAAGTCTTGCCTGACCAATTTGATTGGATACTATGATGTGGTCACAAAGGAACTGGATGCAGGGAATAACTTTGATATCATATCTTTGGATCTTAGAAAGGCTTTTGATACTGCTGCACATGGAAGACTGCTGAACAAATTGGAGCAGTGTGGCATTGGAGGCAAATTGCTGATATGGATAAAGGAACGGTTGAGTGGGAGAAGAACAGAGTGGTAATTAATGGACACTGCTCATCGTGAACTAATGTTATTAGTGCAGTCCCTCAGGATTCAGTGTTAGGTCCATTGTTGTTTTCTGTATTTATAAATGATATTGATGATGGTATATGAAGCTTAATGTCCAAGTTTGCAGATGGTATGAAGGTTGGCAGGGTTGTTAAGGACACTAATGACAGTACGCTGCTGCAACAGGATCTAGAAAAGTTGACGGATGGGCTGAGAGGTGGCAAATGAAGTTTAAAATTGACAAATGTAAAGCAGTAACCCCAGAGTAACATATCAACTCAGTGGTACTACACTGACAGTGGTAGAAAACGAAAAGGACCTGGGGGTAATTGTGCAGGCAGATATGAAGTTTTCTGAGCAGTGCAGATGGTCTGCAAGAGTAGCTCATGGTGTCTTCACAATGATATACCTAGGAATGTTCCTAGCAGGGATAAGGAGGTGATTATCCCCTTGTATAAGGCAATGGTCAGGCCACACCTTGAATACTGTATACAGATCTGGAGGCCTCATTTTAAGAAGGATGTAGAACTGTTGGAATGAGTACGGAGAAGGGCAACAAGATTAGTGAATGGAACAAAGGATTTCTCTTATAAAGAAAGGCTTAAGTTTTGCAAATTACAGTGTCTGCAGACTAGGCACCTGCGAGATGATCTGATTGAGGTGTATAAACTCTTGAATGGTTTCAGCATGCTCAATGCTGATGGAATTCTTCCTCTTGCTCAGAATAATCTGCCTGAGAAGGCGTAAATTCAAATTGATGAAAGACGGTTGTAGGATAGATGTGCGGAAGTTTGCCTTTAGCCAGCAGGTGGTTGATTGCTGGAACAAACTTCCATTTGTTGTTGTAGAAGTTGATAGCTTAAATAGATTCAAGGCAGAACTTGACAAACATTTGGAGCTAGTGGATGGGTGAAATAAGGGTTTTTTTTTTTTTTTTGGCTGATGCTATATAAGCTTGCTTTCTTCCATCATGTGCCTTTGCTAATGCTAATGCAATTACAAAAAACAGTTGGCAAACCATAAGATGGAAGCTTGTTTAGAAGCACTTTATGCCAAACATGATCAAAAGCCTTTGAGATGTCAAGAGCAACTGCTTGTGTTTCACCGAACCTTTCCATTGAATTAGTCCATAAATGGATAACAAAGCCAGAATATCATCAGTGGATCGACACTGATGGAATCCATACTGGCGATCATTGATCAGACAGGTTTCTAGGTAGTTTAAGTGTTGGCAGTTAAATGATTTCTCCGTTACTTTAGAAAGACTAGAAATAATTGCAATGGGACGATAATTGGATGGGAGTGATTTGTCACCATTTTTAGGAACTGGCTGGATGTGAGCAAATTTCCAAGGAGAAGGAAAAACACCTTTGGAATAAGAAAGTGAAAAAAAGTGGCAAAGAACTGGACTAAGTTCAGGAGCACAGGTTTTGAGAACAAGTGGAGAAATACCATCAGGACCTGGAGCTTTCTTAGCATCAAGATTCTTCAAAATCCTTCTGACATCCTTTTGACGGAAGAATACAGGAGGCATGAATGGAGTGTGCTGGAAATGGTAGGAGGTGTTTTACCAAGGTCATTAATACATGATTTGGAAGAAAAATGGGATGCTAGCAGATCAGCTTTATCCTTGGTTGAAGTGACAACAGAACCATCTGGTTTTGAAAGAGATAGGCAAAAGTTATGACCAATAGCTTTGGCAAGAGATCAGAATGCTCGGCTACTATTAGGGCAAGAAACAAGATTATACACTTAGCCTGTTCAGACTCTAGTTAGTACAGCAGTTAATAATCAGTCTCTTGGACTGATTATTAACTGCTTTACAACTGTTGCGAGCTCTGGTGTAGGTAGAAAATGAAATGAAGAATTGGAAACATATGCAACATTCTTCTCTTGAACAGCCATTGCAGATTTTAGATAAACGACCAGCTGTGTAAGGATCATTAGTAATTGCAAAAGCCTCAGCATCTCAACTAGCTGGGTCGGTGTGGCTAGAAAATGGAAGCCAGCTGGAGTTGTGAACATTAAAATCACCTCACTGTAAGGAAAGTTGCAAAGAGACGAAGTCAAAGAGGTCCAAGTGATTAGTGGAATTGGGAGAAGGGTAGAGACAACAGATGAATTTGACAGAATGAGGTAGAGAGATTTTAAGCCAGAGGAGATTCCAAATTACCAAGTCTCTGACAGGGAATATCAGAACGGACATATGCACAATTACCACCTTTGAGGGGAAAGGAATCATACAGCGAATAATTTGGGCAACTGGGATGAGCAGTAGTTTAATCAACTGATAATAGATTCTGTCAGAAAAAGTACACGGGGTTTGGCAGACTGCAAGTGGAAATAGACATCGTTGAGATTAGAATTGGGACCACGTATATTTGTGAAATGAATTAGGAAGTGTTTGGGAGGTTCTGATCTTTTCACAGATAAGCTTACTCTATTAGTTTGACAATTCATTGTGTATTCAATAGTAAGAAAAAGTGGGGGCATTTCATTGCTGTATGAAGTAATGAAATTTTTGGATATGGTGTACACATGGTAAAAATATACCCAGATCCTTGACATAACGTGGCCTCGACAATGTTCCCCTGCACACATAATACTTGGACTCCCTCAAGTCACTATCTGGCAGAGTAGAGGTAGCAAGATTATACACTAGCTGATCTGGAAGCCTCCTAAAGGGTAACCAATAGGTTCGGTCCGGTGTACTAAATAGCGGCTGGCTGCAAACACCGTTTTAGAGCTGTACCCTCGAAATGTAAGGAAGATTGGACCTCACCATGATGTCCATTATAACTTCAAAAGTCATCAGTCATACTGCATGATGGAAGAGATTGGGAAGGGTTGCCTGGAAATTCATCCAAATTGCAGATGGATTGTTGATTGCTGTAACAGGCTTCCATCTGTTGTTCTGGAAGTGAATAGTTTGAATAAATTCAGGGAAGAACCATACAAACTATTGGAGGAGATGGATAGGTGAAATCAGAATTTTTTTTTTTTTTTGGCTGATTCTGTATAAGCTTTGCTTTCTTCCAACATCTGCCACTATTAATACTAATAAAATTATTAATATTAATAGTGGCAATTCTTGACAATCCTTGCAAATTACATATTTTCACTTATTAATAGCTTTAAATAAATCCATAAATGCCTTTTTTGAAGTTTCAGATCCCATTTTGAATTATTATTTTGCGTATTTGCTGTTTTTAGTACATCTAGGCTTCTTATAATGAGACACTGAATTATACACAGAGTTGGCTTTATATTAGCAACACTTATGCAATACCCCATGGGATATATTTTGCTCATAATACTGCCTGTTAGTAGTGCTATCCATGTGTTGCACAATGTGTCCAGTAATATCCGCAGTGTCAGGCAGATAATCATAGCATTGAGTGTCCTTTTTAGCAGGTCCCAAAAATGTTCAATTTGGTTGAGACCAGGTGAGTTAGGCAGCCATGTGAGGATGGAAATTCATTGTCGTGGTCCTGAAACCATTTAGCAACCTGACGGACCTTGTATCATGGCGTGTAGACAGTTGACAGATTGGTCTGGATACATTCTTCAATGAAGGGGTGTACTTGGTCTGTGCTTATAGGAGGGTAGGTATTCCTATCGAGCCACTGATTAAGTGATCAGAGGACTCAGGGAATTCCAGCACTTAGCATGGTTTTACCTGCTGGCCCTTGATTATTGGCCTTAAATCGTGCTGTTGCCAGAGCTTTTCATCCCATTTAGGCAGTGGCTTTTTTTCTGGTTAGCCTGCTCCCATCTACATAAACGTGACTTCATTCTTCTCAGTATAATAAAAGTATTATATTACAAAGTTTAGAACCCTCACCCGCCTCTATTTTGTGACTTCAAAATCTACTGCATAATCAAAAATGGCTGACAATTAAATCGTGATCTTCACGCCAAGGCTACATGATCCTTCCATACCTGATAGTAACATAGAAGAGATTGATGATGCCTGCTTTACCCGTGATGCCCCGTACTTTCCTTGTAATTCAAGCAATCATACCCACAAGCATTTGAATTTTGTCAGCAAAGTATGTGATGTGGGTTACGAAGTGCATCTGTTTGTCAATCATCACTACCAGATATTTTAGAGTTTTAACTGATTGAAGACTGTCTCTACCTAAGACAACCCTAGATTTCTTGTCACTGATAAATGGCCCTTGGGCAATAAGGTTTCACTGTTTTTGAAACTTGAAGTCAGTGCAAATTTCACCAATTCTGCAGCTCTGATAAAACAAAATTAGAATGCACTGCCAGTTGTGATCAAGAATCATTCTCCACTAACACAACCAGGTCATTAGCGCATGCTACCATACCTACAACGAGTAGTTGCATTTCAGCCAGCCATTTAAGAACAAATTCCACATCATAGGTCCAAGTACAGATCCAGAAGCAGGTTTAACAGTGAATTTTCTGTTGTTGAAGTAATCATTAATTACCGAATAAATCTGAGGGGAACATTTAGCTTCGGGTAATGTCATTATGAAATTTTGGCAGGTTATTGTTTCAAACAGTCCAACAAAATCAATAAAGATATCTAAACGGTATTTAGCCTGCAATTGCTGCACTATAGTCAATAGCTGCCTAAGTGTATCATCCATTTCTTTGCCTTGAGTGAGACCGTATTGTGCGTCGCCACACATATCTCATTATTCTGACAGCTAACATATGCTCAGACTTTCCCCAGTCCATTCAGCAAGCAATCAGACAGTATGAATCCACCATTTGTAGAGGCCTCAATGGCAATTTCAAAATTAATTTTAACAATGCCACTTTCCAAATATCTGGGGAAATCCCATCTCTCATGCAAGCATTATGTATGGTAAGCAGATATGCAAGCATTATATGATAACTTTTTTTTTTTTGATTACTTCACTCTCAACCAGCTCCATACCAGAACATGTTTTTTTATTTTATATATATTGCCATTTCCAACTCCTTTGTTATTCCCATACCTGAGCAGTTCTTATTAGGCAATACTATATCTTTGTATACTGAAATATTAGTTTCATTCTCATTGTGATGCTTCAAATCTCCCATCAAATGGTCCAGCATTAGTGTTATACTTTCCTCCCAAGTAAGAGTTGTCCTTCCTGCAGCCTGAATTGAATGCGCAGCATCTCCAGCAGGGTGCCATAATTTGCCACTAAGTTTATATACCAATCCCCAGGGACTGTTGTTTGCACCAGGCTCTTCCATACATTATATTTTTCTCAAACAATCATTCAGGTGTACAGGAACTCCCCGGCTTACATTTGTTATTTGTTATTTGGTTTTTAGGAGCATTAGCAACTAAGGCCATATTTCTCCGGGGATAGGTGGTGGTCATTCCCTGACCTTTCCGCATCCTCCGTATTTGGTGGGCCCAGTCTAATCAAAAAGCGTGTGCTATGCACTGCTGCTCCTGCCCACCTGGCTACGGAGGTGCCTGCCAGCTTACGTAAGGGTTGCGTTCCGCAGAACGCTATGCAAGTTGGAATTTCCCCCATGTTGTGCAGTATTCACAACTGTGCTCGCTGAACATGTAAATAGAACTATTTATTGTATTTTTTTATCTCACTTGCAAGAAGAATTACAAAAGCGTGCAATTTAAAAAAATTTCAAAATTATAAAATTACAAAAAAAAAGGAGAAGAGACAGAGACAGGTATAACGTTAGTAAGTTTTACCTCTTGAGCATCATTGCCAGAATCGAAGTCTTCAGCTGATAAGTACACCATTGCGGAGGTTGAGGGCTGTGGAGATTTAGAAGGCTTCGGCTGCTCAACCTTACGAAAGAACATATTAATGGATGACTGGACGGTGGCTTTTTTCTTTTCATTGTAGATTTTTTTGCAGCAAGCAAGCATATAATTCACCCCTCTGTTAACTTTTAAGAATTGTTCGCTGTCAGGATCCATCTTCTCGAACGTCGCCATTGCCGATGCAATTTCACAAAATGCCATTGCCATTTCTCTGGCGATGAAGCATCTCGGCTCCTCATTTGGTCCATCTTAGCTTCATCAGCATTTTCTTCTTTCACTATTCCTGCCTGCAAGTCAACAAGATCTTCATAAGATAATTCCTTCTCTTCTTCCTCTATTAACTCCTCCATGTCTTTGGCATCAACCTCCAACTGAAGTAGCTCTGCAACCTTTACAATCTTATCTTTACCTCTTCATATGATTCATCTTTTTCAAATTCTTTGAACCCTTTAAGTGCCATGGGCATATTTTCTTCCATGAGCCATTTGAACAACTTTTAGTAATTTCTGCCAAGGCCTTATTAATGTTTAAGATGACGTCGTAAATATTGTAAGATTTCCGAAAGTCTCTTAACGTAGCATTTTTCTCATTGTCTACTGCAGACAATGCCTGTGCAAATGTTGTGCTTAAATAGTATGCTTTTAAATTCGAAATCACACCCTGATCCATAGGTTTGATGAGTGAAGTTGTGTTTGGAGGTAGAAATATGATTCTCATGTTCAAATTGAAATCATCTAGATGCGTAGGATGTCCAGGAGCATTATCTAATAGAAGCAAAATCTTGAAAGGAACAGTTGTCTTTACAATATTTTTCAACCTCGGGAATGAAGCAGCATTTAAACCAATCCTCATGAGAGATATTGTTATCCATGGTCTCTTATTCGATCAGAAATGCACAAGGATTTCCAGAATGACACACAAGTAGTATTTTTAATCTGTAATCTCCAGCTGCATTAAACCCAAGCAAGAGCGTGGCCATATCTTTTGATGCCTTGAAACCTGACATTGTATTTTCCTCTTTGGTAATGTATGTTCGATCTTGCATTTTTTTTCGAATACAGAGCAGATTTGTCAACATTAAATATTTGCTGCGTTGAATAGCTGCCTTCATCAATAATTTTTTCCAACACTCAGCCTTAAATTTATTTAGGCTATCAACTTCCAAACAAAGGATGGAAGTCTGTTCCACCAACCAACTACCTGCTGGCTAAAGGCAAACTTCCGCACATCTATCCTACATCTGTCTTTTCTTCAATTTGAATTTATGCCCTCGCAGGTGATTCTGAGCAAGAGGAAGAATCCCATCAGCATTGAGCAAGCTCAAACCATTCAAGGCTTTATACACCTCAATCAGATCACCTCGCAGGTGCCTATTTTCCAGACACTGTAATTTGCAAAATTTAAGCCTTTCTTCATAAGAGCAACCCTTTGTTCCATTCACTAATCTTGTTGTCCTTCCAACAGCTCTACATCCTTCTTAAAATGAGGCCTCCAGACCTGTATACAGTACTCAAGGTGTGGCCTGACCATTGCCTTATACAAGGGGATAATCAACTCCATATCCCTGCTAGAAAAATTCCTGTTTATCATTGACAAGACACTATGAGCTACTCTTGCAGACCGTCTGCACTGCTCAGAAAACTTCATATCTGCCTGCACAATTACCCCAGGTCCTTTTCGTTCTCTACTGGGAATACCGACCCTTGGGGGGGTATATAAAATTACCACCAATAAACTGCCCAGGGGAGAGGTTCTGACAACCACTCTCACACCAAAAGGCACAATAACCACTGGGAGCAGTCAATTAATAATATACTCAATACCATTTTCCAGCCACCAATCTCTGACCTCACACCAATATACAAGCCCGTGTACCTCCATTGAGTGCTACACCACGCAGGAAACCGAAAAGCCCTTTACCCTGGAGGAACATCATCAAGCAGTATTCAAACTCAAGGACAGAAAATGCCCAGGTCCTGACCTTCTGGAGTCCGAGATTGTCAAAAGAGTAGCAGACTACAAACCATACTTACTGCTGAACCTTTTCAACCACTGTCTGGCAAAAGGATCCTTTCCACTTGATTGGAAGACAGCTAATCTTTGACTTCTCAAGAATCCGAATAAACCACCAACAACAGCCAACATCATACAGACCAATCGCCCTCCTAACTATTCTCAGCAAACTCCTTGAGAGACTAATCTTCTTCAGAATTCACAAGTATTATACAAACAGAAATTTACAGGCCAACAATCAGTATGGATTCCGTCAGGGGCGCTCAACAGTAGACACACTAAATAACCTGATTACATCTGCTCAATCCACACCTGAAAAATACTTCCGTGTAATTGCAGTCGACTTCGTCGGGGCATTCGACTCACTTTGGTGGCCGAGCATCCTTGGCAGGCTCAGGCAAGCACAGATTCCTCAAAATCTGTACTCCTTCATTAAAAGCTATCTATGTGACAGATCTGTCAGTGTAGAGACTCTCTACTCCAGAGTGATCAGAAAGATCCACAGGGGATGCCCGCAGGGCTCGGTCCTAGGACCAACTTTCTGGAACATGGTCCTGGATGAGTTCCTAAATCTTGGGCATGTTAAGTCCCAAGCCTATGGAGACGATTTGATCCTTTCCGTGCCTGCCATCTCAAGAGCCCAGCTTGAAATTTCTGCTAACTGAGCACTCCGATCCTCCAGGAGTGGGCTACCCAGCACAACCTGACAATCTCGGCTGAGAAAACCTCCAGCATCCTCTTGAAAGGGAACCTAAGCTCAACCAGACCACCGCAGATTAAGGTCAATGCCACAACCATCAAGCACTGCGCCCAGTTAAAGCACAGTGTAATCCTGGACTCAAAACTGTCCTTCTTTCCGCACCTATAGTATATCCAAAAGAAAATAAGAAATTACACAGCATTGGTGGCAAGGGTCACAGGCAGGGACTGGGGTCTAAACCGAAGTACCCTAGCCCTGTTTTACAAAGCAGTCTTTCTTCCAGCCATCTCATATGCTGCAGGGGTCTGGTATCATTGGGCAACTATTGTCATAAATCAGAAGAAATTAGCTACCATTCAAAGAGCAATACTACTTACCATCACAAGAGCCTGCTGCACGGTGAGCACTCCTGCTCTCCAAGTCCTCCCTCTAGACCTTGAAATAATTAGATGTGGCATGTTGTATTATCTGTCCAAAGGAATCTCCACTACCACCATTGGATTCACCACTAACCCAGCAATTAATGGCAAGACAGAGAAAAGGTGCCTTCTCGCTCACCTGCAGCAAGCCTGGCAGGACAGATGGACGACATCCACTAAGGGAGCAATTACAAAGAAATTCATTCCTGAAGTAACGTTCACGTTCCCAAAAGCCCCAAGCTGGTTTTCCCTTGGCCTGTACATAACGTACCTCCTCACTGGTCACGGGTCGATACAAGAAAAATTAACGTCTCTGGGCATCGCAGATGATCCACACTGCCACTGTGGCACTGACAAATCTTGGCACCATATAATGTGACTGTCCTGACTATGAAGACTTGAGATCTATTCTAATCACAAATATTATTAATTTGCCAAAGGACCAAGAACATATACTAATTCATAACCATGACAATTATAAATACTTCACCACTTTTGCACAGGATGTCTTCAACAGACGAAGAACATTAAGGAGCCTAAACCACCAAGAGCAATAACTTGAGACAGATTCTGGGCACCTCTCTCCAGTAGCATCAACCACCGACCTTATCAAAGCTCAATTGAATTGAAATTCACTTCCTTCATCCAAGTTCCATCGGGCTGATATCTGCAACTGAATCTCCAGGCAAGATCAACCAGTACCTGATCCCACTGAAGACTCCAAAACCCAGACACTGGAGACACCAGCAGCTTTTCTGCCACAAGCCACATTGCCGATCAAACCAAGCACTCTAGCCTGGTTTTCTTTTACTCTCCTCCCTGGCCGGGGGGGGAGAGGAGATTGGTTCCTGTCTCCTTCCCTCTGGTACCAACTTCTTCCGGCTGGGCCTGACTCTCTGGGGTCGCCTTCTCTATCCTCCCCATACCTCTATTTTTCCCCCCAGCATTCAGCTCCCTCTCCTACTTTGTCTATCTCGCAGTGTACACCCCACACAACTTATCAATTAATAACTTCCAAATTTAAACCATGCTTACATTACTCTTGGCCTTTTATATTCTAGTGTTAACCCCCTTTTTATTTATTTTATTTTTATTATTATTTATTTATTTATTTATTTATTATTATTTTTTTACATAGGCCCTTGCCACTGAAATCTTTGGAAACTAGGTGGCAGGGCCTGCCAGAGTACAAAAATCTACTGGGTACCTGACCTGCCTCCCTGGGTCCAAGTGTGGTAAAGGTAGGTTCAACAGGGGCCCAATGGCTAAATGGTCAGTAGAACAACGGTACACAACACTACCCATCCGTCCACTCCCCACACTTTTTAAATCTCTGGCCTTCACACAGTTCTGTGCTACACAAACAGAGTACACAACGCGGAGATGGGGGAAACCCCTGGTGCTGTCAGACAACTAACACACTTTGCACTTTGTCAGTGTAGTACCACAGAGTTGATACGTCACTCTGGGGTTACTGCTTCCCATATGTAGTACTTTACATTTGTCAATGTTAAACTTCATTTGCCACCTCTCAGCCCATCTGCTCAACTTTTCTAAATCCTGTTGCAGCAGTGTACTGTCATTAGAGTCCTTAACAACCCTGCCAACCTTTGTATCGTCTGCAAACATGGATATTAAGCTTGATATACCATCATCAATATCATTTATAAATACAGAAAACAACAATAGACCCAATACTGAACCCTGAGGGACTCCACTAATAACATTAGTCCGCGATGAGCAGTGTCCATTGATTGCCACTCTCTGTCTTCTCCCACTCAACCATCACTTTATCCATAGCAGCAATTTGCCTCCAATGTCACACTGCTCCAATTTATTCAGCAGTCTTCCATGTGCAACAATATCAAAAGCCTATCTAAGATCCAAAGATATGATATCAAAGTTATTTCCTGCATCCAGTTCCTTTGTGACCACATCATAGTATCCAATCAAATTGGTCAGGCAAGACTTCCCTTAACTAAACCATGCTGTGTCCAAGCTATAACTGAAGTCTTGTCTAGATGATCCTGCAGTGCTTCTTTAACTAGTGCTTCCATTAATTTTCCTGGAACAGAAGTTAAACTAACAGGTCTATAATTACTTGTGTCACCCTTTGATTCTCCTTTGTGAATTGGGGTCACATTTGCACATCTCCAGTCCATGGGTACCTCCCGTGAGTCCAAAGAAGCTCTCCTAATTATGGCTAAGGGCTTGCTTACTTCCTTTGCTGCCTTGTTTAATATAACTGGATATATCCCATCCACCCCGGGTGCCTTTTTTATTTTTATCTTCAACAATTTCTCCTCCACTTTCCTCGCCGTTAGTACAAAATCATCTAGCTCACTGCCACAGTTTAACTCACCTCTGGCATTCCCCTCCCTGAATAAGATATAGCACCTGAATGCTGTTTTGTGATCACTGTTGATCTTAAGTGCACTGTCCTTTAAAATAGTATTCACTGTTGAAGCAGCGAGACTTAATTCACTTGCAATAGATGACAAACTTTGTCCTGCTTCTTACTTAATCATTTTCATCTTCATTTCTAAATCAGTTTTGTTTCGTTTCCTGGCACTACCACCACTTACACTTTTCATTTGTCGCTTTCCCTTCATCATTGCAATATGCAAATAGGAATGAAGAGAAGTTTCTGAAAATTAGTTTTTTATATGATTGAAGATTTCAGTGAAGGGGAACACATTTCACCAAAATTACTTAAAAACCCACACAACTGCAGTTATCGGGATTATTGCAAATGCATTAAGATTGAGCTTACTTTATAATTAGATGTACTAACAGAAAAGCCCAATAAACCGGAAAGTGCAAATTGTTTTTATTGTTTTATGGTCGTTTGGTTTGGTTTGGTTTGTTTTGATTTTATTGGCGCATTAGCTACTAAGACTATAATGCGCCAAGACCAGGTCATTTATAAAAAAATTTAAACTTTCAGTGACCTAATTAGTTAGGTCACTATGTCAAAGGTATAACAAATGTATAAAAGGTATAAAAGAAAAATATAAATTTTATACACAAGCAAAAATATTTATTGATTTTAAAAGGCTAAAAACAGCAGACACATTGTCATTGTCGGATAAAATCTGACTGAGTGTATATGGCTCAGTCAGATGATTAAAAGCGGTAAAACGGATATTACTAAAATCTGGACAATCAATTAAAATGTGTCTGATGGATAAAATTGTGCCACAGGACTCACACATAGGAGGGTCATCAGCCCTCAGCAAAAACGAATGAGTCAAATGACTATGTCCTATGCGGGTCCGGGCAAGAACAACTTCCTCCTTACGATTCCTGCGCAGACTAGACTGCCACGATTCGATTACGGGCTTTATATGATATAATTTATTAGTCTGTCTATTCCACGAATCCTGCCATGGGGAGTGTATCTTTTCATGTATTATTTGCCTGTAGTCTGTATAGGGGACTGACAGGCAGCGATTATTATTGGGAATTGCTGATTTGGCTGCGGTGTCAGCCAAATCATTTCCCTTAATCCCAACGTGACTAGGAATCCAGCAGAAGCGGATATCATATTCACGTTCACGGAGGAAGTGAATCTTCTGCTGAATGCTAGACAGAACTGGATGAGATTTATATCTCACAGTTATTAAAGCCTGTAAAACGCTGAGAGTCAGAATATAAAATGAATCGTTGGTATTGACATTTACTAATGTGATCTAAGGCTAACTCTATAGTGTGCAGCTCTGCAGTAAATATGCTGCATTCAGAGGGAATCTGCTCCGATGTAGTGCTATTTGTAAAGACAGCAGCAGATCCCACATATGATTCCAACTTCGAACCGTCTGTGTAAACTGGCGCGAAGTCAGAATGTTGAGCTCGGTGTGCTGAATAAAGCTGCAGGTAGACAGATGATGGAGTGTCCGACTTTCCCCAATTTCTAAGGGACAAGTCACATGCCGGGACATGAGCAAGCCAGGGTGGAAGGGGTTGCTTTGGTTTTTGGGCAACCTTGTCTACCTTGATATTAAGTTCTTTGAGTAGCTCTTGGAGACGAATACCAAAAGGACGATTGGCAGTCTTACGGGTGTTGTACAAATTTTCCCATCGTGGCTCAAAAACGAATGGCCACGTAGGATGGTCTGGCAGGGATTTCAGTTTTAAGGTGTACTTTAGAGACAACTGCTTACGTCGAAGTGATAACGGTGGTTCGTTTGCTTCGACGTATAAGCTCTGGACAGGAGATGTTCGAAATGCTCCAGTAGCGATACGGAGAGCCTGATGATGGACAGGATCCAGCCATCGAAGTACCCTGTCTCTGGCCGAATTGTATACCAGGGACCCGTAATCTAGTCTGGATTGTACAAGTGCATGGTAGATGCATAGTAGGGTGCATCGATCCGCACCCCAAGATGTTGAGGAAAGAGAGCGCAGAATATTCAGTCCTCTTGAGCCCTTTGTGTGGAGTTGACGGATGTGATCCTGAAACGTCAGCTTTTTATCGAATACGAGTCCCAAGAATTTTGTGTCCACTGCTACTGGAATAGCATTTTGTCCGAGCCTTAATTCAGGTTCAGGATGAAGATTATGCTTACGACAAAAGTGTACGCAAATGGTCTTCTCCGGCGAGAACCTGAAGCCATTAGCAAGTGCCCAGGAGTTGAGGCGATCAATGGCTTTCTGCAGTTGTCTTTCAATAACCCTCATGTTGCATGACTGACAAAATATGCTAAAGTCATCAACATAGAGGGCACTGTTTACAGTTGGAGGAAGTTGTTCTGTGATGGAATTTTCTTTGATGGCAAAAAGCATGACACTTAATACTGATCCTTGTGGTACTCCCTCCTCTTGGCTGAAGGAACGAGAGAGGATCCCACATGAACTTGGAAAGATCGATTGGCTAAAAAGTTTTTAATAAAAATGGAGAGTTGCCCTCTAAGACCAAGACTATGGCAGATCTTTTAAGATGCCAAATCTCCAAGTTGTGTCATATGCTTTCTCCATGTCAAAGAACACTGACACCAAGTGTTTACGTTTTAGGAAAGCATCCCGGATGGATGTTTCCACTCTAATAAGATGGTCCAGAGTGGACCGGTTCCTTCGGAAGCCAAACTGGATGTTGGAGAGAAGGTCATTTGATTCTAAGTACCATATTAAATGAAAATTAACCATTCTCTCCAGGATTTTGCACAGACAGTCAGAGCAATAGGACGATAATTGGTAGTGACTTTTGGATCCTTTCCTGGCTTAGCAAAGGCAAGAACGATTGCCTTGCGCCAGGAATCCGGAAACTGCCCTTCAATAAAGATTCTGTTATATAGAAAGAGCAGATAATCCATAGATTTTGGTGAAAGATGTTTAATCATTTCATAATGGATGCCATCTGGTCCAACTGTACTTGCTTTGGAAAGAGTGAGGGCTCTTTTCAGTTCCTGCATAGTGAATGCCCCAGTGTAGGGATAGACGCTCTTAGACTTAAAATTAAGTGCCTGTTTTTCGAGTTTATGTTTCAGGACCAGGAACTCTGGGGAATACGAAGATGTTGCAGAGATGTTAGAGAATGTTTCCCCAAGAGAATTGGCTATTGCAGTTGGATCTGCAATAGTGCATCCATTATAATCTAGGATTGAAGAAGGGTGGGATATATATTTTCCCTTCATTTTCCGGATTTTATCCCAGACTACCTTAGAGTTGGTTGACTGGTTAATAGATGATGTAAAACGGATCCACGATTCCCTTTGACTCTGACGGCGGATATAGCGTGCTTTGGCTCATGCGCGTTTAAAGGCTATAAGGTTGGTCGTGGTAGGATATTGGCGGAATATCTCCCATGCTTTGTTTTGAGCCTTTTTTGCTGCTGTGCATTGTGAATTCCACCAAGGTTTGGGAAATGGTGGAAACCGGGCAGATGTTTTTGGAACAGCATTCGCAGCTGCTTGGACGATAATTTCTGTGATGTACGTTACTGCATCATTGATAGGCTCTTGACTGACGGTGCTGAGATCAAAATTTGTCTGATGTTGGAAGGCAGACCAGTCAGCCTGATCAATCTTCCACCGTGGTAACCTGGAAGGAAGACACGGTCTCCCACTATGTAACGAGGTTATCACAGGGAAGTGATCACTTCCGTATGGATTCTCCTCCACTTCCCAAGTGAGTGAAGGGAGTAGAGAAGGGGAGCAGATAGAGAGATCAATGGCAGAAAAAGTATGGGTAGGCATGTGGAAGAAGGTGTTTGTTCCAATATTTAGAAGGGAAAGGTCATTGTCATTTAGCATATGCTCTATGACTCGTCCCCTTCCATTGATGTTAGCACTACCCCACAGGGTGTTATGTCCATTAAAATCCCCGAGAAGTAAGAAAGGGGGAGGCAACTGCATTACAAGATCATCAAGGTCTTTTCCTGGTAGATGTCAGTCCCAGGTGGCAAATAAATAGAGCACACAGTTAATAAAAATCCCACTGAAAGGCGAATTGCAACAGCCTCTATGCTGGTTGTAACTAGCAAGGGCTGAACTGGGGTCTGGTTGCCCTCAAGGATAGCCACTCCTCCATGAGCAGGACCATCCGCAATTCTATCGTTTCGAAAAAATGTGATGTTATGTATGGTGGGATCATCATTTGCTCCTGCAAGCAAAAGCAAACTGGCTCGTGCTTTTGCAGGAGGGCCTTGATGTCATCAGTATTTCGCCGGAATCCACGACAATTCCACTGTAGGAATTTAGCCATTATTTTGACTTGGTGGGTCCATCAGGCGGCTTCCGAGGTGCTGAGGGCTTTATTTTGTGTCTTGGATTTATCTTTTTTGGGGAAGAAAGGACGCTGTTGGGTGTCCATTTCTTCCTCCGCAAAGATTTCCAAGACTGATTCATCCGGTACCTCCTTGTTCTCTACATCCATTGTTTCTGGTATCACGGATGACTCTTCTGAAGTTTTTGGCTTTTCTTTTCCTCCTGGTTTTGGTAGTGGTGGAGGACTAGGAGGTACGGATATAGGAGTGGCAACTGATTGGGTTTTTTGGTGGGCTTTTGTGAACTCAATAAATAGCGTGCAATCGGGGTGAATGACTCTCTTGGTGGTATAGTCATCTCAGTTTGTGTCCCGATAGTGCACTTTGCAGAAACCTTCTGGGCATATGAAGGTTTCCCGCTATTTATTCGTTGGATACGTTTTCTGGCCTCTGGGTAGGAGATATTCAGCTCTATTTTCAGTTTTTGTATTTCTTTTTCATCCTTCCACCGCTGGCGTGCTCTAGAGTAGGCAGGGTGCTCTCCTTGGCAATTGACACAGATCGGTTTTGGAGCTGAACATTCCTTGCTCTCGTGGTCTTTAACACCACATCCAGCACAGGCAGGGTTACCACGACAAGATGTTTGTGAGTGGCCGTATTTTTGGCATCTAAAACACCGCAGTGGTTTTGGGATATAAATCCTAACTGGGCAATTTAGATAGCCTGCCTTGATGGAACTTGGAGGCCACGGAGTTAAACGTGAGGATAAGAACTCGGGTAGGGATGAGATTCCCATCCTTGCGTATCGATATTCTCTTAACAGCCATCACTCCTTGGTCTTTTAATTCAGAGCAGATCTCTTCTTCAGAAATATGAAGAAGGTCCCACTCTGAAATTACGCCTCTTGAAGAGTTCAAAATTTTGTGGGGGGTT
Source organism: Mastigoproctus giganteus (assembly GCF_048544385.1). Lineage (NCBI taxonomy): Eukaryota > Metazoa > Arthropoda > Arachnida > Uropygi > Thelyphonidae > Mastigoproctus > Mastigoproctus giganteus. The sequence continues at coordinate 109,367,447 of NC_143586.1, read as the reverse complement.
ACGATGATAGGTATTCCCCATATTGATGTGGCGTTCAGGATTTTTTCTGCCTGTTTAACATTTGTAGCTTCGACCAAAAGGTTGCCAGAACGCAGTCTTTTTACAGATTTAGGTGAACCTGCCAACCCCTCTAATCTTTTCTGGATAAAGAAGGGTGACATTTTTCCAATTGACTGCTCTCCGGTGGAATGGAGAATGAGGAAAAGCGGTGTCACTGATGGTGGTTGTGTTTCCTCAGTCCTGGCTCTTTTTGCAGAGGTGTTTTCTGCATCATGATCTCGATTAGGTAGGGACCTTGTTGGGACCCCAGAAGAAATAGGATTTAAATTACTCATAGGAGTAAAGTAAAAATTTCCGATGCCCTAAGTACCTCACCCACCACGGAGCCCTACGAGGGGATGGCCACTCGTGAACTAGCAGGTACTGCATACACGAATGGGACGCCAAGTTAGCTTAGAGGCACCATATCCACGTTTCCAATAAGCCTTGATCCCGTCCCAGGACCAAAGGGAGGGAGACTTATTGGAACGCAGTTGACCCTAGCAGTAAGAACCACCCGCCGATTGATCCCAGTCAGGTCGGTCCGGGACCATCCGTCTTGTCGAAGCAGGGGCCAAAGTGGTGTATTAAGGCTGGGCCCCTCAACCACCAGGATCCCCCTTTCCGAAATCCATGGGTCGCGGCGCACGGCTGCACACGCTGGATTCCACAGATGTAACCCTGGAACCAAGATATGGGCATTAGATCCCAGTGATGCTAATCGGGAAAACCAGCAGCATCACTGGGAGGTCCCCTCACCATGCACAGGTGCCCACGTTGAGGGGTGTTTTATGGTTGTGCCCTGCAGAAATGTGTTTTAGAAAAACATCATAAAGGTGTTCAAAATTGATTCTTATAGCAAAAGCATATTGATTCTTATAACGGGAGATAAATAGCTTAGTAATACAGTATAGCGAAATTTTCAACTTGGAGCAAATTAAAAAAAAAAACAAAAAAAAACATGTTATTGGGTTCACATTACGATATTTTCACGATACCTCCATTTATTCCTACGGGATGCAAAATATGTGTCCATGATTTTTTTTAAGTTTGCACCAGCCGGCAAAAACTTATGTAAATTCGAATTTCTTTAAGTCGAGTATTAGGTAAGTCAGGGAGTTCCTGTATTTATATCTTGCTCAGCTGTATTCACTTTCGAGGGCTTGTTTTGTTGCCTCCGCTACACTTACACATCTGATACAGTTTCTTGCTTAAACAGTTTCCTAAAGAAGAGATTTCAGTTCTGGTGTCCAGCACTTGACCGGAGTAGAGTACGTCTTATTTGGTCCTTTATGTGGCCAGATAAGACTTGTTCCAGGAGGTGTCTACAAAGGACATTATATAGCCTTTGCAGAGACCACCTGTAACTAGCCTTGTAAAAATTTGGCAGATTTCGTTCCAGATAGCACAATCTTGTCCAGCTATATTGCTCCAGTTTTGGAAGTAACTGCTCATTTAAAGTTTACCAGTTTGCTGATTTTAATGAAAATCTATGCAATACACTGTATATTTCTAGGATAACCAAGGGGGGACATCACTCTCAATTGGAACTTGATTACTAGTTAGTCGCTGGATACCCAATCTGGTTTGACAGCCCATTTGTGATTAAATCAGATGTCTGAATAGTTCACAGCTTCACATCAATATTTGATTCTCCATTTCCTGTCCGAAATGTGCTGCGTTCAGATCACCAGATGTGATCTGGCAATCACCTCCAATGATTGTCCCTGTTCAATGGTAGCTCTATTGGATCATAACATGTTTTTCGAGTCCATGTAGATAATAACTCCCTCACTTTGCAAATGCTCCACCAGTTCCTGAATACAGGAAAGATCAATTCTTTCACAGATGTAGGCTATCCGCAATTCATCGGCAATGTTTCTGGACCTTTGCTCATTAAGTTATATATATATATATATATTTATTATTTATTTATTTTTTTTTGGTAGTTGTTGGCGCATCGGCTTCTGTGGCCATAATGCACCTCCCAAGGTTTTTGCAGTACTTTGATCCAAGCCCGAGGCGGGATTCGAACCCGCGACCTTTGGGTTGCCAGGCAGGCACTTTACCCACCTGGCTAGCCCAGTCGGCATTAACTTATATTATGTTAACAGTCCCATAATTATTTGTCACTCCACTTTGTGCTACAGATTGCTGCACGTTCGTAAGTCCACTTTTACATATATTCCACTGATACATTATTATGTAAGGAGCAATAAGTCTGTTCAATTATAAATTTCCGGGCCTTTCCATATCCCAGATATTTTTTATTTCTAATGAAGTGGCTTTATCTATTCTCATTATAGAATTCGCACATGAGAGAGAGAGAGATTTGCAGATATTAGAGCAGTTAGGGTATGAATTTCATTTTTAGCACAATGACTACAAATTAGTTCATGAACTACATGTTTTCGAAGTGTGCCCGAAGGAACAGATGGTTACGAGATGAAATGGATTTACTCTGTAGAACCTCATTCCTACATATATCCTTGATGTAATAAATAGTTGTAAACATGCCCTGACACCTCCATTACCCAATTATTTTAACTTTATTAATGCTGCTAAAGGGGACTAAAATTTTGCTTTCCATTTCCATCTTTGTCATTTTCAAGTAACTTAAATTGCATTCGCAGCAGTCATTCACGAAGTCATCCTTACTTATGTCCTCCTTCATATCATAGACTATTAATTTTTGGCCTTGTCTCCTTGGTTTTTAAAAGGGAACTGCCAGCTGTTTAATTCTCTCATTCTGTTTTATACAATCAATGCAGTCTTCATTTCCTAACTCCAAAAAATACCATTCTCTGCCATTTTCCTAAACTTCCATACTCTTACAGACTTTAGCAACACCTTTCTAAATGTCTTACTTGTTTTAAGGTGAGAATCATCCTTAGCCTTAATAACAAGAGCATGACAATTTATCCCTGTTCCTCAACAGATCATTATTTCCCACATATTTTCCCTGAACTTGTCCCAGGATTCTTTTTAATAGTATTGTCCCCAAAGTCAAGACCCTTAACGGCAGCAACACTATATAGGATGTTATTCCTTCGTAGACTAGCAGTTCCTGTTCCAGTGATTCACTCTCTATAATTCTCTTATTTGAGTTTGATATAACTAAACCATTCACTCCAAATACTGAACTTTTTCCTTTAGAGTCTCATTATGTGATACCAATTCAATTGCCATCTATGTCATCTTTAAGTTCACCCACTGTGAAAGTATTTCTGCTATTCTTCTCTCTGCTGAATAAACTATCTCTGCTTTATTCCATTTCCTTCATCAAACAGAAATTGCTGTATGCTACTGTGGAGCCCAGTGACCTCCATCACAGAGAATAAACAAATTTTGCCGCGTTTAAGTGTAGGAATATGAGGGTAATTCAAAAATAAGCTATATTTTTGAATTACCCAAGAGACATTTATCGAGGTAAGTAACATTATGCAATAGAAAGCACATACCTTGCACTACTTTTCCACATAGTCAGTTGATGTAAAAACTTCTCGGAACGTGTGACTAAACGTAGGATTCTCTGATTGGTCATTCAGCCACCGTTGAACTGCTGTTTGCACCTGCTCATCATTTGCAAATCATTGTCCCCCGAGATGTTCTTTCAGCTTGCCGAAGATGTGATAGTCACAAGGCGAAAGATCAAGACTGTACAGCAGATGTCACCATACCTCCCACCCAAAACTTTGGAGCAAGTGCCGTGCATGCATTGTGTGGCATGGCATTGTCCTGAATGAGAACAACACCTTTGCTTAACTTTCTAGACCTCTTGTTTTTCATGGCTGTTTGCAAAGACCATAATGTTTGGCAGTATGAGGCAACATTAACCGTTGTGCCTAAATTCCGTGTAAACAACTCCTTCACAGTTGAAAAACACAGTGGCCATAACCAATTCTGCTGGTGGTGCAATTTGAATTTCTTCCGCATAGGTGATGTTGTGTGTCTCCATTCCATAGACGCTCTCTTCGTTTCTGGGATGAAATGGTGCATCCACGTTTCATTGCCAGTGGTGATGCAGCGTAAGAAGTCATGGCCTTTCACAGAATAGTGTTGAAGGAAGGCTAGAGAAGACAAAAAAGGCTGACCTTTGTGTTCATCTGTCACTGAACAAGGAACCCATTGTGCACACAATTTATGATAGTCAAGATGTTCAGGGACGATAGAATGAACACTGCCTATCGAAATATCCAACTCCTTTGCCATTTCTGCAACTGTCAGTCTTCGATTATTGAGAATCATTTCATCAACCTGCATCACGTTGTCTGCAGTGGTTGACGTTGATGGCCTTCCTTTATATTCAGCATCCGTCAATTTTGTACGACAACTTTCAAACTGACGGCACCACTTCACTATGGCTGGACGCGACATTGCATTTTCCACACAAAAGTCATACTGTTCTGCGTACCTCGAACTTGGAGTAACATTCTAGCTGACATGCCATTATGAATGCTTGCTCCTAGACAACTGTTACCGCTATGTCAACGAAAGTCACCTACCAGGGGTGCACAATATGAACTCCATTCTGCGCAGGCACCACATTCATCGTGCCAAGAGATGGCTGAAAGTGTAATTTATTTTTTGCATGCCCCCCCCCCCCATATCTTCAGCTTTTACTTTCTTTGCCTCTATGCGATCACAAGAATCCCAGTTTGTGTGTTTAGATGCTACTGCATCCGTGATATCACCCAAACTTAAACTGTTTTAATTCAGTCAAAATCAGAAACAAAGGTATGTTCAATATCAACTTTTTTTTTTTTTGAGAATCCCAAGCATGAGAGATATTAGAACCTTTCATGGGTTGAACGTTAAGAATATGAAATAAGATACTTATTGACCTTAGACTTGAATTTCTGCAGATTGTACTTTTCAGGAAATATGTATAAAGGAAAGATGTTCCAGAAAACAGAAGTGGAATGAATAAATGAAGAAAATGAAAAGTTGGTTCTGTGAGTTTGAAGTTGGACAGTAAAAGGATGTTGACTGCTTGTGGCACGATTTTGGACTGCTTTGGAAGAGAGAGCTGGAATTACAGAAGCCAATTCAGAAAAAGAGTGCCCCTGGAAGTATCTATACAAAGGACATGCAGCAGAAACAGATGAGACAAACTATGAAACAGAGTGGAGAGACTCTGTTAGAGACGAGTCATTAATTAACCTAAGTGCCCTCTTTTGAATGGAATCGAGAGAAAGAAGGGGGATAGGGGCACCGCAGATGTGGGAACAATATTCCATAGTAGGGGGGGGGATTTGCAATTTGTAAGAATGAATAGCTGTTTGGAAGAAAACTAAATACAAAACCCAGTTTACAAGATGCACAGAGAAAGCAATATTTGTGATGTGTTTACGCCAAGAGAAATTAGAGTCAGAGTAATCCCTTAATAATGAATAGCTGTTTGGAAGAAAACTAAATACAAAACCCAGTTTGCTAGATACACAGAGAAAGCAATATTTGCGATGTGTTTATGCCAAGAGAAATTAGAGTCATAATCCCTAATAGAGATATATGATCTTGTCTAGAAATCAGTGTCATCGAAGATAAGCACAGGAGCAGAAAAATCCTTCTTTGCCCCACTGGGGATGAGCATTTAAGGAATTGGCAGTGGATATTCCAGAAGATGAAGCTGTTTGTGCAGGGTAAGGTTTCTCAAACTGATTAGTGGAAGAAAGTCATTAATATAAAAGAAAATAAGAGTAAGAGAAAGAACTGAACTTTGGGGAACACCAGCATTAGTGGAGAAGTTAGAAAACAGAGAGCCATCTACCATCATCCACAGTGAGCAATCAGAGAGAAAACTGGATACCCAATTACAAAAAACAGTTGTCAAACTATTTGGAAGGAAGCTTATTTAGAACACCTTTATGCAAAACAAGATAAAAAGCCTTTGAAATATCAAGAGCAACTATTTGAATTTCACAAAGCGTTTCCATTTAATTTGTCAATAGATGGATAATATAAGTAGTATATCGCCACTGGAACGACACTGACAGAATTCACAACTATTCAGAACTGACAGAATTACTGGTTGATCATTCTAGCTACTTAAAGAGTTGGCAGTTAACTGATTTCTCCATTATTTTAAAAATGGTAGAAGTGCAATGGGACGATAATTGGATGGGAGGGATTTGTAACCCTTATTAGGAAATGGCTGGATTTAAACAATTTCCAAGCAGAAGGGAAAATACCTGTGGAATAAGAAAGAGAAAAAAGGTGACACGGAACATAAGTAATATAAGGAGCACAGGTTTTTGAGAATAAGTGGAGAAATACCATCAGGACCTGGAGCTTTCTTAGCATCGAGATCGTACAAAATTCGTCTGATTATCCTTTTGACAGAAGACCAGAATAGGCATTGAATGGAGGGCAGTGGGAATGTTAGGAGAATGCTAGGATAAGTAGGATGCTAGCAAGTCTGCTTTATCTTTGACTGAAGTGGCAAAATAACCACCTGGTTTTGACATAGGTGGGAATACAGATGGCAAAAAATTGCAGGCAATAGCTTTGGCAAGAGACCAGATTTCTCAACTACCATTTGGACAAGAAGCAAGTTTTCTACTTTTAGCTTGTTCAAAATCTAGTTTGGACTTAATTGATTGCTTTACAATTGTTGCGAGCTTTGGTGGAGGCAGTAAATGAAGCTGGAGATTTGGATTCAAGCCAATTGCAATATGCAACATTCTTATCTCGAACAGCTTGTTTGTTTGTTTGTTTGGTTTTTAGGAGCATTAGCAACTAAGGCCATATTGCTCGGGGATATGCGGTGGTCATTCCCTGACCTTTCCGCATCCTCCGTATTTGGTGGTGACGGGCTCGAACCCCGGTCTAATCAAGAAGCGTGTGCTACGCTCTGCTGCTCCTTCCCACCTGGCTACAGAGGCGCCTTTGTCAGTTGGACCATAAAGAAAGATGTTGCTGTAGTTAGAGGTAAAGTCACGCGTTTTAATTTCAGAAGAGGGGGACTTTGACAATTTAAGGCACTATATTGCATCTATAAATGGGGTGAATTGCAGAGTGAGATCGAATACACTTGAATTATGGAATACTGCAAAAATAACACAGGTCATGAACGCATACATACATACAATTAAGAAAATATTGCAGTTGGAGGATGCCAAAATGGATGAATGTGACGCTGGCCAGTCAAATAGAGCAGAAAAAGATAGCCTGGGACATTTACAGAGCAATCAAAAGTATTCAAGCCATAACAGCTTCATGTCGATTTGTAATAGTACCACAGCTAAAGTTAGAAAAGACAAGGCTATAGTGAAATTATAGTAATCTTATAATACCGTGATAAATCTAACTAAAAAATGAATAGCAAACGGTTAAAAAATCCCCAAATTCGCCCGCATTTTCCCCAAAAATAACTGTAAAAAATACCCACATATCATACACCGCACGTCCTTCGCGATCATACGTGAAGAACTTAAGAAAAGATGTAACAAAAAAAACACCAACTTTTAAACTGTATACACCAATTACGATTCTTTCTCAAAAGAGACCTCTCGAACAGCCTTAGCACATTTATTGGAAAACCAAGGTCTAGATAAAGGACAAGCTTTTAAGGTGCCATGAAGAATAAAGGTCTCCATCCCTACCAGAATAATTTCACTGACACGATTTGGGCAAACACTGACATCAGATTTAAAACAGTAATCCGACAAAGGAAAAGAGATCTCACAGATTATCTCATTTTGCATTCCTGTAATGTTAAACAACACAAGGTTGAGAATGGTGACAAGAGAAAGGCTCTTGGAGAGGGGAACATCACCAAGTTATGGTTTGAGTTATCTAGATCACTCACCTCAATCATGTACTTAGAAGGCTTCATTGTCAGAAAAAGATCAAGTTTGCTAGCCTCATGGTTAGATTGTCTGGTATTCCCACCACAGTTGAAAATATGGTGGCAATATTCTGGGCTAGTGGATAATCATAGCTCACTTAGCGATTCTTTTCTTTGTCACCATTATACGGAGTGTACCAATCTAAAGTTAAAATTTGGTGTATTGCTAGAAGAATTTCAGTGACTGAAACAATGGGGGAGGGGGGTAAAGAAAATATTATTATTCATGTGTGGACTAATGATATTAAGCACACAAGATATGATGATTGTTAGACTTATAGGACAATGCAGAAGAAATGCTGTGAGTTAGGTCAGAATGTCTGTGTATCTGCAATTCTATTCAGTCATGATAGGAGGATTTATATGCTGAAAGCCTTGTGGATCTACTCAAGACTTGGAGGACTCTTCAAGGGAAGAAATTTTTATCAGCTCGGCTTGCACTTGTAGGTAGAAGGAATCTGTTTTGTAGAGAAGGGATACATTTAAACAAAGGTGATGCAAGAGCTTTTGCCAGTATCAATGAGGTTCAGGAAAACTGCTAGTTTGAGGGGAGGGGAGGGGGAAGAGTAATATAGATATGGTTTATCTGATAATGTTGGTCAAAGTAATGCTCGCACATACCTCAAGAGTTCTTGTTTGCTACTGCAACAGATCATATTAAGTAAGATTGTGTGGGCAGAAAAATTAGTGTGTAGCTAATGCCAGGGAAGAAAGCTTATATAACTTCAAGGGGTGTGTCAGGGTAGTTCACTACACAAGAACACTAAGTCTTAATCTTCTATACAGTAAAATCACAAGTGTTGTCAATAAAATTAGTGAATTCAAATTGCTGGTTAGGCCAAGTAACACTGGCATAATAGGGCTTACAGAAAAGTGGTGTCATCTGGAAATAGGGGATGAATTTTAGAATGATATATACAATGTATTTAGGAAGGATAGGGCAGATCAAAGAGGTTTCGAGGTCAGGCTTCTTATCAAAAGCAGCCTGAGCTTGAAGAAAGTTTTCCCGGATTCAGACATTTTGCATGCTAGTATAGAATTTGTATGGTGTGTGAGATAGTTGGAAGCAAAGGTATAATGAGAGTGGGAGTAATCTACAGGACAGGTGATTGTGAAGATTATGATGAGAGCCTCTACATGCAAAAGGAATGGACAAGTAAGCATGAAGGTCTTATATAATGGGAGATTTTAATTTCTTATAAATGATTGGAGCAAATGGGAATGAAACTACACGGGGGACAAAATCTTTAAGTCAACTAGGTGATTTTTATTGGTATCAACATGTCAGGGAAAGTACTAAGGAAAACAATATTCTAGATCTGATCATTACCCACGAACCAGATGATATAATAGGGCTGACAGTACAGGAACCAGAAGCAGGAAGTGATCATGGAGTTTTACAGTGGACAATGAAGAGAGAGAGAGAGAGAGAGAGAGAGAGAGAGAGAGAGAGAGAGAGAGAGAGAGAGAGAGAGAGAGAGAGAGAGAGAGAGAGAGAGAGAGAGAGAGCAGTAGTTAAATGCTATAATTTCAGGAAAGGAAATTACAACTGCTTAAGGTGTTATACGGCCTCTATTAACTGAGCAGATATCTCAGAGATAGCGAATACAATGTCATAATTCTAAAACATTAATCACAGAAATCTTCAATGTGTATATACCATTAAAAAAATAATACATGAGGAGGATTCCAAGTTGGACGAGTAATGAAGTGGCCAGATTACTTGAACAAAAAAAGACAGCATGGAAAAGTTACAGAGCAACAAAAAGTACTGAAGCCTATAACAGCCACAAATTGATCTGTAATAGTGACATGGAAAAAGTTAGGCTGGAAAAGGCAGATTATGAGAAATCTGCTGGCAAAGAGGAAGGATAAGGAATTCTTCACATATATAAATGCAAAGAAGAGAAGGGAAAATCAGATTGGACCCTTATGTAATGGATGTGGGATGGTATTAGATACCCCAGCCGATGTTGCAGATGAACTCAACAGTTACTTTGCATCAATATTTACAGAAGAAAAAAAACTTATGTCAATGGGAAATTATGGGAATGAAGTTGGGAAAAAAAAATGCAATTAATGATGTTGAAATTTCACATGTTTATTTAATGAAAAAAGTTTCAAGCTTACAGGTCAGTAAGACTCCTAGGATTGATGGCATATACCCTATAATTTTAAGAGAGGCGGCAAGCAAGTGCATTGAACCATTAAGGCTAATTATGGGAGCATCAGGAGAGTTTCTGTTGGATTAGAAATGTACCAATGTATTGCCAATACATAAAGGCAGTTCTAAGAGTATAGTGGGAAATTACCGACACCAGTCAGTCTAAATTCGGTAGTAGAGTAAATCATGGAGGCAATAATCAAGGGTCGAATTCAAGATCATTTAGATAGAAATGGAATTCTTAAGGATACACAGCATGGTTTTGTCAAATGAAAATCATGTTTAACAAATCTGGTTAGCTATTTTGACAGGGTTACTCATGAGCTGAATTTAGGGAAAAATTTCGATACTGTTTATTTAGATTTCAGTAAAGCATTTGACTCAGTCCCACATAAGTGGTTATTTTATAAGCTGGAACAGGTTGGAATCACAGGAAAAATCCTTAGGTGGATAGCAGGATGGCTTCAAGGAAGGAGACAGAGGGTTGTGATAAATGTTTATACTTCAGACTGGGTTAATGTACAAAGTGAGGTTCCCTAAGGATCTGTATTAGGACCACTGTTGTTTTTGATTTTCTTAAATGACATCGATGAAGAGATAGAGGGCGTGATGTCTAAATTTGCAGTTGATGCAAAGATTGGTAGAATAGTTAATGATCACTGCCAAGCAGATCTTCTTCAGAGTGACCTAGATAGACTTCAGGGTTGGTCAGAAAAGTGGCAGCTATGCCTTAATTCAGCAAAATGCAAGGTCTTATACCTGGGGAACAGCAATCTCAAAATAACATATACACTTGGAGTTTAACTAAAGTCCATAGAAGAAAGGGACTTGGGAATTATTAGCATTAGCATTGGCACATGATGCAAGAAAGCAAGCTTATATAGCATCAGCCAAAAAAACCCCCTTATTTCACCAATCCACTCACTCCAAATGTTTGTCAAGTTCTGCCTTGAATCTATTTAAGCCATCAACTTCTATGGCACTGTCAGACAAAGTTCTCTGAGCATTGTAAACAGGTTGCAAGGAAGGCCCATGGTGTCATATTAATGATCTATTGAATATTTTCGAGTAGAGATTAAGGACATCAAAATCCCATTATATAAGGCTATTGTTAGACCACACTTTGAATAGTGTGTTCACAAAAAAAAAAAAAAAAAAAAAGGAGCTTGTTGAAAAGGTCCAAAGAAGGGTAACTCACTTGGTGAGATCGACAAAAGGGTATCCATATGAGGAAAGACTTTGAATATGTGGGTTGCACAGCTTGGAAACTAGGCACCTTAGAGGAGACTTGATTGAGGTGTTTAAGGCTCTGAGAGGCATATGAATGAGGATGATATTTTAACAGTTATAAATAATTCTAGAACTAGGGCCCATAAATTCAAGTTATGGGGGAGATGTTTAGACTGGATTGCAGGAAGTTTTATTTTAACCATCAAGTTATAAATTACTGGAATAAGTTACCTTCATGGGTGGTTGAGGCTGACATTTTGGTTGGAGAAATTCAATGGTTAGCTTGATAGTTGGGAGGAGGGGAATGCATAGGTTGTCTATTTTCTTTTCTTTTATTATTTATTAATTTTTATTATTATTTTACTTTTTTTTTTTTTTTTTTCTTTTGGCTGGTGCAGCATAAGCCTTAGGCTTCCATGCACCATATGGCTATTACTAATACTAATATCAAAGAAGTGAAAATTTGTCCCATCATAGATCAGTTTTTAAAATGAGAGGCAAGTGTTTAATGTAAAGTTTACCACACTGCCCCTTTCAGTACTGATTTTAACATGTATTTAAATATAAAAGTCTGGTAAAAGTAACATTTTGTTATAATTTCAGTGAACATCTTCTGACATGGAAACAAACTGAAGTCATTTTTGAAATCAGCATTAGAAAATAATTCATAAACACCCTATTCTGAGAAAACATCAGTGAATTTTTTTTTCAAAATGCAGAGTAGTGTAATCTATTGTTAAGCTATCTATGCAGTGGCTGAAATCACTGCTAAAAAATTTACACCTTTTTGATGACGTATTTATCATGAGTGTTTCAATAATTGGAAGCTTCTAGTTTAAAGTTTTATTCAATGGCACTTGAAAGTATATAAGCCACTTAGTTGAGTGATTTCCTATGAACTCGTGTGATTATAGATGGAATTCCTGTTAGGCTGGGAACAACAGTAACAAGGTTAATCAAAGATGATGTGACAATAGTTGGAAATAATTCACTAAATGAGACATCACTGCCTCATCCACCAGGAGAACCTGTGTGATAAGTTGTTGAAGATGGAAAAATATCATGTTTGTTCTGACCAAGAAATAGTGCTCTGATCAATGAAGTAATCAATTTCATTTCATCCAAAGGCCTCTACCAGAGACAGTTTGAAGAATTCCTAAAGTTATGGACACAGAATTTGAGGATGTCATTTATTACTTCGAAGTTTAATAGTTAAACTGTGATAATTTTTAAGAGGGTGTTTAATATGAAAGCCTAATATTCATTGACACTGAAAGGAAAACAAAGAGGGGGGGGGGGAAAGGAGAGGAGAGGAGACCTGACTGAAGTCTAAATTTCTGAGAAAAAAGAAAATGAAGAAAATTTTCACTGATGATTCCAGAACTGGAGGTTGTAAATTAAAATTATGGGGAAAGCAATTTAGTCTGGATTGTATGCAGTTTTCTTTTTTCCAGAAGGTTGTTAATTACGGGAATAAGTTAGTTCCATAGATTACCTGCATGAGGAGAGAAACAGTTATTTTTTTATATATATTTTTATTTGTGTTTATTATTTTGATTTTTATTAGTTCTTTCATTTTATTTATTATCATCTCTCTATAGATTAAAAAAGTCTTACTCCTGGCGATATTTATTCGAGCCAATGGGAGAAGAGGGTGACGAGGTACAAGTGGGCAAAGAAATTACATCACTACAAATGCGCTGGTCAATAATTGCATAGGTGATTTCCTGATTAGATTTCGATCAGTGCATTATAATGTTAGTATATCAGTATAATTACGAGAGGGGTGTAGAAGATTTAACTTATTTCGTCATACCTCTACATTTTACATTGGACAAAACAGGAAATAAATGGTGTCAATGTAAAAATGTGTGTAAAGTGATTGCTCGGTTGAATAGCATCTCAATGCAAGACATTTCATTAGAAATTATTGTTACGCAAAGCGAAACTTCTAAGATGTTTCGAACACATGAGAACTGTAAATGGAGTAGTGTACGAGACTTTTCAAGAAGACACACGAGCGCCTGGTCTAAGCAGACCAGTTGATCTTTCCAAAATGGCTTCAGTAATGATGTCGAGCAGGTTAAGACATAAAAAGTTTTCCTTCTGGTGATATTTATTCGAGCCAATGGGAGAAGAAGGATGTGGGTAGAAGTTGGTGGGGCAATTACGTCACTACAAATGCACAAGAAAATAATTACATAGGTGATTTCCTGATTAGATTTCGATCAGTGCATTATAATGTTAGTATAATTACAAGAGGGGTGTAAAAGATTTGACTTACTCTGCCATACATCTACATTTTAGTTGGGACAAAATGGGAAATAAATGGCGTAGACTTAAAAATGTGTGTGTAAAGTGGTTGCTCGGTCGAATAGCGTCTCACAAGATGTGTAGAAGGGACGTAGAAGATTTGACTCATCCTTCATACCCCTACATTTTACATGGGACAAAACAGGAAATAAATGGCATCAAAGTAAAAATATGTGTGAAGTGGTTGCTTCGTTGAATAGCATCTCACCGCAAGATGTTGAGAGGTTTCATTTGAAATTATTGTTACGTGAAGGAAAAGTCTCGGTGTTTCGAACATGTGAGAACTGTGAAAGGGTTAGTGTATGAGACTTTTCAAGAAGCCGCTTGAGCGGCAGGTCTAAGCAAATCAGTCGATTATGTGAAGGAAACTCTTTCTCAAGCAGCTTCAGTAATGATGCCGAGCAGGTTAAGACATTTCTTTGTATATTTAATATTGGCTGGGGGTCGGCGAGCGAATAGTTAAACACTATTAGTCCATAAAGAGCAGTACTTTTAACCATAACAGTAACTTGCCTATGATGCCATACTGCTCCAATTTCACCCTTTCAGGAGTCAACACTGATTTACATTTCAAGACATTTCAAGTACATTTAAACTAACACCTTTTTTGATATGAATTAGCTTGGAATTTTTCTAGTAAATAAGATACATTTATTTACTAGAAAAAAAGTAAATAAGTGTATCTTATTTACTAGAAAAATTCCAAGCTAGTAAACAAGATACACTTTCTGTGTTTATATTCTGGGAATATAAACACAGTTACAATTACAAACACGTAAGGCCAGAGTATCGCTTATCTGCGTTTTCAAGTAATAACAGACAGTTTTAAAGAGTCCGGCAGAAAATAGCTTTGCAAATCATTTGAGGACATCCGTCAGCCATTATTGTTCAATTCTCACTTAGAAATGCCAGAAATATCTGGAATTTCTATCTCAATGTTGAATTAAATAATAAATAAACAAATGTAGAGGATATTATTGGTTCCAAAAACAAAGGAACAGACAAGTGATTTTTGCATTTTTTTAAAAAACTCTGGTTTCATTTTTGACAATGATTTTATTTTTGTGACATGGGCAGTCAAGAAAAAAAAAATTAAGAAATGAATATTTAAAAGCATGCATGTACAGTTTTTATTTTTAGAAAACCTCAAAATATAACAAACTTGCTGCATTGACACAAAAAGCCACACAGAGCCCAAACACGCATTTGGGAAACCCATAGGATTGAAGTATCTCATGTGGAACAGAATCAAAGGCATTATTGAAAGGGCTTTACTAAGTATGTAATATCAGTATTATTCTATCCATCCAGTTCCTTTGTGATGACCTCGCAGCAGATAATCAGACTGGCCAGGCACGATCTCCCTTTAACAAATGCATGCTCTGATTGCTTTATAGATCCATTCCTATAAAGATGACCTTGCAGTACTTTATTTGTTGATACCATTATTTCCCCTGGCTCAGGTCCATAATTATCCACTTCAATTAGGTGTGAATAGAATTCACCAATCACATCCCTAATAATGTAACACATCACCAATCTGTAGGGACTCCCCCTCCCCGAATCCAAGGATGCTCTCATTATTAGGGCTGAAGGATGCTTACCTCTTTTGATGTTTATTTTAATATAACTGGATAGATTCCATCATCCCCGTGTGTTGTACATTTCAGTTGCAACAATTTCTCTTTCAATTGTAATAAAATCATTTAACTCCAGATCAATATTAGACAGATTATCTGCTACCCCATTTAAGGATTTCATATGCAAAATATTTATTCAGTTTTTCAACCTTTACAGAATCATCAATAGTTATGCCATTTTATTAAGTGGACCAATGTGATTCATCCCTTTCCTTCTACTGTGAATGTAAGCAAAGAATTCCTTGCACTCTTATCCAAAAACTTCTCAACATCTGTATAGTTATTCATTATGCTCATCACAGTTAATGGCCTATAACATACTTCTACTCTTATTTTTGTTTTTCCAAATGTAAATGTCAGACGAGATTGACTCAACATTACACTTGTAACCCATGTTTGCTGCTTGTTTTAGAATCTATGTTCTTCTTCACCAAAAGCTTAAATCAATCCCCCCCCCTAACTTCTGCATTTTTCTGTACACACACTCACAATTATTCAAGTTCTGTATCCCCTATACCAGAATGACACAATCTTTCTGATATTACCATAATTTCAGCATTTGGAGAATTAATCAATACTTCAAATTCATCATATTTATTAATTATATGCTCCAAGCATTAGTGTATAAATGTCATGGTTGTTGTCAAAGAACACATGGTTGTTGTCAAATATTTTGCACCTATACAAATATGAAATTTTCAGAGATGGGGGATAGCAGACATTTGCGATCACACAAATGTGTGTACATATCACAGATATTTGCACACGTTTGTGATCTTAGTAACTACATAAAACAGCCCATTATATAACGGCTACTCCCATAAATCCGAGGAGGCCTTTTCACCCAGCCCTGCAACTTCCAGACCATGTCCCAATAAAAGAAATGGAGTAATCAAGTCCACCTGTGCTGGACCTGATTGGCTGTCATTACACTATTAGTCTGTATATTTCCTCAAAATAGCAGTTTTCTAAACCATCTAACATTGCCTTAATAGAATAATCAAGCATTCTTAAACCTTTTCTATTCAAGTGTATATCCCATTACCGTGAAACCAGTCTTTGTTATTATTTGGTTTTTAGGAGCATTAGCAACTAAGGCCATATTGCTCAGGGGATATGTGGTGGTCATTCCCTGACCTTTCCGCATCCTCAGTATTTGGTGGTCACGGGCTGGAACCCCGGTCTAATCAAGAAGCATGTTGTTGTTGTTGTTATTTGGTTTTTTTAGCATTGGCAACTAAGGCCATATTGCTCCGGGGATATGCGGTGGTCATTCCCTGACCTTTCCGCATCCTCCGTTTTTGGTGGTCACAGGCTTGAACCCCGGTCTAAATCAAGAAGCGTGTGCCATTGCAGTAACTTGCCCTTTATCCACTGCTGCTCCTGCCCACCTGGCTATGGAGGCGTCGAAACCAGTCCTTCTATTAATAATATATATATATACTGAAAACATATGTATATACTAAAAAATTCAAAATCCTAAATGCCACAAAGCAAACAACAAACTGTTAGCATTAGTTAAGGTATATTAGATCACTTCCAGATGCATTGGATAGCATTAGATCACTTCCAGATGCATTGGATAGCATTAGATCACTTCCAGATGCATTGGATAGCATTAGATCACTTCCAGATGCTACAACTTGCAGAACTTAAGCCTTTCTTCGAAAGCACACCCCTTTGTTCCTCTCACCAATCTCTTTGCCCTTTTCTGTACTCATTCTAGCAACTCTACATCATTCTAGCAACTCTACATCATTATTCAAGGTGTGGCCTGACCATTGCCTTATACAAAGGGATAATCACCCCATTGTCTCTACTAGCAAAATTCTTATATACCAAAACACCATGACCTGCTCTGGCAGCCCATCTGCACTGCACAGAGAACTTCATATCTGACTACACAATTACCCACAGGTCTTTTTCTTTCTCCACTCTCTGAGTGTAGTACCACACAGTAACCTATGTTTCTCTTAGGTTACTGCTACCGATATGGAGTACTTTGCATTTGTCAATGTTAAACTTCAGTCGCCACTTGTCAGCCCATCTGCCTAACTTTTCTAGATACTGTTGCAGTAGCATACTGTCTTTCCTGTCATTAACAACCTTTGTATTATCTGCAAACTTGGACATTAAGCCTGATATACCTTCATCGATATCATTGATAAATACACAAAACAACGAGTCAAGCACCGAACCCTGAGGGACTCCGCTAATAACATTAGTCTGTGTAGAGCAGTGTCCATTTATTACCACTCGCTGCTGTCTCCCACTCAACCATCCCTTTATCCATTGCAGTAACTTGCTCTTAATGTCATACCGCTCCAATTTGTACAGCAGTCTTCCATATGCAACAGTATCAAAAGCTTTCCTGAAATCCAAGTATATGATATCAAAATTATTTTAGGCATTCAGTTCCTTTGTGGCCACATTATAGTATCCAATCAAATTGGTCAGACAAGACCTCCCTTTAACAAATTCATGCTGTGTCTTAACTATTATTGCATTCTTGTCTGGATGATCCTGCAATGCTTTTTTAACCAGTGATTCCATTATTTTTCTTGGAACACAAGTTAAACTAACAGGTCTATAATTATGTGTCATCCTTTGAACCCCCTTTGTGAATTGGGGATATATTTGCACATCTCCAGTCCATGGGGACCTCCCCTGACTCTAAGGATGCTCTCATACTTATGGCTAAGGGTTTGTTTACTTCCCTTGCTGCCTTCTTCATTATAACTGGACAGATTCCATCTGCCCCAGGTGCCTTTTTTATGTTTAACTTCAACAATTTCTTCTCCACTTTGCTCTCAGTTATTGCAAAATCACTTTGCTTCCTGTTAGAGTTTCATAAACTTCTAGAATTCCCCTCCTTGAATAACTCCTCATGTGTGAATGTAGATATAAAATACTCATTCAGTTTATCAGCTACTTGACCAGGATCATCAACAGTCGAACCATCTATGTTAAGTGGACCAATCTGATTCATCCCCTTCCTTCTAGAGTTTACATAAGTAAAGAACTCTTTTCTGTTTCTCTTTGTGTCCTTTGCAAAAGATTTCTTGTAATTTGCCTTCGCCTAACTAACCTCCTTTGTGACTTGATTACAGACTAGCCATAGACTATCTGCCATAGGCTTATATGCATCTGCCATAGGCCTGAAAATTTATATGCATCCCATGCATTTTTCTTTACTGCCACGAGCCTCTAATTCATCCGACATCCATTTATGCCTGAACCTTGAACAGTGTTTCTTAGTTGGTATAAAAAGCTTAGTAGCCTCCAAGATTAAGTCCCTGAAGGCTTCCCATTTAGAATTCACCGTTGGTAACATCAGTTGATCCCACTGTAGTCACCTTTACGAAAACAAAAACCCTTCCCTTTACTATTGATGGTAGTTACATCTTTAAGTAAATCAGAATGTCTTGTAATGGAGGATTTTAACTTTCCAGATATTGACTGGAACTTGTGAGTTGGTCACTCGCACGCTATCAAGACTTTTGTGGATTTATTGGAGGATTATTTTCTACAGCAACATGTTTGAGGGTTCAATCAGAGCGAGTAATACCCTTGATCTAATTATCAGCAGTGATTATTCACGCATTAAGAATTTACAGATAAAGGTACCACTAGGTGACAGTGATCACAGTGTACTGATGTGGGATTTACTTAAAGATATAACTACCATCAAGGGTAAAGGGAAGTGTTTTTGTTTTCGTAAACTTGACTATAGTGGTCTCAGTCAGTTTTTAAATTTTCACAGTGGAATCAACTGATGTTACATAAATCCCACATCAGTACACTGATCACTGTCACCTAGTGGTTCCTTTATCTGTAAATTCTTAATGGTGAATAATCACTGCTGATAATCAGATCAAAGGTATTACTCCCTCTGGTTACCCCTCAAACAAGTTGCGATAGAAAATAATCCTCCAATAAATCCACAAGTCTTTCTAGCGTGCAAGTGACCAAACCACAAGTTCCAGGCAATATCTGGAAAGTTAAAATCCCCCATTACATGACATTCTGATTTACTGGCCCTTCTATTTCTCTGCACAACTGTTCATTGTACTCATCAGAGTCATTAGGCCTAGAACATACTCCTACTCTCATTTTCCCTTTCCCAGTGTTTATGTCACACCAAACAGACTCAACGTTGCACTGTCCATCCGTGTCAACTGGATGCACTTTCTTCAATTTTATGTGTTGCTTAACTAACAGCATAACCCCTCCTCACTTCCTACCCTGTCTGTCCTTTCTGTACACACTATACTCCCCAAATTCCAATTCTGCACTGCTTATATCTGTGTGACACCATGTCTCTTATAACCCAACAATATCTGCCTTTGATGTCTTGATCAGTACTTCAGATTCATCAGTTTTATTTACTATACTTCTAGCATTAATTTTGAAGACTAAATGCTAAAGGCATAATGTTATGGGTTGAAATTAACTATATAGTATCAGTGTAAATACGACATAGTTTACCCATAAGTTGAATTACATACGTAGTGTAACGGCATCGTTTAGATTTTATCTCATATTGTGGCTACCTTCACAATGAGATACGAGGTATTGCACTACTTCATATAAATAACACTTCTCTAGAAGAGGAGACTACTGTTATTTATTCTCAGTGGGCAGGCAGGTACTCTGGTAATACAGACATGCCATCACGGTTGCAAAGTTAATTCCACAATATGAGAGATGCCAAATGGTGACGAAAAATTATAATATTTTGAAGACTAAATGCTCAAGGCATAATAATACATTATGGGTTGAAATTAACTATATAATATCGGTGTAAATACACCATAGTTTATCCATAAACTTAACTACATACGTAGTGTACTGGCATTGTTTAGATTTTATTTCATATTGTGGCTACCTTCACAACAAGATACCAGGTATTGCACTACTTCAAATAAATAACGCTTCTCTAGAACAGGAGACCACTGTTATTTATTCTCAGTGTGCACCACCACCCAGACACGTTTCAGAGCTTGTCTCACTCATCAGTGGGTAGGCAGGTACCCTGGTAATGCAGGGTACTTGCATTACCAGGTAAAGCGTTATTCATTTGAAGTTCTGATAGTTGGTTTCTATGCTGTAGCTCTTCCATAAAATCTGATTCTGTACAACTCATTATATAATGTCCTTATACGAGTGGAAGTATCGTTTAATTCGCAGATTGGCACAAGATCTTATCTTAATTGACATCATATGAATCTTCTGTGGATTTTTCCTTCTCGAAATATTCTTCCTTCAATTTTACACACTTTCACCACTGCCATACCTACACTTTAAATGCTTCTTGCGAGCCATTTTTCAAAATGGCTGCAACGTGCTTTTGTTGCGACTCTGCAAGCATTGTTATTGGATACAAAATGTATCACATCTGCAGAAAAACTCTGAAAGTCAAGACTTTCAGAGCTTTCTTCAGATGTGGAAACAGGAAGAAATCACATAAAGGTTAAGTCCGGAGAATAAGGTGAATGTAACAGAACTTAAGCACCTATGACAGTGATCATTGGCTCCACAATATTAGCTGTATGGGGCCTGGCACTGTCTTGATAGAGAAACCACTCAAAACTGAAAAGTTCTTGATGTTTCTCACAAATGGCACAGTGAAGTTTGACTGAGAACCTCAGAGTATGCTTCCTTATTCACAGTTGTTCCACGAGGCACAAAATGTGTTACAAGAATATCTTTTAGGTAAAAAAACACAATCATTTGTTTGTCAGCCGAACGAGAGGCTTGAAATTTCTTAGGTCTTGGTGAATCAGAATGCTTCCCCTCACTCGACCGTTGTTTTGTCTCTGGATCATAGTGAAAAATTCAACTTTCATCACATCACTATTCAAGTTAATTGAATTGTGATGAAAGTTCCATTGATCCTGTGTTTCAAAACAGTCAAGCATTTCTTAGCACAAGTCTACTCTTTTCTGTTTTTGTTCAGGAGTCAAATTGTGTGGAATCCAGCAGGCACAGATTCACAACATTTTCAAGTGATCTTTCACAATACTGTGATCACTACCATATCAAATGGACATTCTAACAGCTAATTCACAAAGTGTAATTTGCCTGTTTTTATCCAAGATTTCCCAGGTGTTTGAGATTTGCTCAGGAGATGTTGAGAAAGAAGGCTGACCAGGCCTTGGGCCACCTGCAACAGACTCACAGTCTTCACTGAATCGCTTGTGCCATTTAAATATGGCCAGCCTATGAAGACACTCAATACCATATGCTTCATTCATCTCTGATACAATAACGAATCACATATTGTTGTTCAATCTGTATGTCCAATATGATACTTGCTTCAAAACAATTGTCAGTGACACATGGCTAAAAAAACTTTTCACGCAACACTAGCTCGAAAGTACTGACATGTACACACAGTCTACTCAGTAGCAATTTGGGAGAGCGCATCTAGTAGCAATTTGGGAAAGTTCATGTGATCATTTAATTCGCAGAATTAAATGATCACCCCCTCGTATTATAATCAGTTCCTATGGCCTCCCTGAATTCCTGGTTGATGACTGATGGTATCTGTATATCACTCTTTTGAGTGCCCTCTGGTCACTTTCAGTCAGTTTCTTCAGTTGACTTAATTGCTTCTCAGCTGAAGGTTCACTGACCTGGTATGTAGATATTTCTGGGTATGCAGATGTTCAATGATTATGTTAGCCACCACTAATCTCAGGTGTTACAGTTTTGCTACAATGGCATAAACAGATTGACACCCTATGGTGGCATGGTGTGAGTCCTCACTGAAAGGTACTAAGTTCAATGCCTTAGTCCAACCACTATATTTCATTGATCCACTTTCTAGCATGAACACTGTTTCTTTTATACCCATTCCTGACATATGGATAGTGGGATTTGTTAATTTTTTTCTAAAATTCCAGGAATTTTCAGATACTTTTTCCAATAGAGTATATCCCAGGAAGAAACCATCTTCCAGAAAATTGGAAATGACACAACAATCGACACAATGGATATGATGAGGGTATCTCAAGATCTGTAAGAGAATCATAGCCATAAAACTAGTGGTTGATATCCGGTAAGAACAAAAGGCTGCCATGATTCTACAAAGCTAAACAATGCAATACTGAGAGAACAGTGCAGATCAATCCACGGAACACAACAGCGGGCATCCAAGCATATAATGTACCAGGTATCATACTAAGTAAATCTAAAACAGTAAATGATCTTGCTTTACACCACTGCTGTTTGCACTCTAGAGGTGGGAATGACTATAATGGGCTATAGAAGGTGTGCACAAGCAGAGAAGACAATGGCCTGACATTATGATGAATCCCATTTGTAAATGCATTTTGATGAATGCAGGTTACAACATATGATAATAACACATAGCGGAACCTGTCATACATGAAAATAACATTAGAGGCTGGTGAGCAACAAGTGATTGACTTGACATGTTCTGCTTGGAGTACACAGGAATGGCCCTTGATCCATGTGGGATGTGTGAATGCTAGAGCATATTTAGACATCATTGCAGATCAGGCACACTCCACTGCACTGATTTCCTACTCCTCAGGCAACAGTTATTCCCAGCAGGATAACTGTCACATGAGGATTTCTCCATGCCACTGTGATTTATGGGACCATCTGTGAATGACTTCTTATTCAGTGGCCCCCCCCCACAGTTACTGGGCTTTAATTTAGTAAATGTGGAGACCACTATAGAACATATGTGGGAATCAAATGGCAATCCAGAATTGCAAACCACCAATATACACTCTATAGGAATTATAAGATACTGGACAATATCATATCTGCACTGGAAAATAATTTATAATTCCAGATGTCAGAGGTCTTTGTTGTTGGATTGACCAGTTCATCATGAACTCCATAACTGTATCTCTCATGGATTTTATGATGGACACCATTGTTAATGAGGTTCATCATTCACAATGAGATGAATTGCTACTGTGTTGCAGGCAAAAGGGAGCCTGTTTGATTTTAGATAGGTGTACATAATAAAGTGGATACTTTATGTATACAAGCAATGGATATATTAATCTTACCTTCCAGTCCTTTGCTATTAGTTCTTGTGAAGAATAAAATATTTGCTGTACTGCACGTGGTATAATTCCTAAAGAAGCAGGGTCATATTCACTTGCAAAGTCAACAATATTTTCTGGTCCTTCCATTGTATATGTTTTTCCTGATCCTGTCTGTCCATATGCAAAGATGGAGACATTATATCCATCAAGAGCAGATTGCACAAGCTGTGATATTTCTCCAAACACTTCTTTCTGTGTTGAACTGGGACCAAATATTCTATCAAATGTAAACTCATTTTTTTTAATGCTTCTGGATTTACTTGAAAAGGAGCTCTATAGGAAAACCAATCATTTTAAAATCTTATCTTAGTATACATTTAATGAGAATAACAGAAATAATTTCATTTTAATAAAATAATTACATTAACCATACTATGATTATTGTACAGAAAAGATACACTATATGACCATGGGTACTTAGACATATGCAGGTAGTCGTATACAGAGCTATTAATTCTAAAACATAGCAAATAGTAAGCCATATTTAGCTTGTATGAGCTTCAACCCTTTTGGACATATTTTTTAGCAACTTCCAGTATATGTTCTCCAGAATTTGCTTCTATTTCTACTAAAAAGTAGCCAAATTGAAAGAAAGCCATTTTCAACGCAGGCTAATCTGGCAACAACTTATGTACCAGAGGTATTCAATATGGTCGAGGTCTATGCTCTGAGCCAGCCAATCCAACTTTTCAACACTGTTGTCCATAAGCAGTCCAGAATGACCCTCAATGTATGACAGGGAGCTTTGTTGTGATACTTACATAATCCATTTCCTAGATAGTATGAATCAGAGCTGTAATACTCAATATGTTCTACGTTGATAATAATATTAGTAAAATAATAAGAGGAGTTTACCTCAATTCAGCACAAGGCTATTCCTCTTATTATTTCACTAATAATCCATTTCCATAGTAGTGCTATAGTGTATGTACATAATTGTCCAAAATGATCATATAAGGTCATGGACTTCATGACTTTATATGATCATGAAGCCTTGACCATGACCCCTATAAGGTCATGTCAAGGCTTCAAGCACTTACCAATGGGCCATTATGTCCAGCATGTTTGATATATCTCCATCATCACATTGTATTCACAAAACTTCATGGTTGATACATTATAAACTGGAAGCACTATCTGGGCAATCTCCACACTCAAATAAATCCATCAGGATGAAACTATGCACAGAGAGAGAGAGAGAGAGAGAGATTCATCACTCCGCACAACCTTCTGCCACTGTTTGTAGATCAGGAACAACACTACCCCAAACACTGCTTTGTACTGATGATCATGATATTGTGCTTACGTACAACTTCCCCACAGTTTAGCACAAGGCTATTCAGCTCCCCCACAGATGGTTGACACTCTGACAGATGCAAACCACCTTTGAATAAAATTGTCACAATGGATTTTGGGATGTTTCGCACAGTTGAGCACATATAAAGGACTAGTGATTTGTCCTTTATATGTCCCAACCACCATCCCATGTTATAAGTCTGCAAATAGTCGTTTTTAATATACTGCTGCTGCACAGGCAAGCCAATGAGATTTATACTGGTAGTCCAAGATGATACACATGTTCTGAGGGCTTCTGGCACAGTAAACAATATTCACGAAGAGGTGACAAAATACATCTGGTCATACAGTGTACATATTCAATTAAAAAACATAACTGTTATTAAAACACTTTTTTTTTTTACAGTATAATGTGTACAGAAAGGATAGACAGGATAGGTAGGGAGGAGGGGTTATGCTATTAGATAAGAAACACATAAAATCCAAGGAAGTGAAGCCAATCGACATCGCTGGACAAAGCAGCGTTGAGTCAGTCAGATGTGACATAAGCATTGGGAGATCAAAATTGAGAGTGTGCTATAGGCCTAATGACTCTGATGAGTATAATAAGAAACTGTACAGGGAAATAGTGGGCCAGTAAATCAGAGAGTCTTATAATGGAGGATTTTAATTTCCCAGAGATTGACTGGAATTTGTGGATTGGTCACTCACACACTAGCAAGGCTTTTGTGGATTTATTGGATGATTGTTTTCTACATCAGCATGTTCAGGAGGCAACTAGACAGAGTAATACTCTTGATCTGATTATCAATAGTGATTCTTCATGCATTAAGAATCTGCAGATAAAGGAACCACTAGGTGGCAGTGATCACAGTGTGCTGAAGTGGGATTTACTCAAAGAGGTAACTACCATCAGGGGTAAAGGGAAGGGTTTTTGCTTTCGTAAAGGTGACTATGATGGTCTGAGACAGTATTTAAATTCTATACAGTGGGACCAACTGATGATGTTACCAACAGCAAATTTAAAATGGGAAGCATTCAAAGAATTTATCTTGGAAGCTACTAGGCTTTACATACCAACTAAGAAATATTGTTCAAATTTAGGCCTAAATGGATGTCAGATGAACTAATAAGACATATGGCAGAGAAGAAAAATGCATGGATTACTTATAAATTAATGGGTGACATGGAACCCTATGATAGATATAAGCTGGTCTGTAACCAACTCACAAAGGAGATTAGGCAGGCAAAGGCAGATTATGAGAAATCCTTGGCAAAGGATGCAAAGAAAAACAGAAAAGAGTTCTTTACCTATGTAAACTCTAGAAGGAAAGGGATGAATCAGATTGGTCCACTGGATATTGATGGTTCAACTGTTGATGATTCTGCTCAGGTGGCTAACAAACTAAATGAGTATTTTGCATCTACATTCACACATGAGGAGTTATTCAGGAAGGGGAATACCAGAGGTGAGGTAAACTCTGGCAGTGAGCTAGATGATTTTGTAATAACTGAGAGGAATGTGGAGGAGAAATTGTTGAGGGTAAACATAAAAAAAGCACCCGGGGTGGATGGGATCTATCCAGTTATATTAAAGGAGGCAGCAAAGGAAGTAAGCAAACCCTTTGCCATAATTATGAGAGCTTCTTTGGACTCAGGGGAGGTACCCATAGACTGGAGTTGTGCAAATGTGACCCCCAATTCACAAAGGAGGATCAAAGGCTGACACAAGTAATTATAGACCTGTGAGTTTAACTTCTGTTGCAGGAAAATTAATGGAGGCACTGGTTAAAGAAGCACTGCGGGATCATCTAGACAAGACATCAGTTATAGCTCGGACACAGCATGGTTTTGTTAAGGGGAAAGTCTTGCCTGACCAATTTCATTGGATACTATGATGCAGTCACAAAAGAACTGGATGCAGGGAATAACTTTGATATTATATATTTGGATCTTAGAAAGGCTTTCGATACTGTTGCACATGGGAGACTGCTGCACAAATTGGAGCAGTGTGGCATTGGAGGCAAATTGCTGCTATGGATAAAGGGGTAGTTCAGTGGGAGAAGACAGAGTGGTAATCAGTGGACACTGCTCATCGTGGACTAATGTTATTAGTGGAGTCCCTCAGGGTTCAGTGTTGGGTCCATTGTTGTTTTCTGTATTTATAAATGATATTGATGATGGTATACCAAGCTTAATGTCCAAGTTTACTGACAGTATGCTGCTGCTGCAACAGCATCTAGAAAAGTTGAGCAGGTGGGCTGAGAGGTGGCAAATGAAGTTTAACATTGACAAAAGTAAAGTACTACATATGGGAAACAGTAATCCCAGAGTAACGGATCAACTCTGTGGTACTACACTTGATAGAGAACGAAAAGGACCTGGCGGTAATTGTTCAGGCAGATATGAAGTTTTCTGAGCAGTGCAGACAGGCTCCAAGAGTAGCTCATGGTGTCTTGTCAGTGATATACAGGAATTTTTCTAGCAGAGATGAGGTGATTATTCCTTTGTATAAGGCAATGGTCAAGCCACACCTTGAGTACTGTATACAGGTCTGGAGGCTTCATTTCAAGAAGGATGTAGAGCTGCTGGAACGAGTACAGAGAAGGGCAACAAGATTAGTGAATGGAACAAAGGGTTGCTCTTACGAGGAAAAGCTTAAGTTTTGCAAATTACAGTGTCTGGAGACTAGGCACCGGTGAGGTGATCTGATAGAGGTGTATAAAGCCTTGAATGGTTTGAGCATGCTGATTGCTGATGGAATTCTTCCTCTTGCTCAGAATAATCACCTCAGAGGGCATAAATTCAAATTGAGGAAAGACGTGTGTATTATAGATGTGTGGAAATTTGCCTTTAGCCAGTGGGTAGTTGGTTGGTTGAAGAGACTTCCATCCCTTGTTGTGGAAGTTGATAGCCTAAATAAATTTAAGGCTCAGCTGGACAGGTATTTCGAATGAACAGAGGGGTGAAATGGGAGTGTTTTTTATTTTTTTTTTTTGGCTGATGCTGCATAAGCTTGCTTTCTTGCATCATATGCCTCTACTAACGCTAATGTTAATGCTAATATTATTAATAATACTGTTTAGAAATTGATTCTTATGAATTAGTGTTGCTTTGTTATTGCCCATTAATGTTACTGAAAATAATTGCATTTTTTCAATAGCATCTGAGACATCTAACAACTTTTTTCCTTTTTGAGTATATTTTAAAATTTCCAAGTAACAAATTGTACAACGAATCAATTTGCCGAAATATACTATTGTCATATCTCTCTTTTCTGCAATGACTTTGAAAGAATTGATAGCTCAAACAATACATCATACATGGGGCTAAATTTAGAACAAACTGTTTGGATGAAATTCTTTTATATAATTCGTTGAACATGGTTTGTTCAGTTTTGTTTCGGTTGTTATCTTTAGTGGCATTTTCAAAAGTATGGCATAAAGATGCAAAATTTTGCCAAACTGCTGATATGGTCTTAAAGGAGCTGGCCACCCACCTCATGTTAAATACCCGCCCCATCCTTTTAATTTCTTCGCTGATGCTGGTATCGATGCTTCTATTTCTCTCTGGTTTTTTGGAGATTGACTGTACAAAGTGTGCAGCTTGTCCATAAATATTTGAAAATGGTTAATTCCCATTAGCTTCTGATATTGCATCTCCAACTGATAGCTCAAGTCAATGGTTTAAATAATGCCATATGATCAAATTTGGATCATTTTCTAATAATTTATTTCCAACTCCAGATTTTCTGTCCAACATAACACTTGCCCCATTGCTCATAAAAGAAATTAAATAGGGTTTTAAATAATTGTCATCAAATCTGTATTTTTCAAGACATTTTAAGAGACATTTTAAGTGAAAGCTGTCTGATTAATTTGATTACTTTTACTGCTTCTAAATGTTGTTCATTTGCAGTTTGCAAGATTTTTTCAGCCTGTATATGTGAAGTACTATTTGAATGTTCATAAGTTTTCTTATGCAAATATGTCAATTGTGCACTTCTATCTTTGCCATAAGATGATACCACTACCAAACTCCATTTCTTTGAAATGCTAACTCCCTGCATTTTAGACGGCCCTAATTTTTTTACAGCAGTACAATTGAAACGTCCTAATTTTCCGGCATCGCATGTAAGCCAAGGATATGCTTTTTTCTTCTCAATCCACATGTCAGCATTCCAAACATGGGGCCAATTAAATTTTAATTCTGTGTCACTGTTTCTCTCATCTTTAGATCTTGATGGAAAAAGAAGAGGTCATGTCGTTGTCATTTCCACATATGTTTGTTCATTTTCTTGCAGTTTTCAGTTTTTTTATCAAGAAATTTATTTAATGTTGTTTGCTTGCATTTTTCGCTCATTTTGTATTTAATGAAAATTTCTTCTTTTAATGTTTAAATACTGAAATTAAAGAAATTTAAATTTATATATTTAATCCCATAAAAATTAATTTTTACCTTAGAAGAAACTAATAAATAAATTAATTAATCTAAATAGTAGAATCGGTCATAAACTCACATGTACATATTATATAAATAATACATATATCAATGACAAAAAAAAAACTATATGATCACACCACATCGACTGTACAGTAACTGAATCAGACTTCAGACTCACGGCGAATCAAAATTCAGCGTTCGCACGCATCACAGTATATATCTCATTTGTTGGATCTCTTTATCTAACACATTGTACTTTAGTAAGAAATGTTCAATGTTTCATTGTGAAATTCATATTTTTGTTTTTAAATAAAAATTTAAAGAAATCTATTAATTTTAAAGATTACTATTAATATATATTTTTAGTAGCAATGGGTAAAATAGATATTATTTCTCTCTCCCCTTTTATTATGCCATTGTTTCATAATACAGTTGATCCTAGTTATTTGGGCCACGGTTAATCGGAGCAAATCTTAAAAAACAGAACCCAATCGAGAAAATAGCTAGGGCTTACTTCGCTTAATTGGGACAACATGCCGTTTAAATCTCTGACCGTACCATGTGGTTCGGTAGGATTTCTGGAGATCACAACCATAAAACAATTAGCAGTCACCTGTTTATTGGGCTTTTCTGTTAGTGCAATCTATCATAAACGGATAAACTCCATTTTATTGAATTTGCGATAATACCAACAGCTGAAATTCTGTGGGTTATTATGGTGAAATGTGCTTACACTTACATGGAATCTTCTCTTCATTTCTATTTTTAAAGCTTCGTAACTTGTTACACTGTTCTCACTTGCGCATATAGTGTTATTTGCAATTTGTGTGTGCCGTGTTCTTTGTTATTGATTGCTTATCTTTTTACTGTTTTAAATTTTAACCCCCACCCACAAACGTCAGTGAACAGAAATGTCATCTAGTTAGTATGTACATATTACAGCACGTATTAATTACTCAAATTATCATGTATATTTTTCCGATTTTCACGTATCATTTAATTTTTTAATTGGTAAGGTAATAAAGGGTAAATTTTTGCTTAATATATCTTTACTTTTATAGCCTGTGGATAATATTCCTTCTATTTTCGCTAATTAGAATTGCTGTTTAATAGAATTAAAATTCAATTCAATGTGATCACAATGACCGGCACTTACTACACATCATATAGTGAAAGGTATTTTACTATGGTGACTCCATCGTAACGTGATTTGATTGTACAGTGTACCAATTGTAAAGCGGGGGTCCATTGTATTTTAAACTATTTACATGAAACTTCAGATGATAATTGGGACAGCCGCTTAATCGGGCCGAAATGCACTAGTCCCGATGTGTCCCAAATAACCAGAATCGACTGTATTAGGTGTATAAATTTAATGATTTTCTATTATGGCATTTAGACAAAAGATACCGGAACGTTGTTCCGGTGCGTTCTGGCCCAAATTCACCACTGCATACACCTGTTCTTATTCTTAGTTACCCCAACACATCCCATGTATTTATTTGTTTCATGATGACTGCCATCAGTCCCTGAAACCCCTGCACCCCTCGCTCCAGACTGCTGCTCATTCTAATAGAAGTAATGCAAGAATCACCTTCACCTCTGCCTGTGTCTAAAATCCCAGAAATGGTAAGAAAAGTTCACACAGTGATTGTGTCTATCATCAAATGAGTCTTTGAATAGCAGAAAAACAATTTCACATTAACAGTAATCAGTAAAACAATTTGTGCCATATTGATGAATGAAAGCTGCTCAGATTAAAAACACGAAAAGAGCTCATAAAAGTTGGTGATGATGGCCCTCCTTATTCAATTCAATTGCGAATGTGACAAGTCATGGTGTTTCTAATACAATCATAATGAAAGAGGCAGTGCATGGCATCAAAGATCAACATGCTCTCTGAGGTTCAAAAAATTTAGTTTGAAAAATTAAAAACCAAAGTAATCTCACTTTCTTCATATGAAATTTCTTCTGTCAAAAAATACAGTGAATAAGAAGTATCAAGCACATGTTTAGGATCATTTGGTTACAAGAATTCACCAAGACTAGTTTTGGGAAGAAAGGGAGCTAAACCACCCTGATTTATTTCTTGGATTTCTACTTATTCCCCAAAATCACGTCCGCATTAAAGGAACAATTTGACAGCATGAAAGAAGTCAAATAAACATGGCAAAGGAATTTGTGATGGTCATTCAAATGAGTTTAAACAGTATTTCCAAGTGGTAATATTGGGCTCTATGAGCATCCTCATAAGTATGTTGCCCATAAAGGCTACAAACTTGAAAAAAAAAAGATTAAAAGCTTTTCTTACTCTAATTTTGGTATTCCTTAAATTGAATTGGTCCTGGTACTTAATTGTAAAATCACGTAATAAGAAAAATAAAAAGAACATGACCTACCTCATTCAAATTCCTATCAACATTTTGGAAAACCTCTATTGTTCTTTGATTTGAATCCATGTTGAAATGATGAATATCCAAACCTTTCTTCAGCTCTTCTGACAGCAAGGGACGAACTCGACAAAATACTCTAATATTTCCCTATGTAAATAATTGATTTCTTTATAACAAAAATATATTACAACAAATAAAATACTATGCTGCTATATATTTCAACTGTAAACTGTTTAAACCTACTTTTTGCTCACTATTGAACAAGCTATAATTTCATAATTGTACTTTGGGCACGTACAGAAACCTCTGTAAGCGACCACCTTTACAAAAGAACAATATTTCTTAGAAAATATTTAAATAAGTGTCCCTTGTATTAAAACCGTATTCTCCAAGGCAACTAGTCTCTGACCCAACCATGACTGTTAATCCTGTTGTTTGGCAGCCGATGTATTCCATAGATATCTAAGAATCTATAATTCTCTAAGATGACCATTATCTTACCTGACTGGGATCATTAATGCTATTGTTTGGCAGCCACTGATTTTCACAGATTTCTATGACTGTGGAGTTTCTGTATAAATAATGTAACTGTACAAATAATGCTACTAAATAGGTAGCTCTTTATCCATCTTCAAATAAATTCCTGATTTATCCATCTTCAAATAAAGATGGTGATGGAAAAAAATATACATATAAAGAAATTAATAAGTTAAAACTTGCCTGGTTTGATGGTGCTTGTGCCAGAGGAATTCCAGAAAGCAGTCCAATACTACAAGAAAAAGCTTTGAATTTTGCAAAGGCTTTAAAAAAAAAGACATGTTTTGCTAGTAATGGATGGCTTATAAATTCTGTAACAGAAATAACATTGTTTTAAAGATTCTGTGATGTGAAAGTGCACCTGTTAATGAAAATTATGTGGAACATGAATTTTGCATTTGCATCTTTAACACAACAATATGAACCCAAAGACACCTTTAATATAAACTGGCCTCTTTTATTGTGCTTTACCAAGTAAATCCTTAGTGTTTAAAAGTTCTAATTCTACAATTTTACTGTGTGTAAATTCTTCAGAACAAAAAAAAGCAACAGTTGATAATTATTACTTTGCTGAGACCAAGATGTTCTAAAAACATATGAATATGGTATCCATTAATTTTGATTGATAAGCCAATGGATGACATCGAGCCCAGATGACAAGAGCTATTTTTTCTGAATGACTTCATAATTTGAATAAAGTAAACAAAAAAAAAAAAAAAAAAAACAAGGAAAATTTACTATTATCAGATAATGTTCCATGTTATCCCAAAAACGTGAATTTAAGTAATGGCAATTTATTACTCCTTCCTGCTAATACTACATGTGTTTATCAACTTTGGACCAAGGTATCATTCAATAATTTAAATTCTTCTGCCACAGACATATTTTAACCACATTAGAAATGTTCAGAAATTAGTTTTAAAAAAAATTCAGCAGTAGATAGAGTATTTAAAACTGGCCCGGAAAAGTGTTAGTGGAAGTCTGGTTTGAGGTTAGGAACTATATGAGGAATTTTGAGTTCCTGGGAATAATAAGTCTTTTTTGGAATATTTTGACATCTTTTTGATTAAATGCCGATCTCCAGGTAATTCTCCAGTGGGGCAAAGACAACTTAGTTGATTTCAATTCTTCTAAAACTCAGTCTTGTCTTATATCTCGCAAAAAGGATTCTTCTGCTCCTATGCTTATCTTTGGTGACACTCCGATTTCTAGGCAAGTTGATATATCTCTTTTGGGGATTACCCTGACTTCTAATCTCTCTTGGCACAAGCACATTACAAATACTGCTTCCTGCATCTAAAAAAATTGGTTTTCTCTTTCGCTCTTGGCGTTACTTTTCTTCCAAACAGCTGTTCACTCGGTACAAATCGCAAATCCACCCTACCGTGGAATATTTTTTCCACATCAGGGGCGGTGCCCCCAAAACCTCTCTCAGGCTTCTAGATTCCATTCAGATGAGGGCAGTTAGGTTAATTAATGACTCCTCTCTAACAGAGTCTCTCCACTCGCTGTCTCATAGACGTACTGTTCCTACTGCATGCCTTTTCTACAGATACTTCCATGGGCACTGTTCTTCATTGGCTTCTATTATTCCCGCTCTCTCTTTCAAAACAGTCCGAACATGTGCCACCACCAGCCAACATCCATTTGCTGTCCATCTTTAAACTCACAGAACCAACTTTTCATTTTCCTCGTTTACTCATTCAACTACTGTTTTCTGGAACAACCTTCCTTCATACGTATTTCCTGAAAATTACAGTCTACAGAAGTTCAAGTCTAATGTCAACAAATATCTTCTCTAGTCTTATCCCAAGCACGGTACTAAGTACTATAGGTTCTAATACCTCTCACTGCTTGGAGTTTTCATAAGAAAAAAAAAAATAATAATAAATTAAATTGTCTTCAATAAATAGTTTAATAATCTTAGTAATGTTCATATGCTTATTTTAAAATTAGTTAGAGATTTTATAAGGTATGACAACATAAGTAGAACCTTTGTATTGGTGATGTAGCATGAATAACATACCTCATAACTTATACTGTAGTGCGCGGTAGAAGATGTCTAATTTTCAAACTGTTTTAACTGTGATGAATAGGTACAGTCGAACTTGGTTATAACGAGCATGGAAAAAACGAGATCACGGCTGTAACGAGCAAAAAAGGCATAATGGTTTTAATTTACATGTATCTCCATACAATTGCTCACTGTTATAACGAGCTTACTACACGGATATGCCTTACAAAATTTTGTAACTTTTCAAACATTCTTAATTGCTCAGGCAGTCGAAAAAACCCAATTCTTGAAATGGACAAAAATGAAAAGGGAGACAGCTTTTATGACCACCTGCATTGCATTGGATTATGATCTTGTCCTTTCAGGGACAGGGGCTATACAATAGCGCATTGGCGTTTTGCTTGTTGCATTACCCTATTTACAGATTGTCTTGTATTCACTGAACCATAAATTTTATTTTGAATCTTCCAAAAACTTTGTATGCAGATCACTTGACTGTCATTTTAAATATAATCAGTAAGAAATGAACCCTTCCTTCGGAAAGATCTCTACTAACAAAAGGAAGTGTCCTCCGATTGGCGAAAAATTCGAAATTATTTGTGAATTAGAACATGGTGCAAAAAATGTTGAAGTGTGTAAAAAGTTTCTTTGTCCTCTTCAATAATGACATTATTGAAGAATAATCAGCACTGGAAAAAAACATAACAGAAAAAAAAAATTTTTTTTTTTAGAAAGTGCGAGGTTACAAATGTCGATGAAGCATTGCTTCAATAGTTCACTACACAAAGAAGTGCTGGATTTTCAATAGACGGTCCGATCTTGAAGGCTCAAGCAGAAAAATTTGCTAAACAATTTGGATGCAATGATTTTGTATATAATGTTTAGCTGGATCGATTTAAAAACCGAATACAAGCATATTAATAAAAATAATATGTAGGTATATACTAGGACTTATAATACCGGGATCTTGAATACCGGTATTATATAGGTCCAATCTGATTTGTCCTTCTGTTCTTTGCATTTATATGTGAAGAATTCCTTAACTGCACTCTTTGCTCTCTCCCAGACTCAGTAAAGATACTATAGTGAAAATTATACTTTGTTTAATAAAATGTCTTTCTCCTTCAGGAAATGATGAACATAATTCAACCATGGAAGACCAACATGGAACAGAACATCAGTGTTCTGCAAATTCTTTCTAAAATAAGAAATTGTCCGACTCCAATGAGATTTTAAAAGATGAACTTGAGTCGGAAATTAATGAAATACTTTTAACTATTTTTGCTAAAAAAAAGTTCAAAGCCTAGAAAATACAAACTGAGATCACCTACGATTATCTCAGTATTAATTATCTACAATTAATAGTACCAAAATAGAATCCTAAAGGGTGTTTTCTGCTGTCTGTTTTTTGCCGCTAATCAAATATGTATGTACCAAAATTAGATCCATTTTAAACGATCATACTATTGATTGCTTATGTTTCTTAAGAGCTCACTTTATTCAGACAAGTAGTGTGGATGCTTAAAAATAACTAAACTCTGCAGTAACAATATGTATTTTTTTGTTTTTAGAATAACTGTATTTTAATGATTTTTTTCACAATATTTATTATTGCAATAAAAGTTTATTTAAAACATGAATTAAAGTAATTACAGTACTTGTTTTTTTCCTTACTTTATTGCACCTAATTGTCATCAAAATTTAATGAGAAAAACGTTTTGTTTTTGGAATACCGGTATCCCGGTTTCAAAAATTTAAAATACTGAAATACCGCTATTAAGATTTTGACCGGTATTGTAAACCCTAGTATATACTAATATTATTTTCCTCTCTCTAATATTTCTTTTGTTTTTTTGAATCGATCTTTTTATAAAGTTATTGAGAATTTAAAAAAAAAAAAAAAAAAAAAAAAATAGGAGGTAGATATAGCGAGTAATGATTATAACAAGGAATTTTTACAGTTCCTTGTTGCTTGTTATAACCAAGTTTGATAATTTCATTATTATATTCTTCAAATAGGTCTCTGGGGTTGGGAATGTTCATAATGACTGCAACGATACTACATCAACCATTATAAACTTTTATTGAAATAAAATAAAATAAATCAAAATTGTTAATAATAATAATAAGATAAAATAAGTAAATTGATTATTATAATTAAGCCAGATAAAACTGATAAAATAAGATACACTGTCTGTACAATAAAATATATACAATGAAATAAAAACAATGTAGATCATGGGATAAAAGCAATAAAACACTGAATCTTTCAGGTGTCCACCTCCTTTATTAACACTAAAACAGGCAATTGCGCAACATGTGAGTTATATGCTCAGTTCCAGTTCCAGTGCGCATAAGTAGAGTACTGCCCACGCTTCTGTGGAAACACATGCTGTGTACCGTGAGCTTGCTGATATTCAAGGATGTACTGTACTGTTGATGTTAAGCTTCACTGTAAATAAAGGAGGCAGACACCTTTGAAAGCTTCAGTGTTTTATCGCTTTTATTCAATGACCTGAATTGTTTTATTTCATTATATATTTTATTTTTATGTTATTTTACAGACAGTGTATCTTACTTTATCAGTTTTATCCAGCTTAATTATACTATTCAATTTACTTATTTTATGCTATTATTATTAACAATTTTAATTTATTTTATTTCAATAAAAGTTTATAACAGTGGGTGTAGTATCATTGCAGTCATTATGAACATGAACATTCCCAACCCCAGAGGTCTATTTCAAGAATTGGTTATGGTTTATGCCCTTCCTGTGTTACGGTACATCCGAGAATTTCAAAAGTTCAGTGTTGGTGAAGCCAAGCAGAGACAGCATTTGAGGTTTACACATCATTGCAAAGCATATGGTCTTATGCCTTGTGGATTCCGTGCTAAGTTGTCTTTCGAGTATTATCTTCTGTTTTTTGCTACTAAGTGGTACCAGAAGAAAGTGTTAAACATTTGGGTTGGAAAGCTACCTAATAGTCTGAACTATATTAGGAGAAGAGAAGGTTTGTTTTTGGGTAATTTAAGTGGTAGTATGACTCTTGCACACCTTTTGCTTATTACGAGGGTAGTGTCGGCCAAAGCAGCCAAAATTTCAGATATTTACAGACAAAGGCAAGTTGGTAAGTTCAATAGATTAATGGAGGAGACTATGGCCAAACATAATGTTAGAAACGGGAATGTAACCTGTAACTTTATATGTAATTTTAGCAGCAACCAATTAACTAAAAAACAAGAGGGGGATTTTACACCTAGGTACAACAAAGTTTGAGGCAATCCCTCCAAATCTGTCAATAGCAGAAGTGGCCATGGACATCGAAAGAGCTGAGTAAATTACAAGTGGTCGTGGCTAATGAGATCCATACAAGCACCTCGGTGATTCTGAGTCAGGCTTGGGCAGCTCCCTCCAATCTAAGCATTAGCCAGAGGAACGCACTTAAGAAGCTGAGACAAGATGACAGCATCGTGATTTTGCCTGCAGATAAGGGGAGGTCAATGGTGATCCTTGACAAAGAGGAGTATTGTAACAAAGCTTTGGAAATTTTGAATGATAGAACGACATATAGGGTTACTCGTAGCAATTCGTTAGTGGGATTGGAATGGCAGGTAAACAAGACTTCACAAGGTTGGTTGAAGGCTGAGAAGATTTCTAAAGAGGTTTATTGGACACGGCATGCCATGGGATGCCAACTACCTAGGTTCTACAGCCTACCAAAGATTCCTAAGGCATTCACTCAGGCCGATTGTGTTGTTTATAGGCAGCCCTACTTTGTCCAGTTTCTTAACCAGATTAATTTTTCCTGTTGTTGGACGTTCCAATTTAACTATCAGGAATAGTAGAGACTTTGTATGATTTGCAAGAAGGTGAGACCATGGTGTCATTTGATGTGTTATCCTTGTTACATGTATTCCTATCAATCATGGGGTGAAATGTGCACATGTGGCATTGGAGAAAGATGATACCCTAAGGGATAGGACTCCATTAAGTGTGGAGGATATTTGTATTGGGGTGGAACTGTGTCTCTCCAGTACCACCATGGTATTTCAAACCACAATGTATAAGCAGGTTCATGGCGCAGCGATGGGCTTCCCTATTAGTGCTGTCATAGCAAATTTAGCTATGGAGGAGCTCAAGTCCAGGATTTTTGATGGATCTGTTCTTCCCATGCGGGCGTGGAAACGATACGTTCACAATTATTCGGAGGGGAGAGAGGATGAGGTGCTTGGTTTCCTCAATAGCTTCTCCTCAATAGCTTCTCCCCACCTCG
This sequence comes from Mastigoproctus giganteus, assembly GCF_048544385.1. NCBI lineage: Eukaryota > Metazoa > Arthropoda > Arachnida > Uropygi > Thelyphonidae > Mastigoproctus > Mastigoproctus giganteus. Next base: position 109,329,165 of record NC_143586.1, on the reverse strand, counting down.
GAGGTGGAAGTAGAGGGTACCCTCCCTTTGCTGGATGTTTGTACATGGGGAGGGCCCTAGAATAAAATTCAGTGTGTATAGAAAACCCATGTGCCGGGGCCAATACACACATTACAATACAGCACAAGCCAACCATCACAAGAATAGCATCGTTAGGGTATTACTGGATAGGGTCGGGTCCCATTGCAGCACCTCAGAGGATAGAAAAGAAGAAATTAAATGTGTCACAGCAGATCTCAGGAATTGCAAAAATTTTCATCTCCACATGAGGAGTGGAGTTTGCCAGCTTGATGCTTCTGAATGGATGGTAATTTTCGCACTGGTATAGCCAGAGCTGACCCGTCCATTAGGCGAACCTCGGCAATCGCCTGGGACACAAAGGTACTAGGGGTGCATTCCAACAAAATGCAATTTTTTTGAGTGGTTAAAAAAAATAATTATTTAAATTAAATAAGGTAATAATTATTTCTAAATAAAGATATAATATTATCTAAATATTTTTATCAAATATTAAGAATATATTTAAAAAAAAAAAAGATTGATTTACAACATAATCCTCTTTATGGTTTATGATATTATGAACAGAATAAACTGGGGTGCAAATTTTAAGTCTCACCTACTGCACATGAAACCCTTGCGCTGGCTCTGCGTATCGCACATACACCCAGTCTTCATGGGCACCACAAACACAGGGTGAACTGTCAATGAGGCCCAGATTGGCAAGCTTCTGTTTTAATGAACAGTGTTCCATGAGAAGATAAGTAGCATAGTGATCTGGCGAAAGCCAAGGGGGTGGCCGCAGGAAGGTGGTGGTGTCTTTGGGAATCAATCTCTTTGTAACCAACCCTTTAGGGGTGGTATTCCAGTTGTCTTGCCAAATTTGAATGAGGTGGGTGTACATTCTTTTCTTTTTTCAATTATTGGTTGGTTCCAGTGTGAAGTTGAGTACTGTTGCTAGAAGAAATTTCCTAAAGCAGTAACAAAGCCCTCTGGCAATGGCTTAGAGGTAGAGTGGCATGGCACCAGTACTTGAAGGGCGGGTGTGCTGACGGTACAGCAGGCTCGGCTGATGGCAAGCAGACAGTGCAACTGGATAGAATCAATTCTTTTGTTTCTGTCAATAATGGCCCTGTGAAACCAACTGCCAGCACAGCAGCAACAGACCACCAGAATGGAGATAGCTTTATAGATGGTATCCAAGGCATACAGCTTTTGACCCCAAATGCATTTGGAAATCCTAGCAATTAAGGAGGTATATTTTCTTATCTTTCCAGCCAAGTGGACAAGGGCAATAAAATTTAAGTTTATCATCAACGATCATTCCAAGAAACGTGAGCTTCTTTACCAGTTTAATGGGTTGATTAACAAGGTGTACACTTGGTGATCTTCTGGGACTCATGATTCCTTTAATCAGAAGGGCTTGCATTTTCTCAGGTGAAATCTGCAATTTATGAAGATGCAACCATGTCTGGATTTGGGTTAAGGCAGATGTAGATCTGGCTTCTAGCCATGCCCTGCTGTCTGCTTCAATTAGCATGGTGACATCATTGGCATATGCTCAGATGGTGGAGTGCTCAACTTCCAGATTTAGGAGTTCATCTAGGACAAATGTCCAAAATAGAGTGACTAAAATGAACCCTTAAGGGCAGCCCCTGGAGACGTGACATCATATATTTCTTTCTATTTGGTTCACCAAACAACTCAGAGACCTTGAAAGTAATCTTGGAAGCAGTGATAAAGATTGGAAGGAATGTCAGCCTACTGAAGAAGCCTCAAGACACTTGGCCACCAAATGGAATTGAATGCCCCGGTAAAGTCAATGAAGATTGCTAACATGAATTTCTGGTATGTGGCAGTGGAAAGCAACCTCTGCACAGCATCCCTTTCTGAAGCCATATTGTCGATTTGACTGCAGGTTTTCAATGAGGTATGTGTTTGTTTCATAAAGTAAACATTCATAGATCTAGCACAGTACAGGTAAACGTGCTATGGGACAATAGGAGTTTGGGGCTGTCAATGAATTGTCTGGGCCTTTCAAGATAAGTAATGTAGGCTGTTTTCCAGATGGTAGGTAATGTTGCTTGTTCGAGTAATTTCTTGAAGAGGACCAAGAGATAGTCAGGGTGGAAGGTGAAGAGCTTTTTTACCACTTCAACATCGATGAGGTTATATACAGGTGCCTTATTGTTTTTTGTTTTCTGTAGCACAACACACAATTCTTCCAATGTAGAGTTGTTCTACATTTTCCATTTTCATTGTGGTAAGTATTGTTTTCATTGCAGATGTCCATTTGAGCGTCCGAAGGAAGGAGGTCATTGCTGGGAAACAGGGCGCTAAGTATGTGTTTGATGGACTTGTCCCAGGAGTTGGTTAATGTTCCTGAGGGCAGTAGTAGTAATCGAGGCATGTGATCCAAGAAAGCAAGCTTATGTAATATCAGCAAAAAAAAAAAAAAAAAAAAAAAAAAAAAAAAAAAAAGGGTTAAAAGCAAATTTCCGCATATCTATTCTATAAATGTCTTTCCTCAATTTGAATTTTTGTCCCCTCAGGTTCGTAATCTGAGCAAGAGGAAGAATCCCATCAGAATTGGGCCTGCTCAAACCATTCAAGACCTCCTATGTATCAATCAGATCATTCTCGTAGGTGCCTAAGTCTCCAGATGCTGCAATTAACAGAACTTAAGTCTTTCTTCAAATGACCCCTATTTCGTTCCCCTCGCCAAACTTGTTGCCACTCGCTCAAGCAACTCTACATCGTTCGTAAAATGAGGCATCCAGACTGGTACACGGTATTCAAGGCATGGCCTGACCATTGCCTTATACAAACAGATAATCACCTTTTCCCTATTAGAAAAATTCCTGTATATTACTGATAATGCCCCATAACCAATGATATGCCGAGAACATACATATGGCTCCTGCAAAAGCAAAATATTAATGCTTCCTTCATCCGCTACTTTCTTTTTGTCAGTGAAAAGCTGTGCCCTTTGCACATTGTGCTGAATGAACATTATCTCTGTTTGGATTTTGATTAAGGTGTGCAGCCATAATCTGTTTGTTGCTCGAGGACACGCTTTGCTTTTTGGAAAATGGGACAATTTGAGTCACGGATAGAGTGAGCAGAGTTAATTTTGTTAGCTTTGCAATTTGTGCATACAGTAGATGACTTTCATCAACCGGTGAAATAGAACCACTTTGCTTATTGGAGGCTTGAAGTGGTGAAACCCATGTTTAGTCTCTAGAGCAAAGTTTCCGGCATCCCCCTCTCCCCATACTTCTCCTTCAACCCATGCATGGTACTAAATACTATAGGTTTTGATACCTTTCGTGTTTGGGGTTTTCATAAAAAAAAAAAAAAAAAAAAAAAAAAAAGGTGTTATTTCCTTCTTCGGGCAGTCTTTGTACAGGTGTCCATGGTTGGAACAGCAGCCATAGATGAGATCTGTCTCTATAGGGAACACAGCTCTTCTCCTCCTCCAAAGAAAGCCAAGTCAATTCCTTCTGCTGGCAAGGTAATGGCATCGGTTTTTTGGGATGTTGATAGAGTGTTTCCAGTGAATTACCAATTCATTGGCAACACTCCATCAGAAACCTTCAGAAAAGCTGCACAGATACAACAGCATATTATGCAGACCTTGTGAGGTGTTTGTGTGAAAACATGAAAGACAAATGCCAAAGAAAACTCAGCAAAGGCGTCTTGTTACACCAGGACAACATGCCTGCTCAAGTCTGTCACAGCCAAGGTTGCACAGCATGAGTGCAGCTTTGAAATCTTGCACCATGCCCAAATTCACCAGATCTGGCACAATTGGCCTTTCACTCATTTCCTAATTTGTAAAAATTCCTGGCTTGCATCCATTTTCCCATCAACAGTGGATGCAATCCTGGAGGCCCAAGAGAAATCCTTCTCAGCTGGAATCAATTCATTGCAGCATTGGTGGCAAAAGTGTATTTATTACAGAGGGCTTATGTTGAAAAATAACATATTACCAGACTCCTCATTTAAATCCTTCATACTCAGGCCACAAACTTTTAAAATGTCCCTTATATATCATCATCATCATTCTTCTCTTCCTTGGTGATTTCCTTCTACTTCTCTCTCTCTCTCTCTCTCTCTCTCTCTCTCTCTCTCTCTCTCTCTCTCTCTCTCTCTCTCTCAGCATAACTCAGAAAATTTTTTTTGACTGGAGTAGCATAAGCCTCGAGCTTCCTTAAACCTTATGGCTAATAATAATAATATACTGAGTTGATATAAACTTGTCATCTTTCTTCAGCATAATTCTTTTTCCTTTTATAATTTTCTTCTCGTGTTGTTCCTGGAAAATTTCCTACTTCATTCATAAGATCCCATTCTGGAATGTGGGGGGACACTTTGACTGTAATGTCACCAAATGAGATGAGCATGAGAAGACTCAGTGATTGTAGGCAGTGGACCCAACCAGCTACACTTTCAAGAATGGCTTTGCAGCTGGAACAATGTATGAGAAATGGTAGTAGTAGTATTAGTGGCATGTGATGCAAGAAAGCAAGTGTATGAGCTCATGCAGCAGCCAAAAAAGAAAAAAAAAAAAAAACACCATTCCCTCCAAATGCATGTCCAGTTCCTCATTTATTCAACCTATCAACTTCCAGAATGACAGATGGAAGTTTGTTTCAGCAATTAACCAGCCGCTGGTTAAAGGCAAATTTCCGCAAATCTATTCTACATCTGTCTTTTCTTAATTTGAATTTATGCCCCCTTAGGTTCGTAATCTGAACAAGTGGAAGGATTCCATCATAATTCAGCGTGCTCAACCCATTCAAGGCCTTATACACCTCAATCAGATCCCTGCACAGGTGCCTAGTCTCCAGCCACTGCAATTTGCAGAACTTAACTCTTTTTGAGGGCACAAAAGGTGATATAGTTGTACACATTGGCACTAATGATATTAAGAGTAGGAGACCGGCGGAATTACTTAACAAGTACAGGTCACTGTTGAAAAAAAGCCGTGAATTAGGGTTGAATTTGAAAGTGTCTGCAATTCTGCCCAGACACGATAGGAGGGAGTATGTGATGAGAGCCTTGTCGATCAATTCGGCACTGGAAAGATTGTGCAAAGCTCAAGGGGTAGAATTTTTTTCAGCCTGGACTGCACTTGTTAACAGGAGAGACATCCTTGTCTACAGGGATGGGATACACTTAAATAGAAAGGGTGGAAGAATATTTGCTGATGCTATCGAGGCAGTGTTAGGTTGGGAGGAAAACTGCTAGCTTGGGGGATACAAAGACTAATAGATTAACAGTAGACACTTGCAGAGGTGAAAGTGATTCTTGCACTGCTTCTATTGGAATGAGCAGAATCCTGAAAAACAAGATGCAGGATATTTCAGAGACTGCTGGGAGTCATTGCAGTACAAGTAAAAACATGGGTTGTGTTAGGGTACCTAAGCACAGAAACAGGTGCATGACTACTTGCGTGTACACCAATGCTAGGAGTTTGGTAAATAAATTTGATGAATTTGAGGTATTGCTCAAAGCATCAAAGGCGGATATTGTTGGGATATCAGAGACGTGGTGTCACACAGATATAAAGAATGCAGAACTGGATTTTGGGGATTACGTCCACAGAAAGGATAGACAGGACAGGAAGGGAGGAGAGGTTATGCTATTAGTTAAGAAACACATAAAATCCAAGGAAGTGAAGCCAGTCGACATCACTGGACAGTGCAGTGTCGAGTCAGTTTGGTGGGACATAAGCATTGGAAGATCAAAATTGAGAGTAGGAGTGTGCTGTGGGCCTAATGACTCTGATGAGTATAATAAGAAACTGTACAGGGAAATAGAGTGGGCCAGTACATCAGAGAGTCTTTTAATTTCCAGATATTGACTGGAATTTGTGGGTTGGTCACTCACACACTAGCAAGGCTTTTGTGGATTTATTGTTTTCTACATCAGCATATTCGGGAGGCAATTAGAGGGAATAATACTCGTGATTTGATTATCAGTAGTGATTCTTCATGCATTAAGAATCTGCAGATAAAGGAACCACTAGGTGGCAGTGATCAGTGTGCTGAAGTGCGATTTACTCAAAGAGGTAACTACCATCAGGGGTAAAGGGAAGGGTTATTGCTTTCGTAAAGGCGACTACGATGGTCTGAGACAGTATTTAAATTCTATACAGTGGGACCAACTGAAGATATTACCAACAGCAAATTCAAAATGGGAAGCATTCAAAGAACTTATCTTGGAGGCTACTAGGCTTACATACCAACTAAGAAATATTGTTCAAGGTTTAGGCCTAAATGGATGTCAGATGAACTAATGAGACATATGACAGAGAAGAAAAATGCATGGGATACATATAAATTAACACATGACACAGAAGCCTATGATAGATACAAGTTGATCTGTAACCAAGTTACAAAGGAGGTTAGGCAGGCAAAGGCAGATTACGAGAAATCTTTGGCAAGGGATGCAAAGAAAAACAGCAAAGAGTTCTTTACTTATGTAAACTCTAGAAGAAAAGGGATGAATCAGATTGGTCCACTTGATATCGATGGTTCAACTGTTGATGATCCTGCACAGGTAGCAAACAAACTAAATGAATATTTTGCATCGACATTCACACATGAGGAGTTATTCAGTGAGGGGAATGCCAGAGGTATATTCAACTCTGGCAGTAAGCTAGAGAATCTTGTAATAACTGAGAGTAAAGTGGAGGAGAAATTGTTGAAGATAAACACAAGAAAGGCACCTGGGGTGGATGGGATCTATCCAGTTATATTAAAGAAGGCAGCAAAGGAAGTAAGCAAACCCTTAGCCTTAATTATGAGAGTTTCCTTGGACTCAGGGGAGGTACTCAAAGACTGCAGATGTGCAAATGTGATCCCAATTCACAAAGGAGGATCAAAGGCCGACACAAGCAATTATAGACCCTGTGAGTCTAACTTCTATTGCGGGAAAATTAATGGAGGCACTGGTTAAAGAAGCACTGCAGGATCATGTAGACAAGACTTCAGTTATAGCTCGGACACAGCATGGTTTTGTTAAGGGGAAGTCTTGCCTGACCAATTTGATTGGATACTATGAACTGGATGCAGGGAATAACTTTGATATTATATACTTGGATCTTAAAAAGGCTTTTGATACTGTTGCACATGGAAGACTGCTGCACAAATTGGAGCAGTGTGGCATTGGAGGCAAATTGCTGCTATGGATAAAGGGGTGGTTAAGGGGGAGAAGACAGAGGGTGGTAATCAATGGACACTGATCATCGTGGACTAATGTTATTAGTGGAGTCCCTCAGGGTTCAGTGTTGGGTCCATTATTGTTTTCGGTATTTATAAATGATATTGATGATGGTATATCAAGCTTAATGTCCAAGTTTGCAGACGATACAAAGGTTGGCAGGGTTGTTAAGGACTCTACTGACACTATGCTGCTGCAACAGGATCTGGAAAGGTTGAGCAGATGGGCTGAGAGGTGGCAAATGAAGTTTAACATTGACAAATGTAAAGTACTACATATGGGAAACAGCAATCCCAGATCAACGTATCAACTCTGTGGTATTACACTGACAGTGGTAGAGAATGAAAAGGACCTGGGGGTAATTGTGCAGGCAGATATGAAGTTCTCTGAGCAGTGCAGATGGGCTGCAAGAGTAGCTCATGTTCTTGTCAATGATATACAGGAATTTTTCTAGCAGGGATAAGGAGGTGATTATTCCCTTGTATAAGGCAATGGTCAGGCCACACCTTGAGTACTGTATACAGGTCTGGAGGCCTCATTTCAAGAAGGATGTAGAGCTGCTGGAATGAGTACAGAGAAGGGCAACAAGATTAGTGAATGGAACAAAGGGGTACTCTTACGAAGAAAGGCTTAAGTTTCGCAAATTACAGTGTCTGGAGACTAGGCACCAGCGAGGTGATCGGATAGAGTTGTATAAAGCTTTGAATGGTTTGAGCATGCTCAATGCTGATGGGATTCTTCCTCTTGCTCAGAATAATCACCTGAGAGGGCATAAATTCAAATTGAGGAAAGACAGATGTAGGATAGACGTGCGGAAATTTGCCTTTAGCCAGCGGGTAGTTGGTTGGTGGAACAGACTTCCATCCCTTGTCGTGGAAGTTATCCTCTATTTCCAATTCTAAATTTAAGGCTCAGCTGGACAGGTATTTCGAACAAAAGAAGGGGTGAAGTGGAAGTGGGTTTTTTTTTTTTTTTTTTGGCTGATGCTGCATAAGCTTGCTTTCTTGCATCATATGCCTCTACTAATGCTAATGCTCTCTTGGTAAGAGAATCCCTTCATTCCCCTCACCAATCTTGTTGCCCTTCTCTGTACACATTTAAGCAAATCGACATCCTTCCTAAAATGAAGCCTCCAGATCTGTACACAGTACTCAAGGCATGGCCTGACCATTGCCTTATACAGAGGGACAATCACCTCCTTTTTTCCTGCTAGCAAAATTCCTATATATCATTGACAAAACCCCATGACCTGCCCTGGCAGCCTGTCTGCACTGCTCAGAAAACTTCATATCTGACTGCACAATTACTCCCAGGTCTTTTTTGTTTTCTACCACCTTAAGTGTAGTACCACACAGTTGGTACTTTTTCTCTCCGGTTACTTCTACCCATATGCAGTACTTTGCATTTGTCAAGGTTAAACGTCAGTTGCCACTTCTTAGCCCATCTGCCCAAATTATCTAGATCCTGTTGCAGTAGCACACTGCCATTACTGTCATTTTTGTATCCCTGCCAACCTTTGTATCATCTGCAAACTACGACACTAAGCCTGATATACCTTCATCAATATCATTGATAAATATACAAAACACCAGTGGACCCAACACTGAACCCTGTGGGACTCCACTAATAACATTAGTCCACTAAGAGCAGCACCCATTGATTGCCACCCTCTATGGTGATAGATTGCCATTTCTCATACACTGAATTGTTAAAGGATGCAGAATCGACAAAGCTGGATGCTCTATTAGGGAATATCTGTCTTCAATTTCTTTATTTGTGTTAGATAGGTCATCAAATGGGTTGATGTAAATTAATGGAATCTGTATTTGCAGTCTTAATGAAAAGTTGTCACAATGCATGTTTTATTTCTTTTGGTTGTGGGTTAGCTTTATCCCAGGTTCCTGGCAATGCCACAGGGAGGCAGGCACAGTGCCACAAGGTGACCAAGCAGATGAGTTAGTTTGTTCATACTACTAAAAAAATAAACAGAACTAAATTTCCTTTCTGGGCCCTAACTTCCTTCTTGAGTGCAAAAGAGCTACTATAATATATAAAATATGGAAAATGCTATATGCTTTGAGAATTGCAAGAAATCGCTCGGTCACAGACCACATGGCATCCAGGGTTGAGTTGATGGCGATATGTTTGGAGTTCTGCAATTTACATAGTATTCAATATGTGGTGTGATCAAAAAAAAAGTTTAGGAACTAAACTATTTGGAAAATAATGAAGATTATGCAATACAGATGGTCTCTTTGAAGTGGGTTCCTTGATTGACCAAGAATTCCATTGCTTCTGCAAACTTCTGGAAGCATTCTTAATATGCTTCTTTTAGAATTTCCTAATAGTTGTGTCAATTCTAAATAATTTCCTCAAATATTACAAAGTTCTGGGGGGGGGATAACAGAAAGCTAAATCTGATAAGTATGGCAGATGGGGGAGGACATAGTGATTAGTATTAGTAGAGGCATATGATGCAAGAAAACAAGCTTATGCAGCATCAGCCAAAAAAAAAAAAAAAAAAAAAACACCACTCCCATTTCACCCCTCCATTCATTCGAAATACCTGTCCAGCTGAGCCTTAAATTTGTTTAGGCTATCAACTTCCATGACAAGTGATGGAAGTCTGTTCCACCAACCAACTACCCGCTGGCTAAAGGCAAATTTCTGCACATCTATCCTACATCTGTCTTTCCTCAATTTGAATTTATGCCCTCTCAGGTGATTATTCTGAGCAAGAGGAAGAATCCCATTGGCATTGAGCATGCTCAAACCATTCAAGGCCTTATACACCTCTATCAGATCACCTCGCCGGTGCCTAGTCTCCAGACTCTGTAATTTGCAAAACTTAAGCCTTTCTTCGTAAGAGCAACCCTTTGTTCCATTCATTAATCTTGTTGCCCTTCTCTGCACTCATTCCAGCAGCTCTACATCCTTCTTGAAATGAGGCCTCCAGACCTGTATACATTACTCAAGGTGTGGCCTGACCATTGCCTTATACAAGGGAATAATCACCTCCTTATCCCTGCTAGAAAAATTCCTGTATATCATTGACAAGACACCATGAGCTACTCTTGCAGCTCATCTGCACTGCTCAGAGAACTTCATATCTCCCTACACAATTACCCCCAGGTCCTTTTCATTCTCTACCACTATCAGTGTAATACCGCAGAGTTCATACGTTGCTCTGGGGTTACTGTTTCCCATATGTAGTACTTTACATTTGTCAATGTTAAACTTCATTTGCCACCTCTCAGCCCATCTGCTCAACCTTTCCAGATCCTGTTGGAGCAGCATAGCATCAGTAGTGTCCTTAACAACCCTGCCAACCTTTGTATCGTCTGCAAACTTGGACATATACCATCATCAATATCATTTATAAATACAGAAAACAACATTGGACCCAACACTGAACCCTGAGGAACTCCACTAATAACATTAGTCCACGATGATCAGTGTCCATTGATTACCACTCTCTGTCTTCTCCTCCTCAACCACCCCTTTATCCATAGCAGCAATTTGCCTCCAATGCCACACTGCTCCAATTTGTGCAGCAGTCTTCCATGTGCAACAGTATCAAAAGCCTTTCTAAGATCCAAGTATATAATATCAAAGTTATTCCCTGCCTCCAGTTCTTTTGTGACTGCATCATAGTATCCACTCAAATTGGTCAGGCAAGACCTTCCTTTAACAAAACCATGCTGTGTCCAGCTATAACTGAAGTCTTCTCTAGATGATCCTGCAGGGCTTTTCTTTAACCGTTGGATCCTGCAGGGCTTTTCTTTAACCGTTGGATCCTGCAGAGCTTTTCTTTAACCGTTGGATCCTGCAGTCTTCTTTAATTCTTTAACTGATGGAGTGCTTTGGAAGAAATTCTTGAATGCTCAAGTATTAGATAGGTACAAGCAATAATTCTCAACTCAACTTTTATAGCTGTTTTCTCTCCAAACTGGAATTGCTGCAGAACTGCTTTTAGTATTCTTGGTTAACTGTTTGACAATGCAGAACAAATTCCTAATACACAATGCCCTTCACATCAAAAAATATAAGCATGATCTTCACATTTCTGTCTTGCTTTTTTGGAGTCTTCACACAAGCATCCTTTAAAGAACAGATCTCACCGAATGAGTTGTCATCTTCAGACCCTTTCAAGAAGCTTTATGTCTTTTTTTAGGTTCAATCTTCATGCAGACTCCATAGATGGTATTCCAACTGCCTTATATACTGAGGTTGTGACCTTCCCATATCTACAATCAAATAGCTTCATGTTCGCCTTGCCTGAAGTATAACACCACTTTCTTCCTCAACTATCTTTAACCCAACTCCACCAAATGTAATTTAAGGTGAGTTACCTAAGACTTTCCCACACAAATTATATAAGGGTCCAATTCTAATTCATTCTTTTATTTTTATTCACAAAGCTGAAAATCTCCTTGTCCCAGTTCAATACTCTCTTAGATAAGCGCTGAATATGAATATGAAAAATCACTTAGTCATTTCTCATACTCAGCCTTTGGCAATTTCACTTTTTCTTTGGTAATGTTACAGATCAACTTATAACTCTCAAGCTTTGGTACTTTTCCTTGATCTTATTATCTTATTTTTCTGCTCTATTTAGAGTGACCAGCTCTGTATTCATCCGCCTTGTCATCCTCCTATATTGTCTTTTATTCATGGTTTCTGTGGGTATTTCTTTAAAAAATTTTACAATTCTATGAAATATTTTTAAAGATGGGTAGATTACACAGGGAGGACTAATACATAATGCTAATGTATTGGTCCTCCCTGTGTAATCTACCCATTCGATAGAAGCCATATATCACAAAATGAAAATGCTCAGAATAACTGAATTCACTATTTATTTTAAAAATTTGCATTGTACCTATTCAAGTGAATAAGGTAGGTGCAGCAAAACAGATTTTGATTTTGTAGGTCAAAAACTAATGGATGGGAAATGCTCTTTGTTCAAATTTCATTTCAGGCAATAAATGCAATCAAAGCAGCTTTCCATTAGATAGGTGCATAACAAGTTAAAACTTGGAGGGGGGGGTGCGCGCGTGCACACGTGTGTGCAGTATATTTAACACAATGAAAGTACAAATTGCATAATTTCTTGTTCTGCTGTGTTAAATATATTGCAATGATGTTGGTGAAATATTTAACAAAGTATAAGTCAGCTGCATACTTCTGAACTTTTACAGAAATCAGAATAAAAACCACTTTTTAATACAGATCTAAATTGCTGCTGGAATATACAGCTCCAAAGTAATAATAATTAAATATGTCATACATTGAATTGGAAAATTAAGTTTATCATTATGAAATACAAAAATCAATTATAACTTACAGCTATTTTAAAAAGGCACAAGCAAATGACACTAACTGCTTAAATACTGCAAAAAAGCACTGAAATAAGAATGAAAACATTTTACCTTCAACTCTTGAATTATATTGTGCAACTGACGTCTAGTCGATTCATCTTTTCGTATTTCATCCTCTAAAGCTACTATTTCACCATTTTTTTTCTCAATTTCTAAACAAAGTTCCTCATTTAATTTTTGCATTCTCTGTGTTTCTTCTTGTTCTCGGTGCATGATCAGCTGGATAAAAATGCATCATATATGATATACAAAGGAATTGCAATTATAATGTACTGATTTATTAAGCTCATTTCTTTCAGTCAATGCAAAGTTCAAAATTAACTTAATTAAGATATTACAGTGAATAAAACAGTGGAAATCTTTAAAAATAAATGGAAATCATTTTCTCTATTCTGCTCGTAAAATTATACCATATACCCAATAACTTGTAAATGGTACAAACTGAGGGCACAGCCTCAATTTGTACTCAGTGTTGAGTAAAACTAAGTTTGCTATTGAATGCATGATCTCTTCACCACAAGTTTCTATGGTATTTCACTATCTAAATAAAAAAGCACTGCTCCAATGGAAATTGTACAGGAAGGTTTTTGAGAACTGTGCAAAAGACAAGTAGGCTCTGGTGGCAGGTGGCAAATTATTCATCAGCATTTCCACTAGGTCATCTCTAGCAATATGATTGGCATATGATGCCACCTCATTACAGTTTCTTTTGACAGAACATATGAAAATGTGTCATTTTCCAGTCAACAACCACTCACACAAGATCATGATTTCTTTCAGTGACAGAAAGCCCTCTCCTGTACCTGATATAACTTTCCCAAAAAGTGTTTGGAGGAAATGAAGAAATTTTCTGGCACAGAAATATGATTCATAGCTTAGAAGCTAATCTGAGAATTAAAGGTACATTTTTGTACATTAAACCCATGAGAGATAGGTGAGCATTAACAAAAGGGAAGTGGATGAAACCGGTGTTCATCTGGAACATTCACTCATAAGTTGCTTAGGTGTTTCTCACAAGAAATTAGTGTGTCGAATAGCACTGCAAGAACAGCAACAAAATTAGTAAAATTATAATGGTTTGTTTGTTTGGGGCTTTATTCGTGCATCAGCAGCGAAGGCTATAATGCGCAAAAGTCAGGTTATCTAAAAGATAACAGTTACGATTTCAGTGATTTGACGAATTAGGTGACTATGTCAAGATGAATAACAATAAGATACATGTAAAACAACATAAACAATAAATTTGAAATAAGAGGTTTAATGATTTTAGATAAGCAAACACAACTGACATATTGTCATTGTCAAAAAAAAATCTGACTGAGTCAGATAAGTAAAAGCAGGAAAACATAAAACATGTTTTTGTATCTATATAATATTGACACTCAGATAAAATGTCACACAGTTAAAAAGCTATCACAATCCTCACACACAGGGGAGTCTTCTGCTCTCAGCAGGAATAAATGTATACAATGACTATGTCCTATGCAGGGGTGAGCAAGAACAACTTCCTCTCTGCAATTCCTGCACAGACTAGACTGCCAGTGTTTGATTACGGGCTTTATCTGATACAGCTTGTTCATGAGTTGGTCCAGGCCAACTTTGTTGCCACTGGGAAAGCAATCTGTTGCATATTAATTGATTGTAGTCTGTATAGGGACTAACAGGCTACGGGTGTTCTGCAATTGTGCATGGAAGCAGCATCGGCCAGTTCATTACCCCCTTGATCCCAATGTGGCTTGTGATCTAGCAGAAACAGATGTCGAATGAACATTTAAAAAGAGGATATGACAACTGCTGGATCTGGGTCAGGAGTGGATGAGGATTATATCTCCTCCCGAATAAAGCCTATAGTGTATTCAAAGAATCTGCATACACCCATACACCTTTTGTAATCGTGGGTTCGAATGTGGCTCAAGGCTATTCAATAGCATACAACTTTGCTGAGTATATTACTGCATTCATTGGAATCTTCTCAGATATGTTATTTGGGAAGACGGTGGTAGACCAGACATACGACTCTAACCTCACTTGCACTCACTTGCTGCCTCCCTTAAGATTATTGGGTATATTCCATCAACTCCAGGAGCCTTACTGGCCTTTTGCAAGATTATTTAATGAAAAAAACTTTTGAGCCTGTAGGCTCGAATGTTTTTTCATTAAATAATCTTGCGAAATTTCAATATCATTAATTACATATTTTTCAACTTCACTCCCACAATTTCCCATTGCCACAAAAAGTTTTTCATTTGTAAATATTGATGCAAAATAACCGTTGAGTTCATCTGCAACGGCAGCTGGTGTATTTAATACTATCCCCTTTCCCTTACGTAAAAGGTCCGATCTGGTTTGTCCTGCTCTTCTTGGCATTTATATATGTGAAGAATTTCTTATCCCCCCTCTTTGCTAGTGATTTCTCATAAACTGCCTTTGCCTATCAAACCTTTTTTGTGGCTCTATTACAGATCATCTTGTAGCTGTTATAGGCTTCAGTACTTTTTATTGCTATATAACCTTTCCATGCCACCTTTTTCTGCTCAAGTAATGTGGCAACTTCACATTACTTAAGCATTAAGGTATTTCTTAGTTGGAACAAAAAGCCTAGTAGCTTCCAAGATTACTTCCTTGAATGCTTCCCATTTAGAATTTGCTGTTGGTAACATTATCAATTGTTTCCACTGTATAGAATTTAGAAAATTTCTGAAACCACTGTAGTCACCTTTAAGAAAGCAAAACCCTTCCCTGATGATAATTACATCTTTAAATAAATCCCACATCAGTACACTGTGATCACTGCCACCTAGTTCCTTTATCTGCAGATTCTTAAAATTTATTATAAGACAAAATGCACAAGGCATAATTTCTTATGAGTTTAGGTAAGTAACAACATAATATCAGCTTAGATACACCATAGTTTACCCATAAATTTGAACTACGTATGTAGTATAGAGGCATCGTTTTAATTGTATCTCATATTGTGGATGCCTTCACAATAAAATAGCCAATATTGCACTAGTTTGAATAAACAATGCTTCTCTAGTAGAGCTACTGTTATTTATTTTCAGTGCATACCATCCCCCAGACAATTGTTTCAAAGCTAGTTAGCTTCATCAGCAGTGGGTGAGTGAGCAGGTTCCCTGGTAATGCAACATGCCATCACAGTTGCAAAGTTATTTCCACAATATGAGAGATGCCAAATGGTGAATAAATAATAATGTACAGGTGACCTGAAGCTCCATCGAGAAATACCATCAGGACATAATTTTCATTATGTATTGAGATTGGCGTCACAAATTTGCTACCATATATTGAACAATTATTTAAAAATACCCAGCCTCAATCATCTCATTAAATGTTAAGTTTTGCCCAGTAAATGTTATTGTTTATTGTACTTAATAAAATTTTCGAATATTTCAATTTTAGGTTTATCATTATATTTATTTATTCACCTTAATATTGAAAAGCAATGATCCTTTTCAGGTTGTAAATTTTCTAAAATGAGCATTTAAAAGCAAAAGTAAAGTATTTTTTTTTAAAACAAAAGTGAAGTATTTCAAAAAGAAACAAAAGTAAAGTATTTAAAAAGAACAAAACAAAAGTTTTTTTTTAATAATTTTAATAAAATCTAAAAAAGAAATCACTGACATAGGTTTGTTGCACATAAAAGTGCTGGGAATTTGCATTTTTTTATATATATATATATAGATTGAAAAGAAAAAAACAGTAACATGAAAATAAAAAAATTCCTTTTACGAGTAACAAGATATAGAAAATGTGACACAATTTTTTCTCAAATCACTCTGTGTGGCCCGCGAAACAAATCTAACTTTGAATACCTCGTACCGGAAAAGTTTGGACACCACTGCCTTAAGGTATCAATTCGAGCTTTGAGATTTTAAGGTATGTCAATTGCTGTGAAGTCTGTCCAATGCAGACTTCACAGCATAAAGAAAAATCGACCTCCTTAAAGAGCCTATCAAGAACTATTGGTAACTCTCACTGTCCCAGCAGTGAGCAAAAAATAATGCTGATCACGCCACCAACAGTTTGTGAGATCTACTAAGTTCTCAAAAGCAGTATAAACCAAACAAGATATATATAACCTGTCATCCCAGATAAAGTGGAAATTAAGTTAACTTTTAAAATAACAATATTTTATTTAAAGAAAAGTAATTAATCTAGACTTGGCAGTTTTGATCTAGATTAATAAAAATAAAATGTTAGAATTATTAATTTGCAATTTCTATTCCTGCTTAAAATGTTTTCATTTCTTGGTTCATTTTAATGTTTCAATTATGCAAGGTGTTTCATAACAGATGGGCATACTTTCAAGATTGGCCCAGGCCCTGAAAAATATGAAAAAAAAAAACTCAAACCTTAAAAAAAAAACCTTGTTCCATGTTACATGTGTTTTTTACATTCCAGAAATATCTATATAGTGAGGCTTATTAACATCCTAGTGTGCAGTCTTGATTTATTCTGAAATGGTATTTTACTGAACATTGTAACGTCTTACTATTAAGTCAGTTCTAAGTGTAGTTAAATGGGGCAGAGGGGAAAATTTAAATGTTTGTCCTGTTATGTAATAGTACACATTTGAAGTGAGAATGGAAGCTGATTCAAACCAAACAAAATGACAAGCATTCATTTCATGTACTGAATTGCCAAGTTTAATGTGGAAAAGTTTCCAAAGTGTCATGTTCAAATAAGACTTTTCAAAGAATAGATGAGTGTCAGGATCACTCAACAAGGAAATTTTAAATGGTAGTAGCCAATCAGCACCAGATCTGTTAGGTTGGGGTGATTCTAAATCACATGGAAATAAATCCTGGTAACAACCAGAGGCAGACTGGGTCAAGAATTCTTACAGGGGAAACCTTGTAGTGGCCTCGTACTAGTGGTTATGACTAGTGTTTACTTAAGCTGATTTCCCACCGTGAGAAGCTTTTATAATCAGTTTCAGCAGCAGTGTTCATATGATGCATTTTTTCTATCCTCCATCACTGACAAGGCTGCCTTATTAAGAAATGTGATCAATTTTCACAAAATTCATAACTGGGCAGAAAAGAATCATTCAATGACATTAATGCATGGGCAAGAATTACTGCCAACTGTTTAATTGGTCCTTTTGTGTTTTTAAGGAATGATCTACTAGATGAAGTTTCTCTTTCTGTCATGCTTTATATGTGGTTTATGCATGATGGTGAACTGCCTCATTAGTTGAGTAGTCAGAGACTATTTGGATAAGCCATTCCCTGATAAATAGATAAACCTTGGAGGGTCTCATTACATGGCCTGCTTGCTCTGTGAACCTGGATAAACTTGATTTTTACCTATGGGGTCATCTGAAATCCATCATCTACACTACACCCATCAAAAACATTGAAATGCTTTGCAAACATATCAAATGATTCCAACAAATTCAAACTTCGAATTTTTGTGCACATAAGGATGCAGCAAATCCATGACAAGGCATGCTAAGACATGTATTCAAGTATAAGGACAGTCACTTTTGAGCACTACCTTTAAAGGTAAGGTGGATAACTGATGGAATACAAAATAGGCAGTAACTCCAAAACAAAGACTTCAGTTATGTTTATATAAACTTTTTTTGTTATTGTTGTCAGGTTCCAAACTGATCCTGAAAGTACAGCCCACATGTTATGAAACATACTGTATATTAAAGTTAAAATTATCCTTCAAAACCAGTAGTGAATTTTTGAAATTATTTGATTAAATTGGAACACAAAATTAAATTGAACATGGGAATACCTGCCTACCTTCACAAAACTCTTGTGGCACTTCACGTTGAGACTAACAAAATTGTCTCATTACTGATGCCATCTGAGGAAGTTTTCAGTGCCAGAGACTATCGAGTGTTGTTCTAATCCTTATAAAATAAATAAGTCAGTCATATTAAAAAATAAAAATAAAAAAAATAAAAAAAAGTGAAATATTATTACTTACTTTCCTGGATTCAATTTCAGCAGTCAGTGCTGAATTAGTACTTGTTAAATGTACCACTGTTGTTTTCAACCCAGAATTTTCTTGATGAGTTATATCAAGGTTTTCTTGTAGTCTTAAAATCTGACGATCAAGGCAGCTTTTGGAGAGTTTTAATTCCTCTATCTCACTAGTTAACTTGTGTATAATTTTTTCTGATTCTTCTTCTTTGTTCCTTTAAAACAAAGTATTAAATTGAGAGAAAGAAAGAAAACAATTTTTAAGTTCAGAATATACTATATACTACCCTCCAAAAAGTATCCAGAAACCCTCATTTTTACAATCCACCAGGATTTCCAGATAAACAAGCCACTCAAGATGAGCTTGTATAAGGGAGGCATACCAGCTTTTCATTGTGCACGCAGAGCCAAGCTGACTTGACTCTGAGAAGGACGTTAATGTCGGAGGTCACAATGCCAGTTTGTTGATTTGTGCAATGGATGACAGCCTACAACATCCAAAGTCAGCTGTCAGTGATGATAATGTAAAATAGAAGTGTAGCTGTATCATCACTGTCCGGCAATGCACAGGAATGCACAGGACACAAAAGGACTACATGATAATCTTGCAAAACATCAAGCAGGAGTGTAAAAAGCCTTGAAGTGCAACAAATGCCATATTTGGTCCACATAGTAATGGAAATCAATTCTATACAGTAACAAATCTAGCTACATCCTATTTCGATCATATGTGCATGTGTTGATTGAATGACTGAGAACAATGCCACAGTGCAATGCAAATAATGAAGTTTGGAAGATGTGGATTTATGGTGTGAGTGAGGATATTTCTCATGGACTTTTGGTGATTGTGTAAAAAATGATGAATGACAATATCTATCTCAACATTTTAAACAATTCTACTCTCTCTCTCTCTCTCTCTCTCTCTCTCTCTCTCTCTCTCTCTCTCTATGATATGGCCATTCATGCACACCCATGTTCGTTTCAACTGAATAATGCCCCATGCCCTACTGCTGGTAACATTTGAGAATAGTTAAGGGACACAAATGCACAAAAGTTGGAATGGCCAGTAGGTGGTAGATGACTTTCATCAACCGGTGAAATACCACCACTTTGCTTATTGGAGGCTTGAAGTGGTGAAACCCATGTTTAGTCTCTAGAGCAAAGTTTCCGGCACCCCCCTCCTCCCATACTTCTCCTTCAACCCATGCACGGTACTAAGTACTATAGGTTTTGATACCTTTCGTGTTTGGGGTTTTAATAAAAAAAAAAAAAAAAAAAAAAGTCCTGATTTAAATCGTATGGCACACTTACATGATGACTGAACATCAGGTTTCAGGTGAGAGCAGACCAATGTGTCCCACATCAGTAGCTCAATGGGTCACTTTTGCAGGACAAATAGAGGACTAGACCCACTAGAGTTTATCATTCATTTTGACACATCTTCTCCCACTCAACCATCCATTTATCCATAGCAGCAATTTGCCTCCAATACCACACTGCTCCAATTTGTGCAGCAGTCTTCCATGTGCAACAGTATCAAAAGCCTTTCCAAGATCCAAATATATGATATCCAATTTATTCCTTGCATCCAGTTCCTTTGTGACCACATCATAGTATTTAATCAAATTTTTCAGACAAAACTTCCTCTTAACTGAAATATAACTGCAGTCTTGTCGATGATCCTGCAGTGGTTCTTTAACTAGTAACTCCATTGCTTTCACTGGAACAGAAGTTAAACTGACAAGTCTGTATTTATTTGTCATCTTTCGATCACCCTTGGTGAATTGGGGATACATTTGCACATCTCCAGTCCATGGGGACCTCCCCACAGACCGAAGCTTTTATGGTTAATGGTTTGCTTACTTCCTTTGCTGCCTCCTGTAATGTAACTGGATAGATCCCATCCATCCCAGGTGCCTTTTTTATGTTCAATTCAACTATTTCTTCTCCACTTTGCTCTCAGTTATTACAAAATCATTTAGCTCCCTGCTAAAATTTGATAAGCTTCTGGCTTCCACTTCCCTACAGACTTCATGTGTGAATGTAGATGCAAAATGCTCATTCAGTTTGTCAGCAATCGAACCCTTAATATCAAGTGGACCAATCTGATTCATCCCCTTTCTTCTAGAATTTACATAAGTAAAGAAGTCTTTGCTGTTTTTATTTTCAACCTTTCCCAAAGATTTCTCATAATCTGCCTTCGC
Organism: Mastigoproctus giganteus; assembly: GCF_048544385.1. Taxonomy (NCBI): domain Eukaryota; kingdom Metazoa; phylum Arthropoda; class Arachnida; order Uropygi; family Thelyphonidae; genus Mastigoproctus; species Mastigoproctus giganteus. The sequence continues at coordinate 109,308,393 of NC_143586.1, read as the reverse complement.
TTGCCTGACCTCCTTTGTGACTTGATTAGAGACTAACTTATATCCAACATAGGTTTCTGTGTCACCTGATAATTTATATGCATCCGACGCATTTTTCTTCTCTGCCACGAGTCTCATTAGTTCATCTGCCATCTATTTAGGCCTAAACCTTGAACAGTATTTCTTAGTTGGGACAGAAAACTAGTAGCTTCCAAGATTACTTCCTTGAATGCTTTCCATTTGGAATTTGCTGTTTGTAATATCATCAGTTGATCCCATTGTATAGAATTTCAAAACTGTCTGAGACCACTGTAGAAAACAAAAACCCTTCCCTTTACTCCTGGTGATAGTTACATCTTTAAGTAAATCCCACTTCAGCACACCGTGGTCACTGTCACCTGGTGGTTCTTATCTGCAGATTCTTAACGCATGAAGAATCACTGCTGATAATCAGATCAAGAATATTACTCCTATTTGCCTTTTGAACAAGCTGCTGTAGAAAACAATCATCCAATAAATCCACAAAAGCCTTGCTCATGTGTGAGGGACCAACCTACAAATCCCAGTCAATATATGGGAAGATAAAATCTCCCATTATAACAACCTGATTTACTTTCACACTATTTCTCTGTTCAGTTGTTCATTGTACTCATCAGTCATTAAGCCTGTAACACACTCCTACTCTCAATTTTGCTTTTCCAGTGCTTATGTCACACTACACTGACTCAACATTGCACTGTCCACTTATGTCAGCTGGATGCACTTACTTAGATTTGATGTGTTTTTTTTTTTTAACTAACAGCATGACTCTTCCTCCCTGTCTATCCTTTCTGTACACATTGTACTGCCCAAATTCCAATTCTGCATTCCTTATTTCTGTGACACCACGTCTCTGATATCCAAACAATATCCGACTTCTGTCTCTTCACCAGCACCTCAAATTCATCAAATTTATTTACTATACTCCTAACATTGGTGTACATGTAAGTATACGTGTACCTATTCTTACCCTTAGTTATCCTAACACAGCCGATGTAGTTACTTGTTTCATGATAACTCCCAGCAGTCCAAGAAATCCCCAGCACCTTGCCTTCAAGGCTGCTGCTCACTCCAATAGAAATAGTGCAAGAATCACTTTCACCTCTGCCTGCAGTTACTTTTTAATCTATTAGTCTGTGAATCTCCCCGAGTTAGCAGTTTTCTGACCCACCTAACACTGCCTCTATAGCATCAGGAAATTTCAATTCTTCATTCCTTATATCTGTGTAACATCGCATGATATCCCAACAATATCTGCCTTTGATGTCTTGACAAGCAGCTCAAATTTATTAAATGTATTTACTATACTTGTAGCATTAGTGTACATGCTTCTCTTCTTACTCTTAGTTACCCTAACACAGCCCATGTATTTACTTGTGCTATGATGACTCCTATCAGCCCTTTAATTTCTGCGTACCTCGCTTTCTAGACTGCTGTTCATTCTAATAGAAGCAGTGCAAGAATCACTTTCACCTCTGCCTGCAGCTACTGTTAATCCACTATTCTGTGAATCCCCCCAAGCCAGCAGTTTTCCAACCAACCTAACAATGTCTCAATGGCATCAGCAAATATTCTTGCACCCTTTCTATTTAAGTGTATCCCATCCCTGTAGAAACTCTCTCTCCTGTTAACAAGCAGAGACCAGGCTGAGAAAAATTCTACCCCATGAGCCTTGCACAATCTTTACAGGGCCGAATTGCTTGACAAGGCATTAAGAGTAGGAGACAGGCAGAATTACTTAACAAGTACAGGTCACTGTTGAAAAAAAGCTGTGAATTAGGGTTGAATTTGAAAGTGTCTGCAATTCTGCCCAGACACGATAGGAGGGAGTATATGATGAGAGCCCTGTCGATCAATTTGGCCATAGAAAGATTGTACAAGGCTCAAGGGGTAGAATTTTTTTCAGCCTGGTCTGTACTTGTTAATAGGAGAGACTGCTTCTGCAGGGATGGGATACACTTAAATAGAAATGGTGCAAGAATGTTTGCTGATGCTATCGAGGCAGTGTTAGGTGGGTCGGAAAACTGCTAGATTGGGGGGATACAAGGACTAATAGATTAACAGTAGCCACTGGCAAAATGCAGCTAAAAAAAAAAAAAAATCTACAAAATAAAGCTTGGAAGATATTCCAACAATATCTCACCATTGCTACTCTCGTAGCCTTTAAATGCACATGCACTAAAGTGTTATATCTGATAACAGAGCCAAAAAGGAATTGCGGATCCATTTTTACTTCCTCCATTATGCAGTTGACCAGCCCTTAGGTGGCCTGGGCCAAAATCCAGAAGATAAAGAAAAAGTACACATCACAACCTTCAATCCTGGAATGTAATGGATGCTCTGTTACAGTGTTTCCAAAATTTACAATAATCACGTACCCGTTTTGAGAGTTTAGTCTTACCAGCATTACCCCTTCATGGGCAAAGATAATTTGGGGTAGTTTTAATAATATTATTTTATCTAGACTAGAGCAAATACAGTACACTATATGGTATTTATTTATTTATTAATATATAATAAAAGTAACATTGTATATGTAGAAATAATAATAAAAAAATGGAACCAAAAAATAAAAATCAACAAACATTCTGACATGACAGATTAGATAGTGGAATTGTACCAGTCTGAAATTAAACTATGCATGTTAGTTAGTTAGTAAAGAAAGTACATTTTTAATGCTTACTATTTTGGCATTGAAATTTTCTTCAGTTACAAAAAGTACGTATTTAATGTGTTAAAAAAACTATGATAAAGTAAAATTAAAAACTCTGCCATGTACCCTTTAAAACCCTTTTGCGTACCCCTGAGTACCATACGTGTACCACACTTTGAGAAACTGCTCTATTGCACGTTCAACTGCAGTAGCAATGGGGAAATATTCTCTAACATCTTGGCACATCTTACTCCTAACTGTTCCTGCTCCTGAAACAGAAAAATGAAAAACGAACAATTTCACATCAAAGAGTGTTTATCCATAAAAAACAGATCATTTACCATACAAGAGTTTTAAAAAAAAAAAAAAAAAAAAAAAAAAACTCTTACCAAAGAAAGTTCAGTTGAACCAGATGACATCTGTTACATAATGATTAAGCACCTTTCACCAAAATCTATGGATCACCTCTTTTCTTTCTAGACTCTTTCTGGGTGAGCAGTTTCTGGGCTCCTGGCATAAGGCAATTACCTTACCTTTGCTAAACCAGGGAAGGATCCCAAAGTTCAAGCGCACTATTGTCCTATCAGTCTGGCTAGCGGTTTGTGCAAAATCCTGGAGAAAATGGTTAGTCTTATATGGTATTTAGAAGCAAATGACCTATCTCCAACATGCTGAACCCGAAAGAGAATTCGATGAGTACTGTATCTCATTGCTGATAAGCCTGTAATGTTCTTAAGGAATCTGTATATATAATACAACATGGTATTAGTAGATATATGCAACTCAAGGCTAACTGTATAGCATGCAGCTCCTCTGAATATATGCTGCACTTATGAGCAATCTGCTTGGATATTGTCATACCTGGAATATATTAGCAAATGTATCAAATATTGGATATAGTAGCAAATCTCACAAGTAATAGGGACTTCAAGTCATCTGTATAGACTGACAAGGAATCAGTGTTCAGCTCAGTGTGTTGAATAGAGCTGCAGGGAGACAGAAAAATGCCAGGGTAGAATGGGTTGCCTTAGTGATATGGCAACATGGTCTACTGTGATATGCAACCTCGGAGTAGCTATTGGACACAAATACCAAAAGGACAATAGGCAGTCTGACAGGCGTTATGTAGATTTTCTCATTATTGCTCAAAAATGGCTGCCCATGTGAGATGGTCTGTCAGAGATTCAGTATGAAAGCATACCGCAGAGACAACTGCTTTCATTAAAGCAATAATGATGGCTCATTTGGTTCTAAATAGAGACTCTGGATGGGAGATGTTCGAAATGCTCCAATAGCAATAAGGATAGTGTGATGGTGGATGAAGTCCATATATCGAAGTACACAGTTTCTGGAAGACCCATGTACCTGGGACCAATAATTTAATTTAGATTATTGGTCCCAGGATTAATTTATTTATTTAGATTATTAATCTAATTTAGATTATTTTAGTTAATTTAGATTATTAATCTAATTTAGATTATTTCAGTTAATTTAGATTATTAATCTAATCTAATAACCGCACAGTAGAGACGCAATAAGGTGCATCGGTCCTGACCGCAGGAAGTAGAAGAGAGTGCATAAAGAATGTTCACATCTCTTGCATATTTTGTATGAAGTTGAACATATCCAAGGAAAGTTACCTTTTAATCAAATACAAGTCCCAAAGATAAAATTTTGTCCAAGCTTCAATTCAGGTTCAGGATGAAGATTATGCTTATGAAAAAAATGTATGCAAATGGTATTTTGCAGTGAGAACCTGAATCCATTAGTCAGTGCCAGGAGTTAAGGCAATGAATTGCACATTGCAGTTGTCTCTTCATAACCCTCATATTGCAAGACTGGGAGGAAGTCGTTTGGTAATGAAATTTACTTTTATTGGAAAAAGGGTAACACTTAAAACTGATTTTGAGCCACTCCCTCCTCTTAGCACCAAGAGAGGGCAAATTCTACATGAATTTCGAAATACTGATGTGATAAAAAGTTTCTAGCAAAAACAGGTAGGTGACTTCTAACAGTGAAGCTATAAAAGTCTTTTACAATATTAAATCTCCCAGTTGTATTCTTTTTTTTTCCATATTGGAGAACACGAACATCAGATGCTCTTTTTTAGGATAGCATCTTGGATAGATGTTTCCAGTCCAATTAGATGGTCCAATGTGGACCTCTTTCCCAGAAGTCACACCGAATTTGTTGCAGATAGGTAATTTGCTTCTAAATACCATATAAGACTAACAATTTTCTCCAGGAATTTGCACAAACTGCTAGCCAGACTGATAGGACAATAGTGTGCTTGAACTTTGGGATCCTTCCCTGGTTTAGCAAAGGTAAGGACAATTGCCTTATGCCAGGAGTCCAGAAACTGCTCACCAAGAAAGAGTCTAAAAAGAAAAGAGGTGATCCATAGATTTTGGTGAAAGGTGGCTTAATCATTATGTAACAGATGTCATCTGGTCCAACAGCACTTTCTTTGGTAAGAGGTTTTTTTTTTTTTTTTTTTAAACTCTTGTATGGTAAATGATCTGTTTTTTATGGATAAACACTCTTTGATGTGAAATTGTCCGTTTTTCATTTTTCTGTTTCAGGAGCAGGAACAGTTGGGAGTAAGATGTGCCAAGATGTTAGAGAATATTTTCCTATTGGCTGCTGCAGCTGAATGTGGTACAGTTAGTATTAGTATTAGTAACGGCCGTATGGTGCAAGAAAGCCTATGGCTTATGCTGCACCAGCCAAAAAAAAAAAAAAAAAAAAAAATCCGAACAAAACAATGATAAAAACAAAAATTAAATAATAATAATTAATAAATAAATAAAAATAATAAAATGAAATTAAAAATTAAATAAAAAGGAAATTAATCCTATCATCCTATGCGCTTCCCTTACCCGAAAGTACTATCCAGATGACCTTTGAATTTCCCCAAACTGTCGGCCTCTACCACCCATGAAGGCAACTTATTCCAGTAATTTATAACTCGCTGGCTAAAATAAAACTTCCTGCAGTCCAATCTAAACATTTCCCCGCGTAACTTGAATTTATGTCCCCTAGTTCTAGCATCATTTATAATCTTGAAAATTTTGTCCTCATTCATTTTACTGATGCCTCTCAGAGCCTTAAACACCTCAATCAAATCTCCTCTAAGGTGTCTAGTTTCCAAACTCTGCAACCCACATATTCGAAGTCTTTCTTCATAAGGACGCCCTTTTGCCGATCTCACCAGGCGAGTTACCCTTCTTTGCACCCTTTCAAGAAGCTCGATGTCTTTCTTTAGGTGCGGTCTCCATACTTGAACACAGTATTCCAAGTGTGGTCTAACATAGGCCTTATATAATGGGATTATCACGTCCCTATCTCTACTTGCAAAAGTTCGATAGATCATCGATAGGACACCATGGGCCTTCCTTGCAACCTGTTTACAATGCTCAGAGAATTTCATGTCTGACCGTATCGTAACACCCAAGTCCCTTTCCTCCAGTACTGGGTTTAGTTGAACTCCACCAAGTGAATAAGTTATTTTGGGATTACTGTTTCCCAGGTGTAATACCTTACACTTTGTTGGATTAAAGCACAGCTGCCATTTTTCTGACCATTCTTGAAGTCTATCTAGGTCTCTCTGAAGACTCGACTATCTAATCTGTCCTGTCAGAATGTGTGTTGATTTTTATTATTACTTCCATTTTTTTATTATTTCTACATATACAGTATAACTTTTATTATATATTAATAAATAAATACCATATACTGTACTGCAGGGGTGGCCAACGAATCTATCGTGACTTTAATTTTGGTCGATCACAAGGGATTTTAAATATACAGTCATCCCTCGATTTGCACGGTCAAGTATACTACCAAAATTTTATATTGCGCAGCGGGTTTCGCTACCTGCGCGTTATTTTTAAAATTTTTTATGACGCTTCAAAAATAGGAATGAAGAGTAGATTTTGAAATTTTACTCTTTTTTTTTTTTTTTTCATGATTGAAAATTTCATTGAAGGAGAAACACATTTCACCATAATAACGTAAAATCCCACAGAATTCCAGCTGTTGATATTATTGCAAATGCAATAAGATTGAGTTTACCACCTGTTTATAATTAGATTGCACTAACAGAAAAGCCCAATAAACCGGAAAGTGCAAATTGTTTTATGGTTGTGACCTCCAGAAATAGCTTTAGAGAAATATCAAAAAGGCATTCAAAACTGATTCTTATAACGACATAACCAAACAGAGCAATAAACGGTGGTGTGTTTGTCCAGTTATTTTGGAAACAACTTCCTCATTCGGGAATTCTCTTCATCAATTATCCTACGTTAGCTGTTCAGACAGAATATTTTTCCGGTTCGCGCAACTTAAATGTTTTAATAGGTAAGCATTGCTTTTGCTGATTTAATAACTGGACAGTACTTATATGTTAATTTAATACCTTTTGATTTAAAATGAATACTACGAAAAAGAGTAAAACGTATCATTTTCATCAAGAGTAGGAAATACAATACTTTTTTGTAATGGTAAAAGAAAAATGTTGCCGTTTGATTTGCAATGTTTCCGTGGCTATACCCAAAAGAGGAAATTTAGAAACGCACTTCATGGTAAATACCAATCAGATTTTCCGCCTAATAGTGACCTTAGAAAAAATAAATTAGAAGAACTTAAATCCAGATTATTCGCACAGCAAAATTTCTTTCTGACACCTAATTTACAATTTAAAGCAGTAACTTCTTGCAGAAAAATGCAAATCATTTTCTGATGGTCAATTCATCAAAGATGCATTTTTAGAAATAACAGATTCTCTTTTTGAAAATTTTAAGAACAAAAATGAAATTAAAAGTGCCCTTCAAGATCTGCAATTATCTCGAAATACTGCGATGCGACGCATCGAAAAAATGTGAGCAAACAATTGCGTACTCATATTGCTAATTGTGTGTCCTTTTCTTTACAACTGGATCAATCTACAGACATCAGTGATACAGCTCAGTTGCTCGTTTTTATTCGTATGGTTTTCGATGATTCTGCCACTAGAGAAGAACTGATGGGATGGTTTTGTTAAAAGAAAGAATAAATAAACTTCTTTTATTGCAGCTAAGTACAGTACAGGTACTAGAAACAATAATTCTCATTATGGCAACATGGCCAGAACTAGAGGTCTTGATATCTTTAACTCATTCAAACATTTCATTGAAAAAATTAAATTACCACTATTTATGCTCGTATCAGTAACAACAGATGGAGCTAAAGCAATGATGGGGCATCTTAACGGATTCATCACATTGTGCCAAAAGGATGAATTCCCAGATTTTTGAGTTGCCACTGTATCCACCAACCAGTGTTACCCAGCAAAAGATTAAAAACTAAAAGTGTCATGGACATAGCTTTCAAAATCGTGAATTCCATCAGAGGACAATCTCTTCAAAGGAGACTTTTCAAAATGCAACTCGATGAAAAAGAACCAGAACTGATATTACACACAGATGTGAGGTGGCTGAGTCTGAGCAAGTTTCTACAGAGATTTAGAAATTTGCTGAATGAAATTAAAAAATTTGTTGATCAAAGTGGAGATGATTATCAGCAGATACAAGATATGGTGTGGTTGTGTGATCTGGCTTTTTTTGGCAGATTTTACCAGTAAATTAAGTGATCTGAATTTGGAATTACAAGGAAAAAATAAAAACGTGGGTGACATGATTAGTAGTATTTCTGTATATAAATATCAATTTTTGGCAATGGCTAAGGATCTAAAAGAAAAAACATTCTACCATTTTGCAAATATGCAAGATCATTTTGCAAAAATATCCTGTTTTTGAATTTAATAGTGAGAAATATGTTTCTGAAATTGAGAAAGTTGTGGATGATTTTCAAACCAGATTCTGTGATTTTAAAACAATTGAAAACATTGTTCAATATTATTCTTCTCCATTTAAGATCGACTAAGATACAAAACAAATTGCAGAAAAAAAAAATTGCTGTGATTTTTCACACGGAGAAAATATTACTTGAAAATGAAATTATTACATTGTGAAATGATATCTTCCTAAAAGCCAGATCATCAGAAAAAGTGTTTTGGAAATATTTTTGCTGAGAAAAGTACCCAAATGTAAAAGAAAATGCAGTGAAGTTTTAAATTCCTGTTTTGGTTCCACATATCTATGTGAACCGGCCTTTTCATATTTGAAACAAACAAAGAATCACTGTGCTCCTACAGACTTGCATACAGAAGATTCTTTATGGTTTGCCTTATCACAGTATATCCCCGATTTTGAAAGCTTGGCAGATGATATGAACACACAAACTTCACATAAATTAAAAATTTAAATATATGTTAATTTAAAATAAGAATTCTGAATTGTATTTAATTTTAAAATTCATAAACAACAATTTTCAATGTGTTGATTAACTTTTTTAACATTGTGCAATTAAATTTTTGAGATGGTAGATCGCATCACAAATTAAGTTGGCCACCCCTGGTGTACTGTATTTGCTCTAGTTTAGATAAAATAATATTATTAGAACTACCCCAAATTATCTTTGCCCACGAAGGGGTAATGCTGGTAAGACTAAACTCTCAAAACAGGTACGTGATTATTGTAAATTTTGGAAACGCTGCAACAGAGCATCCATTAAATTCCAGGATTGATGAAGGTTGTGTTGTGTACTTTCCCTTTATCTTCTGGATTTTGGCCCAGACCACCTTAGACTGGTCAATTGCATAATGGAGGAAGTAAAAATTATTCCCTTTTGGGTCTGTTATCAGATATTATGCTTTAGTGTACATGCATTTAAAGGCTATGAGAGTAGCAATAGTGAGATATTGTTGGAATATTTTCCAAGCTTTATTTTGTATGTTTTTTTTTTTTTTTTTTTTTTTAAGCTGCATTCTGCAGTCCACCATGGTTCTGGAAATGGTGGAAACAGATGTTTTTGGAATGGCATTTACAGTACATATATGATATTTTCTGTGATGAATGATGGGCTCCTGATCGACCCTAATAATGTCCAAATCTCTCAGATTTGAAAGGCATTCCAGCCATCCTGATCAATCCTGCATCGTGATAATCTAAAAGGAAGACAGTCTTCCAATAAGTAGGGTAGTTATCATGAGGAAGTGATCACTCCCACATGGGTTCCAGTCCAACTTCCAAAGTAAGTGAAAGCAAGAGAGAAGGGGGAGCAGAAAGATCAATGGCAGAAAACTTATGGGTGGGCATAAGTAAAAAGTTGTTACTAACCACATTTTAAAGGGAATATTGTAGAGCATATGCTCTACAATATTCCCTTTAAAATAATGAAACTAGGGAAATAAAATTGCATAATAATATCATCAAGGTCTGTCTGGGGAAAGGAAATTGCATAATAATGATATCAAGATCCATCTGAGGGGGGGGGGGGGTAGGATGCCAGGTCCAGGTGACAAACAGATGGAGCAGATCGTTAATAGAAACCAAACTGCTAGTTTGATTGCTACTGCCTCAATGGTGGTTGTGAGTAACACAAGCTGAAATGGGAACTGGATTCCCACAAGAATAACTACATCATGAGCAGGATATTCCCACTTCTATTTCTACAAATGATAGTAAGGTTATGCAAGCTTCTCCATACAAGGTTTATCTTGCAAGATAAACAAGCAAGGTTTTCTATGCAAGGTCTTCTCCTGCAGGAAAAAGCAAACTGGTTCATGCTTTTGCAGGGGGGACTTGATGTCATTCATATTTCACCAGAATCCATGACAATTCTGTCTTTTTTTAAGAATTTCACCATTATTTAAGCTTGGTAGATCTGCCAATTGTCTTCTGAAGTACTGAGGGCTTACTTTTCTCAGTCTTGGTTTTGTCCTTTTTGGGGAAGGATGGCATTTCTTTCTCGGCAAACATTCCAAGACCAATTCATCTGGTACCTCCTTTACTTCAACATGCATTTTTTCTCGTGTGACAGATAATATTTCAGAATTTTGTGATTTTCCTTTACCACTGGTTGTTGGCAGAGGGGTACTCAGTAGAAGGTACAGATATGGGAGTGGCAGCTGGCTGATCTTTCTGTGTGTGTTTTTATAAATAGCATGCAATGGGAGTAAACGACTCTTTAGATGGGACAGTTATTTCTGTTTGTGTTCTGAAGGAACAAACAGAAATAACTGTCCCATCTAAACAGAAATAACTGCAACTTCCCGAGCACAGAAAGGTCTGCTGTTATTGATAGGTTTCACTGCTTTTCTTGCCTTCTGGTGTAATATGTTCTACCTTTAATCGTTGTATCTCTTTTTTTCTCTTTCTACCATTGGTATGTCCAAAAGTATGCAGGGTGATCTTCTTGGCAGCTAATACATGTCGGTTTTGCAGCTGAACGTACTGTAATTTTGTGTCCTTTGCACAGCATCAAATGAATGCAAGGACACAATGACAGGCCATTTGCAAGTGTCCCTATTTCTGACACTTAAAACAGCATATTGGATTAGGTATATATGGTCTTATTAGGCAATGCAAGCATCCAGCTGTAAAAGATTTCAGAGATGGTGAAATAAAAGTAAGGATGGGGTTTGTAGAGGGAACTAGATTCCCATCCCTACACACAAATATTCATTTTTCAGCTGTGAATTCCTTGTGATTTCAACTCAGAAAAGACTTGAGGCACTTCAAGAAGATCCCACCTCTGGATGAGTTTAGTATCTTGTGTCACATTAAAATGACTCATATGAATCCCAATAAAGACAGATCACCGCAACTGTTCTGAGTGTTTATTAGTTTTTGTTTTCACCAGGATGTCTCCACAATGCAGCCATTTCATAGATTTAGGAGAGCTTGCAAACCAATCTGGATAAAGAAGGGTGACATTTTTCTTATGGCCTTCTCACGTGTAGAGTAGATTATCGGGTACCAAGGTTAGTCCTGATATAACTTCAGTTTTCTGTCTCTTTGGCAAGGTGACAGTATCTGGATCACCATCTAATTTTTCTGGTAGGGACTCTGTTGGATTTAAGAGTTTAAATTCATCAGGATTCATGATTTTTTTTTATTTATTTTTTTATTTTGTTTGTTTCGGTGGCCAAGCTCCCCACCCACCACAGAGGAATGCCCACTACCCAGAAAGCAATAAATAGCCACAAAAAAAAAAAAAAAAAAGAAAAACCACCAGAGTGCCCATGGCAGTATCTACAGAAAAAAGGAAGTAACAGAAACTTAAAACAACTATGAGACAGAGAGTGTAAGAAATTAGTCAAAAATTAATGTGTCTTGTTTTGAATTTAGTCTAGAGACTTGAAAGAAGACTTTGAAAGAATTTGGACATTTACTTTCAGAGTCTAATGGAAAATCAGATGTGTTGATTAAGGTATCAGACAGAAAACCTTTCCAAATATAGCATGTGAATGTAGTTCTAGTAGAACTAGAACTACACTGACCGCATTACCCATTAGATGCAATACATTTTTAACCAGAATTGTTAAGAAAGGACACTGCAGAGTTTACTATATAGAGCCTTTTCAGAGGAAGCCAGATCCTGAGTGCAAAATTACACAACCAAAAACAACACTATATATTGTTAACCACTCAACATATACTTCTTTTGTCAATACAAATTATTTGCAAAATCACCTTGAGGAAACTACCAAGATATGATGGAATGCATACACTAGAACTTTCACAACAGAATCTTCATTATGCAAATCCATGTTCTTACTTGCAATCAACCTCTCCCATATCACTATTCAATGCTTCAAATATGAATGGCAAGCTTCTAGTTATTTGCCACAAACAGAGATGATTTATTTTCAGTATGTGCTAGAAATCAACTCCCAAACAATTATGGGTTGAATGTGTCCAATAACTATTCTACAAACCTTTTTTTTTTTTTATAATACAAATGAACTGGAAATGTAAAATTGTACAACCATACCTTTGCTTCAACCTGTACAATGTGGCAAATTTTTACAAAACAAAGCTCACCACAAAGTCGGAGTGGAGGTCGAAAACTTATAAGTTCAAGGCAGAACTAGACAAGCATTTGGAGTGAATGGATGCGTGAAACGGAAAGGGTTTTTTTTGGCTGATGCTATATAAGCTTGCTTTCTTGCATCATATTCCTCTACTAATACTATTGCTAAACTGTTTTCTCGTTGCTTATACATTAGTTCATTTAAACCTGAAAATAAATTTTGATCACATTTCAACTAGTCATTTTGGCTAAGGTAAAGAAAGCCAACACGAGAACCACGGGAAACTTTGCTTAACTTATCGGGCAAACTCATTTCCCAACTACTGCAGTTTCTCCCTGCATTCTCAGCAAACAGAAGGTGCATGTTATTAGCAGTGGCAGTAGAAATCGATAACAATGTATTGTTTAGTTTTTTCTCATTATTAAAAGCAGATTATTGGAATTCATGAGTTGGCTGAAATTTATTTACAGGCACACCCTCCAGACTGCCTAAGTCTTAGGGTGTTTTTCCCAATAGGAAACGAACTCCTACTGCCACTACCGATAACATGCAGCATCTGTAGAAGTCGTTTTCCTATTTTAAAACAGCAGGAAGGGCAGATAACACCCTCAGATTGAGGTTGTTGTTATTTGGTTTTTAGGAGCATTAGCAACTAAGGCCATATTGCTCCAGGATATGCGGTGGTCATTCCCTGACCTTTCCGCATCCTCTGTATTTGGTGGTGACGGGCTCGAACCCCAGTCTAATCAAGAAGCGTGTGCTACGCACTGCTGCTCCTTCCCACCTGGCTACGAAGGCGGCTCTCAGATTGAGGTAGTCTGGAGGGTATACATGCAAGTAAATTTTGAGCCACGAAAACACTCATGAACTCCAATAATCTGCTCTTAATATAAAAAATAATAATCTGCTTTTTAATGAGAAAAAACTAATCAATACATTGTTATCTACTTCTACTGCCACTATCGATAACAAGCACCATCTATTTACCAAGAATGAGCCTCTTACATCATTACAATGCATCCAGTCTTGAAATTTTCAAACACCTCATAATTGGAAATAAATTCAATCATATGAATTCAAAATTTCAATGTATCATTAGTATTTACAATAAATTCTACCTTAAGGCATTTTCAAGTTGGTTGATCGTAGAGGTTGCTTCTTGCATTTGTGATACTTTTATTTCAACATCCTGGTGTAAATTCATTTTTTTCTGTTCCAGCATTTCAATTCTGATTTTGTTATCTTCTAGCTGTTTCTGTAAGTTGCTGTTTACATTATGAGAATGCAAAATCAGTTCTTCCATATCCTGGATTCTACCCTTTAAATCCCATGCTGGTCTTTTTAACTTTTTTGGCAAACACTCTCCTTTAACAGCAGAATCTTTCATCCTTGCTTTATTGAGAGCACATTGAAGTATTTTGTCTATAAAGGTAAAAAAAGGAAAATTAAATTACAATTTGTATTTACCTAGAAAAATGATCAACTAAAAGATTAACTCAAAGACTAAAAAAATGGATTACAAAGTGACTTCCTCACATGTGCTCTCCTCATTGATTGATTAGAGAAATTCAAAACAAATCAAATTAATTATGACTATCTGATCATCATTTTGTACACAATATTACAAATTTTAATTAATATTGCCAGTCTTTCATCAATATGAAAAATGTTCTTATATAAATAACACAACCAGAACAGTAAATATTCCATTCTGAAATTAGTTTCAAATTGTAAATTGTACAGAAAAATAAAAGATGAAAGTTTTGCATCATGAAAAACTAAAATGCAATAGCTAACATTTGAATCTGTTAATCTACCCTAATATATATTTGTATATATTAAAGCTGTCATTGTAGTAAACAATGACATTGTTTAATTATGTTACCAACAGCAAATTTTAAATGGGAAGCATTCAAGGAAATTAATCTTGGAAGCTACTAGGATTTTTGTCCCAACTAAGAAATACTGTTCAAGGTTTAGACCTAAATGGATGTCAGATGCACGAATGAATATCATGGCAGAGAAGAAAAATGCATGGGATACATACAAATTGTCAGGCAACAAAGAAGCCTATGATAGATATAAGTTAGTCCATAATCAAGTGAAAAAGGAGGTTAGGCAAGTGGAAGCAGATTACGAGAAATCTTTGGCAAAGGATTCAAATAAAAAACAGCAAAGACTTCTTTACTTATGTAAACTCTAGAAGGAAGGGAATGAATCCTGGGGGCTCACATCCGGTGAGTATGGGTGGGCAAACCCAGGGTCCTGAGGTGGATATCATCATTCTTCTCTTTTTTGGTGATGCCTTTCTACTTCTCTCTCTCACACACACACCAGGGGGTAACTCGGGAATTTTTTTTTTTTTTTTTTGGCTGGTGCAGCATAAGCCTCAGACTTCCTTGTACCATATGGCTAATAATAATAATCAGATTGGTACACTTGATATCGATGGTTCGACTGTTGCTGATTCTGATGAGATAGCTGACAAACTGAATGAGTATTTTTCATCTCCATTCATGCACAAGGAATTCTGTAGGAAAATGGAGGTCAGAAGTTTATCAAACTCTAACAGAGAGCTAAATGATTTTGTAATTACTGTGAGCAGAGTGGAGGAGAAATTGTTTAAGTTAAACATAAGAAGAGCATCTGGTATGCATGGGAGCTATCCAGTTATATTTAAAAAGGCAGCAAAGGAAGTGAGCAAACCATTATGAGAGCAAATGTGCAAATGTTTCCGCAATTCACAAACGGGGATCGAAAGGTGACAAGTAATTACAGACCTGTTAGTTTCACTTCTGTTCCAGGGAAAATAATGGAGTAACTGGTTAAAGAAGCATTACAGGATCATCTAAAAAAAGATTGCAGTTATAGTTCAGACACAGCATGTAATTGTTAAGGGGAAGTATTATCTGACCAATTTGATTGGATACTATGAATTGGTCGCAGAGGAACTGGATGCAAAAAATAATTTTTGATATCATATAATTGGATTTCAGGAAAGCTTTTGAGACTGTTGAAACGTGGAAGACTGCTATACAAATTGGAGCAATATGGCATTAAGGACAAGTTGCTGCTACAGATAAAGAGCTGGTTGAGTGGGAGAATACAGAGATGGTAATCAATGGACACTGCTCTTTGTGGACTAATGTTATTAGTGAAGTCCAAGAGTTTAGCATTGGGCCCATTGTTGATTTCTAAATTTATCAATGATACTGAAGAAGGTATATCAGGCTTAATGTCCAAGTTTACAGATGATACAAAGGTTGGTAGATGACAGCAAAGACAGTACGCTACAGCAACAGGATCTAAAAAAGTTGAGCAAATGATCTGAGAAGTGGCAACTGAAGTTTAACATTGACAAATGCAAAGTACTGCATATGGGTAGAAGTAACCCCAGAGAAACATACCAACTGTGTGGTACTACACTAAGTTTAAGTCCCCTTAGGGTAGTAGAGAATGATAAGGACCTAGGGGTAATTGTGCAGTCAGATATGAAATTTTCTGAGCAGTGCATACAGGCTGCAAGAGTAGCCTCATGGGGTCTAGTCAATGATATATAGGAATTTTGCTAGCAGGGATAAGGTGATCATTCTCTTGTATAAGGCAATGGTCAGGCCACACCTTGAGTACTGCATACAGGTGTGGAGGGCTCATTTTTGGAAGGATATAAAGCTGCTGGAACAAGTACAGAGAAAGGCAACGAGATTGGTGAAGAGAACAAAGGAGTGCTCTTACCAAGAGAGTTTTAAGTTCTGAAAATTGCAGGGGTAAAGGAAAGGGTTTTTGTTTCCGTAAAGGTGAGTACAGTGGTCTCAGACGTACAGTGGTCTCAGAATTTAAGACCACTGTACCACTGGTACAGTGGTCTTAAATTCTGTACAGTGGAATCAACTGATGATGTTACCAACAGCAAATTCTAAATGGGAAGCATTCAACGAATTAATCGTGGAAGCTACTAAAAGTTTCATACCTATTAAGAAATATTGTTCAAGGTTTAGGCCTAAATGGTTATCAAATGAACTAATGAGACTTGTGACAGAGAAGAAAAATGCATGGGATGCATATAAATTATCAAGCGACTCAGAAGCCTATGGCAGATATAAGCTTGTCTGTAATCAGGTCACAAAGGAGGTTAGGAAGGCGAAGGCAGATTACAAGAAATCTTTGGCAAAGGATGCTAAGAAAAACAGCAAGGATTTCTTTACTTATATAAACTCTAAAAGGAAGGGGATGAATCTGATTGGTCCACTTGATATCAATGGTTCGACTGTTGATGATATTGCTAAGGCTGCCAGGGCAGGTCATGGGATTTTGTTAATGATATATAGGAATTTGCTAGCAGGGAAAAGGAGGTGATTGTCCCTCTGTTGTTGTTGTTATTTGGTTTTTAGGAGCATTAGCAACTAAGGCCATATTGCTCCGGGGATATGCGGTGGTCATTGTCTAACCTTTCCGCATCCTCTGTATTTGGTGGTCACGGTCTCGAACCCCGGTCTAATCAAGCGTGTGCTACACACTGCTGCTCCTGCCCACCTGGCTAAGGAGGCGCCTTCTCCCTCTATATAAGGCAATGGTCGGGCCACACCTTGAGTACTACATACAGGTCTGGAGGCCTCATTTTAGGAAGGATGCAGATTTGCTTGAGCGTGTACAGAGAAGGGCAACAAGATTGGTGAGGAGAATGAAGGGATCCTCTTACCAAGAGGCTTAAGTTCTTCAAATTGCAGTGGCTGGAGACTAGGCACCTGTGTGGTGATCTGATTGAGGTGTATAAGGCCTTGAATGGGTTGAGCACGCTGAATTCTGATGGGATCCTTCCACTTGTTCAGATTACGAACCTAAGGAGGCATAAATTCAAATTAAAAAAAGACAGATGTAGAATAGATGTGCGGAAATTTGCCTTTAGCCAGCGGGTGGTTAATTGCTGGAACAAACTTCCATCTGTCGTTGTAGAAGTTGATAGGTTAAATAAATTTAAGGAGGAACTGGACAGGAATTTGGAGGGAATGGTGGGAATTTTTTTTTTTTTGGCTGATGCTGCATAAGCTTATACACTTGCTTTCTTGCATCACATGCCACTACTACTACTATTTGCAGAACCAAAGTCTTTCATTGGAAGGGTACCCCTTTGTGTTGTTAATTAATCTGATTGCTCTTCTCTGTACTCATTCCAAGAGCTCTACATCCTTCTTAAAAAGAACTTTTCAGACTTGTGCAGTATTTTCGATGTAATCTAACATTTAAACAAAGGGAAATCAGCTCCTTGTCACTGCTAGTGAAGTTCCTGTATATCACTGACAGAAACCCATGAGCTGTTCTAGAAGGGTGTCAGCAGTGCTCAGAGAATTTTATATTGGACTGTATAATCTCCCCAGGTCTCTTTCATTCTCTACTATTCTGAGTGCAGTCACTCTCAAAATAGTGTAGAACAGAATATGTTCTGGGATTACTGCTGCCCATATGCAGTGCCTTGTATTTATCAATGTTAAAATGTGATTTGCTACTTTTCAGCCCATCTTGGCTAATTTTTTTGGATCTTTCTACAGTAGTCTGCATTAATTCCTATAATTAATCACTCTGACAACTTTTGTATCATCTGCAAACTTAGAAAATAAGCTTGATGTGCCCTCATCAAACTTTAAATATTAAGGGGACCAGCACTAAAGCCCAAGACTCCACTAATAACATTAGTCCAAGAAGCATTTATAACTACCCTGTCTTCTGTCACTCATTCATTGCTTTAACAACAACTGTAACTTGCCCTCTATTGCTACACAGCTCCAATTTGTAAAGCAGTCTTTCATGTGGCAGTGTCAAAAGTTTTACTGAAATCTAAATATATAATGTCAAAATTATTGCTTGCATCCAGTGCTGTTGTTACTGCATCATAGAAGTAAATCAATGTTAACACAGGATCTGCTCTTAACAAACCTATGCTGTGATTATATGGAAATTGCAATACTTTAACCACTAACTCCATTATTTTCCCTAGAGCAGAAGTCGAGTTAAGATATCTATCTAAAATTGCTTATGTCACCCTATGTTTCCCCTATGTGAAGAGGAGACACATTTTTCAATAGGAAACTATAGGAAACTCTGCTGAATACAAAGGTTTGTGTACCTCTTTTGCTGCTTATTTTAATATAACTAGAGAGAGAGAGAGAGATCTCCCATCAGCCCCAGGTGCCTTATTTACTTTAAGTTTCATTAATTTCTCTTCCACTTTCTTCTCAATTATCAGAAAATCATTTAGCTCCCAGTTATAATTTTGCATACATCTGGTGTTCCCATTCCTGCACTAGATCATCAATAGTTATGCTATTCACATCTAGTGTTAACATAAGCAAAGAATTCTTTGCTACTTTTCATTGCATTGCATTCTTGGCCAAGGACTTATCATCTACCTTAGCTTACCTAAACATCTTAGTGATCTGATTACATAATAGTTTGTACTTACTGTGGGCTTACAGATCCCCTGTTAAATTAAAATAATTGTATTTTTTAATAATTTTTCTTTTAGACCACTGGTCTTGTCAGTTCATCTGACATTCATTTAGGTCTAAACCTTGAACAGTATCTCTTTGTTGGTATAAAATCCTTAGTAACTTGTATGATTACTTTCCCAAATGTTTCCCACTCAGAATTTTCAGTTGGTACTATCATCAGCTGGTCCCACTGAAAGGAATTTAAAAAGCATCTAAGACCACTGCAGTCAGTTTACGAAAGCAAACTCCATTCTATAAACAATCATTGCTGATAATCAGACCAAAAAGTGCTTTAACTTGTTGCCTCTCTAACAATACTACAGTAGAAAAAAGTCATCCAGTAAATTCATAAAATTTTTCTGTGTGAGTGACCAACCCATAATTTACAGCCAATATCTGGAAAGTTAAAGATCCCCATCATAATACGTTCCAATCTTCTGGCTCACTCTACCTGTCTATTATGCTCATCACAGTCATTTGGCCTATGGCAGACTCCTATTCTCATTTTAGTTTTCCAAGACTCAATTATCTTCAAATTCATTAAATTTGTTTACCATACTCCTGGTATTGGAGTAAAAGCAAGTATACATACACCCTGTTTTTGCCTTTGGCAACCATAACCCCTAGCATGACACGGTGCCTGGTAGTTGCAAAGTGCCTCTACCTGTTTGCCATTAGTGTGATCCCTTTGTGTGCATAACAGAGATTGGAAGATTGAGCAACATTTTGTTATTAGTGCTATAGAGACCGGGAGAACTGTCGGAGGTTTATGGAGATAAGTGTTTGCAGAAAACTGTGATTTTCAAGGTTTTAATGGCAAGATCCTTTGTTGGATCACGGGTTGACTAAAATATAGCAAATAGTCAAATGCACATGCCTGAAGATGGGCAAGTGTATTCCCACTCAGGGATCACTGTTGGGGGCCACTTCTGTTTAACTTTCTTAATGATGAGAGAGTACAGGAGAAGTTACCAAAGTTTGTCGTTGTTTTAAAGTTAGGATGATTAATAAGAAAAACCCAGCCATTCTGCTTCAAAATGATTTAGTTCAGTTCCACAAATAGTCTGAAAAAATAGCAATTGAAGTTTAACGGTTCTAAACAGGGTGGCCAACCATCCTTTGATATGGCCATAATTTTCCCAATTTAGAACTTCAAGTCCTGCTTCCAGATAATACCATCATCTGTCTCCACAAGAGAAGAAAAAACTGTTAATTTATTGATTTTACGTATTTTCAATTAATTCTTATTGGAATTTAATGGAATTTAATTTAATTCTAATAAGAGAAAAATGAGAAATATTTTTTCCACCAACATTTAATGCAATTCAAGAATTAGTAGAAATATTCAACATCAAAAATGTTAATCTAGATTTATTTTAAGTCTAAAAGCATCTCTAATACTTCCACGGGCACTGTTCTTCTGATTTGGCTTCTATAATTCCCGCTCCCTCTTTCAAAACAGTGGTCTCAGAGAGTGTTTTTAAATTTTGCACAGTGGGATCAACTGACGATGTTACCAACAGTAAATTCTAAGTGGGAAGCATTCAAGGAATTAATCATGGATGCTACTAAAAGTTTCATACTTATTAGCATTAGCATTAGTAGAGGCATTTGATGCAAGAAAGCAAGCTTATGCAGCATCAGCCAAAAAAAAAAAAAAAAAAACCACTTCCACTTCACCCCTCTGTTCGTTCAAAATACCTGTCCAGCTGAGCCTTAAACTTATTTAGGCTATCAACTTCCACGACAAGGGATGGAAGTCTGTTCCACCAACCAACCACCCGCTGGCTAAAGACAAATTTCCGCATGTCTATCCTACATCTGTCTTTCCTCAATTTGAATTTATGCCCTCTCAGGTGATTATTCTGAGCGAGAGGAAGAATCCCATCAGCATTGAGCATGCTCAAACCATTCAATGCTTTATACACCTCTATCAGATCACCTCGCTGGTGTCTAGTCTCCAGACACTGTAATTTGCAAAACTTAAGACTTTCTTCGTAAGCACACCCCTTTGTTCCATTCACTAATCTTGTTGCTCTTCTCTGTACTCGTTCCAGCAGCTCTACATCCTTCTTGAAATGAGGCCTCCAGACCTGTATACAGTACTCTAGGTGTGGCCTGACCATTGCCTTATACAAGGGAATAATCACCTCCTTATCCCTGCTAGAAAAATTCCTATATATCATTGACAATACACCATGAGCTACTCTTGCAGCCCATCTGCACTGCTCAGAGAACTTCATATCTGCCTGCACAATCACCCCCAGGTCCCTTTCATTCTCTACCACTGTCAGTGTAGTACCACAGAGTTGATACGTTGCTCTGGGGTTGCTGTTTCCCATGTGTAGTACTTTACATTTGTCAATGTTAAACTTCATTTGCCACCTCTCAGCCAATCTGCTCAACCTTTCCAGATCCTGTTGCAGCAGCATAGTGTCAGTAGTGTCCTTGACAACCCTGCCTACCTTTGTATCGTCTGCAAACTTCGACATTAAGCTTGATATACCATCATCAATATCATTTATAAATACAGAAAACAATAATGGACTCAACACTGAGCCCTGAGGGACTCCACTAATAACATTAGTCCACGATGAGCAGTGTCCATTGATTACCACTCTCTGTCTCCTCCCCCTCAGCCACCCCTTTATCCACAGCAGCAATTTGCCTCCAATGTCACACTGCTCCAATTTGTGCAGCAGTCTTCCATGTGCAACAGTATCAAAGGGCTTTTTAAGATCCAAGTATATAATATCAAAGTTATTCCCTGCATCCAGTTTCTTTGTGACTGCATCATAGTATCCAATCAAATTGGTCAGGCAAGACTTCCCCTTAACAAAACCATGCTGTGTCCGAGCTATAACTGAAGTCTTGTCTAAATGATCCTGCAGTGCTTCTTTAACTAGTGCCTCCATTAATTTTCCTGGAACAGAAGTTAAACTCACAGGTCTATAATTGCTTGTATCAGCCTTTGATCCTCCTTTGTGAATTGGGGTCACATTTGTACATCTCCAGTCTGCGGGTACCTCCCCTGAGTCCAAGGAAGCTCTCATAATTATGGCTAAGGGTTTGCTTACTTCCTCTGCTGCCTCCTTTAATATAACTGGATAGATCCCATCCACCCTGGGTGCCTTTCTTGTGTTTATCTTCAACAATTTCTCCTTCACTTTACTCTCAGTTATTACAAGATTCTCTAGCTTACTGCTAGAGTTGAATACACCCCTGGCTTTCCCCTCGCTAAATAACTCCTCATGTGTGAATGTCGATGCAAAATATTCATTCAGTTTGTTAGCTACCTGAGCAGGATCATCAACAGTTGACCCATCAATATCAAGTGGACCAATCTGATTCATCCCCTTCCTTCTACAGTTTACGTAAGTAAAGAACTCTTTGCTGTTTTTCTTTGCATCCCTTGCCACAGATTTCTCGTACTCTGCCTTCGCCTGCCTAACCTCCTTTGTAACTTGGTTACAGATCAACTTGTATCTATCATAGGCTTCTGTGTCATGTGTTAATTTGTATGTATCCCATGCATGTTTCTTCTCTGCCATATGCCTCATCAGTTCATCTGACATCCATTTAGGCCTAAACCTTGAACAATATTTCTTAGTTGGTATGTAAAGCCTAGTAGCTTCCAAGATATGTTCTTTGAATGCTTCCCATTTTGCATTTGCTGTTGGTAACATCATCAGTTGGTCCCACTTTATAGAATTTAAATACTGTCTCAGTCCATCGTAGTCGCCTTTACGAAAGCAATAACCCTTCCCTTTACCCCTAATGGTACTTACCTCTTTGAGTAAATCCCACTTCAGCACACTGTGATCACTGCCACCTAGTGGTTCATTTATCTGCAGATTCTTAATGCATGAAGAATCACTGCTGATAATCAAATCAAGAGTATTCCTCCCTTTAGTTGCCTCCCGAACATGCTGATGTAGAAAACAATTGTCCAATAAATCCACAAAAGCCTTGCTAGTGTGTGAGTGACCAGCCCCCAAACTCCAGTCAATATCTGGGAAATTAAAATCTCCCATTATAAGACTCTGATTTACTGGCCCACTCTATTTCCCTGTACAGTTTCTTATTATACTCATCAGAGTCATTAGGCCTATAGCACACTCCTACTCTCAATTTTGATCTCCCAATGCTTATGTCACACCAAACTGACTCGACACTGGACTGTCCAGCGATGTCCACTGGCTTCACTTCCTTGGATTTTATGTATTTCTTAACTAATAGCATAACCCCTCCTCCCTTCCTATCCAGTCTATCCTTTCTGTAGACGTTGTACTCCCCAAATTCCAGTTCTGCATTCCTTATATCTGTGTGACACCAAGACTCTGATATCCCAACAATATCTGCCTTTGATGTTTTGAGCAATACCTCAAATTCATCAAATTTATTTACTAAACTCCTAGCATTGGTGTACACGCAAGTATACATGCACCTATTTCTATTCTTAGCTACCCTAACACAACCCATGTGTTTACTTGTACCGCAATGACTCCCAGCAGTCTCTGAAATATCCTGAATTGTTCAAGGTTTAGACCTAAATGGTTATCAAATGAACTAATGAGACTCGTGACAGAGAAGAAAAATGCATGGGATGCATATAAACCCCATGATGGTTCAGCTGTTGATGATCCTGCTCAGATAGCAAACAGACTGTATGAGTATTTTGCAACTACATTCACACATGAGGAGTTATTAAGGTTTGAAAATGGCAGAAGGTTATCAAATTGTAGCAGGTTGCTCAATGATTTTGTAATAACTGAGAGCAAAGTGGAGGGGAAATTGTTGAAGTTAAACATAAGAAAGGCACCTGTGGTGGATGGGATCTATCCAGTTATATTAAAGGTGGCGGCAAAGCAACTAAGAAAACCCTTAAACATAATTATGAGAGCATCCTTGGACTCAAGGGAGGTGCCCTCGGACTGGAGATGTGCAAATATATCCCCAATTCACAAAGGGGGATCCAAGGGTGACACGAGAAATTACAGACCAGTTAGTTTAACTTCTGTTCCGGGTAAAATAATGGAGTCACTGGTTAATGATGCATTGCAGGATCATCTCGACAAGAATGCAGCAATAATTCAGACACAGTATGGGAAGGTCTGGTCTGACAAATTTGATAGGATATTATGATGTGGTTACAAAGGAACTGGATGCAAAAAATAATTTTGATATCATATATTTGGATTTCGGGAAAGCTTTTGACACTGTTGCGCATGGAAGACTATTGTACAAATTGGAGCAGAATGGTATTAAGGGTAAGTTGCTACAATGGATAAAAGGATGGTTGAGTGGGAGAAGACAGAGGGTGGTAATTAATGGGTGCTGCTCTTCGTGGACTAATGTTATTAGTGGAGTCCCACAGGGTTCGGTTTTGGGTTCACTGTTGTTTTGTATATTTATCAATGATATTGATGAAGGTATATCAGGCTTAGTGTCGAATTTTGCAGATGATACAAAGGTTGGCAGGGTTGTTAATGACAGTGTGCTACTGCAAAAGGATCTAGATAATTTGGGCAGATGGGCTAAGAAGTGGCAACTGAAGTTTAACCTTGACAAATGCAAAATACTGCATATGGATAGAAGTAACCCCAGAGAAATGTACCAACTGTGTGGTACTACACTTAAGGTGGTAGAAAATGAAAAACACCTGGGAGTAATTGTGCAGTCAGATATGAAGTTTTCTGAGCAATGCAGACAGGCTCCCAGGGGAAGGTCATGGGGTTTTGTCAATGATATATAGGAATTTTGCTAGCAGGGAGAAGGAAGTGATTGTCCCTCTGTATAAGGCAATGGTCAGGCCTTGCCTTGAGTACTGCGTACAGGTTTGGAAGCCTCATTTTAGGAAAGATGTAGATTTGCTTGAGCGTGTACAGAGAAGGGCAATAAGATTGGTGAGGGGAATGAAGGGATCCTCTTACCAAGAGAGGCTTAAGTTCTGCAAATTGCAGTGGCTGGAGACTAGGCACCTGTGCGGTGATCTGATTGAGGTGTATAAGGCCTTGAATGGGTTGAGCACGCTGAATTTTGATGGGACCCTTCCACTTCTTCAGATTACGAACCTAAGGGGGCATAAATTCAAATTAAGAAAAGACAGATGTAGAATAGATGTGCGGAAATTTGCCTTTAGCCAGCGGGTGGTTAATTGCTGGAACAAACTTCCATCTGTCATTGTGGAAGTTGATAGGTTAAATAAATTTAAAGAGGAAATGGTTAGGCATTTGGAGGGAATGGTGTGATTTTTTTTTTGGCTGATGCTGCATAAGCTCATACACTTGCTTTCTTGCATCACATGCCACTACTACTACTACAACACAGCCGATTCATTTATTTATCACATTAAAATCCCCACCAGTGTTTCTTGCACTGCTTCTTGGGACATACAGAGGCAGTGTAAGAATTGCTTTTGCATCTGCTTGTGGCATCTGCCTGTTAATCTGATAGTGTATAACCCTCCATGCTAGCATTTTTCTGACCACTTCCTCGATAGCATTAGCAAATATTCTTCACCCCTTCAGTTTAAGTGTATCCCATCTCTGTAAAAAAGAGCCCTTCCTGTTAACAAGCATTAACCACACTGAGCAAAACTCTAACAGACAGCCTTGAACAGTCCCTCCATGAAAAAACTGAATGACAAGGCTCTTATCACATACTCCTTCCTATCTCTGGGCAGAATTGCAGACACTTTCAAATTTAATTCTAGTTTATGACTTTTTCTCAACATTGACCTGTACTTGTTAACTAAATCCTCAAATCTACTCTTAATAGCATTAGTACAATGTGTAGAAATCACCTTTTTGCCCTTACGAGACAACTGCTGTACATCAACTTTAGCCCCTGGTCCTATTCCACCTATCCCTTTTACACAATATATTTTCCACTTCCCTGACAATAGTTTCCAAAAATAGCTACTTCACGTGGGAACAGAGTTCTCTGCCTTTCAGGATGTCATTTGTTGTCTGCTACTCAAGTGTGGGCTCTAGAGTTGAGCTGGGCAGCTGATTACTTGATGGGTCCATCATTTCAATTCCTTTGAGGGCATCGACCTTGTTCTTCACTCATATAAGCCCATCAAAATACTGAATTTCTGCTTTATCTCCTCATGCTCTTTATAGGAAACATTCATAAAAGGAAACATTTTTGGGAAACACTCATCCCTTTCACTGTATCATGTATGGCTAAAGGTAGCTTTGCAAAGACACAACAGGCAGAGCACATTATAAAATCCTGATTTATGAGAGAACTGCTGTTAGCAGTTCTCTTCCAAGCCAAAGCATTCCCACTGCTTTGAGCCTTATGCTTCAATGCTCAAGTCTGAGGTATAATTTTAGTCAAATTTAACTTAACAATACTGCATAAAACTAAGAAAACTAAGAGATACAAGTAAAGTCAGTCCTCGTACAACACGTTTTTACACTACACGAATTCAATCATACACAATTTATAAATAGGGGAACGATATTGTGTATAACACGAACCGAATTCGCTTATGCATGATTCGCCTTTGTGTTTACAAGAAATGGCAGTCGAACGCAGAATCACCCCAACCGAACGCAACACGATAGGAATGAAGAGAAAATTCAGAAAATGTATATGTTTTTATATCAGTGAAAGGGAAACACATTTCACCATAATAACGTAAAAATTACACAATTCCATCTATCGGTATTATCGCAAATGCAATTAGATTGAGTTTACTACCAGTTTATAACAGATTCCACTAGCAGAAACGTAACTGGAAATTGTTTTTATTATTTTATGGCAGTAACCCCCAGAAATGTGATGTAGTAAAATGAGAGTTGTCTCTGCCTTTACGGTGTTGTTTATTCAGTTGCTACACGCGCGCAGCTTTGTTTATGTGTATCAAGTGTGCCTCCTCATTTTGTAATTGTGCTTTATTCCCTAAAAATGAGTAAAATACTTAAAAGGTGTGAAAAGGAAGCGTCCTGGTGAAGACAATACAGATTCAGAGAGAAAAAGAAAAGTAATATCGGTAAACAGAGGCAGACTGGGTCGAATATTCTTACCCGGGAAAATTTGTAGTGGCCTCATACTAGCGTTTATGGCCAAAATCACACTAGCCTCCGGCCCACGGGGGATCCCCCGTAAGACTTATGGCCAGTCCGCCACTGTCGATATAGAAAAAAATATGAAATTGTGAAACGCTTTGAGCGTAACGAAAGACCATGTGATAATGCACGTGCCACAGGCCTAAATGAGGCAAAGCCGAGAATTAGAAAGAATGCAGAGAAAATAAAAACTTTCACAGCAGGAAAAACTCATTGTAATTAAAATCCATTAGATCAAGGCACAAAGAATTGGAAGAGATGGAACGGCTGCCATCTGTTTGGATAGAAAATCAAACAAAGAACAAGTTTGCTTACGATAGAAGCAAAAGCATTAGCAATATTTTATTACGATTATTTATTGTGTTTGGTATTGATTTGGTTACAAATGGGTGTTCAATCTTGGGTGGTCGGCACCTAACCCAATTTTTCCCATAGGGCCTGTTGTTTATATTGCACGAGGGTTTCTAGGAACACAACTATCATGCTATACGAGGACTGACTGTATAATAGCACTACACTATATCAAAATTATTCTACAATGCAGATTATTCTAAAATAGCAGTATCTACAATGCTATTTTAAATTACATTATGTATTGTGATACAGTTATGTTACTAAATGGCATTTGTAGTGCTATAAATTTATATATATTTTATAGTATGAAGAAAGTGGGAAGAAGATATTTTGTTTAATCCTATTGAATTTACGGTATTATACACGAGAAGTGAATTCGACAAAATGGATAAGAAATGTAGTGATATGGTAGGATGAAGTGACCAAGTAAGATATGAAAAAAAAGACAGATGGTTGTCAAAAAATTAAAATAAGATTAAAATGAAAAAGCGACCAAAATAAGACTACATTGGAGTGTTTTTCACAATTTCTGTGTCTTTGTCAGAGGTCATCCACCGAAATTATGAGAAAGATGGCAATGTACTTGCTTCTGTTTCTGACATGCTCTGTACCCTATGGTGTGCTGTAGACATGTGTTAAGCACGAAATTTGAAATTTTGCAGCTAGAATAAGGTATAATAAATTGTGCCAATAAATGTAATTATAATTATTATTAGCAGGGCATACAGATCATGGATGACCTTACAGAAGCAAGCAAAAGAATTAAAAAACTAAAGTAATGATGTCGAAATGTAGGAATAGGCAAGAAGAAAGGAATTTACCATTACCTTGTAAGACTGAAAATGACCAGGATGGCGGCGTGCCAATATATTTATGTATAGGTTCACTAGTGGTTCCTAGCATTAGAAATCAGGGGGGAAAAATTATTGGTATAATGTCTGTAAGCTAGCTAGAGGTATAAATTGAAATGATATATGTGATGATGAATGCTGTTAAATACATGTTGCACGAACTGCCCAGGATAGTTGAGAGATATAATAGCTTACAAAGTAGCAGTGAAAAGCTGCTAAACTTTGTTAAGGCGAAAAATAGATTAGGTAAAGGAAGATGGTAGTATCCCGCATATTGCATTCGTAAAATTAATGGCTCACAAGACATAAGAAGTAGGAATATGTGAAGTAGGAATATGTAAAGCAGAAAAGTGAATGAAGTAGAGGCAAGTAGATGGGCTCTGGTAGTTCGGGGTTGCAAATCCCGTTCCTATAGATAGGAGCCCGACGAATGTCTGGGAATGTGTATATCATGTATTTAAGGTCAGTTGTTGTGTGAGTAAGGATAATAATTAATGCTGATGTTATCTTCCTTTTTGCTACAACTACGCTCCACCCCCTACTCTTACTTATTTTCTTAATACTATTATATATATATATATATATATATATATATATATATATATATATATATATATATATATTTATTTTATTCATTTTTTTTTTATATACGAAAGCAACAGTTTAAAATATTATTAATAATAGTTTATGGACCAGGGACACTGCTATAATTATGCAGAAAAATTCTATAGCTGCTAGGTTTGTACATATGTATAGTCTATACTTCCAGCCTCTTTGGGGTCTTACAAATGTAGAAAACTTGTACTCCCGATTGACTAACTAAAGAAGTATTTATTTTTATTATTAATTTTATTTTTTTATTATTATTATCTTTATATATCATACTTAAACACCAGAAGGATGCTCCCAGAGCTATGTTCAGAGTACTACTATAGGAACAGGTACAGCAACCACGAACTGCCCGAGCACTTTGTCTTCTTCAGTAATCTTTATGCTTTCCTGCCCCCTATATATATATTTTTATTTCTTGTGAGCCATTAGTTTATCGAACGCAATATTCGAGATGCTCCTTTTCTGTTTTAAAACACTTTTCTCGCCTATACAAAGTTTAGCGACTATTTACCGCTACTTTGCTAACTTGTTATTCCTTTCTATCCTGGGATGCATTACTTCATGTGTTTAACTCCTACCCCAATTTACATTCATTATTTAATTTACGGCTTCCCTAATTTAATTTAATTTGCTACTTCTCTAACTTAATTTTAATTTTATTTTACTACTTTCTCTAACTTAGCTTCCAACTTTCAACGCATGGGATAGCTAGCTTAATTTAATTATTTTAAGTTTTAATTACTTAATTTTTCCGATTTCTTACACTCGGGGTCACCAGCTTAAACCATATATACTTTAGCTGAAACTTTTTACTACTCCACAGCAGTACAGATCGACATGACCTACACGACCCTAGTAAGTTATCCCATTTCTTTTTACTCTTTGTTCTTTACTTCCAGCCTCTGTCAGGTCATCCATGAAATATACACATGCCTTATGATTTAAAATTAAATTTTAACCCGAATATACTTAAACGACTTTTCACATGTGCCACGTGCTGTGTATATTTCATGTCAGAAACAGAGGCTTTACTTACTTATTGCCGTTTCCTCCTTTGATTTTGGCGGCTGGCCCCCGATGAAGGCACCGAAGTCACAGGATGAACGACATTCTTATCACTTCTTTTTACCTTCGCTACCTTCTTTGTTCTCCGTGATTGTAGTTTCTGTTCTGTTAGCCCTTTGTCTTTCTCTAGTTACAAATATGTGTGTGTAATTAATAAAAACATTTCTAATATTAACTATATTCCTATGGAGTGACCCCTGCTTTACAATATTAATCCGTTCCAGAGACACCATTATATCACAAAGGTATTGTAACATTTTTTTTTTTTTTTTTTTTTTTTCAATGAAAACCCCAAACACAAGAGGTCTTAGAACAGATAGTACTTAGTACCATGCTTGGGTTGGAGGTTGAAAAGATGAAAGAAGATATTTGTTGACATTAGACTTGAACTTCTGTAGACTATAATTTTCAGGAAATACGTATGAAGGAAGGTTGTTCCAGAAAACAACAGTTGAATGAATAAACGAGGAAGATGAAAAGTTGGTTCTGTGAGTTTGAAGTTGGACAGTAAATGGATGTTTGCTGGTGGCGGCATGTGTTTGGACTGTTTTGGCATAGGAGCAGAAGAATCCTTTTTGCGAATATTAGTTTACACACATTAGACCAAAAAGAGTTTGAGGAGAATAATCAGTATAACTCGGATGAGAAAGAACCTTTATTTACAAGACATGAATTAGTTATGGCCATGTTGTTGGTTAAAGATGGTAGGTCACCGGGTTTGGATCTCTTAGAGACCCAGGTAATTAAGAAATTTTATGCAATGTATCCAGACGTTTTTCTCAATGTTTATAATCCAGTTTAAAGAAGAATCTGTTTCCCAAATTATGGAAAGCTGCTGTCCTTAGAATTATCCATAAAATTCCGGAGAAGCCTGTGTACAACCGTCAACATATCATCCAATAGCATTACTTGTAATGGGCAAAATACACAAACTGTTTAACTTCAGGTATAATTTGAGGTGCATTGCTTCAAAATAATTCTGATAAACAGTTCGGGTTTAAAAAAGGCAAGTACACCAAAGATGCAATACATCCTCGATGTGTTTGTGGACTTTACGGGCACATTGATGTCCTGTGGTGGGGAAGAGTATCCTCTGCACTATGTCCCGGAAATTTAATATAACATCTTGAAGGATTACTTTTCAGACTGCAGTGTTGGTTCGTTCAAAATTTAGCACATATCCTATGAAATCCAGCACAGTTGTCACCAGGGATCCATACTTGGCCCCTATATGTGGTCATGAGTTTCTTAAAGATGGCTGGTTTGTTTGTTTGTTATTTGGTATTTAGCAGCATTAGCAACTAAGGCTATATTGCTCCGGGGATATGCGGTGGTCATTCCCTGATCTTTCCGCATCCTCCGTATTTGGTGGGCACGGGCTCGAACCCTGGTCTAATCAAGAAGCGTGTGCTATGCACTGCTGCTCCTGCCCACCTGGCTACGGAAGTGCCAGGATGGCTCGTGGGACACTGTGGCCATCACCTGTGCTGATGATCTGGCTTTGTGTCTGGCAACTCCAGAAGAGAGAGATAAAGGTAGTACAGTTTTAATTAAGCCATTAGATTGGAGTGCTCTTCACAAACTCACCATTTCTAAGGAAAAAAATTACGTGTACCCTGTACACACAAAAGATGTTTTATGTGTAAACATCTTTGACGACACTTAGAACCAAAACCGTGAATGATGTAATTTATGCTCACACCCGATACTTACTCTACCAAATCAACAATTGGAAGAGGTTAGGCCAATAGCCTAACTACCCATTTGATTGTAGCCATTGGTTGAATAGTATGATTGCAACAATACAAGTATTTGTATTGTTACTATAATTTTATTCTGTCATGCCTTGTTGCAAATTACGCATGCAGCGAGATCTGCAAGAAATGACAGTATCAGCGCATAATACGCTATCGAAACTATGATTTGGCTCAGGATCTCAACAAGTACAAGTGCGAAATGGTAACGTTGCACATTCCATTTCGCAATGAGGAAACAGAGATACTGTCAGAGATGAAATATGTCAAGATCTACAACAACAATGAAGAGCTCATACGAGATCGCAAATTGTATAAATCGGACTTGGAAATTCACAAAATGATCGAAATATGTACGACAATATGTCAAGACAACAATGACGACATTGACCCTGACGAAGCATGCAGTAATGACCTGCATAGTCTTTTAATGTGACTACGAGAAGAAGACTCCTTTCGAAACTTTAAAATTATCCAAATAGCGAGATGAATGAGAATCTAAAGCTTGTCACGTCAACCGACTCAGCCAAATTACAAAGAAAAGCGAAAACTTGATGACCAACAAGGACTTCTGCAACTTAATCAGAATGGCCAATGACAAGCAAAACATTCTACTCATACATGTAATTTGAGTCGGTTATCTCCCAATCGTGAACCGATTCAAATATTCTTGACCGGCCCAGCTGGTTGCAGAAAAATATTTATGATTCTGCCTCTGGATGGAACTATACAACCGCTTCAGTAATACAGATGGGTACTGTAACACCTACATTACATGCGCTTCAACTGGTAAGGCTGAAGAGCATGTAATGTAATGATCTGGGACGTGCTCAGAGCTAGTTTATGCTAGTTCTGAGCACATCCAAGATCACTTCCCATGAGTCTTTACTTTAAGTTTTGCAAGATATCCATTTCTCTGATTACCAAAGGATTTCTGCCCTGGGTGGCAATGGCTAGCCCAAAGCCACCTAAGTGGTATGCCAATAATCATAAACATTTTTCTGCCACCAGCTGGTTTATGCCAGCTCTGACCACTCCAAGATGTATAGAAATAGATATATATCATTTAGATAGATAAGTTTTATGGCGAATTTTACTAAAATTTTATTTTTAAATTTAATTGTAATATATTTCATTCAACCGATTACGAATGGAAATATTGTATATAGTTTTTAAAAATATTTATATGTTGTATATATATATTTTAGTTGACCCATTAAATCTCAGGGTGAAATAAATATTAAACTAGAATGTAATTAGTGCATATGGACATTGGTCCTGGAGGTGCATTTTAGTGAAGTGCCTAACATGAACCCACTCTCTGGCACAGACTCAAATACTACCAACTTGATAAAGTGATTCATCAGTCAAACGCACATTCTAATCTGTGTTAACCAAAATCAGAAATTAGCATAGGTATATGATGCAAGAAAGCAAGCTTATGCAGCATCAGCCAAAAAAAAAGAAAAAAAAAAAAAAAAAACCACTCCCATTTCACCCCTCCATTCGATCGAAATAACCTGTCCACAGCTGAGCCTTAAATTTATTTAGGGTATCAACTTCCACAACAAGGGATGGAAATCTCTTCCACCAACCAACTACCCACTGGCTAGTTTCCGCACATCTATCCTACATCTGTCTTTCCTCAATTAGAATTTATGCCCTTTCAAGTGATTATTCTGAGGAAGAGGAAGAATCCCATCAGCATTGAGCATGCTCAAACCATTCAAGGCTTTATACACCTCTATCAGATCACCTTGCTGGTGCCTAGTCTCCAGACACTGTAATTTGCAAAACTTAAGCCTTTCTTCGTAAGAGCAACCCTTTGTTCCATTCACTAATCTTGTTGCCCTTCTCTGTACTCATTCCAGCAGCTCTACATCCTTCTTGAAATGAGACCTCCAGAACTGTATACAGTATTCAAGGTGTGGCCTGCCCATTGCCTTATACAAGGGAATAATCACCTCCATATCCATGCTAGAAAAATTCCTGTATATCATTGACAAGACATCATAAGCTACTCTTGCAGCCCATCTGTACCGCTCAGAGAACTTCATATCTGCCAGCACAATTACCCCCAGGTCCTCTTCATTCTCTACCACTGTCAATGCAGTACCACAGAGTTGATACGTTACTCTGGGGTTACTGTTTCCCATATGCAGTACTTTACATTTGTCAATGTTAAATTTAATTTGCCACCTCTCAGCCCATCTGCTCAACCTTTCCATATCCTGTTGCAGCAGCATACTGTCAGTAGTGTCCTTAACTACCCTGCCAACCTTTGTATCGTCTGCAAACTTGAACATTAAGCTAGATATACCATCATCAATATCATTTATAAATACAGAAAACAACAATGGACCCAACACTGAACACTGAGGGACTACACTAATAACATTAGTCCACGATGAGCAGTGTCCATTGATTACCACTCTCTGTCTTCTCCCCCTCAACCCCACCTCTTTATCCATAGCAGCAATTTGCCTCCAATGGCACACTGCTCCAATTTGTGCAGCTGTCAACCATGTACAACAGTATCAAAAGCCTTTCTAAGATCCAAATATATAATATCAAAGTTATTCCCTGCATCCAGTTCTTTTGAGACTGCATCATAGCATCCAATCAAATTGGTCAGGCAAGACTTCCCTTAACAAAACCATGCTGTGTCTGAGCAATAACTGAAGTCTTGTCTAGATGATCTTGCAGTGCTTCTTTAACCAGTGCCTCCATTAATTTTCCTGGAACAGAAGTTAAACTCACAGGTCTATAATTACTTGTGTTGCCCTTTGATCCTCCTTTGTGAATTGGGGTCACATTTGCACATCTCCAGTCCATGGGTACCTCCCCTGAGTTCAAAGAAGCTCTCATAATTATAGCTAAGGGTTTGCTTACTTCC
Source organism: Mastigoproctus giganteus (assembly GCF_048544385.1). NCBI lineage: Eukaryota > Metazoa > Arthropoda > Arachnida > Uropygi > Thelyphonidae > Mastigoproctus > Mastigoproctus giganteus. Next base: position 109,273,708 of record NC_143586.1, on the reverse strand, counting down.
TTTGCTGCCTCCTTTAATATAACTGGATAGATCCCATACACTACATTACTGAGGATAATTGTTTATCCTCAGCAATTTCTCCTCCACTTTCCTCTCAGTTATTACATAATGATCTAGCTCACTGCCAGATTTTACTTCACCTCTGGTATTACCCTTCCTGAATAACTCCTCATGAAATCCAAGGAAGTGAAGCCAGTGAACATCGCTGGACAGTGCAGTGTCGGGTCAGTTTGGTGTGACATAAGCATTGGGAGATCAAAATTGAGAGTAGGAGTGTGCTATAGGCCTAATGACTCTGATGAGTATAATAAGAAACTGTACAGGGAAATAGAGTGGGCCAGTAAATCAGAGTCTTATAATGGGAGATTTTAATTTCCCAGATATTGACTGGAATTTGGGGGCTGGTCACTCACTCACACACTAGCAGGGCTTTTGTGGATTTATTGGATGATTGTTTTCTAAATCAGCATGTTCGGGAGGCAACTAGAGGGAGTAATACTCTTGATTTGATTATCAGCAGTGATTCTTCATGCATTAAGAATCTGCAGATAAATGAACCACTAGGTGGCAGTGATCACAGTGTGCTGAAGTGGGATTTACTCAAAGAGGTAACTACCATTAGGGGTAAAGGGAAGGGTTATTGCTTCCGTAAAGGCGACTACGATGGACTGAGGCAGTATTTAAATTCTATACAGTGGGACCAACTGATGATGTTACCAACAGCAAATGCAAAATGGGAAGCATTCAAAGAACTTATCTTGGAAGCTACAAGGCTTTACATACCAACTAAGAAATATTGTTCAAGGTTTAGGCCTAAATGGATGTCAGATGAACTGATGAGGCATATGGCAGAGAAGAAACATAAATGGGATACATACAAATTAACACATGACACAGAAGCCTATGATAGATACACGTTGATCTGTAACCAAGTTACAAAGGAGGTTAGGCAGGCGAAGGCAGATTACGAGAAATCTTTGGCAAGGGATGCAAAGAAAAACAGCAAAGAGTTCTTTACTTATGTAAACTCTAGAAGGGGATGAATCAGATTGGTCCACTTGATATCGATGGGTCAACTGTTGATGATCCTGCTAAGGTAGCTAACAAACTAAATGAATATTTTGCATCCACATTCACACACGAGGAGTTATTTAGTGAGGGGAAAGCCAGAGGTGTATTCAACTCTAGCAGTAAGCTAGAGAATCTTGTAATAACTGAGAGTAAAGTGGAGGAGAAATTGTTGAAGATAAACACAAGAAAGGCACCCGGGGTGGATGGAATCTATCCAGTTATATTAAAGGAGGCAGCAAAGGAAGTAAGCAAACCCTTAGCCATAATTATGAGAGCTTCCTTGGACTCAGGGGAGGTACCCACAGACTGGAGATGTGCAAATGTGACCCCAATTCACAAAGGAGGATCAAAGGCTAACACAAGTAATTATAGACCTGTGAGTTTAACTTCTGTTCCAGGAAAATTAATGGAGGCACTAGTTAAAGAAGCACTGCAGGATCATTTAGACAAGACTTCAGTTATAGCTCGGACACAGCATGGTTTTGTTAAGGGGAAGTCTTGCCTGACCAATTTGATTGGATACTATGATGCAGTCACAAAGGAAATGGATGCAGGGAATAACTTTGATATTATATACTTGGATCTTAGAAAGGCTTTTGATATTGTTGCACATGGAAGACTGCTGCACAAATTGGAGCAGTGTGACATTGGAGGCAAATTGCTGCTGTGGATAAAGGGGTGGCTTAGGGGGAGAAGACAGAGAGTGATAATCAATGGACACTGCTCGTCGTGGACTAACGTTATTAGTGGAGTCCCTCAGGGCTCAATGTTGGGTCCATTATTGTTTTCTGTATTTATAAATGATATTGATGATGGTATATCAAGCTTAATGTCGAAGTTTGCAGACGATACAAAGGTAGGTAGGGTTGTCAAGGACATTACTGACACTATGCTGCTGCAACAGGATCTGGAAAGGTTGAGCAGATGGGCCGAGAGGTGGCAAATGAAGTTTAACATGGACAAATGTAAAGTACTACACATGGGAAACAGCAACCCCAGAGCAACGTATCAACTCTGTGGTACTACACTGACAGTGGTAGAGAATGAAAGGGACCTGGGGGTGGTTCTGCAAGAGTAGCTCATGGTGTATTGTCAATGTATATAGGAATTTCTCTAGCAGGGATAAGGAGGTGATTATTCCCTTGTATAAGGCAATGGTTAGGCCACACCTAGAGTACTGTATACAGGTTTGGAGGCCTCATTTCAAGAAGGATGTAGAGCTGCTGGAACAAGTACGGAGAAGGGCAACAAGATTAGTGAATGGAACAAAGGGGTGCTCTTACGAAGAAAGGTTTAAGTTTTGAAAATTACAGTGTCTGGAGACTAGGCACCAGTGAGGTGATCTGATAGAGGTGTATAAAGCCTTGAATGGTTTGAGCATGATCAATGCGGATGGGATTCTTCCTCTCGCTCAGAATAATCACCTGAGAGGGCATAAATTCAAATTGAGGAAAGACAGATGTAGGATAGACGTGCGGAAATTTGCCTTTAGCCAGCGGGTGGTTGGTTGGTGGAACAGACTTCCATCCCTTGTCGTGGAAGTTGATAGCCTAGATAAGTTTAAGGCTCAGCTGGACAGGTATTTTGAACGAACAGATGGGTGAAGTGGAAGTGGTTTTTTTTTTTTTTTTTGGCTGATGCTGCATAAGCTTGCTTTCTTGCATCAAATGCCTCTACTATTGCTAATGCTAATGTGTAAATGTAGATGCAAAATACTCATTTAGTTTGTTAGCCACCTGAGCAGGATCCTCAACTGTTGAACCATCAATATCCAGTGGACCAATCTGATTCATCCATTTCCTTCTAGAGTTTACATAGGTAAAGAACTCTTTTCTCTTTTTCTACGCATCCTTTGCCAAGGATTTCTTATAATCTGCCTTTGCCTGCCTAATCTCCTTTGTGACTTGGTTACAGACCAGCTTATATCTAACATAGGCTTCCATGTCAACCATTAATTTATAAGTAACCCATGCATTTTTCTTCTTTGCCATGTCTCATTAGTTCATCTGACATCCATTTAGGCCTAAACTTTGAACAATACTTCTTAGTTGGTATGTAAAGCCTAGTAGTTTCCAAGATAAGTTCTTTGAATGCTTTCCATTTTGAGTTTGCTGTTGGTACATCATCAGTTGGTCCCACGGTATAGAATTTAAATACTGTCTCAGACCATCGTAGTCGCCTTTACGAAAGCAATACCCTTCCCTTTACTCCTGATGGTAGTTACCTCCTTGAGTAAATCCCACTTCAGCACACTGTGATCACTGCCACCTAGTGGTTCCTGTATCTGCAGATTCTTAATGCATGAAGAATCACTACTGATAATCAAATCAAGAGTATTACTCCCTCTAGTTGCCTCCTGAACATGCTGATGTAGAAAACAATCATCCATTAAATCCACAAAAGCCTTGCTAGTGCGTGAGTGACCAAACCACAAATTCCAGTCAATCTCTGGGAAATTAAAATCTCCCATTATAAGACTCTCTGATTTACTGGCCCACTATTTCCCTGTACAGTATCTTATTATACTCATCAGAGTCATTAGGCCTATAGCACACTCCTACTCTCAATTTTGATCTTCCAATGCTTAGGTCACACCAAACTGACTCAACACTGCACTGTCCAGCGATGTCGACTGGCTTCACTTCCTTGGATTTTATGGGTTTCTTAACTAATAGCATAACCCCTCCTCCCTTCATATCCTTTCTGTACACATTGTACTTCCCAAATTCCAGTTCTGCATTCCTTATATCTGTGTGACACGACATCTCTGATATCCCAACAATATCTGCCTTTGATGTTTTGAGCAATACCTCATATTCATTAAATTTATTAACCAAACTCTTAGCATTGGTGTGCACGCAAGTATACATGCACCTTTTCCTATTCTTAGCTACCCTAACACAAGCCATGTGTTTATTTGTACCGCAATGACTCCCAGAAGTCTCTGAAATACCCTGCATCTTGTTTTCCAGACTGCTGCTCATTCCAATATACTCAGTGCAAAAATTACTTTCACCTCTGCCAGTGGGTACTGTTAATCTATTAGTCCTTGTATCCCCCCAAGCTAGCAGTTTTCCAACCCATCTAACACTGCCTCAATAGCATCAGCAAATATTCTTGCACCCTTTCCATTTAAGTGTATCCCATTCCTGTAGAAGCGGTCTCTCCTGTTAACAAGTACAGACCAGGCTGAAAAAAATTCTACCCCTTGAGCCTTGCACAATCTTTCCAGGGCTGAATTGATCGACAAGGCTCTCGTCACATACTCCCCCCCCCCATCGTGTCGGTGCAGAATTGCAGACACTTTCAAATTCAACCCTGATTCATGGCTTTTTTTTCAACAGTGACCTGTACTTGTTAAGTAATTCCGCCGGTCTCCTACTCTTAATATCATTAGTGCCAACGTGTACAATATCATCTTTTGTGCCCTTAAAAGATGGTATTCGCTCTACAACATCAACTTTTGCCCCTGGCAGATATACCCTGGTCCTCTTCCACCTATCCTTTTTACATACCATGTTCCCCGTTTCCCTGACAATAGAGTCACCAACAACTACTAGTTCCTGTGGGACCAGCGCATTCTGCCTTGGAGGTTGCTGCTGTGTTGCGTGATGATCAAGTGCAAGCTTTGGCATTGATTTCGGCAGCTGAGTGCTTGATGGGACCCTCAATTTAGATCCTTTGAGGGCATCCACCCTGTCTTTCAAGCTCTCATATAGGCCCGTAATAAAGTTGAGTTGTCGCCTGATTTCCTTACATTGCGAACCACGGGACATGATATTGCCCCATGGCAATATCAGTCCCGTACCCGATTTATCCACAAACATCAAGCAAGCAGTGCATTTTAAAAGGCTGTGATTCAGAGGGCAACTGTCCCCCTCGGTTCTCCCCTGAGCCACAGTGAGACTTTTGCTTTGCTGCTGCTGTGGTCTGAGTATAATTTGCTGTGGTATAATTTCAGTACAAAATTATAACCCTAAACTTGTATCCCAACACAGTTATAACACTATATATCTATATATATATTTTTCAGTATCAAATATTATTATTAGCCATATGTTGCAAGGAAGCCTAAAGCTTTTGCTGCACCAGCCAAAAAAAAAAAAAAAAATTTCTAAGTTACCGTTAGAGAGAGAACAAACAAGAGTAAGAAGTAGAAGGGAATCACCAAGGAAAGAGAAGAATGATGATATCCAACTCAGGACCCTGGGTGTGCCAAGCCCATACTCACCAGATGTGAGCCCCCCTGGGGTTATCTATGAGTTCCATTTATATAACTTCCGTATCAAGTTATGTATTAATTAATTATGTTACGTTTGTAAAACTACGTCATTACCGTATTTCCCCATGTATAAGACGCACCTTAATTTTGGGGCCGAAATTTGAAAAAAAAAATGTATTACATAAAGTTACTGAACTCAAGTTTTATTCATCATAAAATTCATACTGCTCCTCATCACTGTCAAACTCCCATCCATTAGCTTGTCCTCATCTGTGTCTGATGACGAATCACTGTCTTCATATATTGCCTTGTCCTCAGTTCCATCTATGGCATTTGAAATGCCATACTTCTTAAATTACTTGACAACAATCTCAATCTTTATATTATCCCAGGATCTTTTCACCCAGGTACAAACTTCTCCTATAGTTGGTTTCTTCACTCTTCCTGCTGGTGTCAAATTGTCCCCAGAAGACTTCATCCATTGGTTCCATTCGTCTCTCATGGCAGCTTTGAAGGGTTTGTTAATGCTGACATCAAGTGGTTGGAGCTGGAATGTCAAGCCTCCAGGTATGACGGCAAGTTTTGTTTTTTTGCTCTGAGGCAATCTTCTTTGTGTTTTTTGTTATGTGTGCCCTGAACTGATCAAGCACCAATAGGGCAGGTTTGCGTAAGAATTCACCTGGTCTCCTGCTCCAAACTTTCTCAAACCAGATCTTCATCCCATCCTGATCCATCCAACCCTTGTCATGAACGAGGACAATCACTCCTCGAAGAATGTCTTCTTTTGCATTGTTTTGCATTTGAAAATCAGCATAGGAGGCAGATACAAGCTAGAACAACTGTATAATGGCTCTTTTCATGTCCACTTGTCTTCACAGTTACAGTGTTCATTCCCTTCTTATCAACAGTTCTGTTACTTGGAACATCAAATTGTCCCAAGCAACAGAACTGTTGTCCATATTTGCAATCTGTCCCAACTCAAACAGGTGTGTCTTCCGACATTGAATGACAAAATGATGAAATTCAAGGACCTTCTGCTCATAGCTTTCAGGCATCTTTTGGGCAAGTCTGGTGCGTGTACGCATGCTTAGTCAATTCTGTTTCATGAACCTGAAGCACCAATTGTGTCATCCTTTGAAATCAGTAACTTCTTTTTTATCAGCAATTCTTCTTGCCTCATGCTGAACCATCTTTGTGTACACAGGAATTCCAATTGCCCTTTGCTCTTCAATCCATATCTTCAATTCCCTCTCTAAATCGGGCTATTTTGCTGACTTGCCTCTCATGGCCTTCTTCTGCCGTGGCATTTTCAGTATGGTTTCTTCTTCTCATAGCCAGTCTCGGATTGTTTTCTCAGTTGGAGGAGGAACAAACTTACGTTCAACAGCACGATTTCCATTCACTTTGGCAAACTGGATCACTTTTAACTTGAATTCAGCACTGTACGAAAATCTTTTTTCTGAGCCATTTCTGGGCAGAACGTTGCAAAACGTAACCTAATATACCGGTAACAAGTGCGAAACAATGAGTGCAAAGACAACAAGCGCGAAAAAGCGGGAAATGCAAGTAAAAAAATCTACAACCACTGTATAAGACGTACCCAGTTTTTAGACCCCAGATTTTTCGAAAAAAGGTGTGTCTTATACATGGGGAAATACGGTATATGTATTTAGTTAAAATGTACAATTTAATTGACAATGAAGTTTAACAAGATTAATAGATTTTACTGATTAATTGAAATTTTATATAATATACTGCACTCTACTAAGCTAATGCTATCTAGTTTGGGATATAATGTATCGTATAACAATGGCGGCAAGTTACGAACTGGTAATCTACGGACACTTGAGTATTAATTAACTTCCAAAATCTTGCTGTCTCAATTCAGAATAAACCAAGGATCTTGACTAGGTCTATAAGCTACTTATAGAAAATAATTTAATATAACAATTGGTTAATAAAGCGGCTAAATATGGCTAAAAGACTTCTCGTTCAGCGGAGCTGCAAAACTTGTAACATGTGGATTGGATACCCTTACCGATACTAAGTAATAACCTACAAAATCTCTATCTAAGTTAAACTTTAAACTAAATATCGTAACTAGGAATATAAAGCTATTCTAGAAAATAAGTTAATATGCCAATTTAAGTTAATAAAACAAAAAAAAACTTCTCTATTTCCAGGAGCAGTAAAAACTTCGCCTGCACAATTCACTTGCTGAAATGGAGCTAAATTAGATCAGAATGAGAGAACTTACTGAGTCATGTTTCTTCGCTCAGGAGGAAGCTGATTGCTTCTGTCCAAATGGTATACAACTCTTTGTGAAGTAATTCTGTCAACGAGCACAACCAAACAATCCTCATGCCACATAGGAGAAAGTGGAATCAGTTGTGCAAGACATCTTTGTGCGTTGCATGAACACATTGCAAGAAGCACATGTTTGGCAGAAACTATAAAATGTTGGTTATCGACACCGGCAGATTACTCTACAAGCTCCCACTGGTCATTGGAAAGCCATATATCGTCACAACCGATGTGGATGTTATGATTGGCTTGCTAACAACACCGTGATTAAATTATCCAAGATTGAATAAACAGAGCAACAGATACAACTGTGGCTCGAATTTACCACCTCGGCTATGATCGGAGTTAGCCTGCAAGAAGGTGGTGACATACATGCAAGCAAACATCAATCCCACAGCTGTGCCACTCACAAGACGAACCAGGAGTACATCATTGAACAACATCAACCCTGAAATCTGAACCAAATCACGTTCCTCTCATACTGGCTTGTGCAATGACGATACATACACGTCACAAGGTGGAATGTTTGATACAGTGGTTTATGAATACGAAAACAGGCATGAACAGCAGCTGGTTTATATATATCTCTGTCATGCAAAACTGGCATTGCTGAATTTAACATCATCTCGTCACGCTGTGACAAGAGATTCTACCATGGACTGAGAAATGCTGCATCCATCATCGATCTACAAAATGAGTTTACCAGGTTCGCGACTAATCGGCTACAAACAAAACAGGACAGCTTGCTCAAATTCATCCACAATAGGAAGGAACTCTCAGTTGTCTCACTCAACTGTCAAAGCCTAAGGGCACACCACAATGACACTGTTACTCAGCAATGCCAAATCTTCCTGCTATCTGAGACTTGGTTAGACAATAATGAGAGTGTCAGCATTCCGAACTTAGATTGCATGGTTCAATTCAAGCATGAAACCAAACGAACAGCTGGAGTCACAATATATCACAAGATGGACATGGTACAAATTGTTATGCCATACTTAGATGTCATCTATCAACAAACGACTGGTTTGTCAGTTAGTGTTCGGCCCATTGGCAATATATGTACAGTGCAGTGCTTGTTACCCAATGGCCAAGTGATACAGTTGTTGTCTATATTTCTCTGAACAGTGACATACAGGATATAACTGACTTCAATCATCTTGTTTTTGTGCCATACTCAATTCAAGGTGCAGCACTGTTAAAGAAAGATTTACATAAAATACCCATGTACATGAGTGGCGATTTGAACGTTAACTTCCGATTGAAAGAAACCAAACCATTAATAGCCTTAGTGCAAGAAACGCTCGATCTAACTCTAAACACTAATACCGCAATTTCAACTACAAAATTGGGTTTCTCAATCGATGGTTTTCCAGAGACATTTAGATACATTGCAATCGCAAGTATACATCTCTTAATTATCATAAATCCATTGTTTCCTGTCTTCCAGCTGAAATTATGGAAATTTGTGAAAGATCAATAAGCTATTTACAATACAAAAGCTCTTTTATTTCAAAATCAATATACATACACATCAAAATACCTAAAAGAAAAGTGAAGGATGTATCACATAAAACCATCTACCGAGATGGTTTTATATGATGGTTCAGGGTACAACAGCTAACATTCTCCTTCATTCTCCATTTTAACAAATTTAAAATCACTCAATATAATTCCTTGAATAGGATAGCACACACTCACAATCCCCCCCAGGGTGGATCATTTCCCACCCAGCACAAGACACACATATTGATATATACATACATACAACATTCACTCACATATATACATACACAAATATATCTGCATTCACACACTTAAATCTAGCATATCACAGCAAGTTCATGCAACCAAAAACTTATGCAAAAAGAACAGACAGGATAAGAGGGAGGGGGGGTTGTTATGAAAACCCCAAACACAAGGGGTATTAGAATCTATAGCACTTAGTACTGTGCATGAAGATCAAAGTAGATACTTGTTGACATTAGACTTGAACTTATGTGGATTGTAACTTTCATGAAATACGTATGAATGAAGGTTGTTGTTCTAGAAAACGGAAGTTGAATGAATAAATGAAAGAGAAAAAAACTTGGTTCTGTGAGTTTGAAGTAGGACAGTAAACCAACGTTGACTGGTTGTGGCATGTGTTCAGACTGATTTGGAAGAGAGACAGAGGGAATTATAGAAGCCAATTCAGAAGAACAGTGCCCACTGAAGTATCTGTAGAAAAGGCATGAGCAGGAACAGAATGTCTGAGACAGAGTGGAGAGACTCTGTTAGAGATGAGTCATTAATTAACCTAACTCTCTCTTTCAAATGGAATCTAGAAGCCTGAGAGGGGGCCCACTCCAGATGTGGAAAAAATATTCCATGGTAGGGAGGATTTGTGATTTGTCCATAGTGAATAGCTGTTTGGAAGTATAGTAATGCCAACAGCAAAAGAGAAAACCCAGTGTTTTAGATACAGAGGAAGCAATATTTGTAATGTGCTTATGCCAAGAGAGATTAGAAGTCGGGGTAATTCCCAATAGAGATATAGGATCTTGCCTAGAAATCGGGGTGATCAAAGACAGGCATAGAAGCAGAAGAATCCTTTTTGATAGATATAAGAGAGGGCTAAGTTTTAGAAGGATTGAAATCAACTAAGTTACCTTTGCCCCACTGCAGAATTACCCGGAGAGCAACACTTAAGGAATTGGTAATTTGTGCAGTGGGAAGGTTTCTCAGACTGCTAGGCGGAATGCAATGTGCTATCATCAGCAAAACTATGGAGAGGATTTCCGGTCAATGGAAGAAGGTCATTGATATATAAGAGGTGCATTCAATAAATTTTCTAGCTAAAGTACTTCCCATAGTTATATTTCAATGATTCAAGTTGGGTACACAGATTTCTGACCATTGTGCAGAAGCAATTCAGAGTATGGCATTGTGAGGAGAATTTAGAGCTTTATGGAAGGGATCCTGCAACTTTAAACTCTAGAATTGTTACAGATGATGAAACATGGATTCATTGCTGGGACCCTGAGACCAAGCAAGAATCAATGCAATGGAAGCACAAGGGTTCTCTCCCACCCAAAAAATTTTGGACACAATCTTCAGCTGGCAAAGATTATAGCCACCATTTTTTGGGATGCTGAGGGAATTTTGAACATTCACTACTCAGAACACAAGCAGACGGTCATTGGGAGTCATATGCAACCCTACTGTACAATCTAAGGGATATCATAAAGGAAAAATGCTATGAAAAACTTTCCAGAGGTGTGCTGCTTCTTCAGGAAAAGGCACCAGTACACAGGTCACATGCTGCTGCTGCTTTGAATGACTGACTTTACAGAACTTACATCCTACTTACTGGCCAGATCAGGCATCTCAGTTACTATTTCTTGTTTCAACACCTCAACAAAAATGTACGTGAATGTCACATTGTTGATGATAATGAACTGAAGTCTGCTTTTCTGCATTCTTGGATGGACAGGACAAAGAATTTTGTCTGGTATTTCCTCATTGCCAACAAATTGAAACAATTGTATTTAAGTTACATTGAAAATCAAAAAAGATATTTGCCTCTATCTCTTTTCCTTCACAGGTATGTAGATAATTTATTCAATGTCCCTCATACAAGAAGAAAAGATTGGGAGAAAAAGCTGAACCTAGGGGAACACTAACATTAGTGGAGAAGTTAGAAGAAAGAGAGCCATCTACCATAAACCACAGTGAGGGAACGTAGACAAATTACAAAACACAGTTAGTAAATTATAAGATTGAAGCTTATTTAGAAGACCCTTAAACCAAACACGATGTAAGCCTTTGAAATATCAAAAATCACTTTCACTTTCATAAAACTTTTCCACTAAATTTGTTCGTGGATTAGTAAACATAAGCCAGAATATTACCAGTGACAGAATCCATATTTGGGCTCATTGAGCATATGGAAGGTTTCTAGACAGTTTAAGAGTTAGCAGTTAATTGATTTCTGCATTAATTTAGAATAAGTAGAAGTAAGTGCAATAGGACAATAATTGGATGGGAGGGATTTGTCACCCTTTTTAAAATTAACATTAGCATTTGCATTAGTTTTGTTGATCAACATTAGTTTTGTTGATTTGGCCCTGAAGAGATTGCAAAAGGCTCAAGGGGTAGAATTTTTCTCAGCCTGGTCTGTGCTTGTTAACAGGAGACTGCTTCTACAGGAATGGGATACACTTAAATAGAAAGGGTGCAAGAATATTTGCTAGGTGGGTCGGAAAATTGCTAGCTTGGGGGGATACACGGACTGATAGATTAACAGTAGCCAGTAGCAGAGGTGAAAGTGATTCCTGCACTGCTTCTATTGAAATGCAATTGAGCAGCAGCCTGGAAAGCAAGGCAATGGGGATTTGCAGGACTACTGGGAGTCATAGTGGAACAAGTAAATATATGGGCTGTGTTAGGGTAACTAAGACTAGAAACAGGTGCATGTATACTTGCATGAACACCAATGCCAGGAGTATACTTAATAAGTTTGATGAGCTTGAAGTGCTAGTCAAGACATCAAAAGCAGATATTGTTGGGATATAAGAGATGTCCCAACAATAGTGTAACACAGACATAAGCAGTGCAGAATTGGAATTTGAGGAATACAATGTGTACAGAAAGGATAGACAGGACAGGAAGGGAGGAGGGGTTATGCTGTTAGTTAAGAAACACAAAATCTAAGGAAGAGCATCCAATTGATGTTGGTGGACAATGCAATGTTCAGTCTGTTTGGTGTGAAATAAGAACTGGGAAAGGAAAAATGAGTAGGTGTGTGTTATAGGCTTAATGAATCTGATGAGTATAAAGAGCAATTGTGCAGAGAAATAGTGGGCCAGTAAATCAGAGTGTCTTATAATGAGGGATTTTAATTTTCCAGAGATTGGAATTTGTGGGTTGGTCACTCACACACTATTAAGGCTTTTGTAGATTTATTGGATGATTGTTTTCTACAGCAGCATTTTCGGGAGGCAACTAGAGGGAGTAATACTCTTAATCTGATTATCAGTATTGATTCTTCATGCATTAAGAATCTGCAGATTAAGGAACCACTAGATGGCACTGATCACAGTGTGCTGAAGTGGGATTTATTAAAAGAAGTAAACTACCGTCAGAGGTAAAGGGAAGGGTTTTTGCTTTCGTAAAGGTGACTACAGTGGTCTGAGACAGTATTTAAATTCTATACGGCCCAACACCAAATCCTGGGGGATTCCACTAATAACATTAGTCCATGAAGAGCAGTGTCTATCGATAACCACTCTGTCTTCTCCCACTCAACCATCCTTTTCTCCATTGTAGCAACTTGCCCTTAATGCCATACTCCTCCAATTTTGTACAGTAGTCTTCCATGTGCCACAGTATCAAAAGCTTTCCTAAAATCCAAGTATATGATATCAAAATTATTTTTGTACCCAGTTCTTTTGTGACCACATCATAGTATCGAATCAAAATTGTCAGACAAGACTTCCCCTTAACAAACCCATGCTGTGTCTGAACTTTAACTGAAGTCTTGTCTAGATGATCCTACAGTGCTTCTTTACCCAGTGACTAGATTATTTTCCCCAGGTAAAAAGGCAAAGGTAAACTGCAGCCATTATCAACCCACTGCAGGATGGAAGCCTCCTCAATAGTTCATGTTGAGGGAAATGGACCGTAATCTGCCATGCTGGTCCAGTGTAGGTTGGCAGATTGACTGTATTTAGCAGGAACAGACGTTAAATAGGTCTGTAATTTCTTGGAGACCTCCCCTGAGTCCAAGCTTTCATAATTATGGCCAAGGGTTTGCTTACTTTCTTTGCTGCCTCCTTTAATATAGCCGGATAGTTCCCATCCAGCCCACCTACCTTCCTTAGCTTTCTTTGCTGCCTCCTTTAATATAACTGGATAGATCCCATCCAACCCACCTACCTTCCTTAGATAAGTGGGTTGGATGGGATTGGTTGGTTGGTTGGAAGAAACTTCAACAATTTCTCTACCACTTTGTTCTCAGTTATTACAAAATCGCTTAGCTCCCTGTTACAGTTTGATAAACTTCTGGCATTACCTCCTTGAATAACACCTCATATGTGAATGTAGAAACAAAACACTCATTCAGTTTATCAGCTCCCTGAGAATGATCATCAATAGTCAAACTATGTTAAGTGGCCAAATCTGATTCATCCCTTTCCTTCTAGAGTTTACATAAGTAAAGAACTGTTTGCTATTTTCTTTTGCATCCTTTCCCAAATAGGCTTGTTATAGGCTTGATTATACATTAGCCTATAACTGCCATAGGCTTCTGTGTCGCCAGATAATTTATATGCATCCCATGCATTTCTCTTCTCTACCACGAGCATCATTAATTCATCTGACACATAAACCTTCAACAGTATTTCTTAGTTGGTATGAAAAGCCTAGTACCCTCCAAGGTTCAGTCCCTGATAGCTTCCCATTTAAAATTCACTATTAGTAATGTCATCAGTTGACCCCACTGTACAGAATTAGAAACGCTCTGAGACCACTGTAGTCACCTTTACAAAAGCAAAAACCCTTCCCTTTACCTCTGATGGTAGTTACATCTTTAAGTAAATCCCACATCAGTACATTGTGATCACTGCCACCTAGTGGTTCCTTTATCTGCAGATTCGTAACGCATGAAGAATCACTGTTGATAAATAGATCAAGAGTATTACTCCCTCTGGTTGCCTCTCGAATATGTTGCTGTAGAAAACAGTCACCCAATAAATCCACAAAAATATTGCTCGACTATGAATGACCAATCCACAAACTCCAGTCAATATCTGGGAAGTTAAAATCCCCCATTAAAAGACAGTCTGATTTACTGGCCCACTATTTCTCTGCACAATTGCTCATCAGATTCTTTAGGCCTATAACACACTTACTCTCATTTTACCTTTCCCAGTGCTTATGTTACACCACACTGACCACTCATATCAACTGGATGCACTTCCTTTGATTTTATGTTTTTCTTAATTAACAGCATAACCCCCCCTCCCTTCCTATCCTGTCTATTCTTTCTGTACACATTGTACTCCCCAAATTCCAATTCGGCATTCCTAATATCTGTGTGGCACCATGTCTCTGATGTCCCAACAATATCCGCTTTTGATGTCTTGACAAGATCTTCAAATTCATCAAATTTATTTACTATACTCCTAGCATTGGTGTACATGCAAGTTTGTTTGTTTGTTTGTTATTTGGTTTTTAGGAGCATTAGCAACTAAGGCCATATTGCTCCGGGATATGCAGTGGTCATTCCCTGACCTTTCCGCATCCTCCGTATTTGGTGTTGACGGGCTCAAATCCCGGTCTAATCAAGAAGCGTGTGCTACGCACTGCTGCTCCTTCCCACCTGGCTACGGAGGTGCCACCATACATGCAAGTATACATATACCTATTCTTATTCTTAGTTACCCTAACACAACCCATGTATTTACTTGTTCCATGATGACTCCCAGCAACCCTTGAAATCCATCGCTTTCCAGGCTGCTACTCATTCCAGTAGAAGCAGTGCAAGAATCACTTTCACCTCTGCCTGTGGCTACCATTAATCTATTAGTCTGTGAATCCCCACCAAGCTAGCAGTTTTCCAACCAACCCAACACTGTCTCGATGGCATCACAAATATTCATGCACCCTTTCTATTTAAGTGTATCCCATCCCTGTTGTAACAATCTGTTCTGGTAAGAACTGACCATGCTGAGAAAAATTCTACCCCATGAGCCTTGCACAGTCTCTCCATGGCAAATTGATTGACAAGGCTCTCATCATGTCCCGGCAGAATTGCACACTCTTTCACATTTAACCCTAAGTAGTGACTTTTTTTTTCTTCCAACATTGACCTATACTTGTTAAGTAAATTCACAGATTCCCTACTCTTAATGTCATTAGTGCCATCGTGTACAACAATATCACCCTTTGTGCCCTTAAAAGATGATATCTGCTCTTCAACTTAAACTTTTGCCCCTGGCAGACATACCCTGGTCCTATTCCAAGCAGAACCGAAAACACCTTTGGAACGAGAAAGTGAAAAAAGGCAACCCATAACAGAAGCAAATTCAGGAGTACAGATTTTCAGAAGTCGAGAAATACCATCAGGACCTGGAGCTCTCCAGGAATCATTGAACGAAGTGTAGTGGGAATGGAGGGAGGTAGTTTACCAAGACCATCAATGCACAAGTTGGAAGAAAAATAGGATGGTAGCAGGTCATCTTTATCTTTGGCTGAAGGAGCAATAGAACCATCTGTTTCTGACAGGTGGAAACAGAGATGGGCAAAACTTCGCCCAATAAAAACCAGAATGCTCAACTAACATTTTGACAACAAGCAAGTTTTCTACTCTTAGCCTGTTCGAAATTTAGTTTGGATTGATTAATAAGCTTGGGTGTAGGCAGAAAAAAATGTTCCTGGAGATTTTGATAAAATCCAATTGCAGCAGACATTCTTCTTTTGAACAGCCATAGCACATTTATTGGTAAATTCAAGTTTAGATAAAGAACAAGATATTAAGGAGGAGTGTAGAATCAAGTATTTCATCCCTGAAAGAATAATTTCACTGACACAATTAGAGCAAAAAGAAATACAAACCAATTGGTTGTCCAGTGGTAAACTGTTGCGACGTCTTTTTGGCCTTAAACATGGTTTTATTGTTTTTATCAGATACAGATCAGAATCTTGCTCAATTGTTTCTAAATCAAAAATGGCTTGGAAAACTTAGATACCTTGTTGATATATTTCAAAAACTTAATGATTTAAATTTGTCTTCAAGGACAGGGAACAAATATCAGAAGCTTTCAAAAATAAACTTAAACCTTTGGAAAACTGAATTGGAGTGTAATAATACTGAAATGTTCCCATGTTTTTCTAAATTTGTCAATAGCAATAATATAGACATTTTACAATTTAGGGATATCATTGCCACCCACCTAACAATGCTAATTAAGAATTTTTCCAAATGATTTAATGTATCTACTGAAAAAAAAAAGTTGCATTGGCATCATGACGCCTTTGCTTTTGAAATTTCTTCATGTCTGAGATTAGGACCAAGGTATGTCTGCAAGGGGCAAAAGTTGATGACATTATAGAGCAGATATGTTTTAAGGGCACAAAATGTGATGTTGTTGTGCTGCAATTCTGCACAGACATGATAGGAGGGAGTATATGATGAGAGCCTTGTCGAACAATTCAGCCCTAGAGAGATTGTGCAAGGCTCAATCGGTAGAATTTTTTTCAGTCTGGTCTGTGCTTGTTGACAGGAGAGACTGCTTCTACAGGGGTGGGATACACTTAAATAATTTTGCCTCCACAGGCAGAGTAAAAACCGATTCTTGCACTGCTTCTATTAGAATGAGCAGCAGCCTGCAAAGCAAGGTAATGGAGATTCTCAAGACTGCTGGGACTCATAGTGAAACAAGTAAATACATGAGCTGTGTTAGGGTAACTAAGAGTAGGAATAGGTGCATGCATACTTGCATGTACACCAATGCTAGGAGTATAGTTAATAAATTTGATGAGCTTGAAGTGCTAGTCAAGATATCAAAGGCAGATATTGTTGGGATATCAGAGACGTGGTGTCACACAGATATCAGCAATGAATAATTGGAATTTGGGGAGTACAATGTGTACAGGAAGGGAGGAGCGATTATGCTGTTAGTTAAGAAACACAAAATCTAAGGATGTGCATCCAATTGATGTTGGTGGACAATGCAGTGTTGAGTCAGTTTGGTGTGAAATAAGCACTGGAAAAGGAAAATTAAGAGTAGGTGTGTGTTATAGGCCTAATGAATCTGATGAGTATAATGAGCAATTGTGCAGAGATATAGAGTGGGCCAGTAAATCAGAATGTCTTATAATGGGGTATTTTAACTTTCCAGATATCGACTGGAACTTGTGGGTTGGTGACTCGCACACTAGCAAGACTTTTGTGGATTTATTGGATGACTATTTTCTACAGCAACATGTTCGAGAGGCAACCAGAGGGAGTAATACTCTTGATCTGATTATCAGCAGTGATTATTCATGCATTAAGAATTTGCAGATAAAGGAACCACTGGGTGACAGTGATCACAACATACTGATGTGGGAATTACTTAAAGATGTGGGAATTACTTAAAGTTATTCAGGAAGGGGAATGCCAGAGGTGAAGTAAACTCTGGCAGTGAGCTAGATGATTTTGTAATAACTGAGAGGAAAGTGGAGGAGAAATTGTTGAGGATAAACATAAAAAAGGCACCTGGTGTGGATGGGATCTATCCAGTTATATTAAAGGAGGCAGCAAAGGAAGTAAGCAAACCCTTAGCCATAATTATGAGAGCTTCTTTGAACTCAGGGGAGGTACCCATGGACTGGAGATTTGCAAATGTGACCCCAATTCACAAAGGGGATTCAAAAGGTGACACAAGTAACTACAGAGCTTGTGTTCCGGGAAAAATAATGGGGCAATCCTGCAATGCTTCTTTAACCACTGATTAAAGAAGCATTGCAGGATCATCTAGACAAGACTGCAGTAATAGTTAAGACACAGCATGGGTTTGTTAAAGGGAGGTCTTGTCTAACCTATTTGATTGGATACTATGTTGTGGTCACAAAGGAGTTCCTCTGTGACCACATAATTTTGATATCATATACATGAATTTCAAGAAAGCTTTCGATACTATTGCACTTGGAAGACTGCTGTACAAATTGGAGAGGTATGGCATTAAAGGTAAGTTGCTAAAATGGATAAAGGGATGGCTGAGTGTGGTAATCAATGGACACTGCTCTTCGGGAAAAAATGTTGTAAGTGAAGTTCCCCAGGGTTCGGTTTTGGGCCCATTGTTGTCTTGTATATTTATCAATGATATTGATGGAGGTATATCAGGAGGTTGAATGTCCAAGATTGTAGGTGACACAAAGGTTGGCAGGGTTGTTAATGACAATAAAGACAGTATGCTACTCCAACTGGATCTAGATAAGTTGGGAAAATGGGCTCAGAAGTGGCAACTGAAGTTTAACCTTGACAAATGCAAAGTAATGCGTATGGGTAGCGATAACCAAAGAGAAACATACCAACTATATACATACAAACATACCAGAAACAAACATACTGTGGCACTGCACTCAGAGAAGTGGAAAGTGAAAAACACCTGGGGTAATTGTGCAGTCAAATATGAAGTTCGCTTAGCAGTGCAGATGGGCTGCCAGGGCAGGTCATGGAGGTGATTATCCCATTATACAAGGCAATGCCAACAGATTGGAAAACTGCATTAGTTTGCCTAATACTCAAGAATCCATCAAAAACACCAGAACAACCAGAATCCTATAGGCCTATTGCTCTGTTATCCGTCCTGAGCAAAGTGTTGTGAGTAGCTCCTTCACCAGAGATTAGAAAGCCACTATGAAACCGCAGGGCTGGCGGCCCCAAATCAATTTGGTTTCAAGCCAGGAAAATCAACTGTTGATGCACTGGGAAATATTATAGCCACAGCCAAAAACTGCAACAATAAATACTTCTTGGCAATATCCGTGGACTTCGCCGGGGCATTCAACGCCTTATGGTGGCCGAGTGTCCTGGGTCGGCTCAAACGAGCCAACATCCCACCTATATAACTGCATCAGTAGCTATCTTTCAGATAGAAAGATCATGGTGAAGACCCCCTACAGTCATGTTTCAAGACATATACCGAGGCTGCCCACAGGGTTCCGTTCTAGAGCCTCTCCTCTGGAACTACATCCTGGATGACGTCCAATCATAAGTGTATGCGGATGACCTGATCTTGATGCTGGGGGCAGACTCCAGGGCTCTCTTAGAGACCTATGCAAATCATGTGCTGACAGTGCTACAAGAATGGGCTAATCATAACCAACTGAACATCTCACCTGCTAAGACCTGCTCTGTCTTACTGAGGGGTACACTTGCACCAACCAGACCGCCACAGATAAAGAACCATGGCACTACGATAAAACTGCAAGCCCAAATTAAATACCTTGGAGTAGTCATTGATAAAAATCTATGTTTCCTACTGCGTCTTGTCAACCTACGTAAGAAGATCATAAACTACACTGCCCTAGTGGCCAGGGAAACTTGGCGGGACTGGGGTCTCAAAAAGTGCACTGTGGCGTTCTTCTATAAGGAAGTTTTCATCCCTGCCATCACTTACGCCTCCGGGATGTGGTTCGGGGAATTCTCCTCTGGAACTACATCCTGGATGACGTCCAATCACAAGCGTATGCGGATGACCTGATCTTGATGCTGGGGGCAGACTCCAGGGCTCTCTTAGAGACCTATGCAAATCATGCACTGACAGTGCTACAAGCTAATCATAACCAACTGAACATCTCACCTGCTAAGACCTGCTCTGTCTTACTGAGGGGTATGCTTGCACCAACCAGACCGCCGCAGATAAAGATCCATGGCACTACAATAAAACTGCAAGCTGAAATGAAATACCTTGGAGTAGTCATTGACAAAAATCTATCTTTCCTACTGCGTCTTGTCAACCGTCAACCTACGTAAGAAGATCATAAACTACACTGCCCTAGTGGCCAGGGTAACTCGGCGGGACTGGGGTCTCAAAAAACGCACTGTGGCGCTCTTCTATAAGGCAGTTTTCATCCCTGCCATCACTTACGCCTCCGGGGTGTGGTTCGCAAAGACGCAGACCGTCGTCAATTGCCGAAAGCTAGAAACCATCCAGCACTCTACCCTCCTAACAATAACATGAGCTTGTCACACAGTCTCAACCCATGCCCTGCAAGTCCTAGCAGGTACTACCTTTAGACCTAGAAATTGTCCGCACAGGTCTACTCTATCAACTCTCCAAAGGAAAATCAGACACAATATTAGACTTCACCTCTGATCCACTCAACAACAGGACTGCAGAAGAAAAGACTTATCACCCATTTAACGCAGGTCTGGCAAACTAGGTGGATGGAGTCTACAAAGGGTGCCATAACCTAAAAATTTCTTCCAGAAGTCCAAACAGTTTATCCCAAATGCCCAACATGGTTCTCCACAGGCCTCCAAACCACCTTCCTTCTCACAGGGCATGGTTCCATTCGTGCAAAACTGACTTCTTTCCATATAACGGACAACCCTCTGTGTAACTGTGGATCCCAGGAAACCTGGGACCACCTTATGTACCACTGCCCGCTTTATGAAGACCTTCGGCGCATTCTCATTACACAGACTCAATACCTTCCGCAGGATCAAGAAAATTAACTTCTGGAACACAAGCAACACTACCATGCCTTTTCCAAGTTTGCCCAAGACCTTTTTTGCCAGGCAACGAACTTTACCTCAACCGTAAATCTCTGCAGGAATGGTGCCATACAACTCCTTCCTTAATTCGTTCCAGGAGTGACAACCACCAGCACAGCTCAGATGCTGCAATCAGGCCTTCCTAGCCATGCTCCCATGCGTGGTCCTTTGCCTCCACTCCCCGGGCAGGTGTGGGGAGGTGACTCCGAGTCTCCTCCTCCCCCTTGCCGCCCCTCTTTTCCCTCTGGTGGGGCATGGGCCTGCTCCACTGATTTGGGGGTCATCTTCTATATGGACCCCTTATCTCTCTTTACCTTTACCCAGCCTTCAGTCTCCCCACCCCTCTCTCTAACTTACAACTACTAGTGTACAAATCATCTCTAAATTGCTTGAGCCCTACACCCAAAAACTTAATAACATCAATTCGTATAAATAGTACTCCTTTCGGCTGACCCTATCTATAACGTTTTTTTTTTTCCCTTCATTTTATTCTATTTATTTATTTACTTATTTTTTTTATTTATTTTTTAGGTCCTAGCCACTGAAATCTCAGAAAATTAGGTGGCAGGACCTGCCAGAGTAAATAACTATAATAGTGGTGTACCTGGTCTGCCTCCACGAGGCGGAGTGTGGACAACATTGGGTTCCATTAGGGACCCAGCGGCTAAATGACCAGAGGAACAACGGTACACGACACTACATATGTACAAAATCCACACACTTTTAAACCTCTGGCATTGACAATGTTCTATTTTACACTCACAATGTATAGAACGCGGAGACGGGGGGAACCCCTGGTGCCGCTTGACACTAAACACACTCTACACTCTATACAAGGAAATGGTCAGGCCACACCTAGAGTACTGTGTACAGGTCTGGATGCCTTATTTTAGGAAGGATGTAGAGTTGCTAGAATGAGTACAAAGAAGGGCAACAAGATTGGTGAGAGGAACAAAGGAGTGCACTTATCAAGAAAGGCTTAAAGTCTGCAAATTGCAGTGCCTGGAGAGTAGGCACCTGCGAGGTGATTTGATTGAGGTGTATAAGGCCTTGAATGGGTTGAGAAAGCTGAAAGCTGATGGGATTCTTCCTCTTGTTCAGACTAAGAACCTGAGGGGACACAGTTTCAGATTGAGGAAAGATAGTTGTAGAATAGATGTGCGGAAATTTGCCTTTAGCCAGCGAGTAGTTGATTGGTGGAACAGGCTTCCATCTTTTGTTGTAGAAGCTAATAGCCTAAATAAATTTAAGGCTGAGCCGGACAGGCATTTGGAACGAATGGAGGGGTGAAATGAGAGCATTTTTTTTTTGGCTGATGCTGCATAAGCTTGCTTCCTTGCATCGTATGCCTCTACTAATGCTAATGCCCCAAACTTACCATTGAACAAAAAGGAAGATCTGATTGACCTGTCATCTGACAAAGTATTAGGTGCTCTTTTCAAGACAAGTATCCAGAATTATCAAAAATGGCAATACAAATATAGCTATCTTTTGTGTCTACATATTTATGCGAGGTTTGTTTCTCCAAATTAACAGCTATAAAAACAAAACAGCATTCCAGACTTGATCCAGAAGATGACATGAGATTAACAATTGCAAATATTCAGTCCAAATATGGACCAAATATTATTGGTTATCCAGGCTCCTCCTTCTCATTCATTGTTTTGTTATCTATAAAATATTTAAGGGTAAAGGCCTCAAGCTACGAGGTAGAATGACTAACATTAGTTAGTGCAAAAGCATAATTTTAACGTAGCCATCTACCAAAGTAGTTAAATTAATTAATTAAATTGTTGACTTCTCAACAAGCTTTGAAACGGTGCCGTCTGGGTGGTGGCATCGGCTGAGAATAAATAACAGTAGTCTTCTCCACTGGTGAAGTGTTACTTACTCGAGGTAGTACAATACTATGGCAACTTGTGAAGGCATTCACAATATGAGATATAACAAAAACGATGCCAATTTAATTAATTAATTTAACTACTTTGGTAGATGGCTACGTTAAAATGATGCTTTTGCACTAACCTATATGTTAGTTGTACTGTAATCTGAAGAATAAGAATTTGATCTGTTGTTTTTGCCGTATTCAATTAAAACATTAAACAATTATTTTAATGTGCAAATTAAAAAGGAAACAATTTTTTTATTCTTTTGTCAGTACTCAAATAAAATTTTCTACTACATAATTTTTAAAATGCTATTTTTCTTCTCTAAAAATGTGGTCATCCTCCCTTGGAGTTTACAGTGAGGGGTCGTATCAATTTTATATTTAAAAAGGGGGTAGCGAGAGAAATAAGTTTGCACGCCACTGGTCTAGAACAGCGTTGTTCAACCAGAGGTATGCAAGAGATTAACAAGAAACAAAAATATTTTGGAACAATTGAAACGTATTTTTTACTTAACCATATTCAGTAGTAATTACACTATTGCCATTGTTAAGCTAAGTGATGATTCATCCTATTTTTTACTTAAGCGTGTTTTGTATTGTTGTATATACACTATTGCGATTTAAGTTGTTATTTGGTTTTTAGGAGCATTAGCAACTAAGGCCATATTGCTCTGGGATATGCGGTGGTCATTCCCTGACCTTTCCACGTCCTCCATATTTGGTGGTGGCGGGCTCGAACCCCGGTCTAATCAAGATGTGTGTGCTACGCACTGCTGCTCTTTCCCACCCGGCTACGGAGGCACCACGCGATTTAAGTGATGATTCATCCAAAGTGCTGCGTTGAAGTGTCAAGTACGGCAAAATCTGATTATACACACATTCTGTTTTTGGATGAATTAAATTAGATTAAAAATTTTGACATTCTGATTGAGATGATGTATATTTTCTAAAATTTTATAAAAAAATAATTTTTAAGACTTTATGGAGATAAAAATTAATGAAATACAGGATTAGATTACCTAATAAAAAAACTAATTTATCTCTATATTTATTTATTGCTATTAAAAAATGCAAAATGATTATATTTTTAAATATATATTGATGCTTTATAATTAAATTTTCTTTTTAATTATTGTTAATTTAGTGGTTAAAAAAATTACTGCTCCATAATTTGGCAGACATTAATACACATAATCCAATTTTGATCTTAGTCAAAGTTTTTAATCAAATTTAATTAATCCAAAAATGGAATGTGTGTTTAATCGGATTTTGCCAGTACTATCGACTATTTACGAAATCACTCGAACTGTGTCCAGTGGTCGCTGGATTACCAGCCGTTCATCATCCATTTTGTTTTAGTTCTTCTCTGTAAGCTCGTGGGGACAGTTGTGCGCACGTGGTTGCAGTTGTGTGGTGATTTTTCCTGTTAATTCTTCCGTGTGATTATTTTAATACCCCATTATGGATAAGTTTATTTTAAAGTGAAAACGTGAAGGTGAGAATGGCAGTGTATGTAGTGAAAATAATGAATTGAAAAGATCTAATGAAGTTACACTTGTTACTCCATCTGGACCGAGTGGTGTTGAGAATGTCTTTGGAAAATGTAGTTTCACAGATTACACGTTATTATTGGTTAAAACTAAACATAATACTGCAAAATCTTTGAAAGCTGAGACTAAACCCAAATATCATGATTATGACAAAAGTTGTGTGATTTTATTCAAACAAATGTGATCCACCTCTTCCAACCTGTGTAATATGCAATCAAACTTTGTTTAATAATACCATGAAGCCTTCTCTATTAAGACAACATCTTGTAACAAATTATGTCGAATTGAAAGATAAAGCTATTGATTTTTTAAGCGCAAAGCTAACTCTAAAATCAAAATCAAAAAGTTATTCAAAAAGCTAAAATCAAAAAGTTATTCAAAGTTTTACCCAAACTTCGAATTCTAAAGATGCTTTAGAAACATCTTACGAATTAGCTTTATTAGTTGCTAAAAATAAAAAGGCGTACACAGCGGTTGAAACACTCATTGTTCCCTGTGTGTTAATTATCGCTGATAAAATACGAGACAAAAAGTTTTCAAACATAATAAAAGAGCATACCAACTTCTGATGCTACTGTAGGTCACCGAATTTGTGAAATGGCACAAGATGTAATTCTGCAAACTGTTGAATATATCAAACTGGATAAAAGATTTTCAATGCAAATTGACGAGTCTACATACATGTCAAACAATGCCCAGCTTATTGTGTTTGTCCGCTATTTTGATGTTGAAATTGGTGCTATTAAGGACGACATACTGGGTTGTAAACGGATGCCAGAACATACAAAGGGAAAAGATATTTTTCAAACTTTGGACAATTTTGTGAAACTTGAATTAGTACTCCAGTGGGAATGGTGTATCAGTATATCCACAGATGGAGCAACCTCAATGACTGGACAAAAAAGCGGTCTTATTGCAAGTATACGTGAAATCAATCCTGACATCGGCTGGCAGCATTATATTATTCACAGACAAAGTTTGGCTGCAAAAAATCTGACTCCAGAGTTGCATGAAGTAATCAGTGTTGCTATATTCATCTGAATGTGTCACCATCAAGACTTTTTGTGTGGAAATGTACCAAGAATTTGTTTAAACAGACGTCAGGCAACACAAGAATAGCATAATACCATGCTAAATACCAATGATATTTAACGTTCAAATAATAGAATACTGTTATTTAGATTCTCTGAAATGTTACTTATAAAAAAAAGTATCACAATGAGAAGCTTGATTATTGTCTTTTATTCAAATTATTGTCCCTATATCAACCAAAGAATGATTTCAATATTCAATAACACTACTGTAAGACTGGCTCTGTGTTAGACATATCACCATTCTGATGTATAAAGTGTAAAGTGTTTTGGGTCTAATGGCACCAGGGGTTTCCCCCATCTCCACATTGTGTACTCTGTGTGGGTAACACAGAACTCTGTGAAGACCAGAGATTTTAGTAAAAAGTGTGTATTGTTGTGTCGGGTAATGTCCTGTTGTGTTGTTCCCCTGACCTTTCAGCCATTGGGACCCCACCTTGCCTACACTTTGCCCCAAGGAGGCAAGTCAGGAATAGAGGGATCACAGCAGAAGTTTCATTCCGATGCATACTGAGAGTATAATGGATATTGATAAAATTATAACACTTAATAAAAACACTAAGATATCTAGTAACAAAGACCACACTTTAGGAAAGACAGAGGTGCACAGAAGAGCAACAAGGTTGGTTAAGGCATACAAGGATGTCCTTATCAAGAGAAACTAAGTTCTATAAGTTAATGTTTAGAAATCAGAAATTTGCAAGATAGTAACATGATCAAGGTATTTAGGGCTTTAAAAGGCTTGAGTAAACTAAAAGCTGAGTGCATCATTACATTTAGTCACATGACATACACAAATGGACAAATTAAAACTGATGAGGTACCTGTAGAACAGTATTATAAAATTGTGTAGTCAGAGTGACTAACTTGTGGAGACTGGAGAGAAGGTGACATAGTTATACTACTTTTTGACCCCAGCTAATGCTGAATAAGGTTGCTTCCTTGCATCATTTTGCCAATTCAAATATTGCTTCATAAAAATGAGAATTTTTAAAATTTTATCATTTAAAATGCCATAAGAGTTAAAAAGTAATTTAAATTGCAGCTCAGTTTGAGTGACACTTGAACCATTATAATTCAAAACTTAAAATTTTGAAGTGTAATGTTTCAGTATGGTATGGGAACCAAGAACATCAGACTTTGAAACATTAGTTATAAGAAAATAAACTGCAAACATTGCAAAATGAAAAAAGCTTACCAGTATTCTTTTTATTTTCCACCAATGAACTACTCGCTGTAGCATTCAATGATGGTTTTTTATATCCCACCAGTGAACTACTCACTGCAGAATTCAATGATGATGATGATGATGATGATTTTGCGGTGAATTTTTTTACAACAGACTTCGTGTATTGAGACTCACGTCTTGAAGAAATCGTTCCCTCCATTCGAGCCTTCTTAACATCTAGAGGCTGAAAGTTTTAAAATGAAAAAGATACTCAAAAAAGTTGTACTTTTTAAGAGGATGGTAAAGTAAAAATGGTTTCAATGATTTACCAAGGGATGTTTCATTGGGATTTTCTTAGGGCATCAACTATTTTGATCATAGCTTGCCAGTGCATATATTTTGCCAATGTAATACATATGTAGAGGTGTTGAAAAGGCCTTTAAGAATTCCTTCAAACTACAGAGAAACTAGCATTTTCAATTCTGCACAGTTTAAGTTAAAATTCAGGCTTATGCTTGAATTCGGTTAATCAGAAAGAAAGCTGAATTTCTGAATTAGATTATTCAAACACACATTAAATGTGAATGCATATCAGTAAATACAGCGAGCCAAATCAAATCACTCATGTTTCATAGCATAAGATTCAGTAAATACTTTTATCGCATAATATTAATCCAAAATGCTATTTTATTAATTTAAATTAATGATTTAAATTTTCTAATTTAGTTTAACAGCCCACTTATTAAAGTAATCTAAACAAAAATTTGCTGTTCTCTCGGTAAATTTTGTATGAGTCCATATATCTCAATAGTCTTATTTAACACATTAACCACAATGAAACACAAAAATATTGCCTCACTTTATAGATCTACAAGCTTAGAGAACCACCTGTCACAACACACATTATTCATTTGTTCAAGTTCTGAGAGACAGCCGATGCTTCACATTATGAACCACATTATGCACCTGGGAACCAACATGATTTTATCCTGCAGTTACGTGAAACTATCTAATAGATAATTATGATGGTTTATTGAACACCCTGTTCTTTGATTCCTTCTTTATATTCTAGCGGTAAAAGCAGTGACAATTCTGAACAATATAGTAATGCAAATAAAATAAAGTGTAATATTTTGAACCGATAAGGGAAAAAAACCCATATAAGAAAAAAAATTATAATTTATAATTTATTATAATCTTGAATTAATGTTGCATTTAAATAAAATTTTACAGTAAAAACTTTAAATATTAGAACAGTGTCATGCTAGTTGAAGTCCTTGTAAAAACCTTTGTCACCATATTACTACTTTTTGGTTTATGCCAGGGAAGCCAACCTTTTCAGCAACACGACACATTATGCTAGTAATGTATCATGTGCCATCTGGAGGATGGATCCACAAATGTTTTTATTTCTAACTCGTAAATGATATTTATATGCTAAAGTTGGCAATAAAAAAATTACATTTTAAAAATGTTAAAAATTTTATTTATAAAATAAATTTAATATTGACAGTTTAATGAATAAACGTTTATCCTTACAGAACTGGTGTCATGAGGAACTAATATCCCTACTTAATTGCACTAAATTACTGCTAAAAAGTAGTACTTATGAAATGTAGATTCTTGTCGAAGTTAAATCCAGATCATAATTTCTAGCAATGAAAGTGGAATTCATGGTGTGCGTGGTTTTCATACAGGGAGCTGAAAACAATGGCCAACCTGTGTCATGTGCTGTGGCACATGACACAGGTTGGCCATACTTAGTTTATATTTATCACAGATGCCCATCAAACAGAACATTTCACTTACGGTTTATCAGTTTGTGCTCTCTGATGGGGCTAATGGCTCTTGCTAGCTATTGTATTACATAAACATTTCAAGTAGGTGGCCTAAGGAGATTAAATATCATTTAAGACTGCAATTACATTGTTTTTAATTCAACAGCCATAGCAGAGTGATCAAGCATGAGGATACACAAGTATGTGCCCTTTGAGTAACCACTGTTTAAGGCTGCATGACTACTAAATAAAGTGCTGTTATTGTACTCTCTCTCTCTCTCTCTCTCTCTCTCTCTCTCTCTCTCTCATATGAACCCCTCTGACTTTATATGGTCTTACCCAAGCATAAAGAGAAAATTCATTCATTTATAAGTAAACGTAATTATTATTCATATTAAACCCTGCAACTTCACAAACTCATATCAAATGGAGAAATAAATGGTATAAATGTAAACAAGCAGTATGAGACAAATAGAAAGAGACATGCAATACATCTCATCTCTAGAAGTGACATTTCTTACAATTGATCTTCATGACATAAAACATGACTCACAAAAAAAAAAAAAAATTAAAAAAAAAAAGAGACTACTATTTTCATTATACGAGTGGTTAAGTATAAGAGTAAGACAATATAATAACAAAAAAGTGATGGCCACATATCAGTTTTTAAATTAACATTATGGCGGTTAATATGATAAAACAATTGAAGGGGACAACGGAGCATATGAAGAAGATGGTTTCCAGTAGGGCTTACAATACCTGATCCTGGTAATTTTTTTCTGGTATTGATACAAAAAATACGGGTTTTTCGGTACTAATTAAAAAAAAAATAATTGTTTATAATTTAATCACATAAAGGTTATAAAATCACGTTTATGTGATTATGACATCGTTATCTCTACTAGCAAATGTTCGATAAATCATCGATAGGATACCCATGCAATATTGCAACCTGTCCACAATTCTCGGACTTCATGTCTGACCGCATCGTAACTCCCAAGACCCATTCCTCCACTACTGACTTTAGTTCAACTCTACCAAGTGTATAAGTTATTTTGGGGTTGCTGTTCCCCAGGTATAAGACCTTGCATTTTGCTGAATTAAAGCATAGCTGCCACTTTTCTGATCATTCCGGAAGTCTATCTAGTCACCCTGAAGAAGCTCTGCTTGGCGGCGATCATTAACTACTCTACCGATCTTTACATCATCGGAAAGATTAGACCTCACACCCTCCATCGATGTCATTTAAGATAATCAAAAAAAAACAGTGGTCCCAATACTGATCCTTGGGGAACCCCACTTCTTACATTAACCCAATCTGAGGAATAACCATTTATCACAACCCTCTACCTGGTGCTCTCAAGCCATCGTGCTATCCATCTAAGGATTTTCCCTATGATTCCAACCTGCTCCAACTTATAAAGTAACCACTCATGTGGGACTGAGTCAAATGCTTTGCTGAAATCCAAATAAACAATGTCAAAATTATTCCCTAAATCCAACTCATGAGTGACCTGTCAAGATGGCTAACCAGATTTGTTAAACATGATTTTCCCTTTACAAAACCATGCTGTGTATCCTACAGAATTCCATTTCCATATAAATGATCCTGAATTCCACCCTTGATCATTGCCTCAATGATTTTCCCTACTATTGAATTTAGACTGGCCGGTCGGTAATTTCCTGTTACACTCATAGAACCGCTTTTATGTCCCAATTTACACCAATCCAACGGAATCTCTCCAGAGTCCAGTGATGCCCTCATAACTAACCTTAATGGTTCAATGCACTCACTTGCTGCCTCCTTTAAGATTATAGGGTATATGCCATCAACCACAGGAGCCTTACTTGCCTGTAGGCGCGAAAGTTCTCATTAAATAATCATTTGAAATTTCAACATCATTAATTACATTTTTTTCAACTTCACTTCCACAATATCTCATTGACACAAAGGGTTTCTTAATGTAAATATCGATTCCAAGTAACTGTCGAGTTCATCTGCAATTACATATGCAATTACTAATACTATCATATGCAATTACATATGCATCCAATCTGATTTGTCCTTCTCTTCTTTGCATTTATATATGTGAGGAATTCCTTAACTGCACTCTTTGCTCTCTTCTTTATTCCTTATCCCCACTCTTTGCTCTCTCCCAAACTCAGTAAAGATACTTAGTGAAAATTATACTTCGCTGAATAAAACATCTTTCTCCTTCAGAAAATGATGAACATAATTCAACCATGGAAGACCAACGTGGAACAGAACATCAGTTTTCCACAAATTCTTTCCAAAATAAGAAATTGCCTGACTCCAATGAGATTTTAAAAGATGAACTTGAGTCGGAAATTAATGAAATACTTTTAACTATTTTTCCTAAAAAAGTTCAAAGCCTAGAAAATATGGACTGAGATCGTCTACGATTATCTCAGTACAATTGCGCCATCCAGCATAGAATCCGAAAGGGCGTTTTCTGTCAAAAAAATTTGTACCAAAATTAGAATTAGATCCATTTTAAACGATCATACTATTGATTGCTTATGTTTCTTAAGAGCTCGCTTTATTCGGAGAGGTAGTGTGGATGCTTAAACATAACTAAACTTTGCAGTAACAATATGTATTTTTTTGTTTCTGGAGTAACTGTATTTTAATGATTTTTTTTCAGAATATTTATTATTGCAATAAAAGTTTATTTAAAACAAGAATTCAAGTAATAACAGTACTTGTTTATTTCCTTACTTTATTGCACTTATTGGAGGGTTGAAGTGGTGAAACCCATGTTTAGACTCTAGAGCAAAGTTTCCGGCATCCCCCTCCCCCCATACTTCTCCTTCAACCCATGCAAGTACTATAGGTTGTGATACCTTTCGTGTTTGGGGTTTTCATAAAAAAAAAAAAAAAAAAAAAAATTGTCATCAAAATTTATTGAGTAAAACGTTTGTTTTTGGAATATGAAGATTTTGACTGGTATTGTAAGCCCTAGTTTCCAGTGTATTTATATGCATACACTTTGCATGCATATAGTCTTATTGGTAAATGACCAAATTCAGCTCCTTTTCACAGTGACACATATCTGATTCTATCTGTTGTGACGACATTTTAGACAAAAAAAAAATCATGTACCCTGTACACACGAAAGATGTGTAAACATCTTTGACGACACCTACTAAATTTCCAACATCTAGAACAGAAATCATGAACGATGTAATTTATGCTCAGGCCTGATACTTACTCTACCAAATAAATGTTAGTGACAAATAGGATACACATGCCTGCTGCTTACTCTACCGAATCAACATTTGGAACAAGTTAGGCCAATAACCTGATTACCCATTTGATTGTAGCCGATTATTGAATAGCATGATTGCAACAATATAAGTATTTGTATTGTTATAATCATACTATTATGTTGGATCATATTACTCTGTCATGCTTTGTCGCAAATTACACATGCAGCTCTACGAGATCTGCAAGAAATTACAGTATCCACATATAATATGCTACCGAAACTATGACTTGGCTCAGGATCTCAACAAGTTCAAGTGCGAGATAGTAATGCAGCACATTCCATTTCGCAATGAGGAAACAGAAATACTGTCAGAGATGAAATATGTCAAGATCTACAACAATGAAAAGCTCATACGAGATCGTAAATTGTATGAATTGGACTTGGACATTTGTAAAATGATCGAAATAAGATGTGTCAAGACAAAGATGACATTGCCCTGACGAAGCATGCGGTAATGACATACCTAGCCTTATAACGCGGTGGCGAGAAGAAGATTCATTTCGAAACTTTTACAATCATCCAAACAGCGAAATGAATGAGGATCTAAGCTCGCCACATCAACTTACTCAGCGCAATTGCAAAGAAAAGCAAAAACTTGATGACCAACAAAGACTTCTGCAACTTAATCAGAATGGTCAACAACAAGCATACATATAATTTGGAGTCTGTTATCTCCCAATTGCAAACTGATTCAAATATTCTTGACTGGCACAGCTGGTTGCAGAAAAACATTATGATTTGCCTCTTTCTGGAAATATACAACTGCTTCAGTAATACAGACGGATACTGTAATGCCTACATAGCTTCATGTTCTATATTTAGCCCATATGTCAATCTGAGACAATGCATCCAGCTGAAGGATTAATTTATGGCTCTCTTTTGATTGACTGATACTGGAAGCTCATAAAAGAGATATGAAGATGCCTATAGGGTATGCCATCAAGCCTTGGTGATGAGTGGTGGCAAGATTCTTGTCAAAATTTTCCAGAGAATACCATATGAGGTTTAGTTGTACTGAAGGCAGGGTCGAATCAGTTGCTGGAATGATGTAAGTTTCCTCCTGATTACTAGCAGGTACAGTAGGCCCAATCACAGTAAGAGTTGGTTCAACAATAGATGAATTAAATGTAGTCTCTGTGACTGATATATTGGTTTTGTGTTGAGGTCAGGGCAAGTTGATCGATTCCTTTGAGAGAAGAAACACAGGATGACTTTTCAAAAAGAAACTTCCGAGTGAGTTTTTCTTGTGTGTTAGTTTGACAGAGGAATGCATGTTAGCCTTCTAATTACCACAGAATCCTCACAGAACTTTATTGTAGAAAATCAAGAATAATTTTTTTCTTGCAACTCCTGCAGGTCACCATATCATCCACATACCTCTTACACAAACTGGCAGTTGCTTTTTTTTTTTTTTTTTTAGTTTCTTATTCATAGTGAAATGTAGCAGTTTTTCTGCTTTAATGATAAGAAAAGCACAGCAAATGGACTCTAGCATTAGCAAAGTGCAGGTGAGGCCATAATTATGAGAGCATCCTTGGATTCAGGGAAGGTTCCTATGGACTGGAGGTGCGTGAATGTATCTACGTCTCCAATTGATTAGGAGGATAAAAGGTTTCATGAGTAATTACCTGTTATTTCAAAGTCTGTTCCAGGGAGAATAATGGAGTTACTGGTTAAAAAAGTTTCACGTTCACCACAGAGGCAAAACGGCGTATCACTCAGTCCATACTGCAGTCAGCATGGATTTGTTAATGGACAGTCTTGTCTGCCAAACTCTGACTGGATACTATGATACACTGACCAAGAAACTCGATGCAGAAAATAATTTTGATATCATATACTTGGATTTCAGAAGGCTTTTGATACTGCTGCACATAAAATACTGCTATACAAACTAGAGCAATGTGGCAAGTTACTGCTATGGATAAAGGGATGGTTAAGTGGAGGAAGACAGAGTGGTTACCAATGGGCATTGCTCTTTGTGGACTAATATTATCAGTGGAATCAATGATAATATGAAAATCAATACAAATGTTGGCTAAGGTAAAGAAAGCCAGCATGAGAACCACAGGAACTTCACTTAATGCACTGGGCAAACTCATTTCCTACTACCACAGTTTCTCCCTGCATTCTCGGTAAACAGATGATGTGTGTTATCGGTAGTGGAAGTAGAAGCCGATAACGATGTAATGATTAGTTTTTTCTCATTATTAAAAGCAGATTATTGGAGTTCATGAGTGGGCTGAAATTTTCGTACGGGTAGACCCTCTAGGCTGCGTCAGTTTTAGGGTATTCATCCCCCCCCCTTCCCACTGTTTTTTCCCGAAAGGAAATGAACTTCTGCTGCCACTACTGATAACAATATGCACCGTCTGTAGAAGTTGTTTTCCTATTTTAAAACAGCAGTTAGAGAGGGGGGGGGGGGATAAACACCCTAAGACTGAGGCAGTCTGGAGGGTGTACGTCTAAGTAAATTTCAGCCACGAAGGCATTAACACTCAAACTTTAATAATCTGCTTTTAATAATGAGAAAAAACTAATGAATACATCGTTATTGACTTCTACTGCCATTACCGATAACACGCACCATCTGTTTACTAAGAATGCAGGGAGAAACTGCGGTAATGGGAAACAATTTTGTCCAATAAGTTTCCAGTGGTTCTTGTGTTGGCTTTCTTTACCTTCACCCAAATGTCAAGGGGCAGTCTTGTCTAACCAATCTGATTAGATACTATGATGCAGTGATCAACAAACTGGGTGCAAAAAATAATTTAATATCACATACTTCGATTACAGGAAGGCTTCTGATAACATTGCACATAAAAGACTGCTATACAAACTTGAGCAATGTGGCATTACGGGCAAGTTACTGCTATGGATAAAGGGATGGTTAAGTGGAGGAAGACAGAGAGTGGTTATCAATAGGGACTGCAGTTTATGGACTAATGTTATCAATGGAGTCCTCCTGGGTTCAGTGCTGGCCCCATTGTTAATGATATTCATGAAGGTATATCGGGCTTAATGTCTAAGTTTGCAGATGATACAAAGGTTGGCATGGTGGTTAATGACAATAATCAGAGTGAACTACAGCAACAATAACTAGGGTAGACAGGCCGAGAAATGGCAGTTGAAGTTTAACATTGACAAATGCCAGGTACTGCATAATGGTAGCAGTAAGCCCAGAGTAACTTATCAACTGTATGGTACTTCATTGAGGGTAGTGGAAAATAAAAAAAACCTGGTGATAAGTGTGCAGTCAGATATGAAATTCTCTGAAGAGTGCAGATATGCTGCCAGGACAGCTCATGAGGTTTTGTTAATGATATACAGAAGCTTTGTTAACTGGTTTAAGGAGGTGATTATCCCTTTGTACAAGGCCATGATTACGACACATCTTGAGTACTGTGTACAGTTCTAGAGGCCTCACTTTAGGAAGGATATAGATCTGCTGGAATGGGTGCAGAGAAGGGGAAACAGGTTGGAAGGGAACAAAAGAGTGCTCTTACAAAACCCACTTTCAGATCAAATCAAAACCCACTTTCAATATATGAAAGTGGGTTTTGATTTGATTTGATTTTTTATGGCACAAAAACGACAAGGTTATAGTGCATCATTACAAAGTTAAAATTAAAAAATGAGAGGTGAGGAGTTTGTTGTAACTTTTAAAAAGGTTACGTCGTAGAGAATACATATATATATATATATATATATATATATATATATATATATATATATATACACACACACACACACAGACTAGACTAGACTAGACTGCCAAAGATGGATCACAGGCTTAATTTGATAGTTTGCTTGTAACCTGCCGATGCCACAAATCTTGCCACTAAGAATGAAACTTACTACAGATTACTTTCCTGTAGTCTGTATAGGTTAATGATAGCTCAAGATTATTCGTCAGGGCTGCTAATTTGGCTGCAGTGTCAGCCAAATCGTTTTCTCTAATCCCAATGTGGCTGCAGACCTAGCAGAAGCAGACATCAAATCCACCTTCACAGAGAATGTATAATCATCTGCTAAATCCGGGACAGGGTTTGATGATTACTGTCATTGCTGATAAAGCATGTATCACTCAATGAATCGTTATATATAATAAACCATGGTATTAGTGATTTCTTATGTGATCTAGAGCTAACTCTATAGCAGGCCGGGGCAAACTTTTTGGCTGAAGGGCCACATTAGGAATTCAAAAAGAAGGCGGCCTGCACGTAAAATACTATTTTTAGATATATATTACAGTAAACTCCCGCTATTCGCGGTATCTGTATTCGCGGTTTCGCGTATTCGCGATCGGTGATTTAATATAAAATGAAAACTTTAAAAAATGTGAATTTTAAAGCGCCATGAATATGTTCCGCCATAAAAAAACACATGGGCATGGCTAAAATTATCTTTCCCGGTCAAAACAGTGTTCAGTGGGTGGGGGAGAGGGGTGACAAAATCGCGAGCGTGGATGTTTCTCTCTAATCCTTGTTCAGTATGTGTTATGCGCTTGTCATGGAAGGTTTGGTCATTTGCTTTTAATTTATATGCTTATAAATTGAATAAATTTATCAATTTATAAATTGATATGCTTACAAAAGTGATAAATCTACCGTTTTGCAGTGTAAAACAGATTTTTTCGAGTGTGTTAACGGAAGAAAGTGCCTTTATTGTGGACAAGTTCTTTTTTACCCGTACAAAAATATGGCTATGAATAACAAGGGAAATGTGAAAATATCAAAGAAGGTGATGACATTAGCGAATAAAATTGAGTTATTAGACAAAATTTCTAATGGTGAAAGTGTCTCTTCAGTGGCAAAACATTATAAAATCAATGAGTCAACGGTATGATCAATCAAAAAATTTGAAGAAAAAATCTGCCGTAGTGTCCATGAAAACGCGCTAATTGCTTCAAAAATTTGCTCTGTAACTCGTGATGTTAAATTAGAAAAAAATGGAAAAAGCTTTAAATCTGTGGATAGAAGACCGAACTCAAAATGAAATTCCGTTAAGTTCACTCATCATTCGTGAAAAGAAAAACTCTTTTATCAACACTTTAGCGAAACTGGTGGTAGCACTGCCGGGATAAGTTTTTTTGATAGCAAAGGCGCTGGTTTGAAAGATTTGTTTGAAATTTCTAATAAATATTACATTTAATATTAAATTGTTTCTTATTTTCATTTCGATACCTTATGCTTGCATTTCACTATGTACTGTCTATGTACATAGTCATATTATGAAAGTACATATAATACATACATAGACAAAATTTTAGACTAGTTTTTCTTATATATTTCATACTTTGGAACGGAACCCCTTTATTACTATGGGAGCCATAACTCAGTATTTGCGTTTTCGGTATTTGCGACATTTCTCAGGAACGTTTACTGTATTTGTTATCATGAAGAAGAAATATAACATAAAAAAAAATTATTCTCTAACAACCAAGAATTTAATGAGATGAATGGAACTGTTTTACATCTTTTAACATTTTTTTAAATTTCGGGTGTTAATTTTGTAGTTGAGATTCTTAAAACTGCTTGTAAATGTTCATCGGTGATGCTTGATCGTAAAGAATTTTTATTTAGATTCATGATGGAAAATGTTTGTTCACATATGTAGGTTGATCCAAAAATAACCAACACTTTTCAGGCAAAATCTTTAAGTTCGTCGAATTTGTCCGAATTAAGAGTATTGTAAAATTTACAGATTTCCTCACGACGGTGCAATTCCCTTAAATCGGTATCACACAGCAGATCTATAATCTGAAGTTGTGGTTCACTCGGTGCACTATCAATTTCTATTGAAAATGGGTCGCGCACTATTGCCAAACTTGTCTCAAATTTTCGGAAATCGCCAAATTTTCGTGAAAAGTCGTCATTCAAAGCGTTGATAATTTCACAATATTTTTCAAATTTACTTTCTGGAATCTTCAGCAACTTCATGGTTAGAAAGTGGTCTACCTTGTTAATCAATAAATGTCGAAGGAAAAACTGGAGTTTTAAATGAAATCCATTCAAACTTTTTACCATATCATGGGCGTATAAATTTTTCCCTTGTAACATGGTGTCGAAAGTATTTAAGTGTGTCACAATGTCCACGGTAAACACAAAATCACAAATCCAGTTATTATCAGTTAATTCGGGAAAGTACATAATATTTTTCAGTTTTAAAAATAGAACGATGTCATCTTTAGGATCCAATACTCGCCGAAGAACTTTTCCTAAGCTAAGCCATCGAATTTGGCTATGATAAGAAATGTGTGTGTACTCGGATTCAATATCTTGAAGAAAATTAATGAATTGTCTGTGTTTCAGGCCCCTCGATCATATTAAATTTACTAGTTTAATAATACAAGATGTGACATGTCAACTTTTAACACATTTTTACATAATACTTTTTGATGTATAATACAATGAATTGTAATTAAATTATATAATCAGGATAATTTTCACAAATTTTATCCTGAATTTTCTTTAATGCTCCAACATTTCTACCTGTCAAACTTGCTGCTCCATCAGTTGTTACGCTTACCATTTTGTTCCATTGTAAATTATATCTTGTTAACCATTTTTCAACTCTGTTACTGTTAAACATTTTTCAAATTATACCATTATAAAAGCGCCCGTTGGCTCGCTCCGGTTCAAGCACAATTTCAAATTCTATCTCAATTTGAACAATACAGAGATGATAAAACAATTTACGAGTCGACAAATTCTATAATGTATTACATACACAAATTTATTTTTCAAAAAGGCATCGCAAAAGGCATAAAATAAGTAAACTTTTTTCGAAAATACAATTAAAGTTCGCGGGCCGCACAAAAATGTGCAGCGGGCCATAGTTTGCCCGGGCCTGCTCTATACTGCAGATATTTCTCTGCAGCATTCAAGGAAAATCTGCTCAGATATAGCATTACCTGGAAAAACAGCAGCAGATCCCACACAGGATTCAGACTTCATGCCATCTATTAAACTGGCAAGAAGTCAGGATGTTCTGTATGGTACTGTGAATAGAGCTGAAGGTAGACAGAAGATGGGGTATGAGACTTTGTGTCGCATTCTTGAAGGAAAAGTCACATGTTAGTAGTTGAGCATGCCAGGGTGAAAGGGGCTGTTTTGGTGATCAAGCAACCTTGTCTACTGTGATGTTAAGCTCATGAATGACGAATAGGCATCTGATGTGTCTTAAAGATTTTCACATCATGGCTCAAAAGCAGATGTCCACATGGAATGAATTGGCACGGAATTCAGCCTAAGGGCATACTGTAGAGACAACTGTTTTTGTTGAAGCGATAAGGGTGGTTCATTTGCTTCGACATATAGACGTTGGACAGGTGATGTTCTGAATGCATCAGTAGCAAAACGAATGGTCTGATGGTGAATGGGATCAAGCCAACAAAGTGCGATATTTCTGGCAAACGCATATACCTAAGCCCATAATCTAATTTAGACCATAAAAGCGTACAATACAGATGGAGTAAAGTGCACCAGTCTGCACCCAAAGAAGTAGAAGAGAGAGCACAGAGAATATTCAGCCCTATCACACATTGTGTGCATAGCTGATGAAAATTTTGGAGGAATGTCAGCTTTTTCTCAAATATGAGTCAAAAGAATTTTGTCTCTTCTGCTACTAAAATGGTGCATTGTCCAAATTCGTAATTCGAGTTTGGGGGCGGAGGTTACACTTGTGACAAAAATGGATGCAAACAATCTTCTCTGGTGAGAACCTGGAACCATTGGCTGTAGTCCAAGTGTTAAGATGGTCAATGTCTTGTTGCAGTTGTCTCTCAATAACCCTCATGACTGAGAAAATAATGCTGAAGTCATCGACATAGAGTTCATTTTTTATGATTGGAGGAAGTTGTTCAACAAGGGAGTTTACTTTAATGGCAAAAAGCATAATACTTAAGACAGATCCTTGCAGTTCTCCTTCCTCTTGGCAAAAGGCCGAGAGAGGGTGGATCCTATTCAAACTTGGAAAAAACGAAGGGATAAAAAGTTTTTATAAAAATAGGAAGATGACTTCCTAGACAGAGGTTATAAAGATGTTTTAAAATCCCAAATCTCCAAGTTATGTCATAACTTTTTTCCATGTCAAAGAATATGGACACCAGGTGCTCTCTTTTTAGGCAATGGTCTTAAATGTACGTTTCCAGTAAGCGGTCCAAAGTGGACCTGTTCCTTCAGAAGCTGCACTAAAAGTGGAAGAGAAAGTCATTCGATTCAAGTACCATAAAAGACGAGCATTAACCATTCTCTCCAATATTTTGCACAAATAGCTAGTCAGAGCAATAGATGATAATTTATTGGAAATTTAGGATCCTTTCCTTGGCAAAGACAAGAATAGTTGACTTATGCCAGGTGTCCAGAAACTGCTCTTCAAGGAAAATTCTGTTGTATAGGAAGAGCAGGTGGTCCATGGATTTTGGTGAAAGGTGTTTAATCATTTCATAATGGATGTCGTTTAGTCCAACAGTACTAGCCTTCATAAGGGTGAGAGCTGTTTTCAGCTCATGAATGGCAATTCACGAGCCGAAATGGCCTATTATATGGGTAAATACCCTTAGACTTAAAATTCTAGGCCTCTTTTTCAGCAGAAACTCTGTGGAATAACATGACACTGATGAGATGTTAGAAAAAATAATTTTTCTTATTGCCGCTGAGTTTGCAATAGTACATCCATTATATTTCAGAACCGATGAGGAGTGTACTGTATATTTTCCATTCATTTTCCAGATTTTTTCCCAGACCACCTTAGCACCAGTCATCTGGGTAATAGATTATGTGAAGCAGGATCCATGATTCCTTTGCTTTGGTTCGTGCACATTTAAAAGCTATAAGGTTGGCCGTGGTAGGATATAGAGGAATATCACCCAAGTTGTTTTGAGACTTTTTTGCTGCTGTGCAATCTGCATTCCACCAGGGTTTGGGAAAAGATGGCAACCGGGTTTGATGTTTTAGGAATTGCAAATACATGTTGTGATGTATGTCACTGCATCATTGATAGGCTCATCACTGACTGTAGTGATATCAAAATTTGCCAGATTTTGAAAGGCATTCCAGCCAGTCTGATCAATCTTCCACTGCAGTAATGTAACAGGAAGACACGGTCTCACATTAATTAGAATAGTTATCACGGGGAAGCGATCACTTCCACACAGGTTCTCCTCCACTTCCCACGTAAGTGAAGGGAGGAGAGAAGGGGAGCAGACAGAAAGATCAATGGCAGAAAACATATGGGTAGGCATGTGGAAGAAGGCGTTAGTTCCCACATTCAGAAGGGAGAGGTTATTGTCCATAGGCATATGCTCTATGACATGTTCCCTTCCATCAGTGTCAGCACTACCCGACAGGGTGTTATGTCAATCCACGAGAATTAGGTCAGGAGAAAGCAGCTGCATAATGAGAGCACCAAGGTCACTCTGGGAGATGACAGCCCCAGATGGCAAATAAATCAAACAAATGGTTAATAAAAACCAAACCGTAAGGCAAACTGCTCCTGCTTCTAAGTTAATAGAAAGCAGTACAGGTTGGAAAAGGGTCTGGTTGCCCACAAGGATGGCAACTCCTCCATGGGCAGGTCCATCCTCAGTTCTATCTTTACGTATGATAGTAGTCTTATGAAAAGAAGGGTTTTCATTCGGTTGGAAATATGCTTCCAACACTGGCTCATGCTTGATTAGGAAGGTCGTAATGTCATCAGTATTTTGCCGGAATCCACGGCAATTCCACTGTAGGAATTTAGACATTATTTTGGCTTGTTGCATCCATCATGCGGCTTCTGAGGTGCTGAGGGCTTAGTTTTGTCAGTCTTGGATTTATCTTTTTTGGGGAATTACGAATGCTGTCCCATGTCCATTTCTTCCACTGAGAAGTCAAACTAGTCAGCTGGTTTCTGTGTGCCCAGTGAGCAAATTAAGCTGTATTATCCACAAGGACAATAAGTAAGAAAGCCACCTGCATCACACATGAAACCACCCTAAAAAATAGTGATAATAGGGTTCATTCGTATCTCAGACTTTGTTCGAGTAGTAATACTATAGGTCTCTACACCTATAGTATTGAAAAAGTAATTTTAACAACAGGTATTTTGGCTTTCATGTTCAAAAAAACTAATTTCATTTAAAATTTTCAGCGACCCCCCAAAGGGGTCACAGAAATGTTTAAATGAAATTAGTGTGCAAAATGGGGCACAACGCCCCATAGTTTGCACACCATGGATTAGGCAGCAAACTCAACTAAAGGACATTCTTATCAAAACTAAAGAACTAAAATGGTCTTGGGCAGGACATGAAGACAGATGGACTAAGAAAATATCAGAATGGTACCCAAGAGGAGCTAGAAGAAAACGACAGATGGACGGAAGACAATAACAGATGGACAGATGAAATTCCCAAGTTCATGGGTAATAAATGGATATACATTGCACAAAACAGAAGGAACTGGAAAATTGCTGGAGAGGCCTTCATCCTGTAGTGGACTGAAAATGGCTGATGATGATGATGACTTGGCAGAGACTAGGAATCTGCACTAGATTGCCTTTAAATCATTAATTGTGAAGCAGCTACAGAACAACAACAGCTAGTTAAAGAGCTGTGATATTAACTTCATGTAGTAGTAGTGGCAAATGATGCAAGCAACCAAGCTTATAAGCATCATAAAAAAAAACCCAACCTACACGCTTCACCAATCCATACTCTTTAAGAATTTGTCTAGTTATTCCTTGAATTTATTCAAACCATCCAGTTCCACAAAACACATGGAAGTCTGTTCAACAACCAGCTGGCTGAAGGCAAACTTCCACACATCTCTTCTGCAACCATCATTCCTCAACTTCAATTTAGCCAGATTAACCACGTGTGTAGTCTCACAAGAGGAAGAATGCCATTAACATTTAGCTTCTCGATCCATTCAAGTCCTTAAACACCTCATACAGATCTCCCCCAGCAGGTGCCTCATCTGCAGATGCTGCAATTTACAAAAATGAAACCTTACTAGGTAGGAGCAACCTTCTCTTCCTTTCACCAATCTGGTTGCCCTTTTCTGCACACATTCCAGCAGATCTACACCCCACCACCTAAAGTGAGACCTCCAGGCTGTATACAGTACTCAAGAAGCAACCTGACCATGGCCTTGTTCAAAGGGATAATCCTCCTTATCCATGCTAGCAAACTTTCTGTATATCACTGGCAAAACCTCTGAGCTGTCCTGACAGCATGTCTGCACTGATCACAGAATTTCATATCTGACTGCACAATTACTCCCAGGTCTTTATCATTTTCACTACCCTGAGTGTAAAACCAGAGAGGTAATAAGTTACTCTGGTATTAGTGCTACTTGTATGCAGTACATTGCATTTGTCAATGTTAAACTTCAAATGCCATTTCTCAGTGCATCAACCCAATTTTCCAGATTTTGTTGTAGTAGCTCATTAAGCCCGATTAAGATCATTAACCACCATGACAACCTTTATATCATATGAAAACTTTTACATTATTGCTTCATCAATATCATTAATAAATATTGAAACAACAATGTGCCTTGCACAGAACCCTTGAGGACTCCACTAATAACATTTGTCCATGAAGAGCAGTGCCCGTTGCTAACCACTCTGTCTTCTTCTGTTTTATTCTTTATCCTTCTTCTTTATCCAGAGCAGTAATTTGGCCTTAATGCCACAACTCCAGTTTGTATAACAGTATTTTATGTGCAACAGTATCAAAAGCCTTCCTGAAATCCAAGTATGTGATACCAAAATTTTTTTTTTTTGCATCCAGTTTCTTAGTCACTGCATCATATCCTGTCAAATTGGTTAGACAAGACCACACCTTAACAAATCCATGCTGTGACAGCAGCATAATTGCATTCCTCTCCAATTCATCCTGCAGTTCTTCTTTAACCAGTGACTCCATCATTTTCCCTGGAACAGATGTTAAGCTATCAGGTCTATAATTACTCGTGTCACCTTTTGGTCCCCATTATGAACTGGGGATGCATTCGTACATCTCCTGTCTATAGGAACCTACCCGGAATCCAGGGATGCTCTCATAATTATGGCAGTTTGCTTATCTCCTTTCTTTATGTTCAGCTTCAACAATTTCTCTTCCACTTTCCTTTCAGTTATCAAAAAGTAATTTACCTCCCTGTTACAGTCTGATAAACATCTAGCATCCTCTCCCTTAATGAATTCCTAGCATTTGAATTTAGATGTGAAGTATCTATTCAATTTGTCAGAAACCTGAGCAGGGTTATCAACAGTTAACCAATTAACATCATGTGGCTAAATGTGATTCAATCCTCTTCTTCTATTGATATAAGCATAAGTCTTTGCTGTTTTCTTTGCATTCTTTACCAAAGACTTCTCATAATCTGGCTTAGCTTGTAACCTCCTTTGTGACTTGATTACAGACCTTGCTTTCCAGGCTGCTGCATGTACCAACAGAAGCAATGCATGAATCTCTTTAACCTCTGCCTGTGGCTGTTGTCAACCTTTTTGATCGTGTACCCCCTCTTCCACACTAGCAGTCTTCCAACCCACCTAACACTTAAGGCTTACAATACTGGGATCTAGGTCATTTTTTTCCAGTATTCAAATACCGGTATTGATACAAAAATAACGGTTTTTCGGTATTCATTTAAAAAAAAAAAAAAAAATTGTTTATAATCTAATCACATAAAGGTTATAAAATCACCTTTATGTCATTATGACGTCCTTATCTCTACTAACAAATGTTCGATAAATCATCGATAGGACACCAAGGCAACATCGCAACCTGTACACAATTCTCGGACAACTTCATGTCTGACCGTATCGTAACTGCCAAGTCCCATTTCTCCACTA
This sequence comes from Mastigoproctus giganteus, assembly GCF_048544385.1. NCBI lineage: Eukaryota > Metazoa > Arthropoda > Arachnida > Uropygi > Thelyphonidae > Mastigoproctus > Mastigoproctus giganteus. The sequence goes on along the minus strand of NC_143586.1, from coordinate 109,229,257 downwards.
CTGTCTTTAGTTCAACTCCTCCAAATGTATAAGTTATTTTGGGGCTGCTGTTCCCCAGGAGTACGACCTTCCATTTTGCTCAATTAAAGCATAGCTGCTACTTTTCTGACCTTCCCGGAAGTCTATCTAGGTCACTCTGAAGAAGCTCTGTTGGCAGCGATCATTAACTACTCTACTGATCTTTACATCATCTGCAAGTTTAGACATCACACCCTATATCCGTATGAGTTCAGTGTTGGCATTCGAGGTGAGCGGACGCGCTTAGTCAGGGCTCCTCAGTTAAGTGGTTTACTTTTGGATAGTGCTTTTAAATATTTGATTTATTTAGATATTGTTGGATTATTTTGTTATAGGTTTTCCTGTAACAGTTTGATTTTAATAATATTATAGATATAATTTTTTAAAGTTAACTTTCATTGATATTTATTTAATTTTATAATGGTAGTTATGAGATCTGCCTTAAACACGTCACAGGGTATCGTAACTCACACGGAAATAGCCGATGGCGATTTAAGGGTGAGTAATGATTTAATCCGTTGTGGAACCTGTGGAATGTTTTCCAAGGTCGACCTGGTGACTAATACTACCTCACCTGGGGATTCTTTTCTTTGTGATCGATGTAAGGAGTGCACCTATCTTAAATTACAATTTGGTGCACTGATGGAATAATGAGCCCCTGAAAAAACGGGTGCTTGCCCTCGAGAATAATGCATCTGGGAGCTCGTCAGGGACTCAAGACTCCAGCAATCTACCACGTGATGCACACCCGATTCGAGCCTCAAAACAGAAAAACCAAGTGCAAACTACTCTGGTTAAAAAGGACATGGTTTTATTATGAGACTCCATTGTCAGGGAAACGGGGAATATTTTTTGTAATGAGGATAGGTGGAGTAGAACCAGGGTATGTCTGCCGGGAGCAACTATTGATGATGTCACCAACAGATTGTCAGATTTTAAAGGGGGTAAAGAGAATATTATTATTCATGTGGGGACTAATGATATTAAACGTACACGATCTGACGATTTGTTGGAAAAATACAGGACCATGCTGAGGAAATGTTGCGAGCTAGTTAGTTAGTTATTTGGTTTTTAGGAGCATTAGCAACTAAGGCCATATTGCTCCGGGATATGCGGTGGTCATTCCCTGACCTTTCCGCATCCTCCGTATTTGGTGGTGACGGGCTCGAACCCCGGTCTAATCAAGAAGCATGTGCTATGCACTGCTGCTCCTTCCCACCTGGCTACGGAGGCGCCTGTTGCGAGCTAGGCCATAATGTCTATGTGTCTGCAATTCTGCCCAGAGAAGGGATTATATGTTAAGAGCCTTGTGGATTAACTCAAGACTTGAAGGAATCTGCAAGACTTTAGGGGGGAAATTTCTATCAGCATGGCCCACACTTGTAGGTAGAAGGAATTTGTTTTGTAGAGACGGGATACACTTAAACAAAGGTGGTGCAAAAGTTTTTGCCAGTATTATTGAGGATACCTTAAAAGTTCAGGGAAACTGCTAGTTAGGGGGTGGATGTGGGTAATACTGACACGCGTTTATCTGATAATATTGGTCAAAGTAACTCTTGCACATACCTTAAGAGTTCTTATCTGTTACCCCAACTGGACGTATTATCTAGATGTTCTGGGGGCAGAAACGTTTCACGTGAGCGGGTAGCTAATATCAGGGAAGAGAGCCTAAAAAACTTCAAGGGTTGTGTTAGGGTTGTTAAATATACAAGAACAGTAAATCTTAATTGTTTATACAGTAAAGTTAGAAGTGTCGTCAATAAAATGAGCGAATTCGAACTGCTGGTTAAAACAAGTAATGCGGACATAAGAGGGCTTACAGAGACGTGGTGCCACCCGGAAATTGGGGATGATGAGTTTAAGTACGGCTTGTATAATGTATTTAGGAAGGATAGGGTAGATAGAAGGGGTGGTGGGGTAATGCTTTTTATCAGAAGCAGCCTGAGTGCGACGATAGCTTTCCCGGATTCAGACATTTCACATGCTAGTATAGAGTCTGTATGGTGTGAGATAGTTGGAAACAAAGGTATAATGCGAGTAGGAGTAATCTACAGACCAGGTGATTGTGAAGATTATGACAAAAGCCTCTACATGCAAATGGAATGGGCAAGTAAGCGTCAATGCCTTATTATGGGTGATTTCAATTTGCCTCTAATTGATTGGAGTAAATGGGAAGGAAACTCGACATGGGGAACAAAATTTTTAAATCAACTAGATAACTGTTATTTGTATCAAAATGTCAGGGAAAATACTAGAGAAAAGAATATCCTAGACCTCATCATCACACATGAATCAGATGACATAACAGGGCTGACAGTAGAGGAACCAGTAGCAGGAAGTGATCACGGAGTTCTACGGTGGATGATGACGAGAGAGGTAGCAGAAGTAAAAGGCAAAGGAATGGGTTTTAATTTCAGAAAAGGAAATTACGATGCCTTAAGGTACTACATGGCCTCTATTAACTGGGTAGATATCGCGCAGAGAATGAATACAATTGAACTGTGGTATGCTTTTAAAACATTAATCACAGATGCCTTGAATGCGTATATAGCATTAAAAAAATACTCCAAGAGAAGGGTTCCAAATTGGATGAATAGTGAAGTTGCCACATTACTTGAGCAGAAAAAGGTAACATGGAAAGGTTACAGAGCAATAAAAAGTACTGAAGCCTATAACAGCTACAAGGTGATGTGTAATAGAGCCACAGAAAAGGTTCGACAGGCAAAGACAGTTTATGAGAAATCACTAGCAAACAGAGCAAAGGGGGTGGGGGATAAAGAATTCTTCACATATATAAATGCCAAGAAGAGCAGGACAATCCAGAGCGGACCTTTACATAAGGGAAAGGGGATAGTATTAAATACACCAGCTGCCGTTGCAGATGAACTCAACAGTTATTTTGCATCGATATTTACAAATGAAAAACCTTTTGTGGCAATGGGAAATTGTGGGAGCAAAGTTAAAAAATATGTAATTAATGATATTGAAATTTCACAAGATTATTTAATGAAAACACTTTCGAGCCTACAGACCAGTAAGGCTCCTGGAGTTGATGGAATATACCCTATAATCTTAAGGGAGGCGGCAAGCGAGTGCATTGAACCATTGAGGCTAATTATGCGAGCATCTCTGGGAGATTCCCTTGGATTGGAAAAGTGCAAATGTATCTCCCATACATAAGGGTGGCTCTAAAAGTGAAGTTGGAAATTATCGACCTGTCAGTCTGACCTCAGTAGTAGGGAAAATCATGGAGGCAATGATCAAGGGTGGAATTCAGGATCATTTGGATCGAATTGAAATTCTCAAGGATACTCAGCATGGTTTTGTAAAGGGAAAATCGTGTTTAACAAATCTGGTTCGCTATTTCGAAAGGGTCACTCACGAGCTGGATTTAGGGAATAATTTCGACACTGTTTATTTAGATTTCAGCAAAGCTTTTGACTCAGTCCAACATGAGCGGTTGCTTTATAAGCTGGAACAGGTTGGAATCACTGGGAAAATCCTTAGATGGATAGAAGGATGGCTTCAGGGCAGGAGGCAGAGGGTTGTGATAAATGGCTATTCCTCAGATTGGGTTGATGTAAGAAGTTGGGTTCCCCAAGGATCAGTATTAGGACCACTGTTGTTTTTAATTTTCATAAACGACATTGTTGAAGGGATAGAGGGCGTGATGTCTAAATTTGCAGATAATGTTAAAATTGGTAGAGTAGTTAATGATCACTGTCAAGCTGAGCTTCTTCAGAGAGACCTAGATAGACTTCAGGAATGGTCAGAAAAATGGCAGCAGTGCTTTAATCCAACAAAGTGTAAGGTATTAAACCTGGGAAACAGTAATCCCAAAATAACTTATTCACTTGGTGGAGTTCAACTAAACCCAGTACTGGAGTGTTACGATACGGTCAGACATGAAATTCTCTGAGCATTGTAAACAGGTTGCAAGGAAGGCCCATGGTGTCCCATCGATGATCTATCGAACTTTTGCAAGTAGAGATAGGGACGTGATAATCCCATTATATAAGGCTTTTGTTAGACCACACTTGGAATACTGTGTTCAAGTATGGAGACCGCACCTAAAGAAAGACATCGAGCTTCTAGAAAGGGTGCAAAGACGGGTAACTCGCCTGGTGAGATCGGCAAAAGGGCGTCCTTATGAAGAAAGACTTCGAATATGTGGGTTGCAGAGTTTGGAAACTAGACACCTTAGAGGAGATTTGATTAGAGGAGAGGTGTTTAAGGCTCTGAGAGGCATCAGTAAAATGAATGAGGACAAAATTTTCTAGATTATAAATGATGCTAGAACTAGGGGACATAAATTCAAGTTACCGGGGGGAAATGTTTAGATTGGACTGCAGGAAGTTTTATTTTAGCCAGCGAGTTATAAATTACTGGAATAAGTTGCCTTCGTGGGTGGTAGAGGTCGACAGTTTGGGGAAATTCAAAGGTCATCTGGATAGTACTTTCGGGTAAGGAAAGCGCATAGGATGATAGGTTTGATTTCCTTTTTTTTTTATTAATTATTTTATTATTTTTTTTTTTGTTTTTATCATTGTTTTGTTCGGATTTTTTTTTTTTTTTTTGGCTGGTGCAGCATAAGCCATAGGCTTTCTTGCACCATGCGGCCATTACTAATACTAATATATCCCTTCATAGATGTCATTTAAGATAATCAAAATCAACAGCAGTCCCAATACTGATCCTTGGGGACCCCGCTTCTTACATTAACCCAATCTGAGAAATAATCATTTATCACAGCCCCCTGCCTGGTCCCCTCAAGCCATTGTGCTATCCATCTAAGGATTTTCCCTATGATTCCAGCCTGCTCCAATTTATAAAGTAACCACTCATGTGGGACTGAGTCAAATGTTTTGCTGAAATCTAAATAAACAATGTCGAAATTATTCTCTAAATCCAGCTCACGAGTGCCCTGCTAAAACGGCTAACCAGATTTGTTAAACATTATTTTCCCTTTACAAAACCATGCTGTGTATCCTACAGAATTCCCTTTCCATCTAAATGATCCTGAATTCCACCCTTGATCATTGCCTCCATGATTTTCCCTACTACTGAGGTTAGACTGGCCAGTCGGTAATTTCCAGTTACACTTCCAGAACCTCCTTTTTGTTCCAATTTACACCAATCCAACAGAATCTCTCCTGAGTCCAGTGATGCTCTCATAACTAGCCTTAATGGTTCAATGCACTCACTTGCTGCCTCCTTTAAGATTATAGGGTATATGCCATCAACCACAGGAGCCTTACTCACCTGTGGGCGCAAAAGTTTTTTTTCATTAAATCACCATGTGAAATTTCAACATAATTAATTACATTTTTTTTCAACTTCACTCCCATAATTTCTCATTAACACGAAGGGTTTGTCTTCTGTAAATATCGATGCAAAGTAACTGTCGAGTTCATCTGCAACATCAGTTGAGGTATCTAATACTATCATATGCAATTACATATGCATCCAATCTGATTTGTCCTCTTCTTTGCATTTATATATGTGAGGAATTCCTTAACTGCACTCTTTGCTCTCTTCTTTATTCCTTATCCCCACTCTTTGCTCTCTCCCAGACTCAGTAAAGATACTTAGTGAAAATTATACTTCGCTGAATAAAACATCTTTCTCCTTCAGAAAATGATGAACATAATTCAACCATGGAAGACCGTGGAACAGAACATCAGTTTTCCACAAATTCTTTCCAAAATAAGAAATTGCCTGACTCCAATGAGATTTTAAAAGATGAACTTGAGTCGGAAATTAATGAAATACTTTTAACTATTTTTGCTAAAAAAGTTCAAAGGCCTAGAAATATGGACTGAGATCGTCTATGATTATTTCAGTACCAGAATAGAATCCGACAGTGCGTTTTCTGCTGCTAATCACATATTGTATGTATCAAAATTAGATCCATTTTAAACGATCACACTATTGATTGCTTATGTTTCTTAAGAGCTCACTTTATTCGGAGAGGTAGTGTGGATGCTTAAACATAACTAAACTTTGTAGTAGCAATATGTATTTTTTTTTGTTTTTAGAATAACTGTATTTTAATGAATTTTTTCAGAATATTTATTATTGCAATAAATGTTTATTTAAAACTTGAATTCAAGTAATTACAGTATTTTTTTTTTCATTACTTTATTAACTGTCATCAAAATTCATTCTGAAAAATGCTTTTTTTTGGAATTTTATTGATGAATTTTATTCATGAATTTCATACATTAATTTTATTTATGTATAGAGGCATACATGAATAAAATTCATGTATGCCTCTATATCACCTGATAATTTACATACATCCCATGCACTTTTCTTCTCTGCCACGTGTCATCTAACATCCATTTATATTTGAACCTTGAACATTATTTTTTTTGTTGGTATGAAAAGCCTAGTAGCTTCTGGGTATACTTCCATGAATGCTTCCCATTTAGAATTTGCTATTGGCAACACCATCAGTTGGCCCCACCCTTACAAAAGTAAAACCTTTTCCCTTTACCCTTGATAGTAGTTGTCATCAATTAAATTTCACATTAGTACATTGTGATCACTGCCAAACAAGTGGATCTTTTACTTGCACACTCTTGATGCATGAAGAATCAATGCTGATAACCAGATCAAGAGTACTGCTTCCTCTTTTTACCTCCTTAACATGTTGCTGTAAAAAACAGTTATCCAAGGAATCTACAAGTCTTGTTAGTGTGTGAGTGACAAACCCCCAAATTCCAGTCAACACCTGGAAAGTTGAAATCCCCCATTAGGAGACATTCTGATTTGCTGGTCAACTATTTCCCTGTGTAGCTGTTTGGAATACTCATCACAGTCATTAGGCCTATACCACACTCCTACTCTCAATTTTGTTTTTCCAGTACTTATATCACACCAAACTGACTCAACATTCCACTTGCCACCCATGTCAATTGGATGCACTGCCTAAGATTTAATATTATTCTCAACTAAGAGCCTAACTCCTCCAATCAAGTCCTGTTTGTCCTACTTGTATATACTGTACTCCGCATATACAAATTCAGTATCATTAAAGTCTGAGTGACATCACGTCTCCACTATTCCTACAATGTCTGCATTCAATGACTTAATCAGTTTTTAAAATTCATCAAATTTATTTACAATGATCATAGCATTAGTGTACATGTAAGTATACATGCACATGTTCTTACTCTTAGTTATCCTAACACAGCCCAGGTATTCACTCGTTCCACAATGACCCATAGCTGGGCCTGAAATACCAGACACCTTGCTTTCCTGGCTGCTGCATGTACCAATAGAAGCAATGCATGAATCGCTTTCACCTCTGCCTGTGGCTGTTGTCAACCTTTTTCATCGTGTACCTCCTCCCCACACTAGTAGTTTTATGACCCACCTAACACTCCCTCGATAGCATGAGCAAATATTCTTGCACCCTCTCTATTTAAGTGTATTCCATCCATGTAGAAGCAGACTTTCCTGTTAACAAGCACAGAGCACGCTGAAAAAAATTCTATTCTATGAGCCTTGCACCATCTCTCCAGGGCCAAAATGATTGACAAGACTCTCACCATATAATCCTGCCTATCGTGTGTGGGCAGAATTACAGACACTTTTAAAATCAATTCGAACTTGCGACTTTTTGCTAACATTGCCCTGTACTTTTTAAGTAAATCCTCTGATCTTACTCTTAATATCATTAGTGCTGTGTACAGCAATATCACCATTTGTGCCCTTAAAAAGTGATATCTGCTCCACAACATCATCTACTTTTGCCCCTGGCAGACATACCTGGTACTATTCCACCTATTCTTCTTGCACAACATATTTGTCATTTTCCTGACAATAGAGTTACTGATAATAACTAGCTTCTGTGGTACCAGTGAATTCTGCCTTCAAGATTGTCACTGTTGTCTGATGCACAAGAGAGCTTGATGGACTCCCCCATTTAAATTCCTTTGAGGGCATCTCTTCAAACTCTCATAGATGACCATCAGAACGCTGAGTTGGCACCTAATTTCTTCACTCCCTGCACCTACACAAAGACATCCTCCTTGGCTAGATCATGTCTTGTTCCAGAAAGGTCTGCAATGCATTGGAGAATTGCCCCTTCAGTTCTTCCCTGAGTCACAGCACTACTGCTACTTTGTGCCCATTACTTTGCTGCTCTAGTTGGGAGTATGGTTTCCATTTAAATACAATTTAATTGACTAACAATGATGATTAATTGACAATACTACACCAAGCTAACATATTTCTAAAAGCAGTGATATGTATTATGCTATGAAACTTGAGATATACATTATGCTATACTTGAGATATACTGTAACGATTACAAGGTTAAATTAGTTACATCCTTGCTAAAAAGTAAAATTCTTGAGCTAAACACAAAAAGATATATGACCAAAAAAGTTATCAGAACCTTCGAGCTAGTTATTTATCACAATTAAAACCCTACTATTCCTCTGCACTACTCGATACATGCTACAATAATTCTGCTAAAACACCAATACAATAGTGGTACAAGTAGTTAGTTAGTTAGTTATTTGGTTTTTAGGAGCATTAGCAACTAAGGCCATATTGCTCCGGGATATGCGGTGGTCATTCCCTGACCTTTCTGCATCCTCCGTATTTGGTGGTGACGGGCTCGAACCCCGGCTAATCAAGAAGCATGTGCTACGCACTGCTGCTCCTTCCCACCTGGCTACGGAGGTGCCAGGTACAAGTAGTGAGTTGTGGTTGGCTAATATGTTGTTTAGTGGCACAAGGGCTGCTAAAGCCATATTGTGCCTGATTCTATTCCGTAGTACAATTACCAGTTAAAATCTGTAAAATAATCCTATCTGCTTTAAGAAATCAAAGAACTCAGCTAGATTTGCATTGTCTCCAGTCAGATGGGGTAATTGTCAAAGGTTCTTGTAGATGTGAAAGCAAAGTGAAAATTGTGTTTCGATAATTATTATAATGATTACAATTTATTAGAATATGCCTGACCATAAGTATAGACTGACAAAATGTACAAATAGGCGGATTTTCCCCCTTCAGTAGATAAATATGGGTTAGATACGTATGCCCAATACGCGTCCTAGCCAGGATCACCTCCTCTTGCCTCTTTGATTGCATGCTTGATGGCCACAACTTAGGTTCCTGTTTAAATTGAGGAAGTTTATTGCCGCACTGAGCCTGCCAGATTTGGAACCATTGCTCTTCACACATGTTTTTTATGACTGATTTGTAGTCTGTATATGGCACTTGTTCCAGTTAGGAGAGCTTGCAGTGTTGTTGTTAATTGGTTTGTAGCTTCTAAGCAACTAAGGCCATTCTGGGTATATGCGGTGGTCATCCCGACCTTTCCGCATCCTACGTATTTGGTGGTCACGGGCTCGAACCCTGGTCTAATCAAAAGCATGTGCTACACACTGCTGCTCCTGTCCACCTGGCTACGGAGGTGCCTGAGCTTGCAGTGATTGGATGTTTAGCGGCTTGATCTGCATATTCATTTCCTTTGATGCCTACATGACCTGGCATCCAACAGAAAGTGACTGATTGGTTTACATTCCTTTGAAAGGGACACAGAAGTAGAAAAGATAGAAGAAACTGCCGCTGCACCCACTGTCGTACTTGTTTTTGAGCCATCGGTATATATTTGAAAACACCGAGAATTTTCTGCTACGTGTGCAGCATAGAGTTTCCTGATGGTGAAGTCTACCGCTTGCTATTTCCCCCATTGTTGGAATGAGAAATCGCAGACCTGTGTATAATCAGACCATGGAGGGTAGTGTGTGTGTGTGTGTGTGTGTGCTCGTTAACTGAAGGATATTACCCATAGCTAAATTCCAGCATTGTGTTAACTGTAGAAACCTTTTCCCAATTGGCTTGTTTTCATTAGGTTTGTTCTGATAAAATGTGGTCCACTGGGGCTCAAATAAGTATGGCAAGATAGGATGAAAGGGAAGACTCCGTATTTTTGCTGCATAGTTGAGGAGCAACATTTTCCTCCGAAGATGGAGTGGAGGTTCATGTGCCTCTATATATAGACTTTGTACAGGGGATGTTCTGAATGCTCCTAAAGCAGTTCGTAGGGCACTGTGATGGATAGTGTTTAGCAGAGTTAGTGCTTATTTGTTTCTTATTTGGTTTTTAGGGCATTAGCAACTAAGGCCATATTGCTCCGGGGATATGCGGTGGTCACTCCCTGACCTTTCCGCATCTGGTGGTGACGGGCTCGAACCCCGGTCTAATCAAGAAGCGTGTGCTATGCACTGCTGATCCTGCCCACCTGGCTACGGAGGCGCCACTGAGTTAGTGCACTTTTTCTGGCAGAGTCATAGATTGGAGCTCCATAATCCAAGCAAGATCAGATTAATACCCTATATAGCTGAAGCAGAGTGTATCGGTCAGCACACGTCAATGAAGATAGTACTCTGAGGTTATTTAATTTTTTGAAGCAAATGGTTCTCTGATATGTGATGTGTTGTAAGAAGTTTAATTTATTGTCCAGGATTCGGCCAAGAAATCTGATACTATTGGAAAGAGGTATGGTGAAATTTTTAAGTTGTAGTTCAGGCTCAGGGTGGATCTTACATTTTTTACAGAAATGAATACAGTTAGATTTTTGTGCTGATAAGCGGTAGCCATTGCGAGACATCCACAGCTCAATTTTTTTAATTGAGATCTGAAACTGTATCTCAATAGAATTCATATAGTCATCTGCATAGTGGTATAATTCTACTGTGCTTGGAATATCATAGATGATATTGTCTATTCTCCTCCTCCCCTATATGAATTCTAGAAAGAGCATTTAGATGACTAACATGAAAGGTTCTGCCCTGTAGAAAGCTCTGAATAAACAAGGGAAGCCTGCCTCGTAGACAAAAGGTGTGAAGATCCCGTAGAATACCGAAACACCATGTTGTATCACAGGCCTTTTCTAAATTGAAACTTACCATAACGAGGTGGTCATTTCTGACAAAAGCATTTCTGATGTTTGATTCTGCTCGGGTCATCATATCTAATGCAGATCTATTTTGCTGAAAGGCATACTGATTTTTGTGTAAGATGTTATGCGACAAAGAAACCAGGTGAGGTGCTCGAGAACCATTTTCTCCAGTGTTTTCCCCAAACAACTAGTTAAGGAAATTGGACGATAATTTCCTGGATTAGAGAGGTCTTTTCCTGGTTTAGGGATGGCTAATACAAGTGAATGTCTCCAAGAGCGAGGATAAACACGTTCCTGAAAATTTCTGTTAAAAAATATTAAGAGTTTGTAAAGCAGTATCATTCAACTGTTTTAGCATAATATAAAATATACCACCAGGGCCAGCTGCACTATTGGGTGCTCTTTTAAGAACTTCCGTTAACTCGGATATTGTAAAAGGCTGATTATATGGAAGAGACATACCAGTGTTGAAATTTAACTTATACCTTTCTGCTACCCCTTTAATTTGTTGGAATGGAGCATCATATGAATTTTCTGCTGAAATTTTTGAAAAAACTTTAGCAAAAGCGTTTGCTATGCCTTTGGGAGAAGACAGTTCCTGTCCATTACAGATCAATATTGGAGAGGATGACAATGGATATTTGCCATTCAGATGTTGGATTTTTCTCCAGATTAATCTAGTATTGGTGTTTTTGGTAATAGTGGAAGCAAACTGTATATCCAGGAATCTTTTTTTTGGCTTTCCTTCTTATTTGTCGAACTTTAGCATTTAGTTTCTTGTAATTTGTAAGGTTAATAATAGTGGGCTACTTGCAGAAAATATTCCAAGCTTCGTTCTTTTCTTTTTTTGCTCTATTACATTCATCATGCCACCAGTAGTTTTTGCACTGCGTGGATGAGTTGACAACGGAGGAATAGCTTTGTCAGCTGCTGCTAATATCCGTTTAGTAATATGGTCATTAGCTCCATCTATTGACTGGTTCAGAATGAAATTTTTATCTAAAACTGTACTTAAGGAAAATTTTATCCAGTTTACCTTTGTAAATTTCCATCTTCTACAAGTTTCCAGAGAGGTGGAGGTAGTTTAGAATTTACAAATAATTGGAAGATGATCGCTGTTGTGGGGATTAGCATAGGCATATGATGCAAGAAAGAAAGCTTATGCAGCATCAGCCAAAAAAAAAAAAAAAAAAAAAAAAACACCCTTCCACTTCACCCCTCTGTTCGTTCAAAATACCTGTCCAGCTGAGCCTTAAAATTATTTAGGCTATCAACTTCCACAACAAGGGATGGAAGTCTGTTCCACCAACCAACTACCAGCTGGCTAAAGGTAAATGTCCGCACATCTATCCTACATCTGTCTTTCCTCAATTTGAATTTATACCCTCTCAGGTGATTATTCTGAGCAATAGGCAGTATCCCATCAGCATTGAGCATGCTCAAACCATTCAAGGCTTTGTACACCTCTATCAGATCACATCGCCGTTGCCTAGTCTCCAGACACTGTAATTTGCAAAACTTAAGCCTTTCTTCGTAAGAGCAACCCTCGTTCCGTTCACTAACCTTGTTGCCCTTCTCTGTACTCGTTCCAGCACCTCTACATCCTTCTTGAAATGAGGCCTCCAGACCTGGATACAGTACTCAAGGTACGGCCTGACCATTGCCTTATACAAGGGAATAATCACCTCCCTATCCCTGCTAGAAAAATTCCTGTATATCATTGATAAGACACCATGAGCTATTCTTGCAGCCCTTCTGCACTGCTCGGAGACCTTCATATCTGCCTGCACAATTACCCCAGGTCCTTTTCATTCTCTACCACTGTCAGTGTAGTACCACACAGTTGATACGTTGCTCTGGGGTTGCTGTTTCCCACATGTAGTATTTTACATTTATCAATGTTAAACTTCATTTGCCACCCCTCAGCCCATCTGCTCAACCTTTCCAGATCCTGTTGCAGCAGTGTACTGTCATTAACAACCCTGCCAACCTTCGTATCGTCTGCAAACTTGGATATTAAGCCTGATATACCATCATCAATATCATTTATAAATACAGAAAACAACAATGGACACAACACTGAACCCGGAGGGACTCCACTAATAACATTAGTCCACGATGAGCAGTGTCCATTAATTACCACTCTGTCTTCTGCCACTCAACCATCCCTTTATCCATAGCAACAATTTGCCACCAATGCCACACTGCTCCAATTTGTGCAGCAGTCTTCCAAGTGCAACAGTATCAAAAGCCTTTCTAAGATCCAAATATATAATATCAAAGTTATTCCATGCATCCAATTCTTTTGTGACTACATCATAGTATCCAATCAAATTGGTCAGGGAAGACCCTCCCTTAACAAAATCATGCTGTGTCTGAGCTATAAATCAATTCTTGTCAAGATGATCCTGCAGTGCTTCTTTAACCAGTGCTTCCATTAATTTTCCTGGAACAGAAGTTAAACTCACAGGTCTATAATTACATGTGTCAGCCTTTGATCCTCCTTTGTAAATTGGGGTTACATTTGCACATCTCCAGTCTGTGGGTACCTCCCCTGAGTCCAAGGAAGTTCTCATAATTATGGCTAACATAATTATTGCTTACTTCCTTTGCTGCCTCCTTTAATATAACTGGATAGATCCCATCCACCCCAGGTGCCTTTCTTGTGTTTATCTTCAACAATTTCTCCTCCACTTTACTCTCAATTATTATAGGATCATCTAGCTCACTGCCAGTGTTTACTTCATCTATGGCATTCCCCTTCCTGAATAACTTCTCATGTGTGAATGTAGATGCAAAATATTGATTTAGTTTGTTAGCTACCTGAGCAGGATCATGAACAGTTGAACCATTGATATCAAGTGGACCAATCTGATTCATCCCCTTCCTTCTAGAGTTTACATAAGTAAAGAACTCCTTGCTGTTTTTCTTTGCATCCCTTGCCAAAGATTTCTCGTAATCTGCCTTCGCCTGCCTAACCTCCTTTGTAACTTGGTTACAGATCAACTTATATCTATCATAGGCTTCTGTGTCACATGTTAATTTATATGTATCCCATGCATTTTTCTTCTCTGCCATATGTCTCATTAGTTCATCTGATATCCATTTAGGCCTGAACCTTGTAAAGCCTAGTAGCTTCCAAGATAAGTTCTTTGAATGCTTCCCATTTTGAGTTTGCTGTTGGTAACATCATCAGTTGGTTCCACTGTATAGAATTTAAATGATAATCAAATCAAGAGTATTATTCCCTCTAGTTGCCTCCCGAACATGCTGATGTAGAAAACAATCATCCAATAAATCCACAAAAGCCTTGCTAGTGTGTGAGTGACCAACCCACAAATTCCAGTCAATATCTGGGAAATTAAAATCTCCCATTATAAGACTCTGATTTACTGGCCCACTCTATTTCCCTGTACAGTTTCTTATTATACTCATCAGAGTCATTAGGCCTATAGCACACTCCTACTCTCAATTTTGATCTCCCAATGCTTATGTCACACCAAACTGACTCGACAATGCACTGTCCAGCAATGTCGACTGGCTTCACTTACTTGGATTTTATGTGTTTCTTAACTAATAGCATAACCCCTCCTCCCTTCCTATCCTGTCTATCCTTTCTGTAGACGTTGTTCTCCCCAAATTACAGTTCTGCATTACTTATATCTGTGTGACACCACATCTCTGATATCCCAACAATATCCGCCTTTGATGCTTTGAGCAATATCTCAAATTCATCAAATTTATTTACCAAACTCCTAGCATTGGTGTACATGCAAGTATACATGAACCTGTTCTTTTTCTTAGCTACCCTAGCACAACCCATGTGTTTACTTGTACCCCAATGACTCCCAGCAGTCTCCGAAATATCCTGCATCTTATTTTCCAAGCTGCTGCTCATTCCAATAGAAGCAGTGCAAGAATCACTTTCACCTCTTCCACTGGCTACTGTTAATCTATTAGTCCTTGTATCCCCCCAATCTAGCAGTTTTCCGACCCACTAACACTGCCTCGATAGCATCAGCAAACATTCTTGCACCCTTTCTATTTTAGTGTATCCCATCCCTGTAGAAGCAGTCTCTCCTGTTAACAAGTACAGACCAGGCTGAAAAAAATTCTACCCCTTGAGCCTTGCACAATCTTTCCAGGGCCGAACTGATCGACCGGGATCTCATCATATACTCCCTCCTATCGTGTCTAGGCAGAATTGCAGACACTTTCAAATTCAGCCCTAATTCACGGCTTTTTTCAACAGTGACCTCTACTTGTTAAGTAATTCCACCGGTCTCCTACTCTTAATATCATTAGTGCCAACGTGTACAACTATGTCACCTAAGGGTACCTTTTGTGCCCTTAAAAGATGATAGCCGCTCTACAACGTCATCAACCTTTGTCCCTGGCAGACATACCCTGGTCCTGTTCCACCTATCCTTTTTACAAAGCATGTTTCCCGTTTCCCTGACAATAGAGTCACCAACAACTACTAGTTCCTTTGGGACCAGTGCATTCTGCCTTGGGGGGTTGCCGCTGTGTTGCGTGATGCCCAAGTGCAAGCTCTGGCGTTGGTGTGGGTGTGAGCTTGATGGGCCCCTCACTTTTAATCCTTCGAGGGCATCCACCCTGTCCTTCAAGCTCTCATATAGGCCCATAACAACGATGAGTTGTCGCCTGATTTCCTTACACTCCTTGCATCGCGCACATACAAAGACATCCCCCATGGCAGTATCATGTCTCGTACCTGACTGCTCCACAAACATCAAGCAAATAGTGCATTTTGTGCATTTATTCTATGATTGATTACCTTTGATTTGATTACCTTTACCTTTGATTGATTCATTCTATTAATATCGAGTGTTATCTACGAAATCCCTTTATATAACTTCCGTATCAAGTTAAGTATTAATTATTTATTTTTGCTAATTATTTATGTTACGTAATCTAAGTCATATGTATATAGTTAAAAGTACAATTTAATTGACAATGAAGTTCAACAAGATTAATAGAATTACTGATTAATTGACAATATTATATTATGTACTATACTATACTAAGCTTATGCTATCTAGTTCGAGATATTTTGTATCGCGTAACAATGGCGGCAATTTACGAACGGTAAATCTACGGACACTTAAGTATCGATTAACTTCCAAATCTCGCTGTCTCAATTCAGAATAAACTAAGGATCCTGACTAGCTACTTACAAAAAATAATTTGATATAACAATTAGTTAATAAATCGGCTAAATATGGTTTAAAAAAAAAAAAAAACCTCTCATTCAACAGAGCTGAAACTTGTAACACATGGATTTGATACCCTTACCGATACTAAGTAATACCTACAAAATCTCTATCTAAGTTAAACTTTAAACTAAGTATCGTAACTAGGAATATAAAGCTACTCTAGAAAATAAGTTAATATGCAAATTTAAGCTAATAAAACAGAAAAAAAACTTCTCTGTTCCAGGAGGGGCAATAAGCTACAATTATTGCCCAATGTATACTTGGGTACAGTATACTTGAGTACAATGTATACTGTACCCAAGTATACATTGGGCAGGATTATCCAACACTGCCCAATGTACACTTGAGTGGGGGAGCAGATAGATAGATCTATGGCAGAAGTATTTCCTGTGGGAAAATGAACATGAGTATGTGCACCGGTGTTCAGCAGAGTTAGATTGTGTTTGTCCAGTAATGTTTCTATTAGCTTCCCTATTTTATCCGTATGGAGACTTCTCCATAATGGGTGGTGTCCATTAAAGTCACCCATCAAATAAATAGGAGGTGGTATCTGGACAAGGAGATCATCAAAGTGTCTGAGTACATACGTTTGGTTTGGTGGAAGATAAACAGAAACATGAGATAAAATTATTCCAATTTCTATTCTTACAGCAACAACTTCTAAATTAGTTTTTAAGGGGATTTGTCTAGACGGATTAGTAATGGATAGCAAAACTGCTACACCACCATGGGCTGAAGTTGCTGCATTCCTGTCACACCTGTACAAAGTATATTTCTTCATTGGGATCACTTGTGGAGTTAAAAATGTTTCCTGTAAACAAGTGCCTGCTGGATTGAAACCTCGGATTAGGTCATAAAGTTCACCTGTATTAGTACGTAGTCCTTGACAATTCCATTGTAAATACACATTAATAATTATTTTTAGTGGCAGGATGATCTGGTTGCTTTTTAGAGGCAGTAGGCTTATAGCGATCTATCTTAATTTTATCTTTTTTAGGAAAGGTAGGCCGTCCAGTGTCCATATCTTCTTCAGCATAAATTTCTAATATAGGTTCTTGTTGAGTTTTGTTATCTGTATCCATTTCTGCAGTATTAATTTGGGTTTTAGTAGAAGATTCAGCTTTTGCCATCCTGGTCTCACTTTGGAACTTGATGCCACTAGTAGAGGGGATGGAAACTGGAATATTACAAGTCTGGTCTCTGTTGTTTTGCCTCAAGGATGCCTGAGGAACTGAAAGTTGACTCTAGCCCATTCAGCAAGTGATATGTTAGGTGGAACTGAGTCATTGCTTTGTGTAGCAACCGAACAATATTTCTTTGTAACATTTGCATATGTACGTGCAGGAGTATCTTTCAGTATTTGTCATTTCGCTTCCTGATAAGTCACTTTATTTTCAACTTTAAATTTCTGTATTTTTTTCCCAAGTTTCCATTACTCGCAATTTTTAGAATATGCAGAATGATCTTCCTTGCAGTTAGGGCAAACTGGAGATGTTGCAATACAATCTGTTTGAGTGTGATCCTGGGATCCACATTTTGGGCATAGTATTTCCTCGACGTGTTGTATGAGAGCATCTGAACCTCTAACACTATAACACCATATTGGATTTTGTATATAGGGGCGGATATGGCAATTTAGATAACCAGCTTTAAGAGTATTTGGTAAGTTTGGAGTATTGAATGTGAATATTACACTATGGGTTGGAACGAGATTGCCATCCCTACAAGTCAGAATTCTCTTAGCTTGTATGACCTTTTGATCTTTAAGTTCTTGTACAAGCTCCTCTTCTGTTACATTCAATAGATCCCACTCAGAGATAACACCTTTGGAATTATTTAGGGTTGTCCTATTGTCCTAAATAGTTCCAAAAGTGTTAGCCTTTGGAACTATTTAGGATTGTGTGGGGAGATATTTTAACAGGGATACCACCAAATGTTGTCATCTTTAACAACAATTCTGAATGTTTCGACTGTGTAGTTTCCACAAGCAAATCCCCTGACTGTAACCTTTTTGACCATTTTAGGAGATCCAGCAGCATTTTCTAGAAATCTCTGTATGATAATGGAGAGAGTTTGCTCACTGGTTGACTAGTTAAGGAATGGATAATCAGGAAAGTTGGATACTCAGGTTGATGTTTGTCTATTTTTAAGCACTTATGTTGTGCACTACCTTCATCAGAATTATACCAATCTATGGTATTTGAGCTTGAAGGCTCTAAGGCTGGATAATTTTCTTTATCCATGTTGGCTCCTTTCCACCCTGGGGGATTAGCTTTTCCACCCAGGTTACCGGCCCCACCATGGGGAGACAGGAGCAGTGCCACTTGGGGCCAAGCGTAGGAGTTAGTAGTTAGTACGGTTAGTATATACAATAAAGAAAAGGGTAAAGGCCTTTTTCTGGCTCTCTTTCTATACTTTTAAAAAGTAAAGCTAATTAACAGAAAGACTTTTAAATCGAAATAAACAAAGAAAAACCCAGTTGCTCTAGAAAAATCACTATGAATTGTAGTAGAAATAAAACAGAAGATCGCTTGGCACCCGGGGGCCTAGTGAGTTGTAACTTACAAAATCACTAGCTAAATTTAAAAATAAGCCAAGGAATGTGACTAGGACTATTTAAACTATTTGTAAAACACAATTCGATATATCAATTTATCAAAAAGACAGTAAAAATTTCCAAAAAAACATATCCATTTGCACAAGCATAAAATCCTGCACAAGTATCACTAAGGAGCTTCCATCTTTAAATAACATTTCTCACCGTGGATTTCGGGATGTTCAACAAATGGCAGTTATATATACAAAAAAGGTTACTGATGTGGCATCTAACCACCATCCTACAAGATCCAATCTACAATTCATATTGGCTTCAAAAGTATTACTTCTGCCTGCACAGGCAGACCCATGATATTTAGACATGCACAGGGGGCTTCTGGCACAGAGTGCAATATTCCTTTGAAGTATTTGGAGAATATGCAATATTACTTTGGGAATATACAATATTCTCAAGGAGGGTTGGCCAAATACTTATGGTCATACAGTGTATATGCCAACTGTAAGTTTCCATATTATTATTTAACATGCACAACATAGAATACAAGAAGACAAAGATCTTGTTTTATAAATTAAAAAATTAAAGGGTTAGACCAGTGGTTTTCAACCTTTTTTTAATAACGGCACCCCTAAGTAATTTATTTTATTTTGTAGCACCCCTACTCGATTTTCTGCCTGTTAGATCCGATTCTCTCTCCCTGTAAAAAAAAGTAAAGTAAAGTGCAGCCATTATCAACCCACTGCAGGATGGAAGCCTCCTCAACAATTCATGTTGAGGGAAATGGACCATAATCTGCCACGCTGGTCCAGTGCGGGTTGGCAGATCGACCGTATTCAGCAGTCAGGGGCTTGAACCCCGGTCTACTCAAAGAGTGTGTGCTACTGCACTCCCGCTCCTGCCCACTCGGCTTTTATTACAATAATATAATTATAAAAATTACATTTCATAATACAAATTATATATATACAGTATATAATTTTATTCCTTATACAGAAGTACTAAGTAAACATCAATTATAGATCACCACAAAATTAAAAAGATACTGTACGCCTTTTTATAATGAAATAAACATAAATTAAAATTAAAAAATAATAATAAGTTTAAGTAACTTAAACCCAAATTATGTGGCACCCCTGTAATGTTGTTGTGGCACCTCGGTTGAAAACCACTGGGTTAGACTATAGGTTTGGATTGCGTATAATCATAATCATATTACATAATTAATAAAATAAACAATACCTCATTTTCTTCAGAGAATAAGGAGCGTTTAAAAGGTGGCTGAGGTGGCTTAAGGCGACTAGCAACACTTTTTGATGTCATCTCGTGAATGTTTCTAAAATAAAGTACAGATATTATCAACAATTAAGAGATTTGTTTACATACAAGAAAATATCAAAAAAATATTTACATAACATAGGAGAAGTGGCATATGTTGTGGGAGTCAGTTTTCCACGGTTATGATGTTTTATTTTGGTCCATAATTAACAACTGCTTATTCTTACTGTGCTAATTAAAGTTTTATCACTTAAAACAGAATTATATATTATAATTTTATTACAATATTTTTTTAAAATAATGTTGATGACTGTGGCATAAATTAAAATTAATTTATTTAATTACATTTTAATATGCTTAATTTGTGTATTAATTTTTTTAATTAATAAAACTTCTCGTAAACTCAGATGCATTTATTTTACAGATTTCTAAATATGTTAATAAGTAGAAGTCAGAAATCAATTTCCTCGAATAGCCATTGAAGTCAAAAATACAGAATTATTCAGAATTGCAGGTCATAAATACTACAGTGGATTTCGTGAGTTGAATGCTGTTACTGACTTTCGTCAGACCATAAGCACTGACTGAAAGTAAACTGCTGAAAACAGCTAGTCAGTAATTCCAAAAATCCAATAGTCAGTAATTCCTTCCAGATTCCAAAAATCTTCAAAATATTTAATTGCTCAGTTCATGCTTTGCATGAACAGCAAACAGATGAGAATTGATGGTTAATTGATTTCTCCATTACTTCACAAAGGGTAGAAGTAAGTGAAATGGTACAACTGGATGGGAGGGATTTGTCACCCTCTTTAGGAACTGGCTGGATATGAGCAAACCTTTGGAATAAGAAAGTGAAAAAACAGGCAACACACAATAGGAGTAAGTTCAGTAGCACAGATTATGAGAATGGAGAAATTATTATTATTATTACTAGCCATATAGTGCAAGGAAGCCTGAGGCTTAAGCTGCACCAGCTAAAAAAAATTTCCAAGTTACCCTGTGAGAGAGAGAGAGAGAGAGAGAGAGAGAGAGAGAGAGAGATTTGATGTTTATTGGCGCATTAGCAACTAAGGCTATAATGCGCCAAATCCAGGTCATGTATAAAAAATTAAAATATTCAGTGACTTAGTTAGGCCACCATGTCGAGATATAACATAGATATTAAAGGTATAAAAGTAAAAAATATATCAGCAAAGCAATAACAATTCAATTTTAAATACGGGTAAAAAGGCTTACTGATTTTAAAAAGCTAAAAACAGCAGACACATTGTCATTGTCAGATAAAATCTGACTGAGTGTATAAGGCTCAGCCAGATGACTAAAATCGGTAAAATAAAAGTAACGTTCATGTCTAAAACGTGGACACTCGGTTAAAATGTGATGTATACTTAAATAGGTGTCACAGTTCTCACACATAGGACAGTCATCTGCCCTCAGCAGAAATGCATGTGTAAGATGACTGTGTCCTATGCAGGGGCGAGCTAGAACAACTTCCTCTCTGCGACTCCTGCGCAGACTAGACTGCCAATGTCGGATTACAGGCTTTATCTGATAAAGCTTGTTTGTGACTTGATCATGCCAAGAATGTTGCCATTGGGACAGTAATTTAGCCTGTATTAACTGCCTGTAGTCTGTATAGGGGACTAACAGGCAATAAGTGTTGTGGGGTTCTGGTGACCTGGCCGCAGCATCTGCCAGTTCATTTCCCACGATCCCAATGTGGCTTGGAATCCAGCAGAAACGAATGTCGAAAGAGCACTCAGACAGGAGAGAGAGAGAGAGAGAGAAGTAGAAGAGAATCACCAAGAAAGATTGATAAAAATCCTTTTGACGAAAGACCACACAAGGCATTAAATGGAATGTACTCGGAATGGTGGGAGGGGGTTTACCAAAATAATTAACACAAGAGTTGGAAAAAAAATAGGATGCTAGCAGGTCAGATTTATCTTTGGTTGAAGTGGCAATAGAAGCATCTGGTTTTGACATAAATGGAAACAGAGATGGGCAAAAGTTGCGGCCAGTAGCTTTGGCACCAAACACGAGAATACTCAGCTACCATTTGAGTTCAAAATCTAGTTTGGACTGATTAATAACTGCTTTACAATTGTTGCAAGCTTGGCTGTAGGCAGAAAATTAACCTGGAGATTTTGAAACAAATCAATTACGATATGCAAAATTCTTCTCTTGATCAGTCTTAGCACATTTACTGGAAAAAGAAGGTTTAGATAAAGGATGAGATTTTAAGTTGGAGTAAGGAATAAATGATTGCATTCCTACAAGAAAAATTTCAGACAATCTGAGCAAACGTTGGCATCAGAAGACTTGAAACTGTAATCCAACCAAGGAAAAGAAGAAAAATCTTGCAGATCATCCCATTTTGCATCCTTGTAATGCCAAACAACACAATGTTGAGAATAGCCACGAGAGAGTCTCCATTGGAGAAGAGACCATCATCAAGTTCTGATCTGAGGTACCTAGAGGACCACTCACCTTGACTGAATACTTAGAAGGGTTGTTTGTGAGAAAAAGATCAAGTGTGCAAGCCTAGTGGTTAGGATTATCTGGAATTCTGGTAGGTAAATGAACAATCTGTGTGCGGTCATTAGTAATTGCAAAAGGCTAAGCATCTTGACCAGCTGGGTCCGTGTGACTAGAAAACAAAGCCAGCTGGAGTTGTGAACATTAAAATCACCAAGGAAAATTACCTCACTGTTAGGAGAGTTGGACTGGAGGAAGTCGAAGAGTTTCAAGTGATTAGTGGATTTATTATTATTATTAGCCATATGGTGCAAGGAAGCCTGAGGCCTATGGTGCACCAGGCAAAAAAAATTTTCCAAGTTACAGAGAGAGAGAGAGAGAGAGAGAATTAGAAAGGAATCACCAAGAAAGAGAAGAATGATGATATCCACCTCAGGACCCTGGGTGTGCCAAGCCCATACTCACCAGATGTGAGCCCCTGGGGTTAATTTAGAGAACAATAGAGGCAATATGAATTTGACAGAATGTGATAGAGAGATTTTAAACCAGAGAAGATTGAAAAGTGGAGATTCCAAATTACTAAGTTTCTGTCAGGGAATATCAGAACAGACACATGCACAACTACCATCTTTGGTGTGAAAGGAATCAGAAAGCAAATAATTTGGACAAATGAGAAGAACAGCAGTTAAATCAACCAATAACTGGGATTCTGCCGAATAAGTACATAGGGTTTGGCAGACTAAGTCAAAATGGACATCGAGATTAGAATTGAGACAATGTATATTTGTGAAATGAACAATGAGGTGTTTGGGAGGTTTAGATCTTTTTTGCAGATAAGTTTGTTCAATTGGTTTGACAATTCATGGTGCAATTAGTAGTAAGAAAAGATTGGGGGGGGGGGGGAAGACATGCTGTATGAAAATTTTTGGATACGGCATACACATGGCAAGAATATACCCAGCTCCTTAACATAACAGTTATTACAGTGCTTCTTTTGGGACGGTACAGCGTACCGGCACCTTTATTAGCAGTGCCCTGTGACATTTGGATTCAGTGCACTTCGAAATTTGTAATATTCCGTAAGTTTTTTTTCACACATTTACTTAATATTCAAATAAGTTTAAAATTATTTGCATTTTTCACTGCCTTTTGTTAAGATATTTTCTATATAAAATTGTATAACCATTTTTATAATTCTGAATTACTTAGATCTCTGTTTAATTATTTTGAATTCCCCATGGAAGTTACATTTAAAATAGTTTCCGTTGAGCGAAGAAAATTTTCATATAGCGGATTAGGAGAGAATTAACTCGGTACGCCCTGTTTGCATTTCTGGCCTTCAGGCAATTAGTGCTGCTGCACGAATTAAGAGAGCTGAAGGGATCATTCTACTACTCAGTGGTACCTGGCAAAACCTATCTGACCACCTGTCATTTTAGGAGAAGTTAGACTTCTCCATATGTGGTACACCACATATGGAGAAGTCACGCTAGTCAACAGTGAGCAGATCAAGGGGTATTCCCAATGGGCACTGGTCCACCTTCTACTGCAGTGGTGTTCAAACTTTTCCTATACAGGGGCCATATTAAAAAAAAAATTCAAAGTAAGATTTCTTTAGTGTGTTACATTTTCCATATCTTGTTGGTTCTAAAAGTAAAATTGAAAATATTCGAAAATTTTACTAAGTACAATGCACAATTACATTTACTGAACAAAACAACCATCCAGCCTTTAATAAAAATTTTTTTGATAATTAACAAAATTTAAAATGCTATTTTAGTTCACTTTCCGGGAGGGCCGTGGGCGATTGATTGATTGTACAGTTGATTCCCAGTGGTGAATCAACTGTAAGCACCCCGTTCAAGAATTAGGAGGGAGTGATTTTCTTTTACCCCAACAAATAATCATCTGTTGTTTCGCAGAATTGTGTTATCCACATTTTTCTGTTTGGTCTTAGTACCTGAATATCCGAATGACATTGAAATTTTGGACAGTTTCAAAAAAAAAAAAAAAAAAAGAAAAGAAAAGAAAAATATCAAATTTAAGAACTAGTAACAATACCGATGACGAGAGAAGGAAAATGAGGACAACAAAGGTATTAAACCTTTTAAACACGAAGTGTTGGCATTTGGTGAGAATGAAGTTAGAAAATTGTCAATCAGGTTACAGTTAAATGAAAGAGATACAATTCGTGGATTTCTGAAATACCTAATTGAAAAGATGGTTTCGGAAGAATTGAAGCATTTAATGGACACCCTGAGTACGATACCAATTTCATCGAGTGAATGTGAACGAGCATTTTCGCAAATGAATCTGATCGCCAGCCTAACCAGAGCTTCGTTGATGACAAAAACAGTTTCTTCACTACTATTTCTTAAAATTGCAGGCCCACCGCTGACCTGCTTCGATCCAGCAAAATATGTCGATTCGTGGCTGCTTCGGAAACGTCATTCAGCAACAGACACACAAAGAGGAAGAAAAGAAGTCGGCATAGGGTGCCGGATGAAAACTTAATAAAAATTTGGAATAATCTACAAAAACTTTATTATGGAATTATTTTTACTTATGTTATTTATTTTTACTTGTTATTTTTAGAGGCCATAGTCTAACGAAGGACCCTTATAATGTCACTCGGTTGTCTGTCTGTCCATCCGTCTGTCACAGCATTGTATCTCTGAACCACTCAACCTATTGACTTGAAATTTTGCATGTGTTTGTACATCATGTGAGCCAACATAACGCCATATTGATCATTGTTGACAAAAATTTGTCTGAGAAATGGGGGGTAATATGTCAACAACTTATAGGCTATTATACACCATTGAAAAGAGCTCAACGAGTAGGTTTAAAATATAATTTTGAAATATTTTTAAAATTAAAATTGGCGGCGCCACACAGGAAAATGTGAGTAATTTTCGTGTGTCCCCCCCTCTATTTACGTCGGTAATGGAGCTAAAAATTTAAAAATCACATTAGTTTTGTGTTATTCGATGCTTATCAAGGGAAAACTATTCCGATTGAAATCTATCATTTACGTTTTGTGTTAAAATTAAAAAAGCAATTTTTTATTGCACTTCGATTCTTTGTACTAAGTAACTC
This sequence comes from Mastigoproctus giganteus, assembly GCF_048544385.1. NCBI lineage: Eukaryota > Metazoa > Arthropoda > Arachnida > Uropygi > Thelyphonidae > Mastigoproctus > Mastigoproctus giganteus. The sequence continues at coordinate 109,203,672 of NC_143586.1, read as the reverse complement.
TCTTGTTGATGACAAAAAGGTTGCTAAATAGTCAGTTAATAATTCTATAAAGGTCATTTATAAATTTTGCGACGAGAAGTATTTTTTAACAATTTTCAAAGCTGGAGTTGTCCCGCAAGGAGGTACTCAGAGAGCCAGTGTTGAGGCAGCTGTGATGGGGATCTGCCTATGCCAAGTCTTGCATGGCCCTCACCTGCCAGTCACTTCTCCCACCCCTGTCATTCATAACAACTGGAAAGACTCAAATAGATAACGTTTTCATTAGTTCCTCAGTTTTAGGCCAAGCCGAGGTACTAGAAACTTTTTTCAGTTTCCATAAATTGTAGTTAGTGTAGTATCCCTATTTGAGATACTACACTAACGACCATTCATGACTACAGATCCTTCATCCTGAGTGTGCCTGGCACTCAGTAGTTGACAGATTTATTTACTTATTTTTTTATATACTTGAATAATACATTTATGCTTAATAAACTATGTTAATCTACTAAATTTGTTGTTCTTATTCCAAAAACATTACTACTAAAGTAACAATATCAGGAAAAAAAATTTTAGAGTACTTTTCATATCTTTTTAACTTTTCCTGATAGCTAAGAATGAGTATAGCACCTATTTTTTTACAAAAAAAGCACTGGCAATAACACAGCCCCCCCCCCCCCCCACACACACACTACTGGGACTCCCTTCAGTCACTATCTAGCAGAGTACAGGCAGTGAGTGTAAGGAAGATTAGATCTCGCCATGATGTCTATCATAACCTCAAAAGACATCAATCAGACTGCACGATGGAAGAGATGGGGAAGTGTTGAAGCTTTGCTCTGGACGCTAAATATGGGTATCACCACTTCAAGGCTCCAATAAGTAAAGTGGTGGTATTGCACCAGTTGAGAGTTATCTACCACCTATTATTGCCTGGTAACACAGAGGAGGCAGCATTCCTCCATGTGGAGTGTGCGACACACCATGACCCAACTTACATTGGTTCACACTTGGGTGGTCACATACAGTGTGCTAGGTGCCATATTTCAGGACTTGCACATGGGGGAGGGGGGTTATACCCAGGGTAACTAAGAGTCTTACCATTGTGAAGGTGCAAGCAGAGGATTTGGCTGTCACAGACCACCATGACTTTGCCAAAATTAGGTCCACCTGAATTAGCATTAGCAGAGGCATTTGATGGAAGAAAGCAAGCTTATGCAGCATCAGCCAAAAAAAAAAAAAAAAAAAAAACCCACTTCACCCCTCTGTTCGTTCGAAATACCTGTCCAGCTGAGCCTTAAAACCCGCTGGCTAAAGGCAAATTTCCGCACGTCTATCCAACATCTGTCTTTCCTCAATTTGAATTTATGCCCTCTCAGGTGATTATTCTGAGCAAGAGGAAGAATCCCATCAGCGTTGAGCATGCTCAGACCATTCAAGGCTTTATACACCTCTATCAGATCACCTCGCTGGTGCCTCGTCTCCAGACACTGTAATTTGCAAAACTTAAGCCTTTCTTCGTAAGAGCACCCCTTTGTTCCTGGCGCCTCCGTAGCCAGGTGGGAAGGAGCAGCAGTGCGTAGCACATGCTTCTTGATTAGATCGGGGTTCGAGCCCGTCACCACCAAATACGGAGGATGCGGAAAGGTCAAGGAATGACCACCGCATATCCTGGAGCAATATGGCCTTAGTTGCTAATGCTCCTAAAAAAAAAAAAAAAACCCTTTGTTCCATTCACTAATCTTGTTGCCCTTCTCTGTACTCGTTCCAGCAGCTCTACATCCTTCTTGAAATGAGGCCTCCAGACCTGTATACAGTACTCTAGGTGTGGCCTGACCATTGCCTTATACAAGGGAATAATCACCTCCTTATCCCTGCTGGAAAAATTCCTGTATATCATTGACAATACTCCTTGAGCTACTCTTGCAGCCCGTCTGCACTGCTCAGAGAACTTCATATCTGCCTGCACAACCACCCCAAGTCCCTTTCATTCTCTACCACTGTCAGTGTAGTACCACAGAGTTGATACGTTGCTCTGGGGTTGCTGTTTCCCATGTGTAGTACTTTACATTTGTCAATGTTAAACTTCATTTGCCACCTCTCAGCCCATCTGCTCAACCTTTCCAGATCCTGTTGCAGCAGCATAGTGTCAGTAGTGTCCTTGACAACCCTGCCAACCTTTGTATCGTCTGTAAACTTGGACATTAAGCTTGATATACCATCATCAATATCATTTATAAATACAGAAAACAATAATGGGCCCAACACTGAGCCCTGAGGGACTCCACTAATAACATTAGTCCACGATGAGCAGTGTCCATTGATTACCACTCTGTCTTCTCCACCTCAACCACCCCTTTATCCATAGCAGCAATTTGCCTCCAATGTCACACTGCTCCAATTTGTGTAGCAGTCTTCCATGTGCAACAGTATCAAAAGCCTTTCTAAGATCCAAGTATATAATATCAAAGCTATTCCCTGCATCCAGTTCTTTTGTGACTGCATCATAATATCCAATCAAATTGGTCAGGCAAGACTTCCCCTTAACAAAACCATGCTGTGTCCGAGCTATAACTTAAGTCTTGTTTAAATGATCCTGCAGTGCTTCTTTAACCAGTGCCTCCATTAATTTTCCTGGAACAGAAGTTAAGCTCACAGGTCTATAATTACTTGTGTCAGCCTTTGATCCTCCTTTGTGAATTGGGGTCATATTTGCACATTTCCAGTCTATGAATACCTCCCCTGAGTCCAAGGACGCTCTCATAATTATGGCTAAGGGTTTGCTTACTTCCTTTGCTGCCTCCTTTAATATAACTGGATAGATCCCATCCACCCCAGGTGCCTTTCTTGTGTTTATCTTCAACAGTTCCTCCTCCACTTTACTCCCAGTTATTTCAAGATTCTGTAGCTTACTGCTAGAGTTGAATACACCTCTGACATTCCCCTCGCTGAATAACTCCTCATGTGTGAATGTCGATGCAAAATATTCATTTAGTTTGTTAGGTGGTAGATGGCTTTCATCAACCGGTGAAATACCACCACTTTGCTTATTGGAGGCTTGAAGTGGTGAAACCCATGTTTAGTCTCTAGAGCAAAGTTTCCGGCATCCCCCCCCCCATACTTCTCCTTCAACCCATGCACGGTACTAAGTACTATAGGTTTTGATACCTTTCGTGTTTGGGGTTTTCATAAAAAATAAAAAAATAAAAAAAAAAAAAAAAAAAGCTACCTGAGCAGGGTCATCAACAGTTGACCCATCAATATCAAGTGTACCAATCTGATTCATCCCGTTCCTTCTAGAGTTTACATAAGTAAAGAACTCTTTGCTGTTTTTCTTTGCATCCCTTGCCAAGGATTTCTCGTAATCTGCCTTCGCCTGCCTAACCTCCTTTGTAACTTGGTTGCATATCAACTTGTATCTATCATAGGCTTCTGTGTCATGTGTTAATTTGTAAGTATCCCATGCATTTTTCTTCTCTGCCATATGCCTCATTAGTTCATCTGACATCCATTTGGGCCTAAACCTTGAACAATATTTCTTAGTTGGTATGTAAAGCCTAGTAGCTTCCAAGATTAATTCTTTGAATGCTTCCCATTTTGAATTTGCTGTTGGTAACATCATCAGTTGGTCCCACTGTATAGAATTTAAATACTGCCTCAGTCCATCGTAGTCGCCTTTACGGAAGCAATAACCCTTCCCTTTACCCCTAATGGTAGTTACCTCTTTGAGTAAATCCCACTTCAGCACACTGTGATCACTGCCACCTAGTGGTTCATTTATCTGCAGATTCTTAATGCATGAAGAATCACTGCTGATAATCAAATCAAGAGTATTACTCCCTCTAGTTGCCTCCCGAACATGCTGATTTAGAAAACAATCATCCAATAAATCCACAAAAGCCCTGCTAGTGTGTGAGTGACCAGCCCCCAAATTCCAGTCAATATCTGGGAAATTAAAATCTCCCATTATAAGACTCTCTGATTTACTGGCCCACTCTATTTCCCTGTACAGTTTCTTATTATACTCATCAGAGTCATTAGGCGTATAGCACACTCCTACTCTCAATTTTGATCTCCCAATGCTTATGTCACACCAAACTGACTCAACACTGCACTGTCCAGCGATGTCAACTGGCTTCACTTCCTTGGTTTTTATGTGTTTCTTAACTAATAGCATAACTCCTCCCCCCTTCCTATCCTGTCTATCCTTTCTGTAGATGTACTCCCCAAATTCCAGTTCTGCATCCCTTATATCTGTGTGACAACACGTCTCTGATATCCCAACAATATCTGCCTTTGATGTTTTGAGCAATACCTCAAATTCATCAAATTTATTTACTAAACTCCTAGCATTGGTGTACACGCAAGTATACCTGCACCTGTTTCTATTCTTAGCTACCCTAACACAACCCATGTGTTTACTTGTACCGCAATGGCTCCCAGCAGTCTCTGAAATATCATGCATCTTGTTTTTCAGGCTTCTGCTTATTCTAATAGAAGCAGTGCAAGAATCTCTTTCACCTCTGCCAGTGGCTACTGTCAATCTATTGGTCTTTGTCTCCCCCCAAGCTAGCAGTTTTCCGACTCACCTAACACTGCCTCAATAGCATCAGCATCGAATTAAGTGTTTATAATGTGAATATATGTGGTTATGCAATGGGGAAGATAAATAAATAAAGTGAAATGCTTGCATCTTGTTTGCAATAATTTTCAAAATGTAAAAGTACTTTAAAAAATGTCCCATGTTGGCTGTACATATCATTTCCACAAGTATCACACAGATGTACTTTTTGCATTGCTACAGCTGAAGTGCATTAAAATAAGGAGAGAATCTTAAAGTAACTATATCATTTAAAAATCTTTCAAGAATTTCTGCAAGCGAGTCTTCTCATTTGTATCTGATCTAACTATCTGGATTGGATATCGGACCAACAAAGAAAGTACTGGTATATTTTCTAAACCAAAATTAACCAATGCTATAGATAGAGAATGTTGTAGTAAGGTTGACATGCATGTATGAGGTGCAGTCCAGAAGTAATCTCCATTTGAGTGAGAGAGAGAATGAGAGATTCCTGCCATCAATCATCATGGAAGACATAATTCTGGATATCTATGCAAAGACAGACCTTTCACTTGAATCAGATTTCTGTATTACCCAAGAAGCTAAAAAAAACTACTAGAAAATCTTCATAATTTACACATTTTTTATCCACCACACCATTTCTTCCTATTATATGAAGTTTGACAATTAGGCCATAATGAAGTCATTCAGATCTTTTACAAACAGCCTGTATTTCTAAGATATTGTAATAATTAAAATATCTCCAAAATTTACGTTGGTGTAAATTGTAATTGTAGCTAATATATTCTTCAATTTCATCAGCATCACTGATTATTTTTTAATTAAAGATATAGAGCTGTAAAAAATCAGAAGAATCTGCATTCATGTAAAAAATGGACTGTACATATATGCTAAGTTTTATAGTTATACATTATTCAATTATACATGGGCGGGCTTAATTATACATAAATCAAATATGCATAATTTTCCTGTAGAATTTTTGTTTCCTGTTCAATTTCTCTTACTCCATGACACCATGTGTGCTAGAAGTGAAGCAGTCAGGAAATATTTTCGTTCTAGGATAAAAAGATTAAAATTATTGAAGAGATATCGCTTGTTCTTATTAACCAATATAGTATCAAAATAAATAAGGTGCACCATTTTAAGCTATTTCTTGCGAATTTTCTAAAAGCTGTTTAATACTGCATACAGTGTAACAACACAACTGATGCAACTATTTTTGTAGGAACTTAATCTTCTTATGTCTGCTCTATAAAAGTTGATTATCAATAAACAAAGACTAGGCCAGGAGGAATAATGGCACATCACAATATTAGATATCCCAAAGTTCAACTAATATAATTTGTAATCCTTCTTAGGAAGATATCTATCAACTGCTGCCTACCAACAAATTATTTGTTCTTCACATTTTGATGATTATTGTCTAGGTATCAAAACCTATGGAACAATTGTGGGTGTGTGTTCTGCATCTACAAGTGCCAATACTGGCCAGCAATTCTAGAATCTCAACCAACATGATCAAGAATTTTCCAGGTGAATCTAACAGCATACTATGCAATTCCATCGTAACTTGTTCAATTAGATACAGACTGTTTATACATATGCTCTGGATGATTTGGATTTTTGATGCTTCAATGCTGTAGGGCATAATATGCCAATAAATAACATGCAAATAATAGCATGCATCACTCCAACAACTACATTGGCTGTATATCCTCCTTATATTCTCTTCCAACCAACTTACACCTTATATATTTATTTATATTATTCATCAAAATGAACCAACAAACATTTGGACAACTACATTAATTCTTTTTGGGTTGGTCACCATTTCTAATGCTATTTAAATATAAGAGTTACCAAATTCGCATCTCTGTTCAATCAATAAAATTCTAGATTCATATAAGTGTAAAGAAACCTCTGATACTGAGACACCACGCTGAAATTAGCTGGAAGGATTTCATCTTCATACATCTTCTCTGTAGAGGTTAACATTAGTATAGACATGATGCAGGAAAGCAAGATTACACAGAATCAGCAAAAAAAAAAAAAAAAAATTCCTGCTGGCTAAAGGCAAATTTCCACATCTATTCTACAACTGTCTTTCCTTACTTTGAATTTATGTCCCCTAAGGTGCATAATCTAAAAAATAAAACCAATCCCATTAGCATTGAGTTTGCTCGAACCATTCAAGGCCTTATACACCTCAATCAGATCATATTGTAGGTGCCTAGTCTCCGGACACTGCAATCTAAAGAACTTTCTTGGTAAGAGCAACCCTTTGTTTCCCTCTCCAATCTCGTTGCCCTTTGTACTCGTACCATTAGCTCTACATCCTTACTAAAATGAGGGTTCCAGACCAGTATGCAGTACTCAATTTGTTGCCTGACCATTGCCTTACACAAAAGAATAACCACCTCCTTATCCCTGAACAAAATTTCTGTATACCACTGACAAGACCCTTTGTTGTTGTGGTTTGGTTTTTTAGGAGCATTAGCAACTAAAACCATATTGCTCTGGGGATATATGGTGGTCATTCCCTGACCTTTCACATCCTCCGTATTTGGTAGTCACGGGCTCGAACTCCGGTCTAATCAAGAAGTGTGTGCTACGCACTGCTGCTCCTGCCCACCTGGCTACAAAGGTGCCACACAAGACCCTTTAACCTGCAATGGCAGCCTGTTTGCACAGCTCAGAAAATTTCATATCAGATTGCACAATTACCCCCAGGTGTTTTTCCTTCTCCACTACCCTGAGTGTAGTATCACACAGTTGATGTTACTCTCTGGGGGGGGGGGGGGAAATTAATGCTGCTCATGTACCTTTGTTTAACATTCAAATCTGAAGTACTTTCCATTTTAAATTGTTAAAAATTCAGTTCCCACCTCTCAGTTCATCTGCATAACTTTTCTAGATCCTGTTGCAGTATTGTACTGTCATTAACAACCCTGCCAACCTTCATCATCTGCAAACTTGGACATTAAGCCTTATTACTGTTCATCAATATCATTTATAAATAAAGAAAACAACTACAGACCCAACACCAAACCCTGGGGGGGGGTGACTCCACTAATATCATTAGTCCACGAAGAGCAGCATACATTGATTACCACTCTGACTTCTTCCACTCCACCATCCCTTTATCCATAGCAGCAAATTGATCTTAATATCATATTGCTCCAATCTGTACAGCAGTTTGCCATGTGCAACAGTATCAAAAGCTTACCTGAAATCCCGGTATATATCAAAATTATTTTTGCATTCACTTCCTTTGTGACCGCATCGTAGTATCCAATCAACTTGGTCAGACAAGACCTTCCCTTAACAAACCTATGCTGTGTCTGAAATATTACTGCTATCTTGTCTAGATGATCCTGCAATGCTTCTTTAACCAGTGACTCCATTATTTTCCCTGGAACAGAGGTTAAACTAACAGGTCTTATTACTCGTGTCACCCTTTGTGAATTGGGGATACATTTGCACATCTGCAGTTGGGGGGGGGGGGGGTGCCTTCCCTGAGTCCATGGATTTGTTTGATTTTAATTGGTTTTTAGGAGCATTAGCAACTAAGGCCATATTGCTCTGGAAATATGCGGTGGTCATTCCCTGACCTTTCCGCATCCTCCGTATTTGGTGGTGACAGGCTCGAACCCCGGTCTAATCAAGAAGCGTGTATTACGCACTGCTACTCCTTCCCACCTGGCTACGGAGGCGCCTATAGTCCATGGATGTCTCATAATTATGGCTAAGAGTTTGCTTACTCCCTTTGCTGCCTTCTTTAATATAACCAGATAGATTCCATCCAAGCCTTGAATGGGTCGAGCACGCTGAATTCTGATGGGATCCTTCCACTTGTTCAGATTACGAACCTAAGGGGGCATAAATTCAAATTAAGAAAAGACAGATGTAGAATAGATGTGCGGAAATTTGCCTTTAGCCAGCGGGTGGTTAATTGCTGGAACAAACTTCCATCTGTCGTTGTGGAAGTTGATAGATTAAATAAATTTAAGGAGGAACTGGACAGGATTTGGAAGGAATGGTGTGATATTTTTTTTTTTTTTTTTTTTTTTTTGGCTGATGCTGCATAAGCTCATACACTTGCTTTCTTGAATCACATGCCACTACTACTACTCCAGTTGCCTTTCTTATGTTTAACTTCAACAATTTCTCCTCAACTTTCCTCTCAGTTATTACAAAGTCATTTAACTAACTGTCAGAGTTTAATAAGCTTCTGTCCTCCACTTCCCTACAAAATTCCTCATGTGTGAATGTAGATGCAAAATACTCATTCAGTTTCCAGTTACCTAAGCAGGATCATCAACAGTTTAACCATCGATATCAAGTGGCCCAATCTATTTCATCCCCTTGATTCTAGAGTTTACATTCTAGAGTCTCATTCTAGTTCTTCTAGAGTCTCATTAGTTCATCTGACATTCAATTAGGCCTAAACCTTGAACAGCTCGTATGTTTGTTATTTGGTTTTTAGGAGCATTAGCAACTAAGGCCATATTGCTCCAGGATATGCGGAGGTCATTCCCTAACCTTTCCGCATTCTCCGTATTTGGTGGTGGGGGCTCGAACCCCAGTCTAATCAAGAAGCGTGTGCTACGCACTGCTGCTCCTTCCCACCTGGCTACGGAGGCGCCTCCTTCAACAGCAATTCTTAGTTGGGTATGAAAATCCTGGTGGCTTCCAAGATTAATTCTTTGAAAATAATTCCCATTTCAAATTTGCTGTTGTTAACTTCATCAGTTGGTCCCACTGTATAGAATTTAAAAACCCTTCCCTTTACCCATAATGGTGGTTACATCTTTAAGTAAATCCTACATCAGATAAGTAAATTCTTTATCTTCAGATTCTTAATGCATTGGCAATCACTGCTGATAATCAGATCAAGAGTATTACTCCCACTGGTTGCCTCTCAAACATGCTGCTGTAGAAAACAATCATCCAATAAATCCACAAAATCCTTGCTAATGTGCAAGTGACCAACCCACAAGTATCCATTAATATCTGGGAAGTTAAAATCCCCATTATAAGACATTCTGATTTACTGGCCCGCAATTTCTCTCTACAGCTGTTCGGTTGTACTCATCAGAGTCATTAGGCCTATAACACACTCCTACTCTCATTTTTGCTTTACCAGTGGTTATGTCACACCAAACTGACTCAACATTGAACTGTCCACCAAGATGTCAAATGGACGCACTGTCTTACATAAAAGACACATCATGATGTGTCTTTTATTTAACAGCATAACCCCTCCTATCCCGTCTATCCTTTCTGTACACACTGTACACCTCAAATTCCAATTCTGCATTAGTTATACTTGTGTGGCACCACATCTCTGATATCCTAACAATATAACTCCCATTGATGACTTGACCAGCACTTCAAATTCATCGAATTTATTTCCTATACTCCTAGCATTGGTGTACATGAAAGTATACATGCACCTGTTCTTACTCTTAGTTACCCAAACATAGACCACGTATTTACTTGTTCCATGATGACTCTCAGCAGTTCTAGAAATCACCAGCACCTTTCTTTCCAGGCTGCTGCTCATTCCAATTGAAGCAGTGCAAGAATTTCACCAAGAAAGACTTAAGCTATGCAGATTGCTGCATCTGGAGTCTAGGCACATCCGAGGTGATCTGACTGAGGTGTATAATGCCTTGAATTTTTTAAGCAGGCTCGATGCTGATGGGATTCTCCTTGCTCAGATCACGAAACTGAAGGGACAAACTTAAACCCTTTTAAGTTTGTCCCTTCAGTTTCCTTCAACTGAGGAAAGAGTTGTAGAATAGATGTGTGGAAATATGCCTTTGCCCAGCAGGTAGCTGATTGCCAGAACAAACTTCCATCAGTTTTCATGATAGTTGATAACTTAAATAAATTCAAGTAAGAACTGGACAAACTTTTGGAGTGAATAGATGGGGGAAATGAGAACGTTTTTTTTTTTTTTTTTGACTAATGCTGTAGAAGCTTCTTTCTTGCATCATATGCTCTACTACTGTTAATGCTAAAATAATAACTTTTACCTGCCTGCAGCTACTGCTAATCTATTAGTTTTTGAATCCTCCCAATATAGCAGTTTTCCGTCCCACCTAACACTGCCTCAATAGCATAAGCAAATATTCTTCCACCCTTTCTTTTTAAGTGTATCCCATCCCTGTAGAAGCACTCTCCTGCTACCAAGCACAGACCATGTTGAGAAAAAAATTATACCCCATGAGTCTTGCACAATCTCTCCAGGCCCAAATTGCTTGACAAAGCTCTCATCATATACTCCCTCCTATCGTGTCTGGGAAGACTTGCAGACCCTTTCAAATTATCTCTAACTCACAACTTTTTTTTTTTGGTTGACAATCAACAAACACTCGGCAAGGAGTTGGAAAAAAGTCTATTTTTGCTCTCCCTGTCCACTGCACGAAATTCTCCACCATTCATTCATTTCCCATTAACCCCTTTCTTTATAATTTGAACAACTCAAGACTGATCTTGAGTTGATACTTCCTCATTACCTATTTTTGTTGCCCAACTGATACTCAGCATTTTTGTATACGGCCAGATTTCAAGGCTTCTAAACCCCTGAGAGCTTATTGTCCAGCTCTCACATCCATATACTAATATTAATGTATTTCGAAAACGAAATGCACAAGCATAATCCTTATGGGTTTTGATAATTAACTATATAATATCGGTGTAGATACACCATAGTTAACCTATAAATTTTAACTACGTAAGTAGTGTAAAAGGCATCATTTTAATTGTATCTCATATGGGTGTTGGCTTGTTGTATTACCTGGGTACCTGCCCGCCCACTGATGATGAAGCCGAATAGCTTCAAAACGATCGTCTGGATGGTGGTGGTATCCTCTGAAAATAAATAACAGTAGTCTTCTCTACTAGAGAAGTGTTATTTATTTGAAGTAGCGTAATACCAGCTATCTTGTTGTGAAGGCAACCATAATATGAGATACAATTAAAACGATGCCTTTTACACTACTTACGTAGTTCAAATTGATGGGTTAACTATGGTGTATCTACACCGATATTATATAACTAATGTTAATACAATACATAATACATTGATTTCCTCAGTATAACTTTCTCCTGTGAATTATTTCGAAAAGAATTAAATAACTAAGATTAATTCCTCTCCACAATATAATAAACAAACACACAGAAGTCTAATTAGGAAACCGAAAAAACTTACTTATTATTCCAATGAAAAATGTTAGTAAACTGACAGCAACGATTTAAATTTACCCACGCTAATATTAAACTACACTATTGGTTTACACAAATTGAAAGAGCTATGACGCCATCTATATCATTTGGGTATTCAAATCTATTTTCAGCACAAACTAATGATATTCATGACCGACTGTATGGCAATATATTAATAATTCCTTCGCTTTACAAAACATTCGAAGCAAATCAACATCTGGAATTAATACTCATACAACGACAGATTCAGATTAAATATTCTCTCAATAAAACTAGCTATTTTGGACACTATTTCGGCCCGTTACTAACACAATTTAGAAGTTAAAAGTGGAGCCAGTGATCATGATAACATTTCGGGAGGGAAGCGTCTATGTTTTTGGATTTTCAGCTTAACAGGAACTTTAAACATACAGCGAAATATAATACATGTCTCGAAATTACGTGTATTCTGTGGTCAATTTCTGTTTTCTAAATAAAAAAACCCGAGTTTCCTGGCAAAAACCACGCAACCTTTCTTTTGTTGTCGCAGAAGTGAGGATTCAGTAGCACCACCGACTTATGCCATATTGCTCTGTGTACAGTGTCCGTAAATTGCGAGTGTTCTGCAGTCGATTTTCTGTTTGCCGGACGAAAAACCGACTTTCCGGGAGAAAAAAACATTGTACTCTCGCCTGCCACCGACTAACACAGCCACTTGTGAAGAAGGCCCATAAAAATTCCTTCCGTCATCCAAAGGATTCGAGGTAACGTCTTTTCCAATCGGGGAGGCGAGAACAGCGATTCTAACAACTGTGCTGCCCTCCACTGTGGCAGACTATCTTATTCATATTGTTAAAAAGACCCATAAAATTATTGCGTACATAAAAGGTATTTGAATTCAGGGCTTTTCTGCTAGGTATGAGGAGAAAGGCGATTATACCAACAATGCTACCAACGGGGAAGACACAGGCTTAGACTCCTCAGGACAGAGAAGCTTGTACCTCACAAATATTTCTGAAAAGTTCGCAAGTACTTTAAAACTCTCATTTTGAATTTTCTCTCTCTCTCTCTCTCTCTCTCTCTCTCTCTGGACCATATAATATAATACTTTTCTTTTTTGTGGTGAGAGAATTCTTTCGTAATCGTGACGGAGTTTACCTGGAAATTAGAAAAATTATCGTATTTAGCTAACAATAATGTCAGGGGTATGTGAATAAATTAAACAAAAATTATCTTTTGATAAATCAGCAAATGCTGATAAAATATAACGCTATGATGTCACTTAATAATAAAAAAAGTTTGGTTGGTTCAATCTATATGCACGACGCTATAGGCATATGCGGTAATTGATTTTTCTCTTATTGATTATTCACCCATCCTACAACTTTTCAACAACTGTGCTATCACAGAAGTTGTAATTGTGAGACATCACATAGTTAATCTTCATTTCACCAACATATGCTACAAGATCATGTTCATTGCATTCCTCATTTAAATTCTCATCTAAAACATACTTCCATAAGAGGGTCACAATACAAAAACCGCATGGAGCCCAAAGGTTTCACGAAATTGTATTATCCCTATAAAAAATTTCAGCTACAACCCATCTTTGAATAAAGTCGCTCTGTATTATTCTATGTAAATTTCCTGGACAATTCATATCTAAATATCTTTATGATATTTTCCTACTATAAGTATTGAAATTTCTTCTTAAAATCAGATTGGCCTTCTTCTCTGCATTATGGGCATTGCTCTCTGCCAGCTACTGTTCCAAGATACGTTTCTTTTTTTAATAATTCTGTGTCTTATACTATCTCTTAATTGCGTGTGTTCTGTGGTCGATTTGTCTGTTTTGCTAGACGAAAACCGCCCGTTTCTGGAGGGGGGGAGGAAACCTTTCTATCTACTCATTAGACAGACTAACTCAGCCACGAAGTGGAAGAAGCCTATTAAAGTTTTCCTCACGTCATCGACGGGATTCGAACAAGGTTTTTTCCACCGGGGGTGTGGGGAGGACAGTGACGATACCACTGTTCTACCCGAACAGACACTACAAGACTTAAGAATCCTGACAACCAAACATACATTTTATTAGTGGAGTCCCTCAGGGACTCCACTAATAACATTAGTCCATGATGAACAGTGTCCATTGATTACCACACTGTGTCTTCTCCCCCTCAACTATACCTTTATCCATAACAGCAATTTGCCGCCAATGCCACTCTGCTCCAATTTGTGCAGACGTCTTCCCTGTGCAACAGTATCAAAAACCTTTCTAGGATCCAAATATATAATATCAAAGTTATTCACTGCATTCAGTTCTTTTGTGACTGCATCATTATTATTATTATTATTATTATTATTATTATTATTATTATTATTATTATTATTATTATTATTATTATCCATATGATGCAAGGAAGCCTGAGGCTTATGCTGCACCAGGAAAAAAAAAAAGTTCCCGAGTAGCCTTGAGAGAGAGAGAGAGAGAGAGAGAGAGAGAGAGAGAGTCAAAAGTGGAAGGGAATCACCAAGAAAGGGAAGAATGATGATATCCAGCTCAGAACCCTGTGTGCCAAGTCCATACTCACCAGATGTGAGCCCCCAGGGTTAAATAGTATCCAATCAAATTGGTCAGGCAAGACTTTCCCTTATCAAAACCATGCTGTGTCCAAGCTATAACTGAAGTCTTGTCTAACTGAAGCAACTAAGCAAACCCTTAGCCATAATTATGAGAGCATCCTTGGACTCAGGGGAGGTTCCCACGGACTGGAGATGTGCAAATGTGTCCCCAATTCACAAAGGTGGATCGAAGGGTGACACGAGTAATTACAGACCAGTTAGTTTAACTTCTGTTCCGGGTAAAATAATGGAGTCACTGGTTAAAGATGCATTGCAGGATCATCTAGACAAGACTGCAGCAATAATTCAAACACAGCATGGGTTTGTTAAGGGAAAGTCCTGTCTGACAAATTTGATTGGTTATTATGATGTGGTCACAAAGGAACTGGATGCGAAAAATAATTTTGATATCATATACTTGGATTTCAGGAAAGCTTTTGACACTGTTGCGCATGAAAGACTACTGTACAAATTGGAGCAGAATGGTATTAAGGGTAAGTTGCTACAATGGATAAAAGGATGGTTAAGTGGGAGAAGACAGAGGGTGGTAATCAATGGGTGCTGCTCTTCATGGACTAATGTTATTAGTGGAGTCCCACAGGGTTCGGTGTTGGGTCCACTGTTGTTTTGTGTATTTATCAATGATATTGATGAAGGTATATCAGGCTTAATGTCGAAGTTTGCAGATGACACAAAGGTTGGCAGGGTTGTTAATGACAGTAATGGCAGTGTGCTACTGCAACAGGATCTAGATAATTTGGGCAGATGGGCTAAGAAGTGGCAACTGAAGTTCAACCTTGACAAATGCAAAGTACTGCATATGGGTAGAAGTAACCCCAGAGAAACGTACCAACTGTGTGGTACTACACTTAAGGTGGTAGAAAATGAAAAAGACCTGGGAGTAATTGTGCAGTCAGGTATGAAGTTTTCTGAGCAATGCAGACAGGCTGCTAGGGCAGGTCATGGGGTTTTGTCAATGATATATAGGAATTTTGCTAGCAGGGAAAAGGAGGTGATTGTCCCTCTGTATAAGGCAATGGTCAGGCCACGCCTTGAGTACTGCGTACAGGTCTGGAGGCCTCATTTTAGGAAGGATGTAGATTTGCTTGAGCGTGTACAGAGAAGAGCAACACGATTGGTGAGGGGAATGAAGGGATTCTCTTACCAAGAGAGGCTTAAGTTCTGCAAATTGCAGTGGCTGGAGACTAGGCACCTGCGCGGTGATCTGATTGAGGTCTATAAGGCCTTGAATGGGTTGAGCACGCTGAATTCTGATGGGATCCTTCCACTTGTTCAGATTACGAACCTACGGGGACATAAGTTCAAATTAAGAAAGGACAGATGTAGAATAGATGTGCGGAAATTTGCCTTTAGCCAGCGGGTGGTTAATTGCTGGAACAAACTTCCATCTGTCGTTGTGGAAGTTGATAGGTTAAATAAATTTAAGGAGGAACTGGACAGGCATTTGGAGGGTATGGTGTGATTTTTTTTTTTTTTTTTTTTTTTTTGGCTGATGCTGCATAAGCTCCTACACTTGCTTTCTTGCATCATGTGCCACTACTACTACTACTACTACTACTACTACTACTACTACTTTCCCTTATCAAAACCATGCTGTGTCCAAGCTATAACTGAAGTCTTGTCTAGATGATCCTGCAGTGCTTCTTTAACCAGTGCCTCCATTAATTCTCCTGGAACAGAGGTTAAACTCACCGGTCTATAATTACTTGTGTTAGCCTTTGATCCTCCTTTGTGAATTGAAGTCACATTTGCATATCTCAAGTGTATGGGTACCCCCCTTGAGTCCAAGGAAGCTCTCAAAATTATGGCTAAGGGTTTGCTTACTTCCTTTGCTGCCTCCTTTAATATATCTGTATATGTCCCATCCACCCCCAGGTGCCTTTCTTGTGTTTATCTTCAACAATTTCAATTACACTTTACTCTCAGTTATTAAACGATTATCCAGCTTAATGCCAGAGTTGAATACACCTCTGGCATTTCTCTCGCTGAATAACTCCTCATGTGTGAATGTCGATGAAAAATATTCATATAGTTTGTTAGCTACCTGAGAAGGATCATCAACAGTGGAACTATCGATATCAAGTGGGCCAATCTGATTCATCCAATTATTTCAAGAGTTTATATAAATAAAAAGCTGTTTATGTTTTTCTTTGCATCCCTTTTCAAAGATTGCTTGGGATCTGCCTTCGCCTGCCTAACCTCCTTTGTAACTTGGTTACAGATCAAATTATATCTATCATATGCTTCTGTGTCACGTGTTAATTTATATGTATCCCATGCATTTTTCTTCTCTGCCATATGTCTCACTAGTTCATCTGACATCCATTTTGGCCTAAACCTTCAACAATATTTCTTCTTATTATTATAATTATTATTATTACTAAAAAAAGCAGTAAATTAAGGTTGAATTTCAAAGTTTGTGCAATTCTGCCCAGACACGATAGGAGGGAGTATATGATGAGAGCCCTGTCGATCAATTCGGCCCTGGAAAGATTGTGCAAGGCTCAAGGGGTAGAATTTTTTCAGCCTGGTCAGTACTTGTTAACAGGAGAGACGGCTTCTACAGTGATGGGATACACTTAAATAGAAAGGGTGCAAGAATATTTGCTGATGCAATCGAGGCAGTGTTAGGTGGGTCGGAAAACTGCTAGATTGGGGGGAAACAAGGACCAATAGATTAACAGCAGCCACTGGCAGAGGTGAAAGAGATTCTTGCACTGCTTCTACTGGAATGAACAGCAGCCTGGAAAATAAGATGCAGGATATTTCAGGGACTGCTGGGAATCATCGGGATACAAGTACACACATGGGATGTGTTAAGGTAGCTAAGAAAAAGAACAGGTGCATGTATACTTGCATGTACACCAATGCTAGGAGTTTGGTAAATAAATATCATGAATTTGAGGTATTGCTCAAAGCATCAAAGGCATATATTGTTGGGATTTCAGAGACGTCTGGTCACACAGATATAAGGAAAGCAGAACTGGAATTTGGGGAGTACATTGTCTACAGAAAGGATAGACAGGATAGGAAGGCAGGAGGGGTTATGCTATTAGTTAAGAAATACATAAAATCCAAGGAAGTGCAGCCAGTCGACATCGCTGGACAGTGCACTGCAGTGTTCAGTCAGTTTGGTGTGACATAAGCATTGGGAGATCAAAATTGAGAGGAGGAGTGTGCTACAGGCCTAATGACTCTGATGAGTATAATAAGAAACTGTACAGGGAAATAGAGTGGGCCAGTAAATCAGAGAGTCTTATAATGGGGGATTTTATTTTCCCAGATATTGACTGGAATTTGGGGGCTGGCAACTCACACACTAGCAAGGCTTTTGTGGATTTATTGGATGACTGTTTTCTACATTAGCATGTTCGGGAGGCAACTAGAGGGAGTGATACTCTTGATTTGATTATGAGTAGTGATTCTTCATGCATTAAGAATCTGCAGATAAATGAACCACTAGGTGGCAGTAATCACAGTGTGCTGAAGTGGGATTTACTCAAAGAGGTAACTACCATTAGGGATAAAGGGAAGGGTTGTTGCTTTCGTAAAGGCCACAACGATGGACTGAGACAGTATTTAAATTCTATACAGTGGGACCAACTGATGATGTTACAAAACAGCAAATTCAAAATGGGAAGCATTCAAAGAACTTATCTTGGAACGTACTAGGCTTTACTAACCAACTAAGAAATATTATTCAAGGTTTAGTCCTAAATGGATGTCACATGAACTAATGAGACATATGGCAGAGAAGAAAAATGCATGGGAGACATACAGATTTAACACGTGACACAGAGGCCTACGATAGATACAAGTTGTTCTGTAACCAAGTTACAAAGGAGGTTAGGCAGGTGAAGGCAGATTACGAGAAATCTTTGGCAAGGGATGCAAAGAAAAACAGCAAAGAGTCCTTTACTTATGTAAACTCTAGAAGGAAGGGGATGAATCAGATTGATCCACTTGATATCGATAGGTCAACTGTTGATGATCCTGCTCAGGTAGCTAACAAACTGTATGAATATTTTGCATCGAAATTCACACATGAGGAGTCATTCAGCTAGGGGAATGCCAGAGGTGTATTCTGGCAGTAAGCTAGAGAATCTTGTAATAACTGAGAGTAAAGTGGAGGAGAAATTGTTGAAGATAAACACAAGAAAGGCACCTGGGGTGGATGGGATCTATCCAGTTATATTAAAGGAGGCAGCAAAGGAAGTAAGTAAACCCTTAGCCATAATTATGAGAGCTTCCTTGGATTCAGGGGAGGTACCCATGGACTGGAGATGTGCAAATGTGACCCCAATTCACAAAGGAGGATCAAAGGCTGACACAAGTAATTATATACCTGTGAGTTTAACTTCTGTTCCCGGAAAATTAATCGAGGCACTGCTTAAAGAAGCACTGCAGGATCATCTAGACAAGACTTCAGTTATAGCTCGGACACAGCATGGTTTTGTTAAAGGGAAGTCTTGCCTGACCAATTTGACTGGATGTTATGATGCAGTCACAAAGGAACTGGATGCAGGGAATAACTTTGATATTATATACTTGGATCTTAGAAAGGCTTTTGATACTGTTGCACATGGAAGACTGCTGCACAAATTGGAGCAGTGTGGCATTAGAGGCAAATTGCTGCTATGGATAAAGGGGTGTTTGAGGGGGAGAATACAGAGAGTGGTAATCAATGGACACTGCTCATCGTGGACTAATGTTATTAGTAGAGTCCCTCAGGGTTCAGAATTGGGTCCATTATTGTTTTCTGTATTTATATATGATATTGATGATATTATATCAAGCTTAATGTCCAATTTTGCAGACGATACGAAGGTTGGCATGGTTGTCAATGACACTGTGCTGCTGCAACAGGATCTGGAAAGGTTGAGCAGATTGGCTGAGAGGTGGCAAATGAAGTTTAACATTGAAAAATTTAAAATACTACATATGGGAAACTGCAACCCCAGAGCAACGTAACAACTCTGTGGTACTACACTGACAGGGGTATAGAATGAAAGGGAACTGGTGGTGGTAGTGCAGGCATATATGAAGTTCTCTGAGAAATGCAGACGGGCTGCTAGAGTAGCTCATGGTGTATTGTCAATGATATATAGGAATTTTTCTAGGAGGGATAAGGAGGTGATTATTCCCTTGTATAAGGCAATGGTCAGGCCACACCTACAGTACTGTATACAGGCCTGCACGCTTCATTTCAAGACGGATGTACAGCTTCTGGAACGAGTACAGAGAACCGCAACAAGATTAGTGAATGGAACAAAGGGGTGATCTTAGGAAAAAAGGCTTTAATTTTGCAAATTACAGTGTCTGGAGACTATGCACCAGCGAGGTGATCTGATAGAGTTGTATAAAGCCTTGAATGGTTTGAGAATGCTCAAGCGGATAGGATTCTTCCTCTTGCTCAGAATAATCACCTGAGAGGGCATAAATTCAAATTGAGGAATGACAGATGTAGGATAGACGTGCGGAAATATGCCTTTAGCGAGCGGGTGGTTGGTTGGTGAAACAGACTTCCATCCCATGTCGTGGAAGTTGATATCCTAAATACGTTTAAGGCTCAGTTGGACAGGTATTTAGAACGAACAGAGGCGTGAAGTGGAAGTGGTTATTTTTTATTTATTTATAATTATTTTTATTTATTTTTATTTTTTTTTTTTGGTTGATGCTGCATAAGCTTGCTTGCTTGCATGAAATGCCTCTACTAATGCTAATTTTAATGTTAATATAGTGCAAGGCAGCCTGAAGGTTATGCTGCACCAGCTAAAAAAAATTTCCAAGTTTCCCAGACGGAGTGAGAAAGAAAGAGAGAGAGAGAGAGAGAAAGAGAGAGAGAGAGAAGAATAATAGTGGTATCCCGCTCAGGACCCTGGGTGTGCCAAGCCCATACAAACCAGATGTGGGCCCCTGGGGTTTGTTGGTGTGTAAAGCCTAGAAGCATCCAAGATATGTTCTTGAATGCTTCCCATTTTGAATTTGCTGTTGATAACATCATCAGTTGGTCCCACTGTATAGAATTTAAATACTGGCTCAGACCATCGTAGTCGCCTTCACGAATGCAATAACCCTTCCCTTTACCCGTGATGGTACGTTCCTCTTTGAGTAAATCCCACTTCAGAACAATGTGATCATTGCCACCTAGTGTTCCTTTTTCTGCAGATCCTTAATGCACGAAGAATCACTACTGGTAATCAAATCAAGAGTATTTCTCCCTCTAGTTGCCTCCCGAATATGCTGATGTAGAAAACAATCACCCATTAAATCCACAAACGCCCTTCTAGTGTGTGAGTGACCAAGGCACAAATTCCAGTCAATATCTTGGAAATTAAAATCCCTCATTATAAGACTCTCTGATTTACTGGCACACTCAATTTCCCTGTATAGTTTCTTATTATACTCATCAGAGTTATTAGGCCTAGAGCACACTCCTACTCTCAATTTTGATCTCCCAATGCTTATGTCACACCAAACTGACTCGACACTGCACTGTTCAGCGATGTCGACTGGCTTCACTTCCTGGGATTTTATGTGTTTCTTAACTAATAGCATAACCCCTCCTCCCTTCCTATCCCTCTCCCTCCTTTCTGTAGACGATGTACTCCCCAAATTACAGTTCTGCATTCCTAATATCTTTGTGACACCACTTCTCTGATATACCAATGATATCTACCTTTGATGCTTTGAGCAATACCTCAAATTCATTTACCAAACTCCTAGCATTGCTGTACACACAAGTATACATTCACCTCTTCCTATTCTTAGCTACCCTAACACAACCCATGTGTTTACTTGTACCGCAATGATTCCAGCAGTCTCTGAAATATCCTGCATCTTGTTTTTCAAGCTGCTGCTCATTCCACTAGAAGCAGTGCAAGAATCACTTTCACCTCTGCCAGTGTCTACTGTTAATTTATTAAACCTTGTGTCCCCGAACCTAGCAGTTTTCCGACCCAACTAACACTGCCTCGATAGCATCAGCAAATATTCTTGCATACTTTCGATTTAAGTGTATCCCATCTCTGTAGAAGCAGTCTCTCCTGTTAACAAGTACAGACCAGGCTGTAAAAAAATTCTCCTCCTTGAGCCTTGCACAATCTTTCCAGGTCCGAATTGATCGACAGGGCTCTCATCATGTACTCCCTTCTATCGTGTCTGGGCAGGATTGTAGACACTTTCGAATTCAACCCTAATTGACGCCTTTTTTTCAACAGTGAACTGTACTTTTTAAGTAATTCTGCCGGCCTCCTACTCTTAATATCATTAGTGCCAACGTGCACAACTATATCACCATTTGTGCCCTAAAAAGATGATATCCGCCCTACAACATCATCACCCTTTGTCCCTGGCAGACATACTCTGGTCCTGTTCCACCTATCCTTTTTAGAAAGCATGTGTCCTGTGACATTCACAATAGAGTCACCAACAACTACTAGTTCCTGTGGGAGTAAAGTAAAGAAAGAAAGAAAACGGTTTCGGAGCAGAGTCAAGTGGGAAAGGAAAGTTGAAGTATTGGGGACGTAGAGGAATGCATCCCCAAGGAGAATGCATTCCTCTCCATAAGGCAAGAGGGTAAGAGATCAGGAATGAAAGTGCACTGAGAAAGGGAGCTCAGTACAGATCGCCATGAGGCAAGGGCAATCTTTGAGTAGGACAAGTCCTGTATAGGTTCATCAAGGTTGGGCTGCTTGTCCAGTCAAATTTGCACAAAAGTCTAATTTAGGTGCTTTTTCACAATTGATTGTCGTTGATATTGTTTCCACTGTTGGCCACTTTTCGGTTTTTGAAATATGCACAAGTAGCTCACATATGCAAAAATACTCACAATGATATATTGCTGTCTCTCAAAGAATAACTGACGGATCCGGCTCAAGCATAAGGGAAAATGATTATACCCCTCCACTTATGCTTGATGGAATAGATTTTAAATCCCCTGGATGACACTAGCTACTTCTTCTGAAATGCTTTTTTTCGTTGCATTTATGTAGTAGTAATAATAGTAGTAGTAGTAGTGGCATGTGATGCAAGAAAGCAAGTGTATGAGCTTATGCAGCATCAGCCAAAAAAAAAAAAAAAAAAAATCACACCATTCCCTCCAAATGCCTGTCCAGTTCCTCCTTAAATTTATTTAATTTATCAACTTCCACAACTACAGATGGAAGTTGTTCCAGCAATTAACCACCCCTTGGCTAAAGGCAAATTTCCGTACAACTATTCTACATCTGTCTTTTCTTAATTTGAATTTATGCCCCCTTAGGTTCGTAATTTGAACAAATGGAAGGATCCCATCAGAATTCAGCGTGATCAACCCATTCAAGGCCTTATACACCTCAATCAGATCACTGCGCAGGTGCGTAGTCTCGAGCTACTGCAATTTGCAGAATTTAAGCCTCTCTTGGTAAGAAGATCCCTTCATTCCCCTCCCCAGTCTTGTTGCCCTTCTCTGTACACGCTCAAGCAAATCTACATCCTTCCTAAAATGAGGCCTCCGGACTTGTACGCAGTACTCAAGGCAAAGCCTGACCATTGCCTTATACAGAGGGACAATCACTTCCTTCTCCCTGCTAGCAAAATTCCTATATATCATTGACAAAACCCCATGACCTGCCCCTGGGAGCCTGTCTGCATTGCTCAGAAAACTTCATATCTGACTGCCCAATTATTCCCAGGTCTTTTTCATTTTCTACCACCTTAAGTGTAGTACCACACAGCTGGTACATTTCTCTGGGGGTTACTTCTACCCATATGCAATACTTTGCATCTGTCAAGGTTAAACTTCAGTGCCACTTCTTAGCCCATCTGCCCAAATTATCTAGACCTTGTTGCAGTAGCACACTGACATTACTGTCTCTAACAACCCTGCCAACCTTTGTATTATCTGCATACTTCGACACTAAGCCTGATATACCTTCATCAATATCATTGATAAATATACAAAACAACAGAGGACCCAACACCGAACCCTGTGGGACTCCACTAATAACATTAGTCCACGAAAAGCAGCATCCATTAATTACCGCTCTCTGTCTTCTCCCACTTAACAATCCTTTTATCCATTGTAGCAACTTATCCTTAATACCATTCTGCTCCAATGTGTACAGTAGTCATCCATGCGCAACAGTTTCAAAAGCTTTCCTGAAATCAAAATATATGATATCAAAATTTTTTTTTGCATCCAATTCCTTTGTACCGACAGCATAATATCCTATCAAATTTGTCAGACAAGACTTTCCCTTTACAAACCCATGCTGTGTCTGGATTATTGCTGCAGTCTTGTCTAGATGATCCTGCAATGCAACTTTAACCAGTGATTCCAGAAGTTAAACTGACTAGCCTGTAATTACTCGTGTCACCCCTTCCAGGGCCGTGCCGTCCTATGATACAGAGAGGCGGCCGTGTCAGGTGGCACCGTCAGGGGGCGGCATCAGCAACCCAATTCACAAAGGAGGATCAAAGGCTGACACAAGTAATTATAGACCTGTTAGTTTAACTTCTGTTCCAGGTAAATTAATGGAGGCACTGGTTAAAGAAGCACTGCAGGATCATCTAGACAAGAATTCAGTTATAGCTCAGACGCAGCATGGTTTTGTTAAGGGCAGGTCTTGCCTGACCAATTTGATTGGATACTATGATGTAGTCACAAAAGAACTGGATGCAGGGAATAACTTTGATATTATATATTTGGATCTTAGAAAGGCTTTTGATACTGTTGCACATGGAAGACTGCTGCACAAATTGGAGCAGTGTGGCATTGGAGGCAAATTGCTGCTATGGATAAGGGGATGGTTGAGTGGCAGAAGACAGAGAGTGGTAATCAATGGACACTGCTCAACGTGGACTAATGTTATTAGTGAAGTTCCTCAAGGTTCAGTGTTGGGTCCATTGTTGTTTTCGGTGTTTATGAATGATATTGATGATGGGATATCAAGTTTAATGTCTAAGTTTGCAGATGATACAAAGGTTGGCAGGGTCGTTAAGGACACTACTGACGCTATGCTGCTGCAACAGGATCTGGAAAGGTTGAACAGATGGGCTGAGAGGTGGCAAATGAAGTTTAACATTGACAAATGTAAAGTACTACATATGGGTAACAGTAACCCCAGAGCAATGTATCAACTCTGCGGTGCTATACTGACAGTGGTGGAGAATGAAAAGGACCTGGGGGTAATTGTGCAGGCAGATATGAAGTTCTCTGTGCAGTGCAGACGAGCTGCAAGAGTAGCTCATGGTGTCTTGTCAATGATATACAGGAATTTTTCTAGCAGGGATAAGGAGGTGATTATTCCCTTGTATAAGGCAATGGTTAGGCCACATCTTGAGTACTGTATACAGGTCTGGAGGCCTCATTTCAAGAAGGATGTAGAGCTGCTGGAACGGGTACAGAGAAGTAAAAGGGGCAACAAGATTAGTAAATGGAACAAAGGGTTGCTCTTACGAAGAAAGGCTTAAGTTTTGCAAATTACAGAGTCTGGAGACTAGGCACCGGCGAGGTGATCTGATAGAGGTGTATAAGGCTTTGAATGGTTTGAGCATGCTCAATGCCAATGGGATTCTTCATCTTTCTCAGAATAATCACCTCAGAGGGCATAAATTCAAATTGAGGAAGGACGGATGTCGGATAGATGTGCGGAAATTTGCCTTTGGCCAGCGGGTGGTTGGTTGGTGGAACCGACTTCCATCACTTGTTGTTGAAGTTGATAGCCTAAACAAATTTAAAGCTCAACTGGACAGGTATTTCGAACGAACGGAGGGGTGAAATGGGAGAGGGTTTTTTTTTTTTTTTTTTTTGGCTGATGCTGAATAAGCTTGCTTTCTTGCATCATATGCCTCTACTAATGCTAATGCTAATGCTAATGAAATCAAAATACAATTTGAACCATTCAATAATTAAAAATCTTTACGCAACGCTTTTCTATATTGGTCTATGTTATTCCGATATTGATGTATACGATTTATGATTTATCGCACGGCTCTGCCTAAGTGCTTTCGGTACCCTTTGATTTCGGTTTCTGGTGCAGGTGCATTGTAGGCGAGCCCTCGCCGAAAACTTTTGATCTGACAGCGCGAGGCTATTATTTTTGTTTGTAATATACCGCGCGGCCGCTCCTAAAAGCTGAGGTGGCAATTATCACAAAAGACAATTGCACGTGTTACGTGTTGACAGTTCTGCTTTGAGCTTACAATTATTGACAATATTTGATTTTAATGTTAGTTTGTCTCGAGAAGTGGCAAGTGGCTGCGCTGTGTTTATATCAGTAAATCAGATATATAATATATCTGTATCAGTATAATATTTTTGCATTTATACTAATTCGGTTTTTGTGTTTAAAAAGTAGATCAGTTAAGAGAATTATTGTTTTTTACAGCAATTGTAGTTACTTATTATCATTGAAAATGATTATGTTATGTCAATAGAGACTCGAATTAAAATGTAGCATTTGCATGTGCTGGGTATAACTCATGTGCGGAACTTGTGCCTGTGTGGGATAGATAGCGAGTTTGCTTAGGAAATATTTGCCTTTGCCTACTTTTGCGTTCGTTATTTATTGCTCTATTTTTACCAAATTCATATACGTTGAAGTGTAGACATTACAATAACAAGTTAAAGAAAGGCATATGTCAAAACGGCTGCTAGCTGTCAATTTGACAGATAATCAAAGCTTTGCAACTCATTTATATTGTTATTTTATCTACCCTATTTTAATAGCATGATAAGCATCATCTTTTAATCATTTTCGGTGACCACCCCCCCTCTCCCGGTTACATCTTTGCAAAGGACTGTGAATATTTATTTAATATTTTTATTACAGTACGAAACAGAAAAGGAAAAAATTGTCTGGAAGTCGATATAAAAAGAAACGCTTAAAGAAAGAAGAATAAGGAAGAAAGCTAAGCTATGTTATGAAGGAATTCTTAGTACAAAAGTCCTGTTCAGATGAGCTGTCCACATCCACATCAACAGCGACTGCTTTGGATTTAGCAAATAAAAACTCAGTGCCGCTTCAATCATTCCAGAAGAAGTTGTTGAAGAGAGCCAAAAAATAACACCATCACAAGTTCATCAAGAGCCGGGTAGCAGTAGATGTTCGCCCTCGCATTACTTGAAAGTGTTGAGCAATGGTGAAGTCGTTGAGAGAAGTTGATTGATTTACTCAGTTACAAATGATGCCGTTTTTTGGTTTGTTGTATGTTATTTGATAATTCGTCTGCTATTAGTGACTGGCCCAAAAAAAGGCTATTCTGACTGGGGAAATCTTATAAGAGCCCTCACAATACACGAAAAGTCTGTAAATCACAGAAATGCTTTAGAGCATGGAAAGAATTGGACATTCGATTAAAGCAGAAAAAACTATTGATGCTGAATATCAACGAATTATGGATATGGAAATTCAGCATTGGAGAGGAGTTCTAAAAAGAATTATGTCAATAATTAAACTATTAGTCTCACAATGCTTAGCTTTTCGTGGAACAACTGAACATTTGTATCAGATTAATAACGGAAACTTCCTAATGTTGGTAGAATTTACTTTCTGAGTTTGTTCCAGTTATGCAAGAACATATCAGGAAAATTCAATGTGAGTCTGATAAATGTTCTGTGACTGATCTAAGCAATAATATACAAGATGAATTGATAAATTTGATGGGAAATGTAATTTTAAGCAAAATTATCGAAATAACAAAAATCGCTAAATATTTTTCGATAATCGCCGATTGTACCCCAGACGTAAGTCATATTGAACAGTTCTCATTAACAATAAGAGTTGTCGCTTTTAACTCCATTCAAAATAAATATGAAATTGAAGAAATCTTTATTAGTTTTTTTGAAGCTAGTGATTCAACCGGAGAGGGTTTGACAGAACTTATTCTGACACATTTGGAAAAGTTAGGTTTTGAGTTAAAGTGGCTTAGAGGACAAGGCTATGACAACGGAGCTAATAGGAAAGGAGTAAGAAAGGGTGTACAAAATAGAATACTTGAAAAATATCTAAGGGCGTTTTATGTGCCCTGCGCATATCATTCTTTAAACCTAGTTGTGAATGATGCAGCGTCCTCTTCTACAGAAACAACAACTGTTTTTTCTATTGTACAAGAACTTTACACTTTTTTTTCTGTTTCTAGAAAGCGTTGGGAAGTGCTAAAAAAATATGTTTCACAATTAACTCTAAAACCATTGAGTGCTACTAGGTGGTCAAGCAGAGTAGATGCGTTAAAACCTTTATAATTTCAACTTTGCGAAATCTATGATGGATTATTCGTAATAATAGAAGACGTCAACAGAGATGCAGAAACTGAAGTTAAAGCAAGAGGGTTAGCAAAAAAATATTAAAAATTACAAGTTTATATGCGGTGTAATTCTTTGGCATGATATTTTATTTGAAATAAATTCAGTCTCGGAGCTATTGCAATTTGTAACTATAAATTTGTCAGATTGGTTAAGGATGTTATCAGAAATCATACAACAAGTGAAAAGTTATAGACACTCTGGATATGATCAGATGAAAATTGCTGCTAATGAGATTGCAGAGAATCTTGAATGCAGTACAGAATTTCCTGCCGAAACTGAAGTTTGAGCCAGAAGGAAAAAGCGTCAATTTGATTATGAAGAAGCTGTCGATGAACCCTTAACAGAGGAGAATAAATTTAAAATAAACTTTTTCAATTATTTTCTGGACATTACCCTTAATTCTCTGAATGAACGATTCACGCTTCTGGAAACCTATAGCAAAAATTTTCAGTTTTTATATGACATTTTAAAACTCAAGGATATAGATGACAAAACGCTAGAAAATTATTGTATCAGTCTCCAGTCAATACTTTCGGTCGAAAATGAATCAGATATAAATACAAATGATCTTCAAGAAGAATTACGTGATGTATCCCAAATGCTACCATATTCTATGAAACCTTGGGATGTTTTAAATTATTTGTGCCAAAATAACTTAATTACTTTGTATCCGAATACTGTTGTAGCTCTGAGAATTTTATTAACACTCCCTGTCTGTGTAGCTAGTGGGGAAAGAAGTTTTTCCAAATTAAAATTAATAAAACACTACTTAAGAAGTTCAATAAGCCAAACAAAACTTAGAAATATGTCATTAATTTCTATTGAATCTACATTGGCTGCTACTCTAGACTGCACATCCCTAATTAACGAATTTGCTAAAGTTAAAAGTAGAAGGGTAAAAGTGTAGTAGATTGTTGTAGTTGATATCATTATTTTAAAGTAGATTATATTTTCAAAATAAAAATAGTATTCGTACATTTTGTGCAGTTTTTTTTTTTTTTAAATCACAATCGAAGTTTATATTTAAGGAAAAACATTTAAGGGGCGGCATTTCGAAGACTTGCATCATACTGAGAAAATCTACCGCACGGCCCTGACCCTTCGATCCCCCTTTGTGAATTGGGGATACATTTGCACTTCTCCAGTCCGTGGGGACCTCCTCTGAGTTCAAGGATGCTCTCATACAAAGGGTTTGCTTAGTTGCTTTGCCGCCTCCTTTAATATAACTGGATAGATCCCATCCACCCCAGGTGCCTTTCTTATGTTTAACTTCAACAATTTCTTCCCCACTTTGCTCTTAGTTATTGCAAAATCATTAAGCAAATTCGGCCTTATGGCCGAAAGGATATAAACCTTTCGGCCATAATCCTAAACGATATTTGAGGAGAGAAAAACTATTTTAAAAAGATATAAGAATTTTCGATAATGTTCTTAAAAATGAATAATATTTTTAATTCTCTTTCCAGCGCTGTCTCTCTCTCTCTCTGTCGAGAATTCAGTCGCGATAACCGCGAAACTTCACCATAGTATTAAGTGTAAATTGGTGTGATTCACTTTAATAAATCTTTAAAACTTTGTTACTCGATGTAACGATGTGTTTAATATCATTAAGCTCATAGTTAATATTTTTAATTATTTTAAACTAAAAATTTATTTAAAATATTGTTTTAAATATTATTTATTTTTTGATTGGTAGGTGGCTGCACTGTTTATGCCTGCGTTGCTTTATAACACGTGTATTGTATTTTATAAGGCTTTCGGGAATAAGGAAGCGGAATGTGATTTGTGGGTATAAAACTAATTAATTTATTTTTATTTTTTTTTTTATTTTTTTTTATAGTTCAGTATTTTAATTTCTTAAAATGTTTGTACAAGTTCATGCTGTTATTGTCTATCACTGAAATTATTGTTTTGTCAAATTAAGGGTTCGGCATACATTTTATATTGAGAATCTGGAAATATTAAATGTTGATAAATAAATGTTTCTGTTTCATCCCCTTCCCTTCTGTACATGCTTTCCACATCTGCTTTCATTTTTGAAGCGGAGCTTATTATTATTTTTAAATCAAGTACGTTTATTGTATAATACTTCTATCCTTAGCGGAAAAATGTATCTATTATTTTCAATAGCTATATTATAAAAGAGGTGCCAGGGACGTTTATTGTGATTCGTTCCGACTAATAAAATTCAAATTGGTTATTTTACACGACGAAACTGATGTTGGGAAAATGATTGACGTCAAGCTTCAAGAATTGAATTTCCTCAAGCAACCGGTTTCGGTTGGCCTATTTTATTCTTTTTACTATTTTGATGATTGTATTACGTGTCTTTTTAAAAGTTTCCCCCGTCAGATATCGTAAGTACACATTTTGGCTTTTTGTAATAATAAAAGCAATTTTCAGTAATTTTCTGCGAAAGATTTTAAATTTACTGCAAATAACATATTGTAACATTAAAATTGTTACTTGTTATGAATAATGTTGAAATTATTACTAATTGTTTTTATATTAAAGCTTGCAGTTACCATTTGTGAATGAGGGAAGCTGTTTTGGCTGAAGTGGCAAATAACGTGATTTACTGGATCTTGCTGTCAGAACGCTCAGTGAGCTCTGATATCGACACACGAGGCCAGCCATAATTCATCTCCCTGCTTCTCCCCGTTAAATGCAACCTTATATTCTGAA
The DNA here is from genome assembly GCF_048544385.1 of Mastigoproctus giganteus. NCBI lineage: Eukaryota > Metazoa > Arthropoda > Arachnida > Uropygi > Thelyphonidae > Mastigoproctus > Mastigoproctus giganteus. Next base: position 109,173,280 of record NC_143586.1, on the reverse strand, counting down.
AGTTTCAGCAAAGGCGTTTGCCGTGTATTGCTATGACCCTCTCATTAAACATATTAGGGTTGCCTCATAACTGAAATTTGCCAGTTTTTGCCACGTTATACTGTTCTCCCCCTACAATTTTATTTACTTAAGTAGTAAGCTTCTCATGAAGTGAAAAAGTACCAGGACCAAAACCAATGGACAAATATTGGAAATGCACATTTGATTTTAATTTAAATTTAACTTTAAATTTAAATTGTACATTAATTTAAATTAAAATTATTTAAATTAATTTTATTTAAATATAATTGCAGAAGATTAATTTTAATATTAGGTTATTAATTAATAGTAGAATTTCGGTTAATCAATTTTATTTGTTTTTTTTTTCTTCAACTTTCAGTTAAAGAAAGTGATATTTAACTTAAAAAAAAAAAAAAACATTAACATGGATATAATAAAATCATGGCTCCACTTATAAAGTATATGGGCGCCTTGTAGCCAGGTGGGCAGGAGCAGCAGTGCGTAGCACAGGCTTCTTGATTAGACCGGGGTTCGAGCCTGTGACCACCAAATACGGAGGATGCGTAAAGGTCAGGGAATGACCACTGCATATTCCCGGAGCAATATGGCCTTAGTTGCTAATGCTCCTAAAAAACCAAATAACAATAACATGAAGTAGTGTGAATAAATTTAAAAAAAAAAAAAAAAAAAGCAGTTTCATCCATGTCACTTCTGTTCCGGGTAAAATAATGGAGTCACTGGTTAAAGATGCATTGCAGGATCATCTAGACAAGACTGCAGCAATAATTCAAAGACAGCATGGGTTTGTTAAGGGAAAGTCTTGTCTGACAAATTTGATAGGATATTATGATGTGGTTACAAAGGAACTGGATGCAAAAAAATAATTTTGATATCATATATCAAAATTATTGGCAGTGTGCTACTGCAACAGGATCTAGAAAATTTGAGCAGATGGGCTCAGAAGTGGTAACTGAAGTTTAACCTTGACAAATGCAAAGTACTGCATATGGGTAGAAGTAACCCCAGAGAAACATACCAACTGTGTGGTACTACACTTAAGGTGGTAGAAAATGAAAAACACCTGGCAGTAATTGTGCAGTCAGATATGGAGTTTTCTGAGCAATGCAGACAGGCTGCCAGGGCAGGTCATGGGGTTTTGTCAATGATATATAGGAATTTTGCTAGCAGGGAAAAGGAGGTGATTGTCCTTCTGTATAAGGTAATGGTCAGGCCATGCCTTGAGTACAGCGTACAGGTCTGGAGGCCTCATTTTAGGAAGGATGTAGATTTGCTTGAGCATGTACAGAGAAGGGCCACAAGATTGGTGAGAGGAATGAAGGGATCCTCTTACAAAGAGAGGCTTAAGTTCTGCAAATTACAGTGACTGGAGACTAGACACCTGTGAGGTGATTGAATGGGTTGAGCATGCTGAATTCTGATGGGATCCTTCCACTTGTTCAGATTACGAACCTAAGGGAGCATAAATTCAAATTATGATAAGACAGATGTAGAATGGATGTGCGGAAATTTGCCTTTAGCCAGCGGGTGATTAATTACTGGAACAAACTTCCATCTGTCATTGTGAAAGTTGATAGGTTAAATAAATTTAAGGAGGAACTGGACAGGCATTTGGAGGGAATGGTGTGATTTTTTTTTTTTTTTTTTTTGGCTGATTCTACATAAGCTCATACACTTGCTTTCTTGCATCACATGCCACTACTACTACTACTTCTCAACCACTGATATGATCCCTAAATATTTCATTTACAAAAATGCAAATCTATTATTACATAAATTACTGTAAATAAAAAAAAAAAATGTAATAATTTTTTATTTCCAGTGGTCAACATTTATGTTGACCACTGGAAATAAACCCAGGTCAACATTTATGTTGACCCGGGTTTGAAAGAAGTTTGCATAAACATGCAGCAACAATAGGAAATGTTTTGTCCACACAGGAAAAACGTGCTGGTGGCACAAAGCATCCAGCAACTAGTTGCTCCATGTTCTCAAATCTAGTGTTCACAACAAGGATTTGTGGATCTGCTAGTTACTTGACATTTGGACAGTGCATTTAGCACACATGGGGTGTGAAGAAGTAATAATAGCTGTTGCAGCAGTTGTTGTTATTAGTGAAGGCGACAAAGGGAAGAAGTGGAAGAGGAACTGCTGGGTATGACCTTCAATTAAAAAAAAAAAAAAATCATCAAGGAGGAATTCAGCTCATGACCAATTTGAAACCTTATGATCAGTTAAGTTTGTGACTGCCTGAAAAATTTCCCCTGAATGTCAACTCCAATTTGGAAACATTGCTAAACAAATGTGGGGAAATTATCCCAAATCAAGATAACCCCTGGCTTTTAGCCGTGAAGGGTATTGTGTATGGCATGTGCGTTTTGTATGCAATAAAGAGTTCTTCTATAAAGGTATGTAAAATAAATTAATAATGTTTAAAGATTTTCTTGCAGTTTAATGTAAAATACAATAGTAAATTATTAAATATTAGTATTTAAGTATAATTATATTAAAGAAATGTAAAAATAAAAAACATGTTAGTAGAACATTTAAAATAGCTTGAAGGACTAAGACTCCATTGGAGATGGATTCAGTAGTAGTGAACATATGCAAGAAAACAGTGACAAATGCAAGAAACCAAGCTTATACGGTATCATCCAAAAAAAAAAAAAAAACCCATTTTACCTATTCATCCTCTCCAATAGTTTGTCTAGTTCTTCCTTGAATTTATTCAAACTACCCACTTCCATAACAACAAATGGAAGCTTGTTCCAGCAAACAATCACCCATTGATTGAAGGCAAACTTCTGCACATCTATTCTACAACCATATGTCCTCAAGTTTGCATTTACGCTCCCTTGTGTTCACAGTCTGAGCAAAGAAGAATCCCATCAGCATTGTTTTCTCAAGCCATTTAAAGCCTTAAAACTTAAACCTTAATCAGATCATGTCATTAGCATTAGCAAAGGCATATTATGCAAGAAAGCAAGCTTATATAGCATCAGCCAAAAAAAAAAAAAAAAACACCAACACACACAGCCTTCTCATTTCACCCATCCACTCGCTCCAAATGTTTGTCTGTTTAAGCTATCAACTTCTACAATGACAGATGGAAGTTTGTTCCAACAGTCAACCACCCACTGGCTAAAGGCAAACTTCTGCACATATATCCTACAACTATCTTTCCTCAATTTGAACTTATACCCTCTCAGGCGAGTATTTTGAGCAAGAGAAAGAATCCTATCAGCATTGAGCACGCCCAAACCATTCAAAGCTTTATACACCTTAATCAGATCACCTCGCAGGTGCCTAGTCTCCAGACACTAATTTGGAAAACTTAAGCCTTTCTTCATACGAGCAGCTCTTTTCCATTCACTAATCTTGTTGCCCTCCTCTGTACTCGTTCCAAGATCTCTACATCCTTCTTAAAATGAGGCCTCCAGACCTGTATAGAGTACTCAAAGGTGTGGCCTGACCATTGCCTTATACAAGGGGATAATCACCTCCTTATTCCTGCTAGAAAAATTCCTGTGTATCATTGACAAGACACCATGAGCTACTCTTGCAGACCATTTGTACTGCTCAGAAAACTTAATATCTGCCTGCACAATTACTCCCAGGTCCTTTTCACTCTCTACCACTGTCAGTGTAGTACCACACAGTTGATACGTTACTCTGGGGTTACTGCTTCCCATATGCAGTACTTTACATTTGTCAATGTTTAAACTTCACCTCTCAGCCCACCTGCTCAACTTTTCTAGATCCTATTGCAGCAGCATACTGTCAGTAACAACCTTGCCGACCTTTGTATTGTCTGCAAACTTGGACATTAAACCTGATATACCATAATCAATATCATTAATAAATACAGAAAACAACAATGGACCCAACACTGAACCCTGCAGACTCCACTAATAACAGTGTTCATTGATTACCACTCTGTCTTCTCCCACTCAACTGTCCCTTTATCCACAGCAGCAGTTTGCCTCCAATTTGTGCAGCAGTCTTCCATGTGCAACAGTATCAAAAGCTTTTCTAAGATCTAAATAAATGATATCAAAATTATCCTTTGCATCCAGTTCCTTTGTGACCACAGCATAGTATCAAATCAAATTGGTCAGCCAAGACTTCCCCCTTAACAAACCCATGCTGTGTCCGAGCTATAATTGAAGTCTTGTCTAGATGATCCTCCAGTGCTTCTTTAACCAGTGCCTCTATTAATTTCCCGGGAACAGAAATTAAACTAACTGGTCTGTAATTACCTGTGTCTCCCTTTAATCCTCCTTTGTGGATTGGGGTCACATTTGCACATCTCCAGCCCATGGGTACCTCCCCTGAGTCCAAGGAAGCTCTCATAATTATGGCTAAGGGTTTGCTTACTTCCTTTGCTACCTCCTTTAATATAACTGGATAGATTGCATCTACCCTAGGTGCATTAGCATTAGTAGAGGCATTTGATGCAAGAAAGCAAGCTTATGCAGCATCAGCCAAAAATAAAATAAATAACAAATAACCACTTCCACTTCACCCCTCTGTTCGTTCGAAATACCTGTCCAGCTGAGCCTTAAACTTCTTTAGGCTATCAACTTCCACGACAAGGGATGGAAGTCTGTTCCACCAACCAACCACCCGCTGGCTAAAGGCAAATTTCCTCACGTCTATCCTACATCAGACTTCCTCAATTTGAATTTATGCCCTCTCAGGTGATTATTCTGAGCAAGAGGAAGAATCCCATCAGCATTGAGCATGCTCAAACCATTCAAGGCTTTATACAACTCTATCAGATCACCTCGCTGGTGCCTAGTCTCCAGACACCGTTGTAATTTGCAAAATTTAAGCCTTTTTTCGTAAGCGCACCCCTTTGTTCCATTCACTAATCTTGTTACCCTTCTCTGTACTCGTTCCAGAAGCTGTACATCCATCTTGAAATGAAGCGTCCAGGCCTGTATACAGTGCTGTAGGTGTGGCCTGACCATTGCCTTATACAAGGGAATAATCACCTCCTTATCCCTGCTAGAAAAATTCCTATATATCATTGATAATACACCATGAGCTACTGAGGGCTGATGACCCTCCTATGTGTGTGTTCTGTGGCACAAATTTAACGATCAGACACCTTTTAATTGACTGTCCAGATTTTAGCAGCACCCGTTTTTACCGCTTTTAATCATCTGACCGAGCCTCATACACTCAGTCAGATTTTATCCGACAATGACAACGTGTCTGCTATTTTTAGCTTTTTGAAAGCAATAAAGGTTTTTAATCGTATTTAAAATTTATATGTTATTGTTATTTATTTATGTTTTTTTTGTTTTTAGATCTGGACATGGTGGCTGAATTAATTAGGTCACTGAGATGTTAAATTTTTAGGTATTACCTGGTCTTGGTGCATTATAGCCTTAGTTGCTAATGCGCCAATAAAATCCAAACCAAAACCAAAACCATGAGCTACCCTAGCAGCCCGTCTGCACTGCTCAGAGAACTTCATATATGCCTGCACTACCACCCCCAGGTCCCTTTCATTCTATACCACTGTCGGTGTAGTACCACAGAGTTGATACGTTGCTCTGGGGTTGTAGTTTCCCATATGTAGTATTTTACATTTTTCAATGTTAAACTTCATTTGCCACCTCTCAGCCCATCTGCTCAACCTTTCCAGATCCTGTTGCAACAGCACAGTGTCAGTAGTGTCATTGACAACCCTGCCAACCTTCGTATCGTCTGCAAACTTGGACATTAAGCTTGATATACCATCATCAATATCATTTATAAATACAGAAAACAATAATGGACCCAATACTGAACCCTGAGGGACTCCACTAATAACATTAGTCCACGACGAGCAGTGTCCATTGATTACCACTCTCTGTCTTCTCCTCCTCAACCCCACCCCTTTATCCATAGCAGCAATTTGCCTCCAATGCCACACTGCTCCAATTTGTGCAGCAGTCTTCCATGTGCAACAGTATCAAAAGCCTTTCTAAGATCCAAGTATATAATATCAAAGTTATTCCCTGCATCCAGTTCTTTTGTGACTGCATCATAGTATCCAATCAGATTGGTCAGGCAAGACTTCCCCTTAACAAAACCATGCTGTGTCCGAGCTATAACTGAAGTCTTGTCTAGATGATCCTGCAGTGCTTCTTTAACCAGTGCCTCCATTAATTTTCCAGGAACAGAATTAAACTAACAGGTCTATAATTACTTGTGTCGCCCTTTGATCCTCCTTTGTGAATTGGGGTCACATTTGCACATCTCCAGTCCATGGGTACTTCCCCTGAGTCCAAGGAAGCTCTCATAATTATGGCTAAGGGTTTGCTTACTTCCTTTGCTTCCTCCTTTAATATAATTGGATAGATCCCATCCACCCCAGGTGCCTTTCTTATGTTTATCTTCAACAATTTCTCCTCCACTTTACTCTCAGTTATTGAAAGATTATTTAGCCTCCTTGCCAGAGTTTAATACATCTCTGGCATTCACCTCCCTGAATAACTCCTCATGTGTGAATGTAGATGGAAAATATTCATTTAATTTGTTAGCTACCTGAGCAGGATCATCAACAGTTGAACCCCAATATGAAGTGCACCAATATGATGCATCCCTTTCCTTCTAGAGTGTACATAAGTAACGAACTCTTTACTGTTTTTCTTTGCATCCTTTGCCAACAATTTCTCGTAATCTGCTTTTGCCTGCATAACCTGGTTTCTGACTTTTACACACACACCAGCTTATATCTATCATAGCCTGAATGTCAACTCTTAATTTATGTATCCCATGCAATGTCTGGGAAATTTTTCTTCTCTGCCACATGTCTAATTAGTTCATCTGACATCCATTTAAGCTTAAATCTTGAATAATATTTCTTAGTTGGTATGAAAAGCCTAGTAGCTTCCAAGATTAATTCTTTGAGTGGTTCCCATTTTGAATTTGCTGTTGGTAACATCATCAGTTGCTCCCACCGTACAAAATTTAAATACTGTCTCAGACCACCGTAGTCGCCTTTATGAAAGCAGAAACCCTTCTCTTTACCCCTGATGGTGGATGCCTCTTTGAGTAAATTGCACTTCAGCAGAATGTGATAACTGCCACCTGGTGGTTCCTTTATCTGCAGATTCTTAATGCATGGAGGATCACTACTGATAATCAGATAAAGAGTATTACTCCCCCTAGTTGTCTCCTGAACATGCTGCTGTAGAAAAACAATCATCCAATAAATCCACAAAAGCTTTGCTAGTGTGTGAGTGATCAACCCACAAATTCCAGTCAATGTCTGGGAAATTAGAATCCACATTATAAGACACTGATTTACTGGCCCCCTCGATTTCTCTGTACAGTTGTTTATTATACTCATCAGAGTCATTAGTCCTATAACACACTCCTGTCAATTTTGCTTTCCCACTGCTTATGTCACACCAAACTGACTCGACACTGCACTGTCCAGCCATGTTGACTGGCTGTACGTCCTTGGATTTAATGTGTTTCTTAATCAATAGCATAACTCCTCCTCTCTCCGTATCCTGTCTATTCTTCCTGTACACATTGGACTCCCCAAATTCCAGTTCTGTATTCCTTATCTGTGTGATACCACATCTGTTTTCCCCAACAATATCTGCCTTTGAAGTTTTGACCAACACCTCAAATTTATTTACCAAACTCTTAGCATTGGTGTACACACAAGTATACATGCACCTGTTTCTATTCTTAGCTACCTTAACTCAGCCCATATATTTATTTGTTCCGTAATGACTTCCAGTAGTCTCTAGAATCCCCTGCAGCTTGTTTTCCAGGCTGCTGCTCATTTCAATAGAAACAGTGCAAGAATCACTTTCACCTCATCTACTGTTTATCTGTTAGTCAGTGTATGCCTCCAGCTAGCAGTTTTCTGACCCACCTAACTCTGCCTCGATAGCATCAGCAAATATTCTTGCACCCTTTTTACTTAAGTGTATTCCATCCCTGTAGAAGCAGTCTCTCCTGTCATAGTTGCATAGTCTCCAGATGTTGCAGTTTGCAGAACTGCAACATCTGGAGACTGTGCAACTAAGAAATATCTATCGATATTTCTTGTTAAGATCACCCCTTTGTTCCTCTCACCGATCTCTCTACCTGTTACAGCAACTGTACATTATTCCTAAAATGAGACCTCCAGGCTCCACACTCAAAATGTGGCCTGACCATTGCCATATGCAATGGGATAATCACCTTATTGCTACTAGCAAAATTCCTGTTTATCGTTGCCAAAATCCCGCGAGCTGTCCTGGCAGGGTGTCTGCACTGCTCAGAGAACTTCACATAAGACTGCACAGTTATTCCCAGGTCCCCTTCATTTTCCATTACTCTGACTGTTGCACTGCACGTGTTATTCTGGGATTACTGATAACCATGTGCAATACCTTGCATTTGTTAATGTTAAATTCAATTGCTATTTTTCAGCCTATCTTCCGAATTTTTCTAGATCTTGTTTCAGCAGCATACCTCCATTACTGTCGTTAACTACCCTGCCGACCTTTTTATCATCAGCAAACTTAGACATCAAGACTAATATATCGTCATCAATATCGTTAATAAATATGAAAAACAACACTGGACCCAGCACCAAACCCTGTGGGACTCCACTGACAACAATAGTCCATGAAGTGTCCATTGAATACCACTCTGTCTTCTCCCACTCAACCATCCCTTTATCCATAGCAGCAACTTTCCATTAATGCCACACTGTTCCAGTTTGTAAATCAGTCTCTTATGCGCAACAGTAACAAAAGCTTTCCTGAAATCTAAGTATATAATATCAAAATTATTTTTTAAATCCAGTTTCGTTGTCGTTGCATCATTGTATCCAATCAAATTAGTCAGACAAGATCTCCCCTTAACAAACCCATGCTGTGACTGAAGTATAATTGCATTCCTGTCTAGATTGTCCTGCATTACTTCTTTAACCAGTGACTCCATTATTTTCCTTGGAACAAAAGATAGGCCATTAGGTCTGTAGTTACTCATGTCACCCTTTGATCCCACTTTATGAATTGTGGATAGATTTGCACATCTCCAGTCCACAGATACTGCTTCTGGATCCAAAGATGCTCCCATAATTATGGCTAAGGGTTTGCTTATCTCCTTTGCTGTCTCCCTTAAAATGTTTGTACAAAGTACAAAGTATTTTTGTTTACTGCAGCCTCCAGGGTTTCCCCTATTGCCGCAATGATTCTTGTAGGTTTTTTAAGCCGGCGAGTGTGTGTATGGGGAGGTTTTTGTTTGAGTGTTTGTTTTGTTGAGTGTTGTATGCCGGCACCTGGAGACTTTGCAGCCAGGAGGCAAGAACAGATATATCTTGCGTCCTGACTCCCGTCCCTAGCCACGTGGAGGCGCTCCAGGGAGTCTGGTTATCACAAAAGGAGGTTCTTGAACCTCTATATGTTTATACAATAATATTAAAATAGAGATAAATATAGCAATAAAAGAGTAAATCATCAAGTGTGGATAGAGTTGGTTTAGTTGAGTGGGGATCAATTAATGGAGTGAATGTTTCTAGTGTGTTTTACATACAATATGGTAATAATTTAAAATAAGTTAAGTTTCGTCAGGAGATTAACGCATAGCGTGTGGATGAATTTAGATTTAGTTAAGGGGAGCAGTAAAGTAGTGGGTGTTTCTAGTGAGTTTAGCATGTTCAATGTTTAGGTTGTCCAATGATCTATACCAAATATTGGCCCTTGTAGGGGCCCATCCTGCCAGAAGAGGGCACGGCGTAACAATCAATTCCATGCACCTGCGGCAGCCACGACGGAGCCGCGGCGACAGACACAAACCAGTGCACCACAACCGCGGCACCCCCGGAGCCACAGCAAACCTGAACAAAAGTGAACACTTCTAAGTTAGTAATTACTACAATTTTACAGTTGACAATATAAATACTTGGCAAAACAGCCACTGTCGCAACAACACTACGGCCGAAGACACAACCAGTGTCCTTGACCACAGCGCTACCGCAACAGCAACTTAACAGTTCTAAGGTAGTTAAGAATATCTTATAATTATCATAGCTATACAGTTCACAGTTATCTTTGCTCGTCCTACAGGGTTTAATTTCATCTTGAGGGGAAGCACAGCATTCAAGACACACATTCTTGCAGGGCTCAATCCTGTCCTAGAGTGTGTGGAGATGAGTTCATTGTGTGTTTTGCGAGTAGAAGGATGGACAAGCCAGTGTGGCAGGGTAGTTAACGGGAAACATGATTATTGCCAGTGGCTTCGACCCAGTCCTGTAGGGCTATAACCAAGTGAAATTCTCGATTGCTCAGCTTCTCGTAGATCTCGGTCCTGTCCTATGAAGGTAGGGTCCTCACTAATAAATAAAAAAAAAAAAAAAAAAAAAAACGCACATACTGAAGACACTATGTGGCCTATGACATCGACCCAGTTCTTTAGGGCATGTTCAGTGTTAGTCACTAATTTCAAGGAAGCTACATCACAGTTATGTGTGCTCCGCTGCTCCTAAGCTGTGGGATGTCTTGTTCTTGAGTCCTTACTTTTGCTTCTTATTCAGTTCAGTATAATTGTGCTTCCGTTCTGCGTTACTTCCTATTTTCTTGTTCTGTTGAGTCCCTTCCACTTCATTCCTTCTTTTCATTTTCCCATTTACCTACTGTCTCTCTGTGCTTCCTGCTGGAGGGCCGCCCTTCGCCTGAATAATTTTCCTGCAAAAGCTGAAAGAAGTTTGAGCGATTCTGCCCCAGCTATCAGTTGTGGGAATTCTCCAGTGTTAGTTACGTTAGTCCCCAATAGCAGGGGATGTCTCAGATCTGTGTAGAGGTAACAGTCAAGTATGAGGTGTTTCACTGTTTCTTCTTCGCCGCATTGACAAAGGGGGGAGAGAGTTAGGCCTAATTTGTGGAGTTTGGAGTTGAGACTACCATGTCCTGTGATTAGAAAAGTAGTATGCATACTTGGTGTCCACCAGTTCCTGGATTTGTCTCGCAGATATATTTGTGGGAAGAAGGTGAAGGTGTCTCTTCCCTTAGTTGTTGTTTGCCAGATATCCTGCCATTTTGTGCCTATGTCCCTATAAATTCTTGCTTTGTTTTCTTTTATACTTTGGTTGGTGTCGTTGGCAATTCCTCCCAGCGTAGCCTGTATGCCTAGCCGTTGGTTGTGTGCCAGGTAGTGGTAGATTACATCAAAGTATACGGGTGGTCTCCCGCACAGTACCTGGAGGGCCTCAGTAGAAATTGTCCTGCATGCTCTGCAGGTTGCCAGGAGAAAGACTCTTTGTGACTGCAATAAGTATTTTTTGCAAGCCGAGTTCAGTGCTTTGTAACCCCAGGCCCCGGCTCCATAGCAGACAATGGGAATGTACAAGCAGGAGTAGTATAGGCTTAGTGTGGAGGATTTAATTCCCCATATGGCTTTTGTGATGTTAATGAGCCATCCTGCTATTTTCCTGATTGATTTGACGATATGCCTGATGTGTGGCAGAAAGGATAGCTTGTCATCTATCCAGATGCCCAGGTATTTATGCTGACGCACTAGTTCAATTCTTTGACCTTCTAATTTAATATTTGGTGGTCTATTGAGGTCGAGGTGGCCTTTGAGAAGGATTTGCTTGGTCTTTGGTATTGATATTATCAACTTATGAGTATTGCTCCATGTGTAAAGTTCCTGCAGGATTGTGTTTGTTTTATCCTCGAGTTCCTTGCGTGAGTTTCCTGGGATTACCAGGGCGAGATCGTCCGCGTATGCGATGGGTATAATCTCTCCATGTGGTAGATTTAGCCACCCGTCCAGCACCATATTCCAGCACAGGGGTCCCAGGACTGAACCCTGCGGGCATCCTCTTGTTATCTTTCGCATAACTGAGCAACAGCCCGAGGAGACTACTGCGCGCCGGTCTTGAAAGTAACTGTCCATAAGCTTGTAGATTGGAGCTGATACCCCAGCCTCTCGGAACCTCGCAAGGGCACTCGGCCACCATAGTGTATCGAATGCCCCTTTGAAGTCCACGAAGAGGCCGAGGACATATTTGTGGTTATAATTTTTAATTGTTGTTAGCATAAGGTTAATTGCATCTGTGGTGCATTTGTGTGGAGTGAAGCCTAGTTGCCCATTTGAATTTAGTGCCTTTGAGTTATAGTAGTTTCTGAGTCTTTGGGCCAGGAGTTTTTCCAGCACTTTCCCAAGGAAGGGTAACAGTGCTATTGGTCGATATGACGTGGCCTGGTTTGTCGGTTTTTCTGGGGACTTTAATATAATTTTCAGGTTGGCTGTTTTCCAAGCTGTAGGGAAGGTGCCAGCTACAAGACAGGAGTTATAAAGGTTTCTCAGCATATCTGGGCAGGTTTTCCATACCCTTTTTATTATGGAGACCTCAATCAGGTCTATTCCAGGGCTTTTACCATCCTTTAAAGATGTGATCGCAGCTTCTATTTCCTGTTCTGTAAACGGTGCCTCTTCTGCCACTGCAGTATATGTCAGGTGCTGAATCCTAATGTTTGTCTGTTCCAGGTTTTCTGGTACAGTTATATCTTGGTATATAATTTCATCTAATATGGTGTCCATAGTTGCACTCCAGGAGAGTGTTTCCGTTGTGTCAGGCTTTACTATTGATGCTAATGGGGTTGTTGGATGTAGCTTATTGATAAGTAGTTTGTACGGTAAGCCCCAAGGATCTTTTCCCAGTGTTCTTTGAATTAGTCTGTCCCATGCTAGTTTTTTCTCCTTTTGAATGTTATTGAAATAATTGTTCCTAGCTGTTTTGTACGTTTCATATAGAGTGGCCAGTTCCGCTTGATTGTGGTGGTTTCTTTTTGCCTTTTGGAATTCTTTCCTAGCCTTTCTTAGTTCCCTCCTTAGTGTTGCAAGTGCTGGGGTCCACCAGGGGACTGTTCTGGGCTTCCTTTGTTTGAGTGGGAAGGTTTTGTTAGCCGCCTCTTTAATAGTATCTGTGATATTCTGCTGGAGCTTGTTCACATCCCCATTTTGTTGTTCCAGTTGCTCCCTGGTAAGATCTATTAGATTCCTGTCAAAGTGTTCCCAGTTTGCGTTTTTAGTTTTGTACCTTGGGGTGTCGTAGTTCCTGCGGAAGGTTGGTGTTGTAGGCAATGTGGCTATCGTGAAGGTAATGGGGTTGTGATCACTGGTTGTCCATGATGGATGTACTGTCCAGTTTGTTAGATTATATGTAAAGAACCTGTTTGTCATGGTGACATCAATATAAGATTGTCCATGTGCACTAACAAATGTTGGTGGATGACCTTTTGTATTGTGTACCTTTATGCTGTTTGCATGGATAAATTCCTCTAGGAGTTCTCCTTTGAGGTTTGTTGTGGGGCTGTTCCACAGGGTAGATGCTGCATTGGAGTCTGTCATTATTAGTATTGCTGATTGTGAGAGTGTGAGTAGGAGGTGTTCTAAATAGTTGAGGAAGGGGTCAATTGACTGCGTGTTTTGGCTACATCTCATGTATACTGAAGCCACATAAATGCGGCCAAATGAGCCTTCGAGACATGCACATGCTGCGTATTCTGTGCATAGTTTGTTTATCTTGGTGACTGTTATTTGTGGGTCTAGGATAGTAATGGCTGCCCAGACCCAGGTTCTTGCATTTCCTCCTGTACCAGTAGTTTCTGGGTTTGATGTCACCATTTGGGATCCAAAGGGCAATCCTTTTACCTTTCCTTTGTATGTATAGGGTTCTTGTAACCCTAGTATTGTTAGTTTCTCTTCTGTAGCAATTTTAGAGAGTCCGTTCATTACTGATATTGATCTTTGGCAATTGAGTTGCAGGGCTTTGATGTGTTCCATAACTTTAGATGCAAAATGTTTGTACAGATACAATTCACCATCTGCTTTATCTTATGTCTCACTTCAATAATTAAGAGCATAATAATTTTTAGAGGCGAAAGTGATTCTTGAGCTGCTTCTGTTGGAACATGCAGCATCCCGAAAGAAAGGTACTGGGGATTTCGTTGTCTGCTGTGAATTATCATGGAACAAGGAAATACATGGGCTGTGTTAGGATAACTAAGAGTAAGAACAGGTTCAGGTATACTTGCATGTACACCAATACTAGGAGCACACTAAATAAATTTGATGAATTTGAAGTGCTGGTCAAGTCATCAAACGCAGACATCGTACAGATATCACAGATGTGGTATCGTCTGTGTTATCTGTACGATGTAAAATATAAAAGTTGCAGATCTTGAATATGCAGAGTACAATGGAAATAGAAAGGGCAGAGGAGACGGGTGAATTGTTAATCTGTTAGTCAGTGTATCCTCTTCCTAAGCTAGAAGGTTTTTTTGAGTCACCTAACACTGCCATGATAGCATCAGCAAATATGCTTGCACCATTTCTATATAAGTGTATTCCATCCCTGTAGAAGCTGTCTCTCCTATTAATAGCCACAGACCATGCTACCCCATGAGCCTTGCACAATCTCTTCAAATTGATCCCTAACTCATGACTTTTTCTTAATTGCTCTGTAATTATTAAGTAAGTCCTAGATCTACTCTTAATGTAATTAGTGCCAGCGCGTATACAAGAATACCACCTTTTGTGCTCTTAAAAGATGACGTCTGTTCTACAACATCATGAACTTTTGTTCCTGGCAGACATACCTTGGTTCTGTTCCATCTATCCTTTTTGCACAATGTATTTCCTGTTTCCCCAAGAATAGCTACCTCTTGTGGGACCAGTGCAGTCTGTCTTTGGGGGTTGCTGCTGTGAGTGTGTCTGATAGGCACGTGCATGTTCTGGTGTTGAAGCTGGCAGTTGAAGAGCTTTATGGGCTCCCCCCCAACTTAATACCTTCATTTGCATCTGCTCTGTTCCTCAAGCTCTCTTAAACACCCATCAGGATGCTGAGTTGATGCCTAATATTCTCACTCTTTACATTGAACACATCCACAAAGACATCCCCTTTGGCAGTGTCATGTCCTGTTCCAGATAGATCTTCAACATCGAACAAGTAGTACATCTCATGAATCCGTGATTTGGAGGACCCCCCCTCCTCTCAGTTCACCCCTGAGCCACAGCACTCCCACTACTTTGAGCCCTTTGCTGATTTCTGTTCAAATTCAGTTTAATTGAGAATATTACACTAAAGTAATACACTTAAATGCAATAATGGCTAAGGTAAAGAGAGCCAACATGAGAACCACTGTAAACTTCGGAAAACTTACCAAACTGGTTTCCTGCTACCGATTTCCAGTCCGATAACATCCTCAGTCTGTTTGCCAAGAATAACGGCAGAAACTGCAGTAGCAGGAAACCAGTTTGTCCAGTAAGTTTACCATGGTTCTCGTGTTGGCTTTTATTTACCTTAGCCTTCTGTTCTTGTATAAAGTGAATGAAGGTTGAAGAAAGAAGGATAATTATAAAATGTCAGCAAGACAGTGTCTTCATTCAAAGAGATTTATTCTTAATTTTTTTTCTATTAAAAATTTTTTTTAAAACATCCCCACCAATGCAGTAATTAAGACTTGTTCTTTTTTATCATTTCCCCTTGGATGGTCAGTAAAATATAAATCAAATTCTTATTCACTGTCAATGAACAAAATGCAAATTGAAATACCCATTGCTTTAGCAGTTGGATGCTGGGTAAGACTCAGTGTTCTCCCCAGGATCTATCGAATTGGTGCACTGCCTGGTGAATTTAACTGACTGCCCGGCTAAAATTTAAGCGATTCCTCATGGTACCATATGGTACTACTCACTGATCTCGATTAATATTAATTCGAACATATTATGCGATTGAAAACGCCTCCGTAGCCAAGTGGGCAGGAGCGGGAGTGCAGTAGCATATGTCTTTGAGTAGACCGGGGTTCAAGCCCCTGACTGCTAAATACGGTCAATCTGCCAACCTTCACTGGAACAGCGTGGCAGATTATGGTCCATTTCCGTCATCATGAATTGTTGAGGAAGCTTCCATCCTGCAGTGGGCTGCAGTTTACCTTTTTTTTTTATGCGATTGAGGTCAATGCAACAGGAGCATATAATATTAAATTATGCAATTAATTTTTGCTCTGGATTGCTTAAGTCACATTTATAAATTACAGAAAATTTTATAATATTGCGAAGTATTACAGTTCCTTACCCGGCTACTTCATAATGCCACCCGGCTGCCAAAATTTTCTTGGGAAAACGCTGTCTTCCATGATGCACAGCAAGAGCAATGATTGGATATGCTGCCATAAAATGTAAAGTGCATGCTTAAATATTTGGATGTGAAAGATGTTGCTAATTTTAAATTCCTGTTTTTCGGCATACTCATATAATTATCAAGAATAATAGGCTTAACTCAACCTTGCATTTTTCCTGTTTGCACAGTAACTGAGGTTTCTAGTATTCAGAATTTCATTGAAAGGTATTCAGATTGCTGTGTGAACTGAGTAAATGAATAGCATGAAATTGCTGAAATCATGGGGTTTTCAAAGACCCTGCACCTGATTTCCAGTTAATTAAGAAAACTAAGCATTAGACACAAATAGCAGAATTCATGTTACAGTAAATAAATTTTCTGTTTATACTCCGGCACGACAACCAAGTCAGTAGAGTTTACAATAAATTGTCAATACAAATATTTATCGTATTTAGTAGTCACGGGCTTGAACCCCGGTCCACTCAAGGAACGCGTGCTATGCACTCTCGCTCCTGACCACTGGGCTATAGGGAAGGTTTTAGAGCCAACTACATGCTGGTTGCAAGTAAACCATCACCAGCATTTTTGCTTTGTTAGCTCTACTAGAGCTAACAAAAGTAAAGAGGCTGCAGAGAAATTGCTCTTAGCCAGTTCTATGTGTGATTTTTGAAGTGTTAGTTGTAGATGACTTGCCTGCTACAGCAGGTGGTCACATACAGAGTGGTTCATGAAATGTTCATGCATTTAACATTTTGTCATTCACACCCTTAGTATTTAACAAAGATACTTCCATAGTATTTCTATGATCCCCCTTCTTTTTATTATAAAAAATTAAGTTTTTTTTTTTTTTTTTACTGAATTGAAAATCGTGATCAATTAATATTGATTTGCTTAATCTAATTCAAAAAAGTCAAATGAAAATAAACAAGCAAAACCAATAATAATAAAGTTTTTATCATACTTAGAATTTTGATTTGCTTAATCGAATTCAAAAATGTCAAACTAAAATAAACAAGAGAAACAAATAATAATAGTTTTTATTGTATATCTTAGAATTTAAGGTCACTGATTCCCCAGACACTTGTGTAGCATCTGGCAGATGCAAGGTGAACACATATTTTTGTCAGCTGTTCACATTTATCCAGCATAATCAAAGCATTTATGGCAAGATTAGATACCCTTTGCTTGTGTCTCACAGACGAAAATAGGAATTGCTTAAGAAGAAAGGCAGTTTACTGCTTTTGCTTACCATTGGTGTCTATTAGACATAAAACAAAAATATTGCCTTATAATTCATGGTATATTGAAATGAAAACAGATAATATTGTATACCCAGTTAAAGAATATTAGTGGGCAAAGGTACATGGGAGGATTTGATTTCCTTTACAAATTTAAAATAATGAGAGACAATTTTTAAAAAATTGGCACCTGCCAGATGTCATGTCAGCAGTGGAAGATTAAATGTTCTTCAGGAAACTCATTAATTGTTACAAATGTTATGGCTTTTTCATGGTTGGATTGGAAAACATTCTTATTTAACTATAGGTTCAGTATTGCTAAACAAGTTCCTGAAGACATACACTAATATTTGTAATGATACATATGTCTTCATCAATTTCTTGATATGACTAGTTCATAAGTGTTTCTGCAGAATAATTTCTCTTTCAGGAAACCCCACAGTAAAATGTGACATGGGTTCAAATCCTGTCTCCAGAGTTGTCCAAAAATACTCCCAGTTTTGGCAATTTGGTTAACAGTGTGATGGGGCTGAAAATGCTGGAGGAAAAAAACTGTCAGATATTTGCTTTATGTGGAGTAAAACTACTAGGAAGCTGAGTTGCTATTGAGCCAGGGTTGTTGAAAGGCATTCTGAAGCATCTGTAGGTACCACTGTGAGTTTTGTTGAAGAAGGGTCTAATTAAACTATCTGACAGGGCTACTATCCATGGTCATCTTCCTTCTGTAGCTACTTTTTTGTGGTGGGGAGGTTCACTTGGTCAAAACTCCGCATTCTACTTGTTCGCATTCCCATACATATGAAAATAAACCTCATCTGATAACCAGGTGTTATGTAATACAGTATTTCTCTCCTCTGCCCATGTGGAAAATTGAAATCCTTTCCGC
Source organism: Mastigoproctus giganteus (assembly GCF_048544385.1). Classification (NCBI taxonomy): domain Eukaryota; kingdom Metazoa; phylum Arthropoda; class Arachnida; order Uropygi; family Thelyphonidae; genus Mastigoproctus; species Mastigoproctus giganteus. The sequence goes on along the minus strand of NC_143586.1, from coordinate 109,155,006 downwards.
TTATCATTGGGAAAGTTAATGTAGCACAATAATCTTGTAGGGAAACATTTTCAAATCGAAATGAAGCATTTGTTGAAGAGATTGTAGAGATATTCCAAGTTCATGAGCTGCTTCTTGTTGACTTACCTGGACTGTGCTGCATTGCAACTTGAGGGCTTCATCATTTTTCGGAGAATGAACACTGGTTGCATGAGGTTGTTTTCTTTCATTTATAAAGCCTTCAACTTCAAACTGCTGGTATAAATGAATTATTGTTTCTTGCAGATTCCCAGTGAGATTTAAAAAAAGCCCCAAGTCTTCTCTCTGTAGTAGTTTCACTATTTCACTGATTTCAGGCTCGATTTCTGTGCCATATGATTATTTACAGAAGTATGTGGAGTTCACGACTATAAAGTGTGACTTAGCTGTTCTCTAGCAAATTTTCCAGGAACTATTACAGATTAAAACTAACTTTAAGTGAAATTCAACAAATAGTTCAGTTCTTAATTGATGATGCAAAAGTAGTGGTTCATGCACCATGTTGTACAACTCTTAAAGTTCTGTTTGTTTACTGACAGATCACTCGGCTATGTCAGGCCTAAAAAAACGTTCTGTGTATACTCTAGTCTGCCACAATTCATAGTAGTGTACAACTAATGATTTTGATAGAATGCAGTCATTAACTGTATAAGTTACGTGGGCTCAAACCACAATCAGCTCAAATGCATGTACTACTACTCCTTAAATTTACCATTTAGCTATGTCTATTAAGGCATGTAAGGAAGAATTTAGGTAGAAGTTGCCCAGTATCCATATCTTGCACATTTCTGCATATGATTCATATGCAGAAATGTATCGAATTAACAGAAGTGAAATTTAATGAAGGTAAGTAGGCATTAATTATATAAATAATGAAGTAGGCATGACTCTATGCTTATTTTAGAAAATGTGCAGTTGTACATTTTCAGTTGCCCAGCTGAACTTGCTGACTGAAAATGCCAGAAATGATGTACCACTTGCTGCTAGTGCCTAGTTGTTGTTTTGCACAGGCTTCAAAAAATCCCCCTGTAGTATTTTTTAATACATTACTGAAACCATATAATTCACATGAAATGAGGCATTTTGATTTAGTTAATACTATAACTATGGCTGCTTTTGGTGCAAGAAAAAAAAAAAAAAAGAAACTGCTGGCATAAATTTACAAAGTTATAAAGTATTTGCATTAATAAAGTATCCTACTAACTTATGGAATGTTGATATAATATTACACCTTGATTGCATGCTGAATGTTGATATAATATCACAAGATTACATCTACCAGTGAATAAGTGCACTGTGTACAAAGTATAGTCATGCTGCCAGGATTGAGAATGTGGTCAAGGTTGCACTACCAGATGCAATCTGTTTTAGAAATAAAGTAAATTTTTCATGGTAAAGTAAAGTACTTTACCATGGAAAATTTAGTTTCTACAAATTGTAACATCTAGAAATTAGGCACCTCCCTGGCGATCTGATTGATATTTATAAGGCTTTAAATGGATTGAGTAAGCAAAATGCTAATGGCATCCACACTTCTGCCCAGAAAATGTATGTAGAGGGGCATAAATTAAAATTAAGGAAAGATGGTTGCAGGAGAGATGATGTTTCCTGCAAATTGCAGCCTTATGAAATGTGCTACTTATGCAATGTTTGATGAATTTCTGGTCAGGATATAATAAAGCTAAAAGGGATGTATTTCTTTGTGTGTGTCTGGTGCAAACAGTATGAGAAAATTAGGTGTGAACTCAACATTCTGATCGGTGTTTGAGAGCTTGAAGGACAGGGTGGATGCCCTCGAAGAAATTAAAATGGAGGACCCCCTTTAAGTTCTCATGACCAATTCAGTGCCAGGGCCTTCAGTTCTGCATCATAGTAACCACACAACTGTACTAGCACAGTCTTCCCCAAGGCAGAATGTGCTAGTCCCTCATGAGGTAGTTAGTGTTGGTAACTTTACTGTCAAGGACTTGAGAAATATATTGTACAAAAAATATAGGTGGAATAGGATGGGGGGGTTATATGTATGTCTGCTAAGGGTAAAAGTTGATGGCATTGTATAGCGGATATATTCTGAGGGCTCGAAAGGTGATATTGTTGTACACATTGGCACTAATGATATTAAGAGAAAGAGATCTGAAGACTAATTTAACAAGTACAGCGCAATATTGAGAATGGGTCACAAATTAGAATTCAATTTGTAAGTGTCTACAATCCTGCTTAGACATGATAGGAGGGCGAACATGTTGGGAGCCTTGTCAATCAGTTCATCTCTGGAGAGACTATGCATGGCTCAGTGTGGCCTGTGCTTGGTAACAGGAGAGACTTTTTACAGGGATGGATACCCTTAATGTCCAAATTTGCAGATGATACAAAGGTTGGCAGGATTGTTAATGACAGTACACTACAGCAACAGGATCTAGAAAAGTTGGGCAGATGAGCTGAGAAGTGGCAACTGAAGTTTTAACATTGGCAAATGCAAAGTACTGCATATGGGTAGAAGTAACCCCAGAGAAATGTCCCAACTGTGTGGTGCTGCACGTAGGGTGGTAGAAAATGAAAAAGACCTGGGGGTAATTGTGTAGTCAGATGTGAAGTTTTCTGAGCAGTGCAGACAGGCTGCAAGAATAGCTCGTGGGGGGTCTTGTCAATGATATACAGGAATTTATCTAGTAGAGATAAGAGGGTGATTATCCCTTTGTATAAGGTAATGGTCAGACCACATCTTGAGAACTGCATACAGGTCTGGAGGCCTCATTTTAGGAAGGATGTAGAGCTGCTGGAACAAGTACGGAGAAGGGCAAGGAGATTGGTGAGGGAAACAAAGGGGTGCCCTTACCAAGAAAGGCTTAAGTTCTGCAAATTGCAGTGTCTGGAGACTAGGGACCTGCAAGGTGATCCAATTGAGATGTTTTAAGCCATTGAATGGCTTGAGCAAGTTCAGTGCTGATGGGATTCTTCCTCTTGCTCAGATTATGTACTTGAGGGGACATAAATTCAAATTGAGGAAAGACAGTTGCAGAACAGATGTGTGGAAATTTGCTAGAACAAACAACCATCTGTCATTGTGGAAGTTGATAGGGTAAATAAATTGAAGGAAGAACTGTACAAACTTTTGGAGGCAATGAATAGGTGGAATGGGAAGTGTGTTTTTTTTTTTTTTTTTTTTGGTTGATGCTGTGTAAGCTTGCTTTCTTGCATCATATGCAACCAGTGGCATATGATGTGCAACGTTGGTTATGCCACTGGTTGCATATAATGGAGGGGGAGGGAATGCCGACCAGGTTTTTGAGTATTTAAAAAAAAAAAAAATTTTTTTAATATACCTAGGAATATTTATACGCACATAATGTTGATTGATTATCTTTATTTGTATATTAGGAAAGCGTGTGAATAATCACAGAAATTGACAATAATATATTGTTTTCAAACATTTGGCAGTACAACACATGGAGCAAACAAGGTTATGAAATAGGTTTATGAAATATGTAAGAAAATTATAAAAGGAAAGAATAATAGAAGTATGTGTATATACTAAAATTATGTATAAAATTGTTTGCAAAAATTACAAACTAGAAAAAACAATATTACACTCAAAGTAAATGAAATTCTGAAATAGGTAACAAAATTACAAAATGTTATTTACCAAAAAGGAATTATACTTATACGGTTGGGACTCCGTATCAGTATAATATCTGTTTTTTGCATTGACGATCACGAAATTTATGATACTAAAAATTTGGCTGCTTGCTTGCTGCATTCACCCTGAGTGATGGTGGGCCTGCACGTCTTCAGTCTTGCAGTGAGCATCGTCCAAGTAGGGCTAGTTGTGTGTGTCTGCATTAGGCTACTTGTTCTTAAAATGTTACTGTGCTTATGTGAATACCCATGGGTTCTGAACGAAGTGCATCTAGCCTAAAAGAACCAAGAAAGTGATGACTTTGAACGAGAAAGTGCAGATTCTAGATAAATGTCGAAGGGCTCACATATGTGACCATAGGCGTATGTAGTAGTAGTAGTAGTAGTGGCACATGATGCAAGAAAGCAAGTGTAGGAGCTTATGCAGCATCAGCCAAAAAAAAAAAAAAAAAAAAATCATCACGCCATTCCCTCCAAATGCCTGTCCAGTTCCTCCTTAAATTTATTTAACCTATCAACTTCCACAACGACAGATGGAAGTTTGTTCCAGCAATTAACCACCCGCTGGCTAAAGGCAAATTTCCGCACATCTATTCTACATCTGTCCTTTCTTAATTTGAACTTATGTCCCCGTAGATTCGTAATCTGAACAAGTGGAAGGATCCCATCAGAATTCAGCGTGCTCAACCCATTCAAGGCCTTATAGACCTCAATCAGATCACCGCGCAGGTGCCTAGTCTCCAGCCACTGCAATTTGCAGAACTTAAGCCTCTCTTGGTAAGAGAATCCCTTCATTCCCCTCACCAATCGTGTTGCTCTTCTCTGTACACGCTCAAGCAAATCTACATCCTTCCTAAAATGAGGCCTCCAGACCTGTACGCAGTACTCAAGGCGTGGCCTGACCATTGCCTTATACAGAGGGACAATCACCTCCTTTTCCCTGCTAGCAAAATTCCTATATATCATTGACAAAACCCCATGACCTGCCCTAGCAGCCTGTCTGCATTGCTCAGAAAACTTCATATCTGACTGCACAATTACTCCCAGGTCTTTTTCATTTTCTACCACCTTAAGTGTAGTACCACACAGTTGGTACGTTTCTCTGGGGTTACTTCTACCCATATGCAGTACTTTGCATTTGTCAAGGTTGAACTTCAGTTGCCACTTCTTAGCCCATCTGCCCAAATTATCTAGATCCTGTTGCAGTAGCACACTGCCATTACTGTCATTAACAACCCTGCCAACCTTTGTGTCATCTGCAAACTTCGACATTAAGCCTGATATACCTTCATCAATATCATTGATAAATACACAAAACAACAGTGGACCCAACACCGAACCCTGTGGGACTCCACTAATAACATTAGTCCATGAAGAACAGCACCCATTGATTACCACCCTCTGTCTTCTCCCACTTAACCATCCTTTTATCCATTGTAGCAACTTACCCTTAATACCATTCTGCTCCAATTTGTACAGTAGTCTTCCATGCGCAACAGTGTCAAAAGCTTTCCTGAAATCCAAGTATATGATATCAAAATTATTTTTCGCATCCAGTTCCTTTGTGACCACATCATAATAACCAATCAAATTTGTCAGACAAGACTTTCCCTTAACAAACCCATGCTGTGTTTGAATTATTGCTGCAGTCTTGTCTAGATGATCCTGCAATGCATCTTTAACCAGTGACTCCATTATTTTACCCGGAACAGAAGTTAAACTAACTGGTCTGTAATTACTCGTGTCACCCTTCGATCCACCTTTGTGAATTGGGGACACATTTGCACATCTCCAGTCCGTGGGAACCTCCCCTGAGTCCAAGGATGCTCTCATAATTATGGCTAAGGGTTTGCTTAGTTGCTTTGCCGCCTCCTTTAAAATAACTGGATAGATCCCATCCACCCCAGGTGCCTTTCTTATGTTTAACTTCAACAATTTCTCCTCCACTTTGCTCTCAGTTATTACAAAATCATTAAGCACACTGCTACAATTTGATAACCTTCTTCCATTTTCAAACTGTAATAATTCCTCACGTGTGAATGTTTGGTATCAATGAATGTACCGTACGATACATAAAGAAGAAACTGAGATTAGAGAAACAGCGCAAACTGGTGGAATTCTTACTGCTAAATACACTGCTTGTGTACACGATAAAGTGATGTTAAGAATGGAGAATGCGCTGTTTATTTGGATTGAAGACCAGCACAAGAAAAACTTGCCTGTGAACATTGGTATGATTTCCGCTAAGGCCCTCGTTCTTTACAACAGATTTAAGCGAAAAAAAAAAATAAATCAATAAAAACCCTGTACTAGCAGCACCACGGAAACCACTTTCATTCCCAGCAGAGGTTGGTTCCAGAAATTCAAGAGGCATTGTTCACTCCATAATGTAAAGATTATGGGCAAGTCTGCTTCAGTTGATCGGGAGGCTGCTAAGGCCTACTCTGCACAATTCAAGAAGCCATCGAGGAGAAGGGTTATAAATCTAGACAGGTTTTCAGTGCTGGTGAGAAGCCATTATTCTTGGAAGAAGATGCCTCAAAGCACCTATATAGCTGTCGAAGAGAAGGCCCAAGGATTCCCCACTACTGAGGAGTACAGAATCATGTGTTGAAAACACGGTGCATTCCTTGTTCTTAACTATGTAATAAAATTTTGATAGTATTTTCGAAACGTGTCAAAAATTTTACTCATTGTAAAACACAAAACCTTTTAAAAACATTTAAACAATTTTTCTGTTAATTGTAAATGATTGTGTAAGTATTTAGGCATACGTAGAAAACATCTGGGGTGAGAGTACAGATTTTTGCAGAATTTCACGTTTTCTTGAAAGTGTTGACACGTAACCCCCCCCCCCCCCCCCGCGAATTTGGAGACCCCGGCTGTATTGTACTTATTATACTTCAATATTATTAAAGTTAATTATAATTATATTGTAATTATACTAATACTTTACAAAATGATGTAACTTTCTAATCTTTTTTTGTAGAATATTAAAAACAGTCAGTATCTACAGGTAATGTTTCATGAATATACGAAAGTGTTAATCCATTCATTCTTGTCGAGGAATACCTGGTAGATAAGTTTTTAAATATTCAAAGTTGGAAACATTCTTTCTACGGTATATGTTGTTACTGGTAGGGTAGTGAAAATACATTTTTTTTTTTTTTTTTTTTTTTTTTTATGAGAAGCCCAAACACGAGAGGTATTATAACCTATAGTACTTAGTACCGTGTTTGGGTTTGCCATAAGAGTTTATTTACATTGGGGGAAATATTTTCATTGTACAAGTTATCCCTCCACAGTAGCAGTTCAGAAATTAATATATTTACGTAAGTTCACACTGCACTGCAAATCAGTGAAGTTTTTATTAATAACTTTAATTTTTCTACATAATTGTTTGGATAAGGCTTATGTTAGGTAACAAGATATTCAACGATTCCAAAATTTCTTTGTGACTGGTAAACTTACTGGTTAGCTGTACAATCAGTCTAAAATGGGTATAAATAAGGTGACTCAATAGTGACTCTGCAGTAACTGCATGGAAATTATGACAAAAAATAACATTCTGTCACTCTGGGTAAAGGAATTTCGTAATTTTCACAGATGACATCTTTCAGCAACTTAATAGCTGTATTGTAAACTTTTCCAAACTCTGCATCAACATCATTGTGTTTTTTTCAGTTACAATTTCAGCCAGAATGTAATGCAATGACAAACACAGGATTTTTTTTACTGAATGAAGTTATTTGCTGTTGTTTGTGTATCTGTCCACACCTCAGTAATTTGTTCCAAAGTTCCTGGCTTTTTTGTATCAGGGTATAATTTACCAATCCATTCCTGAAGAAGACTTTGGTGTAATGAAGAAAGAATAATATGATTCAACTATGACCATTCAATTTTTTTTTTTTTTTTTTTTTTGGCTTTTGTTGCAAGTGTGACTTATGGCTAAATTCAGACAGTGGGAAGCAAAGTGTACATAGAGTGCAGAAAGATACTTGTTGAGAACTCTCGTTTTCAAGCCTTTTACTTTAGCATGTGTTGCACTAGCACCATCGTACCGTTGTCCTCTTAGGTATTTCAATTCATGTAAACAATTCATTCAGGTAAACTTATAAAATGGAATAATAAAATCACTTATTACAGAAACACTACAAAGTTGGCATTACATTGTACACTTAAAGCAAATCAATGCATACTTCTCTATTCAGTGGTGCACATTCATTGTTCACTGAGTGCAAAAGAAAAAAAGAATAGGTACGGACAAGAAAAATAAATTTTTTGAAATTCGTATAGTCTTTTTCTGATCTGTAAATGATCTTTCAATCCTTCATTTCCCAATAAAAAAAATTTACTGACACCAGAGCAATAAAATTACAAATCGTTCTGTCAAACTGTAACAAAATGTAAAGAATAGTAAAACAAAAGAAAAATAAATAAATAAACCTACAGCAATGAGTAACACATTAGTATCAAAACTGGACAAAGTTTGTTTGACAATTGCAGACATCATGGATCATTCATAATTTGTTAATGTTCCATCATGTAAACTCATGAAAACTGGAATAATAAATTTTCTTACATATTCAGCCTTTCTATCACAAGTTAGAAAATAATGGTGACAATGGGTAAATTTTTTTTTTTATGCTCAGAGAAACTTGAAAATGTAGAGTCACAGAATAGTAAATGATGCTTGATAACAGTTGCAGAACTTTCTTTCTCTGTCAATAAAGCAAATGAAAATCTTTGTGATTGGCTGATTTTTTTTTTTTTTTGTTTTGTTTTGTTTTGTTTCCCACTCTTATTTCTATACCGGGTTACTCCAAGTAACTTTACAACAAATTTTCCCACCACAAACGAAAATAGAACAGATACATATAAAAGCATTATAAAATGTATTATTCATGGCCAGCAACAAAGTCCGGGGCCTGTTGGCTGTATAGAAACAAAGCAATAGATAAGGATATAATATTATGAAAATGCCAAATGAACCTCAAAACCATAAATTTAACGAAATTCATGCTTTGGAGTGACTGAAGTAGATGCTTTACTTTGCCTGGTCATTGTTTATTCTGCTCTCTGTACACCATGGGATAAATTCTAATTAGAGGAAGGGTTCTTCCCAATGCACTGGGTCAATTTCAGAATGTCATATGCAAGGATCAAAGGAACTGGCATTTAGTTGTCTCTGGTTAGCATAGTAATAAATCATTCGTAGTCCTTGTAGTTTTTTACTTCAGATAAACAAAAAAAAATTAGTGCTAATACGACAACACTGGCCATAGCTAGTATTGTGAAATAAAATATTGCCCTCCGGCAACAATTGGAGTACACACAAACTGCAAAAAAATTTAAAATAAATTCACCAACACTGGAATAAAATTGATTGTGATTTATATTTGATACTGGTTTTGCTGAATATTCCATGACTATCTTTTGTTTACTAATATTTTTAGAAGTGTGGTATCAGTCTAAACCAGTGGTTTGCAAACTTCTGGGGGATTGCAACTACCAAATATGACTAATAATAAACATTACAGTAAAATAAAATGTAAAGAACTGCCAAAGAAACAAACCACATTTTCCATACTAATTTTTTTTTTTCATTCCCAAGGACCATTGTTATGTATAGGTAATTTTTTTTTTTTTCTTTTTTTTTCTTTAGAACCTATAGTACTTAGTACTGTGCATAGGTTGAAAAGATGAAAGAAGATACTTGTTGGCATTAGACTTCAACTTCTGTAGATTGTAATTTTCAGGAAATATATGAAGGGAGGTTGTTCCAGAAAACAGAACTGAATAAGTGAGGAAGAAGGAAAGTGGTTCTGTGAGTTTGAGCTTGGACAGTAAAAGGATGTTGACTGGTTGCGGCATGTGTTCGGACTGCTTCAAGAGAGAGAGAAAGAGCAGGAATTAAAGAAGCAAATTCAGAAGAACAGTGCCCATGGAAGTATCTATAGAAAAGGCATGCAGCAGAAACAGTCTATGAAACACAGAATGGAGAGACTGTTAGAGATGAGATGACATTAATTAACCTAACTGCCTCTTTTGAAGGGAATCTAGAAGCCTGAGAGAGGTTTTGGGGGTTAAGTGTAACGAGTGTTAGCTGTCTAATGGCACCAGGGGTTTCCTCCCTCTCCGTATTGTGTACTCTGTTTGTGAAGCACAGTACTCTGTGGAGGCCAGAGATTTAAAAGTGTGTGGGATATGGTTATGTTGTTTTATGTTATGTTCTGTTGTTTTTCTGACCATTTAACCGTTGGTCAGGAGGTAGTTCAACCAGAAAACAGATTATTCTGGTACTCTGACAGGCCCTGCCATCTAGTTTCCGAAGATTTCAGTGGCAAGGGTTTAAAAAAAAAAAAAATGGGGCTGAATGCTGGAATTCAGAATAGGCCGATATGAAATTTAAGCAAAGGTGAAATTAAATTTTTTGGCTTTGGCTAAATTGTGCAACATTAAGTTTGGGGCATACTCGGTTGGTTTAGTTAATAGGTGGGAGAGGGGACTGAAAGCTAGAGGGTCAGGCAGAAATATGGTTTGGGGGATACTGCCCCAGATGCGAGACCAATATTCCATGGTAGGCAGGATTTGTGATTTCTAAGAGTCAACAACTGTTTGGAAGAAAATTAATGCCAAGAGTAAAAGGGAAAACCCAGTTTTTTAGATGCAGAGAATGCAATATTTGTAATGTGCTTTATACCAATAGAGATTAGAAGTCGGTGTAATCCCCAATGTCTTGCCTAGAAATCGGAGTGTCATCAGAGATAAGCATAGGAGCAGAAGAATCCTTTTGTGAGATATTATAAGACATGACTGAGTTTTAGAAGGATTGAAATTAAGTTATTTTTGCCCCACTGGAGATCAGCATTTAAGGATTTGGCAGTGGATACTTGAGAAGTTGAAGCTGTTTAAGCAGGGCAAGGTCTCTCAAACTGGAAGGTGGAATGCAACGTGCTAGCATCAGCAAAACTATGGATAGGATTTCCAGTCAATGGAAGAAGGTCATTAATATATACAAGAGGAAAAGATTGGGAGAAAGAACTGAACTTGGGGAACATAAGCATTAGTGGAGAAGTTAGAAGACAGAGATCCATCTGCCCTCACTCTCAGTGAGCGGTCAGAAAGAAAACTAGATACCCAATTACAAAGAACAGCGGCAACCCATAGGATGGAAGCTTATTTAGAAGACCTTTATGCCAAACATGATCAAAAGCCTTTGAAAAGTCAAGAGCAGTGGCTTGAGTTTCACCAAATTTTTCCATTGAATTTGTCCATAGATGGTTAACATAAGCCAGAATATTACCAGTGGAACGACACTGACTGAATCCATACTGACAATCGTTGATCAGATGAAAGAATCTCAGATAGTTCAAGAGTTGGCGGTTAATTGATTTCTCCATTACTTTGGAAAGAGTAGAAGTAATCGCAGTTGGACTATAATTGGATGGAGGGGATTTGTCACCCTTTTTGGGAAAAGGCTGGATATGAGCAAATTTCCAAGAAGCTTAATATCTAAATTGAAGACATCTTTCATAAATTTACAAAACTTCTTTCCAGCCTCAGAATTTAATTCTAGATTGAAATCACCAGCGAGAACTATAAGTTTATGATCCAGTGGCTCTTCGAATAATTTTGCACATTCAGTGGAATACGGCATCAAATTCTTGTTTACGAATTTTTGAATTATATTTAATGACATCCCTGGAGTGACGTATATGGCAAGGATAAAAATAGATTCGCTCTTGAATTTGCTCAAAAATCGACAACAGTCTCCAGTTTTGTCTGATACCACTGTTGCATTGCTGCTATTATGTTGTGCAAAGATATGTGATGTACTGATGATAGCTGAACCTTCACGTTGATATATATCGCACGAACATCTGACCTTTTAAATTGAGTCACACATTGGAATGGTTTAAGTAATATATGTTCATCATTATCCAACCATGTTTCACTTAATATCAATATTTTGGATTGCTGTAAAATTGTGTCCATTTCGATATCTTGAACATGGGCCCATAAATTTTGTACGTTCATTGACGATATAGATATACCACTTTAGATAGTATGAACCAGAGCTGTAATGCTCAATACGTTCTATGTTGATATCAATATTTGTAAAATAATAAGAGAAGTTTATCTCAATATAGTATGTAGAACACTTCTGTATGATACTCTCCAGAAATTAAAACGAAAAAATAGAAAATTAATTAAAAGAATTAATTAATTAATTTTTTTCGTTAAATTCTTTTAATTCATTTTCTTATTTTTAATTGCGTTATTATGTTAAAATTGATTTTTAATTGCGTTATTATGTTAAAATTGATTTTTAATTGTGTTAGATTGATTTTTAATTATTTGTTACTAATGTGTAAGATTTTCAATTTTTTTGTTTTAATTTCTGGAGAGTATTATATGGAAGTGTTCTATGTGCTATATTGAGGTAAACTTCTCTTATTATTTTACAGATATACCACTTCGTATGAAATCTTGCAATTCAACCTGTAGAGACTGTAGCTTATTATTTTTAAAGCGATCTAGTTCAGCATGAAGTTCTATATTACTAGTAGCTTTTCCATGGTGAAATGTGAAATTGTCGTGGGGATTTGTAATATATAAACCTTACAATGAGGTCACTCGAGATAAAACCATATTTGTAGTAATCATGTACGGTTTTTCTTTCAATAAAGGTAGAATGTATGGAAAGTCCTGCAGTTTCAGTCACTGACATTTTGTGAATTTTATTTAGAATCCCTTTCAGACATAAATTAGTAGCATCTTCTTTGGTAACAAATCTCGATTCTATAATTTTAAGTTCATCTAGTAATCACGCTTCTCCGTTGCCTATTTTTGTAAGAATTTTAGAAATTGTACTATCGGATTGTCGAACAACTTGTACTAATCCATGAAATTGTAGTTAATGCCATAATTGTGGCGCAATCTCTAATGAGTTGTTTATAAATTCTTTCGATTCCAGTATAGAACGTGTAATGTTAGCTGTTATTCCTACTGATTTAAATGCAATTTGCAAATTTTCTATGGTACGCGTTCGCATAATTTATATTGCAATATAAAGCAAATGTTGGGGAGTTACTCCACAACGATCAGATCTATGAATTTCACTCCATGATATCATAAAGGGAGTAATTTTCAATACATTTTTAAATTTTCGTACATATACAAAATATATAGCTGGAAAAGAAAGTTCTGACCCGGTGCTAAACATAAATATTTATCTTCAGACCATAATAACGTTTGTTGTTGAATTATGAATAGTACATCATTGTTGACAGGTTCCACAATTTCATCTGAATGTTCCTGTTCACTATCATCATTTGTCCCCAAGAAATCGTCACTCACTTTTATGCCATAGAATTTATACAAAGGTAAATTTATCAACTACCGTAACCATATTTTCACTATTTTCTTCTGTACACATCATTGTAGATATGATGATTTATGTATGAGTCTTCATTTTATATGTACATTAATGGCATAATCGTCATCTAATTCTCTAGGTAATTGATGAACCACCATATTTATGTTAACTGGTACATTTATTACTTGTTCAATGATCCCATATAGTCCATGTTCATACATAAACAACAAATTTGCATAAAGGGTAGTCGTGGTGATATCAAACACTCGGTTATAACATCCAGTAGAGGCAAATGAGTAGGATATGTTGGATATATAAATCCATTTGACGTGGCCATAGTTGGTATCTGTTCCTCTTTTAACGAAGTATGACATTATTACATGTCATGAAAGTACTTACTTGTAAATAAAATTCATATGAAGATTCATGAGGGCACGCGCTTGAAGACAACTGTCCATCGTAAACCAATGTGTGCTGGCCAATTTACCAACTTCCGGTCAGCACATGCGCTTAGCCATCTTCTTGCCACTGCACGAACCTTGCTAACTCATGCCTGGACACACTCTAGCTCTGTAAATGAGAGGCGCACTGAAATTGTTAAAGTCAAGGCAGATCTCACGAGGTGTGGCTATCCCATCAATACCCTTGACAAGTGTGACCTACAGAAACATCCAAGGTAATGACTCAACCGCAAGTTTGGAAATGGTTTCAAATCTAATTGAAATTATAAATGATCATAAACATTACAACTAAATCCAAATGGGTTTTTGTACGCTAGTTTTTCCAACTCACTGTCAGCTTGTGTAGACACTATAGGGAATCAGGAATCTCATTATTAGCCATTTCTAATTTCGCTTTTTTTTTTTGTGCACGATATTCCTTCATTCGTTCTGCTGGAGTTTTAGATTCCTTGTAAGTATCAGGCATAATTAGAACTCTGGTTGAATTTTATTATTATTTGGAATAGTTTGAATTTCCAATTTCCTTTTCTTCCGTTCACTATATTCCTTAATTATTTCAGCTAGAGTTTTTTTGGGTGCCATTTGAGAACTCCCAGGCATAACAAAACTCTTGTTGAATTTCATCTGGATTCACATTTCTGTCCAACTTCCCTTTCTTTCTTTCACGATATTCCTTCGAACTCTGGGCTGTAGATTTTGGCCCAGTCACTTGTGTATTAATCATTTTGCTGATATAACGGTATAATGTAGCGCATCACTGCTCAATTATACTTGTTGCCTCACTGCACTTGTTGTGTACAATTGAGTTTTCTAGGGCGCATGCGTTGTACTTGTTGCATCACTGCACGCAACAGGTACAACACTTGTGCATCTGGTTTTGTGACGATTTCTAGGTAACAAAGTTTTTTTCCAAATAACGGCATAAAAACGTTTTTAACGTCAAAAGTCAAGAATTTTTGGGCCTTTTCTTCAGAATTAAAGTATGATTGCAGTGCTTCAAATAAACAGAGGATTCTCTCAACTGCATTTGTTAAAGAGAGCCAATGTGTTTTTGAATGCGAGAGAATTGAAGAATGCTGAATTCCTTTAATCACTCAGTTCAAACAGTATAAGTGCTGAAATAAGGGAAAATTTTCATGACAATTACTTCAATGTCAATAGAAAAGATATCAGATGCTGTTTGAACAGCATTATGCAGCATATGGGCAGGACAGCCAACACCTTCCATAGAATCCATGATTTGCTTTAACTTTGAATTAACATTGTTTACGCCTTTATGCAAACATCTACCAAAATTTATATTATATCCACCAAAAGCAGTACAATTTTTCTCATTAACTGCTAACTTAATAAGAGAGTCACTGCAAAAATTCGCTATGGTTTCTGAGGTCTCATCTGGAAGGGATTTTTTTGCAATAAATAGCCTATATATAAGCAAGCCTTTTTCACGAGAGGAAAAAAAAAAAAAAAACAAGCAAAGGGAAAGGTTTTTCTGCTTTACTTGCATTCCATGGCTATGCAAAAGGTAAGGCATTTGGATCTTTGATAATCTCTGTAATAGTAAATGGAGCTATTATATTTTTTATTTTTGCAGTAGGTTTTTTGCCCTGTCCCTTAAATTTAGTTTGCAATTTTGGAATCAGAAAATACTTTTGGTAGCAGTACATTCAAACAGTGATTTGAGCTGAAAGACAGATGATGATATACAGTGTGGAAGGCCATTACAATTTCTGCAGTGGTTGTTTTATCTTCGTCATCTGAATTTCTCTCAAACAAAAAATTTGCTATTTTATCACTTTCTTTGGTACTAGTTGAGGAAATCATACATCTCTTATGCTTAGCTATTAGTCTCTGCTGGTTTTTATCTGACTTTTCACCATTTTCGATATTGAAGGAACAATTGCATACTGCACAAAGAGCTTCGAAAGAACTTTTTGCTCGTTTAATCAATGTCCACTGTTTAGAAAATTCATCACGAAATTTACACGTGTCTTGGCATTTTGTTTGGTGGTTCAAATATACACAAATAAAAAATAGCAACCACCACACGAATTTAAAAGATTGAATTTGATAATCTCACAGCCACTTCAGTGCATCTGTCACTCAAGTCCGAACTTATAACTAACCGTAAAGAGAGGTTGAAGCGTTGAAAGGGTTACGAACTAACAAGCAGTTGAAGTAGTGTTGCCATTTAAGTGCCAATTACTGTGGCGGAAAAATATCTCTAACTGCAGAATTTTTGTAATTTTTTGAAAAAAGCTGAATACAGGATATTTAGGGCATTCTGCAAAGTCAATATAGGACGCAGACAAAATCATTAATTACAGGACATGTCCTTGTATATACAAGACACCTGGCAACCCTATGCTGGTGTTCTACAAGGTTCAGTTCTTTCTCCCACTCTTTTCCTGTTGTATATGAATGACCTTCTTCCATTGACCTGAAATAATATTCATAGCTTTGCTGAGGATAGCATATTGCATTCCACTTTCCAGTGTGAGAAACCCTGCCCTGCACAAACAGCTTAAACTTCTCAAATATCCACTCCCTGATCTCCAGGTATTTCACTAGTGGGACAAATATAACTTGTTGAATTAAATCCTTCTAAAATTCAGTCATGTCCTATATCTCGCAAAAAGGATTCTTTTGCTCCTATACTTATCTTCAGTGACACTCTGATTTATGGGCAAGATTATATATCTATTAGAAATTACCCTGGCTTATAATCTTTCTTGTTATAAGCACTACAAATAATGCTTCCTCTGCATCTAAAATACTGGGTTTCCCCTTTTGTTCTTGTCGTTACTTTTCTTCCAAACAGCTGTTCATTCTTTACAAATCGCAAATCCTCCCAACCATGGAATATTCTTCCCACTTGGGGGGAATGTTCCCAAAACGTCTGTTAGGCTTCTAAATTCCATTCAAAAGAGGGCAGTTAGGTTAACAAACAGTCTCCACTGTCTCATAGACTTTCTGTTACTGTTGCCTCCATAAGCTTGCTTTGTTGCATCATTTGCCACTACTTACACTGACATTTTGTTTAGTATAAGACAAAACTTTTCTCATTGTATAGTGCCAGTAATATGTAGTCAGTACTATTGCAGTCACTTTCAGCACTATCAAGGGTATTGCTAATTTCATATTTACCAAGAGACATGAGAAATATGAAATTCTGTTTCTCAGGTGTGTCCATATGCACACATGGGAAATGGATGTTGATTCATACTGTTGTTGCCATTATGATTTGTCACCTTCATCCATTTGTTCTACTCTTCACACATGAATACTTTATAAGGTTTTGTTAATTGACACATCCCGTGGTTGCAGGAAAATTTTCTTTTTATTTTAGGAAAAGTAAAAGAAAATACCAGTATAGGAGACTCTCCTAACTATGTAATAATCATGTTAATATGAAATTTCAGATACTGCAACTAGCCATTATCAAGATATTCAGCCCTTGTGCAGGATAAGTTTCTTTATAATTTGCCATGAATTAATCCATATTTAAGAGAATATTGAATTGTGATTAGAACGTGATAATATAGTACTTCCACCATATAGTGTGTATGGCATGATTTCAAGGTTACTGAAAATAACTATGTGTATGTTTCTTTTAAATAATACATTTGATTTTGTGTTGTATTTCTCTTTCAGGTATTAACTACTTGTATGCAACATGATTGAATGTCAACATTTGATAATATTCCTTTGCCTGATTTATTCTGTAATTGGACCACCAGTTGATCCAAAGAAAACTGCTAATAAGGATGAAAAACAAGAAGAACTGGATGATTTAGTAAGTAAATGATTTAAAATGGATGATTTCTTATAATTGTTGGTAATGTTTATGGAACTGTTGTATGAAACACAGAATACATGGCAACTATGTTGAGCCTGTAGAATGCTGCAAGAAGTGCAGCAGCCCATTTTTAGCTATCACACTGGTAAGTTGGCTGCAATAATACAGTCACAGTGAAATTGTAAACTCTTTTGGTATTGGCCATACAGTATAAACAAATTTATTATGTTATTTTGTTAAACGAACGCTAGTATAGAAATGTTATATCACGTGATGATATTAATGATAAGTAATTGTGATATCGCATTTAATTCTACATGTCATATCACATATGGCATGTACAGTTACTGCTTCCACAAGCAGTTGTACAATTACTTGTAAGTAAATTTTACAACTGCTTGGGGAAGCCTATAGTAAAATTTTTGGGAAACTTGACATTTGATAATTGCTATGTAAATCAGTATTGGAGATGAAATCAGATAACTGATTTAAAACTGATAATTGCCATATTAAAAATAGGATGATGTGTTTATTAGGTGGTTCCTGTAGTTTCTTTCCCACAAATCTGCTTAAGTTCTGAGATGCTGCACAACTTTGAATAACTAGTCGGTTTGGGTTTTGTGAGTAATAAATTGTTCGACTGGCCACTTAGTTACTGGGAGGCATGATCACCAAGAAGGGACCATTCCAGCATCCATCGCAACATGGGGGAGCCAGACCAGACACAGAAGTACTAACCTTTGATAGATATGACTCTTATGGCCAGTAACACTCTGGTTGGGGTGAGAGTGAAGGTGACGTGAGAGAAAAGGGATTTAGATAGTTTAAGGGTTGGATAAGAGGGGATATTACAGAAGACATTCACCAGGCAAAATGCCACAAAGAAACCTAAAAAGGAGGAACCCTGTTGGCAAAGTCCTGTGATCAACAGGAAAAAGATTTGGTGAGTATGTATTTTCATTGAAGTGGCAGAGGCTGTCAGAAGCAGGTATTGAATGAAATCAGATTTTTGGAGGCCATTGAGACTGTTATAGTGCATCTCTATTGGATGCACTATAACAGTCTCAGTTTAACAAACAAGTTAAAAGTGCATCTCTATTGGATGTACTTTTATCCTTTTCCTAATTGTAGAGCAAAGATGTCTCAATTTGCTCTCTTGGTTGAGAAACGAGCAAAGTTGGAGGACTGCCAAGACAATGAGTGGCTGACCATGTCAGAGGTGATCAGGCAATGGTAACTAGTGTTTGTCATCTCATGTATTTTCCAGAACAGAATCTGATTTTCCTAAATGGGGAATCTAATGTTGATGTTACATCACCAGTAGATTTGCCATTAGACAAGCTGAAGGTGGTAGGATGACCAGATTGATTAAGAATCTCTAGGCCCAAGAAATGATGAATTCATCAAAATGCTCACCTTTTCTGTCAATAGAAAGGTAAAACCACCAGATAGAATGGGTGTTGGTGTCTGCTGCAGTGATGGTGGGACCTCCCCTAGGGGATCAAGGAACTGTTCAAGACAGTAATGTGCTGCATGATGTCGCAGCTAAACTGGAAGTATGCAGAAAGAAGGGAAAGTCAACCTCAATGTAGGTACAGGCCAGGTGTGGCATGCATAAGGAGGTAAATCTAGTTATGACCAGGTTTGGATTCCTGGTAATAATAATAATAATAATTAATGATATTAATGGCTTAGTACTGTGATTCTGTGGTCTACATTTTCCAGAAAGAAAGTGAATATCCTGAAACCCTGCCACAAATGTAGTAGAGTTCTTGGAGAAGATGATCAAGATTTTGTTCTTCCATTAGGAGGTGGAGTATATTTGCACTGTTGTTGATTTTTGAGTATTGATTTAGCCAATTTTAAGTTTGAAAGGAAGGATGGTCCTAAAGTGCATGGCAGGTGATGTTCTCAGCTGCTCACTGATTCATGGGGCATGATCCACCTCTAACATTTGTTAGAGATGGATCTTGCCCATCATGGTTATGTGGTTTGTTTACCACTTGCAGTTCGCACATTTTGCTGGTTGATTCTTTGGGGGACAATTTTTGAAGAGATGGCCCTCTTCTCCACAGTGGCTGCAGACCGGATTTTTCTTTATACACTTGGAATCTGCGGTTCTACCCCCCAGAAAGTTATTTCAGTACCAGAATGAAATCTCTGAGGCTGTGAGAAGACCAATGTATGAAGGCTGTTTTTGCTGAATGAAAATGTTTCTGACCTGTGGTGTGGTTTCCAAGTTTGTGTCTACCAGATTTTGTTCTAATCAAATATTGAAGTTTAATCTCTCAGGCTGCCTCTTTCACAGACATGCTGTCTCTGTGGCTGTGGGAATGGATTTCCTGAACCAATCCGGAAAAAAGGTTGAAATGTAAAGTGGGAGAAGTATATGGTGGAAGAAGGGATAGTGCTGATTGAGGGTTTCTGTTTAGTCTGAAGCTGTGTAAGTGTGTCTCCTTTTATTTTGCTGGGCTTATAGAAATTTCACAATCATTTATTTAATGTTATTTCCTATTGGTCAGGTGGTACAGTTGTCATAGGAATAACATTGAGGTGAACTACATTTCTTGGCTTGCCACAGCAACACCAATGTTTTCTGTGGCTGGAGAGGTGTTCGCCTACATTGATTCCACTGAGGATTTCAGTGATACACTTATTTTTGTTTATCCCTTCACTGAACAGTGGCTTTATTGGCTGCCATATTGGAAAATCCTTTGATTTGCACTTCCCGTGTGGTCAACCTTCTATTGGATTTTTAATAGTTCTGTCTTTCAACAGGGAACATTAACTGACCTCCCTTATCTGTACTCCCAGTCCTTTGTATTGAAGCGATCCCCCTTCTTTTGTATTGCATTATTTATGGCAATGCCTCAGGCAACTATGGTAACTTTCTACCATGAACTATTCCACTAAATTTACTAATGGATATCATTTCTGCACCCACATATTAAAAATGTTTAGATTAAAATAAAATCAATTAATTTTGTGTGTTGCATATGATCCATCTGCCTTTCAGTTCTTTGGTAGGCAAAGCTGATGGGAGAGTAAAATCCAGAAAGCTGCATAGGGTTAGAGGAAACGTTGGTGGAGGTTTGGGCATAATGTTTTTATGCTAATTTCATACTGCTGAAATTGATGCTAATTTCAGCAGTATGAAATTAGCAAAATTGAAATAACAGATGTTTATTAAAAAAACTTTTAATGCCTAAAAGCAAGAAAAGGTGCCTGGAGTTTATGGCATATACCCAGTAATTTTGAAGAAGGCAGCAACAGAGAATGCACCATCAAGGTTAATTTAGAAGGCATCGTTGGACTCAGGAAAGATTCCTCTGGATTGAAGAAGTGCCATTGTATCACCAATTAAGGTTGTTCTAAGAGCGAATTGGGTAATTGTAGACTGGTCAATCTGACTTCATTGGTAGGAAAAGTCAGAGAGGCAATGATGAAATATTTAATACAAGGACTTTTGGGTAGAAATTAAATTCTGAAGGCACTGCACATCGTGGTTTTGTGAAGGGAAAATCATGTTTAACTAACCTGGTTATCTA
Source organism: Mastigoproctus giganteus (assembly GCF_048544385.1). Lineage (NCBI taxonomy): Eukaryota > Metazoa > Arthropoda > Arachnida > Uropygi > Thelyphonidae > Mastigoproctus > Mastigoproctus giganteus. The sequence continues at coordinate 109,134,162 of NC_143586.1, read as the reverse complement.
TTTTGACAGTTACTCATGAGCTTGATGTATGAAATAATTTTGACATTATTTTGATTTTATCAAAGCATTTGGCTCATTCCTTCATGAGGTCATTGTATAAGCTGGAATGTGTTGATATCACGGGTAAGATTCTAGGATGTACTGCCCGGCAGGAGGCAGAGGATTGTAATAAATTAAAAGAGAGGGGATCAAGCACTCAGCAGCCCAGTTCAACAATAGAGCCCATGCTCCAGCATCAGACAACAAAACAACATCCTCAACAGCAGAGATTTCTGGTTCTTCAGGAAGTAGCTATAGTTGGTGACTATTTTCAGGGAAACAGAAATGTATAATGTGCAAAAAGGCCAGGGTTTGTCTGCTGTTGGGAAAAGTTAATGATATTGTATAGCGTAATTTTTTTTTTTTAAGGACACAAAAGACAATTTTGTTGTACACATTGGTACTGATGATATTAAGAATAGATATGAGGATTTGCTTCACAGATACAGGGCAATGTTGAGAAAAAAAGTCACAAGTTAGTACAGTGGATTCTGGTTATTTGGGACATGTCGGGACTAGTGCAGCTTGGCCCGATTAAGTGGTTTCTCCAATTATGCAAAGTGTCATGTAAATAGTTAAAAATACAGTGGACCCCAGTTTTGCAATTGATTCATTATACAATTGAATCACATTTCGATGGACTCACCATAATAAAATACCGTTCACTATACGATATGTAGTAAGTGTGATTATGTTATGTAGTAAGTGCAATCATTGTGATCACGTTTGTGTATTGAATTTTAATTATATCAAACAGTTATTCTAATAAGTGAAAATAGGATGAATATTATCCACAAGCTATAAAAGTAAAGATATATTAAGCACAAATTTGCACTTTATTACCTTAACAATTAAAAAATTAAATATGTGAAAATTGGAAGAATATTTTCCACAGGTTAGCAAAATAAAAATAAATTTATGCTTACATACATAGCTTAATTAATACTGTAATATGTACATGCTAATTAATATTTTTGTTCACTGGCTTTTTTTTCTTTTTTTTTTTTTGGTTATAAAATTTAAAACAAAGATAAGTAATCACCAACAACGAACACGGCACACACAAATTGTAGCTAACACGATATGTGTAAGTGAGATACGGACTAGGTTTATAAAGTTTAAAAAATAGGAATGAAGAGAAGATTTTTAAAATTTATCTATGTTTTTTGTATTATTGAAGATATCAGTGAAGGGGAAACATTTCACCATAATAATGTTATAGTAAATTAATAAGAGGAGTTTACCTCAATATAGTACGTGGAACACTTCCGTATGATACCCTCCAGAAATTAAAACGGAAAAAACGAAAAAATCGACAACTTACCGGTACATTAAAAAACCGGTATACAATCGATACACACAATTATGGGAGATTTTTTGAATGGCTTGGTACAAAATTACATTAAATCTACACTAAGGTACTCGGCCCAAAGTTACCATATTTCTTTCCTAAAATATTGCCTTCAAAACAACATCGTTCCGAAGTTTGCCAGGGTGAATTTAAATCAAAAAATTTCAGGCATAAAACAACTATCACTGGCGACATCACGTAATATTGTTAAGCTTGCCTTAAAATCTCGATATTCGGATAAACAAAAATACCTTTCCCAGGTTAGGAAGCTTCGCGATAAATTAAAAAATTATCTACATCCGAACGATTGGTCTGTATTGAAGACCTCCATAGATTTGCGACGGGAAGCACAAGCCTCAGAAATAAAAAACAGACACGTTAATAAGTTGCAAACACTATCGAATAGTTCAAGACACGTTCATACGAATTCTAACACATTGTCGCGAGCTTGCGACCAAGTTCACACGAGTTGGGTGACATCCCCCCCACAGACACATAACGCACTACCACAGAATATGTCGGCTAGTTCACGAACACCCCCTCACCCAGTATCCAACGAACCGACACATCAACAGGTTACAAATCTTTCCTCGTGTACACTATCGCAGGACCAGATTTCACTTTTATCCAAAGGATTAAATTATAATTTACCACCTCGAAAGCTGCCAAAAAAACAATGCGTAATTGATTTTGAATTTGGACTTCGTAGTGTTCCACAAAAAGATGTATTTATTCAACAAGTTAACCAAGTAGTGAATAACATAAAAGAAACACGACTTCCTAAATTGAATACACATGACAGTTCAGCTTTACGAGAACTTCGAGAAAATAAGGACATTATTATACAGAGGGCAGATAAAGGAGATACAGTGGTAATACTAGATAAACATGATTATATTAATAAGTTAGATTCAGTTGTATCTGATAGCTCCACTTATTGTGAAGTGGACCCGACACTGTTTACCAATTTGGTAAATCAATACAATAAAACGTTAACCACATATCGTAAAAACGACTACATTACTATGGTTCAGTTGAAGGAATTGAAGTCCAGAACATACAATATTCCTGCACTTTTTGGTCAGGTAAAATTACACAAGCCTGGATTTCCGATTCGACCTATTGTTTCCTACAGGAACTCGGCATTTTCAGCCTTAGCCACACATGTATATAACATTATAAAACCTTTTAGACAGGTTATACAATTTGGGATTAAGAATTACGATACATTATTTAATAATCTTAAAGACTGTAGACTCGGCGACAATGACAATTTATTCTCATTAGATGTTACATCATTATATACGAATGTAAACGTTGAATACACATTAGATATTATTTGGGATATGTTAAATAAAAACTCGACACCGATTAATTATACGAAGCTGCCTATAAAGGAGATTTTTCACTTAATTAAACTATTAGTTGAGGCTAACTACATCACCTTTCGAGACAAGGTGTACAAACAAATTTTTGGATTACCAATGGGTTTGAGCCTGAGTGGCTTAATGTCAGAGATCTATCTCTCAACGATTGAGCAGATACATTTGACACCTTTTCGTCCCCGTATCACATACTATGGGAGGTATTTAGACGATGTTCTAGTTATTACCGATAGTAGTACTATCCAAGATATTTTACATTCGTTTAACAATATTCATTCTAGACTCAAATTTACATTGGAAAGGGAAGATACGGATACTAAGTCATTAAACTTTCTAAATTTCACGCTTACCCGGGACTCGAACAAAATACAATTTAGCATCTATCGAAAACCCACAAACACCGGTATGCTTCTACATTATAATAGCTACCACCCGTTCACCTACAAAAGATCGATTATCTTTAATCAATTTCTAAATGCCTATAAATATTCAACGACGGATTCTGCTTTAGACTCAGAAATACAAATATTAACTAGCAGATTCTTGAACAGGGGTTATCCCATTAACACAATAAATCGAATTAGGGTACAAGCTAAGGATAGGATACAAAATACTGCACCAATCAACAATAGTAATATCAAAAAATACTTTATTTCTGTCCCATATGTTGAACAGTGGCACAAACAACTTAACAGATTCTTTAAAGATACCGAATTTAAAATTATAGCTAGGCCTATACGGAAGTTACACACTATACTGAACAATCGCTCGGTTCTTTCGGCGTTCGCAACACAAATTAATGATCTAGTATACAACATTTCTTGCGGTGATTGCGACTCGTCTTATCAGGGTTCCACGCGGTTTTCTCTTAATATCCGTGTAAATCAACACGAAGCCTCTGTTCGTGCTTCTCGTTCAGCAGCGTCAGAATTAGCCTTTCATGCCATTAACGAAAAACATACTTTTTTATTTAACGAGGCCAAAATACTTAACGTTCAACGTAATTATACGCGACTATTAATTGCAGAAACCGTTGAAATTAAATTACACGAGAACTCTGTTAATGTTCGGCGGCCATATTTGATCTCCGATGCGTGGACCTTTACGCGCATGCGCGAAGACACATAATCACTATTTAAGTTGAATTAAATCTTTCACTATTAAATCTTTCCTCGTGTACACTATCGCAGGACCAGATTTCACTTTTATCCAAAGGATTCGATAATTTTTATTCCTGTGATCACGACAGTCGGTCGAAAAGCATTGTCAGCTTCAGGAAGGAAAATCGTTTTGAATATTTTCGTTAGATTCTTTTAATTGCGTTAATTTGAATTTTAATTGTTTTGAATCGATTTTGAATTGTGTTAAATTGATTATTTAATTATTTATAATTTACTTTAATTATTTATATTTTACTTTAATGTACCGGTAAGTTGTCGATTTTTTCGTTTTTTCCGTTTTAATTTCTGGAGGGTATCATACGGAAGTGTTCCACGTACTATATTGAGGTAAACTCCTCTTATTAATTTACTATATCATTATCAACGTAGAACATATTGAGTATTACAGCTCTGATTCATACTATCAAATTAATTTTCATACTCTTATTGACTATTTCATTCACTTCCTGTCTCTCCAGTAGTATACAATCGATACACACAATTATGGGAGATTTTTTGAATGGCTTGGTACAAAATTACATTAAATCTACACTAAGGTACTCGGCCCAAAGTTACCATATTTCTTTCCTAAAATATTGCCTTCAAAACAACATCGTTCCGAAGTTTGCCAGGGTGAATTTAAATCAAAAAATTTCAGGCATAAAACAACTATCACTGGCGACATCACGTAATATTGTTAAGCTTGCCTTAAAATCTCGATATTCGGATAAACAAAAATACCTTTCCCAGGTTAGGAAGCTTCGCGATAAATTAAAAAATTATCTACATCCGAACGATTGGTCTGTATTGAAGACCTCCATAGATTTGCGACGGGAAGCACAAGCCTCAGAAATAAAAAACAGACACGTTAATAAGTTGCAAACACTATCGAATAGTTCAAGACACGTTCATACGAATTCTAACACATTGTCGCGAGCTTGCGACCAAGTTCACACGAGTTGGGTGACATCCCCCCCACAGACACATAACGCACTACCACAGAATATGTCGGCTAGTTCACGAACACCCCCTCACCCAGTATCCAACGAACCGACACATCAACAGGTTACAAATCTTTCCTCGTGTACACTATCGCAGGACCAGATTTCACTTTTATCCAAAGGATTAAATTATAATTTACCACCTCGAAAGCTGCCAAAAAAACAATGCGTAATTGATTTTGAATTTGGACTTCGTAGTGTTCCACAAAAAGATGTATTTATTCAACAAGTTAACCAAGTAGTGAATAACATAAAAGAAACACGACTTCCTAAATTGAATACACATGACAGTTCAGCTTTACGAGAACTTCGAGAAAATAAGGAAATTATTATACAGAGGGCAGATAAAGGAGATACAGTGGTAATACTAGATAAACATGATTATATTAATAAGTTAGATTCAGTTGTATCTGATAGCTCCACTTATTGTGAAGTGGACCCGACACTGTTTACCAATTTGGTAAATCAATACAATAAAACGTTAACCACATATCGTAAAAACGACTACATTACTATGGTTCAGTTGAAGGAATTGAAGTCCAGAACATACAATATTCCTGCACTTTTTGGTCAGGTAAAATTACACAAGCCTGGATTTCCGATTCGACCTATTGTTTCCTACAGGAACTCGGCATTTTCAGCCTTAGCCACACATGTATATAACATTATAAAACCTTTTAGACAGGTTATACAATTTGGGATTAAGAATTACGATACATTATTTAATAATCTTAAAGACTGTAGACTCGGCGACAATGACAATTTATTCTCATTAGATGTTACATCATTATATACGAATGTAAACGTTGAATACACATTAGATATTATTTGGGATATGTTAAATAAAAACTCGACACCGATTAATTATACGAAGCTGCCTATAAAGGAGATTTTTCACTTAATTAAACTATTAGTTGAGGCTAACTACATCACCTTTCGAGACAAGGTGTACAAACAAATTTTTGGATTACCAATGGGTTTGAGCCTGAGTGGCTTAATGTCAGAGATCTATCTCTCAACGATTGAGCAGATACATTTGACACCTTTTCGTCCCCGTATCACATACTATGGGAGGTATTTAGACGATGTTCTAGTTATTACCGATAGTAGTACTATCCAAGATATTTTACATTCGTTTAACAATATTCATTCTAGACTCAAATTTACATTGGAAAGGGAAGATACGGATACTAAGTCATTAAACTTTCTAAATTTCACGCTTACCCGGGACTCGAACAAAATACAATTTAGCATCTATCGAAAACCCACAAACACCGGTATGCTTCTACATTATAATAGCTACCACCCGTTCACCTACAAAAGATCGATTATCTTTAATCAATTTCTAAATGCCTATAAATATTCAACGACGGATTCTGCTTTAGACTCAGAAATACAAATATTAACTAGCAGATTCTTGAACAGGGGTTATCCCATTAACACAATAAATCGAATTAGGGTACAAGCTAAGGATAGGATACAAAATACTGCACCAATCAACAATAGTAATATCAAAAAATACTTTATTTCTGTCCCATATGTTGAACAGTGGCACAAACAACTTAACAGATTCTTTAAAGATACCGAATTTAAAATTATAGCTAGGCCTATACGGAAGTTACACACTATACTGAACAATCGCTCGGTTCTTTCGGCGTTCGCAACACAAATTAATGATCTAGTATACAACATTTCTTGCGGTGATTGCGACTCGTCTTATCAGGGTTCCACGCGGTTTTCTCTTAATATCCGTGTAAATCAACACGAAGCCTCTGTTCGTGCTTCTCGTTCAGCAGCGTCAGAATTAGCCTTTCATGCCATTAACGAAAAACATACTTTTTTATTTAACGAGGCCAAAATACTTAACGTTCAACGTAATTATACGCGACTATTAATTGCAGAAACCGTTGAAATTAAATTACACGAGAACTCTGTTAATGTTCGGCGGCCATATTTGATCTCCGATGCGTGGACCTTTACGCGCATGCGCGAAGACACATAATCACTATTTAAGTTGAATTAAATCTTTCACTATTAAATCTTTCCTCGTGTACACTATCGCAGGACCAGATTTCACTTTTATCCAAAGGATTCGATAATTTTTATTCCTGTGATCACGACAGTCGGTCGAAAAGCATTGTCAGCTTCAGGAAGGAAAATCGTTTTGAATATTTTCGTTAGATTCTTTTAATTGCGTTAATTTGAATTTTAATTGTTTTGAATCGATTTTGAATTGTGTTAAATTGATTATTTAATTATTTATAATTTACTTTAATTATTTATATTTTACTTTAATGTACCGGTAAGTTGTCGATTTTTTCGTTTTTTCCGTTTTAATTTCTGGAGGGTATCATACGGAAGTGTTCCACGTACTATATTGAGGTAAACTCCTCTTATTAATTTACTATATCATTATCAACGTAGAACATATTGAGTATTACAGCTCTGATTCATACTACCATAATAATGTAAAAAACCACAAAATTCCAGCTATTAGTATTATCGCAAATGCAATAAAATAGTTTACTACCTGTTTATAATAGATTGTACTAACAGAAAAGCTGATAAACTGGAAACTGCTGATTGTTTTGTAGTTGCAACCTCCGGAAATCCGACCGGACCATGTGGTATGGTCAGAGACAAATGTAGGGTAATCACGAGTGCTGCAGTCTCCTGCCCTGATTAAACAGCATGTTGTCCCAATTAAGTAAAGAAAACCCTTGCTATTTGCTTGATTAGGTTCTGTTCTTTAAGATTTGTCCCAAATAAACTGCTCTCCCAATTAATGGGTGGCCCAAATAACCGAAATCCACTGTATTAAATTTGAAAGTGTCTACAATTTAGACATAACAGGAGGGAGTATACAATGTGGGAAATAATTTTGAGCCTTGTTGGTCAGTATGGTTCTGGAGAGACTGTACAAGGCTTATGTGTTAGAATTTTTTCCAGGGTGGTCTGTGGTCTTCTGTTGGGATATGCAGTATCCTTGATATCACAACGTCTGGGATTACAAAGTCTGCTGCATGTCCTCGTGGGACAAGCAAATATATGTACTGTGTTAGGGGTTGCAGAAAGCAAACATGGGCACGCAATCACTTGTACATTATTGTTAGGAGTATACTAAGTTCAATAGCAAAGTTTAATTAGACGGTACTCACCTTATATGATCTGCAGTTGTTACTTGGAGTAGGATAGATAGATAATTTTGGGGTTTGAAAAGTTTTAAATAATTTAGAGTTTATTAGTTAATTAGTTTTAGTTAATGAGTTAATTAGTAAGGATACGGGATTAAAATTAAAATGGAATTAAAATAAGCTCAAGGAAGTAGAAGTGCACAACTCCGTTCTTGGTTGTCATTGAAGAATTAGTTAATTAAAAACTCTAAAAAATATATGAAACCCGGTGAAGCCAAAAGCCATAACGACTGACTTTCGTTTTTTAAACGTCTTCAGTTGACAATACTAAGTGAGGAGGGAACACGTGTTATTTAAAAGAATTTCTATGTTCCCGTGATGCTCTTTGTGACATGCGGGAATCTAAGGTGCGTGAGATTGCAGACTGGGGAAAAGTTGGAGGGTAGTTTCGCATTTATGATGTTTAATTTAGAATGACTCCAAGTAACAACCGCAGATCATATAAGGTGAGTACCGTCTAATTAAGCTTTGCTATTGAACTTAGTCCAGTCATAACGGTATTTTAAGATATTCAATAACATATCTAATTGTTAGGAGTATAGTAAATATGTATGATGAATCTGGTTAAGTCATCAAATGTGGACATTGTAGGGATATTGGAAACATGGTGTTTCTTAGACATAAGGAATGCAGAATTTAAATGTGAGTACAATGCATATAGAAAGGACATTGTATATAATGGTCAAAGGAGTGTCTAGAGTTTCAACTCCACATAATATTTCTTTTAATTGTATGAAACTATGTAGAGCCAATTAATGTGTGTGTTAATAGGCTCTACAACGTAACAACAATTAATATTGTACTTACCTTGTGTGACTGCCCTCATAGTTAGAGATACAAACACAACGACAAATGGGATTTGGCATGAACAAGGCAAACCCTCAACTCACCTGGGCATTATGCTGACTAGCCCCAAAAACAATAGGAGCGTAGAACAATCAGAGAGAAGGTGTGAAGAGTGGTTTTTTCCTGTGTCATCCTCATTTTTAGATTCTGTCAGATAATGATAGCTACACGGTATTAGTAAAATTGAGTTAATCCCCTGCTATTTGGTTTTTTTTTTTAGGAGCATTAGCAACTAAGGCCATATTGCTCCGGGATATGCGGTGGTCATTCCCTGACCTTTCCGCATCCTCCATATTTGGTGGTGACGGGCTTGAACCCCGGTCTAATTAAGAAGCGTGTGCTATGCACTGCTGCTCCTTCCCACCTGGCTACGGAGGCGCCATTAATCCCTGCATTTTGTCCATAATGTACTAAGTGAGATTATGGAAATTTTTCTGTGGTAACATAAGGAGAAAGTGAAACTAAAATTACTGTAACATAGCGAAAACGGATACAAAAATAGATTTTGACAAGTTTAATAATGGGAAATATACATATGTTACATTAGATACATACAAACAAAAAGCTTTCGCTTGTTTTGTCAACCTTCCTCAGTTAAACTGACAGTTAAGAATAGAGCATGAGGGCGTGTACTGCAAATCTTGTACATGAAGTGCTTGATTAACTGTTGGATGTTGAAGCTTGTGGCTGTAATGCTTGCGAACGGTCCCAGCGTTTGTCAATAGTCAGGATTGCTGTTTTGAAGATAGGGTGGACTTGACATCCACTGTTCCTGTTGACTGAGGTATTGGAGCATTTGATGTTCAAAGATTCCAACCAGGCGCGTCGGCGATAGTGGCGGGACTTATCCACAATCACGACATCGCGATGTGGGTCAATGTCGTGGTGGGTTGCCCAAACGTGTTCGGCAATAGCTGAGTGCTCCACATCTGCTAAACGGATTGCTCTTTTGTGTTCGGAAAGGCGTTTTTGGAGTCGTCTCCCAGTTTCCCCGAGAGTGCAGTCACGGCAAGAGATGCGGTAGACCAATCTGCTTTGTAGTAAGGTGGGGACAGGTGTTTTTACCTTAGAGATGAGGGATCGTAATTTTCTGCCTGGGAGTTGTACGCATTTTATCCCATTTGATTTTAAGACTCTACAAATCCGTTGTGAAAGGTTTGGGTAGTATGGGATAAAGGCGCTCGCGGTTGAGTCATTACCTTGGATGTTTCTGTTGGTCGTTACGTGGCCATGTGTCTGTAGGTCACACTTGTCAAGGGTATTGATGGGATAGCCACACCTCATGAGATCCGTCTTGACTTTAACAATTTCAGTGCGCTTCTCATTTATAGAGCTAGAGTGTGTCCAGGCATGAGTTAGCAAGGTTCGTGCAGTGGCAAGAAGATGGCTACGCGCGTGTACTGACTGGAAGTTGGTAAACTGGCCAGCACACATTGGTTTACGATGGACAGTTGTCTTCAAGCGTGGGCCATCGCGCCGGACAAGGGTGTCTAAGTATGGTATGGTGTTGTCCAACTCTAGCTCGATGGTGAATTTTATGAAAGGCGACAGAATTGAGGTGGTCTAAGATTCGGTCACCTGAATTTCTGCAGATAACCACGAACACATCGTCCACTTAGCAACACCGTAAGATATTGGGATCTGGTACATTTGTAAATGCACGACTCTCTAATTCCTCCATCGCGATGTTTGCTGTGACCGAACTAACTGGGGAACCCATGGCTGTGCCGTGTACTTGTTGGTAAATGGAGTCGTTGAACATGATTGCACCACCTGTTAAGCAGTCTGAGGGCGGTGGAGATATCGTCTGGTGTTAGTGTCTTTGCACATGGGATGGAGGCGAAAAGTGAAACGACATCAAATGATATCTCCACAGCCCTCAGACTGTGCTTAACAGGCGGTGCAATCGTGTTCAACGACTCCATTTACCAACAAGTACACGGCACGGCCATGGGTTCCCCAGTTAGTTCGGTCACGGCAAACATCGCGATGGAGGAATTAGTCTTGCATTTACAAATGTACCAGATCCCATTACCTTTTGGTGTCGCTACGTGGACGATGTGTTCGTGGTTATCCCCAGAAATTCAGGTGACCGAATCTTAGACCACCCTGTCGCCTTTCATAAAATTCACCATCGAGCTAGAGTCGGACACCACCATACCATACTTAGACACCCTTGTCCGGCATGAGGGCACGCGCTTGAAGACAACTGTCCATCGTAAACCAATGTGTGCTGGCCAATTTACCAACTTCCGGTCAGCACACGCGCGTAACCATCTTCTTGCCACTGCACGAACCTTGCTAACTCGTGCCTGGACACACTCTAGCTCTGTAAATGAGAGGCGCACCGAAATTGTTAAAGTCAAGGCGGATCTCACGAGGTGTGGCTATCCCATCAATACCCTTGACAAGTGTGACCTACAGAAACATCCAAGGTAATGACTCAACCGCAAGTGCCTTTATCCCATACTACCCAAACCTATCACAACAGGTTTGTAGAGTCTTAAAATCACATGGGATAAAATGCGTACAACTCCCAGGCAGAAAATTACGATCCCTCATCTCTAAGGTAAAAACACCTGTCCCCACCTTACTACTAAGCGGATTGGTCTACCACATCTCTTGCCGTGACTGCACTTGCTGCTATATCGGGGAAACTGGGAGACGGCTCAAAAAACGCCTTTCTGAACACAAAAGAGCAATTCGCTTAGCAGATGTGGAGCACTCATCTATTGCCGAACACGTTTGGGCAACCCACCACGACATTGACCCAAATTGCGATGTCGTGATTGTGGATAAGTCCCGCCACTATTGCCGAGGCGCCTGGTTGGAATCGTTGAACATCAAATGCTCTAATATCTCAGTCAACAGGAACAGTGGATGTCAAGTCCACCCTATCTTCGAAACAGCAATCCTGACTATTAACAAACGCTGGCAACGTCCGCACGCATTACAGCCACAGGCTTCAACATCCAACAGTTAATCACACACTTCACGTACAAGATTGGAAGTACACGCCCTCATTCTCCATTCTTAACTGTCAGTTTAACTGAGGAAGGTTGACAAAACAATCGAAAGCTTTTTGTTTGTATGTATCTAATGTAATAGATACATACATAATAGATACATTATTAAACTTGTCAAAATCTATTTTTGTATCCGTTTTCGCTCTGTGTTACAGTAATTTTAGTTTCATAATGATTCCAGAGCGCACAGGCCTCTTTAATCATATAAGGAGAAAGTGATTAAAGATTTTCATAATTTTAATAAAAAAAATTAATTTACCTTTATATGTTTGTCTGTTTGGCTAAAGGGACTTGAATATGGAAGATATCTGCAGCAGATTGTGCAAACGCTGGAAGAAGATAAGGACTTTGCAAGGAAGTTAGAAAACATAAGTGCTGAACAAATAAAGGTAAGTGTTTGTATTTTTTTTCTTTCTCCCTACACGTTTTAATATAAAAGGTTGGATTGAAATGTTCGAGGATTGAATTTGTTAAAAATATATAAACATAACATTAAAAAAAATAATTTTATATTGTAGCGTAGAAGCTCAGAATTTGTTATGGCAGGTGACATTTCTGTTGTAATTCACAAATGTTTGGTTTTATCTGTTTTTTTATTTTAATCATTTCTTAGAATGTCACTTTTTCAAAAGTTACCTGCAAAATTTATTTTTCGTTAAATCAACCTTGGCAACTGTAGAAATGATTATTGGCGTATACACTGAAAATGTTTTATTAGTAGATAGGATATTTGAATGACACAAGTGCTTCAAATATGGATGCGATATCATGGACAGTGTGCCAAATGTGGAGATCTTGCATGTGATCAAATGACAAACTTGTCTTCCAAATCAAGGCTTTATTTTCACTGATTATCGATAAGAATTAAATTCTTGTTAATGATCAGCTCTCTCTCTCTCTCAGGTCGGAAGCTCTCCATTGGAATATTATACTGTTGGTATTGACCAAGGATAGACATACTAACTTATGTGGACAGATTTACTACTGTAGGTGGTCTTATGTTGGGTAAAGTTAGTTATAATTGGTGAAGTAGTACTGTTTCTTGTAATTAGTGAATATCTGCCATACCGTTTCTTTTACCTGGCATATATAATATTCTGATGTTAAATTTATGTAATTCTAGAGACCATTTTGTTATTCTCAATTTTCTCCAATGTTATAAATGATGGAGGTGTTTGGTTTGATCATACAAAGATTGCTTGTCCCAAGTATCTCATCCTTCCCAGAGGGAAAATAATAGCCAAAGTATTGGTGAATATCCCTTTTCAGTACTTACGTAGTTTCTTGCTATGTGCACCATGGGTCTAAATCCTCTTACTCCTCCTTCTCCTCCCACCTCTTGTCTAGTGATAGCAATGATAGCATTGTACCGAGATGTTGCAGCTCAAATAGAAATTTGTCAGTTCTTGGATGCATTGAATACAATGCATATGTAAGCTTAATTTTGTAAGGCTTGCTATTCTCTGGCTCCTTATATAAATCTTCTTTCCATATCCATTTCTGTCAGAGGTCTAGTACAGTGGTGTGCAAACTATGGGGTGTTCACCCCCAGAGGGATCACGGGATAAATTAAAGGGGTCACGGCAATTTTTAAATAAAATTAGTTATTGTGTACATTAAAAAAGCTGTTGTTAAAATTACTGTTTTCAATACTGTAGGTGTAAAGACCTTACTATTCAAACGAAGTCTGAGATACGATGAACCCTACTCCACCCTTTATTTTTTAGGCTGGTTTCACATGTGATGCAGGCTTTCTTACTTATTTATTGTCCTTGTGGGTAATATGCCATACTGCTTGCTGGCTATGGACACACAGAAACAGCTGACTAGTATGACTTCTCAGTACTTTTGCTTGATGTTTGTGGAGCAATCGGGTACGGGACATGATACTGCCACGGGGGATGTCTTTGTGTGTGCACGATGCAAGGAGTGCAAGGAAATTAGGCGACAACTCAGCGTTGTTATGGGCCTATATGAGACCTTGAAGGACAGGGTGGATGCCCTCGAAGGAAATAAATTGAGGGCCCATCAAGCTCTCAGCTGCCCACATCAACGCCAGAGCTTGCACTTGGTCATCTTGCAACACAGAGGCAGCCCCCAAGGCAGAATGCGCTGGTCCCACAGGAACTAGTAGTTGTTGGTGACTCTATTGTCAGGGAAACGGGGAACATGCTTTGTAAAAAGGATAGGTGGAACAGGACCAGGGTATGTCTGCCAGGGGCAAAGGTTGATGACGTTGTAGAGCGGATATCATCTTGTCATTGCGGTACAAGTAAACACATGGGTTGTGTTAGGGTAGCTAAGAATAGAAACAGGTGCATGTATACTTGCGTGTACACCAATGCTAGGAGTTTAGTAAATAAATTTGATGAATTTGAGGTATTGCTCAAAACATCAAAGGCAGATATTGTTGGGATATCAGAGACGTGGTGTCACACAGATATAAGGAATGCAGAACTGGAATTTGGGGAGTACAAGTCTACAGAAAGGATAGAAAGGGAGGAGGGGTTATGCTATTAGTTAAAAAACACATAAAATCCAAGGAAGTGAAGCCAGTCGACATCGATGGACAGGCTAGTGTCGAGTCAGTTTGGTGTGACATAAGCATAGGTAAATCAAAATTGAGAGTAGGAGTGTGCTATAGGCCTAATGACTCTGATGATTATAATAAGATACTGTACAGGGAAATAGAATGGGCCAGTAAATCAGAGAGTCTTATAATGGGGGATTTTAATTTCCCAGATATTGACTGGAATTTGTTTGTTGGTCACTCACACACTAGCAAGGCTTTTGTGGATTTATTGGATGATTGTTTTCTACACCAGCATGTTCGGGAGGCAACTAGAGGGAGTAATACTCTTGATCTGATTATCAGTAGTGATTCTTCATGCATTAAGAATCTGCAGATAAAGGAACCACTAGGTGGCAGTGATCACAGTTTGCTGAAGTGGGATTTACTCAAGGAGGTAACTACCATCAGAGGTAAAGGGAAGGGTTTTTGTTTCGTAAAGGCGACTATGATGGTCTGAGACAGTATTTAAATTCTATACAGTGGGACCAACTGATGATGTTACCAACAGCAAATTCAAAATGGGAAGCATTCAAGGAACTAATCTTGGAAGCTACCAGGCTTTACATACCAACCAAGAAATATTGTTCAAGGTTCAGGCCTAAATGGTTGTCAGATGAACTAATGAGATATATGGCAGAGAAGAAAAATGCATGGGATACATACAAATTAATGGGTGACATGGAAGCCTATGATAGATATAAGTTGGTATGTAACCAAGTCACAAAGGAGATTAGGCAGGCAAAGGCAGATTATGAGAAATCCTTGGCAAAGGATGCAAAGAAAAACAGAAAAGAGTTCTTTACCTATTTAAACTCAAGAAGGAAAGGGATGAATCAGATTGGTCCACTGGATATTGATGGTTCAACAGTTGAGGATCCTGCTCAGGTGGCTAACAATCTAAACGAGTATTTTGCATCTACATTCACACATGAGGAGTTATTCAGGAAGGGGAATGTCGTAGGTGAAGTAAACATTGGCAGTGAGCTAGATGATTTTCTAATAACTGAGAGGAAAGTGGAGGAGAAATTGTTGAGGATAAACATAAAAAAGGCACCCGGGGTGGATGGGATCTATCCAGTTATATTAAAGGAGGCAGCAAAGGAAGTAAGCAAACCCCTAGCCATAATTATGAGAGCTTCTTTGGACTCAGGGGAGGTACCCATAGACTGGAGATATGCAAATGTAACCCCAATTCACAAAGGAGGATCAAAGGCTGACACAAGTAATTATAGACCTGTTAGTTTAACTTTGGTTCCAGGAAAATTAATGGAGGCACTGGTTAAAGAAGCACTGCAGGATCATCTGGACAAGAATTCAGTTATAGCTCAGACACAGCATGGTTTTGTTAAGGGCAGGTCTTGTCTGACCAATTTGATTGGATACTATGATGTAGTCACAAAAGAACTGGATGCAGGGAATAACTTTGATATTATATATTTGGATCTTAGAAAGGCTTTTGATACTGTTGCGCATGGAAGACTGCTGCACAAATTGGAGCAGTGTGGCATTGGAGGCAAATTGCTGCTATGGATAAAGGGATGGTTGAGTGGCAGAAGACAGAGAGTGGTAATCAATGGACACTGCTCAACGTGGACTAATGTTATTAGTGGAGTTCCTCAGGGTTCAGTGTTGGGTCCATTGTTGTTTTCTGTATTTATAAATGATATTGATGATGGTATATCAAGCTTAATGTCCAAGTTTGCAGACGATACAAAGGTTGGCAATGTTGTTAAGGACACTACTGATGCTATGCTGCTGCAACAGGGTCTGGAAAGGTTGAGCAGATGGGCTGAGAGGTGGCAAATGAAGTTTAACATTGACAAATGTAAAGTACTACATATGGGAAACAGTAACCCCAGATCAACGTATCAACTCTGTGGTACTACGCTGACAGTGGTAGAGAATGAAAAGGACCTGGGGGTAATTGTGCAGGCAGATATGAAGTTCTCTGAGCAGTGCCGACGAGCTGCAAGAGTAGCTCATGGTGTCTTGTCAATGATATACAGGAATTTTTCTAGCAGGGACAGGGATGTGATTATTCTCTTGTATAAGGCATTGGTCAGGCCACACCTTGAGTACTGTATACAGGTCTGGAGGCCTCATTTCAAGAAGGATGTAGAGCTGCTGGAACGAGTACAGAGAAGGGCAACAAGATTAGTGAATGGAACAAAGGGTTGCTCTTCCGAAGAAAGGCTTAAGTTTTGCAAATTATAGAGTCTGGAGACTAGGCATCGGCGAGGTGATCTGATAGAGGTGTATAAGGCTTTGAATGGCTTGAGCATGCTCAATGCCGATGGGATTATTCCTCTTACTCAGAATAATCACCTGAGAGGGCATAAATTCAAATTGAGGAAGGACGGATGTCGGATAGATGTGCGGAAATTTGCCTTTAGCCAGCGGGCAGTTGGTTTGTGGAATAGACTTCCATCACTTGTTGTTGAATTTGATAGCCTAAACAAATTTAAGGCTCAGCTGGACAGGTATCTCGAACGAACGGAGGGGTGAAATGGGAGTAGTGGTTGTGTTTTTTCTTTTTTTTTTTTTTTTTTTTTGGTCGATGCTGAATAAGCTTGCTTTCTTGCATCATATGCCTCTGCTAATGCTAATGCTACTTCTCCATTGCTGATCCTTAATCCCTTTAGCTCTTAATTCGTGCTTCCTACAGCAAAAATTTCTGAAATTGCCTAAAGGCCAGAGGTGAAAATATATGGTTGCAGTAAATAGCAAGTCTGTTGCATGCTTGCTTTATTCTGCTTCGTAATTCAGTGCTTTTTCGTCAACTTGGATGTGTTTCTCATTCTTCTGCTACTTTTTATGTTATCATTGTTTTTAAGAAGAAAAAAAATATATATTTTATATTTTACCGTGGGCAGTTGGGTAATCAGAACAAAACAGTCGAGGAGTGACAAGAATAATGTTGCTACAGTTACTTCAAAAGCTGAAAGAAATGTATCACGTGAAAATTTGGACACTAACATTATTTCAAGTGTAGTGCACCACCAATTTCTGGTAGAGAGCCATCATATTCCAAATTAAAGAGAATAGAAAATATCAGGAATTTATGAATACTGCTTTATTTGCAGTGTTGTTGATGATGAGCAACATCCTTTGTGCGTAATATGTTACAAAAACCTGGCTAACGAAAGCATGAAATCTGTTAAATGATAAAGACACTTACATACGAAACATCCAGAGAACAAAAAATACTGAATCCTTTTCAAATGAAACACCGACGCCATACAAGGTCTGAAATCTTTCATGAAGAAACATGGCAGTTCCTTGTAAAGCTTTAAGAGCATTGTTTGAAGTTTCATATTTAAAAGGAAAACATTTGAAATCACATATTATTGCTGAATGTTTTGTTCTCCCTGTTGCTATAAAAATGATTTCAATTATGCAAAAGTACAGCAACGATTTAAATACCATTCCTCTATCCAGAGACACAGTCTTGCAGCGAATTACAACTATCGCAGACAACAAAAAATTCAGTTTATTATGTCAATTGAGAGAAAGTCCAATTTGTGCAATACAGCTAGATTAATTCTTAACCCAGTGTTTCCCAAACTTTGTTTTGCTTACAGACCCCTTTTGGCTTTGAAAAATAATCATGGATCCACATATCCTAGCTAATATGGGGTGTCCAGACGATAGGTATCCAAAATTAAAAATTATATCTCAGAATTGATTTATTATGTTTATAATCTACCTTTTTCAGACTGACACTAAACATAACTGAATAATAAATTGTCACTATTTGAGTATATGGTCAATCATACCTCATAGGCCACTAGTGTGAAAGATGGTGTTGTTTTTCATCTCACTAAGTAATTTAAAGTTGGGAGTGATTGTAGACAACTTAATTCTCATGTAGGGTGCAACATCCAGTCTGCAACAATATTTAGATTTTGTTTAAAAAAATAAATAAAATTCAAAGTAGCCATTATCAGTAGCCATCATTCAAAGTAGTCATTACAGAAATTATCCACGGATCCCAAGGGATCCGTGGATAATTTCTGGGGCTAGAGCTAGTAGATTTATATTTATTTAAAACGAATGCTGCATTACAATTAGCAGTAAATGTCTGTCTGTTTAGGTAATGGGAGGCGAAGTTAGGAAGGTAATTAGGATAGCAATAGACACTCTTGCCTTTGTATTGCACTAATAGCTCAGTGTTGAAAAATTATAGGGGTTGGAAAATAAAAAGAATATGACTGAAGAATATAAAGCTGGTGCTCAGGTAATCCAGGAGTGCAAGTTCCCGTCCACCTTAGTTAAGAGGTTATCTCTCTATATCTACTGAAAACTTATGTTTATGTCTACTCTTATCCTACAATTAAAACTAAAGTTTTTATCTTTTAAAAATAAAAATAAAAATTAATAATTAAAATTAGTGGGCAACTGGCAGATATATGTGAAACAGTATCTCTTCAGGATGCCACACCATTTTGCTATTGCAGCAGATTGTGCTGAAATAGTCCATATATGCTTAACATTTCAGTAGTCTCCTATATATATAATTTTTGTGTATTGAGGCCAAAAAATATATATTAAAATTGAAAAGGATTTATCTAATGTACAGGAAACTGTGGCATCTATGTTAAGTTACCTTTATTTTTAAGCTGTTAATAAATGCTGGTAGTTAGAAATTTACAATTACTAATGGAGAAAAAAAAAAATTATAAAGTCACTGCAAGGACTTACCAAACTGCACGCGGCTGACGGAACCCACAAAGTGAGAGAGTTAGTTTGAGATTGCTGACTATAATTTTTTTTCCTTATTTTTTTCCCCTTGATTAGTAATTGTAAATTTCTAAATACCAGCATTTATTAACAGCTTAAAAGTAAAGGTAACTTAACATAGCTGCCACAGTTTCCTGTACATAAGATAAATCCTTTTCAATTTTTATATATGTTTTTTGGCCTCAATACACAAATTATATGTACAGGAGACTATTGAAACGTTGATGGCTGCATATATGGATCATTTCAGCATAATCCACTGAAATAGTGAAACGGTGTGGCCTACCGAAGAGATACAGTTTCACATGTATCTGCCAGTTACCCACTAATTTTAATTATTAAATTTTAATTATTAATTTTTATTTTTATTTTAAGGTTAAGAGTAGGCATAAACATAAGATTTCGGTAGATATAAAGAGACAACCTCTTCCAAATGCAGAAACCTACCTAGTCCAAGGCCATTACTAACACGGATGGGAATTTGCCGTCCAAGCTTTATATTCTTCAGTCATATTCTTTTTACTTTCCTACCCCTATAATTTTTCAACACTGAGCTATTATTGCAATACAAGGGCAGGAGTGTCTATTGCTATCCTAATTACCTTCGTAACTTCGCCATTTCGTAACATTTTACTACTAATCGTAACACAGCATTCATTTTACACACACACACACACACACACACACACACACACACACACACACACACACACACACACAGCTGTTTAATGAAAGTGTATCACCCCTTAAAATTGTAATTGTCGTCCGAATAACGTAAGTATATGGCAATATTTCTTACAGATTCCATCAGATAAGATTGACACGCGTAGGTGATGACGTAATATTGCATCAGCTGTTACTTTCAGCTATATAAGCATGCTCTGCAAGAGTTGCAGTCATTCCTTGCTTGTCAGGATGGCAAGTTATGTGCAGTTGATGCCACGAAGAAAGAGTGCTATTGTTGCTTTACGTGAGGAAGGATGTCCTTCCCATCATATTGCTTATAGAGTGTCTTGTAATCAGTCGACAGTGAGTAGATTTCTTTCCAAACTCAAGAATACTGGTTCGGCTGATAGGAAAAAAGGAACCGGACACAAACAAGTCTCTACGCCAAAACAGGACCATGTTTTGAAGTGCTTATGCCTTAAAAGCCATAAAGCTTCTTCGTCTGAGCTGAAAAGAGAATGGGAAGAACATACAGAAGAGGTAGCAAGTGCAGTAACAGTCAGAAGACGTCTCTTCAAAAATTGACTTGTAGCCCATCGTCCTTAGAAGCCCCTCCTCACACAAAATACTAAAAAGGCCCGATTAATTTGGTGTAAGGAGCGTGTCAAATGGACCCTCGAGCAGTGGAAGTCAGTTGTTATTTTCTCGAATGAGAAGAAATTCAACCTGCATGGCTCTGATGGGAGACAAATGATTCGCCATAGACGTGGTGAAGAACACCCTCCAGATGTATGGTGTCTATTGTGAAACTCCCTACCAGCCAAATGATATCGGAGTGCATTTCGTATCTCAGAGTAGGTCACCTGCAGTTTATAAGAGGTTCCATAAATGCCAGTGGATACCTGGCTAATATTGGAAGGCAAATTGCTGCCAACCATTAGAGACCATTTCAACCTGTCAAGTAACTGCATTTTTCAGGACGACTCTGCTCCTTGTGATCGGGTGAAAAGTGTAAGTAGGTACTTCTGTAGTTACTTTAGCTTCATTTCTGCCTTAGAGGTTCGACAGTAATGTGTTTACATTTGTTACAGGTGAAAAAAAAATGGTTGGAAGAACGGTCCATTACAACTCTTAGCTGGCCAGGAAACAGCCCGGACCTGAATCCTATAGAGAACTCTTGGCATCGTGTGGAATCTGCAGTTGCCAGAAAGAAACCAAAGACCCTTCGTTGAACTTCAGGAAGCTGTAATTTGTGTTTGGAACCACAAACTATCAGTTGGTTATCTTCAGAAATTGATCTTGTCAATGCCTCGACAGTGTGCTGCTGTCATCAGGCTCAGAGACAATTGAGCTAAATATTAGTTAGTACCTGGTGAACTTTTCATTTTGTTTTTCATTTAAAATGATAAACTGACACAATTTGAGGGTTTCTGATAACATTTCAGCAATAATTGTAGTGTTTACCAAAACTGTTGTATGAAGGCTGCAAAAGCTCATTTTGGAATATTTTGAGAGCACCTGTCAAATATTACTTAGCTTTGCCTTAACTATTAATAAATCTTTTATTTTTATTTCTATTTGTGATACTAGTCATTAATGTAACATACCATTGCGAAAAAGGGTTAGAAATGTGAAAAGCCTAGTAAACATGGGTCCTTAAGTGAATCGTTTTCGAGATATTGCACATTGCTTCATTTTTTGATTTAATTACAGTCAGACTCTGTTTAACAAACTTCTTTATAGTAGGGTTACCAGATCTGGAGTTCAAAAGCTAGGACAAAATGGGAAAAAACTAGGACATTTTTAGTTTTAAAAACTAGGATATTTTAAAAATTATATATATTACTGAAAGATTATATTTTTTTAGTAATAAATTTGTTTACAATAAATAAATACAGAATAAATAAATACATACAACAGAATAAATAAAAATGCATGGTTTTAATTTAATCTGTTGTATTGACCAACATCTCCCCATTATGATATCATATCATAAGGGGGGGAGCGTGGTGACCAGGTTTTTGAGTGTTTTTGAAGTGAAACTTCTTTAGGCATGCTCCAGGCAGTTTTCAGATGGGAGTAACTTGCATTTGTGGATTGACAAACAACAAAAGTAGCCCTAGGTATATGCATTACAGGCATTCTGAATAGCCAACTATATCATGCTAGGCTAAATGCCCCGGCTCTCGTGTCTTCACTGAAGTTAAGCAGCATTAGGTCCGGTTAGTAATTGGGAGGGTGACCACCTGGGAATACCTGGTGTAGTTGACTTTTTGCCTTCCTTTTTTTTTTAATTGGTAAGGTAATAAAGTGTAAATCTGTTACATTTTAAATCTGTTAAAGTTACATTTTTACTTTTATAGCTAGTGGATAATATTCCTCCTATTTCTGTTTATTAGAATTGGCATTAATAGAATTAAAATTCAATTCACAATGACTGGCACTTACTACATGTTGTATAGTGAACAGTATTTTGTTGTGGAGTGTCCTTCGTAAAGCGGGGGTCCACTGTAATGAGCAATTGTAAGACGTATAGCGCATGTACACGTGCAATGTGTCTGTGGATTGACAAAAATTGCCAAGAATATGCGACACAATGATTCATCCCCCCACCATTGTACCACTCTTTACCAGGTGTGAGCAACACATGACCCAATAAGTACCCCTACTGATTTGCATCATGCTATTTCTTTCATCATTCTCCACCGTATTTAATAAAAAAAAATTCTACGGAAAAAAATTTATAATTCCACATGTCGAAGACTAATAGTGTGTGTTATGAGGCATATAGAGCACAGATATAACCATACAATGCGACCACTGAAACCACGTCCATTGAGTACAAAGGAGAGATTTAAGCTATTTCAATCGTGGAAGAAATTACAGCATGCGATGGAGTTGAACAGAGAAGCTGGAGTAGGTCCATCCACATCTTCAGAGTCTTAATCTCCCCAGAAATGTTAGAAGTGAATTTGGAAGGGAAGGAGTCAAGTGATAAATGTTCGCCTAAAGAAGTTTCACTTAACTTCCGCTGTGCGTGCTCAGCACACACAATTTTTTTTAGATAGACCAAGGAACACTTATACGCATGGGTAAGAGTGGG
Organism: Mastigoproctus giganteus; assembly: GCF_048544385.1. Classification (NCBI taxonomy): domain Eukaryota; kingdom Metazoa; phylum Arthropoda; class Arachnida; order Uropygi; family Thelyphonidae; genus Mastigoproctus; species Mastigoproctus giganteus. Next base: position 109,111,079 of record NC_143586.1, on the reverse strand, counting down.
GCCTATTCCCCCTTAACCATGTGTATTCCCCATTTCCTCCCTGAATATACCCTATTAACCAAAGGTGCAATGCACAGAATATTTAATGAAAATTCATTTCATAATGAGATGTTTTTTAAATTACAAAAAAGGAGGATGCAAGTATAAAATCTGCGAGGATGCCAGAGTATGCCCTAAAAACTAGGACATGTCTCGGAAATGAGGACACCTGGTAACCCTAATAAAGATTGACGACCTGCATGTAATGGGGCCAAACTTATATTAATTTTCCCCAGGTGTAGGATTGCCTAGTTATTTTAAGGGAACAGCAAAGGAGGCAAGCATAGCTTTAGCCATAATTATGAGATGATTTGTTTCGTCGGATGTCCCTGTGTATTGGAGATGTGTGAATGTGGCCCGAATTCACAAAGGGGATCAAAAGGAGACATGAGTAATTGGACCTTAATTAGCTTAATGGCTGTTCTAGGGAAAATAATTGAGTCACACCGGTTGAAGAAGTAATGAAGGACCATCTCCGACAGGAATGTAATTTTATACTGCAATCACAGCATGGATTTGTTAAGGGGCTGTATTGTCTGACCAATCTGATTGGATACTATGATGCAATGAGAACCGAATACAAAAATAATTTTGATACCATATACAGGTTGACCGTCATTAATCCGGCCACAAGTAATCGGTTCCACCGCTAATTCAGACATAATTTACACGAGCGTAATTTCAAATTTCCTGGGTCAGTGCACCAACCCGCCACTACTGTTTTGGTGGCGTTGGTTGCAGCATCAGCTATTGGTGCAAACTCGTAAACACTGGCAAGCCATTCCCACTTGTTTTTCTGTATTTATTATTATACCCTGCTCACATTTAGGCCCAGCCATGGTTCCAATGCATAAAGGAAGAAGTGCTTCTCATGGTGTAAAGCACAAGCACTGTACATTGACCATAACAGATGAAGTTGAACTTCTGAAAAAACTCAACAGCTGTGTGTCTGTGAGAAGCTTGTGTGAATTATACAACATTCGCTCTTCGGCAATGTATGACATAAAAAAACAGAAAGAAAAATTGCTCCAGTTCTTTGCTAACAGTGGATCAAAGAAACAGATGGGCATAAGAAAAACAATGAAAGATGGGAAAAAGTTCAGAACTTTATAAAGTGCTGATAGCATGGTTTAAGCTGCATGTAAGTTAAGGTGTTAGCAGTTTGGGGATCTGGTGAAGGAACAAGCTAAAATTTTTCATAAAGAACTAGGACTAGATTATGAGTGTGATTATAGTGAAGGTTGGCTTCAGCATTTCAAGCAGCGACATGGCTTAAAGTTTCGTGTAGTGTGTGGCAAAAAATGTTCAGCAGACAAGGAAGCAGCTGCTGCATTTGTTGACGAGTTCGCCAGTTTAGTTTCTGATGAAAAATTAAGTCCTGAGCAGGTCTACAATGCCAATGAGACTGCCTTGTATTGGAGATGTACTCCAAGAAGAACTCTGACAACTGAATATGCAGAATCACCAACAGGTTATAAAGCATCGAAAGATTGTGTCACTGTGTTGGGCTGCTCTAATGCTGCAGGAACCACAGGTGTAAGTTGCCGGTCATTGGCAAAAGTTTACATCCCACAGCCTTTAAAGGTATGACACAGTTTCCAGTGATTTATCGTGCCAACAAGAAGAGATGGGTTACTACTAACATTACACTGGAATGGTTTGAAAAATATTTTGTTCCTGAACCAAGAGCTCACTGTGACTGTCGGCCTGGACCACAACTGTAAGATAATGCTTATTTTAGACAACTGCTCTGCACATCCGAAAGCAGAACTTCTGGTAAAAAATGTTTTCAGTATCGACCTCCTACCTAACTGTACGTCATTAATTCAACCCTGGACAATGGCATATTACCTTCTCTTAAGTCTAAGTATACTTCCCTGTTTATGAGGCACCTACTGAGTTCAGTTAACTCTGACAGACCAGTACAGGAGTTTCTTAAGGAATTTAATGTGCGAGATGTGATTTACTGCATTGCCAATTGCTTGGAAGTATGTAGAGGCATCCACACTAAAAAACGGATGGCATAAATGGTTAATGTTTGAGTCTGCACTTGGTGAAGACACTGCAAATGACTTTACAGGATTTAGGGTTTCAAAGGAAAAGCAGATTATACATGAACTGCTTTCTTTCACTCATGATCTAACTAATCCTGTTGCCAAGGGCCTTGTGTTGAGGATGGATGAAGATAATGCTGAGGAATGGATGAATGTAGATGATGCTATAACGACTGTTCATCGTTATACTGACTCAGAAATCATGCAGATGGTTGTAAGTCTGGAGAAAGAAGATAGTGGAGAAGAAAGCAGTGATAAAAATGAGGAATATGTAGCAGAAAGAATCTCTATTGATAGGTTAGTTCAGTTGACAGGTGAAGTGCTAAAAGGTCTAGAGCAATGCAGTTTTATAACTGAACAAGAAATAATGGTTTACATGCTGCAGGATAAACTAATCAAAGAAAGACCAAAATATATGAAACAGCTTAGCTTTCAAGATATGTTCAAAAAAAAGCTAAAAATCATGCAACAGAGGAGTCAACATTTGAAAATCCAGTGCCATCAACTTCTGCTCACCCAGATGTGCTGCCACCATCATCATCAGTTCCTGAAGATGTGCCAGTTTCATCACCAGTTCCTGATGTTTCAGTCACCTTTCAAGATGAAGATGGTGATCCTGACAGCCATCCACTTCCTGATAAGTAACTCTGCTTAGTTGTAAATTCCAGCTCTTCACTTTGGAAGCAACCATGATGAACTTTCTTACGTAAGTCAACAGAATAACTGTACTAGTACCCTTTATTTTACCTGTTCATTAAAATTTCACTTGCTTTTCATTTAATGTTTCTTTTTCCTTTATTAACCAACTTGTACTGATTTACATGGCATTTTAAAGGTAGAATGAGGTGGTTAGATGTTGGGTAAACTGTATGTGCTAATCTAACCACCAGTGATCAGGCAAACGCACTAATCTGGCACCCCACAGGTCCCAAACATGCCGGATTAGTGAGGGATCACCTGTACCTGTTTTTAAGGAGAGCTTTTGATACCATTTCATGTAAAAGACTGCTGTACAAACTGGAGCAATGTGGCATTAAGGATAAGCTACTGCTATGAATAAAGGGATAGTTCAGTGGGAGAAGTCAGCGTGGTTATCAGTGAGCATTGCTTTTCGTGGACTAATGTGATTAGTGGATTCTCCCAGAGTTCAGTGCTGGGCACATTGTTGTTTTCAATACAGGTAGTTCTCAACTTTACGATGTTAATTCGTTCCTGGTGTGTGCTCGTAAAGTGGGAATTTATTACCCATAGACATAAGGTTAAAAATAGGGATTACGTTCACAATGAAATTAGTTAGCTAATTAGTTTGTTTAAACAATGATTGATTTTTCCAAAGAAATGAAAACGTAGCCTGTAAAATCAAGCAAATTATAATAATAAAGAAAATTATTTATGATTTGAAAATGTTAAAGAATGTTTATTCTTCATCATCGACTAAATACACACTCGTTGATCACTCATTATTGGCTCGGCACTCATTGGTTTGTTCCACAAGGAGTCATCTTCTTCAGAAATACTTCAAGAGGCTCTTGTTTCCGGGATAACTTTCTCTTTTCTTTATAAATTTCATTAACATGCATAAGCATTTTTTAATGGAAAACTCAAATTGCAACTAAAACGATTTGCACAGAGTAACAAGTTTACGAAGCTTAAAAGGAATGAGGAGAAGATTCTGAAAATTTTTTTGTTTTTTATATGATTGAAGATTTCAGTAAAGGGGAAACACATTTCACCATAATAACGAAAAAAACCACACAATTCTAGTATCTGTATTTTTGCAAATGCAATAACATCGAGTTTACTACCCGTTTATAATTGCTTGCAGTAACAGAAAAGCCCAATATACTGGAAAGTGCAAATTGTTTTTATTGTTTTATGGTCGTGACCTCCAGAAATGTGCTTTAGAAAAATGTCACAAAGGCATTCAAAATTGGTTCTTATAACAGAACATATGATAACGATGAAAGTGTAATGCATTTTAGTGATTTGAATTGGTAACTAATACAGTTTGTACTATAAAAACGACCTTTTAGAGAGTTATATAGCGAAAATTTCAACTTCCGAGATCATGGAATGAATTACCAAAAAACACAGTGTGTTATTGGGTTCACATTATGATATTTTCACGTTTTTTTTTTTGACTCCAAGAATTGTTTCTCAGAGTTCCTAACACAATAGCATGGTAAATGCCGAACACTATTGAAGAAGAACATAACATTTGCACCAGGCAATGTTTAAATATTGAGGCATTCTACTTGAGGGTGTTGCATTGCCTTGTAACACTGTGCACCCTCACAGAGAAATGTTTGAAGATAACATTTCATTGGAGGTGCTCAAATACCTACTCTACATCCGGAATCTTTTTGAAGGCAAACATTTTAATATATAATGCGAAAATAAACAATGATGTGAAGATTATGAAATAAGGCAATTTCAAGAACAGCTGCCTAATTTCTGAATTATAGAAATGGATGCTGCATTGGAATGGATGAACATATTTATTGATATTTCAGTTTGTCGTTTGTATCGTAGATAATATTACATTTTTGTTTTTTAAAATATTTAAATTAAGCTGGTTTTGTAGATATTATATGCATAACTGATTTTCATTATTTTCTTTTATTTTTTTGTTGATACGTATGCCTAGAGTGGTGAAGTAGCAAAGCATTTGGAGTTTGTGAGACACAATGTTCGTACTAAGCTAGATGAATTGAAACGTATGGAAATGGACAGATTACGAGCACTGGTGCAACAAGAAATGGAACGCAAAGAATTAGGTCTGTACCGTGATGAAGAGGGCCACCTTGTGGCAGAATCTCCAGATGGCCGACGATGGAGAACAATACCCCATTTCCGCGAAGGTTCAAGAGGTGGGGGTGGTGATGGTGGTGGTAGCTTCTGGTTAGGTTTGCTGTCTCTTTTTTTCTGCCTACTGTTTTGTATGTCCCTGCATGTATAATTAACTTTTTAATTAGTATTCAAAGTCTAAATTACATTTTTATTTATCTTTCTAAATATTAAATCAAAACACAGTTAGACCTATCTATTGTGACCACCTTGCTAGCCCTGACCACCCCCATTATGTTATTGGTTTAACTATTTTGGCTTTTATCTATGCTAAATTTCCTTAAATGCTTAACTAAAAATTAATTGCATTAGTAAAAGTAATTAAGAAATATGTTGACTCCTAGTTTATGTTCTTTAGTACAGGATAACCTGGAGAAACTAATCACAGATGTAGTGTCACTTTTTTTGGACATTTAGCATGCTTATAATTTATGAAGTGATTATTTATTTTAGAGTTGTTGATTGTTGGAATTGACTGCCCAAATTTTCTAGATTGATTTGGACTTTGCATAACATGTTTATCATGATATGTAAGAGTTCTATTTGTGAGGTGTTATTTTGTAGCTACTGCAGGTTTTGTGAATAAACTATCACTTCAAATATTTCCCAGAGATAAAGTGAATACATTTCCATTTATAATTTGTATGGATAGTTGTGGACACAGGAGAATAAAACAGTTACAATTCTATTGTAACTGTTTTATTCTAGCTAATATACCAGCACAACAGTCTGCAATAGCTGCTGCATTTTTTGTGGCAATTTTGCAATGTGCATACCTGAATTTTCTCTTGCCCTAGGATCACATCTAACTAACAAAGAAGGAAAGATACTTTTGAAGTCTGGTAGATCCCCCCCCCACCATCCTTCCAAAACCTTTCTTGTGACCAATGGCCACATCTGTTTGAAGTTGGCAGTTTCTCTCACTGTTAATGAGAATCATTATGTAGTCCCCCACCCTTCAAATTCTGTGATACATGGATTTCATTAGTTCAGTAGTACATGGATTTCATTAATTCAGTAGTACATGGATTTCATTAATTCAGTAGTACATGGATTTCATTAGTTCAGTAGTACATGGATTTCAATAATTGCCTCCAACTTATCAAGAACAGTGACTCAATAAGCATGTTTACAGTAAACTCCTGTTTTAACTCTCCTGTGTTTTAACACTGTGCCAGTGTGCTTGCTTAGTTGTTCTTCTTCCATATCAGGAAAGAGACATAATCAAGCACTTACAAATGATGAAATATAAGAATGTGCTGTTCACTGAGAGGGATCAGAAACTAGATTTTGTGTAATGAAAAAAGAAATGTTATTAGCTGTTCAGTTTTTCATTATAAAACTTGCTACTGTGTTGTGCTGATTATGTTAATCCATTTTGGAAAAAAATTTTTAGTAACAATAATTCAGCATGGTTAGGTTTAGCAGTAGTTAAAAAAAAAATAATAAAAATAAAAATAAAAAAATAAATCGAATTTTTCAGTTACTGCAGATGACAGGAAACAAAGTGGTTCCTAAGTTATATTTATTGGAACACTTTAAATTTGAAGCTACCTGCCATCAGTCAAATCAAATGGAGACTGCATGATCCAAAATAAAAAATGTTCACCTTTTTGCTTGATAATTCTATCTGCAAATTTTGATAAAAAAATTTTTATCCTTTACAAAACCATGCCATTTCCTTAAATACTATTTCTGAGTTTTTCTGTATTGCATTATTAGTCATCATGTCCATGGATTTTTCTGCCACTGAAGTAAGGCTGACTGGTTGCAAAATTGTCCACTCTTCTCTTAGAAACACCTTTGTAGATTGGCATTCTGCAGTACAAAGAAACCTCGATTTGGAGAATGCACTCATAATTAATCTTAATAGTTCAATTCCATCTTGTTTAAAATTAATGGTTTGTGCCATCAGCTTGAAGGATTTTACTTGCCTTTAAGCTTGAAAGTGTTCCTTCCTTCAATCATTCCTCTAATTTCAGTATCACTACTTCAGTAATGCTCAGCTTCACTAGCACTGTTGCTCTTCATCATGAAAGGTCTTTCTTCTGTAAAGATTGATGAGAAGTATCTGTTCAGTTTGTCAATAACATAAGTTGATGAACTGAATGGGTACCTGAAAACCACTAAGACTTTCCTACATCCATTGCATAAAAATTCAGTCTGATTTGTTCTTTCCTTTGTGTTTGCATACATATAAAACTGTACCCCATTTTTTGCTCTCTTAGCTTGTGATTTCTTAATATCTCCATAACCCTACCATCTTTGTGGTACTGATACAGGTGACCTTTTATTTGCTGTAGGCTTCAGTACTTTTCAGTGCTCTATTAACTGCCCCATTTCTTCTTTTTATGCTCTTTAAAAGTTTTTTGTGCTCTTAGCAACTGTGGACATAGTAGTTAATCTTGAATGTTTGTTGCCAAAGCTCATGTCAGTACATTGACTAATTGTAAAGGTATTGTACATTTTTTGTAATAACAAAAATGAGAGTAAGAGTGTGTTATAGGCCTAATGACTAGAATGAACAATTGTACAGAGAAATAGAATGGGCCAGTAAAGCAGTTTGTGTTGTAATGGGGGTTTTAACTTCCCAGATATTGACTGGAACTTCTGGGTTGGTCACTCCCACACTAGCAAGACTTTTGTGGGTTTATTGAATGATGTTTTCTGCAGGCATGTTCGAGAGGTAACCAGAGAGGGTAATACTCTGGATCTGGTTATCAGCAGTGATTATTCGTGTATAAAGAATTTGCAGATAAAGGCACCACTAGGTGGCAGCGATCACAGTGTACTGATGTGGGATTTACTTAAAGATATGATTACCATCAGGGGTAAAGGGAAGGGTTTTTGCTTCCATAAAGGTGACTAAGTGGTCTTAGACAGTTATTAAATTCTGTACAGTGGGAACCAACTGATGATGTCACCAACAGTGAATTCTAAGTGGGAAGCATTCAAGGAACTAATCGTGGAAGCTACTAAGCTTTTCATACCAATTAAGAAATATTGTTCAAGGTTTAGGCCTAAATGGATATCAGATGAACTAATGAGACTCGTGGCAGAGAAGAAAAATGCATGGGATGCATATAAATTATCAGGTAACACAGAAGCCTATGGCAGATATAAGGTAGTCTGTAATCAAGTCACAATGGAGGTTATGCAAGCGAAGGCAGATTACAAGAAATCATTGGTGAAGAATGCTAAGAAAAATAGCAAGAACTTCTTTACTTATATAAACTCTAGAAGCAAGGGGATGAAGCAGATTGGTCCCCTTAATATCGATTCTTCAACTGTTGATGATCCTGCTAGGATAGCTAATAATCTGAATAAGTATTTTGCATCTACATTCCTACATGAGGAGTTATTAAAGGAGGAAAATGTCAGAAGTTTATGAAACTCTAACAGAGTACTTAATGATTTTGTAATAACTGAGAGCAAAGTGGAGGTGAAATTATTGAAGTTGAACATAAGAAAGGCACCTGGGGTGGATGGGATCTATTCAGTTATATTAAAGGAGGTGGCAAAGTAAGCATACCCTTAGTCATAATTATGAGAGTATCCTTGGACTCAGGGGAGGTTCCCACAAACTGGAGATGTGCAAATGTATCCCCAGTTCACAAAGGGGGGCTCTAAGGGCGACACAAGTAATTACATACCAGTTAGTTTTGATTTCTGTTCCGGGGAAAATAATGGAGTCACTGGTTAAAGACGCATTGCAAGATCATGAGGAGTTATTAAAGGAGGAAAATGTCAGAAGTTTATGAAACTCTAACAGGGTACTTAATGATTTTGTAATAACTGAGAGCAAAGTGGAGGTGAAATTATTGAAGTTGAACATAAGAAAGGCACCTGGGGTGGATGGGATCTATTCAGTTATATTAAAGGAGGTGGCAAAGTAAGCATACCCTTAGTCATAATTATGAGAGTATCCTTGGACTCAGGGGACAAGACTGCAGTAATAACTCAGGCACAGCATGGGTTTGTTAAGGGAAAGTCTTGTTTGACAGATTTGATTGGATACCATTTGGTTACAAACAAACTGGATGCAAAAAATAATTTTGATATCATATACTTGGATTTTAGAAAGCTTTTGACACTGTTTGGAAGACTGCTGTACAAATTGGAGCAGTATGGTATTAAGGGTAAGTTGTTACAATGAATAAAAGGGTGGTTGATTGAGAGACAACAGAGAGTGGTAATCAATGGATGCTACTCTTCATGGACTAATGATATTAGTGGAGTTCCCCAGTGTTCGGTGTTGGGCCCCTTGTTGTTTTGTATATTTATCAATGATATTGATGAAGGTATATAAGGCCTAATGTCTAAGTTTTCAGACAATACAAAGGTTGGGATGGTTGTTAATTGATAGTAATGGCAGTGTGCTACTGCAACAGGATCTGGAAAATTTTGGCAGATAGGCTGAGAAATGGTAACTGAAGCTTAACATTACAAAGAAGTAACCCCGGAGAAATGTGCCAACTGTGTGGTACTACACTTAGGGTGGTAGAAAATGAAAATATCTGGGAATAAATGTTCGGTCAGATATGAAGTTTTCTGAGCAGTTCATGGGTTATTGTCCATGATATACAGGAATCTTTCTAGCAGTGATAAAGAGGTGATTATCCCCTTGTGTAAGGCAGTGGTCGGTCAGGCTACACCTTGAGTACTGCATACAGGTCTGGAGACCTCATTTTAGGAAGGGTTTAGGGTTGCTTGAGCATGTACAGATAAGGGCAACAAAATTGATGAGGAGAAACGAAGGGTCCTGTTACCAAGAAAGGCTTAAGTTCTGCAAATTGCAGTGTATGGAGACTAGGCTCCTGCGAGGTGATCTGATTGAGGTGTATATATGGCCTTGAATGGGTTGAGCATGCTGAATTCTGATGGGATTCTTTCACTTGCTCAGATTATGAACCTGAGGGGACATAAATTCAAATTGAGGAAAGACATTTGTAGAATAGATGTGCAGAAATTTGCCTTTAGCCAGTGGGTGGTTAATTGCTGGAACAAACTTCCATCTGTCATTGTGGAAGTTGACAGTTTAAATAAATTCAAGGAGGAATTCTAGGATAAATTCTAGACAAACATTGAGGGAATTTGTGTGTGAAATTGGGTTTTTTTTTGCTGATGGTACATAAGCTGATACGCTTGATTTCTCGCATCACGTGCCCCCATTACTACTACTACTACTACAGTTTTTGCATGAGTGCTGTACATAAAAATTGTGCAACATGGAAAAATTCAATTTTTAGCAAAATTGAAGAAAACTGATTGATTACCTTTTATGTGAGGCATATGGGGAGGGAACTTGATCAAGAGCATGTGTTTTTGAGTTACACAGATTTTCACCTGCCAGTGAACAGGTGGAAAGTGACAGATGATCCAGTAATGACACATTGAGAGGAATGTGGAAAATTTGAGAACTGACAGTGGAGGAAAAATAAAAAAATTTTAACAAATGATTTGAGCATGAGAAAAGTCTACACCAAAGTTATGCCAAAAAATTTCAATGGCTAGCAAAAATCAACAAGAAAACAAATTTGAACTGATATTTTCGATTTTCAGAGAAACTGAATGAGTCTTCCCTGATTCAATTTTTGGAAGAGAATTAGACATTGAATATTGTAGTCACCTCTGATGAAACTTGGCTCTTCAAATGCAATCCAGAAACAAACAAATCAATGCAGTGGAAAATGCAACACCGTCCATTGTTCTCCCCAGAAAATTTTGCCAGCTGGTGGCATTATAAAGTAGCCAAGTGGGGAAGTGTAATACTTCACAATATTATAAAATTTTCTGCTATTTATAAATATGACTTAAGCGATCCAGAGCAAAAATTATTGCATAATTTAACATATATGCTTCTGTCACATTGATTTTGATTGCATAGTAAGTTCGTATTAATATTGATAGAGATCAGTGAGCAATACCATACAGTACTGTGAGAATTGCTTAAATTTTAGCTGGGCGATCAGTTAAATTCACCAGGCAGTGTGCCCATTTGATAGATCCTGGGGAATATCACATCCAAAACCAATGAAAAGTCTAAGATCCAGGTAAGCTTTTTTCTCCCTTTGACTGAGCTGTGTTCGTGACTTAATGCGGTACTTACTACCTTGTCAAACAGTAAGTCAGCATTATTACATGCAGCTGTTGACAAGTTTGATTTGTAAACAGCTAAATCTGTCTTTCTGCCGTGTGTTCTTTTGATCTCCTGTGCAATTTTTTATTTTATTATTATTATATACAGGGTGTCCAGAAAAAATATATTCATACTTTATCAGCCCATAACTCAGTAACCTTTTTTCTTTTTCAGTTGCAAGTTGGTGATAATAATGGAAAAAATCAGACTTATATTTGAACAGTGTGTTAATTGTCTGACTGCACACCGGGGTTTCCCCCATCTTCGCGCTTACATTTGAACAAGTAAAGTGTAAAGTGTGTTAGTTGTCTGACGGCACCAGGGGTTTCCCCCATCTCCGCATTGTATTCTTTGTGAGTGACACAGAACTCTGTGGAGGCCAGAGATTTAAAGTGTGTGGGGCGTGGTCTGTTGTGTAGCATTATGTTCTGTTGTTTCTCTGACCATTTTGCCATTGGGACCCACCGTTGCCCACACTGTGCCACGAGGAGGCAGGTCAGGCACCCAGTAGATTATTTAAGTACTTTGAAAAAAAAAAGGGAGGTGTACACTAGAATTTGGCCTAAAGAGATTTACAAGAAAATGGTAGAATTTAGACGTTGATTAGAATTTGGCGGCATTGTTAAGGAGTGTACTCGGTCGGTTTAGTGAGAGAAAGGGGGGAAGACTGAAGACTGGGGGAAAAACAGATAGAAGAATAGGGATGATAGAGTAGGCATCCCCCAAAGAGGTCAGTGGAGATGAGCCCACCAGGCGAAGTATGAGGATGGGCAGGGAGGATTGATATTGATATTTATTACTTAAAGCAGTCCCAGCCAACCAATGGCAACCCCGCTGTCAGTTACACATAATTTAGCAGTACTGTTATATACTCCCTCTCCTGTTTGCCCAAGTACAGGGAGGGAAAAAACCTGCCATGACCAAAAAAGATTTGATATGAGCAAATTGAAAAATAATCAAATTACATAAAAAATAAATATACATATAATTAAATTTCAGACAAAGTCCAAACTTCATTGGAAAGATCTGCATCTGTTCACAGTCTGTTGGAAAGCCAGCAGCCCTTGGAGCTGCCGAGAAGAGAAATACCAGCGCTAGGAGCTGCCAAGAGCAGAAATTCCAGCACACGGAGCTGCCGAGAACAGAAATGCTAGCACAAGGAGCTGGAGTTGTGGATATAGCCGACTCAAGCCAGAGACCTGTCTCCTCCCTCCCCTGCCCTGGGATGGGATTTTAAAGAGAACTGCATTAGAGTACCCAGTTCAGATCGCCAATGGCGTGTTGGAAGCAAAGCCACAGAATGTCTTCGTCGGTGTAATGTCTAAGTAGAGTCAAATCCGGTAGGAAGGTCAAGTTGCCCATCCCGGTCTGGGGGTGGGATATGATAGTTGGCATTGGGGAACCCACCAGGTGAAGGGGTGGGAGAGACACATATTTACTTCATTCATAACTTACATTTTAACAGTGGAAATTTGTGTTGAAGTGATATTGGAAGTCGGAAAATATCAGCAAACTCCCAGAGACAGTTTAAGAGTGAATACCACATAGAACCACCAACTTGTCTCACAATTTTGCATATTCGTGATAAGTTTGAAGCGGATGGCACTGTGCAAAATGTACCCAGGCAACGATCAGGAAGACTCGCATGTCCGTGAGAGCACAAGAGGTGCTGGAACTTTTCCGGCAAACACCAAGGAAATCTATCCAACAAGCTGCTTGTGAAACGACAATCCCCAAATCCAGTGTGCATAACATTTTAAAGAGTTCAAAATGGAAAAGGAATTCATGAGATATTTGAGGATGATGATGGCTTTTGTTTTCAGCACGATGGGGCACCTCCCCATTTTCAATGCGAGATTAGGGCTTATCTGGATGAAATTTTCCCAAATAGATGGATTGGACGAAGAGGCAGTGTTGAGTTCCCTCCAGGTTCTCCAGATCTGACGCCTGTAGATTTTTATTTATGGGGATACCTCAAAGATAAAGTTTTTAAAATTCTATTCAATGGGAACAACTGTTGATGTTACCAACAGCAAATTCTAAATGGGAAGCATTGAAGGAATTAACCTTGGAAGCTACTAGGCTTTTCAAACAGATGTCAGATGAACTAATGAGACTCGTGACAGGAAAGTCAAGTGCATGGGGTGCATAAAAAATTATCAGAAGACACAGAAGCCTATGGTAGGTATAAGCTAGTCTGTAATCAAGTTAGAAAGGAGGTCAGGCAAGTGAAGGCAGATTACGAGAAATCTTTGGCAAAGGATGTAAAGAGGAACAACAAAGACTTCTTTACTTATGTAAACTCTAGAAGGAAGGGGGTGATGAATCAGATTTGGCCACTTGATATCAATTGTTTGACTGTTGATGTTCCTGCTCAGGCAGCTGACAAACTGAATGAGTATTTTGCATCTACATTCACAAATAAGGAGTTATTTTAGAAGGAGATCAAACTAACAGGGAGCTAAAGTGATTTTGTAATTACTGAGGGCAAAGTGGAGGAGAAATTGTTGAAGTTAATCATAAGAAACACACTTTGGATAGATGAGATCTATCCAGTTATACTAGAGGAGGCAGTAATGGAAGTAAGCAAACCTGATTATGAGAGCATCCTTTGACTCACGAGAGGTCCCCCCCACTGACTGGAGATGTGCTAATGTATCACCAGTTCACAAAGGGGGATCAAAGGGTGACACAAAGAATGTTCTGGGGAAAATAATTTAGTCACCATGTAAAGAAGCATTGTAGGCTCATCTAGACAAGACTTCAGTTATAGTTCAGACACAGCATGGGTTTGTTAAGGAGAAATCTTGTCTGAACATTTTGATTTGATGCTATGATGTGGTCACAAAAGAACTGGGTGGAAAAATAATTTTGATATCTTATACTTGGGTTTTAGGTTGCTTTTGATACTGTTGCACACGGAAGACTGCTGTACAAATTGGAGCAGTATTGCATTAAGAGAAAGTTGCTGCTATGGTCTTGCTGTGGCACATAATAGCCATTGTTGCTAATGTGCCAGAAAAATCTTATCCTATCCCATACCATACCATACCATACCATACCATGCTGCTATGGAGAAAGGGATGGTTGATTGGGAGTAGACAAAGTGGTAATCAATGTACACTACTCTTCATGACTAATGTTATTAGTGAAGTCCCCGAGGGTTCCATGTTGGGTCTATTGTTGTTTTGTATATTCATCAATGATATTGATGAATCAGGCTTAAGGTATAAGTTTGCAGACTATACGAAGGTTGATAGGATTGTTAATGACAGTAATGACAGCACTGTAACAGGATCTAGAAAAATTGAGGAGATGAGCTCAGAGGTAGCAACTGAAGTTTAACATTGACATATTGTGTCATCAGAGATTCATATTTTGACATTCTCCAGGTCAATCATCATCAGCTTCTAGCATTCATCCAGAATTGGAACGAGCATTTCTTTGTACAAGGAAAAAGAAACGATGGTATGCCTGTCATGTGAGAAATTATTCAGTAGAAGGCATTAGAAATTGCCAACTTGGTGTGTTTACTTTGCAGTAGGTTTAATGCAAGTATCACTTGGTGCAGAGAAGATTTGTGTGAAGAAGCAGCCTTTCACTTCGAAAAACATTAGTGCAAAGGTTGTTTGGCACATTTCTCCATTTCCTATTAGTACCATGTTATTATGCTATGTAAGCAGTACAACTAGGTAAGTACTTATTTATTTATTTATTTATTTATTATTTTTTTTTTTTAAGATTATCTCTTGTGCAGTCAGATATGAAGTTTTCTGAGCATTACAGACAGGCTGCAAGAATAGTTCATGGGCCGGCTTATATCTGTGGAAATATGGTATATTATAGATGCCTTATTATTTCTGGATAATATCAAGTTTCAGTAGCTCTACGTTAAATAGCTTAACTCAAGTTCTAACTTACTCATTTTATTGACCATACAGGTAGTGCTAGATTTACGTCAGGGCTGGGTTCCTGTGGGGGTCATGCAAATGGAACCCTTTATATAATGGAGTCAATGGGTAATCACAGGGTTAGGTTCCGGGCACTAAAGATTTTACCTACCCTTTTGAATACTTCAGGCCGACCGGGCTAGCCGGGTGGGT
This sequence comes from Mastigoproctus giganteus, assembly GCF_048544385.1. Taxonomy (NCBI): domain Eukaryota; kingdom Metazoa; phylum Arthropoda; class Arachnida; order Uropygi; family Thelyphonidae; genus Mastigoproctus; species Mastigoproctus giganteus. The sequence continues at coordinate 109,095,897 of NC_143586.1, read as the reverse complement.
AAAGCGCTTGCCTTGTAACCCAAAGGTCGCAGGTTCGAATCCCGCCTCGGGCTTGGATCAAAGTACTGCAAAAACCTTGGGAGGTGCATTATGGCCACAGAAGCCGATGCGCCAACAACTCCCAAAAAAAAAAAAAAAAAAATTTGAATACTTCAGTATTTAAAGTTTAGAAATAGACTTTTTTTAAATTAAAAAAAGTCTTTTTTTTTTTTTTTTTTAACTTGTATGAACTATACATAAAACAATATGACAGTGGCGTAATGCCGAAATTTTATTTGACTTTCGAAGGTCCTCGTTGAGGATCTTCTGTTGATGGCCCTGGTTAAGAAGGTTGTCTTTTTTTGAAAAAAGAAGCAAGTGTTGATTGCCTTTCTTTAAGAATTTTAAAATTAGGGCTCTGGGTTGATACGACTCCCCTTATATCTGTGGCACTCTTCTCTCAGTCAAGACCAATGTCACAGAGTTTATTAGCGAGGAACTCTACATTTGCAAGAATCCATTGTAGTTCACTGGTCTTCATAAATTTTTTTGAGGAGGGTCTTCTTCCTCTTGCTGTTGGCTAAGTTTTGCAGCTTCAAGGTCTTCATTTGAAAGAGTCTCAGCATGACTTTTCAAGAACTCAGTTTCACCTTCAACTCTAACTTCTAATCCTGCCTCTTTTGCCAGCCTGCTATGGTGGTAGTAGTAGAGGCATGTGATGCAAGAAAGCAAGCTTATGCAGCATCAGCCAAAAGGGGAAAAAAAAAAAAAATCATTTCACACATTCATTCCCTCTAAAAGTTTGTCCAGTTCCTCCTTGAATTTATTTAAGCTTTCAACTTCCACGACGACAGATGGTAGTTGGTTGAAGCAATAAACTACCCGCTGGCTAAGCGCAAATTTCTGCGCTTAGCCAGCGGGTAGTGAGGAATGAGGAAGAATCCCATTAGAATTGAGCTTGCTCACCCCATTCAAGGCCTTATACACCTCAATCACATCAACTTGCAGGTCCCTAGTTCCAAATGCTGCAAATTGCAGAACTTAAGCCTTTCTTGGTAAGAGGACTCCTTTGTTCCCTTCACCAATCATGTAGCCCTTCTCTGTACTTTAGCATTAGCATTAGTTGAGGCATTTGATGCCAGAAAGCAAGCTTATGCAGCATCAGCCAAAAAAAAAATAAATAAATAAAATAAAATAAATAGTTAAATAAATAAATAAAAAATAACCACTTTCACTTCACCCCTCTGTTCGTTTGAAATACCTGTCGAGCTGAGCCTTAAACTTATTTAGGCTATCAACTTCCACGACAATGGATGGAAGTCTGTTCCACCAACCAACCACCTGCTGGCTAAAGGCAAATTTCCTCACGTCTATCCTACATCTGTCTTTCCTCAATTTGAATTTATGCCCTCTCAGATGATTATTCTGAGCAAGAGGAAGAATCCCATCAGCATTGAGCATGCTCAAACCATTCAAGGCTTTATACACCTCTATCAGATCACCTCGCTGGTGCCTAGTCTCCAGACACTGTAATTTGCAAAACTTAAGCCTTTCTTCGTAAGAGCACCCCTTTGTTCCATTCACCAATCTTGTTGCCCTTCTCTGTACTCGTTCCAGCATCTCTACATCCTTCTTGAAATGAGGCCTCCAGACCTGTATACAGTACCCTAGGTGTGGCCTGACCATTGCCTTATACAAGGGAATAATCAACTCCTTATCCGTGCTAGAAAAATTCCTATATATCATTAACAATACACCATGAGCTACTCTTGCAGCCCGTCTGCACTGCTCAGAAAGTCTACTTGCTCAAGCAAGTCTACATCCTTCCTAAAATGAAGCCTCCAGACCTGTACGCAGTACTCATGGTGTGGCCTGACCATTGCTTTATACAAAGGGATAATCATCTCCTTTTCTCTTCTAGCAAAATCAGTGTATATCATTGACAATATCCCATGGCCTGCTCTGGCAGCCTGTCTGCACTGCTCAGAAAAATATATCTGACTGCACAATTACTCCCAGGTCTTTCATTTTGTACCACCCTAAGTCTATACAACATTGTGTTGTGGCTTGAATCCTCTGAAGTCATGTATGAAATTTGTGCAAAGTTTATTCCACACTCCATTTAGACATTTGACAGTCACTTCTTGCCAGGCTATGTTAATGTGATTGATGCTCTTCATGACATCAAACGACTGCCAATATTCTCTGATTGTAATGTTGGACATGTCTAAAGTGTTTATCATTTCTGTAAATGTTTGCCTGTAGATAATAAGCTTTAAAGGTGGCTATTACCCCTTCGTCCATGGGTTGCAAAACTGATGTTGTATTAGTGGGCATGTAGACAACATTAACTTTAAGAGGCATTCTAACTTCAGCCAGATTTGTAGTATGTCCAGCGGCATTGTCTAAAAGAAGAATAGCCTTATTTGGTAAATTTTTGTCATCACAGAATTTGATAACAGTAGGGTAAAAAATAGTTGGTGTACCAATCCAAGAAGGTGTCCTGTGTCACCCAAGCCTTCTTGTTTGACTTCCAATACATAGGCATCGTGGCTTTGGTTAAGCCTTTCATAACATGAGGTGTTTCAGTGTGTACACCAAAATTGGCTTCAATTTTAAATTGCCTGACACATTTGCTCCCAACAAAATGTCTTTTGATGCTGTAAACCCAGGAGCCTTTACCACCCGTATCCACTAGTGAGTACTTTTGAGGGTGTGAAGCTTTCTCGTCTCTGACTGGCTATGATACAGACACACTACTCATGATTGGCTGAGATTGTGGGTGGGTGAGTATCATCTGTGATTGGCTCAGATTGTCATTGATCATGGGAACAGTGCATGATACTTAGTACAGTACAGTTCCGATAAATTTCATTTTACGATTCTAAACTTTCAATTTATAAAAAAATTGCAAAAATGAATATTCGTGGCCTTTCTATTGCAAATCGGCGCCAATCAGACCAGTGCCAAATGAAGGCTACCTGTACCGATATTACTGTAGACACAGTGCAGATTAAGTGTCCTGGTATTATTTACTATTCTGTACACATCTCTCTTAAGTTATTTAGGCTTCGCATTCATTAAAGCATTGTTGCCTTTTTCACATCTTACTAATATCAGAAAGCTCTTTGGCTTTTGTTTCCTAGTACAAGAATCTTTGAGATTGTGCAATCTCAATTCTTGTGTGTGAGATTTTTATCACCATATCATCAGAAAAGTGAACCAATTCCACTTTTCTGTTGATACAGTGCTTAAGAATTTTTGTTGATAAGTTCGTTATTTTTGAGTGTTACAGATGAAAGAAATACGTACCTGCAACTTGGTAGATATAAGGCCAAGACGTTGTCTCACTATTGTAACAGTTTTTCTCCATCTTTTTTTAAAAAAAAAAAAACTAGTTAACTAAGCATAACTGTTCTGTTAAATTTTTGAAAAAAATCTCGGAATTTCAGTTTAATTTTCATTAATGAATTGGCCATCAAATGTACTTAGGTGGTTTAGTTCAGAGGTCTGGGAGAGAGGATGTCTCCACTGCTAGGTAAGAGCTGGTTCTTGTGGGGGGGGGGTGCCAGAATTTTTTTCTTTGAAGAGGTGAATGTCTTTGAAATCAGTTTGTTCAATTGACTGAGTTGGATAGAGATGTGATGAAAAAGGCCTCTTTATAGGAACTCCTTATTTATTACTCAGGAAAGGGTGAGAGAAGCTTGTAATTCCTAAGTGTGGCCTGTTTCAGTTAATTGTAATGCTGGATTCAGTGTGGAAACCCTTCCATGCATGAAATCTTTTGATGATACCCATTTATTCTGTTTTTCTGCCTCTCTCTCGCCAATATAAGTATTGCTACATTCTCCACAATAAATTAGGTGCACCATGGATTTAGAATGAGAGAAAAGGAGGTTGGACTCCATACTTCACAGTAATTGTAGAAACCAGATTGTTGACCATAGAGATATCAATTGTTATAATTTTGAAGTTGAGGAGGGTTCTCCTTTGCATGTAATTGTTCCGTTGTAGTCAGTGTTTTGGAAACAAACCCCCTACAATCTGGTCCTTTGAGATTCTGACTTTGGTGATTCTCAGATGGACAGATGAGTATGTCAGTATTTTGCCTGAAGAATTCTACAAGCTTGCAGATACTGCAGGCTTGTGGAATTCTTCAGTAGACATAAATTTGGTATTCTTTTCCCTTTGATTAAGTTATGCAAGAAAGGAAATCATCATCATTCTCACATTTTTGTTTGAATCTGATATTTCTGTATTGTGTGTTTTAGATGTTGGTGGAACTTGGTGATGAACAGATCTGATCTTTCCCTTAAATCAGTATTAGGGTTTGTATGAAAATGACTCTGTGTCCAAGCTGCATATGAATACTTTGGCTACTGGGAAAGGGGAACAAGAAGTTAACCCATTAAGTATGGGTTAACTTCTTGTGTGTTTTAGTTGTCTTCAGAATTCTCAGCTGACAGAATTCTCAGCTGACAGGAGCGAGAAGGCTATGTTAAGCATACTAAGAAATTCAGACAGCATCAGTGGAGGTACTGTCTGGATCTACTACTGGAGCTGAGAGAGGATTTTGTATCTAGAAGATATGCTGATGAATATTCAGTTTAAGTTGAGTGAAACGATGTTTAGCATGATTTTGACCTGTGGAATTTATTAATTAGATCTAGCTGTTTTTGAGGCTTCTGTAGGGTTCTTGGAGAATGCCAACTAACCAACTAGCATTTTTTTTTTTTTTTTTTTTTTTTGCAGATTAATTTTTTTCTACTGATTGTTGGTCTGAAGTTGTGAGGGGCTTCACAATTGTTGGGTTAAGGTTAGTACATTAATCAGTTTTGTTTTGTGTTTATACACACTTGGCAACTCAGCATCTCACAGTTGCTTAATTATAGTAGAATACACAGTTAATTTATATTAACTGTATTAGCTGCCCCAATTATCCTGAGTTTTCACGTGAATAGTTAAAAATACAATGGACCCCCGCTTTACAATTGGTTCACTCTGCAATGAAATCACGTTATGATGGACTCACCATAGTAAAGTACCGTTCACTATACGATGTGTAGTAAGCACCGGTCATTGTGATCACGTTTGTGAATTGAATTTTAGTTCTATTAAACAGCAATTCTAATTAGTGAAAATAGGAGGAATAGTATCCACAGGCTACAAAGATATATTAAGCACAAATTTACCCTTGATTACCTTACCAATTAAAAAATTAAGTGATACATGAAAATTGGAAGAATATACGTGATAATCGGAATAATAATACATATTGTAATATGTACATACTAACTAGTTGACATTTCTGTTCACTGACATTTGTGGGAGGGAGTTAAAATTTAAAACAGTAAAAAGATAAGCAATCAATAACAAAGAACACGGCACACACAAATTACAAGTAACATGATACGTGCAAGTGAGAACGGAGTAACAAGTTACGAAGCTTTAAGAATAGGAATGAAGAGAAGATTCCATTGAAGTGTAAACATGTTTCATCATAATAACCCACAGAATTTCAGCTGTCAGTATTATTGCAAATCCAATAAGATCGAGTTTACTATCTGTTTATGATAGATTGCACTAACAGAAAAGCCCAATAACACAGATGACTGCTAATTGTTTTATGGTTGTGACCTTTAGAAATCCAACCGCACCACGTGGTTCGGTCGGAGACAATCGTAGGGTAATCTCCAGTGCTGCTGTCTCCTGCCCCGATTAAACGGCATGTTGTCCCGATTAAGCAAAGTAAACCCTGGCTATTGTCTCAATTGCGTTCTATTTTTTAAGATTTGCCCCGATTAACCGGTGGCCCAAATAACCGGAATCCACTGTATATATATATATTTTTTTTTTTTTTTTTTTTTTTTTTTTGCCCTGGCTTCCCAACCTACCACAGGGATGTCTACTACCTGATAAGCAATAAATGGCATCAGGAATGTGACACCATGACTATCCAAGCACCATACCCTACCCACACCTCCAGCTTGAATCCTGTCCCTTGGACTGTGAAGATAGGAACAATATGGCTTCAACATGGTTGCCCCATGCAGCTGAACTCACTAGTTGATTTATACTGGGTGAGCCATCTCAGCCCTACCACCAGTCTTATTGAAGTAGGGGTTAAATCGTTTTTTTGATCTAGACCCTCAGCCACCAGCATTGCCCTTTCTGGATGAGCCATCCCAGGACCACCAGTCTTATTGAAGCAGGGGTTAAACTGGTTTGTTGAATCTTGACCATCAACCACCAGCATTGCCCTTTCTGGATGAGCCATCCCAGGACCACCAGTCTTATTGAAGCAGGGGTTAAACTGGTTTGTTGAATCTTGACCATCAACCACCAGCATTGCCCTTTTTGAGTTTCCATGGTTTGCAGCACATAGTAAACATTCTGTATTCCCATGATGTTAGCCTGGGGGGGGGGGCTAGGCTGTTGAGAATTGGACTAATGCTAGTTCGGAGGCAACATCATTGGGGTCCCATCACTACGTACGGGTGCCCACGTCAAGAGGAAAGTATTTAATTCATCAAAATGCAAACATTCTAGGGATATCAGAAACATGGTACCACTTAGCATAGGTGATCCAGAATTTGAATATGGTGGTGGTAGTAGTAGAGGCATGCGATGCAAGAAAGCAAGCTTATGTAGCATCAACCAAAAAAAAAATAATAAAAAAAATAGTATGTACAATGCATACAGAAAGAATATTGTATGTATGAATGCATTTCATCAAGGCAGGTCCCTGGGATCCTCCGTTACACCTTCAGCGTCACGTGTTTAGCATCTCTGCAAAGCCAGTCATGTGTTGTATTTTTTGACTGTTTCAGCCTAATAAAGACAAATCACTGTGTAATTATCAAGTACTGTATATGGTAGATCTGGGCCGGCGCGTGTAGCCAGGTGGGCAGGAGCAGCAGTGCGTAGCACACGCTTCTTGATTAGACCGGGGTTCGAGCCCATGACCAACAAATATGGAGGCTGCGGAAAGGTCAGGGAATGACCTTTCCGCATATCCCCCGATATGCGGCGGTCAATATGGCCTTAGTTGCTAATGCTCCTAAAAACCAAATAACAAACAACAGCAAAACAAACAGATCTGGGCCAACATATTACTACACTGATAGAGGCCAATCACACCTTCCAATCAGCATAGTAATGTGTAAGTATTGTAAAGTAGTGTTCTGCTCTCTTGTTCTTGTTGAGTGACAGGCTATGTGGTCCAGGAGGACAGCAACCACTACACCAGGTTTCCATCCTCGCCAAGTAGCACTGTTCTTCTGAATTGACTCTAATTCCTGCTCTCTCTTCCAAAGCAGTCTAAACACATGCCACAACCAGTCGACATCCTTTTACTGTCCAACTTCAACCAACTTTTCTTCTCCCTCACTTATTCGTTTAATTTCCGTTTTCTGGAACAACCGTCCTTCATACCTGAAAATTGCAATCTACAGAAATTCAAGTTTAATGTCAACAGGTATTTTTTTTTTTTTTTTTTTTATCTTCTCAACCTTTAGCACATACATTGTACTAAGTATTATATGTTCTTATATCTCTTGTTTGGGGGTTTTCATAAAAAAAAAAAAATAATAACAGCTTCTTTGAGCCACTTCTATTAAGGCTATTCTAATTATAATAGCCCCAACAAGGCCCTTAATTCATCTCTTTGTGTGATCTTTGAATGTTACCTTGAAATGTGTAAAGAAATCTGTAAGATTTCTGTTCTGAAAAAGAATATTTGTGTATAGGTATGCGGCCTCCGTAGCCGAGTGGGCAGGAGCGGGAGTGCAGTAGTAGCACACGCTCTTTGAGTAGACCGGGGTTCAAGCCCCTCACTGCTGAATACGGTTGATCTGCCAACCCGCACTGGACCAGCGTGGCAGATTATGGTCCATTTCCTTCAGCATGAATTGTTGAGGAGGCTTCCATCCTGCAGTGGGTTGATAATGGCTGCACTTTACTTTTTTTTTTTTTTTACTTTATGGAAATCTAGTGTTCATTACAAACCTCATCCTTCCAACTCGCTGTTTCCTAATTCCATAACAGCTTCAAGTGCCTAAAATATGGACACACTTGCAAATGGCCCTTGCATGTACTTAGTGTGCTGCAGACCATGAAATCATGGATTGTTCAGCTCAAGAGCTTGTTAGCAGAAAGGGGAGAAAAAAAAAAAGAGATCCAGAGATTGAAGGTATAACCAAACGTATCCTATCATGCATATGCTTGGAAGCAATGACTTGGCCTTTCAAAATGTGGGCTCTAACACCTTCCATATATCTACCTGTATATTCACTATTGATTTCTCTGTGTGCTCTTCTCTTACTCTCTGCGTGTACATAAGAGGTTGAAGAAAATCTTTATGGCATGGATCTCTTTCCTGTGATATCCACCACTTTGCAGTGGGAGACCATATCATCTGTCAAGGTTCCATGATGGTAGATTGATCGGACTGACTAGAATGCCATCAGAATCTTGAAACATTTAATACTACAGTTGGTCACGGGACCAATCAGTATAGCAGTTTTATACATCACAGAAACTATTGTCCAAGCAATGGCAGTTACAATCCTAAAGTCTGACTCAGTTTCCACCATTTCCTAAACTGTGGTAGAATGTACAGCAGCAAGAAAGGCACAAAACAAGGCATGGTGGTTATTTCATTTGTATTCTGCTACCGATAGTCTAATAGACTCCAAATGTGCATGTGCCAAGGCACCCTACATCAGACATCATCAGTCAGAAGGAATCTTGCATCCATTTTATCTTCCATCACCAGGGTGGCCAAACCAAAGGTTATCTGAAACAAAATCTTTAAAATGATGGGTAAATATGCATTGCACCCGTCATCGATCTGAGAATATAAAAATATGTAATTGTAGACCCTACTACAATTTCCAACAATCTAGGGGACACCTTTGCTAAAGTGTCTGCCAAAACATCTTACCCCTACCCTTAGATTTTCTTGCCCTCGAACAAAAATCTGAAAAACAGCAACTGAAGCAGTCTTCAAATAGCTGTGGAGCCCACAATAGCCATTTCACAGAGTGGGAGCCAAAACCAGTACTGTCTCTATCCTCGGCTAGTGCTGTTGGACCAGATGACATCCGTTATGAAATGATTAAATATCTTTCATTGGAATCTGTGGATTGCCTGCTCCGTCTCTAGAAATCTTGAAGTGCAATTTCCAGAATCCTGTCATAAGGCAGATGCCTTTGCCAAACCAGTAAGGGATCCAAATATCCTAATCAATTATCACCCAAATGCTCTGACCAGCTGCTTGTGCAAGATCCTGGAAGAATCATCTCATCAATGCCTGCATTGTACTATTTAGAAGCTAATGAACTTTCCAGAACAGTTTCTTGGCTTCCTTTGGAAGGGTCATTAGCCTCGACAATGCCCCCCCCCCTGCATACACACTACTCGGACTGATCCGGAAGCTGCCTAGAGAGTTACCAATAGGTTCGGTCTAGTCTACTAACTAGCGGCCACCCTGAGAACTCCATTTTAGAGCTGTACCCTCAAAATGTAAGGAAGTTTTATCTCTCCATGGTGTTCATCATAACCTCAAAAGACATCAATCATACAACATGATGGAAGAGATGGGGAAAGGGTTGACTGGAACTTAACTGTGGAGACTAAATATGGGTTCCACCACTTCAAGCCTCCAATAAGCAGAGTTGTGGTATTGCACCGGTTGATGAAAGTTATCTACCACCTAGTATTGCCTGGTAACACAGAGGGGGTGGCATTCTACCATGTGGTGTAGGCACCACACCTCAACCCCCGCTTATGTTGGTTCACACCTTCCATTGTGAACCAACACAGTGTGCTTACACATGGGGGTTATACCCAGAATTACTTACAGTCCCACCATCGTGAAGGTGCAAGCAGAGGATTTGGCTGTCACAGACTGTCTGGACTTTGCTGAAATTGGGTCCACTTGACTTGAGTGTCACCCGAATATCAGTTCCATCAGCATTTTAGACTCCCAGGTAGCAAGTACAGCTTGACTGGCATATCTGAGAGAATGTCTGTGACAACCTCAAGGACCGAACAGAAATGCCAAACAGTAGATGAAGCTCTGTTTGTTTGGTTCAAACAGGCCAGCTCATTTAATGCACCAATCAATCATAGCATTCTTCTTCAAAAAGCTAATGATTTTGCTGAAAAACTACACAAAGAGTTTAAGGCAACAGACGGATGACTGACAAGATGGAAGGAGAGGCATGATATTGTTTATAAAAAGCTTCATGGAGAAAAAAAAAAAACGGTTCTGCAGCTGACACCTGGTTGAAACCTATTGGAAAACTGTGTTAAGCACTTATAATCCTGAAGACATTTCATTTTCATGATTTTTAAAAATTCCTCTGCGTCTGCAGGAAAGAAGATAAAAGACAGGATTACAGTTATTTTAACATATAACGACAGGAACAATCAAGATGAAGCTGTTAGTTATCGGCAAGAGTAAATTGTGTAGATGTTTTAAAGGAGTAAAACAGCTGCCTGTTGAATATGCCAATAATGCCAATGCTTCGATGGCAGCTTCTTTATTCGAAGATTATCTTTACAAATGGGATTTGCAATTGGATAAGAAAAACAAAAAAAATTGCATTGGTTTTGGAAAACTGCCCAGCTCATCCAAAGTTGGCTTTCAGAAACATTGAATTAGTTTTTCTACCTTCAAATACCACATCACTGATTCAACCTCTCAACCAGGGAATAATAAAAATGTTTAAGACCTTTTATAGATTGGATATGAGGCGACGAATCATCCAGTCTCTAGATGAAGATTTGGGAATGTCATCAGACATCTCAAAGCAGATAACTGTTCTAGGTGCACTTCATATGACAATGAGTACCTGGAATGAAGTTTCCAAAATCTGCATTAGCAACTGTTTCAAAAAAATGTGAATTAATTATTCATAGTTGTCAACTAAGTCACAATACTAATCATGTTGAAAAGTCTGATGACATGGGTGAACAGGAGTTTAATGATTGGGTGCACATAGATGGTAATCTATGAGTTACTACAGCTTTAATTGATGAAGAAATTGCCCAGTCTGTTACTGATAATTTCGCAAAGGAGGAGAAGGTAAATGAAGATGAACCCGAACGAATTCCAGTTACAAAGCAGCAAACCCTGGGGGCTCACATCTGGTGAGTATGGGCTTGGCGCACCCAGGGTCCTGAGCTGGATATCATTATTCTTCTCTTTCTTGGTGATTCCCTTCTACTTTTGACACTCTCTCTCTCTCTCTCTCTCTCTCTCTCTCTCTCTCTCTCTCTCTCTCTCTCTCACAGGGTTACTCGGGAACTTTTTTTTTCCTGGTGCAGCATAAGCCTCAGGCTTCCTTGCATCATATGGATATTAATAATAATAATAACTTGTGATGCTACAGTTGTCCTCAGGACGACTGTAGAGAAACTGGTGCACGTGATCATGAATATAGACTGTTATACAATACTGAAAAACCTATAAATAGACTTTGTAGTGATAATTTAAAACCATCTAAAATAAGTGACTATTTTAAATTATAATCATATTACAAGGTGTTATGTTTAATTAATATGTATATTAATTAAGCTATGTACATGAGTTATAAATTTATTTTTAATTTCCTAACCTGTGGATAATATTTTTCTGATTTTCACATATCATTTAATTGGTATTAAAATGTAAATTTGTGCTTAATATCTTTATTTTTATAGCCTCTGGATAATATTTGTTGATTTTTGCTTATTAGAATTGACGTTAATTAGAATCACAAGTCAATTTGCAAATGTGGTCACTATAACCGGTGCTTACTGTATATGATATCAAAATTATTTTTTGCATCCAGTTCCTTGGTTGCTGCATCATAGTATCCCATCAAATTGGTCAGACAAGATCTCCCCTTAACAAACCCCTGCTGTGAATGAAGTATAATTGCATGCCTGGCTAGATGGTTATTGCATTACTTTTGTAATGAGTGACTCCATTATTTTCCCTCTAACAGAAGTTAAGCTGACAGGTCTGTAGTTACTCGTGTTCCCCTTTGATCTTTCTTTGCAGTCCACAATTACCTTCCCTGAAAACAAAGATGCTCTTATAATTATGGCTAAGGGTTTGCTTATCTCATTTTCTGCTTCCCTTAATATAATTGAATCAATCCCATTCAGTTATATTGACTTTACCTGCAACAATTTTCTCTTCCAACTTTCTTCTGAGTTATCCCAAAATCATTTAGCTCTCCTATAAATTTCTGGTACCCCTCTCTAAAAAAATTCCTCGTGTGTGAACGTAGATACATATTGCTTATTTAACCTATCAGCAACCTGAGCAGGATTATTAAATGTTAATCCAGAAGTTCCCAAACTTTCTCGTTTCATAGTGCTCTTAGTGTCCCAGTAATTTTTTCACGGCACCCCTAGGCCAAAAGAAATACCTAATACCGTGGTTTTCGACCGTTTAATATATACCTATATAATAATTTTATTCTTTATATAGAGGTACTAAATAAAGATCAATTATAGATCACCACAAAGTTAAAAAGATATGGTACTGTGGATACCGTACACCTTTTTATAATGAAATAAATATACAAATTAAAAAATAAAATAAAATAATAATAACTTTAAGTAAAAAAAAAAAAGGTAAACTGCAGCCATTATCAACCCACTGAAAGATGGAAGCCTCCTCAACAATTCATGCTGAAGGAAATGGACCATAATTTGCCACGCTGGTCCAGTGCGGGTTGCCAGATTGACCATATTTAGCAGTCAGGGGGTTGAACCACTGTCTACTCAAAGAGCGTGTGCTACTGCACTCCCGCTCCTGACCACTCAACTACGAAGGCCGTTAACTTTAAGTAACTTAAACCCAAATTATGCGGCACCCCGGTCGAAACCACTGTGTTAACCCATGAAGATCAAGGGGACCAATGTGATTCAGTCCCTTCCTTCTACTGTTAATATAAATAAAGAAGTCTTTCCTGCTTTCCTTGTCATTCTTTACCAAAAACGTCTCATCTGCTTCGGCTTGCCTAACCTCCTTTGTGACATGATTGCAGTCAAGTTTATATCTACCATAGGCTTCTCTAAGAGCTGATAATTTATATGTATCTCATGCCTTTTTCTTCTGTGTCACTTGTCTGAATTCTGTGCTTTTTACTCACATCCCCCTTTGATCTCCCTTTGTGAATTGGGGATATATTTGTACATCTCCAGTCCACAGGTACCTTCCCTGAAATCAAATATTCTCATAGTTATGGCTAAGGGTTTGCCTACCTCCTTTGCTGCTTCCCTGACACAGCTGAGCAGTCAGGAGAAAGTGTAGTAGAGGTGCTCTTTGAGTGGCCCTGGGTTCAAGCCAGTGACTGCTAAATACGATTAACGTTTGTATTGATAATTAATTGTAAACTCCTCTGATCTGCCAGTCATGCTGGAGTATAAACGAGAATATTTATCCCTCTGATAACCTCTGAGTTATCCGAAAATCATTTTTCTCCCTGTTAGAGTTCCATGACATCTGTATAAGCCTTGAACTTTTTTTTTTTTTTTTTTTTAGGAGCATTAGCAACTAAGGCCATATTGCTCCGGAGATATGCGGTGGTCATTCCCTGACCTTTCCGCATTCTCCATATTTGGTGGTTACGGGCTTGAATCCCAGTCTAATCAAGAAGTGTGTGCACGCACTGCTGCTCCTGCCCACCTGGCTATGGAGGCGCCAAGCCTTGAACTGTATTTCTTGATTGGTACCAAAATCCTAGTAGTTTCTTGTGTATTCCCCAAACCAGCAATGAGATATAATTCTCATCCAGTCCTGGCCTGGGTTCAGTAATGCTGCATGCTCTTTCTGAATATTCATTTGTCTTCTGCTGGATCCAAGCCATGTTAGGGATCAGAGGTAATGACCTCCTGGATAGAATAGTAACAGGAAGGTAATACATAATATGCTCATTCCCCCAGTAACAATCATGGCATGGACAGTTTACAAACAAGTTGTCTCACATTATGCTTGTAATTGAAATCTTTCAGTCTAGTCTGCACAGGAATTGTGGAAAGGGAATTGTGCTTGCCCTCACGTAGGATGCAGTTATTTTGTACATTCATCTTTTACCATTTTTAATCATCTGATCCCTGATAAAGTCCATGTGTAAGCTATTTTTAACTATTTAAAATTGTTAAATCTGTTTAGATATTTTGATATATTTAAAATATACTTGTAATGAATAGCTGTACAGTAAACCCCCGCTATTCGCGGGGGTTACGTTCCTGAGAAATGCCGCGAATACAGAGTTATGGCTCCCATAGTAATAAAGGGATTCCGTTCCAAAGTATGAAATATACTTTGGAAATCGGAAATTTTAGACTAAATATATACTTAGTCTAAAATTTTGTCTATGTATGTATTATATGTACCTTTATAATATGACTATGTACATAGACAGTACATAGTGAAATGCAAGCATGGCATCGAAATGAAAATAAGAAACAGTTTAATATTAAATGTAACATTTATTAGAAATTTCAAACAAATCTTTCAACTAGCGCCTTTGCTAGCTAAAAAAAACTTATCCTGCCAGTGCTATCACCAGTTTCGCTAAAGTGTTGATAAAGGAGTTTTGCCTTTTCACGAATAATGAGTGAACTTAACAGAATTTTTTAAAGATTTAAAGCTTTTCCATTTTTTCTAATTTAACATCACGAGTTACAGAGCAAATTTTTGAAGCAATTAGCACGTTTTCACGGATTTCACTATGGCGGATTTTTTCTTCCGATTTCTTGATTGATCGTACCGTTGACTCATTGATTTTATAATGTTTTGCCACTGAGAAGACACTTTCACCATTAGAAATTTTGTCTAATAACTCAATTTTATTCGCCAACGTCATCACCTTCTTTGCTAATTTCACATTCACATTTCCCTTGTTATTCGTAGCCATATTTTTGTACCGGTTAGAAAGAACTTGTCCAAATAAAGTCACTTTCTTCCGTTAACACACTTGAAAAAATCTGTTTTACGCTGCAAAATGGTAGATTTATCAATTTTGTAAGCATATCAATTTATAAATTGATAAATTTGAATTTTAAAAGCATATAAATTAAAAACAAACGACGAAACCTTCAATGGCAAGCGCATAACACATTATTCCAAACAAGGATTAGCGAGAAACATCCACGCTCGCGATTTTGTCACCCCTCTCCCTCCACCCACTGAGCGCTGTTTTGACCGGGAAAGAAAATTTTAGCCACACCCATGTTTTTTTATGGCGGAAAATGTTCAAGGCGCTTTAAAATTCACATTTTTTTAGGTTTCATTTTATGTTAAATCAGCGACCGCGAATACAGATACCGTGAATAGTGGGGGTTTACTGTATTTATATACCTTTTGTAATATAGTGACCAATTTTCATAGGCCACTGAAATCTTATCTTCCTTTTATCTTCTACTATCCTTATGACTTTACTTTTTTTTACTGTTTTGGCACATTAAAGCCACTGCTGATGTGCCAATGAAATCCAAATCAAACCAAATTCAGTACTTCAAATTTATCAGATTTATTTATTGTACACAAAATATGCCTTATAAAAAAGCTTTAATGTACATGCAAATTTGCTTTTAGAGACCCTAACACAGCTCATAAATTTTCTTTTCCAGTGAAGACTACATTACCAGCAGGCCTTGTAGTAATCTCTTCCCCCTCTCCCCCATGTCTTGCTTCTCAAGCTGCTGCATGCCCCAATAGAAGCAGTGCAAAAGTCAATTTCGCCTCTGCTTCCAGCTGCCATTAAACTGTGATGTATATTCCCCAAACTAGTATATAATACCGTCAATATTTCCTTGATAGTATCAGCAAATATTCTTACACATCTTGTATTTAAATGTATCCCATTCCTGTGAAAACATCACTCCTTTTAGCAAGCACAGACCATGCTATGAAAAATTCTACCCCATAAGCCTTATACAATCTCTCCAGGTCGAAGTGATCGACCAGGCTCTCATCATCTTCTCCCTCCTACCATGTCTAGGTGAAGTTCCAGAAACCTTCGAATTTAATCCTAACTTGCAGCTTTTTTTCAGTGTTGTACTATGCCTGTTCAGTAAATCCCCAAATTTCCTATTCTTTATGTCGAAGGTACTAATATGCAAAAAGATGACATCACCTTTTGTCCTCTTAAAAATTATAAAGGATAGGTAGAATAGGACCAGAATATATTTGCCAATGGCAATGTATTCTGGTCCTATTCTATCTATCCTTTTTGCAGCGTATTTTTTTGATTTTGCTGACAGCAGCTACTTTTTGTGAGACCAGTGCTTTCTGCTGTTGGGATTTCTGTTGTCTGAAGCAAGAGTGCAACCTCAAGTGTTAAGCTGGGTACTTCATGGGTCTCTCATTTTAATTCCTTTGAGAGCATGAGCCCTGTTCTTCAAGCTCTCACATTCTTCTGTCAAAAGTATTAATTTGATATATAATCTGCTCACACTTTTTTGCACTGAAGCTTTAAATTTAAGCTGAAAATTTGGGCTTAAATTTCAATTAAAAGTACCACACTGAACTAAGAAATATATAAATATACTAATAGCACTAAAAGGACACTGTTGAACAAATTCGGCTAGTGCGTTGTTATTGCTGCTGTGGATAAAGGGGTGTTGGGTGGGAGAAGACAGTGGTTATTAATGAGTACTGCTCTTCTTGGATTACTGTTATTAGCGGTTTCAGTGCTGGGTGCATTGTTGTTTTCTCTATTAATGATATTGATAAATTCATATCGCACTTAATGTCTAAGTTTTGCTGATGATTTGAAAGTTGGCTGGTTTAATCACGATGATCAGTGTCTGCAACAAGGTTTAGACAAATGGGGTGAAAAGTGACAATTGAAGTTTCTTATTGACAAATGTAAGGCATATGGCTATTGGTAATCCCAATTAATGTGCTAACTGTGTGTGGAATCCCAATTAATGTACTAACTGTACCACACAGTTAATACTTTAATTGGGATTCCACAAAGAGAGAATTCCACATAGAGAGAAGAGGAGAATGAAAACCTCTTGGCAATTGTGCAGTTAGATATGAAGTTCTCCAAGCAGTACAGACAGGATGCCAGGGCAGTTCATGGTGTTTTATCAATTATATACTGGAATTTTTTTGGTAGGGATAAGGAAGTGATTATCCCATTGTATAAGGCAATGATCAGACTACATCTTGAATACTGCATACCGGTTTGGAGGCCCCCATTTTAGGAAGAACATGGATCTGTTGAATACATGGAGAGAAAAGCAACGAGATTAGTGAGAGGAACAAAAGTCTCCATGTATGCAAACTGCAGCACATGAGAGGAGATCTGATTGAAGTGTAAGGCTTTGAATGAATTGAGTAAGCTCATTGCTAATGAAATCCTTCCTCTTGCTCAGACTATACCCATAAATGGGCCTAAATTCAAACTGAGGAAGGGTGGTTGCAGGACAGACATGCAGAAATTTGTCTTCAGGCAGGTGGTCAGCTGTTGGAACAAACTCCTAGCCAGTGTTGTAGAGATGGATAGTTTGAATAAAATTTCTGATGCTGTATAAGCTTGCTTTCATGCATAATTTGCCTCTATTAATACCAATATTATTTCCAGCTCAGGTTATACAACAGTAAGTACATAATTTGTTATAAAATCACATTTGGATTATCATAAATGTATAGTTTACAGACAGTAAAAACACTTTTAATGTTAATTATACTCCAACGGAATTACATTAAAAAATATTAAATAACATTTATATCATTGTTATATTGATGCATTGAATGATGGCAACAGAATTCCCTCCTACTTCAACTCTAATTTTTGATGAATTCCAATGTCAGGTACTTTATCAGACAAACAAGTAATAAGAGCTCTACTATTTTGAAACGGGGATAACAAAACCCAATAACTTTTATGTAATTAAAAGTCTACTTAGCAGTTTTAATACATAGCTACCATAGCACTTCCACTTTAATTTTTCATAAAGGTCATCTAATGAATATGAAAGTCCAGCAGCATTGTAATTAGAACGTTTTAATTAAACACAGTGATTAGTACTGTGTTGTACTAAGTACTTAGTACTTCTCAGAGGCTGAGAAGACAGAAACTACTTGTTGATATTGGACTTGAATTTCTGTAGATTGTAACTTTTGGGGAATGTGTATGATGTTCCAAAAAACAGAAATAGAAGGGATAAATTAGAAAGGGAAAAAAAAAAAAAAAAAAGTGCTTCTGTGAGTTAGAAGTTGGACAATGAATGGCTGCTGGTAGGCACATGTGCAGACAAGTTTGAAAGAGAGTAGTGGAATTGCAGATGCCAATTCAGAAGAACAGAGCCCATCTAATATCTATAGGAAAGGCAAGCAGCAGAAACATATGGGATGTTGAGAATCATAGTGGTGTAAGTCAGTAATTTTATATATATGAGCTGTTCATATTTCCTGCCTTCTCTAGTTGTCCACTGTTTAGTTTCATAGCAAAGTAAGTCAAAGTTGCAGTTAGCTAGAAGACTTCGCAATTCAGGTCGGGCGTATGCAAACTCAAAAGGAACACAAGTTGAGTGTAAGCGGTTTGAAAATTTAGATTGTGGTTGTAAAAAAAATATGTATAGAGTCTTTAACAGAAGAGGAAAGGAGAAAGCAATGTGATAATTTTATATCCATGGCCAATTTTCCTTCACAGAATGCATATTTATGCAGCCTTATATGTCATGAACATATAAAGCAAAGGTGGCCTCAGAATGGCAATTAGGGAGGAAAGCAATGTACAAATCTGTCTTACATTCAAAAAGAAAATACCATGGTATGTGTTTGTAAAAAAATTTTTCTCGACACTTTTGCTGTATCTGATGGAAGGGTAACAAGAGCTTTAGAAAAGGTAAGGAAGGGGAAGTCTGCAGGAGTAGATTTAAGGGGTAAACATGTAGCAGTACAAAAGATAATTGACAAACAAAAACAGTTACTTAAGGATCACATTAATATTTTCCCAGCATTTGAAAGTCATTACACTGAAAAAGATGAATCCAAACAGGAAGTTTCTTAACCCTAACTTGAACGTAAGATAAATGTGTGTTTTATTGTGAATGGTGTTGAGCAAAGAGAGGCTGAACCTCTTAAAGAGTATTACTATAGACATGTCTTCAACACAGAATTTAATTTGCGTTTTCACTTACCTCGAAAGGACACTTGCAAGCAAGGCCTGTGGCAAGTATAAACAGTCAAATGATGTAAGAAAGGACAGGCGATTTGGAGGGGGCAGTGTGTTTTGCATTTGGCAAAAGCAGAGAATATAAAAAATCAACTATAAAGGGCTGATGGGAAAAGGCCCAAGGAAATTCTGACAGCTATACAAGCATGATAGATTTACAAAAAAGCCCTGCCATTCCCAAAATTAACTGTTTCTGAGACCTACTATAGATGCAATATGTACTGCTATAATTTAGGTTTGCGTGATGTCACAAATAACTGGCTACATGTATGTTTGGGATGAGACTATTGCATCCAGGGGTTCACAAGAGATGCTTATTACCTGACTAAGCATATTAAGTTGAACAAAAAAAAAAAGCATGTGATGATATACAGTGACACGTGCACTTGCCAAAATCAGAACATCAAGATATCCTTATCGTTAATGAAACTGATTCAAGAAACTTCAGTTGAAGTCATAGAATTCATGGTTTCTGGCCACTCTTACCCTCCAAATGACTCAGATTTTGGGCTCATTGAGCATGCTGGAAAAAACAAGATTATCTGTGTTCCAGATGGATGGTATAATCCTATGAAGTCTGCCAGAAGACACAACAGGTTCATGGTTGTAAAGATGCAACAAGAAATTTTTTTTTTTTTTTTTTTTTTGTAAACAGAAGCTCTTGAAAAAGGCGTAACAAAACGGAAGAAGAATGTGGAAAGTGAAAGTGTAAACTGGTTGAAAATACAATGGCTCCATTATGAAAAAAGAAATCCCATTCATGATTTTCTGCAAGTGTACATTAGATGAAGACATCCCTTTCAGGGAACTGAATGTCAAACCCAATAAAGATGGTCGATCCTCGTTATTGGGTAAGAGCTTGAAAAGTACTGAACAAGAAAAGTTGTGTGATGGTCCTAGAGTGCTGAACTTTCTAAAGAAAAGAGACATACTATACTTTCTCAAATACACTCCCCCTAGTTTATCATGCCTTCTTTAAAGGTATTAGAAGCTCAAAAAAAGTTGATCTAGGTCACTTATCTGACTACAAGAAGAAGAAGCATAAACAGTAGTTTGTGGTGGCATGACAGTGTTTTATGATTATTGAATTAGTGATGATGACTAATTCCTTTTTTTAAAAAAATGAGACCATCAGCAAAAAGCAACTATAATTATTTTTTTTTATTATTATTTTGCAACCATCTTTTAAATTATAATTAAATTTATTATGTTCATCTTAGCTTTTTTATGATCATTCTGCAACAACTAACACAATCTTAACTATTTTGACAAAAAATTCCCAATGTGCTTATCGCTCAGGATTTTTAAAATTTTGTTATAGTGTACTTTCTACAGGGAAAAAATATAATCTCTTCTGTATGAAATCATAGTTTTGATTGTGCAGTCATATCCTTACAGTAATTTACCATTTTAAAATAGGTAAACTACTTAGAAACATAATGGTATAAATCAATTATATAAACACTGCTGGCCAAAAAATTGAATATTAACAAAAATTGTCAAGCTCGTGTAAATTTTTTGAGTTTTTTATGAATGTAAACACAAAACACCTTGTTCTCAAAAATGAGAGTAGACTGGCTTACATCACTATGAATCTCAACCCTCCATATGTCAGACTGCAAGTGGAGAGACTCTGTAAGAGATGGATCATTAATTATCCTGATTACTCTGTTCATAAGAGTAGAATTTAGATTTGTACAGAGTGAGTAGTTTAGAAGAAAAGTAATGCCAAGAGCAAAAAGAAAACCTAGTTGTTTTTTTTGTGCAGAGTAAGCAATATTTGTGATATGCTTATACCAAGAGTGATTAGAAGTCAGGATAATTCCTAATAGAGATATGTGAGCTTGTATAGAAAAATGAATGTCTTCAATGATGGGCAGTGGACTTCTTTTTGGAAGAAATAAGACAGGACTGTTTTAGAGGAATTGAAGCTAAACTACGTTTTCTTCATACCATTGAAGAGTTGCCTAGATCACTATTTAAGGAATTATTGGTGGATATTCAAGAAGTTGAGGCTGTTTCTTGAGGGAAAGGTTTCTCAAAGTGGAATACTACCATGTATTCCACTTTGAGAAACTATTGGGGATCTTAATTTCCCGAATATTGACCAGAATTTGTGGGTTGGTCACTCGCACACTAGCAAGGCTTTTGTGGATTTATTGGATGATTGTTTTCTACAGCAGCTTGTTTGGGAGCATTCTTAATCTGATTATTAGTAGTGATTCTTCATGCATCAAGAATCTGCAGATAAAGGAACCACTAGTTGGCAGTGATCACAGTGTGCTGAAGTGGGATTTACTAAAAGGTCATCATCATCATCATCAGCCATTTTCAATCCACTGCAGGATGAAGGCCTCTCCAGCAACTTTCCAGTTCCTTCTGTTTTGAGCACTGGCCATCCATTTATTACTCAAAAACTCATGAATTTCATCTATCCATCTCTGCCTTTGTCTTCCAGGTTTTTTTCTAGCTCCTCTTGGGTACCATTCTGTTATTTTCTTAGTCCATCTGTCATCATGTCTTCGAGCTATGTGTCCTGCCCAAGACCATTTTAGTTCTTTAGTTTTGATAAGAATGTCCTTTACTTGAGTTTGCTGCCTAATCCATGTGTTTCTCTTCTTATCTAACAGTCTGATTCCCAATATAATTCGTTCCATTCTTCGCTGTGTAGTTCCTAGCTTCTCTTCCATTCTTTTGGTGAGTGCCCAAGTTTCACTTCCATAAGTCATGGTGGGGAGTATACATTGATTCATTATTTTACGTTTCAAACTGGGATATTGCTCTTCACTATGTGACTATATTTCCTGAATGCTATCCATCCAAAATTTATTCTTCTCTTGACTTCCAGCCATTTATCATTATTACAGCTAATAACTTGTCCCAGATAAGTATATGACTCCACCTTTTCAATTACTGCTCCTTCAATCATTATTTCCCTTTCCGTGGCATACTTGTTCATCATTACTTTTGTTTTAGCCATATTCATCTTTAGTCCAAAATCCTTACTAACTGTGCATAACTGATTAAGATTTTCCTCTAATTCTTTGGGATCAGGGCTTATGACCACAATGTCATCTGCAAATCGTAAATGGTTTAGGTACTCTCCGTTCACATTGACTCCTTTCTGCGACCAGTCTAATCTTCTGAAAGCTTCCTCAAGGGCAGCAGTAAACAGCTTCGGAGATATTGTGTCTCCTTGTCGAACTCCTTTCTCGATTTTAAATTTGCTACTGTGTTTGTCTAGTCTAATAAAGGAAGTAGCATTCTCATATATTTTCTTCAAAATCATAATATATGGAGTATCTATGCCTTGTCTTTCCAGTGCCCGAAACATTTCCTTATGCTGTATGGAGTCAAACGCCTTTTCATAATCCACAAATGCCGGGCATAATGGTGTTTTATATTCATTTGCTTTCTCCATTAGCTGTGATATTACGTGAAGGTGATCCATAGTTGAGAATCCTGTCCTAAAGCCAGCTTGCTCTTTCGGTTGATTCTCATCAAGTATTCTTTCTAATCTGTTAGTAATGACCCTTGTGAACAACTTGTAGATATGGGATAACAAGCTAATTGGTCTATAATTTCCAATTTCTGATTTATCTCCTTTCTTATGCAGCAAAACTATGATTGCATTATTCCACTGCTTAGGCATCACACCTTTTCTAATGCACTTTGTGAAGAGCCTTGCCAGTTTTTGTGTTGTCTCTTC
Organism: Mastigoproctus giganteus; assembly: GCF_048544385.1. Taxonomy (NCBI): domain Eukaryota; kingdom Metazoa; phylum Arthropoda; class Arachnida; order Uropygi; family Thelyphonidae; genus Mastigoproctus; species Mastigoproctus giganteus. The sequence goes on along the minus strand of NC_143586.1, from coordinate 109,073,010 downwards.
CTCCCAATTTTAACAACTCTACAGTAACTTCATCTTCCCCCGGGGCTTTCCGATTCTTCATTTTCTTCAATGCATGTTCTACCTCATCAGGAAGAATATTGGGTATGTCGTATGTGTTGCTACTTTGCAATCCATCTTCCCCACTGCTGGTATCATTCCCTTGCTCCTTGTATAATTCTCTATAGTAGTCTTCTGCTATTTGAATTATGCCTTTTCTGCTGTTTATAAGTACACCATCTCTATTCTTCAGTTTCAGTATCATTTGTCTTTCTGTATTACTGCTCATGGCTGCTGATTTAAATCCTTTGTTTTCCCTTAATGCTTGTTCTACTTTTCTTGTGTTAAATCTTCTTATGTCCTCTCTGAGTCTCTTTCTAATGGCTTTGCATAACTCAGTATACTCAATTTTCTCCCTGTCAGTGTTTTTCTTGCTCTTCATTTGTCGTTTTTGGTTCATCATGACAAGTGTTTCTTGACTAATTTTTTCTTCTTTGGATTTCTGTTTCCCTATAGGTTTCTTGGGCTTTATCACTTTTAGAAAGTTGTAATATTCCTCGTCGATATCTTGGTCCTGAGCAGTCTGCAGAAGCTCAAACTTGTTCTTAAGTTCCAGTACATGCTGCTTTTTCTCCTCCTCTGTTATTTCAAAGACCTTTGTATTATTTACTCGAGTCAGTTTTTTCCTTTCCTACATCTATATCAAGTGTACATCTTACCATTCTGTGATCACTTCCAACATTTACATTATTCAGGACGGTAACATCATTCACAATATATCTTCTGTTAGTGAGGATGAAGTCGATTTCATTAGTTGTTAATCTTTGGACTCTTCCATGTCCACTTTCTGTTCACCCTTTTCTTGAAAAAAGTGTTCATTACTGACAGTCCTTGAGATTCTGCAAATTCCACAAGTCTTTCACCTCTTTTATTTCTTTCACCAATTCCAAAATTTCCTATAGTTCCTCTTTCTGCGCTGTTTTGCCTTTTTCCAACCTTAGCATTGAAGTCCCCCATAATAATAGTGTAGTGGGTTTTCTGCTCATCTAGAAGACTCAATTTCAGTGTACATTTCTTCAACCTCTTCATCATCGATGCACCTCGATGTTGGTGCATAAATCATTATAATCTTTAGCTTGTACCTCTTAGAAATCTTGAATATTAGTCTTGACACCCTTGGTGATGTACTTTTGAATTCCAAAATGTTGTTTTTAAAATCTTTATGGACCAGAAACCCAACTCCACCTTCACTCCTTTCACTGTTTCCATTGGTGTACAGCAGATTTCCACTTGATAAACTTATAAGTGATTCATTTCTTCTTCTTGTTTCAGCCAAACCGATGATATTCCAATTCACATTTTCTAATTCATTTTCCAGCTCTAATATCCTGTCTTCACCGATGAGTGATCGTATGTTATAACAGGCCAAGTTCAATTTCTGTGCATGGCAGCCTGGTCGTACCCAGAGATTCTTAGCACCCTCTGCTTCCACTCTGATCCTCTCGCTGCCGTAAGAGGGAGAGTGAAAGCTGCTGGGGACTGAGGGCCATTTGTATTGTTGTGCTCTCATTGCTGGAGGGTTTGGTCTTTTCCTCTTCACGCTGACCAGGCGTCTTGAAGAGAACCACTCTACACGTTCGTTGCCACCTAAGTGACGTAACAGGGCTTACCATCGAGAAGGTGTGCATGAGTGGAATTTAGGGAGGCAGGCCAACCGGACTTCTCCTAAATCTTCTGTAATAGAGAGATATTGGATCCATCAGTGTTTTAGGCTGAGTGTCTGATAACACACAGGATACCTGTTCCCCTCTAAGCCCCCTCTAAGCCCCATCAAAGGTAAAGGGAATGGTTATTGCTTTCGTAAAGGTGACTACAGTGGTCTGAGACAGTATTTAAATTCTATATACGGTGGGACCAACTGATGATGTTACCAACAGCAAATTCAAAATGGGAAGAATTCAAAGAATTAATCTTGGAAACTACTAGGCTTTTCATACCAAAAAAAAATATTGTTCAAGATTTAGGCCTAAATGGATGTCAGATGAACTAATTAGACATGTGACAGAAAAGAAAAACGCAATGGATACATATAAATTAACATGTGACACAGAAGCCTATGATAGATATAAGATGGTCTCTAACCAAGTTACAAAGGAGGTTAAGTAGGCAAAGGCAGATTACGAGAAATCTTTGGCAAAGCATGCAAACAAAAACAGCAAAGAGTTCTTTACTTATGTAAACTCTAGAAGGAAGGGGATGAATCACATTGGTCCACTTGATATTGATGATTCAACTCTCGATGATCCTGCTCAGGTAACAAACTAAATGAATATTTTGCATCAACATTCACACATGAGGAGTTATTCAGGGAGGGGAATGCCAGAGGTGTATTCAACTCTGGCAGTAAGCTAGATAATCTTGCAATAACTAAGAGTAAAATGGAGGAGAAATTGTTGAAGATAAACACAAGAAAGGGTACCTCGGGTGGATGGAATCTATCCAGTTATATTAAAGAAGGCGGCAAAGGAAGTAAGCAAGCCCTTGGCCATAATTATGAGAGCTTCCCTGGACTCAGGGGAAGTACCTATGGACTGGAAATGTGCAAATGTGACCCCAATTCACAAAGGGATTGGGGTCACAGGTAATTGCAGACCTGTTAGTTTAACTTCTGTTCCAGGGAAATTAATGGAGGCACTGGTTAAAGAAGCATTGCAGGATCATCTAAACAAGACTTCAGTTATAGCTCGGACATGGCATGGGTTTGTTAAGGGGAAGTCTTGTCTGACTAATTTGATTGGATACTATGATGGAGTCACAAAGGAACTGGATGCAAAGAATAACTTTGATATCATATATTTGGATCTTAGGATCTATATTTGGATACTGTTGCACATGGAAGACTGCTGCAAATTGGAGCAGTGTGGCATTGGAGGCAAATTGCTGCTAAGGATAAATGGATGGCTGAGTGGGAAAAGACAGAGTGGTATTCAATGGAAACTGCTCTTCGTGGACTAATATTATTAGTGGAGTCCCTCAGGGTTCAGTGTTGGAGCCATTGTTGTTTTCTGTATTTATAAATGATATTGATATTAGTATATCTGGCTTAATGTCCAAGTTTGCAGATGATATGAAGGTTGGCACGGTTGTTAATGACACTATTGACAGTACACTGCTGCAACAGGATCTAGAAAAGTTGAGCGGATGGGCTGAGAGGTGGCAAATGAAGTTTAACATTGACAAATGTAAAGTACTACATATGGGAAGCAGTAATCCCAGAATAAAGTATCAACTCTGTGGTACCCCATTGACAGTGGTAGAGAATGAAAAGGACCTGGGAGTAATTGTGCAAGCAGATATGAAGTTTTCTGAGCAGTGCAGGCGGTCTGCAAGAGTAGCTCATGGTGTCTTGTCAATGATATACAGGAATTTTTCTAGCAGAGATAAGGAAGTGATTATCCCCTTGTATATGGCAGTGGTCAGGCCACACTTTGAGTACTGTATACAGGTCTGAAAGCCTCATTTTAAGAAGGATGTAGAGCTGTTGGAACGAGTACAGGGAAGGGCAACAAGATTAGTGAATGGAACAAAGGGTTGCTCTTATGAAGAAAGGCTTAAGTTTTGCAAATTACAGTGTCTGTAGACTAAGCACCTGTGAGTGATCTGATTGAGGTGTATAAAGCCTTGAATGGTTTGACCATGCTCAGTACTGATGGGATTCTTCCTCTTGCTCAGAATAATTGCCTGAGAGGGCATAAATTCAAATTGAGGAAAGGCAGTTGTAGGATAGATGTGCGGAAGTTTACCTTTAGCCAGCAGGTGGTTGATTGCTGGAACAAACTGTTATCTGCCATTGTAGACGTTGATCGCTTAAATAGATTCAAGGCAGAACTTGACAAACATTTGGATCGAGTGGATGGGTGAAATAAGGGGTGTTTTTTGTTTTGTTTTGTTTTTTTGGCTGATGCAAGAAAGCGTGATAAGCTTGCTTTCTTGCATCATGCTACCATCAGCAAAATTATGGCTACGATTTCCAGTCAATGGAAGAAGATCATTAATATAAAAGAGTGGGAAAAAGAACTGAACCTTTTGAAACACCAGCATTAGTGAAAAAGTTAAAGGCAGATAGAGCCATTTGCAAAAAAAAAAAAAAAAAAAACCCATTTGCCAGGGCATAAGATTGGAGCTTGTTTGGAAGACCTTTATGTCAAGAGTAATGGCTTGCATTTCATTATACTTTTCCACAAAATTTGTTCAATGATGATGAGTTACATAAGCCACTGTATCACCAGCGGAGCAACACTATCAGAATTCATGATATCCTTGCAAGGCTAACTGAAGTATATGGTGCACAACAATCTAGCTAGACATGAACAATAAACGGATGAAATTCAAGAATTGCGTGAAGCTATTTAAGTTAGTTACATAGAAGAGTGTTTTGTAATTCAGTTGTTCACCACTATGAAAAATTCCTAAAAGCAAACTGTGAACAGTTTGAACATCTTCACTAGTTCACCATTTGTCAGAAACTGCTATGTCTGTATACACCAAAATCTTAGCTTTGAATTGTGTGCAATTAATTTTATTTCCTAAAATGTGTAGATATCTTGGTACTTCAAGGCTTGTTACAGTAATTCTTTGATATTTAGGTGGCACTTGAGTCAAGTGGACTGAATTCAGTGAATTTTGGGTCATTCTGCATTAACCGAATCCTCGCCTTGCACCTTCACCGTGGTGAGACTGTTAGTAACCTATGGTATAACTCCATTTACAACTCCTGAAATATGGCACCTAGTGTACTGGAGGTGACCACCCTAGTGTGAACCAATGTAAGCAGGGGGGTCGAGGTGTAGTGTCCACACCACACAGAAGGATGTCCGCCTCTATACCAGGCAATACTTAGAGGTGGATCAAGCCAAGTGGGGGCCCCAAGCGGTAAAAATTTCGGGGCTCCTTTTCCGAATTATGATCGTTTTTCTTACAAAAAAATCTCATTATGAAAAACAGTGGCCTGTCAGGGCAATTTGCTTTTAAACTAAAAAAAATTGCAAACCTCAAATTTTTATTTTATATGTAGCCCTCTTTCCGCATATCATAAATCGTATTTAAATTAAATCAAATTATTATTTTGGGAGGGATTGATTTTTTTTGTGTAATTAAAAAAATATATATTTACTTAATTTGGGCCTATTTATGCTATACTAGTTTCATCCCCTGATGTCCAGTTAAAAGTTAGAATCCCGCCAAAACTCAAATTCCTTTCAAAAGCTTAAATAATACCGCGTTATATTAGGGTTGATTGTATACAAAAAAACATAATTTTCCTCGAATCCTAATGAAAAGACATTTTAAGGCCTCGGGCCCCTTAGTATTCCGGGCCCTATGCGGCCGCTTACTGCTTAATCCGCCTCTGGCAATACTAGGTGATGGATGACTTGCATCTGTTACCTAGCAGTATTAGCACTACCACTTTGCTTTTTTGGAGGCTTGAAGTGGTGAAACCAATGTTTAGTCTCCAGAGCAAAGACCTTGCAAACCTGCCATCTCTTCCATCATGCAGTATGATTGATGGCTTTTGAGTTCATGATTAGCATCATGGCAGGGTCCCATTTTGCGAGTACATCTGAAACGGTGTTTGCAAGCGAGCTGCTAGATCATCATTTCTCAAAGTGTGTTCCGTGAGATGTGAACAAGTATTCCACGAAAAATCATAATTAATAATTTAAAAAATAAAATAAATAAATTTTGCATAATTGTAGCGTACACCACTTTTGTATCATCATAATATTTAACATTTTTATTTTGGTTAATATACTGGCATAGACTGATAATCAAATAGACCACGGAACACTTTATTTTGGCAGGCTTTGCATAGAGAAGTATGTGTAGTGGTAATGACACTTACGAAAACGTAGCAATATAGTGATCTAATATGCCATTCATATGCGATTTAGCCTGGAGTACCAGGGTTGAAGGAGAGGAGGAAGTGAACCAATATAACTAAACTCACTTCCTTGTATTAATTTTTTTTGATAATTATTAGTATGTCGAAATATTATTACTAAAATATGTGACCATAGATTTGTGGTAGAAAAAAGGAATGTTAAAATGAGAAGCAAAGTACTTCTAGTAGTGCAACTTGCTCAAATGTCACACTTCAAAGTAAGGATGGACAATCGCAGTCTTTTGTTCCCCAGAAATCCGAAGTGAAAAAACAAGAACGAACTAATAAAAGACCAAAACGAAAGTATGATGACAGTTATTGGAATTTTGCCTTTACATGTGTTGGAAATAAAGATGCTCCTGATGCATAGTGTACCATATGTGATAAAATATTTGCAACAGTTCTTTGGCTCTCGCTAAGCTTGTGTTAAGAAAAAAAAAATTGAATACGAAACTAGAAATTGACAAATGTCATTTTTAAGCTTTGTGAAATTTTATTTATTTATGTTATTGGGAATAAGTCCTAGTGTTAAAAAAAGAATAATTTTTATTAAAATTAACTAATTAAATTCAGTTGTATTTTCCCATATGCATTTGAATTCCTTTTAACTTCAAAATTTTTATTATTTAATGTTATTAATATTTAATAAATTAGGATACCTTTTGCCAATTCTGAAAAAGCCTTGGCTTAATATTGTGTTGATGCTTGTACTATTATTATTTTTATTTTCATTAGCTACCCCAATTATATTATAAATTCAATGCACAGTATCATATATTAAAGATACATAATATGACTATCAGATAAAAATGAAATAAAATATATTAATCCATATTCATTTTATAGGTATTGATCGTAAGAATATCAAACTTCCTCAGCATGTAAATATTCACAATCCCCATACATTTGAAGTGGATGATTTAAAAAAACTCATATTGTCGGTATGTAAATTTTAATTATAATCGAGTAGTAAACTTAATCTTATTGCATTTGCGATAATACCTATGACTGGAATTGTGTGGGTTTTTAAGTTACGGTATTATGGTGAAATCTTCAATCATATAAAATATAAATTTTCAGAAACTTCTCTTCATTCCTATTTACTTATTACAATGATGAAGGGAAAGTGACCAATGAAAAGTGCTAGGAAACAAAACAAAATTGATTTAGAAATAAAGATGAAAATGATTAAGAAGTACGAAGCAGGACAAAGTTTATCTCTTGCAAGGGAATTAGGTCTCGCTGCTTCAACAGTGAATATTATTTTAAGGAACATGTCAAAGAATCCTCGCACATAAGATCAACAGTGATCACAAAACAGCATTCTGATGCTATATCAAAGATAGAACAGCCGTTAATAAAATGGATTGAAAATCAGATATAGAAGCGAGTCCCCCCCGAGTCTAATGACCATTCAAGCAAAAGTAACAAGTATTTTTAAAGATATTAAGGATAAGTAGGGCGAATCCCATAGCAAGCAACAGGTGGTTTAATAGGTTCAAGCATCATGCTGGTTTCCACAACATTAAAGTATGCGGTGAAGTCGCCAGTGCCGATTCTGCAGCTACAGAGAAATTTTGTGATGTGTTGGAAAAAATTATTGATAAAGGCGGCTATTCAGCGCAGCAGATTTTTAATGTTCACCAAGACCACTCTGTATTGGAAAAAAATGTCGGTTCGAACATACATTGCCAAAGAGGAAAATACAATGCTAGGTTTTAAGGCGTTAAAAGATAGGGCCATGCTCTTGCTTAGGGCTAATACAGCAGGATGTTACAGATTAAAACCACTGCTCGTTTTGTACCATTCTGGAAATTCTCGTGCATTTAAGGGCATCAATAAAGCCACCCTACATGTGCATTTTCGATTGAAAGAGAGAGCATGGATTACAATATCTCTTTGAGGATTGGTTTAAATGTTGCCTCATTCCCGAGGTTGAAAAATATTGTAAAGACAATGATGTTCCTACGCATGTAGATGATTTCAATTTGAACGTGAGTCATATTTCTACCACCAAATATAACTTCACTCATCCAACCTATGGATCAGGACGTTATTTCGAATTTAAAAGCATACTATTTACGCACAACACTTGCTCAGGCATTGTCTGCAGCAGACAATGAGAAAAATTTTATGTTAAGAGACTTTTGGAAACCGTATAATATTTACTATGCCATATTAAACATTAATAAGGCCTGGGCAGAAATTACTAAAAGTTGTCTAAATGGCACATGGAATAAAATATGCCCACACCACGTAAAAGGCTTCAAAGGATTTCAAAAGACGAATCATATGAAGCAGTTACAGATAAGATTGTAAAGGTTGCCGAGCTACTTCAGTTGGAGGTTGATGCCAAAGATGTGGAGGAGTTAATAGAGGAAGAAGAGAAGGAATTATCAAACGAAGAACTTATTGACTTGCAGGCAGCGATAGTGAAAGAAGATAATGCTGATGAAGCTCAAGATGAACCAAATGAGCAGCTGAGATGCTTCATCACCAGTGAGATGGCAATGGCAAGGTTTGAGAAGATGGATCCTTACAACGAAGATTCTTAAGAGTTAACAGAGGGGTGAATGATGTTTGCTTGCTACAAAGATCCACAGATATCCACAAATATCCACAGACCTCAACTTCCGCAGCGGTGTACTTATCAGATGAAGACGTCGATTCTGGCAACAATGCTCGAGAGGTGAAACTCACTGACATTATGCCTTTCTCCTCTTTTTTTTTTTTTTTTTTTTTTTGTAATTTTATAATTTTGAAATTTTTTTAAATTGCTTGCTTTTGTAATTTTTCCCATGCATGAGATAAAAAATTGAATAAATACAATAAATAATTCTATTTACATGTTTGTCGAACATTTCTTTTTTGATTCAATCAATTCAGTGGATGCTCCACAAGCATGGGGAAATTCCCTGACTTACGTAGTGTTCTGCGTAACGCAACCCTTACGTAAGGCGGGGAGTTCTTGTATAATATATCAGAAATATTTTTTGCATCCAGTTCCTTTGTAACCACATCGTAATATCCAATAAAATTTGTCAGACAAGACTTTCTCTTAACATACCCATGTTGTGTCTGAATTATTAATGGGGACTTCCCCTGAGTCCAAGGATGCTCTCATAATTATTTATGAGGCTAAGGATTTGCTTACTTCCTTTGCCCCCTCCTTTAATATTACTGGATAGATCCCATCCAGCCGAGGTGCCTTTCTTATGTTTAACTTCAACAGTTTCTCCTCCACTTTGCTCTCAATTATAACAAAATCATTACGCACCCTGTTACAGTTTTATAAACTTCTGGCATTTTCCTTCCTTAATAACTTCTCATGTGTGAATGTAGATGCAAAATATGCATTCAGATTATCAGCTGTCAGGTCAGGATCGTCAACATCGATATCAAGTGGACCAATCTGATTAATCCCCTTTCTTCTAGTGTTTATGTAAGTAAAGTCCTTGCTGTTTTCCTTAGCATCCTTTGCGAACGATTTCTCATAATCTGCCTTCGTTTGCCTAACCTCCTTTGTGACTTGATTACAGACTAGCTTATATCTGCCATAGGCTTCTGTGTTACCTGATAATTTATTAGCATTAGCATTAGCAAAGGCAGATGATGCAAGAAAGCAAGCTTATATAGCATCAGCCAAAAAAAAAACCCTATTTTTACCCATCCACTCGCTTCAAATGTTTGTCAAGTTCTGCTTTGAATCTATTTAATCTATCAACTTCTACAACAACAGATGGAAGTTTGTTCCAGCAATCAACCACCCACTGACTAAAGGCAAACTTCCGCACATCTATCCTACAACCGTCTTTCCTCAATTTGAATTTATGCCCTCTCAGGCGATTATTCTGAGCAAGAGGAAGATCCTATCAGCATTGAGCATGCTCAAACCATTCATGGCTTTATACACCTCAATCAGATCACCTCGCAGGTGCCTAGTCTCCAGACACTGTAATTTGCAAAACTTAAGCTCTTTCTTCGTAAGAGCAACCCTTTGTTCCATTCACTAATCTTGTTGCCCTTCTCTGCATCCATCTTAAAATGAAGCCTCCAGACCTGTATACAGTACTCAAGATCATAGGAATCAGATCATAGGTTTCTGACCACCATTGCCTCATACAAGGGGATAATCACCTCCTTATCCCTGCTAGAAAAATTCCTGTATATCATTGACAAGACACCGTGAGTTACTCTTGCAGGACCGTCTGCACTGCTCAGAAAACTTCATATCTGCCTGCACAATTACCCCCAGGTCCTTTTCATTCTCTGCCACTGTCAGTGTGGTACCACAGAGTTGATACCTTACTCTGGGATTACTGCTTCCCATATGTAGCACTTTACATTTGTCAATGTTAAACTTCATTTGCCACCTCTCAGCCCGTCTGATCAACTTTCCTGTTGCAGCAGTGTACTGTCATTAGTGTCATTAACAACCCTGCAAACTTGAACATTAAGCCTGATATACCATCATCAATATCATGTATAAATACAGAAAACAACAATGGACCCAACACTGAACCCTGAGGGACTCCACTAATAATATTAGTCCACGAAGAGCAGTGTCCATTGATTACCACTCTGTTTTCTCCCACTCAGCCATCCCTTTATCCATAGCAGCAGTTTGCCTCCAATGCCACACTGCACCAATTTGTGCAACAGTATCACAGGCTTTTCTAAGATCCAAATATATGATATCAAGGTTATTCTTTGCATCCAGTTCCTTTGTGACTTCATCAATTTCCCTGGAACAGAAGTTAAACTAACAGGTCTGTAATTACTTGTGTCTCCTTTGATCCTCCTTTTTGGATTGGAGTCACATTTGCTGTCACATTTGCAGGGGAAGTACCCATGGACTCCAGTCCATGGGTACCTCCCCTGAGTCCAGGGAAGCTCTCATAATTATGGCCAAGGGCTTGCTTACTTCCTTTGCCGCCTTCTTTAATATAACTGGATAGATTCCATCCACCCAAGGTGCCTTTCTTGTGTTTATCTTCAACAATTTCTCCTCCATTTTACTCTTAGTTATTGCAAGATTATCTAGCTTACTGCCAGAGTTGAATACACCTCTGGCATTCCCCTCCCTGAATAACTCCTCATGTGTGAATGTTGATGCAAAATATTCATTTAGTTTGTTACCTGAGCAGGATCATCGAGAGTTGAATCATCAATATCAAGTGGACCAATGTGATTCATCCCCTTCCTTCTAGAGTTTACATAAGTAAAGAACTCTTTGCTGTTTTTGTTTGCATGCTTTGCCAAAGATTTCTCGTAATCTGCCTTTGCCTACTTAACCTCCTTTGTAACTTGGTTAGAGACCATCTTATATCTATCATAGGCTTCTGTGTCACATGTTAATTTATATGTATCCATTGCGTTTTTCTTTTCTGTCACATGTCTAATTAGTTCATCTGACATCCATTTAGGCCTAAATCTTGAACAATATTTCTTTTTTGGTATGAAAAGCCTAGTAGCTTCCAAGATTAATTCTTTGAATGCTTCCCATTTTGAATTTGCTGTTGGTAACATCATCAGTTGGTTTCACCGTATAGAATTTAAATACTGTCTCACACCACCGTAGTCACCTTTACAAAAGCAAAAACCCTTCCCTTTACTCTTAATGGTAGTTACCTCTTTGAGTAAATCCCACTTCAGCATACTGTGATCACTGCCACCTAGTGGTTCCTTTATTTGCAGATTCTTGATGCATGAAGAATCACTACTGATAATCAGATCAAGAGTATTACTCCCTCTAGTTGCATCTTCAATATGCTGCTGTAGAAAACAATCATCCAATAAATCCACAAAAGCCTTGCTAGTGTGTGAGTGACCAATTCACAAATTCCACTCAATATTCGGGAAATTAAAATCCCCCATTATAAGGCACTAATTTACTGGCCTACTCTATTTCTCTGCACAATTGCTCATTATACTCATGAGAATTCATTAGGCCTATAACACACACCTTCTCTCATTTCTCCTTTTCCTTTGACACCAAACAGACTCAACATTGCATTGTCCACCAACATCAATTGGATGTACTTCCTTAGATTTTGTGTTTCTTAACTAACAGCATAGAGTTTATATGTATCCATTGCGTTTTTCTTTTCTGTCACATGTCTAATTAGTTCATCTGACATCCATTTAGGCCTAAATCTTGAACAATATTTCTTTTTTGGTATGAAAAGCCTAGTAGCTACTGCCTACTGCCTTCTTGTCCTGTCTATCCTTTCTGTACACATTGTACTCTCCAAATTTGAGTTCTTCACTGCTTATGTCTGTGTGACACCATGTCTCTGATATCCCAACAATATCTGCCTTTGATGTCTTGACTAGCACTTCAAACTCATTGAATTTATTAACTTTGCATCCCATGCATTTTTCTTCTCTCACAAGTCTCATTAGTTCTGATGATTTAGGCCTAAACCTTGAAAAATATTTCTTAATCGTGGACAAGGTGACTACAGTTGTCTCTGTCTGAGACCACTGTAGAGTCACCTATATGGAAGCAAAAATTGTTCCCTTTACCCCTGATTATACCAAATGTTTACACATTTGGTATAATCATTGTACTCCCCCACCCTAGGTGGAAAAGACCTGAGTTCAAATCCCATTAATGTCACAAGGAATTGTTATGGGTCTTTTTGTTGTTGTTGTTGTAGAGGTTTTTCGGCACAAGGGCAACTGAGGCCAAAAGGTGCCTATTCAAATATTTGGAATGGTACCGGAGTTTGCCTTATTTGTTATTAGATATATTCATAAAGTCTAATTTGTTTGAGATAAGCGAAAAGCTCATCCAGATTGGCATTGTTTCCCAATAGGTGGGTTAGTGATAAAGGTTCTTGCATTTGTGTCAGAGAAAGGAAGGTAGTATTTCTGATATGGGAATAATACGAACAATCTAACAGAATATGTCGAACTGTAAGGTGTGATGAACAATGCATGCATACAGGAGGGTCATCACCCATGAGCAGGAACAAGTGGGTCAGGTGTGTGTGTCCTATGCGCAATCTTGCCAGTATTACTTCTTCTGCCTCTTTTTCCTCAAGCTCGAGCTCCATATTTGTGGTTCTTGTTTAATTTCAAATAATTTATTGTTTGTCTGTGTCTTCCAAATGTTTAACCATTGGTCCCTACAGATACGTCGGATATGTTTTAATAAATCTATATAGGGTACTTGGTAAGATGGATGTTGCTCTTTGGGTGCTTGGCTGCCTGGTCTCCTGTTTCATTACCTGTTATTCCAGCATGCCCTGGAATCCAACAGAAACTTACGGTATGATTCAGATTCCTCAAATGATTTAGACGAGACCGGATTTCTTTTACTATGGGATGTGGGGTTGAGAAATTGTTACTTATTGCGGAAAGTGCACTCATGGAGTCTGTATATATTAAACTATTAGCGTTGAGACAGATATTGATATTGTATATAGCTAGGTGGATTGCATAAAGTTCTGCAGTATAACTGCTACATTCAGTCTGGAGAGATACAGATACTGTAAATGTGGGAAAGACTGCTGCAGCACCTACGGCATCATCTGATTTTGAGCCATCAGTATATATTAAGCAGCTCTGTGCATTGCTAGCGGCATGTCCTTCGTGCAGTTGCTTGATGTAACAGCTTTCCATGGACTTTTTTCTCCATTGTTGGAAATAGGTATCACAGTAAGGTGGGTTTGAGGACCAAGACAGATCAGATATTTTGGTTTCTTTGAGTGTGTTTTCAAAATGAAAATTCCAGCAATTCATCAAATCTTGTAGTCTAATACCAGTTGGTCTATTTTCAGTGAGTTTATTGTTATAGAATACTGTTAGCCTTTCAGGATTGAAAAGTAGCGGTTGATTCGGATGATCTGGAAGGCTTTTAATCCTGGTGCATAAGTGAGGAGTAACATTTTCTTTCTGAGGTGGAGTGGTGGTTCGTTTGCCTCTATATAGAGACTTTGGACCGGAGATGTTCGAAAAGCTCCAAGAGCAGTGCAAAGAGCACTGTGCTGTATTGTATTCAGTCTTGTAAGTACAGTTTTCCTAGCTGAGTCGTATACTATTGAACCATAATCTAGACGGGACCTGATGAGCGAACGATACAAATGCAGGAGAGTGCATCTATCTGCACCCCATGCCATGACAGAGATGGCTCTGAGTATATTGAGTTTTTTCAAGCAGAGGGTTCTGAGACAAGTTATGTGCATGGCAAAATTAAGTTTAGTATCTAATATTAAACCTAAAAAGCGGATATTGCTGGCAAGAGGGATTGGTTGGTTTTTTAATTTAAGTTCAGGCTCTGGATGTAATCTGCGCTTTTTACAGAAATGAACTGCAATTTTCTTTTGTTTTGATAGGCGATAACCATTTTGTACAGTCCATGTCTCTAACTTATTTATGGAAGTTGTAACTGTCTCTCTATGCTGTTAATGGTTGGTGAATGGCATGATATAGCAAGATCGTCGGCATACGTATATATTTATACATATATATATATATACGGTTTTGGGAATATTCTGCGTCATGGTATTTAGTCTAATTGCGAAGAGGGTAGGACTAAGTATGAACCCTTGAGGCACCCCTTCTTCTTGAATAAAATATTGTGAAAGTACATTCTGGTGACGAACTTGAAAAGTTCTGCACTTGAGAAAGTTCTGGATGAATTGAGGTATGTGTCCTCTCAACCCTAGGGTATACAGCTTTCGAAGAATGCCATACCTCCATGTGGTATCGAATGCCTTTTCAATATCTATACTCACCATTACCAGATGTTCATTTTTAACATATGCATTCCGAATGTTAGTTTCGGCTCTTACCATAAGGTCCAAGCAGGGGGTCTTTTTGATTTGTTGTTTTAATTAATGTGTCTCTGGTGAAAGCAGCATAGCTTTTTCTCCTTAAAAAAAAAAAACTCAGATTTTTTTTTGTCTAGTAAACAGCAAATCAATCAAATGCACATTCACAGATAATATTTACAGCATAATATGTCCTAAGTTGCTGATGCACTTAAAATCCTACAACAACCATCCAGCCATGCTAAGTGTGTGTGTGTAAAAGATAGGAGGTTATGCTTTTAGTGTGGAGAGAGAACAACAGGTAGTGTAATCAACCAACAAATTAGATAACATGGAAAGGCAGTCATAAAATAACACAATTTGAACCTGCAACACAAAAAGTCAAAAATATAAGTACTTAGTACTGTACTTCAGATGATTTCAACGTAATTAACGACGGCCAGCCGTCAAAATGCAGCAAAAAGTAAGGCCTCTGTTTCTAACATGAAATATATGTAGCTTGTGGTAAAAGGATACCAGGTTTTTAGTTTATTGTTAATGTTTGGAAGCCAGGTTAATTGTACTGCTAACGTATATATCATGACCCGACAGATGCGGAGAAATGATAGATGATAAGAAATATAGATTGTAAAAATATATTACTAAAAATCATTGAAAGTTGAAATCACGAGGTAGAGCAGATGGTCAGGAATCGTACTTACTGATTTTGCAAGCCAGAGAAGTGGGGATGGTCGTCTGGTATACTGCGGGGAGAGAAAGAATGCTACGTGCTTGTTTCTACATGACTGTATGGTATGTAGAAGCAGCCTCAGACATTGGAATGCAGTAAGACGTATGGGGTTGATGGAGGAATTAAACGCTATGAGGCTACTCATCCCAGGATAGGGGAGAAGGCATAATGTACTAAATAGCATGAAAAAGATGCTGAATTTTGTACGAGGCGAAGTCAGTATGTATAGCAGTAAAATAGCATCTTGATATTGCTTTCGAAACCTAATTGTGCACAAGAAATAAAAGATAGGGATGCAGAACAGTAAAAAGGAGTGTGAGGATGAGAGGAATTAGTAGTGCTCGGATAGTCCAGGGTCGCTAGCCCGTTCCTGTAGTAGGACCCCGAACGTTGCAACACAAAAAGTCAAAAATATTATAAGTACTTAGTGCTGTACTTCAATGTCGTGTTGCAGGTTCGAATTATGTTATTTCATGACTGCCTTTCCATGTTATTTAACCCATTTGGTTGATTACACTTCCTGCTGTTCTCTCTCCACACTAAAAGCATAACCTCCTATATTTTATTTATTTATAGTCGTTGGGTGCCTTCTACTCTACATAGTGGTGACCCAGGTCTATATTCCTTCATATATTCCTCTTATTACAACTCCTGAACCAATTACTTATATTCTATATATAGATAGCTTTGTGATTTAATATTGTAAGGGTCCTTTTGAATATTTAAAATCCCTTCTGAAAGTCAGTGAACCTCATTTTAAATTTTTAAATCAAAGAATAAGTCACTTTTATCACAGATACTTAGAAAAGGAACATTTATTGATTGGAAAATGACACATTGATGTTTTTGAAATGGAAGAAACTGTTTTTCTAAAATAGTGTGTTCTATTTCAAATTTTTTTACCTTTCCTCTTCTTGGAGCACCAACACAGTTTTTGTACTTTTCTTTGTGCTTTGAACTGCACTGTTTTCTAGCAGTGTTGTACTTTTAAAACAACAGCAATACTACAAATTAAACAAACTTTCTCATTTGTAGAAATACAAAAATATTCATCTGCCCCCTTGAAAAATTCTGTTTAATTCATTTAATTATCCAAAGTTTTATCTAATTACGGGCAATCAGTCACAAGTAATATATGAAAAGTGTACTTATTGCTTAACTTAGAACAAAATGCCTCAAAGAACATACAAACTTTCCAAAAAATAATAATATTTCTGTTATCTCGAAATTGCTGCACTTCTTCAAAAGTCAAATATATCAACGTTGCACATTGGAAAAATATTGACTCCTACAGTCAGCATGGAAGTTTGCCACCATTCATTCTGATATAGACATAAATATTTTGATGTGGGCTGACCACTATTTTTAAAAAATAATTACAACTCATATTTCGAAACTGTGCAAAATTTGTTTGCTCATGCCCTTTGGAACCTTTTAAGATTAGCATCAACACACTGAAATTCTGTTAGAGAACTGGTAAGTGAATTTACTCTCTGGGGGAAAAAATCATGTCTGGCACGACCACCAAGTCAGTGGAGTTTACAATAAATCAATCAATACAAATGTTAATCATATTTAGCAATCACGGGCTTCAAACCCAGTCCACTCAAAGAACATGTGCTACTGCACTTGCGCTTCTGACCACTTGGCTACCTCAAAACGAGGTGACACATACAGAATAATAATATTTGTGTGTTGTTTTAAGCAATCATACATCCTTGAGGTAACCACTGTCTTATTAAAATGATACTACAGTCCTCCCACACAATGATCTTGCTGCTCAACAGAATCAAACTGATTTGTTTGCAGGAATTGTACCTTTGCTGTGATTTGCCAGAATGGTCTCAGTTCACGATTATGTCCGGCTGTTTGTATGATGTGCTCCGTAAACTTTTCTTGATTTGTGTGTTTTTTAATTAAAGTATTATGTATAAAGTATAAATACATAATAAAGTAGTATAAAGATAAGTATTAAATGAATTTCTGCATGTTCATTCTGCTACTCTGTACAAGTGCTTTCAGCCATTATCTTGTAGTTCAACTTATACATGTGTCCAACAGACACTTGACCAGGCATTAGAGTTTCGCATAGCCGCTCTGCTCTCCCCTCTCTACTTATACCCCTGCTACCTCTGGATTTCGCTGACTGGCTGGTCACAGTACCAATTGCTTGCAAAACCACAACTGGTGGTGATATTAAATTGTCTAGTAACACTACAGTAACTGAATTCAATATGACAAATACTACCTTCTGTCAAAATTCTACCATCTGCACCATCTGTGGGACCAGCTCTGACCCCATTATTGAGTGTAAGCAATTAATATGCAATGACTGTACCCAATCTTACCTGAAAAAATTAAATAAAAGTCATCGGAAATCATTCTGTTGTGATAATGTCGACTCAGAAATTCTCAGAAAAGCCCTATGTTGCAACGCAAAACAGCACAGAACCTGAGACACTTTCCTCCTCTTCTGCTAACAAAGTTGAATTGCCCTACTCTAGTTCATTTGAGACAAATATCATGCCAGTAACTAGAAATACTGACTCTGAATCGTACGTGGATGAAGCCTCTAATCCTTCTTTGTTGTCTTCAGGGTCGCATCAACTTTCAGATGCATCAACTCAAACACACATATCTGTGATGTCAGAAGATCTCAGTGCTAACTCCCTCCCTACTGAAACTCTGAATCCAACCTCTGCAATCAACTGAATTCTAGGAACTACTCTTTAATACTATGCAGAAAATCCTCATTCAAACTCAGCTAATCAACGTATCTCATACTGCAAAATCTGATATTCCCCTGGATTCTAATACACTCAATGAAGGAAACTGCAAGCTATCCACGGAGATTCGTGCTATAAAAACAATATTAACTAATCAACAGGCTGAAATTTCTGACATTAATGCCCAAATTGAAAATCTCAAGTCTTGCCACTTAAGGGAAGCTAGGAAGAATTCTGAACCTACTCTTGAAACTAATGGGCTCAAAGTGAATAGGAATTCTTCATTACCTGATGATGCCCTTAGTATTGAGACAAGATTTTCATCTTCCACCGGCCTCAATACTCCTACTGCTGCGAATATTAATTTGCCAAAGCCTGCTAACATTCATGATTCAAGTCATTCAATAGAGCAATTTATTGCCAAAGAGACTCTGTCAGATGATTCTTCTGATGTAAATCAAACCACTCCTACCACCTGCTCTCCTCTGTGGAACAGTTCTGCCTGTACCTCTATTTTACAAGTTCAGAGTCACCAAGTGGAATATTCTTCAACATCAGTTAAGGCGACATATGCAAAAATAACTGCTGCCACATCTAATGAGGTCTGCAAACCTGTCTGTAGGACTGCCGCCACAGTGAGTAAACTTGTTTCTGATTGCCAGTCTCAAAAATCACACCAAAGATCAAAACAGAACAAACCTTCAGAAAATGTTAAAGCCTCTATATCTCAAGATACTTCCTCCAAGCTTCCAGCCAAAATTCATCAAACACAGAATGTAACTACTGCAGAAAAATCTTAGTTATTCAAACATAAGTACAATAGCACAATTATTCCCACAAAAGACCGAATTTTTGTTTCTAGGCTTGGACCCGCCACTAAATCTGAAGATCTTATCAACTTAATTAAAGAAGAATATGGTTTCAGTGTAGATGTCCGTTCTCTGAAGACACGGTGTCCCGCCTACTCATCTTTTATAATAACATGCCTTCCATCACAAACGGAAAAAGTGCTGAATCTAAGATCCCTCTTATCAGGGGCTCTAGTAAAATGCTTCACAGACAGACCATCAAGGGAGTCCAAAATCTCTTCTCCACAGGCATAGCAATCAGAGGCCCTGCTATCTACACATACTGTGCTCTCGTCATAGAATCCCCAGATCCCAACTGTTCAATGTTTACCTTCAGAATTGCAGGAGTATAATTAGCAACCTAAACCACTTTAGAGCAATCCAGGGCTCACATATTTACGACATTTACCTGCTCACTGAAACCTGGCTCTCCATAGATATTGATGATCAAGAGATTATAGATGGGCAATATACAATCCATAGAAAGGACAGGGGATCTCGTGGAAGCGGAGTAGTTATTATACATTCTAACGATATACTCTGTGAAATTGCATCAAATTTCACAAATATTGAATCACTATATTGCCTTCTTAATTTTGGAAAGTTAAAAGTTTTAATCGTATTGCTTTATTTTTTACCTCCCTTAACTAATATCGATCTTCAGTACTTAGAAAGCTCGCTAGAATCTGTCTTCCCACTAATTCAATCTGCCGACATAGCAATGGTTTTGGGTGACTTTAACTGTCAACTGGCCAGTTTAGGATCTTCTTCTCCATCACTGCAGACTAGGGCTCTCTTTAATATGCTTCACAGCTATGGTCTTAAACAAATTTGCAGTTTTCCAACCAGAGAAAATGCCTACCTTGACCTAATATTCTCCTCTACTCATATAGATGTTCACAATGACAACCCTATATTTCAATCGGATCATTCGCCAATTACTTTTGACATCACTGTGACTTCTCATAACTTCAAATGCAGCTCCCGTTCTCCACGATTCAATTTCAGAATGGCTGACTGACCTCTGCTCAACCTAGCTCTCAGCAACGTAGACAAGCAGCTCTCTGATGCTATGGATGACATCGATGTGCTCACCAGCAACCTGATCAACTGTGTCCACCCAGTTATATCTGACCTTGTTCCTCAATCCCATCTGACCGCACGCTCTACCTACCCGCACTGATATAACAGCGAACTAATACATAAAATTAAATCCAAAGAATTCTATAGAAACAAGTATAAGCAATCAGGTGACAGTCAATACTATGAAATATTCAGTGAACTCCGCAAAGAAGTGAAAACGCTCATATTAAACTCTTACAATATATATACAGAGTCAGTTCAGGATAGTCTGCTTACTCACAGAGATATCAAACCATTCTGGAATTACATGAAGCATAAGAATATAACCAGCAGAAAGTTACAACTTCATAATGCAGATGGAATTCTCTTATCGGATGAATTCAGTATTGCTCAAGAGTTTGCCAAACATTTTTCCAGAATTCAAACAAATGATACATTGAGACCTGCCTCATTTCCTGACTTCACACCTGTTAAAGATGATATCCTCATTAACCTCTTTATCACTGATGAAGATTTAAATTCTTCATTAAAAAGCAGGAGAAATGACTATACTAGAGGCCCAGATGACATTCCAGGCTTATTTTGGAAAATGACTGTCACTACCTTAAAACCCCTCATACTGTGGATCTTTAACTTATCTCTCAGTCTGGGGAAGTATCCTAAGCACTTTAAGTAGGTCAATATAGTTCCTATTTTCAAAATTACACACCCATAACCTTGTAAAAAGCCTGGCTAAACTCTTTGACACAGCAGTATACAAACAACTCTTCGAATTCTTCAGGCCTTTCATTGATCAGAATCAACATGGTTTCTGCAGTGGCAAGTCAGTAGTCACAAATTTACTTCTTTTCTGGCAATACACCTCTGAAGCTCTTGATAACCACCTTCAAGTTGATGCAGTCTACACAGACATATCTAAGGCATTTGATAAAGCCCCGCAAGAACAACTTCTGGAGCTATATGGTATCCGTGACCCTTTGCTCTCATGGCTAGGTAGCTATATTAGGCATCGTTCCTTGAGCGTTATCATCAATCAAGTGAACTCAGACTGTTTTATACCACTAAGTGGAGTAGTACCACAAAGCTCTCCCTTAGGTCCTCTTCTCTTCATTGTTTTTGTAAATTATCTTCCTTCTTTCATCTACACCTCCAATGTTCAAGTTGCTCTCTGTGCAGATGATCTTAAGATCTACTCAGCAGTGAAGGAGATTACCGATTCTCAACAGCTTCAATGTGCTCTCAATCAATTCTCTCTGTGGCTATCTCTGAATGGCTTGTCTGCTAACTCCTCGAAGTGCAAAGTAATCTCTTTCTCATCTGGCAGATCTCCACAACTAATAAATACGGAGTACAGTATTAACTCTGTGATCATCGAAAGGTGTGACCAGGTTAACGACTCGGAGATTCTCTTCTCCAGCAGTGCTAAATTCAATGCTCATGTCCTTAAAATCACCAGCAAAGCATTCAAAACACTGGGATTCATCAAATGGAACACATAAAAGTTCAAAAACTACAGATATGCGGCTATCCTTTATAAAACTATTGTTCTTCCAATCCTTGAATTCAGTTCACCCATCTGGAATCCTCACACAAAACTTTAACTAACAAAATTGGAGCTGTCCAAAAAAATTTTGTCCTTTACCTTATGTACCTCAATCCTCTATTGTATCACTCAGTCTATTATGAATCGCTGTGTGATTACTTTCATCTGAGGCCTCTGTGCACCAGAAGAGTTACTGCTGCCATCACCCTTCTAGCCAAAGTAATCACTGGAACTTATGGAGCATCTGATATCCTTAGCAAAATCAGCTTCAGTGCTCCTTGTAGACAAGTCAGGAACCTTACACCGTTTCGCCTTGACTCTGCCACCACGGACTTTATGAAGTTCAGTCCGCTGAACAAAATCAGCAAATGACTCTCTCATTGATTTCTTTGACAACTTCCAATCACTGATAAACTCTACAAGTTTGTCTTTTCTCTTAAACTGCAAAGTGACTAGCTCTGATCTAATTATTGTAGTTTATTAGTATTGTGTGTTTTATTATTTTTCTATTCTCTAACTGATTAATTATTACTTGTTTTACCAATAACTTAACTTAATGCAATCCTCTTTTGTACATATGATTTTAATGTTTGAATCTATATCAATATTTATCTTCCTGTTGGATTTCATATTATTGTTATTATGTTTATTGTTCTGATCTCAGATACACTGTTAATGGTTACCTGTTGTGTATCTTGTTATTAATAAAAAAAAAAAAATATTCAAGAGGCCACATGAAGAGGTACTGAGCACCATTCCTAACCTGTTGGCCATAATTTGAGCACCTCTAATCTAAACCATTGTTTTCCAGTAAATCTGGTAAGGCTGTTCAAGATAAGTATATAGCATATTACAATTGACTTGTATCCAAATTTCCATCTTTATTTTCAGCATACACTAAAGCTTGCGATAAGTTACTAATAAATCCAGTTTTGATTTTGAAATGGCTTAGAGTAAGGAACTTGTTTCTTGTCGAAGAGGTAGCAAAGATTTCTGGTCTCTTGTAAAAAACCCCTCCTACCCAAAACATCTGTCTGTCCTCTCAATTTGTCTAATATTTCCTTAAATTTATTTGAACTATCCACTTACACAGCACCAAATGGAAGTTTATTCTAGCAAATAATCACACTCTGGCTGATACAAATAAGGATGCCATTAGTATTTAGTTTACTAAATTCATTTAAGGCTTTAAACACTTCTGTTTCATCTTGTTGGTTCTATTGTATTGTCATCTAATGATAAAGCTGACTTATTAGCATACTTTTCCTCTAACTCCTTCATTTAATAAATCTCCTCTGAATGTATTGAACACATCCAATTTGATGCCACCCACCTGAAAGTCATTAGAAGAATCCATTAATATTGATGCCAATTGGTTGCCATATCCATATCCAGATGACATTATTCCACTTGTTCTTAAAATCTATCTTCCAGAGCTAACTCCTTACACTCACTTTTCCGTGTGTTCCCTCTTTAGTCCTTTAGTTCCCTCTGTGGATATAAACAGCATAATCGAAAAAGCATGCAATCTCAAATGTGCACAGGTACTGAGAGGACAGCAGACTAAAACCTGCAACTATGGATTTCCAGCTCCCACTAAAACAGAGAAATTATGTTTTGCATTGACAACACGTATTGTACCCATTGTCATTTACTTATGGGTGGACATCCTCCTCAGTGCACCTTATGTAAAACCTAGTTCACTTTTAAACATAATCTTAAATGAATGCTATCATCACCCATATACCAGCACTGAAACCTTCCAAACTCTTGCCAACCAACAGGGTCCTCAAGGATTGCAACATCTTGAAAATATAGAAAATTTTGCAGAACTTTTTTCTTTTCCTTTGACATATGTCTTTATGCTTTTTAACTACCATTAATATGAGGATAAGCTTATTTTCAAGTTAATCGCAGATAGTTTCATTTGGACTTTAGCTGCTGTTGTATCATTAAGCTCCTATCATAAATGCTTTTATTCACTTGTGTTTTTCCTTCTTCATGGAAATATGTTCTTATCGAACCATTAAAAAAAAAAAAATTTTTACATTTGGAAAATTTTAACTTGCCATGCATTAAATGGAAATCATGGACTGGTAACTCAGCCTATGGGATATTTATTATTATTATTTTTTTGTTAATCAGCTTCATTACTATTATTAGTATTATCAGCATGTTAAGGAAAATATATGGAATACAAATATCTTTGATTTGATTATCGCCAGTTATCTGGGTAATATCACAAATATACAGGTGATAAGTGGTGATAGTGTATTAATGTGGATGATGATAAATGGGATTTTGATATTCAAGGATATAAGCAGGGGTTTTAATTTAAAAAAAAAAAAAAGAAAGGATTATCTTCAAAGGGGATATATATTCAAAAAGGGCGATATTGTGATATAAGAAACTAAGGATCTGTCAGTTGGAAAAAATATACAAGGGGGAGAAAGTGCACAAGAAAAATGCAAAGATTGATGAAAATGGATTATTTAATGAGCTTGATAGAATGGAAGAAGGCAGCATTTTGAGGGTGATGGGAAATTCAGTTTCATATAATGATTGCAAAGTTGTATTTGTAAACAAAACCAGAGGATTAGGCAAGTGAATTCCAAGAGAGCCAAGTATGGGGAGGAGTTTTTTTGTATTTATGTACTAACCATATTTGTGCAAAGAGGAAAAGAATAAACTAGATAGGTCCTCTATCATTGAAAACAACAGGCATTGATAATCCAGCCAATTGACTGGCTGGCTGATTAGATAGTTCATTTACAGTCATCATCATCAGCCATTTTCAATCCACTGCAGGATGAAGGCCTCTCCAGCAACTTTCCAGTTCCTTCTGTTTTGTGCAGTGGCCATCCATTTACTACCCACAAACTCATGAATTTCATCTGTCCATCTGAGTTGTTGCCTTCCAGGTTTTCTCTTAGCTCCTCTTGGGTACCATTCTGTTATTTTCTTGTCCATCTGTCATCATGTCTTCGAGCTATGTGCCCTGCCCAAGACCATTTTAGTTCTTTAGTTTTGATAAGAATATCCTTTGCTTGAGTTTGCTTCCTAATCCATGTGTTTCTCTTCTTATCTAACATTCTGATTCCCAATATAATTCGTTCCATTCTTCAATGTGTAGTTCTCAGCTTCTCTTCCATTCTTTTTGTGAGTGCCCAAGTTTCACTTCCATAAGTCATGGTGGGTAGTATACATTGGTTCATTATTTTACAATTTCAGACAAATTGGGATATTGCCCCTCAGTATGTGACTATATTTCCTGAATGCTATCCATCCAAAATTTATTCTTCTCTTGTCTTCCAGACATTTATAATTATTACAGCTGATAATTTGTCCCAGATAAGTATATCACGCCACCTTTTCAATTACTGCTCCTTCAATCATTATATTCCTTTCTATGGCATACTTGTTCATCATTACTTTTGTTTTAGCCATATTCATCTTTAGTCCAAAATCCTTACTAACTCTGCATAACTGATTAGGATTTTCCTCTAATTCTTTGGGATCATGGCTTATGACCACAATGTCATCTGCAAATCGTAAATGGTTTAGGTACTCTCCATTCACATTGACTCCTTTCTGCGATCAGTCCAATCTTCTGAAAGTTTCCTCAAGGGCAGCAGTAAACCACTTCAGAGATATTGTCTCTCCTTGTCGAACTCCTTTCTCAATTTTAAATTTCCTACTGTCTTTGTCTAGTCTAATAAGGGAGGTAGTGTTCTCATATATTTTCTTCAAAATCATAATATGTGGGGTATCTATGCCTTGTCTTTCCAGTGCCCGAAACATTGCCTTATGCTGTATGGAGTCAAATGCCTTTTCATAATCCACAAATGCCGGGCATAATGGTGTTTTATATTCATTTGCTTTCTCCATTAGCTGTGATATTAAGTGAAGGTGATCCATAGTTGAGAATCCTGTCCTAAAGCCAGCTTGCGCTTTTGGTTGATTCTCATCAAGTATTATTTCTAATCTGTTATCTGTTAAATCTGTTAAAGGAGACAAATCAGAAATTTCCTATTTCTGATTTGTCTCCTTTCTTATGCAGCAAAACTATGATTGCATTATTCTGCTCCTTAGGCACCACACCTTTCCTAATGCATTTACAGTAGTGATATAATATCCTGAAATAAATGACATTGATATTACAGAAGAAAGCCTAACAAAGAAACTGCTGACCCTGGGTACCATTGGTATTTAAATGGGCATATTAAAAGATCCCTATCTTCTTGGTTTTCAATCTTTTTCTTATATCAAATATTAATATTATCTATTAATAAAGGGCCTACAAAAGAAATTTTTTAAAGCACACCATGTTAAATGATGTCAGCATATTAGCTAATTAAACACGTGAAAAAGATTGAAAAATGATTGAAAGAACTAATTAGAGATTTTGTAGCTGTGAAGATGAATTTTTTAAATAAAAACCGAATTTATAAATTATCTAATTATAATATGGATTACTAAATTGCTTATTTAGATGCAATTTTTAACAGTGTTTATAGTATAGATTTATTTTACTTAAATTGTACATTGTAAATAATTTTTTTATGAGTGGCCATTGGCATTTCATGTTAATAAAAAATAGAGGGGGTTTACAAATAAGCACTCAAAATTTCTCTCTCTGCTAATGGGTGAAGGATGCATTGCAAGAACGTCTTGAGAGATATAATATCCTAAATGGATTACAAGCAAAATTTTCCTTTAACAGTCTGATAAACTTCTGTAACATGGTTATACAGGACACAAATTCAAGTGGTGTTTTTTTTTTATTATTATTGTTGTAGGCAATCCCAGCCAGCTATCCTGGCAACCCTTCCATTATTTACCATACTGTACAGATAATTAAAGACTCACAGCACTAATACCTGCTCCATTATAATGCATTGAACGTGTCCATGTAGTGTGAATTTGAAGTCCCTGTCACGAAAAGTAGTTAGTGAAAAATTGCAGTCAGTTCATACAATCTCAATGTGATGTTCAGTCTGGGGAAAAGCCTTTTTAATAAATGAATTATAATCCGGAAAGCTGAATTCCGCGCTGTGGAAGTATTCTCATCTGTAAATTGCATTCAAAAATGAACACAGATCTGTTGCAAGTGCATCATCTTCATAATCATTGAAATATGCTCAGTTAGGCAAAGTTCCCAGTGGCCTCATTAAATACACTGACTTGAAAGATCAATCACTGATGAAATGTACACCCTGAGGCACCTATCCTTGTCAAGTACTCGAACTTGAAAGACCACTCAGTGATGAAGTGTGGGCTAACCAGGAATGAACTGGGCTATTTGTACTAGCCCTCTTAAATCATTAGTGATAGTCTATCAGCTGTCAAGGCTTGTACCTGCAGTACAAGGAACCACAATGCACAGCTGTCATTCGTGACACAAAGAACCACTTTGCATTAATCTAAAGATTGCCAGGTTCCTACAGCAAGATATCCTCAGATTAAGCAACTCTCCTGAGGATATCTTGCTGTAGGAACTGGTCATTCCTGGGAATTTTAATTTCAGTATGATGTAACTGGAGGATCAACCCATGTAGCAAGGATCATTCAAGAAAATGTTGTAGTGTAGGAGCTTTTCACTGTATAAGGGAAAGTGTTTTCAGTATGATGTTATGTACTTAAGACAGCAAAGTAGTATTCACATGGTCATTCTACAAGTTGGAGCATATTGGAATTATAGCCAAGATCCTGAGCTGGATTGAGTGATAGCTGAAGAATAGGAAGCAGAGAGTTGTTATAAATGCCCACATATAATCATGTATATATTTGAAGATGGTCTCCCTTGACATTTGGGTTTGGGACCACTTTTCTTTCTGATTTCATTGAATGATATCAACAAAGCAATAAAGATTATGATGCTAATTTGCTGATGACTTGAAAGTTAAGAGGAGTTAACAATGTAAGTCAGGCTGATTTCCTCAGTGATTTGGATAGGCTTTGTAGTTGATTGGAAAAATTTTGGTTAAGTTTTATATCTGTCAAATGTAAGGTGCTATGTGTGAGAAATAGCCTAAGTACAACTTATACACTGGGAGTTGAGTAATAGAGCTAAAGGATGTATCATGTAAATGAGCAAGGGACTCGACTGTTATTTTTTCTTATTATCACTGTGCAAGTTGCTTGTTGAAAGGGGAGTAGATCATCTGGTAAGAATAGCAAGCATTGTTCTGTATGAGGAGAAACTGCAAAAGTTTGAATTATAGAGCTTGGAAACGAAGTAAGTTTGGGGGTGGGTAGCAAATTGAATTGTGGCCAGAATGTTAATCAGTGGAATAATAAACTGCCTTCCTGGAAAGCCTGGTTGGGTTTGACAGTATAATATTTAAGGGACAGCTGCAGGGCCAGTCTTACAGTTTCAAGGGGGAGCTGGCTTTTTGAGTCTGGGCCCAGGTGCATTGATATTCTAATTTTCAATCTGGGCCTAGGTGCATTGCATCATTCCCCCCAAAGAAGCCCTGAACAGCTGCATTGGTGTCTTGGTGGTAGGATCAGTAATAAGAGTAGGTAGAGAATTTATAGATGGGTTTTTTGATGTGGCATTGTGCAAAATCAAATCTACATCACTATAGGCCACAACCATGAAAAAGAGAATTTAAAGATGCCTGGATCATTCAGCACCAGATTCATTATTAAAAGGAATGGGGGAGAGGAGGGAAATAACTAGCCTGCTGCCTCTTTTTCTATTGCTCCATCATAGCATTTTTTCATCTAGCTAACAAGTCTTATATATATAAAGTTTTATATACAGTGAAACGTCTCTAAGATGCCTCGATTCTGCATATATGAAAGTCAGATATCACAATATAACAATTTTTAATAGGACGATAAAAATAAGTTTTATTTTTAAAACATTTGAAACTAAAAATTTTTTTATATTAATTATAAAAAGCCTTAAAACTAAACAGATAATATAAAATATATACAGGTAGCCCTTGATTTACGTCTGGCTTAGATTCCTGGGGGGATGGAAGCAAATGGAATCAGTGCAAATTGCGCCATTTATATAATGGAGTCAATTGGAAATCACATGGTTAGGTTCCAGACACCAAAAATTTTACTTTGCATCGATTGTTTTATTTTATTAGCATTCTTCATAGTTGTAGTAATAGTTGATGGAGGCATATTATTGAAAGCAGCCCTAATGTGAGCCTTACTCACATTAGGGCTGCTTTCACCAGGTTCCATCCTCCGAATTGAATTCTTCACTAGGATTCAATGAACTTCTTTTACCAGACATGGCATCTCTTTATTCTATTAAATTAAAAACTTTATAACACGATTGGCAAAAACTGCACACGGATATCACTATTATTATTATTATTTAATTTATTAATAGCACAATTAATAAAAAAAATGTTAGCGTAATAAATTTCCAACACGTGTAAATAGCATAAATAACAATCAACTTTCTTTTTCGTCTTGTCTTGATACCTTGTGTGGGACCTCGCCGAGCCCTCCCGACTGAGACAATTCTGAATTATTTCCTAACACAACTCTATGGATAGGCGCACTATAGCCAGTGTAGCTTATGCACCATTAAACACTATAACACACTCTTTCTCATCTCTGATACGGATGCACTAATTACTGATTGGCTCAGATTGTCCTAAATCACGTGAACACAGTATGATGCCGATAGATTTCGTCTGACAATTTTAAACTTTGAATTTATAAAAAAATTGCAAAAATGGCATTGCGGTTAGTGATTGGTGCTATTGTGAATCTGTGCAAATCAGACCAGCACAAAACGAGGGCTACCTGTATTTTTATATTTTGAAATATTTGGGTAACAGTTTGTCTGGGTGATGTTTAAACTTTCTTCTATTAGAATTTTAATTTCTTCAACATCCAATTCATGAGTTGCATTCATATTTTCACATAAATTGTTGTTATTGCCAATGTTCCCAGCAGACTCAAAGTTCTTCTTCCTAGTTTTCACATGGGTTGAATGTTCTTCAAATTCCTTATTGAGGTTTACATTTATCTGCTGTCCAAGTTGAACAATTTAACTAATTCTTCAACATTTGGTGCATATCTATATTTGTATCAATGTTGTTAAAATACGTTGTCAGTAGAACAATTTAAAAGATTGAATGATACCTTGGTCCAGTGATTGACAAACACTTCATGTTATTAGTGTGAAGATAAATTGGCATTACTTAAATTAAATTTTTTTTGAGTTGAGGGATTGCCACTTTAAAGCCAACTCAGTGTGTATATATTATTCAGCATCATTATACACCATCAGCCAAAAAAAAAAAAAAAAAAAAACACTTCCCATTTCATCCATCCATCCATCCATTCATTCCAAAAGTTTGTCCAGTTCTTTCTTGAATTTATTTAAGCTATCAACTTCCACACAGACAGATGGAAGTTTGTTCAAGCAATTAACTACCCACTTGCTAAAGGAAAATTTCTGCACATTTGTTCTACAACTGCCTCTTCTCGGTTTAAGTTTATGCTCCCTCAGATTCGTAATATGAGCACGAAAATCCTATCAGTATTGAGCTTGCTCAAACCATTCAATGCCTTATACATCTCAATCAGATCACCTCGCAGGTGCCTAGTCTCCACACACACACACACACACACACACACACACACACACACACACACACACACACACACACACACACACAGCAATTTGCAGAACTTGAGCCTATCTTGGTAAGAATGTCCCTTTGTTCCACTCATCAATCTTGTAGCCCTTCTCTGTACTCATTCTACCAACTCCACATCCTTCCTAAAGTGAAGCCTCCAGACCTGTACACTTCTCAAGATGTGGCCTGCCCATTACCTTATACAAAAGGTTAATCGCCTCCTTTTCCCTGGGTGCCTCCGTAGCGAGGTGAGCGGGAGCAGCAGCGCGTAGCACACACTTCTTGATTACACCGGAGTTCGAGCCCATGATCACCAAACATGGAGGATGCAGAAAGGTCAGGGAATGACCACCGCATATCCCCAGAGCAATATGGCCTTAGTTGCTAATGCTCCTTAAAAAAAAAAAAAAACCAAAAAAAAAAAACCAAATCCTTTTCCCTGCTGACGAAATTCCTGTTTATCATTGACAAGACCCCATGACCTGGTCTTGCAGCCTGTGTGCAATGCTCAGAAAACTTCATATCTTACTGCACAATTACCCACAGGTCTGTTTCATTCTCCACTACCATGAGTGTAGTACCACACTGTTGGTACACTTCTCTGGGGTTACTGCTAACAATATGCAGTAATTTGCATTTGTCAATGTTAAACTTCACTTACTACTTCTCAGCCCATCTGCTCAACTTTTCTAATCCTGTTGCAGTAGCACACTGTCATTAACAACCCTAGCAATCTTTGTATCATCTGCAAACTTCAACATTAAGCCTGATATACCTTCATCAATATCATTGATAAATATACAAAACAACAATGGGCCCAACACCGAATCCTGGGGCACTCCACTAATAACATTAGTCCATGAAGAGCAGTGTCCATGGATTTCCACTGTCTATCTTCTCCCACTCTACCATCCTTTTATCCATTTTAGCAGTTTGCTGTTAATGCCATACTGCTCCACTTAAGTTAGGCACTTTCTGCGATAAAGGAAATTAAGTTTCTTTACCATATGAGTAGCATAACATAAAATTAGTCAAAGTCAGTTTGGTGTTATATAATAAAATATTGATCTTTTAAACTGTACTGTTTTAATTTTGAATAGAGATTTTCCTTGTGCTGCATAATTTTTGGCTTAAATACACTTTAGTAGTTATTTGGAGAGCTGTTTAGTTTTTGCTCATTTTATATAAGCAGTTTGTACTTTTCGACTTTGATGAAATGAAAAAACAGTTTTTAATTCAAAATTGTACCTTTTGTTAGGCTACCAAAGATTTAGAAGAGCTTGATAAAAAAAGAAAAGAAGAGTTCAAAAAATATGAAATGGAAAAAGAGTTTGAATATCAACAAGGTCTCAAAAATATGACAGAAGATCAGCGAATGGGGGTTCAGAAACACCATGAAGAGATGATTGAGAAACATAAAGCTCATCCTAAAATCCACCATCCGGTAAGTATTGGAAATATATAAAAAAACATTAAAAAGAAGCAACTCTGAAATTGTTAACCAAATGAAATCATATAGAGAGAAATAAAATTGTTATTAAATGTGTTGCTGCTGAAATTCTATGAAAATCTGTAAGGTGTGTCTACCTGACTGCAATGTATTGCTGCTTCTTTCAATTTGCTGAAGTGTGAGTGTGCAGGCTATTTTAATTTTCTATGCTTCACTAATATATACAGGTATGCTCATAGATATAAAATAATTATGTCTAGCTCATTCCTCTCCTTCACCCCATTCCGATTAAACTATTAACTAAAATATAACATCACAGTCATAAGCCTCGTGAAATTTATGTAGAGAACTCAATCTAAATGTTTATGCTTATAAATACATCTTTTATTTTCATGTGAAGAAGTAAAGTTAAGGGGAAAAATTATGGACAAGAAAATTAGCATTAGCAGAGACATATGATGCAAGAAAGCAAGCTTATACAGAATCAGCCAAAAAAAAAAAAATAATAATAATAATAAAAAAACTTACAATTTCACCCATCCATTCACTCAAAATGTTCGTCCATTTCTTCCTTGAATTTATTTAAGTTATCAACTTCCACAATGACAGATGGAAGTTTTTTCCAGCAATTAACTACCTGCTGGCTAAAGGCAAATTTCCACACATCTATTCTACAGTGTCTTTCAATTTGAATTTTTGCCACCTCAGGTTCATAATCTGAGCAAGAGGAAGAATCCCATCAGCATTGAGCCTGCTCAAACCATTCAAAGCCTCAATCAGATCATCTCTCAGGTGCCTACTCCTCAGATGCTGCAATTTGCAAAACTTGAGCTCTTTCTTTGTAAGAGCATCCCTTTTGTTCCCCTCACTAGTTTGTTGCCCTTCTCTGTACTTGTTCTACATCCTTCCTAAAATGAGGCTTCCAGACCTGTACACAATACTCAAGGCACGGGCCTGACGATTGCCTTATACGAAGTGATGATCACCACCTTTTCCTACTAGCAAAATTTCTGTATATCATTGATATAATACCCCATGACCTGCTCTGGCAGCCTATCCGCACTGCTCAAACTTTCATATATGATTGCACAATTACTCCCAGGTCTTTTTTTTTTTTCTACCACCCACCCTGAGTGTAGTACAACACAGTTGCTATGTTTCTCTGGGGTTACTTCTACCCATTATGCAGTACTTTTTATTTTTAAATGTTAAACTTCAGTTGCTACTCCTTCACCTGCCAAAATTTTCTAGATTCTGTTGCAGTAGCATACTGCCATTACTGTCATTAACAACCCTGCCAACCTTTGTATCATCTGCAAACTTCGATATTAAGCCTGATATACAGGTAGCCAGTGCTGAGCTATAGTGGGGTCGCATGGGCTCACGAGAGCCCATTGTTATTTTTTTTTGAAAATTTGCGAGCCCATTGTTGAGACGATCATTTATTTTACAAATTAAATCCTAAATGCGCAGTTATTGAGTATCCAGAGCCGAAACTATGGTGGGGCGAACGGGGCCCCATTCCCAGCATTTTAATGGCACAATCGATCGGTTATGTATTTTAAAATTGCTTCATTTTTGATTTAATTACAGTTGGACTTCTGTTTAACCAACTTCTTTATACCGAATTTTTTTAAAATCCCTTGGCAATTACATTTAAAATACAGTAGTTTCCGTAGAACGAAAATTATTTCCATGTAACGAACAGATTAGGAGAGAAAACTTTGTATGCATTGTTCTCACCTGTGGCCTTTAGGTAATTAGAAAGCGCGAATTAAGGGTGAAAGAGATTACCGTTCCACAACGTTAGTGGTGTCCGTAAAACTTATGCAGCCACATTCCGAGAAGTTGCGCTAGTCAATATGCTTTCCATAGTCAGTCAGAGGATTAAGAAGATACCCGACATGGATAATAACCTCTAGTCAACCTGTGTTGTGGTTCCCCTTTACTCCGACAAATGGGCGTATGTTTTTCAGAGAATTGAGTGATCCATGCCTTCAAGTAAATTTCTCCTCTCTATGTTTACATGGTCACAGTAGCTGAATATCAGTGATTCCGATATTTTGCACAGTATTCAAAGAACTAGTGACAGTAGCAACGTTGGGGGGGGGGGTGGATTGAGGAAACTAAGATATTATATAAACTTTAAGAAGATGAAATGTTGACAGATTTTGAAACTTTGTTGAGCCTTTCACTGCATACAAAATGTTTTAAAATATAATGGCATACAGGCAATAATTAAAAAAAAAAAACTGTATTACCAATCTCCAAAAAAACTAGCGTGAATTAAGGATGATTGCTAAAGAATTTGATGTGGAAACTACAAAGATCGGTCATGTGTTTGGGCTATGAAGAGCAGCTTGTAGCTTGCGAATGGTAATTTCGGGTTAACGGAATTATCCTGCACTGTGCAAGCATTTTGGATCAGATGCTGCCGTAGCCCACTGGTTAGACGCGCGAGTGCATATGTATACGTGCCTTGAGTGACTCGGGTTCAAGCACCCTGACTGCTGAATACGGTGCTGTTTGTTGTATTCTCTCTACCTTGTGAACTTCTGACGGTATGGTCACCCTGGAGTATAAACAGGGAATTTATTTTTATTTGGGATTGTTAAAGCGACTTTTAAATCTGGAATTTCTTAACCATTTAGCACTAATGATCGACATCCTGCAGGAGCTTTCTTACATTTCAGAAGCTTTACAGATTCACTATGGCAAAAGCAGATAAATTAATTATTCGAACTATCAATGCTGTTGCTAATTTGAAAATTTCTGAAAGAAAATATGAAACTAAAATTGAGAGCATGTTGAAGTGGAAAGAACTTGAAGGAATCAAAATCGAAAGTAAGAACAGTAAAATTACCTTGTGACAAGTTATTAAATGCATTGTTTTATCCTTAAAGGATAAGTTATTAATGCAACAGGGTGATTTTAAATTAAATAAAGAAAATAATCATACCATTGAAAGAAATTTTAAACATATTCTACCAGAAATCGTGGAATTTAAAAGAACTTTCGTCTCGGTGGCAAGACTGTGAAAACCGATTAAGAAATTTGTTTTTTGATAAAATATGAAATAAAAATTAATGATTTTAGTGATTTTGTTGAAGACAGTTTATCTTTAAAATCGTGTGAAATTCCCTTTACAATTAAGAAAGCCAGAAATATCTTTGAAACCATCGCGATTAGCAGTGCTGAAACTGAGCGAGCTTTCAGTGTCATTAGCATTAGTAGAGGCATATGATGCAAGAAAGCAGGCTTATTCAGCATCAGCCAAAAAAAAAAAAAAAAAAAACACCACTCCCATTTCACCCCTCCATTCGTTCGAAATACCTGTCCAGCTGAGCCTTAAATTTGTTTAGGCTATCAACTTCAACAACAAGTGATGGAAGTCTGTTCCACCAACCAACTACCTGCTGGCTAAAGGCAAATTTCCGCCCATCTATTCTACATCTGTCTTTCCTCAGTTTGAATTTATGCCCACTCATGTGATTATTCTGAGCAAGAGGAAGAATCCCATCGGCATTGAGCATGCTCAAACCATTCAAGGCCTTATACACCTCTATCAGATCACCTCGCCGATGCCTAGTCTCCAGACTCTGTAATTTGCAAAACTTAAGCCTTTCTTCGTAAGAGCAACCCTTTGTTCCATTCACTAATCTTGTTGCCCTTCTCTGTACTCGTTCCAGCAGCTCTACATCCTTCTTGAAATGAGGCCTCCAGGCCTGTATACAGTACTCTAGGTGTGGCCTGACCATTGCCTTATACAAGGGAATAATCACCTCCCTATCCCTGCTAGAAAAATTCCTGTATATCATCGACAAGACACCATGAGCTACTCTTGCAGCTCGTCTGCACTGCTCAGAGAACTTCATATCTCCCTGCACAATTACCCCCAGGTCCTTTTCATTCTCTACCACTGTCAGTGCAGTACCACAGAGTTGATACATTGCTCTGGGGTTACTGTTTCCTGTATGTGGTACTTTACATTTTTCAATGTTAAACTTCATTTGCCACCTCTCAGCCTATCTGCTCAACCTTTCCAGATCCTGTTGCAGCAGCATAGCATCAGTAGTGTCCTTAACAACCCTGCCAACCTTTGTATCGTCTGCAAACTTGGACATTAAGCTTGATATACCATCATCAATATCATTTATAAATACAGAAAACAACAATGGACCCAACACCGAACCCTGAGGAACTCCACTAATAACATTAGTCCACGTTGAGCAGTGTCCATTGATTACCACTCTCTGTCTTCTGCCACTCAACCATCCATGAATGAATGAATGATAATGAATGATGTCGTGTGAATGAATGAATAAATAAATGAATGAATAATGTTGAAAATTAAACACGTTGCAGATTATGATGACCATACATCTAAATGAAAACCATTGCTTCAGTTTGATCCGGATCATTATGTCAATATTAATAAAGAAGTAAATTTCATATGGCAATTTTTAAAAGAAAATTTTCTCGAATATTTGTGCAATATTTTTTTCATGTAATCTGTGATTTTTGTGTACCTTTTCTAGAACATTTTGTTTTTATGTAATATTTGTTTTTATATTCTAGAATGTGTTGTGATAATTCATTATTTGTAGTATGGGAAATATTTTTATTTTTTATTCGCAATATTAAAATTTTATCATGAAAAAAATGTATCCATTATATTTCCCTAGTTGTAAAAAAAAAAAAGAATAAAAAAGTCGCACGTCTGCCGAGCACGAGCAGTAGATGGTTTTATGCGAAACATCCTTCCCGTCACTTTATGACGTCACATGTTTGTGATGTCATACTATTCAAAAATTCCAAACAGTTAGAACTCAAGACATCATACTGGTCACGAAAAATGCGTCATGCGCTCTAATCTAATCATACTACTAGTGAGGGTCCCACAGAGACTAGCATGGGAAGCACCTCTGGCAGACACCGCGGGTGACGTCACTTCTGTGACCGATCAGATTTACTCGGTAGGTACCCCCCCCCTCCAAAAGGATGTTTCACATCAAAAAGTCGCAAAGGTGGGAGCTCATTGTTAAAATATTCACAGCTCACCACTGCAGGTAGCCCTTGATTTATGCCGGTGTTGGATTCAGGATGGGGGTTAGGCATAAATGGAAACCTTTTATATAATGGAGTTAATGGGAAATCATCACAGGATTAGGTTCTGAGCACCAAAAATTTTACCTGCCCTTTTAATTACTCAAGTATTTAAAGTTCAGAAATAAACTTTTTTAATTAAAAAAGTGTTTTATTTTTACCTACAAAAATAATACAGTTATATACAGTGCATTCCGGTTAATCGGAGCAGCTGTTTATTTGGGGCAAAATATGATGAACATAAACAAAACAAATATTTAGCCTGAATTTGTTCCACTTATTTGGGCCAACTCGGCACTTAATTGGGGCAATGAAGATCGTGATTGAACAATAAACTGTATTTAGATGGCACGCACAAACATCTAAATATAGTTTATTGAACAATAACTAATTTAGTTGGTTCGTAACAAAGAGATCATGCGGGCAGCAGTTGTTTTACATTTGTTCTGTGTCGTGTTAACCGGATTCTGAAGAAATTTTGCTTGCAGTTGTTTATGATCACACTAGGTACATATGTATACATCTTGTGGGTTATAATAGATTAAAAACTTACCAAACAGTGCACTGATTTTGGTTCCCCCCTCCTTTTTTTCAGTACATTTAAGACCACTGTCAAGATGCCACGTAAAGATTTGTTGCTTTCAGAAAAAATCGCTATTCTTGACAAGATAAAGTCAACCTCCTAACATCAGTCATTGTCAGATAGCGGAGATAATAAAGGTGCCAAAATCTACAATTTCATGACTGCTACAGCAACAAGGAAAACTTAGAGAGAGGTGGACATTGTGCGTGGATTTAAAGAAAACATCTCATAAGCGAAAGAGAGAAGGCAAAGATCCAGATGTCGAAGATGCTTTGAATCAACGGTTTTCTGCTGTATCTAAACGAGGAGTGCGTGTAAGCAGCCCTATGCTAAAAACCAAGTCAGAAGAGTTGGCCAAAAAGCTAGGTCACATAAATTTCAAAGCGACAGATGGGTGGTTGGTTGTCTCGATGGAAGTGTAGACATGACATTAGTTACAAAAAAGCACATGGTGAGAAGGACAGTGCTGATGCTACGAGTGCTGAGCAATGTAAATCTGAAAACTGCCGGAGTTGCCTAAAAAATTTAGTGGGGATGACATTTACAACGCCGATGAAACAGGCCTGTATTATCGTGCTACGCCGGATGGTTCCCTCAGCTATCAACACAACACTGTCTGATTCAAAGAAAGCAATGGATCGTATAACATGTCAGGAAATGATAAACTCAATATTTTGGTTATTGGTAAAAGTGCTAAACCTCGTTGTTTCAAGGGGCTTACAATAAGCAGTTTGCCAGTTTCGTATTATGCAAATAAGAAGGTGTGGGTGTGGATGATCACATATTTTTACGCAATGGCTAATGAACTGGG
The DNA here is from genome assembly GCF_048544385.1 of Mastigoproctus giganteus. Taxonomy (NCBI): domain Eukaryota; kingdom Metazoa; phylum Arthropoda; class Arachnida; order Uropygi; family Thelyphonidae; genus Mastigoproctus; species Mastigoproctus giganteus. The sequence goes on along the minus strand of NC_143586.1, from coordinate 109,034,791 downwards.
ACGTGGAACTGCAATGGAAGTCCAGAAAAATTCTGTTGATATTGGACAACTGCACGGCACACTTTAATGTAGCTGGTTTAAAAAATATTGAACTGGAATTTTTACCCCTAACACCACATCCCTGATACAGCCTATGGATGTGGGAATTATAAAAAATTTGAAGACCTATTATCGCGGAAAGCTGGTTAGTCACATCCTTGAAGCAATTGAGGAAAATCTGCTGACATCATCTTCGAATTCAATAGAGGTTAGTGCAAAAGTTTCAATGTTAAAAGCTGTACAATTTATTGCTGATCGCTGGTGAGGAATAAGCAGCAAAACAATTCAGAATTGTTTTGCTAAATGTGGTTTTACGACTAATTGTGATTCAGATGCGATAAGCTGTATAGAAAATGTGAAATGGCTTTGGAACTGCAACAGGTCCAAAATTGTGAAGAATTTTTAATGATTGACAATAACCTTCAATGCCACGATGAAAATGAAGATTATGAGAAAACGATTATTAAACAAATTGCGGCAAAACACTCAGAGACACCAAAAGACCAAGAAAATGATGACGATGATATACCTAAGCGAGTGACTAACCAGGATGCCAGGAAATGTATTGCTGAATTGAGATGTTATTTCATGCAGGAAGGCAATGAATGCAGTCCTTTATCAGCATTAGATACCTGTGCCAACTTTGTTCGTTTGCAGTCCATAAAGAGAGAACACGTCAGGGTACACTTCATATTTTTTTCAAAGTAAGAACCCTTAAGTAATGTGTAACCTTTGCTTGACACACATTATTCTGTACTGTATCTTCATTTTACATATGTACATACGTACATTTTGTTTGCTTTTAGCTTTAGTTATTTTTAAATAAATGTTTGTACCAATATAACTTAAATACAGTGTGCTTTCTTTAAATACCACATTCCCTTTATTTTATTCATACCTTTTTGCCCCCATTAGAATGTGTTTTTCAGCTCATTAAAATTTTGCCTAACTGGGCCGAAGTGATCTGTCCCAATTAACCGGAATCGACTGTATAATAAATAAAAAACAAATTACAAAACATTTTGATAGTGAAAAACCAACTAATTAGGTGTAATGCCGAAGTTTTAGTTGGTTTTTGTAGGTCCTGGTTGAGGATCTTCTGTTGAAGGCACTGGTTGAGGAGGTTGCTTTTTTGAAGAAAGAAGCAACTGTTGATTGCCTGGATTTCTTCCTCCTTTCTTTAAGAATTTAAAAATAGCAGGCCAGGGTTGATGTGACACCCCTTTTAACTGTGGCACTCCTCTCCCAGTCATGATCAAGGAGGGGAGTAATCACCCCTAGATCAGTTTACCTAGGTTTGAGATGTTGGCACTTTTTTAGAAGTGCCAATATCTCAAACCAAGCTAAAAAGGAAATGGGCAACTATAGGGGGCTGCAAATTTCCTATTACCTGAATATTTCATTCTCAAATTTTCTTATATTTTGTGTCAGGCTCTTTATTGTTATTATTATTTTTTGCAAATAAGGGTTCAGTACAGCAGAGATTGAGTGATTACACAGTAGAATAACTGATGAAGTTTCCAACTACAAATGGTAAACGAGAAGCATTCAGGGAAGTAATCATAAGAATCATAGAAGATTTTAATATGAAGTAAGAGATATTATTAAAGGCTGAGAGCTAAATGGATGTCATATGATCTGATGAGATTAATGACAGAAAACTAAAATGCAGAGGATGATTGTAAATTATTCAGAGGACACAGAAAGCCACAGCAAGTACAAGATAATCCACAATCAAGTCATTAAGGGGGAGGGGTTGCAAGCTAGGGCAGGTTGCGAGAAAAGTGTTCTGGCTAAGAATGCAAAGAAAAGTAGTAGACAATTCTAGTTAACACTAGAAGGAAGAAAATGAACCACACTGACCCACTAGATATGAATGGCATAATTATTGATGATCCTGTTTTGCATTCATACTTACCTGTGAAGTTTTTATTCTAACTAAGAGAATCTATTCAAGGTTTAGACCTAAATGGGTTTTAATGCGCAGCTTGCAAGATCTGTAGATTAATTTGTGAATGCGAAAGGATTGACATTGTTTATGTTCAGCAACCCTATGTTTATAGGGGTCAGCTAACTAGATATCCCTACTCTATTACAATTGTCTCAAAGAACTGTGACAAACTGAGGGCTGCTATACTAATTTTCAGCTCTGATCTGGTTGTGACCAGAATTGATTCCATATGTACATTGCATGCAGTCTGGGTTGGCATTGAAGCTAGTTGGGGACAATTTTTTATTATATCTATGTACTATCAGCCCAATGTGGATCTTTATTGCTCTCTTAGCTATTTGGAAGAGGTGCTATTCAGACAGATCGAAAGCAGAAAAGTGATTATCTGCCTGGATTCAAATGCCATAAAAATCTTATGGCTTTCTAGATTTACAGATGCCAGAGGCAGGTTATTGGAAGAGCTGATATCCTCATCTAAACTTGAAATCATTAATAAGCCTGGTAATGAACCGACATTTTGAACTATTAATGGTTAGTCTAACATGGATGTAATGTTAGCAAATAGTACAGCCTTCAATTTATTATCTAATTGGCATAAATCAGATTGGATTAACAGCAATCACAGAGTGGCTATTTTCAACTTAGGCTGTGCTAGAAGTAGATTTATTGAGCCTCATTCTTTACAACTTCGAAGATATGCATATCAAGCTTGCTGACTGGGGTAAGTTTGACAGATTTGTTAGGACAATTTTTGGTGAAATGTCGTTAGCTGAGTTGGATAGGATTGATGCATTTGATTTGGCTCAGTTATAACAGCAGAAGTTGTTTGATGCCTTGAGGGAGTCAATGAAATTAAAGCAAAATAAACGTGCTCTGATACAGTGGTGGTCCTCTGAGCTTTAAAGGGAGGTCAACAGGGTGCATAAGAAGTTCCAATATCAGAAATTTGTGGATAATAAAGAATCTACTGCTAGGTTAAAAACTGAGAATCAATTGATCAAAAGAAAATACATCTGTTTAATAGGAAATTTAATGCATGAAAAAACTTAGTGCAAACAATGCAAATAATGTGGATCCATGGGGTATTGTTTATAAGTTATTATGTTTGCACAAATTAAGGCCATCTGGAAATGTGATAAGTTCTGTGTGTATTGTGGAGACTCTGACACTCTAGATTGGCTAGGCAGTGTTAATGTTATTCTTGATCGTCACCTAATCAACGGATCATCATATGGATGAGGTCGAGCATTCTGGTAGTACTGATCGATTAGATTAGTACTATCAAAATGCTCCAGATCAGTTAGATTAGCGATATTCAAAGGGAACCTTTTTGAGTCGAAGATTAATTCAGCTGTTAGCAAAATTCATAATAACAGATCCCCTGGTATGGACCTCATTGAAGGGAAACTTATTAAGCGTTTCTTCATACTGTTTCTTGAACATCTTCTTTTTTCAACAAATGCTTCCTTGCAGGAATTTTTCCCTTGCCTTGGAAGGATGCTCTTCTTAAGATCATTTTGAAGTCCCTTGAAAAACCTAAAACTGAGCCCTCTTCTTATTGTCCAATTGTTGTTCTGAGTTTGGGCAAGGTCTATGAACTTCGCTGGGAATGCATGCTTTCACAGCGAATATTGCAATATATGCAATAAAATTTTGGGCTCTCAAATAAACAAATGGTTTTACTCCTGGTTGTGGTACAGAGGATGCTTTAAAATCTTTGGTTAATTTGATTAGAGATTCAAATGCTAAATATGTTCTTGGCATTTTCGTTGATTTTGAAGTTGCTTTTGATAATATCTCTTGGGACAGTGTTATTGATGCTTCACCTCACAAAATGCTCCTATCGGCTTTATAGCGTCATAGTAGATTATTTTAGGGAAAGATCTTTTATGGTTAAGTCTAGTTGGAATTCAATAAGTAAATCTGCTATTCAAGGTTGTCTGCAGGGATCTGTTTTTGGGCCACTGATGTGGAAATTGGTATTAGAGGGGATTGGTTACAGAAGGAATATACAGGGTGATTCACTACCAGTGCGACAAACTTGCAGGAGGTGTAGGGGGCACAAAGACGAATCGGAATCACATAGCATTGCAGGGTCCGAAATGCCTTCGTCATGCGGTAGAGGACGTTGAACGGGAGGTTGCGTGAACAGTGATCCCGCTGGAAGTCAGCATTTGCAAACCGTTTCTGTTGAAGAAACCAAGTAGCAAAAGTCCTCCGGAGTGGATAATCCGCAGGCTCCAATGATTGGACGCATTGCAGATGGTATGAACTCATTTGGTTTGTTGACAGTATCCTCCATACAGTGGATTGGGAAATACCCAATCGTTGGCCTATCGCTCGAGTACTCGTACTCGGTTTGCCTTCTGCAAGACGTAGGACATTCTCCTCATTGTCTGGCGTCCTTGTCGTTCGCTCTCGATTCATGGTACCTCTCGTGAAACAACCAGTCTCACGTAACCTTCTGTGCACACGTGCGAAAATCGTATGATGAGGAGCACGCCTGTGTGGGAAACGTTCCTGGTACAAGCACAGAGCGGCGCGCCCATTACAGTCCGCAGCTCCATACGCGAGGTGCATGTCGGCCAGTTCAACGTTTGAATACTCGTCCATCCTACTACCTCGGGAACCGGTTCGCAAATGCTGCCTTCCAGCGGTATCGCTGTTCACGCGACCTCCCGTTCAACGTCCTTTACCGCATGACGAAGGCATTTCGGACCCTGCAATGCTATGTGATTCTGATTCGTCTTTGTGCCCCCTACACCTCCTGCAAGTTTGTCACACTGGTAGTGAATCACCCTGTAGTCATGTTCATATGATTGCATATGATGATGACTTGGTAATCTTAGTTGAAGCCTCTTCATGGCTATAAATGGAACAACAATCTAATGAAATAATAAAAGATCTCAATCCTTGGTGTAACTTCCATAAAGTAACAATATCTAGGTCGAAAACAAAAATATTATTGCTAAAGGGGAACCTATCTGTTCATAGAGAACCTCATGTGCTGATTGGCTGTGAAAGTTTAAAGTCTGTCAAGAATATTAAATATCTTGGAGTCTTCATTCACAGAGGTCTTAGATTTGACACCCATATCAGTTTTCTATCTGAAAAGGTTGCAAAATTTGTTATGATAGCAAGGATTACTAGGATGGGGTATTAGAGGTATGGCACTATCTCTTCTTTATGACTGTTTTCCTTCCTATTGTTTCTCATGGTATCTCAGCTTGGATGGACTGTGTTAATTTTAAAAAATATGTAAGAAAACTATTCCATTCAGAGGATGATGCTTCTTGCTTCTGAAGATGGCTCTAATTTTAGAACTGTCTCCACAGATGCGCTACAAATTGTCACAAGGAAAATGCCAATTGACCTCTTTCTGATTTGCAGATTTTCAGCATTCGGTGTGGAACTCCTTTTATTTATTCGTAATCTTGAGTTGGATTTGGCTAACAATCCTAAGAATGAGGCCAAGCGAACCTTAGATATCTTAATGACTCTTTGGAATCATAGATGAGCTAACTCAAAGGTGAAATAACTCGTAAGTTCTTTCCCTCTGTTGTTGATGTTCCCCCAGAAAAATGATTTATGTCTAATCTATAAACTGTTTCTATTAACCGGTCATGGCTCATTTCTAGCAAAGCTGAATCAACTGGGTGTTTTGGAAAGGTCGCAGTGTCACGAACTTGAAGTCATGTTTTATATTATTGTCATGAGTACTTGGATATCAGAAAAGAATTTTTTTGTTTTAGTCCTAATCTTGTTCACCTCACTGAGTGCGATGAGGCTCAATTAATTATGACTGAGCAAGATTTTCAGGCTTTTCTAAAATTTTCCAAAGAAAGAAAGTTCCAGAGAAAGCCAGTGCTGCTTGAATTTGAGGAAAGAATAGTAGAAGGCTTATAGCCGTCTACTATTCTTTCCTCAAATAAATAATGATAATAATAAAATAAAATTATAAGAATAAAATAATAATAATAATAATAAGGGGGAAAATAATAATAATAATAATAATAATAAGGGGGAAAATAATAATTAATAAATAAGAGAAAAGGAAATGGACAACCTAAGTGTTTCCCTCCTCCCATAGGTAATTATCCAACTGACCTTTGAATTTCCCCAAACTGTCAGCTTCTACCACCCATGTAGGCAACTTATTCCAGTAATTTATAACTCGCTGGCTAAAATAAAACTTCCTGCAATCCATTCTAAACATCTCCCCCCCCATTACTTGAAAATATGGCCCCTTGTTCTAGAATCATTTATAACCGTGAAAATTTCGTCCTCATTCATTTTGCTTATGCATCTCAGAGCCTTAAACACTTCGATCAAGTCCCCTCTAAGGTGTCTAGTTTCCAAGCTCTGTGACCGCCATATTCAAAGTCTTTCCTCATATGGGTGCCCTTTTGCAGAATCTCACCAGGTGAGTTACCCATCTCTGGACCCTTTGGAGAAGCACAGTATCTTTCTTTGGGTGCAGTCTCCATACCTGAACACAGTATTCCAAGTGTGGTTTAACAATAGCCTCATACAATGGTATTATGATGTCCTTATCTTTACTAGCAATTGTTCGATACATCATCGATAGGACACCATGGGCCTTCCTTGCAACCTGTCTACTATGTTCAGAGAACTTAAGTCTGACTGTATCGTAACACCCAAGTCCCTTTCCTCCACTACCAGCTTTAGTTCAAATCCCCTAATTGTATAAGTTATTTTGGGGTTACTGTTTACCCAAGTGTAACACCTTACACTTTGCTGGATTAAAGTGTAGTTGCCTTTTTTTGACCATCCCTGAAGTCTATCTAGGTCATTCTGAAGAAGCTCTGCTTGGTGGCAGTCATTAACTACTCTACCAATCTTTACATCACATCATCTGCAAATTTAGCCATCACGCTCTCTATCCCTTCATCGATGCCATTTATGAAAATCAAAAACAACGGTGGTCCTAATACTGATCCTTGGGGAACCCCACTTCTTACATCAACCCAAGCTGAGGAATAGCCATTTATCACAACCATCTGCCTCCTGCCCTGAAGCCATCCAGCTATCCATCTAAGGATTTTCCCTGTGATTCCAACCTGTTCCAGCTTATAGACTAACTGCTCATGTGGGACTGAATCAAATGCTTTGCTGAAATCCAAATAAACAACGTTGAAATTATTCCTTAAAACAGAATCTTGAGTGACCCTGTCAAATTAGCTAGCCAGATTAGTTAAACATGATTTTCCCTTTATAAAACCATGCTGAGTATCCTTCAAAATTCCATTTCTATCTAAATGATCCTGAATTCCAACTTTGATCATTGTCTCCATGATTTTCCCTGCTACTGAAGTTAGACTAACCGGTTGGTAATTTCACACTTCACTCTTAGAACCGCCCTTATATATTGGAGATACAGTGGCACTTTTTCAATCCAATGGAATCACTCCCGAGTCCAGTGATGCATGCATAATTAGCTTCAATGGTTCAATGCACTCACTTGCTGCCTCCCTTAAGATTATAGGGTATATGCCATCAACCCTAGGAGCCTTACTGGCTAGTAAGCTCAAAAGTTTTTTTTATTAAATAAACATTTGAAATTTCAACATCATTAATTACATTTTTTTTCAATTTCACTCCCAGAATTTCTCATTGACATAGTGTTTTTCTTCTGTAAATATCAATGCAAAGTAACTGTTGAGTTCATCTGCAACTTCAGCTGGGATATCTACAGGTCCATTGCATAAGAGTCCAATCTGGTTTGTTCTTCCTTCTTTGCATTTATATATGTGAAGAATTCCTTATCCCTCCCCACCTCTTTGCCAGCCTAACCTTTTCTGTGGCACTATTACGGATCAATTTGTTCCTGTTATACGCTTCTGTATTTTTTATTGCTCTGTAACCTTTTCATGCTGTCTTTTTCTGCTAAAGTAAACTGGTAACTTCATTATTCATCCAACTTGGAATCCTCCTCGTGGAGTATTTTTTTAATGGTATATAGGGGCTGCATGTTAATAAAAAATGTAAAAAAAAAAAATGTAATGTAAGGTAGATGACAATTGGTTTCTCCTTTTTGAGAAAAAAAAGTCAGTCTAAATATTAGTCAGTTTTTCTGTCTTTTTTATTTTAAAAATAATAATAATAAAACTACATTAATTTTTTTTATTATTTTGTGAATTTCTGCTTATTAATGAATTGGCCATCAGTTGTGCCATAATAGAGAAAAATGACATTTTTCTCTATTATGTGCAGTAATTTCATAGTACTTTCAAAACCCTGGATAGCAGGATGGGTGGATGACCTAGGACCCCCTGCCCATCGAATCAGGCTCCATGCTGTGGCTATTTAGCCAGCATGGTGTTGGGATGCTTACACTGACTGGTGTGGTCTGCCCTTGCCATATGTTCTTTCATTCCTACCACCTGGGTTGGTTGATCTCTCACTCCCCCACCCCCTTCCCCCCAAATTGGGTGGAACCCTCATCCCCTTCACCTGATGGGTTGTCCCACTGCCAACTATCATATCCCACCCCAAGAGCAGAATAGGTATCCTGCCCTTGGGGGACCTTCCATCCCCATTTTCACTCAGGTAGGCACCTTCACTACTGTCTCCCTCTATCCTTCTACTGCTTTACCCACTTCCTATCTCCCCACTACCAACTTTTAACTTTCACTTTTTTTTTTTTTTTTTTAACTGGGCTCTTATTGTCCGTAGCCTAGGCTGCCACAGTGTTCTCACACCAGTGCTTTACACTGCCTACTGCCTGGCCCACCTCTTTGTGGTGCTGGGCAGTAAACTAGAAGATTTAGAATGTAGAAATTTTTGTATGGAAACATCGGCCTTAGGTTGAGGCTAGATGAGCAACACACTAACACTGCACGAACACTCGTTAACCTACATAAATTTGGCCTTTACAGAGTTTTTTTCATCACATTGCTTGACGTGGAGTTGGAGGGGAACCCATGGAGCTGCATTACAGTTAACACTATACACTATAGTACTTACGTAGTACAAAGTTTATTAATAGATATTAAAGAAATAAAATGCACAATATGAAAAGTAATTATGCTGCCCTGTGTACTACACTGCCCGACAGAATTAGCATTAGCATTAGTAGAGGCATTTGATGCAAGAAAGCAAGCTTATGCAGCATCAGCCAAAAAAAAAACAAAAAAAAAAACCACTTCCACTTCACCCCTCTGTTCGTTCAAAATACCTGTCCAGCTGAGCCTTAAACTTATTTAGGCTATCAACCTCCACCACAAGGGATGGAAGTCTGTTCCACCAACCAACCACCCGCTGGCTAAAGGCAAATTTCCACACGTCTATCCTACATCTGTCTTTCCTCAATTTGAATTTATGCCCTCTCAGGTGATTATTCTGAGCTAGAGGAAGAATCCCATCAGCATTGAGCATGCTTAAACCATTCAAGGCTTTATACACCTCTATCAGATCACCTCGCTGGTGCCTAGTCTCCAGACACTGTAATTTGCAAAACTTAAGCCTTTCTTCGTAAGAGCACCCCTTTGTTCCGTTCACTAATCTTGTTGCCCTTCTCTGTACTCGTTCCAGCAGCTCTACATCCTTCTTGAAATGAGGCCTCCAGACCTGTATACAGTACTCTAGGTGTGGCCTGACCATCGCCTTATACAATGGAATAATCACCTCCTTATCCCTGCTGGAAAAATTCCTGTATATCATTGACAATACTCCATGAGCTACTCTTGCAGCCCGTCTGCACTGCTCAGAGAACTTCATATCTGCCTGCACAATCACCCCCAAGTCCCTTTCATTCTCTACCACTGTCAGTGTTGTACCATAGAGTTGATACGTTGCTCTGGGGTTGCTGTTTCCCATGTGTAGTACTTTACATTTGTCAATGTTAAACTTCATTTGCCACCTCTCAGCCCATCTGCTCAACCTTTCCAGATCCTGTTGCAGAAGCATGGTGTCAGTAGTGTCCTTGACAACCCTGCCAACCTTTGTATCGTCTGCAAACTTGGACATTAATCCCGATATACCATCATCAATATCATTTATAAATACAGAAAACAATAATGGACCCAACACTGAGCCCTGAGGGACTCCACTAATAACATCAGTCCACGATGAGCAGTGTCCATTGATTACCACTCTCTGTCTTCTCCCCCTCAACCACCCCTTTATCCATAGCAGCAATTTGCCTCCAATGTCACACTGCTCCAATTTGTGTAGCAGTCTTCCATGTGCAACAGTATCAAAAGCCTTTCTAAGATCCAAGTATATAATATCAAAGTTATTCCCTGCATCCAGTTCTTTTGTGACTGCATCATAGTATCCAATCAAGTTGGTCAGGCAAGACTTCCCCTTAACAAAACCATGCTGTGTCTGAGCTATAACTGAAGTCTTGTCTAAATGATCCTGCAGTGCGTCCTTAACCAGTGCCTCCATTAATTTTCCTGGAACAGAAGTCAAGCTCACAGGTCTATAATTACTTGTGTCAGCCTTTGATCCTCCTTTGTGAATTGGGGTCACATTTGCACATTTCCAGTCTATGGGTTAATTAACAGAACATATAGAAAAATGTGGTGTAACTCGTGAGGTTTGCGATGATCCGGGACAAAATTTGGTATGCCGGTGTACCATAGAATTATAATGAAATGAGGAGACAGTGAGGAACTTCAGACAGGTATAGGGGACAGTTATAGGGGTGTTACCAAAAAAGGTCACATTACAGAAGTCAATACAAGATGCTCAAAAATATGGTCACATGATATCATTACGGCATATGACCCCCTCCTATGCTAAACACACCTTATATTGAGCAGTGAACATTGCATAAGGTGTCTATAAGCTTCTGTGGCAACAAATCCCATTCTTCCACTAGCGCAGACCATAGCTCACCAAGCGACCGAGGAGTTAGCTGTGCAATGAAACACCAAAGGGCATCCCACAAATTTTTGATCGGATTTACATCTGATGATCCTGCTGGCGATAGTTGGATATCTTCAGCTTTCAGGTATTCCTCCACCATTTGAGCTCTATGTGCAGAGGCACTGTCTATGCATGAAAAGAAAATCTGGGCGAAGTGCACTCCTAAAAAGTCACACAAATAGGTTTGAGGATCTGTTCTCAGTACCTCAGCACAGTTATGGAACCAATCTCATGATAGGGTAACATAACAGCAGTTGATCATTATTCCATCCCACACGAGGAAAATGCTTCCCTAAGTGTGGACACATTTCCCCCTTTTTCTGATGTTGGTGGGATGGTACTGCATTTATCATTGTCTCCAGATGAAATAACATCTAGAATCTGTTTGTAGGCTAAAACAGAACTCACCAGAGAACAGAACTTTAACCCATTTGTCAGGACTCAAAGTTGCATGTTCATGCCACCACTGTTGACAAGCTCTGCGGTGGTTTTGGAGTTAATGGGATACAAACCACTAGCTTCCTTGCGTAGAGTTCACTTGAATTGAGCCTTCTTAACACACTTCGTTGGAAATGTTTTCCCCTGTGGCTGCACCACCCTCAAGTGGCAGTTGATGACAGGACATTGTAGAGTTCATCTTGCTGCTAGAGCCAGATAGTGGTCTGTGCTGGTTGACGTAGCCCTCAGAGGAACTCTTCTTGGTTCATGACTCCTGAAACTGCTTCCATAATGCTGAAGTGACACTGCATGACACATTAAGGCAACATGCCGCCTGCGACTGCCTGACTTCAAGTCATCCAATGGCTCACCATCTGAAAGAATCATCTAAACAATGATGACTTGCCATCTTGAGTTACTGGAGATGTGGCTATCCCACTGAGCAAGCCAATAAACAGGAATGAAGCGATGTAGTTGCAACCTGTGTTTTTATAGGCCTGAATAATTTGCATAATGTGAGGCTCTGTGAGGTGGTAGATTGATTTCTATTGGATACTTGGAATTGACATGCCAGGATGCCTATTATATAAATTTTTTTTTTTTTTTTTTTTTAACCTTTGGTGACACTGTTCACAATAAAATATTCACAAAGAACATTTTGTTCTGTTAATTTTGTCGAGCAATGTATATTTAGTTATGATGCAGCAAACAAATAACATTTTGCATTTCATGATGACAATCTACTTGCGGAATGTTTATATACATCTTTTATCATAATCAGTAATTTTTGAACAGTGTGCCTCTTCGACTCAGAGGAAGACTTCTGATGATGGTGCATTGTTCAGAAATATATTTCCCAATAGCAGAAGCACTGATGAATCTGAAAAATGGGCCATTTTCAATGATTGCTACAGATAGCAGTAATCAAAGTGATTCCAAACTGCATCACATTGTGGTGATCTTTTGTTGAAAAAAAAAAAAAAAAAACTTTAAATCAAAAAGTAGCTTGCTCTCAGTGCCAGTATTCGGTTGTGACTACAGGATATATGACATTTCACATATGAATTACCTAAAAACACATGGGATTACTTCAAATTTTTGTCTGACTCTGAATGTTGATAATGCACCTGTTATGACAGGTCTGAAAATTGGATGGGCAAGAGTACTAAAAGAGGAGGTTGAGAATTTGGTGCAAAGGCTGTATGTACACATTCTGTCTTTGGTTAAATGTGTAACTGGACTGGTAGAACAGTGGCAACCTTTGACAAGGTGGTTTAAAAGAAAGCTGTGTACTGTGATTCCCATAGCAGACTGAACTAGACGGATGATTCAAATTACTCATAGGCATTTCTGTTGCCAAAGTCATGGCAGTCTAAAACAAGTCTAAGATTCTGTTCTTTTGCTCAGAGAGGGGAGCCCTTTATCGTTGCACGTGATTCATGGTACAGAAGCTCCCATTGAAAAATTATATTATTATAAATGCTGAGGGCGAAAATTTCATCAATTAGTAGCTCATCATTTAGCAGTAGATGTTTGCAGCATCAGTTCTGTCAGCATGAAAGTGAGAATCTACCAGACACCTACTAGCATCAGCAGTGGCAATTGAAGCAAGAAAGCAAGCTTGTACAGCATCGGGGGGGGGGGGGGAACTCTCCACCTCCCATTTCACCTATTCATTCCCTCAATAACTATTGAGTTATTCCCTCAATGACTATTGTCTAGTTCTTCCTTGAATTTATTCAAGCTATCAACTGCCATAGCAACAGATGGAAGTTTGTCCGACAATCAAGCACCCACTGGCTAAAGGCAAACTTCCATACATCTATTCTGCAAACACCCTTCTCAATTTGAATTTATGTCCCCTGATATGTGTGGTCTGAGCAAGAGGAAGAATCCCAACATCATTGACCCAGTCAGTCAATTCAAAAACCATTCAAAACACTTTAATCAGATCACTTCACGGGTGCTTACTCTTTAGATGCTGCAATTTGCAGAGCCGAAGCCTTCCTTGTAACAGTATCTCTTTGTTCTCTTCACCAATCTCTTTGCTCTTTACCTGCAACTCCACATCCTTCCTAAAATGAGGCCTCCATACCTGTATACAATACTTAAGATGTTGCCTGACCATTGCCTTATACAATGGGATAATCACCTCCTTATCCGTGCTAGCAAAATTCCTGTATGTCATCAACAAAACCCCATGAGCTGTGGTGGCAGCCTGTCAGCATTGCTCAGAGAACTTCATATCTGACTGCACAGTTAACCCCAAGTCTTTTTAAGTTTCCACTCCCCTAGAGTGCAGTACGACACAGCAAAAGAAGAAAGAAAGGATTGATGTACACTGGTCGATAGTTGGGGAACTGATCATGAGGATGCTTGAAATATAATAAATATTTCGCGAGTTCACGAGGATGCTTGAAATATAACAAATTATCCCACGTCATACTTGGCTTTTAATAGTTCTGCCTGGTCATGCTGAGGGAGAGAGAATATTCAGCCAGGTTAGAAAGAAAAAAAAAAAAAACTGAGCTCAGAAAATTTACTTTCTGCTGAAACAAAGTCTAGACAACAGTGCCATTTTTATGAATAAAAGTTCTAGACTGTTGTCTAGAACTTTTATTCAGCATTCCTAAAGATGCTCAGTCTACAACAATATCTTTCTTGAAGCAATCAAAAATCACTTTGTGTGTAGAATGTCCAAGCAGAAATCCACAGGCATGAAAATGTTATGTAAGCTAATGCTTAAAAGCATACTTTACTGGGTAAACAATCCTATGGCTGCATTTTAATATAAAATGTGTATTTTTCCATGAAATTTAATTTTAGTGCAGAGTGGACCCTGCACTAAGTGTTTTTTTTTTTTCCAAAAAAACCAAGTTTTTTTGGGGGGGGGGAAGCTTTGGCCTAAAACATCTGTTTTATGCCTATTTTGATCCAACACCTCCTGTACAAATATCTGAACTTCAAATTTTTGAAAATCAAAAGTTAGCAGCTGTGTAATTATATTAAAGAAGCAGCAAAACAGGTGAGAAAACCTTTGGCTATTATTATACAAGCATCCTTGAATTCAAAAGAGGTATCTCTCTACATATTGGAGATGTACATTTGTCTTCCCTGTTCAAAGAGGAGGAATCAGTCCTATTATAAAAGTTCCATGAGTAATCACAAACCTGTAATGTTTTCTGTTCCAAGGAAGATAATAGAATCAGTCGTTTAAGAAGTAATGCAGGATCATGACTTTCATAAAGCTTTTAGCACTGTTCCATGTGGAAGACAGCTGTAGGAAAAAATGGGACTATGTGGCATTGGAAGCAAGTTTCTGCTACAGATAAAGTCATATTTGAGTTACAAAAGACAGAGGGTTTTGAGTTACAAACAAAAGCTTGTTTTAATTTGTGCCCTATATGAAAATGTTGATTCACAACGGCAGGTTGTGCCAAAACAAGATGGCATTCAACGAGCTTGTTGGTGCAGATGTGGGTATTCAACAGCATTTTTGCATATTTGAAGAGGATCATTCTTTGTGTCAAATTCTTCTATGAGCTCAGTTAATTCCATATGTAAGTCATCAGGTGGTTTGGAGACATCAATCAGTGTGAGATTGTGTTTTTCAAAATCAGCAAACCATTCATTGTATTCTTCAGTCAGGGAGTCTAGAAGAGCTGTGTATTCTTTCATGTTGCATTTCATTAATGATGTTTGTATCCTGTTCATTAATTACTTTTGCCAGTTCAGGAAAGTGTTCAGCTGAAAGTTTTGATCGGGTAAACATGGTTTTGAAAAAGGTCAGCTTTTTCCAAAATGCCTGTATTTTAAGCCACATTATATAGATTTGGTTTTACCTTGCAAAACAATATTCAGATCATTTTTCTTTAATATTCTTTCACATAAAAATGCAATATCTCTGCAGAATTCCACTTTCGACAATTCACACTGATTCAGTTTCTCAAAAAAAGCTTGCAATTTGTTTTTGCAAAGATAAAAGTTTGACAAGTATTTGTCCTTTGGACAACTAGCGCACTTTAGAATGATATGGCAGATCCACTTGAAAGTTTCATCATCAAGCTGAAGCATGCTGCAAAATTGGCAATGCCATGATGTATTTGCTCAAATGTAGTTTACAATACCTATAACTTTATTTAATGTGTCACTTAAAACAGTAGATTTGGCACACAGATTCTGCTAATGAAGAATTGAAAGGAAATCAAAGTATCTGAATCTGGCAATTCTTTCTGTAGTAATACAACAGATCCTTCATGTTTTCCTCTCATGGAAGATGTGCCATTTTGCGTACACTTACTAAATTTCATAAATTCAGTTTTGCTTCACAGCATTTTTCTTTAGTGATGGCAAAGATATCAATTCCATGTGTCCTGACAGTAAGGGTACCCAAAGCCAGTAACCCCTCATGACAATGAAAATCCACAGTTATAACACAAAAAAAAAATAAATAAATAACATCGGCACTGAGTCAGTAATGTCAGTGGATTCCAAGTAATACCAAGGCAATTGAATAATAAATGTCTTCGCTTTGGC
Organism: Mastigoproctus giganteus; assembly: GCF_048544385.1. Classification (NCBI taxonomy): domain Eukaryota; kingdom Metazoa; phylum Arthropoda; class Arachnida; order Uropygi; family Thelyphonidae; genus Mastigoproctus; species Mastigoproctus giganteus. The sequence goes on along the minus strand of NC_143586.1, from coordinate 109,018,932 downwards.
ATATTACATGAAGCTGTTCTGTTATATTACTCACTAATTCATGTTGCCGATCAGTTATGGTTCTCCTTGAAAGAGGTAGTTTGTACTTATTAAGCTTAGCTGAATCTAAACATCCCACAACTTCAACAATGCATTCTTCTTTGATTTCCACATTGCTAAATGGCTTACCTCTTCTTCCAAGGGGCGCCTCCGTAGCCAGGTGGGCAAGAGCAGCAGTGCGTAGCACACGCTTCTTGATTAGACCGGGGTTCGAGCCCATGCCCACCAAATACAGAGGATGCAGAAAGGCCAGGGAATGACCACCGCATATCCCCAGAGCAATATGGCCTTAGTTGCTAATGCTCCTAAAAAAAAAAAAAAAATTAACCAAAATCTTCTTCCAAGTATATAGCTTCTTTATATGTCGCTTCAGTGATGTCGGTCCCTTGTCCTGACATAGTTTTGAACTTGCTACTGCTTTCCATCTTTAATTTTCATTAAGTGCAGGCTTTTGAGGTTCTCCTTCTAGTTCTAGAAGAAATACAATGCATATCAGCATTATGAGTCGTATAATGCTGATATGCATTGTATTTCTTCACTGTTGCGAATATGGGTCACAGAGCAAACAAATACGTTATTTTATCTTTTACTGCAGCAACATAAAACTGCAATCCCCATTCTTCATTGAATACTCTCTTTTCTTATTTCTTGACATAATCAGGTTACCAATAAAAATTAAAAACGAAATACATAGATTGATTGAAGATTCAATTTTAAAGGAAACAAGCCCTGGAAACTGATGGTACTGGGGAGAATGACCGGAACGTCAGCTGATACTGATAGCAATCAATGAGATGTGTCATCACTGATAAGTAAGGAAACATTGCTAAATTAAGTTATTTTAAGTGGAAGTGATGCCATATCATCTATATGGGAAACAATGATATTCTGTAAAGATTAGTGAATTAGAATAAATGCTTTATTTTGTATTTACTTTAATACATAATTCATTATTAATTTCCTTAACTAGAAAACACAATGCATACATTTTATTTAACACATAAGTTTTCTTTAACATGTTACAGTTCTTTCTTAAGGAGCTCTCAGGCCAGTGCAGATGATTTCTCTGGATGGTTGTGTAGCTTGTGTAGGGTAGTGCCAGTGAGGTAGCCATCTGTTGGTATGATGGGACAACCAGGCCAGGTAAACATGCCCTACACCATTTTGGAACTGTTAGGAATTCATAGATATTGGATATAGTCATATTTTAAGATATAGTTCTTTTGTCTGTAATCTGACCATATCATGGTTTTCTGCTAGGCATGGAGATGGGCACTAGTGGGTGTTGTGCACAACAACCCGGCCATGCTGTCCAACTTTATGCATCTGCCATCTAACCATTTTTATGAAAATATATCACCCACAGCCCATATTGAATTTTGTACACACTTGGTTGGTTTGCCATCTGTTGGTTAGTCACATGTACTTTGCTGTCTGAACTAATAATTGGACCTTCCTGTTGTTGTTGAATATATATTGACAGTCATATCTTTTCCTTTCATCCATGCCAACATCATGTTTGAGAGATGCTTGTGATACATTCCAGACTTCTGAAATCTTGTTAAAGACACTCATTCCCACTCTCCATTAGTTACCCTGTTTGAAGTCAGAGGTCAGCTTTTGCAGAGATGTACCCTCATAATACTGGACTTGCAGCAGAGCCTTCTTTTATATTTACACAAGTAGAGTACTGGAGAGTTATTTTCTTGTGTTATCAACTGGTTATGTACATATTGTACCTCCTGCTTTGCATAGTACGCAGGTAATTGTTTCTGTTATTTTGTCAAAATGTTATTTTGTCTACCAACTGCATTTATTTAGTTTTAACACAAAAATAACAGCTAAGCATTTTAATTTGCAATGTTTTATTTCTCTACAGGGCAGTAAACCTCAGTTGGAAGAGGTTTGGGTAGAAGAAGACCATATGCAGAAAGACGAATTTAATCCAAAAGTTTTCTTTGCCTACCATGGTTAGCATTTTTTCTTACTTATTTCATGTATGTACTGCTATAGGTTCAGAAATTTTATATCATAAAATAGCTTGTTCGGTTTTGTTCTTCCTAACTTGATTAGCATATAACAGCTCTAAGGCTTTCACATATTGATTTGAAATAATTTCCATAGCTTTGTCCTTTTTAATAACCACCACAGATTTAGCTGCAGATAAAATATTAATGTAATATATGCTGACATTCCAATTTATTAGAAAATCCTGCAAGTAGAGATCCATGCTCCTCCCATCATATGTAAATTAAATAGCCTGTGATGTGTTATCACTTGGTATAGAGGCACCTCCATAGCCAGGTGGGCAGGAGCAGCAGTGTGTAGCACACGCTTCTTGATTAGACCGAGGTTCGAGCCCATGACCACCAAATACGGAGGATGCGGAAAGGTCAGGGAATGACCACTGCATATCCCCGGAGCATTATGGCCAAAATGCTCCTAAAAACCAAAATAACAACAACAACGACAACTTGGTATAGACTTGCAAGTCTATAAGAAAAGCTGTTGTGCCTTAGTGAAATCATTAAAGGTTATACTGTGGGGAATGGCAACATCAGAGATCTTAATAGGTGGGGGGACACAGCTAATAGTGAGAAGAACAAGTTCAACTAGAAGATCTCCATGACTGGCACTGCAGATGTCTGGCCAACTATGTATAAAAAAAATCAGAAGGCATCATTTCAGACAGTTGCTGAAACCTTCAACATCAAATGGCAGAAACTGGTGTGGCATGCATGGAGCTCAGAATAGTGGCATATGCAGTTGTGTCAGTTTGCAAAACAATTTGTCTGTGAGTAGAACAGAATGTTTTCGGTGATGTCAAGAATGTCAACATGCAGTTAATGGAGCCGGAAATGTATATTATGTTATCAGCCAAATCAGTTCACATTATTAGCACTGAAAACATATGGGGCAGAAGATGCTGTGTGAAGAGCACTCTGTACTGGCCATTCTGGTGGTGGTGGTGGTGGTGGTGTTCTCATGTGGGGCTGCTTCTTTTTGCTATGTCATGGGTCCCATTATGCTATAGCAGGCCATTGAAACTATTTTCCGTGAACCTTGGGGGGTTTCTGCAGTCAGGTTTGTGGGTGACAAGAGAGGGTGGCCTTTCTGCTCATTTGTGGTCCAAATGAGTGATATGAGTTACATAACAAACAAGATACAAGCTTACTAATTCTGAGAGACAAGTTGTTAAGACTTCTCCAACCCCCCCCCCCCCACCATTTCGAGAAACCAAGATATGTTAGCAATTATATATTGAGCAGATTGTAGACTTCAAAATGTGAACGGGCAAATTTGAAGGTAGCCTAGAAATATTTTTGTCAGTCACAATGTTTAATTATTGAGAACAATAAAACAAAATGTTATTTTAATTTGGAGACTTGCTGGTATTCCTAGAAATCAAAAGAGATTTGTAGCCAAAAAGGTTTGTGGGACAGTGTTCTAGAGTGGGTATATCCAATTCATTTAGAGGGGTATATCCAATCTGTGAAGCCAAGTTCAAGTTTGCCTGAATGGCAATAGGCTCTTCCAAGACTACAGTACCATAAGGTTTGATAACCAAAGTCTTGAGCACAAAAGGTAATACTGTTGTAACTGTAGGTACTAATAATATTAAACAGACTGAGGTCCTTCTTAATAGTTATGATGCAATGTTGCAAAAAAAAAAAAAAATGTGATGAGATAGTTCTTAGTGTGAGAATATCTGGAATTTTACCCATCCATGATAAGAGTAAATTTATAACTTGAGCATCTTGTCAATTAACTTAAACCTGGAACAATTGTGCAAGACTCATGGGGTAGCCTGCAGTTGTTGATAGAACAGACTGTTCTTTCAGAGACAGGACACACTTGAATAGGAGAAGTGAGAATATTTGCTGGTGCAAATGAGGCAATGGTAACTATTTTGGAAAACTGCAAGGGAGATACATAGACCAAACATTTTATTGTAGTTGAAGGCATAGATAGATTCAATCCTTACACTACTTCAAATCGTTTTATTGTTATTGTGACATGCTATAATCTGCAAAGTAGGCAGATACGTGCCTGTTTAGGTGTGGGGGGGGGAGAAACTTAAAATGCTGACCCCAAGAAATGGATTTGCTGTACAACTGTGGAACCAGAGATAATAATGCAGAACAACCAAAAACATTTTCACAGAACGTGCTACAATTTATCTGTACACTGGTGTTCAAAGAAAGTGTATCACCCCTTAAATTGTCATTCGAATAACATAAGTATATGGCAATATTTCTTAGATATTGCATCAGATAAGATTGACACACAGGTGATAACATATATTGCATCAGCTGTTACTTTCAGCTATATAAGCATGCTCTGCAAGAGTTGCAGTCATTCCTTGCTTGTGTCAGCATGGCGAATTACGTGCAGTTGACACCACGAAGAAAGAGTGCTATCGTGAGGAAGGATGTTCTTCTCATCATATTGCTTATAGAGTGTCTTGTAATCAGTTGACAGTGAGTAGATTTTTTTCCAAACTCAAGAATACTGGTTCTGCTGTTAGGAAATAAGGAACTGGATCAAACGAGTCTCTATGCCAAAACAGGACCACGTTTTAAAGCGCTTATGCCTTAAAAACCGTAACACTTCTTCATCTGAAAAGAGAATGGTAGCAAGTGCAGTAACAGTCAGAAGAAGCCTCTTCAAAAATGGACTTGTAGCCCGTCGTCCTAAGAAGAAGCCCCTCCTCACACAAAAAATGAAAAAGGCCCGATTAATTTGGTGTAAGGAGCACGTCGAATGGACCCCCAAGCAGTGAAAATCAGTTATTTTCTCGAATGAGGAGAAATTCAACCTGCATGGCTCTGATGGGAGACAAACAATTCGCTGTAGACATGGTGAAGAATACTATCCAGACTATATGGAGGCTACAGTGAAATTCCCTACCAGCCAAATGATATGGGGGTGCATTTTTTCTTGCGGAGTAGGTCACCTGCAGTTTATAAAAGGTTCCGTAAATGCCAGTGGATACCTGGCTATATTGGAAGGCAAATTTCTGCCAACCATTAGAGACCATTTCAACCTGCCAAGTAACTGCATCTTTCAGGACAACTCTGCTCCTTGTGATCGGGCAAAAAGTGTAAGTAGGCACTTCTGTAGTTGCTTTAGCTTCATTTCTGCATTAGAGGTTCGACAGTAATGTGTTTACATTTGTTACAGGTGAAATAATGGTTGGAAGAACATTCCATTACAACTCTTAGCTGGCCAGGAAACAGCCCGGACCTGAATCTTATAGAGAACTGTTGGTATCATGTGGAATCTGCAGTTGCCAGAAAAAAACCAAAGACCCTTCATGAACTTTAGGAAGCCATAATTCAGAAATTGATTATCTTCAGAAATTGATTTTGTCAGTGCCTTGACAGTGTGCTGCTGTCATCAGGGCCAGAGGCGGTTCAACTAAATATTAGTTGTACCTGGTGAACTTTTCGTTTTGTTTTCCATTTAAAATGATGAACTGAAGCAAACTGAGGCCTTTTGATAACATTTTAACCATAATTGTCGTGTTTTCAAAATTGTTGTATAACGGTTGCAAATGGTCATTTTGGAATATTTTGAGAGCACCTGTCAAATATTACTTAGCTTTGCCTTAACTTTTGATAAATATCTTTTGTTTATATTTCTCTTTGTGATGCTAGTCATTAATGTAATATACCATTGCAATATACAGTGTATATGTGAAAATTTCTAGGAAAAAGCATTCTCATGCAACTATGATACATTAGAGTTAATAACAAACATGAAAAGATCATTAATAGTCAGTTATTACAGGTCTGTTAATTTGCCTGTTATGTTAACCACAGTAATTTAACTTTATTCTCAAGATTAATTTCACTGTCTTCTAATTTCTTTAAAAAAAGACATCTGCAAAACTATTTCTAAAAAGTTCATCATCATCAGCCATTTCAAATCCACTGTAGGATGAAGGCCTCTCCAGCAACTTTCCAGTTCCTTCTGTTTTGAGCACTGGCCATCCATTTACTATCCACAAACTTATGAATTTCATCTATCCATCTCCTCCTTTGTCTTCCAGGTTTTTTTCTAGCTCCTCTTAGATACCATTCTGTTAATTTCTTAGTCCATCTGTCATCATGTCTTCGAGCTGTGTCCTGCCCAAGACCATTTTAGTTCTTTAGTTTTGATAAAAATGTCCTTTACTTGACTTTGCTGCCTAATGCATGTGTTTCTCTTTTTATCTAACAGTCTGATTCCCAATATAATTCATTCCATTCTTCGCTGTGTAGTTCTCAGCTTCTCTTCCATTCCTTTGGTGAGTGCCCAAGTTTCACTTCCATAAGTCATGGTGGAGAGTATACATTGGTTCATTATTTTACGTTTCAGACAAACTGGAATATTGCTCTTCAGTATGGGACTATATTTCCTGAATGCTATCCATCCAAAATTTATTCTTCTCTTGACTTCCAGACATTTATCATTATTAGCATTAGCATTAGTAGAGGCATTTGATGCAAGAAAGCAAGCTTATGCAGCATCAGCCAAAAAAAAAAAAAAAACCCCACTTCCACTTCACCCCTCTGTTCGTTCAAAATACCTGTCCAGCTGAGCCTTAAACTTATTTAGGCTATCAACCTCCACCACAAGGGATGGAAGTCTGTTCCACCAACCAACCACCCGCTGGCTAAAGGCAAATTTCCGCACGTCTATCCTACATCTGTCTTTCCTCAATTTGAATTTATGCCCTCTCAGGTGATTATTCTGAGCTAGAGGAAGAATCCCATCAGCATTGAGCATGCTTAAACCATTCAAGGCTTTATACACCTCTATCAGATCACCTCGCTGGTGCCTAGTCTCCAGACACTGTAATTTGCAAAACTTAAGCCGTTCTTCGTAAGAGCACCCCTTTGTTCCATTCACTAATCTTGTTGCCCTTCTCTGTACTCGTTCCAGCAGCTCTACATCCTTCTTGAAATGAGGCCTCCAGACCTGTATACAGTACTCTAGGTGTGGCCTGACCATCGCCTTATACAATGGAATAATCACCTCCTTATCCCTGCTGGAAAAATTCCTGTATATCATTGACAATACTCCATGAGCTACTCTTGCAGCCCGTCTGCACTGCTCAGAGAACTTCATATCTGCCTGCACAACCACCCCCAAGTCCCTTTCATTCTCTACCACTGTCAGTGTTGTGCCACAGAGTTGATACGTTGCTCTGGGGTTGCTGTTTCCCATGTGTAGTACTTTACATTTGTCAATGTTAAACTTCATTTGCCACCTCTCAGCCCATCTGCTCAACCTTTCCAGATCCTGTTGCAGCAGCATAGTGTCAGTAGTGTCCTTGACAACCCTGCCAACCTTTGTATCGTCTGCAAACTTGGACATTAATCCCGATATACCATCATCAATATCATTTATAAATACAGAAAACAATAATGGACCCAACACTGAGCCCTGAGGGACTCCACTAATAACATCAGTCCACGATGAGCAGTGTCCATTGATTACCACTCTCTGTCTTCTCCCCCTCAACCACCCCTTTATCCATAGCAGTAATTTGCCTCCAATGTCACACTGCTCCAATTTGTGTAGCAGTCTTCCATGTGCAACAGTATCAAAAGCCTTTCTAAGATCCAAGTATATAATATCAAAGTTATTCCCTGCATCCAGTTCTTTTGTGACTGCATCATAGTATCCAATCAAGTTGGTCAGGCAAGACTTCCCCTTAACAAAACCCTTTAACTTAATTATTACAGCTAATAACTTGTCCCAGATAAGTATATGACTCCACCTTTTCAATTACTGCTCCTTCAATCATTATTTCCCTTTCTGTATGCCTGCTTGTTCATCATTACTTTTGTTTTAGCCATATTCATCTTTAGTCCAAAATCCTTACTAACTCTGCATAACTGATTAGGATTTTCCTCTAATTCTTTGGGATCATGGCTTATGACCACAATGTCATCTGCAAATCGTAAATGGTTTAGGTACTCTCCATTCACATTGACTCCTTTCTGCGACCAGTCTAATCTTCTGAAAGTTTCCTCAAGGGCAGCAGTAAACCACTTCAGAGATATTGTGTCTCCTTGTCGAACTCCTTTCTCAATTTTAAATTTCCTACTGTCTTTGTCTAGTCTAATAAAGGAAGTAGCATTCTCATATATTTTCTTCAAAATCATAATATATGGGGTATCTATGCCTTGTCTTTCCAGTGCCCGAAACATTGCCCTATGCTGTATGGAGTCAAATGCCTTTTCATAATCCACAAATGCCAGGCATAATGGTGTTTTATATTCATTTGCTTTCTCCATTAGCTGTGATATTACGTGAAGGTGATCCATAGTTGAGAATCCTGTCCTAAAGCCAGCTTGCTCTTTCGGTTGATTCTAATCTGTTAGTAATGACCCTTGTGAACAACTTGTAGATGTGGGATAACAAGCTAATTGGTCTATAATTTCCAATTTCTGATTTATCTCCTTTCTTATGCAGCAAAACTATGATTGCATTATTCCACTGCTTAGGCATCCCACCTTTTCTAATGAATTTTGTGAAGAGTCTTGCCAGTTTTTGTGTTGTCTCTTCCTCCCAATTTTAACAACTCTACAGTAACTTCATCTTCCCCCGAGGCTTTCTGATTCTTCATTTTCTTCAATGCCTGTTCTACTTCGTCAGGAAGAATATCGGGTATGTCATATGTGTTGCTACTTTGCAATCCATCTTCCCCACTGCTGGCATCATTCCCCTGTTCCTTGTATAATTCTCTATAGTAGTCTTCTGCTATTTGAATTATGCCTTCTCTGCTGTTACTATCCACAAACTTATGAATTTCATCTATCCATCTCCTCCTTTGTCTTCCAGGTTTTTTTCTAGCTCCTCTTGGATACCATTCTGTTAATTTCTTAGTCCATCTGTCATCATGTCTTCGAGCTGTGTCCTGCCCAAGACCATTTTAGTTCTTTAGTTTTGATAAAAATGTCCTTTTCACCATCGCTATTCTTCAGTTTCAGTATCATTTGTCTTTCTGTATTACTGCTCATGGCTGCTAATTTAAATCCTTTGTTTTCCCTTAATGCCTGTTCTACTTTTCTTGTGTTAAATCTTCTTATGTCCTCTCTGAGTCTCTTTCTAATGGCTTTGCATAACTCAGTATACTTAATTTTCTCCCTGTCAGTGTTTTTCTTCCTTTTCTTTTGTCGTCTTCGGTTCATCATGACAAGTGTTTCTTGACTATATTTTTTTTTTTATTCTTTGGATTTCTTTTTCCCTATAGGTTTCTTGGGCTTTATCACTTTCAGAAAGTTGTAATATTCCTCGTCGATATCTTCGTCCTTAGCAGTCTGCAGAAGCTCAAACTTGTTCTTAAGTTCCAGTACATACTGCTTTTTCTCCTCTTCTGTTATCTCAAAGACCTTTGTATTATTTACTCGAGTCAGTTTTTTCCTTTCCTTTCCTACATCTATATCAAGTGTACATCTTACCATTCTGTGATCACTTCCAACATTTACCTTATTCAGGACGGTAACATCATTCACAATATATCTTCTGTTAGTGAGGATGAAGTCGATTTCATTAGTAGTTAATCCATTTGGACTCTTCCATGTCCACTTTCTGTTCACCCTTTTCTTAAAAAAAGCGTTCATTACTGACAGCCCTTGAGATTCTGCAAATTCCACAAGTCTGTCACCTCTTTCATTTCTTTCACTAATTCCTTAGCATTGAAGTCCCTCATAATAATAGTGTAGTGGGTTTTCTGCTCATCTAGAAGACTCTCAATTTCGGTGTACATTTCTTCAACCTCCTCATCATCATGGCTCGATGTCGGTGCATAAATCATTATAATCTTTAGCTTGTACCTCTTAGAAATCTTGAGTATTAGTTTTGACACCCTTGGTGATGTACTTTTGAATTCCAAAATGTTGTTTTTAAAATCTTTATGGACCAGAAACTGAACTCCACCTTCGCTCCTTTCACTGTTTCCATTGGTGTACAGCAGATTTCCACTTGATAAACTTTTAAGTGATTCATTTCTTCTTCTTGTTTCAGCCAAACCGATGATATTCCAATTCACATTTTCTAATTCCTTTTCCAGCTCTAATATCCTGTCTTCACTGATAGTGATCCTGTAATATCCTGTCTTCACTGATAGTGATCTTACGTTATAACAGGCCAAGTTCAGTTTCCGTGCATGGCAGCCTGGTAGTACCCAGAGATTCTTAGCACACTCTGATCCTCTCGCTGCCGTAAGAGGGAGAGTGAAAGCTGCTGGGAACTGAGGGCCATTTGTTTTGTTTTGCTGTCATATGCTGGAGGGTTTGGTCTTTTCCTCTTCATGCTGACCAGGCATCTTGAAGAGAACCACTCTACACGTTCGTTGCCACCTAAGTGACTTAACAGGGCTTACCATCGAGAAGGTGTGCATGAGTGGATTTTAGGGAGGCAGGCCAACCGGACTTCTCCTAAATCTTCTGTAATAGAGAGATATTGGATCCATCAGTGTTTTAGGCTGAGTGTCTGATAACACACAGGATACCTGTTCCCCTCTAAGCCCCCCTAAAAGAGGTAACTAAAAAGTTACCTCTTCTCTATTAAAGGAGAGGTTATCATTCGTTGTTATCATTTCTCTATCAGTCATTCATGATATTAATATATTTTATATCTAAGTTCAGAAAACAATTTTTTTTCATTTTATTTTTCACATTAAAAACATTATTAACAACTGTAGTAAAAGTAAAGCAAGTAACAAAATTTACTTGAAATTTAAAAATTAATTCAATTTTTATATTATATAAGTTTGAGAAGTTGAAGCTGGTTTTGCAGGGCAAGGTTTCTCAATTTGGAAGATGGGGCGCAATGTACTAACATCAGCAAAACTATGGGTAGGATTTCTAGTCAGGGGAAGAAGGTCATTAATATAAAAGAGGAAGAGTGGGAGAAAGAACTGAACCATGGGGGACACCAGCATTATTGGAGGAGTTAGAAGATAGAGCCATCTACCATCACCTACAGTGAGCTGTCAGAGAGAAAACTCTATACCCAATTAAAAAAAAAAACAGTTGGCAAACAATAAGATGGATGCTTTTTTAGAAGACCTTTATGCCAAACACAATCAAAAACCTTTAAATGTTAAGAGAACTTTTCCATTGAATTTGTCCATAGACAGGTAACATAAGAAGCCAATATGTCACCATTGGATCGACACTGACAAATCTGTAACGGTAATCATTGATCAGATGGGATGTTTCTAGATAGTTTAGGAGTTGGCAGTTAATAGATTTCTCCATTACTTTTTAAAGAGTAGAAGTAAGTGCAGTGGGACAATATTTGGACTGGAGGGATTTGTCACACTTTTTAGAAACTATCTGGATATGAGCAACTTTCCAAGCAGAAGGGAAAACACCTTTGGAATTAGAAAGTGAAAAAAAAAAAAAAAAAAAAACACAGAACAGGAGGAAAGCTCACAGCACAGTTTTGAGAACAAGTGGAGAAATACAATCAGGACCTGGCACTTTCTTATCATCAAAACTGTTCAATATTCTTCTGTGCGAGGCAGTGAATGGAATGTACTGCAAATAATGGTAGGAGGCATTTTACCAAAATCATCAATACAGAAGACTACGGTGAAATTAGACAGTGAAATAACGAAGTTAGAAGAAAAGTGGGATGCTAGTAGTTCAGCTTTTTCTTTAGCTGAGGTGGCAATAGAACCAATCAGTTTTGACAGAGTTAGGAATAGAGATGTGCAAGCACTGGCTTGTTTCGAAATCTGAAGATTTTGAAACAAACCAGTTACGATATGCAGCATTCTTCTCTTGAACAGCCTTAGCACATTTATTGGAAAAGCAAGGTTTAGATAAAGGATGAGATTTCAAGGTGGAGTGTGGAATAAAGGATTTCATCCCTGCAAGAATAATCTTGCTAACACAATTTGAGCAAATGTTGATATCAAAAGATTTAAAACTCTAATCCAACCAATCTAGACCACGACCGTCTAATTGACCGACTGAGAAAACTTGGGCTTGAAAACAACGACATCAACTTTATTACAACTCTCTACTGGAATCAAACAGCCCGGCTTCGCTATGACAACGACCTGAAAGACCCAATTCCAATAAAAAAAGGCGTCCGGCAAGGCTGCCCATTATCTCCCATTCTTTTTAACATCTATTCGGAAATGATCTTCAACCAAACACTGGCTGACAAGAACATCGGCATAAAAGTTAACGGACACTACATCAATAACTTAAGATATGCCGATGACACAGCACTAATAGCGGATTCAGAACAAGATTTACAGACCATCTTGAACGAAGTGGACATAGAAAGCCAAGCATGGGGGCTACGAATCAACAAAAAGAAAACAAAGGTGATGAAGGTCAGCAGGACTGCAAGCAAAATCACGATCAAACTAAACAATGAAAAATTAGAGCAAATACACCGCTTCAAGTATCTCGGAGTACTCATTGATGACCAGCTGAACCATGAGGCCGAAATCAAAAGCAGAATTGAACAAGCCAGGCAGGCATTCACCAAGTGGAAAACCCTCCTCACCGACGGAAGCTTGAACATCATGCTCAAATTACGCACATTGAAATGCTACATCTGGCCAATACTGCTCTACGGTGTAGAAACCTGGACTCTAAACATCAGCCACTACAAAAAAGCTCCAGGCCTTCGAAATGTGGCTCTACCGAAGAATGCTGAAAATCCCGTGGACAGCCAAGATAACCAACGTACAGGTCCTGCAGGACATGCACATGGAACGGGACCTGCTCAAAACCATCATCAGCAGGAAATGCAAATACCTAGGTCACATCGCTAGGAACCAACAAAAATATCACCTACTACCACTCATCCTGGAGGGAAAGATCGAAGGCAAGAAACGCCCAGGCAAACCGAAAATGGCATGGCTAGATAATATCAACACTTGGCTTCACATGACAACAGCACAAATTCTACACGCAGCGCTAGACAGAGAACAGTATCAAAATGAAGTCGCAAACGCCATTCGGCAGCATTAAAGAAGAAGAAGAAGAATCCAACCAAGGAATTAAAAAGAAAATTAATCTCACAGATCATCCCATTTTGTATTCTTGTAATGCCAAACAACACAATGTTGAGAATGGCCATGAGCGAAAGGCTCCGTTGGAGAAGAGACCATCACCAACTTCTGATCAGTGATGTCTAGAGGACCATTTACCTTGGCCATACTTGGAAGAGTTGTTTGTGAGGAAAGGATCAAGAGTATTGGCCTAACTACATATATTGGATGTGTGGCTAGGTTGTCTGGTATTCTTGTAGAATTAGCAATGGCCACATGGTGCAAGGAAGCCCATGGCTTATGCTGCACCAGCCAAGGAAAAAAGAAAATTGAAGAACAAAATAATAATAGGAAAAAAAATAACAAAGGAAATAGACAACATGTGTTTCCCTCCAACTGTAGGTAACTATCCAGCTGACCTTTGAATTTCCACAAACTGTCAGCCTCTACTGTCCATGTAAGTAAGTTATTCCAGAAATTTATAACACGCTGGCTAAAATAAAACTTCCTGCAATCCAGTTTAAACATCTCCCACCGTAACTGGAACAAAGGAGGATCAAAGGCTGACACAAGTAATTATAGACCTGTGAGCTTAACTTCTGTTCCAGGAAAATTAATGGAGGCACTGGTTAAAGAAGCACTGCAGGATCATTTAGACAAGACTTCAGCTATAGCTCAGACACAGCATGGTTTTGTTAAGGGGAAGTCTTGCCTGACCAACTTGATTGGATACTATGATGCAGTCACAAAAGAACTGGATGCAGGGAATAACTTTGATATTATATACTTGGATCTTAGAAAGGCTTTTGATACTGTTGCACATGGAAGACTGCTACACAAATTGGAGCAGTGTGGCATTGGAGGCAAATTGCTGCTATGGATAAAGGGGTGGTTGAGGGGGAGAAGACAGAGAGTGGTAATCAATGGACACTGCTCATCGTGGACTAATGTTATTAGTGGAGTCCCTCAGGGCTCAGTGTTGGGTCCATTATTGTTTTCTGTATTTATAAATGATATTGATGATGGTATATCAAGCTTAATGTCCAAGTTTGCAGATGATACAAAGGTTGGCAGGGTTGTCAAGGACACTACTGACACTATGCTGCTGCAACAGGATCTGGAAAGGTTGAGCAGATGGGCTGAGAGGTGGCAAATGAAGTTTAACATTGACAAATGTAAAGTACTACACATGGGAAACAGCAACCCCAGAGCAACGTATCAACTCTGTGGTACTACACTGACAGTGGTAAGAATGAAAGGGACTTGGGGGTGATTGTGCAGGCAGATATGAAGTTCTCTGAGCAGTGCAGACGGGCTGCAAGAGTAGCTCATGGAGTATTGTCAATGATATACAGGAATTTTTCCAGCAGGGATAAGGAGGTGATTATTCCATTGTATAAGGCAATGGTCAGGCCACACCTAGAGTACTGTATACAGGTCTGGAGGCCTCATTTCAAAAAGGATGTAGAGCTGCTGGAACGAGTACAGAGAAGGGCAACAAGTTTAGTGAATGGAAGAAAGGGGTGCTCTTACGAAGAAAGGCTTAAGTTTTGCAAATTACAGTGTCTGGAGACTAGGCACCAGCGAGGTGATCTGATAGAGGTGTATAAAGCCTTGAATGGGTTAAGCATGCTCAATGCTGATGGGATTCTTCCTCTTGCTCAGAAAAATCACCTGAGAGGGCATAAATTCAAATTGAGGAAAGACAGATGTAGGATAGACGTGCGGAAATTTGCCTTTAGCCAGCGGGTGGTTGGTTGGTGGAACAGACTGCCATCCCTTGTGGTGGAGGTTGATAGCCTAAATAAGTTTAAGGCTCAGCTGGACAGGTATTTTGAACGAACAGAGGGGTGAAGTGGAAGTGGGGTTTTTTTTTTTTTTTTGGCTGATGCTGCATAAGCTTGCTTTCTTGCATCAAATGCCTCTACTAATGCTAATGCTAATTTATGGACCCTAGTTCTAGAATCATTTATAACCGTGAAAATTTCATCCTCATTCATTTTATTTATTCCTCTAAGGTGCCTAGTTTCCACGTTCTGCAACCCACATATTCAGTCTTTCCTCATATGGATGCCCCTTTGCCGATTTCTCCACACAAGTTACCCGTCTTTGGACCTGTTCTTTAGGTGCTGTCTCCGTACTTGAACACAGTGTTCCAAGTTTGGTCTAACAGTAGCCTTATATAATGGGATTATGAAGTCCTTATCTCTACTAGCAAATGTTCAATAAATCATTGATAGGACACCATGGGCCTTCCTTGCAACCTGTCTACAGTGCTCAGAGAATTTCATGTCTGACTGTGTCTTAAAACCCAAGTCCTTTTCCTCCACTACTGGCTTTAGTTCACCTCCACCAAGTTTATAAGTTATTTTTAGGTTATTGTTCCCCAGGTGGAATACCTTACACTTTGCTGGATTAAAGCGTAGCTGCCGTTTTTCTGACCATCCCCGAAGTCTATCTAGGTCACTCTGAAGACACTCTGTGCTTGGCAATGATTAACTACTCTACCATCATCTGCAAATTTCGACATCATACCCTCTATCCCTTCACTGATGTCATTTATGAAAATCAAAAACAACAGCGGTCCTAATACTGATCCTTGGGGAACCCCGCTTATGTCAACCCTTTCTGAGGAATAACCATTTATCACAACCCTCTGCCTCTTTTCCTGAATCCATCCTTCTATCCATGTAAGGATTTTCCCTGTGATTCCAACCTGTTCCAGCTTATAAAGTAACCACTTGTGCGGAGAATGAGTCAAATGCTTTGCTGAAATCCAAATGAACAATGTTGAAATTATTCCCTAAATCCCTCATGAGTGTCCCTGTCAAAATAGCTAACCAGATTTGTTAAATATGATTTTCCCTATATAAAACCATGCTGAGTATCCTTCAGAATTCCATTGCTCTCTAAATGATTCTGAATTCCACCCTTGATCATTGCCTCCATGATTTTCACCACTACTGATGGGTTGGTCAGTAATTTCCCACTTCACTCTTAGAACTGCCCCTATGTATTAGAGATACATTGGCACTTTTCCAATCCAATGGAATCACTCCTGAGTCCAGCGATGCTCTCATAATTAGCCTCAATGGTTCAATGCACTCACCTGCTGCGTCCCTTAAGATTATAGGGTATATGCCATCAACCCCAGGAGCCTTACTGGCCTGTAGGCTCAAAAGTTTTTTCTTAAATAATTGTGTGAGATTTCAGTATCATTAATTACATATTTTTCAACTTCACTCCCATAATTTCTCTTTGGCATAAAGGATTTTTCTTCTTTAAATATAGATGCAAAGTAACTGTTTAGTTTATTTGCAGCATCAGCTGGGGTATCTAATACTATCCCACATCCATTACATAAGGGTCCAATCTGGTTTGTCCTTCTCTTTGCATTTATATATGTAAAGAATTCTTTATCCCCACTCTTTGCCACAAAATCTCATAATCTGCCTTTGCCAGCCTAACCTTTTCTGTGGCATTACTATAGATCAATTTGTAGCTGTTGTAGGCTTCAGTATGTTTTATTGCTGTGTACCCTTTCCATGCCATCTTTTTCTGCTCATGTAGTCTTTAAACTTCATTATTCATCCAACTTGGTTATACTCCTCGTGGAGTATTTTTTAAATGGTATACTAGGAGCTTCGTCCCCTCTGCTCGCTTTGCTCGGCCAGCACCGCACATGCTTTTCTACATAAAATCTAGAGGTATGCATAGTAAGTCAAATCTTTTCTACATAAAAGACACTTGTCAAAATGCACTGATTGATATCTAATTGGGAAATGACCTATGTGATTATTTACCTGTGCATTTGTAGTGTGCAGCAATCTAAAGGTCAAATAAATATCACTATTGTAATTATTTACTTTGTAAAATTGCTTTGAGTTTCATAATGCATGAGGAATATTGTTGCATCCAAAAGAGCAGGACTAAAATAATTAACGGAAATATTTACAAATATACAAAAAACGTTACAATGGAAATCAAATGTTAGACAGTGAAGCACGTGCACAAGGTTGGTGAACGTTATGGAGGCAGTTGTCAATAATTAGTTGCATTTGTAATGACGTAATTGTCTCACCTTCTTCTCCCATTGGCTCGAATAAATATCACTAGGAGGGAAAAACTTTTTTAATGTATAGGAAGATGTGGATTCAAGGCTTCTGTGATTGTTTTAAAGGTATACCATAATTCGATTGTATTCGCTCTCTCTCTCTCTCTCTCTCTCTCTCTCTCTCTCTCTCTCTCTCTCTCTCTCTCTCTCTCTCTCTCTCTCTCTCTCTCTCTGTGCAATATTCACCCAGCTAATAGAGGCCATGTAGCACCTTGAGGCATTGTAATTTCCTCTTCCAAAATTATAACTGACTCCTTTGTCTTTAACTACTGCTACCTCTCTTCATCATCCACTGTAAAACTCCATAATCACTTCCTGCTACTGGTTCGGCACCTCCGTAGCCAGGTGGGCAGGAACAGCAGTGCATAGCACACGCTTCTTGATTAGACTGGGGTTCAAGCCCGTGACCACCAAATACGGAGGATGTGGAAGGGTCAGAGAATGACCATTGCATATCCCCGGAGCAATATGGCCTTAGTTGCTAATGCTCCTAAAAACCAAATAACAAACAAACAAACAAAGATCTACTGGTTCCTGTACTGTCAGCCCTATTATGTCATCTGGTTCATGGGTGATGATGAGATCTAGAATATTCTTTTCCCTAGTACTTTCCCTGGCATGTTAGTGAAAATAAAAATCATCCAGCTGATTTAAAAATTTTGTCCCCCATGTGGAGTTTCCTTCCCATGTGCTGCAATCCTTTAAAGGCAAATTAAAATCACCCATAATAAGACATTCATGCTTACTTGCCCATTCCATTTGCATGTAGAGGCACTCATCATAATCTTCACAATCACCTCACATGTAAATTACTCCCACTCTTGTTATATCTTTGCCTCTTACTATCTCACACCATACAAATTCTATATTACCATGCAAAACGTCTGAATCCGGGAAAGCTTTCATCATGAAAGCTTTCCCGGATTCAGGGAATTTTCGCGCTCAGGCATGCTTTTGATAAGAAGCCTGACCCCTCGCTACTTTTATCTGCCCTATCCTTCATACATTATACATACCATACTAAAACTGATCATCCCTATATCCAGGTGGTTCCGCGTTTCGGTAAGCCATATTATGTCACTGTTACTTTTCCTAACCAGCAGTTCGAATTCACTCATTTTATTGATGACACTTGTGACATTACTGTATAAACAATTAAGACAGTTTTCTTGTATATTAACTATCATAATTAGTTAAATGAACAATCTCTGCTTTTACAATTGGTAATTGTAAAAGCCTCAGCATCTCGACCAGCTAGGTCCGTGTGACTAGAAAATAAGCCAGCTGGAGTTGCAATCATTAAAACCACCAGGAAAAATTGCCTCATGGATAGGAAAGTTGGACTAGAGAGAGAGAGAGTGAGAGTCAGCATTTCAAGTGATTAGTGCAGTTGGGAGAATGATAGATGCAGTAGTAGTAGTGGCATGTGATGCAAGAAAGCATGTGTATGAGCTTATGCAGCATCAGCCAAAAAAAAAAAAAAAAAAAAAAAAACACACCATTTACTCCAAATGCCTGTCCAGTTCCTCCTTAAATTTATTCAACCTATCAACTTCCACAACGACAGATGGAAGTTTGTTCCAGCAATTAACCACCTGCTAGCTAAAAGCAAATTTCCGCACATCTATTCTACATCTGTCCTTTCTTAATTTGAATTTATGCCCCCTTAGGTTTGTAATCTGAACAAGTGGAAGGAAGGATCCCATCAGAATTCAGCGTGCTCAACCCACTCAAGGCCTTATACACCTCAATCAGATCACCATGCAGGTGCCTAGTCTCCAGCCACTGCAATTTGCAGAATTTAAGCCTCTCTTGGTAAGAGGATCCCTTCATTCCCCTCACCAATCTTGTTTGCCCTTCTCTCTACACGCTCAAGCAAATCTACATCCTTCCTAAAATGAGGCCTCCAGACCTGTACGCAGTACTTAAGGCGTGGCCTGACCATTGCCTTATACAGAGGGATAATCACCTCCTTTTCCCTGCTAGCAAAATTCCTATATATCATTGACAAAACCCATGACCTGCCCTGGCAGCCTGTCTGCATTGCTCAGAAAACTTCATATCTGCCTGCACAATTATTACCAGGTCTTTTTCATTTTCTACCACCTTAAGTGTAGTACCACACAGTTGGTACATTTCTCTGGGGTTACTTCTACCCATATGCAGTACTTTGCATTTGTCAAGGTTATACTTCAGTTACCACTTCTTAGCCCATCTGCCCAAATTATCTAGATCCTGTTGCAGTAGCACACTGCCATTACTGTCATTAACAACCCTGCCAACCTTTGTATCATCTGCAAACTTCGACACTAAGCCTGATATACCTTCATCAATATCATTGAGAAATATACAAAATAACAGTAGACCCAACACCAAACCCTGTGGGACTCCACTAATAACATTAGTCCACGAAGAGTAGCACCCATTGATTACCACCCTCTGTCTTCTCCCACTTAACCATCCTTTTATCCATTGTAGCAACTTTCCTTTAATACCATTCTGCTCCAATTTGTACAATAGTTTTTCATGCGCAACAGTGTCAAAAGCTTTCCTGAAATCCAAATACAGTCAGTCCTCGTATAACACGTGTTTGCACTACACAAATTCGATCATACACGATTTATAAATAGGGGAACGATATCTTATATAACACGAACCGAATTCGCTTATGCACGATTCGCCTTTGTGTTCACAAGAAATGGCAGTCGGACGCAGAATCACCCCAACCGAACGCAACACGATACGAATGAAGACAAGATTCTGTAAATGTTTTTGTTTTTTATGTCAGTGAAGAGGAAACACATTTCACCATAATAACGTAAAAACCAACACAATTCCAGCAATCGATATAATCGCAAATGCAATTAGATCGAGTTTACTACCAGTTTATAACAGATTCCACTAGCAGGAATGCAACTGGAAATTGTTTTTATTGTTTTATGGTAGTGACCTCCAGAAATGTGCTTTAATAAAATGTGAGGTGTTAATAGTGTATCTCTGCCTTTACGGTGTTCATTCAGTTGCTACACGCGTGCAGCTTTGTTTATGTGTATCAAGCATGCCTCCTCGTTTTGTAATTGTTCTTTATTCCCTAAAAATGTGTAAAATACTTAAAAGGTGTGAAAAGGAAGCGTCCTGGTGAAGACACTGCAGATTCAGAGAGAAAAAGAAAAGCAATATCGATAAACAGGCGGACTGGATCAAAAATTCTTACCCGGGAAAATTTATAGTGGCCTCATACTATGGTTTATGGCCAAAATCACACCAGCCTCTGGCCCACCAGGATTTCCCCGGTAAGTCTTATGGCCAGTCCGCCTCTGCGTATAGAGAAAAAATATGAAATTGTGAAATGCTTTGAGCGAAATGAAAGACCATGTGATATTGCACGTGCTACAGATCTAAATGAGACAACGCCGAGAATTACAAAGAATGCAGAGAAAATAAAAACAACTTTCATAGCAGGAACAATTCAAAGTGTAATTAAAATCCATTAGATTAAGACACAAAGAAGATTTGGAACGGCTGTCATATGTTTGGATAGAAAATCAAACAAGTACAAGTTTGCTTACGATAGAAGCAAAAGCATTAGCAATATTTTATTACGATTATTTATTGTGTTTGGTAATGTTTTGGTTACAAATGTGTGTTCAATCTTGGGTAGTCGGCACCTAACCCTATTTGTCCCATAGGGCCTGTTGTTTATATTGCACGATTTTGCATTGCACAAGGGTTTCTAGGAACACAACTATCGTGTTATACGAGGACTGACTGTATATGATATCAAAATTATTTTTTGCATCCAGTTCCTTTGTAACCACATCATAATATCCTATCAAATTTGTCAGACAAGAATCTGAATTATTGCTGCTGCTTTGTCTAGATGATCCTGCAATGCATCTTTAACCATTGACTCCTTTATTTTACCCCGAACAGAAGTTAAACTAACTGGTCTGTAATTACTCGTGTCACCCTTCGATCCCCTTTTGTGAATTGGGGATACATTTGCACATCTCCAGTCCGTGGGAAACTCTCCTGAGTCCAAGGATGCTCTCATAATTATGGCTAAGGGTTTGCTTAGTTGCTTTGCCACCTCCTTTAATAAACTGGATAGATCCCATCCACCCCAGGTGCTTCTCTTATGTTTAACTTCAACCATTTCTCCCCCACTTTGATCTCAGTTATTTCAAAATCATTAAGTATCCTGCTACAATTTGATAACCTTCTGCCATTTTCAAACCTTAATAATTCCTCATGTGTGAATGTAGATGCAAAATACTCATTCAGTTTGTTTGCTATCTGAGTAGGATCATCAACAGTCGAACCATCGATGTCAAGTGGACCAATCAGGTTCTTCCCCTTCCTTTTAGAGTTTATATAAGTAAAGAAATCCTTGCTGTTTTTCTTGGCATCTTTTGCCAAGGATTTCTCGTAATCTGCCTTCGCCTGCCTAACCTCTTTTGTGACCTGATTACAGACTAGCTTATATCTGCCATAGGCTTCTGAGTCGCTTGATAATTTATATGCATCCCATGTATTTTTCTTCCCTGTTAAGAGTCTCATTAGTTCATTAGATAACCATTTAGGCCTAAACCTTGAACAATATTTCTTAATAGGTATGAAACTTTTAGTAGCATCCACGATTAATTCCTTGAATGCTTCCCACTTAGAATTGACTGTTGGTAAGATTGTCAGTTTATCCCACTGTACAGAATTTAAAAACTTTCTGAGACCACTATAGTCACCTTTACTGAAGCAAAAACCCTTTCCTTTACTTCTGCTGGTAATTATATCTTTAAGTAAATCCCACATCAGTACACTGTGATCACTGCCACCTAGTGGTTCTTTATCTGAAAATTCTTAATACACGAATGATCACTGCTGATAACTAGATCAAGAGTATTACTCTCTCTGGTTGCCTCTCGAACATGCTGCTGCAGAAAACAATCATCCAAAAAATCCACAAAAGTCTGACTATGGCGTGAGTGACCAACCCACAGTTCCAGCAAATATCTGGGAAGTTAAAATCCCCCATTATAAGACATTTTGATTTACTGGCCCACTCTATTTCTCTGTATAATTGTTCATTGTACTCATTCGAGTCATTAGGCCTATAACACACTCCTACTTTTATTTTTGCTTTCGCAGTGCTTATGTCACACCAAACTGACTCAGCAGTGCACTGTTCATCTATATCAGCTGGTGTACTTCTTTTGATTTTATGTTTTTGTTAATTAACAGCATAACACCTCCTCCCTTCCTATCCTGTCTATCCTTTCTGTACACATTGTACTCCCCAAATTCCAGTTCTCCATTCCTTATATCTGTGTGACACCACGTCTCTGCTATCCCAACAATATCCGCCTTTGATTTCTTAACCAACACTTCAAAAACATCAAATTTATTTACTATACTTCTAGCATTGGTATACATGCTCCTATTCCTAGGTTACCCTAACACATCCCATATACCCACCTATTTCAGGATGACTGTCCCTGAAACCCCCAAAACCCCTCGCTCCAGGTCACTACCTATTCTAATAGAAGTGCAAGAATCACCTTCACCTCTGCCTGTGGCTACTGTTAAACTATTAGTCCTTGTATCTCCCTAAGCTATCAGTTTTCCGACCCACCTAACACTGCCTCGATAGCATCAGCAAATATTCTTGCATCCTTTCTATTTAAGTGTATCCCATCCCTGTAGAAGCAGTCTCTCCTGTTAACAAGTACAGACCAGGCTGAAAAAAAATTCTATCCCTTGAGCCTTGCACAATCTTTCCAGGGCCGAATTGATCGATAAGGCTCTCATCATATACTCCCTGCTATCGTGTCTGGGCAGAATTGCAGACACTTTCAAATTCAACCCTACTTCACGGCTTTTGTTCAACAGTGACCTGTACTTGTTAAGTAATTCTGCCGGTCTCCTACTCTTAATATCATTAGTGCCAACATGTACAACTATATCACCTTTTGTGCCCTTAAAAGATGATATCCGCTCTATGTCATCAACCTTTGCCCCTGGCAGACATACCCTGGTCCTGTTCCACCTATCCTTTTTACAAAGCATGTTACCAGTTTCCCTGACAGTAGAGTCACCAACAACTACTAGTTCCTGTGGGACCAGCGCATTCTGCCTTGGGGGTTGCCGCTGTGTTGCGTGATGACCAAGTGCAAGCTCTGGCATTGATGTGGGCAGCTGAGAGCTTGATGGGCCCCTCAATTTATTTCCTTCGAGGGCATCCACCCTGTCCTTCAAACTTTCATATAGGCCCACTACAACGCTGAGTTTTCACCTGATTTCCTTATACTCCTTACATCGCGCGCGCACACACACACACACACACACACACAGAAAGACATCCCCTATGGCAATATCATGTTCCGTTCCAGAGAGTTCGGCAAACATTTCACAAGTTGCACATTTTTTTAGGCTGTGATGCATTGGAGAATCGCCCCCCTCAGTTCTCCCCCGAGTCACAGCACTCCTGCCACTTTGTGCCCGTTGCTTTGCTGCTCTAATTTGGGGCATGCTATTTTAAATTAATAAGATCAATAAATGAAATTAATTAAATGTCAATACTACGCTATCTAATAGAAACAGTGAAGCGTATTACTCTATATAATTATGCGTTAGAGCTACCTAGCTACCTCAATTAAAAATTTGAATTCCCTACCACTATATACAAAAACAATGGCTGCAAGATTCGAACGAAATAACGGGTTTATGTATATTAAGTAGTAATCCACAAAAACTCTTTATCTAAACGAAAATAAAAATAACCAGCGTAACTATAAGACTACGTATTAAGTACAGAATAAAATAACAATTATGTAAATAAAAAGGCAAACACTTATCGCTTTTTCGGAGCCTGTAACTCACAGCTGTAATTTTTAAAAGAGATTCAGCGCCCTCTCTTCAAATTCATGCAACGGATGAATTTGAAGAATTAGAGGTTTAGAGAGATTTTAAGCCAGAGAAGGTCAAAAAGAGGAGATTCCAAAGTACTACAGGGAATATCATAGTGGATATATGCTAATAACTGAGAATTGAGTTTCTGTAAGAAAATTATGTGGGGGCATGGCAGACTAAGTGGAAATGGACATCACTGAGACAGTGATGTCCATATGTCTGTAACTGAGACATATATTTGTGAAATGAACAAGGAAGTTTAGATCTTTTTTGCAGAGTTTCTTTTATTATTTTGACTATTCGTGAGCCCTGAATCCTATTTGTGTCAATTTTTATGTCAGTTAGTTATTCTCATTAGCTATGGCCTTTTGTTAATTCTTTGTACAATAAGGAATATCTAAATTTCATGTGGAAGGTTTAAAAAATTGCTACCATTCCTGATGAACACTCCATTTGAAAGCATCAAATTTAAAACTACCAAAGCGAAACATAAAATTAAGTGAAATTTAAAGAAACAAAAGTAATTTAAAAAATGCAATGGTCCAAGAAGAGCACTAATCTTTTTGTCATGTCATTACTGATTGCCATATAGATAATATGCATATGATAGAATAAGATTTAAATATATGGAGTGGTCATGGGAATAGGCGTGCTCTTCCTATTGGTAACTGCGAAACTTTATTTTATCCAGACACCAGACATTGAAAAATCATGTACTGGCCTTGGCATTTAGTGTGTATAGATTATCTGACATATATATATATATATATATATATATATATATATATGTATATTTTTTTTTTATATGAAAACCCCAAACACTAGAAGTATCAAAACCTATAGTTCTTAGTACCATGCATGGGTTGGAGGGTGAGAATATGAAAGAAGATATTTGCTGACGTTAGACTTGAACTTCTATAAATTGTAATTTTCAGGAAATACACATGAAGGAAGGTTATTCCAGAAAATGGAAGGAATAAGTGAGGAAGAAGAAAAGTTGGCTCTGAGTTTCGAGTTGGGCAGTAAAAGAATGTTGACTGGTTGCAGTACGTGTTTGGACTGCTTTGGAAGAGAGAGCAGGAATTATAGAAGCCAATTCATAAAAACAGTGCCCATGGAAGTATCTATAGAAAAAGCATGCAGCAGAAACAGAACATCTGTGAGACAGAGTGGAGAGATTATGTTAAAGATAAGTCATTAATTAATCCAACTGCACTCTTTTGAATGGAATCTAGAAGCCTAAGAGAGGTTTTGGAGGCCCTGCCCCAGATGTGGAAAAAATTTTCCATAGTAGTCAGATTTGAGATTTGTACAGAGTGAATAACTGTTTGATAGAAAAGGAATACTGAGAGCGAAAGAGAAAACCCGGTTTTTTAGATGCCGAGAAAGGAATATTTGTAATGTGCTTATGCCAGGAGAGATTAGAAGTCAGGGTAATCCCCAAAAGAGATATACGATCTTGCCTAGAAATTTGAGTGTCATCAAAGATGAGCAGAAGAATCCTTTTTGTTTATATAAGACAGCACTGAGTTTTAGAAGCATTGAAATCAACTAAGTTATCATTGCCCCACTGAAGAATTACCTGGAGATCAGCATTTAAGGAATTGGTAGTGGATATTCGAGAAGTTGAAGCTGTTTGAGCAGGGCACGGTTTCTCAAACTGGAAGGAGGAATGCAGTGTGCTATCATCAGCAAAACTATGAATTAGAAGAAGGTCATTAATATACAAAGGGAAAAGAGTGGGAGAAAGAACTGAACCTTGGAGAAACGCCATCATTAGTGGAGAAGTTAGAAAACAGAGAGCTATCTACCATCACCTAGAGTGGTGGTCAGAGAGAAAACTGGATACTGAAATACAAAAAGAAGTTGGCAAACCATAAGATGGAAGCTGATTTAGAAGCCTTTATGCCAAACACAGTCAAAAGTCTTAGAAATGTCATGAGCAACTGCTTGAGTTTCACCAAACTTTTTCATTGAATTTGTCCACAGATGGATAACATAAACCAGAATATCACAAGTGGATTGACATTGACAGAATTTATACTGGTCATCATTAATCAGGTGAAAGGTTTCAGATAGTTTAAAAGTTGGCAATTAATTGTTTTCTCCATTACTTTCAGTGTTCCCCCAAAAAAAGTTTGGCAGCCGGGTGGCATTATGAAATAGCCGGGTGGGGTAATACTTTGCAATATTATAAAATTTTCTGTTTGTTATAAATGTGACTTAAGCGATCCAGAGCAAAAAATTAATTGCACAATTTAACATTATATGCCCCTGACCTCAATCGCATAGTAGTTTGAATTAATATTGATTGAGATCAGTGAGCAGTACCATACAGTACCACGAGAATCGCTTAAATTTTAGCTGGTTGGTGCATCCATTCTATAGGATGAGTAGAAGTGATTGCAATGGCACGGTAATTGAATTGGATGGATTTGTCCCCCTTTTTAGGAACTGGCAAGATATCAGCAAATTTCCAAGTAGAAGAAAAAACATGTATGGAATAAGAAAGTAAAAAAAGGTGACACAGAACAGGAGTAAGTTCAAGAGCACAGGTTTTGAGAACAAGAGGAGAAATACCATCAGGATCTGGATTTTTCTTAGCATTAAGATTGTTTCAAAATCCTACTTACATCCTTTTGATGAAGGACCACAGGAGGATTGAATGGAACAGGCTAGGAATGGTGGGAGGTGGTTTACCAAGATCATTAATACAAAAGTTGAATGAAAAATAGGCTGCTAGTGAGTCAGCTTTATCCTTGGCTGAAGTGGCAATAGAACCAATTGGTTTAGACAGGTAGGAACAGAGATGGGCAAAAGTTCCAGCCAATAGCTTTGGCAGGAGACCAGAATGCTCGGCTACTATTTAGACAAGAAGCAAGTTTTCTGCTCTCAGACTGTTCGAAATCTAGTTTGGACTGATTAATAACTGCTTTACAGTTGTTACGAGCTTTGCTGTAGGCAGAAAATGAACCTGGAGATTTGGATATGAGCCTTAGCACATTTATTGGGAAACCAAGGTTTTTAGATAAAGGATGAGATTTTAAAGTGCAGTGTGCAATAAAGGATTCCATCCCTACAAGAATAATTTCACTGGCATTACTGAGCAAATGCTGACATCAGAAATTCAGTAATCCAACCAAGGAAATTAAAGAAAAGAAATCATGCAGATCACCCCATTTTGCATTCTTGTAATGCCAAACAACAAGAGATTGGAATGCCCTAAAGAGAAAGGTTTGATTGGAGAAGAAACCATCACCAAGTTGTGATTTGAGATGCCTAGAAGACCACTCACCTTGACTGTGTACTTAGAATGGTTGTTTTTATGAAAAAGATGAAGCATGTTGGCTGTATGGTTAGGATTGTCTGGTATTTTGTTAGGTAAATGAACAATATCTGTGCAAGATCATTAGTAATTGCAAAAGTCTCAGCATCTTGACCAGCTGGGTCCACTTTAAAATCACCAAAGAAAATTACCTCACTGTTAGGAAAGTTGGACTGAAGAAAGTCAAATTTCAAGGAGAGGAAGTCAGAGTTCCAAGTGATTAGTGGAGTTGGGAGAACGATAAAGGATAAACAACAGATGAATTTAACAGAATGTGGCAGAGAGATTTTAAGCCAGAAAAGATCGAAAAGAGTAGATTCTAAATTACTAAGTCTCTGACGGGGAATATCAGAATGGACATATGCACAAGTACCACCTTTTAAGCGAAAGGAATCATTCTACAAATAATTCGGACAACTGAGATGAGCAGTAGTTGAATAAACCAATAACTAAGATTTTGTCAGAAAAAAGTATGTGAGGTTTGGCAAATTGTATGTGGAAATGGACATCATTGAGATTAGAACTGAGTCCATGTATATTTGTGTAATAAATGAGGGTGTTTGGGAGGTTTAGATCTTTTTGCAAATAAGTCTGCTGTGTTAGTTTGACAAATCATGGTGTATTCAGTAGTAAGAAAATTTAAAGGGGGCTATATGATGTAATGAAATTTTTTGATATGGCATACACATGGTAAGAATATACCCAGATCCTTGACATAACGTGGTCACAACAGTGTCCCCGACATACGCACTGCTCGGACTCCCTCCAGTCACTTTCTGGCAGAGTAGAGGCAGTGGGATTATACACTAGTGATCCAGAAGCCTCCTAGAGACTTACCAGTAGGTTTGGTCTGGTGTACTAACTAGTTTTAGAGCTGTAACCTTGAAATATAAGGAAGATTGGATTTAGCTATGCTGTCCATCATAACCTCAAAAGACATCAGTCGTACTGCATGACAGAAGAGTTGGGGGAGGATTTACCAGATCTTTGCTCTCGGGACTTCAAGCCTCCAATAAGCAAAGTGGTTGTATTGCACTGGTTGATGAGAGTCATCTACCACCTAGTATTGCTTGGTAACACAGAGGGGCTGCATTCTTCTGTGTAGTGTTGGTGCCACATCTCAACCCCTGCTTATATTGGTTTGCATGTGGGGGGGGGGGTTATGCCCACAGTTATTAACAGTCGTACCATCATAAGGTGCAAGCAGAGGATTTGGCTGGCACAGACTGACCAGACTTTGCCAAAATTATGTCCACTTGACTGGAGTGCCACACGAATATCAATATCAGTTCCATCAGCATTTTACTCTCCCAGGTAGCAAGCATAACTTGGCATATCTGAGAGAATGTCTGTGACACCCTCAATGACCAAAGTTATGGAAAGTACTTTCACAGTATGCAGTTTGTAATTTATTTAATAAAAATTTGGTGTTGTGTATTTTTGGACATTTGTGCAGAATCCCAAGATCTTAATTTTCCATGTCATGCTCTGAAGGCTATATTCAAGATAATAAGCACATATATTTAAAACGTCAGTGAAGCTGTACCTCACAGAAGCTGAGCCTACATATTTCTCTGAGCAGCCTTGCAGGAAATTTAGATATATTGTGTTGTTTACATTTCTCCTTTCTAGAACTGAAATTACAAAACATTGTACTAGTTGTTGATATTAAGAGCATGATTTCATATCAGATGTTATCCCCCAACCCCACATATGGAACAGGGATATATTGTGTCATTTCTTCTGCTCTGTGCTGCAAATATAATCCATTAGAGCAGGGGTGGCCAACAAGTCAATCGCGGCTTTAATTTCGGTCGATTGCAACGAATTTTAAATATATATAAAAAATAGATTAGTCAAAATCTAAATGTTATTATTATTATGCGCCCCACTGCATACTCATATTACAAATCCCTTGAACAACATGACTACTCTTGTTGCCGCACAGCCGCTAGGATTGTATAGTGAAAATTCACGCAGTTACATTGTGGAGAGTATAGTGCGTGTCGAATTCTTATTTAGCTTACTTAATATTAATAACTGGGCAGTACTTATACGTTAATTTAATACCCTTTGATTTAAAATGAATACTACGAAAAAGAGTAAAACATTATCATTTTCATCAAGAGTGGGAACTAAATATCATTTTTGTAATGATAAAAGAAAAATGTTACTAGATTTGCAATGCTTCCATGGCTATACCCAAAAAAGGAAATTTCATCGATTAAATACCAATCAGATTTTCTGCCTAATAGTGACCTTAGAAAAAATAAATTAAAAAAAACTTAAATCCAGATTATTTGCACAACAAAATTTTTTCGTGATACCTAATTTACGATCTAAAGCAGTAACTGTAGCATCATTTAAAGTGGGTCATCTTCTTGCAAAAAAATGCTCTGATGGTCAATTCATCAAAGATGCATTTTTAGAAATAACAGATTTTCTTTTTGAAAATTTTAAGAACAAAAATGAAATTAAAAGTGCTCTTCAAGATCTGCAATTATCGTGAAATACTGTGATGTGGTGCATTGAAAAAATGCATGCTCATATTGCTAATCGTGTGTCCTTTTCTTTACAACTGGATCAATCAACAGATGTTAGTGATATAGCTCATTTGCTAGTTGTTATTCATATGGTTTTCGATGATTCTGCCACTAGAGAAGAAATGCTGGGTATGGTTTCGTTAAAAGAAATAATTAGAGGTCTTGATATATTTAATGCATTCAAAAATTTTATTGAAAAAATTAAATTACCACTATTTAAGCTCGTATAAATAACAACAGATTCAGCTAAAGCAATGATGGGACATCTTAACGGATTCATCGCATTGTGCCAAAAGGATGATGAATTCCCAGATTTTTTGAGTTAGCACTGTATAATCCAAAAAGTGTTAGCCAGTAAAAGATTAAATACTAAAAGTGTTATGGACATAGCTTTCAAAATTGTGAATTCAATCAGAGGACAATGTTTTCAAAGGAGTCTTTTCAAAATGCAACTCGATGGAAACGAACCAGATCTGATATTACACACAGATGTGAGGTGGAGTAAGTTTCTACAGAGATTTCGAAAATTGCTGACTGAAATTAAAAAAAATTTTTAAATAAAGGGGAGATGATGTCCTTGAGTTTGTCACAGACATTCTCTCAGATATGCCAGACAAGCTGTACTTGCTACCTGGGAGTCTAAAACGCTGATGGAACTGATATTCGGGTGACATTCAAGTCAAGTGGACCCAATTTCCGTGAAGTCCGGACGGTCTGTGACAGCCAAATCCTCTGCTTGCACCTTCATGATGATGGGACCTTTAGTAATCCTGGGTATAACCTCCATGCACAATCACACTGTGGGTGACCACCCAGGTGTGAACCAACATAAGCAGGGGTCGAGGTGTGGCACCCACACCACATGGAGGAATGCCGCCCCTCTGTGTTACCAGGCAATACTAGGTGGTAGATGACTCTCATCAGCCGGTGCAACAGGCAAATCATCCAGTGTCACAAATACTCTTAGAGGCTGGGGGAGGAGAAATATGTTTTTACTAACTCTTTCCCTGTGTGCAGTATATTTCATGCTGTGGTGGCCACTTTTTTCTCAAAACATTTCACTATACATAACCTGTACAATTTTGTATTTGGATGAAGATATGAAGATGTCAGAAGATATACAGATATGAAGATGTCACATTCCTGATGACTATTATGTGCAAAGGCATACAGTATTGTTAAAATTTGTAGCTAGATTTTCTGCATCATCAGCATCAGGTGTGTCCAGGTGTCTACTTAAAGTGTGTCCCAAAAGCTAAAAGACACTAGGTGACAGCAGAAATATCTAATTTATTTTAAATACTCTACTTCTTTCCCTTAACTTCCTGGACCTCAACCTATTTCAGTGTATTACTCTTCAGATGACACTAGCAGAGTTGGGCTAGCACAATTGACTGCTCATGCATATGAGCAGTCAGTCACTAGTACATGTGACTATAAATGGTTTCATGCTCTAACAAATCACATTTCCAGCTGCAACATGCAGACAGACAGGTGCAGTTCTGCACCTGTCTGTTTGCATGTGCTTGGCAGAGACTGTACAACCTGCCTTTCATCCAGCAGAAATAGTCTTGAGCACATTTAGATGGAAGACCCTGAATTCCCTGGTACTGTTGATTATGTGTATATTAGCATCTTTGAACAAGACATTGTTTTCTGTGATAGGTTCGCAGTGATGTTGGATTGATATCAGAGCATTCCAGGAAGTTCTGTGCCCTCCCATATGGCCGACCGGGCTAGCCGAGTGGGTAAAGTACCTGCCCGGCAACCCAAAGGTCGCGGGTTCGATTCCCGCCTCGGGCTTGGATCAAAGTACTGCAAAAACCTTGGGAGGTGCAATATGGCCACAGAAGCCGATGCGCCAATAACTACCAAATCAAAAAATCAAGCCCTCCCATATCCTCAAAACGTGTCCACTCTCAACCCAGTGGAACATATATAACATCGTGGAATGGGCCTTTCAGTGCATGGATCCCACACTATAATACCTGGCTACCTGGCAACTGTTCAATGCAGTGTGGTCATGAATTATACTGGTCGGCATCAATTTTCTCCCTGAAATAATTTTGACACCTTCTCATAGGAAATATATTCAAAGGACTTCCTAATTCATTTCACAAATATACGTGGCCTCAATTCTAATCTCAACGATTTCCACTTGCAGTCTGCCAAACCCCATGTGCTTTTTCTGACAGAATCTCAGTTATCGGTTGATTCAACTACTACTCATCTCAGATGCCCAAATTATTCGTTGTATGATTCCTTTCGCCTCAAAGGTGGTACTTGTGCATATGTCCGTTCTGATATTCCCTGTCAGCGACTTGGCAATTTGGAATCTCCTCTCTTTGATCTTCTCTGGCTTAAAATCTCTCTACCTCATTGTGTCAAATTCATCTGTTGTCTCTACCGTTCTCCCAACTCCACTAATCACTTGGAGCTCTTTGACTTTGCAACTTGACTTTCTCCAGTCCAACTTTCCTAACAGTGAGGTAATTTTCCTTGGTGATTTTAATGTTCACAACTCCAGCTGGCTTCCGTTTTCTAGTCACACCGACCCAGCAGGTCGAGATGTTGAGGCTTTTGCAATTACTAATAACCTAGCACAAATTGTTCATTTACCTACAAGAATACCGGACAATCCTAATCATACAGCCAATACGCTTGATCTTTTTCTCACAAACAACCCTTCTAAGTACACGGTCGAAGTGAAAGGTCCTTTAGGCACTTCAGATCACAACTTGGTGATTGTCTCTTCTCCAATGGAACCTTTATCTCATGGCTATTCCCAACCTCGTGTTGTTTGGCATCACAAGAATGCAAAATGGGATGACCTGCGAGACTTCTTTTCTTCTTTTCCTTGGTCGGATTACTGTTTCAAAACTTCTGATGTCAACGTTTGCTCAGATCGTGTCAGTGAAATTATTCTTGCAGGAATGGAATCCTTTATCCCACACTCCACTTTAAAATCTCATCCTTTATCTAAACCTTGGTTTTCCAATAAATGTGCTAAGGCTGTTCAAGAGAAGAATGTTGCATATCGTAATTGGCTTGTTCCTAATTCTTCAGTTTCACTTTCTGCCTACACCAAAGCTCGCAACAATTGTAAAGCAGTTATTAATCAGTCCAAACTAGAGTTTGAACAGGCTAAGAGTAGAAAACTTGCTTCTTTCCCTAATGGTAGCCGAGCATTCTGGTCTCTTGCCAAAGCTATTGGCCGCAACTTTTGCCCATCTCTGCTCCCACCTCTGTCCAAACCAGATGGTTCTGTTGTCACTTCAGCCAAGGATAAAGCTGACCTGCTAGCATCCCATTTTTATTCTAGCTCATGTATTAATGATCTTGGTAAAACACCTCCCACCATTCCCAACACGCTCCATTCAATGCCTCCTGTGGTCTTCCGTCAAAAGGATATCAGAAGGATTTTGATGAATCTTGATGCTAAGAAAGCTCCAGGTCCTGATGGTATTTCTCCACGTGTTCTCAAAACCTGTGCTCCCGAACTTACTCCTATCCTTTGCCGCCTTTTTTCACTTTCTTATTCCAAAGATGTTTTTCCTTCTGCTTGGAAATTTGCTCATATCCAGCCAGTTCCTAAAAAGGGTGACAAATCCCTCCCATCCAATTATCATCCCATTGCAATTACTTCTACACTTTCTAAAGTAATGGAGAAATCAATTAACCGCCAACTCTTAAACTACCTAGAAACCTTCCGTCTGATCAACGATCGCAAGTATGGATTCCGTCAGTGTCGATCTACTGTTGATATTCTGGCTTATGTTCCCATTTATGGACTAATTCAATGGAAAGGTTCGGTGAAACACAAGTAGTTGCTCTTGACATCTCAAAGGCTTTTGATCGTGTTTGGCATAAAGGTCTTCTAAACAAGCTTCCATCTTATGGTTTGCCAACTATTTTTAGTAATTGGTTATCCAGTTTTCTCTCTGATCGCTCACTGAGGGTGATGGTAGATGGCTCTCTGTCTTCTAACTTCACTAATGCCGGTGTCCCCCAAGTTTCAGTTATTTCCCCCACTCTTTTCCTCTTGTATATTAATGACCTTCTTCCATTGACTGGAAATCCTATCCATAGTTTTGCCGATGATAGCACATTGCATTCCACTTTCCATTTTGAGAAACCTTGTCCTGCTCAATCAGCTTCAACTTCTCGAAAATCTGCTACCAATTCCTTAAATGACGATCTTCAGGTAGTTCTCCAGTGGGGCAAAGACAACTTAGTTGATTTCAACCCTTCTAAAACTCAGTCTTGTCTTATATCTCGCAAAAAGGAATCTTCCGCTCCTATGCTTATCTTTAGTGATACTCCGATTTCTAGGCAAAATGATATATCTCTTTTGGGGATTACCCTGACTTCTAATCTCTCTTGGCACAAGCACATTACAAATATTGCTTCCTCTGCATCTAAAAAACTTGGTTTTCTCTTTGGCTCTCGGCGTTACTTTACTTCCAAACAGCTGCTCACTCTGTATAAATCGAAAATCCACCCTGCCATAGAATATTGTTCCCACATCTGGGGTGGTGCCCCCAAAACCTCTCTCAGGCTTCTTAATTCCATTCAGAAGAGGGCAGTTAGGTTAATTAATGATTCATCTCTAACTGAGTCTCTCCACTCGCTTTCTCATAGACGTACTGTTTCTGCTGCATGCCTCTTCTACAGATACTTCCATGGGCACTGTTCTTCTGAATTGGCTTCTATAATTCCCGCTCTCTCTTTCAAAACAGTCCGAACACGTGCCGCCACCAGCCAACATCCATTTACTCTCCAACTTCAAACCCACAGAACCAACTTTTCATCTTCCTCATTTATTCATTCAACTGCTGTTTTCTGGAACTGCCTTCCTTCATACGTATTTCCTGAAAATTACAATCTACAGAAGTTAAAGTCCAGTGTCAACAAATATCTTCTTTCGTCGTCTCAACCTCCAACCCAAGCACGGTATTAAGTACTATAGGTTCTAATACCTCTTGTGTTTGGGGTTCACATAAAAAAAAAAAAAAAAGGCTCAGATATGTGCTTAAAAAGTTCTCATCACCTTCAGTTTTCAAATATCGTAGGTTAATAACCGAGAACCAAGACCTGCAGTTGGTTTAATCATCTTTTCCATCTATTTTATTTTATTATTTTTTATTTTTTTCCCTTGACTGTTTTAAGAGATTTCTAGAGTAGTCAGGAGCTTTCCACAGCATTCAAGAGAATGTTTTGGAATGTTCTAGAATATTATGTGCTGAAGAAAGGTTGGGATATTTCTGGAAGTTTCTAGAGCTTTTGACGGAGTTCTCAAGAAATATTGTGAGCCTTCTAGGAACTTCTCTACTAGTATATATACAAGCGAGTTCAACATCAAGCAAGCAAGCATTTTCATATTACATAAAGTGTATGTGTTTCAGAGAGCAAGTGGTGAGCAAAGTGAACAGGTGTTGTATGCATAAGTGTAATTCATGAACTTTAAATTAGAAATAAAAATCTACAATTTTATTGATTGTGTTCTTATGTGCACTTACCTCAACCATACATAAAAAATGTTGAGCTCTTGTTGAAATAAGCCCGATAGCTTTTGCTAAAATTGTCAAGTGGTTTTAAAATCGCAGTGGAAGCTACTGTCACAATTTGTCAGAAAAGCCAATGAACTCTATTTTGGATGCAAGGTCGGAGATCAAGATTAAAGCATGGACTCCAACGATTTCCTGTAGCTCATGTTCAAGGACATTAACAGACTAGCTTAGAGGCAGTCATAAATTGATGCCTTTTGCTGTTCCATTGATATGGTGGGAACCTCGAGAGCACATAAATGATTTTCTTTTGCTTGGCCAACATTTTTGGTTTTTCTGGGAAATCCAAGCTGAAAGTAGAGTATCCCAACATACCTTCTGTTCTAAGGCCAGTTCTTCACGATGATATAATGCCAGTGCCAAAGCCACCAGAAACTTATGGACTTGACTTTTATTCAAGATTGAAAAAGGAGTCTCCAGAAGATGCAGAATGAGTACAGATCCAGACTTTTCAACTCTTGATACTGCAAAGTTACATCTAATCACTCAAGCAGAATAGAACTATTTCTATTCTCCAAAATCAAGGCTCATGGCTTCAGCAGTAAAATCTTCTCGAAAAGGATGTTAAGGTGTATTTTAATACGAAGAGGCAATCTAACATATCGACCATTACTCCATGGATGGTGCTTTGGTTTTTTGTTAACAATGTCCGGGAATTAATGAAACAGTGACATATGGAGCATATCCCCAAGCAGGGCTGTATTAAGGATGAAATAAGTCCTCGGCCATATTTAAATTTGAGACATATATATATATAAATACAAATACTGCATAGGTTTTTATATTTATATTGTTTATTTATATTATCGCTTTATACATTAAAAAAAAAAAAAAAAAAAGTTTTCCTCCTGGCGATATTAAGCCAATGGCAGAAGAGGGATGTGGGTGACACGGTGCAAGTGGGTGGGGCAATTACATCACTACAAATGCACAGGTAAATAATTACATAAGTGATTTCCTGATTAGATTTCGATCAGTGCATTATAATGTTAGTATATTAGTACAATTACGAGAGGGGTGTAGAAGTTTTGACTTACTCCATCATACCTCTACATTTTACTTTGGACAAAATAGGAAATAAATGGCGTTGACGTAAAAATTTATGTGAAGTGGTTGCTCAGTTGAATAGCATCTCGCTGCAAGATGTCGAGAGGTTTCATTTGAAATTATTGTTATGCAAAGCGAAATGTCTAAAGTGTTTTAAAGATGTGAGAACTGTGAATGGAATAGTGTATGGAAGCTTTTGAGAAGCCACTCGAGCGGCAGGTCTAAGCAAATTGGTCAATTATGTGAAGGAAACTTTCTGAAGCGGCTTCAGTAATGATGCTGAGCAGGTTAAGACATTTCTTTCTATATTTGATATTGGCGGAGGGGTTGGCAAGCAAAGTAAGCAGGGGGCGAAGCACCCCTAGTATTATGTCATATTATATTGTATTGTTTTATTCATCCATACATATTTTTCCGTCATCCGTAAAAACTATTATTATTAGAAATTTTTATCACTACTTTAGAAAATGTTTACACTGAAAATGAGGCCTCCGGCCATGGCCGGCTTGGCCATAGCATTAATGCAACCCTGTCCCCAAGCAGTGGAGGCTTTTCATTGATTCATGCAAGGTCAGTTTGAAAGCAGTTTTACACCATAATGGAAATAAGTATTCATCTATACTATTCACCCATGCAGTTCACATGGAGGAAATATACGAGAACCTACAGGTTCTTTCGCAAAATATATACTATCAAGAATACAAATGTAATATCTGGGCCGACCTAAAAGTGGTAGCTTTGCTGACTTGTGGGGTGGGGTGGGGGTAGATTTGGACTTGTTGCATTATAGCCGTAGCTGCTCGTTCACCAAAAAAACAAAACAAAACTAAACTAAAAAACGTTGCTGACTGGGATGCTAGGTGGATACACTAAATACTGCTGCTTTTTATGCGAGTAGGACAGCTGAGCAAAGGATTGCCACTACAGGGTAAAAAAAATGGCCAGACCATTCAGAAACCACACCAGGCCAGAAAAATGTAGCACATCCTCCTTTGGTGGATAAGTCAAAAATCTATTTATCTCCATTGCACATCAAGCTAGGTTTGATAGAATATATATATATATATTTGTGAAGGCAATGGACAAAAAAACAGGAGAAGGATTTTCCATTTTGAGGCTGAACTTTCCTTGCATCAATGAGCCAAGATAAAAGGGAATTTTTGTAGGTCCTCAAATCAAACTATTTCAGGATGAAGAATTCACTAAAAAAATTAAATGCTACAGAAATAAGAGCCTGTATGGCATTCAAAAATGTCTGCCGGAACTTTTTAGGCAACGAGAAATCACAGAATTACAGCAAAATTGTGGATGAACTAATTTTAGCATAAAGAGAGTTTGTATGCAGCATATCGTTAAATTTATTTCCTACAGTCTCATTTAGATATTTTTTCCTGAAAACTTGGGAGCAGTCACTGATGAACATGATGAAAGGTTTCAAGATATTTCTCAAATGGAAAAAAGATTCCAACTGCAACATCCAATTATAAAAGGCAAAAAACAACAAAATAGGTGTTTTGTTATCAGATAAACTTTTTTTAAAATAAAATAAGGTTTATAGACCCATTGTTCAATATTTAGTACTGTATGTAACATTTTCTTAAACTATATATGAAATCTTTTTTTAGTAGAAAAACTTAGTTTTTGACTTTAATCACTTCTCCCTTAAAATTGGTGGATGTTGCAGTAGTAAGCTTTTGGTTGCCATATGTGAACTCAGTAATGTCAAATCTACAAGAATCACCCTGAATTTTAACAGGGAGCAAAAAAAAATGTGTTATTTTGTTCTTTTTTTTTTTTTTTTTTTTTTTTCCAACCAATGTTATCAGTTAAAGTGCTGGAGGAACACCCCTTTCTCTCCAGCATCTCCTCGAATCCATGCTGTGACGTATTCAGGCTATGTTACATGTGGAAGGTAACACTATCAGGTACTAGGTAGGTGTTCTGCAAAACATTTAATAATTCTCAGTATATAATCCTTTGTAGAATTATGGAAATTAATTATTTTTGCAAATTCAGATGATGTGTTTGCAAGTCTTGCTTTTCAGTGCACCGATGTTAAACTGTGTGTGTGTGTGTGTGTGTGTGTGTGTGTGTGTGTGTGTGTGTGTGTGTGTGTGTGTGTGTGCTCGCGCACACACACACACACACACATCAGTAAGCTATAAGTGTTTGGATAAGCTATAATATTACCAGTCAATTTCCTGGCTAGATTTAATTTTATCAGCCTTAAATACTATAAAACCAATTAGTAATAGCCATACAGTGTA
Organism: Mastigoproctus giganteus; assembly: GCF_048544385.1. Lineage (NCBI taxonomy): Eukaryota > Metazoa > Arthropoda > Arachnida > Uropygi > Thelyphonidae > Mastigoproctus > Mastigoproctus giganteus. The sequence goes on along the minus strand of NC_143586.1, from coordinate 108,980,106 downwards.
AGGAAGTCTCTGCCTTCCTTGCACTATTAAAAGATATAAGACCCAAAGAGATAAAACCGAATAAGAAGTTTTCCAAGGTACCATAGGCTTAGAACTTCTTATAATAAGAAGAATTTATAAGCATTATAAATTCAGCTTTCAACATACCTTAAAAGGTTACGATTACAATAAGACACAGCAACAATCCACTAAGTAATTCCGAACCATCAGAACTTAACGGTAAATACTTTACGTGGTCAGCAATATCCAATTATGGATACCAATGAAAACAATTGCAATATGTAACTTCCATTATCTCAAAATGTTTACACTAAAAAGGTTTTAGGGCTGAAAGCCTCAGACAGAAAATTCACTAATCAAACAGAATAGTGCATAATATCATTCGGGTTCATATCAAATCACCGAAGTAGGTGAAATGACATCGTTTTTGATGCATCTCATATTGTGAATACCTTCACAATGAGTTGCCCTAATATTGCACTACCTCCAATAAGCAATGCTTCACCAGAGAGAAGACTGTTATTTATTCTTGGCAGATACCACCACCACCACCATCTTGTGCCCTTGCTAATGCCTGGCATCTGCCAGGCATTAGCAAGGGCACATGATGCAAGAAAGCAAGCGTATATAGCAAAAAAAAACACAGATCATTTGCATATCACCTATCAACTCGCTCCAAATGTTTGTTCAGTTCTGCCTTGAATCTGTTTAAGCTATCAACTTCCACAACGACAGGTGGAAGTTTGTTCCAGCAATCAACCACCTGCTGGCTAAAGGCAAACTTCTGCACATCTATCCTACAACTGTCTTTCCTCAATTTGAATTTATGCTCTCTCAGGCAATTCTTCTGAACAAAAGGAAGAATCCTATCAGAATTGAGCATGCTCAAACCATTCAAGACTTTATACACCTCAATCAGATCACCTCGCAGGTGCCTAGTCTCCAGACACTGCAGTTTGCAAAACTTAAGCCTTTCTTCGTAACAGCAACTCTTTGTTCCATTCACTAATCTTGTTGCCCTTCTCTGTACTCGTTCTATCAGCTCTACATCCTTTTTAAAATGAGACCTCCAGACCTGTATACAGTACTCAAGGTGTGGCCTGACGATTGCCTTATATAAGGGGATAATCACCTCCTTATCCCTGCTAGAAAAATTCCTGTGTATCATTGACAATGATATACAGGATGAGCTACAGTGATATACACCATGAGCTACTCTTGCAGACCACCTGCACTGCTCAGAAAATTTCATATCTGCTGCTCAATTACCCCAGGTCCTTTTCACTCTCTACCACTGTCAGTGTAGTACCACACAGTTGATGTTACTCTGGGGTTACTGCTTCCCATAGGCAGTACTTTACATTTGTCAATGTTAAACTTCAGTTGCCACCTCTCAGCCCATCTGCTCAACTTTTCTAGATCCTGTTGCAGCAGCGTACTGTCATTAATGTAATGAACAACCCTGCCGACCTTTGTATCGTCTGCAAACTTGGACATTAAGCCTGATATATCATCATTGATGAATACAGAAAACAATGGCCCCAACACAACCCTGGCGGACTCCACTAATAACATTAGTCCACAAAGAGCAGTGTCCATTGATTACCACTCTCTATCTTCTCCCACTGAACCATCCCTTTATCCATAGCAACAAGTTGCCTCCAGTGCCACACTGCTCCAATTTGTTCAGCAGTCTTCCATGTGCAACAGCATCAAAAGCTGTTCTAAGATCCAAATATATGATATCAAAATTATTCTTTGCATCCAGTTCCTTTGTGACTACATCATAGTATCCAATCAAATTGGTCAGACAAAACTTCCCCTTAACAAAACCATGCTGTGTCGAAGCTATAACTGAAGTCTTGTCTAGATGATCCTGCAGTGCTTCTTTAACCAGTGCCTCCATTAATTTCCCTGGAACAAATTACCTGTGTCTCCCCTTTATCCTCCTTTGTGAATTGGGGTCACATTTTCACATCTCCAGTCCATGGGTACTTCCCCTGAGTCCAAGGAAGCTCTCATAATTATGGCTAAGGGTTTGCTTACTTCCTTTGCTGCCTCCTTTAATATAACTGGATAGATTCCATCCATCCCAGGTGCCTTTCTTGTTTATCGTCAACAATTTCTCTTCCACTTTACTCTCAGTTATTACAAGATTATCTAGATTACTGGCAGAGTTTAATACACCTCTGCCATTCTCCTCCCTGAATAACTCCTCATGTGTGAATGTAGATGCAAAATATTCATTTAGTTTGTTAGCTACTTGAGCAGGATCATCAACAGTTGAACCATCAATATCAAACCATCAGTATCTAGTGGTATCCTTCACAACGAATTTCTTGATATTGAACTACTTTGAATAAGCAGCACTTCTTAAGTGGAGAAGACTAATGTTACTTATTCTCAGCAGATACCACCACCATCTGGGATTGGGGTTAATGGTATCTGCTGAGAATAAGTAACATTAGTCTTAACCACTGGCTGAATGCTACTTATTAAATGAATTCTGAAGTTGCTTATCTGAGGTAGTGCAGTATCAGGGCAACTTGTTGTGAAGAGACATTCACAATATGAGATGTAACAAAACTGATGGATGGCATGGACAGCGGAATTACTCAACAAGTACAGGTCACTGTTGAAAAAAAGCCGTGAAATAGGGTTGAATTTGAAAGTATCTGCAATTCTGCCCAGACACGATAGGAGGGAGTATATGATGAGAGCCTTGTCGATCAATTCGGCCCTGGAAAGATTGTGCAAGGCTCAAGGGGTAGAATTTTTTTTCAGCCTGGACTGTACTTGTTAACAGGACAGATTGCTTCTACAGGGATGGGATACACTTAAATAGAAAGGGTTCAAGAATATTTGCTGATGCTATCGAGGCAGTGTTAGGTGGGTCGGAAAACTGCTAGTTTGGGGGGATACAAAGACTAATAGTTTAACAGTAACCGGAGGCAGAGGTGAAGGTGATTCTTGCACAACTTCTATTAGAATAAGAAGCGACCTGGAGCGAGGGGTGTTGGGGGTTTCAGGGACGGATGGCAGTCATCATGGAATAGTTGGGTATATGGGATGTGTTAGGGTAACAAGGAATAGGCATAAGAGCATGTATGCTTGCATGTATACCAATGCTAGAAGTATAGTAAATAAATTTGATGAATTTGAAGTGTTGGTCAAGACATCAAAGGCGGATATTGTTGGGATAGCAGAGACGTGGTGTCACAAAGATATAAGGAATGCAGAACTGGAATTTGGGGAGTACAATGTGTACAGAAAGGATAGACAGGACAGAAAGGGAGGGGGTGTTATGCTGTTAATTAAGAAAAACATAAAATCAAAGGAAGTGCACCCAGTTAATATAGATGAACAGTGCTCTGTTGAGTCAGTTTGGTGTGAGATAAGCACTGCGAAAGGAAAAATAAGAGTAGGAGTGTGTTATAGGCCTAATGACTTGAATGAGTACAATGAACAATTGTACAGAGAAATAGAGTGGGCCAGTAAATCTGAATGTCTTATAATGGGGGATTTTAACTTCCCAGATATTGACTGGAACTTACACTCATACACTAGTCAGACTTTTGTGGAGTTATTGGATGATTGTTTTCTGCAGCAGCATGTTCGAGAGGCAACCAGAGAAAGTAACACTCTTGATCTGGTTATCAGCAGTGATCATTCGTGTATTAAGAATTTGCAGATAAAGGAACCACTAGGTGGCAGTGATCACAGTGTGCTGAAGTGGGATTTACTCAAAGAGGTAACTACCATTAGGGGTAAAGGGAAGGGTTATTGCTTCCGTAAAGGGGAGTACAGTGGTCTCAGACAGTTTTTAAATTCTGTACAGTGGGATCAACTGACGATGTTACAAACAGTAAATTCTAAGTGGGAAGCATTCAAGGAATTAATCGTGGAAGCTACTAGACTTTATATACCGATTAAGAAATATCGTTCAAGGTTTAGGCCTAAATGGTTATCAAATGAACTAATGAGACTCGTGACAGAGAAGAAAAATGCATGGGATGCATATAAATTATCAGGTGACGCAGAAGCCTGTGGCAGATAAGCTAGTCTGTAATCAGGTCACAAAGGAGGTTCGGCAGGCGAAGGCGGATTACGAGAAATCTTTGGCAAAAGATGCTAAGAAAAACAGCAAGGATTTCTTTACTTATATAAACTCTAAAAGGAAGGGGATGAATATGATTGGTCCACTTGACATCGATGGTTCGACTGTTGATGATCCTGCTCAGATAGCAAACAAACTGAATGAGTATTTTGCATCTACATTCACACGTGAGGAATTATTACAATTTGAAAATGGAAGAAGGTTATCAAATTGTAGCAGTGTGCTTAATGATTTTGTAATAACTGAGAGCAAAGTGGAGGAGAAATTGTTGAAGTTAAACATAAGAAAGGCACCTGGGGTGGATGGGATCTATCCAGTTATTTTAAAGGAGGCGGCAAAGCAACTAAGCAAACCCTTAGCCATAATTATGAGAGCATCCTTGGACTCAGGGGAGGTTCCCACGGACTGGAGATGTGCAAATGTGTCCCCAATTCACAAAGGTGGATCGAAGGGTGACACGAGTAATTACAGACCAGTTAGTTGAACTTCTGTTCCGGGTAAAATAATGGAGTCGCTGGTTAAAGATGCATTGCAGGATCATCTAGACAAGACTGCAGCAATAATTCAAACACAGCATGGGTTTGTTAAGGGAAAGTCTTGTCTGACAAATTTGATTGGTTATTATGATGTGGTCACAAAGGAACTGGATGCAAAAAATAATTTTGATATCATATACTTGGATTTCAGGAAAGCTTTTGACACTGTTGCGCATGGAAGACTACTGTACAAATTGGAGCAGAATGGTATTAAGGGTAAGTTGCTACAATGGATAAAAGGATGGTTAAGTGGGAGAAGACAGAGGGTGGTAATCAATGGGTGCTACTCTTCGTGGACTAATGTTATTAGTGGAGTCCCACAGGGTTCGGTGTTGGGTCCACTGTTGTTTTGTGTATTTATCAATGATATTGATGAAGGTATATCAGGCTTAATGTCGAAGTTTGCAGATGACACAAAGGTTGGCAGGGTTGTTAATGACAGTAATGGCAGTGTGCTACTGCAACAGGATCTAGATAATTTGGGCAGATGGGCTAAGAAGTGGCAACTGAAGTTCAACCTTGACAAATGCAAAGTACTGCATATGGGTAGAAGTAACCCCAGAGAAACATACGAACTGTGTGGTACTACACTTAAGGTGGTAGAAAATGAAAAAGACCTGGGAGTAATTGTGCAGTCAGATATGAAGTTTTCTGAGCAGTGCAGACAGGCTGCTAGGGCGGGTCATGGGGTTTTGTCAATGATATATAGGAATTTTGCTAGCAGGGAAAAGGAGGTGATTGTCCCTCTGTATAAGGCAATGGTCAGGCCACGCCTTGAGTACTGCATACAGGTCTGGAGGCCTCATTTTAGGAAGGATGTAGATTTGCTTGAGCGTGTACAGAGAAGAGCAACACGATTGTTGAGGGGAATGAAGGGATTCTCTTACCAAGAGAGGCTTAAGTTCTGCAAATTGCAGTGGCTGGAGACTAGGCACCTGCGCGGTGATCTGATTGAGGTCTATAAGGCCTTGAATGGGTTGAGCACGCTGAATTCTGATGGGATCCTTCCACTTCTTCAGATTACCAACCTACGGGGACATAAGTTCAAATTAAGAAAGGACAGATGTAGAATAGATGTGCGGAAATTTGCCTTTACCCAGTGGGTGGTTAATTGCTGGAACAAACTTCCATCTGTCGTTGTAGAAGTTGATAGGTTAAATAAATTTAAGGAGGAACTGGACAGGCATTTGGAGGGAATGGTGTGATTTTTTTTTTTTTTTTTTTTTTGGCTGATGCTGCATAAGCTCCTACACTTGCTTTCTTGCATCATGTGCCACTACTACTACTTATTTCACCTACTTCGGTGATTTACTGTTAACTAAAATGATGCTATGCACTAACTTGTTCAATTACCAAAATGCTTATATTGTTTTATATATTTTTAATATAAAATACAGAATTTCTACATTTAAAAAATGTATTAAGTGGGAAAACGTCATTATAATAATACACTGTATTCTTTATCACGTACTTATGTGGGAAAATAATACATTACAATATATACTGTAGCGTTGATAATGGGTATGAAACGAAACCTAGTACATGGGAAAACTTCTTATGCAGGAATTTCTTATCAGAGTTCTTATGTATAAATAAATAGTAGTAGTAAATTAAATTGTGTATTACTGATTATTTTTAAATTTATATGAATTAGGCCTAACTTTGCACTAAAACATATCAAAATTCACTTTAAAATGTATATTTTCGGATTTGTTCTGCCTGAATGCTGCTTAATGTTTTCTAGTTCCTAATCTCTAAAAGTTGTCAGATGCATAATATACAGTAAACCCTTGATATTTCAGATTTAATGGACCGGACAAATAATACAGTATTGTACATAATAATCTCGACCATATTATTTTTTTTTAGGTTATACAAAACTTAGTATTATTATTAATTAAAAATTAATAATAATTACCTGTTTCCATAATTGTTTTGATAATTACCTACTTTTATTTTTATAATCAGATTCAGGAAATTTGTTTTTATTCTTTCTGAAAACTTGTTCAAATAGCTTTTTTTCCACATTACAGATAAGAGCAGGCAGTGACTTGCGAGCTGAACATGATCCAGGATACTAAACTGCAGGTTTACCAACTCTCTTTGTTTAGGTCTCAGTCTACCTCAAGCTATCATGATGCAAGAAAGCAAGAGTATGAGCTTATGCAGCATCAGCCAAAAAAAAAAAAAAAAAAAAATTTTCACACAACCATTCCCTCTAAATGTTTGTCCAGTTACTCCTTAAATTTATTTAACCTATCAACTTCCCCAACTACAGATGTAAGTTTGTTCCAGCAATTAACCACCTGCTGGCTAAAGGCAAATTTCTGCACATCTATTCTGTATCTGTCTTTCCTCAATTTTAATTTATGCCCCCGTGGTTCGTAATCTGAGCAAGTAGAAGAATCCCATCGGAATTCAGCATGCTCAATCCATTCAAGGCCTTATACACCTCAATCAGATCACCAGGCAGGTGCCTTGTCTCCAGCCGCTACAATTTGCAGAACTTAAGCCTCTCTTGATAAGAGGATCCCTTCATTCCCCTCACCAATCTTGTTGTCCTTCTCTGTACACGCTCAAGCAAATCTACACACTTCCTAAAATGAGGCCTCCGGACCTGTACGCAGTACTCAAGGCATGGCCTTATACAGAGGGACAATCACCTCCTTTTACCTGCTAGCTAAGTTCCTGTATATCATTGACAAAACCCCCGTGATCTGCCCTGGCCGCCTGTCTGCATTGCTCAGAAAACTTCATATCTGACTGGACAAATACGCCCCAGTCTTTTTCATTTTCTACCACCTTAAGTGTAGTACCACACAGTTGGTACATTGCTCTGGGGTTACTTCTACCCATATGCAGTACTTTGCATTTGTCAATGTTAAACTTCAGTCGCCACTTCTCAGCCCATTGGTCGTCTCCGTAGCCAGGTGGGAAGGAGCAGCAGTGCGTAGCACATGCTTCTTGATTAGACCGGGGTTCCAGCCTGTCACCACCAAATACGGAGGATGTGGAAAGGTCAAGGGAATGACCACCGCATATTCCCGAAGCAATATGGCCTTAGTTGCTAATGCTCCTAAATAACAAAACCCAGACCCTCTCAGTCCATCTTCCCAAATTTTCTAGAGCCTGTTGCAGTAGCACTCTGCCATTACTGTCATTAACAAACCTGCAAACTTTGACACTAAGCCTGATATACCTTCATCAATATCATTGATAAATATACAAAACAACAGTGGACCCAACACCGAACCCTGTGGGACTCCACTAATAACATTAGTCCACGAAGAGCAGCGGCCATTGATTACCACCCTCTGTCTACTCCCACTCAACCATCCTTTTATCAATTGTAGCAACTTACCCGTAATACCATTCTGCTCCAATTTGTACAGTAGTCTTCCATGCGCAACAGTGTCAAAAGCTTTCCTGAAATCCAGGTATATGATATCAAAATTGTTTTTTGCATCCAGTTCCTTTGTAACCACATCATAATATCCAATCAAATTTGTCAGACACGACTTTCCCTTAACAAACCCATGCTGTGTCTGAATTATTGTTGCAGTCTTGTCTAGATGATCCTGCAATGCATCTTTAACCAGTGACTCCATTGTTTTACCCGGAACAGAAGTTAAACTAACTGGTCTGTAATTACTCGTGTCACCCTTCGATCCCCCTTTGTGAACTAGGGATACATTTGCATATCTCCAGTCCATGGGGTCCTCCCCTGAGTCCAAGGATGCTCTCATAATTTTGGCCAAGGGTTTGCTTACTTCCTTTGCCGCCTCCTTTAATATAACTGGATAGATCCCATCCACCCCAGGTGCCTTTCTTATGTTTAACTTCAACAATTTCTCCTCCACTTTGCTCTCAGTTATTACAAAATCATTAAGCACCCTGCTACAATTTGATAACCTTCTGGCATTTTCAATCCTTAATAACTTCTCGTTTGTGAATGTAGATGCAAAATACCCGTTCAGTTTGTTTGCCATCTGAGCAGCATCATAAACAGTCGAACCATCGATATCAAGTGGACTAATCAGATTCATCCCCTTCCTTTTAGAGTTTATATAACTAAAGAATTCCTTGCTGGTTTTCTTAGCATCCTTTGCCAAAGATTTCTCGTAATCTGCCTTTGCCTGCCCAACCTCCTTTGTGACTTGATTACAGACTAGCTTATATCTGCCATAGGCTTCTGTGTCGCCTGATAATTTATATGCATCTCATGCATTTTTTTTCTCTGCCACTAATCTCATTAGTTCGTTTGACATCCATTTATGCCTAAACCTTGAACAATATTTCTTAATAGGTATGAAACTTTTAGTAGTTTCCACAATTAATTCCTTGAATGCTTCCCACTGTTGGTAACATCATCAGAGTGTTTCTGCGATTTCTGAATTGTGACTTTGTTTATTAAATAATTTTGCAATCTTACAATTTAAAATGGCATTAAGTGATAGAGGAGTTAAAAGAGTGTGAACTTAAATGTGGCACTGAAATTAGATCTAATTGAGAAATTAGAACAAGGTGTCTCCGTAGCACATGTTTGTGAAATTTGTAGCGTAAAAAAAAAACAAACTGTTTTTGATATCTGTAAATCAAAGGCCAAATTGCAACATAATTTTATATTGTACTGTACTGTATAGTGTTTTGAAGCTTTTTTTTTTTTTTTTTTTTACATTAAGAACAAGAAAAAATTCCCCCCCCCCCTCCCAAGGTTACATTTGATTTAGCGGAATTTTGGCCTTAATGGACACCCCTCCTTCCCTATTAGTCTGTTAAATCTAGGGTTTACTGTATTTGAATTTAATGACAACACATTGTTTGAAATTTCTGCAACACATTGTTGCAGAAATTTGTTCTAGTCATACAGTATGTCAATTTGGAATATAAAAAATTATTTTTTATCCTAATTACATTTCTGCAGTAACTTTTATTTATTTTTTTGTCTATATTTTGTAGATATTAATGGAGATGGAAAGCTAGATCTAAGTGAAGTAGAAGCCATTTTAAGGCGGGAGGTATGTGAATTGGAATGCCAGCTGTATTATAGTGAGAGGAAAAACCAAATGTTTAGTTGTTAATTGACATTTACTTTCTTTAAAAGCAAATGATATATATTGTACAATTTAATAATTGTCATACTTATTTTTTTATTTATAAATATTTTTATTTATTTATACTAATATATTATATCTACTATATTGTAAATTCTAGACATTGTTATTCAAAAAAAGAAATTGAGGTGAATTGGTAGAGCACAGGTTCACCCTCAAAGGCAAATTCAATTGCTATATTTCTTTGACTTCTGAACAGTGAATAAATTCTGGAATGGTAAGATAAATAACAATGAATGAATGCAAAGAAACTATAATTTCAGGTTCATATAAATACACGAGTTTAGACAGTCCAGGAAACAAAGGTAAGTATCAGCTTTGTTTTTATCAACATTAAACACAGCTGAATGAAACATTGTACCACCCTGTCATGTAAGCCAATATATTGTTTCCACTCCTTGCATTAATAATTTAATTTTTAATTCATTCTTAAACAAAAAAAAAAAAATCTACTTTGTGTTTAAATTTGCAGCTTAAGTTTTAGTTTCCTTTCAAACTATTACCATTAGATAAAATTGACCATTTAACTTATTAATGATCTATTTTAACGTTTGATCAGTTTCGTTGTTCTTTAATAACTGTGAATGATATTGTCTCAAATTTCAGCATTACATGTGCTTTAATTAGCCCTTTAAGATTAGGTTTGTTCAACTGTTACATATATAAATCCTTACTGGATACTTTGACTTAAATAGATCAAAGACAATATCTAGACTCCTATAAACTTGAACTGCACGAATTACATATGGAAATTATATAAACAATTATAACAGTCTATCCGAAAACAGGTTTAATTTTTTTCTTTTCAATAGTGTCTTTTTTCATCCACATTCAAGTCACATGTTGCGAGTGCACATATAGTACAGGTCATTTTGGTTATTGTACTGAGCAGTTCAGCTTAATAGAGAATATGGTTCAAAATTTTGCAAACAATGCAAATTGATAATTTAAGAAGCTAGAAATATCATACAATAAATCAGTAGATTTATTAATATAATTACATTTAGTTTTTTATCATTTTTTTATTAAAAAATTTAACTTTTTTATTTATTTATTTATCTTTTATTATTGCATACCTGTGTTAGTGGTAGTACACGTCCATTCTTACATTTGACTTCTGACAAACAATTAAATAATCAAGCAAAGAAAATGCAACTTACCATATTCAAGATTAATGCATAGAAAGGTAATTTTGAAGAGCATATTAAACTTTCTAGAAAACCTTACCCACCAAAAAAAAAAAAAAAAAAAAGTTTATTTTCTTAACAACAATTTATTTTATTTTATTACATTTTTTTTTTTTTTTTTTTGTACATGGGGTACTGAACTCCTAAAAAAATAATTTTTATAGCAAAATTAATTCATAAGTTAAGAGAACTTATTTAACAAAGTTTTATAATTATATACATATAGATGGTCCTATATAAGTAAGGAAAGATGTTTGACTGTAAATAACAACACATTTTATTTATATATTTTAATTAATGCTTTCACAACAGAAAGGGTGTACTAAAAAAAAAAAAAAATGGCTGTTTAATATGGCCACCATTTTGGTCTTTACAAAATTGTATTTTGTGCAGGTAGTGGCATACAGCAAGGCACAATTCCTCAGAACTCAGAAATGTTCTCAACTACTCTAACTGTTGAATGCTGAAGCTCCAGCAGAGACCTATGCTTATTACTAAATACTTTATCCTTTAAGAATTCTGCACTGGGTAGTGAATTAGGGGAGTGCAAATACCATTCAGTGGAACACACCATCCAATCTATCAACCTTGGAACTTTTCTTCTAAGAAGTCATGGACAATTTTTTTTTGCATGCGAGCTGGTGTTTTTTCTTGCTTTAAAAAGCAATGCTTAATGATTTTCATCTGCATTATTGGAATTATTTTATCTTTTAGCAGTCTCAAGTAGCTTTTTCCCTCAGATTCCCTCAAAGCAAAAAGGTTAGAACAACTCCTGTCAAGCTAGGAGCATTTAAATCCTTGTTAAAGAATAAATGGGGATTAGTAAGAGAGTAATAAATACTTTTATGGCAATTAACAGTTCTGTTTAGTTTAAATGTGGCTTCATCAGTCTACAAACCATTGTCAATAATATCTCGGTTTGTTCTGTTTCACGAACATGTTGTTCTAGTATTCTGTTTGGGTCATCCTCATTCAAACGTTTTAGCAACATGGATGCTAAACCTTGTATTTAAATTCCAAACTAAAAACTTCTGAGATTTTTTGGGCTTCTTTCAATATCTTCTCTTAAAAGTTTCACATTGACAGATCTCTTTGAGATTACGAGATCTACTAGGCTTTGGTAGATTGTTCAGTGTGTAGGAACCACTATTTGGCAGTGATCACATTGTACTGATGTGGGATTTACTTAAAGATATAATTACCATCAGGAGTAAAGGGAAGGGTTTTTCCTTCCATGAAGGTGACTACAGTGGTCTCAGACAGATTTGATTTTAAATTATGTACAATGAGACCAATTGATGATGTTACCAACAGCAAATCCAAAATGGGAAGCATTCAAAAAAATAATCTTCGAAGCTTCTAGGCTTTTCATACAAACTAAGAAATATTGTTCAAGATTTAGGCCAAAATGGATGTCAGATGAACTAATTAGACATGTGGCAGAGAAGAAAAATGCATGGGATACATAAAAATTAACAGGTGACACAGAAGCCTATGATAGTTTTAAGCTGGTCTGTAACCAAGTCACAAAGAGATTAGGCAATCGAAGGCAGATTACGAGAAATCTTTGCCAAAGGATGCTAAGGAAAACAGCAAGGACTTCTTTACTTATATAAACTCTAAAAGGAGTGGGATGAATCAGATTGGTCCACTTGATATGGATGGTTCAACTGTTGATGATTCTGCTCAGATAGTTGATAATCTGAATGAGTATTTTGCATTTACATTCACACATGAGGAGTTATTAGGGGAGGAAAATGCCAAAAGTTTATCAAACTGTAACTGGGTGCTTAATGATTTTGTAATAACTGAGAGCAAAGTGGAAGAGAAATTGTTGAAGTTAAACATAAGAAAGGCACCTGGGTGGATGGGAACTATCCAGTTATATTAAAGGAGGCAGAAAAGAAAGTAAGCAAATCCTTAGCCATAATTATGAGAGCATCCTTGGACTCAGGGGAAGTCCCCACGGACTGGAGATGTACATATATATCACCAATTCACAAAAGGGTATCTAAGGGTGACACGAGTAATTACACACCGGGTAAAATAATGGAGTCACTGATTAAAGATGCATTGCAGGATCATGTAGAACGATCAAAAATTCAAATTGAAGAAAGACAGTTATAGAATAGAACGTAAATAGAATGTACGGAAATTTGCCTTTAGCCAGCGGGTAGTTGGCAGCTTAAATAAATTCGAGGAGGAACTGGACAAATGTTTAGAGGGAATGAATGTGTAAATGGTGGTTTTTATTTTATTTTATTTTATTTTATTATTTTTTTTTTTTTAGATTTGATTGTAGGTGATTTGTTCAGGAGATTATTAGAAAGTATTTTAAGTTATATGTGAGATCTGTTGCCAACTGTCTCTTCTGTTTGGGTATTTAGCAGCCTCCCTTCTATTAGACCTGTGGTGGAAGGTGGAAGAAATATTACAAGATTGGTGATATTTCTATAATAATACGAGGGGTTTCTGAAAAGTAAGGTAACATGTTTTTTTTTCTTAATAATGGTGAAAGGGAATGAGATGAAACACGGTGGACAGATAGACCCGTTAATTACATTCAAAAAGACTGCCAGTGCAGTGTTGCAGTACCGTCGCCTCACAGCAGATTCCAGTTACAAAATGGCGGCTACTGTGCGAGTGTGGTCCAAAACAGGTGTTCGTGAAGTTATTCGCTTTTTGCAAGCAAAAGGGTCTTCACTAAGTGACATTCACCGTGACCTGGTTTCTGTGTATGGCGAAAAGGCGATGACAAAGAAGCGGGTGTGTTTTTGGTGCAATGAATTTAAAGTGGGCTGTGTTGACATTGAAGATTGACATTGGGCAGGCAGGCCTTCATCGAGCAAGACAGAAAACAACATTTCGTGCATTAAGGGCATCGTTCTTGAAAACAGGCGAGTGAAGTTACACAAATAGTGAATGTGAGTAAGTCGCCTGTTCACGATGTCCTTGGCTTTCGAAAGGTGTGCTGCCACTGGGTGCCCCGACACTTGTCAGAGGAGGACAAAGCAAAGTGCATGGGGATGTGTCTAGAGAACCTGTTGCGATACAGCAATGAAAGAGAGGATTTTCTCGCTTGCATAGTCAGAGCAGACAAAACATGGGTTCATCACTTTACCCCGGAGAGCAAACAAGACTCCATGACCTGGAAACATCTACAACCTCCTGTGTGCAAAAACACTGTTCCCAGTGTCCAAAAAGTTATGGCCACAGTGTTCTGTTGGTGGATTTCTTGCCAAATGGAGGAACAATCAATGCACAGCTTTACTGTGCAACGTTGGGAAAACTGAAAGCCATATTCAACGCAAACGACCAGGACTCCTGACAAGCGATGTGATTTTGTTGCACGACAACACAATTTGACACACTGCCCACACCACGCATTAGTGGTTGTGCCGTAATTGTTGGGAAACTCTGTCACATCCCTTACAACCCAGGCTTAGCACCTTCAGACTTCCATTTGTTTGGCCCTCTGAAAAAACACCTTCCAGGAAAGCATTTTACCACAGATGAGGAAGTTCATCAGGCAGTGCGATGTTAGTTACTGCATCTGGGCATGGACTTCTTCAGTACTGGCATTGATAAACTGATCCATCATTGGGAAAAGTGCATTAATAAAATTCGAGACTTTGTGGAGAAGTAGTGCATGTTCACTTATTTCTTGGTGTGTAATTTCAACTTCTTATTATTAAACATCATTGAGAGAAAAAATGTGTTACCTTACTTTTTGGAAACCCCTCGTATTGATATAACAATTATATAGTTATAATGAAGTGTAAACAGCACTTCGTCAATACTATTTTTGATCTGATTAACTTTCTTGCAATCAATTCTGATTTATGGGACCTGAATCCTGAGTGTCAGTGCACTACCATATCATTGCTGATCACTAGTATCCTGTATGTGTACTCTTTATTTCTTTATAATAAATAGAAATTTTAATGATAATAAAAGGTTATATTGGTTAACTCAGACAAATAAGAAAAACCTACAGGCAGATTCTCTTACTCGCCAACGTTCAAGATATTCAAAAAGCAATACTCAAACTCAAAAAGCATAGTCGTAATAAAATTCACTCATATAGGGTTACTGTTTGACCCAGAAGCACCTGCTGGTAAATGAGGTAGTGGTGATATTAAATGTGGGGTATGAAGGCTAAGAAGCATGGAGAGGTTGAGAGAATCAATTTTATGAACTGGTTTTAACATTACAGTTCTTAGATGTATGTTCTAGCATATAACACTTATAGCAAATTATTGTTCCCTTCTTGAATGAATGTTACATGTCTGCATTCTGAATGGTTGACTGAAACTGTGAAATAGGAGTGTGCTTGGAATTGACAGTTTAGTGAATTATATCATTTGTGCTAGTCAGCCACTGTTGCTGCATGGATTGAATTAACTGGATTTGTTCAAGCATGCCATCATTCTATAGTTTCTGAGAGTTTTGCTGGTAACTAACCAGCAAATTTTGCTGGTTAGTTACCAGCAAAGTAACCTTCAAAGTAACTTTCTGAACTTTCTTCTTGTGGTCACATTTGTGAGATTTATTGAAGAAGGAGGCTTTCAATTCTGATTTCTTTTACTTTTTTTTATAAAGCTGGATACATTGTCAAAATCTTTTTCCTTAGAAATTAAGGGTTCACTTTAAAAGTGAGTAAGAATTTCTCTCTCTCTCTCTCAGTGGAGAACCAATTAAAACGTGTGTGTGTGTGTGTGTGTGTGTGTCGTTATTTGTTGTTATTTGGTTTTTAGGAGCATTAGCAACTAAGGCCATATTGCTCCGGGAATATGCAGTGGTCATTCCCTGACCTTTCCGCATCCGTATTTGGTGGTGACGGGCTCGAACCCCGGTCTAATCAAGAAGCGTGTGCTATGCACTACTGCTGCTGCTCCTTCCCACCTGGCTATGGAGGCGCCCCAAAACGTGTGTCACTTTACCTTGCAGGTGTGAATGAACTAATGGCTACATCATGTTTTTCTGAAGCGTTAAGGTTTCTTTCAGTCTGTCAAGCTCAAAAAAAAATCTAACAGGATACTTAGGGTTTTCTCCTGAAAATGAGAGAATTAGAGAACTTTGAATATAATTATGAATCATGAAATATGAAAGTTGTGGCAATATTTTATATATGTAGAACCTTGTATATAAACTACTAGCTTGCTCAGGATAAGCATAATCACAAACTGAATGAATATGATACCAGTAAAAATTTCCTGAACAATTCCTTAACCTTCCAGATTTATAAACCAAAAGTATAACTAGAAATAGAAAGGGTGCAAGAATATTTGCTGATGCTATCGAGGCACTGTTAGGTGGGTCGGAAAACTGCTAGCTTGGGGGAATACAAGAACCAGTAGATTAGCAGTGGCCACTGGCAGAGGTGAAAGTGATTCTTGCACTGCTTCTATTTGAATGAGCAGCAGCCTGGAAAACAAGATGCAGAGTATTTCAGAGACTGCTGGGACTCGTTGTGGTACAAGTAAACACATGGGTTGTGTTAGGGTAGCTAAGAATAGGAACGGGTGCATGTATACCTGCGTATACACCAATGCTAGGAGTTTGGTAAATAAATTTGATGAATTTGAGATATTGCTCAAAACATCAAAGGCAGATATTGTTAGGATATCAGAGACATGGTGTCACACAGATATAAGGAATGCAGAACCAGAATTTGGGGAGTACAGTGCGTATAGGAAGGGAGGGGGGGGGGTTATGCTATTAGTTAAGAAACACCTAAAATCCAAGGAAGTGAAGCCAGTCGACATCGTTGGACAGTGCAGTGTCGAGTCAATTTGGTGTGACATAAGCATTGAGAGTATGAGTGTGTTATAGGCCTAATGACTCTGATGAGTATAACAAAAAACTGTACAGGGAAATAGAGTGGGCCAGTAAATCAGAGAGTCTTATAATGGGGGATTTTAATTTCCCAGATATTGACTAGAATTTGTGGGTTGGTCACTCTCACAACTAGCAAGGCTTTTGTGGATTTATTGGATGATTGTTTTCTACATCAGCATGTTCGGGAGGCAACTACAGGGAGTAATATTCTTGATTTGATTATCAGTAGTGATTCTTCATGCATTAAGAATATGCAGATAAAGGAACCACTAGGTAGCAGTGATCACAATGTGCTGAAGTGGAATTTACTCAAAGAGGTAACTACCATCAGGGGTAAAGGAAAGGATTTTTGCTTTCGTAAAGGTGACTACGGTGGTCTGAGACAGTATTTAAATTCTATACAGCGGTACCAACTGATGATGTTACCAAATGCAAATTCAAAATGGGAAGCATTCAAAGAATTTATCTTGGAAGCTACTAGGCTTTACATACCAACTAAAAATATTGTTCAAGGTTTAGGCCTAAATGGATGTCATGAAGTAATGAACAGATGAACTATACTATGAAGAAAAATGCATGGATACATATAAACTAATGGGTGACATGGAAGCCTATGATAGATATAAGCTGGTCTGTAACCAAGTCACAAAGGAGATTAGCCAGGCAAAGGCAGATTATGAGAAATCTTTGGCAAAGGATGCAAAGAAAAACAAAGAGTTCTTTACCTATGTAAACTCTAGAAGGAAAGGGATTAATCAGATTGGTCCACTGGATGTTGATGATCCTGCTCAGGTGGCTAACAAACTAAATGAGTATTTTGCATCTACATTCACCCATGAGGAGTTATTCAGGGAGGGGAATGCCAGAGGTGAATTAAACTCTGGCACTGAGCTAGAAGATTTTGTAATAATTGAGAGGAAAGTGGAGGAGAAATTGTTGAAGATAAACATAAAAAAGGTACCTGAGGTGGATGGGATCTATCCAGTTATTTTAAAGGAGGCAGCAAAGGAAGTAAGCAAACCCTTAGCCATAATGTGAGCTTCTTTGGACTCAGGGGAGGTACCCATGGACTGGAGTGTTCAAATGTGACCCCAATTCACAAAGGAGGATCAAAGGATGACACAAGTAATTATAGACCTGTTAGTTTAACTTCTGTTCCAGGAAAATTAATGGAGGCACTGGTTAAAGAAGCACTGCAGGATCATCTAGACAAGACTTCAGATATAGCTCGGACACAACATGGTTTTGTTAAGGGAAAGTCTTGCCTGACCAATTTGATTGGATACTATGATGTGGTCACAAAGGGACTGGATGCAGAGAATAACTGATATCATATATAGCGAAATTTCTCCTAACGGACACCTCTCGTTAACGGACATCTCTCTACAACGGACATTTTCAAATTCCCCAACTCCCCTCTATTGGTTTTAACGTGTTTGCAGCTTCTGTCTAGCGGACAGGCAATCTGCACTGTTTCGTTTAGATTAGCACTTAATTTGATCTCCCCATAACGGACAGCGGGTGAGCCCACGGCCCTTTTTCTAGGAACGTTTCTTCCATGTATTGCCTCAATCGTGTGTTTATTTTCTATTTCCGATTCTCTGAATTTTATCAAGGTTTACGTCGCGGTTCTAAACCCTTTTTCAAGAATTTTAAGGCACGTGTAAAACTTCTGATGAATTCGGTGTGGGGGGGGGGGATATGGTCGGCCTTTCGTATTTTCAGTTTCAGTTTTGTTCAGTGTCGTGTGAAGTGCACAATGTCTTCTCATAAACATTTAACTTTAAAAGATAAAGTCGAACTCATTAATGCGTATGATCGGCAAAAAAATAGTGTTCGCACTCTCGCTGCAAAATTCAAAATTGAGAAGACGCAGGTAAGCGACATCCTAAAGAAAAAAAATGAACTGCTCAAACAATTTTGGCAACACGGAAATGATCAGGTTCAAAAATCATTCCCGAAAACTGTTGGACTTCAAATTGACAATGTTATGTATGAGTGGTTTTGTCGCGAACATGCTAAAAAAATTCCCATTAATCGGCCTATTATTAGGGAAAAGGCTTTTGAGGTTGTGAAATCTATGGGAGTAAATGAGTTCAAAGCTTCTGTGCTATGGCTAGACAAGTTCAAAACTCGGCATAAAATTTCTTGGAAAACCGTAAGTGGTGAAGGTGGATCTGTTGATACTGGAGTTCTAACAGAGTGGACCGTCAAATTGGAAGATTTATGTCGTGATTTTGAAGCTAAGGATATTTACAACTGTGACGAAACAGGGTTGTTTTTTAAAGCTCTTCCTGAAAAAACAATGAGTCTAAAAAACGAAAAGTGCCAGGGCGGAAAAATTTCTAAGAAACGCTTGACTGTACTATTGTGTACAAATATGCTAGGAGACTTTGAACAACCTCTTGTTATAGGAAAACCACAAAATCCTCGTTGTTTCAAGGGCATAAAGTTGAATCTTGAATGTTGATTAGAAGTCTAATAAAAAAGCGTGGATGACACGAGATATCATGGGCGAATGGATAAGTCACTTTAACCAAAACATGATTCGTCAAAACAGAAAAATTATTCTTTTCATGGATAATGCTGCAACTCACCCGCACATTGAATTGTCCAACATTCAAATCATTTTTCTGCCACCAAACACATCTGCAGAGTGTCAGCCCTTGGATCAAGGGATAATAAAAAAATTTTAAACTTCACTACAGAAAACGTGTTTTAAGACATCTCATTGCAAACATGAACGATGTAACATGTGCGAGTGACTTTGCAAAGAAAATCAGCATCCTAGATGCGATTCAATGGATTTCCTCTTCAGTAAACCAAATTAGGAAACAAACTGTCGTGAACTGTTTTGTAAAGTCTGGCTTGTCAAACGCAAAAATTGAAGTTGTGAACAGCAATGTGGAGCACCAAGAAGAGCAAGAACTTCATCTATTGATAATGTACGATACTTCAGCTACAAGTGACCCTGGCTACAAAGATATAGACTCGAACCTCACTACAGAAGATGGTGCTATAGATATCAACTACATTATCATCGATATTTTTCAAGAAGTTCCTCATGAGGATGAAGAAATGGAAGGAGATCATTATGTCGAAGAACATATTAACGACGAACCACCGATGAAAATAGAAGAAGCGCTCATACAAATCAATTGTTTAAAAATGTTTTTCGCCACTGAAGTATCTTACTGAAGGACTTTCGATGGTTTCTTCACTCCAAACAAATGTTGAAAACAAAATTATCAGCCGGAAGAAGGTGCAGAAAAAAATAAGTGATTACTGTATGTTTAACGATTTTTCTTTATCTCTTGTGTATGTAATCGTATATTATTTACAAAAATATTGTTCAAAATCTGTATATATTTTAATTTAATTTTACATAAAACGTTTAACGATTTTTCTTTCTTTCTTTCTTTTTTTTTCTCCCTCAGACTTCTTGTTAGCGGACACTTCTCTCTAACGGACACATTTTCGTTCCCCATGGCTGTCCGTTAAAGGGAGGTTTCATTGTATTTGGATCTTAGAAAGGCTTTTGATACTGTTGTACATGGAAGACTGCTGAACAAATTGGAGCAATGTGGTATTGGAGGCAAATTGCTGCTATGGATAAAGGGATGGTTGGGTGGGAGAAAACAGAGAGTGGTAATCAGTGGACACTGCTTGTTGTGGACTAATGTTATTAGTGGAGTCCCTCAGGGTTCAGTGTTGGGTCCATTGTTGTTTTCTGTATTTATAAATGATATTGATGATGGTGTATCAAGCTTAATGTCCAAGTTTGCAGACAAAGGTTGGCAGGGTTGGTAAGGACACTAATGACAGTACTCTGCTGCAACAGGATCTAGAAAAGTTGAGCAGATGGGCTGAGAGGTGGCAAATGATGTTTAACATTGACAAATGTAAAGAACTACATATGGGAAGCAGTAACCCCAGAGTGACGTATTAACTCTGTGGTACTACACTGACAGTGGTAGAGAACAAAAAGGACCTGGGGGTAATTGTGCAGGCAGATATGAAGTTTTCTGAGCAGTACAGACGGTCTGCAAGAGTAGCTCATAGTGTCTTGTCGATGATATACAGGAATTTTTGTAGCAGGGATAAGGAGGTGATTATTCCCTTGTACAAGGCAATGGTCAGGCCACACCTTGAGTACTGTATACAGGTCTTGAGACCTAATTTTTTTTTTTTTTTTTTTTTTTTTTGATTTGGTAGTTGTTGGCGCATCGGCTTCTGTGGCCATATTGCACCTCCCAAGGTTTTTGCTGTACTTTGATCCAAGCCCGAGGCGGGAATCGAACCCGCGACCTTTGGGTTGCCGGGCAGGTACTTTACCCACTCGGCTAGCCCGGTCGGCGAGACCTAATTTTAAGAAGGATGTAGAGCTGTTGGAACGAGTACAGAGAAGGGCAACAAGATTAGTGAATGGAACAAAGGGTTGCTCTTACGAAGAAAGGCTTAAGTTTTGCAAATTACAGTGTCTGGAGACTAGGCACCGGCGAGGTGATCTGATAGAGGTGTATAAAGCCTTGAATGGTTGGAGCATGCTCAGTGCTGATGGGATACTGCCTCTTGCTCAGAATAATCACCTGAGAGGGCATAAATTCAAATTGAGGAAAGACAGTTGTAGGATAGATGTGCGGAAGTTTGCCTTTAGTCAGTGGGTAGTCGGTTGGTAGAACAGACTTCCATCCTTAGTTGTGGAAGTTGACAGCCTAAATAAATTTAAGGCTGAGCTGGATTTTTTTTTTTTTTTTTTTGGCTGATGCTGCATAAGCTCACTTTCTTGCATCATATGCCTCTGCTAATGCTAATCAAACAAGATTAATCCTCTAAGATCCTTGCGAGAATAATATATATACATTTAAGACCCAAAGAAATTAAATGTTAATTCTAGACATACTATTGTTTCAAAAAAAAAAAAAAGGATAGATTGTTAATGCATAGGTACCCTCGAATACAAATACATCTACTGTATTTCTTCCAGTTCTCTAAATAATAAATGAAGGCAGGGAAAAACTATAATTTTAGGTTTTCATGACAGGCATGTGATTGAAACATACCTCTCTTTCAAGTAAGCCAATATGTCATGTTTCACTCTGCATTAATAACTTAGTTAATTTTCAATACCTTCTAAATTTTCTTTTTGTTTCATACTTACTAGTTAGTAGATAAAGTGAATAATATAATCTATTGATGATCATTAATGTTTAGTCAGTTTCATTGTTCCTTCAATATGAACAATATACAAAGGCTCACAGTTCAGCATTTCAAGGGCTTTAATTGGCCTTTTAACATTAATTTCGTCAACTATCGTATATATATAAAAACAAGTATAACAGTCTTTCTATCCTAAAACACTCACTTTTTTTCCCTAACTTGTGGACTCTTTTACTTTCCAACAGTTCTCTTTTTCATCTACATGCAAGCCATATGTCGCAAAATTGTGTGTAGTACAGGTCATTTCGATTGTTGTACTGAACAGCTATGCTTAAAGAGTGTGGTTTAACATTTTACTAACGATACAAGTTTATAACTTAACAGGCCAGAGATAGTATACAGTACTACAGTAAATTGATGCAGTCTATTAATGTATAATTATGCTTAGCTGCCATTGAAAATCAAATTTTAGATCCTTTCCCATTGGACATTGAATTATTCATATATTATGCTAATGACATTTTTCTAGTTGCTGATCGAACTACTATTAATAATCTCTTACATAAATATAATTCCATGCATGATAGACTGAGATATACTCTAGAACTAGAAGAAAATCAGAGTATTAATTTCCTTAAACTTAATGTTTACAAATGTAATCAAAAACTTAAAACATGTATTTAGGGGGGGGGAACACGCTCACACACACACACAGGTAAATTCCTACATTTTTATTCACATCACCTTTACAGTGCGAAAAAAAACAGTATTATACAATCAGATTTAGAAAGTGAATTACAATATTTAATTAATGCCTTAACAAAAAGGAAATACCCAATTCAGTTAATACATAATACTATTTCAGAAGCAAGAAATAGAATAAATAATACTTTCACTTCAAAACAGTTAAATAATAAGAACAAGCAATGCATCAAAGCCGTACACCCATACCATAGTTAGTTAGCCTGATGGCTTAGTTACATTTTCTGGTACTGACATAATCCTAATTTTTTCTTCATATAATAGACTAAGCACATTATTTAATAATGTATAAAGAAACATATAATATATATATTTTTTTTTTATGAAAACCCCAAACACGAAAGACATCAAAACCTATAGTACTTAGTACCGTGCATGGGTTGAAGGAGAATTATGGGGCGAGGGGGATGCCGGAAACTTTGCTCTAGAGACTAAACATGGGTTTCACCACTTCAAGCCTTCAATAAGCAAAGTGGTGGTATTTCACCGGTTGATGAAAGTCATCTACCACCTGTCAACGTGACTGTAACACATGCTATTTAGTCAAGCACAACTGTAAAATTTGGATCAACCAAGACTGCAAATACTTGAACCTATTATCATAGAAATAGTTTTCAATCTAATTAATCTGTAACAGAACTTAGCCAACATACACAATTACATAACCCTAAGACTGCAATAACCTAAATTAAATTCAACTTCGTCATAAATTATTGTTATATGAATCTTTAGCTGTTGAATGGTTCCATCAAAGCTCGCAGAATGTGATTCTCAACACCAAACTACCAGCCAATCTTTTGTCAATACAGAGTTTAACACAAAATTTCCAGCACTTGCTTTAGCTATACATCCTGGGAATCAAGTTTCATCTATAAAAACACACACAAGTTCCTTTCCTTGAAACAACCAACTGATGACATTTTACGAAAGTCTCCAATCAAGACTCTTGGTTATTCAGTTCACATCATCGTTTTAATTATGTATGACAACCTAAGTAAGGAGAAGTGCACTGCTTTTTCCTTGGGCATTTTTAACTTGGGCACTTTTTTTAAAATGCACATCTTTGAACCATGTGGTTTCAGAGGTGACTCCATAAAAAAATATAAGCTCCTGCTAAAAATGTAATATCAGAAATAATCGGCACTATAAATAATTCATTATTGATTTTTATCAGCAAGTTTTCCGATTTTTTAGATTTGCTATTTGTGTTGGTGCTTCCATTTTAGAGATATAAAATCTATCATCATTTTTACTTTATTCCACATGTTATATTCCTATCCTCTGCATAAAGATTCTGAAAATAAGTCTCCCATTCTAATATTGATATTGGCCTAGTTAATACTTTTATATACATCATTGCTCAAAACAGAAAAAAAAATTTGATGAAAAGTATAGGTTACCATTCAGTTTAAATCAAAAAAGCACATAATTCTCTTATGAAAATAGCTATTTGTTGAAAAATTATTCAGCATTTTTATTTATATAATGAAGTCACCAGCTTTTACTGCAGTTGCCAAATAAAGTAAAATAAATAATTCTTTTAAAAAAATAATAAAATAACTCATATGTTTCTGTTCTCACTTAGGTGGCTGTCCAGCTAACCTTTGAATTTCCCCAAACTCTCAGCCTCAACTACCCCTAGTATTAACTTATTCTCGTAAACAACATGATTATTTAGCTAAAAGAAAACTTCCAACTATCTAGTCTAAATTTCATTTATCTTAATTTGAATTTATGGCCTTCTATTTCTGGAATCACTTATAACAGCAAAAATTTCATCTTCATACATTTTACTAATCCCTCTAAGATGCCTGGTTGCCAAGCTCTGTAGCCCACATACCCAAAGTTTTCATCATAGGTGCCCTTTTTTGCAGGGTCCACCAATCAAGTTTCCCTTCTTTTAATTATTTCAGGTTTTGTTGTTGTTGTTGTTGTGCAGAACCTGTATCTGGACACAGTATTCCAAGTGTGGTCTTACAATTGCCTTATTCAATGTTTTATATAAGCAAATGTTTGACAAATCATCAATAGGACACCATGGGTCTTCCCTGCCACCATCTGCATTGCTCAGAGAACTTCATGTCTGCCTGTATCATAACTTCCAAGTCCCTTTTGTCCTGTATTGTTTCTCATTGAGCCCCACCAAGCATATAAGTTTTTCTGGAGTTACTATTATGCAAATGTAAGCCAAGTGCATGCGGCATTAAGTGTAAATCGTAGGCAGTATGTCACTATGAAAATGGTAAGGAAATAGCTGCATGGCAGAGAGTGGCTGTGTGTGACATCACCTAATTCTTCTGTGTGTTCAGCTGTACTAGAAGCATAGGCCAGCATTATCACATTAATAGTTAGCATAATAATAATAATAATAATAAATTATTGTGGCAAAAATAGTGTAACGTTAGTGATATAGCTTTTGATATAAGAATAAACAATGGAAAATATGAATGCTAAAATTTAATGTTTTTAATATTTAATAGGTAAGAAAAATGTATGATCCTAAAAATGAAGAAGATGATCCTGTAGAAATGGAAGAAGAATACCATCGAATGAGAGAACACATATTCAATGAGGTAAAAAAAAAATGTTCAAAGGAAGCGAGCATAGATGAACACACATGTAGTTGACTTTAATATTAGTGATTATGTGTGCATTTCATTAACCACTAGGTAGACTGCTTCAAAAATCATTAACATCTCCAATAACAAATACTTTGAAATATATAGAAAACATACTGAACATGCCCTATAGTTGATCTTGGCTATGCTATGTGTAAAAGGTTTCAAAACCTTATAACTTATAAAATAACCTCTTGGGGTTTTAAACTTCTCTCTTAAAATACTTGTTGAAATTTTGGAATGTTCTTATATTAGACATGCACTTAAATATCCAGCATTTAATTTGTATTACTGCATAATTTGAGTTCTACTACCAGTTGTATTATGACTATTCATTATCATTTGCAAAGAACAAAACAATTGTTTATCCATGATACAAAGTACAACATGTTGAGTTAATAAAGCAATGCTGAAGCTTCACTTGATAATATGAATTGCACATACTTTGTTGTGCAGCCCTCATGATATCTGAATTTATGCAGCAGGTGAGAATGACTGTTTATTAATATTTGCAAAGAGAAAATAGTCTTTTAATCACAACAAGGGGTGCAACATGTGGAATTAAGGAAGCAGTGTACTTGCATTGCTTCTTTAATTGCAATTTCATTATCTGACTGCTGAAGCTGTGTTATGAGAGTATTGATATCTGCATAATCTCTTTTTTTTTGGGGGGGGGGGGGTATGTTCCTGTAAAGCTGTAAGCAGTCAGATAATGAAATTGGAGTACAGGTTGCAAGTGTCACAGACTGTATGAAGGACAACATTTTTTTTTTCAGCACAGAATCATATCTTTCACTGCCGCAGAAGAGCAGAAATCTAATGAGTACCACTATTGCACATGTTTTCTCAACAATTGATTGTGTTTGTGCCATATGGAAGAATCTTTGAAAGCACTTGTCATATTTCCATATAAGGTCTCGTGGGTTTGCACTGCAAACCCAGGAGACCTTATATGGAAGTCCTGGTTTGAACTGCAATTTCTTGCCAAGAATGGGGAACAAGCCAGTAACATCCTATGAATGGATAAGATAATTTATAGGTTTGCTGCTTGCTTTGTCCTTGGCCTATGCTTTTTTTTTTTTTTTAAGGACTATCGCAAGGAACCAAAAAATATGTATGATGTGATAGCACAGTATTCCTGGTTAAGATAGATCATACATATTCTGCAAGAGTGACAAGCAATGAATAAAAGTCGTTTTCGTAAACACAATGATCCACCACACATTGTCTAACAAGGATATCCTTAACATTTACCTCGCACAGTTTCCTGTCATTCTATGTATACGTAATCCCTCCACAATCACTGGACTTGCCACCAGCAGATGCCTGGTTATAGAGATACCTATGGAGGCAGTGATAGGCGGGTAGAATAACTGCTAACTTGGGGGGAGGGGAGGGGATAGAGAGAGTAATAGCTTAACTAGAGCCACAGGCAGAGGCAAAAGTGTTCTTGCACTGCTACTATAGGTACATGCAACTGCCTGAGCTGACCGGGCTAGATGGGTGGGTAAAGTGCCTGCCTGGCAACCCAAAGGTCACGGGTTCGAATCTCGCCTCGGGCTTGGGTCAAAGTACTGCAAAAACCTTGGGAGGTGCATTATGGCGATAGAAGCCGATGCACCAACAACTACCCAAAAAAAAAAAAAAAAAAAACAACTGCCTGGAAAGCAAGGTGTCTGGAACTTCAGGCCATACTGTGGGTCAGTTGTGGAACAGATAAACACTGGGGTTGTGTTAGGGTAACTAAGAGTAAAAACATGTGCATGTATACTAATGCTAGGAGCATTGTAAATAAATTTGAAGAGTGTTTATATGAATCTAAAGTCATCAAATGCAGACATTGCAGGAATAGTGAAAACATGGTGTCACTCAGACATAAGTGGTGCTGAATTTCAATATGGGGAATACAATGTATAGAAGGACAGACAGGACAGGAGAAGTGGAGGGATTATGCTCTTAGTTAAGAAGCATGTTAAATCTAAGGGAGTGCTAGTGTGTTATAGGCTTAATGACTGTGATGGGTCATTAATGAGTATACCAAATAGCTATACAGAGCAATCGAGTGGGCCAGCAAATCAGAATGTCTCATAATGGGGGATTTTAACTTACCAAATGGGTTGGTCACTCACCC
Source organism: Mastigoproctus giganteus (assembly GCF_048544385.1). Classification (NCBI taxonomy): domain Eukaryota; kingdom Metazoa; phylum Arthropoda; class Arachnida; order Uropygi; family Thelyphonidae; genus Mastigoproctus; species Mastigoproctus giganteus. The sequence goes on along the minus strand of NC_143586.1, from coordinate 108,952,640 downwards.
ATTATCAAGACTTCTGTGAATTTCTTGGATGAGTTTTCCACAGCAGCACGTTAGAGGTTACAAGAAGAGGCAATACTCTTGGAACTGGTTATCAGCAGTGATCCTTAATGCATTAAGATTCTGCAGGTAAAAGATCCACTGGGTGTCAGCAATTATAGTGTACTAATGTGTGAATTTAATTAAAGACATAACTACTGTCAAGGGTAAAGGGAAAGGCTTTTGCTTTTGTAAAGGTGACTACAGTGGTCTCAGCCAGTTTTTACATTAGGAACAACTGATGTAGTTACCAACAACAAATTCTAAATTGGAAGTAATCAAAGAAGCTACTAGACTTTTCATACTAAGAAAGAATACTGTTCAAGACTTAGACCTAAATGGATATAAAATGAACTAGAGACACATGGCAGAGAATAAAGGTGCATGGAATGCATATAAATTATCAGGCGATACAGAAGCCTACGGTAGACATAAATTAAACTGTAATCAAGTCACAAAGGAGGTTAGGCAAGTTAAGGCAGATTATTAGAAGCCTCTAACAAAGAATACCAAGAAAAACAGCAAAGATTTCTATGCTCATATTAACAGTAGAAGGAAGGGATAGAATCACATTGGGCCACTTTGACTGAGTTAAGTCTTCATTACCTGCTTAGGTTATGGACAAATTGAATAGCTATTTTCATCTACATTCACACATGAGGAATTCTTTAGGGAAGGGGATGCCAGAATTCTATCAATCTCTAATGAGGTGCTAAATTACTTTGTGAGAACTGATAGATAATATGGAACAGAAATTGTTGGAGATGGACATAAAGAAGAAACCCGGGCTGGATGGAACCTATCCAATTATATTAAGAGAGACAGCAAAGGAGGTAAACAAACCCTTAGCCATAATTATGAGAGAACCTTTGGATTCTGGGACAGTCTCTATGGACTGGAGATGTGCAAATGTATCCCCTATTCTTAAAGCAGTAGTAGTAGTGGCATGTGATGCAAGAAAGCAAGTGTATGAGCTTATGCAGCATCAGCCAAAAAAAAAAAAAAAAAATCACACCATTCCCTCAAAATGCCTGTCCAGTTCCTCCTTAAATTTATTCAACCTATCAACTTCCACAACGACAGATGGAAGTTTGTTCCAGCAATTAACCACCCACTGGCTAAAGACAAATTTTCACACATCTATTCTACATCTGTCTTTCCTCAACTTGGCCGACCGGGATAGCCAGGTGGGTAAAGTGCCTGCCTGGCAACCCAAAGGTCGCGGGTTCGAATCCCGCCTCGGGCTTGGATCAAAGTACTGCAAAAACTTTGGGAGGTACACTATGGCCACAGAAGCCGATGCGCCAACAACTACAAAAAAAAAAAAAAAAAACCTCAACTTGAATTTATGCCCCCTTAGGTTCGTAATCTGAACAAGTGGAAGGATCCCATCAGAATTCAGTGTGCTCAACCCATTCAAGGCCTTAAACACCTCAATCAGATCACCGCGCAGTTGCTTAGTCTCCAGCCACTGCAATTTGCAGAACTTAAGCCTCTCTTGGTAAGAGGATCCCTTCATTCCCCCTCACCAATCTTGTTGCCCTTCTCTGTACACGCTCAAGTAAATCTACATCCTTCCTAAAATGAGGCCTCCAGACCTGTACGCAGTACTCAAGGCGTGGCCTGACCATTGCCTTATACAGAGGGATAATCACCTCCTTTTCCCTGCTAGCAAAATTCCTATATATCATTGACAAAACCCCATGACCTGCCCTGGCAGCCTGTCTGCATTGCTCAGTAAACTTCATATCTGACTGCACAATTACTCCCAGGTCTTTTTCATTTTCTACCACCTTAAGTGTAGTACCACACAGTTGGTACGTTTCTCTGGGGTTCCTTCTACCCATATGTAGTACTTTGCATTTGTCAAGGTTAAACTTCAGTTGCCACTTCTTAGCCCATCTGCCCAAATTATCTAGATCCTGTTGCAGTAGCACACTGACATTACTGTCATTAACAACCCTGCCAACCTTTGTATCATCTGCAAACTTCGACATTAAGCCTGATATACATACCTTCATCAATATCATTGATAAATATACTAAACAACAGTGGACCCAACACCGAACCCTGTGGGACTCCACTAATAACATTAGTCCACGAAGAGCAGCACCCATTGATTACCACCCTCTGTCTTCTCCCACTTAACCATCCTTTTATCCATTGTAGCAACTTACCCTTAATACCATTCTGCTCCAATTTGTACAATAGTCTTCCATGCGCAACAGTGTCAAAAGCTTTCCTGAAATCCAAATATATGATATCAAAATTATTTTTTGCATCCAGTTCCTTTGTAACCACATCATAATATCCTATCAAATTTGTCAGACAAGACTTTCCCTTAACAAACCCATGCTGTGTCTGAATTATTGCCGCAGTCTTGTCTAGATAATCCTGCAATGCATCTTTAACCAGTGACTCCATTATTTTACCCGGAACAGAAGGTGGATCAAAAGGCAACGTGAGTAATGATAGACCTCTTTAGCTTAATGTCTGATCCAGGGAAAATATGGAATTGCTGAGAAAGCAATGCAGGACCATCTGCACAGGCATGCATTTATTCTGCAATCACAGCATGGATTTGTTAATGGGTGGTTTTGTCTAACCAATCCGATAGGTTACTATGATGCAGTGATCAAGTAACTGGATGTAAAAAATAATTTTGACATCATATATACTTAGATTTCAGGAAGGCTTTTGATAATGTTGCACATAAAAGACAGCTGTACAAACTGGAGCAATGTGGCATTAAGGGCAAGTTACTGCTTTGGATACAGGGATGGTTGAGTGTAAGAAAACAGAGTAGTTATCAATGGGCACTGATCTTCGTGTACAGTTAGTGTGCATTAGTGCAGTTCCCCAGGGTTCAGTGTTGGCCCATTGTTGTTGTTTTCAATATTTATCAATACTGATGAAGGCACATCAGGCTTAACGGTCATCAGGGTGGCTACTGCAAGATCTAAGTAAATTGGGTCGATGGGTTTAGAAATGGCAGTTGAAGTTTGACATTGACAAATGCAAAGTACTGCATATGTGTAGCATTAACCCTAGAGCAGCGTTTCCCAACTGGGGTCCATAGAAGCTTTGAGGGGGTCCACAAGAAGAAAAAAATTGTATTTAGGGGGTCCATAATATGAGCTAAGGGGTTCGTGATAAAATATTATAAATAAAACAATTTGTTAAATAAAAATAATAATAATAAAATAAACTAATGTCATAGAAAAGTCCAGAAATTCGCAGTTAGAAGATACTCGTATTTTCTGGAACCTTCTTTAGTTGATGCAAAAAAAAAAATTTCTTTCCATAGAAAATTCTCGAAGAAGAAAACATTATTTAAGCACCGACTAAGCTAGAAAGAGTCAGTCAGTCAGAGGCAGTCATTTCATTCTATAGTGAGTAATCGGCATTGTTGTTGTGAAATCTATTGTTTGTGGTATTGAACGTTATTGTTCTAGTGAACTATATTTCCATTAGTACCTACAAGCATTTCCAACATTAAATATTTGAGGTTAATAATATTATTATTGTTTTCAGATTACCCATGGCTCATGCAAAGAAGAAAACAAGACAGTATTTGACTGAATATCTGTCATATGGTTTTATTGAATCACCAGAGAATATCACAAAACCAATGTGTCTTATATGTATGACTGTGCTGTCTAATGATAGCATGAAGCCAAGTAAGCTTTGTCACCCTTTGGAGACAAGGCACAACGAAAAGAAAAATAAATCAGTGGAGTATTTCCGAAAACTACAAGACAATTTTCAAGGAAGAAACAAATTGGATCAGATTTTTAGTAGACAAGCAAGCAATAAAGATAGCGGTTTATTAGCATCATATGAAATCAGCAAAATAATAACAAAATCTGGAAAGCCACATAGCATTGGTGAAACTGTCATCTTGCCTTCGATATCAGTTGTTAATTTCAACAGTGTTAAACAAAAATGCACGTGAAATTACCGATAATCTTCCTTTGAGCAATAACACAATATCCAGACACGTTGATGAAATGTCTGAAAATGTAGAAAATCAACTTATTGCTCAATTACGAGTGAAAAAGTTTGCAGTGCAACTCGATGAATCAATTTTGATGGGCAATGAAGCACTTTTATTGGCATATGTAAGACGTATGGATGGTAATCAACTCAGAGAGGAAATGCTTTTTGCAAGATTCCTCAAAACAGATACTAAAGGTGAAACAATATTTAAGGAAGTTCAGTCTTATTTTAGAGAAAAAAAAAATATTCCACTCAAATTTAATGGCTTATGCTACTGATGGCACTCCTTCCATGGTTGGTAGGTACAGAGGGTTTATCACTCATTTAAAAAATGCATTGCCAAAAGTATTTTGCATACATTGCTTGATTCACCGCCAACATTTGGTGACAAAGATATTGAGTGGACGTCTTCATGAAGCCTTAACTCTTGTAATAAAAACTGTCAACCTCATTAAGGCTAATGCTCTTCAAGGTTGTCTCTTTCGCAAATTTTGTGATGAAAATGAAGAAGGATTTGACCATCTTGTACTGCATACAGAGGTGCGATGGTTGTCTAAAGGCAGTTGTCTTCGTCGCTTCATCGTCTTTTGGGACAGTATTGTATCATTTCTAAACGAAAAGGAGATTGGAAAGCAGTTGGTTGCCATGAAAACAGACATATTTTACCTCTCCGATGTGTTTGAAAAACTGAATTCTCTTAATAAGCTGCAGCAAGGACATAATTGTGATTTAATATTTAGCAAAGAAGCCATTAATGCATTCCTAGGAAAACTCAAATTGAACAGTCTTAATATCTCACGCCATGCGTTTGACCAGTTTCCAAACCTTGCTTCAGTTAGCAGTGATTTAAAAGATGATGATTGTGTTGTGTATGTTGATCATTTAAAAAAAAAATTGTGAAGACATGCAAGTTCAGTTCAAGGACCTACTAGAACTAAACATCCCAGATTGGGTGCTGATTCCATTTGAGGTAAATGTTGCTGATGTTGAAATTGATTTACAAGAGGAACTTGTTGAATTGTGGTCTGATGAGACAGTCCGAAGTCTATTCAAAAAAGGAAAGCATAATGTATGGAAGAATAGTGACATTGCATGTAAATATCCGCTCTTATGGGAGAAAGCTAAAATGTATGTCATTGTTTTCCCATCATCTTATCTTGTAGAATCTGGCTTTAGTCGTGTAACACAGCCAGATATTAAAATGCTAATATAAACAACAGCCACAAGGATCTCATTAGTAGGGCCTATTTAATGGGATCCTATTTAATAGCCTTAGGAATAAATTTATATATGTTGTTTGAAATAGTTTTTTTTTTTTTTTTTTACTAATTCTGTCATTACAAGTAAAAATATGTTTCAGTTTCATCAATTAAAATTTTCAAAATTTGTAATTTACATTTTTTATATTATATTGGAATTGTTTAATTATTAGCTTTTACTAACCTACAAATAAATATTTCATTTAGGAATATTACATATGCGTATATGGGGGTCCACATACGTAAAGTTAGGACTCAGGGGGTCCACAAGCAAAAAAAGGTTGGGAACCCTTGCCCTAGAGTAACTTATCAGCGGTTTGTGGTATTACACTCAGGATAGTGGAAAATGAAAAGGACTGGGTGTTAATTGTCCAGTCAGCAAATTCTCTGAGCAATGCAGACATGCTGCCAGGGCAGCTTGTTAGGTTTTTTTAATGATATACAGAAACTTTGCTGGGAGCGATAAGGAGGTGATTACCCCTTTGTTTGAGGCCATTGTTAGGCCACAAATGTGAGTACTGTATGCAGTTCTAGAGGCCTCACTTTAGGAAGAATGTAGATCTGCTGGAATGGTTGATGAAAAGACAGTAGTGTGCTCTTACCTAGAAAGCTTCATTTCTGGAAATTGCAGCATCTGAAGACTAGTTACTTGTGGGGAGATCTAATTGAGGTGTTTAAAGCTTGAATCAATTGAGTATGCTGAATGTTAATGTCATTCTTCCACTTGCTAAAACTACACATGTGAGGGAGCACAAGTTCAAGTTGAGGAAAAATGGTTGCAGGATGTGCAGAAGTTTGCCTTCAGCCAGCGGTGGTTGATTGTTGGAACAGGCTTCAATCTGTTGCTGTGGAAATGGATGGGTTGAATAAATTTGAGGAAAAACTAAACAAATTCTTCAATGGTATGGTGGGTGAACTGCGTAGGGTGTTTTTTTTTTTTTTTTTTTACTATTGTTATATTATCTTGCTTTCTTGCATCATTTGCTATTACCACTGCTACTATTTACAATTTGTATGATGCCACACAGGTAACTAAGACTTAAATCCAATGCAAAATCATTGTGATCAATCTGGATTACAATGATTTTGGAGATACAAATTTAGTTGTTCTTTTTAATAAGGAGATTAGGTGGAATAGAATAGGATAGTAGATTCACAAGACCTTTGAAAATCTTTCAGCCTGGATATCTCCAGCTAATAATGCAGGTATGCGAATACCATTGTCTTTACGATGGTAAACAGAGATGTTCAGAGTTGTTTCAGTTCAAATTTTTTTGCAGATTGATGATGTTAAATTCTATGAAATAAATGCCATAAGGAGAATGTTTAACCAGCAGTACTTGAAATATTCAAGGCGAGTATATATCTTTAGAAAAAAATTGGAACATATGCTTCTGCAAAAAGAACACAACTACCAAAAGTAATAATATATAAACAAAGGTTTTTACAAGGACTTTGACTATACTATCATCATCATCATCAGCCATTTTCAATCCACTGCAGGTTGAAGGCCTTTCCAGTAACTTTCCAGTTCCTTCTGTTTTGTGTAATGGCCATCCATTTACTACCCACGAACTCGTGAATTTCATCTATCCATCTCCGTCGTTTTCTTCTAGCTCTTCTTGGGTACTATTCTGTTATTTTCTTAGTCTATCTGTCATCATATCTTCAAGCAATGTGTCCTGCCCAAGACCATTTTAGTTCTTTAGTTTTGATAAAAATGTCCTTTACTTGAGTTTGCTGCCTAATCCATGTGTTTCTCTTCTTATCTAACAGTCTGATTCCTAATATAATTTGTTCCATTCTCCGCTGTGTAGTTCTCAGCTTCTCTTCCATTCTTTTGGTGAGTGCCCAAGTTTCACTTCCATAAGTCATGGTGGGGAGTATACATTGGTTCATTATTTTACATTTCAGACAAATTGGGATATTACTCCTCAGTATGTGACTATATTTCCTGAATGCTATCCATCCAAAATTATTCTTCTCTTGACTTCCAGCCATTCATCATTATTACGGTTAATGACTTGTCCCAGATAAGTATATGAATCCACCTTTTCAATTATTGCTCCTTCAATCATTATAACCTTTTTTTGTGGCATACAGGGTTGTTAAAATTAAAGTATCCTTATGTAGAGGGCTCTGGAGTGAGTTCTAAGGTTTGCACCGAAGAGAAATTTTAACAACAGGTGCAATAAAGAATGTGCTTGTCATTTTTGGAAAAAAAAAAATTAGTTAAAAAATTTGTCACTATATGACACTGTGGCAATACAAATCACTTGAACAGCACTACAATTGTTCAATGTATCCTCCATTTTGGTTAACAACAGTTTCCATTCAAAGAACAGCATTTTCTACAGCAGAACTTAACATGTCAACTGGAATAGCCAGCACATGACGTCTAATGCTGTCCTTCAGATCTGCCAGAGTTTGACATTCTTCCCGATACACCTGGTTCTTCAAAAAACCCCACAACCAGAAGTCACATGGGGTAAGGTCCGGGGTGGCTAAGATGTCTGGAAACAACGTCTGATGACCCTTTCGTCTGTAAAGCGTTGCCTTAGCAATATTTGGACACAACAGCGGATGTGGAGTGGTGTACCATCTTGCATGAATATGGTATCCTGAAGGCACCCACGTTGCAGCTCTCGTATTGCAAAATTTGCCAACATTTCATAATATTGCTGTCCAGTGACAGAGCAGGTGTGGGATCCAGTAGGTGTTACCTGTTCAAAAAAATGTGGCCGTAAATCCACACCACACTGTCACTTTTGGAAAATGCAACGGGACCTCTTGGATAACTCGCATATGGTACGTTTACATCAGTATACAAAGACGTTACCTCTGAGTATAATTTATGATCATCCTTAATTTTATGGTTTTTTAATTTACTGAGAATCATAGTTTTTTATGCTGTATTTTAAACCTTCTCTAAACGGTTTTATGATAGCGTAAACCTTTTGATAGCGTAAGCCTTTTGTGGCAATGGGAAATTGTGGGAGCAAAGTTAAAAAATATGTAATTAATGATATTGAAATTTCGCAAGATTATTTAATGAAAAAACTTTCGAGCCTACAGACCAGTAAGGCTCCTGGAGTTGATGGAATATACCCTATAATCTTAAGGGAGACATTGAACCATTGAGGCTAATTATGCGAGCATCACTAGACTCTGGGGAGATTCCCTTGGATTGGAAAAGTGCAAATGTATCTCCCATACATAAGGGTGGCTCTAAAAGTGAAGTTGGAAATTATCGACCTGTCAGTCTGACTTCAGTAGTAGGGAAAATCATGGAGGCAATGATCAAGGGTGGAATTCAGGATCATTTGGATCGAATTGAAATTCTCAAGGATACTCAGCATGGTTTTGTAAAGGGAAAATCATGTTTAACAAATCTGGTTCGCTATTTCGAAAGGGTCACTCACGAGCTGGATTTAGGGAATAATTTCGACATTGTTTATTTAGATTTCAGCAAAGCTTTTGACTCAGTCCCACATGAGCGGTTGCTTTATAAGCTGGAACAGGTTGGAATCACTGAGAAAATCCTTAGATGGATAGAAGGATGGCTTCAGGGCAGGAGGCAGAAGGTTGTGATAAATGGCTATTCCTCAGATTGGGTTGATGTAAGAAGTGGGGTTCCCCAAGGATCAGTATTAGGACCACTGTTGTTTTTAATTTTCATAAACGACATTGATGAAGGGATAGAGGGCATGATGTCTAAATTTGCAGATGATGTTAAAATTGGTAGAGTAGTTAATGATCACTGTCAAGCTGAGCTTCTTCAGAGAGACCTAGATAGACTTCAGGAATGGTCAGAAAAATGGCAGCTGTGCTTTAATCCAACAAAGTGTAAGGTATTACACCTGGGAAACAGTAATCCCAAAAAAACTTATTCACTTGGTGGAGTTCAACTAAACCCAGTACTGCAGGAAAGGGACTTGGGTGTTACGATACGGTCAGACATGAAATTCTCTGAGCATTGTAAACAGGTTGCAAGGAAGGCCCATGGTGTCCTATCGATGATCTATCGAACTTTTGCAAGTAGAGATAGGGACGTGATAATCCCATTATATAAGGCTTATGTTAGACCACACTTGGAATACTGTGTTCAAGTATGGAGACCGCACCTAAAAAAAGACATCGAGCTTCTTGAAAGGGTGCAAAGATGGGTAACTCACCTGGTGAGATCGGCAAAAGGGCATCCTTATGAAGAGAGACTTCGAATATGTGGGTTGCAGAGTTTGGAAACTAGACACCTTAGAGGAGATTTGATTGAGGTGTTTAAGGCTCTGAGAGGCATCAGTAAAATGAATGAGGACGAAATTTTCAAGATTATAAATGATGCTAGAACTAGGGGACATAGATTCAAGTTACGGGGGGAAATGTTTAGATTGAACTGCAGGAAGTTTTATTTTAGCCAGCGAGTTATAAATTACTGGAATAAGTTGCCTTCATGGGTGGTAGAGGCCGACAGTTTGGGGAAATTCAAAGGTCATCTGGATAGTACTTTCGGGTAAGGGAAGTGCATAGGATGATAGGTTTAATTTCCTTTTTTATTATTAATTATTGTTATTTATTTTATTTTATTTTTTGTTTTATCATTGTTTTGTTCGGTTTTTTTTTTTTTTTTTTGGCTGGTGCAGCATAAGCCATAGGCTTTCTTGCACCATGCGGCCGTTACTAATACTAAACGAATGTTGATAAAGATGAAAAGGCAGAATTTTTATACGAGACCGTTGGATGAATCGGGTTGCCTGGTTTCTGTAATTTTATTTGACCAAATAGGGTGGGAACGTTATATGTCCCAACTTTAATCTGTTTGAGTTGTTGCATCGTAATATATAGTTGTTTTTTCTATATAATGTTAAGGTTTTATTATATCTATTTACTAAATTATAGAAAACTGAAGAATAAACTTCTTGGTAAGTTGTTGTATCAGACATGATAGTATATAATTTGTCAAAGTAATCCCTTTTATTAAGTATTACGACTGTGTCACCTTTTGTGTGAGAATGTCTTTATTTCTTCTCAATTTACCTAATGCGTCTGATTCATTTTTATTCAGTCTCGGGATATTTTTAATATTGGTGTGGTTTATAATTTGATTGATAATTTGATATAATTATAATTTTATAATTATATTGTTGAATAAAAATGTTTCTTTGGAAGCTTAGGTTGTGGTAGACTGAACTTTAAGCCTTTGCCTAACAATGTAATTTGATGGGATGTTAGGGGATACGATGAAAGATTTATGACATTATCTGGGTTGGTATTAATTATACCCACCTCCCCTTTGTCTGTAGAACACAGCTGCCTCCGTGGGCAGGAGCAGTAGTAGTACGTAGCACACGCTTCTTGATTAGACCGGGGTTCGAGCCCGTGACCACCAAATACGGAGGATGCGGAAAGGTCAGGGAATGACCACCGCATATCCCCAGAGCAATATGGCCTTAGTTGCTAATGCTCCTAAAAACCAAATAAACAAACAGTTCGGAAACGTATCGCAACGGTTTAAAGTCTTATGTGACATGTTTGCCAAATGATTATTCACGTTGCACCCCGGAAGGGGTGTAGTAGTATTCCATGAATTCCATGATTGAAGTTTGTTCGAATGTCTATTTTTTATCTCTGTGGCTAACGCTTCTAATTTTAATTTTGTCGACTCTTTTAAAATGGTCCAGTCTTCAATTCTTGATGACACTTGATGACATCAGATGGCATAAATATAAACAAGTTAGAGAAGAACTATAGACTGAGTTGTAGAACGTTCCTCATTAGTCAGAAAGTTGTTAATCATTGGAATGAGTTGTACCTATGTGTAATGGAAGCTGTGTTTTCCCGAAATGTAAAGGTCTGCTGGATTAAGTACCTACAGGAAGAGAGAAAATCACATAGGGTGGTGTATGCCAATACTGTTGCTAAAGCATATGAGCTCCCGATTTATCCGGCTGTCTCAACAGAAAATAATGTGCTTCCATTCTCTACAAAATCTCTCTTCTCTGCCAGTTGCCGAAATGCGTTCATCAGGATTCTATGATTATTCCCCAAATGTGAAATAGTAATAATAGCAAATGATACAAGAAAGTAAGTTTATATAGCATCAGCAAAAAAAAAAAAAAAAAACTGGAGTTCACCCATCCACCAAACCCTTAAATTTTTCAACCCATTCACTTCCACAACCGATGGAAGCCTGTTCCAATCCGCAACCATCCTTCCTTTCTCAACTTGAATTTCTGTCTCCTCCCCATGTGTATAGTGCCAGCAAGTGAAAGTATACCATTAACACTTAGCTTACTCAATCAGATCTCCCCACAGGTGCCTAGTCTTCAGACACTGTGATTTGCAAACCTGAAGCCTTTCTAGGTAAGAGCACCCTTTTGTTCCCTTCACCAGTCTGGTTGCCCTTCCCTACACCCATTCCAGCAAACATACATGCTTCCTAAAGTGAGACTCTCAGACCTGTATACAGTACTCAAGATGCAGCCTAACCATGAGCCTATACAAAGGAGTAATCACCTCCTTATCCCTGCTAGCAAAGTTTCTGCATATTATTGACAAAACTGTGTGAGCTAACCTGGCTGCATGTCTGTACTGCTCAGAAAATTTCAAGTCTGACTGCATAATTACCTCAGGTCAATTTCATTCTCCAGTACCCTGAGTGTAGTACCAAACAGTTGATAAGTTACTCTGGGGTTACTGATACCCATGTGCGCAGTACCTCTCATTTGTCAACATTAAGCTCAGCTTACATTTCTCAGCCCATCAACCCAATTTTCCCAGATCTTGTTGTAGTAGCTTGCCCTGATAACTGTCGTTAACCACCCTGCCAACTTTTGTATCAACTGCAAACTTATACATTGGGCCTGATATACCTTCATTAATATCATTGATAAATATTGAAAACAGTTGGGCCCCGCACTTGAACCCTGGGGAAGTCCACTAATAACATTAGTCCACGAAGAGCAGTGCCCATTGATAACTTCTCTCTGTTTTGTTCCACTTAACCATCTCTTTATCCATAGCAGAAACTTGCTTAATGTCACATTGCTCCAGTTTGTACATCGGTTTTTGATGTGCAACAGTATCAAAACTCTTCCTAAAATCCAAGTATATGATGTCAAAATTATTTTTTGCATCCAGTTCCTTGGTCACTGCATTCAAACACTGCTCAGAGAATTACATACCTGTTAGAATAATGTTTGTTCTGATGACTGGAACAAACATTAAGCTAACAGGTCTGTAATTACTCACATCACCTTTTGATCTCCCTTTATGAATTGGGGATACATTTGCACATCTCCAGTCCATACAGACATCCCCTGAATCCAAGGATGCTCTCACAATTATGGCTATGGGTTTGCTTACCTCCATTGCTGTCTCCCATAATATAATTGGATAGATTCCATCCACCCAGGTGTTTTTTTTTTTGTCCATCTTCAACAATTTCTCCACTACTTTCCTTTCATTTATCAGAAAATAATTTATCTCATTTTTAGAGTTTGAGAAACTTCTGGCATCCCCTTCCCTAAAGAATTTCATCTGTGAATGTAGATGCAAAATTCCTATTCAATATGTCCACAACCTGAGAGGGTTATCAACGGTTAACTCATAGTTATCAAGTAGCCAATGTGATTCAGTCCCTTCCTTCTACTGTTAATATAAGAAGTCTTTGCTGTTTTTCTTTGCATTCTTTGTTAGAGACTTCTCATAATCTGCCTTAGCTTGCCTTACATCCTTTGTGACTTGATTACAGACTAATAAATGTCTACCATAGGCTTCTGTATCACCTGTTAATTTATATGCATCCCCTGCACTTTTCTTCTGTGCAGCCTGTTTCTAGTTCATCTGACATCCATTTAGGTCTAAGCCAGTTGTTTTATAACAATGAAGAAATACTTGAACAGTATTTCTTCATTGGTATGAAAAGCCTAGTAGCTTCTTTGATTACTTCCCTAAATACTTCCTATTTAGAATTTGCTAACATCAGTTGTTCCCACAGTAGTCACCCTGATGAAAGTCAAAGCTTTTCCCTTTACTCATGACAGTAGTTATGTCCTTTGTCCTTAATTAAATTCCACATTACTACACTGATTGCTACATCCCAGTGGGTCATTTACTTGCAGAGTCCACCAAATATGGAGGATGCGGAAAGGTCAAGGAATGACCACCGCATATTCCGGAGCAATATGGCCTTAGTTGCTAATGCTCCTAAAAACCAAACAACAACAACTTGCAGAGTCTTAACATGAAGAATCACTGCTGATTACCCAGATCAAGAGTATTGTTTTCTCTTATTGCCTCTCTATCATGCTGTAGAAAGCAGTCATCCAAGAAATCCACAAAGTCCTGCTAATGTGTGAGTGACCATAAATATTATAACATAATATTTCTGGTCACTCACATAACCCTTAAATATTGTAACAAAAATGAGCACTTTGATATTTCAGTGCATTTTAAAATAAGAATATACTCTAGATATATCTTTCTGAAAATGAACTCTTATGATATCTTCAAACAGACCTATGGGGCTGGGGAAATTCCATACTACAATAATTTAAAGACAAACACCAGCCAAGGAATTAAATTTTTACTATAAAAATAAAATATAATGAAATACTGTGACACACTATCGGAAGACTAAAATATTACAATAAATTACGATAAAATAAACTACGATAAAACATTAAAAATACCGTTAAGAATATACCGAAGCAATAAAATTATCTACTACTAGTAGTAGTAGTAGTAGTAGCATGTGATGCAAGAAAGCAAATGTATGAGCTTATGCAGCATCAGCCAAAAAAAAAAAAAAAAAATCACACCATTCCCTCCAAATGCCTGTCCAGTTCCTCCTTAAATTTATTCAACCTATCAACTTCCACAACGACAGATGGAAGTTTGTTCCAGCAATTAACCACCCACTGGCTAAAGGCAAATTTCCGCACATCTATTCTACATCTGTCTTTTCTTAATTTGAATTTATGCCCCCTTAGGTTCGTAATCTGAACAAGTGGAAGGATCCCATCAGAATTCAGCGTGCTCAACCCATTCAAGGCCTTATATACCTCAATCAGATCACCGCGCAGGTGCCTAGTCTCCAGCCACTGCAATTTGCAGAACTTAAGCCTCTCTTGGTAAGAGGATCCCTTCATTCCCCTCACCAATCTTGTTGTCCTTCTCTGTACACGCTCAAGTAAATCTACATCCTTCCTAAAATGAGGCCTCCAGACCTGTACGCAGTACTCAAGGCGTGGCCTGACCATTGCCTTATACAGAGGGATAATCACCTCCTTCTCCCTGCTAGCAAAATTCCTATATATCATTGACAAAACCCCATGACCTGCCCTGGCAGCCTGTCTACATTGCTCAGAGAACTTCATATCTGACTGCACAATTACTCCCAGGTCTTTTTCATTTTCTACCACCTTAAGTGTAGTACCACACAGTTCGTATGTTTCTCTGGGGTTCCTTCTACCCATATGCAGTACTTTGCATTTGTCAAGGTTAAACTTCAGTTGCCACTTCTTAGCCCATCTGCCCAAATTATCTAGATCCTGTTGCAGTAGCACACTGCCATTACTGTCATTAACAACCCTGCCAACCTTTGTATCATCTGCAAACTTCGACATTAAGCCTGATATACTTTTAATAAACTAGATTAAATAAACTAGATTAAAATAAACATATCTAAAATAAACTAGATTAAAAGCGATAAAACCTGAAGCTTTTGGAGACTGCTGTCTCCTTCTTCAACAGTATACTATTACTGCAGTGACACATCCTTAAGTAGCAGGCCCATGGCACTCATGCACGTGGTCTATCAGACACATGGTCGGCATTTCCCACGCGCGTATCGGAAACGGAATGGCTCGGGAGCGTGTCAGACAGAACCGGTCATCCCATCTGAGGACAGCCACCTCAAACAGGGGGTGTAAACGTATCCCCCTGTCCCTGTTAATAGTATTACGACTGGATGAACCGATTCGCAAGCTCTCGAGCCACTTGCGTTCCCAAAATCCATGGGCACAGTCCGTAATGACCGCATCTTCAGGGGAGATCTGATGCTGCTTCTCCCAGAAATGCTCTGCCACAGCAGACCTCGCATAATTAGCAGTCTTAATAGCGGTTATGTGTTCCCCCCCCAGACGGTCTTTTAAACGTCACCCCTACATAATGCTTCTCACAATCCGGGCACTTAATCTCATAGACCACACTACTAGTATAGTCCTGGGCTACGGGATCTTTAACTTGAGACACCACTGTGTGCAATCTCTGTCCCGGAAGTTGCACACAGCAGGTCTGACACTCCCGCAGTGCCCGTACAATGCATTCTGAAAGGCCCGGATAGTAAGGAATGTATGCGGTAGCCACAGGGGCAGGCGACTCCCTATAATTGGACTCTACCCTATAAATATATTTGTCCAAGACCCTCTGGGGGTACTCACACTTCCTGAGGTCTGCCGTGACTCTGCAAATTTCCATTTCCTTATCTTCAGGGGTACTACAGTGGGTCCCCACCCTACTCAACAACTCCCTGTCTACACTATTCTTATGATGATAAGCCTGTGCCGAGCTGTAATGAACATACTGGCCACGGCACATTGGCTTTCTATAAATCGTTGTCTTTATTCTAGACCCGTCTCTGCTAACCAGGACATCCAGAAACGGGAGGGACCCAGCTTTTTCCACCTCAGAGGTGAATTGTATAAATGGGGAGAAGCTGTTAAGTAAATTGAGCACCTCATCTTCCTTCCCCTTTTTTAAAATGGTGAATGTATCATCCACATATCTCCTCCACTCGCGCATGGGGAAATCCAACTGATGAAACACCCTGGTTTCGAGTTCCTCCATTGCCAAATTGGCCACAATGGCACTAATGGGGGAACCCATGGCCGTGCCATGGACCTGCTTGTACATAACTTTTTGAAAGATTATGGTAGTGCTAGCGAGGCAAAACTCAACGCCTTTACTTAGTAAACATCGATACTTAGTAAACATCTAGCACTTAAGTTATCATCCTGTTCCAAGGCCAATCTTACACAATGCACCCCATGTCCAATGGGGATACATGTGAACAAAGATACAACATCAGAAATCATAAGTTCATCTTCACCTATAGACTGGCTTCCCACTATAGGAGCAATAACTCTAACTAAAAATCCAGATAAGGCATAGGTGGGACTACCCACAAACAATACTATTGGCCTCAATGGAATGCCCACCTTGTGCGTCTTTGGGAGGCCATAGAACTGGGGTAATCGACATCCTGAGGCATGAAGAGTCCAATAAACTTCTTTAGTTATTTTGCCAGCCCTGTATGATGTTGTTAACTTGTCTCTCCAAACCAGCTAACGGATTTCGATGGGTATGTTGGTTGTATGTATGTTGGTATCCTGTAAAAGATCCAGAGTTTTTGAACAATAATCTTCTTTGTTCAGTATAACTGTAGATCTGCCTTTATCGGCAGGTAACATTATAATATCCTCATCCTTTCTAAGTTGTTTTAATGCTCTTTCATGTCTATGGCTAAGATTAGAATATGCCGTACTGGCCTGACTTAAAATAGCCACAATCCTAACCCGTATCTCATCAGCTTGGGTCACTGGTAGTTTGTTGATGGCTTTTTCCACTCCCATGGCTATCTCTACAATGGGAGGCCTAGCAGGTACTAGAGCAAACTTTGGACTCAGGCTCAATACTTCCTCCTGTTCTTTAGTAAACTGTTTGCCGCTAACGTTATGAATAAAGTTACCAAAATCCCTATTACGTACCACCACGGATTCCTCTAGCAACCTATTGAATTTGTTGGTTTGCCTGCGCTTGTAAATGTCCGCAACCCTGGTTGCTTTATCCGCCACTACTTTCAAGATCAACGCACAATGAACCGGGGTTAGATTGGTACTAATGTGTTCCAACATCAATCCAATGTGTCTTCTAATATCTCTCAGATCATTATGTAATTTGCGAATCCAAATACTTAAAACTTTTCTTTGATAGAGTTTAGTAACTCTCCCCAGATGGTCATCATTAAATGGCATTCTAACCCGAAAGCCACGTGACACCAATTCGTGTTTTGCACCTATGGGCGAATCTCAGATGTTGTTTCTGTTTAGCTTCAGCTATGCTAATTTTCTGGTACTCGCGGATGTGTCGAAGCATCAAATGGCCATAATTATTCACTATATCTTCAAACAGGCCCATGGGGCTGGGAAATTCCATACTGCAATAATTTAAAGAGAAACACCAGCCAAGGAATTAAAAATTTTTACTATAAAAATAAAATAAACAGAAATAAAATATAATGAAATACTGTGATGCACTATCAGAAGACTAAAATATTACAATAAATTACGATAAAACGTTAAAAATATAGGTAAAAATATACCGAAGCAATAAAATTATCTAAAATAAACTGGATTAAAAGTGATAAAACCTGAAGCTTTCGGAGACTGCTGTCTCCTTCTTCAACAGTATACTATTACTGCAATGACACATCCTTAAGTAGCAGAGAGCTTGCGAATCAGTTCATCCAGTCGTAATACTATTAATAGGGACAGGAGGATACGTTTACACCCCCTGTTTGAGGCGGTTGTCCTCAGATAGGATGACCAGTTCTGTTTGACACGCTCCCGAGCCACTTCCGTTTCCGATGCGCGCGTGGGGAATGCCGACCATGTGTCTGATGGACCACGTG
Source organism: Mastigoproctus giganteus (assembly GCF_048544385.1). Taxonomy (NCBI): domain Eukaryota; kingdom Metazoa; phylum Arthropoda; class Arachnida; order Uropygi; family Thelyphonidae; genus Mastigoproctus; species Mastigoproctus giganteus. The sequence continues at coordinate 108,934,655 of NC_143586.1, read as the reverse complement.
CATGAGTGCCATGGGCCTGTTACTTAAGGATGTGTCATTGCAGTAATAGTATACTGTTGAAGAAGGAGACAGCAGTCTCCGAAAGCTTCAGGTTTTATCGCTTTTAATCCAGTTTATTTTAGATAATTTTATTGCTTCAGTATATTTTTAACTATATTTTTAACGTTTTATCATAATTTATTGTAATATTTTAGTCTTCCGATAGTGTATCACAGTATTTCATTATATTTTATTTCTGTATATTTTATTTTTATAGTAAAAATTTTTAATTCCTTGGCTGGTGTTTGTCTTTAAATTATTGCAACTCTTATGATGTAACTAATAGAATTATTTTGTTTCTAAGAGAATACAAAGTTTTAAAATTTATTTAAATAAAAAATATAAACATCGTTTAAGATGTTGCATATCTGTACAGATATAGTGTTCCACCAATTTCTTACCCATTCTAGAGAACCATATTAGAATTTTTGTTAAGAAAGTATAGGTATTACTTAAAATGATGTTGGTGGAGGAATGGGGGGTAAAATTTTAATAACTTGATATTTTGGTAGATGCCTTGTTCCCTTCTTCTGGGGGCTAAAAAAATCTAGGGGGAAAGGCCTACTAGTGGAGATTGCTGAAGTGCTGGTAGGCCTTCCCCTGCATTTCTGTAGTCACTGAAGAAGAAGTAAAGTAGTTCCCAAAATGTCTGGTTAATAACATCCCTTTACTCAGATCATTTCGTGTACCTTCAATTCCTTATTAAAAATTCTCCTGTAATTCTGTATGCAGTCCTGTGTTTTCTTTTAAATTGAACAATATATTCTGTTACTCATAAAAAGAAGAAAAAAAATAGTGGATAGAAATAGAGCATAACCTAAGTAACTCCAGTTTTCTTAAGTGTCCTTACTGGAGTGCATATCAATGAATGCTCAAAAAACATGTATACTGAGAACTGATACTTTCAGTTTAGCTCTAACAATGAAATCAGTGAGGAGGAGAGCTGTGCATATAAATCATTTGTCACCAAACTTCAATTATATTCTTATTGCTATGCAGCACATTCTGTTGATTCTCTCTTCACACTATTGAAGAATGTTTCAGTCTGTATGCCAAAAAGTAGTTTACAGATATTCAACTTCCAGTGATTTTTTGTTTATTCTGTAAGCTAGACATACACTTATTTCACCATAAGTGAAGCATGTGTTCACATATCTCCAGCTTATTAAGCAAGGTAAATATATTTTTTAATTATATGAATTCACTGGTAAAGCTTGCATTTGATTCTTAATTGGATTGATTTTCTTTTTTTTTTTTTTTTTATGTATGTGTGTTGGTTTTTCAGACGGATAAGGACAAAGATGGTTTAATTAGTGAAGAAGAATTTCTAGAAATGACTCAACAACAGAATTTTGAACAAGATGAGGGATGGAAAGTAAGCGCTTTTTTTTTTTTTTTTTAATTCTTTATTTAAAGTGGGTTATTTTCCTTAAAAGAAAAAAGAATTACATTTTTAAGCATGAGAGAGAACTTAACTGTTTAACCATTTTACTGAATTTTCCACTATCAATAATACTGGAAACCATTACAATTTTTCCTTTATTATTGTTATTTTTTTGATCCCATTAATAATCTGGTTTAGTTTTCTTTCATTACGTCATTCATTTGTTCATACTATACTATAATAGTATAGTATGAACAAATAGCATAACTTATACTATACTTTTATATTGTATATATTGGTATTTATGTACTCTGAAACGAAGTACAGAAAAAGCAGATTTTGGACTCTCACCTTTTAATTTCTTATGTTTTCAGCATGGAATATACTACCAGCACAGAAGTTGGACTACATTCATACTGAACACAAGAAATGAAATAGTACAAGGTCTGGCACATCGTAGGTTTAGGATTGCTTGGCAGTCTTGGACTTGGCTATGCTCATACTGTGAGAGGTAGATGATGCCTCTCACAGTATGAGCCATAGATGAAATTATGTTATCCATTTTTTTTTAAATGAATAAATGAATTTTTTTAAAAAAAATAACTTCTAAAAACTGACATTTTAAAAAAATAGATATTTTTTTTTAGAATGAAACCCCCAAACACGAGAGGTATCAGAATCTATGGTACTTAGTACCATGCATGGAGTGGGAGTTGAAAAGATGAAAGAAGATATATGTTGACATTAGACTTGAACTTCAGCAGATTATAATTTTCAGGAAATACGTATGAAGGAAGGTTGTTCCAGAAAATGGAAGTCGAATAAATAAATGAGGAAGAAGAAAAGTTGGTTCTGTGAGTTTGAGGTTGGACTGTAAAAGGATGTTGATTGGTTGCGGCAGGTATGCGGACTGCTTTGGAATTGAGAATAGGAATTATAGACGCCAATTCAGAAGAACATGGCCCATGGAAGTATCTATAAAAAGACATGCAGCAGAAATAGAACATCTATGAGACAGGAAGTGGAGAGACTGTTAGAGGTGAGTCATTAATTAATCTAACTGCCCTCTTCTGGATGGAATCTTAGAAGCCTGAGAGGTTTTAGGGACACTGCCTCAGATGCAGGAACAATATTCCATGGTAGGGTGGATTTGAGATTTGTACAGAGTGAATGGCTGTTTGGAAGAAAAGTAATGCTGAGAGCGAAAGAGAAAGCCAAGTTTTTTAGATGCAGAGGAAGAAATATTTGTAATGTGCTTACAAGTTCAAATGAATTACACTGAAATCATTTAACTTTAACTGAACTAGGCCATTATAATCTTTGGGCAAAACACTTTAATGAACTTTGGATCCGATCCACTACCTATAATTATAAAAATGTATTCCAATACTCAAAACAGGAAAAGGGCTTATTTAATCCCCTTTTATGTAAAATTAAATGAACTACTGGGAAATGAGGAAAAAGAAAATGCTACATGAAAATAAAAGAACTTTTTTCATTTTTTAAATTTGTAAACTGGGGGCAAAACAAGATTATAATGGAACGATCACAAAGAACGAGCTCTTGACATCTCAAAGGCTTTCGATCGTGTTTGCCATAAAGGTCTTCTAAACAAGCTTCCATCTTATGGTTTGCCAACTGTTTTTTTGTAATTGGTTATCCAGTTTTCTATCTGATCGCCCACTGAGGGTGACGGTAGATGGCTCTCTGTCTTCTAACTTCTCCATAATGCTGGTGTCCCCCAAGGTTCAGTTCTTTCCCCCACTCTTTTCCTCTTGTACATTAATGACCTTCTATTGACTGTAAATCTTATCCATAGTTTTGCCGATTATAGCACATTGCATTCCACTTTCCATTTTGAGAAACCTTGCCCTGCTCAATCAGCTTCAACTTCTTGAATATCCACTACCAATTCTTTAAATGCCGATCTCCATGTAATTCTTCAGTGGGGGCAAAGACAACTTAGTTGATTTTAGTCCTTCTAAAACTCTGTCTTGTCTTATCTTGCAAAAAGGATTCTTCTGCTCCTATGCTTATCTTTGGTGACACTCTGATTTCTAGGCAAGTTAATATATCTCTTTTGGGGATTACCTTGACTTCTGATCTCTCTTGGCACAAGCACATTACAAATATTGCTTTCTGTGCATCTAAAAAAACTTTTTCTCTTTTGCTCTTGGCGTTACTTTTCTTCCAAACAGCTGTTCACTCTGTACAAAATACAAACCTGCCCTACCATGGAATATTGTTCCCACATCTAGGGTGGTGCCCCCAAAACCACTCTCAGGCTTCTAGATTCCATTCAGAAGATGGGCGGTTAGATTAATTAAAGACTCATCTCTAACTGAGTTTCTCCATTGCTGTCTCATAGATGTACTGTTTCTGCTGCATGCCTGTTCTACAGATACTTCCATGGGCACTGTTCTTCTGAATTAGCTTCTATAATTCCCGCTCTCTCTTTCAAAACAGTCAAACACATGCGGCCAACATCCATTTACTGTCCAACTTCAAACTCACAGAACCAACTTTTCATCTTCCTCGTTTATTCATTCAACTGCCGTTTTCTGGAACAACCTTCCTTTATACATATTTCCTGAAAATTAGTCTACAGAAGTTCAAGTCTAACGTCAACAAATACCTTCTTTCGTCTTCTCAACCTCCAACCCAAGCACGGTACTAAGTATTATAGGTTCTTATTACTAAATTACAGTTGCTCAGAGCGAAACGGATACAAAAATATAGATTGTGACAGGTTTAATAATAGGAAATATACATATATTAGATTAGATACATACAAATAAAAGCTTTCGGTTGTTTAGTTAACCTTCTTCAGTTGAAATGAAATGACAGTTAGAATGAAGGTGTGTGCTGCCAATCTTGTACGTGAAGTGCGTGGCTAATTGTTTGATGTTGAAGCCTGTGGCTGTGATGTATGTGGACGTGGACAGCTTTGTCAATGGACAGGATCGTTGCTTCGGTGATAGGGTGGACTGGACAACCACTGTTCCTGTTCACTGAGGTATTGGAGCATTTGATGTTTAACGACTCCAACCAGGCACGGCGCAGATAATGGCGGGACTTATCCACAATCACGACATCATGGTGTGGGTCAATGTCGTGGTGGGTTGCCCAAACGTGTTCGGCAATAGCTGAGTGCTCCACGTCCACTAAGCGGATTGCTCTTTTGTGTTCGGAAAGGCGTTTTTCGAGCCGTCTCCCAGTTTCCCCCGATGTAGCAGCTAGTGCAGTCACAGCAAGAGGTGTGGTAGACCAATCCACTCTGTAGTAGGGTGGAGACAGGTGTTTTTACTTTAGAGATGAGAGATCGTAATTTTCTGCCTGGGAGTTGTATGCACTTTATCCCATGTGATTTTAAGATTCTACAGACCTGTTGTTGATAGGTTTGGGTAGTATGGGATAAAGGCCCTCGTGGCTGAGTCATCACCTTGGACGTTTCTGTTGGCCACTACGTGGTCGCGTGCCTGTAGGTCACACCTGTCAAGGATATTGATGGGATAGCCACACCTCGTAAGATCCGCCTTGACTTTAGCGATTTCGGTGCCCCTCTCATTTACAGAGCTAGAGTGTGTCCATGCATGAGTTAGTAAGGTCGTGCAGTGGCAAGAAGATGGCTACGTGCGTGTGCTGACCGGAAGTTGGTAAATTGGCCAGCACACATAGGTTTACGATTGACTGTTGTCTTCAAGCACGTGCCCTTGCGCCGGACAAGGGTGTCTAAGTATGGTATGGTGTTGTTCGACTCTAGCTCGATCGAGAATTTTATGAAGGGTGACAGAGAGTTGAGGTGGTCTAAGATTCGGTCACCTGAATTTCTCGAGATAACTACGAACACGTCGTCCACATAGCGACACCAAAAGGCAGTGGGATCTGGTACGTTTGTAAATGCCCGACCCTCTAATTCCTCCATCGTGATGTTTTCCTTGACTGAACTAACCGGGGAACCAATGGCGCTGTGCCGTGTACTTGTTGGTAAATGGAGTCGTTAAACATGATTGTACCGCCTGTTAAGCACAGTCTGAGGGCAGTGGAGATATCGTCTTGTGTTAGTTTGGTTCTGCTGCCAAGGGTTTCATCACTATCTTTAATCATATTATAGGTTCTAATATCTCTTGTGTTTGGGGTTTTCATAAAAAAAAAAAAAAGAAACTAACCATATGAGCTGGTAAAAATCAGACTGTTGCAGGTTATCTATTTAAAAAAATTACTTAGCCCCACATATTCCTTAATCTTGCTGCCTTTTATTTAACAAGTGAATTAATGGGTTATTAGTTCTGTGAGTGATCAGAGGACAATACAGCATTATCATAGTGAACGAAATTTAGAAACTGTTCAGAAAGAGTGGAGTAAGGTTACATTTACATCAAGAAAACAATAGTTTTCTGATTGTTTGAGGAAATCCTGTTTATACATTATTGTTAATTATTTTCCAGGGGAAATTTTAATACTTTTTAAAGTGTAGTAAAACCCAACTTATATCATATTTAAATTACTATCTCAGAATATCTTTGGATAACCTTGGTTTGGTATAATATTCATATTATTGCAGGTTTAGTTTTAGTATTGTTGTATTGGCATTTATGAATATAAAGTATTAAGATAGCGAATGTAGCATCAGCTTGGTAAAAGAAAAAGTTTAGTATTAGTATTAGCAATGGCCACATGGTGCAAGGAAGCCTTATTGCTTATGCTGCACCAGCCAAAAAAATATATATATAATAATAATAAAATAATTAATTAATAAGAGGAAAGGAAATAGGCAACCTATGCATTTCACCTCCTCACGTAGGTAATTATCCAGCTGACCTTTGAATTTGCCCAAACTGTCGGCCTCTACCACCCATGTAGGTAACTTGTTCCAGTAATTACTTGAACTAATTAAGTTCAAGTAATTAAGTTCACTGGCTAAAATAAAACTTCCTGCTATCCAGTCTAAACATCTTCTTCCCCCCCCCCCACCCCCCCCCCCCCCGTAACTTAAAATTATAGTCCCTAGTTCTAGAATCATTTGTAACTGTGAAAATTTTGTCCTTATTTATGTTACTTATGCCTCTCAGAGCCTTAAACACCTCAATCAAGTCTCCTCTAAGTTGCCTAGTTTCCAAGCTCCTTCAACCCACATATTCGAAGTCTTTCTTCATATGGATGCCCTTTTGCCGATCTCACCAGGCGAGTTACCTGTCTTTGGACCCATTCAAGAACTACAATGTCTTTCTTTAGGTGCTGTCTCCATACTTGAACACAGTATTCCAAGTGTGGTCTAACTTGCCTTATACAGTGGGATTATGATATCCTTATCTCTACTAGCCCCAGGTGTAATACCTTACACTTGTATTATCAGCAGAATACTGTCTGAAGAGTTTTTTTCTGTAACACGCTTAGAAACAAATATCACTAAGTGTGGGGGAGAATAAAAATAAAAAAACCCACACAACTTGAAAAACTTGCCAGTCAGCTAGTTCATTTCCCTCTTTCATTATATACTGATCTAGCAGGCCTTTAAACTTCCCTAAAACTGTCACTCTGAGTTACCCATGGAGTTGGCAAAGCTCGTCACAATGATTAACAACTGTTATTTGGTTTTTAGGAGCATTAGCAACTAAGGCCATATTGCTACGGGATATGCGGTGGTCATTCCCTGACCTTTCCGCATTCTTTGTATTTGGTGGTGACGGGCTCGAACCCCGGTCTAATCAAGAAGCGTGTGCTACGCACTGCTGCTCCTTCCCACCTGGCTACGGAGGCGCCTATGATTAACAACACAGTGGCTAAAGGAAAACTTTAATATCCCAGAATTATAATCTATAATTCTTTCCCTTGACCTGGTGTCATTGAATATCAATAAAATTTCACCTTCGTTAATTTTACTATCCTCCCCTCTCAGAGCTTTATAAACCTCAATCATATTCCCCCTCCCAACTCAAGCATGCTGCCTTCTTTGGACCTTTTCAAGAAGCAATGTCTATTTTCAGATATGGTTGCCATACTTGGAGATATAATATTTCTATTGCAGGTTCACAGTGACCTTATGCAGTACAATTATAACCCCCCCCCCCATCTTATAAGCAGTTGTTTAGTGATAGATTGACAGGATATCATGAGCCCTAACTGCCTGTTATCCACACTGAATAGAGAACTTCTTGTCTACTAAGACTGTAATTCTAAATTCCTTTCTTCCTGTACCACTTTTAGGCCCTCCAGTGGATAACTTACTTTGAAAATTTCCAAAAACAGTTGCTGCTTATCTGACCCTCCTGAAATGAACACTGGTCATCAATCACTCTCTCCTGAGCTTCATACCATCTTAAAATATAAACATCACGTCCTGTATCTTTTGCCATTAACATTTAAGAAATCTAAAACAGGAGTAGTCCAAGTACCAATCCCATTCTGAAGAGCAACCATTAATTATAACTCTTTGCCTTATATGTTGCATAATCATCTTGTAATGCATATACCAATAATGCAAATATGTTACATCTTATGTGGAAGACAGAGTTATATGCTTTGATAATAAACAATGTCAAAATTATTTCTGCCTCTAAACTCATGAGTGACACTGTCATAATAGGTTATCAGATTCATTTCTCTTTAACATGCTGTTCCCTTAAAAAAACTATTTCTACCTAGACAACCCTATATTGCATTATTAATTATTGATCCATGATTTTCTCTACCTAATTACAGTTGTATTGACTGGTCTGTAATTATCCACTTTGTTGGCAGAGCCACCTTTATGGATAAATAATATACTGGTGCCTGTCTGGTCCCAGAGAATAACCTTCCCTTAACCTAATGAAGCCCTCAAATAATCTTAATGGTTTGATGCATTCCCTCTCTAATTTCTTCAGAAATAACTAGGTATAATTTACTTCAGGGTCTCTTGTACTTGCTTTCAGGATCAAAAGTTTTTTCTAGAATGCAGTCCTCCACAATTTTCAACATAGTTGAAAGTTTTGCTATGCACTTTGTTATGCTATTAATTAAGAAGCATATTAAATCTAAGGTTATCATCCAGTTAACAAGGGTGGCCAGTGAAATGTTGAGTCAGTTCAGAGTGACGTAAGCACTGGAAAAACAAAAATGTGAGTGGCAATGTGTTATAAGCTAGTGACTGTGATGAGTGTAATGAATGACTATTCAAACAAACAGAATGGGTCAGGAAATCAGAATCATGTAGTCATTTAGTGGGAGATATTAACTTTCTGGATATTGACTTGTGGGTTGGTCACTCGCACAGCAGTAAGAATTTTGTGGATTTATTAGAAGAATTTTGTGGATGTTAGAGGGGCAAAGAGAGAGAGAGAAAAATACCCTTGGTATGACTAATAGCAGTGACTCTTAATGCATTAAGGATCTGCAAATAAAGAAATCTCTATGGGGAAGTGATCACCGTGTATTTATGTGGAATTTACTTTGGTGTAACTACTGTCAATAGCAAAGGGAAGGGCTTTTCGTAGTGGGACTAACTGATGATGGTCCCACTGAATAGATTTGTAATAAATTGTAATGGGAAACATTTCGAGATACATTTGCACATCTCCAGTCCACAGGACTGGACTGGAAATGTGCAAATTCCCTTCCCTTCTGGATTCAGGAACCTTACCTGAATCCAGAAATACTCTCATAATTATTGCTAATGTTTTCTTTACCTCCTTTTCTACCTCCTTTAATATAATTGGATAGATCTCATCCACCCCAGTTGTCTTTTTTAAGTTTAACAATATCTCTTGCACTTTCCTTTCAGTTATCACAAAATCATATAGCTCCCTATTAGTTTGATAAACTTCTGTCATCCCCCCCTCCCTAAAGAATTCCTCGTATGAATGTAGATGTAAAATACTATCAGTTTGTCAGCGACCTGAGCAGGGTTATCAACAGTTAAACCAATGACATCAAGTGGACCAATGTGATTCATCCCCTTTCCTTCTAGTGTTTTTATAAGTAAAGAAGTCTGCTTATGAAAACACTAGAAGGAAATTATATTTCTAATAATTAAGTCAAAGGAGGTTTGCCTAACCTCCTTTGACTTAATTGCAGACTGGTTCATATCTAACATAGGCCTGTGTTATCACATGATAATTTATAAGCATCTCACATATTTTTCTTCTCTACCATGTGTCTTAATAGGTCATCTGACCTCCATTTAGGTCTAAGCCTTGAACTGTATTTCTTATTTGGTACGAATTCCTACTTTCCTGAATGCTTCCCATTTAGAATTTGTTGTTAGTAACAACGTTAATCCCACTGCATAGAATTTAAAAACTGTCTGAGACCACTGTAGTCACCCTTATGAAAGCAAAATCCTTTCCCCTTACCCTTGAGAGTAGTGTATGACTAGTGTAATAAAAGAAAATTAGTTCTCTGAAGTTCTATATTATTTGATATTTAACTGAAAATATAAAACTGTACAAGATGAAATTTATTTTTCCGTAATTTTTTCCAATTTATATTATGCTGTATTTTTTATTTTGCATTTCTTAATTATGACATTGTTAAACCTGAAGTTAATCATTCTGATTAAATTTATCTAAACGTTTCAATTAGGGTCTAGATGAGCAAAATATTTATACTGATGAGGAACTTCAGGAATATATGAGAAGACGACAAGAGCATTTGGGAATGGTAAGAATTTTTTTTTTTTTTTTTTTTTTTTTTGCAGTGAAGTATAGTAAAATTTGAAGGCTAATTACTTAATAAAATTTTATTTGCACTTCATTTTAAAAAAGTGCGTGTAGTCTGTTCTAATTAAATTTTTTAGCATTTAGGAAATATAAAAATTTTGTCCTTTGTTATGAAATAGTTAAGTTAAAAATAACTTGAGCTTGATATAGGTTAAGTCAAAAGTAGTTTCACATTTAAAATATTTTAAATGTGTTCAGTACAGTCAGCATGTGCTGACCTTGTTGAAAATAGAGTTGAAGTCTGAGTTTTCATCCTCATTTGGTATTGATTGCTAAAGGTAGCCAGCCACCTGTGTTGTTGCTGTAGTGTGAACAGAAATGACAACATACATTTGCACAGAATGCATCTTTTGGATGCAAGAAACTATGATGCAAGTTAAGTGGAAATTTTATACAAGGTTTGACAAAACTCTGCTGTGCAAACATTCGTATGATTGGTATGAGACTTTTGTGGCTATCAGATGCTTTGTGCACTACAGTAGGAAGACTGACAGGCCTACTGGAAGTATATTGGGCCAATGTAAAACTGGTTGTGCCACAAGAAACAGTATGAAGAGTATTGCTTAAGTGGGTTGTATCTAAAACCATGCAAGTTGTAGGTAGTATAACTAGTTATAATTTTTGACAAGATCAGATGTCAAACATTCTGTATGTATGTGTTTAACAAGATAACAGAAGATGAGCTGTTTAAACCTTGTATTTAGTGACAAATGCATTTCCCACACAACTGGCAAGGTGAACACAATGTAAGAGACTGGAGAAGTGAAAAACCCAGTGTGGATTTGGAACACATCTGAGGCAATCCCAAAGTGTTTGTATTGCAAATTACAGAAAGCAGGATTGCCTGTTCTTCTTTACCAAAAGAACAATTACTGGTCCCAATCATCGGGACATGCTGAAAAATATCTGAGCCAGAAAATTTATCAGGATGACTGGTAACAATGTGTTCATCTAACAAGATAATGCATCCCCTCAATTCCACTTTCCAATTGATGGGTAGGGTTTGCAGATCTAGAGTGGCCCTTCCACTTTCCGGTTCCAATGCACGAAAAGTGAACCATGCGCAGACTCCATAGTTCCCGTCGCAGACCTGCTGAGATGTATGTGGTACATATAGATTGTCAGTCATCCTGCAACCACTATAGCTGATGAAGGCGGCCGCTGCTGCCGAAAGTTCCTGTGTTGGTGGTTCTAGTGATTTTAAACAACTTTTATCGCTTTTAATTTTATATATTTTATTCTTGTTATATACCATTTATTTTATTTTGTTTTAATATTTTAATATACAATTATACAATCAGTCTGCATGTATTTTATTTTATTTTATATTATCATAAAAATGACTTTTTACAGATTCGAGTCAGTGTTATTTAGTAGCATTACAGATGAATTATGAATTTGCAGATCTAATTCTGTAGGCAGCTCACTTGCAAAACTCTACACCATTGGACTTCTCAAAGGGAGGAATCACTGCATATAGACACATATAGACGCATATAGACACTACAGCATAGCTAGAAAGAGGTTAATCCATAGTCTGTGTGCCTACTGCAAGAAGTCATTTCAAAATGTTGTAACTGTTATTCTTAACTTCGATAAAGGTATATATTGTATATATTTTTGTTATATATCTGAGCCAAAAAAGTATATATAACAAAAATCACTCTTAATTTTTAAGGAGTCCTTATGTGTTGTAATGTAATAACTAGATCGTATGTATAGCTTAGCTTAATTTTTCAGCACTCACCTCATAGTAATCCGCTTAATTGGTGGAAAGTTTTACCACATACATAGTGGTTATAGGATTCTAATAACTTACGGGGATTATGGATTTAAGAACTAAGTTATGGGTTTTAAATTTTTTGCTAAGAAAGGAAAGTGCACCTTCCATTCTATGGTTGCCTAATTAAATTAAATTAAATTAAGAAAGATAAAATCTAATAGCCGCGGACGAGCGACTTTCGAAATAGTCTTCAGTTAGTTATAGTGGGGGGAAGAAAGCGCGCGAGTGTGTTATATACGGGTTGGGTTCCCGAAATGTATTTCAGTGCACGTGGAAACTTAGTACGTGCTAAATTCCAAATGGAGGAGAAGTTGGCGAGAATCTTTTTGTTTAATACGTTAAGTGATGTATGGCGCTTAAACCACTCAATGACGAGGGCTTCGTTTTGAAGGATTTTATAGCTGGAATTTAATTTGACTACTGTGATGGCTGAATCGATGAGTGGGTTATGATTATAAAATTGGGCGTGTTGTGTTAGTTCTGTACTTGCTAAATTAGATTTGAAGCTATTAAAGTGGTAGTATGCACGCGTGTTGGAAATTTTTGATGTTCCGGATTTTGCTGTTGTACTGCCTATGTAACATGCTTGGCAATCTGATTGGCATCTGATCAGATATATAATGTTGTTATGATCTTGTGTCCCATACTCATGTGTTCTCTTGTATGAATTGAATTTGGAACTTAATTTGTTATAAAATGTGAATATTAATTTGATATCTGTATTCTTAAAAATCTGTTGAAGTCTTCTAGCATATTGTTGATAATATGGGAGGGCGATAAGGGATTTATGTATCTTATTCTTATTCACGTGGTTATTAATTTTGCTTGGGTTATTAGTGTTATTATAGACTTTGGTGATGGTTTCTTTTATTAGTTGTAATGGGTATTTTCTGTCGATGAATTTTTTGGTGAGGTATTGCACTTCTACAGATAGGTCTATTTGTGTGTGACTATATTTTACAGCGTTGTATATTTGGTTGTATAGAACTGCTTTTTTGATGTATAGAGGGTGGTGTGAGTGGTAATGTAAGAATTTACCTGTATGTGTGTGTTCTTTCTGTATATTTTTGTGCCTAAAGATGTATTTATTTTGTATATAGTGAGGTTTAGAAAATTAATTTTATTATCGGTTTCTACTTCGAGGGTAAATTTGAGTCTTTAATGTGTTGTATTAAACGTGTTCAGTAAAGTATCGATGGTGGTTCTGTTGCCTATTGAGAGGACGTCATCTGCATATCTCATGTATAGTTTAATTTCTGAGGGAAAGGGTTGGAGTCTTTTTTTCTTCAATAGAAGCAAGGTAGATTTCGGATAAGGGGGCAGAGATACCGAGGCCCATGGGAAGGCTGAAAATTGTTCGTATATGTTATTTTGGAATTTAAATTGTTTGCCGTCAAGTAACAGTGATGTGAGTTCTAAAATGTCATTGATGTTTAAGTCGGTACGTTTTGTCAATGTGTCGTCTTTAATTAATAGTTCTTTAAGAGCCAGTAGCATGGATTCGATGTGTACATTTGTGTATAGGGAGATGACGTCGAAGGAAACGAGAATATCGTTTTCAGATATGGTCATGGAAGTTATACGTTGGTGTGCTTGTTCAGTATTGTAGACCCTGTACCGAGAAAATCTCATTAAAGGTGAAATAATTTTGTTGAGGAATATGGATAGGCTAGCATAGGCGGACTGTTTATAGGAAACGATGGGCCTTAAAGGGTAATCTTGTTTATGGAGTTTAACTATTCCAAAAATGTGTGGGAGAATGTTACTGCGTATGCCTATTTGCTGGAGGGTATGTAAATTCATTTGTTTGTTGGCTCTGAGTCTTCTTAGGATTCCATCAAGTTTATTTTTAAGTTTGTTAATGTTAAACATGTTGCAAGCTCTGTATGTTGTTGAATCTGACAGGATGCGTAACATTTTCTTTATATATGTGTTTTTGTCCATGATTGTGATGGTATCGCCTTTGTCTGCCTTTTGTATTATAATGTTTGGGTATTATAATGTTCGGGAAACCAATGCTGTTTTCAACTCCCAATTAACTAGTAAACCCAATATTCACCAACAACAATTAACCCACGTACGAGACTTTATGAAAACCCCGAACATTATAATACAAAAGGCAGACAAAGGCGATACCATCGCAATCGTGGACAAAAACACATATATAAATAAAATGTTACACATCCTGTCAGATTCAACAACATACAGAGCTTGCAACACGTTTAACATTAACAAATTTAAAAATAAACTTGATGGGATCCTAAGAAGACTCAGAGCCAACAAACAAACAAATTAATTTACATACCCTCCAGCAAATAGGCATACACAGTAACATTCTCCAACACATTTTTGGAATAGTCAAACTCCATAAACAAGATTTACCCTTTAAGGCCCATCGTTTCCTATAAACAGTCTGCCTACCCATATTCCTTGTCAAAATTATTTCACCTTTAATGAGATTTTCTCAGTTCAGGGTCTACAGGGTCTAAACAAGCACACGAACGTATAACTTCCATGACCATATCTGAAAACGATATTCTCGCGTCCTTCGACGTCGTCTCCCTATACACAAAGGTCATAAGATTTTTTTCCCTGCTATTTGTGAACAAGATTAGTGGCTCAGTGATAATTAGCGATTTAGAACTAAATTTTCTGGGTCTTGCAGTTTTGTTAACCAGTTGATGTAACATTCACTGAATGCTAAACAACTAGATATGTGAAAATATGTTTTCAGTGAGAGAGAGAATGATTGATTTTGGAAATAAATTTGAGGAAGGATTAGGTAGATTATTGGATGGGATCAACAGATGTGGGTAGGTTTTTTGCTGATACTAAGTTTGAGAGATTGTTGTGATGGTAAATGTCACACCAGCTTCCATCCATTTGTATTAGTGGGGAGGTCAGTTGTCTATATAAATGGATTAAAAGAACTAATTTTAAGGAAGGTGGCAAGTGAATTCATTGAACCATTAAGGCTAATCACTGGACACGAGAGAGAGAGAGAGAGAGATTCCATTGGATTGGAAGAGTGCTAGTGTGTCGCCAATACATGAAGGCGGTTCTAAGAGTGTAGTGGGAAATTACCAACTGATCAGTCTAACTTCAGTAACAAGGAAAATCATGGAGGCAATGATCAAGGGTTGAATCCAGGATCATTTAGATAGAAATGGAATTTTGAAGGATACACAGCATGGTTTTGTAAAGGGAAAATCATGTTTAACAAAATCTGGTTAGCTAATTTGACAGGGTCAGTCGTGAGCTAGATTTAGGGAATAATTTTGACATTGTTTATTTGGATTTCAGCAAATCATTTGACGCAGTCCCACAGGAGAGTGGTTATTTTATAAGCTGGAACTGGTTGAAATCACAGATAAAATCCTTAAGTTCATAGCAAGATAGCTTCAGGGAAGGAGGTAGACAGTTGTTCTAAATGTTTATTTTTCAGATTGGGTTAATGTATGAAGTGGGATTCCCCAGGGATCAGTATTGGGACCACTGTGGTTTTTGATTTTATTAAATGACATCGATGAAGGGATAGAGTGGCGTGATGTCTAAATTTGCAGATGATGTAAAGATCAGTAGAGTAGTTTATGATCACCGACAAGAGTTTCTTCTGAGTGACCTAGATGTCGACTTCATGGATGGTCAGAAAAGTGGCAGCTGCTTTAATTTAGCAAACTACAAAGTCTTACACCTGGGGAACAGCAACCCCAAAATAACTTATACACTTAGTGGAGTTGAACCAAAGTCAATAGTGGAAGAAAGGGAATTGGGTGTTAAGACATAGTCAGACATGAAGTTCTCCGAGCATTGTAAACATGTTGTGAGGAAGGCCCATGGTGTCCTATCGATGATTTATCGAACATTTGCTAGTAGAGATAAGGACATCATAATCCCATTATATAAAGGTATTGTTAGACCACACCTAAAAAAAGACATTGAGCCTCTTCAAAGGATACAGAGACAGGTAACTTGCCTGGTGAGATCAGCAAAAGGGCTTCCGTAATAGAAAAGACTTCAAATATGTGGGTTGCACAGCTTGGAAACTAGGCACCTTAGAGGAGACTTATTGAAGTGTTTAAGGCTCTGAGAGGCAAAAGTAAAATGAACGTGGACGAAATTTTACCACAGTTATAAATGATGCTAGAACTATGGGCCATATATTCAAATTACGGTGAGAGATGTTTAGACTGGATTGCAGCAAGTTTTATTTTAGACAGCCAGTTATAAATTACTGGAATAAGTTACCTACATGGGTGGTAGAGGCTGACAGTTTGGGGAAATTCAAAAGTCAGCTGGATTTGTTAGACTCTCTCTAACTCTCTCTACTTACAGGAGGAGGGAAATGAGAGAAGGCGCTGACTCTCTTTAAAAATTACAGCTGTCAGTTGCAGGCTCCGAAAAAAACGATAAGTGTTTGCCTTTTTATTTACATAATTGTTATTTTATATCGTACTTAATACGTAATCTTATAGTTATAGTTACGCTGGTTATTTTTATTTTAATTTAGATAAACAGTTTTTGTAGATATACGTAATACTTAATAACCGTTATTTCGTTCGAATCTTGCAGCCATTGTTTTTGTATATAGTGGTAGGGAATTAAAATTTTTAATTGAGGTAGTTAGGTAGCTCTAACGTATAATTTATAGAGTATTATGCTTCACTGTTTCTATTAGATAGCGTAGTATTGACATTTAATTAATTTAATTTATTGATTTTATTAATTTAAAGTATCATGCCCCAAACTAGAGCAGCAAAGCAACGGGCTCAAAGTGGCAGGAGTGCTGTGACTCGGGGGAGAACTGAGGGGGTGATTCTCCAACGCATCACAGCCTAAAAAAATCTGCAACTTGCGAAATGTTTGCCGGACTCTCTGGAACGGAACATGACATTGCCATGGGAGATGTCTTTGTATGTGCGCGATGTAAAGAGTGTAAGGAAATCAGGCGACAACTCAGCGTTGTTATGGGCCTATATGAGAGTTTGAAGGACAGGGTGGATGCCCTTGAAAGATCTAAATTGAGGGGCCTATCAGGCTCTCAGCTGCCCACATCAACGCCAGAGCTTGCACTTGGTCATCACGCAACACAGCGGCAGCCCCCAAGGCAGAATGCCCTGGTCCCTCAGGAACTAGTAGTTGTTGGAGACTCTATTGTCAGGGAAACATGCTTTGTAAAAAGGATAGGTGGAACAGGACCAGGGTATGTCTGCCAGGGGCAAAGGTTGATGACGTTGTAGAGCGGATATCATCTTTTAAGGGCACAAAAGGTGATATAGTTGTACATGTTGGCACTAATGATATTAAGAGTAGGAGACCGGCAGAATTACTTAACAAGTACAGGTCACTGTTGAACAAAAGCCGTGAAGTAGGGTTGAATTTGAAAGTGTCTGCAATTCTGCCCAGACACGATAGCAGGGAGTATATGATGAGAGCCTTGTCGATCAATTCGGCCCTGGAAAGATTGTGCAAGGCTCAAGGGGTAGAATTTTTTTCAGCCTGGACTGTACTTGTTAACAGGAGAGACTGCTTCTATAGGGATGGGATACACTTAAATAGAAAGGGTGCAAGAATATTTGCTGATGCTATCGAGGCAGTGTTAGGTGGGTCGGAAAACTGCTAGCTTGTGGGGGATACAGCGACTAATAGTTTAACAGTAGCTGTAGGCAGAGGTGAAGGTTATTCTTGCACAACTTCTATTAGAATAAGTAGCGATCTGGAGCGTGGGGTGTTGGGGGTTTCAGGGACGGATGGTAATCATCCTGAAATAGGTGGGTATATGGGATGTGTTACCCTAACGGAGTAGGAGTATGTATGCCAATGCTAGAAGTATAGTAAATAAATTTGATGAATTTGAAGTGTTGGTGAAGACATCAAAGGCGGATATTGTTGGGATATCAGAGACATGGTGTCACACAGATATAAGGAATGCTGAACTGGAATTTGGTGAGTACAATGTGTACAGAAAGGATAGACAGGATGGAAAGGGAGGAGGTGTTATGCTGTTAATTAAGAAAAACATAAAATCAAAAGAAGTGCATCCAGTTGATATAGATGAACAGTGCACTGTTGAGTCAGTTTGGTGTGACATAAGCACTGTGAAAGCAAAAATAAGATTAGGAGTGTGTTATAGGCCTAATGACTTGAATGAGTACAATGAACAATTGTGCAGAGAAATAGTGGGCTTGTAAATCGGAATGTCTTATAATGGGGAATTTTTAACTTCCCAGATATTGACTGGAACTTGTGGGTTGGTCACTCACACACTAGTCAGACTTTTGTGGATTTATTGTATGATTGTTTTCTGCAGCAGCATGTTCGAGAGGCAACCAGAGAAAGTAATACTCTTGATCTGGTTATCAGCAGCGATTATTCGTGTATTAAGAATTTGCAGATAAAGGAACCACTAGGTGGCAGTGATCACAGTGTACTGATGTGGGATTTACTTAAAGATTTAATTACCATCAGGGGTATAGGAAAGGGTTTTTGCTTCCGTAAAGGTGAGTACAGTGGTCTCTGACAGTTTTTAAATTCTGTACAGTGGGTTCATGACGATGTTACCAACAGTAAATTCTAAGTGGGAAGCATTCAAGGAATTAATCGTGGAAGCTACTAAAAGTTTCATACCTGTTAAGAAATATTGTTCAAGGTTTAGGCCTAAATGGTTATCTAATGAACTAATGATATTCGTAATAGAGAAGAAAAATGCATGGGATGCATATAAATTATCAAGCGACTCAGAAGCCTATGGCAGATATGAGCTAGTCTGTAATCAGGTGACAAAGGAGGTTAGGCAGGCGAAGGCAGATTATGAGAAAACCTTGGCAAAAGATGCTAAGAAAAGCAGCAAGGATTTCTTTACTTATATAAACTCTAAAAGGAAGGGGATGAATCTGATTGGTCCACTTGACATCGATGGTTCGACTATTGATGATCCTGCTCAGATAGCAAACAAACTGAATGAGTATTTTTCATCTACATTCACACATGAGGAATTACTACGGTTTGAAAATGGCAGAAGGTTATCAAATTGTAGCAGGATACTTAATGATTTTGAAATAACTGAGATCAAAGTGGGGGAGAAATTGTTGAAGTTAAACATAAGAAAAGCACCTGGGGTGGATGGGATCTATCCAGTTATATTAAAGGAGGCGGCTTTGCCGCCTCCTTTAATATAACTGGATAAGCAAACCCTTAGCCATAATTATGAGAGCGTCCTTGGACTCAGGGGAGGTTCCCACAGACTGGAGATGTGCAAATGTATCCCCAATTCACAAAGGGGGATCGAAGGGTGACACGAGTAATTACACACCAGTTAGTTTAACTTCTGTTCCTGGTAAAATAATGGAGTCACTGGTTAAAGATGCATTGCAGGATCATCTAGACAAGACTGCAGCAATAATTCAGACACAGCATGGCTTTGTTAAGGGAAAGTCTTGTCTGACAAATTTGATAGGATATTATGATGTGGTTACAACGGAACTGGATGCAAAAAATAATTTTGATATCATATATTTGGATTTCAAGAAAGCTTTTGACACTGTTGCACATGGAAGACTATTGTACAAATTGGAGCAGAATGGTATTAAGGGTAAGTTGCTACAATGGATAAAAGGATGGTTAAGTGGGAGAAGACAGAGGGTGGTAATCAATGGGTGCTGCTCTTCGTGGACTAATGTTATTAGTGGAGTCCCACAGGGTTCGGTGTTGGGTCTACTGTAGTTTTGTATATTTATCAATGATATTGATGAAGGTATATCAGGCTTAATGTCGAAGTTTGCAGATGATACAAAGGTTGGCAGGGTTGTTAATGACAGTAATGGCAGTGTGCTACTGCAACAGGATCTAGATAATTTGGGCAGATGGGCTAAGAAGTGGTAACTGAAGTTTAACCTTGACAAATGCAAAGTACTGCATATGGGAAGAAGGAACCCCAGAGAAACGTACCAACTGTGTGGTACTACACTTAAGGTGGTAGAAAATGAAAAAGACCTGGGAGTAATTGTGCAGTCAGATATGAAGTTTTTCTGAGCAATGCAGACAGGCTGCCAGGGCAGGTCATGGGGTTTTGTCAATGATATATAGGAATTTTGCTAGCAGGGAAAAGGAGGTGATTATCCCTCTGTATAAGGCAATGGTCAGGCCACGCCTTGAGTACTGCGTACAGGTCTGGAGGCCTCATTTTAGGAAGGATGTAGATTTACTTGAGCGTGTACAGAGAAGGGCAACAAGATTGGTGAAGGGAATGAAGGGATCCTCTTACCAAGAGAGGCTAAAGTACTGTAAATTGCAGTGGCTGGAGACTAGGCACCTGTGCGGTGATCTGATTGAGGTGTATAAGGCCTTGAATGGGTTGAGCACGCTGAATTCTGATGGGATCCTTCCACTTGTTCAGATTACGAACCTTAGGGGGCATAAATTCAAATTAAGAAAAGAAAAGACAGATGTAGATTAGATGTGCGGAAATTTGCCTTTAGCCAGCGGATGGTTAATTGCTGGAACAAACTTCCATCTGTCGTTGTGGATGTTGATAGGTTGAATAAATTTAAGGAGGAACTGGACAGGCATTTGGAGGGAATGGTGTGATTTTTTTTTTTTTTTTTGGGTGATGCTGCATAAGCTCATACACTTGCTTTCTTGCATCAAATGCCACTGCTGCTACTACTACTACTACTAATACATAGGTTGTCCTTTCCTTTTCTTTTATTATTTATTTAATTTAATTTTGTTATTATTATTATATTGCTTTTTTTTTAGGTTGGTGCCTTAGGCTTCCTTGCACTAAATGGTCATCATCAGTGCTTTTTTTAGGACGGTATGGTGTACCAGCACCTTAATGTGACATTTGAATGCAGTACATCTCGAAATTTGTAATACAGGCTGACCTCAATTAATGCGATTAATTCATCCCGCGGGCGCATCGCACAAAACAAAACGTGTTAATAGAATAAAATAATCAAAAAAGGAAAAATTGTAATTGGTCCTTGACCTTCAGGAATGTCATGAAGAATTTTAAAAATAACTTTTTAACTGTATGCCATGTAAAAGATAAAGAAAATAATTGTGGAATTAAATGTTTATTGCATAAAACAGCAGTTCCGAAACTGTGCACTGTGGATGGAATATTTTAAATTTTCAAGGGAAACATCGAATACTTGACATCTGTTGGACACCGCACGAACTACTAGCTCTAGGTAGTTCAGTTTCAACATTTCTTATAAAGTTGTTTGGACCTAACTACTTAATAAACGGAACTGTTAGATATTTCATTTGGTCTTGGTGCAGTGTGAAAAAATTACTGAGACACTAAGAGCGCCAGTTTGGGAACTGGCGCTCTTAGTGTTTGGGAAAGTTTGGGAACCTCTGACATAAAATACACAATGAAGAAACAATTTGTTCCAGAAATATTTGAATAGTGTTGGCTTTCTCTTTTCATCATTCAATTTTGGATAGCCGACAACAATCTTCTCTGGGCTCTGGTGAAATAAATATCGCAGAGAACCACAAACCTTTTGTTTGAGGTTCTCTGTGATACGAAAGATTTTATCTAGTTCTTTTACCATTATCTCCATCTGGCTCATTTAAAAATTATAATTTTTAAATGCAAGTCTACATTGACTTTATTAGCAGGAGAAGGTGCCTCCGTAGCCAGGTGTGCAGGAGCAGCAGTGCATAGCACACGCTTCTTGATTAGACCGGGATTCGAGCCCATGACCACCAAATACGGAGGATGCGGAAAGGTCAGGGAATGACCACCACATTAGCAACTAAGGCCATATTGCTCCCCGGAGCAATATGGCCTTAGTTGCTAATTCTCCTAAAAACCAAAATAACAAACATTAGTGGGAGACAAAAAAGTAACACGTCTTCTTCCAATGGTTGATGGAACACACTGAGGCAAGCAGCAGGCAAACATTTGTTTATAACCCATCCGACACACGGTAAGCTTATCGTGCAATTCAAATCTTTTTCAACTATCACATAAAAAAAAAAAAATATGGAATTAAGTGGAAATTTGCATCGTGTAAAGTAAAAAGTGGTATAATTTTTTCAAATAGCGGTAACTGGAAAACTCGTTAATCGAACTCGCGTTATGTGAGGCCTGGCTATATTCAGTAAATTTTTTCACATGCTTACCTACTATTCAAATAAACTTAAAGTTATTTAACTAAATTTGCATTTTTCACTGTCTATTGTTAAGATATTTGCTATATAAAACTTTGTAGCCATTTTTAGAATTTTAAATTACTCAGTCGGACCTCTGTTTAACAAATCCTTTATAGCGAATTTTTCTATTTGGAGAATTTTTTTGAATTCCTCTTGGCAATTACATTTAAATTAGTTTCCGTTGAGCGAAGAAAATTTTCATATAACGAACAGATTACAAAAGACTTAACTGGGTATGCACTGTTCACGCTTCTGGCCTTCAGACAATTTAGGCAATTAGTGCTGCTGCCAAGCACGAATTAAAAGAGCTAAAGCGATTACCAAAGCCTTACTTATTAGTAACAACTTGGTACTCGTAAAACCTATCTGACTACCTGTCCCACATACTGAGAAGTCACGCTAGTCAACAGTGACCAGATCAAGGAGTATTCCTGATGTGGACAATGGGCTCTGGTCAACCTTCTACTGTAAGCGCCCTGTTTGAGAATTAGGAGAGGGTGATTTTCTTTTACCCTGATAAATAATCCTCTGTTGTTTTGCTGAAGTGCATACATCCACACTTCTTAAATTTTCCCTATTTCTGTTTACATGGTGATATTTGATTCTCCGCTCGATTGTTTAAAAACTCACTTAGTTTTTGTCACATGTGATGCTGCAGCTATTATGATGGGTAGTAAAAGTGACGTTGCATAAGTAATTAATGAAAAATTCCCTTCCTTAATAGTGTGGCATGGTGCTAATCACCAACTATCAGTTGGTGATACTGTGAAATCTGTTACAGGTATTGATAGATTTAAAGCATTTATTGATGAACTTTGTCATGTGTAAAATGCCACCAAAAAATGCTAGAGAATTGAAGGTGTGCGCACATCTCTGGGTATCGAACTTTTAAAAATTGGCAGAATTTTAAGCACACGATGGGTGGTATAGTTTCTGGACTGTTTTGGCTGTTTGGAATAATTTGAGGCATTAGTTAATAATTTTAGAGAAGCAAAGAAGGACTCAACGCAGGACCAAAAGAAAGATGCACATATGAAGGATTACAAAGAAAATTACGGTTACAAACTTTAAATTAGACTTAAGTTTATTGTGTGATGCTCTTCAAGAATTATCAGGCTTGACCTTGGACTTGCAGGAGTGCGATATAGATCTGTACAGGGCGAATAAAAAATAGAAATCGTTGTACAACTTTTTCAAGAGAGACAAACAGTTCTGGGACAATATTCAGAAATGCCACCGAAGCTGCCAAAAATCTAGTTTCAAGGATTCTCACTTCATGAGACAGATTACAGTAATTATTCTCCAGTCAACCCAGAAACTTTCTACAAAACTTTGAAACAATTGGTAGAAAGCAGGCTGTTTGATAGTAAAAATGCAGATTTGGCAGCGTCGGCACGAGTACTTGATAGGAAATGTTGTTCTGAAGATGTTTACTCAAGTGACATTTGCCAGAATGAAGTTAGAAAATTGTCATGTAGGCTTCAGTTAAATGAAAGAGACTTGATTCGTGGATTTCGGGAATACCCAATTGAAAAGACTTTCATGAAGTGATGAGTGTAAACGAGGATTTTCACAAGTGAATCTGATTGTCAGCCCAACCAGAGCTTCATTGATGACAAAAACAATTTCTTCACTACAAATTCTTAAAATTGTAGGCCCACTGCTAACACGCATGCTTCAATCCAGCAAAACATGTAGATTTGTGGCTGCTTCGGAAACGTCTAGCAAATGACACAAACAATGTGAAAAAAAAAAAAAAAATCAGCATATTGTGTCGGATGAGAACTTTATAAAATTTTGGAATTTTCTATAGAAACTTTATTATAAACTCTGCAGGTTTTGTTTATTTTTTTATAATAAACAGTATATAATAAATTTATGCTTAATAAACTGTGTGTTAATATACTTAATTTGTTGTTCTTATTCCAATAACAATATCAGAAATATTTTTTAGTTTACTTTTCATATAATTTTCAATTTGGAGTACCATCCCCTATTTTTATTTTTTACAAAAAAAAAAAAATGCTAGCCACTACTAATACTAAATTGACCATCTAAAAACATCTTGTGTGCACGTTGTGTTGTAAGTTTGAATTTTTGCAATCTTATTGGTTTTATAAACTTGAAAATTGAAGTGACGTGGTTTTGTGTTTATATTTATATTTTTTTTTTCAGCAGGAACAGTAACAGTTTCATTGTCAATAATGCATGAAAAACACACTTTAAATTAAAATTTTTCATTTAAAAATGTAAGGTCTAGTATTGGTATACAACTGAATTCAAAAGCCATAAACCTTTTTTCAGGAATAGAAAAACACAATTTGCATTTGTTAGACCAAGCACCACTGTAATATTTATACCCAGGAAAAGAACCTAAAATACAGCTATTTTGTTTCATGCGGACATATATAATTTATCCACTTCAGGATATGACATGCATTAATTGGTTATCATTAATTTGGAAGAAAAGTTTGAGAACACTGTTCATAGAGTGCTGTTCTCTGTGACAATTGGTTGCATTCACCACTACCAGGTTAAAACTGATAAGCAAATTGGGAACCAGTATTTCTTAACCAATACCAAATTGAATTTTGAAATAAGATTACAGTGGACTCCTGCTATACGATATTAATCCGTTCCAAAAACACCATCATATCATGAAAATATTGTAATGTAAACCCATAATACATTGTTTTTTGGTAATTTGTTCCAAGAACTGGGAAGTTGAAATTTTTGCATGATCACTGGTTAGTGGAATCAGCTAATTTAATTTTGTGAAAAACCAATTCAAATCATTAAAATGCACTACACTTTCATTGTTATCATATGTTCGATTATATGAATGAATTTTGAACACCTTTGTGATATTTTTCTAAAATATTTCTGGAGGTCACTACCATAAAACAATAAAAACAATTTGAAATTTCTGGTTTATTGGGCTTTTCTGTTAGTGCAGTCTTTTATAAACGGGTAATAAACTCAATATTATCTGTGTAGATAATACCGATAGCTGGAATTCTGTGCATTTTATGTTATTATGGTGAAATCCCCTTCCTCTTCAATTGTATAAAAAATATATATAAATTTTTGGAATCTTATCTTCATTCTTTTTAAACTTCGTAAACTTGTTACTCCATATCACTTGCAGGTATCGTGTTAGTTGCAATTGGTACGTGCCGTGTTCTTTGTTATTGATTGTTTATCTTTTTTACTATTTTAAATTTTACAGCTCTCCTCCCAAAAAAAGTCAATGAACAGAAATATTAATTAGTTAGTATGTACATAAAGTAAAGTAAACTGCAGCCATTATCAACCCACTGCAGGATGGAAGCCTCCTCAACAATTCATGCTGAGGGAAGTAGACCATAATCTGCCAAGCTGGTCCAATGTGGGTTGGCAGTCCGGGGCTTGAACCCCGTTCTACTCAGAGCGTGTGCTACTGCACTCCCGCTCCTGACTACTCGGCTATAGAGGCCTTGAGTATGTACATATTACAGTATTAATTAAGCTATGTGTGTAGGCATAAATGTATTTTTATTTTACTAACCTGTGGAAAATATTCTTCCGAATTTCACGTATCATTTAATTTTGTTAATTGGTAAGGTAATGAAGTGTAAATTTTTGCTTTATATCTTTACTTTTATATCCTGTGGATAATATTCTTTCTGTTTTTGTTTATTAGAATTGCCGTTTAATACAATTAAAATTCAATTGGCAAACGTGATCACAATGACCGCCACCTACTACATATTGTATAGTGAACGGTATTTTGTTATGGAGAGTCCATCATAAAGCGATTTGATCGTACAGTCAATCTATCTTAAAGTGGGGCCCACAGTATGTGCAAAAGTACAGAACAAACAATAGCGCTGAACAATAAATTTTGTATCACACCTTGTTATGGGCATGAAAGTCAGTTTTCGTTATGGCTTTTGTTGTGCTAAACTTGGAAGTAGGGCTTAAAATGGTAGATTGGCTCTTTTTTTCGAAAAAAAGTAGTTTTTTATGTTTATACAGGGTATTTTTTATTTATATGGCAGTTAAGATGTAGCTACAAACATAATTGTATCAAACATGGGACCTTTTAGCCTTTCGCTTGTATTCAGCTTCAGGAGCATCCCTTTTCACCATCCAACAATAATTGGCTAACATGATGGAACTCCATTTGCCTTTGTATCTTTGTTCCATTGCTGCAGTGTTTTGATGGAAGCACTCACCATGTTCTTCGCTGATGGCACCACAGTTTGATGAAAGAAATCCAGGTGTGAGTGCAAGAAATGCATCTTTAATGACATGTTGCACCCCAGTTTTTCGTAAGAAGTAATGAGATCTTCTACAAGCTGACTTTAACATTTCCTACAAACCCAGTTAAAACAAATCTGAAAGACTTTCCACGCTGATTTCTCGCTATCACTAAGGACACTCGAACTGTTTGCCTTTGAAAAGTTGCTTTATTTGTGGACCAGTGAAAATGTTTGCCTTAATCTTCTCTGCTAAGTCTTGGGAATTTTTCATGAGCCCCAGTTTGATGGAGTGGCGGAAACAAAACTTTATTTGGATCTACCAGAAGTTCAAATGCTATGTTCTTCATTCCAAGTGTTAATGACTTTCATTGAGGCTAAGTCCCACTCACAGAGAAAGAAACAATAATTAGTGTAACCCTTTTGTAGTCCTAATAAAATAGCGATTATCTTTAAATCACCACATATCTGCTACTCGTACTTCTGATAGTATACACCTAAGAGGATGTTCTCCATGTTTACATATGTTTCTTTTTTTGTGGATGGCATATGCAAGAGGTATTGAAGGCAGCATATTTTCATTGTGTAATAACACAGCGTTAAGGCTAATCTTAGAAGCATCTATGAATAGTTGCCACTCTTTGGAAACATGCCTCATGTTCATTGCTGCCATTAGACCATCAATATCCTTACAAACAGTGAGTTCACCTTCTGTTTGATAGAATTTATCATAGTCTTTATTTTGGTACGCAATGTTGTAACTTTCACAGAATGATCTAGAAGATTCCACCATTGTAACCTCAAGGCTTATTCTTTGGCAGTTCGAGATTAGTATTAGTATTAGTAATGACTGCATGGTGCAAGAAAGCCTATGGCTTACGCTGCACCAGCCAAAAAAAAAAAAATCCAAACAAAACAATGATAAAAAAAATAAAATAAAATAATAATAATTAATAAAAAAAAAGGAAATTAAACCTATCATCCTATGCGCTTCCCTTACCTGAAAGTACTATCCAGATGACCTTTGAATTTCCCCAAATTGTCGGCCTCTACCACCCATGAAGGCAACTTATTCCAGTAATTTTTAACTCGCTGGCTAAAATAAAACTTCCTGCAGTCCAATCTAAACATTTACCCCGTAACTTGAATTTATGTCCCCTAGTTCTAGCATCATTTATAATCTTGAAAATTTCGTCCTCATTCATTTTACTGATGCCTCTCAGAGCCTTAAACACCTCGATCAAATCTCCTCTAAGGTGTCTAGTTTCCAAACTCTGCAACCCACATATTCGAAGTTTTTTTCATAAGGATGCCCTTTTGCCGATCTCACCAGGCGAGTTAACCATCTTTGCACCCTTCCAAGAAGCTCGATGTCTTTCTTTAGGTGCGGTCTCCATACTTGAACACAGTATTCCAAGTTTGGTCTAACATAAGCCTTATATAATGGGATTATCACGTCCCTATCTCTACTTGCAAAAGTTCGATAGATCATCGATAGGACACCATGGGCTTTCCTTGCAACCTGTTTACAATGCTCAGAGAATTTCATGTCTGACCGTATCGTAACACCCAAGTCCCTTTCCTCCAGTACTGGGTTTAGTTGAAATCCACCAAGTGAATAAGTTATTTTGGGATTACTGTTTCCCAGGTGTAATACCTTACACTTTTTTTTTTTTTTTTTTTTTTTTTTTATGTGAACCCCAAACACGAGAGGTATTAGAACCTCTATAGTACTTAGTACTGTGCTTGGGTTATGCTTTGAAGAAAACAGCGGTTTATGAGTGTTTAACCAGTTTAAAAAACAGACAGGAAACACTGGAAAGTGAATCTTGCAGTGGATGAACTTCAGTGTCATAAAACAACTAAATTGTCACCGAAGTTTGTTTGTTTGTTTTTTAGGACCATTAGCAACTAAGGTCTTTGTTCGATTAAAGCATAGCTGCCATTTTTCTGACCATTCCTGAAGTCAATCTAGGTCTCTCTGAAGAAGCTCAGCTTGACAGTGATCATTAACTACTCTACCAATTTTAACATCATCTGCAAATTTAGACATCACGTTCTCTATCCCTTCATCAATGTCGTTTATGAAAATTAAAAACAACAGTGGTCCTAATACTGATCCTTGGGGAACCCCACTTCTTACATCAACCCAATCTGAGGAATAGTCATTTATCACAACCCTCTGCCTCCTGCCCTGAAGCCATCCTTCTATCCATCTAAGGATTTTCTCAGTGATTCCAACCTGTTCCAGCTTATAAAGCAACTGCTCATGTGGGACTGAGTCAAAAGCTTTGCTGAAATCTAAATAAACAATGTCGAAATTATTCCCTAAATCCAGCTTGTGAGTGACCCTTTCGAAATAGCGAACCAGATTTGTTAAACATGATTTTCCCTTTACAAAACCATGCTGAGTATCCTTGATCATTGCCTCTATGATTTTCCCTACTACTGAAGTCAGACTGACAGGTCGATAATTTCCAACTTCACTTTTAGAGCCACCCTTATGTATGGGAGATACTTTTTTTTTTTTTTTTTTTTTTTTTTTTTAGTATTAAATCAGCTTTGCTGAAATTAAATTATTTAATTTATTAAATATTAAATCAGCTTTGCCTCTACGCTTAAACGTAGAGGATATTTGTTCGGGTGTGGAACTTTGTCTGGCCAGCACCACTATGGTGTACCAAGGTGTTATGTACAAACAGGTTCACGGTACAACCATGGGATCTCCTATTAGCGCCATCGTGGCCAATCTGGCCATGGAGGAGTTAGAGGAGAGGGTTTTTAGTGGATGTCAGTTTCCCATAAAGAAATGGAAAAGGTATGTTGATGATACCTTTACCGTGGTCCAGAAGGGGAGAGAGGATGATGCACTCCATTGGCTTAATAGCTTCTCCCAATTTATACAATTTACCTCAGAGGTGGAAACAGGAGGTACCCTTCCTTTCTTGGATGTACTGGTCTCTAGGGTAGGCCCTAGGCTAAAAACTTCTGTGTTTAAAAAACCTATGTGCAGAGGCCAGTACACCCATTATAGTTCAGCACAATCTGGGCAGCATAAGAATAGTGTAGTGAAAGCTCTACTAGATAGAGCAGGGTCACACTGCACCACCTCTGAGGACAAAGAATGTGAAATTAGACGGGTCACAGCAGACCTTAGAAAATGCGGATACCCCCAGAGGATCATAGACAGATTTAGTAGAGGAATAGAGTCTAACCGTCAGGAACCGTTTGTTCCTGTCGCTACCGCATACATTCCTTACTATCCGGGCGTTACTGAGCATCTCGCTAGAATTTTGCGGGGCTATAAAACACGCTGTGTGCAGCTTCCCGGGCGGAGGTTGCACACTGTGTTGTCTCAGGTAAAAGACCCAATAGCAAAGGACCTGAGTAGTGGAGTAGTATACAGGATAGAATGCCCGGATTGTGGGGAATGTTATGTGGGCGAGACAAAACGACGGCTCAAGGATCGTCTGGGGGAGCATGCAAATGCTATAAAAACCGCTGATTACAATAAATCTGCTGTGGCCGAACATTTTTGGGAGAAGCAGCATCAAATTTCCCCAGAGGATGCGGTTATCATGGATCGAGCGCATGGGTTCTGGAACCGTAAATGGCTCGAGAGCCTACGAATCTGTTCATCCGACCACAATATTATGAATAGGGACAGAGGTATGCGTATGCATCCTCTGTTTGAAACTATTATCCTAAGTACGGATGAACGGTTTTGCTTAACACGTTCCCGAGCTATTTCCGCTTCCAGTTCAGACCATGCGCCGACTGCACCACGTGTATAGGTACCGTGAGCCTGTTATATATGGACGTGCTGCAGGAAGTTTTGTTACTGCTGAGGAAGGGAGCGCAAGCTTCCGAAAGCTCCAGAGATTTTTATCGTTTTTATCGCTTTTAATCCGGTTTATTTTAGTGTATTTTATCTCAAGGATTTTATCACAGTTTTAATGTTTTTACATGTATATTTAATATAATAGCAGTTTTTTGTAAATATTTATTTTATTTTAATATGCAAATAAATATTCTAGTTACAGTAAATGCTTATTCTTATGGTTGGTGTGAGCTGATTTAATACTAAAATATGAATTTTCCCAACCTCAGAGGCCTTTTTCAGGATATGGGAGATACATTTGCACTTTTCCAATCCAAGGGAATTTCCTCAGAGTCTAGTGATGCCTCGCATAATCTCAATGGTTCAGTGCACTCGCTTGCCGCCTCCCTTAAGATTATAGGGTATATTCCATCAATTCTAGGAGCCTTCATCCCTGATGAAGTCATTAAGCTCACTTTCTGTGATCTTATGTGGTTCCGAAGGATTAAGGTTTAAACAAAACAGTTGATCCCTTGTAGACAGCTGCTGTACTTTAGTGTATATCAAGCTAATGTTTGTTGGTATCTTCATCAGAGTGTACAGAAAAACGGATAAGTGATTCAGGAATAGGGAATAGGTTTATTTGGGTACGCCACCATCCACTTTTTCTTCATCGTCATCCCTTTTCTAATAGGAGGCAGCATACAGACGTAACAGCTTGTGACATGATTTGTTGGCTCTCTCCATATCATAGGCACTGCAAAAGGCATAAAATGTCCCTTTTGATTCACCCGCGCATTGAGTTTTGATGAACAGTTGGTACAGCATATTTGTGGAGCCTAGTTCTTGTCCTGGTCGCCTACTTTACCTAGAGTACAAGAAGTAATCCCTTAACTTGAGCCATAAAAAAAGCTCAAATTAAGGGACGCTTTCTTGAAGTTAACATGACTTCCCCACATACCTAACAGAAGTTATCCAGACTGTTCTTACAATTACAGGGCATGTTAATCTTGCAAAACACAAATACTGTGCAAAGAATAGGAATCTCACAGAGAGCAACTGTTAACTGAGAACAAATCACCCAGTATGGGAAATACTGCAACAGCGGTGAAGATGTATTTGAGGCAACAGTTTCCAATCACATGATAAGAGCGTGGTGGTACTGAAACTGCAGTGTTGCCATGCATCTTGCCGAGAGCCATAGTTGATAATGTAGAGTAACTGGCTAATATGAGAAGCCAATTGACAAATTTTAATGTGATTTGTGTGTTCAGCAGCATAAAATTAGTCAAGATTGAGTATTTTCATTTTCGTAACATTTTACGTGTTGACCAGTATAGTTTATCAAACTGATCTGAATTAATTTAAACATTATAGGCAGTGGCTAAAGTAACTATCAGGGGTGGAATTATCAACTCTTCATTTGCCCCTAATTTGTAGTGGATGTGATAAACCATTAGTCCTCACAACTACCACGACAGTGAGAACTTCAAATAAGTTAAATTTGTATTAGACCCAATGGAGATTGGCTATGATTTATTATGTAACTTGACTGAGAGCCTAGTAGGTTATCTATACCTGGGCCCTGAATATTCCTGTTGAACACTGACTTCAGCACCTGAGGATGATACTTCATTTAACAAGTTAACATTGGAGGGGATGGACAGGCATTCTGTATTATAAAGTTGTCAATATATATAATAGTTTATATTGCTAAAGAAATATTCTGATTTCTGTAGCAATATGAAAGTAGGTGGTGATCCTAAATAACTTCCAGGATTTTTTTTTTATGAAAACCCCAAACACGGAAGGTATTAGAACCTATAGTACTTAGTACCGTACTTGGGTTGGAGGTTGAGAAGATGAAAGAAGATATTTGTTGACATTAGACTTGAACTTCTGTAGACTGTAATACGTGTGAAGGAAGGGTGTTCCAGAAAACGGCAGTTGAATGAATAAACAAGGAAGATGAAAGGTTGGTTCTGTGAGTTTGAAGCTGGACAGTAAATGGACGTTGGCTGGTGGCGGCATGTGTTCAGACTGTTTTGAAAGAGAAAGAGAGCGGGAATTATAGAAGCCAATTCAGCCCATGGAAGTATCTGTCGAAAAGGCATGCAGCAGAAACAAAGTCTATGAGACAGAGAGAGGAGTCATTAATTAACCTAACTGCCCTCTTCTGAATGGAATCTAGAAGCCTGAGATAGATTTTGGGGGCACCGCTCTAGATGTAGGAACAGTATTCCATGGTAGGGCAGATTTGCAATTTGTACAGAGTGAATAGCTGTTTGGAAGAAAAGTAATGCCCAGAGCGATAGAGGAAACCAAGTTTTTTAGATGCAGAGGAAGCAATATTTGTAATGTGCTTGTGCCAAGAGAGATTAGAAGTCAGAGTAATCCCCAAAAGAGATATATCATTTTGCCTAGAAATTGGAGTGTCACCTAAGATAAGCATAGGAGCAGAAGAATCCTTTTTGTGAGATATAAGACAAGGCTGAGTTTTAGAAGGATTGAAATCAACTAAGTTGTCCACGGAAGAATTACCTGGAGATTGGCATTTAAGGAATTGGTAGCGGATATTCGAGAAGTTGAAGCTGATTGAGCAGGGTAAGGTTTTTCAAAATGGAATGCAATGTGCTATCATCGGCAAAACTATGGATAGGATTTCCAGTCAATGGAAGGTGGTCATTAATATACAAGAGGAAAAGAGTGGGGGAAAGAACTGAACCTTGGGGGACACCAGCATTAGTGAAGTAAGAAGACAGAGCCATCTACCATCACCCTCAGTGAGTGATCAGAGAGCAAACTGGATAACCAATTACAAAAAACATTTGGCAAACTATAAGATGGAAGCTTGTTTAGAAGACCTTTATGCCAAACACGCTCGAAAGCCTTTGAGATGTCAAGAGAAATTGGTTGTGTTTCACCAAACTTTTCCATTGAATTTGTCCATATATGGTAACAATCTTAAATTATAGGTGAAAACCTCATACCTTTGAGTAGGACTGCTAATCTCTCAATACTCAATCGCGAATGATTATAATATGAATTCCCCCCCCCACGTATTGTCATAAATGAATCAAGTTAAAATAAGCATGTATTCAACTCTCATATCACGTCAAAGGAATCTGAAAGAATCACGGAAAGACGGTGGCCACTAACTTCCAAAAACCAACCAACACCACAAGCCATCATGAGAATTGAAAAACAATTGTCACGAAATTCTAAAAACGACGACACTAATAAATTAATTCACACATGAGTTAAACTTTAAAATCGTTATAACTTCTTTTAAGAGACCACCACATCAGAAATCCATAAATTTTCTAAATTTTACTTTAAAACCACATCACAAATCCATAAATTTTCTAAATTTTACTTTAAAACCACATCACAAATCCATAAATTTTCTAAATTTTACTTTAAAACCACATCACAAATCCATAGATTTTCTAACTTTTGCTTTAACCAGAATTAATGAAAACATATTTTCTAAAATTTAAAGGAAATCAACAAATTCGGGAAAATTCTTGCACCACCACCATTCGAGCTACCACCCTTTTACATATAAAAGGAGCATTATTTTTAACCAGTTTCATAATGCATATAGATACAGCTCTACTCAAGAATTCTTATTGGATGAGTGCACGAAACTGACAAAAAGATTTTTAAATAGGGGTTATTCATTAGGTACCATTATGCAGATTGGTCAACAGGCGAAATATAACTTAGAAACGGGTACAACAAATGACAGGGTGGATCACAAACATTTTATTAAAGTTCCGTATATGCAACATTGGTATAGACAATTTATTAACATATTTAAGAATACTGAATTTAAGATTGTTCCACAACCCATGAGTAAGCGCGATGCTGTCTTGAAATATAGGACATATGTAATTCCTACCATGGAAGCTTACAATATTGTTTATAATATTTCTTGTGATGGATGCAATTCTACTTATATTGGCTTGACCCAAAATTCACTTTCGGTAAGGATACAGCAGTATTTGGCATCAGTTAGAGCAGGTAGGATCGGTGCATCTGAGCTTGCGTCTCATGCAATCAGTGATGGACATGATTCTTTTTAATGAATCCAAGGTTCTTAATAAACAGCATGAATATTTTAAATTATTAATTGCCAAAACATTAGAAATGAGATTAAATGTTAATTCTATTAATGTACGTAGACCTTATAATATTTCGGACTCGTGGACTCTTACGCGCATGCATGAATAGTGCGTATAAATTCATGCATGAATTTAAACCAATTCATACATTGGTTTATATAAATAATCTCAGGTCAGCTGTCGTTAATTTGATATAAAACGGGGGGGGGGGATAGCATTCGCAAATCACTTCTATACTTCTTGTGAAAACGGTGACGAACCGAATAAGGCGGTTTCTTAAAGGAAGTTAACGATTTTAAAGTTTAACTTATGTGTGAATTAATTTATTAGTGTCGTCGTTTTTAGAATTTCGCGACAATTGTTTTTTAATTCTCATGATGGCTTGTAGTGTTGGTTAGTTTTTGGAGGTTGATGGCTGCCGTCTTTCCGATTCCCTTGACATGATATGAGAGTTGAATACATGCTTATTTTAATTAATAGTTATGGCAGAATATCACCAGTAGATCGACACTGATGGAATCCATACTGGCGATCATTGATCAGACAGAAGGTTTCTAGGTAGTTTAAGAGTTGGCGATTAATTGATTTCTCCATTACTTTAGAAAGAGTAGAAGTAATTGCAATGGGACGATGATTGGATGGGAGAGACTTGTCACCTTTTTTAGGAACTAGCTGGATATGAGCAAATTTCCAAGCAGAAGAAAAAACACCTTTGGAATAAGAAAGTGAAAAAAGGCGGCAAAGAACAGGACTAAGTTCAGGAACACAGGTTTTGAGAACAAGTAGAGAAATACCATCAGTACCTGGAGCTTTCTTGGCATCGAGATTCGTCAAAATCCTTCTGACATCCTTTTGACGGAAAATCATAGGAGGCATTGAATGGAGCATGGTGGTAGGTGTTTTACCAAGATCATTAATACGTGAGTTGGAAATAAAATGGGATGCTAGCAGGTCAGCTTTATCCTTGGCTGAAGTGACAACAGAACCAGCTGGTTTTGATAGAGGTGGGAGCAGAGATGGGCAAAAGTTGCGGCCAATAGCTTTGGCAAGAGACCAGACTGCACGGCTACCATTAGGGCAAGAAGCAAGTTT
Source organism: Mastigoproctus giganteus (assembly GCF_048544385.1). Taxonomy (NCBI): domain Eukaryota; kingdom Metazoa; phylum Arthropoda; class Arachnida; order Uropygi; family Thelyphonidae; genus Mastigoproctus; species Mastigoproctus giganteus. Next base: position 108,899,303 of record NC_143586.1, on the reverse strand, counting down.
TCTACTCTTAGCCTGTTCAAAATCTAGTTTGGACTGATTACAATTGTTGCGAGCTTTGGTGTAGGCAGAAAATGAAACTGAACAATTGGAAACAAGCCAATTACGATATGCAACATTCTTCTCTTGAACAGCCTTAGCACATTTATCGGAAAACCAAGGTTTAGATAAAGGACGAGATTTTAAAGTGGAGTGTGGAATAAAGGATTCCATTCCTACAAGAATAATTTCTCTGACATGATCTGAGAAAACATTGACGTCAGAAGTTTTTAAACAGTAATCCAACCAAGGAAAAGAAGAAAAGAAATCTCGCAGGTCATCCCATTTTGCATTCTTGTAATGCCAAACAATACGAGGTTGGGAATAGCCATAAGATAAAGGCTCCATTGGAGAAGAGACAATCACAAAGTTGTGATCTGAGGTACCTAAAGGATCACTCACTTCGACCGTGTACTTAGAAGGGTTGTTTGTGAGAAAAAGATGATGAAGCATGTTTTTTAGCATTAGCATTAGTAGAGGCATTTGATGCAAGAAAGCAAGCTTATGCAGCATCAGCCAAAAAAAAAAATAAAGAAAAATAAATAAATAAAAAATAACCACTTCCACTTTACCCCTCTGTTCGTTCGAAATACCTGTCCAGCTGAGCCTTAAACTTATTTAGGCTATCAACTTCCATGACAAGGGATGGAAGTCTGTTCCACCTACCAACCATCCACTGGCTAAAGGCAAATTTCTGCACATCTATCCTACATCTGTCTTTCCTCAATTTGAACTTATGCCCTCTCAGGTGATTATTCTGAGCAAGAGGAAGAATCCCATCAGCATTGAGCATGCATTGAGCATTGAGCATTACTCCCTCTAGTTGCCTCCCGAACATGCTGATGTAGAAAACAATCATCCAATAAATCCACAAAAGCCTTGCTAGTGTGTGAGTGACCAGCCCCCAAATTCCAGTCAGTATCTGGGAAATTAAAATCCCCCATTATAAGACTCCCTGATTTACTGGCCCACTCTATTTCTCTGTACAGTTTCTTATTATACTCATCAGAGTCACTAGGCCTATAGCACACTCCTACTCTCAATTTTGATCTCCCAATGCTTATGTCACACCAAACTGACTCGACACTGCACTGTCCAGTGATGTCGACTGGCTTCACTTCCTTGGATTGTATGTGTTTCTTAACTAATAGCATAACCCCTCCTCCCTTCCTATCCTGTCTATCCTTTCTGTAGACATTGTACTCCCCAAATTCCAGTTCTGCATTCCTTATATCTGTGTGACACCACGTCTCTGAAATCCCAACAATATCTGCCTTTGATGTTTTGAGCAATAACTCAAATTCATCAAATTTATTTACTAAACTCCTAGCATTGGTGTACACGCAAGTATACATGCACCTGCTCTTCCTCTTAGCCTCCCTAACACAACCCATGTGTTTATGTTGGCTGTATGGTTGGGATTGTCCGGTATTCTGGTGGGTAAATGAACAGTCTGTGCAAGGTCATTAGAAATTGCAAAAGCCTCAGCATCTCGACCAGCTGGGTCGGTGTGACTAGAAAATGGAAGCCTGCTGGAGTTGTGAACATTAAAATCACCAAGGAACATTACCTCACTGTTAAGGAAGTTGGACTGGAGAAAGTCAAGTTGCAAAGAGAGAAAGTCAAAGAGCTCCAAGTGATTAGTGGAGTTGGGAGAATGGTAGAGACAACAGATGAATTTGACACAATGAGGTAGAGAGATTTTAAGCAAAAGAAGATCGAAAAGAGGAGATTCCAAATTACCAAGTCTCTGACAGGGAATATCGGAATGGACATATGCACAAGTACCACCTTTGAGGCGAAAGGAATCATACAGCGAATAATTTGGGCAACTGAGATGAGCAGTAGTTGAATCAACTGATAATTGAGATTCTGTTATCAGTTGATTTGTGAAATGAACTAGGAAGTGTTTGGGAGGTTTAGATCTTTTTGCAGATAAGCTTACTCTGTTAGACAATTCATGGTGTATTCAATAGTAAGGAAAAGTGGGGAAAAATTGTTCCCACATGCTGTATGAAATAATGAAATTTTTGGATATGGCTTACACATGGTAAGAATATACCCAGATTCTTGACATAACGTGGCCTCGACAATGCCCCCCCCCCACACACACACTACTCTGACTCCCTCCAGTCACTATCTGACAGAGTAGAGGTAGGAAGATTATACACTAGCTGATCCGGAAGCCTCCTAAAGAGTTACCAATAGGTTCGGACCAGTGTACTAACTAGCGGCCAGCTTGCGAACACTGTTTTAGAACTTTACCCTCGAAATGTAAGGATGAATGGATCTCGCTATGATGTTCAAGGGATGAAGTGAGTAATTTTTCTGAAACTGTCTGTGATGATAAGTTGTTTTCCTAACAGTGGGACCCTCAGTGCCAAGCAGTATTAGTGACCATAGCGCCTTTTCAGAGTGATTAACTAGTACGCTTAACTGTAAATATGTGTCTCCTGAGTTTCGCAAGTATGATAACTCCTGAGTATTATAATTAAATATATATATTCAAATACTATAACCTAGAAAGAAAAGCCACTTTTCTTTAATCTCTCTTTTATTTTTAGTTAATACTAACCCTCTTCTTCGCTTGGGTCACTAGGTGGCACCGCTCTTGCCTCCACATGGCGGGGCTCCTAACCTGGGAGAAAAAGACAATCTCCCAGGACCAAAAAGAGCATATCAGGAGTAAGTCAAACTCAGACTTATCTGGGCTGCCAGATGCAACCCAGATATCTAAAAGGTAAGATAATTCCACGGCAGAAACTGTAAAGTACCAAAAAACTGAGCCAGAGACCTATCCAATCCCAACTTTTTCGATCATCCACTCAACTGGCGAGAATGCAGTTGACAAACTTTCTCCATTTAGAGTTCAAAAGGAATTGGAAAGTAGAGCTGGAACTCCAATATCCGTAAAAAGACTCAGGTCAGGAGAATTCTCATTGAGACATCTAATGCCAAACATTCTGAGTGACTTCTGAGAATTAATATCTTTGCAGGACTCCCAGTAACTGTAATGCCCCACAGATCACTGAACACCTCTAAAGGAGTGATCTCAGACTGGGACTTACTAGATGTATCTGAAGAGGAAATGCTAGAAGAACTGAAAGAACAACGAGTTATTCATGTCAAGAGAATCTCCACCAGAAAAGATTGCAATCTGATCTTGACCTTTAATACACCGAATCGTCCATCATCCATTAAGGCCGGAAATGTCAGACCATATGTCCCAAACCCACTACGGTGTTTCCGATGTCAGAAGTATGGACATTCCCAGACAATTTTCCGGGGAACCCCTACTTGTGCAAAGTGTGGTTCAGTAGAACATGATTGCGAAAACTGTAATGCTCCTCAACCAGTATGTCCAAACTGCAAAAAAGATCATCCCACTTATGCTAGAACATGAGCACTGGAAAAGTGAAATTTATCCATAAATATAAAACCAACCATAATCTTTCTTATCAAGAAACAGAGAGAATCATCTCACCACCAACTCGTGCAAACAGACCTATGTATGTCCAAGTCACCAAAAAATTCCAATCAGCCGCATCGCAAACTGATCTAACAGTACCTCTAAAAGAGTCTTTCTCAAATTACATAAAATCACTGTACCAACAAAACTCAAACCCAAGCGGTCAATCACCAATTTCCATACCACTCAAAAACCTCTACACCCCGGATCAACGACGCAAAGATAAACATCCTAACTTCTAGTCACCAACAAGAAATGGACACTAAAGAAAAATCAGCAGATGACCCTGTACTTCAAATTTTTGTTGAAGAAGACATGGATACAGAAAGGCCCTCCTTCCCAAAAAAAAGATTAAAAACAATAGTGAAAAACAGAAAACCTCAGCAACATGAAAATGCTCGGAAAGTCTAACGAGATAAATAATGGACAGAATAATACAATGGAATTGTCATGGATTCCGTGCCAATATCGATGACCTATACGATCTTGCCTGTAAATACTCACCAATATGTCTTTGCCTTCAAGAGGCATATTTAAAGTGCCAAATTTGTCCAATCAGAATATTGCACATGGTGGTGTAGCTGTTTTAACAAACCACATATTCCTACCAAACAAGTCTTACTGAACTCTCCCCTCGAGGCAATAGCAGTCTGTGTAGCTGCTGACATCCATATGACAATCTGCTCCTTATACATCCTACCAAGCTATGCCTTCCAACAAAAATGATCTAAATAATCTTATAACTCAGCTCCCCACACCTTTCCTTATTTTGGGAAACTTAAACGGTCATCACAGTCTACGGGACAACATCGATCAAAGAGGAAAACTAATTGAACAGTGTCTAGACAATAACAACCTCCTTCTAAATGACGGTTCACCTTCCTTTAGGAACAAGTACTGCAATAGACTTATCTATCTTTTCAGCAACCTTGTATCCTACTCTTAAGTGGACGATAAACAACGATCCACTACATAGCGATCATTTTCCCATAACAATTGAATTACTTAATAAGCCCTCTCATCGTCCTACTAAAATTCCACATTGACTCACTGATAAAGCAGATTGGCAGACCTATATAAAATTAACTAAGCTTGATCCTGAAATAATCCAAAATTCCACAACTGATGAAGCGGTTGACTGTGTCAAGAAAACGATATTATATGCAGCAGAACAAACCATACTGAAATCCTCTTCAAAATTACCGATTCATCCAAAAATCCGGTGGGGTGATGAATGCCTTGTGGCTAAAAAGGAACAAAGCACAGCCTGGAATATTTTTCACTGGAGTCCAACTACAACCAAATCTCATTAAATATAAGGGCGCTAGAGCAAGGGCAAGATATTTTAGACGCTGCAATAAAAAGCTGCTTGGATCCGCTTCACTTCAACTATCAATCAAGCAACTCCTACACATAAAATTTGGAAAGCAATCAAAAAAAACGAGTGGCAAATATCAGTTGACACCTCTGCCTATCATGGAATAGAGAGGGCAGAATGTAAATGATCCTGCTGGAATTGCCAATATACTAGGAGAAACCTTTGCCAAAACATCAGCAACGGAAAGTTATACACCGACCTTCAGAAGATTGAAAACAAGTTCAGAAAAACAAAAGTTAACTTTTCTTCAAAAAGAGATGAACAATACAACTTACCTTTTGCTATCCACGAACTGCATAAAGCCTTGTCAACATCCAGACACAGTGCTGTAGGACCAGATAATATTCGTTATTCAATGATACAGAAACCAAGTACCAAATCATTACAGTCACTTCTTGATCTATTCAATAGACTCTTCCTAGAAGATAAATTCCCTAAACAATAGCATCATGCTGTGGTCCTTGCGTTCCCTAAACCAAGTAAAGACCCAACAAATCCCACTTATTATAGTTGCCTGTTGCCTTGACCTGTTGCCTTGACCAGTTGCATTTGCAAAATTCTCGAAAAGATGAACCATCAACTGATCTGGTACCTTGAAAATTTCAATCTGCTGCGTTCTGCACAATTCAGTGTTCGATAAAGCAGATCTACACTAAATATACTAGTAAGACTAGAGAATTCCATTTGGAATGCATTCCTCAGATCAGAATACCATGTATTAGTCTGCTTTGATATGAGTAAGGCCTGTGATTCCACGTGGAAGGATTCAAGGTCACCTCCCGATTTTCATACAAAATTTCCTATGCAAGCGTACATTCCAGGTTTGATTTTAAACCTCACTGTCCCAAGTATTTTCATAAGGAGTTCCTCAAGGCTTTGCACTCAGTGCTTCACTTTTTATAATTGCAATAAACCACTGCTGAACAACTTCCAAACACTATTGATAAAGCACTGTTTGTAGAAGACCTCAGTATTTGGTATCATGAGAAAAACATGAATACTGTTGAGAGACGGTTGCAAGGGGCAATAACCAAGATCTGTGCATGGACTCAGACTAATGGATTTCAACTTTGTCCGCAAAAAAACATTTTGCATCCATTTTTGCTGCCAATGCAAACTCCACCCCAATCTAGAATTCAAATTAATCGCCAACCAATAGCAGTTCATCCCAGCATACGGTTCTTAGGAATCACTTTAGACCATAAACTCACTTTCCTGGAGCATATCAAAAGGCTAAGAACATCATGTCAACAAAAACTAAATATCATCTGGATTCTCTCTACAACTAAGTGGGAAGCTGATCGCCTTACTTTATTTTGGCTATATAGAGCCTTAATAAGATCGAAACTTGACTACGGAGCACCAGTGTATAGTTCAGCAAGACCTAGTGCCCTTCGGTGGCTTGGCCCTATCCATCATAGTGGAATACGCATTGCCCTAGGAGGATATCGCACATCTCCAATACATAGTTTATATGCTGAAGCACATAAACTATGTATTTTATGTGCCCCCCCCCTCTCTCTCGATCAGACGACAACTGACACTACGTTATGCATATAAAATTAGATCTATGCCAGAACACCCAAACTGGCAGATACTTTTCACAGCACAGTTTATACCAAAACTGCCCTACCACTAACCATCCTTTGGGTATGAGAATAAAACACCTCTTAGAAGAACTAAATTTAACCTTAGACAATGTGGCACATAGTCTCCCATCCTCTCTTGCTCCTTGTAACACCACTCCACCTTCATATGGCTTGCATCTACATGAATGGAATAAATCTACATTGCATAGAGAAAACTTCTTGCAATTATACCATGCAGTAGTGGATCAGTTTCCCAACTTTGTCTTAAAAAATACTGATGGATCAAAGAATGATGCCCACGTTGGAATAGCCACAGTTTTTCCAAACATCACATTAGCCTTTCAGTTGTCACGTGAATTCGGTATATTTTCTGCGAACTAATAGCAATTCAGGTTGCACTGAATTACATTGAGGCCTCTGATATTAACAACAGCATAATTTTCACAAATTCTTTAAGTGCACTTCAAGCACTAAAAAACATCATGAACATCACCCACCCAATCATGAAAGGAATAGTCACCTCTTTACATATCTTATCAGAACTTGGGAAATACATATACTTCTGCTGGGTCCCAGGACATATGGCAATTCCTGGAAATGAACTATGGACAATGCTGCCAAATCGGCTCACCTACGACCCAAGAACAAGCGGAAAGTACCTCATCAAGACTATCAATCAATAATCCAAGAAAATGCATGTGCCAATGGCAGTTATCATGGGAAAATCAACCTAACAATAAGCTTCGAAGCATCAAGCCAAACCTTGAGCGATGGCCTTCCAGCTTCAGGTCAGTCCGACATCAGGAGGTAACATTGGCTCGTCTGCAAATAGGTTACACAAATATCACTCATGGTTATCTTTTAAGAGGAGAGATACTCCCCTCAGTATCATAACTGCAACACAGTGCTTTCAGTGAAACACATTCTTGTTGAATGCACAAAATATACAAGAGAATGCCAGAATCTTTGCACTCCAGCTACAACAAAAGATCCTCTTGCGCTTACTTCACTTTTGAATAATGAAACAAATGTCTCAAGCATTTTTACCTTTCTCAAAATGATTAAAGTATATCACCTCCTTTAGTTAATTAAAAAATTACTTTCTGGTACTATTTTCAGAGAAGAAATAGCATACATACTTACCGTACGTGTGGCGCACTATCGCCATAGTTGCCAATATACCTAATAAATCCCCAAACAAACAAACAAACCTAACAGTGTGTTCTAATTTTTGTTCCGTACTGTTAATACTTAGAGGAATTAATGTTTTCTTTGCAAGTTATTCTTTGTTTTTCCTTTTGCAGAGCATGCAGAACTGCAGCATACAAATATGCACTATAACAGTTTTCCTGTTTGTACACTTATGAGGATAACATATAGTCAATGCATTTTCCCCATGCCAATGAATTTCTGCTGGAGAGACGTTTTTCACTATAAGAAACTGAATAACATTGCACTACACTACACTAACTTGGATGCATTATCACTGTAAATGACATTGTGTGAGCAGAGCCATAACATTCTACCAGAGTTTGAGCCCACCTCAAACTCTGGTAGAATTTGAGGTGGGCTCAAATATAGACCTACTAAAATTTATTTCAATAAATTTTAGTAGGTCTACATTTGAGAAATATATGCTGGTATTGGAAAACATCCACAAACTTAATCGCTTGATATTTTTCTCACAAACAACCCTTCTAAGTACACAGCCAAAGTGAGAGGTCCTTTAGGCACTTCAGATCACAACTTGGTGATTGTCTCTTCTCCAGTGGAGCCTTTATCTCATGGCTATTCCCAACCTCGTGTTGTTTGGCATTACAAGAATGCAAAATGGGATGATCTGTGAGATTTCTTTTCCATGGTCGGATTACTGTTTCAAAACTTCTGATGTCAACATTTGCTCAGATCGTGTCAGTGAAATTATTCTTGCAGGAATGGAATCCTTTATCCCACACTCCACTTTAAAATCTCTTCCTTTATCTAAACCTTGGTTTTCCAATAAATGTGCTAAGGCTGTTCAAGAGAAGAATGTTGCATATCGTAATTAGCTTGTTTCTAATTCTTCAGTTTCATTTTCTGCCTACACCAAAGCTCGCAACAATTGTAAAGCAGTTATTAATCAGTCCAAACTACAGTTTGAACAGGCTAAGAGTAGAAAACTTGCTTCTTGCCCTAATGGTAGCCGAGCATTCTGGTCTCTTGCCAAAGCTAGTGGCCGCAACTTTTGCCCATTTCTGCTCCCACCTCTGTCCAAACCAGATAGTTCTGTTGTCACTTCAGCCAAGGATAAAGCTTACCTGCGAGCATCCCATTTTTCTTCCAATTCATGTATTAATGATCTTTGTAAAACACCTCCCACCATTCCCAACACATATCTTCAAAAAGGCCTATGGTGCTGGGTAATTCCATATTGAAATAATTCCACTCAAACACCAGTGTAATTTTTTTACTATAAAATATAATAAAAAAATAAAATATAAAATAAAATAAATATGATACAAATATCGGTTAAACTAGACTATTACAATAAATACAATAAAATAGGTTAAAACAATGCTAAAATCGTTAAAATATACCAAAATACCGAAGCTTTCGGAGACTGCTGTCTCCTTCCTCAACAGTGTACTATTACTGGCATAACATTCCCAACACGCTCCATTCAATGCCTCCTGTGGTCGTCCGTCAAAAGGATGTCAGAAGGATTTTGACGAATCTTGATGCTAAGAAAGCTCCAAATCCCGATGGTATTTCTCCACTTGTTCTCAAAACCTGTGCTCCTGAACTTACTCCTATTCTTTGCAGCCTTTTTTCACTTTCTTATTCCAAAGGTGTTTTTCCTTCTGCTTGGAAATTTGCTCATATCCAGCCAGTTCCTAAAAATTGTGACAAATCCCTCCCATCCAATTATCGTCCCATTGCAATTATTTCTACTCTTTCTAAAGTAACGGAGAAATCAATTAACCGCCAACTCTAAAACTACCTAGAAACCTTCCGTCTCATCAATGATTACCAGTATGGATTCTGTCAGTGTCGATCCACTGGTGATATTCTGGCTTATGTTACCCATTTATAGACTAATTCAGTGAAAGGTTCCGTGAAACACAAGTAGTTGCTCTTGACCTCTCAAAGGCTTTGTTTGGCATAAAGGTCTTCTAAACAAGCTTCCATCTTATGGTTTGCCAACTGTTTTTTGTAATTGGTTATCTTTTAAGAGGAGATCTCTCTGATCGCTCACTGAGGGTGATAGTAGATGGCTCTCTGTCCTCTAACTTCTCCACTAATGCCGGTGTCCCTCAAGGTTCAGTTCTTTCCCCCACTCTTTTCCTCTTGTATATTAATGACTTTCTTCCATTGACCGGAAATCCTATCCATAGTTTTGCTGATGATAGCACATTGCATTCCACTTTCCATTTTGAGAAACCTTGTCCTGCTCAATTTGCTACCAATTCCTTAAATGTCGATCTTCAGGTAATTCTCCAGTGGGGCAAAGACAACTTAGTTGATTTCAACCGTTCTAAAACTCAGTCTTGTCTTATATCTCGCAAAAAGGATTCTTCTGCTCCTATGCTTATCTTTAGTGACACTCTGATTTCTAGGCAAAATGATGTATCTCTTTTGGGGATTACTCTAACTTCTAATCTCTCTTGGCACAAGCACATTACAAATATTGCTTCCTCTGTATCTAAAAAACTTGGTTTTCTCTTTCGCTCTCAACATTACTTTTCTTCCAAACAGCTGCTCACTCTGTATAAATCGCAAATCTACCCTACCATGGAATATTAATTCCCACATCTGGGGCGGTGCCTCTAAAACCTCTCTCAGGCTTCTTGATTCCATTCAGAAGAGGGCAGTTAGGTTAATTAATGATTCATCTCTAACAAAGTCTCTCCACTCGCTGTCTTTTAGACTACTGTTTCTGCTGCATGCCTCTTCTATAGATATTTCCATGGGCACTGTTCTGAATTGACTTCTATAATTCCCGCTCTCTCTCTCTTTCAAAATAGTCCGAACACATGCAGCCACCAGCCAACATCCATTTACTGTCCAACTTCAAACTCACAGAACCAACTTTTCATCTTCCTTGTTTATTCATTCAACTGCCATTTTCTGGAACAAACTTCCGTCATACACATTTACTGAAAATTACAGTCTACAGAAGTCCAATGTCAACAAATATCTTCTTTCGGCTTCTCAACCTCCAACCCAAGCATGGTACTAAGTACTATAGATTCTATAGTAATATAATATAAAAATATAAGTACTTAGTGCTGTACTTCAGATGATTTCAATGTTGTTAACAATGACCAGCCGTCAAAATCAATCAAAATGCAGCAGAAAAGTAAGGCCTCTGTTTCTAACGTGAAATATATGTAGCACGTGGTAAAAAGATACCAGGTTTTTAATTTATTGTTAATGTTCGGAAGCCAGGTTAATCATAATGCTAACGTATATATCATGGCTGACACGACAGAGGCAGAGAAATGATAGATGATAAGAAATATGGGTAGTAAAAAATTACTAAAAATAATTGAAGGTTGAAATCACAAGATGGAGCAGACAGTTAGGAATCGTACTTATTGATTTTGCAAGCCAGAGAAGTGGGGACAGTCGTCCGGTATACTGCAGGGAGAGAAAAAATGCTACATGCTTGATTGTTATGTAGCAGCGACTTCGGGCGCTGGAATGCAGTAAGACGTACATGGTTGACGGAGGGATTGAACACGAGGCCACATGTCGCAGGATAGGGGAGAAGGTATAACATACAAAATAGCATGAAAAGATGCTGAATTTTGTATGAAGCGAAGTCAGTATGTATAGCAGTAAAATAGCATCTTGTTATTTCTTTCGAAACCTAATCGCGCACAAGAAATAAAAGATAGGGATTCAGAACAGTAAAAAGGGGTGTGAGGACGAGAGGAATTAGTAGTGCTCGGGTAGTCCGGGGTCGCTAGCCTGTTCTTGTAGTAGGACCCTGAGCGTAATTTCTGGGACTGTGTCTCATGTGTTTAAGTCAATAATGTTAATGGTGGAGGTAGACCATTATATTACCATTTAGGATTTATTACCATTCATGATGAAAATATAATTACATATAACGATGATAAAAAATACTCCTATGATACCAAATCGGTGGGCACAAGTTTTCCAGACTGTGATACACCAGAAAGGTTAAGGGGTATTGCCTATATATTATTTACACAGCCTGGTTGTAGAGGATGTCACCATGCTAATATATTTGTCATATCTAGGGGTTGGTTGATTGTTTTCTTATATTTTAAGATTTGTAATGCTTTGTTGAAGTGGTAGTGAAGGTAGACTGTTGGAAACTGATTGTCAATAGCTTGTTATATAGGGTTATTATATTACACTTTATCAGCCAGTTACTATTGCATATGCTAACTATTCTGATGCATTGTGAAAGAATAATGTTTGCATGTACTTTTTTTGAGATATTAGAGTGCCAGTGCGCATAGTTGACGACATTGAAATTGAAGGAATCTCTTTTAATGTAGATGTTGATGGGTGTTTGTGAGCCATTAATATTAATATTCAGATCTAGGTAATATGCTGTATGGTTGTTGTCACTGGTTTTTTTCCAGAGTCAGTTCTGGAGGGTAAATGTTGGCAAACTGTTATATGAAGTTGGTACAATTTATTACCAGTAAGTCGTCAATGTATCTGAACATTGATAGTTCAGTTGGTAATGTAGTTTCAGCATAGTATAAATAAAGGTTAGCCAGGACATAGCTGGCTGGACTACCCATTATTGTACCTTTTTTCTGTAGGTACATGGTTCTTCCATTAGTAATATAGTTGTTTGCAATGCAGAGGTTGGTTAAGCTGTTCTAAAATGTTGATTTGCAGTTTATCAAGTGATTGTAGTTATTGTACAGTTTGTTGAGGACGATTTTTATGTTTGGTAGGTCTATGCTGGTGAAGCGGCTGTAAAAATCGTACGTTGATATACTGGTGATTTTATTGGCTTTTAATGCTTCTATTATGGGCTGATTGTTATAAATAATTCTGATATTTGGTAATGTGTTTAAGATGGGTTTCAGAAGTAGTTCTAAAGTCTTGCCTGGTTTGTGTTACATAAGGTGATGAATCTAAATCCTATAGGATTTTTGTGGAATTTGGATATAAAATAGATGTACAGTAGGTTATAATTGTTAAAGTTAATTTTTAATTTTTTACTGAAGGCAATAAGCTTCTTGGTGATGATACTATCGTTGTATGGTTTGTATGTGTTACTTGAGTTCAGTTCTGTATTTAATGTATAATAATAAAAATGTTTCCAGATAAATGCAAAATTGTTAGGGGCTTTATCTACGGTAGTTATTATAAAGTGCTTATGTAGTTCAGCTAGGTGCTTTTTGATAGTGGAGAAATTGTATTTTTTACCTGTGGCAAATGTGGCACCATGTACAGCTAGTGTTTGATAATTATTGAGTAGGTCAGTGAGGACTGAGTTTATCCATATTTGGAAGGCTTGTATGGGTGTATTATATTTGTACGATAACATAAAGCAAAAGTTGAGTAAATTGTGATAGTTATTTTTTTACCTTAATTTGGTTGATATGATGCAGCCTGAATTTGAAGCCATGTGCCATGATGTTTTTTAGTTCTTCATTTGGTATTATATATAGATTACCAGTGATGATGTGTCCAAAATGAGTATTGACATAGGGTTTAAGATGTGGTTGGTTGCATATGCAACTGTTGGAATCCGGTATAAATTTATCTAGATTGGTGGCCGAGGCTTTGTAATTACGTGCTATCAGTCTGAAAGGCTTTGAGTAGCTGAATCTTGACGTTATTTGCAGGTTGTGGCAGTTGGTAGGGAGGAGATCACAGTGCTTGTTGATGCACTTATTGATGTTAATTTTGTCCAGGTTTTGTTGGTAATGTACCTTAATATTAAGATGGTATGCTCTTTATTGTTATCAGTATTTATAGTTTTTAGTCTAAATTTACAGATATCTGTGATTAGGTGGAGTAAGTGCATAGATTTAATATCTGTATTATAGATAAGTGCTTTTAGAACACTAAAGTGCTGAAAAGCAGGTTATGTATTATTTGAGAAATTAATTACTTCCGTATAACAGTTATCCTGTTATACGGAAGAAATTTTTTACAAAAAAAAAGAAATTTTTGTACTTCCGTATAACAGTTATCCCATTCAGACATCAACTGTGAAAAGTTTCCTAGTTTATGAGGTTGTTTGGACTTGTTAACCTTGGCGTTGAATTTTTGTGAGGTTTGGGTTTATTTAAGCCTTTAATCATTTGGAATTTGTTATAGATGCATATATCAGATGTATTGTTGTTGTGGTGAAATTTGTTGTTTAGTCCGTATGGGTAAAGGGTTTTAGTTTTAGCATGTATAACTCTTCTAATCTAATTCTTGAGCAGGGATTATATATGTGCTAGTATAGAGATATGGATATTTGTACAAGGATGGACTTGGAAATGCTTATACTCAATTTCCTGTTCAAGGTTTTTATTAAGCTTATTGTGGTTGCAGTAGTTGTTGATATTAGACCTGTGGAAGTTGAGTCTGAAGTGTAATTTGTTGCTGGTTTGGCCAACATATTGCATGTAATGAGGTATATTATATTGCTATTTTTGCAGAATATGCGGTCTGTGACATTCTCAGAAACATGCTGAGGGTGCATGTATGGACATGTAAGGCATCAGTTATTGGTACATTTATTATATTTATGGTTGGGTTGGTTGGTAAGGACTTCAACTATGTTCAGGCTGGAAGCATTAGATGCTGTTTTGCTCTGTGTGATGTATGTTATTTGTGAATGTACAGGGCTTACATTGTGTTTCAAAGGGCTAAATATGCTCTGTATAGCCCTTTGAAATACAATGTACGCGCTTTCTCCTGGCTTCTGAACATTAACAATAAACTAAAAACCTGGTATCTTTTTATCATGTGCTACGTATATTTCATGTTAGAAACAGAGGCCTTACTTTTTGCTGCATTTTGATTGATTTTGATGGCCGGCCCTCGTTGACGATTATGAAATCATCTGAAGTACAGCACTAAGTACTTATAATATAATATTTTTGACTTTTTGTGTTGCAGGTTCGAATTGTGTTATTTTATGACTGCCTTTCCATGTTATCTAACCAGTGGTTGATTACACTACATGCTATTCGTCTCTCCTCACTAAAAGCATAAACTCCTATATTTTATTTATCTTTTTTATGTATATACATATATATTTTTGTATACATGGATGTCATTTATTTTTATGACATAACAGCCATAAAAGACACATTGCCTTGAAAATACTGTTAAAAGTAAATACTTAAAAAGATAGTAGATATGCTAGTATCCAAGTTGTTATGATTGTGGAAGAAATGCACTCCATGTGTTTTTATGTATTAGGCAAGTTAATAATGATTTCTTCCATAAATTAAATAGCAATACTTTATTTTCTTATGTTGAACTCGTAACAGTGTTCTTTGTTAGTTGAAACTTGATAATGTTAAAACTTTTGTTATGTCAGAATTATTAAGTAACAAAAAAGGCATTTGTTCGAATTGCGATGAACGAAGTGTAAAATAATCCATCAGTACTGCATTTATTGCAGTGAAGAATTTATTGCGTAGACTTGTAAGATGAAAGAAAATACGCTCTCTTCGCTGAAAGTTTACTATTGGTGCCAGTGCGGAGCAAGTGAGAGAGAAAGACACGATTGCTTCTGACACAACAGCAAGTTTGTGTACAGATGCCGAAAATGGAACATATGGAGAAAAAAACTGATTGGAAACTGTTTTGATTTAACCGTTAACATATAGGTATACTTGAAACTTAGTTTGTGAAAAGTTGAATGTAATTGTGGATTATATTGTTTTGTGCTTAGAATGAAATTTAAGGGCTTCACAAATTTCATTTGTACTGCCTTTAAATGAAATTTTAGTTATTTTCCTGCTGAAATAGCCAGGCAAAAGGTATTTGATATTGATTTGGAAGCATTGCTAACAAGCACATAGTAAAGGCAAAATATAATTCATAAATAATATCATACTTATCATTATACATGATCTTTATACATAAAATATTGAAGCATGAAGATGAAAGGTATGTATTTTGTAAAGTGCAGTGACACCTACAGAAGCAATTGTATTATAAGGAGAATAAGATATGCTTATAAAAAGGCTAGTAGACGTTTGCTGTTTTAAAGCCTTTGTTTTTTAACTGTTAACAGTTCCTGATAAGTTCTGACTTGTCAACTTCCTTGTCATTGAAGATATGAAACTTGTCTTTCTCCAAGCTAAGGTACTACTATTCTAATAGTAATCTGCAGTATTAAGATGTCCATAGTTGAAATTTTTGTTGTTAGGTAGTGCTGTTTGATTTTGTTGGTGAATGATATCTAGTGAAAACCAGTTGGAAAAGATTTTTTGTAATTAGACTGCTTTTTGAGAAATAAATTGTATATTTTATGTTAAAAGGAATTATAAAATTATCTCAATTTTGAAACTTCTCTCAAATTATTTATGTCATGTTGAAAAAAAGTAATTAAAAACTGCTGAACCAAGAGCTCAAACAATGGACTTTCAATACCTTTGTCAGTTGGTACATATGATGGAAGAAGAGGAAATATGATGGAAATTTTATGTTGCAGAAATCCATATCCATGAAAGATTTCAGGAGGTTGTCATTGAAAATTAAATGTTGTGTATTTTGTTTAAATCAGTCTATTGCGAGTGCTTCAAAAATGATTAATTTATAGCCAGGAGACAGTTTAATTGATGTTGTTGCTAAATCATTTCCCAGTTTATGATGTGTGGTCTGAATATATTGGCTAAGCTCAGTTGAATGTTGTTGTGTGTGTGTAACCTGGCTTGATTGCTAGTAGGCTCTAGTGTTAGATGTGTTTGTGCCATATTTTACTGTAGAGCTACTAATGTAACATGCATTGCATCCATGTTGACATTGAATCAAGTATACTATGTTGTTGGTGTCAAAATATATTTTTGTGTGTTTTTATAGTTATTGAAGTGTGTGCTGATTTTATTATAAGATGAGAATATTAAAGTGTAGTGGGTGCCAGAAAATAGGCTAATTGGCTATGTACAGAAGGACTATTTTTGTGTTTGTGATAGGTGTCTTTATTGTTGAATAGTTTTATGATCTGCTTTTTATTTTGTATATGATATTTTGGATAAGGCTGGATATTTCCTTTTCAGGAAGGCATTGGTTAAGTATTGTATCTTAGTTTATAGAATGCATAATGACTATCTTATCGCATTACGGATTTGGATGAATTTTAAGATGAATTTTTTAACACTATATGGGCGATGAGAATAAACATGTAAAAATTATCAGTTATGTGTTTTTCCTGTAAATAGGAAGTTTTTAATTACTTATTGTCCTTTAGAATTTTAGGAAATTTAGTTTGAGCTCTATTGTATTTTAATCTTTGATGGACATTATTAAATTTTGAAAAAAAGTATGTCAATGTTATGTTCGTAGAAATTATAAGGATATCATCTGCTTAATGGATAAACAGTTTAACCATGGAGAAATGTACTAAAGATATGGAACTTAAATTTCTCATAATGTTCTGAAATTCCTAGACCCATGGGGAGTCCACATATCTGCTTGTAAATATCTGAATTAAACCTGAAATGCTTAACTTGAATAAGTAAGGATGTAAGTTTAATAATATTATCAATAGCAAGATTAGTATATTGTTTTAAATTTGTATCACATATGAGCCATTCTTTAAATTTTGTTAATGTACACTGAGTGGACAGAAATCATTGGATACCTGCCTAGTAATGGGTAGGCCCACCTTTCACCCGGATAAGGGTGATCACATGGCGATGCATTGAGGCCACTAGTTCATGAAAGCATTCCACAGGTATTTCCATCCATGCTTGCTGCACTGCTGTCCATAATTCCGTCATATTCCTGAGTGGAAAATCCACCAAAGTTCGAACACAGCATCCCAAAGATGCTCCACAGGTTTCATGTGCAGTGAACGGGAAGGCCATTACATAGTGGTAAAATCTGCGGAATTCTGTTCAAACCATGTTCTGGTCACCAGAGCACTGTAGAGAGGTGCATTGTCCTGCTGGAAGAGCCCATTGCACTTTGGGTGTACAATGACCATGAAGGGATGCAGATGGTCTGCAAGGATGGACATGTAACATGGACCTTTCAGAGATGGGTCTAGGCATTACCAGATGTCTCAACGTGTTCCAGTTGAACATGCCCCAGACTATTACCATCCGTCCACCTGCCTGAACAGTTCCTTGTTGACGTGATGGGTGCATAGCTTTGTGCGGTTTCCACCAGATATGCACCCTCCTATCCTCTCAGAGTAACTGGAAACGGGGCTCATCAGACAAGGAGATTGTTTCCCATCATCCAAGGTCCAGTACCGATGTACTTTCATCCAGTTGAGACATGGAGTCGTGTGTTGACAACATCCATACAGCTTCATCCAAAGTACCATATGTGAAATAAACAAAATAGATTGCAAAGCCATCAAACAATAAAGACATCTATCGGAAACACAAAAATAAGCCTACTGTACAAAATACAACCCAATTAGCCAGGCAATTAAAGATCTTATTTTCAGGCACTGACTTCACTTTAATATTCTCATCGTATAATAAAATCAGTGCATAAAAATAAAATCACTATAAAAACACACAAAAAAAAATGTTTCCGGCACCAACAACATAGTATACTTGATTCAATGTCAGCAATGGTGCAATGCATGTTATTTTTATTAGCATTAGTTGAGGCATATGATGCAAGAAAGCAAGCTTATAGAGCATCAGTCAAAAAAAAAAAAAAAAAAAACACCTCATTTCACCCACCCGGTCACTCCAAATGTTTGTATAGTTCAGATTTAAATTTATTTGAGCTATCAACTTCCACAACAACAACAGATGGAAGTCTGTTCCAGCAATCAACTACCTGCTGGCTAAAGGCAAACTTCCGCACATCGATTCTACAACTGTCTTTCCTCAATTTGAATCTATGCCCCCTCAGATTCTTAATCTCAGCAAGTAGAAATATCTCATCAGCATTGAGCCTGCTCAAATCATTCAAGGCCTTGTACACTTCAATCAAATCACCTCGCAGGTACCAAGTCTCCTGATGCTGCAACTGACAGAATTTAAGCCTCTCCTTGTAAGAGAACCCCTTTGTTCCTCTCACCAATCTAGAAACTCTACAACCTTCATAAAATGAGGCCTCCAGACTTGTATGCAGTACTGAAGGTGTGGCCTGACTGCTGCCTTATACAAGGGGACAATCACCTCTGTGTCTCTGCTGGCAAAATTCTTATACAGTGAAACTTCTCCTAACGGTCACCTCTCTTTAACGGACATTTTCAAATTCCCCGACTCACCTCCATTGGTTTTAACGTGTTTTCAGCTTCTATCTAGCGGACATTCTCTGTAACAGACGCGGACAGGCAATCTGCACTGTTTCGTTTAGATTAGCACTTAATTTGATCTCCCCATAACCGACTTCGGGAGAGCTCACGGCCCTTTTTCTAGGAACTTTTCTTCCACATATTGCCTCAATCTATTTTCTATTTCTGATTCTCTGAATTTTATCAAGATTTACGTCGCGGTTGTAAACCCTTTTTCAAGAATTTTTAAGGCACGTGTAAAACTTCTGATGAATTCGGTGTATGCAGGGGGCGGGGTGAATTTGGTCGGCCTTTCGTCTTTTGAGTTTGTTTTCAGTTTTGTTCAGTGTCGTGTGAAGTGCACAATGTCTTCTCGTAAACATTTAACTTTAAAAGATAAAGTCGAACTCATTAATGCGTATGATCGGCAAAAAAATAGTGTTCACAATCTCGCTGCAAAATTCAAAATCGGGAAGACACAGGTAAGCGACATCCTAAAGAAAAAAAAATGAACTGCTCAAACAATTTTGGCAACACGGAAATGATCAGGTTCAAAAATCATTCCCGAAAACTGTTGGACTTCAAATTGACAATGTTACGTATGAGTGGTTTTGTCGCGCACGTGCTAAAAAAACTGATACAAATCAATCGTTTAAAAATGTTTTTCACCGGTGAAGAAGATACTGAAGGACTTGCGATGGTTTCTTCACTCCAAACAAATGTTGAAAACAAAATTATCAGCCGGAAGAAGGTGCAGAAGAAAAGTGATTACTGTATGTATTTTTCTTAAGATAAAGTCATAATATGCATAGCACAATTGTATGTATATTATTTACAAAAATATTGTGCAAAATCTGTATATAATTTAATTTAATTTTACATTAAATGTTTAACGATTTTTCTTTATCTCTTGTGTATGTAATTGTATATTATTTACAAAAATATTGTTCAAAATCTGTATATATTTTAATTTAATTTTACATTAAACATTTAACGATTTTTCTTTCTTTCTTTTTTTTTTTTGTTTTCTCCCTCAGACTTCTTGTTAGCGGACACTTCTCTCTAACGGACACATTTTCGTTCCCCATGGCTGTCCATTAAGGGGAAGTTTCACTGTATATCATTGACAAAACTCTATGACCTACTCTGGCAACCCATCTGCACTGCCCAAAGAACTTCATATCCCACTGCACAATTACCCCCATATCTTTTTCATTCTCCACCTCGCTGAGTGTAGTACCACACAGTTCGTATATTTCTCTTGGGTTACTGTTACCCATATACAGTACTTTCCATTTGTCAACATTAAACTTCAGTTGCCACTTAGCCCATCTACCTAACTTTTCTAGATCCTGTTGCAGTAGCATACTGTCTTTACTATCATTAACAACCCTGCCAACCTTTGTATCATCTGCAAACTTGTACATTAAGCCTGATATACCTTCATTAATAAATACACAAAACAAAGAGCCCAGCACCAAACCCTGGGGTACTCCACTAATAACATTAATCCACGTAGAGCAGTGTCCATTTATTACCACTCTCTGCCATCTCCCACTCAACCATCCCTTTATCCATTGCAGCAACTTTCCCTTAATGCCATACTGTTCCAATTTGTACAGCAGTCTTCCATGTGCAACAGTATCAAAAGCTTTCCTGAAATCCAATTATATAATATCAAAATTATTTTTTGCATCCAGTTCCTTTGTGACTACATCGTAGTATCCAATCAGATTGGCCAGACAAGACTTCTCCTTAACAAACCCATGCTGTGTCTGAACTATTACTGCAGTCTTGTCTAGGTGATCCTGCATCACTTCTTTAACCAGTGACTCCATTATTTTCCCCGGAACAGAAATTAAACTAACAGGTCTATAATTATTTGTGTCACCCTTTGAACCTCATTTGTGAATTGGGGATACATCTGCACATCTACAGTCCACAGGGACTTCCCCTGAATCTAAGGATGCTCTCATAATTGTAATGAAACTCATTACAAATGAGTTTCTTGTAATGAAGTGTGAGTATCTTGCAACTGTGCTTTTAGTTCAGTTATCATTGCGCAACACCACATGCCATTACAACTGCCAGTGTTTTAATTTTTTTCCCTTTTTGAATAATTAATTTCATATGAAATACACATCTTTGTTATATATATTTAAGATAATATTAATCCATCCTACTTTTTAATTTTTATATTTTGTTGCTGTCAAAATTAGCGTGAGTGATGATATAGAAATTGTTTCTTTTAACAGCAGTACCAGCCATACTATGGTGATCCTCAGCAAACGTATTATGATGTCCCAAATGCCCACCATCAAGGTATACCACCTCAGATAAATTATCAAGGGCAGCATGCACCATATCAAGGTATACCCCCACAACATGCTCAGTATAATATTGGACCCCAACAATATCAAGGTGGTGTGCCTCCTCATTATCAGAGTGGCATCCCTCAGCTACAGCAGCAGCATCCTGGTGGCATGCCTCAGCAGCATCCTGGTGGCATGCCTCAGCAGCATCCTGGTGGCATGCCTCAGCAGCATCCTGGTGGCATCCAACATCAGCAGCAGCATCCTGGTGGCGTCCATCAGCAGCATCCTGGTGGCGTCCATCAGCAGCAGCATCCTGGTGGCGTCCATCAGCAGCAGCATCCTGGTGGCGTCCATCAGCAGCAGCATCCTGGTGGCGTCCATCAGCAGCAGCATCCTGGTGGCGTCCATCAGCAGCAGCATCCTGGTGGCGTCCATCAGCAGCAGCATCCTGGTGGCGTCCATCAGCAGCAGCATCCTGGTGGCGTCCATCAGCAGCAGCAGCAGCATCCTGGTGGCGTCCATCAGCAGCAGCAGCAGAATCAAGCTGGTACATATCAAGACACTTCACAACCACCACAGCAACAGAAGGTTGTGAACTCTCCTCAACAAAACATTTTATCTCAACAGCAACCACAATATCAAGCATCCTCCCAACGAGTTGTAGAGGCCTCAAAACAAAAGCCAATTCATGAAACTGGACAGGTAACTTACATACTTAAGTAAAATAAAATGAAATTAAAAAAAAATTGATTATGTATTCATATTGTAGTCATTTTAATCATTAGTGCATATAAATGAATATAACTGGTGCCGCCCAAAATACTGACATACCGATTGTATTTAAAAAAAAAGTTAGTCTATATCTCAGAAACTGTTTTTGCAATAAAACATGTTTTTCATGTAATCAAAATGGCCACTAAAAACATTAAAATTTTATATATCAGTTCACAAAAACCACATTACTGACAGTAATCACAGTTTAATGATATCAAAATCACAGATTAAAATTCAAAAAATATTACAAATTATAATCAAACATTTAAGTATGATAATAATCTTAATATACTTCAATCTTAATAATACTTAAATAATCTTAAGTATTATAATCATAAGAAGAAAATGGGATATTTTTTCCTGTTATCCCTTTCAAAATATCCTGCAGACACCCATGATCATGCCTAATGTACTTGTCAAAGAAATTCGTGAACGTACAGCTAATAACAAATACCTGTATAATTACAATTTTAGTAATTATTTATGACAAATTTTACACAGCTGCCAAAATGCATTACTCTAAATTTTCATACTCTGAAAGTATTCTTATTTCAAGTTTTTTATCTTTAGCATTTCAGTGCTATAATTATTGCTCAAATGCACTATACAAATTCAACTTGAAAAATTACCAATTAAATGCAATATAATAAAGTAAAATTAATTAAGCTATTTGCCGATCATATTTTAAAACTGTTTATTTCTGTAACAGAAAACATGATCTTCAAATTGAGAGAGGTATTTGTCGTTAAAAATTTTCTTATGTTCTACATTCTTTCTACAAAATTAATCTAATGTGGTAAATTTTTACGTCCTAAAAAAACTAATAAATATATAGATTTATATTAATATATTTTTACAGTATAGTAGATACTGTCAGGATTTTGGGCCAGACCCGAATATAACATGAATATTACTAGCAATATTACAGGGCATGCTTCATTAATTTGATCAGTTTTTCAGACATTCAACTTTGATAGATGATTTTAGTCATTAACAATATTGCAATAAAATTAGTGTTGAAAAACACTTTCGTTAGCATAGAACACACGTCAGTGATGTTTTGCTTTAATTTTTGTATCATTAGTAATTTTGGATGAAATTGCATTCTTTATGGGTTGTGTATCATAACCGAACATTGCTATAAAAATTTTACAATTGAATAGGTAGTTGGAGGATTTGATCAAATTGCCAAAAATGAAATGTACTACAGGGGCAACTTCAGAACCTGGAGATAGCCAGTTTTTGGTGTTTTCCAATATTTGGATCTAATCAATTATGAAATGTCAAAATTCAACACAAATAAATGGATAATGCATCAGCACATAGTCATATACTTTTGATAATTTTTCTACATTATTAACTGTATTATTTTATTCTTTTATTTCTTGAACATTAGGTCAAAATTGGTAAACAAGAAGCTTAGTACTATGACATTACTGAAGTGATCACCTATACAATTGCTTTGGTAATATTCCATTAAAAAACAAAGTTTTAAAAAAATAAATAAATAAAAATAAAGTTCTGAATAGTATAATTTTTTGCTGACCAGAACCCCAACTCTATGTTGAGCAGAGTCTGTTAATAATATATTAGATAGTATTATCCAGACTGAGAATGGGGATTATTCCCCTACTCAGAGTGACATTATTAGAGAAAACACAGAATATGCACCTCTTTTCACTGCACCTCTTTTCACCATAGAAGAATTCAAGCAGCTCTAATCAAAACCAAAAACAATAAATGTCCTAGAATTGGCCTCTTAGAGGTGAAAATTATTAAAAAATTTGCTGAAATAGCAAAGAGCAAGCTGATAAATTTATATAATCACTGCTTGACAGGAGGAAAAATCTGGAAAATAGCAGTGCTGAAGCTCATATTAAAGAACCCTAAGAAACCCCCCATGCAGATCCAAAATCATACAGACCCATAGCTTCCCTCCCAGTAATGAGAAAAATATATGAAAGATTAATTTTCAATGGTATATCAATGTACTACACTGAAGCAGGAAACCATTCAAACAATCACTGTGGCTTTAAGCAGGGCAACTCTACGGCACTACCTACTCACAACACTGCACAACACAGAGAAGTATATGTTGGCAATTTCAATAGACTTTGCTGGGTCGTTTTATTCACTCTGGTGGTAGCATAGTGTCCTTAGGAGGCTCTGCCAGAAAAATCTCCCAGAAAACCTCTTATCAGGTAATTAAGCACTACCTAACAGACAGAAGTGTCTCAGTCCATACCTGGCATGTCAACACCTGGAATTTTTTCCAGGTGTTGACATGCCCTGTGACTAAAGGTTGCCCACTGGGCTCAATCCCCCGACCCTTCTTCTGGACAGTTGTGCTATATGAATTTCTGGGCCCAGTGGAAAAGCCTAGCCTTTGCGAATGATTTGATTCTCCTTGTAAAAGGCAACACAAGAGTGGTTGTAGAGCGCAAAGGTCCAATGCCACCCTCATGCAACTGCAAAAGTGGGCACAAATGCATATGCTCAGGATGTCACCTGAAAAAAGCTAAAGCTGTACTTTTGAAAGGAAACCTAAGGAGATCCCCTCAAATTAAAATTGATGGAAAACCGTAAAAATGATATCAGAACTAAAATACATAGGGGGTTGTGTTTGACTCAAAATTAACTTTTTATCCCCATTTGGCATACATGGCAAAAAAGGTGAGAAACTACACAGGTATGATTGCCAAGGTCAGTCAGACTGACTTGGGGCCTCTAAAGAAAGGCCCTGGCAATCATATACCAAGCAGTGTTCTTGCCCATCATCACCTAGGGAGCCAGCATAGTTTACCTGCACAGCCAAAGTCAGAAACAGGAACAAATTAGAAACAATTCAGAGAATAATACATCTCACTATCACTAGAGAATTTGCACTGTGAGCACACTGGCACTGCAGGTGCCAGTGTGCTCAGTGCAAACAAGTAAAACAAGAGGGGGGGCTCTCTGTTACTTGTTTACACGTTCAGTTTTCTGCTCTCCTTGTAATATGCTCCACACATTGAGACCCAGTACCATTCTTTAGTGCTATTTCTGCTGAAACAGATATAAATTTCAATGTGTCGCAAAACCAGGATGACCTTTCTCGACAGTAGTGCTTCTTGGGGGAAAGGTCATCCTGGGTGATCAAAATGGAAAACAGTTTTGAGTTGATTGATTCCTGTTTTTCATTTGTTCTCTTTTATTACTATGCTGTGTTCTAAAATATTTGCTATTGAAATATCTCCTTTATGTATTCATTTGGTTTAAGTATCACTCAACATATTAATTGGAACTTCTCAGTTGTCCTGTAAAAGAGTTGCGATCTCTCCAGATTTGATCATGAGCCTTCGGGGGTGGGTGTCTCTGTTACTTGTTTACACATTCAGTTTTCTGCTCTCCTTGTAATATGCTCCACACATTGAGACCCAATACCATTCTTTAGTGCTATTTCTGCTGAAACAGATATAAATTTCAATGTGTCGCAAAACCAGGATGACCTTTCTCGACAGTAGTGCTTCTTGGGAGAAAGGTGATCCTGGGTGATCTTTTTAAAAAATAATAATTTTTTATTATTTTTTACTGAATATATTTTTTATTCCATTTGATGACCAAAGAAATTACAACGTAATTTCTTTGGTCATCAAATGGAATAAAAAATATAGTGATGCAACTATGGATGCTGCATGCTACAGCCAATCACACTGCTTTCATTATCATTTAACAAGCAGTATAATTTTAGTTTCTTCCAATTTATTCTAAAAATTGTGAACTACAGAAATAGAACGATACAAAAATATAAACAAATTCTTCAGAACAAATCTAGATTTACTGATGCAACTGTCACACAAAAAATATCAATCAGTTATAATTCAGACATAGTCCTTATAAACATCTCACTAGTTGAATGGGTGCAGTCTCTACTTCTGCTTTTCTGGCCTGTCGCACATTGTCTGGATGAAAACACCCAGTGAGATATGATACATATGATAGGCCATGCTAATACTCCAATTAGGGATACATTCATCACCCCTTCATCTGCTCAAGGAATAATAATTAAAAATAACTGATCATGGTGGATTAAAACAAACTTAATTGATATTTGTGGTTGCTCAAGGAATAATAATTAAAAATAACTGATCATGGTGGATTAAAACAAACTTAATTGATATTTATGGTTGCTTTCATGATAAAAGCAACCAAGATAAACCAAAGAACTTGCCATTGAGTGATAACTTAAAATTGCAATAAATAAAGCAGAACTATGAACACATCAGAAAAGCATTATCTATTGCTACCCACATTTAGGAAACATGAGCTGCATGCTGATCTAATACTGAGAAATTGCTGCATACCTCTTGCCATTAACATGATGCTTGGATGACAAAGTAAATTTAAATTTTTCTAAATGCATCATACATCTATGAACTCTGCTTATATGCAACAAATATATTAAAAATTACTTTGATTCCCAAGGCGTGTGATGCTAACCAATATTGTAGAGATATCAGAAACATGCCAAATCTTGGATAAAAAGCATGCAAAATTTGAATATGGCGAGTACAACATACAGAAAGAAGATACAAGAAAGTAGGAAGGGGTAAGGAGGAAATATGCTCTTCATTAAGAAGCACTAGAATTTAGGGCAGTGTACTCAGTTGGTATGGGTGGCCATTGGAGTTTTGATTGCATTGGCCACCACACAGTCAGTTTGGTATAACGTAAGCAATAGGAAAATAAAATTGAAAGAAGTATCTTATAAACCAAATGACTAAGCCTTATGAACAGCCATGAAATCAGAAGGCCTAATAATAGAGTAATTTAATATTTCAGAATAGGATATATGGGTTTGTCACAATATCAGATGTTTTATGGATTTAGGATTAGTTTAGATTCCCGTTTCACCCGTCCATTCACTCCAAATGCTTGTCTAGTTCTGCCTTTAACTTATTTAAGTTTTTGACCTCCACTATGTCAGATGGAAGTTTGTTCCAACTGTCAACCACCCGCTGGCTAAAGCCGAATTTCCGCACATCTATTCTACAATTGTCTCTACTCGATTTGAATTTATGTCCCCTCAGGTGAGTAATCTGGGCAAAAGGAAGAATCCCATCAGCATTGACCTTGCTCAAGCCATTCAAGGCCTTACACAACTCAATCAGATCACCTTGCAGGTGCCAAGTCTCCAGACGCTGCAATTTACAGAACTTGAGTCTTTCTTGGTAACAGCAACCCTTTGAATCCCCTCACCAGTCTAGTTGCCCTTCTCTGTACTCGTTCCAGCAGCTCTACATCCTTCCTAAAATGAGGGCTCCAGACCTGTATGCAGTACTCAAGGTGTGGCCTGACCATTGCCTTATACAAGAAGACAATCACCTCCATATCCCTGCTAGCAAAATTTCTGTATATCGTTGACAAGACACCATGAGCAACCCTTGCAGCACATCTGCACTGCTCAGAAAATTTATATCTGACTGCACAATTACCCCAGGTCCTTTTCATACCCTGAGTGTAGTACCACGCAGTCGGTACATTACTTTGGGGTTACTACTATCCACAGGCAGTATTTTACATTTGTCAATGTTAAACTTCAGTTGCCATCTGCTCAACTTTTCTAGATCCTGTTGCAGTAGTTTGCTATCGTTACTGTCGCTAACAACACTGCTAACCTTCATATTGTCTGCAAACTTAGACATTAACCCTGATATGCCTTCATCAATATCATTGATAAATGCAGAAAGCAATAATGGGCCCAACACCAACCTCCACTAATAACATTCGGTGTTCTCCCTAGAATATTTTCCAGCTGGTTGGCATAATGAAGTAGCCAGGTGGGGATGTGTAATACTTGACATAGTATGTTTGAATTAATATTGTTCGAGATCAGTGAGCAGTACTATTCAGTACCGTATGCTACTGCTAATCCAAAAATTGGAGCAGTGTATAATTTGGGGCAAGTTATTGGTAAGGATGAAGTAATGGTTAAGTGACAGGGTGTGGTTAGAAATTGGCACTGCTCTTTTTGGACTAATGTTATTAGTGGGAGGCCCTCAGGTGTCATTGCTGGTACTTGATATATTCATTAATGATATTGAAGATATATCAAGTGCATTCTCTAATTTTGCAGATAATACTATATTGGTGGGGTGGTTAATGTTAGAATTGAGGCATACTACTGAAATAATGTTAGAAACATTACGCGGGTGGACTGAGAAGCATTAATTCAGGTTTTGTTGGGTTTTTTTTTATGAAAACCACAAATACGAGAGGTATTAGAACCTATAGTACTTGAACTTCTGTAGACTGTAATTTTCAGGAAATATGTATAAAGGAAATTGTTCCAGAAAAAGGCAGTTGAATGAATAAACGAGGAAGATGAAAAGTTAGTTCTGTGAGTTTGAAGTTGGACAGTAAATGGATGTTGGCTGGTGGCAGCATGTGTTCAGACTGTTTTGAAAGAGAGGGTGGGAATTAAAGAAGCCAATTCAGAAGAACAGTGCCCATGGAAGTATCTGTAGAAAAGACATGCAGCAGAAACAGTACATGTATGAGACTTAAGAGTGGAAAGACTCTGTTAGAGATGAGTCATTAATTAACCTAACTGCCCTCTTCAGAATGGAATCTAGAAGTCTGATAGAGGTTGTGGGGGCACTGCCCCAGATGTGGGAACAATATTCCATGGTAGGGTAGATTTGCGATTTATACAGAGTGAGCAGCTGTTTGGAAGAAAAGTAACGCCGAGAGCAAAAGAGAAAACCAAGTTTTTTAGATGCAGAGGAAGCAATATTTGTAATGTGCTTGTGCCAAGAGAGCTTAGAAGTCAGGGTAATCCCCAAAAGAGATATATCATCTTGCCTAGAATAGGAGTGTCACCGAAGATAAGCATAGGAGCAGAAGAATCCTTTTTGCTAGATATAAGACAAGATTGAGTTTTAGAAGGATTGAAATCAACCATCACCGATGGAAATGCTGTGGCTCCGCTGCCAACACGCTGTTTGGTGATCTGATCCGGGTTTCAGTACCCGATTCCCTTTAAAACATCCTCAGATAGGGGACAGACACGGGTCTCAGTTTCCCCCTCCCTGCCTTCCCATACTTTGTCTGGTGGGGCTTGTCCCCACTGACCTCTTTGAGGATTGCTTACTCTATCGTCCCTATCCTACCTGTTTTTCCTCCCACTCTAACTAAACTGGCCAAGTACGCCTCTAACAATGCAGCCAAATTCTAATTGTCTAAATTCAGCCATTTTCCTGTAAACCTCTTTCAGCCTTTCCAAATTGTAGTGGCCCCACCCATTTTTGATGTGAAAACATGTATGGCGGCACTAGAGTAAAATCGATTGGTAATGAAATTTTCTTGTAACGGAAATGGAGCAATTGATTGGTAACTAAGAAAGCTGACTGTTTAGATTTTAAACGATACAAATTTCTTCATTTCCTGAATGGCACTAATGATGCCAACAGTCACTAACATTGAATCGGTGGGGTAAGTAGTCGATTCAGTAGAGTAATGTTGTGCTAAAATACGGAAATGACATCACTTCCTAAAGGACGCTAACTCAGTCACTAATATTGATTCGGTAGAGTAAGCAGCTGGTAATATGCAAGAATAAAAGCTTCAAAGCCACCAAAAAAGCTCATGTCGAAAAGGAATGAGTTCAAAAACATGGAGAACGAAAAAAAATGCAGAATTTATTAAAATCTGCAAATTTAATTAAAGAATATTCTTTCACACAAGACCATTTCATTGTTTAAAATTTAAACGATTTGATTCAAGAACACAACAATAAAACAATCACTTCAACAAACAACTTCTTCAAGTAGTTTTTGGTTATGACATCATACTGGTCTACAAATGGATTTCACTTACTATAGAATTGTAAAAATGCCTATAAAAGTATTTTGAATATGGCTGGAACTCCAGCTGAGGGAAATCGAGAGAAGTATGCAAGAATAAAAGCTTCAAAGCCACTGAAGAAGCTTCCCATGTTGACAAAAGAAAGAGTTCAAAAACATAGAGAATGAAAAAAATGCAGAGTTTAATAAAATCTGTTTCTCGAGATTGATCAACATCAGCCTTCTATATTGACTTCTCATCAAGAAGCTGGACCATCGACATCAAGAAATTATATTCAAAAACTTCCTGAAGATTTTGATCCAGAAGATTTGAGGAGTTCAAATGAATTACCTGAGGATTTTCAGTTGATTCCTGAACCGGCTAGACAGAGTATACTGCAACAACCAGCTTTGACTTTGAGGGACCTGCTAGAGCAAAGGTGGTCAGTTTGATATGGCTAGAGAAATCGATTTAGAAGCCGATCGCAAGAAGAATTAAGAGTGTAGTTGAATAACAAATGAATGATCTCAGCGAAACGAAGTCATCTTCTACTAATACCGGAATGTGCTATTACCATCCATAAATCTCAGGGAGGTACTTTTGTTTCCATAGTTTATGAATGAGAGAAATGTCAATGTCACGAACAACAACTAGTTTATGTTGCATTACCTCAGGTTACCGATATCAATGATCTTTACATTATTGCTGCAAATGGAGAAAAGAAATTTTATCGTACACTGAGAAATGCTACATCCACTCTTGCACTTCAAGATGAAATGACCTGGTTGCTGAGTAATCCTCTATTTACCATGCAAGATACTTTATACGAGTTCATCAGTAAACGGCAAGATCTTTCCATTCTAACGTTAAATTGTCAAAGTTTACATGCTCACAGTGACGACCTCACTAATGCAGCCACTCAACAATCCAATTTATTTCTACTTTCTTTACTTTCTGAAATGTGGCTAAATAACAAAGAAGCAAGCTTACTTAACTTCGATTGTGTCATTCAATTCAAATGAGAAGATCAACAAGCTGATGGTGTAGCAATTTATCATAAGAGAAAATCATACTCGTGTTGTTACTTCTCATATGCAAGTGATTTATTGACAAACTGTTGGCAAATCTGTGAGTGTTAGTCCTGTTGGAGACATTTGTGCAGGTGAATGCCTTCTTCCTGATGATCAAACGATATTGTCAGTAGCCATTTACATTTCACCTAACCAAAAGATTAAACACATAATTGAATTCATCCATTTCATTTTACTTCCTTACACGATTGGAGCTGCATTGCTACAACAATTTTCTCACAAGAAATGCAACCAAATATCAGTGATACTTAGTGAAGATTTCAATGTTAATTTTGGGGATACTCAATCCAAACCTTTGACTGATTTCTTAGAGAATAAATTTGGACTAATGTTAAATACTTCTAGATCTGTATCGACTGCTAATCGTAGAACTATAATTGATGCTGTGTTTCAAAGACATTTACAATCTAAAGTGTAAGTATCATATTTTAGCTATCACAAATCCATTTTAAGTAAACTACCTATTGCATGTGTATTGCAACCTGAAATTCATGAAACTCTCAAAAAAAAATAAATGCTTTAAAATGTTAAACATGTTCGGATTCTTTTCATAATAAACCCCTTTAACCTCATCCAAGCCAAGGATGTTTTCACATAAAATAAAACATCTTTTGTGCTTACAGGGTACATGGTGCTTTTTTATAATAGGCTTTGCCACTGAAATCCTTTGAAATTAGGTGGCAGGGGCCTGCCTGAGTACTTAAATAATCTACTGGGTGCCTGACCTGCCTCCTCATGCAATGGTGTGACCCAATAGGGGTCCAGAGGCTAAATGGTCAGAGAAACAACAGAACATAGCAGTACACAACAAACCACTCCCCACCCACTTTTTAAATCTCTAGCCTCCACAGAGTTCTATATCACACAGAGTACACAATGCAGAGATGGGGGAACCTCTGGTGCAGTCAGACAACTAACACACTTTACTTCAATAGGCTGGCAGAAATGGGAGAAACCCCTGAGTCATTTGAAGACTAATTTCAATAGGCCAGTGCAAAGAATTTTCCTACTGAAAAATGAACATTGTGTTTATTTTGTTATTGTCTTGCGACTGCAGAACAAAAAAAAGAGTTCAAGCGTGTTCAAAAATTTTCCTGCTTGAAAATGAACGTTGTTCATTTCGTTGTCATTTTGCAACTGCAGAATGAAAAAAAAGTTAAAGCATGTCCAAGCAAGGGCCCCAGAAAATTGTCTACTCAGCAACAAAAAGGAAGGCTTTGAACACCTTATTAATGTAACCATACACTACATGTTAACTTTAGGACTTGCCCTTTTCAAATCGTAGGAAGCATGTGTGTTGATCCTTCCGGACAACTGGTGCACTATGGCTATAGTTGCCGATGCACCTACTAAATCCCCAAACGGACAAATCTTCTGGACACGTGAAAATGGCCTCATAACTAAGCACCAATCTGTTGAGAAAGTTTTCATCTGCCTCGAAATTTTCACACACAGATGTTATGAAGGATAAACAGATAGACTATCTCGCTGTTTCAGAGCCTGTGCATGCTGCATGCGATATAGATGTTTTCAGATAATGCTGCACTATGCGTTGGCAGGTGGTATAAAGCACACCTGTTTCTCTTGAAAGGTGCCTTAGACTTGCTGTGACTTGCTATGATAACTTGTATGCACTGTCACAGACTCCACGCTGTCTTTCACCATAGGGTGATCTAACAACAGTGTCGATTTCCTCGAACATTTGACACCGCTCTTGATGTTTACTGATGGATTCTCAAAGAAAACTGCTTCATGCGAAATGTGAGATAAATTAGCATGCTGTAATAGGTTATTCAGTTTTTCAAATAATTTTGTCAAGACAAATGCTGCATACTTGAATAACAGTTTTAGAATGTTTCCTTTATTACCCTCAGATTAATGAATCCTTTAATCATGATAGTTCTGAAATGAGTTTCCTTTTTTAAATTTAACAAATAGTGACTAGTGCAGTTGAGAGTCTCTTACATCAGCAGTTACTCTAACAGAAAACGTTTATTGAATTTTGCAGTTCAAAAATTTCAAAAGTCTTTTTATTTAAAAATTTTATCAGTAATGAATTATTACCAAGAAGTAAATGGTAACTCATTGCCTCATAATATAATATGGCAGTGAAGCTTGGACTATTAAAAAAATGATAGAGATAAAATTCACAAGAAGAGAGTGGTATATATAAAACTTGACAATAGAAAATGCAGTAATTAAATGCAATCTTAGTGTTAAGTGAAGTGTGAGACCACAACTGAGTAAACGTAAATCTTAATTGAATGGTATCAGAGAATGACAAAGGAGAATTGCAGAAGAATACTAGACAATCAAAATCAATCAATCAATCTTAATATCATTGATAGGAACAGAGATATTTGCAAGTGCAAACTTGCTGATTCTGAAATTAGAGTAGGTAATGTTATTAAACCATAGGTTAGAATTATAATAATTTTTAAAGACTAAAGTGGTTATTGTTTATGTAGATGATACAGAGCAAATTAGTCTCTTGGAGGCCAGATCTTTTTTTTCTTATAATCTTATAAATTTCTTATTGATGTCTACTTTATGTTCAAAATTTTTTATAAACTTTGGACTGAATTTTTTTTCTTGTTTCTCTTACAGAACTAGTAATTAATTACTGAAACTCTTCAGGTTTTTTTGGAAAATGAAGAAACTTCTAAATATGGAAGAGGATGAGAAGAAATTATGGCCACAATTCACCATAATTTAAAATAAATTAAAACAACTTTATCAAAGTTGTATTTTTCATAATGAAAAATACATTACAAAAATTGAGTTTTGCTCAGTATTGATAAAAAAAAAAGTAAAATTTTTCATACAAAGACAAAATGGAAGGAATTAAATTCAGCTTGTTCCTAAATGTGAGATCCATAATAATCAGACTTACCTTCTTAATATGAAAAATTTAAAGAATATCAGTTAATAATATAAATTAAAATATCTTTCATTTAAATAAATTGTTTTATATAAATTGCCTGAATGCATAAAATTATAGCATTAGCATTAGTAGAGGCATTTGATGCAAGAAAGCAAGCTTATGCAGCATCAGCCAAAAAAAAAAAAAAAAAAAAATCCACTTCCACTTCACCCCTCTGTTCGTTCAAAATACCTGTCCAGCTGAGCCTTGAACTTATTTAGGCTATCAACCTCCACCACAAGGGATGGCAGTCTGTTCCACCAACCAACCACCTGCTGGCTAAAAGCAAATTTCCGCACGTCTATCCTACATCTGTCTTTCCTCAATTTGAATTTATGCCCTCTCAGGTGATTTTTCTGAGCTAGAGGAAGAATCCCATCAGCATTGAGCATGCTTAAACCATTCAAGGCTTTATACACCTCTATCAGATCACCTCGCTGGTGCCTAGTCTCCAGACACTGTAATTTGCAAAACTTAAGCCTTTCTTCGTAAGAGCACCCCTTTGTTCCATTCACTAATCTTGTTGCCCTTCTCTGTACTCGTTCCAGCAGCTCTACATCCTTTTTGAAATGAGGCCTCCAGACCTGTATACAGTACTCTAGGTGTGGCCTGACCATTGCCTTATACAATGGAATAATCACCTCCTTATCCCTGCTGGAAAAATTCCTGTATATCATGGACAATACTCCATGAGCTACTCTTGCAGCCCGTCTGCACTGCTCAGAGAACTTCATATCTGCCTGCACAATCACCCCCAAGTCCCTTTCATTCTCTACCACTGTCAGTGTAGTACCACAGAGTTGATACGTTGCTCTGGGGTTGCTGTTTCCCATGTGTAGTACTTTACATTTGTCAATGTTAAACTTCATTTGCCACCTCTCAGCCCATCTGCTCAACCTTTCCAGATCCTGTTGCAGCAGCATAGTGTCAGTAGTGTCCTTGACAACCCTGCCAACCTTTGTATCATCTGCAAACTTGGACATTAAGCTTGATATACCATCATCAATATCATTTATAAATACAGAAAACAATAATGGACCCAACACTGAGCCCTGAGGGACTCCACTAATAACATTAGTCCACGATGAGCAGTGTCCATTGATTACCACTCTCTGTCTTCTCCCCCTCAACCACCCCTTTATCCATAGCAGCAATTTGCCTCCAATGTCACACTGCTCCAATTTGTGTAGCAGTCTTCCATGTGCAACAGTATCAAAAGCCTTTCTAAGATCCAAGTATATAATATCAAAGTTATTCCCTGCATCCAGTTCTTTTGTGACTGCATCATAGTATCCAATCAAGTTGGTCAGGCAAGACTTCCCCTTAACAAAACCATGCTGTGTCTGAGCTATAACTGAAGTCTTGTCTAAATGATCCTGCAGTGCTTCTTTAACCAGTGCCTCCATTAATTTTCCTGGAACAGAAGTTAAGCTCACAGGTCTATAATTACTTGTGTCAGCCTTTGATCCTCCTTTGTGAATTGGGGTCACATTTGCACATTTCCAGTCTATGGGTACCTCCCCCGAGTCCAAGGAAGCTCTCATAATTATGGCTAAGGGTTTGCTTACTTCCTTTGCTGCCTCCTTTAATATAACTGGATAGATCCCATCCACCCCGGGTGCCTTTCTTGTGTTTATCTTCAACAGTTTCTCCTCCACTTTACTCCCAGTTATTTCAAGATTCTGTAGCTGACTGCTAGAGTTGAATAGACCTCTGGCATTCCCCTTGCTGAATAACTCCTCATGTGTGAATGTCGATGCAAAATATTCATTTAGTTTGTTAGCTACCTGAGCAGGATCATCAACAGTTGACCCATCAATATCAAGTGGACCAATCTGATTCATCCCCTTCCTTCTAGAGTTTACATAAGTAAAGAACTCTTTGCTGTTTTTCTTTGCATCCCTTGCCAAGGATTTCTCGTAATCTGCCTTCGCCTGCCTAACCTCCTTTGTAACTTGGTTGCATATCAACTTGTATCTATCATAGGCTTCTGTGTCATGTGTTAATTTGTAAGTATCCCATGCATTTTTCTTCTCTGCCATATGCCTCATTAGTTCATCTGACATCCATTTTGGCCTAAACCTTGAACAATATTTCTTAGTCGGTATGTAAAGCCTAGTAGCTTCCAAGATAAGTTCTTTGAATGCTTCCCATTTTGAGTTTGCTGTTGGTAACATCATCAGTTGGTCCCACTGTATAGAATTTAAATACTGTCTCAGTCCATCGTAGTCGCCTTTACGGAAGCAATAACCCTTCCCTTTACCCCTAATGGTAGTTACCTCTTTCAGTAACTCCCACTTCAGCACACTGTGATCACTGCCACCTAGTGGTTCATTTATCTGCAGATTCTTAATGCATGAAGAATCACTGCTGATAATCAAATCAAGAGTATTACTCCCTCTAGTTGCCTCCCGAACATGCTGATGTAGAAAACAATCATCCAATAAATCCACAAAAGCCCTGCTAGTGTGTGAGTAACCAGCCCCCAAATTCCAGTCAATATCTGGGAAATTAAAATCTCCCATTATAAGACTCTCTGATTTACTGGCCCACTCTATTTCCCTGTACAGTTCCTTATTATACTCATCAGAGTCATTAGGCCTATAGCACACTCCTACTCTCAATTTTGATCTCCCAATGCTTATGTCACACCAAACTGACTCAACACTGCACTGTCCAGCGATGTCGACTGGCTTCACTTCCTTGGTTTTTATGTGTTTCTTAACTAATAGCATAACCCCTCCCCCCTTCCTATCCTGTCTATCCTTTCTGTAGACGTTGTACTCCCCAAATTGCAGTTCTGCATCCCTTATATCTGTGTGACACCACGTCTCTGATATCCCAACAATATCTGCCTTTGATGTTTTGAGCAATACCTCAAATTCATCAAATTTATTTACTAAACTCCTAGCATTGGTGTACACGCAAGTATACCTGCACCTGTTTCTATTCTTAGCTACCCTAACACAACCCATGTGTTTACTTGTACCGCAATATAATGCAACATGCGAATAGTTCTGATTGGAAATCAATTACTGTGTAATGGGGCTCTTTGTCAGTCATTCATAATAGATTCTTCCTTACAAATGTAATTTCATATTTAAGTTGAATATAGTTTTATGTATGTGTTAAATAGAATAACAAGAAGACAGGAAACTGGAAAAAGAGGAAGTAGTCTAGTGCAGTCAAAGGCAGGAAATGGCAAACCTATGCAGAGCATTGACAATAAAGTGGGGGGATATAGTGATAGAATGGGGATAGAGGTAACAAAAAAAAAATATATATATATATGTATAACAGATAAATAATTGTAAAATTGACAAAATATGGATGTTGCCACACAACAAACTGGCCTACGATCAGGTGTTAATGGCCAGGGTTGCAAGCAAAATAGCAATGTCTTAATTTCTAATGTAAACCACAAGCCAAAGGGTGAAAAGCATAAATTTTTGCCAGCCGATCACCTCATGTTCTGTGATACTTTTGCTGGGAGAACTGCCTAGACTGCGTTCTCCTTCACAAACTCGTAACATGACATCAATTGCGCCATGCCACTGCTTTCCTCAGATCTCAATAACCAGCAGTCTGAGAGAATACGGATACCCTGTTCTACACATTCGTAGAATGCTAGGAAAGTGGCACTACACTGAATGCTGTTTTTCAACTGACTGTGTGCAGGCATGGAATTCGATCGATGGCACCAGCATACCTTATCAGACAGGGAAGCAAAAATCCACAGAAAGGATACTTCCTTGTCTAATGTAGCCCGAGGGTTAGGAGAGTGAGTGCAGTAGTGCGCTTTCTTTGAGTGGACTGGGGTTGAAGCCTGTGACTGCTAAATATGATTAACATTTAGCCCCAAGGGCTCACATCTAGTGAGTATTGGCTTAGCATACCCAGGGTCCCGAGCTGGATATCATCATTCTTCTCCTTCTTGGTGATTCCCTTCTACTTCGGACTCTTGTTTTCTCTCTCTCTCTCTCTCGCTCTCTCTCTCTCTCTCGGTAACTCAAATTATTTTTGGGCTGGTGCAGCATAAGCCTCAGGCTTCCTTGCACTATATGGCTATTAAATAATAAAGATTAACTTTTGAAAGATGTAAACACAACTAATGCTTCTGACAGACACAGTTGTAACATATTCTCGAGACTAAAACACACCAATGTGAAGGGGTTACAGTTTGCAAAATAGAAGGAATATGTGTACCTCATTTCGTCAGCCATTTGTTAATCCTCTTCAGTTAGTCTGTAAATGGTCCCGATGATGGGGTACCATATTCAGAGAATGAGATGAGATATTGATCCGACGGGGTGATATAGGATTAAAACAAAATAATGCACCAGACAGACCGTGTAATATATTTTCAATATTTGCATACATTTAACTGAGAGTCAATGAAAACAAAACTAAAAGGAGTGATAATTAGGAACCAAACAAGCAGATTAAAACCGAAAATGCAGAGGTATGCTGAATTTATTCTAACTGATTTTCATTGGCTATCAGTTCCTGCTGTGTTTGTTGAAGATTTATTTTTAATAATCTTAATTTTGGTTTCTCTATCAGTTACTGTTGTTCCATTATAGATTTATTGTTTTATTTAGCAAAAGCAGTCATTTCCATTTTTGCTTAGGAAGAAAGTGTACGCCATGAATCCTCAGGAGAGACGGAATTCGTTTTTGTTTTTTGTTTTTTTTGTTTTTTTTTTTTTTTTGTTTTTTTTTTGTTTTGACGAATGGTGAGCATTTGAAAGTGATTGAATAGTGTATGAGTGTAGTCTTCACTCCTTCCGGTATGAGTGTCCTACTTGTGGAAATGAGATGAAATTAACTGAGAGAAAGGATAAAATGGAGTGCAGAGTGAAAGGGTCTATACAGTGGTGAGCTGTGAATATTTTAACAATGGGCTTGCAGTTTTGCCTACTTTTTGATGTGAAACATCCTTCAGGATTCCTGCCGTGGATGATGTCATCCGTGGCAGGCTTCTGCCAGAGGGCCTTCCCACGTTATCGTTACTAGTCTGTGCCGAGCACTCACTGGTAGTGTGATTAGAACACATGATGCATTTTTCGTGACCGGTATGATATCTCGAGTCAGCTTGGCCATCATGCCCCTCCCCCTTTACGATGACACCTGGATACGATAGTATCTCGAGAAACTTTTTAGAATTTTTTAATAGTATGATGTCAAAGTCATACTTCCTGAAGTATGACTGCAACAATACAAATATTTGTCAGCAATTTATTTTTTTGTCTGGCATTTTCGTATCATTCCATTGTTAAGTGCCCCAAACAGCTGAATTGGGTATGTCGTTTCAGCTACATGGTCGGTACTTTCATCGATGCTGTTTTCTAGACATTTAGATATGTTGCAATTGCAGTTACTTTAGTTATCATAAATCCATTGTATCTTGTCTTCCAGAAATTATAAAAATTTGTGAATTTTCAATAAAATACAGTAGACTATATTTTCTGGGTTAGATAGTAAAAAACAAATCATGGATAATCGATTTCCCGGTTAATCCAAAAATACAGAAGTCCCCGCCATACATAAGAGATACGTTCCAGGACTTCTTACTTCGTCGAGTTTTACGCAACTCGGGAATGACTAGTAACATATTGCTACTGTATTATTATTGACAAATCTGAATTCAGTGCGATACTTGTTAATGGTTGACCATTTTTATGCATTCTTATTAGTTCAATTTTCTGATCCAAATCGATCGCTTTCCTTTTGTTGGTAGATGTACTAGTACAGCTGTCACTTATTCTCTTAGTCGGCACCATGATAATGGTCAAAATTAAATTTTCTGTAAAGAACTTCACAGGGTTAAGGCAAAAATTCACTTGATAGCTCACCCCATGATAGCTCACATTTTACTAAAGCACCAATAAAAACAATTTACACTTTCCGTTTTATTGGGCATTTCTGTTAGTGCAGTCTTATAAAAGGAAAATAAACTCGATCTTATTGCATTTGCGATAATACCAGTAGCTGGAATTCTTTTTTTTTTTTTTTTTTTTATTTGGTAGTTGTTGGCGCATCGGCTTCTGTGGCCATATTGCACCTCCCAAGGTTTTTGCAGTACTTTGATCCAAGCCCGAGGCGGGAATCGAACCCGCGACCTTTGGGTTGCCGGGCAGGTACTTTACCCACTCGGCTAGCCCGGTCGGCGCTGGAATTCTGTGGGTTTTTACGTTATTATGGTGAAGTGTGTGTCCCCTACACTGAAATCTTCAGTCATATAAAAAAAACCACAAATAATTATAAGGATCTCTTTTTTTTTCCTATTTTTTTGCTCGTTACTCCTATCTCACTTGTGCAATTTGGGCATGCCGTGATCGTCGTTATTGATTGCTTATTATTGTTTTTTTTTGTTGTTTGTTTTAAATTTTACAATCCTAAAAATAAAAAATTGAGTGAAAACAAATTTACATAAATCCGTAGTTGCGTAAGTAGGGGACTTACTATATCGAACGAGTTTCGGCAACCTACGCAAAAAAATATGGCAATTGATAAAACAACTTATCATGTACTACTTGTGTGTCCAATACGATGCTTCCCTTTATTTTTTACAATGTCGATTTTAAATCTAATAGCTTCCCTTTATTTTTTACAATGTCGTGTGTGGTTTGATCACCAACATTATAATGGTTCTTTTGAGATTTAACAGATGCACCATTTTCAAACTTTTGAATAATTTCAAGTCTTTGTTTAACTGAAAATGCGGAGAAAGGTTGTGGATGAATGTACCCATCATTTGCGATTTCTAAACAAAAAAATATATATTTACTATAAGAAAAATTTCGACATCCCTGACATAAAAAACGAAACAAAATTTGTCTTTTTGTGGTGTGATGGAACACAATCGACGCGACGCACTAAAACAAACTAAACATTTCTTCCTTTTTTTTTTTTTTTTTTTTTTTTTTTTACCGCTGTGTGAAGACAGTGGAGATTGCAAGATAATAGGCACATTAATTTCCCAATGAAGACATAACACCACTTGTTGCTTATTTACGACTTGCAAAATATCTGTTTATACCTATTCTAGTTATTACTTGAATTTTATGATTTCTGGTTGATTTTTTTTTTTTAATTTGGAGTCTTGAAGTGTCCCAGTTAATCTGATCCTGGTAAATCGAGAGTCTGCTGTATTTACAATACAAAAGCTCTATTATTTTGTAATCAATATCCAAAAGAAACATGAAGGATTCACATAAAACCATCTACCGCACGTGCTCGGTACATGTGCCCTTTTTTATTTGTCTCTTTTTTTTTAACAACTAGGGAAATATAATGGATACATTTTTTTTTTCTTGATACAATTTTAATATTGCAAATAAAAAATAAAATATTTCCCATATCACAAAACATTCTACAATATAAAAACAAATATTACATAAAAAAATTATACAAATATTCAAGAAATGTTTATTCTAAAAATTGCCATATACAATTTACTTCTTTATTAATATATGTTGTCGATCTGCTTTGCTGAATAAAGAGGAATGATTTGACATAACGATTCGGTTCAAATTGAAGCAATGGTTTTCCATTTAGATGTATGGTCAACATAATCTGCAATGTGTTTAATTGTCAACATTATTCATTCATTTTTGGTTCCAGCTCTGTATCATTTCGACCACTTGGTATGTAATCTCAACCTGTACATTGTCAAATCGGTATCTGACTTGGTTATTTCGTAGTACGATCTATGATTGTTTTCGATGTTCCGCTTCATGCATTGGCGTTTTCTTCCTTCTTGGGTGGTCACTAGGGCAGTTACGCTGGAAGCACTTCCAGTTGGTGCGGTTGGATGGTCTTGCCCTTCTCTTGTAGCCATACAGGAAGAGAGGGCGTTGTGTCGTCCTGTGTGGATCTTGTGTAGTGAATGTCCTGCTTTTTGAGATATATTATGTGTTCATTGACAACCCTCCTTATGTGTAAATATGTGTACCTAGAAGTTAGTTGTCGTGAGTTCATAGTAGTGTTTTTTTTTTTTTTTTTTTTTGGTGTTGGGACCGTAGGGTTGTGGAATCACTTGCATGAGATTATATTACAAACTGAGTGATTACATAGTCATACATTGCATTGCCCAGTGCTTATACATATACCACTGAAATCTCCCATACAGATACCATCATCCCATAGATTTTTTTTTTTTTTTTTGGTGATAATGGCGACATGAAACATTCCATTTTTTGAAGTTAGTCATGGAGACAGAAAACATTTAATAGCGCCATCGCAGTGTTTTGACTTAATGCCATGTGTTCATTAATTTACTTAAGCTTTCGGTTGGATAACGTTGTGGGCTTGTTTGGGCTATCATTTTTCAATCTTAAAGTTCATATTGCTCCTCATCCATTGGTCCTAGGGTAGGACCAATAGATGAGGTATAGTGAGGAACTTGAGAAAATACCGTACTGTACTTACTTTCAAGAATTTTTCTGATGCCCTCAGGCTATTAGGGACCGAGCTGTTGACACCACTTTTCGAAGATTTCAGAACTTCCCTTCCGCTTTTCATCCAGCCGGAAAAGTGTGAATAAGTACTAAACATAGACATATTGACACGACTTATTGTTTAGGGTACTCGTGAGTACCTTATTAGGATTGAGAAGAGAAGTTTAAAATAAGAGGATAAACGATAGTGTTTTATTATATTTAACCTACACTTATTTGACAAGGACCTTGACCAAGTTAGGATACTAACTTGGTCAGGGTCCAAGATTTTGACATTGAGAATTCTGGGTCAGAGTCTACGGACTAATCTAAGAAAAGCGGTGCAGGGAGAAGAAAACTCTGAAAGCTCCTAGAATTACTCAAGCTCGAGGAGATAAAAAACTTGTTGTGGAGGACGATCCCTCTGTTTCATTCGTTTCTGAGGCTGGGTCCGAACCTGTGATGATAATTGTTGAAAGTAAGTCGTTTCCAACAGAATCATCTGAAGATCTTTCTCTAACAGAGGGATTGGACCTGGGTGGGTCTTTGAACGCTTAAATTGTATTTGCTACAGTTGCCAAAATCAGGATGGCTCTGGGAGAGATTTATCAAAGGACTCTACCAAGATAACTAAGTCTGCCTCTAACCGCATCCACCATGATCTTAATAATGAACGCCTTAGACCAAAGCATCTGAATTTGAAATCAGGGCAGTTCATTTGGACAAGATGATGCAGATCCAACATGATCTTCATCCTTATAAGACTTGCGGAAGCTGTTCATGGTAGTTCAAGGCGAAATAGACAGACTCCTGAAACAACAGAGATTACATTGCTGACTTCTTCAGTCCTGATGGCGGCTTCCTTGGGCAGAGGCGGTGCCTCCGTAGCCAGGTGGGCAGGAGCAGCAGTGCGTAGCATATGCTTCTTGATTAGACGGGGGTTCGAGCCTGTGACCACCAGATGCGGAAAGATCAGGGAATGACCACTGCACATCCCCGGAGCAATATGGATCTTATTGCTAATGCTCCTGTCGTCTCTGATTCCGAATACTGATACTTAGGTCGTCAGCAGAATTGTCCCTAGTGTTTAGTCAGGATTTCAGGAAAGCAGTTACTTAAGTGATTAAAAAAGATCAAAGACATGAAAATCAAGAGTGTATGGCTCTTGATAAACAAGGGTGTTTATGGATTTGGAGACAACAAATCCTGATGATGCCAAGAAGATCTCCAATGCTTTTTGAATTAAAAGATGCAGGATTGTCAATTGAAAAACCCAGATTGTCCGATCCCACAATTTTGATCTA
Source organism: Mastigoproctus giganteus (assembly GCF_048544385.1). NCBI lineage: Eukaryota > Metazoa > Arthropoda > Arachnida > Uropygi > Thelyphonidae > Mastigoproctus > Mastigoproctus giganteus. The sequence goes on along the minus strand of NC_143586.1, from coordinate 108,855,766 downwards.
CGGTGTCCTGTAGGACTACTCAAAAGAGGATATTTTGGAGGATTTAATTAATAAAAATTTATTTAAGACTTTGGTTTTAGCAAGGAGGAAGTTAAGAATGAGATTACATTCAGATTTAATTCTGGCACCGTGACCAGAGCGACCAATTGGGTTATCGGTTTTAGTCTACGCCTTAGGGAATACATGATTCAGAGTGACAGAATTTATCTAGGATTTACGTCACTTAGATTTCGTAACTTTACAGTTGTAAGTAAATGCTTCAGATGTCTGGGACATGGTCACAGTGCGCAGTTCTGTTCCCATAAAGTTGTATCTTTCAGCCACTGTGCGGGCGGAGGACATGTTTTCGTTGACTGTATCCACAAGGAGGAACCACCTCAGTGAAATAATTGTAAATATAGAGGTAAGGATTGTAATCACTCTATTAGGGACAATAAATGCCCTGAGTATCTTAAAGCAGTTGAGTTGACAGACGGAAGAACCAGACAGGAATAATACAATGGTAATTGATCGGAAAGGTAAATGGTAATTTCGCCGTATTGCAGGTCAACAAGTGTTGACCTGCAATACGGCGAAATTTCGTGCCGCGGCCGACGAGATTAGGAACGCTGCTGATAATATGGGGTTTGATATTGTATACTTGCAAGAACCGTATAACCCTTCTCAGGTAGGGGGGGGGGGTTCAGCATATAAAGTTATGGAACATCGAATTTCTGTAAGGACTATTGCCTCAAGTGACGATTGGCCCAAGGCCCCCATAACTATCTTTAACAGTGAACTAGTAATAACAACTATCTCAAGTGAATGTTCTGCTACCATAGTTTGTATCCTGGTTTCCTCCAGGGACCAATCATTTTATCTGGTTTCCCAGTACTTTCCTCCCTCGGACGATATTTAGCCAGCCTTACACAGACTTGACAGGGTATGTAGTATATTTTCAGCTAATTACAGTTGACCTCAATGCTAAGTCTACATTTCGGAACAGTGGCCTTTTTGATGCCCGAGGTTGATCTGATCTTGGATCATAATCAGCGGTGGGATTCAGCCGGTTTGCACCGGTTCGGCAGAACCGATACGTAATTTTTTGTTGAGTTCGGCGAACCGGTTGTTAAAATGGCACTTGTGATCAGGGTTCTTTCTAAGGTGGGCGCCTGGGCAACCACCCAATGTGGAAATCACAAATTTAAATTCTTTACTCTTTTTTAACGTTGATCGATGCAACAGCATAATCCAACTGTCTGAGTAACGATCATTCCGTCCATAAGTGAAAAAAATTAGACGGAACTATGCTTGTAATATTTATTTATTCAGTCAATAAAACTCATTATAACTTTGATGAAATACTACATTTTTATTCCCTCGCATTTGTTACTTAAGTTAACAAACATATAACGTAAAGAGAAAAGGTGCAAACAACCAGGAGGTGATACACTGTCATTCGTTTCACCTTTGTGTTACGCCCTAAATTCACACGAGATGTTATGAGTGCGTTGGTGTTCCCTGATCAATAAAAACAATAGGAAGCTAGGACACAACGAACCAATAGAAATATAAATTTCAACGGTTATCTTATCGCCCATTTCGGAAGCCGTGGAAGAATGTTCTTCTAGGTTGGAATCCTTATGCCAGTGTGCACGTGGTAATTAAGACGATTTTATCACAACTTTACCATGACAAACAGGTTTGTCGTACACATTATTCTATGGTATTTAATCTGCATAGCCTATGCCATTATTTCTTCGCCATATGAGATAGTGCTGCAGATACATGTAGAATACCGGCCATTATAATCCTTACGGTTCCCTCTAAGCCAGTGGTTTTCGACTTTTTTTTAAATAATGGCATTCCCCTAAGTAATTTATTTCATTTTGTGACACCCCTGCTCAATTTTCTGCCTGTTAGATACACTATATATAGCATTAGCATTTCTAGAGGCATATGATGCAAGAAAGCAAGCTTATGCAGCATCAGCCAAAAAAAAAAAAAAAAAAACCCACTTTACCCCTCGGTTCGTCCGAAATACCTGTCCAACTGAGCCTTAAATTTATTTAGGCTATCAACTTCCACAACAAGGGATGGAAGTCTGTTCCACCAACCAACTACCTGTTGGCTAAAAGCAAATTTCCGCACGTCTATCCTACATCTGTCTTTTCGCAATTTGAATTTATGCCCTCTCAGGTGATTATTCTGAGCAAGAGGAAGAATCCCATCAGCATTGAGCATGCTCAAACCATTTAAGGCTTTATACACTTCTATCAGATCACCTCGCTGGTGCCTAGTCTCCAGACACTGTAATTTGCAAAACTTAAGCCTTTCTTCGTAAGAGTACCCCTTTGTTCCATTCACTAATCTTGTTGCCTTTCTCTGTACTCGTTCTAGCTCTACATCCTTCTTGAAATGAGGCCACCAGACCTGTATACAGTACTCTAGGTGTGGCCTGACCATTGCCTTATACAAGGGAATAATCACCTCCTTATCCCTGCTAGAAACATTCCTGTATATCATTGACAAGACACCACGAGCTACTCTTGCAGCCCGTCAGCACTACTTAGAGAACTTCATATCTGCCTGCACAATTACGCCAGGTCCTTTTCATTCTCTACCACTGTCAATGTAGTACCACAGAGTTGATACGTTGCTCTGGGGTTGCTGTTTCCCATATGTAGTACTTTACATTTGTCAATGTTAAACTTCATTTTCCACCTCTCAGCCCATCTGCTCAACCTTTCCAGATCCTGTTGCAGCAGCATAGTGTCAGTAGTGTCCTTGACAACCCTGCCAACCTTTGTATCGTCTGCAAACTTGGACATTAAACTTGATATACCATTATCAATATCATTTATAAATACAGAAAACAATAATGGACCCAACACTGAACCCTGAGGGATTCCAACAGTAGTCCACGATGAGCAGTCCATTGATTGCCACTCTCTGTCTTCTACTCCTCAACCACTCTTTTATCCATAGCAGCAATTTGCCTCCAATGCCACACTGCTCCAATTTGTGCAGCAGTCTTCCATGTGAAACTATCAAAAGCCTTCCTAAGATCCAAGTATATAATATCAAAATTATTCCCTGCATCCAGTTCTTTTGTGACTGCATCATAGTATCCAATCAAATTGGTCAGGCAAGACTTCCCCTTAACAAAACCATGCTGTGTCCGATCTATAACTGAAGTCTTGTCTAGATGATCCTGCAATGCTTCTTAAACCAGTGGCTCCATTAATTTTCTTGGAACAGAAGTTAAACTCAGAGGTCTATAATTACTTGTTTCGGACTTTGATCCTCCATTGTGAATTGGGGATCACATTTGCACATCTCCAGTCTGTGGGTACCTCCACTGAGTCCAACGAACCTCTCATAATTATGGCTAAGGTTTGCTTGCTTCCTTTGCTGCCTGCTTTAATATAACTGGTAGATCCCATCCACTCCAGGTGCCTTTCTTGTGTTTATCTTAAACAATTTCTCCTCCACTTTACTCTCACTTATTACAAGATTCTCCAGCTTACTGCCAAAGTTGAATACACCTCTGGTATTCTGCTCACTGAATAACTCCTGAGGTGTGAATGTCGATACAAAATATTCTTTATTTTTTAGCTACCTGAGCAGGATCATCAACAGTTGACCCATTGATATCAAGTGGACCAATCTGATCCATCCCCTTCCTTCTAGAGTTTACATAAGTAAAGAACTCTTTGCATCCTTTGCCAAAAATGTCTAGTAATCTGCCTTTGCCTGCCTAGCCTCCTTTGTAACTTGGTTACAGATCAACTTGCATCTATCATAGGCTTCTGTGTCACGTGTTAATTTATATGTATCCCATGCATTTTACTTCTCTGTCATATGTCTCATTGCCGACCGGGCTAGCCGAGTGGGTAAAGTACCTGCCCGGCAACTCAAAGGTCGCGGGTTCGATTCCCACCTCGGGCTTGGATCAAAGTACTGCAAAAACCTTGGGAGGTGCAATATGGCCACAGAAGCCGTTGCGCCAACAACTACCAAATCAAAAAAAAAAAAAAAAAAAAAATATGTCTCATTAGTTCATCTGACATCTATTTACGCCTAAGCCTTGAACAATATTTCTTAGTTGGTATGTAAAGCCTAGTAGCTTCCAAGATAAGTTCTTTGAATGCTTCCCATTTTGAATTTGCTTTTGGTAACATCATCAGTTGGTCCCACTGTATAGAATTTAAATACTGTCCCAGACCATCGTAGTCGCCTTTACGAAAGCAATTACCCTTCCCTTTACCCCTGATGGTAGTTACCTCTTTGAGTAAATCCCACTTCAGCACACTGTGATCACTGCCACCTAGTGGTTCCTTTATCTGCAGATTCTTAATGCATGAAGAATCACTACTGATAATCAAATCAAGTGTATTACTCCCTCTATTTGGCTCTTGAACATGCTGATGTAGAAAACAATCATCCAATAAATCCACAAAAGCCTTGCTAGTGTATGAGTGACCAACCCACAAATTCCAGTCAATATCTGGGAAATTAAAATCCCCCAATATAAGACTCTCTGATGTACTCGCCCACTCTATTTCCTTGTACAGTTTCTTACTATACTCATCAGAGTCATTAGGCCTATAGCACACTCCTACTCTCAATTTTTATCTCCCAATGCTTATGTCACACCAAACTGACTCGACACTGCAATGCCGACTGGCTTCACTTCCTTGAATTTTATGTGTTTCTTAACTAATAGCATAACACCTCCTCCCTTCATATCCGGTCTATCCTTTCTGTAGACGATGCACTCCCGAAATTCCAGTTCTGCATTCCTTATATCTGTGTGACACCACGTCTGTGATATCCCAACAATATCCGCCTTTGATGCTTTGAGCAATAACTCAAATTCATCAAATTTATTTACCAAACTCCTAGCATTGGTGTACATGCAAGTATACATGCCTGTACACCAATGCTAGGAGTTTGCATAGATATACACAGTGGCGTATATGTATATATACCCAGGGGCTCACATCTGGTGAGTATGGGCTTGGCACACCCAGGGTCCTGAGCTGGATATCATCAGTCTTCTCTTTCTTGGTGATTCCTTTCTACTCTCTCTCTCTCTCTTTCTCTCTCCCTCTCTCAGGGTAATAGGGATTTTTTTTTTTTTTTTTCGCCGGTGCAGCATAAGCCTCAGGCTTCCTTGCACCATATGGCTAATAATAATAATAATAATAATAATAATAATATACGCCACTGTGTATACATATATATATATACACAATGGCGGCTCGTGACTCTGATGTTTGGGGGTTCTGCATCAAGTTACAATTGCCTTGATTATAAGAGACGTAGACATACACAGTAATAATAATAAGCAAGTTAAAAATACTACAAAACATTAACTAGACATTTATCATTAACAGACTTGAACTTTTATTTATAAACAAAATCCATTCTTTGGTTTTTATTTGTTGAAAATAAGATTAATAACTTTTTCATTCAAGTTTGGCGCACTGTTGAACAAGCTTTTCTTCTTTGATAGCATTTTTTGAGCATGTAGTCTTTCCTAATTCATAGTGCTACGAGCAGTAATACAGAAAGACAAATGATACCGAAACTGAAGAATAGCGATGGTGTACTTATAAACAGCAGAGAAGGCATAATTCAAATAGCAGAAGACTACTATAGAGAATTATACAAGGAGCGAGGGAATGATGCCAGCAGTGGGGAAGTTGGATTGCAAAGTAGCAACACATACGACATCCCGATATTCTTCCTGATGAAGTAGAACAGGCATTGAAGAAAATGAAGGATCAGAAAGCCCCGGGGGAAGATGAAGTTACTGTATATTTGTTAAAATTGGGAGGAAGAGAGATAACACAAAAACTAGCAAGGCTCTTCACAAAGTGCATTAGAAAAGGTGTGACGCCTAAGCAGTGGAATAATGCAATCATAGTTTTGCTGCATAAGAAAGGAGATAAAGCAGAAATTGGAAATTATAGACCAATTAGCTTGTTATCCCACATCTTTAAGTTGTTCACAAGGGGTCATTACTAACAGATTAGAAAGAATACTTGATGAGAATCAACCGAAAGAGCAAGCTGGCTTTAGGACAGGATTTTCAACTATGGATCACCTTCACGTAATATCACAGCTAATGGAGAAAGCAAATGAATATAAAACACCATTATGCCTGGCATTTGTGGATTATGAAAAGGCATTTGACTCCATACAGCATAAGGCAATGTTTTGGGTACTGGAAAGACAAGGCATAGATACCCCATATATTATGATTTTGAAGAAAATATATGAGAGTGCTACCTCCTTTATTAGACTAGACAAAGACGGTAGAAAATTTAAAATTGAGAAAGGAGTTCGACAAGGAGACACAATATTTCCGAAGCTGTTTACTGCTGCCCTTGAAGCTTTCAGAAGATTAGACCTGTCGCAGAAAGGTGTCAATGTGAATGGAGAGTACCTAAACCATTTACGATTTGCAGATGACATTGTGGTCATCAGCCACGATCCCAAAGAATTAGAGGAAAATCTTAATCAGTTATGCACAGTTAGTACGGATTTTGGACTAAAGCTGAATATGGCTAAAACAAAAGTAATGAGGAACAAGTATGCCGCAGAAAGGAAAATAATAATTGAATGATCAGTAATTGAAAAGGTGGAGTCATATACTTATCTGGTACAAGTTATTAGCTGTAATAATGATAAATGGCTGGAAGTCAAGAGAAGAATAAATTTTGGATGGACAGCATTCAGGAAATATAGTCACATACTAAAGAGCAATGTCCCAGTTTGTCTGAAACGTAAAATGATGAATCAATGTATACTCCCCACCATGACTTATGGAAGTGAAACTTGGGCACTCACCAAAAGAATGGAAGAAAAGCTGAGAACTACACAGCGAAGAATGGAACGAATTATAATGGGAATCAGACTGTTAGATAAGAAGAGAAACACATGGATTAGGCAGCAAACTCAAGTAAAGGACATTCTTATCAAATCTAAAGAACTGAAATGGTCTTGGGCAGGACACATAGCTCGAAGACATGATGACAGATGGACTAAGAAAATAACAGAATGGTACCCAAGAGGAGCTAGAAGAAAACCTGCAAGACAAAGGCGGAGATGGGTAGATGAAATTCATGAGTTTGTGGGTAGTAAATGGATGGCCAGTGATCAAAACAGTAGGAACTGGAAAGTTGCTGGAGAGGCCTTCATTCTGCAGTGGATTGAAAATGGCTGATGATGATGATGATGATTCATTGTGCTCTTTAAACCTTACGCTATGTAGTTTTCCGTTAGACCTTACGCTGTCTAGTCAGTGTTGCCAATTTTGCGGTTTTCCCGCTAGTAGTTTGTTAGCTACCTGAGCAGGATCAATAGTTGACCCATCGATATCAAGTGGATCAATCTGATTCATCCTCTTCCTTCTAGAGTTTACATAAGTAAAGAACTCTTTGCATCCTTTGGCGGATTAAATTATGTAATAGTGGATAGTGGAATGAGTTTAAATGTAAAAATTTTAAATAAGTTTAGCATTTCCTTGGTGGATGCCCTCGAAGGAAATAAATTGAGGGGCCCATCAAGCTCTCAGCTGCCCACATCAACGCCAGAGCTTGCACTTGGTCATCACGCAACACAGCGGCAACCCCTAAGGCAGAATGCGCTGGTCCCACAGGAACTAGTAGTTGTTGGTGACTCTATTGTCAGGGAAACGGGGAACATTCTATGTAAAAAGGATAGGTGGAACAGCACCAGGGTATGTCTGCCAGGGGCAAAGGTTGATGACGTTGTAGAGCGGATATCATCTTTCAAGGGCACAAAAGGTGATATAGTTGTACACGTTGGCACTAATGATATTAAGAGTAGGAGACCAGCAGAATTACTTAACAAGTACAGGTCACTGTTGAAAAAAAGCCGAGAATTAGGGTTGAATTTGAAAGTGTCTGCAATTCTGCCCAGACACGATAGGAGGGAGTATATGATGAGAGCCTTGTCGATCAATTCGGCCCTGGAAAGATTGTGCAAGGCTCAAGGGGTAGAATTTTTTTCAGCCTGGACTGTACTTGTTAACAGGAGAGACTGCTTCTATAGGGATGGGATACACTTAAATAGAAAGGGTGCAAGAATATTTGCTGATGCTATCGAGGCAGTGTTAGGTGGGTCGGAAAACTGCTAGCTTGGGGGGATACAAAAACTAATAGTTTAACAGTAACCGCAGGCAGAGGTGAAGGTGATTCTTGCACAACTTCTACTAGAATAAGAAGCGACCAGGAGCGAGGGGTGTTGGGGGTTTCAGGGACGGATTGCAGTCATCCTGGAAGAGTTGGGTATATGGGATGTGTTAGGGTAACAAGGAATAGGCATAGGAGCATGTATGCTTGCATGTATACCAATGCTAGAAGTATAGTAAATAAATTTGATGAATTTGAAGTGTTGGTCAAGACATCAAAGGCGGATATTGTTGGGATAGCAGAGACGTGGTGTCACAAAGATATAAGGAATGTAGAACTGGAATTTGGGGAGTACAATGTGTATAGAAAGGATAGACAGGACAGAAAGGGAGGAGGTGTTATGCTGTTAATTAAGAAAAACGTAAAATCAAAAGAAGTGCATCCAGTTGATATAGATGGACAGTGCACTGTTGAGTCAGTTTGGTGTGACATAAGCACTGCAAAAGCAAAAATAAGAGTAGGAGTGTGTTATAGGCCTAATGACTCGAATGAGTACAATGAACAATTGTACCGAGAAATAGAGTGGGCCAGTAAATCAGAATGTCTTATAATGGGGGATTTTAACTTCCCAGATATTGACTGGAACTTGTGGGTTGGTCACTCACACACTAGTCAGACTTTTGTGGATTTATTGGATGATTGTTTTCTGCAGCAGCATGTTCGAGAGGCAACCAGAGAAAGTAATACTCTTGATCTGGTTATCAGCAGTGATCATTCGTGTATTAAGAATTTGCAGATAAAGGAACCACTAGGTGGCAGTGATCACAGTGTGCTGCAGTGGGATTTACTCAAAGAGGTAACTACCGTCAGGGGTAAAGGAAAGGGTTTTTGCTTCCGTAAAGGGGAGTACAATGGTCTCAGACAGTTTTTAAATTCTGTACAGTGGGATCAACTGACGATGTTACCAACAGTAAATTCTAAGTGGGAAGCATTCAAGGAATTGTCGTGGAAGCTGCTAGACTTTTCATACCGATGAAGAAATATTGTTCAAGGTTTAGGCCTAAATGGTTATCAAATGAACTAATGAGACTTGTGACAGAGAAGAAAAATGCATGGGATGCATATAAATTATCAGGCGACGCAGAAGCCTGTGGCAGATATAAGCTAGTCTGTAATCAGGTCACAAAGGAGGTTCGGCAGGCAAAGGCGAATTACGAGAAATCTTTGGCAAAAGATGGTAAGAAAAACAGCAAGGATTTCTTTACTTATATAAACTCTAAAAGGAAGGGGAAGAATATGATTGGTCCACTTGACATCGATGGTTCGACTGTTGATGATCCTGCTCAGATAGCAAACAAACTGAATGAGTATTTTGCATCTACATTCACACGTGAGGAATTATTACAGTTTGAAAATGGAAGAAGGTTATCAAATTGTAGCAATGTGCTTAATGATTTTGTAATAACTGAGAGCAAAGTGGAGGAGAAATTGTTGAAGTTAAACATAAGAAAGGCACCTGGGGTGGATGGATCTATCCAGTTATATTAAAGGAGGCGGCAAAGCAACTAAGCAAACCCTTAGCCATAATTATGAGAGCATCCTTGGATTCAGGGGAGGTTCCCACGGACTGGAGATGTGCAAATGTGTCCCCAATTCACAAAGGAGGTTCGAAGGGTTACACGAGTAATTACAGACCAGTTAGTTTAACTTCTGTTCCGGGTAAAATAATGGAGTCACTGATTAAAGATGCATTGCAGGATCATCTAGACAAGACTGCAGCAATAATTCAGACACAGCATGGGTTTGTTAAGGGAAAGTCTTGTCTGACAAATTTGATTGGTTATTATGATGTGGTCACAAAGGAACTGGATGCAAAAAATAATTTTGATATCATATACTTGGATTTCAGGAAAGCTTTTGACACTGTTGCGCATGGAAGACTACTGTACAAATTGGAGCAGAATGGTATTAAGGGTAAGTTGCTACAATGGATAAAAGGATGGTTAAGTGGGAGAAGACAGAGGGTGGTAATCAATGGGTGCTGCTCTTCCTGGACTAATGTTATTAGTGGAGTCCCACAGGGTTCGGTATTGGGTCCACTGTTGTTTTGTATATTTATCAATGATATTGATGAAGGTATATCAGGCTTAATGTCGAAGTTTGCAGATGACACGAAGGTTGGCAGGGTTGTTAATGACAGTCATGGCAGTGTGCTACTGCAACAGGATCTAGATAATTTGGGCAGATGGGCTAAGAAGTGGCAACTGAAGTTTAACCTTGACAAATGCAAAGTACTGCATATGGGTAGAAGTAACCCCAGAGAAACGTACCAACTGTGTGGTACTACACTTAAGGTGGTAGAAAATGAAAAAGACCTGGGAATAATTGTGCAGTCAGATATGAAGTTTTCTGAGGAATGCAGACAGGCTGCTAGGGCAGGTCATGGGGTTTTGTCAATGATATATAGGAATTTTGCTAGCAGGGAAAAGGAGGTGATTGTCCCTCTGTATAAGGCAATGGTCAGGCCACGCCTTGAGTACTGCGTACAGGTCTGGAGGCCTCATTTTAGGAAGGATGTAGATTTGCTTGAGCGTGTACAGAGAAGAGCAACACGATTGGTGAGGGGAATGAAGGGATCCTCTTACCAAGAGAGGCTTAAGTTCTGCAAATTGCAGTGGCTGGAGACTAGGCACCTGCGCGGTGATCTGATTGAGGTCTATAAGGCCTTGAATGGGTTGAGCACGCTGAATTCTGATGGGATCCTCCCACTTGTTCAGAATACGAACCTACGGGGACATAAGTTCAAATTAAGAAAGGACAGATGTAGAATAGATGTGCGGAAATTTGCCTTTAGCCAGCGGGTGGTTAATTGCTGGAACAAACTTCCATCTGTCGTTGTGGAAGTTGATAGGTTAAATAAATTTAAGGAGGAACTGGACAGGCATTTGGAGGCTATGGTGCGATTTTTTTTTTTTTTTTTTTTGGCTGATGCTGCATAAGCTCCTACACTTGCTTTCTTGCATCAAGTGCCACTACTACTACTACTACTACTATTTTATATATTTTGGCAATGTAACATTTAAATTAAGAAATATTTATTTAACAATATAAATATTTCATAATTGAAATGTTTTATTGATATACATCGTAAACATAGTAGGGATATTTTATTTAGTTTTTTTTTTTTTTTTTTGAAAGCGAAGAATCGGTTTTATTTTATTCAGGAATTCCCCTGAGAGGGAACCAACAATTTCAATACATAAGTACACTCGCGGTCAAACGAGTTTTAATGCTATGACCCATTTAAAGCTATGGGTTATAGGTTTAAATTGTTCAATCAAATCGGGAAATGTGGATACGATACGGGCTCAAAAGAGTTGAAAAGTATTGTAAAAAGTATGTTTTTCCTGAAAGAATGCTTCGAAAAATATTTATACATGTACGAAAAATAGGTACGCAAGAAGCATATGATGAGGAGGTATTGAATTTCCACCCTAATTTAGATATTTATTTTATATTAAAAACAAAAAATAAATAACTATTTATACGGTATATAATATTTGTTTTTTTTAATCCCTACAGACAAACGAAGGCTAAATCCTATTAATGGGTGCCATTAAAAAATATATGCTTAAAAAAGTTAGAAAAATATTAATAAATAAAAAATTATGGAAAATCAAAAATTCAATTAAAACTTTCAAAATATAAAAAATTTACCTTTCTAATTTATTTATTTCTAAAATAAGGTAATTAAATAATTTTTCTTTAGAAAATTTTCTTCTAAATAGAAACTCATAGATAACCTTCTAGTAGACTATTATTCCACAGAGTTTTTCCGTCATATTATGCGGCTTGCCTATCAATGTACTCGTGAATCACTCGCTTCAGCAAGACCGCACAATATCATGTGAATCCAGAAACCCTGGGTTTTAAATGATCTATCTAGCAGTTTAAATTAGGACAAAATCCTGCGCCCTCAAGTCTCACTCAACATGTCACAGTGAGCGAACTCGCAGCAACAGAATTGCGTTGTGTTCAACTCAAAAGTTTTTTATGTATTGGCCTTTGAGCCCCGCATTTAATGGTTCTCCTACAAGTTTGTTCAGTGAATTGCATGTAATTAGAAAGAATGGTCAGGAAGTAAAATATTAACAAACAATCAAGGTTTATTTAACATATATGTATACAAATGAGTACAATGTACATAAGTTAGATTAATTGGTATGATTAGATTATTTGTATACATATTTAACATATATGTATACAAATGAGTACAACTGGTACATAAGTTAGATTAATTGGTATGTACTTGTTAGATAAACTAACTGGATACGAGCAGTATTTTGCTTTAGCAATATTATAATTTTGTAATGTTCTTCATGTGGCTTTTACATTAACTCTCTAGCAAGAACAAAATAATTTGTGTTGTCATAACGTAACACTGTTCAAATACTAGAACAGGGAATTATATTAACTTAATAGTATAATTAGAATTTGACAATTAAATTAATAAGTCGCATTCTCTATTAAAACTGAATACTAAGAAAATAATACAATTGTCGGGGTATATTTATATATATGTGAGGAAAGATGTCTTATAAATGCATTAAAACGTATGCAGATGGTAGGTTCGGCTTTTGGGTAATTTAATACAGTTTGTTATTAAACAATAAGGGTTGACTTAACCGAAAATATTCTGCACCGCCTCGGTGGGGGGGGGGGGAATCTGTATCAGACATCAATATGTTTCTTTTCTCATCTTTTCCTAGTAATTATTATTTTACTTCTTCTTCACACAATTACAAAAATCGGCCAAAACTCTAACTGCTCTTCTCTTCCTGTCATGTTTCACTCATGAACTTTCCTCCTTCTCGTTCTTTCCCCTATCCAATATATATATACCTCCGCATCCCCTCACTGAGCTCCCTAAGAATTGTTTTGTTCTCACGAGTCAACTATGTGGGGGGGGGGGATTAAATGGATATTGTACCATGCATGGAGTATCAAAGCTAATCGACGCTCTTGTCCACTCACAGGAGAACAGGTGACATCACTGTGGTGTCCTATTACGGCGACCGCACCCCTGGGGTGATTGAAAACGAAAGTAAAAGTTTGTAAGCTCCGTGAAATGACGTTATCGCTATATCCTTTAGTTGTACAGGTCACTGAAAAAATTATTCTGCACTATGAGGCGAAATTACTTCTTGAAAGCAAGTAAAAGGGCTAAAAAATGAAAATATTTGCCTTTTTACACTATCCTGTGTTCCAAATTGGTATTTTAATTTTCTTTTGGCATGTAACTTCAATATTTTGAGTATGTTCACTTGAATAATCTTGAGAAACAAAATTATAGCGATGAATAACCTCATCATGGGTATAATTAATCTTTATATGCAGGCCATCCATCACTGATGATTCTTGTACCTGGCAATATTTTCTCCCTTATACACTGTTGTGCAAAACTTAAAGACCAACACTATTTCTAAAGATTACAACTACAAAATTGTTACTTATGGTACTCTTTACTGATGAGGGTAGATTCGGTCTCAGCAGCGATTCTGGATGTCAGCTAATCTGGCGAGAGGTTGGCACATGGTATGACCCCGCAAACATCACTGAAAGGGATCGACATGGCGGTCGAGTGGGTTCTCATCTGGGGAGGCGTTATCTTGGATGGATGTACACAACTCCAGATACTGGAAGGCGTGCACGCTACTGTACTGAGGTAATCCTTCCCCATGTGCGTCTGTTCCGAGATGCCATTAGCCCCGAGTTCCTGTTTATGGATGATAACGGCACACACACCATCGCACTGCAGCTGTTGATATGCTTTTAGAAAGTGAGGACATTATTCGTATGGATTGGCCTGCCCGTTTCCGTCGATCTAAATCCCATCGAACACATATGGGAAGACGCCTAGCGGTACGTCCACATCCACCAGAAAATTTTCACCAGCTGAAGATGGCGCTGACAGAGGAAATAACGATGTTACCGCAAGAACTTATCAACTACATTGTTCTAAGTATGGACAGGCGGTGCAAAGCCTGCATCGACATTAGGGGTTGCTATATCTCCTACTGAGGACCACCTGTTCCCTTTGTTCCATCTTTGGCAGTGATGCATCTGTATTATGGCAGCCAGTACTATGTTTCCATATTTGAATAAAGTCCCTCTGTACCGTTTTGCTTCCGTTGTTGTGTCGGTGTTGTTTCCTTCATCATTTCTGTACCTCACGAGGTTCTTTTGGTATGCTTTTCCCATATCCAGGCCACTCCTATGAGAAACTACAGGTGAAAACCTGACTGGTCCTTAAAATTTGCACACCAGTGTAATTGATAATAGTTGTTATTATTATTATTATTACTAGACATATAGTGCAAGGAAGCCTGAGGCTTATGCTGCACCAGCCAAAAAAAATTTCTGAGTTACCCTGAGAGAGAGAGAGAGAAGTAGATAGAAGGGAATCACCAAGAAAGAGAAGAATGATGATATCCAGCTCAGGACCCTGGGGATGCCACCAAGTATTGTAGACAGCTTGCAAGGAAGGTTCATGGTGTTTCTATTATCTACCGGAACTAAAAAACATCGTTTGGTAATTCTTTCGAATGCACCAAAAACCCATTATGTTCCCATTAGTCCTCCTCTATTATATTTTCTTTTGAAAAATGCTGATTCATCAATTTCAACTTCGATAAGTGTTCCATTTTCTGAAATCCCCCCCCCCCCCTAGTTAACTATATGAATCAATTATTGATATCATGCAGATCTCCCTCAGATCTTTGCAATTTTCAATAACATTATTTTTATTGATATTTAAATCAAGAACAATGCGATCTTGAGACCAATCTTGGGACCAGAAGTATAGAAATACTGTAATAAATTGGGATAACGATAATCTACTATCATCAAAAAATGATTTATGTCTAATGCTCTTTGTTTTACGGCAAGGTTTCTTACAACCACCATCTAAACTTATCAGTTTTACATTTACTTTTGTAAGTCGCATTTCAAGATTGTCAACTTCACAAAAAGCTGTATTTTGCAAAATGTGATTTTTCGCCAACCAAGAAATTAAGTGATCAGTATTGCCACTGCATAAATTCATCAACTCCGTTAAACGGTAGTTGTTATTTTTGACTTCTTCCTCAGAATAAACTGCATTTGATATGCAATTTGGAAGTTTTTGTCTGGATATAATGTAGGGGTCTTAAATATTTTTATGGCACCCACCTAGGATTTAATCCAAATGAAAATTTAAAAAGTTGGCGGGTTAAGTGTTAAAAATAGCGGATTTTGAGTATGCGGCTAGCGGGAAGTATTAGAGTTGTCTAGTTCGGTGTACACGTTGTATCGTATAACAATGGCGGCAAGTTACGAACGGTTAATCTACGGACACGAGGTATTATTTACTTTCCAAATCGCGCTATCTAAATTCAAAATAAACTACGGAGCTTGACTAGGTCTATAAGCTACTTATTGAAAATAATTTATCGCCAAAGGGCCTGGTGTACTGGGGTCCATGGTTAAGAAAATACAGTACAATCCAGCGAATGTATTTAATTACACAATAAATACAATATAATAAGAAAATAATTTAATCTAACAATTAAGTCAATAAAGTGGCTAAGTATAATTAAAAACTTTGCATTCGCAAACTTTGCGGGAGCTGCAAAACCTGTTCAACACATGGATTTGATACCCTTACCGATACTAAGTAATAACCTACAAAATCTCTATCTAGATTCAGATTAAACTAAAGTATTGTTACTAGGAATATAAAGCAACTCTAAAAAATAAATTAATATGCCAATTAAATCAATAAAAAAGCAAAACCTCTATTTGCTGCAGCCCGTAAAAACTTCGCCTGTTCACCTTTGTGTAATTCTTTTAGCATTCTCAGTCAGTACCTGTCAGGCAGCTCTAAACAGGGATACTTAGATTGTGGATGCTTGATATTTATTGCATCTCGTAAAATGACATTTGACATGATTATAATTTGAAAATTCATGTTTGCAGTGCAGGTTTCTCTGGAGTTACATGAGTTCATAATTTACTTTTATTTTTACATATATGAGAATTAGATAGTATGAACCGGAGCTCTAATGCTCAATACATTCTACGTTGATATCAATATTTGTAAAATAATAAGAGAAGTTTACCTCTATATGATACAAAGAACACTTCCATAAGGAAGGAAAATCGTTTTGCAATTTTTTCGTTATATTAATTTTTTTACTTAATTTAATTGTGTTAAATTGATTTTTAATTATTGTTTACTGTATTATTAAATACAGTACTGTATTATTATTATTTTTAATTGGTTGCATTTTAATTTCTGTTGAGTATCATACGGAAGTATCATACATATCATATTGAGGTAGTAGTAGTAGGTAAACAGTTTTCGTATTTTGTGTGGTACTTTTGAGTTAATGAAATGTGTAATCTGTCTGCCACTAGGACTTTTTGAAGTAATTTTTAGAGTTTTACAGACTGTATTGCATATATTCAAATAAAAATGTTTGAAAATATACATTTATGTAGAATTTCATGTTTAAAAAGAAGAAAAAATTCCCCCCCCCCAAAAAATGGTAGCTTCATGCAGTTTAGAGGGGCAAGAATTTAACTGATTTACTGTGCATTTGGAGTGTTACTGCATCTATCCAACTTTCAAACTGGTGTCATGTTCTGACTCCAGTTTGAAATTGCCCTCCCTGACCATTCCTGTTAAAGCTATAACTATTATATTTGCACAGTCAACTATTATATAGGGAATTTAAAAAAAATAACACCTTGAATTTTATTTTTTATTTTCCACGAAGAGCATATAATTATGCCAATTAAGCATGTGACAATAGTAGATATTCATATACCATCTCTTTCAATTAAAAGGCACCCATGTCAATTTCACTTAGGTTTAGGCACTTTGCCATCTGGGCCTATTTTGTTATATTTGAGTGAAATTTTTGAATTTATTGTTAGAATTGCATTGCACTAATTGTTAATTTAGATTTTACAATTTCTAAATTTAAATTTGGTCTAATCAACTATCCTTCTCAATGGGAAAGTTGTTCATCATCCTTTGTTTAGTCTAAAAGTTGGTATACATCTGAAATGAATGTAAACTGATTTTATCTCACGACAACAAAAAAATAATAATACAACTATTGTAGTGTGAGAAGTAGTAGCACAACTGCAATCATCACAATAAAACATGCATAACGAAGAGTGTGCACCCGATATAACCATTGTTTCTTTTGATTTTAGGCTAAACTGATGATGGGAACCATATTCCCATTGAGAAAAAAACATTTGAATAGGCAGATTTTAAATTCAAAAATTGTGAAATCTGAATGTCAAGAATAGTAACAGTTTATCCAGTTTTAACATCAGATTCAAAAATTTCAGCCCAAATATGACAAAAAGATCCAGGTGGTGTTTGTCACCTGGATCTTTTTGTCTTATAAGTGAGATAGAGCCTTTTAATTGAAACATGTACAGTATGTACATAGCTATACACATAAATCGATTCTTATATATATGTGAATAAAGAGTTAAATTGATTTGCAAGATGCAAGCCAAATGTTTTTGGACTGACCATATGGAGTGCTAACCACGTGGTGCCTCCATAGCCAGGTGGGCAGGAGCAGCAGTGCGTAGCACACGCTTCTTGATTAGACTGGGGTTCGAGCCCGTGACCACCAAATACGGAGGAAGCGGAAAGGTCAGGGAATGACCACTGCATATCCCTGGAGCAATATGGCCTTAGCTGCTAATGCTCCTTTAAAAAAAAAAAAAAAAAAAAAAAGCTAACCACATCTATTATTGCACTGTTGCTGTTAGATACCACCGAACTAATTCATTGTGCGTTAGTGTGGCAAGTTTCATGCCAATGGGACATTGTGCTTTTGTGCACTTGGTGTTTTAGAGCGGTGTTACTCAAAGTTTTATGCTTGCGGACCCATTAAAAACATATATCTCAGAACCAATTTATTATATGTTTACAATTTACCTTTTTTAGACTGACCAAAAAGTAACTGAATAATGAATTGTCACTATTTGTGTATACATTCATTTGACCCCATAGGCTACTAGTGTGAAGAATGATGTTGTTTCTTCATCTCACAAAGTCCTTTAAAGTTGGGAGTGATTGTAGACAACTGAATTCTCGTCTTAGGCACAACGTCCAGTCTGTAACAATAT
Organism: Mastigoproctus giganteus; assembly: GCF_048544385.1. Classification (NCBI taxonomy): domain Eukaryota; kingdom Metazoa; phylum Arthropoda; class Arachnida; order Uropygi; family Thelyphonidae; genus Mastigoproctus; species Mastigoproctus giganteus. Next base: position 108,837,419 of record NC_143586.1, on the reverse strand, counting down.
TTAGTTTTGTTTCCACATACCTTGAAAATCCAGCTTTCCACAGATAAGTTGTGGGAAATGGAAGAAGTTTGAGCACAGATATTCTTGAAGAAGACTGCACCAGAATTCAACTAGAGTTGCTCACTGACATCCTCTTTCAAGCTACTATCAGATGTAATATCTATCAAACACTTGTAATTTTGCACAGACATGCCATCTGGTTTCTCTGAAACACAAAGTGGGTTTTGGGCCCAGGCAAGAGTCATCGATAAAAGACGTGAAGTATTTCTGAAATGCCTGTTGTAGTATCATTCAACATTTAAATGTTGAATGATACTACCACAAATAGTTTCTTCCAGGCTAGATTCTGTCTCTATCAAAAAGCCATTCAGAGTTGTAAAGCATTCATACTGCCTTTTTTCTATGCACTGCTTCCAAAATTCGAGTTTACATTGAAAAGATGCAATTCTGTCCCTCGTTGTGGATGTCGACATGCTTTCGCCTTAACATGTGAGATTTAGTTCACTAATTCTTTTAAAAATGTCTGCCAAGTATTCCAATTTCTTCAGCCAAGATTTATTTACCAAAGATTGATAAAGGTAAAATGGATGATCAATAAAAAAAAGAATAAATTTCCGAGCAAAGTTCAAAACTCTAACAAGAACTTTTCCCCTAGAAAGTTGCCGTATTTCTGATGAAGAAGCAGCATTGTGTATCCACTGCCCATTTCTTTGCAAAGTAACTTAAACATTGCTATTAAGTGACTTAGATTTAATGTGGTTCACTATCTTTACAGCGTCATCTAACACAGTTTTAAGTCTGTTTCCATTTGTTTGACGACAAGTGCTTATCGATGAAGTACACAGTGACTACTTGAACAAAGCGGCACCAACTCTTTCATAGGCGCCACCATCCCTACCATTTTTCCTGTCATTGCTTTGGCTCCATCAGTGCATGCACACACTTTTCTCAACTGATTTCATGTTCTATCATGTAACTATTTATGACATTTAAACATTTCTTCTCCAGTCGTGCAACTTTCAAGAGATTTTACAGAGCAGTAAATCTTCCTCGATTTTGTTCTGCAACACATAATGCACAAATATAAGTAATACTGCTGGCCCTGTGATGTCTGTTGATTTGTCAAGTTGCAAAGAAAAAGCAAAGCTGGATTTAATTCATGACACTAGTTGTTTTTCTATATCTCCTGACAGATCTTGAATGCATTATTGAACAACACTATTATTAGATTACTGAACTGTTTATTAAAGTTTCTTTTTTGACTTCACCCTGCACAAGAGTTGCCATTTCCACCACATGTGGTTTAATTAGGATTTCTGCAATTGTATGGGCTTCTCCTGCAAGTGCAGTATAGTTAGTTTAGATTTTACAATTTATCCTGTAGAAAACTTATCCTGTAGGAGGCCTTGGTAACATTTCCATTATCAGTTTTTGAACTTTTTACCATAAGGTGCTGATGGTTTGTTAATGCCTCAAGCTTATGCTAGAAAAAACTAATATCTTTGTCCTTGTATTCAGGGTGATTAGTATCATGATGTCTATGAAGTTTGGTAGGTAACATAGAAGTTTAATAACATTTTGTTGCAGAAGAGGCATAGAGCATCAGGGGCAAGTTCATCACCTGTATGCATACACCCCAGAGACAAATGATTGTACTTCCCTATTTTACTGTTTTCTGCAGTTTTCGAACTGATGATACTGAATGACGACAAAAAATGTTGAGATTCACTTACAATGTTGGTTACACCTCTACTTACTGTAATAGTACTTGATTGTTTACTTAAACTATCTCTTTTTAGCCACTGATCGATGATAAATAAAACACAAATTCACATTAATATTACTGCATGTTACTTCACTGATACTAATGTAGCAAATGAAAATAACCATTTCATTTCCCTTGTAATTATGTTAATGCTGTATGAACTATGCCTAAACTGAACTGGTGATCCGTGGTTAGCATTAGTAGAGGCATATGACGCAAGAAAGCAAGCTTATGCAGCAGCAACCAAAAAAAAAAAAAAAAAACCACTCCCATTTCACCCCTCCGTTCATTCGAAATAGCTGTCCAGCTGAGCTTAAATTTATTTAGGCTATCAACTTCCACAACAAGGGATAGAAATCTGTTCCACCAACCAACTACCCACTAGCTAAAGCAAATTTCCACGCATCTATCCTACATCTGTCTTTCCTCAATTTGAATTTATGCCCTCTCAGGTGATTATTCTGAGCAAGAGGAAGAATCCCATCAGCATTGAGCATGCTCAAACCATTCAAGGCTTTATACACCTCTATCAGATCACCTCGCTGGTGCCTAGTCTCCAGACACTGTAATTTGCAAAACTTAAGCCTTTCTTCGTAAGAGCACCCCTTTGTTCCATTCACTAATCTTGTTGCTCTTCTCTGTACTTGTTCCAACAGCTCTACATCCTTCTTGAAATGAGGCCTCCAGACCTGTATACAGTACTCAATAATCACCTCCTTATCTCTGCTAGAAAAATTCCTGTATATCATTGACAAGACACCATGAGCTACTCTTGCAGCCCATCTGCACTGCTCAGAAAACTTCATATCTGCCTTGGAAGTTACAGCTAGAGATTACTAAACTCTGTAGCAGGTACAACAATGCAAGTTTCTTAATTTAACACACATATTTTCCTTTCTGCTTCCACATACAACATACTATGTAATCAGTTAGCTAAGAATATATATATATCAGAAGCATAGGTAACAGTGCATTACATGATTTGACCATAAACTGATCGTCGCTCACTTCTTGGATAAAGGTTTTTTTTTAACTAGATATTGTAGCAGTCATGCAAAATAAACATATCACTAATTAAAGAAGTTTTGTGATTAATTTTAACAAAATATTATTCCTTTAATTAGAAAAAAAAATAATAAGTAAAATTCAAAGTAGCCATTACAGAAATACATCCCTGGAACCCCTGGGAACTGTTTAGTGATATTGTTGTGTACATTGGCACTAATGACATTAAGAGTAGGAGATCTGTAAACTTACTTAACACGAGTTAATATTGAAAAAAAGTTACAAGTTTAAGTGTCTGCAATTTTGCCCAGACATGAAAGAAGGGAGTATATGAAAAGAGTCTTGTCATTCAGTTCGGCCCTGGAAAGAATGTGCAAGGCTCATGGGGTAGAATTTTTCTCAGCATATAGTCTGTGCTTGTTAACAGCTTCTCCTCTTAAGAAGCACAGATGGGATGCTTTTAAATAGAAAGGGCAAGAATATTTGTTGATGCTATCGAGGCAATGTTAAATGGGTCAGAAAACTGCTAGCTTGGGGGGGGGGGATACATAGACTAATAGGTTAACAGTAGCTGCTGGCAGAGGTGAAAGTGATTCTTGCACTGCTTTTATTGGAATGAGCAGCAGCCTGGAAAACAAGGTGCTGGGGATTTCAAGAACTGTTAGGAGTCATCGTGGAACTAGTAAATACATGAGCTCTGTTAGAGTAACTAAGAGTAAGAATGGGTGTTTGTATACTTGCATGTACACCAATTCTAGGAGTACAGTAAATAAATTTGATGAATTGCTGCAAAGTGCGGATCAAGGTATCAAAGGCAGATATTGGTGGGATATCAGAAAAGTGGTGTCACACAGATATAAGGAATGTAGAATGTACAGAAAGGACAGACAGGATAGGAAGGGAGGCGGTGTTATGCTATTACTTAATACTGTTGTACATAGAAGACTGCTGTATAAATTGAAGCAGAATGACATTAAGGGAAAGTTGCTGCTATATATAAAGAGATGGATGAGTGTGAGAAGATATAGTGATAATATAATCAATGGACACTGCTCTTTGCGGACTAATGTTATTAATTGGGCCCAAAGATTTCTCGTAATCTGTCTTCACTTGCCCAACCTTCTTTCTGACTTGATTACAGACCAGCTTATATCTACCATAGGTTTCTGTGTCACCTGATAATTTATGTATCCCATACGTTTTTATTCTCTGCCACGAGCCTCATTAGTTCATCTGAACCTTGAATATTTCTTAGTTGTATGAAAAGCATAGTAGATTCCAAGATTAATTCCTTCAGTACTTCCCATTTAGAATTTGCTGTTGGTAAAGTCATCAGTTGGTCCCATTGTGTAGAATTTAAAATCTATCTTGAGACCACCACAGTCACCTTTGCAAAAGCCTTTTAATTTACCCTGTTATAGTTACATCTTTAAGTTAATCCTATATCAGTACACTGTGATCATTGCCACCTAGTGGTTCCTTTATCTGCAGATTCTTAACTCATGAATAATCACTGCTGATAATCAGATCAAGAGTAGTACTCCCTCTGGTTGAGGCGCCTCCGTGGGCAGGAGCAGCAGTGCGTAGCACACACTTCTTGATTAGACCGGGGTTCGAGCCCGTGACCACCAAATACGGAGGATGCGGAAAGGTCAGGGAATGACCACCGCATATCCCCGAAGCAATATGGCCTTAGTTGCTAATGCTCCTAAAAACCAAGTAACAAACAAACCCTCTGGTTGCCTCTCAAACATGCTGCTGTAGAAAACAATCATCAAATAAATCCACAGAATTCTTGCTAGTGTATGAATAACCATCTCCCAAGTTTAAGTCAATATCTGGAAAGTTAAAATCCGTCATGTCTAATGTCAAAAAGTGTGTTCTTTCATCTTCTCAAACTTCAGCCCATACATGGTTCTAAGTACTGTAGGTTTTGATACCTCTCATGCCTGGAGTTTTCATTAAAAAAAAAAAAAAAGTTAAGAAGCGTATAAAATATAAGGCAGCACATCCATTTGACATGGGTGGCCAGTGCAATGTTGAGTCAGTTTGTCGTGATATAAGCACTGGGAAAACAAGAATAAGCATAGTAGTGTGTTATAGGCTGAATGACTGTGATAAGTATATCAAACTGTAGAGAGAAATAGTGGGCCAGTAAATCAGAATGTCTTATAATGGAGAATTTTAAAATTCCAGATATCGACTAAAACTTTTTTTTGGACACTGACACATTAGCAAGACTTTTTTGGATGTATTGGATGACAGTTTTCTACAGCAGCATGTTAGAGAGGCAACAAGAGACTGCAGTACTCTTGGTCTGATAATCAGCAGTGATTCTTCATGCATTAATGATCTGCAGATAATTAAAAAACCACTAGATAGCAGTGATCACAGTAAATTGATGTGAGATTTAACCAAAGGCATAACAACCATCCAGGGTAATGGGAAGGTTATTTTGTTTCGTAAAGGAGAGTACAGTGGTCTCAGTCAGTTTTCAAATTCTGTACAGTGGGATCAACTAATGATGTTATCAACAACAAATTCGGGAACCATTCAGGAAAATAATCATAGAAGCTACTAGGCTTTTCATACCAAGTAAGAAATACTATTCATATGCTAGAGCTAAATAGATGTCAGATGAACTATTGAGACACATGGCAGAGAAGAAAAATGCATGGGATGAATATAAATTATTGGGTCATACAAAAGCGTATGGTAGAAACTAATCTGCAATCAAGTCACTAGAGGTTAGGCAAAAAAAAAAAAAAACACCAAAAAATTCTTTACTTATATTAACAATAGAAGTTGAATCACATCAGTCCACTTGATGTTGATGATCATGCTCAGGTTACAGACAGGCTGAATAGTTGCTTTGCATCTACATTCACGCATGAGGAATTCTTTTGGGAGGGAGATGTCAGATGTTTATAAAACTGACAGGAAGGTGAATGATTTTGTGGAAACTGGGAGAGAAATTGTTGAAGTTAAACATAAAAAAAAAAAAAAAAAAAAGGCACCAATTATATTATGGGAGGCAGCAAAGGAGGTAAGCTAACCCATAGCCATAATTATGTGCTCACCTTTGGGTTAAGGGGAGGTCCCTGTTGACTGGAGATGTGTAAATGTATCCCCAATTCACGAAGGAGATCACAGGGTAACATGAATAATTACAGACCTGTTAGTGTAACTTCTGTTCCAGGGAAAATAATGGAGTCACTGGTAAAAGAATTAAAGCAGAATCATCCACACAGGAGTTCAGTTATATTTCATCCATAGCATGGTTTGTTAAGAGATCTTGTCTGACCAATTTGATTGGATACTATGATGCATTGACAAATAAATGGATGCAGAAAATAATTTTGATATCATATACTTTGATTTCAAGATAGCTTTTGATACTTTTGCACATGAAAGTCTTTTGTATGAATTGTGGAGCAGTGTGGCATTAAGGGAAAGTTACTGCTATAGATAAAGGCTAGCTGAGTGGGAGAAGACGAGTAGTTATCAATGGGCACTGCTGTTCGTGGACTAATGATATTAGTGGAGTTCCCCAGTGTTCGGTGCGGGGCCCGTTGTTGTAGTAGTTGTGGCATGTGATGCAAGAAAGCAAGTGTATGAGCTTATGCAGCATCAGCAAAAAAAAAAAAAAAAAAAAATCACACCATTCCCTCCAAATGCCTGTCCAGTTCCTCCTTAAATTTATTCAACCTATCAACTTCCACAACGACAGATGGAAGTTTGTTCCAGCAATTAACCACTCACTGGCTAAAGGCAAATTTCCACACATCTATTCTACATCTGTCTTTTCTTAATTTGATTTTATGCCCCCTTAGGTTTGTAATCTGGACAAGTGGAAGGATCCCATCAGAATTCAGTGTGCTCAACCCATTCAAGGCCTTATACACCTCAATCAGATCACCGTGCAGGTGCCTAGTCTCCAGCCACTGCAATTTGCAGGAACTTTAATATTTTGTGAAATTATTTCAATAATTTCAATTTGTATTTGATCACCCAAATAATGCCGATATTTTTCGATTCAGATTTCTGAATACGGCGAATATGTTCTGCCCTAACTGAATCAAATTTAGAAATTGTTTCAGAAAGTTAAGCCTCTCTTGGTAAGAGGATCCCTTCATTCCCCTCACCAATCTTGTTGCCCTTCTCTGTACACGCTCAAGCAAATCGACATCCTTCCTAGAATGAAGCCTCCAGACCTGTACGCAGTACTCAAGGCGTGGGCTGACCATTGCCTTATACAGAGGGACAATCACTTCCTTTTTCCCTACTAGAAAAATTCTTATATATCATTGACAAAACTCCATGACCTGCCCTGGGAGCCTGTCTGCATTGCTCAGATATATTGTTTTCTGTATTTATTAATGATATCAATGAGGGTGTATCAGGCTTAAATTTGCATGTGATATGGTGTTTACTGACAGTAGTAATTAAGTATACTGCTGCAACAAGATGTAAAAAAATTAGGCAGACGGGCTGAGAAATGGCAGTTGAAGTTTAACATTAAAAAATGCAAGGTACTGCATATGGATAGCAGTAAACCCAGGGTAACCTGTCAACTGTGTGGTGTTGCACTCATGTAGTGCAAAATGAAAAGGGCTTCAGCGCAATTGTGCAGTCAGTTATGAAGTTCTCTTAGTATTGCAGACAGGCTGCCAGGACAACTCATGGGGATTTTGTCAATGATATACAGGAATTTTTCTAGCAGGGATAAAGATTTGAGGTGAAGGTAAAGAAAGCCAACACGAGAACGATGAGAAACATCGGATAACTTACGTGGAAAATTAGTTTCCTGATATGGTACTCTAGCACTGCTCACTGTAAACAGACGGTAGGTGTTATCGGTCTGGAGCAAAGTCAAGAACGATATATTGATTTACAGGTAGGCGAGGCAAACAATGTGCTGATTGGTGTGCAAACACAACACACGATAACATTGGTTTAGTATCCTGTAACTCAGAAGCACTGATGGTAATTTGCCCTAATCGCCGCTTTCCATAATGGTGAAAAAAGGTCAGGTTGCTTCCACTTGAATCCCATGGGAGCTTGAACCCCTCCCGAAATGAAGGGTGTAACCTAACCTTTTTTTCTTAAGAATCATGGGTGGACTAGCGCAGAAATTGTTTATTAACAAAATATTAATTTTTTATTACTGTACTTTTATTTTTTAAGACACTCGTGCAGATACACACACATCATAATGTCAATCAACACCTCAATAGCTATTTGCTATATATATATTTATATATATAAAAAGAATCTTTCTTTCTTTTCTTATTATTTCCTAACCTAACGTTTAAGGTTAGGTCACGAAATATAAGGAAACCTTTTCTATTATTTCCTAATCTACCATTTAAAGTCAGGTTACAAAATATAATTAAAAATAGAGAAACCCGCTATACTCCAGAATTTGGGTACAAGTTTTCTCTGCACGGTGGACGTGGTCTTAAACTACGCCCACTGGAGATATAGTAGAGTCGAGTTCTGTGATTGGGTCATTACTGTGAATGCGTAATTTTTGCTTCTGATTGTTTCATTGGATATGAATTTAGTTTGGTTTAGAGGGAAGTACGAAGTTATCATTTGCACGTGTGCATTTGGTTTTTTTGTCGCCATTTTCCTGGTGCTGTTAGTATATTTTGTGCTACCTTTTGCTTGTCGTGTTAGGTGTTTTCTTCTTTTGTTATTGTGCCATTTACGCATATTACTCTCTGCTGCTGTGTGCTCTACTGGCATCACGTGTTATTTCCCTTTTTTTTGTTGTTTCTTGTTTAGTCCCAATGGAGCGAGTGAATGTGAAATGTGAATGTGGTGTTTACTCCCCCACCATACTGCTGTTTTTGTAGCGGAAAAGGAGTTCCCTATTTAAAAACAGCGATAACGAATATTCTATCCAAAAATTATGCCCAGCCCTCGCTATCTTCAGTTTTGGTTAGGGTGTTTATCCACCACCATACCTCTGTTTTTGTAGTGGAAAACGAGTTCCCTATTTAAAAACAGTGGTAACGGATATACTATCTAAAAATTATGCCCAGCCCTCGCTATTTTTATCCCCCACCATACCGCTTTATTTTTGTAGTGGAAAATGAGTTCCCTATTTAAAAACAGCGGTAACGGATATTCTAACCAAAGATTATGCCTGACCCTCGCTATCTGGAATCTTAGTTAGGCTTTTCATTCTCCTCCTTACCGGTGTTTTATAGCGAAAAAAAGAGATCCATATTTAAAAAACAGCTGTAAAAGATATTTAAACCAAAGTTTAGGTTTTTACGAAACTTCGGAAGATATTTAATTAAAAAACTGACTTATTTTTCAAAATTTATAATTATTTTCACTTATTCTAATAACGTATTGTAGTTTCTCTTTATGTTCATTTAGGCTTTGATGTATTATGATATCACGTGACTTTGGCATGTTAAGTGGGCGTGGAAAGCAGTGAGTGGCAGCTGTCAATCACTGCATTTTTTCTGACCGTTAGTCGAAATATGGACTTGTACCCAAGATCTGGAGTATTACCGAGAACCCTTTTCCTTTTTTCGTAACCAAACCTAAATCAACAATATAGTAAAAACACTCATGAACTCCAAAAAATCTGCTTTTAATAATGAGAAAAAAAACATAATGATTAACATAAAAATGAATGGAAGGAAACTTATTAATTTAGTTTTCATCAACCGACATTTTATTTTCCTTACAGATTTCTTCCATCTTTAAAAGATTCATCGCCACTATTACCGTTCGTCACAAAACTATTATGCACCGTTCTTTACTCATAAATACGCAGTAGCTTGTTGTCTGTCTTGCCTACCACCAATCATTTCATCGTTTGCCACACCTACCTGTCAATCAATATATCCTTCTTGAATTTGGCTCCAGACCGATAACACCTACCGTCTGTTTACCGAGTGAGCAGCACTCGAGTCCGGTGTCGGGAAACTAATTTTCCGCATAAGTTATCCGACTTTTCTCTCCGTTCTCGTGTTGGCTTTCTTTACCTTAGCCGGATTTGATTATCCCATTGTATAAGGCGGTGGTCAGGGCCACATCTTGAGTACTGCATACTGGTCTGGAGGCCTCATTTTAGCAATTGTGTAGAGCTGCTAGAACAGGTACAGTGAAGAGCAATGAGATTTGTGAGGGGAACAAATTGGTGCTCTTACCAAGATAAACTTCATTTCTGCAAATTGCTGCTGCATCTGGCGATTGGGTATCTGAGAGATGATCTGATTGAAGTGTTTAAGGCTTTGAATGGCTTGAGCAAACTCAGTGCTGTTGAGATCCTTACTCTTGCCCAGACTATACACATGAGAGGGCCTAAATTCAAATTGAGGAAGGATGGTTGCAGAATAAATGTGCACAATTTGCCTTCAGCCATTGGGTGGTAGATTGCTGGAACAAGTTGTTGTGGAAGTGGATAGTTTGAATAAATTATTATTATTATTTTATTTTATTATTATTAGCTATATGGTGCAAGGAAGCCTGAGGCTTATGTTGCACCAGCCAAAAAAAATTTCTGAATTACTCTGAGAGAGAGAGTGAGAGAAACAAGAGTCAGAAGTAGAAGGGAATCACCAAGAAAAAGGAGGATGATGATATCCAGCTCAGGACCCTGGGTGTGCCAAGCCCATGCTCACCATATGTGAACCCCTGGGGTTAAATTCAAGGAAGAACTAGGCAAACTATTGGTGGCCAGGAGGGATAGGCAATATAGGATTTTTTTTTTTTGTCCAATGCTGTATAAACTTGATTTCTTGCTACATTTGTAATTTTTATAGTGATATGCTATTATGATAAGCTATCATTGTAGTTCCTCAACATTTTATTTATTTTTTCTTTTGTTAAGTGTTTATCAGGTTCTACAACAGACAGGATGGCTGCACTTATTGAGTGTTCAGTAACTAGTCTTGTTAGAACCTTTAAAGGATGGGAAAATTTCATGGAACACGTCTTTGAATAGAGACAAATGCAGCCAAGTATATGAGGCGATGGAGCAAAGTGCTTGATATCAAAGTGTAAATGTCACTAAAACAACAGAACAAATTAATCAGCACATTCAGTGTGGAGAATATTATAATGCAGGCCTCACCTGTTCAATATATAAGTATTTTGAATATTGATTGTGTGAAGCTCATACTGATGAACTTACAGAGGAAAAATTTAAGTGCGAGCAGTAATATGGATCATGTGAGTCCTGCATTAGGCAACATCACCTTTACCATGTGGAGAATAACACAAAGAATGAAATGTGGGAGTAGGAGGTAAGTCATGTGGTCCAGTGAGTCTTAATTTTTTTCCTTTCAGCACTGATGGAGGAATGCACATATGGAGGAAACCACATAAGGCACTGGAACCACCTTCCATGTAATGGCACTACAGGATTAGCAGGTATGTGAATTCACACCTGTTATGGTAGCATGCCATTGATCCCATAATCACATTGGATGGCACTTAATATAAATGCCAAAGCATATCTGAACATCATTGCAGATCAAATACATGGCAGTATTGCCTGTGTACCTCTGTTGTCAAACAATGGTACTTTCAAGATGATAATGCAAAATCATCCACTGTGCCAAATGTGTGACAAAGTGTTTTGGGGAACACGAGAAAGACCAAGTAGTTACCTTGGCAAGCTGAATCCATAGACCTTAACCTCATTGAGTATTGTGATGAACTGGAAAGACATGTTCACCCTCAACAAACCTCCATATGCATTGCTCCAGGAATTGAGGATAGTTTTGTTGCATGAATGGGGCAGTATTTCTTGTGTTTTTTCATCATCTTGTTACATCTTGTCAGAGCAATGATAATGATTCTGGTAAACAGTGGCCCAATAATCTCTTATCCCATAGTTCTAGTAAAGTAGCATGGCAGTGTAGATACTGAGTAAAAAAGAAAAGATAACTGTGTTGTAATCACAGATAAATAACATTAAAAGTCATGAAAAACCTTAGTCTCCCAATTGGGAGACTACGGTTTCATATAATTCTCAAAACTGGTAATAGTTCCAGTAACTAAGACAGCTGAATAAAAGAGAGAAATGAATGAATTGGATTGCTGTTTGTAAAAGGAGTTACGTATTTTTGTTTTGCTATGATTATTTATAATTTTAAAATAATAAAGTCATCTCAAAAAATGTTTCATTTTCAGAACTGATGAAAACTGAAAGTTAAGCATTAATATTTGGGGGTATGTATCAAATTCCATTAATTTCATATGTTTGGAGCATGGTATCAAAGGCTAACAGAATGTCAGCAGTTAAAGAGGTAAGATTAATGGACAGGCTTGAGGTATTCATTGTTGACAATGTACATATTTTTTTAAACCATGAATAGAGTTATCTGTTTAAATCTTAGGTCAAATGACCTCAATTTAAATGAATGCGGAAAATAAAGATATCGGTTTCTAAAAGTGGCCAGGTCCATAAATAAAAATGTTTGGAAATAACTTTTATTGTTTCATGACCTACCCATAATTCAGTTGTACTATTTTAAATTTAATAATTGGTGATTCTGAAAGTAAATAAACATTTAGAATCAGGTTTCCTGTATAAAATGAATTTTTTTAAAGTTTCATAGATGTAAGAGCCTTAACAAGGAATTTTTCACTTTTATTTGGTTAAAAAAATTCAAATGGGACTTTTAGTGAAAAATGAAAAATTAAATAATAAAGTTTAAAAATTTTATTACTATTAATAATTTTTTTATAAATCTTCCAAGTACTCTTCATGAGATTTTGAAATTGCAGGCTCTGGAACAAGTTTCTTTCTTGTCACAGATTGACAGGGATTCGTACCAATGATGGTATTCAACTAGAGTGATCGTCTTTTTTGAGATTCGTAACTGTTGCTTATATCAACTTTTTAGTTCTTTCTGTATCTTTGTTTTCCTCTTTGTCCAGCACTCTAATTAATCTTTTAATTCTCTGTATTCACTGTCTTGATTGTAGCTAAAGAAAATTGTTCCTGGATAATGTTTCTCATATTTGAAGTGTTTTATCCTTAACCATTGCACCTGTCTACCCACGCTGTCTTTGATTCTATTTTTTATTACTGCTGCAGCTAACTGTTTTAAAGTTTTGAACCTCAATTGTTTAGTTATGTAGGCATCGGCAACTTTGTAGCGATGATTTTTAGATCTGGTTAGCTTAAAAATGTTCAACTATTTGTGCATTGTAAAAACCGACACATTCTTTTTTGCTGACTCAAATGCGCGGTTCATTGAGTTGACTTATATATGGGTGTCTCTTTTCAAGGAAGTTGTGTTCAATGATCTGGAATTGATAATTTTGAGTGATAAAAATGGATAATGCAAATATGTATTGATTGTGATTCTGTTCACTACAAGTGTCTGAAAATAGTGAGACTTCTTCAGCGGTTGGAGGTAAAGTCTGAAACCATTGTAGCAGTGCTGTACCAATTTCAAAACTTCCTCATTGCCCAATTGCTTCTGTTCGCGCAAAACAGTACGCCTTGTGAGGGGAACTGGTTCGCACTCAGTTAAATTACATAATTTTCTACTGTAATGTAGTGGGGAAACATCCGAAGAAGGAATCTGAAGAACACTTTGAAGATCGAAAATTGTGCTCAGAAATTTGTCATCTCTAGATGCTCTTCTTTATCTCATGCTCTGCCAGCATTTGCATCCTTTTTTCTTTTTTTGGTGCTCTCTGTATTCAGTTTATAGTTCAACTTTATTTTGGTCACTAGCTTTGGTATAATTGATACAGATTAAACACTGATCTTTTTTTGGGCAAAATAAAAGATAAGTTATACTTGGTGCAAAATACCCTGCAGTATACCTTCTCCAAAGGAATAACTGGTTCATTACACTTATCACATTCTTTCTTGAATAAGGCATACATTTTTATAATTGAGAGATCTGGACATAAGTACTCTCGTTTAGTGGTTCCCAAACTACTGAGATCTATGGACCTGTTCAAAAATCAAAAAAAAGTTTGCGGACTCCCATATATATATATATATATATATGTGGGATACATATAAATTATAATGTGCTGCAGCAGCTTTATGGTAGATATAAACTAGTCTGCAATCAAGTCACAAAGGAGGTTAAACAAGCCACGGTAAATTATGAAAAATCTTTGGCAAAGAATGCAATGAAAAACAGCAAAGACTTCTTTACTTGTGTAAATGCTAGAAGGAAGGGAATGAATCTCATTGGTCCAAATAACTTGGAAAAGAATGCCAAGAAAATCAGCAAAAACTTCTTTACTTATATTAACAGTAGGAGTGGAATCACATTGGTCCACTTAATGTCGATGATTCAACTGTTGATCCTACTCAGGTTGCTGACAAACTGAATTAAGTATTTTGCATCCACATTCACGAGTAGTAAGTAATTCTTTAGCAAAGTGGTTGCCAGAAGTGAATCAAACTCTAATAAGAAGCTAAATGGTTTTGTAATAACTGAAAGGAATGTGGATGAGAAATTGTTGAAGTTAAACATATGAAAGGCACCAGGTATGGAGGGATCTATCCTATATATTAAGGAAGGCAGCAATGGAGGTAAGCAAACCCTTAGTCGTAATTATGAGAGCATCCTTGGATTCAGGGGAAATCACCATGGATTGTAGATGAATGAATATATCCCCAAATCACAAAGGGGGGGGGATCAAAGTGTGACAAGTACTTACAGACCTGACCTGTTAGCTTAACTTCTGTTCCAGGGAAAATAATGGAGTCACTGGTTAAACAAATAATTCAAGACCACCTAGACAGGACTGCAGTTGTACTTCACACACAGCATTGGTTTATTTAAGGGAAATCTTGTCTGACCAATTTGATTGGATTACGTGATGCAGTCACAAAGGAACTGGATGCAAAAAATAATTTTGATATCATATATTTGGATTTCAAGAAAGCTTTTGATACTGTTTCACATAAAATATTGCGGTATAAAATGGAGCAGTGTGGCATTAAGGGCAAGTTATTGCTATGGATAAAAGGATGGTTGAGTGGGAGAAGACAGAGTGGTTATCAATGGACATTGCTCTTCGTGGATTAATGTTGATAGTGGAGTACCCTGGGGTTCGGCGATGGGCCCATTGTTATTTTCTATATTTATTAATGATATTGATGAAGGCATATAGTAGTAGTAGTAGTGGCATGTGATGCAAGAAAGCAAGTGTATGAGCTTATGCAGCATCAGCCAAAAAAAAATCACACCATTCCCATTCCCTCCAAATGCCTGTCCAGTTCCTCCTTAAATTTATTCAGCCTATCAACTTCCACAACGACAGATGGAAGTTTGTTCCAGCAATTAACCACCCGCTGGTAAAGGCAAATTTCCGCACATCTATTCTACATCTGTCCTTTCTTAATTTGAATTTATGCTCCCTTAGGTTTGTAATCTGAACAAGTGGAAGGATCCCATCAGAATTCAGCATGCTCAACCCTTAATGACAGGCTTAATGTCAAGTTTCAGATGATACAAAGGTTGATAAGGGAGGTTAATGATAGTAATGACTATGCTACTGCAACAGTCTCTAGAAAAATTAAGCAGATAGGCTGAGAAATAGCAATTGAAGTTTAACTTTGACAAATGCAAAGTGCTGCATATGGGTAGCAGTAACCCCAGATTAACTTACTGATTGTGTGGTACTACACTCGCGGTAGTGGTAAAAAATGAAAAAGACCTGGGAGTTATATTGTAGTCAGATATAAAGTTCTTTGAGCAGTGGAGAGAGAGAGGCTGCAGCAGAGTTCATGGGGTTTTATCAGTGATATACAGAAATTTTGTTTTCATGGATTAGGAGGTGATGTATCCCATTGTATAAGGCAATAGTTAGGCCAAGTCTTGAATACTGCATACAGGTCTGGAGGCCTCATTATAGGAAGGTTGCTGAAACAGAAACAGAGAAGGGCAATGAGATTAATGAGAGGAACAAAGGTGTGCCCATATTAAAGGGTTCAGTTCTGCAAATTGTAGCATCTAGAGACTAGGCACCTACAAGGTGATTTGATTGAGGTGTTTAAAGGTTTTGAATTGATTGAGCAAGCTTAATCCTGATGGGATTCTTCATCTTGCTGAGACTATGCACATGAGGGGACATATATTCAAATTGAGGAAAGACAGTTGTAGAATAGATGTGTGGAAATGTGCCTTTAGTTACCAGATGGTTAATTGCTGGAACAAACTTCCATCTGGCGTTGTAGAAGTTGACAGCTTAAATAAATTCAAGGCTGAACTAGATAAACACATTTGGAGTTAATGGATGGGTGAAATGGGAAGGGTTGTTTTTGGCTTATGCTATATTAGCTTGCTTTCTCGCATCATATGCCTCCCGATTGATTTTTGTTTTGCGAGTGGTAGTGAAAAATTTTTTTGGGCAGGTATGTATCCAGTAATTAAGGCCTAACTGGCTAGCCATTGTTGTTCTAGCAGTTGTTGATTTGCTTATAGTTCTATGTTAACAATTAACATGAACATATGTTAATTGTTAACATAGAACTATAGGCAAATCAACAATAGGCCTTAATTATTGGTAAGGCCTTCCGCCCAAAAAAGAAAAAAAAAATTTTTTTTCAGTACCACTCACAAAACAAAATTCAATCAGGACTTTGCCCTAATATATCAATGCGCGTATGATGTTTAATACAATAGCATTAATGCCGCACATCCGCAGCATTATTACAACTGTAAATTTAATAAAAATAGAACATAGGCTTAAAATTAGTGTTCAAGAATATATATATATATATATTTTTTTTTTTTTTTTTGTAATATTTGTATATAAAATTTATATGCAGAATATATTCACATGCATAATTTTGAATTTAATGATGTTGGAAATTTCAATTAAATTTGAAAGAAACTTGAAAAAGGAATTGGCTAATAGTACCTAATATATAAATAACTATAAGTTGAAATTTAAAGTGTGTGTGTGTGTGTTTAAAAGCAATGCAGATTGAGGTATTCATTGTTAATACCAACTGAAAGGAAGTAAAGTAGAAATATAAAAAAATTATATAGAAGATGGCGAAAAAATAATGTTATACAATCAATATGAGAAAAATAATATATGTATAGTAACATAATATCAGTATTGATTTAAGTGTTTTTAGTAGTAGTAGTAGTGGCATGTGATGCAAGAAAGCAAGTGTATGAGCTTATGCAGCTTCAGCCAAAAAAAAAAAAAAAAATCACACCATTCCCTCCAAATGCCTGTCCAGTTCCTCCTTAAATTTATTTAACCAATCAACTTCCACAACGACAGACGGAAGTTTATTCCAGCAATTAACCATCCGCTGGCTAAAGGCAAATTTCCACACATCTATTCTACATCTGTCTTTTCTTAATTTTAATTTATGTCCCCTTAGGTTCGTAATCTGAACAAGTGGAAGGATCCCATCAGAATTCAGCGTGCTCAACCCATTCAGGGCCTTATACACTCAGTCAGATCACCGCTCAGGTGCCTAGTCTCCAGCCACTGCAATTTGCAGAACTTAAGCCTCTCTTGGTAAGAGGATCCCTTCATTCCCCTCACCAATCTTGTTGCCCTTCTCTGTACACGCTCAAGCAAATCTACATCCTTCCTAAAATTAGGCCTCCAGACCTGTATGCAGTACTCAAGGAACGGCCTGACCATTGCCTTATACAGAGGGACAATCACCTCCTTCTCCCTGCTAGCAAAATTCCTATATATCATTGACAAAACCCTATGACCTGCCCTGGCAGCCTGTCTGCATTGCTCAGAGAACTTCATATCTGACTGCACAATTACTCCCAGGTCTTTTTCATTTTCTACCACCTTAAGTGTAGTACCACACAGTTGGTATGTTTCTCTGTGGTTACTTCTACCCATATGCAGTGCTTTGCATTTGTCAAAGTTAAACTTCAGTTGCCACTTCTTAGCTCATCTGCCCAAATTATCTAGATCCTGTTTCAGTAGCACACTGCCATCATTGTCATTAACAACCCTGCCAACCTTTGTATCATCTACAAACTTCGACACTAAGTCTAATATACCTTCATCAATATCATTGATAAATATACAAAACAACAGTGGACCCAACACCGAACCCTGTGGGACTCCACTATTAACATTAGTCCAAGAAGAGCAGCACCCATTGATTACCACCCTCTGTCTTCTCGCACTTAACCATCCTTTTATCCATTGTAGCAACTTACCCTTAATACCATTCTGCTCCAATTTGTACAATAGTCTTCCATTCACAACAGTGTCAAAAGCTTTCCTGAAATCCAAATATATGATATCAAAATTATTTTTTGCATCTAGTTCCTTTGTAACCACATCATAATATCGTATCAAATTTGTCAGACAAGACTTTCCCTTAACAAACCCATGCTGTGTCTGAATTATTGCTGCAGTCTTGTCTAGATGATCCTGCAATGCATTTTTAACCAGTGACTCCATTATTTTACTCAGAACAGAAGTTAAACTAACTGGTCTGTAATTACTCGTGTCACCCTTCGATCCCGCTTTGTGAATTGAGGATACATTTGCACATCACCAGTCCATGGGGACCTCCCCTGAGTCCAAGGATGCTCTCATAATTTTGGCTAAGGGTTTACTTAGTTGTTTTGCTGCCTCCTTTAATATAACTGGATAGATCCCATCCACCCCAGGTGCCTTTCTTATGTTTAACTTCAACAATTTCTCCTCCACTTTGCTCTCAGTTATTACAAAATCATTAAGCACCCTGCTACAATTTGATAACCTTGTGGTATTTTCGAACCTTAATAACTCCTCATGTGTGAATGTAGATGCAAAATACTCATTCAGTTTGTTTGCTATCTGAGCAGGATCCTCAACAGTCAACCCATCGATATCAAGTGGACGAATCAGATTCATCCCCTTCCTTTTAGACTTTATATAAGTAAAGAAATCCTTGCTGTTTTTCTTAGCATCTTTTGACAAAGATTTATCGTAATCCGCTTTCGCCTGCCTAACCTCCTTTGTGACACCTGATTACAGACTAGCTTATATCTGCCATAGGCTTCTGAGTCACTTGATAATTTATATGCATCCCATGCATTTTTCTTCTCTGTCACGAATCTCATTAGTTCATGTGATAACCATCAAATGAACTAATAACAATTTAGTTCATTTGATTAATAAATTCATAAATTTAGTTCATTTGATTAATAAATTCATAAATTTAGTTCATTTGATTAATAAATTCATAAATTGAACTAGTGACAATTCATAAATTGTCACTAGTTCAAATGAACTAGTGAAAATTTAGTAACTAAGTTGTCATGCAGAAATTGAAAGTATAGAAAATGGAATATCACGGGAAACCTCATTAAGGACCACAACTGTGATAATTCATCTGAACATCTTGAACATCTAGACCAATGCAAATAAGAACCATGTAGTAATGATACTTAATTTTAAATTAACTGTATTGTGTAAAGTGGTGGTCTCAATGCTGTGTACTGCATGCAAATATATCAATGAATTTAAAATATGCACCATGTTTTGATATGAGTTTTTACAATTATTTAGAGAAAAAAAATTTGTTGTGCTGCTCTCTCTCTCGTCTGTCTGTCTGTCTGTAATATTTAGTATGATTGTCCCAGTCTATTCTTTTTTACCTAGTTACTGGATGTTATCTTTTTTGCTCTCAGCACGAGAAACAATTTCTCCATTATCATTCGCCATACAATCTTGGATTAATAATAATGGTTTCATTTGAAACATCTGGCATATTTAATATTAAATTGATGTATTACTCTTTGCTACATAACATGCCTTTTACCTTCCCTATCCACTATGTGACTTTTTACACTTCTAGCATTTTTATTAAAAAAATTTCTGTGAAATTTATTTCTTGACAATATGCTGCTGACTTTTTTGTGTTTCTCATTGTCATCCCAACAGTTTTATATGAATATAATTATTAATTCTGCATTATGTTATTGGTTTACCCTTGAGACCAATGAACTTTTTTTTTTTTTTTTTTTGAAATTCCAAAGTAATTGTAAAAACTCAGATTAAAACATGCTGTATATTTCTAATTCATTGATACATTTACATGAGGTACATGGCATTGGGACTACCATCTTGGTCATTACAGTTTTCAAAGTTAAAATTCAGTATTATTATCATTATTACTACTTCCTTACTTTGAAATTGCATTGGTCTAGATCAGCGGTTCAAACTTTTTTTTTGTTCACAGTACATTATTCTTTGCCATGAGGAATCATGGCACACTGAACTTAAGTTTGCGACACTGCGGAGGGTCAGGAGACTCATGCATGCCCAGTTTCCCTTCAATAATAGCAGGATTTTTGTTGAGTTCTTAGCGAGTGCATACATGTAATTGGCAAGTTTTCTTTAATTTGTTTTTTTCAATAAAATTTTTAAATTAATTAAAAGTTTATTAAATTTAATCTGGATAAGTGTTTGATTAAACAGAAAATGTGAATGATGAGTCAATGGCAGAAACAAACAGTAATAATGTGAGAACAAATTGATTGTAAGTATAAGTTTCATACAATCTATATAGGGCATGTAGTCTCGTTGCAGCCCATAAGTACCAAGATAGTTATTTAAACTGTGGATTTATGTACAGGGGATTTGAAAACCAACCTAATCCTGAATGTGTCTGCGGAAGAAAAACTTAGGTTCCCAGTAAATTAAAAAGATATTTGAATACTAAACATGGCCGTATCATTTAAAGATAACAACTATTTTAGCCATTGCTGTCATTGGAAGTAAAACAAAAAACAAACAAACAAAAAAAAAAAAAAAGATATGGAAAAGAGAGAAATTTATTGCAGAAATGCACAAGTATACAGCTATAAAGATGCCAAAATAATAGCGATGAAAATGCATTCTCACACTACAGCTGAGGATTTAATTTTACGTCCCTTTTCTCAAGGAAAAAAGCTTTAATTCTTTAATTTTCAAATCTTCGTAACTTCGGGGACTTGAGCAAGTCCATCATATTGTCCACTAAAAGTTGAGAATGCAAAAATTGTAGTGAAATAGGCATCAAAAGATTTGAATACAGAGCAGAAGACAGAGGGTGAATTGTGTAAAGAATATTCTTATGAGATTTTCTGATTTCAAAAAGTTTGTCAAACAGTTAGTGACCATAAATGAAACTTTGATTCAGTACAGTGATTCTGAGAACAAACAACAGTCAGTAGAGTGTTGTTTGTTCTCAGAATCACTGTGAAAACAAACAACAGTCAATAGAGTGTGATCATAAAGGATCTTCTTGCCACAAGAAATTTCAAATTTCAATTATTATTCAATGAAAGTGACAGATTTGTATTCATTACCTTCAAAAGGGTAAATTCATTCATAAGCAGTTAAAGGCCAGATATTGTGGCAAACTTTCCTGAAGGATCCTCTTCCTTCATGACAATGCTCCCAGTTACAAGACTCAGAGACTGTCAACAATTTAGGTTGTGAATTTTCATCACATCTACCCTATTCCAGATATATGGGAGATTTTGATTAATACTTTTTTTCCTAAAAAAAACATGAAAGGGCAGTTTTGGGACAATAAATATATTATTCATCATTATTGCCCCAAATAATGATGTTTGAGGAGTGTTTAGATGGTCAAGACAGTGGATTCTGTATAATGGGGTTTATAAAAGATGAGCGAACATTGCTTAAAATGCAATGTCCTATGAGGTGACTATGTTGATTAAAAGTGGATTGTTTTCCCAATTATTTCATTCTTTCTGTGGTAAGCCAGAAACTTTTTAAACACCTTTCGTACATTGGTAAACTATAACAGCGATTACATAAAGGTGGCAATTCTGGAATGAAAACAGCAAAAGTTAATTCTTTATTTAATAATTTTATATATTTCACAGATGAATTTGATTTAATTTTGTTTATTGTAGTTGAAAAGGAGGTGTTCTCAACAAGGTTTCTCAGGTTTTGAGAAAAGTAAGTAATATTACCTTTTAAGTTTTATAGCATATCACAGCTTAAATTATTAACAGTCTCTGACTGTTATTTTACAGGATATTCTGATGGAATTAAGAAAAATAAAAAATAAAATTTAATTTGGGGTAGTTAATATTTTGTTAGATTTTCACTTAATATGCTTTTGTGAATAATGTATACAGAGGGGGACTCTGAAGGAAAAACCTAGGTTTGCTTAATCTGACATCTTCTTTTAGTTGTCTTCTGATTTTATTTCTGCATTTTTCCATATCTTTATACAATCAAACTTGGTTATAATGAGCATCAAGGGACCAACAAAATTTCCTTGTAACTGTTACTCACTATATGTGATAGCGGAGATGGGAAAACCCCTGGGGCCATTAAACAATGAACACTTTATATCAGTGATGAGTTAAATCTACCTCCTATTTTTTTTAAATTCTCAATAACTTGATAAAAAGATATTCAAAAAAAAAAAAAATATTAGAGAGAAAAAAAACAATATAAGTATATACCTACATATTATTTGTATTAATATGCTTGTATAAACTACAATACATTTAATACTAAACACAATTTATTTCTCTGTAATTAAAAACAATACTATTAATAATAAACACGATTTCAATTAGTCTTTATTTATGAATCTTAAAATTGATGTTTGTTTTAAAGATTTCACTTTGATATCTCTTAAGTTTCCCCTTAAAACACTCAATATACTAAAAGTCTACTTGCCTCAGTTCCTAAAAAAAAATTAACTAATGCAGTGTTCTTCACAGGACCTATCGAATGGGTTCACCACCTGGTGAATTTAACTGTCCACCTGGCTAAAATTTAAGCAATTTTTGCAGTGCTTCATGGTACTACTCGCTGATCTCGATCAATATTAATTCAAACACTATGTTATCCCGATACTTTGGCATTAGCCTGGATGTGTGCCTGATCATGGTGTGTCACTATTTACTTCAAGGGTTTTTGCCATTTGGTGTCTAGGGTGTGGCTGGATAAACCCTGTCTAGGTGTAACTAATACTTTTTCTTCTTAGTGAAATTGTGGAATTTTTGGCTTCCTTCATCATCAGCCATTTTCAATCCACTGCAGGATGAAGGCCTCTCCAGCAACTTTCCAGTTCCTTCTGTTTTGAGCACTGGCCATCCATTTACTACCCAAAAACTCATGAATTTCATCTGCCCATCTCCGCCTTTGTCTTCCAGGTTTTCTTCTAGCTCCTCTTGGGTACTATTCTGTTATTTTCTTAGTCCATCTGTCATCATGTCTTCGAGTTATGTGTCCTGCCCAAGACCATTTTAGTTCTTTATTTTTGATAAGAATGTCCTTTACTTGAGTTTGCTGCCTAATCCATGTGTTTCTCTTCTTACCTAACAGTCTGATTCCCAATATAATTCGTTCCATTCTTCGCTGTGTAGTTCTCAGCTTCACTTCCATTCTTTTGGTGAGTGCCCAAGTTTCACTTCCATAAGTCATGGTGGGGAGTATACATTGATTCATTATTTTACGTTTCAGACAAACTGGGATATTGCTCTTCACTATGTGACTATATTTCCTGAATGCTATCCATCCAAAATTTATTCTTCTCTTGACTTCCAGCCATTTATCATTATTACAGCTAATAACTTGTCCCAGATAAGTATATGACTCCACCTTTTCAATTACTGCTCCTTCAATCATTATTTCCCTTTCTGTGGCATACTTGTTCATCATTACTTTTGTTTTAGCCATATTCATCTTTAGTCCAAAATCCTTACTAACTGTGCATAACTGATTAAGATTTTCCTCTAATTCTTTGGGATCGTGGCTTAACCACAATGTCATCTGCAAATCGTAAATGGTTTAGGTACTCTCCGTTCACATTGATTCCTTTCTGCGACCAGTCTAATCTTCTGAAAGCTTCCTCAAGGGCAGCAGTAAACAGCTTCGGAGATATTGTGTCTCCTTGTCGAACTCCTTTCTCGATTTTAAATTTGCTACTGTCTTTGTCTAGTCTAATAAAGGAGGTAGCACTCTCATATATTTTCTTCAAAATCATAATGTATGGGGTATCTATGCCTTGTCTTTCCAGTGGATTTTCTAATGCAGTGCTACTTGTTTCACTATCTAGTTTTACGTTAAATCTTATGCTATTTAGTTGGGATATATGTTATGCTATTCCGTATCGTATAACAATGGTGGCACATTACGAACGGTAAAATCTGTGGACACTAAGTATTAACTTTCAAAATTGCTATCTAAATTCAAAATAAATCAAGGAGCTTGACTAGGACTATAAGCTACTTATACAAAATAATTTAATATAACAATTAAGTCAATAAAACGGCTTAAATATAATTAAAAACTTGGCGTTCTCCGGAGCTGCAAAATCTTGTTCAACACAGGATAACCTCGTACCTAACTCCGCTTGTGGACTGGAGATGTGAAATGTATCCCTAATTCACAAAGGATAATCAAAAGAAGAATGAGTAATTACAGAACTGTTAATTTGATTTCTGTTCCAGAGAAACAAATGCAGTTACTGGTTAAAGAAGTAATGCGGAACCATATACGCATCTTAACAAATTCATACAGTCACAGCATGGATTTGTTAAATGGTGATCTTATCTGAAGTCTGATTGGATACTATCATGCAGTGACAAAGGAACTGGATGTACAAAAATAATGTTTCCATCATATACTTAGATTTTAGAAAAGCTTTTGACACTTTCACTGATAAATGACTGCTATATAAATTGGAGCAGTGTGGTATTAAGGGAAGCTTGCTGCTATGGATAAAGGGATTGTTGAATGGGAGAAGATAGAGAGTGGTTATCAGTGTGCACTGCTCTTCTTGGACTAATGTTATTTGTGGAGTCTCTCAGTATGCAGTGCTGGACCCATCATTGTTTTCTGTATTTATTAATGATATTTATGAAGATATGTCAGGCTTAATGTTTAAGTTTACAGATGAAACAAAGGTTGGCATGGTAGTTAATCAGGGTATGCTGCAACAAGACCTAAACAAGATAGGCTGAGAAGGCAATTGAAGTTTAATATTGAAAAATGCAAAGTACTTCATATGGGTAGCAGTAACACCAGAATAATATATGAACAGTTGTGCAAACATGCTGCCAGGAAAGCTCATGGTGGTTCTTGTCATTGATATACAGGAATTTTTTCAGCAGGGATAAGGTGATTATCCAGTTGTATAAGCCAGTGGTTAGGCCACATATTGAGTACTGTACTGCATACAGGCCTGAAGGCTCATTTTAGGAAGGATGTGGATCTGTTGGTACAGGTGCAGAAAAGAGCAACAAGATTAGTGGGTGGTGCAAAAAGTGTGCTTTTACCAGGAAAGGCTTCAGATCAGGAGACCAAGCACCTGCAATGGTTTGAGCAAGCTCTATGCAGATAGGATTCCTCCTCTTGCTCAGATTACTCACCTGAGGGGGCATAAATTCAAATTGAGAAAAGACAGTTGTAGAATAGATGTGGAAATTTACCTTTAGCCAGCGGGTGGTTGATTGTTGGAACAAGCTTCCATCTGTTATGGAAGTTGACAGCTTAAACAAATTCAAGGCAGAACTAGACAAACTTTTGGAGTGAATGGGTGGGTCAAATGGGAAGGAGTTTTTTTTTTGGCTGATGCTGTATAAGTTTGCTTTCTTGCATCTTATGCCTCTGCTAATGCTAAAAGAGATCAGATTGAGGTGCATCTTATGCCTCTGCTAATGCTAAAAGAGATCAGATTGAGGATGTTGAACGCCTTGGATGGATTGAGTAAGCTCATTGCTGATGGAGTCATTCATCTTGATTGGACTACGCATGAGGGGGCATAAATTAAGGAATAATGGTTGTAGGTTGGATGTGCATAAATTTGCCTTCAGCCAGAGGGTGGTTAATTGTTTGAACAAAATCCCATCTGGTGTTGCAGTAGTGGGTAGTTTAAGTAAATTGAAAGAAGGAAGAACTAGATAAAACTGCTAGAGTTGATAAACAGGAGAAATGGAAAGCTGTTTTTTTTTTGTTGTTGATGCTGTATATAAGCCTGATTTCTTGCATTATTTGTCACTGCTACTACTAATAATACAAAAAAAAAAGTGATAAAAAGTTTACAATACTAACACATGAAAGATAAAGCAATTTTCATGTATTAGTGCTATGCACTATTAATACAGAAATATAAAAAACTTTCTCTGCCGTTGTTGTCTGGAACTTTTTATCAATATGACTTAATCAAAGAAAGTGGTGAAGCAGTAGTAATGTATAGATGAGTGAGAACATTTCAAATGGTTGACTGAGAAGATATAGAACTGTAAGAGTTCACGGTAGTTCAGAGTAAACTGTTTATTACATATTTTCTTAATTAATTACTGGACATCAAAGTTTAGGAGTGTTAGTTTCAATATTAATTGCAGTAGTTGAGCTTTATATGAATAAATAGATGATGTCTGTAGTCACTATGTAAAGCTGCTCCATTGCAGTAGGGATTTGGTATCTCACTATGCTGCATATCAGAAAAATTTTGATTAGTTTTTAACATATAATTAATTCATACTACTAACATTTTTTTAAGGATCCCATGTTCTCTTGAAAAAAGTAATCCTGTTTATAATCATAAAAATCATATTTATTTAGATTAAAAATAAAAAACGTGGCATCAGTTTTTTGATGCCACCTTTATTTTCAATCTGTTATAAATAAAACTGTTAAAAACCCTTTTTTTATATATTAAAATAAAATCCCTTCTGCAGAAAGTTTAGACATTTTTGTTATTTTTCATTATATCCCTTATTTGGGAGTTGTCTTCTCTATCAGTGAGTGAAATGTAAATCAAGAAGACTCACTTGCTTCAGTAGTCAGATGTGACAGATGCTGCTAATTTTATATTGTTTATTAGCACATTCAAGTAATTATTGAAAATAGGCCTTGATGTGATCATGCATTTTTCCTGTTTGCATAATAGCTAATGCACATTTCTGGAATTTTCAGTGGACGGTCAAAGAAAACACTTTTATTTGCAAGGCTTTGGGAGTTTCAGTTGTGTATACTAAGTAGATGAAGAGCACAATATCACTAAAATCGTGCATGGTCTTGAAGACCCTGCATGTGTGACTCTGGATTAAAACGGGTTGGCTGGTTGTTTGGAGATCCCTTGCTTCAGCGACTACCCCATTCATAGTGTGCCAATTATAGCAACAATAGCATATTTTTTCCTTTTTATGAAAACCCCAAACACGAAAGGTATTAGAACCTATCGTACTTAGTGTTGTGCTTGAGTGGAAAGTTGAAGATACTTGTTGATGTTAAACTTCTATTCCTGTAGATTGTAATTTTCAGGAAATATGTGTGAAGGAAGGTTGTCTCAGAAAACAGAAGTTGAAGAGATAAATGATGAAGAAGAAAAGTTGGTTCTGTGAGTTTGAAGTTGGTCAGTAAATGGATGTTGATTGGGTGTGGAACATGTTTGTACTAGGTTGGAAGAGAGAAGGGGAATTACAGAAGCCAATTTGGAAGAATCCCATGGAAGTATCTATAGAAAAGGCATGCAACAGAATCAATAATAAGCAATGATGCAGAAAGTGGAGAGACTTTTTAAGAGATAGGTCATTAATTAACCTGACCACCTTCTCTTGAATTGAGTCCAGAAAGCTGACAGAGGTTTTGGGAGCACCACCATCCCAGGTGTGGGAACAACATTCCATGGTAGGGTGGATTTGAAATTTGTAACAGAGTGACTGGTTGTTTAGAAGAAAAGTAATGGCAAGAGTGAAAGCGAAAACTAGTTTTTTTTTTTTGATTCAGAGGAAGCAGTATTTGTGATGTGCTTATGCCGAGAGAGAGATTGGAATACAAGCAGTAGACTTCTTTTTTGAAAGATATGAGATAGAACTGAGTTTTAGTAGAATTGAAATTAACAAAGTTGTTTTTGCTCCATTGAAGAATTACCTGGAGATCAGCATTTAAAGAATTGAAGCTGTTTATGCAGGGAAAGGTTTCTCAAACTGGAAGGTGGAATGCAATATGCTATCATCAGCAGAACTAGGATTACCTATCAGTAGGGTAGGATTAGCAGTCAGTGGAAAAAAGTTATTAATATAGAAGGGGAACACCAGCATTAGTGGAGAAGTTAGAAGACAGAGAGCAATCTGCCATCACCCATAATAAGCAGTCAGAGAGAAAACTGGATACCCAGTTGCAAAAGACAGTTAGCAGTCCATAAGATGAAAGCTTGTTTAGAAGACCTTTCTGCCAAACAAAATCAAAAGCCTTTGAAATGTCAAGGGCAATTGCTTGAGTTTCACCAAACTTTTTCATTGAATTTGTCCATAGATGGGAATATAAGCAAATACACCAGTGGATTGACACTGATAGATTCCATATGATCAGATGGAAAGTTTCAAGATAGTTTAGTAGTTGGTGGTTAATGAATTTCTCCATTCCTTTGGAATGAGTTGAGACAAGTGCAGTGGGATGATAATTGGATAGGAATGATATATCACCCTTTTTAGGAACTGCTGGATATGAGAAAATTTCCAAGCAGAAGGAAAAATATGAGTGGAATAAAGTAAAAAGGTTACACAGAACAGGAGTAAGCTCAAGAGCATAGATTTTGAGAACAAGTGGAGAAATACCATCAGGACCTGGAGCTTTCTTGGCACATCAAGATTATTCAAAATTCTTCTTGGCTTCCTTTTGATGGGAAACCATAGGAGGTGTTGAATGGATGTACTGAGATTTGCAAGAGGTGATTTACCAAGATCATCAATACAAGAGCTTGTTTGGTCCTTGAGGTTGGCACAGACATTCTCTCAGATATGCCAGACAAGCTGTACTTGCTACCCGGGAGTCTAAAACGCTGATGGAACTGATATTTGGATGACACTCAAGTCAAGTGTACCCAATTTTAGCGAAGTCTGGACAGTCTGTGATAGCCAAATCCTCTGCTTCCACCTTCACGATGGTGGGATTGTTAGTAATCCTGGGTACCTCCATGCACAAGTACATGGTGGGTGACCACCCAGGTGTGAACCAGCATAAGCAGGGGGCGAGGTGTGGCACCCACACTACATGGAGGAACGCCGCCCCTCTATGTTACCAGGCAGTACTAGGTGGTAGATGGCTCTCATCAACCGGTGCAATACCACCACTTTGCTTATTGGAGGCTTGAAGTGGTGGAACCCATGCCTAGTCTCTAGAGCCAAGTTCCGGTCAACCCTTCCGTATCTCTTCCATCATGCAGTATGATTGATGACTTTGGAGGTTATGATGAACATCGTGGCAAGATCCAATATTCCTTACATTTCGAGGGTACAGCTCTAAAACGGTGTTCGCAAGCCGGCCGCTAGTTAGTACACCGGACCAAACCTATTGGTAACTCTCTAGGAGGCTTCCGGATCAGCTAGTGTATAATCTTGCTACCTCTACTCTGCCAGATAGTGACTGAAGGGAGTCCGAGTAGTGTGTATACGGGAAGTATTGTCAAGGCCACGTTATATCAAGGATCTGGGTATATTCTTACCATGTGTACGCCATATCCAAAAATTTCATTACTTCATACAGCATGTCCCACCCACTTTTTCTTATTATTGAATACACCATGAATTGTCAAACTAATAGAGCAAGCTTATCTGCGAAAATATCTAAACCTCCCAAGCACTTCCTAGTTCATTTCACAAATATACGTGGTCTCAATTCTAATCTCAACGATGTCTATTTCCACTTGCAGTCTGCCAAACCACATGTACTTTTTCTGACAGAATCTCAGTTATCGGTTGATTCAACTACTGCTCATCTCAGATGCCCAAATTATTCGCTGTATGATTCCTTTCGCCTCAAAGGTGGTACTTGTGCATATGTCCATTCTGATATTCCCTGTCAGAGACTTAGCAATTTGGAATCTCCTCTCTTTCATCTTCTCTGGCTTAAAATCTCTCTACCTCATTGTGTTAAATTCATCTGTTGTCTCTACTGTTCTCCCAATTCCACTAATCACTTGGAGTTCTTTGACTTTCTCTCTTTGCAACTTGACTTTCTCCAGTCCAACTATCCTAACAGTGAGGTAATTTTCCTTGGTGATTTTAATGCTCACAACTCCAGCTGGCTTCCGTTTTCTAGTTACACCGACCCAGCTGGTTGAGATGCTGATGCTTTTGCAATTACTAATGACCTTGCACAGATTGTTCATTTACCTACAAGAATACCAGACAATCCTAATCATACAGCCAATACTCTTGATCTTTTTCTCACAAACAACTCTTCTAAGTACATGGTCGAAGTGAGAGATCCTTTAGGCACTTCAGATCACAACTTGGTGATTGTCTCTTCTTCAATGGAACCTTTATCTCATGGCTATTCCCAACCTTGTGTTGTTTGGCATTACAAGAATGCAAAATGGGATGACCTGCGAGACTTCTTTTCTTCTTTTCCTTGGTCAGATTACTGTTTCAAAACTTCTGATGTCAACGTTTGCTCAGATCGTGTCAGTGAAATTATTCTTGCAGGAATGGAATCCTTTATCCCACACTCCACTTTAAAATCTCGTCCTTTATCTAAACCTTGGTTTTCCAGTAAATGTGCTAAGGCTGTTCAAGAGAAGAATGTTGCATATCATAATTGGTTTGTTTCTAATTCTTCATTTTCATTTTCTGCCTACACCAAAGCTCGCAACAATTGTAAAGCAGTTATTAATCAGTCCAAACTAGAGTTTTAATAGGCTAAGAGTAGAAAAATTTCTTCTTGCCCTAATGGTAGCCAAGCATTCTGGTCTCTTGCCAAAGTTATTGGCCGCAACTTTTGCCCATCTCTGCTCCCACCTCTGTCCAAACCAGATGGTTCTGTTGCCACTTCAGCCAAGGATAAAGCTGACCTGCTAGCATCCCATTTTTCTTCCAGCTCATGTATTAATGATCTTGGTAAAACACCTCCCACCATTCCCAACATGCTCCATTCAATGCCTCCTGTGGTCATTCCGTCAAAAGGATGTCAGAAGGATTTTGACGAATCTTGATGCTAAGAAAGCTCCAGGTCCCAATGGTATTTCTCCACTTGTTCTCAAAACCTGTGCTCCTGAACTTACTCCTATTCTTTGCCGCCTTTTTTCACTTTCTTATTCCAAAGGTGTTTTTCCTCCTGCTTGGAAATTTGCTCATATCCAGCCAGTTCCTAAAAAGGGTGACAAATCCCTCCCATCCAATTATCGTCCCATTGCAATTACTTCTACTCTTTCTAAAGTAATGGAGAAATCAATCAACCGCCAACTCTTAAACTACCTAGAAACCTTCCGTCTTATTAACGATCGCCAGTATGGATTCAGTCAGTGTTGATCCACTGGTGATATTCTGGCTTATGTTACCCATTTATGGACTAATTCAATGGAAAGGTTTGGCGAAACACAAGTAATTGCTCTTGACATCTTAAATGCTTTCGATCGTGTTTTGCATAAAGGTCTTCTAAACAAGCTTCCATCTTATGGTTTACCAACTGTTTTTAGTAATTGGTTATCCAGTTTTCTCTCTGATCGCTCACTGAGGGTGATGGTAGATGGCTCTCTGTCTTCTAACTTCTCCACTAATGCCGGTGTCCCCCAAGGTTCAGTTCTCCACCACTCTTTTCCGCTTGTATATTAATGACCTTCTTCCATTGACTGGAAATCCTATTCATAGTTTTGCCGATGACAGCACATTGCATTCCACTTTCCATTTTGAGAAACCTTGTCCTGCTGAATCAGCTTCAACTTCTCGAAAATCTGCTACCAATTCCTTAAATGCTGATCTTCAGGTAATTCTCCAGTGGGGCAAAGACAACTTTGTTGATTTCAACCCTTCTAAAACTCAGTCTTGTCTTATATCTCGCAAAAAGGATTCTTCTGCTCCTATGCTTATCTTTAGTGACACTCCGATTTCTAGACAAAATGATATATCTCTTTTGGGGATTACTCTGACTTCTAATCTCTCTTGGCACAAGCACATTACAAATATTGCTTCCTCTGCATCTAAAAAACTTGGTTTTCTCTTTCACTCTCGGCGTTACTTTTCTTCCAAACAGCTGCTCACTCTGTATAAATCGCAAATCTACCCTACCATGGAATATTGTTCCCACATCTGGGACAGTGCTCCCACAGCCTCTATCAGGCTTCTAGATTCCATTCTGAAGAGGGCAGTTAGGTTAATTATTGACTCATCTCTAACAGAGTCTTTCCACTCGTAAGTCTCATACATGTACTGTTTCTGCTGCATGTCTTTTCTACAGATACTTCCATGGGCACTGTTCTTCTGAATTGGCTTCTTTAATTCCCACCCTCTCTTTCAAAACAGTCTGAACACATGCTGCCACCAGCCAACATCCATTTACTGTCCAACTTCAAACTCACAGAACCAACTTTTCATCTTCCTCTTTTATTCATTCAACTGCCGTTTTCTGGAACAACCTTCCTTCATATGTATTTCCTGAAAATTACAGTCTACAGAAGGTCAAGTCCAATGTCAACAAATATCTTTCTTCGTCTTCTCAACCTCTAACCCAAGCACGGTACTAAGTACTATAGGTTCTAATACCTCTCGTGTTTGGGGTTTACATTAAAAAAAAAAAAAAAATTAGAAGAAAAGTAGGATGCTGTGAACTTTATTGCATGTTAAGTTTGTAAAAGTATCAGGATAACTTATGAGAGGAAACCCTCTCATAAGCCTGCACCCTCTGTGTGAAATGGACTTAACTGGAGCCCTGATTAAAGAGACCTTTAAAAATTCCTCCAGTCTGCAACAGACATTAAGCGATAAACCCCATTGTGTTGTCATGAAGGATCAATTAAAGGGTTCTGCTTCATTTAAGTAATTTTACCATTATTGTAAAATAAAACAATAAAAAAAATTATATAAGTAAATGTTTAAAAAGATTTTTTAGCAGAAGTTCCTCATCACAAAATGATCTTAATAAAAAATATACTTTTTGTTTTTAACAAATTTATTTTAAAAGCAACAATTCATTTTTCTTTATTTTTGACTGGTTTGGAATTTTTCTGTTAATAAGATAGATTTAACTATGGCGCTGCTTATCGTCCTTAGACGGTAAGCAGCGCCATAGTTAAATCCTCTAACGTCCTTAGAGGCCCATTACAGAAATCCGAAGAGGTTTCTGAATCAGTATGCATTTAGTAACTATTAAAATTAAAACATAAGTTGAGTTTTTCTTAATTTGTGGCCTTAAATAGACCTATAAAGACCAAGAACAAATCATGTTTAGTAGTTGGTCTCTTCATTTTGAAAAAATGGCATGTTTGCAGAATGAAAAAATATAATTTTTTTTTTTCCATTCTGCAGTAATGTTTTACAATAGTATTTTGATAAACTATATTTTACTTCACATTGGTAAATAAAAGGCATCAAAAATCATGACAGAATTTTATATTTTTTTTGTACAATAGTTTTCATTCCTTAAATTCCCTTTACATTAAATTATATAAATTTCAGATTAATATGTGTTATAATAAAATTCAAATTTTATTTTAGGTTTCAACAATGTAACTCTTTTAGGAAGAGTAGGTATAGATCCTCAACTCAGAGGAACAGACAGTAACCCAGTAGTAGTTTTTAGTGTAGCAACAAATACAAATTATCAATTTGAATCCGGTAAGTGCTTTAAAAAAATTAACTATTTTTTTTCTACTTTTTATTTTTGAAATTTTAATGTAAATACAAAAGTTTTATTTTTGCTCACAGCAGTTCAAAACACTCATTATTTTTGAATACCCAAACAATATTTATGTATATATGTACAATACTCAAACAGTATTTTTGTGTCATGGTATTTTCAAAAAGCAAACATTTTAGCCAAGTTAGTACAAATATCTGAATGCTCAATCGTTAGCTCAATACTTAGTCAGTATTTACGTATCACAATATTTTCAGAAGACAAAAATTTCAGCCAAGTTGGCTGAAATATTTACCTCCTTGGTGTTCAGAACAATATCTGGATAAGGTAAGAAAAATGTGGCCTGCAGAAGGTTGGGTATTTTTTTTTCCCTCAGCCCACAAACCATATTGAAATAAAGTAAAATGCCTCATGGTGTATTTATCTCATTGAGGACCTTTTAGAAAAGTATTGTCAATGCCAGTAATCTGTTCCGCAGGTTTTTCTGTTGTATTGTGTGCTTGCCAATCAACGTACTCGTGGATCACTCAGCTTCCAGCAAGGCTGCACGCTACCATGTGTATCCAGAAAACCTGGGTTTCATATGTGATTGACTAGCAGTTTAAATTAGGACAATAAATCTTATGCTCTCAAGACTTAGAATATCACTGTGAGTAAGCTCGCAGCATCAAGGATCGCGTTGTGATTATACTTTGGGCTCCAAAGCACCACATTAACTATGGTTCTCTTACAAAACTTATTCAGTGAATTATGTTTAATTAGAAAGAATAATCAAGACGCAAAAAGGGTAAACAAACAAAACAAGGTTTATTAAACATGCAAAATTGTACAATAAATCGTTATGTAATTGGTCATGATTTGGGTAACACTTGTATAGGACTGCTTGGGTACAAACTAGATAGCAGATAAAAACATTACTGCTAGTGAGTAACAAATAAACAGTGTCCTTCGTGTGGGCTTTTTCCTCATTGCTCTCACAAGTATCCAGAGTGATTGGTGTCTTATAACATACAACTGTTCTAATGCTAGAACAGGAAAATATGTCAACTTAATAGTATAATTAGTATTTTGACAACTAGGTTGATAGGTCACATTATCTGTTAAAACTCGAATACTAAGAAATTGATACAACGATTGTCTGATAGTCCATGAGGAGAGATGTCTTGTAAATGTATTAAAACAAGTATAGAGGGTAGGTTCAACTTTGGGGCAATTTAGTATAGTTTGTTCTTAAGCAACAAGGGTTGCTTAAGAACAAAAAAAACTCCATGCTGCCTCAGGGGCCGTATTTCTTGTCCAGAAGTTAATTTTTTCTCTTTTCTGTCTTCTTCCTACCAATTGATTCCTTTCTTTTGTTCTTGACTCACAAAACCACAAAAATCTTCCCAATCTCTCACTGGTCTGCTCTTACTATTCCGTTGAGCGTGTGAAAATTTCTTTTCCCCCTTGCTCAAAATTTATGGCTGTAGATGGGAGGAATGTTAAAGTGTTAAAAAATGCTATCATTTTTTGTTCCTTTTGCCTGCTTTTAAGAAGCATTTATTCCTTATAGTGCCTTATACTTTTTCCACGGCCTATACAACTAACCTAACGGAATGAACTCCGTTTAACTTTCGATTTCGCACGTGCAGCCAGTCGCTGCCCCAGGGGTTGCGGCCGGTGAAACAATATATCTCCGTCAGTGCCCAGATCAATTAGATGACGTCAGACCCCCCTCCCGATGGCAACGGGCAGTCCGTGTACTCTTAATTGCCCTAGGAACGACAAGAGCAGATTGCGAATTTTGACAGAAAAGGGTGAGAAATCAGAACATGAGACATAATTTCTTACGCAATCGAATCTAACAAATACACTGACTGTCATTCCAAAATTCCATTCGTAAAAGTGTATCGATTTATGTTCAATGACCGCGATTGCAAAACAAAAGAAACGGCTCTACACAAACATGAGATTTCCTTTATCCATTTAATATATCATTTTTAGTAGTGTCAAATTTCACAAGTTGACAGTCCCCAAGTGTAAATCTTTTCCCCACATTATTGACCTGAGATCAGAACAGGTCATGGGAAATTCAGATAGGGGACCCAGAGGTATTTATATGAAAGGGGGGGTAGAAAACGGGAGCCTTTTGCGAGTCTTACTGTAGATTTCGGAGTTGGCAGTGTTGTAAGAGTCAGAGAGTGGATCCTTAGCGAGAGTTTAAGATCAGCAGCTAAAGAATATTGAGGAAGTTAGCCCAGAGTTGTACTTATGGATAAAAGAGCAGGATTAAGAAGTGCCAAGCACGAAAGACATTTTGTTGGTAAGTGACTAGCCTTTTCTAAAACAACTCAAACCCACCTGTTCGAAGTTAATCATACTTTCCCACTGCCTTTAATTAATTCACACCCACTGACCTCTCTTCTCATAAAAACTATTCTGACAGTTGTATACAGTAAACCCCCGCTATTCGCGGGGGTTACGTTCCTGAGAAATGTCGCGAAAACGCGAATACTGAGTTATGGCTCCCATAGTAATAAAGTGGTTCCATTCCAAAGTATGAAATATATAAGAAAAACTAGTCTAAAATTTTGTCTATATATGTATTATATGTACCTTCATAATATGACTATGTACATAGACAGTACATAGTGAAATGCAAGCATATGACATCGAAATGAAAATAAGAAACAATTTAATATTAAATGTAATATTTATTAGAAATTTCAAACAAATCTTTCAAACCAGTGCCTTTGCTAGCTAAAAAACTTATCCCGCCAGTGCTATCACCAGTTTTGCTAAAGTGTTGATAAAGGAGTTTTGCCTTTTCACGAATAATGAGTGAACTTAACGGAATTTTATTTTGAGTTCGGTCTTCTATCCACAGATTTAAAGCTTTTTCCGTTTTTTCTAATTTAACATCACGAGTTACAGAGCAAATTTTTGAAGCAATTAGCGCGTTTTCACGGACACTACGGCAGATTTTTTCTTCCGATTTCTTGATTGATCGTACTGTTGACTCATTGATTTTATAATGTTTTGCCACTGAGGAGACACTTTCGCCATTAGAATTTTTATCTAATAACTCAATTTTATTCGCTAATGTCATCACCTTCTTTGATATTTTCACATTTCTCTTGTTATTCATAACCATATTTTTGTAGGGGTTAGAAAGAACTTGTCCACAATAAAGTCACTTTCTTCCGTTAACACACTCGAAAAAGTCTGTTTTACACTGCAAAACGGTAGATTTATCATTTTTTAAGCATATCAATTTATAAATTGATAAATTTATTCAATTTATAAGCATATAAATTAAAAGAAAACGATGAAACCTTCCATGACAAGCGCATAACACATACTGAACAAGGATTAGCCGAGAAACATCCACGCTCGCGATTTTGTCATCCATCTCCCCCCACCCACTGAGCACTGTTTTGACCGGGAAAGATAATTTTAGCCACGCCCATGTTTTTTTATGGCGGAAAATATTCACGGCACTTTAAAATTCACATTTTTTTAGGTTTCATTTTATATTAAATCGGCGATCGCGAAACCGCGAATACAGATACCGCGAATAGCGGGGGTTTACTATATCTACTTGTCAGAATTAGAATTTAACAGTTAACGCGACCTGACAAATTAGTTGCTATAATACTCATTGTAATTGTTAAGTTGACATATATATTCCTATTCTAATAGTAGAACAATTGTATGGCATGACTGCCATCAGTGCTTGTGAATTTTCACGAGAGAAAAAGTGGAAGAGCCTCATGAAGAACATTCCAAGATTGTAATACTTTTGTACTAATAGCAAGATAACGCTTGCTATTCAGTTAATTTACCAATCAGCCACATACCAATTAATCTAAATCTTTGACCAGTTCCATTGTATTCATGTGTATGACTTATATGGTAATAAATCTTGTTTTGTTGATCATTTTGCCTTGTGACAATTCTCCGATATACATAATTCACTGAGCAGATTATGAACTATAGTTAAGCGGGGCTCAAAGGTAAAAATTAAGAAGAACCTTTGGGTTTAATCACAATGCAATCTTGATGCTGCAAGCTTACTCTTATTTAAATCTGAGTGGGTCTTGAGGGTGCAAAATTTTGTCCTAATCCAACTACTGGACTATCATATGAAACCCAGGTCTTCTGGAAACACATATTAGCGTGCAGCCTTGCTGGAAGCCGAGTGATTCACAGAGAACATTGTTTAGGCAAGCTCACGCTACAACAGAAAAACCTGCAGAACAAATCTGAAGTCATTTTGAAATTTTTTGACCTTGCCTTTTTTGTAAAAAATAACTGCTCACCTTTACCAAAATCATCCCCACTGTTATAAATACAGGAGTAGAAAGACTAAAAAAGAGAAAAAAAAAACAAAAAACTACTGTGTTTATAAAACACTTTACAGTGAAGGTTTACCATGACTACCAATTTTCACTTTCGACACTGTTTCTTCATTGTCTCTCATTGGTCTTTTGTAACTGATTGACAAGGAAGGAGGCCTCTACTATTTTCTTGACAGGGGAGAGTGGTATTTTGGCTCATATTTCTGGACTATCAGGAGTGTAAGTTAGGATCGAAAGACTAATATATTTTATTTCAAAATAAATCTTTAATTATATTAGTTTTTAATAAACTTTAAGTTCTTTTAGTAATCTTTATTGCTTTCTAAATAGAGAGAGGGGTATCAACCCTGACCATTTGTTAACAAAATTATAATTTTAAGGCAGGTTTACTATTTTTTGAGGGAAAAAAGATGGAGAAAAGTTTTCGAAAAAGGATGGAGAAACTCTGTGGTACCAACTCAAGTATGATGGAAAAGAGATCACAGTTGAATCAAAAAGATGGATTCTCTGTCATGAGTCCAGAGAAATGGCAGCTATCTGATAGCCTTTATTTTACTAGTATTAAAATGAGGGATATTACAAAAGTCCAAATGGCCTTTATTCCAAAAATAGGCAGATCGTTCAAAAATATTTCTTATAATTTTTTAATTAAGTAAATAAATAAACTTACATCTGAATTTTGATGGTCTTTTTTAAACATAATCCCTGTTTGATATTTATGCATCTCTCCCAATGTTTTTACCTTACTTCAAAAACTTGTGAAAATTCATTCATCAGTATGTCCTTCAGAATCATCCCCACTGTTCAAAGCAGTGGAGATGATTCAAAAGCAATAAGACCTTGGAGTAACAAATTAGAAATGCTGAATGTGAAATTTCACCTGTATAAAGAAAGAGAAAATTTTACGGAAAAAAAATAAATTATGGAAATTTCTACCACTTCTCGGATGGCTGGTTCATTGATTATTAGTACCTTAATAGTGCGATCCAAGCATTTCTATACAGGCACTCCCTGGGTTACGTAATACTTGACTTATGGAAATTTGACTTTGTCAGTTTTTGCTGGCTGGTGCAAACTTAAAAAAACATGGAAACGTATTTTGCATCCTGTAGGAGTAAATGGAGGTATCGTGAAAATATCGTATTGTGAATCCAATAACGCATTGTTTTTTTTTTTTTTTTTTTTGTAATTTGTTCCAAGACCTCGGAAGTTGAAATTTTCGCTATATAACTAACCAATTTATCTCTCTAAAAGGTCAATTTTTATAATGGAAATTGCACTACACTTTCATCATTATCATATGTTCCATTATAAGAATCAATTTTGAAAGGCTTTGTGATATTTTTCCAAAACACATTTCTGGAGGTCTCCACCATAAAACAATAAAAACAATTTGCACTTTCCAGTTTATTGGGCTTTTCTGTTAGCACAATCTATTATAAATGGGTAGTAAACTCGATTTTATTGCATTTACGATAATACTGATAACTGGAATTTTGTGGGTTTTTACATTATGGTATTATGGTGAAATGAGTTCTCCTTCACTGAAATCTTCAATCATATAAAAAAACAAATAAATTTTCAGAATCTCCTCTTCATTCCTATTTACTTATTATAATGGTGAAGGGAAAGGGACCAATGGAAAGTGCAAGTGCTGGCAGTGCTAGGAAACGAAACAAAATTGATTTAGAAATGAAGATGATTAATTAAGAAGTACGAAGCAGGACAGAGTTTGTCATCTATTGTATGGAATTAGGTCTCGCTGCTTCAACAGTGAATATTATTTTAAGGGACATTGTGCATATAAAAGAACATGTTAAAGGATCAATGCATTTAAGATCGACAGTGATCACAAAACAGCATTCGGGTGCCATATCAAAGATGGAAAAGCTATTAATAATATGGATGGAAAATCAGATTCAGAAGCAAGTACCCCTGAGTCCAATGGCTATTCAAGCAAAAGCAAGAAATATTTATTAAGATATTAAGGATAAGTACGGTGAACCCCCAAGCCAAGTTCGTGGCAAGCAATGGGTAGTTTAATAGGTTCAAGCATCGTGCTGGTTTCCAAAACATTAAAGTATGCGGTGAAGTTGCCAGTGCCGATTCTGCAGCTGCAGAGAAATTTTGTGAATTGTTGGAAAAATATTCCTTCTAAATCTCCACAGCCCTCAATTTCCACAGCAGCGTTCTTATCAGCTGTAGGATTAATTCTGGCAACGATGCTCGAAAGGTAAAATTTGCTGATGGTTATGCCTGTCTCTTCTCTCTTTTTGTAATTTTATGATTTTGAAATTTTTGTAATTTTTCCTGCGCATGAGATAAAAAAAATTGAATAAATAATTCTATTTACATGTTTGTCGAACATTTCTTTTTTTTTGCTTCAATCAAATTTAGTGCGCATAGTTGCAAGTGCTGCATAAGCATTTAGGGAACTTCCGACTTATGTAAAATTTGAGTTACATAGAGTTCCAGGCGCCTCCGTAGCCAGGTGGGAAGGAGCAGCAGTGCGTAACACACGCTTCTTGATTAGACCGGGGTTCGAGTCCGTCACCACCAAATATGGAGGATGTGGAAAGGTCAGGGAATGACCACCGCATATCCCGGAGCAATATGGCCTTAGTTGCTAATGCTCCTAAAAACCAAAAAAACAACAAACAACAACATAGAGTTCCGCAGAACGCAACCCTTATTTAAGTCTGGGAGTGGCTGTAAAAGATAACTGACGAAAATGAACTGAGAAGCACTCATGTTATATTGTGCTGGGCAAAGCCATTTCACAACTCTGGCTAGAACCCGAAATTAAGCTACAAATTTAAAAATGAAAATTTAAAAATGAAAAAATGAAAAATGAAAATTTAAAAAACTAAACATACGTTGAAGGCGAATTAAAAACAAAAAATCTAATAGGAATGCTTCCTGCTTTGAATAATCTGTTCGTAAACTGAGATGCTGCTTCATACAAAGTTTCTAAATTAATAAGAGGAGTTTACCTCAATATAGTACGTGGAACACTTCCGTATGATACCCTCCAGAAATTAGAACGGAAAAAACGAAAAAATCGACAACTTACCGGTACATTAAAGTAAAATATAAATAATTAAATAATCAATTTAACACAATTCAAAATCAATTCAAAACAATTAAAATTCAAATTAACGCAATTAAAAGAATTAACGAAAATATTCAAAACGATTTTCCTTCCTGAAGCTGACAATGCTTTTCGACCGACTGTCGTGATCACAGGAATGAAAATTACCGAATCAGGCTAAACCTGCAACTTAAATAGTGATTATATGTCTTCGCGCATGCGCGTAAAGGTCCACCCATCGGAGATCAAATATGGCCGCCGAACATTAACAGAATTCTCGTGTAATTTAATTTCAACGGTTTCTGCAATTAATAGTCGCGTATAATTACGTTGAACGTTAAGTATTTTGGCCTCGTTAAATAAAAAAGTATGTTTTTCGTTAATGGCATGAAAGGCTAATTCTGACGCTGCTGACCGAGAAGCACGAACTGAGGCTTCGTGTTGATTTACACGAATATTAAGAGAAAACCGCGTCGAACCCTGGTAAGACGAGTCGCAATCACCGCAAGAAATGTTGTATACTAGATCATTAATTTGTGTTGCGAACGCGGAAAGAACCGAGCGATTGTTCAGTATAGTGTGTAACTTCCGTATAGGCCTAGCTATAATTTTAAATTCGGTATCTTTAAAGAATCTGTTAAGTTGTTTGTGCCACTGTTCAACATATGGGACAGAAATAAAGTATTTTTTGATATTACTATTGCTGATTGGTGTAGTATTTTTTATCCTATCCTTAGCTTGTACCCTAATTCGATTTATTGTGTTAATGGGATAACCCCTGTTCAAGAATCTGCTAGTTAATATTTGTATTTCTGAGTCCAAAGCAGAATCCGTCGTTGAATATTTATAGGCATTTAGAAATTGATTAAAGATAATCGATCTTTTGTAGGTGAACGGGTGGTAGCTATTATAATGAAGAAGCATACCGGTGTTTGTGGGTTTTCCATAGATGCTAAATTGTATTTTGTTCGAGTCACGGGTAAGCGTGAAATTTAGAAAGTTTAATGACTTAGTATCCGTATCTTCCCTTTCCAATGTAAATTTGAGTCTAGAATGAATATTATTAAACGAATGTAAAATGTCTTGGATAGTACTACTATCAGTAATAACTAGAACATCGTCTAAATACCTCCCATAGTATGTGATACGGGGACGAAAAGGTGTCAAATGTATCTGCTCAATCGTTGAGAGATAGATCTCTGACATTAAGCCACTCAGGCTCAAACCCATTGGTAATCCAAAAATTTGTTTGTACACCTTGTCTCGAAAGGTGATGTAGTTAGCCTCAGCTAATAGTTTAATTAAGTGAAAAATTTCCTTAATGGGCAGCTTCGTATAATTAATCGGTGTCAAGTTTTTATTTAACATATCCCAAATAATATCTAATGTGTATTCAACGTTTACATTCGTATATAATGAGGTAACATCTAATGAGAATAAATTGTCATTGTCGCCGAGTCTACAGTCTTTAAGATTATTAAATAATGTATCGTAATTCTTAATCCCAAATTGTATAACCTGTCTAAAAGGTTTTATAATATTATATACATGTGTGGCTAAGGCTGAAAATGCCGAGTTCCTGTAGGAAACAATAGGTCGAATCGGAAATCCAGGCTTGTGTAATTTTACCTGACCAAAAAGTGCAGGAATATTGTATGTTCTGGACTTCAATTCCTTCAACTGAACCATAGTAATGTAGTCGTTTTTACGATATGTGGTTAACGTTTTATTGTATTGATTTACCAAATTGGTAAACAGTGCCGGTTCCACTTCACGATAAGTGGAGGTATCAGACAACTGAATCTAACTTATTAATATAATCATGTTTATCTAGTATTACCACTGTATCTCCTTTATCTGCCCTCTGTATAATAATGTCCTTATTTTCTCGAAGTTCTCGTAAAGCTGAACTGTCATGTGTATTCAATTTAGGAAGTCGCGTTTCTTTTATGTTATTTACTACTTGGTTAACTTGTTGAATAAATACATCTTTTTGTGGAACACTACGAAGTCCAAATTCAATATCAATTACGCATTGTTTTTTTGGCAGCTTCCGAGGTGGTAAATTATAATTTAATCCTTTGGATAAAAGTGAAATCTGGTCCTGCGATAGTGTACACGAGGAAAGATTTGTAACCTGTTGATACGTTGGTTCGTTGGATACTGGGTGAGGGGGTGTTCGTGAACGAGCCGACATATTCTGTGGTAGTGCGTTATGTGTCTGTGGGGGGGATGTCACCCAACTCGTGTGAACTTGGTCGCAAGCTCGCGACAATGTGTTAGAATTCGCATGAACGTGTCTTGAACTATTCGATAATGTTTGCAACTTATTAACGTGTCTGTTTTTTATTTCTGAGGCTTGTGCTTCCCGTCGCAAATCTATGGAGGTCTTCAATACAGACCAATCGTTCGGATGTAGATAATTTTTTAATTTATCGCGAAGCTTCCTAACCTGGGAAAGGTATTTTTGTTTATCCGAATATCGAGATTTTAAGGCAAGCTTAACAATATTACGTGATGTCGCCAGTGATAGTTGTTTTATGCCTGAAATTTTTTGATTTAAATTCACCCTGGCAAACTTCGGAACGATGTTGTTTTGAAGGCAATATTTTAGGAAAGAAATATGGTAACTTTGGGCCGAGTACCTTAGTGTAGATTTAATGTAATTTTGTACCAAGCCATTCAAAAAATCTCCCATAATTCACGCTTACCCGTGACTCGAACAAAATACAATTTAGCATCTATCGAAAACCCACAAACACCGGTATGCTTCTTCATTATAATAGCTACCACCCGTTCACCTACAAAAGATCGATTATCTTTAATCAATTTCTAAATGCCTATAAATATTCAACGACGGATTCTGCTTTGGACTCAGAAATACAAATATTAACTAGCAGATTCTTGAACAGGGGTTATCCCATTAACACAATAAATCGAATTA
Source organism: Mastigoproctus giganteus (assembly GCF_048544385.1). Lineage (NCBI taxonomy): Eukaryota > Metazoa > Arthropoda > Arachnida > Uropygi > Thelyphonidae > Mastigoproctus > Mastigoproctus giganteus. The sequence goes on along the minus strand of NC_143586.1, from coordinate 108,793,719 downwards.
GGGTACAAGCTAAGGATAGGATAAAAAATACTACACCAATCAGCAATAGTAATATCAAAAAATACTTTATTTCTGTCCCATATGTTGAACAGTGGCACAAACAACTTAACAGATTCTTTAAAGATACCGAATTTAAAATTATAGCTAGGCCTATACGGAAGTTACACACTATACTGAACAATCGCTCGGTTCTTTCCGCGTTCGCAACACAAATTAATGATCTAGTATACAACATTTCTTGCGGTGATTGCGACTCGTCTTACCAGGGTTCGACGCGGTTTTCTCTTAATATTCGTGTAAATCAACACGAAGCCTCAGTTCGTGCTTCTCGGTCAGCAGCGTCAGAATTAGCCTTTCATGCCATTAACGAAAAACATACTTTTTTATTTAACGAGGCCAAAATACTTAACGTTCAACGTAATTATACGCGACTATTAATTGCAGAAACCGTTGAAATTAAATTACACGAGAATTCTGTTAATGTTCGGCGGCCATATTTGATCTCCGATGGGTGGACCTTTACGCGCATGCGCGAAGACATATAATCACTATTTAAGTTGCAGGTTTAGCCTGATTCGGTAATTTTCATTCCTGTGATCACGACAGTCGGTCGAAAAGCATTGTCAGCTTCAGGAAGGAAAATCGTTTTGAATATTTTCGTTAATTCTTTTAATTGCGTTAATTTGAATTTTAATTGTTTTGAATTGATTTTGAATTGTGTTAAATTGATTATTTAATTATTTTACTTTAATGTACCGGTAAGTTGTCGATTTTTTCGTTTTTTCCGTTCTAATTTCTGGAGGGTATCATACGGAAGTGTTCCACGTACTATATTGAGGTAAACTCCTCTTATTAATTTATTTACTAATATTATTATCAACGTAGAACATATTGAGTATTACAGCTCTGATTCATACTATCTAATACAAAGTTTCTAAATTTATCCGTCAGAATCTTGAACGGGTTTCTGAAATTTTGTAGTAGTGTTAAGCTGTGATGGCTGGATATCATGTTCATAGTAATTATAATGAATGTTACTTCCAGTTTGTTTAGATATATAAGGATTCCCCACAGTACACATGCTTTCTTTCTCTCTCTCTCTCTCTCTCTCTCTCTCTCTCTCTGAGTGTGCGTGCGTGCGTGTGTGTGTGTGTGTGTGCACGCACGCACCATATCTTGAATACTGCATATGTAAAATAATCTTTTTAATGCACACAATCAGGTACAGTGGGCAATAAATACCCATCACAGCCTACAAGGTTAGGGGTTTGACAAGTCATGGGTATAATACATCAACATACAATTAGAAATATAATAATAAAGAATTTTTAGTAGGTTATGTTAACAATTATGATTAATTGAAAGTTAGAGTACAGTAATATAAAATAGATTAACAATTTTCTAAAAAATAGAAGGTAACTTATAGTTAGTGTCAATTATGTGATAGGTACATTTAAGATTATTTCATCAGATTTGAAAAAAATATACACAAATCAATTCTAGTTCACCAATTGTCAAATTGTGCAATTAGCCAATTCACCAGTTGGTCTGGAGAAGCATGGACTCATTTTTATTAACTATCATTTTGAAAGTTAACGGTTTAGGCATCACTAGGATTTGAAGGCAGTGCATGCGCGCGCGCACACACACACTCACACAGATGAGGCTCATCAAATTCACCAAGCCATTTATGTACTGAGTAAAGCGGGGACTTGCTCTGTGATTTGGCATCTCTGTGCAGAACGGGTAGAAAAGTTATTCATATTCACTCCACCTGATGCCAATATTTGAATTGCAGGTAACAACTGCACTGGTGTGAATCTGTAACGTAGTCTTCAGCATTGGGACTGACCTTAAAGCTTGTGCAGGGGTCTGTCAGGTACAGAAATTTTGGGATGAAATGACACTATTTAGCAGTTTAGCAGAATGAGCATTGTGCTATTTATTGTGGTTGGTAGCCTTGGAAGTTTTATCTGTCTCACCATTTGGGTCCTCCTTACCTGTGGAGGAATGTGATGGTTATGAAGGGTGCACTTAAGTAGCCAGTACTCTTTGGCATAAATTTTTTTCTGACTGTCGGGGCAGCTGATGCCGAAATATCTGCTGCATTGAGCACCGTAGAATAAATTACAGTCTGGATATATTTCTTTGTTGTTCTTAAGTCATTTGCATACAGGTTTTGTTTGACACACAATCTAAGGCTATTCATTCTTGTTATTATTGCCTTGATATGCTGATGGAATCTTAAGTTTTGGGTCAAAAATAATCCCAAGGTCTTTGTGGCTTTACACTATGGGGATCTGGATTCCTTGGAAAGAGGGAAGAATTTTGGTAAGTGAGGGCTTTAAAGAGAATAACATCATCTCAGATTTACTGAATTTTAGGCACAGCCCAACCTAAAATGGCAGTAAGGGCTTGATGATATGGCTAGCATCAAGAACAAAGAACAAAGCTAACTCAGCGATCCTGTTATTTATAGAATGTGTAATTTTAGTTGGATCAGCTCCATGCAGGATGGGGGTTAGTATCTTGATGTTGTTAGTGTACACCAAAGTATCTTCCGAATTTAAAACAAATACACCAACCGTTTAATTAAAATGGTTTAATACCAGAAACTAAAATGAACCAAACGATATTACACTGTAAAATGATATATGCAAGATTTACAAAATAAATATATATGATGAAACTTTAATATACAATAAAATAAATAAATAAATAAAATATTTAAAATACAATAAAGCTAAAAGCGATAAAACATTGACTGAAGCTTTCGGAGGCTTCCGCCTCCTTTCTCAACAACAATGATGTTAAATCAACACATCCTTAAGTAACAGGCTCACGGCACACGTGGTTGACCAGGCGCATACTCAATACTTCTTCCATACGATCCAGAACCGGAAGCGGCTCGGGAGCGTGGAAATATAAAACGCTCGTCTTTTGCCAGGACCACAGCTTCTAGTAGGGGGTGAAATCGAACACCCCTGTCCCTATTCATATTATTGTTCTCAGACGAGCCTATCCACAAACTCTCTAGCCACTTACGGTCCCAGAACCTATGCGCCCGGTCGAGGATGACAGCACAGACATTCTCTGAGATATGCCAGACAAGCTGTACTTGCTACCTGGGAGTCTAAAATGCTGATGGAACTGATATTCGGGTGACACTCAAGTCAAATGGACCAATTTCGGCGAAGTCCGGATGCTCTGTGACAGCCAAATCCTCTGCTTGCACCTTCACCACGATGGTGGAACTGTTAGTAATCGTGAATATAACCCCTATGCACAAGCACACTGTGGGTGACCACCCAGGTGTGAACCAATGTAAGCAGGGGTCAAGGTGTGACGCCTACACCACATGGAGGAATGCCGCCCCTCTGTGTTACCAGGCAATATTAGGTGGTAGATGACTCTCATCAACTGGTGCAATACCACCAATTTGTTTATTGGAGGATTGAAGTGGTGGAACCCATGTTTAGTCTCCAGATCTAAGTTCCGGTCATCTCTTCCACCATGCAGTAGGACTGATGACTTTTGAGGTTATGATGGGCATCATGGCGAGATCCAATTTTCCTTACATTTCGAGGGTACAGCTCTAAATCAGTGTTTGCAGCTGGCCGCTAGTTAGTACACTGGACTGAACCTGTTGGTAACTCTTTAGGAGGCTTCCGGATCAGACTCGGACTCCCTCCAGATAGTGGCTGGAGGGAGTCCGAGTAGTGTGTATGCGGGGGTGGGGGGCATTGTCTCGAGGCCACATTATGTCAAGGATCTGGGTATATTCTTACCATGTGTGTGCCATATCCAAAAATTTCATTACATCATACAGCATGCCCCCCCCCACACACACTTTTTCTTCCTATTGAATACACCACGAATTGTCAAACTAATATAGTAAGCTTATCTGCGAAAAGATCTAAATCTCCAAAACACTGCGAAAAATCAAATCTCCAAAACACTTCCTAGTTCATTTCATGTGGTCTCAGTTCTAATCTCAACGATGTCCATTTCCACTTGCAGTCTGCCAAACTCCATGTACGTTTTCTTCTGACAGAATCTCAGTTATCGGTTCAGTCAACTACTTCTCATACAGAATCCAGTATGGATTCTGTCAGTGTCGATCCACTGGTGATATTTTGGCTTATGTTACCCATTTATGGACAAATTCAATGGAAAATTTCAGTGAAACACAAGCAGCTGCTCTTGTCATCTCAAAGGCTTTTGATCGTGTTTGGCATAGAGATATTCTGAACAACCTTCCATCTTATTGGTTGCCAACTGTTTTTGTGATTGGTTATCCAGTTTTCTCTCTGATCGCTCACTGAGGATGATGGTTGATGGCTCTCTGTCTTCTAACTTCTCCACTAATGCTGGTGTCCCCCAAGGTTCAGTTCTTTCCCCCACTCTTTTCCGCTTGTATATTAATGACATTCTTCCATTGACTCGAAATCCTATCCATAGTTTTGCCGATGATAGCACATTGTATTCCAGTTTCCATTTTGAGAAACCTTGCCCTGCTCAATCAGCTTCAACTTCTCGAATATCCGCTACCAATTTCTTAAATGCCAATCTCCAGATAATTCTCCAGTGGGGCAAAGACAACTTAGTTGATTTCAATCCTTCTAAAACTCAGTCTCATCTTATATCTTGCTAAAAGGATTATTCTGTTCCTATGCTTATCTTTGGTGACACTCTGATTTCTAGGCAAGTTGATACATCTCTTTTGGGAATTACCCTAACTTCTAATCTCTCTTGGTACAAGCACGTTACAAATATTGCTTCCTGTGCATCTAAAAAAACTTTGTTTTCTCTTTCGCTCTCGGCGTTACTTTTCTTCCAAACAATTGTTCATTCTGTATAGATCGCAAATCTGTATAAATCTACTATGTAATATTGTTCCCACATATGGGGCGGTGCCCCCAAAACCTCCCTCAGGCTTCTAGATTCCATTCAGAAGAGGGCAGTTAGGTTAATTGATGACTCATCTCTAACAGTCTCTCTCCACTTGCTGTCTCATAGACGTACTGTTTCTGCTACATGCCTTTTCTACAGATATGTCCATGGGCACTGTTCTTCTGAATTGGCTTCTATAATTTCTGCTCTCTCTTTCAAAACAGTCTTCTGAACACGTGCCGCCACCAGCTAATATCCATTTACTATCCAACTTCAAACTCACAGAACCAACTTTCATCTTTCTCGTTTATTTATTCAATTGCTGTTTTCTGGATCAACCGTCCTTCATACGTATTTCCTGAAAATTACAGTCTACAGAAGTTCAAGTCTAATGTCAACAAATATCTTCTTTTGTCTTCTCAGCCACCAACCCAAGAACAGTACTAAGTACTATAGGTTCTAATACCTCTCGTGTATGGGGGTTTCATAAAGAAAAAAGGTAAAACTAAGTTTCTAGTTAAAAAGGATTTCATATATTTTAAGAAAACGTTACTTACAGTACTAAATATTGGTCTATTAACCTTATTCTATTTACAAGAATGTTTATCTAATAACAAAACACATATTTTGTTATATTTTGCCTTTTGTAATCGTCCATTGGTGTCTCCTGTATGAGATTGTATGAGATTCCAACAGTAGTCTGCCAATATATTTGGACTCCATTTTCCCTGGTATCTTTTTTCCATTTAAGAAAAAGCTTGGTGGAGCCTTTCACCGTGTTCATCGGAGGCTGCTCCTGAGTTTTCAGGATAAGTCTGTTTGGGTATGTAGGGATTCATATAACAACACGCTGCATCCCAATTCTCTGTATGCTAAAATTAGCTCATCTACAATTTTGCCCTAATTTTGTGATTTCACTTTGCCTAAAAAGTTCCAACATATGTTTTCGAATACCTTCCAGGCTCTTATTTCTGTAGCATATAATTTTTTAGTGAATTCCTCATTTTGGAATAGCAGTTTGATTTGAGGACTTACAAAAATTCCCTTTTTTTATCTTGGCCTCACTGATTCATGGAAACCTTTCCCTGAAACAAGAGAAAATCCTTCTCCTTTTTTGTTCATCACTTTTACAAATATTTTTATCAAACCTAGCTTGATGTGCAATGGAGGCAAATAGATTTTTGACTTATCCATCAAAGGAGGATGTGCTGCATTTTTCTGGCTGGTGTTCTAAATAGGCTAGCCATTTTTTTACCCTGTAGTGGCAATCCTTTGCCTGGCTGTCCTACTCACATAAAAAGCAGTATTTGGTGTATCTACCTTGCAACTCACTCAGAAAAGGTTGTCAGAGATATTCCATTTGTATTCTTGCTAGTATTTTTTGAAAAAGAACCTGCAGGTTCTCGTGCGTTTCCTTCATGTGAACTGCAGGGACCCGTGGTATAGATGGATACTTATCTTGACTATGGATTAAAACTTCTTTCAAACTGATCTTGGATGAATCAATGAAAAGCCTCCACTGCTCAGGGATATGCTCCAGATGTAACTCTTTCATTAATTCGTTGACATAGTTACCATAAACTAAAGCATCATCCATGTATAACAGGTTGTTATGTTAGATTGCTTCTTCCTATAAAAAGACACCTTGACACCCTTTTCAAGAAGGTTCCACTGCTGAAGCCATGATCCTTATAATTGAGCCTTGGAGAGGTCCAAATCTCTGACCAAATAGTACAATTCTTCCTGAGTGATTAGACGTGGCTTTGCAGTATCAAGAGTTAAAGTCTGGATCTGTACTCATTCTGGGTTCTGCTTCTTCTGGAGACTGCTTTTTCGATCCTGAATCAGTCAAGTCCATGAGTTTCTGGTGGCTTTGGCACTTGGATTTCCCAGAAAAACCAGAAATATTGGTCATGCAAAAGTAATAATCGTTTATGTGCTCTCGAGTTTCCCGCCATATCACTGGAACAGTAAAAGGCATCGATTTGTGACTACCTCTAAGGCAGCCTGTTAGTGTCCTTGAATATGAGCTACAGGAAATCTTTGGAGGAAATGTTTTTCGGCAAGAACACTACATATTTCATGTATGGTTAAGGTATGTGCACATAAGAACACAATTTTCACTTATGCACACAACACTTGTTTACAAACACTAATTCACCAAAACTCTTGTTCGCTTTGTTCATCACTCGCTCTGAAACACATACACTTTTTGAAATTTTAAATACGAAAATGCTTGCTTGATGTGGAACCTACTCATATATATATATATATATATATATATACTGGTAGAGAAGTTTCTAGAAGGCTCACAGTGTTTCTAGAGAACTCTGCTAGAGGTTCTAGAACCTTCTAGAAACATCCCGACCTTTCTTCTGCATGTAACAATATTCTAGAATGTTTTGGAACATTCTTGAATGTTGTAGAAATCTCCCGAATGTTCTAGAAAAAAAAAAAAAGTAAAATAGACAGAAAAGATGATTAAATGAACTACAGGGCTTGGTTTTCAGTCATTAACCTACGATATTTGAAAACTGAGGGTGGTGAGAACTTTTAAGCACATATCTGAGTTTTTGAACTTATTTCCTATGAGAATTTGTCGAAATTGTTTTAGAGAGGAAATTTGTATCGACCAGCATTATTCACAGTTGTGTGGGAGTCAGAAGTATAGCTATATGGCACAAGAATTAGCAAAGTATTAGGGCCATTGAGTCTCTGTGATAATTTTTTTTTGTGAATATTATAGAAAGAAAACTATATCAAATAACTTACTATCAAATAATAATTATTATATCGTATTAGGGGGCCACCATACATTATTTCTTACATTTCCAGTAACAGTGGCTAGTGTTAAAAAGTCATTTAATAAATTAAAAATAATAAAATACTATAAAAGAAATTCTATATGTCAAAGATTAAATGATCTCACTACCAAATTTTTGAAAACCCAATCCATTCTCCTGAAGGACTGTCTTGATCCGCGGAGGCCACCTCAGATCAAGATACATGGCACAACCGTCAAGCTTATTACCCAGCTGAAACTCCTTGGCATTATCATCGACAGCAAACTAACATTTCTCCCACACCTTAACTATCTACAGAGGAAAATAAGAAACTGCGCTGCACTGGTTGCCAGGGTGACCTGCTGAGTTGGGGGCTCAAAAAGCACACTCTAGCATTGCTCTATAAAGACACGTTCATACTGGCCATCACCTACACTTCTGGTATATGGTTCACCAAAGCCTCCACTGTGGTAGGACGAAGAAAGCTGAACATCGTTCAACGGCCAATTCTCCTTACGATAACCAGAGCACGCATGCTCGACAGGTTCTCGCCGGAGTACTGCCCCTGGACCTTGAGGTGGCCCATGTGAGGATGCTGTATCAGCTCAGCAGAAGAAAGCCTACCACCTTCATTGATTTTACCATGGATCCTGCTAACACCTATTCCAGTGAAAAAAGCAGAATCCTAACTTACTTACAACATACCTGGCAAGCTAGATGGCCTGAATTCACCAAAGGGGCCATCACCCGCAAATTTATACTGGACATATGCAAAGTATATCCCAAATCACCATTCTGGTTCTCCCCAGGCCTTCTAACCATGTGCTTCCTAACAGGGCATGGTGCATTTCATAGCAAACTGAACCTTCTTGGACTCTCCAACAACCCCCTTTGCACCTGTGGTGCCCAGGAGACCTGGGACCACTTGATGCGTGACTGCCTACTATATGATGACTTTAAATCTTCTCTCATCACACAAATCCATTTCATCCCGAGAGACCAGGAGCAACATCTCCTGGAAGACCACCATACCTATACAGCCTTTTCTAACTTTGCTCAGGGCCTCTTCATGAGGCAGAAAACCCTGCCACAACCTCAGAATCAGACTCAACCAGACAATGATACGGCCTAATCAGCCATGTGTCAAGACTACTACTACTACTTGCTTCAGCCTACTGCAATCCCCATGAAGACATTCAACCTACACAATAGTCATGCCTGTACAATGCAGCCTCAATATAACCTCAATCTACCATGACTGCTGCTCTGGCTTCAACTCCCACCAAGTTGACTCACCACTGAAATGACTCCACTACCTGGACGTAACTTGTCTGTCCCAGGATTGACACTACCTGGATTTGGCCCTCTCGGATTGACTCTGCCAGATATATCTTCATGCAGCTCACTACTGAAATGACTTCACCACCTGGACGGGACCTGTCCGTCCCAGGATTGACACTCTTCGAATTTGACGTTCTCGGACTGGACTCTACCAACTGTGACTTCACACAGCATTGCTGCCAGTGCCATCTGGTGATCCAGAACCTGTGCTCCCTTGCACGGCCCTGTTTCTCCCCTTTTCCACTGTCGGGATGAGGGGAGGTGACGGTCCCCTTGTCTCCTCCCCCGCTGCCCCCTCTTTCCTTCTGGTGGGCTTCCCTCACTGATTTTGTGGTCATCTACGCTATCAAGCCTATACTTCTGTCTTCCCTTCCCCCTCTAGCTTTCCAACTAGCGTTCATCCCATGTCAGAATTATCCTAGCCCTACATCCAAAATTCTTAATTCCACTGAAACATATATGTAGGTTAGTGCAAGTGCATCATTTTAACATAGGTATCTACCAAAGTAGTTAGATTAATTAATTAAATTGCCATCCTTTTGGTTATATCTCATATTGTGACTGCCTTCACAACGAGTTGCCATGGTATTGTACTACCTCGAACAAATAACACTTCACCAGTGGAAAAGACTACTGTTATATATTCTCAGCGGATACCACCACCCAGACGGCACCGTTTCAAAGCTTGTTGGCTTCTCTTCGGTGGGTGGGCAGGTATCCTGGTGTTACAATAGTGACAACCTAGTTATGAAGTATAACTTCACAATATGAGAGATGCCTGATGGTGCGTAGTGATATAGACTATAAAGTATTTAAGGGCAGAGGCCTCATGCTATGAGGTAGAATGACTAATATGTAGATTAGTGCAAATGCATCATTTTAACATAGCTATCTACCAAAGCAGTTAAATTAATTAATTAAATTGGCATCATTTTGGTTATATCTCATTGTGACTGCCTTCACAACGAGAAGGCAGTCACTATCTACCAAAGTAGTTAAATTAATTAAAATTTAATGAATTAATTTAACTACTTTGGTAGATAGCTATGTTAAAATGATGCATTTGCACTAACCTACATATTAGTCATTCTACTTTGTAGCATGAGGCCTGTAAGTTATAAGTTATAGTCTATAAGACTGTATAACTTAAAACTTCTTTGGCCTGATCCAACCTCTAGTGCCCTCCCCCTTTTTAAGGTCCTAGCCACTGAAATCCCAGGAAATTAGGTGGCAAGACCTGCTAGAGTACTTATTTAAAAATATTGGTGTACCTGGTCTGCCTCCGTGGGCTTAGTCTGGGCAATGTTGGGCCTCAGCAGGGGTCCAGCAGCTAAATGGCCAGATGAACAACAATACACGACACTACACCCGACAATATCCATACACTTTTAAATCTCTGGCCTTTACAGTGTTCTGTAACACACGACAATGTAGACTATGTGGAGATGGGGACCCTAAACACACTTTACACCAAATCAGTATAGAGGTCACGGTAGTGAATGGAAGCGTCTACACGTAACTGCACTTGATTGTTGACGGCAGGCGGGGATTGTAGGATAACTTCGTTTGGTTTTGGATCAATACTAGCATTTTACCATGGATTTTTTTGGATTTTAAGGTACATGCAAATGGAGGTAACTGATATATTCCAAGTAAGAGTTTTGCTTACTATAGTTCTCACCAATTTTTGTGCCTTTTGAAAGTATTTTCATGCAGTGCTAGCGGTAGCGATCTCACTGTTACTGTTGTTGACTTGATTGCACCTCAAGAACACAAGGGTTTTGAGCATATTACAAGTAAAACTAGCTACATTAGCTACAATAGCTAAAACTAGCTGTGTTGAATGGGGAATCTGATTATAATGATAGTTATAACGTATTCTCAGAAATTAAGTTAGTTTTTTTTTAGCGGTTTTCATGCCAAAACTTGGAAATTGCAATATTCCAGTTTAAATAGCTGTATGTTGGAATTAGACACATTAAATTATTTTCATCCAGCATAAAGAACAAATGAAAATGGACAAAACGACTGGGCAAGAACAAAATACTGAGGATAAAAGGCAAAAATCTGGAAATAATGATTTAGACATAGAGACAAACCCTGGCTTAGAAATAAGAATTTCAAGCGAAAGGACTCCCAAAAATGCGATGAAACTAATAATGAAGACTTAGATGCATGTCCTCCAAAATGAAAAGGGACAAAAAAAGTGAGGAAGCAAGCTGAGAACAAAGAGGATAAAGTGAAAGAAAACAATGAAAAGACTGATAATAAGGCAGAAGAGAAAAAAAGGTTTGAAGCAATAAATGAATTGGCAGATCCAGTTAAGCAAATAAAAGAGTTGAAATTGTACATAGAGGACTTCCTCCATAACCAGACTAGCAGAATAACATCTGCAGCTAGACTGCAGATTATAAACTGTTGGACAGTCTTAGAGAAAAGGGTGATAGAACTCAACACAGAAAATAAGAGTGCTGAGATCTACGATAGACAGTGTAACTGAGGAAAGGAATAACTACAAAGAAATTAACACTATATAAGTTATGCCCAGGTAGCAAGGGCAAGTAAAACAGAAAATACCCAACCTAAGCACCCTAACAAACCTAAGGAAATACCCAGGACTAAAGAAACCAATATAGTGATATTAAAAGCAAAACCAGACAGTGACTACGAGACTAGTTTGTTTGTTTGTTATTTGGTTTTTAGGAGCATTAGCAACTAAGGCCATATTGCTCCGGGAATATGCGGTGGTCATTCCATGACCTTTCCGCATCCTCCGTATTTGGTGGTGACGGGCTCGAACCCCGGTCTAATCAAGAAGCGTGTGCTACGCACTGCTGCTCCTTCTCACCTGGCTACGGAGGCGCCTACGAGACTAGTGAGGCAGTCAGAGAAGCTGTTGTGAGTCAACTGAAACCCCATCTAAAGGAGATCAGAATAAGCAGTATGAGGAAAGTGAGAGAAAATGGGGTTGCTACTGGAAGTAGCAAACAAAGAAGATTTGAAAAGGTAGAAACTTTTCTACCTTTGAAAAGGTAGAAAACCCCAAAATCATAAAACTTGGTTTAAAACAAGAGAAATCAAAGGGAAAGAACCCACATATTCTACAATTTGATGTCATACAGTGAAACTTCCCTTTAACGGACAGCCATGGGGAACGAAAATGTGTCCGCTAACAAGAAGTCTGAGGGAGAAAAAAAAAAAAAAAAAAAAAAGAAAGAAAAATCGTTAAACGTTTAATGTAAAAATAAATTAAAATATATACAGATTTTGAACAATATTTTTGTAAATAATATACAATTACATACACAAGAGATAAAGAAAAATCGTTAAACGTTTAATGTAAAATTAAATTAAATTATATACAGATTTTGCACAATATTTTTGTAAATAATATACATACAATTGTGCTATGCATATTATGACTTTATCTTATGAAAAATACATACCGTAATCACTTATTTTCTTCTGCACCTTCTTCCGGCTGATAATTTTGTTTTCAACATTTGTTTCGAGTGAAGAAACCATCGAAAGTCCTTCAGTAAGATACTTCAGCGGCGAAAAACATTTTTAAACGAATGATTTGTATGAGTGCTTCTTCTATTTTTATCGGTGGTTCGTCGTTAATATGTTCTTCGAAATAATGACCTCCTTCCATTTCTTCATCCTCATGAGGAACTTCTTGAAAAATATCGATGATAATGTCGTTGATATCTATAGCACCATCTTCTGTAGTGAGGTTTGAGTCTATATCTTTGTAGCCAGGGTCACTTGTAGCTGAAGTATCGTACATTATCAATAGATGAAGTTCTTGTTCTTCTTGGTTCTCCACATTTGCTGTTCACAACTTCAATTTTTGCGTTTGACAAGCCAGACTTTACAAAACAGTTCACGACAGTTTGTTTTCTAATTGCGTTTACTGAAGAGGAAATCCATTGAATCGCATCTAGGATGCTGATTTTCTTTGCAAGGTCACTCGCACATGTTACATCGTTCATGTTTGCAATGAGATGTCTTAAAATACGTTTTCTGTAGTGAAGTTTAAAATTTTTTATTATCCCTTGATCCAAGGGCTGACACTCTGCAGATGTGTTTGGTGCAGAAAAACAATTTGAATGTTGGACAATTCAATGTGCGGGTGAGATGCAGCATTATCCATGAAAAGAATAATTTTTCTGTTTTGACGAATCATGTTTTGGTTAAAGTGACTTATCCATTCGCTCATGATATCTCTTGTCATCCACGCTTTTTATTAGACTTCCAATCAACATTCAAGATTCAACTTTATGCCCTTGAAACAATGAGGATTTTGTGGTTTTCCTATAACAAGAGGTTGTTCAAGATCTCCCAGCATATTTGTACACAATAGTACAGTCAAGTGTTCCTTAGAAATTTTTCCGCCCTGGCACTTTTCTTTCGTTTTTTAGACTCATTGTTTTTTCAGGAAGAACTTTAAAAAACAACCCTGTTTCGTCACAGTTGTAAATATCCTTAGCTTCAAAATCACGACATAAATCTTCCAATTTGACGGTCCACTCTGTTAGAACCCCAGTATCAACAGATCCACCTTCACCACTTACGGTTTTCCAAGAAATTTTATGCCGAGTTTTGAACTTGTCTAGCCATCCCACAGAAGCTTTGAACTCATTTACTCCCATAGATTTCGCAACCTCCAAAGCCTTTTCCCTAATAATAGGCCCATTAATGGGAATTTTTTTAGCACATGCGCGACAAAACCACTCGTACGTAACATTGTCAATTTGAAGTCCAACAGTTTTCGGGAATGATTTTTGAACCTGATCATTTCCGTGTTGCCAAAATTGTTTGAGCAGTTAATTTTTTTTCTTTAGGATGTCGCTTACCTGCGTCTTCCCGATTTTGAATTTTGCACCGAGATTGCGAACACTATTTTTTTGCCGATCATACACATTAATGAGTTCGACTTTATCTTTTAAAGTTAAATGTTTATGAGAAGACATTGTGCACTTCACACGACACTGAACAAAACTGAAAAGACCAAAGGCCGACCATATTCCCCCCCCCCCTTGCACACACCGAATTCATCAGAAGTTTTACACATGCCTTAAAATTCTTGAAAAAGGGTTTAGAACAGCGACGCAAACCTTGATAAAATTCAGAGAATCGGAAATAGAAAATAAACACATGATTGAGGCAATATGTGGAAGAAAAGTTCCTAGAAAAAGGGCCGTAAGCTCGCCCGCTGTCCGTTATGGGGAGATCAAATTAAGTGCTAATCTAAACGAAACAGTGCAGATTGCCTGTCCGCATCCGTTACAGAGAATGTCCGCTACACAGAAGCTGCAAACACGTTAAAACCAATGGAGGTGAGTTGGGGAATTTGAAAATGTCCGTTGTAGAGAGATGTCCGTTAACGAGAGGTGTCCGTTAGGAGAAGTTTCACTGTATATTATAAAAATTTCCAAAAAATAATGGACATAGAAGGGTTTGCTGAACAGTTCCAACTCAGAAGAGCCACAAAAAGCAGGAAAAATGGCCAGATAAATATCATAGTGGAGATTTCCCCAAAAATCTGGAGGCATCTACAAGGGCATCAAAGAATCTATGCTGGCTGGACCAGCCATAGATTTAGGGAACACTTTCCTGTAACAAGATGTTATAATTGTCATAAATTTGGACACACTGCCAGGTCATTCCCAACCACTGTGCAGTAGTTGGGAATGACTATAAAAACTGTAGAAATAAAAATCAGCAGCCAAAATGTGCTACCTGCAAGCCAGCACGCCTGATTGACTATGCATGCAGCATCAAGGATGAAAAATGCCCCTGCTATAAGAAAATGACAAAGCAAATACAATCTAGGACCAACTATGGGCCAGACTGAAAATATAAATGTGACTAGGGCTTTAAATCTCGTCCAGTTGAATGCTCAAAGAGCAAGAACTGTTATAGATCAGATCAAACTCAAATTAGAAGAAAATAATATAGATATCTTGGTACTCCAAGAGCCCCACACACATATAGGTAACCAAAAGGGTAGGTAGGGTTCAAGGATACCCATGAGGCTACAAAATAATAGACTACACCCCAGGTGTCCCTTCTACAGCAATAGTGGTCAGAAACACTAACCTCACAGTCACAAAGTGGGTCTCCTCTGCTCCCCAGTGGCAGTGTGTGCCCATATTACCAGTGCAATTGGTGATATTCTATATTATAGCTCTTTATGCAAAACCAGGTGAAGACATAAATATTAATATAGATTACTTACAAGCAGTCATAAATTTGTTACCTAATGCAAATATCAGTGTGTGTGCTGATGTCAACTGCTGGTCAGCGTTATGGCAAAGCTGTACAGAAGTCAGAGCAGGCACATACAATGGCCAGATATTATCAGGTTTTATAGCCACCTCACCCTTTCAAGACATAAATCAACCTAATAACTTACAAACTTTTAGCAGTACCATGTGGAAGAGTGACATTGATGTCACTCTTGCCACCAATTCAATAGCCTATAAAATTACAGAGTGGTATGTCCAGCCAGCCTGGACTAGGTCAGATCATAGAGCCATCACCTTCAAACTAAACAGGCAGTTACAAACGACCCAACACTCCTTGTTGGATATCAAAAGGTATAACCTTAAAAAGGCAAACTGGCAGATTTTTGCATAACTTACAGCAGCTGAGATGCAAAAACAAGAAAATTAGTGGTCTAGATCAGGCAACTGTAGCCTTGACGAGCAAGCACCAACTATGATAAACATTATAATAAAATCAGCAAATCTGTCTATCCGATGGAAAAAACCGAGGAAGCAGGCAGCCCCCCTGGTGTTGCCCTGAACTGACTATACTCAGGAGAAGGGTGCACCAGGCAAGGAGAAATTTTCAGAGCCAGAACATCTTGGCCACAAAATGACATGGATGCACCGAGAGATTCTTATAAGAACTCTCAGTAATCAGTATACAGCCCTCATAAGAAAGAAGAAAAAGGAATGCTGGAGGGACTTGGTGAGAACTACTGGAAACAATTACCATTGGGGAGTTATTATCTACAGAATAGTGACTAACAAGCTGCCAAGAGGAGATGTCTTAGAAACCACTGTAAAACCAGATGCAACCCCAACCCTGTGTTGGGCCAATTCTGTAAATAACATCCTAGACAGTATTATTCAGACTGAAACTGGAGATCATTCCTCCACCCAGCTGGACATTATAAAAGAAAACACTGAATATGAAAATGTCAATATTGAACCTCTGTTTACTACACAAGACTTAGAAATAGCATTATCTAAAACCAAAAACAATAAATACCCAAGTTTTGACCTCTTAGAGGTTGAGATCATCAAAACAAATTAGCAAAAATAGCACCAGACAAATTAATAGCTCTATATAATAACTGTATGACAGAAGGTATATTACCAAAAACATGGAAAAAAGCTGTGTTAAGATTAATTCACAAAAACCCCAAGAAACCCCCTACTGATCCCAAATCATATAGACTAATCATAATCATATCATATAGCCCTACTCCCTGTACTAGGGAAAATATACAAAAGACTAATATATTGCAGATTAGCTCAATACTACTCAGAAGCAGGTTTGCATTCCAACAATCAGTATGGTTTTAAGCAGGGCAACTCTACAGAGGATGCTATGCACCACCTACCGACAACAGTTAAAAACTCAGAGGAGAAATATATGCTGGAAATCTCCATTGACTTTGCTGGGGCGTTTGACTCACTCTGGTGGCCTAGTGTCCTTAGGCGACTCCGCCACGCAAATGCCCCACAAAACCTCTATAAGGCCATAAACAGCTACCTTACAGACAGAAGTGTCTCAGTGTGTGCAAGATTCCAGGAATTGACACACTCCGTGAATAAAGGCTGCCCGCAAAGTTCAATCCTTGGCCCTTTCTTCTGGAATGTTGTTCTGGATGAATTTCTGGCCTTGGATCTGGGCCCCGGAAAGCCTGGCCTTTGCAGATGACATGATTTTTCCTTGTAAAAGGTATCACGCGAGTGGTTGTAGAGCAAAGATCAAATGCCACCCTCTTAAAGTTGCAGTAGTGGGCACAAATGCACATGCTCAAAATATCGCTGCCTCCTTTAATATAACTGGATAGATCCCGTCCACCCCAGGTGCCTTCCTTATGTTAACTTCAACAATTTCTCCTCCATTTTGTTCTGAGTTATTACAAAATCACTTAGCTCCCTGTTAGAGTTTAGTAAACTTTTGTCCTCCCCTTCCTTACAGAATTCTTCATGTTTGAATGTAGATGCAAAATACTCATTGTTTGTCAGCTCTCTGAGCAGGATCATCAACAGTTGAACCACAAACATCAAGTGGACCAATCTGATTCATCCCCTTCTTTCTAGAGTTTACATAAATAAAGAAGTGTTTGTTGTTTTGCTTTGCATCCTTTGCCAAAGATTTCTCATAATCTGCCTTCGCCTACCTAACATCCTTTGTAATTTGATTACAGACAAGCTTATATCTGCCATAGGCTTCTGTGTCATCTGATAATTTATATGTATTCCATACATTTTTCTTCTCTGCCCAAGCCTAATTAATCCATCTGACATCCATTTAGGACTGAACATTGAACATTATTTCTTAGTTGGACTGAAAAGCCTACTAGCCTCCAAGATTAAGTTCCTGGAGGCTTCCCATTTAGATTTCAACGTTGGTAACATCATCAGTTGATCCCACTGTACAAAATTTAAAAACTGTCTGAGACCCCTGTAGTCACCCTTACGAAAGCAAAAGCGCTTCCCTTTAGCCTTGATAGTAGTTACATCCTTAAGTAATTCCCATATCAGTACATTGTGATCACTGTCACCCAGTGGTTCCTTTTACCTGCAAATTCTTAATGCATGAATAATCACTGCTGATAATCACATCTAGAGTATTACTCCCTCTGGTTGCCTCTCGAACATGCTGCTGTAGAAAACAGTCATCCAATAAATCCAAAAAATCTTGCTAATATGTGAGTGAGCAACCCACAAGTTCCAGTCAATATCTGGAAAGTTAAAATTCCCCATTATAAGACATTCTGATTTACTGGCCCACTCTATTTCTCTGTACAACTGCTGATTATACTCATTAGATTCATTAGGCCTATAACACACCTACTCTCATTTTTCCTTTCCCAGTGCTTATGTCACACCAAACAGACTCAACATTGCATTGTCCACCAACATCAGTTGGATGCACTTCCTTAGATTTTGTGTTTCTTAACTAACAGCATAACCCCCTTCTCCCTTCCTGTCCTGTCTATACTTTCTGTACACATTGTACTCCCCAAATTCCAATTCTGCACTGCTTATATCTGTGTGACACCACATCTCTGATATTCCAACAATGTCTGCCTTTGATGTCTTGACTAGCACTTCAAACTCATCAAATTTATTAACTATACTCCTAGCATTGGAAATGCAAGTATACCTTATTTACTCTTATTTACCCTAACACAGCCCATTTATTTATTTATGTGTTATAATGCTTTATTAGAGTAAATAAAGATAATTTGAACTCCAAGTTAGAATTGTTCATATATATCAAAGTGGACAGTTTATAACATACAGTGAATAACGTGAAATTCTTAGCTGGAAAAGATATAAATGATCTACAGGTTGAACATAGTTCAAGAATAATTGTCTGTAGTCCAAATGGTAAGGTTATATTGCAGTAAATGTTATGAAGACTGTATAAGGGAGGCCTTATTACAGTAAATAAACATTATATTGAAGATACCAGATAGAGATATTCAACAAATGAAAGTGAACATTTATATAAGAAGATTCCAGTAATAATAAATATATCCAATGGTGATAGAGTGGTGAATATATCCAAGGAGGTTCAATAAAGAAAACCATTGTACAAGTTGATTGAAGATCAAATGGTAGGGTTTTAATTATGAAATACAAACTTATTTTAAAATTCAGTATAGAACTGTTCACATATATCAAGGGTGAAAGGTTTGGAGGATGTATAAATAGAGGCTTATTAAAGTACGTAGATATTAAAAATCCAAGTGAGAATTGTCTAGAGTAATATGAAATCCTTAGCTGGAAAAGCATAAAAAGATTGGATAAGTGGACTTACTACATTGAGTGAAAATTATACTGAATATTCAAGATAAAGCTATTCACCTAATTGGAAGGGGACAGGTGCAGAAGATAACTCCACAAATGATAAATAAATCCAGTGGTGACAGAGAGGTGAATAGATCCTAATGTGGTCCAGCAGTGATAAACAGTATAAATGTTGAGGTAACAAAAGGTCATGAACACCATAAAATCCTTAGGTGACAGTGCTGGTTGGTATTCAAAAGGACGAGTAGTAAAAGCTATGCTGGAAATTTAAGATGATAAGGTGACAATAGTAAATATAGAGTAGTATTAAATTGAATTCAATATGAAAAATCCAAGAAACTTATAAGTTGTAAAACTTTATTTGCATCAGTACTTGAAAACAAAGTAAGATTTGTTAATAAAAGTTTCCATAAAGGACAGTAACTAATAATTATATGTGATTTCTTGATGGATTTTATTAAACATATAAAGTACATATTTATAGAAAAGTAAGAAACTTAGTGAGTAAAGGAACAAAGGGATCATTCCATAGGAACAAAGAGATAGAAAATCATGTGAAGTTATTACTCTCCAAGTAGTGGAAATACCACCATATAATATTACAACTGTACAAATACTCGCTAGAACTGACTTAAAGTATATTTTTTCACCAAATTTATGTCTGATGAAATGAGCAACAATATTAAAACTGTAGTTGATAAAATAGATAGGTATACTGTTTTTAATAAGTTTATTGTACAGTAGTTGTATACCTTTGGTGAAACAATAAATGGTTACTGCAAATGTTAGCAAGCCTGATGATTTGAGTTGACAAATGATGACAAATTCACCTATTCATTAGGTGCATTTGTCATACCTTATTTATTTTTATTTTTCCACTACTATTTTGCAATATAACCCTT
Organism: Mastigoproctus giganteus; assembly: GCF_048544385.1. Lineage (NCBI taxonomy): Eukaryota > Metazoa > Arthropoda > Arachnida > Uropygi > Thelyphonidae > Mastigoproctus > Mastigoproctus giganteus. The sequence continues at coordinate 108,773,733 of NC_143586.1, read as the reverse complement.
TATTATACTTTGTCTTTCATATATATATATATATATAATGGATTCCGGTTATTTGGGCCACCGGTTAATCGGGGCAGCCGTCTATTTGGGGCAAATCTTAAAAAACAGAAACCAGTCGAGAAAGTAGACAGGGTTTACTTAGCTTAATTGGGACAGCATGCCGTTTAATCGGGGCAGGAGACCGCAGCACTAGAGATTACCCTACGATTGTCTCTGACAGTACCACATGGTTCTGTCGAAATTCTGGAGGTCACAACCATAAAACAATAAAAACAATTAGCAGTCACCTGTTTATTGGGCTTTTCTGTTAGTGCAATCTATCATAAACAGATAGTAAACTTGATCTTACTGAATTTGCGATAATACCAACAGCTGGAATTCTGTGGGTTATTATGGTGAAATGTGCTTACACGTCCATGAAATCTTCAATCATATAAAAAAATTAATTTTCAGATCTTCTCTTCATTCCTATTTTTAAAGCTTTGTAACTCGTTACTCCGTTCTCACTTGCGTGTATTGTCTTACTTGCAATTTGTGTGTGCCGTGTTCTTTTTTATTGATTGCTTATCTTTTTATTGTCTTAAATTTTAACCCCCACCCACAAATGTCAGTGAATATGTGTGTGTTTGTGTTATTTGGTTTTTAGGAGCATTAGCAACTAAGGCCATATTGCTCCGGGATATACGGTGGTCATTCCATGACCTTTCCGCATTCTCCATATTTGGTGGTGACGGGCTCGAACCCCGGTCTAATCAAGAAGCGTGTGCTATGCACTGCTGCTCCTTCCCACCTGGCTACGGAGGCGCCTGTCAGTGAATAGAAATGTCAACTAGTTAGTATGTACATATTACAGTATGTGTTAATTTTTCCGATTATCACGTATATTCTTCCGATTTTCACATATCATTTAATTTTTTTAATTGGTAAGGTAATAAAGGGTAAATTTATGCTTAATATATCTTTGCTTTTATAGCCTGTGGATAATATTCCTCCTATTTTCTCTAATTAGAATCGCTGTTTAATAAAATTTAAAATTCAGTTCACAAACGTGATCACAATGACCGGCACTTACTACACATCACATAGTGAATGGTACTTTACTATGGTGAGTACGTCGTAACGTGATTTGATTGTAGAGTGAACTAATTCTAAAGGGGGGGGGGAGTACTTTGTATTTTTAGCTATTTACGTGAAACTTCGGATAATTGGGGCAGCCGCTGCACTAGTCCCGATGTGTCCCAAATAACTGGAATGAACTGTATATATAATAAAAAATAATTGTATTTAGAAGCTAATTAATCATGGAGGGTGGAATGTGACTGTACGAAAAGGAAGATAACATTGATTATGGATCAGGGACACTGTGTTAGCAAAACATACCCTACAGCCATAATGTGTGTGTGTGTGTGTGTATATATATATATATATAAAGTATATTTTATGTAAAAAGTGTGAAGAAGAAGAGTTTGGTTTAAACCTATTGAATTTACGGTATACACTGCGAACTCGACTAAAGTGAACTCGACAAAATGGATAAGGAATGTAGTGATATATGGTATGAAAAGGAAGAAGAAATAGACAGGAAATTAAAAATAAGATGCGAAAAGGTGACCAAGATAAGATTACATCACGGTGTTTTTCACAATTTCAGTGTCATCATCAGAGGACATCCACCGAAATTATGAGAAAGACAGCAATGTCTTGATTCTGTTTCCGACATGTTCTGTATGCTATGGTACACGTGTGCTGTATCCACGTGTTGAGAACGAAATTTTTTAAAAGTTTTTTAAGATTTGCGGTAAGAATAAGCTCTAATAGATTGTGCCAATATTACGTAGTGCATACAGATCATGGATGACCTTACAGAAGCAAGTGAAAAGAATTGAAAAAGTAAGGTAATGAATATCAGAATAGGCAGGAAGAAAGGGACCTACTGTTACCTTGTAAAACTGACCAAATGACCAAGATGGCGGCGTGCCGGTATATTTATGTGTAGGTATTCTAGCGGCTCCTAGTGTTAGAAGATGGTGTCAGGAAAAAAAAAATAAAAAATTATGGTATGGTGTCTGTATAAAACATTCTCGCTTATGTTACCCATCTATGGACAAATTCGATGGAAAAGTATGATGAAACTCAAGCAGTTACTCTTGACATTTTAAAGGCTTTTGATCGGTCTTCTAAACAAGTTTCCTTCTTATGGTTTGCCAACTGTTTTTTGTAATTGGATATTCAGTTTTCTCTCTGACTTGCAACTTCTGCCCTAATGCTGGTGTTCCCCAAGGTTCGGTTCTTTCTCCCACTCTTTTCTTCTTGTATATTAATGACCTTCGAATTACCAGAAATACTATCCAAGTTTTGCGGATGATGGCACATTGCATTCCACCTTCCAAGTGTGAGAAACCATGCCTTGCACAGACAGCTTCAACTTCTCGAATATTCACTACCAATTCCTTAAATGCTGCTCTCCAGATAATTCGCCAGTGGCACAAATATAATTTAGTTGATTTCGATCTTTCTAAATCTCATTCCTGTCTTATATCTCGCAAAAAGTATTCTTCTTCTGCTCCTATACTTCAATGATGAACTGATTCTAGGCAAGATCACATATCTCTATTGGGAATTACCCTGACTTCTAAGCTCTCATGCTAAAGCACATTACAAATATTGCCTCCTCTGCATCTAAAAAACTGGGTTTTCTATTTTGCTCTTACTGTTACTTTTCTTCCAAACAGCTGCTCACTCTGTACAAATCACAAATCTGTCCTACCGTGGAATACTGTTCCCACAGCTGTAGTGGTTCCTTCAAAACCTCTCCAAGGCTTCTAGATTCCATTCAAAAGAGGGCACTTAGGTTAATTAATGACTCATCTCTAACAAAGTCTCTCCAGTCACTGGCTCATAGACATTCTGTTTCTGCTGCATGCTTTTTTGTTTTTTATAGATACTTCCATGGTTACTGTTCTTCTGAATTGCTTCTATAATCTGCCCCCCTTTCTTCCAAATCAAACCAGTCCAAACACGTCTCAACCAGTGGCATCCTTTTACTCTCCAACTTCAAACTCACAGAACCAACTTTTCTTCTTCCTCATTTATTCATTCAACTTCAGTTTTCTGGAACAATCTCCCTTCATAGGTATTTCCTGAAAATTACAATCTAGAAACAGAAATTAAATTTTAACGTCAACAAGTAGTTTCTTTCATCTTAAGATTAAAATATTTGGTAGTACTGTAGAGATGGATAAAAACAACAGGTTTAGGCAAAAAATTCTTTAATAAGCTAAGTAAAAACAAATAAATAAATACACCAAAAGCTTTCAGACTTTTGTAGTCCTCCTTCAGTTGGAGAGTGAGTGTTATTATAAAATAAAGAATACCAGGTGCCCAGCTAAGGTGGTCATGCGAGGTGAAATGCATGATACAAGTGTAAGTAACAACCAGTTGTTGGAAGTAGAGGCTTGTGGTTGTAACTGTAGTGCTTGAAAGTGAAGCACGTGCCACTTTTGCTTATCTTTTGGAGGATAACTGCTTCCATGATGGGGTGGATGCATCCTCCTTTACTTTGGTTAAAGGCACCTCGACAACATGAAATGTGGAGCAATTCCAACAAGATGCGATGACAGTAGTGCCGGGATTGGTCGAAAATTTCCATGCTGCAGCACGGATCGAGGTTGTGCTGGGAAGACCAGAAGTGCTCAGCGATCACCAAGTGTTCCGAATCTGAGAAACGGATTGCTCTCTCATGTTCAGAGATTCGATCTTGGAGCCTCCTACGAGATTCCCTGACATAGTAGCCATACTACAAAAGTCCGAAAGCTTTTGGTTTATTTATTTATCTGTTTTTACTTAACTTATTACAGAATTTTTTGCTTAAACCTGTTGTTTTTATCCATCTCTCCAGTACTACTAAATATATTTATCTTATAATATATAAGATAAATTTTTAACTAAATATATATATTTATCCGTCTATCCAGTACTACTAAATATATTTATCTTAGAATGAATCCCAAGGATTCATTCCTTAGAATGAATCCTTGGGATTCATTCCAAAGGACCTCTGTCTTTCATTCCCAAGGAATGAAAGACAGAGGTCCTTTTCAACTTCTTTCATCTCCTATATATATATATATAGGAACTGTAATATGTTTGAGAAGGTACTATGTTAGCTGACTTAATAATGCCAAAATTTAAACCCTTTAAAGACCATGGATAAAATTCACAAAGTACTTTTTCCTTGAAAACTTTATAATCTGTGAAAATATACTGGACACAGGCTAAAGTCCAAGACTTGCTAACAAGCACATAAACAGGAACACCATATAATCCATGCTATAGAAAGATGACTACTGACCAAATACAGAAACCACTGCCACTCTATACAGTTCTATATATATAACACTGGATCGTCAACATGTTTGTTTTTTATGTGCAGTTAATAAAATTGCATTCTTAATCTCTCTATTTCTTATTTAGCCTCATTATTTCTGCATTAAATATATTAAAAATAAAACTTTCTAGATAATGGAAAAATCGAAATAACAGCATCTTGAATCCCCAAAGGTGTCATTATTCTGAAAGTCTACTGTATGTATGTGTGTGTGTGTGTATATATATATATATATATATAAGCGAGAAGCGATTTGTTTCAATTTAATATGTGGTTTTTCCTTTGTTTTAGTGTGTTTGATTAATTTCATTTTTTTTTTTTTTTGTTTTTTTATTCTCTCATTTTTTATTCATATTATAGTTTATGGTTTACCCGTAGTTAAAAATGGTTGTGCCCAGGTTATATGAGAAGAGGATGTGTGAGATTGTTTGTTTATCTTAAGCCTTTCCGTTCTACCGAACTCCTCACTGAAGAGGCTCCAGTGAGGTCCTAAACCACTGTATGGGGAGTAGTAATAGTTTTCATATTTGATCAGTAGTCATATTTCTGTAGCGTGGATTATATGACTTTCCTATTTATGTACTTGTTAGCAGATCTTGGTCCTTTGGCTATGTCCAGTGTATTTTCATGGGTTTTCTATTGTCTTTAAATTAAAGATTTTAAAACTTAATGGCAGTGCCATTTCAGTTAAAACATTATTAATTGAAGTAGTTGAAGTTGAACATCTGTTAAAGTTTATTTGCAGGTGTTCTAGCCAAAATGAATGATTGTATTTGTAACCTTTGAGATGATTTTGAGTGACACTACTACTATTTTCATCCAGTTTTCTCAAAGTGTTGTAAAAGTTGTAAGAGAGGCAGAGCTGTGTCTAATATAATTAAATCTAATATAATGTAAGTGAATTTAGTGCTCTACCTTTGAAAGGTTCCTAAGTGATGGACCTAGACGTTTCGGTGAAGGTAAAGAAAGCCGACACGAGAACCACGGCAAACTTCGGGGAACTTACCGGACAAACTCGTTTTCTGCTTTGCAGTATCTCCTTGCATTCTCGGTAAAGAGATGGTATGTGTTATTGGTAGTGGCAGTGTAAGTCAGTAATGATGTGCTGATTAGTTTTTTCTCATTATTCAAAGCAGATTATTAAAGTTCATGAGTGTAATGCCTTCACGGCTAGAATTTGCTTACGGGTACACCCTCCAGACTACCTCAGTCTAAAGGTATTTATTTCCCCCCCTGCTGTTTTGATAGTGGCAATAGAACTTGTTTTCCTATTTTGAAACAGCAGGAGGGAAGGATAAACACCCTAATGGGGTGGATGGGATCTATCCAGTTATATTAAAGGAGATGGCAAAGCAACTAAGCAAACCCTTAGCCATAATTATGAGAGCATCATTGGACTCAGGGGAGGTTCCCACGGACTGGAGATGTGCAAATGTATCCCCAATTCACAAAGGGGGATCGAAGGGTGACACGAGTAATTACAGACCAGTTAGTTTAACTTCTGTTCTGAGTAAAATAATGTAGTCACTGGTTAAAAATGCATTTCAGGATCATCTAGACAAGACTGCAGCAATAATTCAGACAAAGCATGGGTTTGTTATGGGAAAGTTTTGCTGACAAATTTGATAGGATATTATGATGTGGTTACAAAGGAACTGGATGCAAAAAAATAATTTTGATATCATATATTTGGATTTCAGGAAAGCTTTTGACACTGTTGCGCATGGAAGACTATTGTACAAATTGGAGCAGAATGGTATTAAGGGTAAATTGCTACAATGGATACCAAATACGGAGGATGCGGAAAGGTCAGGGAATGACCACCGCATATCCCCGGAGCAATATGGCCTTAGTTGCTAATGCTCCTAAAAAAAAAAAAAAAAAAAAGCTACAATGGATAAAAGGATGGTTAAGTGGGTGAAGACAGAGGGTGGTAATCAATGGGTGCTGCTCTTCGTGGACTTATGTTATTAGTGGAGTCCCACAGGGTTCGGTGTTGGGTCCACTGTTGTTTGGTATATTTATCAGTGATATTGATGAAGGTATATCAGGCTTAATGTCGAAGTTTGCAGATGATACAAAGGTTGGCAGGGTTGTTAATAACAGTCATGGCAGTGTGCTACTGCAACAGGATCTAGATAATTTGGGCAGATGGGCTAAGAAGTGGCAACTGAAGTTTAACCTTGACAAATGCAAATTACTGCATATGGGTAGAAGTAATACTCTTGATCTGATTATCAGTAGTGATTTTTCATGCATTAAGAATCTGCAGATAAAGGAACCACTGGCAACAGTGATCACAATGCATTGATGTGGGAATTATTTAAAGATATAACTACCATCAAGGCTAAAGGGAAGGGCTTTTGCTTTCGTACAGGTGACTACAGAGGTCTCAGACAGTTTAAATTCTGTACAGTGGAATCAACTGATGATGTTACGAACAGTGAATTCTAAAAGGGAATCCATCAGGGACTTAATTTTGAAGGCTACTTGGCTTTTCATTCCAACTAAGAAATACAGTTCAAGGTGACATCCTAAATGGATATCAGATGAATTAATGAGGCTAGTGGCAGAGAAGAAGAATGTATGGGATGCATATAAAGTATCAGGCGACACAGAAGCCTGTGGCAGGTATAAACTAATCTGTAATCAAGTCACAAAGGAGGTTAGGCAGGCGAACTTCCTTTATTATGAGAAATCTTTGGCAAAGGATGCAAAGAAAAACAGCAAGGAGTTCTTTACTTGTGTAAATTCTAGAAGGAAAGGAATGAATCAGATTGGACCACTTAACATAGATGGGCTGACTCTTGATGATTATGCTCAGGTAGCTGATAAACTGAATTACTATTTTGCATCTACATTCACACATGAGGAGTTATTCAGTGAGGGGAATGCCAGAAGTTTATCAAACGCTAACAGGGAGCTAAGTGATTTTGTAATAACTGAGAGCAAATGGAGGAGAAATTGTTGAAGTTAAACATAAGGAAGGCACCTAGGGTTGACGGGATCTATCCAGTTATATTAAAGGAGGCAGCAAAGGAAGTAAGCAGGCCCTCGGCCATAATTATGAGCACTTCCTTAGACTCGGGGGGGGGGTTCCCATGGACTGGAGGTGTGCAAATGTATCACCAATTCACAAAGGAGGTTCAAAAGGTGACACAAGTAACTACAGACCTGTTAGTTTAAACTTGTGTTCTGGGGAAAATAATGGAATCATTGGTTAAAGAAGCATTGCAGGATCATCTAGACAAGACAAGACTGCAGTAATAGTTAAGACATGGACTGGAGGTGTGCAAATGTATCACCAATTCACAAAGGAGGTTCAAAAGGTGACACAAGTAACTACAGACCTGTTAGTTTAACTTGTGTTCTGGGGAAAATAATGGAATCATTGGTTAAAGAAGCATTGCAGGATCATCTAGACAAGACAAGACTGCAGTAATAGTTAAGACACAGCATGGGTTTGTCAAAGGGAGGTCTTGTCTGACCAATTTGATTGGTTACTATGATGTGGTCACAAAGGAAATGAATGCCAAAAATAATTTTGATATTATATACTTGGATTTCAGGAAAGCTTTTGATACTGTTGCACATGGAAGACTGCTGTACAAATCGGAGAAGTATGGCATCATTGTAGCTGCTACAATGGATAAAGGGATGGTTGAGTGGGAGACAACTGAGAGTTGTAATCAATGGACACTGCTCCTTGTGGAGAAATGTTATTAGTGGAGTTCCCCAGGGTTTGGTGTTAGGCCCATTGTTGTTTTGCATATTTATCAATAATATTGATGAAGGTATATCAGGTTTAATGTCCAAGTTTGCAGATGATACAAAGGTTGGCAGGGTTGTTAACGGCAGTAATGACAGTATGCTACTCCAACTGGATCTAGATAAGTTGGTAAAATGGGCTGAGAAGTAGCAACTGGCATTTAACATTGACAAATGCAAAGTACTGCATATAGCAATAACCAAAGAGAAACGTACAACTGGGTGGAACTACACTCAGGGAAGTGGAAAATGAAAAAGACCTGGGAATAATTGTGCAGTCAGATATGAAGTTTTCTGAGCAATGTAGACGGGCTGCCAAGGCAAGTCATGGGGTTTTGTCAATGATATACAGTGGTGCCTCGCAATTCAACTATAATCCGTCACCGAATTAAAGTCGAATTGCGGGTCAATATTTTCCATATAAGTTTATGGAAAATTGATTAATTCGTTGTCGGAGAGAAATACACAGTATTATTGACTTTACTATATTCTACCATATAACAAATGAAATTACAAAATTCATAATGAGTACATACATTTCATTGAGCCTTAGATGTTGGAAGGATGTTTTATTTACCCTTTCTCTTCTCCTCTTGGCTTGAATGGGGATGAGGAATTGATCAAGGGTGGACTGTCTCTCCCTCTTTTTCAAGATAGCCTTAAAGTGATGCATAGGAGTGTTGTTAAACAAGTCTGTCATTCTAGTTACAACAGCAGTGTTGGGGTGCCATTTTAAACAAGCAGACTGCACCTTCTCCCAATGGAATAACATTTCTTTAATGGCAGCTGTTGGCATCGGCCCTTTTTCCCTGTCTTCTTCAAGTGAAATTTCCTTTTCTCTCTCTTTTGCTTCCTGTTCGCAGAGTGTTTTGAGTTCTTCCACGGTTGGTTCGTCATTGTGATCCTCCACAAGCTCTTCCACATCAGCCTCATCAACTTCTCTTATGCCGAGGTTCTCCGCCGTTGAAATGATTTCTCGTATGGCCACAGTTGCTTCTGATTCTTCAGTGGCTTGGACTGCATTGTTGTCATCCCGAAAAAAGGAAGGAACGAGTTTCTTCCATGATACACGAAGGGTCCTCTGTGTCACTCCCTCCCAGGCAGTTTTAATAAAGGAAATGGTGTGAATAATATTGAACTCAGTCTTCCAGAACTCCTTCAGTGTCTTATCAGAAGAATGAGTCATGTCAAAAAGCTGTGAAAACAAAGCTTTGGTGTAAAGTTTTTTAAAACAGGCAATTACTTCTTGATCCATGGGTTGGATCAGTGATGTGGTGTTTGGAGGCAAAAACTGGACTTTGATGAAATCAAAGTCAATTTCAAGAATGTTTCTCAAGTCTTGGGAGTGGGCACTAGCATTGTCAAGAATCAGCAGTGCTTTCAAAGGTAAATTGTTGTCAATGAGGAATTTTTTTACGCTCGAGGCAAACTCCTCAAAAATCCAATCTTTGAAGACTTTCTGGTCTACCCAGGCTTTTGCATTGGATCTCCACATCACTGGCAGTTTGGACTTGATGATTTTCTTCCCAAAGCAGCGAGGATTTTTAGAGTGGTAAACGAGAAGTGGCTTTACTTTAAAGTCTCCGCTTGCATTTGCTGCCAATAACAAGGTAAGCCTATCTTTCATAGGCTTATGTCCTGGGAGCGTCACTTCTTCTTGCATGATGTATGTTCGATTTGGTAAGCGCTTCCAAAATAACCCAGTTTCATCCCCGTTAAAAATTTGCTGCAGCAAGTAGCCTTCCTTCATGATTAAATCTTCAAATTTTTTCACAAACTCTTCTGCAGCCTTTTTATCTGCACTAGCCGCTTCCCCATGTCTGAGAACACTATGGATACCTGTTCTACCTTTGAATCTGTGAAACCACCCACGACTTGCCTTGAATTCATCAGTTTGATCTGAGATAAGTCCTGGAATTTTCTTCTGCAATTCTTCAAAAATTAACCTAGCCTTCTCACAGATCATTGCCTGAGTTACTGGATCTCCTTTCATCTGTCTTTCTCTAATCCAGGTAAGAAGCAGCTTTTCCATTTCTTCATTGATTAAAGATCTGTTTCTGTCAGAAATTTTCATTGCTCCAGCGAACACCTTAGCACCTATAATCTTGTCTCTTTGTTGCCAAAAAGTTGCCATGGTTGACCTAGGGACGCCATACTCTTGAGCTACATCTGTAATTGTTCTACCTTTCTGCACTTTTTCTATAATTTCTTTCTTCTTTTCTATGCTCAACCAAGTGTGTTTCTTTCCTGAATTATTCCACTGTTCACTTCTCTTTGGACCCATTATCAAATTTCACTCAAAAAATAAATAACTGCCAAAGCACAAAATTTTTTACTTTATGAGAAATGCAGAATTATAAATTAGCACAAACAACTAGAGCAAACGTGAACTCAGGCTATGATTATTAACGAGATAATGTTGTCTCATAACTGAGGAAGAACTGACGGCATACCTGTAGCTATCTTTGAGGGCGGCTAACGTAGCTGAACGATTGAGGGATCTATTCCCGCTTTATCTATCATTGGTTAAATGTTACTCTCGCTCTTTAATACTATTGGTTAAAATGTATGAAGCAGCCGTCACTATTTAGTGCTATTTAGTAACATTAAACGCAGTTACGTAGTCCAGCAAAGAATTCTATCGTGCAATATCATGTAGCGTTTTCGCTGGCCCGCGAAATCCAACTGTTGAATAGCGGTACGTCGAATTGCGAGGCACCACCTGTATAGGAATTTTGCTAGCAGGGAGAAGGAGGTGATTGTCCCTCTGTATAAGACAATGGTCAGGCTGCGCCTTGAGTACTGCATACAGGTCTGGAGGCCTCATTTTAGGAAGGATGTAGATTTGCTTGAGCGTGTACAGAGAAGGGCAACAAGATTGGTGAGAGGAATATAGGGGTGCTCTTATCAAGAAAGGCTTAAGTTCTGCAAATTGCAGCACCTTCAGAGTACGCACCTGCAAGGTGATCTGATTGAGGTGTATAAGGCCTTGAATGGGTTGAGCAAGCTGAATGCCGATGGGATTCTTCTTCTTGCTCAGACTAAGAACCTGAGGGGTCACAATTTCAAATTGAGGAAAGATAGTTGTAAAATAGATGAGCAGAAATTTGCCTTTAGCCAGTGGGTAATTGATTGGTGGAACAGGCTTCCATCTTTTGTTGTGGAAGCTAATAGCCTGAATAATTTGAAGTCTGTGCTGGACGGGCATTTGGAACGAACGAATGGAGGTATGGAATGGGAGGGGTTTTTTTTTTTTTTTTGGCTGATGCTGCATAAGCTTGCTTTCTTGCATCATATGCCTCTTCTAATGCTAATGCACACCATCTGTTTACTGAGAATGCAGGGAGAAACTGCAGCAATGGGAAACAAGTTTGTCCAGTAAGTTTCCCAACGTTTGCCATGGTTCTCATGTTGGCTTTCTTTACCTTAACTGATGTTTCCGCTCCTTAATTTGTCTATTAAAATCGTTTTTTTTAAATTTTGCATTGAAAAATGATATTTAAAGTATGACACTGATAAATGCAAGCTACTACATTTGAGTAGCAGTAATCCCAGAATAACATATCATTTGGGTAACGCCTAATGTGGTAGGTAATAATGAAAAAGTCCTGGGTTATACAATCTAATGTAAAGTTCTCTGGTCAGGCTACTAGGACAACTCATATTGTCAGTCATACGCAGGTGCTTTGCCAGGAGGAATGAAGAAGCACTTAGCATTAGCAGAGGCATATGATGCAAGAAAGCAAGCTTATTCAGCATCAGCCAAAAAAAAAAAAAAAAAAAAACTCACTCCCATTTCACCCCTCCGTTCGTTCGAAATACCTGTCCAGTTGAGCTTTAAATTTGTTTAGGCTATCAACTTCAACAACAAGTGATGGAAGTCGGTTCCACCAACCAACCACCCGCTGGCCAAAGGCAAATTTCCGCACATCTATCCGACATCCGTCCTTCCTCAATTTGAATTTATGCCCTCTGAGGTGATTATTCTGAGAAAGATGAAGAATCCCATTGGCATTGAGCATGCTCAAACCATTCAAAGCCTTATACACCTCTATCAGATCACCTCGCCGGTGCCTAGTCTCCAGACTCTGTAATTTGCAAAACTTTAGCCTTTCTTCGTAAGAGCAACCCTTTGTTCCATTTACTAATCTTGTTGCCCTTCTCTGTATCCAGCAGCTCTACATCCTTCTTGAAATGAGGCCTCCAGACCTGTATACAGTACTCAAGATGTGGCCTTACCATTGCCTTATAGAAGGGAATAATCACCTCCTTTATCCCTGCTAGAAAAATTCCTGTATATCATTGACAAGACACCATGAGCTACTCTTGCAGCTCGTCTGCACTGCTCAGAGAACTTCATATCTGCCTGCACAATTACCCCCAGGTCCTTTTCATTCTCCACCACTGTCAGTGTAGTACCGCAGAATTGATACGTTGCTCTGGGGTTACTGTTTCCCATATGCAGCACTTTACATTTGTCGATGTTAAACCTCATTTGCCACCTCTCAGCCCATCTGTTCAACCTTTCCAGATCCTGTTGCAGCAGCATAGCGTCAGTATTGTCCTTAACGACCCTGCCAACCTTTGTATCATCTGCAAACTTGGACATTAAACTTGATATCCCATCATCAATATCATTCATAAACACCGAAAACAACAACGGACCCAACACCGAACCTTGAGGAACTCCACTAATAACATTAGTCCACGTTGAGCAGTGTCCATTGATTACCACTCTCTGTCTTCTGCCACTCAACCATCCCCTTATCCATAGCAGCAATTTGCCTCCAATGCCACACTGCTCCAATTTGTGCAGCAGTCTTCCATGTGCAACAGTATCAAAAGCCTTTCTAAGATCCAAATATATAATATCAAAGTTATTCCCTGCATCCAGTTCTTTTGTGACTACATCATAGTATCCAATCAAATTGGTCAGGCAAGACCTGCCCTTAACAAAACCATGCTGCGTCTGAGCTATAACTGAATTCTTGTCTAGATGATCCTGCAGTGCTTCTTTAACCAGTGCCTCCATTAATTTACCTGGAACAGAAGTTAAACTAACAGGTCTATAATTACTTGTGTCAGCCTTTGAACCTCCTTTGTGAATTGGGGTCACATTTGCACATCTCCAGTCCATAGGTACCTCCCCTGAGTCCAAGGAAGCTCTCATAATTATGGCTAAGGGTTTGCTTACTTCCTTTGCTGCCTCCTTTAATGTAACTGGATAGATCCCATCCACCCCAGGTGCCTTTTTTATGTTTATCCTCAACAATCTCTCCTCCACTTTCCTCTCAGTTATTACAAAATCATCCAGCTCACTGCCAGTCATACGCAGGTGCTTTGCCAGGAGGAATGAAGAAGCACTTACCAAGAAAGACTTAATTTCTATGTAAATGGTAATGGCATCTGCATGCAAACCTAATTAGTGGAATTTATGATTTTAAAAAGGGTTGAGTAAAATGTTGATGGCATCTTTATTTATTTTTATATTACGCACACAAGGGATTATAAATTTTAATTGAAAATGGATGAGTGCAGAATATTATAAGAGAATTTCTCTCCTTCAACCAAAGAGTAATTTAAATAAATTTCTGCCTGGTGTTGTGAAAAGTAGGAAGTTTGAATAAATTTATAGGATTAGATAAATTATTAGTGTGATAGGCAAATGAAATGAATAAAACTTATGTCAAAATGTTTGTATTTGGTAAATTTTTTTCTAAAATGCATAATTTTGCTTCCTTGTCGCACTTTGTCAGTAATATATCATGCTTTTAATAGGCTTCCATATGTCAGTGCAGTGAAGTTAGTATACATATTTTCTATACAATTTTTTTGTTTTCAAAGAGATTTTTATTCATCCAAGACCTTCCTATTTGTGATAGCTTCATACAAAGTACTCGTTTATATGAAGCACATACCATTCCCCTGCAAAAGGATATTCGTTTATTACAAAATTCGGTTAATATATATTACAAAGTTCTTTTTCACCCCGTGAGAAATAAATATTGTCATTTTGTATGTTTAATACCAATCTTGGCAGAGCGATCCGATTATTGCCCCGGCCACCTGGCTCCCTACTTCCTGAAGGATGGCACTGACTTGTTAGAAATTAGTTTTGTGTAAACAAAAGCAGTTTATGGTAGCGACAACATCAAGTGCACTCTGAAAAACATCTTTCTGAAGGAGGAGTTGTTAAATTAACAAAAGAATAAAAAGTTTTTCTAAGTTGCTTACATACACTCCCTTGCTCTCCACTGGAATAAGGTCAGTTGCAATTGTTGCCCCAGTTCAAAGTGTCTTTTGCTCTCATATACAGCAATCTATTTTTTGTGCCATTTTATCTGAGCTGATGTGTTTTTTGGAACTTGTGTCTTTAAATTAATTTAAAATTTGTTTATCTTAAATCTTATCTAGCAGTGTTATGGTGACAAAACGTAGATGGACAGAATTAAGCCTGGAATTTAAACGAAAAATTATACAAGAGGCTGATAGGATTGAAAGAAGGAAAACAGACATTGAAAAGGAATTCAACATCCTTTTACCTACTTTATCTACAATACTGAAAAACTGAAAAAGACTTGAAGTGTGTGACACTGGAGCAGCGATGAAAAACAGGAAACAGATTCATGGTGCAAAACACGAAGAACTTGAAACAAAACTTTTTGAGTGGTACCAAGAAATGTGTACATCTAATTTGCCAATATCAGGTCCAATTTTGCAAGAAAAGGCAAAGTATCTAGCTCAGCAACATGGTATTAGCGACTTCAAATGCAGCAGTGGCTGGCTCCAAAGATTTAAAGACAGGAATAAGTGGTTTCACGAAATGTTTGCAGTGAGTATGGATTAGTCAACAAAGAAAAGGCTACAGACTGGTTGTGTTCTGTATGGTCCATCCTTGAAAAATGTGAGGCAAAGGATATTTTTAATCGACGAGACAGGTTTATTTTATAATTTGCTCCCAAACAAAACATTTGCTGTTCGAGGAGAGTCTTGTCATGGTGGAAAATTAAGTAACCAAAGACTCACTGTTCTGTTATGCTGCAATTCAGATGTACAAAGCTACCCACTTGTGATTGGTAAGTTTTCCAAGCCAAGATGTTTTAAAGCAGTTAACCAACTTCCCTGTGATTATGAGGCCAATAGAAGTGGTGGGCTTACGGTCAAAATTTTTCAGTCTTGGTTATCAAAATTGGACAGAAGAATGGCTTCAGAAAAAAGGAACATTTTGATGATTCTTAGACCGTTGTACAGCACATTCTGCCAAGACACTTAAGTTGACAAATATACGGCGAAACAATTTGCGGCCAAATTGGAATGTCTTGGATTCTATCCGTAATCTTGTTATAGCTTCGGAAAGTATTACATCAAGTGTAATAATTAACTGCTTCAGAAAGAGTGGCTTTGGAGAGAACATCATCGGAAAACATGGTCCAGCAACGAATGTGATAGAAACAGTGAGGAAGGGAGGAATTTGAAGGAGCATATAGATTTTGTTGGCGAATTTGAAGAGTTTGTGAAGGTGAATGATGAAGTTGCTACCACTGCAACGCCAATGCCAGAAGAACTGTTAGGTACCAAACAAAACATTAGCATTAGTAGAGGCATATGAGGCAAGAAAGCAAGCTTATGCAGCATCACCCAAAAAAAAAAAAAAAAAACTTCCACTTCACTTTATTTAGGCTATCAACTTTCACAACAAAGAATGGAAGTCTGTTTCACCAACCAACTACCCGCTGGCTAAAGGCAAATTTCCGAACATCTATCATACATCTGTCTTTATTCAATTTGAATTTATGCCCTCTCAAGTGATTATTCTGAGCAAGAGGAAGAATCCCATCAGCATTGAGCATGCTCAAACCATTCAGGGCTTTATACACCTCTATCAGATCATCTCGCCGGTGCCTAGTCTCCAGACACTGTATTTGCAAAACTTAAGCCTTTCTTCGTAAGAGCAACCCTTTGTTCCATTCACTAATCTTGTTGCCCTTCTCTGTACTCGTTCCAGCAGCTCTACATCCTTCTTGAAATGAGGCCTCCAGACCTGTATACAGTACTCAAGGTGTGGCCTGACCATTGCCTTATACAAGGGAATAATCACCTCCTTATCCCTGCTAGAAAAATTTCTGTATATCATTGACAAGACACCATGAGCTACTCTTGCAGCCCGTCTGCAGTGCTCAGAGAACTTCATATCTGCCTGCACAATTACCCCCAGATCCTTTTCATTCTCTACCACTGTCAATGTCAGTGTAGTACCACAGAGTTGATACGTTGCTCTGGGGTTGCTGTTTCCCATATATAGTACTTTACATTTGTCAATGTTAAACTTCATTTGCCACCTCTCAGCCTGTCTGCTCAACCTTTCCAGATCCTGTTGCAGCAGCATACTGTCAGTAGTGTCCTTAACAACCCTGCCAACCTTTGTATCGTCTGCAAACTTGGACATTAAGCTTGATATACCATCATCAATATTATTTATAAATACAGAAAACAATAATGGACCCAACACTGAACCCTGAGAGGCTCCACTAATAACATTAGTTCATGATGAGCAGTGTCCATTGATTACCACTCTGTCTTCTCCCCCTCAACCACCCCTTTATCCATAGCAGCAATTTGCCTCCAATGCCACACTGCTCCAATTTGTGCAGCATTCTTCCATGAGCAACAGTATCAAAAGCCTTTCTAAGATCCAAATATATAATATCAAAGTTATTCCCTGCATCCAGTTCTTTTGTGACTGCATCATAGTATCCAATCAAATTGGTCAGGCAAGACTTCCCCTTAACAAAACCATGCTGTGTCTGAGCTATAACTGAAGTCTTGTCTAGATGATCCTGCAGTTCTTCTTTAACCAGTGCCTCCATTAATTTTCCTGTAACAGAAGTTAAACCCACAGATCTATAATTACTTGTGTCAGTCTTTGATCCTCCTTTATGAATTGGGGTCACATTTGCACTTCTCCAGTTTATGGGTACCTCCCCTGAGTACAAGGAAGCTCTCATAATTATGGCTAAGGGTTTGCTTACTTCCTTTGCTGCCTCCTTTAATATAACTGGATAGATCCCATCCACTCCAGGTGCCTTTCTTGTGTTTATCTTAAACAATTTCTCCTCCACTTTACTCTCAGTTATTACAAGATTATCTAGCTTACTGCCAGAGTTGAACACACCTCTGGCATTCCTCTCGCTGAATAACTCCTCATGTGTGAATTTTGATGCAAAATATTCATTTAGTTTGTTAGCTACCTGAGCAGGATCATCAACAGTTGAACCATCAATATCAAGTGGACCAATCTGATTCATCCTCTTCCTTCTAGAGTTTACATAAGTAAAGAACTCTTTGCTCTTTTTCTTTGCATCCCTTTCCAAAGATTTCTCGTAATCTGCCTTCACCTGCCTAACCTCCTTTTAGCTTGGGTACAGATTAACTTATATCTATCATAGGCTTCTGTGTCACTTGTTAATTTATATGTATCCCATGCATTTTTCTTCTCTGCTATATGTCTCATTAGTTCATCTGACATCCATTTAGGTCTAAACCTTAAACAATATTTCTTAGTTGGTATGTAAAGCCTAGTAGCTTCCAAGATACGTGCTTTGAATGCTTCCCATTTTGAATTTGCTGTTGGTAACATCATCAGTTGGTCCCACTGTATAGAATTTAAATACTGTCTCAGACCATTATAGTCGCCTTTATGAAAGCAATAACCCTTCCCTTTACCCCTGATGGTAGTTACCTCTTTGAGTAAATCCCACTTCAGCACACTGTGATCACTGCCACTTAGTGGTTCATTTATCTGCAGATTCTTAATGCATGAAGAATCACTACTGATAATCAAATCAAGAATATTACTCCCTCTAATTGCCTCCCGAACATGCTGATGTAGAAAACAATCATCCAATAAATCCACAAAAGCCTTGGTAGTGTGTGTGAGTGACCAACCCACGAATTCCAGTCAATATCTGGGAAATTAAAATCCCCCATTATAAGACTCTCTGATTTACTGGCCCACTCTATTTCCCTGTACAGTTTCTTATTATACTCATCAGAGTCATTAGGCCTATAGCACACTCCTACTCTCAATTTTGATCTCCCAATGCTTATGTCACACCAAACTGACTCGACACTGCACTGTCCAGCGATGTCGACTGGCTTCACTTCCTTGGATTTTGTGTTTTTTAACTAATAGCATAACCCCTCCTCCCTTCCTATCCTGTCTATTCTTTCTATTATTTCTATATTTCTATTTGTACTCCCCAAATTCCAGTTCTGCATTCCTTATATCTGTGTGACACCACGTCTCTGATATCCCAACAATATCTGCCTTTTGATGCTTTGAGCAATACCTCAAATTCATCCAATTTATTTACCAAACTCCTAGAATTGGTGTACATGCAAGTATACATGTACCTGTTCATATTCTTAGCTACCATAGCACAACCCATGTGTTTACTTGTATCGCAATGACTCCCGGCAGTCTCTGAAATTTCCTGCATCTTTTTTTTCAGGCTTCTGCTCATTCCAATAGAAGCAGTGCAAGAATCACTTTCACCTCTGCCAGTGGCTACTGTTAATCTATTAGTCCTTGTATCCCCCAAGCTAGCAGTTTTCTGACCCACCTAACACTGCCTTGATAGCATCAGCAAATATTCTTGCACCCTTTCTATTTAAGTGTATCCCATCCCTTTAGAAGCAGTCTCTCCTGTTAACAAGTACAAACCAGGCTGAAAAAAATTCTACCCCTTGAGCCTTGCACAATCTTTCTAGGGCTGAATTGATCAACAAGGCTCTCATCGTATATACTCCCTTCTATCGTGTCTGGGCAGAATTGCAGACACTTTCAAATTCAACCCTAATTCACGGCTTTTTTTCAACACTGACCTGTACTTGTTAAATAATTCTGCCGGTCTCCTACTCTTAATATCATTAGTGCTAACGTGTACAACTATATCACCTTTCGTGCACTTAAAAGATGATATCTGCTCTACAACGTCATCAACGACAGTATTATATTATATACTATACTATACTAATGCTATCTTGTTCGGGATATAACAATGGCGGCAAGTTCCGAACGGTAAATCTATGGACACTTAAGTATTAATTAACTTCCAAATCTCGCTGTCTCAATTGAGAATAAACTAATGATCCTGACTAGATCTATAAGCTACTTATAGAAAATAATTAGATGTAAAAATTGGTCAATAAAGCGGCTAAATATGGCTAAAAAACTTCTCGTTCAGCGGAGCTGCAACTTGTAACGCGTGGATTTGATACCCTTACCTGATGTTTTTGTTACCAGTGAAAGTGAAGAAGCACGCACACTGCCATCTAAAAAAGATGCCCAAAATGCATTGAACATAATAGAGAATGTGTTTGCCTGCAGTAAAGTTGATAAAGAAACAACTATTGCATTTGATAATGTCTGTGCTGTAGTTAAAAATGCATATAGGAAAAAAACTGTGCAAACAACATTGGATTCTTTCTTTAAATTAGATTAATTTATTAAAAAGTTAATGGTTTGTATTTCTCCTTTTATATTAAGATTGTAATTCTTTTTACTGTGATACTAAAATTTTGTAATATCAAAATATAGTATATACTGTACAATATTTTCATTTCCATTAATATTGCTTTTCTCTTAGTTTATCTTACAAATAAAATAAAATCTTTAAAAAATATGTTATCCTATTACTGTATTGTTAGACAAGGCTTTTGTTTTTATTTTATTTTATTAATTCATTTTTGATATTATTATTATTATTATTCTTAGATATACAGTAAGTACCCAAAAAAAAACGTTAAAAATTTGACACTTTTCGGGGACCTCGTTACTATAAACCTCGTTATTACAAAATGTGAAAATTTAGGTCCCTTGAACTTTGTATTAATGAGATTCCACTGTATATTGTTAATAAGTGGGGAAGAGGAATTAATTGGAGCAGTTAAAAACTAGCAAACAAAACATTCATTTCTTTTGTAGAAACAATTTAAATTCTAACTTCGTGATTACATGCAAAACAGTATATCACAATCTTATCACAATCCAGTCATTTTTAATTTATCATACTCTGGCTTTTTGATTGTTTATTTTGAAATTATTATTAAGTGTAAAAGAGCATTTGGTTTTTTATTCTCTCTATGTAGGAGAAGTTCAGCAAAAAACTGATTGGCACCGTGTTAGTGTATTTAAGCCATATTTACGCAACATTATATATCAGCATTTGAAAAAGGGGTAAGTGCTTAATGTTCTTTAATCAGTTTAATCTGAGTAATAATCATTAATCAAATGAAATTATTGAATGCAAAAAAACTGACTTGGAAGTCGGTTTTTTTTTTTTTTTTTTTTGTTATTATTATTTGTTTTTATGTCGTATGAAAATAATACCTCCTAATTGTACATTGTGATGAAAGTGACATAGAAAACTGCAATATTTCATTGAAGGTTTTGATTGCCCTGCTCACTTAAAGATGAGTGGTGCTAAGATTGGTTGCATGATAACATCATTTTTCAGGATGGCTGCTTCACAAGATGTACATACAAAGAAGAGAGTAGTTATTTAATTTCCTGCTGCGAAACTTTGTCCAGTGTATTTTCTGAGTGCTGAAAAACATGTATACAATATTACCATTGATATAAGTGATATAAGGAAAATGAACCAGATTAATCTGCTCATTAAACATGCCAGTTGGGCAAGATAAGTGAGTATTGGAAAATAATACTCCTGCAAGAGTATTATTTTCTTACAGGAATCCTGTATAAAAGCCCTGTGTGGTTGAGAATCAATGAGGGCAAGTTGCTACAATGGATAAAAGGGTGGTTGATTGGAGAGAGAGAGAGAGAGAGAGAGAGAGAGAGAGAGAGAGAGAGAGAGAGAGAGAGAGAGAGAGAGAGAGAGAGAGAGAGAGAGAGTGAGTGATAATCAATGGATGCTGCTCTTCGTGAACTAATGTTATTAGTGGAGTCCCCCCCCCCCAAGGGTTCAGTGTTGGGCCACTGTTGTTTTGTAAATTTATCAATGGTATTGATGAAGGTATATCAGGCTTAATATCCAAGTTTGCAGATGATACTAAAGTTGGTTGGGTTGTTAATGACAGTAATAGCAGTGTGCTACTGCAACAGAATCTAGAAAAGTTGGTCAGATGGGCTGAGAAGTGGCAATTGAAGTTTAACATTGACAAATGCAAAGTACTGCATATGAGTAGATTGTGATGAAAGTGACAGAGAAAACTGCAATATTTCTTTGAAGGTTTTGATTGTCCTGCTCACTTAAAGATGAGTGGTGCTAAGATTGGTTGCATGATAACATCACCATTTTTCAGGATGGTTGCTTCACAAGATGATAAATGTCCCCAGAGAAACGTACCAACTATGTGGTACTACACTTAGGGTGGTAGAAAATGAAAAAGACCTGGGAGTCAGGTATGAAGTTTTCTGAGCAGTGCAGACAAGCTGCCAGAGCAGTTTATGGCGTGTTGTCAATGATATACAGGAATTTTGCTAGTAGGAAAAAGGATGTGATTATCCCTTTGTATAAGGCAATGGTCAGGCCATGCCTTGAGTACTGTATACAGGTCTAGAGGCCTCGTTTTAGGAAGGATGTAGAGTTGCTTGAGTGGGTTACAGAGGATAACAAGATGGTGAGCGGAATGAAGGGTCCTCTTACCAAGAAAAGCCTCCTAAGTTCTGCAAATTGCAGCATCTGGAGACTAGGCACCCGTCAGGTGAGGTGTGTAAGGCCTTGAATGGGTTGAACAGGCTCAATTCTGATGGGATTTTCCTTCTTGCTCAGATTACGAACCTGAGGTGGCATAATTTGCCTTTAGCCAGCGGGTAGTTGATTGACGGAACAAACTTCCATCTGTCATTGTGGAAGTTAATAGCTTAAATAAAATTCAAGGAGGGAATGGATGTGTGAAGTGAAATGTTTTTTTTTTTTTTTTTGGCTGATGCTATATAAGCTTGCTTTTTTGCATCACATGCCTCTACTACTACCTAAGCAAGAGCATTGATATAGCTTCAGATGAAGCAACTTATAATTATGTAGAATTTTCAGAAAATTTTGTTTTTTTTCCTTCTTTGCATACAACTAGTTTGTGTGCTTTCCATGCGTTCCTCTGATTTCTCAGCAGCTTTTTGTAATTGAGTCCAGAAGTGGCATGATTTAGCATTATTCGATGCTTTTAAAGGATAGTATTGGTAATGTTTGATCATTCGTAAAATTTGATATTTGATCATTCGTAAAATTTTCAAAGTTAAATTTCTCTGTTCATTTAAATAGTTTGGTATTACTGTAAATACACCCAAGCTAGCTCTTTGATATTATTGATGTTTAAATTCAAATTTTAATTTGAACTTAAACATCATTTTATTTCATTTTATCTGTGAATAGTTTTTACCTTGATGGGGAAAAAAAAAACCCATTGGTCCATCTGTCATTAAACATACAACAGTGCGATTTTTTTACATCTTCAAAGCAAAGGTTTATGTTGTTTGGTCCTTGTTCAAGATTGGAGTGGGCACATCCAGTACCAAAATTTCTATACCGCAAGCCACCATTTGGGGGTAAGAACACAATTAGCCAGGAATCTCTAATGGTTGGCTTGGTGTGAATTTTAAAGTGCATGGGTGAGGGGATTCATGAATCTCACAGTGGAGTCCAGAATTTGTAATTTTCCCCTCTAGCCATATCTTTTTTAAAGTATCCTGTAGAAAAAAGAAAAAAAAAAAAGATATTTTAACGTTTGGAAAAAGAAAAAAAAAAAATCAATTACAGAGAATTATAAGCTGCAGTGAAATTAAGTTTTTACAGCAGTACTTTAATTTATGGAATTTATTTTTTATGGTATCAAAACGTAATTTAGTTTCAGATCGAGAGCAAGTGATATGCTTTAATAAGATCTAAACAACACAGCAAAATTTTGTTTATCTTTCAAGATTCTGAGTATTCTCTTCTCACAAATTTTAAAGTTATTCTAGTTAATTAAATTTAAACTTACTGAATGATTAAATATCCTTTTATAGATCCTACTATGATATGCTTTAATATGGCGTAAGCAATTCAGAGATGCTGTTATGTATGTGGGACATCAAAACTGTTATTGCTAGGCCTCAGATATAATGCATTACTGTGTAATACATTACACCTGAGTAAACAGTAAACCTTGGCTAATTCGAAGTTCAAAGCACCAGAATATATCCCTTTTGAGTTAAACAGGTTTGAAGTATCCATACAAGTTCAGAACATGTCAGTATTAATTAATTAATTAAGATAAATTTTTAGTCTGGTACTCTTATTGATACTGTGGATAGTATTAATAAAAGTGGAATGCACACAATTTTTGCAGTTCTCATTTAAAATATTGATAATCTTCTAATTATCTTCTAGATTTGTTTAATACATAAATAGACAGTTAAGGCATTAACTTATTATGAGAAAGTTAATATACACTGATGAGCCAAAACATTATGACCAGCAAGTCGTTATGCAAATTGAAGCAACTGCAGGTGAACTACGCCATGTGCGTGGGTTGGGACACAGTATAAAAAACACCCGATACTGAGCTCCGTTAATCAGTGTTACCCTTATTACTATTGTGGATTATTACGGACACAGAGCGAAATGGAGATAGAATAAATAACGACAAGTTTAATATTAATTGGAGAACACACGTATATTAAATTAGATACATACAAACTTTCGGTTAGTTTGATAACCTTCACCAGTCAAACTGACAGTTAAGAGTGTGGAACATGAGGGCATGTACTGCCTGTGATGTGATGATTAATTGTTGGATGTTGAAGCCCGTGGCTCTGACACATGTGAACGTTGCCAACATTTGTCATTCATCAAAATGGTTGCTTCAATGATAGGGTGGACACGACATCCACTGCTTCTGTTGACTGAGGTATTAGAGCACGTGATGTTCAATGACTCCAACCAGGCAAGTCGCTGGTAGTGGCGGGACCTACCTACAATCATGACATCGTGGTGGGTTGACCAGAAGTGTTCATTAATGGCTGAGTGTCCTATGTCCTCTAAGCGGATGACTCTTTCGTGTTCCGAAAGGCGTTTTCTTAGCCGTCTCCCAGTTTCCCCAATGTAGCAGCTAGTGCAGTCACGGCAAGATATGCGGTGGACTAGAACACTTTGTAGTAAGGTGGGAACCAGTGTTTTCACTTTAGAGATGAAGGATCTTAACTTTCTGCCTGGGAGTTCTACGCATTTTATCCCATGTGATTTTAGGACCCTAGAAATCTTTTGTGATAGATTTGGGTAGTATGGTATAAAGGCACTCGGGATTGAGTCATTACCATGGATGTTCCTGTTGGTCGCTACATGGTCATGTGTCTGTAGGTCACACCTGTCAATGGTACTGGTGGGATTGCCACACCTCGCAAGTGGCTATCCCACCAGTACCATTACGATTCCTCATCTCTAAATTGAAAACACCAGTTCCCACCTTACTACAAAGTGGCCTAGTCTATGCATCTCTTGCCGTGACTGCACTTGCTGCTACATTAGGGAAACTGGAAGATGGCTCAGTAAACGTTTTTCGGAACACGAAAGAGATATCCGCTTAGCGGACATAGAACACTCGGCCATTGACCCACACTGCAATGTCATGATTGTAGATAGGTCTCGCCACTACTGGCAATGTGCCTGGTTGGAGTCGTCGAACATCACATGCTCTAATACCTCAGTCAACAGGAGCAGTGAATATCGTGTCCACCCTATCATTGAAGCAACCATTTTGATGAATGACAAACGTTGAAAACGTTCACATGCGTCACAGCCACAGGCTTCAACATCCAACAATTAACCATCACATCATGCAGTTCATATACATGACTGGTAGTACTTTGACTGATGAAGATTAACAAACTAGCTGAAAGCTTTTGTATGTATCTAATTTAATCATTATCATCATCAGCCATTTTCAATCCACTGCAGGATGAAGGCCTCTCCAGCAACTTTCCAGTTCCTTCTGTTTTGTGCAATGGCCATCCATTTACTACCCACAAACTCATGAATTTCATCTATCCATCTCCGCCGTTGTCTTCCAGGTTTTCTTCTAGCTCCTCTTGGGTACCATCTGTCATCATGTCTTCGAGCTGTGTGTCTTGCCCAAAACACATAGCTCGAATTTTAGTTCTTTAGTTTTGATAAGAATGTCCTTTACTTGAGTTTGCTGCCTAATCCATGTGTTTCTCTTCTATCTAACAGTCTGATTCCCAATATAATTCGTTCCATTCTTCGCTGTGTAGTTCTCGGCTTCTCTTCCATTCTTTTGGTGGAGTGCCCAAGTTTCACTTCCATAAGTCATGGTGTGGAGTATACATTGGTTCATTATTTTGCATTTTAGACAAACTGGGATATTGCTCTTCAGTATGTGACTATATTTCCTGAATGCTATACATCCAAAATTTATTCTTCTCTTGACTTCCAGCCATTTATCATTATTACAGCTAATAACTTGTCCCAGATAAGTATATGACTCCACCTTTTCAATTACTGCTCCTTCAATCATTATTTCCCTTTCTGTGGCATACTTGTTCATCATTACTTTTGTTTTAGCCATATTCATCTTTAGTCCAAAATGCTTACTAACTGTGCATAACTGATTAAGATTTTCCTCTAATTCTTTGGGATCGTGGCTTATGACCACAATGCCATCTGCAAATCGTAAACGGTTTAGGTACTCTCCATTCACATTGACTCCTTTTCTTACTTCTTTTCTTACTTTCCTAACTTCCCTCTTCTGATTGGAATCTAGAAGCCTGAAAGAGGTTTTGGGGGCACCACCCCCAGATGTGGGAACAATATTCCATGGTAGGGCTGATTTGCGATTTGTACAGAGTGAACAGCTGTTTGAAAGAAAAGTAATGCCGAAAGAGAAAACCAAGTTTCTTAAATGCAGAGGAAGCAATATTGTAATGTGCTTGTGCCAAGAGAGATTAGAAGTCAGGGTAATCCCCAAAAGAGATATATCATTTTGCCTAGAAATCGGAGTGCCAGCAAAGGTAAGCATAGGAGCAGAAGAATCCTTTTTGCGAGATATAAGACACGACTGAGTTTTAGAAGGATTGAAATCAGCTAAGGTGTCTTTGCCCATACTGGAGAATTACCTGGAGATCGGCATTTAAGGAATTGTTAGCGGATATTCAAGAAGTTGAAGATGATTGAACAGGGTAAGGTTTCTCAAAATTGAAAGTGGAATGCAATGTGCTATCATTGGCAAAACTATGGATAGGATTTCAGTCAATGGAAAGAAGGTCATTAATATGCAAGAGAAAAATACTGGGGGAAAGAACTGAACTTTGGGGGACACCAGCATTAGTGAAGAAGTTAGAAGATAGAGGGCCATCGACCATCACGCTGAGTGAGCGATCAGAGAGACAACTGGATAACCAATATTACAAAAAACAGTTGGCAAACCTTAAGATGGAAGCTTGTTGGAAAACCTTTGTGTCAAACATGATTGAAAGCCTTTAAGATGTCAAGAGCAACTACTTGCGTTTCACCAAACTTTTCCATTGAATTTGTCCATAAATGGGTAACATAAGCCAGAATATCACCAGTGGATCAACACTGACTGAATCCATACTGGCGATCGTTGATAAGACGGAAGGTTTCTAGATAGTTTAAGAGTTGGCGGTTAATTGATTTCTCCATTACTTTAGAAAGAGTTGAAGTAATTTCAATGGGACGATAATTGGATAGGATGGATTTGTCACTCTTTTTAGGAACTCGCTGGATGTGAGCAAATTTCCAAGCAGAAGGAAAAACGCCTTTGGAATAAGAAAGTGAAAAGAGGCGGCAAAGAACAGGAGTAAGTTCGGGAGTACAGGTTTGAAGAAGTGGAGAAATGCCATCAGGTTGGAGCTTTCTTAGCATCAAGATTCGTCAAAATCCTTCTGACATCCTTTTTATGGAAGACCACATGAGGCATTGAATGGAGCATGTTGGGAATGGTGGGAGGTGTTTTACCAAGATCATTAATACATGAGTTGGAAGAAAAATGTGATGCTAGCAGGCCAGTTTTATCTTTGGTCGAAGTGACAACAGAACCATCTGGTTTTGACAGAGGTGGGAGCAGAGATGGGCAAACGTTGCGGCCATTGGCTCTGGCAAGAGACCAGAATGCTTGGCTACCATTGAAGCAAGTTTTCTACTCTTAGCCTGTTCAAAATCTAGTTTGGACTGATTAATAACTGCTATACAATTGTTGCAAGCTTTGGTGTAGGCAGAAAATGAAACTGAAGAATTGGAAACAAGCCAATTACAATATGCAACGTTCTTCTCTTGAACAGCCTTAGCACATTTATTGGAAAACCAAGGTTTAGATAAAGGACGAGATTTTAAAGTGGAGTGTGGGATAAAAGTTTCCATTCTTACAAGAATAATTTCACTGACACTATCTGAGCAAACTTTGACATCAGAAGTTTTGAAACAGTATTCCGACCAAGGAAAAGAAGAAAAGAAATCTCGCAGGTCATCCCATTTTGCATTCTTGTAATGCTAAATAATATGAGGTTGGGAATAGCCATGAGATAAAGGCTCCATTAGAGAAGAGACAATCACCAAGTGGTGATCTGAAGTGCCTAAAGGACCTCTCACTTCGACTGTGTACTTAGAATGGTTGTTTGTGAGAAAAAGATCAAACGTGTTGGCTGTATGGTTAGGATTGTCCGGTATTCTTGTAGGTAAATAAACAGTCTGTGCAGGGTCATTAGTAATTGCAAAAGCCTCCGTGTCTCGGCCATCTAGGTCAGTGTGACTAGAAAATGGAAGCCAGCTGGAGTTGTGAACATTAAAATCACCAAAGAAAATTACCTGACTGTTAGGAAAGTTGGACTGGAAAAGTCAAGTTGCAAAGAGAGGAACTCAAAAAGCCCCAAGTGATTAGTGGAGTTGGGAGAACGGTAGAGACAACAGATGAATTTGACAGAATGAGGTAGAGAGATTTTAAGCCAGAGAAGATCGAAAAGAGGAGATTCCAAAAACCAATCTCTGACAGGGAATAGTGGAACGGACATATGCACAAGTACCACCTTTTGAGGCAAAAGGAATCATATAGCAAATAATTTGGGCAACCGAGATGAGCAGTAGTTGAATAAACCGATAACTGAGATTCTGTCAGTAAAAGTACGTGGGGTTTGGCAGACTGCAAGTGGAAATGGACATCGTTGAAAATAGAATTGAGACCACGTATATTTGTGTAATGAACTAGGAAGTATTTGGGAGGTTTAGATATTTTTGCAGATAAGCTTATTCTATTAGTTTGACAATTCATGGTGTATTCAATAGTACATTGAAAAGTACGTTGAACTCTGCTGAAAATGGGGCTGTGTAGTCGTAGGCCGCTCCGAGTGCCCATTCTAACCACGGTTCACTGGCGACAGCGCCTACCATGGACATGCAAGCATCGAAACTGGACCTTGAGTGATTGGAAGAAGGTCATCTGGTCCGATGAATAAAGTTTCCTATTGCACCATGTGGACCCCCCGTGTATGTGTGCATCGTTTACCTGGGGAAGTGATGCCACCTAGATGCATTGTGGAACAAAAACAAGCCAGTGGCTGTGGTTTCATGCTTTGGGTGATGATCTGCTGGGATACACTGATTCAGTCATTCATGTGCCGTGCACTCTGATATCTACCACCTACCTCATTGCCGACCAGGTACACCCTTTCATGGCAAGGGTCTTCCCCTCTAGCGGTGCCATCTTTCAGCAGAATAATGCGTCATGTCTCACCGCCCGGATTGTTCGAGATTGGTTCGCAGAACATGAGGAAGACTTCCAGGTATTGCCCTGGCTTCCAAATTGCACAGACATCAATCCCATCAAGCATCTGTGGTTTGTGTTGGAACAGCAATGCTGATCTGTGGCGTCTTAACCAATGCAAGTTAAAGGATCTGCTGGTTACATGTTGGTACCAGATACCACAAGACACAATTAGAAATCTTGTAGCTTCCATGCCTCACCGGGTACTAGCTGTTTGAGTGCACGTGGAGGACCAGTGTCATATTAGGTAGGTGGTCATAATGTTTTGGCTCATCTGTGTATATGCTCTTTGGAGAAATTTAATAAATTTCTTACTGCGTGTAATAACAAGATTGCTAAGTTTCGTTTTTGCCACCATTACTAGTCATGCAATTTGCTGTATACACTCTGTACGTTAATACATTAAAATATGCATTTTGTAATTTATTATGTAGAATTGTATTAAACTGTTAAAGAGAGAGGGCTATCCATTCTTGGGATATTAATTGCTATTTAATACCTGCAATACATGTGAAAATGTATGTAATTTCTCCAATTTTTTGACATTATCACTTTAGACAACTGAGAATGGTAGATAAAATATACCCAATGTCTGAGTACAGCTCATATATTTTATTACAGTTGTGTAGTTTTTTTTTCTTGGTTGTGCAGGATTAAATCTGTGTTTTAAAGCTCATAAGTAAGTTGCTATTCACTGAAAATATTAACCATGGAAGCTGCTTATTGAAAGGAAGATATTACACATATACTAAAATAAATAACTCGTAACAAAAAAAAAAAGATTTTCTAGATATTAGAACTATTCAATAACCATGGTAAAATTTCATGACTGCAGTCAAATGCTTTTTTACAGCAGTGCCCGCAAACTAGCATTATCTCCCTTTTTGCTTTGAAGTAATATCAGAATTGTCACTGATTCATTCAAGTACTCTGTGACCAGCTCACATGCCTCTTTTTAAATTCCTTAGGAAGAATATTTTTAGCTTTTTTAAGTCTTTCAATGCAAAAGTACTTTTTTCTCTGAAGTACATTCATTGTTGTTCTCTCACTCAAATTGAGCATGTACATGTGGTGACAAAGGTATACAGCTTTTCTGCATTGGAAATCATTTTGTATCATTAGCAGTCAGTGTATTTTTTTATTTATTTATTTTTTTTCCAGCAGCATAAACAAAATGAATTACCTGTATACATCCATTTTTCTGCATACAATTCTTGGGAAATTGTATGCAGAATTTCCCAGAAATAAATAAAACCAGCAAACATAATAATGTTTGCTGGTTTCAGCAGTCTTTTTGAATTTTGATGTTGGCATATTTCAAAATAATCCTTACATGCATATAATACATGCAAAATCCAATATTGTTGGTCAGAGAATGGGAGTGACTTAAAAATATATTGCATTTCGAATAATCCATTATCAGTTAACAAGGATATACTATACTCTCTTTTCTTACCTATAAATTAGTTTAGTTAATCATTTGATAAATTTAAATTTATGGATTAAGAATTAAACTTATTGAATAGATTAAGTATCCATTTATAGAACTACTGTGGTGTCTAGTCACTTTATGTACTTATCATAAGGCTCTGTTCACAAATTTGAATATAAAATGCATGATTGAAAATGAAATTAACAGCCACTTTCTTGATTACTGATGCTACACATGAATTGAGATACATTATATAAAACCAAGAACTAGACATCATTGATTAGATGTAAACACATTGAAAACATTGTTTTTTTTTTTTGTAATATGAAATGGAACAAGAGTAGTAGAAATTAAATCATACAGTTGGAGTAAAGTCATTGAGGATATGGAATTTTAGTGGTGTGGTGTGTGTTTTTTAAATCTGTGCAAAAAAAAAAGTGACTCAAAAATAAAAAAAGTAATAAAAAAGGCTATCATTCTTTTCAAATAATGTCCAGTGTATACACAATATTAAAGGTCTGCACACGGTATTTCAGGGGACGAGTTTTATCTCAGTGGCAGGTAGAAAAATAGCTTATTTTGTTTTTATAAAGAATGGAATTAGAAAACACAGATCAGAGCTAAGTTTATCTGCTTTGATAATGATATTTGCTGTTATGCAGTATATATATTTTGCTGTAAAGCTGAAGCTAGTTTTATATACTCTTTGTACATTTTTTGATGTTTAACCCTTTCTGGAATATATATGTAAATTTACACTGTATGTGAGACCTAGGAAATGTGCACATATATTTACATAAGCTCAAGATCATTTCAAATACATTTCAAATAACGCATCCCTTTATGTGCAGATTACCTTGAAATCTTTCAGTATGTGCTGCCATATTTGTCTTTCCAGCTGATAACAGGCCGAGCTTTATAAATAGCTTTATAAATCAAAGGAGGAAATTGCACCAGTCAGCCCTTATCATCCAATTTGGGTTTAAAAAAGCTAAAACACTCTGGAATTCAGATAAAAATAAACAAATAGATGTGAAGGATATTATTACATAAAAAAATAATAGTAATAATCACCAGTTTTTTTTTGTTTTTTTCCCTCCCCCAAATTTTTTTCAATTCTTTTGCAATTTTTTTGTTTTTGAATTTTTTTAAAATTCTGATTTCATTTTTGGCAATAATTTCATCCTAATGTTTGGACAATCAGGTCAAAATAAAAAGAAAGTAATATTTAAAAGCATTTACATGCAAAGTTTTCATTTTTACAATTTTTTAAAAATTCCACAAAAATATTCACTCTACAGTAGTAGAAAACTTACTTCTACTTTCTTGAGCTCGTACATATTTAGTAATCTCGCTCCTGAAAGGGTTAAAAAATTATACCTTGAAGTTGAATTAATACGTGTTTATTTCCAAACCAGTGTATGGTACAGTTGGGGTAGTCTGGACAAATTAATGAAAGGTGTTTGAATTAGCAAGATTATAACATGAAAACACATTTTATTGCATAAATTACCAATTTACAATATGGATTTATTATTCAGAACATACTACACAATATCAAAATCACAGATTTTGTTTGTATTACTTCAACTTTGCTTATGCACATTTACAGAGTTGATATAAAATCTGGATTTTGTGAGCTGGTATGCTATTTTCTATAGCCTATTTGATTAATGTGGAAAAAACATAAAACAGCATTTTCATGATTCCTTAATCCTCTTCGTTTTTTCTTTATTCTAGTCTGTAACCTCCCTCCAACTTAATTTACCTTCTTGATTTATTTGATTTATTAGGTCAACAAGTGATATCAGTTTTTCACTGGCATCATTTTCATTGGCCCCAGTTTTTAAATCTTTTAGAAAATTATTTGATTTCAACCCTCTTTTTTTTTTTTTTTTTTTTTCACAAGGTCTGAATAAATTTGGGTAATATAGAATCCCAGCAAGGTAAAACACAACTTTTAGTTACCTCTTCGTAATGTAGTTGCCAGTATCTTCAGTTTTCACTTCTGCATGAATAAGCTGGTTCCATAAATTGATTGCTTGAATCACATTTTTCTCCATTGACTGCATTAGAAGAACTATTGTTAAATTTTTGCCATCTGTTTCTTGATAATCTGGACTATTATCAAGAATTGGTATTAGTAGTGGCAAATTTTATGCAAGGAAACAAGCTTGTAGCATCATCTAGAAAAAAAAAAAGAAAAAAACACACTTCCCATATCACCTGTCCATTCCCTCTGATTGGCTAATTTATTCAAATACCCACTTCCACAATGCCAGATGAAAGTTTGTTCCAATAATTAATTACCCTTTGGCTGAAAGAAAATTTCCATACAGCTCTCCTGCAACCATCCTTCCTCAATTTAAACTTATGCTGCCTTGTGTATATTGTCTGAGCAAGACTATGGATGCCATCAGCATTTAGCTTACTTAATCCATTCAAAGCCTTAAACACTTTCATCAAATCTTCTTCCATGTTCATAGTAGACATTACAATTGCAAGAATTAAGTCTTTCTTGATAAGAGAGTCCTTCTGTTCCTATCACTAATATTGTTACTCTCTTCTGCACCTATTCCAACAGATCCACATCCTTGATTACCGCAGGCCTGCTTATAGTGATTATAGTACTCAAGATGTGTCTTGAGTACTATAATCACTTCCTTATCCCTGCTGGTAAAATTCCCATATGTCATTAACAAAACACCATGAGTTGTCCTGGCAGCCTGCCTACACTATTCAGAAAAGTTCATGTCTGCACAGTTACCCTCACAAGGTCTTTTTCGTTCTCACTGCCTTGAATGTGGATCTGGGATTACTGCTACCCATATGCAGTGCCTTTCATTTGTCAGTGTGAAACTTCAAATGCCACTTTTCAACCTACTTGCCTAATTTTTCTTGATCTTGTTGCATTGGCATACCCTGATTACTGGCATTAACTACCCTGCCAACCTTTATATCTGATAATTAAACAATAAGCCTGATGTGGCTTCATCAACAAGGTGCCTCCGTAGCCAGGTGGGAAGGAGCAGTAGTGCGTATCACATGCTTCTAGATTAGACCGGGGTTCGAGCCCGTCACCACCAAATACGGAAGATGCGGAAAGGTCAGGGAATGACCACCGCATATCCCGGAGCAATATGGCCTTAGTTGCTAATGTTCCTAAAAACCAAAACAACAACAACAACAACAACAACAGCTTCATCAATAAATATTAAAAACAACAGGGGCCCGGCACTGAACTCTGTGGGGGGGGGGATACACTGATAACTACTCTCCATCTACCACTCATCCACCCCTTGATTTGGGTACATTTGCATGGAGAGGGGAACTCCCAGTGATGATGCTGGCCTTACAGATTAGCATCACTGGTTTCCATTGTCCAATCCTTGGTTCTAGGGTTACATCATTGGAATCCGGCCTGTGCAGCCTTGTGCTGCAACTCTTTTTTTTTTTTTTTTTTTGGTAGTTGTTGGCGCATAGGCTTCTGTGGCCATAATGCACCTCCCAAGGTTTTTGCAGTACTTTGATCCAAGCCCGAGGCGGGAATCGAACCC
This sequence comes from Mastigoproctus giganteus, assembly GCF_048544385.1. Classification (NCBI taxonomy): domain Eukaryota; kingdom Metazoa; phylum Arthropoda; class Arachnida; order Uropygi; family Thelyphonidae; genus Mastigoproctus; species Mastigoproctus giganteus. Next base: position 108,739,796 of record NC_143586.1, on the reverse strand, counting down.
GCGACCTTTGGGTTGCGAGGCAGGCACTTTACCCACCCGGCTAGCCCGGTCAGCCTGCAACTCTTAAAGGGTGGCTGAGGTCCCTGGCTCTAATACACCACTTTGGCCTGTGCTTCGACAAGATGGGAGGTCCTGATCAGTCCTGACCCTTCTTTATCCAGAAAGGATTACAAGGGTTGGCAAGATCTCCAAATTTGAAAAGACTGCATTCTGGAGACCTTTTAATTGAAGCTTTGTGTCCAAAACATCCCCAGCAAATTCTGAAAGCCACGTCAATAAGGGAAATCTGTCATCATAACCCTTTCCCCCCATAATAAAACTTAACTCTTCATTTGGTGTCATATCAAAGTGGATTCTTCTTCATGTCTCTGAAGAAGATGTCTACTCTGAATTGAGCGATCAAGGTGTGACAGCTGTGTAGCGAATGTTGATACAAAAGGACAGGATTCTTGTTCTTACTCAAGTTTTCACCCTTACATTCAACACCCATGGCCTCCAAATTCCATCGCAGGCTACTTAAATTGCCCTATAAGGATTTACATTCCAAATCCTCTGAAGTGATTTAAGTGCTGAAAATACAATCACTCACAAACAGCCTATCCTGGTAACCGGCCTGTGCTTAATGTGATGCCAAAAACTGCAAGAGCAAGGAATGTTCAGCTTCAAAGCCAATTTGTACAAATTGCCAAGGAGAGCACCCTGCATATGAGCATTGAAAGGAAAAGAAAAAAATTCAAAAAATGAAAACAGAACTGTACGTTTTTTGTCAAGAGGCCAGGAAACACATCCAACCAATAAATAGTGGCAGGCCCTCATGCATCAGAAGTTTTCTGGGAAGTGTACCATTGATCTCGCTATCCACTCTCCTTCCTTTGTTCACATGGTAGGTTGAAAAAAATCCCTGTTGGAACTACACTTCCCTGTGACATCTCTTCTGTTTGATATCTGGATACAGTTTGACATTACAGATATCTGGCACAGTTTGATATTACAAGAATCATCCAGTATCCCATCAGTGATGCAGCAGCATCTGCAATTCCAGAAATGTCTACACGCAGTGGTGAGATTCAAATAATTTAACAACCGGTTCGCTGCCCTAATTGACCGTTCTAAGTATAAAAAAACTATATACCGAAAGGTAGTTTATTATTTCATGCAGTTAATACTTAAATAAGAACAATAAAAGAGGTCCTCAAAACTAGATTATGTTATAAGAAAGAATTTTAAAATATTAATGAAAAAATATTAAATAATACCTGACAAAAAAACAAAACTGTTATTTAAGATATTTCCATATTGCTTCTTGATTGGCGTCCTCACTTGCAATTTTCTTCGCTATTATCCGAGCATCATCGGCTGAGTGATTTATCTTTAACCATCTTTTCACTGTAGGAGTAGGATCCCATTCCTTTAGAGGTAGGCAGATTAGACTAATAGTCATTGTGTTTGATATATTAGAAACAGTTAGGTGACTTCTCTTCTCTGAACATATTATGTTCATCTTTGAAAAACCCCTTTCCGCTTCTGCTGAACTTACAGCAATTGTTCTGACAATATTTTTAGCTCTTTGAACACTTTCAGGAATTGCATAATTCTGGGAATTTTTTAAAACGTTTTCCACGAAATCTTGATAATCATTAATATCAATTTGGTAATTAAAAATGTCATTAAATACGAGCAATTGTTCTTCAGCTGCTTTCCATGGAACTAGTACTTCTTCAATATTCCAGTAATCTGGCTCCAAAAAATTGAGAAATTGTAATTTATTCCTATCTTGAAATTGGCTACAACTTGCTTTTAAATGTTCACAATCCATTAGTCTTATTTTCAAATTCGTTACGAAGACTTTTCTAAAAGTCTTTTCCAAGGAAGCCCAACAAATCGATGATTTTCTACAAATTTTATATTTTTGAAGGTTTCTGAAGTAATTAATTCATCAACTTTTTTTCGTATGGACCCTTTTCCTTTCCAAGCATTTGAAATGCTTTAATAGATCTTATCACGAGTTTTTCAGCCTTTATTATGTCTATATTTCTTGCTTGCAGTGCATTTGAAAGAAAAGAAATTTCGTTTAAAATATCATCATTGCCAAATCAGTTATAAAATATATATTTTCAAGACGGGCAGCCATACCTAAGTACTTTTTATTTGAATAAAAATAGTGATGTAGCGCTGGATAAGCATGCCACATAGCTAGGGTTTACCTTAAACTACAGGCAGCCCATCTTGGTCCCAAAACTCTACCAATCTTTATAATTTCAATTCCAAGTTATTTGGATATTTTGGAAAATTCAATTTGGTTCTTATTGGATTGATAAAAAATAGTATATATCTTATCAATAAATATTTTAAAATGATTTACTTGCTTTATTTCCTTTATCGAATCATCTAAAACAAGATGGAGGCGATGATTTAAACAGTGCCATATTATTATGTTTGGAAACTCTTTTGCAATCCTAGTGCTCACTCCAGATTTTCTCCCAAGCATAACGCTGGCACCATCGGAGCAAAATCCTATTAAATTTTTTTTCTAGGTAGTTCTTAGTAAGCCCAACATTATTTAAACTTTCCATAACTGAAGAACATATAGTCTCTGCATCTTGTTGGTGATGTAACTGAATCGTCAACTTTTAAGAAAAGTGTAATAACTGGTTTGCAGGATATTGTTGAAGCTTTGTCAATAATCAAACATATTTTCAGATTATTTTCAATAATTTTATTAAATATTTCTTTTTTAATTTCCTTTTCAACTACTTTCACAGTAGTTTTACGAGAATGTAATCCTGTTCCCATATCTAATCCATTTTTATTAATTTTCACTTCTATCTCATCTTCTCTGTCTGAAAATGGTTTACATCTTTTTGCCAGGCTGTAAACTGTATTAAATACTCTACAAGTAGCACTTAAATATTTTTCATTCATCGTATCTATTACTTTTGTTATTGAATCCTGCTCACATTGATTTAAGTTCTCTTTACAAATGTTATGAGCTTTTGATGAAAAATTTTCTTTCATTTTTTTCCTTAGAGAAGCTTGTTGTACCTCTTTATTTTTCCCTGATGCCTCAATCTGAAAACATTTCCATTCTTTTGACACATGAACACTTTTCTCTTTTATAAAGTCATATTTTGCACAATACTTGCAACCTAACTTTTTGTTAAAAATTACCAGTCCGTCATATTTTTCTTTAAAATTGTTATATCGTTGCACTGTCCAGCATTCAGAAAGCACCACCAAATACGGAAGATGCGGAAAGGTCAGGGAATGATCACCGCATATCCCGGAGCAATATGGCCATAGTTGTTAATTCTCCCAAAAACCAATAACAACAACAACAACAACATTCAGGAAGATTATTTTCAATTTTAGAGTTGTTATTGTTTTTTTTTTTTTTTTTTTTTTTTCAATAATTGATGTGCTGCTTTCTTCAAGTTGGAGTGGTTGTGCTTGTGACTGTTTTGTACCATCCAAGGCCAATTCTGATACAACAAATTCTGATTTTGGTTTCTTGTTGAAGAAATCTGTCAAACTCTGTTGCCTTTTCATCCTTTTAAGGGCTACTGCAAAAAATGTAAAAAATATTTTATTTTAATATATTATAGAGCAGGAGTGGATATGTGCCTATATATTTGAATATTTTTACTGGTTCTGTCCACATGTCGTCATATCATAAACTTTTATAAAAAAAGCACTCTGCTTATACCATTGATAAACATCAGTCAGAACATACATTTTCTTCATTTTATCGATACTAAACGAAAATTTCTTGCTGAATTAATAAATGACATAGGCATTGCAGATTAAATACAATAGAATAATGTGTACGACAAACCTGTTTGTCACGGGAAAGTTGTGATAAAAACGTCTTAATTACCACGTACACACTGGCATAAGGATTCCAACATGGAAGAACATTCTTCCACAGCTTCCGAAATGGGCGATAAGATAACCCTTGAAATCTATATTTCTTTTGGTTCATTGTGTCTTAGCTTCCTATTGTTTTTATTGATCAGGGAACACCAATGCACTCATAATATTTCGTGTGAATGTAGGGCGTAACACAAAGCTGACACAAGTGACAGTGTGTCACTCTCTGGTTGTTTGGCACTTTTTCTCTTTATGTTATATGTTTGTTTACTTAAGTAACAAACACGAGGGAATAAAAATGTAGTATTTCATTAAAGGTATAATGAGTTTTATGAAATGAATAAATAAATATTACAAGCATAGTTCCGTCTAATTTTTTTCACCTATGGATGGAATGAACATTACTATGGGCACTTGGAATGTGCTGTTGCGTAGATGAACGTTAAAAAAGAGTAAGGAATGTAAATTTGCGATTTCCACAGTGGGTGGGCTGCCCAGGCACCCACCTTAGAGAGAACCCTGATCACAAGTGCCATTTTAACAACCGGTTCGCCGAACTCAACAAAAAATTAGGTATCGGTTCTGCCGAACCAGTGCGAACAGGCTGAATCCCACCACTGTCTACACGGTTTCCACATTACCAAAACCTTATTGGAATTCAGAATGCACAGCAACAAAAAAAAAAGTCCTACACAAGGATGGGAGATATTCTGCCACAGAAAATTTAATATCCTTTAAACGTGCATATGTCAATGCGCCATTAAACATCAAATCAACCAACCAATCCAATATCAGAGCCAGGGAGAATTGGATCTGCTTTACCTCTTCTATAACCCAGGCTGCTAGCTCAAAAGTAGTCTGGAATAAAATTTGGAAATGATCACCATGCCCTTCAGTGATCCTAGAGCACAATGGATCTCTGATTGCAGATTCAACTGCAGTTGCAAATACTCTAGGGGAAACATTTTTAAAAAATATCTGCAGTAACATCATTCTCCCTTCCCCAGAACTCTTGGCCCTCTACGTTGAAGCAAATGAGCCAGTTCTTTCTCTTTGACTTAAGTAAGCAGTTGTCCTTGCAGTATGCTTTTACTAGAAGTCCCTGCTCAATCATCCCATCTTATTACTATTACTACTTAGCCACATGGTGCAAGGAAGCCTGAGGCTTATGCTGCACCAGCCAAAAAAAATTCCCAAGTTACCCTGAGAGAGAGAGAGAGAGAGAGAGAGAGAGAGAGAGAGAGAGAGAGAGAGAGAGAGAGAGAAAGAGAGGGGTAGAAGGGAATCACCAAGAAAGAGAAGAATGATGATATCCAGCTCAGGACCCTGGGTGTGCCAAGCCCATCTTTGAGTTTTGATGAGAAAATCTCTTCCTTCCACCATTCTAACTTGTGACTTCTCCCTCAAGATCTGGGAGAAAGAAGGCTGCCACACCACCAGTTCTATACCAGCAACTCTTTGCAGCATATTGAATGAAAATATTCTGACTTTCTACCAGTGTATACAGATGGCTCTAAGTCAGAATTATATGTGGAGTCAGTTGCTATCCTTCTGCATAAAATAAAGTCCATCCAGCTTCCATGAGAAAGCATATATGTCGCTGAGATGCTTGCAACTAGTCTTGGATCATATAAAAGTTAGGAATAATAAAAGATATATGATATACACCAATTCATCAAATTTGCTATAGGCTTTATAAATAAATAAATACATTTTCTGTTTATGCTCTGGGATGACCACATGGTCAGAGGAGTTCACAAGAGAGAATACAAGAAACAGTAGCATATTTAGCAGCCATGGGCTTGAACACCTGTCACTCAGTGCATTAGTAATTATGCCCTCACACCTGACCACTAGGTTACAGTGGCCTTATGTCAGTGTGACAGTGAAGTATAATCCTAATCCAGTTGCAGAACTGGATTAAGAACTCTCTTTTCGAACTTGAATTTAATATTCCGCTTCTGCTGGATCACAAGCCACATTGGATCAGGAGTAGCGAACAGCTGATGATGCTGCAAAATCAGCAGTCCTCTTGAATAACTGTTGCTCTGTCAGTCCCTTATACAAACTACAGCAAACAATACATAACGAACTATCTTCCCAGGATTCTTGGCATGGAGAGCCTGCAAAGTAAAGCAAATTAAGCCTATAATCAAGCAGTGCCAATTCATTCTACACAAGGCCCGAAGAGAGAGGAAGATCAAGTTATTGATCAGCTTCACATAGATCACAGTCATCTGACACTTTTTTTGCTGAGGGTGTATGACCCCACCTATGTGCAAAAATTGTAAAACTGTTTTAACTATTATTCATATTTATGTGCAATGGCCTGTTTTTACCAATGCACAACATTTATGTTTTACAGATTTTATTAATGTGGCTGTACCATTTACGTTCAGCAGAATGTGTTAATGTCATGGATTTTAGATGACATGGACAATGTCTGATGCTTTTAACTTTTTACAGTTCATTAATTTATACACATGTATTTGAATTTATACTTTTTTTTTAATATATATATATATTTTATCTTAACTTGGTGGACTATGGCCTTAGGTGTCAGCGCACCATTAAACACCACATAATCCATAGAAGTAACTTGACCGTAATCTTTATCCATAGAAGTAACTTGACCGTAACCTTTATCCATAGAAGTAACTTGACCGTAATGCCACTCCGCTCCAGTTTGCACAGTTGTGTTTTTTGTGCAGCGGTATGAAAAACTTTTCTGAAATCTAAGTATATGATGTCAAAATTATTTTTTTGCATCCAGTTCCTTTGTTATTGCATCATAGCATCCAATCTTATTTGACAAACAAGATTGCTCTTTAACAAATCCATGCTCTTACTGCTGTATATAACTGCATTCCTGTATAGATAGGCCAGCAATGCTTCTTTAACTTGTGATTCCATTATTTGTCCTGTAACAGTCAAGCTCACAGATCTGTACTCATTCCCTCTTTGATCACATTTTGTGAAGAGGGGGAAACATTCGTACATCTCCAATCCATAAGTACTACCCCTGAATCCAGAGATGCTCTCATAATTATGGCTAAAAGTTTGCTTACCTTTTTGCTGCTTCTCTTAATATAATTGGATAGATCCATCAACCCCAGGTGCCTTATTTACTTTTTGCTTTAACAGTTTTTCTTCCACTTTCCTCTCAGTTATCACAAAATGATTTAGCTACCTGTTAGAATTTGATATAATTCTAGAATCCCCATCCGTAAAAAGTTCCTCACATGTGAATGTTGATAAAAATGCAAAATGTCTGGTCAGTTTTTCAGTGGTCAATTAGTAGAGTTTTTGTCTGGTATTTTCATAACTATGAATATCTTTTTTATAGATGAAACAAATTCAGACATTCATCAAACAATTTTCCACTTACCCAGCCGTTCTTGTGGCCTTTTAGAGAACAGAAAATAAGCAGTTTTAATGTCTATGGTTCCTGTTATTTGTCCTCTCACCAATAAACATTTTGTGACTTCCAGTGGAATTTTCACAAGGTAGGAGCATTACTGATTCTTTGCTGATTTTGTGACTGATATGGAATTGCCATTTTTATGAACTAAAGTGTTCTTTGGTAAAACACTCCAAAATAAGTAAGTCACTCTCATTAGCATTGTAAACTTATTCAGAACTCAAGCACAGGCCAACAAGTGATATTGCTTCTTATGCTGAAAGGTTCTGCATCAGCAATTTGACTAGAAAGTGTTTCATTGTTTATAGACCTAATTCTTGAAATTGCTTCTTTTTTTTTTTTTTTTTTTACTGTATTAATTAGATACCATAAGAACTGGTATTTTGTGAACTGAATAGTTAATGTGCCAAAAATTAACCAAGATCAAGCAATAAAATCACCTGATTGAGTGACAGGAATATTCAGACTGATGAATGCATAGCTGTTGCAGAGTTCCCCATCTGCAGTTACTGAGCTAAATTTGATTTAGGGGATGACCAAGTATCTGACTTGTGATGGATGAAGCATCATTGAGATATAAAAATTGAGTAGTAGTATAGCTGCCTACAATTTGCAACAGGCCTCAGAAACTTAACCACGAATAAGTAAATTGCAAACCACAGTTCTTCCTGCATATTTTTCACATGTACAGAACTATTTGTGATTATTTTATTAATATATTTCCTGTTCTGAGTTTTATTAAATGTGAGTTTTGTCACCACTGTGTGTTAATTATTTAAATAGTTAATTTTAATACATTTAAACAGTTATTTTATTTTTTTTAAGGAATCGAGTATTTGTAGAAGGAAGAATATTGTATGGGGAAATTAAGGACAATAAGGGAGTTAGTCATACAACTACTACTATAGTTGCAGGTATGGTTTTTCCTATAGTTAATTTTTATGCATTTAAATAGTTGTTTTTTTTTTAGGAATCAGATATTTGTTGAAGGAAGAATATGTATGATGTGGAAATTAAGGATAAAGCAGTCAGTCATACAACTACTACTATAGTGGCCGGTATAGTTTTTCTTATTGCATGTGCAGTGAATCTTAATGATGTCTACATACAGAAATAGCTTTTGAATTTGAATTGAATTTTTTGAGGCTTTTCACTGTTATAGGATCCAGCCTTACAACTTTATTGATATAGGCTAATTTGAGTTTCAAAGTGGCAGTGGTGTCTACTAATGATAGGCCCTAGGTGCCAAGCGAATTTGGGGGTCAAGCGTTCAAAGTGCGAATATATAGCAATATTTCCCAGCAATAAAAGTTCATTTTAAGTTATATCGTTTATTACTAGAAGTTCATTTATAATTCAGTTCTATACTTGAAAAATCAAAGTAAGAACAAGGAAGGAAATTCACCTTTCTTTTTCATTACATATATTACTCTATTTTACTAACCAACTAACTTATCTAACCGCTTGACCTCCTTGTGGCACTGCTCCTGCCTCCCCGTGGCGGGGCCGGAAACTTGGGAGGGAAAGTCAACCTCCCAGGGCAAAAAGGAACCTAACATGGACTACGACAATTATCCAGAGCTTGAGCAGCCTAGGCACTCATCCAGTACCGTCAACAATGCTGACCATGAAATTTCTCACGATGTACAAAGTCTAAACAACTGCGTACAGACACAGACCAACAGGAATGCCCATCATTCCTTATCTTACATAGTCTGTCGGACAAATCTATGAGCACTCTCTCACCATTTCTTATACAGAAATGTTTGGAAAATGTGGCGGGCTCTCCCAAAATGGTGAGAAGACTCAGATCTGGAGACCTCTTGGTAGAAACAGTGAGTCGTGCACATTCTGAGAGACTGTTGAAACTAATAATATTTGGCGGACGACCCATTCAAGTCACCCCTCATGCAACACTCAATACTTCCAAGGGAGTAATTGCAGAGTGGGATCTGATAAATGTAACAGAAGATGAACTGGCCCAAGAACTCAAACATCAGAAAGTGATACAAGCCAAACGCATCATGATCAGGAAAGATGGAGAACTTGTTCCCACCCGCAACATAATCATCCTAACATTCGGAACACCTATCTTGCCATCCAGTGTCCAAAGCTGGCTATCTCAACTGCCGAGTACGACCCTTTATCCCGAATCCTATAAGATGCTACAAGTGCCAAAAATTTGGTCACGCACAAATGGCTTGTCGAGGAGATCCAGTCTGCCCAAACTGTGGGGTCGAAAGAACATTCGCAAACAGACTGTGACGCCAAAACACCGCACTGTCTGAATTGCAAAGGTGTGCATCCAGCCTACTCCAAATCATGTGACCTCTGGAAAACTGAAAAAAAAATCCAAAAGTACAGGGTAGAACGAAAGGTCACATACCAAGAGGCAAGAAAGCAAATTATGCTTAACGCACCTAAGTATACATATGCAGCAGCAATGCAAAAATACCAAACAGCAGCAACACAAACTGAAGTATCAGTTCCCCAACCATATCGATTACAGATTGGGCCCGATCTATACTGTCACCATCAATGAAACAGACTCCGAAAGAGCAAAAGGTAGTAGATAGAGCCAACAACACCCCTGTCACAGTCCCACCAGCAACCCCACATAGACCATCAGATATTTCAAAGTCAAAAACCGACTCAGTTACAAATAGGAAGACAAACAATATCACTTCAGTAAATATGGACACTGATAACAAACTGACCCAAATGAACCTATCCTAAATCTTCGTGCAGAAGATGTCATGGATACCAGACGCCCAACCTTTCCAAGAAAAGAGAAAATGAAACTCGATCACCACAAACAGCCTGGGAATAAAAAAGACTCAGAATCTTCCTCAAGTAACAAAATCAAATAATGCACCAAATCATACAGTGGAACTGTAGAGGAATTCGCAGTAACATTGATGATATCCACGAGTTAATTGATCGTTACCATCCCGTAGGCATCTGCCTACAAGAGACAAATTTAACACGGCATGTATCACTCTCAGTTAAGAATTATGCACTGTTTAGAAAAGACAGAACTGCTACAAATAATGCTCACGGAGGGGTAGCCATACTCATAGACTCATTAGTACCTTGCAGATTAATTCCTTTACAAACCTCTATCGAAGCTGTTGCAACACGTATTGTGATTGGTATTACTCTGACAATTGTCTCTATCTACCTATTGCCCAATCACTCCTATACCATCCATGAACTGGAAGATCTTATTCAGCAGTTGCCAACCCCTATCTGTTTATTGAGTGACTTCAATGGACACCATCCATTGTGGGGTTCTCCCAATGCAGATGGATGAGGACAACTTATCGAACAGCTTGCTGACAGACAAAATCTGACTATACTAAATACTGGCTTGCCAACTTACATCCATCTCTCTACGGGTAGAACTTCTGCAATAGACCTTTCCATATGCTCTCCGATCCTCTTCCCTAGTATTGAGTGGACGGTCCTCGACAACCCGCTAAATAGTGATCACTTTCCGCTAATATGTAAGATTCAAACAGGACATTCCATAATTTCCCAAAACTACGTAAAATGGAAATTTCACAGAGCAGATTGGGCAAAATTCACTTCCCGAGTGTCCTTTGATGATCAGATCATCGAAACCTGTCCTATTGACAGAGCTACTGATCACATCACGAGACAAATACTGGCTGCTGCATGCACTGCGATTCCACAATCACAGTCAACAACCCATAGAACCATAAACTATTGGTGGAACAAAGAGTGCAAAGGTGCAAAAAAAGAAAAAAACCGAGCATGGAATCTGTTTCGAAAACATCCCACCACCACCAATCTTATAAACTACAAGAGACTCAGAGCCAAGGCCCGTCACATTAGGAAGAAAGCTAAAAGTGAATCTTGGATTCGATTTGCGAGCTCGATTAATAAAAATACTGATTCAAGAATAATATGGCGGAAAATAAAATAACTAAGTGGCAAAGTTCCCCTATTATCCTCCCCAATTCTCAACTGGAATGGGCAGGATCTTTCTTCTCCTAGAGATATAGCGAATGCCCTAGGGACTGTTTTTTCACAGTTATCTGCCTCAACAGCATATGATCTATCATTCCAGAAGATCAAAATATTAGAACCTATGCTTTACCCTATAATCAGCCGCTTACAATGCTTGAACTTCAAGAAGCCATATCTAGCTCAAAACACAGTGCTGCAGGCCCCGACGGAATTTACTACATAATGCTCCAACACTTAGATAAAGAATCGGTCTCTTCACTGCTCACTTTTTTCAATCGCATCTTTCTTGAACATTGTTTCCCAAGTTCCTGGCATCACTCCTATATAATAGCAATTCCCAAACCAGGAAAAGATCATTCCATTCCTGAAAACTATAGACCTATTTCTCTCACCAGCTGCTTAAGTAAAACCCTGGAAAAAATAATTCACCATCGACTTACTTGGTTTCTCGACTCTAAAAATATAATTTCTGACAATCAATTTGGTTTCAGGAAAAATCGATCAGCCCTGGATCTCATGGTATGCCTTGATGTAGAAAAAGCCTTTGACACCACATGGCATTTTGGTATCCTGAGAGATCTGCATTTCCTTGACCTGAGAGGCCACTTACTGTACTTCATATTGAATTTCCTTCAGCACAGATCCTTTCAAGTCCGATACCGACAAGTTCTCTCAAACATATATACAAGAAGAAGGGGTCCCACAAGGCTCTGTGCTCAGTGCCACCTTATTCGCAATAAGAATAAACCATATGACTAAAAATATGCCCAGCACTGTGAATTCATACCTCTATGCCAATGATCTCACTTTTTCTTGCAGTTCTCAAAACATGACCTTCATTGAGCGGCAGCTCCAAATTTCAATTAATAATATTCAGTTATGGATGGCACAGAATGGGTATCGACTCTCTTGTTCAAAATCTAAAGTAGTTCACTTTTGTAACAAACGGAAGATGGATCCAGAGGTACACTTAACAAATCAGCCTATCTCAGTTGTGAGCAGCATTCGTCTGCTTGGTCTGACTTTCGATAGTAAGTTGAACTTCATAGAGCACGTTAAACATCTAAAGACATCTTGCCAGAAAAAAATGAACATACTCAGAGTCATTTCTTCTACATCATGGGGTGCAGATCGGTACACATTACTTCATTTGTATAGAGCCCTAATCAGATCTCGCCTTGACTACGGTGCCCCGGTGTATGATTCTGCTAGGGAGAGCGTGCCAGCGCAACTTGCACAAATTCAACACTCTGCCCTGAGGATTTCTATAGGCGCTTATAGAACTTCACCAGTTCAAAGTCTTTATATTGATGCTCATGAACTTCCACTAAGTCTCAGGAGAAAGATGTTACTTCTTAACTATACAACTAAAATCCAAAGTCTACCTACCCATCCCATTAGGCCGATACTTAATGACCCACAGTTCACAACATTCTATAGAAATAAACCTAGAGCAATTCAGCCTTTTGCTCTCAGAGCTCAAACATTATCACAAACTTGGAATATACATCCTGATAAAGTTCTTAAAGATTTAAGTAGTACGGATCCCCCATGGACGTCTATTAAACCACTCTGTGACAGTTATTTTCTAAACTGGGGAAAACTCTCTCTTGCAAATGTTAATATACAACAACTCCATATTGCCCACACACAAAATTATCTGCATTTTTCAAAAATATATACTGACGGATCAAACTCTGAGAGTGGAGTGGGTGCATCAGCCGTTTTCCTTCATAAAACCTTCTCCGTATCACTTCCCAATGAATGCAGCAGCTATACAGCTGAATTATACGCCATCAAACTTGCAGTAGAAAATATCCTCCATCTGACCATCCATAAAAGCATGATATATATGGCCGACCGGGCTAGCCGAGTGGGTAAAGTACCTGCCCGGCAACCCAAAGGTCGCGGGTTCGATTCCCGCCTCGGGCTTGGATCAAAGTACTGCAAAAACCTTGGGAGGTGCAATATGGCCACAGAAGCCGATGCGCCAACAACTACCAAATCAAAAAAAAAAAAATGATATATACGGACTCCTCCCAGAGTGCGATTATAGCTTTACAGAACAATTCTTCTCAAACACATCCTTTAATAAAGCTCATAAAATCCAAACTGATGGATCTTCAAGAACTCCAACGAGTGGCCATTTTCTGCTGGATCCTAGGCCATGCTGGGTTACCAGGAAACGAATGAGGAGACTATGCTGCTAAACAACCATCCGACAGAGAATTATCACAGTATTACGTTCCATATCTTGACTACAAAAGTAACATTCAAAGAATGTGTAAAGAACAATGGAGAATTCAATGGCAAGCCCAAACGCACAATAAAATCCTCCAAATAAAACTTGAACCGAAACCGTGGACCTGCAGTTTCCGCATAAACAGGAGGGAGGAAGTAATTTTAACTAGAGCACGAATTGGCCACAGTCATCTTACCCACCTTTATCTCCTCACAGGTAATGATCCTCCACAATGCACACAGTGCAACTGTCCACTCACAATGAAGCATATTCTTATTGAGTGTATTTATACAACACTGCCCGCCAAGTCTCTTTTAGCTTTCTGCCAAACCTTAAAGAACCCATGACACTCTGCCACATCATAGGTAATGACGCTAATCTGCTGGAGTTCTTTCACTTCACAAAAAAGATCAAATTATATGATCATTTTTGAGTAATGCCATCACAATCACCATGCATATGTAACATTCATAACAGTGATAGGTACAATATGGCCTAAGTAGCCCTTGCACCAAAAAACAACAACAAAAACAACTAATGATAGGCAAAATAAGCCATTTGGCTGATTCAACCTATTTCAGTCATTACACCTAAATGACTAATGTCATTGAGTCTCTTCAGAATAAATCAGCATTCAGAATAGTAGTAGTGGCCATTGACTCAGGAATTTAAATGACTGATTTGAATCACTGAAAGTCCAAGAGATTTCAGTATTCAACCAAAGAAAATGTTTATGGATTGGAGCCTGACACTCTGAACAGTGAACAGACACCTTGTTTGTTACAGGAAAATAAAACATCCAAAAATATCCTTGAATATATTTTTAATTGTAATATTGTCACAGTTACAATTTTATTTTATTATTACAAATGGAAATGAACAGATTTTTATTTTGATTTTTATAGATTTTAATGATAATTTTTCAGCCCACGAATTTGATTGCTTAGTTATATGATTAGTTATTATTATTATTATCATCATCGTGGACTAATATTATTAGTGGAGTCCCTCAGGGTTCAGTGTTGGCTCCATTGTTGTTTTCTGTATTTATAAATGATATTGATGATGGTATATCAAGCTTAATGTCCAAGTTTGCAGACGATACAAAGGTTGATAGGGTTGTTAAGGACACTACTGACAGTATGCTGCTGCAATCTGGATCTGGAAAGGTTGAGCAGATGGGCTGAGAGGTGGCAAATGAAGTTTAACATTGACAAATATAAAGTACTACATATGGGAAACAGTAACCCCAGAGTAACATATCAACTCTGTGGTACTACACTGACAGTAGTAGAGAATGAAAAGGACCTGGGAGTAATTGTGCAGGCAGATATGAAGTTTTCTGAGCAGTGCAGACGGGCTGCAAGAGTAGCTCATGGTGTCTTGTCAATGATATTCAGGAATTTTTCTAGCAGGGATAAGGAGGTGATTATTCCCTTGTATAAGGCAATGGTCAGGCCACACCTTGAGTACTGTATACAGGTCTGGAGGCCTCATTTCAAGAAGGATGTAGATCTGCTGGAATGAGTACAGAGAAGGGTAACAAGATTAGTGATTGGAACAAAGGGTTGCTCTTATGAAGAAAGGCTTAAGTTTTGCCAATTACAGTGTCTGGAGACTAGGCACCTGCGAGGTGATCTGATTGAGGTGTATAAAGCCTTGAATGGTTTGAGCATGCTCAATGCTGATGGGATTCTTCCTCTTGCTCAAATTAATCACCTGAGAGGGCATAAATTCAAATTGAGGAAAGACAGATGTAGGATAGATGTGCGGAAATTTGCCTTTAGCCAGCGGGTAGTTGGTTGGTGGAACAGACTTCCATCCCTTGTTGTGGAAGTTGATAGCCTAAATAAATTTAAGGCTGAGCTGGATAAGTATTTCGAACGAACGGAGAGGTGAAATGGGAATGGGTTTTTTTTTTTTTTTTTGGCTGATGCTGCATAAGCTTGCTTTCTTGCATCATATGCCTCTACTAATGCTAATATCAACAACAAACTAAAGCTTCTTTCATTGTTGACATTTTGTTCAGTATGCAACGAGTGCAATATGTGCACTAAAACAAAAATTTTCCTTCATGGATGAATCTTATGGTCTTGTGCATCTTATTATCTGGCAAATATGATAAATAAATAGCTGCAAAATGTTTCTACTCTGACGTTTGCATAGTCATATAAATGTGTTTTTAACTTCACCTTACAGCATTTCATTTTTTTGGTATAATGTAGTAGTGTAATGCCATTTGATGAGCATTACTGTTATTTTGTAGGTACCTATGTGAGTAACACTTCTGCAACTAACAACCCCCCTTCCTTCCATTCTGCACTAATGCCAGATAACTGAGCTTTTACTGTAATGTATTTGTGGAAATAAATATACAGTCCATTCCAGTTATTTGGGACACATCGGGACTAGTGCATTTTGGCCCGATTAAGCGGCTGCCCCAATTATCCGAAGTTTCACATAAATAGTTTAAAATACAATGTACTCCCCTCCCCTTTTACAATTGGTTCAGTGTACAATCAAATCATGTTATGACGAACTCGCCATAGTAAAGTACCGTTCACTATACGTGTGTAGTAAGCGCCGGTCATTGTAATCATGTTTGTCAATTGAATTTTAATTCTATTAAACAGCTATTCTAATTAGAGAAAATAGGAGGAATATTATCCACAGGCTATAAAAGCAAAGATATATTAAGCACAAATTTACCCATTATTACCTTAACAGTTAAAAAATTAAATGATACATGAAAATCGGAAGAATATACGTGATAATCGGAATAATTAATACGTACTGTCATATGTACATATGAACAAGTTGACATTTCAGTTCACTGACATTTGTGGGTGGGGGTTAAAATTTAAAATAGTAAAAAGATAAGCAATCAATAACAAAGAACACGGCACACACAAATTGCAAGTAACACAAAACGTGCAAGTGAGAACAGAGTAACGAGTTACAAAGCTTTAAAAATAGGAATGAAGAGAAGATCTTAAAATTAATTTTTTTATATGATTGAAGATTTTATGGAAGTGTAAACACATTTCACCCTAATAACCCACAGAATTCCAGTTGTTGGTATTATCGCAAATTCAATAAGATCAAGTTTACTATCTGTTTATGATAAATTTCACTAACAGAAAAGCCCAATAAACAGGTGACTGCTAATTGTTTTTATTGATTTATGGTTGTGACCTCCAGAATTTCGACCGAACCACGTGGTACCATCGGAGACAATCGCAGGGTAATCTCTAGTGCTGCGGTCTCCTGCCCCGATTAAATGGCATGCTGTCCCAATTAAGCGAAGTAAGCCCTGTCCGGTTTCTCGATTGGTTTCTGTTTTTTAAGATTTGCCCCAAATAAATGGCTGTCCCGATTAACCGGTGGCCCAAATATCCGGAATCCACTGTATTTAGTTCATGCATAGTAAAAGTGCTGTAAGCCTTCTTTTTATATGTGAACGTCTGTTGTATGCTCTTAAATGATTTCTGAATTTTGGAATATAAAGCATATGAATGTATCACGGGTGGTAATTCTGTATACAGTACACCGTATTATCTAGTTTGTCAATGTTAAACTTCATTTGCCACCTCTCAGCCCATCTGCTCAACCTTTCCAGATCCTGTTGCAGTAGCATAGTGTCAGTAGTATCCTTGACAACCCTGCCAACCTTCGTATCGTATGCAAACTTGGACATTAAGCTTGATATACCATCATCAATATCATTTATAAATACAGAAAACAATAATGGACCCAATACTGAACCCTGACTGACTCTACTAATAACATTAGTCCACAATGAGCAGTGTCCATTGATTACCACTCTCTCTCTCTCTTCTCCCCCTCAACCACCCCTTTATCCATAGCAGCAATTTGCCTCCAATGCCACACTGCTCCAATTTGTGCAGCAGTCTTCCATGTGCAACAGTATCAAAAGCCTTTCTAAGATCCAAGTATATAGTATCAAAGTTATTCCCTGCATCCAGTTCTTTTGTGACTGCATCATAGTATCCAATCAAATTGGTCAGGCAAGACTTCCCCTTAACAAAACCATGCTGTCTGAGCTATAACTGAAGTCTTGTCTAGATGATCCTGCAGTGCTTCTTTAACCAGTGCCTCCATTAATTTTCCAGGAACAGAAGTTAAACTAACAGGTCTATAATTACTTGTGTCGCCCTTTGATCCTCTGTGAATTGGGGTCACATTTGCACATCTCCAGTCCATTGGTACTTCCCCTGAGTCCAAGGAAGCTCTCATAATTATGGCTAAGGGTTTGCTTACTTCCTTTGCTGCCTCCTTTAATATAACTGGATAGATCCCATCCACCCCAGGTGCCTTTCTTGTATTTATATTCAACAATTTCTCCTCCACTTTACTGTCAGTTATTACAAGATTCTCTAGCTTACTGCCAGAGTTGAATACACCTCTGGCATTCCCCTCTTATAGCTTTACATAGTTTTATTTTAATGCATTAAATAATAGCTAGAGGAATAAAGAAAATAGCTTACAGGAAAGCACACGTCAAAAATTCGGGGTTACTTACCAAAGATTTCATTAAGCAAATTTGTGTTCTGTTGCGATTCGTTGGAAACATTGCTTCAGACATTGGAACAAATATTTTTGAATGTTATTATGGATGAATGTAACCCAGAGTATTTAGATGGTCTCTGAAAAATTTACATTACCTATGCACCATGCCATGAGATATGAGAAATTCATTACAAAACTCACTAAGGCCAAAGTGCAGTAATCAATTTGTGATTATACTTACTAAACCTCTGTCATTTGTAACAGTGAAGTAGCAATGAAAGCAGTTACTAAAGAAGTGGTAGGACCATACCCCAAAATGTGTGATTTCCGTCCATATATAATTTTCAATTTTGGAAATAAAAATATATTTAGTTCACATTTAGGTAGAAGTGTATTAATCCTTCTTTTAATATATTTTTAATTTTCCTCAAATTCATTACTAGTGTTTTCATTGCCCTGTTTGTTCATTAGCATTAGTTGAGGCATATGATTGAAGAAAGCAAGCATCAGCCAAAAAAAAAAAAAAAAAACTCTTCCCATTTCACCCATCCAGTCACTCCAAATGTTTGTCTAGTTCAGCCTTAAATTTATTTAAGCTATCAATTTCTACAACAACAGATGGAAGGTTGTTCCAGCAATCAACTACCCACTGGCTAAAGGCAAACTTCTGCTTATCTATTCTACAGTTGTCTTTCCTCGATTTGAATCTATGTCCTCTCAGGTTCATAATCTGAGAAAGCGGAAGAATCTCATCAGCATTGAGCCTGCTCAAGCCATTCAAGGCTTTACACACCTCAATCAGATCACCTTGCAGGTGCCTAGTCTCTAGATGCTGCAACTTAACCCTTTCTTGGTAAGAGCACCCCTTAGTTCCTCTCACCAATCTTGTTTCCCTTCTTTGTACTCGTTCTAGCAACTCTACATCCTTCCTAAAATGAGGCCTCCAGACCTGTACACAGTACTCAAGGTGTGGCCTGACCATTGCCTTATACAAAGGGATAATCACCTCCTTGTCTCTGCTAGCAAAATTCCTATATATCATTCACAAGACTCCATGACCTGCTCTGGCAGCCTGTCCTCATTGCTCAGAGAACTCCATATCTAACTGTGCAATTACCCCCAGGTCTAGGGCTTCGCAGCCCATATTAATACTTGGTATTAACATCATCATGAACTTGGTCCGGCTTATGTCTTTTAAGACATGTTCCGTTGTAGCTCTTGGAAGTGGTTTTGATCTCGCCATCGTTGTCTTGGTCGACCAACATCTCTCTTGCCTGTAGGTTTGTAGTTAAAGGCTAATTTTGCGATCCGGTCTGGGTTCATTCTTTCTATGTGGCTTTTTTTTTTTTTCCTGATACCGTTTTATGTCATTTACTATGTTATCTACTTTTAATTTCTCGCGGATATCTATATTTATTTGGTGGTCTAGTCTTGTAAAGGTCTTAAAAATTTAATTTGTGCTGCTTCTAGTTTGTGTGCATCTTTCTTATTTATGACCCAAGTCTGACAGCTGTAGAAGAGAGCTGGTTTTGAAGTGATGTTGTGCAGTCGTAATTTTGTTTCAGTTGTCGTTTGTTTTCTGAAGTGGCGTTTAATCGTTCCATTCATTTTATTATATTTTTGTAGTTTAATGTGGATGTCTTTCCCTTCATTTGATATTAAATTTCCCAAATAGGTGAAGTCAGATATTTGTTCTATTATTTTATCATCAATAACAATTTTGACTCTTTGTATGTTTTTTCCACATAATCCCATTGATTTTGTTTTTGAGGTGGAGATTTTCATCTCGTACTTTTTACCTATTTTATTAAATTCATTTGCTGCTATCTCTAGTTCATCTTCGGATTTTGCAATTATAACTTGATCATCGGCATATAATATAGTTTTGATTTTATTCCTGTTGTTCAACTGTATTCCGTTGTTAATTGTTTGTTTCCATTCTTTAAGAATTTTATTGATGTAGATATTAAATAAATTTGGTGATAGTCCACATCCTTGTTTTACTCCTTTATTGGTGTTAATTGAGTCTTGATAGTTGGATCGTTTTCCGGAGTTGGGTTGGGATATTTTCTTCATGTAGAATCTGCCAAAGTTTTTCCCGGTTTACATTGTCATATGCTTTTTCATAATCAATAAAGAGCAGAAATGTTGGTAGATTGAATTCTCTTCTTTTCTCCAAAATTTGTTGTAGTGAGAAAATGGCATCTATTGTGCTTCTCCCTTTTCTGAACCCACATTGTTCTTCTTCTAAGAATTGTTCACTGTATTTATTAAGTTTATTCTTTAGTATATTATAGTATAGCTTTGCAGCAGTTGACAGCAGTGTTATTTCTCTGTAGTTGTTAGGGTTATTTCTGGAGCCTTTTTTGTGTAAATTGATTACTATTCCTGTTTCCCAATCTTTGGGTATCTGTTGCTTATGGCATATGACGTTAAATAATTTTAGTAGTGCATTTTTTAGTAAGGTGCCCCCATATTTAAATAGTTCTACATTCAAATTGTCTATGCCTGGGCTTTTTCGGTTTTTTGATTTTTGTAATATTAACTCTAGTTCTTCCATTGTTATATTTTCTTTATCATTGGTTATCACAGATTCGTCTTCCAATTCCCTAGTGCCTGGGTTATACCATAGTTTGGAATAGTGTTGCTTCCATTTTGCTTGGGAGATGGAGTTGGTTTCTATTTGATCATTTGTGTCTAGTTGTAATTTCTTAAAAATTTTAAAACCTGTTCTCTGTGGGCCCGTGATATCACGTTCTAAAGATTTAACAAATTTATCCCAGTCACCTCGTCGGATTCTTCTGGTTAGCTTTCTGACTTCTGCTCTAAGCTTTTTATATTTTATGTGTAGGTGTAGGTCTTTAGTTTGTAGGAACAGTTTATGGGTCTTTTTTTCTCATTGATTGTTTGTTTCAATTCTTCATTCCAAGTTCTTAGCCAGTTTTTATTTTTTATAGGTTTATATCCAAGACTTTCTTCAGCAGCTCCCAGAATTGATTTTTTCATGTTTGACCAGATTTTTTCAACATTATCACTTTCATCTGATTTGAGTTTATCTTTCAATCGACTTTCATACAGGAATTTAGTGCTTTCATCTTCCAACAAATGTATTTTTAATTTCTTAGTAGTTTTTGTTGGTATTTTCTTCTTTTTATTAAGATAATTTCTTTTTATTTTGAAAGTGCTTCCTACTAGGTAGTGATCACTGTCAATTTCACTGCCTCTAAATACTCTAGTGTCTCTAATTTTGCCATTTAAATTTTCATTAATGATAATATAATCTATAATAGAATTTGTTTCTTGCTTCCCATGTGAATTTATGGATATTCTTGTATCTGAAAAAAGTATTTGTAATTTTAAGTTTATTAAAAATGCAGAAGTCTATCAGGTATCTTCCATTATTGTTGACCCCGGGTTCGCCTTCTGATCCTATACATTTGATACATTTGTACATCCGATACATTTGAGACATATGGCAGAGAAGAAAAATGCATGGGATACATACAAATTAACACGTGACACAGAAGCCTATGATAGATACAAGTTGATCTGTAACCAAATTACAAAGGAGGTTAGGCAGGCGAAGGCAGATTATGAGAAATCTTTGGCAAGGGATGGAAAGAAAAACAGCAAGGAGTTCTTTACTTATGTAAACTCTAGAAGGAAGGGGATGAATCAGATTGGTCCACTTTATATCGATTGGTCAACTGTTGATGATCCTGCTCAGGTAGCTAACAAACTAAATGAATATTTTGCATCGACATTCGCACATGAGGAGTTGTTCAGCGAGGGGAATGCCAGAGGTGTATTCAACTCTGGCAGTAAGCTAGAGAATCTTGTAATAACTGAGAGTAAAGTGGAGGAGAAATTGTTGAAGATAAATACAAGAAAGGCACCCGGGGTGGATGGGATCTATCCAGTTATATTAAAGGAGGCAGCAAAGGAAGTAAGCAAACCCTTAGCCATAATTATGAGAGCTTCCTTGGACTCACGGGAAGTACCCATGGACTGGAGATGTGCAAATGTGACCCCAATTCACAAAGGAGGATCAAAGGGCAAGGTATACTGATCAGAATATGACCTTAGAATGTTTGCATATGGAGTAATACTATATCAGATTGTTAACAAATGTTTATTTGCTGTACAGAACAGGTACACAAGTTATACAAGTTGTGAACAAGTTAAAAAAAAAAAAAAATCACTAAATCAAAAGTAGAAAGCTCTCACAAAATCAAAAGTAGGGTTAATTTAAAAAAAATTCCTTAAAAATGCACATTGAACAACTTTGTCTTTTTGATCAGTCTGATTATCCCAAACCAAGAAACTGATAGTTTCTTGGTTGAGAGTAATCAGATCTTTATCCTACCTTCCTTGGTACTTCTTTGCCACCGACTGTATGCCCTGTTAGAATATTTCCCCGTGCTTTTCATTAACATACAGGTCTATAATTACCACAAGTAATTATAGATCTGTTAGTTTAACTTCTGTTCCTGGAAAATTAATGGAGGCACTGGTTAAAGAAGCACTGCAGGATCATCTAGACAAGACTTCAGTTATAGCTCAGACACAGCATGGTTCTGTTAAGGGGAAGTCTTGCCTGACCAATTTGATTGGATACTATGATGTAGTCACAAAAGAACTGGATGCAGGGAATAACTTTGATATTATATACTTGGATCTTAGAAAGGCTTTTGATACTGTTGCACATGGAAGGCTACTGCACAAATTGGAGCAGTGTGGCATTGGAGGCAAATTGCTGCTATGGATAAAGGGGTGGTTGAGGGGGAGAAGACAGAGAGTGGTAATCAATGGACACTGCTCATCGTGGACTAATGTTATTAGTGGAGTCCCTCAGGGTTCAGTATTGGATCCATTATTGTTTTCTGTATTTATGAATGATATTGTTGATGGTATATCAAGCTTAATGTCTAAGTTTGCAGACGATACGAAGGTTGGCAGGGTTGTCAAGGACACTACTGACACTATGCTACTGCAACAGGATCTGGAAAGGTTGAGCAGATGGGCTGAGAGGTGGCAAATGAAGTTTAACATTGACAAATGTAAAGTACTACATATAGGAAACAGCAACCCCAGAGCAACGTATCAACTCTGTGGTACTACACTGACAGTGGTAGAGAATGAAAGGGACCTGGGGGTGGTTGTGCAGGCAGATATGAATTTTTCTGAGCAGTGCAGACGGGCTGCAAGAGTAGGTCATGGTGTATTGTCGATGATATATAGGAATGTTTCTAGCAGGGATAAGGAGGTGATTATTCCCTTATATAAGGCAATGGTCAGGCCACACCTAGAGTACTGTATACAGGTCTGGAGGCCTCATTTCAAGAAGGATCTAGGGATGCTGGAACGAGTACAGAGAAGGACAACAAGATTGGTGAATGGAACAAAGGGGTGCTCTTACAAAGAAAGGCTTAAGTTTTGCAAATTACAGTGTCTGGAGACTAGGCACCAGCGAGGTGATCTGATAGAGGGGTATAAAGCCTTGAATGGTTTGAGCATGCTCAATGCTGATGCAGAATAATCACCTGAGAGGGCATAAATTCAAATTGAGGAAGGACAGATGTAGGATAGATGTGCGGAAATTTGCCTTTAGCCAGCGGGTGGTTAATTGCTGGAACAAACTTCCATCTGTCGTTGTAGAAGTTGATAGGTTAAATAAATTTAAGGAGGAACTGGACAGGCATTTGGAGGGAATGGTGTGATTTTTTTTTTTTTTTTTGGCTGATGCTGCATAAGCTCCTACACTTGCTTTCTTGCATCATGTGCCACTACTACTACTACTACTACATCAAACGAAATCATGAGTTCGTCTTCACCTATAGATTGGCTTCTTATAAAGTTCACAAATTCCTTGTGAACTAAACTTTCTAAGACAACATTAAGACAACTTAGAAAAGATGAGGATATCATAATGTTACCTGCCGACAAAGGCAGATCCACAGTGGTACTGAATAAGGATGATTATTGTGCAAAAGCTCTGGATCTTTTACAGGATAGCAACATATATAAAGTTACCCATCGAAATCCGTTAGCTGGTTTGGAGAGACAAGTCAACAACATCATACAGGGATGGCATAAGGTTGGTAAAATAACCAAAGAAGTTTATTGGTCTCTTCATGCCTCAGGTTGTCGATTACCTCGGTTTTATGGCCTCCCAAAGACGCACAAGGTGGGCATTCCGTTGAGTATCATTTGTGGGTAGTCTCTCTTATGCTTTATCTGGATTTTTAGCTGGAGTCATCTCTCCTATAGTGGGACGCTCCAGTTTAGTAATCAGGAACAGCAAGGAATTTGTGAACTTTATAAGAAGCCAATCTATAGGTGAAGACGAACTCATTATTTCGTTTGATGTGGTATCCTTGTTCACATGTATCCCCATTGAACATGGGGTGCATTGTGTAAGATCGGCCTTGGAACAGGATGATTGCTTTAGTGCTAGATCTTCACCAAGCATTGATGATATTTGTAAAGGTGTTGAATTTTGCCTCGCAAGCACTACCATGGTGTTTCAAAAAGTTATGTATAAGCAGGTCCATGGCACGGCCATGGGTTCCCCCATCAGTGCCATTGTGGCCAATTTGGCAATGGAGGAACTGGAAACTAGGGTTTTTCATCAGTTGAATTTCCCCATGCGCGAGTGGAGGAGATATGTGGACAATACCTTCACTATTTTAAAAAAGGGAAAGGAAGATGAGGTGCTCAATTCACTCAACAGCTTTTCCACATTTATACCATTTACCTCGGAGGTGGAAGAAGCTGGGTCCCTCCCGTTTCTGGATGTCTTGGTGAGCAGAGATGGATCTAGATTAAAAACAACGATCTATAGAAAGCCTATGTGCTGTGGCCAATTTGTTCATTATAGCTCAGCACAGGCTTGTCATCATAAGAACAGTGTAGCCAGGGCATTGTTGAATAGGGTGGGGACCCACTGTAGTAACCCTGAAGAAAAGGAAATAGAAATTTGCAAAGTCACGGCAGACCTCAGGAAATGTGGATACCCCCAGAGGGTCTTGGACAAATATATTCATAGGGCTGAGTCCAATCGTAGGGAGTCGCCTGCCCCTGTAGCTACTGCATACATTCCTTACTATAGGGCCTTTCAGAACGTATTGTACGGGCATTGCGGGAGTGCCAGACTTGCTGTGTGCAACTTCCGGGTCGGAGGTTGCACACAGTGATATCCCAAGTTAAAGATCCCGTAGCCCAGGACCATAGTAGCAATGTGGTCTACGAGATTAAGTGCCCGGATTGTGAGGAGTGTTATGTGGGGGAAACGGGGCGACGTTTAAAGGACCGTCTGGGGGAACACATGACCGCTATCAAGACTGCTAACTATGCGAGGTCTGCTGTGGCAGAGCATTTCTGGGAAAAGCAGCATCGGATCTCCCCTGAAGACGCGGTCATTACTGACCGCGCCCATGGATTTTGGGAACGCAAGTGGCTCGAGAGCTTGCGAATCGGTTCATACAGTCACAATACTATTAATAGGGACAGGGGATTCGTTTACACCCCCTGTTTGAGGCAGTTGTCCTCAGAAGGGATGACCATTTCTGTTTGACACGCTCCCAAGCCACTTCCGTTTCCGATACGCGCATGGAGAATGTAGAACATGTGTCTGAGGATCACGTGCATGAGTGCCATGGACCTGCTACTTAAGGATGTATCTTAGCACTAGTAGTATGCTGTTGAAGAAGGAGACGGCAGTTCTCCGAAAGCTCCAGGTTTCATTGTTTTATCGCTTTTAACCCAGTTTATTTTAGATAATTTTATTGCTTTTAACTATATTTTAAAAATATATTGTAACTATAATTTAATTAGTGTTTTTATTTTCATCACATTTCACTGTATACTATTTCATTTTATAGTAAATTTTCAGTTCAATTTCTTGGCTGGTGTTTATCATTAATTATTAAAGTAAAGATACAGCAGTTGCCTTTGAACCTTCCCCTAGTTGTGTACCAAATCACATTTCAACACACTCATTCACTTTGCAATAGACAGGTTTTCATTGCCTTGTGTTTTTGCAGTTTGCCAGAAAGATGACAGACAGAAGAATTGAACAATTAATCTACCTCAATTTTTAAAAAAAAACTAAAGAAAACATTAACTGAAAGTTATGAGCTGTTACGTCAAATTTATGTGACGGATACAATGTCAAGCGCTCATGAATGACATAAAAGATTTTAGAAGGAAGAGAGAGAATGTGGAATGCGATGAACAACCATGATGTACTATGCAAAAGTATTTTTGGGGCCCCTGTAAAAATGAAATGATGTTTAATGTTTTTGGATTAATAATAATGATAAGAGGATAGGTTTTGGTGCCATTTTGTGAAGTCATGGTGCCATTGGTGCATTGAAATATATTGGGTTACATATGATTGTCATATATAATTTTGGGGTTGCGGGTAGGAAAAAGTTGGGATCCCTGGGCTAAAGTCCGATAATGCCACTGGTGTGTACACACACAGGTAGCAATAACTTGGTTCATGCACTTACCTAGACTCCAGCGGACTCAGCTATGACTAAAGCAAAGTTGTGTGGAATGAATACAATGGTAACTCTGAAAGTTTCCAAAAGAAGGCATTTTGTGCAGCCCTAATCGCCGAGGGAGAAAGTTGGCGTCTCCTTATCCGTAGTTTTAAGGTTCTCACAGCAGCGGAGGGCACTATTGTAGAATTTTGTGTTTTTTGAATTGCAAATAAAAAAATTAATTTATGATTTGAGGGGACCGGCCCCATGATTTTACAAGCCATAGGCAATTGCCTTGTTTGCCGAGGGGTAAGATAGGGCCTGGTGTCCATGAAAACTGATGAAAATGTGAACCAGGTAAGGATGTTGATTAGAAGTGATTGTCATTTAAGTATTAGAATGGTTGCATGAGAACTCAATATGGACAATGAAACAGTAATAGAAATTTGGCATAAAAAAAAGCATTCAAGGCAGAGACCTCAACTCACTCTATTCACCAGTGTCTGGCGAAAAAACAAATCCCTGTGTGAGAAATGCACTCCATGTGGCCTATTCGACTTGGCCCCGTGTGACTTTCTTCTTTTTGTTTCCCAAATTGAAAAGTGTAATTAAGGGGAGTTCATATCATTCCGTTCAATTTATCGTATGGTAAAACTGTTTCTTATCTAATGAGTCATTTATTTATCAACGTTTTGACTGCCCATACATGTTGCTATATGGTGTAGCTTGTTTAGTATACTGTGGCTTTTGCCCTTTTTTTTTTTTTTTTAACCCCCTTCTGTTTTATGCAGTTAAACTTTTTTTAGTATACAGCAGACTCTAGATTTACGTACACTTCAAGACTACAAATTTAAAAAAAAATAAATAAATAAAAATCAACCAGAAATCATAATATTTGAGTAATAAATATAAAGGTGTATAAACAGTTGTTTTGCAAGTCGGAAATAAGCGACAAGAAGTGGCGTTATAAGATGTCATTTGGAGATTAGTGTACCTATTATCTTGCAACCCCCACTGCCTTCACACCCACTGCTGAAAAAAAAAAAAAAAAAAACGAGACTAGATGTTTAGTTTGTTTTAGTATGTCATCGATATTGTTGTGTTCCATCGCACCACAAAAGGACAAATTTTGTTTCGTTATTTATATCAGGAATGTCGGATTTTTTTTTTTTTTTAAATCGTGAAAATGATTTTGAAATTATTCAAAAGTTTGAAAACATTGCATCCGTTAAATCTCTAACGAATCATTATAATTTTGATGACCAAACCATACGTGACATTGTAAAAAATAAAAGGAAGCATCGTATTGGACATGCGAGTAGTGTATGTTAAGTTTTTTCATTGTTTATCTATCGCTATACTTTTTACGTAGGTTGCTGAACATTTTTCGATACAGTAAGTCCCCGACTTACGTAGATTTGGACTTATGTTACGTTATTTATATTTTTTTTTATATGGCTGAAGATTTCAGTGAAGGGGACACACATTTCACCATAATAATCTATCCAGTTATATTAAAGGAGGCAGCAAAGGAAGTAAGGAAACCCTTAGCCATAATTATGAGAGCTTCGTTGGACTCAAGGGAGGTACCCATGGACTGGAGATGTGCAAATGTCACCTCAATTCACAAGGAGGATCGAGGGGAGACACAGGTAATTACAGACCTGTTAGTTTAACTTCTGTTCCAGGGAACAGAAGTTAAACTAATGGAGGCACTGGTTAAAGAAGCATTGCAGGATCATCTAGACAAGACTTCAGTTATAGCTCGGACACAGCATGAGTTTGTTAAGGGGAAGCCTTGTCTGACCAATTTGATTGGATACCATGATGTAGTCACAAAGGAACTGGATGCAAAGAATAATTTTGATATCATATATTTCGACCTTAGAAAGGCTTTTGATACTGTTGCACATGGAAGATTGCTGCTATGGATAAAGGGATGGTTGAATGGGAGAAGACAGAGTGTGGTAATCAATGGGCACTGCTCTTCGTGGACTAATGTTATTAGTGAAGTCCTCCAGGGTTCAGTGTTGGGCCCATTGTTGTTTTCTGTATTTGTCGATGATATTGATGATGGTATATTAAGCTTAATGTCCAAGTTTGCCAATGATACAAAGGTTGGCAGGGTTTGCCATGTTACCAAGATCGGCAGGATCTTTTCTAGATCCTGTTACCACTGCAACAGGATCTAGAAAAGTTGGGCAGATGGGCTGAGAGGTGGAACTGAAGTTTAATATGGACAAATGTAAAGTACTGCATATGGGAAGCAGTAACCCCAAAGTAACGTATCAACTATGTGGTACTACACTGGCATAGTGTGCGTAGTATTAGGATCAGGTGCCACCTGTGGTTTCCCACATCTGTGCCATATGTACGCTGTGAAAAAATAAAGTACTACTGTAAATGCCAGAAAAGTGTTGTGTGTTGCATATGACATATTGCGTTATGTTCTGTTGTGTGTATCCTAGCATTTGGCCGCAGAGCCCCTGGTGGGACTTGACGTTGCCCGCACACACACCACTAGGAGGTAGCCACGCTGCCCATTATACTCTGGCTTGTCTCTGCCAGGGACGCCAAAGCTTCCTGGATGGAGACAAAAAAAAAAGGCAGATTCGGGGAAGTGCAGAGTGTACGCAAGAAAGGAGGGTATAGCTAGAAATATGGAGGATGTAGGCGAAGGCATCCTCAAGGTTATCAATGGAGCAATAATCATCATAAGTTGAAAAACGGAACCCGGGGAGGAGGATAAATAAGACACAGCAAGAGCGCTGCATGTAAGTTTCCACTGACAAATCAGGTGGCCCGTAAGCCAGTTGGTCCTATCCAGGTTAAGATCGGTTGGCCAGTTAGGTAAGGTTCAGATGTTTGGAAGGTAAGGTTCAGATGTCCAGGCCTCACTGACCTGCCACCCACCCAGAAATTTTGCTGGAAATGGATCATGTGGCTATGGAGATATCTATTGTGGATTCTGACAGAGTGCTGGAATAGGTAGGCAGGTTATTGGGCTTGTTCAGAACCAGGAAGGGAGAAGTGGCCAGGAAATCTTCAAGAAGCTGCCAATTGTGGCCCCCAAAGTGATCAGTGGTCAGGCTGTACCAGGTAGGGGAGCGACAATTTACATCCACCCCAAGAATAATCTTGCTGTTGGGAAGTGTAGAAAGGACTGTATGTAGATAATTATTTGTTGGAGTGATATCTTGGCCAGGTCTGCAGTAGAGGGAGATGAGGTAGAAGGCTCCCAAGGGGCAAATTACATGGGTACACGTTGCCCATGCTGTGCATAGGGAGGAAATCCTTGTAACCATGATGTTAGGGTTATGGACAACTATGGCAGCCCAGGGTGTGTCTTCATCTGTATGTATGATTTTGAAAGTCAGGGGGCTTTCAAAATCATGCTTTGAATGGTTATATGGCTCCTGTAGAATTAATATGTCAGCATTTTCCTCTTTGGCCCTGATTCTAATCTGGGCACTTACTGCACAGGCTCGCTGGGCAGTTAGTTGGATAAACTTTATGATGTTGCTGTTGAATGATTGTGCTGCCACAATTGGTCTTTATTTGTTGGTTCCTCTTAGCTTTTAGATAAACGGAGCACTTACTGTCCCCAAGAAAATGTGCTGCCTCAAGCTTTGCTGCTTGCACAAACTGCATCTTTGGACCTTTTTGGACACAGTGCTCACAGGTAGACATGGTTTGCATGCACGTGTGGGTGGTGTGCCCAAAACAGCATCATCGGAAGCACTTTGGAACAGGCACGTGCTCCTTGAAGTGGTGACTGCTCCAACCCATAAAGACTCTGTCCTGTAGTTTGAGGATGTTCCATGCCTGTGGAGAAAGCTCCACCACCCAATTGTATAGCTAGGGAGACTTGGAGCTAGTGTGATATTTTGGTTTGATGTGTTCCTTGGCATTACTTATGTCAGTTAATTCTTGGATGTTTCTGTTGAAGAGTTCATCTGTGATGTTATATCCTTGATATAACATCACAGATGAACTGATATCCTTGGAGTGATATCCTTGCCCACATCAAATATACGTATGTATGGGCCTCTCTTTTTAGGGATTTCTGCTATGAGATCTAGGGTGCTGACTGTTGAACTGGTGATGATAGAATGAACCTCTTGCTTGGTTGCTATTTCAGTGATTACTCTAACATTTCTTGTTTTTCGGATGAACTTTATTCTTGTGGTTTTAAAGTCCTTGGCTAATTTCTGGTAGTTTTTATTGCTTCGCTACTGTCTATAGTCGAGTTTTCCACTGGCTTTATTATGACCAGATGTGGCATGCAGAGTAGTGATTTCTTCTTTGTTGTGCTGGTGGTTTGATGCTTGTGGTTGTATCTGGAGTTGTCCTCAGCACTTGGGCGTAGGATAGCGGGTGCTGTGGCATTTCTTTTCTCTTTCCTTCAAGGTAAGCTTCTAGCTTAGCCTTGGTTCTCTCATGTTCTACATGAAGATTTAGCAGAACATGCTCCATTCGTGACCATACTTCTGACAATGATAGTGATTTGATTGCTCTGTTCTGCCATTATCGCCTCCAGGTTTAGGTGTAGTGAATGAATTTGTACTGTTATAGATCCATCTAGTGACTGTATGATGTTAGCATCTGTATTCAGTGATGTATCTTCGGGGTCGTCATTCTGCTCTGGCAGCACGTTCGCTTCTGTGTCTGCCCTTGGGGCAGGTTTTCACTGGCATTGGGCACAAACATAATGCTCTTTAGCTACCTTTTGTCATTTTAGAAATTAGTGACCATCCTGAGTAATTTCTGCACAGGGATCAGCCGCAGTTGCCATTATAGATTATTACGTGTTTTATCTTCTTCAGACAGGCCTGACAGGTGTGAAGATTTTGCATTTATCAAAATGTACTGTATACAGGTCTGGAGGCCTCATTTCAAGAAGGATGTAGAGCTGCTGGAACGAGTACAGAGAAGGGCAACAAGGTTAGTGAATGGAACGAAGGATTGCTCTTACGAAGAAAGGCTTAAGTTTTGCAAATTACAGTGTCTGGAGACTAGGCACCTGTGAGGTGATCTGATAGAGGTGTATAAAGTCTTGAATGGTTTGAGCATGCTCAATGCTGATGGGATTCTGCCTCTTGCTCAGAATAATCACCTGAGAGGGCATAAATTCAAATTGAGGAAAGACAGATGTACGATAGATGTCCGGAAATTTGCCTTTAGCCAGCGGGTAGTTGGTTGGTGGAACAGACTTCCATCCCTTGTTGTGGAAGTTGATAGCCTAAATAAATTTAAGGCTGAGCTGGACAGGTATTTCGAACGAGGGGAGGGGTGAAGTGGAGGTTTTTTTTTTTTTTTTTTTTTTTCTGGCTGATGCTGCATAAGCTTGCTTTCTTGCATCATATGCCTCTACTAATGCTAATGCTAAAAATACTTTTACGGTAGTTTAGTTCTGTTAGAGCAGACACGGGGAAAGGATGTCACTATTGTTCCTGACACAAAGAAAGAAAGTCACAATCAGTTCTGATAGTTGTCGTCGGGGCGTTGAGACATGGACGGGTGGTCTTCCCTCTGTAGAGATGATGTAAGATCGCTTTAAGCTAGGACACAAGGGGGAACACCCCTCCCAAGTCAAAGAAGTGTAGTTTAGCCGTGGCAGCAGAAAAGTTTGATTGCTGCATTCTCCAATTGTAGAACAGTGGCGCCATGGTGAGCTGACCCATTGTTACTAGCGTTGGATAAATAACGAGCTAAAATGCACGAAAATACCCAAGTAAATGAAAAACAAATCTTACCATTTGGAAGAGCTCCTTTAAAAACTTTAGTATGGCACAAATCCAATCTTTAGCACAAGTTAAAACTAGTTAATCAGATCGAAACAACACATGTGAACTGAAGTGTGGACAGTAGCGCCCTCGGTACTATACTGACAGTGGTAGAGAGTGAAAAGAACCTGGTGGGTAATTGTGCAGGCAGATATGAAGTTTTCTGAGCAGTGCAGACGGTCTGCAAGAGTAGCTCCTGGTTTCTTGTCAATGATATACAGAAATATTTCTAGCAGGGATAAGGAGGTGATTATCCCCTTGTATAAGGCAATGCTCAGGCCACATCTTGAGTACTGTATACAGGTCTGGAGGCCTCATTTTAAGAAGAATGAGCTTTTGGAACAAGTACAGAGAAAAGCAACAAGATTAGTGAATAGAACAAAGGGTTGCTCTTACAAAGAGCAACCCTTAGACTTAAGTTTAAGTCTGGAGACTAGGCACCTGTGAGGTGATCTGATTGAGGTGTATAAAGCCTTGAATGGTTTGAGCATGCTCAATGCTGATGGGACTCTTCCTCTTGCTCAGAATAATCGCCTGAGAGGGTATAAATTCAAATTGAGGAAAGACAGTTGTAGGATAGATGTGCAGAATTTTGCCTTTAGCTAGCAGTTGGTTGATTGCTGGAACAAACTTCCATCTGTCGTTGTAGAGGTTGATAGCTTAAACAGATTTCAAGGCAGAACTACACAAACATTTGGAGCGAGTGGATGGGTTAAATGAGAAGGGTCTGTGTTTTTTTTTTTTTTTTTTTTTTTTGGCTGATACTATAGAAGCTTGCTTTCTTGCATCATGTGCCATGCTAATGCTAATAATGTAAAAACTCACAGAATTCCAGCTATCGGTATTATTGCAAATGCAATAAGATCGTTACCCATTTATAATGTATTGCACTAAGAAAAGCCTAATAACCCGGTAAAGTGCAAATTGTTTTTATTGTTTTATGGCAGTGGTTTTCTGAACTGAGGCTCTGTCACATTTTACTAAAGCATAGTAAAATGTGAGCTCACATGGGGTGATAATAGTTAGTTTTTGCCTTAACCTTGTGAAGTTCTTTTCAGAAAATTTTTAATTTTGACTATTATCATGGTGCCGACTGAGAGAATAAGTGACAGCCGGTACTAGTAAATCTATCAAGAAAAGGAAAGTGATCGAGTTTGATCAGAAAATTAAAATAATACAGATTTTATAACCTGCCTTTTAGTCAAGCGGAATTAACCATTGCACTTGCTACCTCGACAGTGAGTGCCGCAGGGCCAGATGAAATAAAAATATTACAACCGAATTTATTTAGAGAATCGATTTCCCGATTCTTGGTGTTGGGTAACTGTTCTGGCATTCTCAAATCCAGGAAAAGACCCCAAAATTCCTAATAACTATCGTCCTATTGCTCTGACCAGTTGCTTATGTAAGGTTTTGGAGAAAATGGTGAATGCCCACCTTATATATTACCTTGAGGCAAATGACCATTTGAACAAGATTCAGTGCGGCTTCCCAAGGAATCGGTCCACTCTGGACCATTTATTCCGACTGGAAACAGCGATTTGCAATGCTTTTATAAAGCGTGAACACTTGGTATTAGTTTTCTTTGACATGGAAAAAGCTTATGACACAACCTGGAAGTATGGTGTTTTTAAAGACCTCTATTCTTTTGGTCTTAGAGGTCACCTTCCTACTTTTGTCAGAAATTTTTTATCTAAATGACTCTTCCAGGTTTGTGTTAAATCCACTGTGTCCCACTTTTTTTGACAAGAGGAAGGAGGTCCCCAAGGCTCTGTCCACAGTGTTACGCTGTTTGCAGTCAAAGTTTACTCTATTACAAAACAGCTTCCTCCTTTTGTAAATAGTGCCTTGTATGTTGATGATTTTAGTATTTTTTTTGTCACTCTTGTAGCATGAAAGTTATTGAATGACAATTGCAACAAGCAGTCAATCACCTTAGTTCCTGGGCTTTAACCAATGGGTTTAGGTTTTCTGCCCAAAAGACCGTTTGTGTGCACTTCTGCCGCAAATGGAATCTACATCCTGACCTGGAACTGAGACTCTGACCTGAACTGACCTGGAACTGAGGCTCTGTCCACAGTGTTATGCTGTTTGCAGTCAAAGTTAACTCCATTACAAAACAGCTTCCTCCTTTTGTAAATAGTGCCTTGTATGTAGATGATTTTAGTATTTTTTGTCACTCCTATATCATGAAAGTTATTGAATGACAATTGTAACAAGCAGTCAATCACCTTAGTTCCTGGGCTTTAACCAATGGGTTTAGGTTTTCTGCCCAAAAGACCGTTTGTGTGCACTTCTGTTGCAAATGGAATCTACATCCTGACCTGGAACTGAGACTTGGACAAAATCCAATTCCTGTGGTAGCAGGAATGGGATTTCTTTTCTTCACTCAAAGAAAAGGAACAGATGATGTGCTTAGGCAGCTAGTGACTATAGTGCAGCAATCACATGCAAAATACTGTCTAGGTATCTTTATTGATTTTGTGGAGTGTTTCATACAATAAATTGGCAAAGTATCTTTATGCAAGGCTAAATGTTCCCCTCAGATTTATTTGGTAATCAAGGATTACTTAAACAAAAGCAAAATTGCTGTTAAGTCTGCTTCTGGATCAGTTACCAAAATTGTTTATAGGGGATGTTCCAAAGGATCCGTATTTGGAATTATGATGTGGAATCTAGGCTGAAATGTAACTATATCAACGTAAATATGGTAGCACATGCTGACAACGTGGTTATGTTAGTGAAAGGTGACACTCTATCACAATGGCAAGAGCATTCTAATTTTTTTTTTTTTATCGGTGCGAATAAAATTAGCACCAATAAAAAATTGAATTGGTGAATAAAATTTTTCATGCTGAATTGGTGCGATTTGCACAAACTTCAAGTTTCAAAAACACAGAGTAAAATCTTATTACTCAAGGGCCATTTATCAATGACAAGGAATTCAAGGGTTCTGCTAGGAGGAACCAGTCTTCGATCAGTTAAAACTCTAAAATATCTGGGAGTGATATTTGATAGGCAAATGAGCTTCATAACCCATATCACATACATTGTGGACAAAATTTGAAAATTTGTGGGCATCATATATAGGAATTTTGCTAGCAGAGACAAGGAGGTGATTATACCTTTGTATAGGCAATGGTCAGGCCACAACTTGAGTACAGTAGACCCCCGCTATTCGCGGTCGCTGATTTAATATAAAATGAAACCTAAAAAAATGTGAATTTTAAATCGCCGTGAACATTTTCCGCCATAAAAAAAACATGGGCGTGGCTAAAATCATCTTTCCCGGTCAAAACAGCGCTCAGTGGGTGGGGGGAGAGGGGTGACAAAATCGCGAGCGTGGATGTTTCTCGCTAATCCTTGTTCAGTATGTGCTATGCGCTTGTCATGGGTTTCGTCGTTTGTTTTTAATTTATATGCTTATAAATTGAATTAATTTATCAATTTATAAATTGATATGCTCATAAAAGTGATAAATCTACCGTTTTGCAGTGTAAAACAGACTTTTTCAAGCGTGTTAATGGAAGAAAGTGACTTTATTGTGGACAAGTTCTTTCTAACCCGTACAAAAATATGGCTACGAATAACAAGGGAAATATGAAATATCAAAGAAGGTGATGACATTAGCGAATAAAATTGGGTTATTAGACAAAATTTCTAATGGTGCAAGTGTCTCCTCAGTGGCAAAACATTATAAAATCAATGAGTCAACGGTACGATCAATCAAGAAATCAGAAGAAAAAAATGTGCCGTAGTGTCCGTGAAAACGCGCTAATTGCTTCAAAAATTTGCTCTGTAACTCATGATGTTAAATTAGAAAAAATGGAAAAGGCTTTAAATCTGTGGATAGAAGACCGAACTCAAAATAAAATTCCCCTTTTCATCATTCGTGAAAGGGCAAAACACCTTTATCAACACTTTAGCGAAACTGTTGATAGAACTGGCGGGATAAGTTTTTAAACTATAGCAAAGGCGCTGGATTGAAAGATTTATTTGAAATTTCTAATAAATATTACATTTAATATTAAATTGTTTCTTATTTTCATTTCGATGCCTTATGCTTGCATTTCACTATGTACTGTTTATGTACATATAATACATACATAGACAAAATTTGAGACTAGTTTTTCTTATATATTTCATACTTTGGAACAGAACCCCTTTATTACTATGGGAGCCATTACTCAGTATTCGCGTTTTCAGTATTTGCGGCATTTCTCAGGAACGTAACCCCCGCAAATAGTGGGGGTTTACTGTACTGTATACAGGTCTGGAGGCCTCATTTTAGGAAGGATATAGAGTTGCTAGAACGAGTACAGAGAAGGGCAACAAGATTGTTGAGAGGAACAAAGGGATTCTCTTACCAAGAGAGGCTTAAGTTCTGCAAGTTACAGTACCTGGAGACTAGGCACCTGCGAGGTGATCTGATTGAGGTGTATAAGGGCTTGAATGGTTTGAGCAGGCTCAGTGCTGATGGGATACTTCTGCTTACTCAGATTAAGAAACTGAGGGGGCATAGATTCAAATTGAAGAAAGACAGTTGTAGAATAGATGTGTTGGAAGTTTGCCTTTAGCCAGTGGGTAGTTGATTGCTAGAACAGACTTTCATCTGTTGTTGTGAAAGTTGATAGCTTAAATAAATTTAAGGTTGAACTAAACAAACATTTGGAGTGTCTGGATGGGTGAAATGGGAAGGGTTTTTTTTTTTGGCTGATGCTCTATAAGCTTGCTTTTTTGCATCATATGTCTCAAGTAATGCTAGTTGCTAGATTACAAGGAAAGAATGGGCCATTGGGGTAAAGCATTAGCCTTATTTTAAGACTGCATTTTCCTGCCAATTGTGGGATATGCATCACCTATCTGGTTAGGCTCCGCTTTGCATAAATTCAGTCTGTGAAAGATATTTTTGATTCAACGACAGTTTTTTTTGGAAAATTAGCATTGGCATAAGCATACGATGCAAGAAAGCAAGCTTATGCAGCATCATCGAAAAAAAAACTGCTCCCATTTCACCCCTCCATTCATACCAAATTCCTGTCCAGCTCAGCGTTAAATTTATTTAGGCTATCAACTTCCACAACAAAGAATGGAAGTCTGTTGCACCAACCAACTACCTGCTGGCTAAAGGCAAACCTCCGCATATCTATCCTACATATGTCTTTCCTCAATTTGAATTTATACCCTCTCAGGTGATCATTCTGAGCAACAGGAAGAATCCCATCAGCATTGAGAATACTCAAACCATTCCAGGCTTTATACACCTCAATCAGATCACCTCGCAGGTGCCTAGTCTCCAGACACTGTAATTTGCAAAACTTAAGTCTTGTTGCCCTTCTCTGTATACAGTACTCAAACTTTGGCCTGACCATTGCCTTATACAAAGGGATAATCACCTCCTTATCCCTACTAGAAAAATTCCTGTATATCATTGACAAGACACCATGAGCTACCCTTGCAGACCATCCGTACAGCTCAGAAAACTTCATATCTGCTTGCACAATTATCCCCAGGTCCTTTTTTGTTCTCTACCACTGTCAGTGTAGTACCACACAGTTGATACGTTACTCTGGGGTTACTGCTTCCCATATGTAGTACTTTACATGTCATTGTTAAACTTCATTTGCCACCTCTCAGTCCATCTGCTCAACTTTTCTAGATCCTGTTGCAGCATCGTACTGTCATTAGTGTCCTTAACAACCCTACCAACCTTCATATTGTCTGCAAACTTGGACATTAAGCTTGATATACCATTATCAATATCATTTATAAATACATCATTATAAATCATTTATAAACAATGGACCCAACACTGAACCCTGAGGGACTCCATTAATAACATTAGTCCACGATGAGCAGTGTCCATTGATTACCACTCTCTCATCTCCCACTCAACCATCCCTTTATCCATAGCAGCAATTTGCTTCCAATGCCACACTGCTCCAATTTGTTCAGCAGTCTTCCATGTGCAACAGTATCAAAAGCCTTTCTAAGATCCAAATATATGATATCAAAGTTATTCCCTGCATCCAGTCCCTTTGTGACCACATCATAGTATCCAATCAAATTGGTCAGGCAAGACTTTCCCTTAACAAAACCATGCTGTGTCCGAGCTATACCTGAAGTCTTGTCTAAATGATCCTGCACTTCTTCTTTAACCGGTGCCTCCATTAATTTTCCTGGAACAGAAGTTAAACAAACAGGTCTATGATTACTTGTGTCGCCCTTTAATCCTCCTATGTGAATTGGGGTCACATTTCAAATTTCCAATCCATGGGTACCTCCCCTGAGTCCAAGGATGCTGTCATAATTATGGCTAAGCGTTTGCTTACTTCCTTTGGTGTGTCCTTTAATATAACTGGATAGATTCCATCCACCCGAGATGCCTTTCTTATGTTTATCTTCAACAATTTCTCCTCCTCCTCCTTCCTCTCAGTTATTGCAAAATCATCTAGCTCACTGCCAGAGTTTAACTCACCTCTGGCATTACCCTCCCGGAATAACTCCTCGTGTTTGAATGTAGATGCAAAATGCTCATTTAGTTTGTTAGCCACCTGAGCAGGATCATCAACAGTTGAACCATCAATATACAGTGGATCAATCTGATTCATCCCTTTCCTTCTAGAGTCTACATAGGTAAAGAACTCTGTTGTTTTTCTTTGCATCCCTTGCCAAAGATTTCTCATCATCTACCTTTACCTGCCTAATCTCCTTTGTGACTTGGTTACAGACCAGCTTATATCTATCATAGGCTGCCTCTGATAGAAGCAGTCTCTCCTGTTAACAAGTACAAACCAGGCTGAAAAAGATTCTACCCCTTGAGCCTTGCACAATTTTTCCAGGGCCGAATTGATCGACAAGGCTCTCATCATATACTCCCTCCTATCATGTCTGGGCAGAATTGCAGACTCTTTCAAATTCAACCCTAATTCATGGCTTTTTTTCAACAGTGACCTGTACTTGTTAAGTAATTCCACTGGTCTCCTACTCTTAATATCATTAGTGCCAACGTGTACAAAATATCACCTTTTGTGCCCTTGAAAGATGATATCCGCTCTACAACGTAGTAGGTAGTAGTAGTAGTGGCATGTGATGCAAGAAAGTAAACGTCATCAACCTTTGCCCCTGGCAGAGGCCCCTGTTCCACCTATCATTTTTACATAGCATATTCCCCATTTCACTGACATTAGCATTAGTAGAGGCATATGATGCAAGGAAGAGAGCTTACTGGCTTCCTTTAATGTAGTGTCCCTATACACTAATGTAGACCTCGATTTAACTATACAGGTCCTACGCAACCTTTTAACTTTGGACAATACCTTAGCGAATCTGACTTCTCTCAACATTGACACCATTCTGGAGCTCATTACTATACTAATTAAAGCTAGACACTTCTATTTTCAAGATCAAGTATATGAACAGATTTTCGGACTCCCTATGGGTCTAGGTATCTCAGCGCCCTTATCTGAATTATGGTCGAACAAACTTGCTATGGTCAAATGGCTAAATAAGCTTACCTTGCTATGGTCGAACAAACTAACACAGGCCAATATCTTCATTTCCTCTCACACCACCGCCTTAGGGTAAAGGAATCAGTTCTTTACAACCAAGTTTTTAATGCCTTCAGATACTGCTAATCACATGATGATCTATCCTTCGAGCTAAAATATCTCACTGAAATATTTCCTGGCTGTAAATTTTCAAATCAAACTAATCCAACAAACTATTTAAACTGTTAAAAATAAGATTAGTAGTTTAAGTGTTTCTAAACCCAGTTATAAAAAATCCAACCCGTCCAACATTCGTGTTGATCTCCCTTACCACTGCCAAATCGCTAGACGATTACGTCATATCTTCACTAACACTGATATCTCTATAATTTTTTCTACCTATAATAAATTAGGAGCCCCTTTTAACAAATATAAAGAAGCCCGCATTTTCAACACTAAAGACATCAATAACATAGTTTATTTAATCAAATATCAACCCGACTGTTACACATGTTACATCGGGAGCACTACTAATAAATTTAGATCATCCACCGTCGCAAACACATGCGCCTACTACCACGTCCATAGTTTTTGGATACAGCAAGGAAATACTGAACTGTCTCAACATGTACACACTCAAAGCCAAAACCCCTCAGTTGATGCCGCAACAACTATCATCAAATTAAATTCAAATTATAAACTCTTCCTATACGAAACCCTCGTAATAGAATGGTATCGTCTGAACACCGATCTTGACGTCTTAAACACAAAAATTCCGGTTACCTTGTGTACCATTTGGAATCTTACGCGAATTAAATTACCACGGGTTCAGCAAAACATTTCAGGTACTTAAGATCTACAGCAACCCTTTTGCTCTTCTTTTTATTGCCAACTGGAGATGAATCTATCGAAAGTCCGTCATTCTCGACTATTGGCCCATTCCTTTTTTAATTTTTAATTTTAATTTCAAATAATTTTATTTTATTTATACAGCTTTGTAAATTGACAACTAGAGGTTGATATGGTGCACCCCTCTTCCTCTAGGCTAAGTTTTTCAATTGCTCTTTTTTAATTACGCTTTCCTTATTGCAATCTTTAAATTCCGTTTTTGGTTCAACCAATGATTTCTCACACTATTGTTTCATGATTCATATAAACCCATGTTTAGTCTCTAGAGCAAAGTTTCCGGCATCCCCCTCCCCCCATACTTCTTCTTCAACCCATGCATGGTACTAAGTACTATAGGTTTTGATACCTTTCATGTTTGGGGTTTTCATAAAAAAAAAAAAAAAAAAAAAAACCACAGCGGATTATTGAGGTGAGTGCCGTCTCTTTATTAAGCTTTGTAAGTGAGATGTTACCATTTCATTGATATGCCAAATATTTGATAGTGCCAAATATATTTAGTTGGCTGAAAAACATTTTCATCTAATTACAAAAGTAAGTTTCAAATGGAGTAATAAATTATAACTGCAGGGTGAAATAGTATATTCAAACTAATTTTTTATTTAATTATTTATTTATTCTTAATTATTTTATTTATTTATTTATTTATTTTATTTTTTTTAGATGATGTTATCTTTTTAGGTCCAGGAAAGAGCGACGTACTAGTGGAATAATTGCAGTATAATTAATAAAACATTGGCCATTCACATGCTACCACCAACATTAACATAATTTGTATATTCCATTATAGCTTTTTAATTAAGTTAATCATCCATATGTAAAATAAACAGCATTATAAGAAATTAAAGTTTTGGAGGACTGACTATGGCAAAATATTCTTCAAAGTGTTAATATATAAATTTTAAATTTTTAAAGACCTTTAGGAATATGAAACAAAAAATTAGTATGTACCTTCTTTGTGTGGATTTCCATTTCCCGCTTTCACTTTCAAGATTTGTTTCAGTCCAAAATAGCACTTCATGAGATCATGAACTGCTATTCTGGTCCAAATATCTATCACATAACTGATGCATTATCTATATATATGCTGCCCAAATTTTCCAACTACTAATTGTTGTCAGCACCCATTCACTCGGTTCACCTCGCATGACCACCATTCCAGGCATTCTTTATTAATTTTTGTACTAAAGAGAGATCTAACATTAGAGGAGAGATCTAATAGACTGCAAGACCAAAACGAGACTGCGACTACAAAAACGGACAGAAAACATTGAAGAAAGAGAAGCAATATTGGAAATGAGAAGATGTGCGAAACACCTAGGACTAATCAAATATCAGTACCAGATGCAAGATATTGGGGACATGAGTTAAACACATTGAATAAATACACTAAATGTACATAAATACACATACTAGAGTAGATCTACTCTATTATGAGAGCTGCTTACAGGGGATACACGTGAAGCAAATAACTACAGAGAACATACTGTAGTTGTACAAGAGTACAACTCAGCAATGGTGTTCGCATCAATGGGTGCAGAGATTAAATCATTGCCTAGAAATGGCCCATACTGTTTTAGAATACATGGCCAGATTTACCATTTGGTCTCACCACTATATCCAAATGAGGCAAATAAGCCAGGATATGGACAACTTTATATTTTCGATTCTGCTGAAGCAACAACAAAACTGCTTGAAAACCAATCAAACCGAAGTAATGCTGAAACAGGTTAATCGGAGCGGCAGTGTGCGTAGCACACGCTTCTTGATTAGACCGGGGTTCGAGCCCGTGACCACCATATACGGAGGATGCGGAAAGGTCAGGGAATGACCACCGCATATCCTCGGAGCAATATGGCCTTAGTTGCTAATGCTCCTAAAACCAAATAACAACAACAACAGGTTAACCCATTTGCTGAGACATATAAACGAATGCATCAAATAACCCAGGCCAATCCTACAATGAATGTGTGCATGGCATTTATAGAAGCCTCTGACTTAGATAAGAGATGATATAATGCACCTTCATTCAAAATGGAGGTTGCTGCAATATTTTTGGAGAAGACGGGGAACCACCTGCAAATAGAGACATATGCATATATCCCACAGGTAACTGCTGTAGAATTATATCACCGCTAAACACGAATGATGAAGACTGAAGGATCTAGATTAAACTGTTTATGTCATAATCAGAAAGATGGCATATTTTATGCCGGGTTCAGCTAGTTTCAGTATAAAAGTAATGCATCAATTATATGATACTTTCATATTCAGGAAGAATAATTTCATTTTAAAGTTCTGTTCTCAAATTCTTTATGCATATCTGGTAATTTAGGCTTGTCAGAGACAAGCCTAAATATTTGAACATTGCTCTTCATTGAAAAAGAGTCACTTTAAAGTGAAATTTCCTTGTTTAAAACCTTCAACACAAGGCATCAAAAAAAATTAACTGCAGCATGAAGTTTGCTGAGAGTGCAAATAGGCTGCTGGA
The DNA here is from genome assembly GCF_048544385.1 of Mastigoproctus giganteus. Taxonomy (NCBI): domain Eukaryota; kingdom Metazoa; phylum Arthropoda; class Arachnida; order Uropygi; family Thelyphonidae; genus Mastigoproctus; species Mastigoproctus giganteus. Next base: position 108,696,581 of record NC_143586.1, on the reverse strand, counting down.
ACAGCCCGTGTATTCTTTCAGTATGTACAAAATATTTTGCCATGGGGACAAAGAGGTGGTTATCCTGTTGTATAAAGCAGTGATTAGGCCACATCTAAATTACTACATGCGAGTTTGGAATCCTTATTTTAAGGACATATATCTGTTGAAAAGTGTGCAGAGAAGAGCAACAAGATTAGTGGGTAGCACAAATGAATGTTCTTATCAAAAAAGACAGAGTTCTGGAAATTATAGTTTTTGATAACTTAGCATCGGCATTGATCTAATTGAAGCGTATAAAACTTTAAAAGGATTACATCAACTAAATGCTGATAGCAACCTTACTCTTTCTTGGGTGACACCGACAACAGGACATAAATTGAAAAAAAGATGGTTTCAGAATAGATGTGTAAATTTGCATTCAGCATTGAAGAGTGGGTAGCTAAAATAGAAAGAAGTTTATGAGGTCCTGTAAGGGATACTTTTCATACTTGGAAAGTATAATTCATTTTGAAATTTCGTTCCGAAATTCCATGTGCATATCCAGTGCTTTTTTTGGGACGGTACGCAACGGCATATCAGCACCTTTATTAACAGTGACCTGTGACCTTTGGATGCTGTACACTTCGAAATTTATAGTATTCTGTAAATTTTTTCACACATTTACCTACTTTTCAAATAAGCTTAGTTATTTAACTAAATTTGCATTTTTCACTGTCTATTAAGATATTTTCTATATAAAACTTTATGAATATTTTTAGAATTCTAAATTACGCAGTCGGACGTTTAACGAACTCCTTTTATAGCAATTTTTTTTAAAATTCCTCTTGGAAATTACATTTAAAATAGTTTCCATTGAGTGAAGAAAATTTTCATATAACGAGTGGCTTAGGAGAGACTTAACTGGGTACGCACTGTTCGCCCTTCTGGCCTTCAAGCAACTTAGGAAATGAGTGCTGCTGCTAAGCAAGAATTGAGAGAGCTAAAGGGATTACCATTCTACAACTTAGGGGTACCTGGTAAAACCTATCCAACCACCTGTTCCACATACAGAGAAGTCACACTGGTCAACAGTGAGCAGATCAAGGGATATTCCCAATGGGCTCTGGTTCTCCTTCTAATACAGTGGCTTCCAACCTTTTCCCGTACAGGGGCCATATTCAAAGTTAGATTTTTTTCTGGGTTGCACTGAGTGATTCAAGAAAAATTTATGCATTACATTTTCCATATCTTGTTGCATGTAAAAGGAAGATTCTGTTTTCAGTTGCCGTTTTTTATTTCCAGGCTATATATAAAAAATGCGAATTCCCAATACTTTTATTTGTAACAAATCTATGTCACTACTTTATATTTTAGATTTTATTAAAATCATAAAAATATGACTTTCTTTTGTTTTTAAAAAAAAAATGCCTTACTTTTGCCTTTAAATGCTCACTTTAGAAAATTTACAACCCGAAAGGATCACTGCTTAAGGTGAATAAATAAAAATAATGATGAACCTAAAATTGAAAATATTCGAAATTTTTATTAAGTACAATACACAATTACATTTACTAAACAAAACATTTAATGAGATTTTTTTTTTTGATAATTAGCAAAATTTAAAATGCTGTATTCACTTTCCACGGGGGCCGTAAGTTGGACACCATTGTGAATCAACTGTAAGCGCCCTGTTTGAGAATTAGGAGAGAGAGTGGTTTAATTTTACTTCGACAAATAATCATCACAGAAGTGCGTTATCCATATTTTTCCGTAAATTTTCCATATCTCTGTGTACATGGTCACAGTAGCTGAATATCTGAATGATGATGATTACATTTTGGACAGTTAAAAAAAAAGAAAGAAAAAGAAAAAGAAAAAATTCAAATTTAAGAACTAGTGACAATATCGATGGCGAAAGAAGGAAAATGAGGACAATGAAGGTATTAAACCTTCTAAACGTGAAATGTTGGCATTTGGTGAAAATGAAGTTAGAAAATTGTCAATTAGGCTTCAATTAAATAAAAGAGATAAAATTCGTGGATTTCAAGAATACCTAATCGAAAAGACGGTTTCAGAAAAATTGAAGGGCATTTGATGAACGCTCTGAGTACGATACCAATCGAGTGAATAAGAACGAGGATTTTCACAAATGAATCTGATCGTCAGCCCAACCAGAGCTTCATTGATGACAAAAACAAGTTCTTCACTACTATTTCTTAAAATTGTAGGCCCAGGTGACACACTTTGATCCAGCAAATATGTCGATTCGTAGCTGCTTCGGAAACGTCATTCATCAACAGACACAAACAGCAAGAAAAGAAGTCGGCGTAGTGTGTTGGATGAGAACTCAATAAATATTTGGAATATTCTATAAAAACTTTATTATGAAATTATTTTTACTAATTTTTACTTATTATTTTTTACACATTTTACTTTTTTTTTTTTATGCTTAATAAATTGTGTGTTAATATACTTAATTTGTTCATATTCCAAAAACATTACTAACAATAATAACATTAATAACAATATCAGTAAAAAGTTTTTTAGAGTACTGTACTTTTCATGTCCTTTTAATTTTCAATTTTTCCTGATAGCAACAAATGAGTACTGGCACCTATGTTTTTTTACAAAAAAAGCACTGTGTGTATATCTGATAGAAACATTTAAAATTGTGAGAAAGAGGCAGCAAACACAGCAGTTTTTCTTCATCTGAAATCTTTAAACAAAGAAATCAATTATTTTTTTTAAATAAATAAAAGCTGTTTAAATTTTGCCTTGATTGTTTAATATAATCAATCTCTTTAACTGTAGAATGTATAGATTTTTTTCAGGAAAAAAAAAAAAAAACAGCTATTCAATTTTGCTTTAAAGTTTAAAATAATTAGTATTAGCAGTGGAAAACAATGCAAGAAAGCAAGCATGCACAGCATCAGCAAAAAACAAAACTTTCCATGTCACCTGTCCATCCATCTATCCTAAAAAAATCGTTGCTTGATTTGAATTTATGTGTGTAATCTGAGAAAGAGGAATGATCCCATTAGCATTGCGCGTACTCAATCCATTCAAAGCCTTAAACACCTCAATCACATCTTAAAGCCGCTTAATCTCCAAATGCAGCAAGTTGCAGAACTGAAGTTTTTTCTTGATAAGGGTACCCTTCTGTTTCCCTTGCTAATATCCTTGTCCTTCTCTGCAAACCCCTTCCAACAGATCCACATCCTTCCTAAAATGGGCCCTCCATACTTATACTCAGTATGAAGATAAGGCCTAACTATTGTCTTATATAAGGTGGTGACAATTCCATTGTATACAATGGAATTATCACCTTATCCCTGCTGAAAAATTACTGTACATCATTAAAAAAACCTCATGAGCTGTCCAAGCAGCTTGTCTAAATTGCTCAGAGAATTGACTGCACAATTAGCACCAGATCTCTTTCATTCTCCACTACGTTGAGTTGTATCATAGTTGGTATATTAATCTGAGATTACTGCTGCTCATATGAATTACCTTGAAATTTGAACAATGTTGAACTCCATTTGCCACTTCTCAGCCTAGCCTACACTGCCTAATTTATCTAGATCTTGTAGATTTATCTAGCATACCCTGGTTACTTCATTAACCATCTTGCCAACCTTTGTACCATATGCAAACTTAGACATTAAACCTGATATGCCTTCATCAATATAAATATATCATTGATGTATATATATCAAATATATATACATCAATATAAATATGAAATTAAAACCCATTCCTTTGCCTTTCACTACTGCTACATCTCTCATCATCATCCACTGTAGAACCCTGTGATGACTTCCTGCTACTGGTTCCTCTACTGTCAGCCCTGTTATGTCATCTGATTCATGGGTGATGATGAGGTCTAGGATATTCTTTTCTCTAGTATTTTCCCTGACATGTTGATACAAATAACAGTCATCTAGTTGATTTAAAAATTTTGTTCCCCATGTCGAGTTTCCTTCCCATTTACTCCAATCAATTAGAGACAAATTGAAATCACCCAAAATAAGACATTGACGCTTGCCCATTCCATTTGCATGTAGAGGCTTTCGTCATAATTTTCACAATCACCTGGTCTGTAGATTACTCCTACTCGCATTATACCTTTGTTTCCAACTATCTCACACCACACAGATTCTATACTAGCATGTGAAACGTCTGAAAACGGGAAAGCTATCGTCGCACTTGAAATCACTGGAAACGCCGGGAAAGCTATCGTTGCACTCAGGCTGCTTCTGAAAAGAAGCATTACCCCACCACCCCTTCTATCTACCCTACCCTATCCTTCCTAAATACATTATACAAGCCGTACTGAAACTCATCATCCCCAATTTCCAGGTGACACCATGTCTCCGTAAGCCCTATTATGCCCGCATTACTTGTTTTAACCAGCGTTATTTACCAGTGTTTTTTACTTGTTTCGAATTCGCTCATTTTATTGACGACACTTCTAACATTACTATATAAACAGTTAAGACTTACTGTTCTTGTATATTTAACAACCCTTGAAGTTTTTTAGGCTCGCTTCCCTGGCATTAGCTACCCGCTCACTTGAAACGTTTCTGCCCCCAGAACATCTAGATAATATGTCCAGTTGGGGTAACAGATAAGAACTCTTGAGGTATGTGCAAGAGTTACTTTGACCAGTATTATCAGATAAACGAGTGTCAGTATTACCCACATTCCCCCCTAACTAGCAGTTTCCCTGAACCTTTAAGGTATCCTCAGTAATACTGGCAAAAACTTTTGCACCACCTTTGTTTAAATGTATCCCGTCTCTACAAAACAAATTCCTTCTACCTACAAGTGTGGGCCATGCTGATAGAAATTTCCCCCCTAAAGCCTTGCAGAGTCCTTCAAGTCTTGAGTTAATCCACAAGGCTTTTAAATATAATCCCTCTTATCGTGTCTGGGCAGAATTGCAGACACATAGACATTATGGCCTAGCTCGCAGCATTTCCTCAGCATGGTCCTGTATTTTTCCAACAAATTGTCAGATCGTGTACGTTTAATGTCATTAGTCCCATGAATAATAATATTCTCTTTACCCCCCTTAAAATCTGACAATCTGTTGGTGACACCATTAATAGTCCCGGCAGACATACCCTGGTTCTACTCCACCTATCCTTATTACAAAAAATATTCCCCGTTTCCCTGACAATGGAGTCTCCTAATAAAACAAAGTCCTTTTGAACCAGAGTAGTTTACACTTGGTTTTTCTGTTTTGAGGCCCGAATCGGGTGTGCATCACTTGGTAGATTGCTGGAGTCTTGAGTCCCTTACGAGCTCCCAGATGCATTATTCTCGAGGGCAAGCACCTGTTTTTTCAGTGACTCAAATTGTTCCATCAGTGCACCAAATTGTAATTTAAGATCGGTTTACTCCTTACATCGATCACAAAGAAAAGAATCCCCAGGTGAGCTATGATTAGTCACCAGGTCGACCTTGGAAAACATTCCACAGGTTCCGCAATGGATTAAATCATGACTCACCCGTAAATCGCCATGACTATTTCCGTGTGAGTCACGATACCCTGTGACGTGTTTAAGGCAGATCTCGTAACTACCATTATAAAATTAGCTAAATGTCAATGAAAATTAACTTTAAAAAATTATATCTATAATATTATAAAAATCAAGCTGTTACAGGAAAACTTATAACAAAATAATCCAACAATTTCTAAATAAATCAAATATTTAAAAACAATAATCAACAGTAATCCAATCCACTTAACTGAGGATCCCTGACGAAGCGCGTCTGCCCATCTCAAATGCCAACACTCTAAATGAGTGAATTCCCCCCCTTGGGGAACTCACTCATTTCGTGTGTTGTGCAGTGAATTCCCCCCTTTGGGGGAATTCACTGCACAACTAATGCATTCACTGCACTGACTAATGCAGTGAATTCTCCCCTTTGGGGGAATTCACTGCATTAGTCAAGAAACACTTGTCATGTTGAACAGAAGACGACAAATGAAAAGCAAGAAAAACACTTAAGAGAGAGAAAATTGAGTATACTGAGTTATGCAAAGCCATTAGAAAGAGACTCAGAGAGGACATAAGATTTAACACAAGAAAAGTAGAACAAGCAATAAGGGAAAACAAAGGATTTAAATCAGCAGCCAAGAGCAGTAATACAGAAAGACAAATGATACTGAAACTGAAGAATAGCGATGTTGTACTTATAAACAGCAGAGAAGGCATAATTCAAATAGCAGAAGACTACTATAGAGAATTACACAAGGAGCGAGGGAATGATGAAAGCAGTGGAGAAGATGGATTGAAAAGTAGCAACACATACGACATACCCGATATTCTTCCTGATGAGGTAGAACATGCATTGAAGAAAATGAAGAATCAGAAAGCCCCGGGGGGAGATGAAGTTACTGTAGAGTTGTTAAAATTGGGAGGAAGAGACATAACACAAAAACTGGCAAGGCTCTTCACAAAATTCATTAGAAAAGGTGGGATGCCTAAGCAGTGGAATAATGCAATCATAGTTTTGCTGCATAAGAAAGGAGATAAATCAGAAATTGGAAATTATAGACCAATTAGCTTGTTATCCCACACTTACAAGTTGTTCACAAGGGTCATTACTAACAGATTAGAAAGAATACTTGATGAGAATCAACCGAAAGAGCAAGCTAGCTTTAGGACAGGATTTTCAACTATGGATCACCTTCACGTAATATCACAGCTAATGGAGAAAGCAAATGAATATAAACACCATTATGCCTGGCATTTGTGGATTATGAAAAGGTGTTTGACTCCATACAGCATAAGGCAATGTTTCGGGCACTGGAAAGACAAGGCATAGATACCCCATATATTATGATTTTGAAGAAAATATATGAGAGTGCTACCTCCTTTATTAGACTAGACAAAGACAGTAGCAAATTTAAAATCGAGAAAGTAGTTCGACAAGGAGACACAATATCTCCGAAGCCTTTTACTGCTGCCCTTGAGGAAGCTTTCAGAAGATTAGACTGGTCGCAGAAAGGAGTCAGTGTGAACGGGGAGTACCTAAACCATTTACGATTTGCAGATGACATTGTGGTCATCAGCCACGATCCCAAAGAATTAGAGGAAAATCTTAATCAGTTATGCACAGTTAGTACGGATTTTGGACTAAAGATGAATATGGCTAAAACAAAAGTAATGATGAACAAGTATGCCACAGAAAGGGAAATAATGAATGAAGGAGCAGTAAATGAAAAGGTGGAGTCATATACTTATCTGGGACAAGTTATTAGCTGTAATAATGATAAATGGCTGGAAATATAGTCACATACTGAAGAGCAATATCCCAGTTTGTCTAAAACGTAAAATAATGAACTAATGTATACTCCCCACCATGACTTATGGAAGTGAAACTTGGGCACTCACCAAAAGAATGGAAGAAAAACTGAGAACTACACAGCGAAGAATGGAACGAATTATATTGGGAATCAGACTGTTAGATAAGAAGAGAAACACATGGATTAGGCAGCAAACTCAAGTAAAGGACATTCTTATCAAAACTAAAGAACTAAAATGGTCTTGGGCAGGATACATAGCTCGAAGACATGATTGACAGATGGACTAAGAAAATAACAGAATGGTATCCAAGAGGAGCTAGAAGAAAACCTGAAGACAAAGGCGGAGATGGATAGATGAAATTCATGAGTTTGTGGGTAGTAAATGGATGGCCAGTGCTCAAAACAGAAGGAACTGGAAAGTTGCTGGAGAGGCCTTGATCCTGCAGTGGATTGAAAATGGCTGATGATGACAAATTGCCTCGACCTTTTCTCCCACTGGCTCAAATATCACTAGGAGGAAAACTTTTTTAATGTATGGATTTGCTCTTGACATTTGAAAGGCTTTTGATCGTGTTTGGCTTAAATGTTTTCGTAATAAGCTTCCATCTTATGGCTTGCCAATATTTTTTTTTTTAAATTGAGTATCCACTTTTTGAGTGCTCACTGGGGGTGAAGGTAGAGGGCTCTGTCTTATTTATCCACTAATGCTGATGTTCCACAAGGTTGTTTTCTCCTACTCTTTTCCTCTTGTATTTTAATGACCTTCTTTCATTGACCAAAAATCCTATCGAAAATATTGCTGATAGTACATTGCATTCCACTTACCAGTTTGGGAAACTTTGCTCTGCACAAACAGCATTCGCTACCAATTCCTTAAATGCTGATCTCCAGAGGGGGAAAAAATAACATGCACCGATGAGCCAAAACATTGACCAGCAAGTCGTTATGCAAATCGAAGCAATTGCAGGTGAATTACAGCACCTGTGTGGGTTGGGACACGGTATAAAAAACACCTGATAACTGAGATCCGTTAATCAGTGTTACTTTTGTTCTTCAGATGGGAGAGGCAGCGGACTTAAGCGAGTTTGACAAAGGCCAAATTGTAATGGCCAGAGCATATCTGAAATGGTATGGCTGGTGGGGTGCTCAGAGGGGAAACCCACGAATCGCCGGCGAGGCATTGGATGACCACGGCTCATCGATGCTCGAGGTAAGCAAAGGCTCTCCCAGATGGTACTTGGCAGAAGGACGACTGTGGTGCAACTTGCCGGTAATTGGAATGCTGGTGATGGGAGTAATGTGTCACAACACAGTACATCGAACCCTGCTGAAAATGGGGCTGTGTAGCCGCTCCGAGTCCCCATGCTAACCACGGTTCACTGGCAACAGTGCCTACAATGGGCATGCGAGCATCGAAACTGGATTGGAAGGTCATCTGGTCTAATGAATCGCATTTCCTGTTGCACCATGTGGACGTTACACGTGTTGTTTATCTGGGGAAGTGATGGCACCTGGATGCACGTGGGATGAAAACTAGCCGGTGGCAGCGATGTTCTGCTGGGATACCCTGGGTCGTCATCCATGTGCCGGGCACTCTGATGTCTACCACCAACCTAAACATCATTGCTGACCAGGTACACCCTACCATGGCAATGATCTCCCCCCCCCCCAGTGGTGGTGGTGCAGTGTTTCATCACGATAATGCACCATGCCACGCCGCCCGGATTGTTCAAGACTGGCTCGCGGAACATGTGGAAGACTTTCAGGTATTGCCCTGGCCTTCAAATTCCCCAGACATCAATGCCATCAAGCATCTGTGGTTCGTGTTGGAACAGCAACTCCAATCTGTGGTGTCTCGACCATGGACCACATTCCTTACAGGATTTAAAGGATATGTTGGTACTAGATACCACAAGACACATTTAGAAATCTTGTAGTGTCCATGCCTTGCCAGGTACAAGCTGTTCTGCCTGCACATGGAGGACCAACATCATATTAGGTAAGTGGTCGTGTTTTGGCTCATTAGTGTAGTTGCTTTCAATCCTTCTACAACTCAGTCCTGTCATATCTTGCAGAGAGGATCCTTCTGTTCCTGTGCTTATCTTCGATGACATCCTGATTTCTAGGTAACATTATATACCTCTATTGGGAATTACCTGACTTCTATTCTGTCTTAGAATACGTTTATTACTAATATTGCCTCTGCATCTAAAAAACTGTTTTCTCTTTCGATCTTGCCCTTACTTTTCTTTCAAATAGCTATTCTTTCTGTATAAATCGTAAATTCGCCTCACCACAGAATACTGTTTTCACATCTGGGGCGTGCACCCCAAATTTTCTCAGGCGAAGATTCCATTCAAAGGAAGCCAGTTAGGTTCATTAATGACTCATCTCTATCAGAGTCGCTGCAGTCTTTGTCTCATAGACTTTGTTTCTGCTCTGCTGGCCTTTTCTAGAGAAACTTCAATGGACATTGTTCTTCTGAGTTCGCTTCTTTAATCTCCACACTCTCTCTCTCTCTCTCTCTCTTCCAAAGCAGTCCAAACCCGTGCCGCAAGCAGTCAACATCCTTTTGCTGTTCAACATCAAACTCACAGAACCGAGTTTTATTCTTCCTCATTTATTCATTCAACTTCTGATTTCTGGAACAAACTTCCTTCATACATATATCTGAAAATTACAATCTACAGAAGTTCAAGTCTGATGTCAACATTACCTCCTTTCACCTTCTTAACCTTGAACCCATGCACGGTACTAAGTACTCTGGGTTCTAATACCTCTCATTTTTCCCCTCGTGGATAGCATAGTTGATAAAATCGCCACCCTCCCCATACTGGGTGGAAAAGCTTTGGGATAGAGTCCTGCAGATGATGTGACCAAACATTAGCTCCATACACAACGATAGGCAGAAATACTGCCTTATAGTATAATACAAGAGTCGTCTTACTCAGGCCCCATTCCTTTCTACTAATCTTAATAATCAATGAAGAAAATTTTTTAATATTATCACCTAAATATTCTAAATGCTGCATAAAAGTCAACTTACAGTCAATTAATATCCCCAGATATTTTGTTGTCTTAACCATAGAGATCTGTTTCCCCTCAATTAATACCCTTGTAGGCCTTCCCACATCTAATCTACTTTTACATAACATCATTACAGTGTTACTAATAGATAGATATCTTTAACTTATGATTTGATGCCCAACATACTAGATTATCCATTACAGTAGCTGCCTTAATCTCTAAATCCAATCAAAACTCAGCACTAAATCATCTGCATATGCAATTTTATGGCATTGCCTATGTGTTTTGTAACCATACATTCAATACTATGTTCCAGAAGGTTGGCCCTAAAACAGATCCCTGGGGACAACCCATGGAAATAGTCTTCGAGTACACCAAATGCTGAGATTTTGCCAAAATTTTCCTGCCATGCAAATAATTTGACCAACATTTATATAACAATTGAGGACATTTCAACAACCAGAAAGAATAAAGTATGCTCTCATGCCAGACATAATAAAAAGCTCCTTCAAAGTCTACATAAGTAACTAATACATATTTACTATTTGAAGAGCCAACATAATCTACAAAGTTCTTTAATGCATCTTCAGTGGAACATTTTCATTTAAAACCATATTGATACAGTAGTGTATAATTACACTTAATAAACCAATCATTTAATCTGAGGTGTAACAATCTTTCAAAAATCTTGGACATATTTGGAAGTAGAGAGATAGGCCTGTATGCTCTAGGTTCTGAGAAATCTTTGCCAAGTTTAGGTGTCAACTTTAGCAAGGCAACCTTCCAATATCCAGGAAAGCTACCAGCCAATTAACACTTATTAAAAATCCCCAACATTAGATGTGGATAGACCTGAACCATTTTGAGTATTACATTATTTTCAACAAGATCAATACCTGGAGTTTTATTGATGTTAATACCCAAGCAAACTTGTCTAAGATCATTACCCGTAAATAAAGTATCCACACCTGAACCAACATAATTACAATTACCACACCTTATATGCAAATAATTTACAGTGTCATCCCCCACGTTATCATCTGAAAATACAGTTAAGTATACCAGCAACTGTTGTCTCTCAATCACTTGTTTCACAACTATACCTGACTTAATAGTAGATAACAGGGGACTGATTTGCATCTTATTAGTTACTAATTCACATACAAGGCCCCAGGGATCAGAGTTACCCGCCCCGAGACCAAGATTCATTTTTACTTTTAAGTATTAATTTATGATAAGCTGCCCTCTTAATTTTATAGACTTCTTTATTATACATGGCTTCCTGCAATCCCCATGACCTATGATGCTGAAAATACCTCTCTACACTTATACTTTGTTCATTCCACCAAGGAACCAACTTCTTTATCCCCTTCCTTTTTTTAACTGAAAAATAAAGAACCCTGTAAATTTTTTTCTTAATGTAGAATGAAAATTCCTTTGCATTCATATTAGACATATTTATATTGATCTGACTCAATTTCCTCTTTTACCAAGTTCCAAAACTTGTTCCATTTAATACTTTTATACCTGAATCTTATAATTTCATTATTCTGTGAACATGAATAAGTTCCGTGTCCACTGTAAGTTGAAATATGATGGATCTATGATCACTAGTTGTAAAATCCAGCTCAACACTCCAGTTTATAATTCTTTGTGACAAAGCATAGTTTGCAAAAGTTATATCAATGACTGACCACAGAGATTGTCAAAAGTGTATAACTCACCAGGCCTATTCAAAACATTAAAATTTGAGTCATAATGAACTCTTCTACACTCCCCCTGCCACCTCTGGCACCACTATTGTGACAATGCCACAGAGGGGATCTAGCACTTACATCCATGGTAAACAATACATTTTCACTTACAGCCATTCTCATAACTAATTCCAAGTATTCCAGTGACACTTCTATATCTGAATTAGGTGAATAATATATACTATTACTAAATAAAATTTTATGTATGAGGTACATATATGTACACACATAGCTATTTCATTGCAAAGATCAACTATTTTAACAACATTAATATCTTTTTTCAGTACAACTGCAGTTTTAGCTTTAATTCCAGTGACATGTACAACTTGACTTCCACAGGGAACCCAGGTACTTTATGTCAACCATTTACCAACATTGAGTACGGCTCCTGTACACAAAGCACATCTATATTTTTATCAAATAATACAACTGTAATTGAACAAAAACACTATGGGATCTCTGAGCATTCTGCTGCAAAAATTGCAGCCCAACATAAGCTTGAATTCACAATTAATCAAATTAAATTGGGATTGATTATCCATAATTTTCACTCGCCCTAGCTAGTTCCAATGCTCTCTGAAACTCTGGACATGCAGTATCCCTAATAGAATGCTCAAAAGACCGCCCCTTCCTCTTACAATTCACACAAAGTGGAGACTTATCCCTGTTTCTACAATCTGTGTACACATGCCCCACCATCTGCACAGTGTTCACAAGACAGACGTTACCTTGTATGAACAGTACTGTGCAGAGTGGCCAAACCCTAGGCATTTAAAACACTTAATTACAATAGTAAACCACCTAAACTTATATGAACTGTAACCCAGAAATATCCTGTCACAGCTCATTAAGCTTGTTAATATTTTAGGGGGTAAACTGATGTTGTTATTGTTATTTGGTTTTTAGGAGCATTAGCAACTAAGGCCATATTGCTCCGGGGATATGTGGTGGACATTCCCTGACCTTTCCGCATCCTCCATATTTCACTTTATTTCCAGTAATAAACCTAATCTTCACAATGCCCTTTATTTCTTCCTCTTTGAAACCAAAATCTTTAAGGTTTTTATGATATAAGTCCATAATAAACTCCTCTTGGGTAGCTTCTTTTGGAATATAAATGAGTATAGCTGGATTGTTCAGTCTTGGCATATCACATTTAATTCCCTTAGCAACTAGAGTTTCTGAATGTTTAATTTTCTCTAAATCTAAACCTCTTTGTGTCTCAACTAAAATCATACTTCTTAAGTTCCTGATTTTAATATCACTGAGCTCCTGTTTAAGTGTATTGGCTACAGTGTCTTTTATTTCCTGACTTGATTTTACTTCAGATCCATCTCCTGGCCTCAGTATAATCTTATGTTGCTTTTTATTCCTAAGAGTTTCATCTCCCCCCACTTAGATTTCCTGTCAACATTAACTTCAGCATCCTCACAGCCTTGATACCTATCACTATAAATACATTGTTCATAATAAACTGGCTGTTGTACTCAGACTTTGTCCTCATAAGTTTCATTTCCATACAAAGGGAAGGAATGGCCCTTCATAATCTCATCAAACAAGTTTGCCCTTGTTTGAATTTCTTCTAGCTTAGCTTTTAGCCTCTCACTGTCTATAAGCAATGCTATTGTAATGACTTCTATGTCTACCCATTTGTCAAATATAAAGTTTGAATCTGCCTTTGTCACCTTATTACCCTCATGAGATCACATAGTAGCAGTAATTCCAGATTAATACATACCAACTGAGTATTCCTCTTAAGAGTAGTGGAAAATGAAAAAGACTGGGGTTAATTGTGCTGCCAGATATGAAGTTTTCTAATCAGTGAAGACAGGTCGGGCAGGACAGCTGATGTTGTTTTGTCAATAATATACTGAAACTTTTCTGGTCGGGATAAGAAGGTGAATATCCCTTTGTACAAGACCACGGTCAGGCCACATTTAGCCTATTGTATACAGGTCTGGAGGCCTCCATTTAGTTAGTACATAGAACTGCTGGAACGGGACACAGATGTGCAACCAGACTGGCAAAGGGAACAAAAGGGAGTCTTTACCTACAAAGACTTCAGTTCTGCAAATTGCATCTTGAGGAGGGGTATCCACGAGTTGATTGGATTGAGGTGCTTAAGGTTTCAAATGGGTTGAGTAAGCTGAATGTGAATGGTATTCCTCCGCTTGCTGAGACGACATATATAAATTTGTTAAGGAAGCATGGTTGTAGGATACATGTGTGGAAGTTTGTCTTCTACCACCAATTGGTTAATTTTTGGAATAGGCTTCCATATGTTGTTGTCGAAGATGATGGTTTGAGAAAATTCGCGGAAGAAGTAGACAAATTCTTGGAGGTTGAAGGGCATGTGTGTTTTTAGCTGATGCTATATAACCTTGCTTTCAAGCATCATTTGCCACAACCACTGTCACGTTCCCTCAGTTTCAGAGGTTTTCTAGATCGTTTCAATATGATTTTACTGGTAATCTTGAATTTGCAGTTAAAATCACTAAATGTCAACCTAAAGATCTTAAATACAGTTCGAATGTACAGTGCAAATGGAATGACACGCACAGATCTTCAGTGCAGACCGAATGTTACGTACAGATCGATTATGTGGCACCTTATTATCATTCCACTCAGGAAGTCTTGACACTGTTGACTGCGGCATCTTGCATTTGTAATTCTACTTGCCACTATTACTAGCACTTGTCATATACTTCCCATATTCAAATTCATTGTGTCTAGGTGACACCAGATCTCTGGGTTCCCTACTACAATGGTTAAGTCATTTGATGACTTAACCATTACTTCAAATTGAACAAATTCATTTACTATGCTCCTTGCATTTGTGTACATGTAAGTATACATGCACCTGTTCTTACTCTTAGCCTATAACAGCCCAGTTATTTGCTTGTTCCATGAAAACCTCCAGCAGGACCTGAAATCCCCCAAACTTTCCTTTCTAGGCTACTGGATATTCTATTGGAATATACAGCAGCCTAATTTTGTAAAGATAACCAAAGTGGTCTCAGAAAGTTTATAAATGCTATGCTGTGGGACAAAGTCTTGATGTTACTAACAGTAAACTCTAAATGGGAAGCATTCAGAGACCATCACATGAACTGATGGCAGAGACAAAAAAATGCATGGAATGCAGATATAAATTATCAGGTAATTAGCATTAGCAGAGGCATACGATGCAAGAAAGCAAGCTTATACAGCATCAGCCAAAAAAAAAAATGCTCCCATTTCACACCTCCGTTCATTCCAAATACCTGTCCAGCTCAGCCTTAAATTTATTGAGGCTATCAACTTCCACAACGGAAGATGGAAGTCTGTTCCACCAATCAACTACCCGCTGGCTAAAGGTATACTTCCGCACATCTATCCTACAACTGTCTTTCCTCAATTTGAATTTATGACCTCTCAGGTGATTATACTGAGCAAAGAGGAAGAATCCCATCAGCATTGAGCATGCTCAAACCATTCAAGCCTTTATACACCTCAATCAGATCACCTCACAGGTGCCTAGTCTCCAGACACTGTAATCTGCAAAACTTAAGCCTTTCTTCATAAGAGCAACCCTTTATGAGAAGTCTTTGGAAAATAATGCAAATAAAAGCAGCAAAGAATTCTGTACTAATGGAAACACTAAAAGGAAGGGTATGAATCACAATGGTCCACTAGATGTCAATGGTTTAACTGTTGATTATCCTACTCAGGTTGTTAACAAGCAGAACAAGTATTTCGCATCTGTATTCACATATAAGGAATTTCTTTGTCTGACATCCCTATCCTCTGGATAGGGATGTCAGACGTTTACAAAATTCAAACGGAGAACTAAATGCTTTTGCGATAAATGACAAGAAAGTAGAAGAAAAACTGTTGAAGGTAAATGTAAAAAAAAAAAAGGCAGCTGGGTTAGATGGGGGTCTACCAAATTATATTAAGATAAGCAGCACACCTTTAGCCATAATTATAACAGCATCTTTGGATTCAGCATGGCCCGGAGATTTGCAAATGTATCCCCAATTCACAAAGGGGTATATATCAGACAGTGACATGAGTAACTACAGACCTCTTAGCTTGACTTCTGTTCCATAAAAAATAATTGAGTGATTGGTTAAAGGAGTAAGTAATACAGGTTCATCTAGACAGGAATGCATAGATTTTTAAGGAACGATCTTGCCAGACCAATATGATTGGATATTATGACATAGTAACAAAGGATGGGGATGCAAAAAATAAATTTAGCACCATATACTTAGATTTCAGAAAAGCTTTTGATACTTTTGCATATAAAAGATTGCTGTACAAATTGGAGCAGTATGGCATTAATAAGTTACTGCTCTGGATAAAGGGATGATTAAGAAGGAGAAACCAGAAAAAAACAGTGGCTATTAATGGGAACCGCAGTGAATTCCCTTCACTGTTGAACATATTAGTTCAACTTAACAAATTAGTTGAACATATTAGTTCAACTAATAGTTGAACTAATATGTTCAACTATTAGTTTTCAAAACTTTGTGATTATTATTATGCTATTATTAATTATATTATACATATATTCAAATTTTATTTTATATTCAAATTATATTATATTCAAATTTTATTGGAAATAAAACATTAATAGTACATAATATTTTTTATTTATTTAAAAAATGGTTAACATGTATTTTATTTTCCCCGTCTCTCTCTTTTTTTTAAGGGGCCCAATATTTTCTTCTGCGCCAGGGGCCTCAACCGACCTTAAACCGCTCCTGCCTGGGATGAAATGCTTGTTTCACTAAACTTTTGCATTGAATTTATCTATAGATGCAGGGCCAGCCTTAGGCTGATTGGGCCCCGTGCGCGGCAGAAAAAAATTTGACAAAAAAATGAAAAAGTATAGATAAATGAAGGAAAAAGGTTTTTTTTTTTTTAGTTTAGTTAAAAAATTGATTTTAAAAAGTATTTAAATCGCATGGGGATACTGTGAAACCTGAAACAATGACTTTTTTTAGATATGTTTAGAAAATATGATTAGCCTTTTATCAATCAGTACGAAGGACTCAGAGAAAAATAAGTGTTTTTATTTTATTTTATTTATTTTTATTTATTATTTATTATTATTATTATCATTTTTTTTTTTTTTTTTTTTTTCAATTCATAACATGAAAAGTGTAGTCTAAAATTTATAAAGGTTTGGAAATGTTGGCCATTGTCTAGGGCTAATTATCTCAAGGCCAGATTTTACACATCCTTTGAAATATCAAAAGTAATTAATTTTCATACATGTATACCCCACCTTATGTATGAGCCATATATAAGGTAGAGTATACATGTATGAAGATTAATTACTTTTGACCGGCACCCCGTTGTATGGCCGAGCAACCCCGCTGAACGCAATGCACATTGCTATAAAGTTATTTAGTACTATTGGTGTGTTTTTATTTAAATAATTGTACTCTTTATGTAGGTAAGTAAAATTTACCGTGTTTGTTGGCTTATAGGATGCTTATCCTTAAAAAAATCGAGCTGCGTCTTAAAAGGCGAAAGTGGCAATACAGTTTTGCGAAAAACCGAGAGTTAACTATTAACTACTGTACATTATTTAAAACGTTAATGATGTTAAGCTCCAAAGCATAACATCATGGCATGATATTAAGACTGAAATTGTGATCAAGTCCTTGTGGTATAAGTGATGCAATGGTTGGCACTGAAGATCATTTATTGTATGAGAGTGACAGTGCTACTATGAAGAGGAATGAGGATCATTATTAAGTCAGTAATGAATCTGAAGTTGAATAATACTAAAATAATAAGAGTAATAATCTTATACCTTTCTTTATTTGCTTTTGGATTTTATTTTTATTGAATTTAAAATTTCCATTTAAAATTACATAAACTTTGGAAAAAAAAATTATTTCAAAAGTTTGTCTTCTTAATTTTGCCGTTCAAAATTACGGTTCATTTTCCATGCCTCAGCGTCATATAAGCCAACAAATGCGGTATTTTATTCATTTTGTTTAATGGGAGCTGGAATGAGACACCAATCCATAACTAAGCCAATGCAGCTGCATTGTTGCCGAGCTTGAAAGGGGCCCGTGAAATTTAGAAGACATGCTTTCCCAAGACAATTTGAATTTCATTAATAAACGAGCAATTTTTTTAAATTAAATGTAACGTTCTTATCAACCTGGTGACTGGCTGCCCAGGTATTGTTTAGACTAATGCCACGCTTATAGAAATAGTAAATAAAAGTGTCATGAAATATTCAGAAAAAAACAGTGTCAAATATAAATATTTTAGCAATAAATCAGCTCATACACCAACCATAAGAATAAGTATTTAACTGTAACTAAAATATTTACAAATTAAAAATGAAATAAAATAAATATTTACAAAAACTGCTATTATATTAAAATAAATTATGTACATGTGAAAAACATTAAAACTGTGATGAGATCCTTGGGATAAAATACACTAAAATAAACCGGATTAAAAAACGATAAAAATCTGGAGCTTTCGGAAGCATCGACTTCCTTCCTCAGCAGTAACAAAACTTCCTGCAGCACGTCCATATATAACAGGCTCACGGTACTTATACACGTGGTGCAGTCGGCGCATGGTCTGAACTGGAAGCGGAAACAGCTCGGGAACGTGTCAAGCAAAACCGTTCATCCGTACTTAGGATAATAGTTTCAAACAGGATGCATACGCATACCTCTATTGTGGTCGGATGAACAGATGCGTAGGCTCTCGAGCCATTTACGGTTCCAGAACCCATGCGCCCGATCCACAATAACCGCATCATCTGGGCAGATTTGATGCTGCTTCTCCCTAAAATGTTCGGCCACAGCAGACGTATTGTAATCAGCGGTTTTTATAGCATATGCATGCTCCCCCAGACGATCCTTGAGCCGTCGTTTTGTCTCACCCACATAACATTCCCGGCATTCTATCCTGTATACTACTCCACTACTCAGGTCCTTTGCTATTGGGTCTTTTATGTGAGACAATACTGTGTACAACCTCCGCCCGGGAAGCTGCACACAGCGTGTTTTATAACCCCACAAAACTCTAGCAAGATGCTCAGTAAGGCCCGGATATTAAGGAATGTATGCGGTAGCCACAGCAACAAACGGTTCCTGACGGTTGGACTCTATTCCTCTAATAAACCTGTCTATGATCCTCTGGGGGTATCCGCATTTTCTAATGTCTGCTGAGACTCGTCTAATTTCACATTCTTTGTCCTCAGAGGTAGTGCAAGGTATGGTATAAGGTATGTTCGTGTCAGATGGCACCTGGGATTTCTCCCATCTCCGCGTGTGTTTCACTGTATCGAGGACAGTACACTGTCAAGCCAGAGACTTGAAAGTGTGTGGGTCGTGTCTGTGCAGTGTGATATGTTGTGCCCATTGTTTATCCGGCTAATTGGCCGCCAGGCCCCTAGTGGGGCCCGACGTTGCCCATACCCTGCCACGTGGAGGCTAGCCGGGTGTATCCAGTATCACAACAATTTGCTCTGGCAGGTCCTGCCACCTAGTTTCCTGGGATTTCAGTGGCTAGGGCCTATTTAAAAAAAAAAAAAAAAAGTTTATGCATTTGACATTAATGCTTAATGGGATTGCTGTTAGGAAATCGCTGGTTAGGGTTGAACACTAAAGAGATGTGTTAAAGGCCAAATAGGTCGGGCAAAATTTTGATGTTATTAAATTTAGACATGGAACGCTAGATAAAAGCTGATAGTGTTAGATATCTTAGAGATTTGCACAAAACCGGTAGAATTTAGATGTTGGTTATAATTTGACGGCATTGTTAAGGGGTGTACTAGGTCGATTTAGTGAGAGAGAGAGAGGGGGGGGAGATTGAAGACTGGGGAGGAAACAGATAGAAGAATAGGGACGGATAGAGTAGGCATCCCCAAAGAGGTCAGTGGAGACGAGCCCCACCAGGCGAAATATGGGGGGTAGGCAGGGAGGAGAGAAGACAGAGATCCGTCTCCTCCATTCCCTGCCTGGGGATGGGGTTTTAAAGGGAACCAGGTTAGAGTACCCAGTTCGGATCACCAATGGCGTGTTGGCAGCAAAGCCGCAGAATGTCTTCGTCGGTGTCATGTCCAAGGAGTGTCGAATCCGGTATGAAGGTCCAGCTGCCCATCCCGCTCTGGGGGTGGGATATGTTAGCTGGCAGTGGGGAACCTACCAGGTGAAGGGGGGGGAGACACACATTTACTTCATTCGTAATGTGCATTCTCACTCTACTTGCATTCTTTTTTTTTTTTTATTTATTTTTTTTTTTTATACTTTTTTTCTTATTTTACAATTTTTTTATTTTTATTTTTTTTATATATATATATATATATATATTTTTTTTTTTATTTATTATTATTATTATTATTATTATTATTTATTTTTTTTTTATTTCACTCAACTCATTCATCTTTTTCTCACACACCAGGAGGGGATGCAATGATGGGTAGCGTAAATTTAAATACTAATTAAAACCAGGGTTAGTGTGTACTTAACGTAGCATTTGTGGTTTGTGTTCTTTTCTCTCACGCTTGCACTTTTATTCATTCTTCTAGCTCTCATCTCATTTATTCGACTCTTTCTTTCTGCACTGCACTCTCTGGGCACCGCAACTTCATGTTATTCTACAGTTGTGGTGCAGGCCTAGCTGCAAGGTTTTTTTTTTTTTTTTTTTGCAGGCCAGGGGAGAATGCAGTGATAGTGTTTATGTGGTTTGTAAATGTTTGTTGGTACAGTATATATAAAGTAATGTAAGTTATTTTTAACTTTGTATTCTTTCGGCCAATTACATTTGCTCTTCTGCTCATTCACTTTCTCTGCATGCATTCCCATCCCCCTCCCCTACACTGGTTTGGGGCCCCAGGTTCCTACACATGGCATGGTAGTCATGGGGAGTTTTGTTATGTCAGGGTGCAGAATACTGCTACCCTAACAGTTTTTAAGTCATCATCTGGGCGTGGTGGGAAACTTGGGCAATTTTACTATTGATTATTGTTTAATTGCTGGGGGGCTGAATTGCCATTCTTTGCATTGCTCTGCGCATTTCGAAAACTTTCTGTGTGAAAGATGTAAAAGGTTTATAATTTTGCTCTTCTATGATGACGAGATGTTCTTCTCCCCTGGGAAGGGGACCAATCTGTCCTATTAGCTCTGTTCTGGGGATGTCATATATTATACATTCATAGAGAATGTGTGCCCAGTCTTCACTTTCGCCACAGGTGCAGTTTGGGTCATCGGTCAGGCCTAAGTAGGTTAGTTTCGCCTTTAGGGAGCCGTGCCCTGTCAATATAAATGTTGTAAAAAGTCCAGGGGCATACCACTTAGGTGGCTTTGGGCTGACCATTGACACCAGTGGCAGAAACCGTTTGGTGACCAGATCTCTGGTTTCCTGCTCCCACTTTGTTTGCCATAGCTCGTGGAGCTTTGTGGCTATTCTTTTTCTTTCATCATTGAAGGTATTGGTTGTATCAAGGGCTATCCCCAGAAATTCTGTGGGTATGCCCTTTTTAAATCTATAATATAAGCCTCTTTTGGCTACTTCCAGGTAAAGTGGGAGAGTTCCGGCAGCAACTGTAGTGCAGGTGTGCTTACTGTGCGACATGCTCTGGTAATAGTGAGTAGTATTGTCCTTTGTATCGATTCTAATTTATTCCTATTTCTTACTATGGCCGAGCGGATGAACCACACACCGGCTCCATAGGTGATAACAGGTAGGAACATTGCACGGTATATGATTGCCAAGGTCTTTCTTTTGAGTCCCCAGTCTGCTCGACTGATCCTGGCAATCATACCTGCATAATTTCGCACTTTCTTCGCCAAGTAGATCAAATGGGGGTAAAAAGTTAATTTTGAATCAAAGACCACTCCAAGATATTTTAGTTCTGTTACCATTTTTATAGTGATTGTGTTAATTTTTAATTGTGGACGTCTTGTTATGTCCAAATTACCTTTTAGAAGTATTTGTTTGGTTTTTTCAGGCGATATTTTGAGCATGTGCATTTGTGCCCACTCCTGCAGCTGCAAGAGAGCAGCATTTGATCTTTGCTCTACAACCACTCGTTAGTTGCCTTTTACAAGGAAAATCATGTCATCTGCAAAGGCCAGGCTTTCCACGGGGCCCAGATCCAAGGCCAGAAATTCATCCAGAACAATGTTCCAAAAGAAAGGGCCAAGGATTGATCCCTGCGGGCAGCCTTTATTCACAGGGCGTGTCAATTGCTGGAACCTTGTGCGTACTGAGACACTTCTGTCTGTAAGGTAGCTGTTTATTACCTTATAGAGGTTTTGTGGGGCATTTGCCTGGCAAAGTCTCCTATGGACATTAGGCCACCACAGTGAGTCAAATGCCCCAGCTAAGTCAATGGAGATTGCCAGCATATATTTCTCCTCTGTGTTTTTAACTGCTGTCAGTAGGTGGTGCATGGCATTCTCCGTAGAATTGCCCTGCTTAAAACCATACTGATTGTTGGAATGCAAGCCTGCTTCTGTGTAATATTGAGCTAATCTGCTGTATATTAATCTTTCGTATATTTTCCCTTGTACAGGGAGTAGGGCTATTGGTCTATATGATTTGGGATCAGTAGGGAGTTTTTCAGGATTAACCTTAACACAGCTTGTTTCCATATTTTTGGGAATATACCTTCTGTCATACAGTTATTATATAGTGCTATTAATTTATCTGGTGCTATTTCTGCTAATTTTTTGATAATCTCAATCTCTAAGAGGTCAAAACCTGGGCATTTATTGTTTTTGGTTTTAGATAGTGCGATTTCTAAGTCTTGTATGGTGAACAGAGGTTCAATATTGGCATTGTCATAATCAGTGTTTTCTTTTATAATGTTTAGCTGGGTGGGGGAATGATTTCCAGTTTCAGTCTGAATGATACTGTCTAGGATGTTATTTACAGAATCCACCCAACACAGGGTTGGGGTTCCATCTGGTTTGACAGTAGTTTCTAAGACATCTCCTCTTGGCAGCTTGTTGGTCACTATTCTGTAGACAACTCCCCAAGGGTTATTGTTTCCAGTAGTTCCCACCAAGTGCTTCCATATATTACTATATATACTATATATTACTATATAGTATATATATATATATTACTCATTGCTGTAGAGTTATTTATTTATTTACTATTCTTTGCATTTTGTTACAAATTATGAATGTCCATGGTGTATTTATTTTATTATTATCATTGTTATTTTTAGTATTTCTGCGCGGCGGAAACTTGGAAGCATGCTCTACTGAAAATCCTGATAAAAAGTCATAACAAACCCACTAATGATCCTCTTTCATACAGGCCTGTTGTTGATGCCTGTTATGGGAAAGGCCTTTGAAAAATTGATTGCTACTAGGTTGCTTAGAGAGTATTCTGCCAGTGGACTACCATCTTCTTTTCAGTTTGGATTCGTTAAAGGCCGTGGAACAAAAGATGGTGTCCACCAACTGCTTAGTTACTCTAACTAGAGTTCTTTTGGATACCTTCTGGGTCTCTTCGTGGACTTCAAAGGGGCTTTTGACACCCTTTGGTGGCAAAGTGCCCTGGCAAAGTTCTGAGGACCAGGTATCTGTTCCTCTATATAAAATTCTGAAAGGTTATTTCTCTGACCATTCCATCATGGTTAGATGTGGTGTACATGAAATCTCAAGATATGTTAGCAAGAGATGCACCGCAAGGGTCTATCTTAGGAACCATTTGTTGGAACATTGTATTTGACACTTGGCTTGGTAGGAACTTTACAAACATTGACATGATTGCTTATGCCGATGATCTTACCACCTTGGTCAATGGCAACTCTATAAAGATGTTAGAAGACACTGCTAATATGGTACTCTGTGATCTATCTAATATGGCGTGGTCCCAATACAGCTTGTGGGTTTGGGTCTCTAGTACTGCCTGGGGTTCGTACTTGTAGTACGGTACACTTTCTTCAATTAACTGGTATTATTATTATTATTATTGTTGTTGCTTTATATTATTTCTCCCTGATCGCGGAATTCACTCCGTGACGGGTACTGCTACCAAGTACACAGGGTGGTTGAAATGTTTTGTGTTGCTGTCGATTGAGGAATTCTCTGACTATCCTACAGGTGTTCAGGATTGCTGCTTTCTGGAGTCCCTTCTAGGTGTTCTCTGGGAGACATTGCTGCTAGGCTGCTATGTAGAGTCTTTGGTTCCAGTCTGGTTGTTGACATAATGATTGGGATGGTTAATACCTCTTGCATATGCCACATCTTGATCTCATGTCTCAGGTTTGTGTACTTCCTAATTTTTTCTTCATGGGTTTTCTGAACATTGCTAGTGTTCGGCACCGCTATGTCAATCAGGTAGGTAGCCTTTTTCATCTTGTCCACAAGGGCTATGTCCATTCTGTTGTGGGGAATGGTCTTATCCGTTATTATGCGCAGTCCCAGTACAGATTGTGGTTCGGGTCTCTAGCACTGCCTGGGGTTCGTACTTGTACAATTTCTTTGGTCAACTGGTATTTCCTCGCTAGCTTCTGTTTTATTATCCTGGCTACCTGGTCGTGTCTATGAGTGTACTCAGTCTGGGTGATCACCTTGCACTCCGCGGTGATGTGTTGGTTCGTTTCTGAGGCCAGGTGGCTTCGTCGACATGTGTCATCTGACATTCCGGGCTCCCTTGTGATGTATTTTCTATAGTTTCTGGTGTTGATTACCTGGTCTTGGATGGCCAGCATGAACCCTTCAGTCTAGGGGAGGCATGTAATTGGGCTGTATTTCTCCGGGTTTCTTGAATCTTCATCTTTAGGCTTCAGATATGTGACTCCTTCAGTGAGAAACTTCGGGATAGTCTCTGTGTTGCTTATCATTAGAGTGAACTGCTCTGCTAGGTGCTTGTGTGCGTGTGCAGCAGCGCTTCTTGTATCAGTAGTTGTGGATGTTCCTGATCGACTGTTTTACTTATTCTCGAATCTCCCACTCTCTCATCTCTTGTATGACCTTCTTTTGCTTCCGTTCTACTTCTATCCAAGGTGATCTGCTGTTATGTCTTACTTCACTGCTCCAGATATTTCCCCAGAACTCTTCAATCGTCTTCTTCTCGGGTGGTCCGTTTCCTGCTTTCACCTGTTCACCCGGTTTCTTGTAGAAGGCTCTTTGGTCCTCATTGAAGATTAGGTTGTTTATTTTCCTCTGGGAGCTCTTTTTGTATCGGTCTAGTCTCTTGCTGAGTGCGAGGAGGTTCTGCTTCAGTGTGTCCAAGTGTTCTCCTGTTCTCTGATTTCTGGTCTCATGTTTGCAGTGGATGCTGTTCACCTTTCCAATCAATTTTTTACTTCTATTACCCTGTTGGTACTGGGTCAACTGACCTATCTTATTATTATTATTGCTCTTATGTTATTTCTCCTTGATTGGGGTTCCACCTTGTGACGAGTATTGCCACCAAGTACACAGGGTTGTTGTTGTTATGTCTGGTGTTACTTTTGGTCGAGGAATTCTCTAACTATCCTACAGGTGTTCAGGATTGCCACTTTCTGGAGTTCTTGTAGGAGACCTTCGCTGGGAGACCTATTTCTGCTAGCCTCTTAAGTAGGGTTTTTGGCACCATACCTGTTGTTTACACGACGATCGGGATGGTCATTACTTGTTCCATATGCTAAATCTCTTTGATCTCCTGTCTTAGGTTCGTGTACTTCCTGATTTTTCTCCATGGGTGTTCTGCAGGTTGCCAGTGTTGGGTACCGTTATGTCAATCAGGTAGGTAGTCCTTTTTTTCTTGGAAAGGGCTACCTATCTGATTGACATCCACAAGGGTTATGTCCGGTGTTGTTGTTCGGGATTGTCCTATCCGTTATTATGGCTCGTTCCCAGTACAGCTTGTTGATTGGGGTCTCTAGTACTGTCTGTGGTTCGTACTTGTATTATCGTACACTTTCTTTGGTCAACTGGTATTTCCTCGTTAGCTTCTGATGTATTATCCTTGCTATCTGGTCGTGTCTATGAGTGTACTCAGGCTGGGTGATCACCTTGCACCCCGCGTGATGTGTTGGATCGTTTCTGGGGCCATGTGGCATCGTCGACATGTATCATCGGACACTCCGGGCTCCTTGGCGATGTATTTTTCTATAATTTCTGGTGTTGATTACCTGGTCTTGGATGACGAGCATGAATCCTTCAGTCTTGGGGAAGAGTCCCGCTCGTGAGCCAT
The DNA here is from genome assembly GCF_048544385.1 of Mastigoproctus giganteus. Lineage (NCBI taxonomy): Eukaryota > Metazoa > Arthropoda > Arachnida > Uropygi > Thelyphonidae > Mastigoproctus > Mastigoproctus giganteus. Next base: position 108,670,352 of record NC_143586.1, on the reverse strand, counting down.
GAATTGGAAGCAATTTTATCTATGTGATCTTGATCTAAATCATTGTAGTGTCTTCTCTGCCCATTTTTCTATCTTCGTTTGTACCTCCTGATTGGGGGGGGGACTTCTTGGTTAGGTTGAGTGTTGTATACCGCTTGTCTGTCTTCCTTATGGCCTGGTGGAGTGCCATAAGGAATAATAATAATAATATTTATATTATTTCTCCCTGATTGGGGGTTTCAGCTTGTGACGGGTATTGCTACCAAGTACACAGGGTGATTGTTGTTATGTCTAATGTTAATGTTGGTCGAGGAACTCTAACAATCCTACAGGTGTTCATGTTTGCGACTTTCTGGAGTTCCTTGTAGGTGTTCACTGGGAGACCTATTGCTGCTAGGCTGTTATGTAGGGTCTTTGGCACCATGCCTGTGGTTGACAGGATAATCGGGATGGTCGCTCCTTGTTGCATATGCCACATCTCTTTGATCTCGTGTATTAGGTTCGTGTACTTCCTGATTGTTTCCCCATGGGTTTTCTGCAGGTTGCCAGTGTTGAGTACCGCTATGTCAATCAGATAGGTAGAAATTTCATTGTTGCCCACAACGGTTATGTCCAGTCTGTTGTGCGGGGTTGTTCTATTGATTATTATTATTATTATTGTTGCTCTTATATTATTTCTCCCTGATTGGGCGATTCCACTCCGTGAATAATAATAATTATTATTATTTTTATCCATATGTTGCAAGGAAACCTGAGGCTTATACTGCACCAGCCGAAAAAAAATATTACCCTGAGAGAGAGTTACCCTGAGAGAGAGAGAGAAGGGAATCACCAAGAAAGAGAAAAATGATGATATCCAGCTCAGGATCCTGGGAATGCCAAGCCCATACTCAGCAGATGTGAGCCCCTGGAGTAATCAACAGATATTTGAAAAATTTTATTTGTCCTCCAGTCGTTAGCACTGGAGGAGAAACCAAAAAGCGCAGAGGCATAACGTCACAAAACGGACCATCCTTTATAGAAGTTTGTAATTGGATTTTCTCTGTTATTTTCGAAATTTGTACAACACTGTTATAAGTTGATTTCGTAAGTGATTAAAAATCCGGAATTTATAATTTTTTTCACTATATTCACAATATGAGATATAACTTAAAACGATGCCGCTTTGCTAATATTCTGTTCATTCAGATTTGGCTATGTATTATTGATGCTTTCGCACTATGCTTATACATTGACTTTTCCATAGCTTGCGGCTTAGGCCCTAAACCTTTTATAGTCTAAATACATCATACACTATCAGGCATCTCTCATATTGTGGAGTGATACTTCATAGCGGTTTTGCCGTCATTGCATCACTCGGGTACCTACTCACCCACCGAAGAATGGCCGGATAAACGTTCTTCTTTCGGATAATCGCCTAATGAGGTTGTGCTGCTTCATGGTTGTGCTCCTTCTACATATCATAAGTTGTAACATTAAGTTTTGTTTGCTGACCCTGCGAAAGTTTCCAGGATGGGATTAGTGCCTGCGGGCACGACCGTTGTTACATTTTTTTACAAGTAATTGAGGGTTTAGCGAAAAGCGTAAATTTATCCCGATTACAGAGGTTCACTCTCCTGCCCTTGAGGAAATACCAGGTAGTTTGTAAAGACTGCGTGACAAGAGACACGTTGCTGAGGGGCTTCCCTTTTGAAAACCAAGTGATACACCCCCATTTCGTGGGTAGTATCAGGAAATATATCACCATAGAGTGTTACCCAATTGAAATCCCGAAAACATATCTAAAACCTTCATTAGAAGCACATGGAAAAGTCTCGAGAATAGAAATGCACACGTGGGAGGGCTTTTCCAGAGCTGTATACGGGAAAAGTAACAGTGCAAATGGAAATGAGAAAGCCAGTTCCAAACATCATCTATTAGATAGTATGAATCAGAGCTGAACTACTCAATATGTTCTACGTTGAAAATAATATTAGTAAAATAATAAGAGGAGTTTACCTCAATATAGTTCGTAGAACACTTCCGTATGATACCCTCCAGAAATTAAAACGGAAAAACGAAAAAATTGACAACGTACCGGTATATTCGAGTAAAATATAAATAATTAAATAATCAATTTAACACAATTTAAAACAATTAAAAATCAAATTAACGCAATTAAAAGAATCTAACGAAAATATTTTCATTCCTGTGATCACGACATACGGTCGAAAAGCGTTGCAGCTTCAGGAAGGAAAATCGTTTTGAATTTTTTCGTTAGATTCTTTTAATTGCGTTAATTTGATTTTTAATTGTTTTAAATTGTGTTAAATTGATTATTTAATTATTTACATTTTACTCGAATGTACCGGTAAGTTGTCGATTTTTTCGTTTTAATTTCTGGAGGGTATCATACGGAAGTGTTCTACGCACTATATTGCGGTAAACTCCTCTTATTATTTTACTAATAAAAACATCATCTATGTAATGGGGAATCGACTCCTTCTGAATTACAGAGGGGTAGAGAGAGAAGAAGTGCTTAAAATGTGGCAGCTTGGATCATTTAAGCTCGAATTGCACAAAAGGGCGTTGTTTTAATTGGAAAGAAGTGGGCATGTCAGTAGTGACTGCCACAAAGCATGTAATAAATGTGGGGAGACAAGCCACAAAGTGGGAAGCTGCTCAGTTAGGTCATATGCAGATGCTGTCAGAGGAGGGGAAGGAAACGTAGGCGAAGAAAATTCGGAAAAGGGTAACATGGTCATTTTAAGGCCACAGGTAGTCAAAGAAGATACTGTCAGCTGAACCAGTGAATCTAATTACAGAAACAGGGGAAGAAAAAGGGGTTATAGACATAAGTTAAGACACCCCCACTTTAATGGAAACGATGGAAATAGCAAGAGGTTTGAAGAGAGGAGACAACAAAGACGAAGAAAGTCTAGATGGAGAAGGAAAAAGAAAGAGGCAAATTGTAGAAAAAGGAAAGGACACAATACAAAATCTAAATGAGTTAAGTTCAGATGACTCCGAAACAGAAGGGACATTAGGCGAGGGCAGCTAGGTGTGGAGCATTTTAAAAAATACGTGCCAGTAGGATCGGAAACATTAACTGTTAAATTAGAAGAATGGAGCAGCGGCTAGGGAAGGCGAGAATAGTGTTAGAGCATGCTCAAGGAAGCAAAGTAAACAACATCCAATTCATGTAGAGAGACATATTCTTTGGAAACTTAGTAGGACAGACGTTACTGGGAATAGTACAGCAGCTAAAGAATTCCCGAATTTCATGGTTATTAGGACATGAGCAAGAGTTAGGCAGGACCCTGTATGCTCTAAGCATATCTCTGACACAATAGATCCGATTTCTAAGGGAACACCAATTATATCTCTATGGTAATCGTTGGTACTTGGAACATAAGGGGCTTTGCTCAAGGGCATGCTCAGCATCATGTATGGAGAAGCATGTTGTTAGTAGGGGTAAGGGCTTTTTTCCTCCAAGAAAGTGACTTTTTTAACAGTGTCCAAGTGCGAAAATTCCAGAACAGATACAAATGTCTAAGCTTCTGGAGTTTTGGCTCAAGGAATACCAAGGGGGTAGGCATCATAGGCTTACCACCAGTTATAGGAAAATTCTGCAATCTTCAAAGGGACACAGAAGGGAGAATTGTCTGCATTGACTCGAGAATAGGGTCGCACACAATAAGACTGATGAATATATATGCACCAAACACCGCTCCAGAGCGGAGGCGGATATTTAGTAGTTTACATCTTTTTATGGTGGGGACCCGATTGATTATACTAGGAGGAGACTGGAATTGCGTGTTAGACCCAGTTAAAGATCTGGCTTGGAGAATAATACACGGACACCTGCCAGTGAAGAAGACCAAAGCCAAATTTCGAGGGCATATGAATGTTGAGTGTTTTTACTGTAAGGCATGTGAAACAATGGAACATGCATTCTTCTCTTGTCCGGTTATTCAGCGCATCTGGCTTAGTGTACCAAAACAATGGGAATACCACGCTTGACCAGGGAACAAGTACTATTCTTACAGTTCCCAGGCCCCGTTTTCCAGCGCGATGCGCATCCTGACATACCTCTTAAATGAAGGTAAATATCAGGCTTGGAAAATCAAGAAAAGCAAAGAAGAAGGCTCTGCAGAGGAGGTGTCAAAATGCACCCTTCGAATGATGCATGGTGCAATAAGAAGATTTTTGCTACTAGAATTACTACAACTTGACAAGCAAAGATTCTTACAATTGTGGTGTTTCCCCACACCTTTATGTCGGGGCTGGGGCTGGCGCCCTGCTAGCTCCACCCTGCTAGTTCCGGCTCTGCTGTTGTCTGTTTTCCTCTCGGCTCTCTTCATGTAATGGTGAAGTTTCTTGGTGAGCTCCTGGAGCTGCTGCTCGAGGGTGTAAAGATATTCTTCGATCACCTGGTTAACGGTCTTGTGTTTGTTGCTGTGCATGTTGACTTACTCTGCGTGGTAGCACAGTGGCATCATCACAGTCCTCCCCACAGAAGGTGAAAACGGCCCGATTTCGAATCCCGTCGATGAAGCGAGGAACTTTAATAGGCTTTTTTCACTCCTTAGCTGAATTAATCGGTCTCAGATGTAGATAGCAAAGTTTTCTCCTCGGAAACAGCTTTTTCGGCAAGTAAAACAGACAAATTGACCGTAGAAGACACGGAATTAACAGACATAATACCCAGCACGGCAGATGAATTTAATTATTCGGGTGGGCTAAAAATAATAATTTGGGTTTTTGTGGATGATCTTCACTTTTCTTATCAGCTTTTTACTTCTGTTACCTCGTTGGTACTGGGTCAGTTGGCCGATCTTCACTCTAATCTCTTATATCTTCTGTAGCAGAAGATAGAAGGTGGTGGTTCCTTGTCTTTGCTTTGTGTTGTTCTCTCTGATTTCCCTTCCATTCATCCTGGTGACTGCTTCCGCCGCCTAGTATATATGGCTGTGTATGGTGTACAGTGTTGCTGGTCTTATTTGCCTATTGAGGTTGCCTGTGACTCGCCACAGGATTTCGTTAGGTCTCTTTCAGGTGTCCATTGTCTTGACTTCTACTAGAGCTTTCTTGAACTCTTCTGGATATCACGAACTTGTTTTTATTTCACTTTGGCTGTTCCGGGTTCTACTTCCTGTACTTGCTGTTCATCCTCCAGTTCGGGTAATTGGTCGCTCACATCCTGCTTGATTTTTTCAAGATTGCAGGAGCTATCAGTTTCTTCTTGTCAGGACCTGTTCCAGCCGCTTGATGTGTAATTTCGTCCTGTTCATTGTTGCGTCTGTCCCTAACTTTCTGATTTCGTACTGTGCTTGCACGATGAATATATTCATTGTCGGTGCTGCACTTCATGCATTAGCTTCTTTTTCGTTCCTCTGTGGTCAATAGTGCAGTTGTGCAGGAACTACTTTTAGTTGGTTGGGATTCATGGTCTTGCCCTTCAGTTGTGGTAGCCACTGGAGACAGCGCCACTTGTTCCAGTGTTGTGCTCGGAGACTCTCCGAATTTTAGAACCGACCACTCTGTCTAAGGCCTCAACTCAAGTGACTATTTTTCACAGGGGATTGGCCTTCTCCAATGATAACCTTTGCGTCTGTGGTGACGTGGAAGGTTGGAGTCACATCATGTTCAACTCTGTTGCCTCAGACACCAACTTCTTCTGGAGTGTGAACTAGAAAACCTGCAACCTATCCACTCCCTAATTACAACAAAGACAGCCGTTTTTGTCTTTTCTAATTTCGATACCAAGGTGTTCAAGCGGAGAAGGAACCTCTTGGCACCTCTCCCACAACCACCATAATAAGACTTCCAGAGGATTCGTTCATCAATGCAGTGATTTTCGATAACATTAAGATACTAACCAGATTAGCGAAGGATACAAATGGATGATCTTACCAAGCAAAGCTTGAGTTCTGAAAATTGTAGCGTCTGGAGATTAGGCACCTGCAAGGTTATATTATTGAAAGTGTCTAAGGCTTTGAATGAGTTGGGCAAGCTCAATACTAATGGCATTCTTCCTCTTGCTCAGACTACACAGTGAGGGGGAATAAATTGAAATTGATGAAGGATGGTTGCAGAACAGTTGTGTGGAAATTTGCCTTCTACCAGCAGATAATTGATTGTTGAAACAAACTTCCATCTGTTGTGGATATAAGGTATAAAGTATAAGGTATGTTCGTGTCAGACGGCACCTGGGATTTCTCCCATCTCTGCGTGTGTTTCGCTGTATCGAGACAGCACACTGTCAAGCCAGAGACTTGAAAGTGTGTGGGCCGTGTCTGTGCAGTGTGATTCGTTGTGCCCATTGTTTATCCGGCTTATTGGCCACCAGGCCCCTAGTAGGGGCCCGGTGGGCCCCTACTAGGGGCCTGGTGGCCAATAAGCCCATACCCTGCCACGTGACCAACATTGCCCATACCCTGCCACGTGACCAACATTGCCCATACCCTGCCACGTGAAGGCCAGCCGGGTGTATCCATGATGGGCAATGTTGACCTGGTGGCCAACATTGCCCATACCCTGCCACGTGAAGGCCAGCCGGGTGTATCCAGTATCACAACAAATTGCTCTGGCAAGTTTTTTATTTATTTTTAATACTTTTTTCTTATTTTATAATTTTTTTTCCAAGTTTCATATATATATATTTACAGGCGGGCCTCGATTAACTCGTCCCGCGAGCTCATCGCGCAAAACGGAAACGAGTTAATCGAATAACATAACCAATAGGAAAAATTATAATTGGTCCTTGACCTTCTGGAATGTCCATAAAGAATTTTAAAAATACCTTTTAAATAACTTTTTAACTGTATATAATGTAAAAGATAATGAAAATAATTATGAAATTAAATGTTTATTGCATAAAACAGCGGTTCTTAAACTGTGCGCCGCGGAATATTTTAAATTTTCGAGGGAAACAAAGCGATACTCGACATCTGTCGGACACCGTGCGAACTACTAGCTCGAGGTAGTTCACAGTTTCAGCATTTCTTATTAAGTTGTTTGGACCTAACTACTAAACGAAACTGTTAGGTATTTCTTTTGGTCTGGGTGCACCTTGAAAAAATTACCGAGACATTAAAGGTGCCGGAACCTCTGACATAAAATACACAATGAAGAAATTACTGTTGCGGAAATATTTGAACAGTTTTGACTTTCTCTTTTCATCAATCAATTTCCGATAGCCGACAACAATCTTCTCTGGGCTCTGGCGAAATATATATCGCAGAGAACATCAAACCTTTTGTTTGAGGTTCTATGCGATACGAAATATTTCATCTAATTCTTTTACCGTTATCTCCTTCGCGGTAACATTTTCATCTGGCTCATTTAAAAATTTGAATTTTTAAATGCAAGTCTGCATTGACTTTTGATGCGAGACGTGTTCGATGCAAGTCTGCATCAAACACGTCTTCTTCCGATGGTTGATGGAACACACCGAGGCGGCAGCAGGCAAACGTTTGTTTATTGACCGTACGACTCGCGGTAAGCTTAACGCGCGATTCAAATCTTTTTCAACTATCGCATAAAAAAAAGGATCGCGTTAACTGGAATTTTGCATCGTGTAAAGTTAAAAATTGGTATCATTTTTCAAATAGCCTCAACTGAATATCGCGTTAATCGAACTCGCGTTATGCGAGGCCTAGCTGTATATATATATATATATATATATATATATATATATAGTAGATATGGCAAATAGTTAACAGTTGAAAGGTAAAATATTCAATTGTGAAGGTGATGCAAACAGTGGAATCTATAGCAAAAACCAAAATCAAGGACCTAATAAAGGTGAGAAGAGCTGATTAATGCCATCAATGTCTAGATAAAACATTACATCAGTCTTAATAACTATGAACCTAGTATGAACGAGTAGGTGGTAACTAAGGGATGTGATATCAATCCTAGCTGACTTTGGTCCATGGTATAACCTAGTAGGGAAACATATAATTGTTATAGGCAAAATAAAACAAATAAATAAGGATAATTACTAAATTCCCATGTCAAGCCAATTGCAGTATAGATTGGTGGATACACATTACAAAGGACTTTATCGAGGGCTAACCCTTGCAATGTGTTTACCTACAATTAGCTAGCTATCAGTTTCTGTTGTCCTCTGCTTGTTATACCTGATGCATCATAAGGTATCATAAGGATATATAATTCGTTAAGATATACTAGATTATAGTATGAGATATTTAGATAAGGTGGGGGGGGGAAACAATTTTAAGGTGGTTAACAAGCTAGAGGGCTAAAGTCATCTAGCTTGTTAACCACCTTAAAATTGTTTCCCCCCCCACCTTATCTAAATATCTCATACTATAATCTAGTATATCTTAACGAATTATATATCCTTATGATACCTTATGATGCATCAGGTATAACAAGCAGAGGACAACAGAAACTGATAGCTAGCTAATTGTAGGTAAACACATTGCAAGGGTTAGCCCTCGATAAAGTCCTTTGTAATGTGTATCCACCAATCTATACTGCAATTGGCTTGACATGGGAATTTAGTAATTATCCTTATTTATTTGTTTTATTTTGCCTATAACAATTATATGTTTCCCTACTAGGTTATACCATGGACCAAAGTCAGCTAGGATTGATATCACATCCCTTAGTTACCACCTACTCGTTCATACTAGGTTCATATATATATATATAGATATATATATTTTATTTTTCACTCAACTCGTTCATCTTTTTCTCACACACCAGTAGGGGATGCAATGAGTGTAAATTTAAATACTAATTAAAACTAGGGTTAGTGTGTACTTAACTGTAACATTTATGGTTTGTGTTCTTTTTCTCACACGCTTACACTTTTATTCATTCTTCTAGCTCTCATCTCATTTATTCGACTCTTACTTTCTGCACTGCACTCTCTGGGTACCGCAACTTACTGTTATTCTTCAGTTTTGGCGCAGGCCTAGCCGCAAAGTTTTTTTTTATTTTTTTTTGCAGGCTAGGGAAGAATGCAGTGATAGTGTTTATGTGGTTAGTAAATGTTTGTTGGTACAGTATATATAAAGTATTAGCATTAGCATTAGTAGAGGCATTTGATGCAAGAAAGCAAGCTTATGCAGCATCAGCCAAAAAAAAAAAAAAAAAACCCACTTCCACTTCACCCCTCTGTTCGTTCAAAATACGTGTCCAGCTGAGCGTTAAATTTATTTAGGCTATCAACTTCCACAACAAAGAATGGAAGTCTGTTGCACCAACCAACTACCTGCTGGCTAAAGGCAAACCTCCGCATATCTATCCTACATATGTCTTTCCTCAATTTGAATTTATGCCCTCTCAGGTGATTTTTCTGAGCTAGAGGAAGAATCCCATCAGCATTGAGCATGCTTAAACCATTCAAGGCTTTATACACCTCTATCAGATCACCTCGCTGGTGCCTAGTCTCCAGACACTGTAATTTGCAAAACTTAAGCCTTTCTTCGTAAGAGCACCCCTTTGTTCCATTCACTAATCTTGTTGCCCTTCTCTGTACTCGTTCCAGCAGCTCTACATCCTTCTTGAAATGAGGCCTCCAGACCTGTATACAGTACTCTAGGTGTGGCCTGACCATTGCCTTATACAATGGAATAATCACCTCCTTATCCCTGCTGGAAAAATTCCTGTATATCATTGACAATACTCCATGAGCTACTCTTGCAGCCCGTCTGCACTGCTCAGAGAACTTCATATCTGCCTGCACAATCACCCCCAAGTCCCTTTCATTCTCTACCACTGTCAGTGTAGTACCACAGAGTTGATACGTTGCTCTGGGGTTGCTGTTTCCCATGTGTAGTACTTTACATTTGTCAAAGTTAAACTTCATTTGCCACCTCTCAGCCCATCTGCTCAACCTTTCCAGATCCTGTTGCAGCAGCATAGTGTCAGCAGTGTCCTTGACAACCCTGCCAACCTTTGTATCATCTGCAAACTTGGACATTAAGCTTAATATACCATCATCAATATCATTTATAAATACAGAAAACAATAATGGACCCAACACTGAGCCCTGAAGGACTCCAATAATAACATTAGTCCACGATGAGCAGTGTCCATTGATTACCACTCTATGTCTTCTCCCCCTCAGCCACCCCTTTATCCACAGCAGCAATTTGCCTGCAATGTCACACTGCTCCAATTTGTGTAGCAGTCTTCCATGTGCAACAGTATCAAAAGCCTTTCTAAGATCCAAGTATATAATATCAAAGTTATTCCCTGCATCCAGTTCTTTTGTGACTGCATCATAGTATCCAATCAAGTTGGTCAGGCAAGACTTCCCCTTAACAAAACCATGCTGTGTCTGAGCTATAACTGAAGTCTTGTCTAAATGATCCTGCAGTGCTTCTTTAACCAGTGCCTCCATTAATATTCCTGGAACAGAAGTTAAGCTCACAGGTCTATAATTACTTGTGTCAGCCTTTGATCCTCCTTTGTGAATTGGGGTCACATTTGCACATTTCCAGTCTATGGGTACCTCCCCTGAATCCAAGGAAGCTCTCATAATTATGGCTAAGGGTTTGCTTACTTCCTTTGCTGCCTCCTTTAATATAACTGGATAGATCCCATCCACCCCGGGTGCCTTTCTTGTGTTTATCTTCAACAGTTTCTCCTCCACTTTACTCCCAGTTATTTCAAGATTCTGTAGCTTACTGCTAGAGTTGAATACACCTCTGGCATTCCCCTTGCTGAATAACTCCTCATGTGTGAATGTCGATGCAAAATATTCATTTAGTTTGTTAGCTACCTGAGCAGGATCATCAACAGTTGACCCATCAATATCAAGTGGACCAATCTGATTCATCCCCTTCCTTCTAGAGTTTACATAAGTAAAGAACTCTTTGCTGTTTTTCTTTGCATCCCTTGCCAAGGATTTCTCGTAATCTGCCTTCGCCTGCCTAACCTCCTTTGTAACTTGGTTGCAAATAAACTTGTATCTATCATAGGCTTCTGTGTCATGTGTTAATTTGTAAGTATCCCATGCATTTTTCTTCTCTGCCATATGCCTCATTAGTTCATCTGACATCCATTTTTGCCTAAACCTTGAACAATATTTCTTAGTTGGTATGTAAAGCCTAGTAGTTTCCAAGATAAGTTCTTTGAATGCTTCCCATTTTGAATTTGCTGTTTGTAACATCATCAGTTGGTCCCACTGTATAGAATTTAAATACTGTCTCAGTCCATCGTAGTCGCGTAGTCCATCGAAGTAATGTAAGTTATTTTTAACTTTGTATTTTTTCGGCCAATTACATTTGCTCTTCCACTCATTCCCATTCACTCTCTCTTTCCCTCATGCTAGGTCACTCTTTCTTTCACCAAAACTGCCATTTATTTCCTTTTACCATAATTCCTAGTTCACTCAGTGGATGTAGGTACTTGGAACAATTAAAAGAGGAACTAGTCAAATTATTGGAGGTGATGATGTTTGAAAGTTTTTATTTTTTTCGCTAATGCTTTCTATTGTACTTTCTTGCATCATTTGTTACTACTACTACTCGGTCACTAATACTAATACTGTACATTGGTGAAGCTGTTTGTTACTTATTCGATAATTTTTGGTATTTTGTAAGAAATTTTTTAATATTCATAAATTTCATGATGTATATATTCCCTATTTCTACTGATAATCCTGTATTTTTCTTTTTAAAGCCCAATTACATATTTAGGCACTTCCTGGGATTTCTGTTTTTTTTTTTTTTATGATGGGCTCATTTTTCACAGATTAAGAAGTGCATTTTGTTCAGTTTTAACTCATGTACTGAATTGTGGCTCTACCTGGTGTTTCGTTGTTTCTGGTGCATTCTCATGCATTTGGAATTTCTTTTAGTTCGCTGTTAGAGCGTTGTGAATGATTTTATGGTGATAATGACTACGTAAGTTGAAACAATATGTGATTTTTAACCTGTATGGTTAAAATTTACATCTTGTATATAATATGAGTCTTGCATTTATTATTTTTGTTAAAAACCTTGTGCAGATGAGTAATATGTGTTTCTTACCTGTAGAATTCCGAAAGAAGTTATTTCGTCTGTTCAGGTGTTCGGGAGAAAGGTAATTACTTCTGTTTTATCTCTGTTTTTTTTTTTCTTACCATTTCTTTAATTTTTTTATACGTATGTCAGGTTTTTGCTGTCAACTTGTGATGGTAAGAAAAAAATTGACCGAATAAATTATATTCACAATAAATAATTTAATTTACTACTGTGTTAATTTATTAAAATTTGAACAAGCTAAAATAGTAAACTGAATTCTGATTAAAAGAAAAAAAAAACTGTATAATTCAAAATCTAAATGAACTAAAACTGCTTAAGTACAAAGAATTTAAACAAAGGAAATTAAGGATTCTTCTTACGTGCCAACAAAAAATAATTTGTATTAGTTAATAAGGAGTATGAGCAATAAGTTATATTTATTACGAAATTCCGTTTTTAATATATTTTTCTCGTTGAATGCAGCGTTTTATGCAAAAAAAAAAAAAAAAAAAAAAAAAAAATGGGATTGCTTATCACGTGGTGATTAACCCTAATATCCTGGCAGCGCCATGTTTGCTGCGTGTCTCATTCAAAAATAATCTCTAAATCACACTTGGGAACGGGCCTTCCTGCCTGCCCGTTTTTCCAAAACCGCATTAAAATTTGAATAAGCTAACACAGTAAACTGAATTCTGATTTAATAAAAAAAAAATTAAATGCATCAAAATGAATTAAAACTACTTAAATACAAAGAATTTAAACAAAGGAAATATTATTCCTCGGAAAATTTAGTCATAAATACTAAAATGAAATATTTGAGCTTATGATGTTGTTGGTCATGAATAACCAACAGCATATATTTTGAAAGGTGTAAAATATTCATCTTGAATAGTAATTTATTTTATAGGTTTTTTTTTTTTTTTTTTTTTTTTAAACGGCGATCCCAAACATGAAAAGTTTTAGTATTCTCTACAAAGAAAGTCACAGGAAAAAGTATTGTTGCTCATAATGACTTAGGCAATACATCATTAACTGCGGAGATGGGGGAAACCCCTGGTGCCACATGACATCAATATACCTCACATCATTAACTGCAAGTGATTAATAGTATAGCATTCGTATGGTGACCAGAATTTGTGGCATTCAAAGCAGGATATTTCATTATAATGTCTATTATGCAGTGCCCAGTCATTACTTTAAATGAATCTATCTTTGCTGGTTATTTCTGTTAGGAGATGATAAAGTTTGTTATATTGTTGATCTGTGATAATTACCTTTATTCTAGAAATTATATTAATCTCTTTATCATGGTCAAAAATCTTCTTGGTTTGAACATGCTCAAACGAGATGCTGTTGGTTCTTAAATTTTCCATGTTATTTTCCGTAATCCGGACTTCTATATATTTTTTCTTCGCTTCATTTATTCCAAGTCCTCTTCTTTGTGCTTCACTATCTACCTGTAACCTGTCCACTGTTTTCTCCAGAGCTTTGTTAGTTCTATTGATGATAGCAACATCAGCATATGTGCAGACCTGCACTGTCTTTGTACCTATGTGTCCAGTCACTTCTAATTTTCTGACAGCCGCCTCTAAAACCAAGTTAAATAACAGTAGAAAGTGCATCGCCCTGTCTAACACCAGCATTAATGTCAAAGGGAGTCGTCAACTCATTGTCAATTCTCACCACTGCTTTAGAGCCACCAGGGTTGTTTAGCATTAGCATAGGCACATGATGCAAGAAAGCAAGCTTATATAGCATCAGCCAAAAAAAAAAAAAACAACCCTTATTTCACCCATCTACTCACTCTGAATGTTTAAGTTCTGCCTTGAATCTATTTAAGCTATCAACTTCTACGACAGATGGAAGTTTGTTCCAGCAATCAACCACCCGCTGGCTAAAGGCAAACTTCCGCACATCTATCCTACAACCATCTTTCCTCAATTTGAATTTATGCCCTCTCAGGTGATTATTCTGAGCAAGAGGAAGAATCCCATCAGCATTGAGCATGTTCAAACCATTCAAGGCTTTATACACCTCAATCAGATCATCTCGCAGGTGCCTAGTCTCCAGACACTGTAATTTGCAAAATTAAGCCTTTCTTTGTAAGAGTAACCCTTTGTTCTATTCACTAATCTTGTTGCCCTTCTCTACTCGTTCCAACAGCTCTACATACTTCTTAAAATGAGGCAGGCCTCCAGACCTGTATACAGTACTCAAGGTGTGGCCTGACCATTGCCTTATACAAGGGGATAATCACCTTCTTATCCCTTCTAGAAAAATTCCTGTATATCATTGACAAGACACCATGAGCTACTCTTGCAGACCATCTGCACTGCAATAATTTTGATCGGAATTCCTTTGTACTTTCTATATAGGCAATACATCATTAACTGCGGAGATGGGGGAAACCCCTGGTGCCACATGACATCAATATACCTCACATCATTAACTGCAAGTGATTAATAGTATAGCATTCGTATGGTGACCAGAATTTGTGGCATTCAAAGCAGGACATTTCATTATAATGTCTATTATGCAGTGCCCAGTCATTACTTTAAATGAATCTATCTTTGCTGGTTATTTCTGTTAGGAGATGATAAAGTTTGTTATATTGTTGATCTGTGATAATTACCTTTATTCTAGAAATTATATTAATCTCTTTATCATGGTCAAAAATCTTCTTGGTTTGAACATGCTCAAACGAGATGCTGTTGGTTCTTAAATTTTCCATGTTATTTTCCGTAATCCGGACTTCCATATATTTTTTCTTCGCTTCATTTATTCCAAGTCCTCTTCTTTGTGCTTCACTATCTACCTGTAACCTGTCCACTGTTTTCTCCAGAGCTTTGTTAGTTCTATTGATGATAGCAACATCAGCATATGTGCAGACCTGCACTGTCTTTGTACCTATGTGTCCAGTCACTTCTAATTTTCTGACAGCCGCCTCTAAAACCAAGTTAAATAACAGTAGAAAGTGCATCGCCCTGTCTAACACCAGCATTAATGTCAAAGGGAGTCGTCAACTCATTGTCAATTCTCACCACTGCTTTAGAGCCACCAGGGTTGTTTAGCATTAGCATAGGCACATGATGCAAGAAAGCAAGCTTATAGCATCAGCCAAAAAAAAAAAAAACAACCCTTATTTCACCCATCTACTCACTCTGAATGTTTAAGTTCTGCCTTGAATCTATTTAAGCTATCAACTTCTACGACAGATGGAAGTTTGTTCCAGCAATCAACCACCCGCTGGCTAAAGGCAAACTTCCGCACATCTATCCTACAACCATCTTTCCTCAATTTGAATTTATGCCCTCTCAGGTGATTATTCTGAGCAAGAGGAAGAATCCCATCAGCATTGAGCATGTTCAAACCATTCAAGGCTTTATACACCTCAATCAGATCATCTCGCAGGTGCCTAGTCTCCAGACACTGTAATTTGCAAAATTAAGCCTTTCTTTGTAAGAGTAACCCTTTGTTCTATTCACTAATCTTGTTGCCCTTCTCTACTCGTTCCAACAGCTCTACATACTTCTTAAAATGAGGCAGGCCTCCAGACCTGTATACAGTACTCAAGGTGTGGCCTGACCATTGCCTTATACAAGGGGATAATCACCTTCTTATCCCTTCTAGAAAAATTCCTGTATATCATTGACAAGACACCATGAGCTACTCTTGCAGACCATCTGCACTGCAATAATTTTGATCGGAATTCCTTTGTACTTTCTATATAGGCAATACATCATTAACTGCGGAGATGGGGGAAACCCCTGGTGCCACATGACATCAATATACCTCACATCATTAACTGCAAGTGATTAATAGTATAGCATTCGTATGGTGACCAGAATTTGTGGCATTCAAAGCAGGACATTTCATTATAATGTCTATTATGCAGTGCCCAGTCATTACTTTAAATGAATCTATCTTTGCTGGTTATTTCTGTTAGGAGATGATAAAGTTTGTTATATTGTTGATCTGTGATAATTACCTTTATTCTAGAAATTATATTAATCTCTTTATCATGGTCAAAAATCTTCTTGGTTTGAACATGCTCAAACGAGATGCTGTTGGTTCTTAAATTTTCCATGTTATTTTCCGTAATCCGGACTTCCATATATTTTTTCTTCGCTTCATTTATTCCAAGTCCTCTTCTTTGTGCTTCACTATCTACCTGTAACCTGTCCACTGTTTTCTCCAGAGCTTTGTTAGTTCTATTGATGATAGCAACATCAGCATATGTGCAGACCTGCACTGTCTTTGTACCTATGTGTCCAGTCACTTCTAATTTTCTGACAGCCGCCTCTAAAACCAAGTTAAATAACAGTAGAAAGTGCATCGCCCTGTCTAACACCAGCATTAATGTCAAAGGGAGTCGTCAACTCATTGTCAATTCTCACCACTGCTTTAGAGCCACCAGGGTTGTTTAGCATTAGCATAGGCACATGATGCAAGAAAGCAAGCTTATATAGCATCAGCCAAAAAAAAAAAAAACAACCCTTATTTCACCCATCTACTCACTCTGAATGTTTAAGTTCTGCCTTGAATCTATTTAAGCTATCAACTTCTACGACAGATGGAAGTTTGTTCCAGCAATCAACCACCCGCTGGCTAAAGGCAAACTTCCGCACATCTATCCTACAACCATCTTTCCTCAATTTGAATTTATGCCCTCTCAGGTGATTATTCTGAGCAAGAGGAAGAATCCCATCAGCATTGAGCATGTTCAAACCATTCAAGGCTTTATACACCTCAATCAGATCATCTCGCAGGTGCCTAGTCTCCAGACACTGTAATTTGCAAAATTAAGCCTTTCTTTGTAAGAGTAACCCTTTGTTCTATTCACTAATCTTGTTGCCCTTCTCTACTCGTTCCAACAGCTCTACATACTTCTTAAAATGAGGCAGGCCTCCAGACCTGTATACAGTACTCAAGGTGTGGCCTGACCATTGCCTTATACAAGGGGATAATCACCTTCTTATCCCTTCTAGAAAAATTCCTGTATATCATTGACAAGACACCATGAGCTACTCTTGCAGACCATCTGCACTGCAATAATTTTGATCGGAATTCCTTTGTACTTTCTATATAGGCAATACATCATTAACTGCGGAGATGGGGGAAACCCCTGGTGCCACATGACATCAATATACCTCACATCATTAACTGCAAGTGATTAATAGTATAGCATTCGTATGGTGACCAGAATTTGTGGCATTCAAAGCAGGACATTTCATTATAATGTCTATTATGCAGTGCCCAGTCATTACTTTAAATGAATCTATCTTTGCTGGTTATTTCTGTTAGGAGATGATAAAGTTTGTTATATTGTTGATCTGTGATAATTACCTTTATTCTAGAAATTATATTAATCTCTTTATCATGGTCAAAAATCTTCTTGGTTTGAACATGCTCAAACGAGATGCTGTTGGTTCTTAAATTTTCCATGTTATTTTCCGTAATCCGGACTTCCATATATTTTTTCTTCGCTTCATTTATTCCAAGTCCTCTTCTTTGTGCTTCACTATCTACCTGTAACCTGTCCACTGTTTTCTCCAGAGCTTTGTTAGTTCTATTGATGATAGCAACATCAGCATATGTGCAGACCTGCACTGTCTTTGTACCTATGTGTCCAGTCACTTCTAATTTTCTGACAGCCGCCTCTAAAACCAAGTTAAATAACAGTAGAAAGTGCATCGCCCTGTCTAACACCAGCATTAATGTCAAAGGGAGTCGTCAACTCATTGTCAATTCTCACCACTGCTTTAGAGCCACCAGGGTTGTTTAGCATTAGCATAGGCACATGATGCAAGAAAGCAAGCTTATATAGCATCAGCCAAAAAAAAAAAAAAAAACCCTTATTTCACCCATCTACTCACTCTGAATGTTTAAGTTCTGCCTTGAATCTATTTAAGCTATCAACTTCTACGACAGATGGAAGTTTGTTCCAGCAATCAACCACCCGCTGGCTAAAGGCAAACTTCCGCACATCTATCCTACAACCATCTTTCCTCAATTTGAATTTATGCCCTCTCAGGTGATTATTCTGAGCAAGAGGAAGAATCCCATCAGCATTGAGCATGTTCAAACCATTCAAGGCTTTATACACCTCAATCAGATCATCTCGCCGGTGCCTAGTCTCCAGACACTGTAATTTGCAAAATTAAGCCTTTCTTTGTAAGAGTAACCCTTTGTTCTATTCACTAATCTTGTTGCCCTTCTCTACTCGTTCCAACAGCTCTACATACTTCTTAAAATGAGGCAGGCCTCCAGACCTGTATACAGTACTCAAGGTGTGGCCTGACCATTGCCTTATACAAGGGGATAATCACCTTCTTATCCCTTCTAGAAAAATTCCTGTATATCATTGACAAGACACCATGAGCTACTCTTGCAGACCATCTGCACTGCAATAATTTTGATCGGAATTCCTTTGTACTTTCTTTAACCTTCTTATGAAACTTTCTACTTTCCTTCTCGTTGTAATGTAATGTTCCACCATTTCATTGGCCGTCCTTCTCAAAGCTTCTCCCTTTTTCTTTCTACCCAACCTAGCTGCGGCAATCCGTTTTTCCTTGTAGTGTTCACTATTTGCTTTGCTATTCTCTGTAAACATTTCCCACTGGCTTGTCTCGTCAATTATACTGCTATTCGACTCTCGTCATCATACCATTCGTCATTTCTCGGCCTTGAGGTCTCACCTAAGGTTACATGTGCTGCACCCAAAATTGCAGCCATTATGCAAGTCCATTCATCTTCAGTCTTGTCACTTTCCTGTTCCTGCAACCTTTGGGCCAACTCTGCCTGGTACGTTTCAACAAGTCTTATCTTTCAATTTCTGTACATTCCACCGCTTAGTTTTCTCATCCTTTCCTCTTGCTACTAGAGCTATTTTAGCTATTTTATACTTCAGTCTGACTCCCACTAGAAAATGATTAGAATTGGAGCAGGCACCCCGAAAAGAACGGAAATTTTCAATTGCAGTAGCCCACCTTTTACGCCACTGGAATTCATCCTGGATTCCAGTGGCATAAAAACGTAACCTTTTTTCACTAGGACATTCATACTCATGAGCAATCAGACCAACACTCATACACCACTCATTCTAAGTCCTCACACTTTTTGCCTTACACTTTCTAAACCTTACAAAAAATCTGATTCTCCACAACACCCATATAAAAAATAAATTAAAAAGAAACGAAAACACGAAATTAAAAAAAATACTAAAAAAAAAATAATTAAAAAAAATTCCAATATTAAGAAAAATGGATAAACACAATAGTCACATAAAAACCACAAGAAAGGAAGTGAGACAAATAATGCTGTAAAAAGAGAACTAATAAAAGTCACATGACAAAGTGTGCAAAAGCGAACAGGAAGCACATAAAATTATATGTACAGTAATTTAAATAACGATCTGCAGATGAAAGCTTAGCACCTTCCCCAACGAAACTAACTAAGTCGTGCTAGTTTCATGTTTAATCGTCAGACCATCAGCTTAACTTCATTTTACCCCCCCCCCTTTTTTTTTCATTGCACTAGAGTTCCTCTCACATTTGTATCATGCGTATCGCAGCAGAAGTGCTTTTGTGGGCTGATTTGCATTGCTATGCAGGCTGAAAAATTTGAATGGGGGGGGGCTTCTTCTCGCCATTTAAGACTTGCTAACTACAGCTTTGATTGAAGAGAACTTCAGAAATCCTCCACTCATTAATGGAAATCAACCTTGGACCTGCTGAAATGACTGGCAACCATTAGGGCAGGTCCAGTTAATTTGAAAGCAGAATTCTTGTAATTTAGAATACACAACAGGACAGATGTTCGAAAAGTGAGTCAAATGGCAACTATAGAAATGGACTTTTTAATACGTCACTGATTTTGTATCCTCGTTGTAAACTCATCATTTTGTACCTTGTAATGCCAATTCATTTTGGTAATGTCTTCAGTGGTGCTCTTGAGACGCTGCTATATTTGGCTCAATTCTGATTTCATGAACTCATTTCTCAGGGTAATGTTCCACCAATTTGTCATATCATTCATTGCACTTTTCTTCAGTTATATAACTGCTTTCCCAGCACATTTTTCTTATCATTAAGAATAGACTGCCATTCCACTAGTTTCTATTCAAAACTTAGTCCTTGAGGTTGTCACAGACATTCTCTCAGATATGGCAGACAAGCTGTACTTGCTACCTGGGAGTCTAAAACGCTGATGGAACTGATATTCGGGTGACACTCAAGTCAAGTGGACCCAATTTCGGCGAAGTCCGGATGGTCTGTGACAGCCAAATCCTCTACTTGCACCTTCACGATGGTAGGACTGTTAGTAACCCTGGGTATAACCTCCATGCACAAGTACATGGTGGGTGACCACCCAGGTGTGAACCAACGTAAGCAGGGGTCGAGGTGTGGCGCCCACACCACATGGAGGAATGCCGACCCTTTATGTTACCAGGCAGTACTAGGTGGTAGATGACTCTCATGAACCGGTGAAATACCACCACTTTACTTATTGGAGGCTTGAAGTGGTGGAACCCATGTTTAGTCTCTAGAGCTAAGTTCCGGTCAACCCTTCCCTATCTCTTCCATCACGCAGTATGATTGATGACTTTTGAGGTTATGATGAACGTTGTGGCGAGATCCAGTATTCCTTACATTTCGAGGGTACAGCTCTAAAACGGTGTTTGCAGGCCGGCCGCGAGTTAGTACATCGGACCGAACCTATTGGTAACTCTCTAGGAGGCTTCTGGATCAGCTAGTGTATAATCTTGCTACCTTTACTCTGCCAGATAGTGACTGGCGGAAGTCCGAGTAGTGTGTATGCGGGGAGCATTGTCGAAGCCACGTTATGTCAAGGATCTGGGTATATTCTTACCACATGTATGCCATATCCAAAATTTTCATTACTTCATACAGCATGTCCCACCCACTTTTTCTTACCATTGAATACATCATGAATTGTCAAACTAATAGAGCAAGCTTATCTGCGAAAAGATCTAAACCTCCCAAGCACTTCCTAATTCATTTCACAAATATACGTGGTCTCAATTCTAATCTCAATGATGTCCATTTCCACTTGCAGTCTGCCAAACCACATGTACTTCTTCTGACAGAATCTGTTATCGGTTGATTCAACTACTGCTCATCTCAGATGCCCAAATTATTCGCTGTATGATTCCTTTTGCCTCAAAGGTGGTACTTGTGCATATGTCCGTTCTGATATTCCCTGTCAGAGACTTGGCAATTTGGAATCTCCTCTCTTTGATCTTCTCTGGCTTAAAATCTCTACCTCATTGTGTCAAATTCATCTGTTGTCTCTACCGTTCTCCCAACTCCACTAATCACTTGGAGCTGTTTGACTTCCTCTCTTTGAAACTTGACTTTCTCCAGCCCAACTTTCCTAACAGTGAGGTAATTTTCCTTGGTGATTTTAATGTTCACAACTCCAGCTGGCTTCCATTTTCTAGTCACACCGACCCAGCAGGTCGAGATGCTGAGGCTTTTGCAATTAGACCTAGCACAGATTGTCCATTTACCTACAAGAATACCGGACAATCCTAATCATACAGCCAATACGCTTGATCTTTTTCTCACAAACAACCCTTCTAAGTACATAGTCGAAGTGAGAGCACCTTTAGGCACTTCAGATCACAACTTGGTGATTGTCTCTTCTCCAGTGGAACCTTTATCTCATGGCTATTCCCAACCTCGTGTTGTTTGGCATTACAAGAATGCAAAATGGGATGACCTGCGAGACTTCTTTTCCTTGGTCAGATTACTGTTTCAAAACTTCTGATGTCAACGTTTGCTCAGATCGTGTCAGTGAAATTATTCTTGCAGGAATGGAATCCTTTATCCCACACCCCACTTTAAAATCTCGTCCTTTATCTAAACCTTGGTTTTCCAATAAATGTGCTAAGGCTTTTCAAGAGAAGAATGTTGAATATAGTAATTGGCTTGTTTCTAATTCTTCAGTGTCATTTTCTGCCTACACCAAAGCTCGCAACAATTGTAAAGCAGTTATTAATCAGTCCAAACTAGAGTTTGAACAGGCTAAGAGTCGAAAACTTGCTTCTTTCCCTAATGGTAGCCGGGCATTCTGGTCTCTTGCCAAAGCTATTGGCCGCAACTTTTGCCCATCTCTGCTCCCACCTGTGTCCAAACTAGATGGTTCTGTTGTCACTTCAACCAAGGATAAATCTGACCTGCTAGCATCCCATTTTTCTTCCAACTCATGTATTAATGATCTTGGTAAAACACCTCCTACCATTCCCAACACACTCCACTCCATTCAATGCCTCCTGTGGTCTTCCGTCAAAAGGATATCAGAAGGATTTTGATGAATCTTGATGCTAAGAAAGCTCCAGGTCCTGATGGTATTTCTCCACTTGTTCTCAAAACGTGTGCTCCTGAACTTACTCCTATTCTTTGCCACCTTTTTTCACATTCTTATTCCAAAAGTGTTTTTCCTTCTGCTTGGAAATTTGCTCATATCCAGCCAGTTCCTAAAAAGGGTGACAAATTCATCCCATTGCAATTACTTCTACTCTTTCTAAAGTAATGGAGAAATCAATTAACCGCCAACTCTTAAAGTACCTAGAAACCTTCCGTCTGATCAACGATCGCCAGTATGGATTCCGTCAGTGTCGATCCACTGGTGATATTCTGGCTTATCTTACCCATTTATGGACTAATTCAATGGAAAGGTTCGGTGAAACACAAGTAGTTGCTCTTGACATCTCAAAGGCTTTTGATCGTGTTTGGCATAAAGGTCTTCTAAACAAGCTTCCATCTTATGGTTTGCCAACTGTTTTTAGTAATTGGTTATCCAGTTTTCTCACTGAGGGTGATGGTAGATGGCTCTCTGTCTTCTAACTTCTCCACTAATGCCGGTGTCCCCCAAGGTTCAGTTCTTTCCCCCACTCTTTTCCTCTTGTATATTAATGACCTTCTTCCATTGACTGGAAATCCTATCCATAGTATTGCCGATGATAGCACATTGCATTCCACTTTTCATTTTGAGAAACCTTGTCCTGCTCAATCAGCTTCAACTTAAATTCCTTAAATGCCGATCTTCAGGTAATTCTCCAGTGGGGCAAAGACAACTTAGTTGATTTCAACCCTTCTAAAACTCAGTCTTGTCTTATATCTCGCAAAAAGGATTCTTCTGCTCCTATGCTTATCTTTAGTGACACTCTGATTTCTAGGCAAAATGATATATCTCTTTTGGGGATTACCCTGACTTCTAATCTCTCTTGGCACAAGCACATTACAAATATTGCTTCCTCTGCATCTAAAAAACTTGGTTTTCTCTTTCGCTCTCGGCGTTACTTTTCTTCCAAACAGCTGCTCACTCTGTATAAATCGCAAATCTACCCTACCATGGAATATTGTTCCCACATCTGGGACAGTGCTCCCACAGCCTCTATCAGCCTTCTAGATTCCATTCTGAAGAGGGCAGTTAGGTTAATTAATGACTCATCTGTAACAGAGTCTTTCCACTCGTAAGTCTCATACATGTACTGTTTCTGCTGCATGTCTTTTCTACAGATACTTCCATGGGCACTGTTCTTCTGAATTGGCTTCTTTAATTCCCACCCTCTCTTTCAAAACAGTCTGAACACATGCTGCCACCAGCCAACATCCATTTACTGTCCAACTTCAAACTCACAGAACCAACTTTTCATCTTCCTCGTTTATTCATTCAACTGCCGTTTTCTGGAACAACCTTCCTTCATACGTATTTCCTGAAAATTACAATCTACAGAAGTTCAGAAGTTCAAGTTCAATGTCAATAAATATCTTCTTTCGTCTTTTCAACCTCCAACCCAAGCACGGTACTAAGTACTATAGGTTCTAATACCTTTCGTGTTTGGGGTTCACATAAAAAAAAAAACAAAAAACATCATTCATATAAACATAGAACATTGGGGATTAGTGGTATAATATGTGACATAACACTACTTGCAGTTCACTCTGTGATGCTATAACCAAGTTTTACTGTATCTTTTGTTTCCTCAACTCTGTTTGGACAGTCTTGGTAATGTTCAGGTATTGGGGGCTCACTTGATGGGCAAATGGATAATGCTACTGATTCCCAGTTAAAAGGTGGGGTTGTTGGATAGTGATGTCACTGTTCACTGATGTTTCTTCTGGTGTGCTGTTTACCTCTTTTTCTATGTGTAATCCTCTCAACCTGGTCACTTGTATGTGGTGAGGGGATCTCCCAATAATGCTGCTAGTTTTCCAGATATTATCATCACTAGGAACCAATGTCCATACCTTGTTTCCAGGTTTACATTGTTGAAATATACTGTGCACTGCAACTTGTGGAGATTTGGTGGGTGAGGAACCTGCCCCCAATACACTATTTTGGCCCATTCTTTGACAGGATGTGAGGTCCCAGCCACCTGATTGGGATCACTAGGCAGGTGGTTGGCACCTCCACTATAATAAGGGGAGTTGTAATGAAAAGCAGTCAGAACTGCCCTGTCCCAAGTACAAACACCAATGGATGTACAGGTGAAGGAGGTGACAGAAGACTCAGCCTTGGAAATTTTTTTCTGTGGAAGAAATGGATACTGGTAATTGTCCATACTTTTCCAAAATGGATAAATCTAAGTCTGAGAAAACAAAGAAAATAAATGTCACCTGTTAAGAAATCCACGGACAGAGCCAAAAAACCTAAATAATGGCCATGTTCAAAATCTTACAGTGAAATTCCGTTTAAATACAGTAATATGCGATAGGTGGGTCCGACAAAAATCGCTTAAGTCGATTCGCGTAAGTCGGGGTACAACGTTGCATATAAATACATATAAATTTTATTTAATTGGGACCAAGGACTAACAAAAACACTAGTTTAGAAGAAAAATATTTAATAAAATTGCAATTCTTTATACATATTAATACAAAATATGTATTAAAAAAATAAATGAGTTATGTAAAAAAAGTTATTTCGATGTCGATGGCTTCATAAAATCTAAAAAATTCGTCTGACGACACAGCGCCTTCTTTTTTTCACGTAGAATTTCTTCGTATCAAGCTAATAATTTTTTTATTCCTTGCTTTGTAGCTATAACACGTTCTTCGTTGGAGTCTGTTTCCTAAAATTTTAAAGCCCTTTTTCAATTGAGCTGAGACCTTCTGTCAAGCTTGCAAATTGTCATGTGCTTTTCTGGTGGACTGGGTCTGAAGTGTTGGATACTTCAGTGACGTTTTGCTCACGCATCTCTATGAGCTCATTCATTGTCAGCTTCTGACTATGTGAATCCAACAGCTCGTTGACATCATCACCATTGACTTCCAAATCTAATTGCCTGGCAAGATTAACAACTTTATCACATGAGTGACATGATCAGTTTCTGGCGTTGTTTTTGTCTCGTTTTTGAAAAAAAAAGTGGATAAAGTTTCTTCCAGACACCACTCAATGTTTTTTTTGTGAATTTCATCCCAAGATTCTTCAATGATTCTTACGGCATCTAAAACATTGAATTGTTTCCAAAAGTCTTTAACAGATATCTCACTATTGTCTCATAGCTTCATTCAGATGTGCAAACGAACACCTCGTGTAGTAGGCCTTGAATGTTTTGATGACTCCCTGGTCCATCGGTTGAAGCAAGCTGGTTGTGTTTGGAGGCAAAAACACAACTTTCATACGTGGTTCGAAATTAATTAGTGTGGCAGGACTGTGACCGTCTGCATTGTCAATAAGAAGCATCACTTTAAATGGAATCTGTTTAGACTTGCAATAATGTTCGATTTCGGGTATGAAGTGGTGACCAAACGAGTCCTCAAAAACGGAAGCTGTCACCCAAGCTTTATGATTTGACTTCCAAATCACTGGTAAGCTAATTTTAGATATATTTTTTAAAACGCTTGTGTTTTCGGAGCATTAAATTAAGAGAGGTTTTAACTTGCAGTCACCAGCTGCATTCCCGCCAACCATCACTGTCAATCGGTCTTTGGAAACCTTAAAGCCTGGAAAGTTTTTTTTTTTTTTTTTTCTTCGTGAAAACGATGTAATTTCCGACAAAAGTTGAGCACGAATTCGAACGCACACATATAAATATGACAGTTGGAATGCAAATTCTTCTATGTGTGCAGCTCATGCGGCAACAAAGTTGAATTTTGTTCATCTTTTGCTCTCACTCTCTGCTGTCGCACCGTATATCGATAGCATACGAAAAACGACCTTGAAGATAGTGGGCGGCAGTGTTGCCAAACGAAAAAATGAAGAACCACGTAACTCCGAGTTCACGTAAGTCGGGGTATTACTGTAGTCACAATGTCATGGCTCTCCTGTAATCATGGGCCAACTTGCTTTTGCAAACAGGAATAAGGAACAGAAATGGCAACAAATGGGGGATGGCCCTGCTCATTGAGGAGTTGCCATCTTCATTGGTAACCATACTCTTTTCAAGCTACACCACTTGCCACCAACATACAGGTGGTAGGAATTTGCTCTACAGTAGGGTTCCTCTTAACTATTTGTTCCATCTATTTTCACTTGATAACAATATACCCCAGGCAGACCTTGGTGATCTAATTAAGCAACTACCATCCTCTTCTATTATTAGAGGACTCCAATAGACATAGTACTCCATGGTGTAGTGCTGATTCAATGGAAAGGGTTGGACTATTGATTATATGCTCAAACAGTGACTTGGCCTTTCTAAATGTGAGGTATAACACCTTCCACATTTACTGCTGTTGATCTCTCTTTATGCTCCCCATCTATCCTTCCTGTGTGTACATGGGGGGTTGAAGAAAACCTTTACAGTAGTGATAACTTCCCTGTGATATCCACCCTTTGCAATGGGATAGCTATGCCATTTATTGAGGATTCCATGGGGGAAGATCAGTCATGCTGTCTGAAATGCCTTCAGCTAGAAATAGCATATTGCAGTTGGCTTGACCCAGTCCACCATCAAGCCATTTTATTGCTACTACATTCAAAACATCTCCTGTCAGAAATCTGTGTATTGAGGCAAATGAATGTTCTTTGTTTCTTCAACAAAAGCACTTTTCGTTAAAGCACACCTTTAAGATAAAATCCCTGCCAGACCACCCCACATGGACATCTGTTTTTGAGTCAATTTGGAACAATCTCTATAATAGTCATAAGGCTGCCAACCATCCCTTTCATATTTGTGGCCAAGATCTGCTAAGAGAATTGAATATCACAGTCGACAGTGTTGCCAAGTCATCATGGCAACCATTTGGAATGATCAAGTACTGTCATGCAACTTCTCATGCTGAATACCCTGACTTCTTGCCTGTCTTACTGATGGTCTGAAATCAGAGTTATCTATCTGGTCTGCTATCATCTTCCCAGATGGCACTTTATCTGAGATATTCCTGACAAATGGAGCATATACACAGCAGAGTTGTATGTTATAAAATGTCTTGTACCACATTAAAACCCACAATTGACAAAGGTTTATGGTGGATGCAAACTCTTTAAGTATACTACTGACTTTATCAGGGATGAGATATAATCCTCATTTATTTCTGACCCAGGTCCGACAGCTATTATATTTTCTTTCTGAACATTCATTCGACATCTGTTTCTGCAGGATCCCAAGCTACATGGGATCAGATTGCATTGATCAGTTGTGATCAGTTGCAATGCACTCAAACCAGACCAGTCCTAGGGGTGTTGAAGGAAGTTATGTGCAAATTTATTTTACCAACAGTTTTCAGATCTTCCACTTCCATTTTGGAAATTGATTACCATAGGTGAATTCTA
The DNA here is from genome assembly GCF_048544385.1 of Mastigoproctus giganteus. Classification (NCBI taxonomy): domain Eukaryota; kingdom Metazoa; phylum Arthropoda; class Arachnida; order Uropygi; family Thelyphonidae; genus Mastigoproctus; species Mastigoproctus giganteus. The sequence goes on along the minus strand of NC_143586.1, from coordinate 108,642,657 downwards.
TTGCCAAATCATCACAGCCACAACAGTCGTAGCCTTTTAAGTCACCTGTACAGACTACAGGCAGAGTAATATCTTAATACACAATTGATATTTTTCCAGTGGCAACATCATGTCATGGACAGACCACGAACAAGGTATATTAAATGAAGCCTGTAATCCAATGTTGGCGGTCTAGTTTCCACAACTGTAGAGAGGGTCATTCCATGTCAAGTGGCCTAGGGGTCCCTGCTCGACTATCTTCAATTTTGTTGAAACTTGGTGTGGATGTTTAAACAGGTTTCAAATGAAGCTGTGCAAAATTTCAGTTCAAATTATAGTATGCTTGAGGTACCAGCACCTTTTTTGTGGAGGTCACTTGTGTTATGTGGAATAAATCAAAAAATTTTCAAAAGTTTTAAAAGTGTTATGTTGCACTATGGTGAGAGGTGCTCTGAAACTTGGTATACCTAGTTAACTTTTTGCAGAGAATGCAAAACCTTTGGTGTCCAGACCCAAAAACTTTCACATTTTTTACTGGCACCAAAAATTTGTCACAACAAATTTAAGGAAGACTTTTGAAAGTCATAACTTTGAAATAAAAACCTTTGGTACCTTCTTCTTTGGACATTCCACTTAGCAACTGCATGAATTCAGCCTAACTAAATATCAAGAATTTGAAAGTCAAATTTGGCCTATCTAAGGGGCAAATATCTTAATGTGGATACCTTCAATTGTCTCGTTTTTGCCACCACTGGAAAGAGCAGTTTCAGCTACAAGAATCATGGTTTATCTGTTTTGTGTCTCTGCACTTAAGGCCTTAAAATTTAAGCCTAAACATCAAGTAGTTTTATGTCCTGCATTGTTATTTTGTGAGATCTTTTTTGTTGCAGAATATTTCCTTAATCCTGCCTTTAGAATAATTTTAGAATAGAATATAATAGTTTAGAATAATATAGAAAGAGTATATTCTAGAATTCTAGAATGCCAGACCATCCTAGAATATTCTTGAATTCCAAAAAAACTGATGAACAGATGATTGTTTTATCTTCATGATGGTCAGTTTTTTTATTTTGTTCCTCTATTTTTTATTGTTTGACTGTAATAAAGTTAACTAAGTTTTCATTGCTTGCAGAAACATCCACTTATTAGTCAGCATGAAAGCCATGGAATCAGAAGATTTTGCTGGAGATAAGCTGGACCGTGCACCATCAGTCATGTGGATAATTCTAAATGTCATGTGCTATCGAATATATGCAAAACTGGGTTAAAATTATTTAAAGAATTTGAAGAACAACAGCTGATAGGTCGACGTGGATTAAAACTGGATGAAGATTTGTCTACATCATGAAGCTTTGAGTTTAACGAAATTTGAATTTTTGCAGCATTCATGTTGCAATCCTTTACAGAAGAAAAATCATATGGTGAAAAAAAGTTTACAACCAATTGTCAATGGCAGACTACCTGAAAGACCTAACAAAGGTAGACGTGAAACCAGGCCATAAGCTGTGCCCATCATGCCGAAAAGCAGCAACAGGAACATCAACTTCATCTGGATCAGACCATGATGACAAAATGCAAGTGACTGAAAGCTTGAACACAAGTTTGATGGCTATTGGTATTTCTCCTCTGAAATTTCTTCTCTTAGCCATTTGCTGAAATTTCAGCAAATGGCTAAGAGAGACTCAAGGCTATGCCAAAAGGAAGGCAAGTCAAGTACAAGATGTAATTGCCAGTAAAATTGTATCTATTGGTGGCTTGGAGCCAAGTGCAAGTCATCAGTGTGGAAATTGCTTAGATTACAATGAGCTACTGAAAGAAAAGTTGATGGTATCGTCATTCAGAAATACTTCAAATATTAATACTAGCTCAGTTAGTTGGTCCATAAAGAAAACAATGGAAGAGTTTTTAGTGTCTCAGAAAGAATGGTCAAGAAAGCTAGAAAACTTAAAGCAGAAGAAGGAATCATGGCCACACCTGGAAAAAAGCTTTGAGCAAGTAAAGCAAAAGGTGATGGAATTTTTTGAAGATGATCAATTTAGTCTGATATGCCCTGTAAAGAAAGACTTCATTTCTATTAGAAATGCGGATGGAATAAAAGTGCAAAAGAGACTACTACTCAGCAACTGGAAGGAAATGTTTATAACTTATCGAGATATAAATGGATCTGACATTGGATTTTCTAAATTTTTTGAACTTTGACACCAAGTGGTGTGTCACAGTTGGTGCACCAGGAACATTATTCTGTATGTGTATGCACAATCCATCAAAATGTCAAGTTAATGCTAGCCGGAAAGTTTCTAGAGAATATTTTCAAAAACAATGAACCAGAAGATATTGAATTCAAGCAGTGGATACACACTGGCAGATACACTGGACACAAAGCAATTAACAACAGATTTTATTGAAGAGTTGAGTACAAAAATATTTAACCTTTCCTGTCATCACTACATTGCTAAACATCAAAGCTACCAGAAATTAGACTTTCCTTTGTTGAAGTCAACAAAGGAAAGCCTAATGACAGGAGAATTGGTCATCTTGATGGATTTTGCAGAAATTTATTCGTTTGTTGTGCAAGATGCTGTTCAAGGGTTTGACTGGGAGAATAGCCAGGCTACATTGCATCCATTTGTCATTTATTTCAAGGATGTTGAACTTCAGAATATAAGTTTCTGCATAATCAGTGACTGCCTTTGACATGACACAATTGCAGTACAGTGCATGTTTTTCTAACCAACTTAATTGAATATTTGAAGAGTTTCATGACAGAAATCAGGCACATTTACTTTCAGTGATGGTTCTGCAGCTCAATGCAAGAATTTTATTAACCTGTGTCATCATCAGAAGGATTTTGATATCAGTGCTGAAGGGAATTTCTTTGGTACTAGCCATGGCAAGTTGGTGGAACAATAAAATGATTGGCAGCATGTGCTAGTCTCCAATGCCCAATTGAAAACCAAATCCTGTTTGGTTTTCAATCAAGAAACATGTTTGAATTTCGTGACAAGCATGTGACTGGAATAAAATTCTGTTTTGTTTCTAAAGAGGAAATTGAGCAAGTAAGGCCATTTCAAGAGAAGAGATTCATAGACTGTCATACTGTTGCTGGAACAAGAGAAAATCATCACTATTGACGCAAGACAGATTTGTGTTTGCAGAGTATCAAATGACACCATCATCATTGGTGCCTCCGTAGCCAGGTGGGCAGGAGCAGCAGTGTGTAACACATGCTTCTTGATTAGACCGGGGTTTGAGCCTGTGACTACCAAATACGGAGGATGCGGAAAGGTGAGGGAATGACCACCGCCTATCCCCAGAGCAATATGGCCTTAGTTGCTAATGCTCCAAATAAACAAACAAACAATCCATCATCATTTGTAGATCAGACTAGTGAAACCAATATTCAATGTGCCAATTGTTAATTTACAACCTGGCCAAAGGCAATGTATTCATTGCTTGTATTTATGACAATAATTGGTGGATTGGAAATATTTGTGAAATTTCATTTGAAGAACATGTATTAGTAAATTTCATGCATCATGGAGCAGCTTGCTCATTTCACTGGCCTGCCAGACAAGGTGTCTGCTGGATTCCTGAACAACAAATTATTGCCAATCTTCCAGCTCCAAAAACAACAACAATGGGACGACAATATAGCTTGCCTGAAGTAGTAATATCAACCCTCAATGAAATATTCCAGTCCATTATAAAGCAGTGATTCAATATTTTCACACTCACTTACAATACAAACATAATACAATTTTAAATTGTATTATATTTTAAATAAATTTTGTTGCAGTTATAACTTCTTTCAAGCTTAGAAACCAATAGAACATCATCTTTATGCTTGGAATCCTGAATAAAGACCACTTTTCAGACTTGGGAACTTGCACTAAAGAAACCCATGCAATTTCTTTTCTTGCCATTTGCACCCCTATTGTAAAAAAATACAGATCTTTTTGTGCATTGGCAATATATCCTTTCTCCTTAAACCAAAGGGCAGAGTAATTGGAGAAAACTTCACTCTTGTAAATGCAATAGTTCTGTCCTTATTGAGATGTTAAATTTCACCATCAAATAAGTATGCAAATATGTAGAAAATATAAAATATTTAAGGCCGTTTTTTAGGCCTTAAGTAGTAGCAAGACACAAAACTGAAAAAACCATGATTCTTTTTTGCTTAAAACCTGCTCTTTCCAATGGTGGCAAAAGTGAGAGAATTGAAGGTGTCCCACATTAAGATATTTGCCTCTAAAGATAGGTCAAAATTTGAGTATCTTTGAAGGAAAATATCTCAGCCAGCAAACAAGTATAATAGCTCATATTTTGGTAGGCTGAATTCATGCAGATGTTAAATGGAATGCCCAAAGAAGAAGGTACCAAAGGTTTTTATTTCAAAGTTATGACTTTCAAAAGTCTTGCTTAAATTTGTCACGACAAATGTTTGGTGCCAGTTTTAGAGCTCATTGTAAAAAAATGTGAAGGTTTTTGAGCCTGGGAATTTTGAGAATGTTTTTGCATTCTCTGCGAAAAGTTAACTAGGTATACCAGGCTCACTACCTCTCACTGTTGTGTAACAGTAACGCTTAAAACTTTTGAAAATTTTTTGTGATTTGCTCTGCATAACAAAAGTGACCTCCACAAAAACGGTGCTGGTGCTTCAAGCATACTATATTTTGAGCTGAATTTTTGCACAGCTTCTTTGAAAACCTGTTTAAACATCTACACCAAGTTTCAACAAAATTGAAGATGGTCGAGCAGGGACTATTTTCAAAATTAGGCCACTTGACATGGAATCACTTGAGTGGAAGTTTTCTCGCTCAGTCATCTTATTATTCATTCCTACTGAGGTTTGATGACTCCGTTATGTGTGAGAAATGTGACACCTTTTTAACTATTCAACATGTTTTATCTGAGTTTTATCCATGTTTATAGACATTCACATTTTATTTTTGCTGCTTTTAATTATCTGACTTAGCCTTATACATAGATTTTATCTAACAATGACCACATTTTGGCAGTTTTTAGTTACTTAAAATTTTTCAACCTCTTTTTTACTCCTGTTTAAAATGTATCTTTTATACCTATTCTTTATTTATTTATTTGTTTATTTATTTTTAATTTTTAACATTATACATTTTTGACGTAATAATCTAATTCAGTGGTTCCCAAACTACTGAGATCTACGGACCCTTTCAAAAATCAAAAGTTTGTGGACCCCAATATATAACTTATGCATATGTATATATACTGGTATGAAGAAGCTTTTGTGTTTAATACTATTGAATCTACAGTATACACGAGAAGTGAACTCGAAAAAATGGATAAGAAATGTAGCAATATATGATTGGATGAAGTTGACCAAGTGCGATATGAAAAAGAGACAAATAGTTGGCAAAATAAGACTACATTGCAGTGTTTTTCATGATTTCAGTGTCTTTGCCATAGGTCACCCACCGAAATTGTGAGAAAGATGGCAATGTTCTTGCTTCTGTTTCCGACATGCTCTGTATACTATGGTACATATGTGTATTATAGATGTGTTAAGAACGAAATTTGAAATTTTGTGGGAAGAATAAGACCTAATAAATTGTGCCAATAATTATAATTATTAGTAGGAGATCATGGATGACCTTACAGAAACAAGCAAAAAGAATTGAAAAACTGAAACAAGGTAGTCCTGTATGGACAGTATGGACAAGATAGTTGGGACTACCTTGTCCATACTGTAAAAGAAAGTGCTAATTTGTTTCATTTTGCTTTTTGGCTTTATTTAACTTTTCTTATACTGTTATGGACAAGTATAGAAAAGCAGTTCCTGATACACGGTTAGGTGTAGACTCCTGATGAAATACCTAACCACGTATCAGTTTTTACTTCCGTTGACATCAGGGACTTTGCATTTTTGCCTTCCCTGTATTTGACCTATAACTAAATTTGCCCATGCATTTCTGATGACAGCTTTACCACCTTTATTTTATTTTACTTTATTTTGTTTAATCTTTGGTATTAATAATTTTACTGTACAGTTCCTTCACCTCCTAATTAATTGGCTTTGCAATTCAGCCCATAATTTTTTTTAATTCATCATAACTTTTAGGATATTAACATTCTTTCGCCTTCTTTAAATCTACATTACTTCTCTTTTCTACTATCCTTACCTTCTAGTCCTTGGCACTGTAATTTTCACCTCCATTTGATACAAACTTTATCAGACTTATATATTGTTACATATTATATACTTTTTCATCCTTTACTACTGCTTTGCACATTTTGGTGCATTTGTCATACCTTGCTTATTTATTTTTTGTTTTTTATTTTTCCATCAGCTGTAACTTTGACCTTAAATTACATTTAATATATATGTATATATGGTCGACCACCGTTTTGCAGACCCCCTGAAACTGGTCTGCGAACCCCACTTTGGAAATGCTGATCTAATTCATTAGATCATTGTGTAAATTTATTATACCTACAGTTTTCAGATCTTCCATTTTGGAAATTGATTACCATAGCAGACTAAACCAGAAGGATGAATCTGACTTAGTTATAGGCATTTCTATTGTTAAGGTTATGGAGAGTCTAAAATAAGAGCAGGGTCTGTTCTTTTACCTAGTGAGGAAGTACATTATGGCTGCATGTGACTACATGGTGCACAAGTTCCCACTGAAATTTGTTTCTACTAGAAATTTGTGGTTAAATTTCTAGTACTTCTTGCTTTCGTTAAGAGTGAAGTAGTAGATGTTTTGAACCATCAGTTCTGTCAGTTTCAGCATGCTAAACTTCTTTCATAATAGTGCCTATTAGACATTTATGAAAAAATAAAGAACTGATTTACAGTGGTCCTTGATTGGTGCATTGACATGCCCAAGGAAACTTGAAATATAGCAAATTATCCCAAACCATGCTTGGCATTTTAACAATTTCTCATAGCACTGCTGAGGCTGAGATAACATTTGGCCATGTTAGAAAAACAAAAACAGAGTTCACATCTTTTCTTTGTGGTTAATCTTTGGAATTGTTCCTGGCAGCCAAGTCCAGAGAGCAGGGTCATTGTCACAAACAGAACTTTGACTCAGCATTTCTTGACACAGTCAAAACGACATTTAATAGAATATTCAGAAGGGAAATCCACAGACAGAAAAATGTTAGTTAAACATACAATCCAGTAGCTGTATTTTAATATAAAATTATTATTATTATTATTATTATTATTATTATTAGCCATATGGTAACAAGGAAGCCTGAGGCTTATGCTGCACCAGCCAAAAAAAAAAAAAAAAATTCCCGAGTTACCCCCCTGTGTGTGTGAGAGAGAGAGAGAGAGAGAGAGAGAGAGAGAGAGAGAGAGAGAGAGAGAGAGAGAGAAGTAGAAAGGCATCACCAAGAAAGAGAAGAATGATGATATCCAGCTCAGGACCCTGGGTTTGCCAAGCCCATACTCACCAGATGTGAGCCCCCGGGGAATGTGTATTGGGCAGATGAAATTTTGGTTTCTTGCGAAGTATGGACTTAAAAGAAAAAAAAAAAACCCTCCTATTCCAAAAGATGCTTTACCTGTTTTGGCCTGAAAATCTGCTCAGCTTTTGAAAGTTAAAAGTTTGAAACAGTGGGAGCTCCATTACATACTTCCAAAAATAAGCATTAAATTGACACATGAAAGGAATGAAATCAAGTGCGATTTATAAAATAATAAATAACTACTGCATTAATAACACATTTAGGATTTGTGAGCTAGATAATATTATTTGAGTGAGGGAGGGAATGAGAAATTTTCATAAATGCCAGTGTACTATCTAGTTTCCTTTTGAATCTTTCTGGGTCATTTAGACCCATATGGACCAGTTGCATGGTAGTTAAATGGGGATGGTGGGTGGGGGGGGGAACAAACCAGGTTTAATTTATTGTGTTAGAGTAGTGCTGAAGTTTTGTGCAGTTAATGCTTCCACAAATTTAGATTTTCCAGTGATTATTTTGTGTTTCTGCTTGGAAAATGTTAACATTTTTCTGAAATTTAAAATATAATTAATAAACTTTCATTGTTTTGTTTTTCTTTAAAACTAATAAGTATTTTTAAAGATCAAAAAAATTTTTTCAAAATTTTCAGTTATTAAAGAAATGAAATAATATTAATAAGCATTGCAGTCTAGTGGTGAAAGGTCAAGCACTAATGTGCTACAAGCACAATTCAAAAACCTTCTCCCCTCCCCCACTTCCATTATTAAAATCCACAGCCTCTATCTGTGTAATATCACCCTATGTGGTGCAGCAAAATGAGGCAATACTACTGGTGAGTTAAATGTGTACATTTTTTAGCATTTTTTCTTTGTTTCACTACAGTTCTGGGCTATATCATAAATTATTTGGATTAATGAAATTTATGCAGAACAGATAATCCAGGAAGTTACTAATAATCAAGAAAAAATATGAAATTTAAAATTGGTTGATAGTTTGCCATAATGTTATGTTTTTTTTTTTTTTTTTTTAAGAAAACAGCTACAGCTGTTGCATACTGTAAAAGAGGAAATGGTTTAATTAAAGTAAATGGACGGCCACTGGAAATGTTGGAACCCCAGGTTTTGAAATATAAAGTAAGTTAGAAAAAATTCCCTATTTTTCTCAGATTGTTTTGCTAAATTTAGAATTTAAGTTAGTATTATTATTTAAATCTATAATAAAACTTAGTACTACCGTATTTCCCCATGTATAAGACGCACCCTTTTTCGAAAAATTTGGGGTCTAAAAACTGGGTGCATCTTATACAGTAGTTGTAGATTTTTTTTTTACTTGCATTTTTCGCACTTGTTATCTTTGCGCTCATTGTTTTGCATTTGTTACCAGTATATTAGGTTACGTTTTGCCATGTTCTGCCCAGAAATGGCTCAGAAAATATTTTCATACAGTGCTGAATTCAAGTTAAAAGTGATCCAGTTTGCAAAAATGAATGGAAATCGTGCTGCTGAACGTAAGTTTGGTCCTCCTCCAAACAAACCCTTCAAATCTGCCATGAGAGACAAATAGAACCAACGGATGAAGTCTTCTGGGGACAATTTGACACCAGCAGGAAGAGTGAAGAAACCAACTATAGGAGAAGTTTGTACCTGGGTGAAAAGATCCTGGGATAATATCAAGATTGAGATCGTTGTCAAGTCATTTAAGAAGTGTGGCATTTCAAATGCCATAGATGGAACTGAGGATGAGGCAATATATGAAGACAGTGATTTGTCATCAGACACAGATGAGGACAAGCTAATGGATGGGAGTTTTGACAGTGATGAGAAGTTGTATGAATTTTATGATGAATAAAACTTGAGTTCAATAACTTTATATAATACATTTTTTTTAAATTTCAGACCCCAAAATTAAGGTGTCTTATACATGGGGAAATATGGTATATAAAATTCTTGATCTATTGAGTCGCTTGACTTCTCTCTGCTGTTGGGAAAAGACTTTCATTTTTTGTATATTCATGTCAAGATTGCAGAATGGTAGGCATTGAAAACATATACAGCCACTCCCCGGCTTACACAATATTTGACTTACAGAAATTCGACTTTACGTAAGTTTTTGTTGGCCGTTGCAAACTTAAAAAAATCGTGGAAACTTATTTTGTATCCCGTAGGAATAAATGGAAGTATTGTGAAAATATCGTAACGTGAACTCACTAACACGTTTTTTTCTTTTTCTTTCCTTCTCTCTCTCTTTCTTTCTTTCTTTCTTTTTTTTTTTTTTTTTTTTTGGTAATTTGTTCCCAGACCTCGAAACTTAAAAAAATTGTGGAAACATATTTTGTATCCTGTAGGAACAAATGGAGGTATTGTGAAAATATCGTAATGTGAACCCACTAACCCTTTTTTTTTTTTTTTTTTTGTAATTTGTTCCCAGACCTCAGAAGTTTAAATTTTTGCTATATAGCTAAGCTATTTATCTATCTAAAAGGACATTTTTATAATGGAAATTGCACTACACTTTCATCGTTATCATATGTTTCATTATAAGAATCAAAACATAAATAAGTTTTCAGAATCTTCTTTTCATATTTACTAAGTACAATGGTGAAGGGAAAGGGACCAATGGAAAGTGCAAGTGCTGGCAGTGCTAGGAAATGAAACAAAATTGATTTAGAAAGGAAGATAATTAATTAAGAAGTATGAAGCAGGACAAAGTTTTTTTTATCTATTGCACGGAATTAGGTCTCGCTGCTTCAACAGTGAATACTATTTTAAGGGACAGTGCAAGTATAAAAGAACATGTTAAAGGATCAATGCATTTAAGATCAACAGTGATGACAAAACAGCATTCAGGTGCTATATCAAAGATGGAAAAAGCTATTAATAATATGGATGCAAAATCAGATTCAGAAGCAAGTGTCCCTGAGTCCAATGGGCATTCAAGCAAAAACAAAAAGAATTTATGAAGACATTGAGGATAAGTATGGTCACCCTCAAGCCAAGTTCGTTGCAAGTAATGGGTGATTTAATAGGTTCAAGCATCGTGCTGGTTTCCAAAACATTAAAGTATGCAGTGAAGTTGCCAGTGCCGATTCTGCAGCTGCAGAGAAATTTTGTGATGTGTTGGAAAAAATTCCTTCTAAATCTCCACAGCCCTCAACTTCTGCAGCAGTGTGCTTATCAGCTGCAGGATTAATTCTCGCAACGATGCTCGAAAGGTAAAACTTGCTGACAATTATGCCTGTCTCCTCTCTCTCTTTGTAATTTTGTACACTTTTGTAAAATTAAATAAATAATTCTATTTACATGTTTGTCAAACATTTCTTTTTTGCTTCGATCAAATTCAGCATGCATGGTTGCGAGTGCTGCCTGAGCATTTAGGGAAATTCCGCCTTGAGTAAAATTTGACTTGCCTAGAGTTCTGCGGAATGTGCGACCCTTAGGTAAATCAGGGAGTGGCTGTAATGACCATTTGTTATTTAACTTTGTGGAATACATGGTGGACTATGTCATAACCTATTATTTAATTAAAATTTATTCTTTACCAGAAATCTGCACAAGAAAAGTTACTATTCTTACTGAAGTTGTGGGATGAGCACAGAAATATTAAACTTGGCTGAGTGATAATTTGATCAGTTCATGCAAAATGCCACAAATAGTATACAAAGTATTTATCTAAGAGGAAACAGTTTAATATTGCAGTGAGGAGCAGCACAAGATGTGAGAGTGAGAATTAACAGTATGTTTATAGCGATTTAAAGGCTGGAGTCACCGTAAACATTTATTATTATTATTATTATTATTTTAACACTTTCACTGCTATCTTTCCAACAGCCTTTTTGACCTAGAATTGAAACTATTGGATTGTGAAGGGCAGAGATAATTTTTTGCTTTCTTCCAGCTATGGCTGAATTAGTGAGCTGCTGGCAAAGGAATAGTTAATAGTTATATAATAGGAATAGTTAAAGGAAACTGAATAGTTATTTTGCATCTACATCCATATATCATGGAATTCTCTAGGAAGGTTGATGCCAAAAGTTTATCAAACTCTGATAGGGAATTAAATGATTTTGTAATAACTAAGAGGAAAGTGGAACTGAAATTGTCAAAGTTAAACATAAAACATGCCTGGGGTGAATGGTATCTATCTGATTATATTAAGGGAGGTAAGCAAACCCGTAGCCATTGTTATGACCACCGAATCTTTGGATTTGGTGGTTCCCTATATACACTGGAGATGTGCAAATGTATCTCTCTTTGGCAAGGGGGATTGAAAGATGACATGAGTAATTACAGACCTGTTAGCTTAACTTCTGTTCCAGGGAAAATAATGGAGTCTCTGGATAAAGAAGTAATGTAGGACCATCTAGACAGGAATACAATTATACTGCAGTCACAGCATGGCTTTGTTAAGGGGCAATCTTGTCTGACCAATCTGATTGGATACTATGATGCAGTAACAAAGTAACTAGATGCAAAAAATAATTTTGATATAATATACTTAAATTTCAGAAAAGCAATTGATACTGTTGAACATAAAAGACTAGTACAAATTGGAGCAGTATGGCATTAAAGGCAAGTTACTGCACCGGTTAAAGGGATGGTTGAGTGGTAGAAGAGTGTGGTTATTAATGGACACTGCTTTTCATGGACTAATGTTATTAGTGATGTCTCCCATTGTTGTTTTCTATATTTATTAATGCTATTGAAAGTATAGCAGGCTTAATGTTTGGATTTGCATATCAACATTAAAAAAGGAAGAAAGAAACAAAGAAAAAGAAACACTTCAGATTTCACCTACCCATTTACTCCAAACGTTTGTCCTGTTCTTCCTTGAATTTATCAGATGGAAGTTCCAACAATCAACCACTCAATGGCTAAAGGCAAATTTCTGAACATCTGTTCTGCAGCTGTCTTTCTACCTCAATCTGAATTTATGCCCCCTCAAGTGCTTGATCTGAGCAAGAGGAAGAATCCCATCAGCATCGATCTTGCTCAAACCATTTGAAGCCTTAAACATCTCAGTCAAATCACGGTGCATGTGCCTAGTCTCCAGATGCTGCAATTTGCAGAACTTGAGCTTTTCTTAGCAAGAGCTCCCCTTTGTTCCACTTACCACTCTTGTTGCCCTTCTCTGTACTCGGGCCAGCAGCTCTACATCCTTTCTAAAATGAAGCCTCCAAACCTGTATGCTCTAGGTGTGGCCTGACCATTACCAAAGGGATAATCACCTCTTATCCCTACTAGCAAAATTCCTCTATATCATTGACAAAATTCTATGAACTGCTCTTGCAGCCTTTCTGCACTGCTCAGAAAACTTCATATCTGACTGCACAATTATCTCCAGGTCTTTTTCATTCTCTACCACCTTGAGTGTAGTATTACACAGTTGGTAAGTTTTTCTGGGGTTACTACTACCCAGTACTTTGCATTTGTCAATGATAAAAGTTCAGTTGCATACTGTCAACTTGTTAACAACCCTGCTTACCTATGTATCATCTGCACACTTGGACCTTAAGCCTGATATATCTTCAACAGTATCATTCATAAATAGAGATAACAACAATGGTCTCAACACCGAATCCCAGGAGACTCCACTAATAACATTAGCCCACGAAGAGTAGTGTACATTGATTACCACTCTCTGTCTTCTCCCACTTAACCATCCCTTAATCCATAGCAGCAACTTGCCTTTAATGCCATACTGCTCCAATACAGCAGTCTTCTGTGTGCAACAGTATCAAAAGCTTTCCTGAAATCTTAGCGTGTGATATCAAAGTTATTCCCTGCATCCAGTTCCTTTGTGACCACATCATAGTATCCAATCAAATTTGTCAGACAAGACTTCCCCATAACAAAACCATGCTGTGTTCGAGCTAAAACTGAAGTCTTGTCTAGATGATCTTCCAGTGCTTCCATTAATTTCCCTGGAACAGAAGTTAAACTAACAGGTGTATAATTACTCATGTCATGTTTTGATCTACCATTGTGAATTTGGGATACATTTGCACATTTCCAGTCTGTAGATACCTCCACTGAATCCAAGGATGTGCTCCTAATTATGGCTAAGGGTTTGCTTACTTCCTTTGCTGCGTTACCTTAATATAACTGGATAGATCCCGTCTACTACTTTGCTTTCAGTTATTAAAAACTCATTTAGCTACCTCTTAGAATTTGATAAACTTCTGATCTCCACTTCCCTACAGAATTCCTCATTTGCAAAATACTCATTCAGTTTGCCAGCTACCCGAGCAGGATTGTCAACAGTTGAATCATCGATATCAAGTGGCCCAATCTGATTCATCTCCTTCCTTCTATCTGCTTTTTTTTTTTTTTTTTTTTTGCATCTTGACAAAGATTTCTTGTAATATGCCTTCGCTTTCCTAACCTTTGTCCCTTGATTACAGACTAGCTTATATCTACCAGACTTCTGTCTCCCCTAATAATTTTTATGCATCGCGTGCATTTTTCTTCTCTGACACGAGTCTCATTAGTTTGTGACATCCATTTAGTCCTAAACCTTGAATAGTTTTTCTTAGTTGGTGTGAAGAGCCTAGTAGCTTCCAAGATTAATTCCTTGAATTCTGCCCATTTAGAATTTGTTGTTGGTAAAGTGATTAAAAACTGTCTGAGACCACTGTAGTGACATTTATAAAGCAAAAGCCCTTCCACTTTCATGTTGGATTTTCCAAATAAATCCCACATCAGTATACTGTGATCACTGCCACTAAGTGGCAGTGATCACAGTATACTGATGTGGGATTTCCTTTATCTGCAGATTCTTAATGCATGAGTAATCGCTGCCAATAATCAGATCAAGCATGTTACTCCTGGTTGCCTCTTGAACATGCTGCTGTAGAAAAGTCATCTGATAAATCCATAAGTCTTGCTAGACTACCACAAGATGTAGTCAATATCTGAAAAGTTAAAATCTCCCATTATAAGACATTCTTTTTTTACTGTTCCACTCTTATTCTCTGTACAGTTCATTTATTCATCAGTCATTTGGCCTCTAGCACTCTCCTATTCTTATTTTTGCTTTCCCAGTGCTTATGTCACACCAAACTGACTCAACATTGCACTGGCCACCCATGTCAACTGGATGCACTGCCTTAGATTTTGTTTCTTAACTAACAACATAACCCCTCCACTCTTCCTATCCTTTCTGTACACATTGTACTCCATAAATTCCAATTCTGCATTCCTTATATCTGTGTGACATCATGTCTCTGATATCCCAACAATCTTTGATGTCTTGACCTTTGATGTCTCTACCTTTGATGTCTTGACCGGCACTTCAAATTCATCAAATTTATTTACTAAACTCTTAGCATTGGTGTATATGCAAGTATACGTGCACTTGTTCTTACTCCTAGTTACTCTAACACAGCTGAGATGATACAAAGTTGGCAGTGTTGTTAATGATGGTAATTGCTTCAAGATCTAAAAAAAATTGGGAAGATAGGCAAGAAATGGCAGTTTAAGTTCAACATTGACAAATGCAAGATACTGCATATGGGTAGCAGTAATCCCAGATTAACATACCAAGTTCGTGTTACTACGCTCAAGTAGGCTGCCAGGAGAGCCCTTGGTGTTTTGTCACTGATATACAGGAGCTTTGCTAGCAGGAATAAGGTGGTGATTATCCCATTGTACAAGGCAATGGTTAGACTTCTCTTTGAGTCGTGCATGCAGGCCTGGAAGCATCATTTTAGGAAGGATGTGGATCTACTGGATGGGTGCAGGGAAAGGCTATGAGATTCAAGAGAATGAATGGGTAGTGTTACCAAGAAAGGCTTCAGTTCTGCAAATTGCAGTGTTTAGAGACTGGGCACCTGCAAGGGTATCCGATTGTGATGTTCAGGTCTTTGAATGGATTAAGAAGGGTCAGTGCTGATGGCATTCTTTCTATAGCTTAGACTACACACATATGAGGGTACATTAATTCAAATTAAGGAATAGTGATTGCAGGATGTATGTGCAGAGGTTTGCTTGCAGCCAGTTGGTGGTTGATTGTTGCAATAAACTTCCATCTTTTGTGGAAGTTTTGAATAAATTCAGTGAAGAACTAGCCAGATTATTAGAAGTGATGTGGGAATTTTTTTTATTTTTTATTATTGTTTTGGATGATGCTTTATAAGCTTGCTTTGTTGCATTATATGCCATTACTTCTGCTCTTTCTATAATAATAATAAAAAAAAAAATACTGATTTTTCTAACATTAAATCAGAAGAAAATGCTTCTAAAGTCAGGTAGTTTTCCCTCCAAATGGATTAAAAATTCCATGATGTACGTGTGCATCATGATGCAGTTAACACGGTAAAACAAGATTACAGTATTCTTTCAAAATGGCCACTTGCCAGTTCTCATTTTTGTAAATGATATGACATGTTTCTCTCAAATAGCTTATTATAATTTGTGAGACATTTTCAAGTTTTGTCTTTAAATAACTCCATATAGCAAAATCTATGGGATCAATGTCATTCTCTTTTTTACAAATGAAAAGAGACAATAACATACAGAATATGACGCTTGCAGCTTTTACATTGTATGGAGATGGTTAAAATTGCTAGTGTCATTTCTTCAGAGTATAAAGAATTATTTTCAAGGAATTTGAAAGTTTTGTAAGAATTGGAAAACTACCTATATATGTCTTAAAAGAAAATACACTCAACCGTGTTTAGAAATTCATGAGAACAACCTTAATGGAGAAAGGAAGATGTTACAGAATACCTTGGGAGAGGGGGAGTTGACTAGCACTTGAGCTGCTTTGCTCCATTCTTCTTAGGGTTAACTTGGATAGGCCTTGTTGAGGTAGATACAAATTTAACTAAGTTATGTTTGGATCTGTTGGCTATGGTAGCAATAATTTTAATGATGCACCAGATGAAGATAGGATGGTGGGGGGGGCAAACTTTTTTCTGTATCTTTCTGCTTCAGTCAACCCTAATTGGTAGCAGGAAATTTGAGGTTACCATATGGATCCTTGCGTGTCAACAGGTTGGGAATAAAATAGACTGCTATTTGGCAGGTGTTAGTATTAGTAGTGGCAAATGATGCAAGAAAGCAAGCTTATAGAGTATCAGCCAAAAAATAAAAATAAACCTACCTACCTACATACATCACCCATATAATATGGGTGTAAATACCCCATAGTTTACCCATAAATTTAACTACCTGAGTATACTGTAATTTTGGCTCATCATCGGTGTGTGTGTGTGTGTGTGTGTGGGGTGGGGGGGCGGAAGTAACACTGATAATGCAAACACGCCATTGCGGTTGTGAAGTTAATTCCACAATATGAGAGATGGCAAAGATAATGATAATATTGTGAGATTAACTTTACAACCGCAGTGGCATGTTTGCATTGTCAGAGTACCTGCCACTCACTGAACAATCTCTGAAACGGTGCTGTTTCGGTGGTGGTGCCCACTGAGAATAAATAACAGTAGTCTCCTCTACTAGAGAAGTATTATTTATTCAAAGTAGTGCAATACCTGGTATCTCATTGTGAAGGTGCCACAATATGAGATAATATCAAATGATGCCTTTACGCTACTCAGGTAGTTAACTTTATGGGTAAACTATGGAGTATTTACACGGATAATATATACAGTGTATTCTGGTTATTTGGGCCACTGGTTAATCGGGGCAGCCGTTTATTTGGAGCAAATATTAAAAAACAGAACCGAATTGAGAAAATAGCCAGGGTTTACTTCACTTAATTGTGACATGCCGTTTAATCGGGGCAGGAGATCGTACCACGTGGTTTGGTTGAATTTCTGGAAGTTACAACCATAAACCAATAAAAACAATTAGTAGCAGTCCTGTTTATTGAGCTTTTCTGTTAGTTCAATCTATCATAAACGGATAGTAAACTCGATCTTATTGAATTTGCGATAATACCAGCAGCTGGATTTCTGTGGGTTATGGTGAAATGCGTTTACACTTCCATGGATTCTTCAATCATATAAGAAAATTAATTTTCAGAATCTTCTCTTCATTCCTATTTTTAAAGCTTCTTAACTTGTTACTCCATTCTTGTGTTACTTGCAATTTGTGTATGCCGTGTTCTTGGTATTGATTGCTTATCTTTTTACTGTTTTAAATTTTAATCCCCCACCCACAAATGTCAGTGAACAGAAACGTCAACTAATTAGTATGTACGTATTACACTACGTATTTATTATTCCGATTATCACGTATATTCTTCCGATTTTCACATATCATTTAATTTTTTAATTGGTAAGGTAATAAAGGGAAATTTGTGCTTAATATATCTTTACTTTTATAGCCTCTGGATAATATTCCTCCTATTTTTGCTAATTAGAATCGTTGTTTAATAGAATTAAAATTCAATTCATAAATGTGATCAATGACCGGCGTCATTACACGGCTTACTACACGTCTTATAGTGAAAGGTACTTTACTATGGTGATGCCATCATAACATGATTTGATTGTACAGTGAACCAATTGTAAAGCAGGGGTCCATTGTATTTTTAACTTTTTTTTACATGAAACTTTGGATAATTGGGCCAAAATTCACTAGTCCCGATGTGTCCCAAATAACTGGAATCGACTGTAGTTAATTTCAACACATTATGCCTTGTGCATTTAGTCTTCAGAATACATAACCCATCTATCCCTTCCAAGAATCTGTTTAGTCCTTCCTTCATTTTTTCCTTTAATTTATTCAAATTACCCACCTCCACAACAGATGGAAGTTTGTTCCAACAATCAATAGCCACTGGCTGAGAGCAAACTGCTGCACATCTCTCCTGTAACCATCCTTCCTCAATTTGAATTTATGCGTTGTGTGTGTGGTCTCAGAAAGAGGAAGAATGTCATCAACATTGAGCTTACTGAATCCATTCAAGGTCTTAAACAGATCTCCTTGCAGGTACTAGTCTCCAGACACTGAAATTTGAAAACTGAAGTATTTCTTGGTAAGAATACCTGTTTCTTCCCTTTCGCCAATCTCGTTGCCCTTCTCCGCACCCAATTCCAACAGATCTACATCATTTCCTAAAATCCTAAAATGATGCCTCCAGACCTATATACAATATTCAATATGTGGCCTAACCATTGCCTTGTAGAAAAGGTTAATTACCTTATTCCTGTGTATCATTGATAAAACTCCATGAGCTGCCCTGGCAACCTGTCTGCACTACTCAGGGAACGTCATATCTAGCTGCACAATTACCCCCAGGTTTTTTTCATTTTATTAGTATTAGTAACGGCCGCATGGTGCAAGAAAGCCTATGGCTTATGCTGCACCAGCCAAAAAAAAAAAAAAAAAAAAAAAAAAATCCGAACAAAACAATGATAAAAACAACAAAAAAAATAAATAAATAAAAAAATAAATAACTAAATAATAATAATTAATAAAAAAAAAAAGGAAATTAAACCTATCATCCTATGCGCTTCCCTTACCCGAAAGTACTATCCAGATGACCTTTGAATTTCCCCAAACTGTCGGCCTCTACCACCCATGAAGGCAACTTCTTCCAGTAATTTATAACTCGCTGGCTAAAATAAAACTTCCTGCAGTCCAATTTCCCCCCGTAACTTGAATTTATGTCCCCTAGTTCTAGCATCATTTATAATCTTGAAAATTTTGTCCTCATTCATTTTACTGATGCCTCTCAGAGCCTTAAACACCTCAATCAAATCTCCTCTAAGGTGTCTAGTTTCCAAACTCTGCAACCCACATATTCGAAGTCTTTCTTCATAAGGACGCCCTTTTGCCGATCTCACCAGGCGAGTTACCCTTCTTTGCACCCTTTCAAGAAGCTCGATGTCTTTCTTTAGGTGCGGTCTCCATACTTGAACACAGTATTCCAAGTGTGGTCTAACATAAGCCTTATATAATGGGATTATCACGTCCCTATCTCTACTTGCAAAAGTTCGATAGATCATCGATAGGACACCATGGGCCTTCCTTGCAACCTGTTTACAATGCTCAGAGAATTTCATGTCTGACCGTATCGTAACACCCAAGTCCCTTTCCTGCAGTACTGGGTTTAGTTGAACTCCACCAAGTGAATAAGTTTTTTTGGGATTACTGTTTCCCAGGTGTAATACCTTACACTTTGTTGGATTAAAGCACAGCTGCCACTTTCCACTACTCTAAGTGTAATACTGCACAGTTGATCTATATTAATCTAGGATTACTTCTACCCATATGCAGTACATTACATTTCTCAATGTTAAATTCCAACTGCCATTCTTCGACCCATCAGCCTGGAATTTTTTCAGATTTTGTTGCAGTAGTTACTATCAAGGTATGGTACTGCAACAAAATATTGTTAACAACCCTGCCAATGTTTATATCTTGAGCAAACTTAGATATTAATATACTTTCATCAGTATCATAGATAAATATATAAAACAACAATGGGTGCAGAAAAGAACCCTGGGGACTCTACAAGTAACATTTTTCCGTGTAGACTAGTGTCCATTATTAGCCACTATCCTCTCCCACTCAACTGTCCCTTTATTCATAGCAGTTACTGCCACATTGCTCCAATTTCTACTGCAACAGTATCAGAAGCTTTCCTGGAATCCAAGTATATGATATCAAATTATTTTTTTGCATCTTGTTCCTTTGTTATTCCATCATAATATCCAGTCAGATTGGTTGGACCTCTCTTTAACAAACTTTCATATAGCGAATTTTTCTTTTAGCAGCATTTTCAATGTAATGATGAAAGGGAAACCCTTGATTATTACATTGAAAATAGTTTCCATATAACAAATTAATTTCAAGAGACCTGGGTATACATTGTTTGCACCCGCTAAGAGCTAAAGGGATTAATTCTTAAGAGCTGAAATTTCCATAATTTACTGTTTCCCTTAAAACCTATACAACTGATGAGTCGGGTTTTTACGAGCTGCCAGGAAAACCTATACAACTGAAATCTCTACTCTACTGGGAAGTCACGTGGTCAACTGCTATTTATGTATCCACAGCCATCGGCAAAGATTAAGGCGTATTCGTGTAGATTGGGACGTTTAAAAAAAATCGCTGTAAAATTTGGTATCTCTGCCAGTAGCGTGTCAACCATTCTGAAAAACTGTTTGAGGAAACTGAATTCAGTCGAAAGCATGCAAAAATGCCTGCATGATTATTTTATGTAGATGAAGCCATTATTAAGTGTGTGACGTTGATTCAATACCAAAACAGTAATAAAAACAGGCTATGGAGTACGCACCGTTTCCAGGGCATAAAACATTCTGAGCCATTTCTGGTTGGCTCGAAAAAGTTACTTTCTGATGAAAGTGGAGTTGTAATGGAAGAAGACTTTACCCATTGGAAAGAAACGATTTGAAAAAAATTATGGAGGACTGAGTCCAAAGGGGGCTTAGAGGGGAACAGGTATTCTCTGTGTTATCAGACACTCAGCTAAAACACTGATGGATCCAATATCTTTCTATTACAGAAGATTTAGGAGAAGTCCGGTTGGCCTGCCTCCCCAAAATCCACTTATGCACACCTTCTCGATGGTAATCCCTGTTACGTCACTTAGGTGGCAATGAACGTGTAGAGTAGTTCTCTTCAAGACACCTGGTCAGCGTGAAGAGGAAAAGACCAAATCCTCCAGCACGACGAAACCCAGTCCCTAGCAGCTTTCACTTCCCCTATTTCGGCAGAGAGGAGATCAGAGTGGAAGCAGAGGGTGCTAAGAATCTCTGGGTGCGTCCAGGCTGCCACGCACGGAAACTGATCTTGGCCTGTTACAACATAAGATTGCTCATCGGTGAAGACAGGATATTGGAGCTGGAAAAGGAACTAGAAAATGTGAATTGGAATATCATCGGTTTGGCTGAAACAAGATGAAGAAATGAATCACTTATAAGTTTATCGAGTGGAAATCTGCTGTACACCAATGGAAACAGTGAAAGGAGCGAAGGTGGAGTTGGCTTTCTGGTCCATAAAGATATAAAAAACATTTTGGAATTCAAAAGTACATCACCAAGGGTGTCAAGACTAATACTTGGGATCTCTAAGAGGTACAAGCTAAAGGTTATAATGATTTATGCACAACATCAAGCCATAATGATGAAAAGGTTGAAGAAATGTACACCGAAATTGAGTGTCTTCTACATGAACAGAAAACCTGCTACACTATCATTATGGGAGACTTCAATACTAAGGTTGAAAAAAGACAAAACAGCACAGAATGGGGAACTATTGGAAATTTTGGAATTGGTGAAAGAAATGAAAGAGGTGAAAGACTTGTGGAATTTGCAGAATCTCAAGGAATGTCAGTAATGAACACTTTTTTTCAAGAAAAGGGTGAACAGAAAGTGGAAGTGGAAGAGTCCAAATGGATTAACAACTAATGAAATCTACTTCATCTTCACTAACAGAAGATATATTGTGAATGATGTTACCATCCTGAATAAGGTAAATGTTGGAAGTGATCACAGAATGGTAAGATGTACACTTGATATAGATGTAGGAAAAGAAAGTAAAAAAAAACTGAAAAGAAAGTAAAAAAAAACTGAAAAAATTTGTGGGCACAGCTCTAAAACGGTGTTCGCAGGCTGGCTGCTAGTTAGTACACCGGACCGAACCTGTTGGTAACTCTCTAGCAGGCTTCCGAATCAGCTAGTGTATAATCTTGCTACCTCTACTTTGCCAGATAGTGACTGGAAGGAGTGCGAGTAGTGTGTATGCAGTGGGGGGGGGGCATTGTCAATGTCACATAATGTCGAGGATCTGGGTATATTCTTACCATGTGTATGTCGTATCCAAAAATTTCATTACTTCATACAGCATGTCCCACCCACTTTTTCTTACTATTGAATACACTATGAATTGTCAAACTAATAGAGTATGCTTATCTGCGAAAAGATCTAAACCTCCCAAACACTTCCTAATTCATTCACAAATATATATGTGGTCTAAATTCTAATCTCAACAATGTCCATTTTGCACTTGCAGTCTGCCAAACTCCACGTACTTTTTCTGACAGAATCTGTTATCGGTTGATTCAACTACTGCTCATCTTAGTTGCCCAAATTATTTGCTGTATGATTCCTTTCGCCCCAAAGGTGGTACTTGTGCATATGTCTGTTCCGATATTCTCTGTCAGAAACTTGGTAATTTGGAATCTTCTCTGGCTTAAAATCTCTCTACCTCATTGAGTCAAATTCATCTGTATCTACCATTCTCCCAACTCCACTAATCACTTGGAGAGCTCTTTGACTTCCTCTCTTTGCAACTTGACTTTATCCAGTCCAACTTTCTTAACAGTGAGTTAATTTTCCTTTGTGATTTGAATGTTCACAACTCCAGCTTTCTTCTGTTTTCTACTCACACCGACCCAGTCACTAATGCAATCACTAATGACCTTGTATAGATTGTTCATTTACCTACAAGAATACCAGACAATCCTAACCATAACCTTGATCTTTTTCTCACAAACAACCCTTCTAAGTACATGGTCAAAGTGAGAGGTCCTTTAGGCACCTCAGATCACAACATGGTGAATGTCTCTTCTCCAATGGAGCCCTTATCTCATGGCTATTCCCAACCTCGTATTATTTGGCATTACAAGAATGCAAAATGTGATGACCTGCAAGGTTTCTTTTCTTTTCCTTAGTTGTATTACTGTTTCAAAACTTCTGATGTCACCATCTGCTCAGATCGTGTCAGTGAAATTATTCTTACAGGAATGGAATCCTTTATCCCAAACTCCACTTTAAAATCTCGTCCTTCATCTAAACCTTGGTTTTCCAATAAATGTGCTAAGGCTGTTCAAGAGAAGAAGGTTGCATATTGTAATTGGCTCGTTTCTAATTCTTCATTTTCATTTTCTGCCTACACCAAAGCTCACAACAATTGTAAAGCAGTTATTAATCAGTCCAAACTAGACTTCGAACAGGCTAAGAGTAGAAAACTTGCTTCTTGCCTTAATGGTAGCCAAGCATTCTGGTCTCTTGCCAAAGCTATTGGCCACAACATTTGCCCACCTATGTTTCCACCTCTGTCCAAACCAGATGGTTCTGTCGTCACTTCAGCCAAGGATAAAGCTGACCTGCTAGCATCCCATTTTTCTTTCAACTCATATAATAATGGTCTTGGTAAAACACCTCCCACCATTCCCAACACACTCCATTCAATGCCTCCTGTAGTCTTCTGTCAAAAGGATGTCAGGATTTTGACAAATCTTGATGCTAGGAAAGCTCCAGGTCCTGATGGTATTTCTCCACTTGTTCTTAAAACCTGTGCTCCTGAACTTACTCCTGTTCTTTGTCACCTTTTTTCGCTTTCTTATTCCAAAGGTGTTTTTCTTTCTGCTTGGAATTTTGCTCATATCCAGCCAGTTCCTAAAAAGGGTGACAAGTCCCTCCCGTCCAATTATCGTCCCATTGTAATTACTTCTACTCTTTCTAAAGTAATGGAGAAATCAATTAACCGCCAACTCTTAAACTACCTAGAAACTTTCTGTCTGATGAACGATTGCCAGTATGGATTCCGTCAGTGTCGATCCACTGTTGATATTCTGGCTTATGTTACCCATTTATGGACTAATTCAATGGAAAAGCTCGTTGAAACACAAGCAGTTGCTCTTGACATCTCAAAGGCTTTTGATTGTGTTTGGCATAAAGGTCTTCTTAACAAGCTTCCGTCTTATGGTTTGCCAACTGTTTTTTGTAATTGGTTATCCAGTTTTCTTTCTGATCGCTCACTGAGGGTGATGGTAGATGGCTCTCTGCCTTAACTTTTCCACTAATGCTGGTGGCCCACAAGGTTCAGTTCTTTCCCCCACTCTTTTCGTCTTGTATATTAATGACCTTCTTCCATTGCCCGGAAATCCTATCCATAGTTTTTCCTATGATAGCACGTTGCATTCCAGTTTCCATTTTGAGAAACCTTGCCTTGCTCAATCAGCATAAACTTTTCGAAAATCTGCTACCAATTCCTTAAATGCCGATCACCAGGTAATTCTCCAGTGGGGTAAAGACAACTTTGTTTATTTCAATCCTTCTAAAACTCAGTCTTGTCTTTTATCCGCAAAAAGGATTCTTCTGCTCCTATGCTTATCTTTGGTGACACTCCGATTTCTATGCAAAATGATATATCTCTTTTGGGGATTACCCTGACTTCGAATCTCTCTTGGCACAAGAACATTACAAATATTGCTTCCTCTGCATCTAAAAAACTTGGTTTTCTCTTTTGCTCCTGGCGTTACTTTTCTTTCAAACAGCTGTTCACTCTGTACAAATAGCAAATCTGCCATACCATGGAATATTGTTCGCATATCTGGGGTGGTGCCCCCAAAACCTCTCTCTCAGGCTTCATGATTCCATTCAGAAGAGGGCAGTTAGGTTGGTTGATGATTCATCTCTAACAGAGTTTCTCCACTCGCTGTCTCATAGATGTACTGTTTCTGCTGCATGCATGGGTGTCTGGCAATAACTGTTGGTATGACATTACCTGTTACGACCTGTACCATTGAAAGAAGTTTTAGCACCTTGAGCCGTGTGAAAACATGGTTAAGGTGTCCACTATTTCAGAAACTCGCTTATCAGGTTTACGTATGATTAGTGTGCACAGGAAGAAACTAGAAGAGGAAACGGTAAAGAAGAATTTATTGAAAATGTCATCAATAGGTTTGCAAGCGATAGACGGAGATTTCAATTCTTATACAATACGTGATTATTGAAATTATTATTATCTATATATATATATATATGAAGTTATGTAAAAGAATATAAGAAATAGAGAAAGAGTGACAGAACAGATTAATGCCATCAAATTTATGATTGTACATTACATCTGTCTGTATATAAGAATTTTTGAGTTAATTATAATACCAACTAGATAAGTTGGAGAATTTAGCATAAAAGTATTAGGGGTGCAAACTATACTCATTAGTTCAAACGGCCAAGTTTAGGTAACCTGAGTTGGACTTCTTTGTTGTACCCTATAAATAAACACATAATATAAAATAGTAAAATTAAAATGATAATATAGCTAATTATAGCATTTGTTTGTCCAAACAATTTTTATCATTCTGTTATCTCTATTGGTTTTAATGCACTATTTATATTAATTTAAGTTTTAGCCATCTGCTGCTTTGCGCGATGCTAAGCTTAAAACCACAGCCTCTCCCGTTTTATTTATTTATTTATTATTATTTTTTTTTATATATATATGGTCCTCTCTGGTACACTTCTCGCCACATTTCTTCTTATCTACCTAAATTTCTCCTTATTCTGTATATTTAAAATACTGTCTTAAAAACTGATTACAGAGGTCACTAGTCATCTATTTTTTCATCAGTAGCTGTTTTATTTGTTTTGTTTGCAGCTATCGTATTGACCTCATGTAGTTTCGCGTCGCCATTTTCAGGTATAATATTTTTAATCTTCTACTTTTTATAATATTCACCCTTTTCTCTTAATTATATTTTCATTATAATACTGCGTAGGGACTACCTTGTCCATACTTTGTAAGAGATACCTTTTCGTTTTTTTTTTTTTTTTTTTTTTTTTTTACATTTTTATATTTGTTTATTTACATTTATAAATTTTCTCTTGCATAACTATGGGCAAGTATGGAAACGCAGTCCGTTGATGCTATGTCAGGTGTAGTCCCCCGATGAAATACCTGATTTAGCATCAATATTTATTTTGCTGACATCAGATTTCATTATTTATTAATATTTCATATTTTATTCCCCGTTTCGGAGTTCTGTGTTTAGTAAATTTTTCCCGCCTTTATCTGATGTAGGCTATCGTAACTTTCTTTTAACGTTTTCATGTAATTTTTTAAGCTTTCCGGAGTTTCGAACTGCCATCTTTACTTTTATTTATCATATTAATTAAAATATATATATATATATATATATATATATATATATATATGGATACATTGAATGGAATGTTAACTAGGGCTAGCACCACTCAATATACCCTATCAATAATTAGCTGAAGCTGTCTGTTTCTGTTTGCCACGAAATGACAGACTTATGCGAAATACTCCAATTTATCCAGTTGGTATTATAATTAACTAAAAAAACTGTTATATATATTAATTCTTTTCCTTTATATTGTAAATTTATATACATTATGTATGCGTTTTTGTATTGATGCAATACTGTATTCAATAATATACTGTTTAATTAAATAATTATTTAAAAAATTAAATCATTATTTAAAAAATTAAATAAAAATTTATTGATGTAATTATTTGTCTCCAAGCTTTGCCCCCCCTCCCCTTTTCCTGGAAAATTTTCTGTGGACACCCATGGCTGAATGCTTCTTTAGATATTTCCATGGGCACTGTTCTTCTGAATTGGCTTCTATAATTCCCACTCTCTCTTTCAAAGCAGTCCGAACACGTGCCGCCACCAGCCAACATCCATTTACTGTCCAACTTGAAACTCACAGAACCAACTTTTCATCTTCCTCATTTATTCATTGACCTGCCAGTTTTCTGGAACAACCTTCCTTCATATGTATTTCCTGAAAATTACAGTCTACTGAAGTTCAAGTCCAATGTCACCAAATATCTTCTTTCTTCTTCTCAACCTCCAACCCAAGCACGGTACTAAATCTATAGGTTCTAATACTTCTCGTTTGGGGTTTACATAAAAAAAAAAAAATCAGTCACACCCATAGTAGTCAAAACTGTTACCAAAGAAAATACAGAAAGTATTAAATGCTGTGTGGCATTAATCAACAGTGGCCACAAAGCTGACATCTGTCAAAACCAAAGGACTGAGCATCTTGATTTTTCATGTTGACAGCATAGTGACCTGGAAGGCCTTGTCTCGGAAATCTTCAGCACATGTTAACACGGAGAAACTAAAGAAAGAGACCAAGATTCAGTTATCTTCTAAAATCAAGAATAGAAACAACCTCAATTGAGCAATGCATGTATTATGATAAAGAAAGAATTGAAGTGGCCTTCGTTGGGAAAGTGACAAGTGCACAAGGAAGCTTGAAGCATAACTATCCCAAATCGTGCTTGGAATTTTGAGTATTCCTTACATTGATGAGTGCAAGAAAATATTCAGGCAGGTTAGAAAAACAAACAGTTCAGATCTTTCTGGTGAAGCTTTGGAAATGAATGCTACTGATAAACCAAATCTTGGTAGCAGGGCCATTATGAATATCCTTACAGAAATCCACAGACAGGAAAACGTTAAGTAAGCTAATGTTTGAACACATGTACTGGGTAAACAGTTCTGTGGTTGTATTTGAGAAAAAACCTGGTTTTTCCATAAAGTTGCATTTTCCTTTTTTTTTTTTTTTTTTTTTTTATATTATAGTAGCATTAATTTTTGCAAAAAAGAAAAACGTTTGCTCCTGCTTACAGATGACTGATACCCTTCTTTTTAGGCACCTCTGTAGCCAGGTGGGCAGGAGTAGCAGTGCATAGCACACGCTTCTTGATTAGACTGGGGTTCGAGCCCGTGAGTCACCAAATACGCAGGATGCGGAAAGGTCAGGGAATGACCACGGCTTATCCCCGGAGTAATATGGCCTTAGTTGCTAATGCTCCTAAAAACCAAATAACAACATAACAGCATCCCTTCTTTTTAAATGAAAAAGTTAGCAGCTGTTGGATGCATTCTGCTAGTACCATGTCTGTTGTGTGCACTGATTTCAAAGAAATTTTATGGGGTTTTCTTTAAATAAAAAATCCATCAATCTCGTGAATTTTTTGTACCACAAATCAGTAGTGATGATCCTAATTGATCTAATAGGACAATTTACCTTCCTGTTATTGGCAGAAAACAAGAAATATCTACATGACCACTTCCTAGGTTGGATTGGTTATGGAAGTTTTGTGTAGGATATAATCTGTCAGCTACCATTACCAAGCAATGTTGATAAAATGAAGGCTAATATCATTATGCTAGTGGTTTCCCCCTCCCTCCATACAACAGAATGTTTGGAGAAAACATTTTTGGATTTTTCTGGGATATTCTTCAAATAACCAGTGGTGTACCCATATTGAAAATTTATTGCTTGTTAAAACTTGGTGTCCTCCTTAATTTGGTTTCCTTCCTTTTCATCGATTGGTAAATAAATATTCTATAAATAAATACAATATAAATTCAAATCCAGTAATATTAGGACCAGCCAATTGCCATATTTTGCATGAAAACTTAGTTGTCACCATTATAAGTAGGGCTCACAATACTGGTCAAAATCTTAATACCGATATTTCGGTATTTTTAATTTATGAAACCAGGATACTGGTATTCCGAACAACATTTTTCGCAGCAAATTTTGATGACAATTAGGTGCAACAAAGTAAGGAAAAAACAAGTAATTACTTGAATTCATGTTTTAAATCATACTTTTATTACAATAATAAATATTCTAGCAAAAATTATTAAACATACAGTTATTCTAAAAACAAAAATAAGCATCTGCACTGCCTGTCCAAATAAAGTGAGCTGTTAAGAAACTCAATAGTGTTATCGTTTAAACTGGATCTAATTTTGGTACATATTTAATTAGCGGCAGAAAACGTTCTTTTGGATTTTGTGGTGGTTGGTGCTTTGTACTAAGATAGTCATAGACGAGTTGCAGTTTAACCCCCCCCCCCCTTATTCCCTCAACTTCAAAAAATATTTCCTTTTTGACTTTTTATTGTAATATAACTGTATTAACGAAAGAAAGGGACTGACGTTTAAACTTGGTGAGGAAACCAAATCTAAATTGTGTGGGGGGTTATTAATTTTTATTTCCCTGTACCTTAGTATTGCCGCAGTGGCCATTATGATTTTCATACAGTAGCTCCCCTTATGCACTAAGCCCCACAAGCTACCTCATTGCGTTAAAAAATGAGAATTTCCAGGAGCTGAGGGATATTTCTCCCCCCCCCCACGAGTATATATATATATTATATATCGTATATATATTATATGTGAGCCGTCAGTTTCCAAAGATAAATGACAAATATAAAACAAAAGTCGTTTATCATACAAATCTACTTAGAATACATAACTGGTGTTCATTTACATCTAATCGATTCATTTTTCTCATTTAATCTGTTAATACATGCTATCATTTCTATAAAATTCTCTCAATTAACAATCTCAACTGTCTACAGCTTCAAATACTAAACTAATTCAATCTTAATCACTTCGTGGGCAGGAGCAGCAATGCGTAGCACACGCTTCTTGATTAGATCGGGGTTCAAGCCCGTGACCACCAAATACGGAGGATGCGGAAAGGTCAGGCAATGACCACCACATATCCCTGGAGCAATATGGCCTTAGTTGCTAATGCTCCTAAAAAAAAAAACCAAAAATCCTAAAAACCAAATAACAACTTAATCACTTCCTCATATTTCTCTTAATCACCAATATCAATTCTTTTCAAAACTGCAATACATAAATCGCTAACTTAATGCTAACAATTCCATGTAATCTCTCTGAATTTAGCAATATCAAGTTTCTTTACAACTTCAACCAATAAACCAACTCAATACTAAACATTTCCTTATTTCTCGTGTTTCTTCAACTTCAACCTTACTCTAAAATAATCTCCCATTTTATCTAACTGCCATTTCCAAAACAACACAGTTCAGAGGACTTACCTTCCTTCTCTTTCACAGTGGGGTTCCTTTGTGCAGATTCCTTCCACGGAGTGCGGTGATGTCTCTCTCTTCTTAGTTGAACTCGGCATCTCTGCTGTATAGCTCTTCCAGTGCTGTCTTATTTCGAGAACAGTTCTCTGTTAATACTGAAGGAAATTACCACAGCAGTAATAGAAGCCAGGGCACTATCTACCTGGTCTTGTTATTCAACTTTCGGATTAACTTCTAGCACAGGAATATGCCTGGTGGAACCCTTCACTATATAGCTGGACACTACTAGAACTGCACCCGACCTGAACCCAGAACTATCACTGGAAGTCTGCAACCCCTCCGAACAACCACAAACTCCTCTTTTGGTGCGAGCACCTTATTTATTTCCTTCTCATTTATTTATTGAATTGATTACAAGTCACAATCGCCCCTTGTACTACTTTTTTATATGCAAGCTTATGCACAAAACACAGAGGTGTTTGCACACATTTTACATATCTTCCCCTATCTAATTTAAACCTGACCCAATCACGGCATTATTCTTTAAACTCAATCTTGTTTCTTTGGTGGGAAAAACAGAATATTTTTCCCACACAACAAAACACTTTCATCTTTTACTTCTAGATCACCTGTTCACAATACCTTTGAACTGCCCCATACCGACATCCTTTCCCAAAATGCACTAATGTTGTTTGTTGCGTCCTCAAGTAGAGGTGTAACAGAGGGGTTAATGTTCAGAAGCTTTTAATTTTAACCTTTCTGCACCTGCCATACCACTGTTCACCATATTCATTAATTGCACTACCAGGCCTACTGCTACTAATGGAAATATTTCCGTAATGATGTTTTAGTTATTTCTTAAGTGCTTTACTTCCACACACACACACACACACACTACTTACTAAGAGAAATATATTTGTAAGATTTTCTTAGTTTCATGGCGTTTTCAGGTTTCTGTTGCATTTGTACTGTGTATAACATAACAATCCTTCATTTGCAATTTCAGCAGTATTAATGATGATTTATTGTTGTTGATTTTATAACGTTTATGTGAATAAATCATGGATAATTTTTTTAAAATAGTACCAAAAAACCAGTATTTTTGTATCAATACCAGGATTTGAATCCAACCGAAAAAAATGACCAGAATCTCTGTATTGTAAGCCCTAGTTATAGGTGATACTGTAAATTGTGCTTTCTTTTTTTTCCCCCAACTCTTTGGCATATATCGTTCCACTATATCATGTATGAGAAAATGGTTTCTGATTTACAAACCACTTCTGAACAATACATATTGCTAATAAATTTGGAAATTGTTCTGCATTGTTTAATATACAATATAATTCACATTTGTTTGTTAAACACTGATGATAAGCTTAAAGTTATTCAGACTCCATTTCCACATCTGTCATGCAGCGGCACCACCGTAGCCAGGTGGGCAGGAGCAGCAGTGCATAGCACACACGCTTCTTGATTAGACCGGGGTTCGAGCCCGTGACCACCAAATACGGAGGATGCGGAAAGGTCATGGAATGACCACCGCATATCCCTGGAGCAATATGGTCTTAGTTGCTAATGCTCCTAAAATCCAAATAACAAACAAACTGTCATGCAGCCATCCTTTGTCAGTTTAACCCAGCAGTGGTGGACTGGGCACATTACAGGTGTCCCTCAAAAATAACATTAATTCAAATTCTGAAACTTTTGTCTTTCTAAATACAGTCCATTCAGTTATTTGGGACACATCGGGACTAATGCATTTTGGCCCGATTAAGCGGCTGACCCGATTATCTGAAGTTTCACGTAAATAGTTAAAAATACAATGTACTCCCCCCCCCTTACAACTGGTTCGCTGTACAATCAAATCATGTTACGACAAACTCAACATAGTAAAGTACCCTTCACTATACGATCTGCAGTAAGCGCCGGTCATTGTGATCACGTTTGTGAATTGAATTTTAATTCTATTAAACAGCGATTCTAATTAGCGAAAATAGGAGGAATATTATCCACATGCTATAAAAGCAAAGATATATTAATCACAAATTTATCCTTTATTCATCATCAGCCATTTTCAGTCCACTGCAGGATGAAGGCCTCTCCAGCATCTTTCCAGTTCCTTCTGTTTTGAGCAATGGCCATCCAGTTACTACCAAAAAACTCATGAATTTCATCTATCCATCTCCGCCTTTGTCTTCCAGGTTTTATTCTAGCTCCTCTTGGGTACCATTCTGTTATTTTCTTGGTCCATCTATCATCATGTCTTCAAGCTATGTGTCCTGCCCAAGACCATTTTAGTTCTTTAGTTTTGATAAGAATGTCCTTTCCTTGAGTTTGCTGCCTAATACATGTGTTTCTCTTCTTATCTAACAGTCTGATTCCCAATATAATTCGTTCCAATCTTCGCTGTGTAGTTCTCAGCTTCTCTTCCATTCTTTTGGCGAGTGCCCAAGTTTCACTTCCATAAGTCATGATGGGGAGTATACATTGGTTCATTATTTTACGTTTCAGACAAACTGGGATATTGCTCTTCAGTATGTGACTATATTTCCTGAATGCTATCCATCCAAAATTTATTCTTCTCTTGACTTCCAGCCATTTATCATTATTACAGCTAATAACTTGTCCCAGATAAGTATGACTCCACCTTTTCAATTACTGCTCCTTCAATCATTATTTCCCTTTTTTGTGCATACTTGTTCATTACTTTTGTTTTAGCCATATTCATCTTTAGTCCAAAATCCTTACTAACTGTGCATAACTGATTAAGACTTTCCTCTAATTCTTTGGGATCGTGGCTTATGACCACAATGTCATCTGCAAATCGTAAATGGTTTAGGTACTCTCCATTCACATTGACTCCTTTCTGCGACCAGTCTAATCTTCTGAAAGCTTCCTCAAGGGCAGTAGTAAACAGCTTCGGAGATATTGCGTCTCCTTGTTGAACTCCTTTCTTGATTTTAAATTTACTACTGTCTTTGTCTAGTCGTCTAGTCTAATAAAGGAGGTAGCATTCTCATATATTTTCTTCAAAATCATAATATGTGGGGTATCAATGCCTTGTCTTTCCAGTGCCCGAAACATTGCCTTATGCTGTATGGAGTCAAATGCCTTTTCATAATCCACAAATGCCAGGCATAATGGTGTTTTATATTCATTTGCTTTCTCCATTAGCTGTGATATTATGTGAAGGTGATCCATAGTTGAGAATCCTGTCCTAAAGCCAGCTTGCTCCTTCGGTTGATTCTCATCAAGTATTCTTTCTAATCTGTTAGTAATGACCCTTGTGAACAACTTGTAGATGTGGGATAACAAGCTAATTGGTCTATAATTTCCAATTTCTGATTTATCTCCTTTCTTATGCAGCAAAACTATGATTGCATTATTCCACTGCTTACGCGTCACACCTTTTTTAATGCAATTTGTGAAGAGCCTTGCCAGTTTTTGTGTTATCTCTTCCTCCCAATTTTAACAACTCTACAGTAACTTCATTACTGTAGAGTTGAAGGGGCTTTCTGATTCTTCATTTTCTTCAATGCATGTTCTACCTCATCAGGGAGAATATCGGGTATGTTGTATGTGTTGCTAATTTGCAATACATCTTCTCCACTGCTTTTATCATTCCATCGCTCCTTGTGTAATTCTCTATAATAGTCTTCTGCTATTTGAATTATGCCTTCTCTGCTGTTTATAAGTACAACATCGCTATTCTTCAGTTTCAGTATCATTTGTCTTTCTGTATTACTGCTCTTGGCTGCTGATTTAAATCCTTTGTTTTCCCTTATTGCTTGTTCTACTTTTCTTGTGTTAAATCTTATGTCCTCTTTGAGTCACTTTCTAATGGCTTTGCATTACTCAGTATACTCAATTTTTTCCTTGTCAGTGTTTATCTTGCTCTTCATTTTTTGCCTTCGGTTCATCATAAGTGTTTCTTGACTAATTTTTTCTTCTTTGGATTTCCTTTTCCCTATAGGTTTCTTGGGCTTTATCACTACCCTTTATTACCTTACCAATTAAATGATATGTGAAAATCGGAAGAATATATGTGATAATTGGAATAATTAATACGTACTGTGATATGTACATATGAACTAGTTGACATTTGTGGGTGGTGGTGGTGGTGGTTAAAATTTAAAACAGTAAAAAGATAAGCAATCAATAACAAAGAACACGTCACACACACAAATTGCAAGTAACACAATATGTGCAAGTGAGAACGGAGTAACGAGTTACAAAGCTTTAAAAATAGGAATGAAGAGAAGATCTGAAAATTAATTTTTTTATATGATTGAAGATATCATGGAAGTGTAAACACATTTCACCATAATAACCCATAGAATTCCAGCTGTTGGTATTATCGCAAATTCAGTAAGATTGAGTTTACTGTCCGTTTATGATCGATTTCACTAACAGAAAAGCCCAATAAACTGGTGACTGCTAATTGTTTTATGGTTGTGACCTCCAGAATTTCGACCGAACCACATGGTACCGTCAGAGACAATCGTAGGGTAATCTCCAGTGCTGCTGTCTCCTGCCCCAATTAAACGGCATGCTGTTCCCAATTAAGCGAAGTAAACCCTGGCTATTTTCTCGATTGGTTTCTGTTTTTTAAGATTTGCCCCAAATAAATGGCTGCCCCGATTAACCAGTGGCCCAAATAACAGGAATCCACTTTATTTGTATTTGTGTACATGGCACTGGTTGCCATAAAACTGCAATACTGTGTGTGTGGTGATACAAGACTGCAGAGATAAGATGGGTGTGGTTAGCATGTTATTGTTGTTCATCTAGTCACTTAGTTACTGGGAGTTACTTTGGCTGAAGTGGAGTTTGAACCATTAGTTTTGACAGAGATGGGCAAAAGTTGCAGCAGAGAGGTTTTGTAAAAAACCAGAATGCTAGGCTACTGTTTGGACAGGAAGCAAGTTTTCTGCTCTTATCCTGTTAGAAATCTAGTTTGGACTTTTTAATAATTTCTTTAAAATTGTTGAGCTTTAGTATAGGCAAAATGAATCTGGAGATTGGATGCAATCCAATTGCGATATGCAACATTCTTATCTTGAACAGCCTTACAACATTTATTGGAAAACAGGGTTTAGATAAAGGACAAGATTTTAAGGTGGAGTGCGGAATAAAGGATTTCATCCCTACAAGAATAATTTTACTGGCATATTCTGAGCAAACATTGACATCAGAAGATTTAGAACAGTAATCCAACCAAGGAAAAGAAGAAAAGAAATTTCACAGGTCCTCCCATTTTGCATTCTTCTTAATACCAAACAACACTAGGTTGGGAAAGACCATGAGAGAAAGGCTCCATTGGAGAAGAGAATCACCATATTGTGATCTGAGATTCCTAGTGGACTGCTCACCTCAACAATGTACTTAGAAGGGTTTGTGAGAAAAGGGTGAAGCATGTTGGGTGCATGATCATGATTAACCTCTGGTGTAGGCAGAAAATGAACCTGGAGATTTTGGTGCAAGCCAGTTGTGATAAATGGAACATTCTTAACTTGAATTGTGTTAGCATATATATTGCAAAATTAAGGTTTAGATGGACTATTTTAAGGTGGAATAACAAAGGATTTTATCCCTAAAAAATAATTTGCTTGACAAGGTCTGAGCAAACATTGACATCAGAAGATTTAAAACAAGGAAAAGAAGAATAGAAATCTCGCAGATCACCCTGTTTTGTATTCTTGTGATGCCACACAACACTAAGTTGAGAATGGCTCCAGTGGAGAAGAGACCATCGCTAATTTGTGATCTGAGATACCTAGAGGACCATTACCTCGACTGTGTACTTGGAATGGTTGGTTGTTTTTGAAAAATGTGTATTTGGAATGGTTGTTTGTTTGTAAAATGTGTGCTTGGAATGGTTGTTTGATGACACAAGTAATTACAGACCAGTTAGTTTAACTTCTGTTCCGGGTAAAACAATGGAGTCACTGGTTAAAGATGCATTGCAGGATTATCTAGACAAGACTGCAGCAATAATTTGGACACAGCATGGGTTTGTTAAGGGAAAGTCTTGTCTGAAAAATTTGATTGGATATTATGATGTGGTTACAAAGGAACTGGATGCAAAAAATAATCATATACTTGGGTATCAGAAGAGCTTTTGACACTGTTGCGCATTGAAGACTACTGTACAAATTGGAGCAGAATGGTATTAAGGGTAAGTTGCTACAATGGATAAAAGGGTGGTCAAGTGGGAGAAGACAGAGGGTGGTAATCAGTGGGCACTGCTCTTCGTGGACTAATATTATTAGTGGAGTTCCGCAGGGTTCAGTGTTGGGCCCACTGCTTTTGTTTATCAGTGATATTGATGAAGGTATAATAGGGTTAGTGTCGAAGTTTGCAGATGATACAAAGGTTGGCAGGGTTGTTAATGACAGTAATGTCAGTGTGCTACTGCAACAGGATCTAGAAAATTTGGGCAATGGGCTAAGAAGTGGCAACTGAAGTTTAACCTTTACAAATGCAAAGTACTGTATATGGGTAGAAGTAACCCCAGAGAAATGTACCAACTGTGTGGTACTACACTTAAGGTGGTAGAAAATGAAAAAGACCTGGGAGTAATTGTGCAGTCAGATATGAAGTTTTCTGAGCAATGCAGACAGGCTGCCAGGGCAGGTTGCTGGGTTTTGTCAATGATATATAGGAATTTTGCTAGCAGGGAAAAGGAGGTGATTGTCCCTCTGTATAAGGCAATGGTCAGGCCACGCCTTGAGTACTGCGTACAGGTCTGGAGGCCTCATTTTAGAAAGGATGTAGATTTGCTTGATCGTGTACAGAGAAGGGCAACAAGATTGGTGAGGTAAATGAAGGGATCCTCTTACCAAGAGAGGCTTTAGTTCTGCAAATTGCAGAGACTGGAGACTAGGCCCCTGCGAAGTGATCTGATTGAGGTATATAAGCCCTTGAATGGGTTGAGCATGCTGAATTCTGATGGGATTCTTCCACTTGCTCACTCAGATTATGAACCTAAGGGGGCATAAATTCAAATTGAGGAAAGACGGTTGTAGAATAGATGTGCGGAAATTTGCCTTTAGCTAGCGGGTGGTTAATTGCTGGAACAAACTTCCATCTGTTGTTGTGGAAGTTGATAGGTTAAATAAATTTAAGGAGGAACTGGACAAACATTTAGAGCGAGTGGTTGTGTAAATTTTTTTTTTTTTTTTTTTTACTGATGCTGCATAAGCTTGCTTTCTTGCATCACATCCCACTATTACTACTGTTGGTCCAAATGGGATCTACTATGTAATGTTAAAAAAACTAAACAAAAATAGAACAATTAAAATATTACAATTTAATATTTTTAGAAAATACACACCCAAACTCCTGGTGTCACTCAATTGTCCTAGCTTTCCCAAACCCAGGGAAAGGAAAGGAACTTTTCCACATAACTACAGGCTGATTTCTCCAAATAGCTTTTTAAGCAAAGTTCTGGGAGTATGGTTCCTGGAAACTAACAACTTGTTTAACAGTAACCATTATGTGTTTGAAAGAATTGGTCCATGTTAGATGTGATGCTAAAAGGAAGAAAACATCCTTAATGCCTTCCTAAGGATACAACATCTGGTTACGATTAATTTTGATACCACCTGGCGACCTGGTTTACTTTAATATCTTCATTCTTTTTGGGACGCCTCCGTAGCAAGGTGGGCCGGAGCAGCAGTGCGTAGCACACGCTTCTTGATTAGACCGGGATTCGAGCCCGTGACCACCAAATACGGAGGATGCGGAAAGGTCGGGGAATGACAACCGCATTATCCCCGGAGCAATATGGCCTTAGTTGCTAATGCTCCTAAAAACCAAATAACAAACATTCTTTTTGGCTCGTGAGGTCAGTTACCCCAATTTATACAAAACTTCCTACGCCACAACATTTCAGGTTAGATACATGAACAATTCATCCAGATTATTTGAACAAGAGGAGGGGGTATTGCAGGGTTCCATTCTCAGTGTGACATTATTTGTAATAAGAATTACAAGCATGATACAGGATGTACCAAATATGGTAAAATCGTACATTTGCCAATGACCTCATCTCCTGTCAATCTCAAACTATGAACCATTGGAACAGAATTCCCGAGGCAGACCTTTATGATATCAGTAAGCAAACTGCCTTCCCATTTTCTATTATTAAGGGGTTTTCAATGGATATAATACTCTGTGTGGTAGTAATACTCCCATCAGAGGAGTTGGTCAAACTATCGAGCATATGCTTGAAAACAATGACCTGGGCCTTCTCAGTGCCCCCTACTAAATAGGTTCTAAGACATTCCACATGCCTATCATCATTTACGATGATTATGCTCCTGTTCTCTATTCCCTGTGATATCCACTTTTTGCAATGGGAGACAGTGCTAACCATCGAGGTACCACTGTGGAAGATCGATCACACAGTCTAGAATGCTTTCAAAAATCACGTGACATTTAATACAACCACAATCGCCAATTAACGACACAGTTAAGTACATCACAAACTATTGTTCAAGTAGTGGCAATTGGAATTCTGAGGACATCGACTCTGTTTTCACCATTTCCAAAACCAGAATGCACGGCAGCAAGGCTCAAAACAGGTATGAGGGATATTTCATCATTATCCCACCTCAGATAATCTAATAACCTTCAAATGTGTATGTGCCAAAGCACATTATGTCAGGGTCAGAAATGACCTTTGATCTTTCATCTTAAAGAGACCATGACACCTAACTCATCTTGTATCTCCCATACATAATGGGAGATACAAAATACCAAACTTGCCAATGTATCTCCCATATATAAGGGTGGTTCTAAGAGTGAAGTGGATAATTATCAACCTGTCAGTCTGACTTCAGTGGTAGGGAAAATCATGGAGGCAATGATCAAGGGTGGAATTCGTTTGGATAGAATTGAAATTATCAAGGATACTCAGCATGGTTTTGTAAAGTGAAAATCACGTTTAACAAATCTGGTTCGCTATTTTGAAAGGGTCACTCATGAGCTGGATTTAGGGAATAATTTCGACATTGTTTATTTAGATTTCAGCAAAGCTTTTGACTTAGTCCCACATGAGTGGTTGCTTTATAAGCTGGAACAGGTTGGAATCACTGGGAAAATCAAGATGGATATCAGAATGGCTTCAGGGCAGGAGGCAGAGGGTTGTGATAAATGGCTATTTCTCAGATTGGGTTGATCTAAGAAGTGGGGTTCCTCAAGGATCAGTATTAGGACCACTGTTGTTTTTAATTTTCATAAACAACATTGATTAAGGGATAGAGGGCGTGATGTCTAAATTTGCAGATAATGTTAAAATTGGTAGAACTTAATGATCACTGTCAAGCTGAGCTTCTTCAGAGAGACCTAGATAGACTTCAGGAATGGTCAGAAAAATGGCAGCTGTGCTTTAACCCAATAAAGTGTAAGGTATTCCACCGGGGAAACAGTAATCCCAAAATAACTTATTCACTTTGTGGAGTTCAACTAAACCCAGTACTGGAGGAAAGGGACTTGGGTGTTACGATACAGTCAGACATGAAATTCTCTGAGCATTGTAAACAGGTTGCAAGGAAGGCCCATGGTGTCCTATCGATGATCTATCGAACTTTTGCAAGAAGAGATAGGGGCGTGATAATCCCATTGTATAAGGCTTATGTTAGACCACACTTGGAATACTGTGTTCAAGTATGGAGACCTCACCTAAAGAAAGATATTGAGCTTCTTGAAAGGGTGCAAAGACGGTAACTCGCCTGGTGAGATTGGCAAAAGGGTGTCCTTATGAAGAAAGACTTCGAATATGTGGGTTGCAGAGTTTGGAAACTAGACACCTTAGAGGGGATTTGATTTGGGTGCGTAAGCCTCTGAGAGGCGTCAGTAAAATGAATGAGGACGAAATTTTCAAGATTATAAATGATGCTAGAACTAGGGGGGAGGCGCCTCTGTAGCCAGGTAGGAAGGAGCAGCAGTGCGTAGCACACGCTTCTTGATTAGACCGGGGTTCGAGCCCGTCATCACCAAATATGGAGGATGCGGAAAGGTCAGGGAATGACCACCGCATATCCCGGAGCAATATGGCCTTAGTTGCTAATGCTCCTAAACACCAAACAACAACAGTAGAACTAGGGACATAAATCCAAGTTGGGGGGGGGGGAAGACATGTTTAGATTGGACTGTAGGAAGTTTTATTTTAGCCAGCGAGTTATAAATTGCTGGAATAAGTTGCCTACACGTGTGGTAGAGGCTGACAGTTTGGGGAAATTCAAAGGTCATCTGGATAGTACCTTCGGGTGAGGGAAATGCTAGGATGATAGGTTTAATTTCCTTTTCTTTTATTAATTATTATTATTATATATATATTTTTAATCATTGTTTTATTCTGGTTTTT
The DNA here is from genome assembly GCF_048544385.1 of Mastigoproctus giganteus. NCBI lineage: Eukaryota > Metazoa > Arthropoda > Arachnida > Uropygi > Thelyphonidae > Mastigoproctus > Mastigoproctus giganteus. The sequence continues at coordinate 108,602,289 of NC_143586.1, read as the reverse complement.
TTTTTTTTTTTTTGGCTGGTGCAGCATAAGCCGTAGGCTTACTTGCACCATGTGGCCATTACTAATACTAATCTGGGACTGTCTTGAAAATGAAGGAAGCACAACCCACTCTGCATCAATCATGGAACATAATGGATGTGCAATTGTGAACACCCTAGTTGAGAGATGTTGCGTAATTGTCTGCAAAAACATCTTACCCCCTGAGTTTCTGGTCCTCAAACAAAAAGCTGAAAATCAGCATTTGAAATTGTCTTGAAATAACTGAGGCATAAAATGAAGTTACACTTCATTTTATGCCTCAATTATTTAACAGAATGGAAAATGAAAGTGGCACTTTTTTTATCCCAGAAGAGTGCTGTTGGGAAAGATGACATCCATTATTAAATAATCAAACATCTTTAATCTGAATTTATGGATCGGCTGCTCTCTGTCTGTATAACAGAATCGTCTTGATCAGCAGTTTCTGGGCTGTTGGCATAAAGCAGTTTTACTTTCCTTTCGCAAGCCAGGAAAGGATCCAAAATTTCCAAGCAACTAACACCCAGTTGCTTCAACAAGCAGCATTTGGTATTTAGAAGAAAGTGACCTCTTTTCCAGAATGAGGTGCTACCCAAAAGTTCCCGAAATGTATTTATAAAATAAACTAGACTCGCCCTGCATCTTATTTGCCATTGTCACCTTCGAAGTAGTCCCCTTAAGAGAGTACACACCGATCCCAGCACTTCTCCCATGATTTGAAGGGGACTACTTCGAAGGTGACAAATCACCTTCAGCACCGGATGTGATTCAGTTTGGATATCCCTTACACTGGCAAATATTTGACCCTTAATTTTCATTCTTGAGCTGGGGAAAAGTTGTGGGGGATTGGAGTCTAGTGAATAAGGGGGGGGGGGATGATTGTCATGTTGTTGGATGCTAAAAACTGTGCCACAGTGAGAGATGTGTGGGCCGGCACATTATCATGATGATAGACCCAGTTCTTCATATGCCACTTCTCAGGACATTGCAGTAAAACTTTGCCTTGACAGTCTGACTAGGAGGGATGAATTCCTTATGGATAATCCCACCAAGTCCAAAAAGCAGATCAGCATGGACTTCACATTGCTCCTCACTTTAGGGCTTTCTTCGGTAGGGGTGAAGTGGGCTCTTCCACTGGGATTATCGTTGCTTAGTTTCTGGGTCATATCCATATACCCAACTCTCGTCATTAGTGACAACTGTAGAAAGGAAGTTTTGATCCCCACTGGCCCATTCTTTAAGATCTCTGTTAACTTCCATGCAATGCTGCTTTTGGTCTTCACTCAGTAACCATGGCATGAACTTGGCTGCAATTCTTCTAGTGTTCAACTCAGCCAACAAAATTTGCTGACACGTGCCGTATGATAGTCCTACAATGCCACAAATGTTGTGGGCGGTCTTCATGGAATGCCGCCCGAAATTTTGTGACATTTTGCAGGGTGGTGCTTAATGATTGACATCGGGAGCAATTGTTGTCATCAGCCAACGTTCGGCCGTTTTTAAAACAGTTAAACCAGTAGTGGGTCTGCATATGGCATTGTCACCAAAAGCTTGTTTTAACTTCTTATGGGTTTCTGCTGCTGTATCGTTAAGAGGGAAACAAAACTTGATGGAAGCATGTTGCTCTTGCACATCAGCCATAGCAACAATTGCAAACCACACGATACGCACTGCCGAAGAACTGCGCATAACTATTCAGTGACTCTATCCAGCCCTATGGCACACTGATTCACAAAGGATGCATGCAGTATTATCTAGCACCGCAAGTCAGTAGTAGATACAGTTCCCACACAACATTCAAATTTCAGTAACATTTGGGTAGCACCTCATACAATGTGGCTTTTGAAGGAACAGGTCACCACTCAACCATTTAATAATCATAATCAAGGTGCTTTCCTCAAGCGCAAGCACCTGGTGTCTGTATTCTTTGATATTGAAAAAGTGTGCAATGCGGCTTGAAGATTTGAAATTTTAAAAGATATCTTCATGGAGCAGTACGAAAGTAACACCTCCCATTTTTTTTCCTCAGAAAATTTAATTCCTACAACTATGCCTTTTACATCAGTTAATCCTCAATCAGTAATAAACAGACTGTTATTTTTCCACAAAGTTGCCTTTTATATCTGGTGAGTATGGGCTTGGCAAACCCAGGGTCTGTTTGAGGATGATGATGATATCCAGAGCTGGATATCATCATCATCATCCTCTTTCTTGGTGATTTTTCTCTCTCAGGCTAACTCGGGAAATTTTTTTGGCTGATGCAGCTTAAGCCTCAGGCTTCCTTGCATCATATGGCTAATAATAATAAAATAATCATTTTTCTATGCATTTTTGCCATCTCTGAGTCAGACTGTATTCCAATCCTATAACAGTCCTTACTCTTACTCTGGAGGGCTTCGCGAACACTGCTTGAGCTGATCATTGTCTGCAAAATGGGTTCCGCAGAGTGTGCATCCTTCAGTGGGCTGAAGAGGTGATAGTCAGAAGGTACAAGATCCAGGCTATCAGAAGGGTAAGGAAGAACAGTTCACCCTGGTTTTGCAGTGGCCTCCATGTGCAGATTGGTGTGGGGTTGTGCATTGTCATGGAGAAGAACCTTATTTAATCGATTTATTCCTAAAGTCAGGATTTTTTATGAATTTTAAATTTATGTGAGAAATTAGAACCTAATGACCTGAGAAATGCAGTTTTATTCATCAAAATATGATTTACAACAAAAATACACAAGATGTCCTGTATGTAGGATGCTAGGAAAATTCCTTACAAAAACAAATTTTATTTTCGTGTTACTGAATATGATAAGCCTTGAGGCATTTTACATGTAACGCTTCATTACATTTCTTATATCTTATTGTTTTCATGTGACAGTGTGCACATCGTATTTGATTTTTTTTTTTTAGGAACAACCTTATGTCCATGCGTGTTAAGATCGACTTTCATTCAAGTTTTGCTTTGGTCTTCCTCACTGGCCTTGTGGCGTGTTGCAATGTTGTTGTTGTTATTTGGTTTTTAGGAGCATTAGCAACTAAGGCCATATTCTCCGGGGATATGCGGTGGTCATTCCCTGACCTTTCCGCATCCTCCGTATTTGGTGGTGACGGGCTCGAATCCCGGTCTAATCAAGAAGCGTGTGCTACGCACTGCTGCTCCTGGCTACGGAGGCGCCATGTATTGCAATATCGCTCTAAATAAAATCTGACTATAGTTCTACGAAAACCTAATAGGCCCATTGCATCTTGGCCTTTGCATATTCTATCTAGCTGCCTAGCATTATTCACAGCTACATCAATCAAATATGTAATAAGGCTCGAATACCAGTTCTGTATTTTTGATATATTTTGGTCATTCGATGTACTCTTCCCTTTTTTTTTTTTTTTTTTTCTTTGGAGGGGATTTAGACTCATCTTCAATTGAAGAATCATTTAAAGCAGCTTGAGCATTAAGCATGCTTCCAGGCAAGTCATTTATCATTTCTGGACCATCTTCATCATTAATATTCCCAGTTGCATTTTTGGGTATTAATATAGTAATAAAAATTTTTTTTTCTTTATCCTTCATGGGTAGAGAGCCATCTTCATTTGAATCCAATATGTCATTTAGTTTTGAGGGAATTTTGGATTTGCTGTAGAATTGTTTAGGGTCCATTCCCTCAGCATGAATTGTTGAGGAGGCTTCCATCCTGCAGTGGGTTGATAATGGCTGCACTTTACTTTTTTACTACTAAAAAAAAAAATAATAAAAATGTATTATAGTATTAGTAATGACCACATAGTGCAAGGAAGCCTATGGCTTATGCTGCACCAGCCAAAAAAAAAAAAATAATAATAATGATAATAAATTAAAAATAACAGAAATACATAAAATAATAAGAATAAAAACAAATTAATAATAATAAGAAGAAATTTTTTAAAAAAATGATAAAAATTAATAAGAGAAAAGGAAACTGACAACGTATGCATTTCCCTCCTCCCTTAGGTAATTATCCAGTTGACTTTTGAATTTCCCCAGACTGTCCGCCTGTGCCACCCATTTAGGTAACTTATTCCAGTAATTTATAACTCGCTGGCTAAAATAACTTCTGCAATCCAGTCTAAACAACTCCCCCTGTAACTTGAAATTGTGGCTCCTAGTTCTAGAATCATTTATAACCGTGAAAATTTTGTTCTTATTTTTGTTTATGCCTCTCAGAGTCTTAAACACTTGAATCAAGTTCCCTTTAAGGTGCCTAGTTTCCAAGCTGTGCAGCCCACATATTGGAAGTCTTTCCTCATATGGGTGCCCTTTTGCTGATCTCACCAGGTGATTTAACCGTCTTTGAACCCTTTCAAGAAGAACAATGTTCAAAGCAAACAGGAAATCTTCCACACTTTAACACATTATTTCAAGTGTGGTATAACAATAGCCTTATAATGGGATTGTGACGTCCTTATCTCTACTAGTGATTGTTCGATAGGACACCATGGGCCCTCCTTGCAACCAGTCTACAACGCTCGGAGAACTTCATATCTGACCGTATCCTAATACCCAAGTCCCTTTCCTATACTACTGGCTTTAGTTCAACTCCGCCAAGTTATTTTGGGGTTACTGTTCCCTGGGTGCAATACCTTACACTTTCCTGAGTTAAAGCATAGCTGACATTTTTCTGACCATCTCTGAAGTCTATCTAGGTCATTCTAAAGACGTTCTGCTTGGCGGTGATCATTACCTACTCTACCAATCTTTACATCATCTGAAAATTTAGACAACATGCATCTATCCCTTCATCAGTGTCATTTATGAAAATAGCAGTGGTCCTAATACTGATCCTTGTGGAACCCCACTTACCTCAATCCAATCTGAGGAATGGGTTGGGGTAAGTGGGGTTCACAACCCTCTGCTGGGATCCAGAAAAGTGGCCCCTCGCATTTTGCCTCCTGTAGATATTGAGTAGGCTACAGAAATGTAAATGATACACCTAATTTTTTAATAATTCTAATTTATTTTGTTTTAATAGAATAAATGCACATTATTATTGTTTAAAACTCAAAGTTGTATGCAATGCCTCTAAGGTAATCAATCACATTACGATTTTGAAAATCTTGGTTTTCAAAATTACTATTCTTTTGATTCTAGCAGAAATTGCAGCATACTTCTTGTTTCTTTGATTGCCTGAATTGAATTACTGGCAATTAGTTGTGTAATTTCAAAATTGTGTAGCCCTTGTTGTTTCTTTAAAGAATCAATGAATCGGTAAATATTTGGGAATAAAATAGCACAAGTTACCTGAAATCCCCTGTGCCACCCCTCCACGCCGTTGTTGGTACGTTGCTGATCATTCAGTGTTCGTGTGTGTAAACATTCCACAATTCGATGGCAAAAATGGGTAATTGCCGGCCTCTCCACTGTCTTCCAATATATGTATCTTCAAAATAGTTTGCAATCATCATAGCTTCAATGGGGAAGTCATCAGCTTCAACTATATCTTCAAACTGAAGATTTAGTTGAAAACAGTCATTCGAGAATTGACTGTATTTACATTTTTGTAACCTTTGTAAAGGGTGAGATGTGAGGGGCTACTTTTCTGTAAAGCCCCTCTGCTTCCTGCCCTGAAGCCACCCTGCTGTCCATCTAAGGATTTTCCCTGTGATTCCAACCTGTTCCAGCATACAAAGTAACCGCTCATGTGGGACTTGAGTCAAATGCTTTGCTGAAATCGAAATAAACAACGTTGAAATTATTCCCAAGTCTACCTCTTTAGTGACCTTGTCAAAATAGCTAACCAGATTAGTTAAACATAATTTTAAAATCCTTTACAAAACCATGCTGAGTATCCTTCAGAATTCCATTTCTATCTAAGTGAACTTGAATTCCACCCTTGATCATAGTCTCCCTGATTTTCCTTACTACCGAAGTTAGACTAACCGGCCGGTAATTTCCGGGAAATTACCGGCCCGTTAGTCTAGGGATAGATGTGCGTTATCTAAATTTGCAGATGATGTAAAGATTGGTAGAGTAGGTAATGATTACCGCCAGGCAGAACTTCTTCAGACCTAGAACTTCACTCTTAAAACTGCCCTTATATATTGGAGATACATTGGCAATTTTCCAATCCAACGGAATCACTCCTGAGTTCAGTGTTGCTCTCATAATTAGCCTCAATGGTTCAATGAACTCACTTGCTGCCTCCCTTAAGATTATAGGGTAAATGCTATCAACCCCAGGAGCTTTACTAGCCTGTAGGCTTGAAAGTTTTTTCATTAAATAAATGTGTGAAATTTCAACATCATTAATTACTTTTTTTTTTAACTTCACTCCCAGAATTCATTGACGTGAAGGGTTTTTCTTTTGTAAATATCGATTCAAAGTTACTGTTGAGTTCATCTGCAACTTCAGCTGCAGTATCTAATACTATCCCATATCCATTACATAAAGATATGATCTGGTTTGTCCTTCTCTTCTTTGCATTTATATATGTGAAGAATTCTTCATTCCCCTTCCCCTTTGCTCTCTTTGCCAGTGATTTCTCATAATCTGTCTTTGCGAGCCTAACCGTTTTGGTAGCATTATTACAGATCAATTTGTAGCTGTTGTAGGCTTCAGTACTTTTGCTCTGTAACTTTTCCGTGCAGTCTTTTTCTGCTCAAGTAATTTGGAAATTTCATTATTCATCCAACTTGGAATCCTTCTCGTGTATTTTTTTTTTTTTTTTTTAATGGTATATAAGCATTTAAGGCTTCTGTGATTAATGTTTTAAAGGTATACCATAATTCAGTTAAGGCATCGTAATTTCCTTTCCTGAAATTATAACCCATTCCTTTGCCTTACTGCCACCTCTCTCTTTGTCATTCACCTTAGAACTCTGTGATCACTTCCTGCTATTAGTCCCTGTCCTGTCAGCACTATTATGTCATCTGGTTCATGGGTGATGATGAGGTCTAGAGTATTATTTTCCCTGACATGTTGATATAAATAGCAATCATCTAGTTGATTTAAAAATTTTGTCCCCCGTGTCGAGTTACCTTTCCATTTGCTCCAATCAATTAGAGGCAATTATAGTTAGGGAAGGATGCTACCTGGTTGTTTTCCATAAAGGTTATTACCGTATATAAAATTATTAAGTTTTATTACAATAGCAAACAGGAAATGTTACATAAATACACAGAGATTAAATTCTTACCTGCTGATAGACTGATGAGATTTGACAATTTCTTGCTAATGCTCCCAGAAACCTGAGTATTTATACAGACAAGAGCTGCTGCCAGCAGTTAATTTATAGGAGAGGGATTAACTCTATTGGCCAATAGAATAGTGCCAAGTTTTTATCCTGGATCGAAGGTTCTTGTGTAGTGTGGAAGCCTGGGGTGACCTTTGCTTCCATATTCTGGGCATCAGGGTTGGTGTCCAGGCAGGTTTACTGATACCTATCATCAGACCATGCTGCTGGTACCAAGTTTTAATCCTGGATCTGGGGTTCTTGTGTAGTTGGAAGCCTGGGGCGGCCTATACTTCCATACTCTGCACACTAACCTTAATGTCCAGAGTATGTTGACATAGGTCACCCCAGGCTTCCAATACAGAAGGACCCCGAATCCAGGATAAAACTCCATGTGTGAACTGAAATAATATCTGTGCCTTGAGACCTTTTTCTATGTTAATGCATATAACCAAGCACATTTCAGTTGGTAAACTTAAAACTTATACTGGTTAAAATTTAATGATTTCATCATTAAAAAAAAATGATGATTTGAGAGCTGAAAAATGCTGAAACACATGTGTGAAAATTGACACTCAAAAATTTTGCTTATTTGAAAAGCAGCAACAAAAAACCTATAACTTAAAAGTCACAAACACTGAGTATATTTCTTCCAGACTCCTGGAACATGTGAGCATAGTAGTTTTCCATTTTCTATGAATATTTTTTAGGCAGACTATATAAAGGACATTAGGCATAAATGGGTTAAGGTTTTTGTCTGATCAAATTCTATGGATGCAGGCTTTCAACATTTCCACATGTCTATCCAAGTAATTTGCAGTGTTCCAAAAAGTTCACAGGCAAGACTCCATCTTTGTCCCAAATCACTGTCGCCATGACTTTACTGACAGAAGGCTGTCTTTCAAACTTTTTGTGCAGTGAATTTTTATGATGTCACTCCATCAACTATCTCTTTGTTTTGGGGTCATAGTGGTTTTTTTTTTTTTTTTTTTAAATGGAAACCTCAAACACGAGAGGTATTAGAACCTATAGTACTTAGTACCGTGCTTGGGTTGGAAGTTGAGAAGACAAAAGAAGATATTTGTTGACATTGGACTTGAACTTCTCTAGACTGTAATTTTCAGGAAATACGTATGAAGGAAGGTTGTTCCAGAAAACGGCAGTTGAATGAATAAATGAGGAAGATGAAAAGTTGGTTCTGTGAGTTTGAAGTTGGACAGTAAATGGATGTTGGCTGGCGGCGCACGTGTTCGGACTGTTTTGAAAGAGAGAGCAGGAATTATAGAAGCCAATTCAGAAGAACAGTGCCCATGGAAGTATCTGTAGAAGAGGCATGCAGCAGAAACAGTGCGTTTATGAGACAGCGAGTGGAGAGACTGTTAAGAGATGAATCATAAATTAACGTAACTGCCCTCTTCTGAATGGAATCAAGAAGCCTGAGAGAGGTATTGGGGGCACCACCCCAGATGTGGGAACAATATTCCATGGCAGGGCAGATTTGTGATTTATACAGAGTGAGCAGCTGTCTGGAAGAAAAGTAACGCCGAGAGCGAAAGAGAAAACTAAGTTTTTTAGATGCAGAGGAAGCAATATTTGTAATGTGCTTGTGCCAAGAGAGATTAGAAGTCAGGGTAATCCCCAAAAGAGATATATCATTTTGCCTAGGATTCGGAGTGCCACTAAAGATAAGCATAGAAGCAGAAGAATTGATTTTTGCAAGATATAAGACAAGACTGAGTTTTAGAAGGGTTGAAATCAACAAAGTTGTCTTTGCCCCACTGGAGAATTACCTGAAGATCGGCATTTAAGGAATTGGTAGCAGATTTTCGAGAAGTTGAAGCTGATTGAGCAAGACAAGGTTTCTCAAAATGGAAAGTGGAATGCAATGTGCTATCATCGGCAAAACTATGGATAGGATTTCCAGTCAATGGAAGAAGGTCATTAATATACAAGAGGAAAAGAGTGGGGGAAAGAACTGAACCTTGGGGGACACCATCATTAGTGGAGAAGTTAGAAGACAGAGAGCCATCTACCATCACCCTCAGAGAGCGATCAGAGAGAAAACTGGATAACCAATCACAAAAAATAGTTGGCAAACCATAAGATGGAAGCTTGTTTAGAAGACTTTTATGCCAAACACGATTGAAAGCCTTTGAGATGTCAAGAGCAACCACTCGTGTTTCACCAAAACTTTCCATTGAATTAGTCCATAAAATGGGTAACATAAGCCAGAATATCACCGGTGAATCGACACTGACGGAATCCATACTGGCAATCGTTGATCAGATGGATGGTTTCTAGGTAGTTTAAGAGTTGGCGGTTAATCGATTTCTCCATTACTTTAGAAAGAGTAGAAGTAATTGCAATGGGACGATAATTGGATGGGAGGGATTTGTCACCCTTTTTAGGAACTGGCTGGATATGAGCAAATTTCCAAGCAGAAGGAAAAACACCTTTGGAATAAGAAAGTGAAAAAAGGCGGCAAAGAATAGGAGTAAGTTCAGGAGCACAGGTTTTGAGAACAAGTGGAGAAATACCATCAGGACCTGGAGCTTTCTAGCATCAAGATTCATCAAAATCCTGACATCCTTTTGACGGAAGACCACAGGAGGCATTGAATGGAGTGTGTTGGGAATGATGGGAGGTATTTCACCAAGATCATTAATACATGAGCTGGAAGAAAAATGGGATGCTAGCAGGTCAGCTTTATCCTTGGCTGAAGTGACAACAGAACCATCTGGTTTGGACAGAACAGAGGTGGGAGCAGAATGCTCAGCTACCATTAGGGCAAGAAGCAAGTTTTCTACTCTTAGCCTGTTCAAACTCTAGTTTGGACTGATTAATTACTGCTTCACAATTGTTGCGAGCTTTGGTGTAGGCAGAAAATGAAACTGAAGAATTAGAAACAAGCCAATTAAGATATGCAACATTCTTCTCTTGAACAGCCTTAGCACATTTATTGGAAAACCAAGGTTTAGAAGAAGGATGAGATTTTAAAGTGGAGTGTGGGATTCAATTCCTGCAAGAATAATTTCATTGACACGATCTGAGCAAACGTTGACATCAGAAGTTTTGAAACAGTAATCCGACCAAAACGTCTCGCAGGTCATCCCATTTTGCATTCTTGTAATGCTAAACAACACGAGGTTGGGAATAGCCGTGAGATAAAGGTTCCATTGGAGAAGGGACAATCACCAAGTTATGATCTGAAGTGCCTAAAGGACCTCTCACTTTGGCTGTGTACTTAGAAGGGTTGTTTGTAAGAAAAACATCAAGCATTATGGTTAGGATTGTCCGGTATTCTTGTAGATAAATGAACAATCTGTGCAAAGTCATTAGTGATTGCAAAAGCCTCAGCATCTCGACCAGCTGGGTTAGTATGACTAGAAAACGGAAGCCAGCTGGAGTTGTGACCATTAAAATCACCAAGGAAAATTACTTCACTGTTAGGAAAGGTGGACTGGAGGAAGTCAAGTTGCAAAGAGAGGAAGTCAAAGAGCTCCAAGTGATTGGTGGAGTTGGGAGAATGGTAGAGACAACAGATGAATTTGACACAATGAGGTAGTGAGATTTTAAGCCAGAGAAGATCAAAGAGAGGAGATTCCAAATTGCCAAGTCTCTGGCAGGGAATATCAGAACAGACATATGCACAAGTATCACCTTTGAGGTGAAAGGAATCATACAGCGAATAATTTGGGCATCTGAGATGAGCAGTAGTTGAATCAACCGATAACTGAGATTCTGTCAGAAAAAGTGCATGGAGTTTGGCAGACTGCAAGTGGAAATGGACATCATTAATATTTGAATTGAGGCCACGTATATTTGTGAAATGAACTAGGAAGTGTTTAGGAGATTTAGATCCTTTTGCAGATAAGCTTACTATATTAGTTTGACAATTCATGGTGTATTCAATAGTAAGAAAAATTTGGTAGGACATATGTATGAAGTAATGAAATTTTTGGATATGGTGTACACATGATAAGAATATACCCAGATCCTTGACATAACGTGGCCTCGACAATGCTCCCCGCATACACGCTACTCGGACTCCCTCCAGTCACTATCTGGCAGAGTAGAGGTAGCAAGGTTATACACTAGCTGATCCGGAAGTCTCCTAGAGAGTTACCAATAGGTTCGGTCTCATGTACTAACTAGCGGCCGGCTTGCGAACACCGTTTTAGAGCTGTACCCTCGAAATGTAAGGAATATTGGATCTTACCACGATGTTTATCATAACCTCAAAAGTCATCAATCATACTGCATGATGGAAAAGATAAGGAAGGGTTGACCGGAACTTAGCTCTATAGACTAAACATGGGTTCCACCACTTCGAGCCTCCAATAAGCAAAGTGGTGGTATTGCGTCGGTTGATGAGTCATCTACCATGTAGTACTGCCTGGTAACATAGAGGGGCGGCATTCCTTCATGTGGTTTGGGCGCCACACCTCGACTCCTGCTTACGTTGGTTCACACCTGGGTGGTCACTCACCATGTACTTGTGCATGGAGGTTATACCCAGGATTACTAACAGTCCCACCATCGTGAAGGTGCAAGCAGAGGATTTGGCTGTCACAGACCGTTCGGACTTTGCCGAAATTATGTCCACTTGACTCGAGTGTCACCTGAATATCAGTGTTTTAGACTCCCAAGTAGCAAGTACAGCTTGTCTGGCATATCTGAGAGAATGTCTGCGACAACCTCAAGGACCATAACTAGTGACGAAACCTAGGTGGACCTAGGTTTCGTCACTTGTGACTATGCATGAAAGAAAAACTTCTCCTTCACTCGTAGCGCTGAAGAAGTTTCATACAGATGACTTTTCAAGCTTCTATATGCTCACATATCAGCATTTTCGGGACCCATCAGAATCTCCCAACCACTTCCTAATTCATTTCACAAATATACGTGGTCTCAGTTCTAATCTCAACGATGTCCATTTCCACTTGCAGTAGCCTTGTTGTAGCCTAGTTCCTTTTGATGATTATCCCAGCAGGTTTACCTATACCTGCTGCATCACACAATTCGCATGTTGTGATGCAGCTGTCCTCTTTGATCACTGCGTCGATCCGGCCCTTGTTGTCTGTTGTCACTGCTGTTCTGGCTGGCTGCTTTGGGGCTTGTCAACAATGTCATTTTCCCACTCTTAAAGTATCTTACCCGACATCTAACTGTACTGTCAATGTATAGTATTGTCACCATAAACATTTTTGAGACATGTATGGATTTCGATAGGCATCGCTTCTTCCTTGGTAAGAAATTCAATCACCACTCTTTGCTTTATATGTATATCAGTAACATCCACCGTTTTGAACATGCGCTACATTCACAAGACCGATTGCAGTGCGACTCGGTATGGTGAAACTAGAGACCTCTAGTGACAAGCAAAATGATCTATGGTGCTACATTTGAAAGCAAAAAAATTAGGAAGTACAGTAAACCCCCGCTATTTGTGGGGGTTACGTTCCTGAGCAATGCCGCGAATACAGAAAACACGAATACTGAGTTATGGTTCCCATAGTAATAAAGGGGTTCCATTCTAAAGTATGAAATATATAAGAAAAACTAGTTTAAAATTTTGTCTATGTATGTATTATATGTACCTTCTTAATATGACTATGTACATAGACAGTACATAGTGAAATGCAAGCATATGGCATCAAAATGAAAAATAAGAAACAATTTAATATTAAATGTAATATTTATTAGAAATTTCAAACAAATCTTTCAATCCAGTGCCTTTGCTAGCTAAAAAACTTATCCTGCCAGGGCTATCACCAGTTTCGCTAAAGTGTTGATAAAGGAGTTTTGTCTTTTCGCGAATGATGAGTGAACTTAACAGAATTTTATTTCGGTCTTCTATCCACAGATTTAAAGCCTTTCTCATTTTTTCTAATTTAACATCACGAGTTACAGAGCAAATTTTTGAAGCAATTAGCCCGTTTTTACGGACACTACGGCAGATTTTTTCTTCCGATTTTTTGATTGATCGTACCATTGACTCATTGATTTTATACTGTTTTGCCACTGACGAGTTTTGCCATTAGAAATTTTGTCTAATAACTCAATTTTATTCGCTAATGTCATCACATTCTTTGATCTTTTCACATTTCCTTTGTTATTCGTAACCATATTTTTGTACGGGTTAGAAAGAACTTGTCCACAATAAAGTCACTTTCTTCCATTAACACACTCGAAAAAGTCTATTTTACACTGCAAAACGGTAGATTTATCACTTTTTTTAAACATATCAATTTATAAATTGATAAATTTATTCAATTTATAAGCATATAAATTAAAAGCAAACGACGAAACCTTCCATGACAAGCGCATAACACATACTGAACAAGGATTAGCGAGAAACATCCACGCTCGCGATTTTGTCACCCCACCCCCACCCACTGAGCACTGTTTTGACCGGGAAAGATAATTTTAGCCACGTCCATGTTTTTTTATGGCAGAAAATGTTCACGGCGCTTTAAAATTCACATTTTTTAAAGTTTCATTTTATATTAAATCAGCGATCGCGAAACCATGAATGCAGATACCGCGAATAGCGGGGGTTTACTGTATTACTTTCGTACTGCTCCTTGTATAATCTTGGTCTTAGAAATCATCTGGAATTTTTTATTAAAACGTTTTTGTCAAACCGCTCATTCCAGGATCATGTGGGGTTCATTCTCTCTCTGTAGGGAGGAGGGTTTCCCCAAGGGCTAGTTATGCTTTTTGTATTGAAGTTAATTCTATTACTGGACAACTAGCTCCAATGTGATGAAAAGTACCCTATTTGTTGGTGATTTCAGTATTTTCTGTCAGCCATATATGTGTTTATGTAATTCAAGGCTCATCAAAGTCAATTGCAAACAAGCCATTAACTATCTCACCCTTTGGGCAGTGGCTCTTGGTTTCCGTTTTTCGTCATAGAAGACCCTCTTCATGTACGTTTGTTGAAAACGAAATCTTCACCCTGAGCCAAGACATCATTCAAGTAGCACATGAGACAAAATTCTTGGGGATTGTTTTCAAAAATAAGTTTACATTCCTTCCAATCTGTCAACTGAAGATAAAGTGCACATAGGGACTCTACCTCCAATGTGCCATCTCATCTAATTGGGCAGCAGACCACTCCACCTCTATTATGCACTTGTCTGATCTAAATTAGATTGTGAGTCCTTAGTGTACACATCTGCTAGAAATAGCATACTTAATGGATAGACTTGATTCACCATTAAGTTATTTGCATTACTACTGGAGCATTTAGAACATCCCCTGTCCAGAGATTATACGTTGTAGGAACTAAGCCACTTCTATCGCTCTGATGTAGGCACTTGTCCATAGAAGGCCATCGTAGCCAAGTGGCCAGGCACAGACATGTGCCTTGAGTGATGGTGGGTTCGAGCCCATGACTGCTAAATATGGTGCTGTTTCTTTTATTCTCTCTACCTTGTAACTCCTGACTGTGGTTGTCCAAGTATATAAACAGCTTCTTCCACCCTGGCATGCTTGAATACCATTGTGCAACCTCTATTAAAAATTGAGCTAAGGCCACCACTCCATCTCCCTTCAAAAAACTGTTCTGTCCACGGAACCGAATACTCAGACTTCTTGCCTGTCTTACCGATGGCTCGAAGTCAGAGTTATCTGTCAGATATGCTGCCATCTCCCCAGATAATACTGTATCTAAAAAGATTCCCCAAGAATGCAGCTGGAGCCTCCGTAGCCAGGTGGGAAGGAGCAGCAGTGCATAGCACACGCTTTCGTGATTAGACCGGGGTTCGAGCCCGTCACCACCAAATACGGAGGATGCGGAAAGGTCAGGGAATGATCACCGCATATCCCGGAGCAATATGGCCTTAGTTGCTAATGCTCCTAAAAACCAAATAACAAACAAACAACAAGAATGCAGCTGAGGTGTATTCCATAGAATTACCCTTGGACCACATTAAAACCAACAATTACCAAAGATGTCTTTTTGCATGTTCTTTCAACATCTGTTTCTGCTAAATTCCAGGCTTCATTGGGATCAATGAAGTATGGTTATGCAATGTTAGAAATCAATGGCTGCAAGGTGCTGCAGCCAGATCACCACAAATAGTGATCAACCTTAGATCAATCATAGCCTGTTTAGTCCCCTAGAAAGCCTACAGTCTGTCAATGCACTAAATTATTCTCCCACTGGAAAAAATCTTGGCATGGGATTTATGAACAAGCTGTATCAGATAAAGCCTGTAATCAAACGTTGGCAGTCTAGTCTGTGCAGGAACTGTAGAGGAAATTGTTCTTGCTTGCATATGCACAAAACATGTCATCTTATGCATTCATTCATTCCTGCTGAGGGTTAGTGACTCTACTACTTGTGTGAATTGTGAGTTTTTAACGGCTTGACATTTTAACCAAATATCCATATACTTACTATGTATCCTTGTTTTGAATTTTACTGTATTTGTATTATCTGAATGAGCCTTATACACTCAGATTTTAATCAACAACAACCACGTCAGCTGTTTTTAATTATATAGCATTAGCATTAGCATTAGTAGAGGCATATGATGCAAGAAAGCAAGCTTATTCAGCATCAGCCAAAAAAAAAAAAACCCTCTCCCATTTCACCCCTCCGTTCGTTCGAAATACCTGTCCAGTTGAGCTTTAAATTTGTTTAGGCTATCAACTTCAACAACAAGTGATGGAAGTCGGTTCCACCAACCAACCACCCGCTGGCCAAAGGCAAATTTCCGCACATCTATCCGACATCCGTCCTTCCTCAATTTGAATTTATGCCCTCTGAGGTGATTATTCTGAGAAAGATGAAGAATCCCATTGGCATTGAGCATGCTCAAACCATTCAAAGCCTTATACACCTCTATCAGATCACCTCGCCGGTGCCTAGTCTCCAGACTCTGTAATTTGCAAAACTTAAGCCTTTCTTCGTAAGAGCAACCCTTTGTTCCATTTACTAATCTTGTTGCCCTTCTCTGTACCCGTTCCAGCAGCTCTACATCCTTCTTGAAATGAGGCCTCCAGACCTGTATACAGTACTCAAGATGTGGCCTAACCATTGCCTTATACAAGGGAATAATCACCTCCTTATCCCTGCTAGAAAAATTCCTGTATATCATTGACAAGACACCATGAGCTACTCTTGCAGCTCGTCTGCACTGCTCAGAGAACTTCATATCTGCCTGCACAATTACCCCCAGGTCCTTTTCATTCTCCACCACTGTCAGTGTAGTACCGCAGAGTTGATACATTGCTCTGGGGTTACTGTTACCCATATGTAGTACTTTACATTTGTCAATGTTAAACTTCATTTGCCACCTCTCAGCCCATCTGTTCAACCTTTCCAGATCCTGTTGCAGCAGCATAGCGTCAGTAGTGTCCTTAACGACCCTGCCAACCTTTGTATCATCTGCAAACTTAGACATTAAACTTGATATCCCATCATCAATATCATTCATAAACACCGAAAACAACAATGGACCCAACACTGAACCTTGAGGAACTCCACTAATAACATTAGTCCACGTTGAGCAGTGTCCATTGATTACCACTCTCTGTCTTCTGCCACTCAACCATCCCCTTATCCATAGCAGCAACTTGCCTCCAATGCCACACTGCTCCAATTTGTGCAGCAGTCTTCCATGTGCAACAGTATCAAAAGCCTTTCTAAGATCCAAATATATAATATCAAAGTTATTCCCTGCATCCAGTTCTTTTGTGACTACATCATAGTATCCAATCAAATTGGTCAGGCAAGACCTGCCCTTAACAAAACCATGCTGCGTCTGAGCTATAACTGAATTCTTGTCTAGATGATCCTGCAGTGCCTCTTTAACCAGTGCCTCCATTAATTTACCTGGAACAGAAGTTAAACTAACAGGTCTATAATTACTTGTGTCAGGTCTATAATTACTTGGGGTTACATTTGCACATCTCCAGTCTATGGGTACCTCCCCTGAGTCCAAAGAAGCTCTCATAATTATGGCTAGGGGTTTGCATACTTCCTTTGCTGCCTCCTTTAATATAACTGGATAGATCCCATCCACCCCAGGTGCCTTTTTTATGTTTATCCTCAACAATCTCTCCTCCACTTTCCTCTCAGTTATTACAAAATCATCCAGCTCACTGCCAATGTTTACTTTACCTACATCATTCTCCTTCCTGAATAACTCCTCATGTGTGAATGTAGATGCAAAATACTCGTTTAGATTGTTAGCCACCTGAGCAGGATCCTCAACTGTTGAACCATCAATATCCAGTGGACCAATCTGATTCATCCCTTTCCTTCTCGAGTTCAAGTATGTAAAGAACTCCTTTCTGTTTTTCTTTGCATCCTTTGCCAAGGATTTTTCGTAGTCTGCCTTTGCCTGCCTAATCTCCTTTGTGACTTGGTTACAGACCAACTTATATCTATCATAGGCTTCCATGTCACCCATTAATTTGTATGTATCCCATGCATTTTTCTTCTCTGCCACATGTCTCATTAGTCCATCTGACAACCATTTAGGCCTAAACCTTGAACAATATTTCTTAGTTGGTATGTAAAGCCTGGTAGCCACCAAGATTAGTTCCTTGAATGCTTCCCATTTTGAGTTTGCTGTTGGTAACATCATCAGTTGGTCCCACTGTATAGAATTTAAATACTGTCTCAGACCATCATAGTCGCCTTTACGAAAACAAAAACCCTTCCCTTTACCTCTGATGGTAGTTACCTCCTTGAGTAAATCCCACTTCAACACACTGTGATCACTGCCACCTAGTGGTTCATTTATCTGCAGGTTCTTAATGCATGAAGAATCACTACTGATAATCAGATCAAGAGTATTGCTCCCTCTTGTTGCCTCACGAACATGCTGATGTAGAAAACAATCATCCAATAAATCCACAAAAGCCTTGCTAGTGTGCGAGTGACCAATCCACAAATTCCAGTCAATATCTGGGAAATTAAAATCCCCCATTATAAGACTCTGATTTACTGGCCCACTCTATTTCCCTGTACAATATATTATTATACTCATCAGAGTCATTAGGCCTATAGCACACTCCTACTCTCAATTTTGATTTCCCTATGCTTATGTCACACCAAACTGACTCGACACTGCCCTGTCCATCGATGTCAACTGGCTTCACTTCCTTTGACTTTATGTGTTTCTTAATTAATAGCATAACCCCTCCTCCCCTCCTTTCTATATACATTGTATTCCCCAAATTCCAGTTCCGCATTACTTATATCTGTGTGACACCACGTCTCTGATATCCCAACAATATCTGCCTTTGATGTTTTGAGCAATACCTCAAATTCATCAAATTTATTTACCAAACTCCTAGCATTGGTGTACACGCAGGTATACATGCACCTGTTTCTATTCTTAGCTACCCTAACACAACCCATGTGTTTACTTGTAACGCAATGACTACCAGCAGTCTCTGAAATATCCTGCATCTTGTTTTTCAGACTTCTGCTCATTTGAATAGAAGCAGTGCAAGAATCACTTCCACCTCTGCCAGTGGCTACTGTTAATCTATTAGTCCTTGTATCCCCCCCAACTAGCAGTTTTCTGACCCACCTAACACTGCCTCGACAGCATCAGCAAAAATTCTTGCACCCTTTCTATTTAAGTGTATCCCATCCCTGTAGAAGCAATCTCTCCTGTTAACAAGTACAGTCCAGGCTGAAAAAAATTCTACCCCTTGAGCCTTGCACAATCCCTCCAGGGCCGAATCGATCGACAAGGCTCTCATCATATACTCCCTCCTATCGTGTCTGGGCAGAATTGCAGACACTTTCAAGTTCAACCCTAATTCACGGCTTTTTTTCAACAGTGACCTGTACTTGCTAAGTAATTCCGCCCGTCACTGAAATTTTTTAACTCATCTTTTTCATGATTTTACGTAGTTTTGCACATTATAGCCTTGGTTGCTAATGCGGCAATAAAATCCAAACCAAACTGTATCTACGGCAGTTAAAACACTTTAATGGGCAGAAAGTCCTTGAACTTATGGGTAATCCAGCCAATATAGACCCTGTCTTGTTGTTTAGAAGACTTTTAACCTTGGGGAGAGATTCACCCACATTGCCTTTGTTTCTATCATTGGATTTAGGAGAGAACTGAATCTTTAGTTTCTCTGTATTATGTTCTGTGAGATTTTCAAGACGAAGCCTCCCAGGTCACTATGATGTAAACATGAAAAATCAAGATGTGCTCAGTCCTTTGGTCTTGGGGGGGTGTCAGATTTGTGAGCACCGTTGTTTAATGCCTCGCATCATTTAATGCTCTCTTAAAATCATCAAGCACTTTCTGTAAAATGGCATATCTGGTTGGGTGGGTTGCAGGAGACATCTTCTATTAATGCAGCAGCATAAGATAGTTGGGTGGAGCTTTCGAAAGGCAGTGAAGGATTTACTGTGCATTATGAGAAGGGAGCTCTTTGTCTTTTCCAGTTATACAGTTTTCCAATTACAGCCAGCAAGTAGTGCACATTAGAAAATCCTGATTCGTAAGAGAGAACTAACATCAGTTTTCTGAGCCAAAGCATTCCCACAACACGATGAGGCTTTGCTTTGCTGCTGTAGTCTGAGACATGGTTTTAGTCTAAATTTAAGCTTTCAGATCTTCTGTCTGTAGCAAAAGATCATGTATAAGGTCATGGTACCCCAGCAGTGAGTAATTCTCAAGGAGGCAGCTCTGGTCGTGCAATTATTTTCTGTTAATACAGCTCTTGGCACAATGATGCAGAGAAGCTATAGTCTCAAGGTGTGTTAACATTGTTGAACAATTGATTTGATTATATATCTTCCCACATTACCAGCACCAGAAGAGTTATCAGCTAGAGTTCATAGTGTTTACCAGCAAGTGTTTTCATTCATGCCGGCTTAAAGGTGTTCCTTGTCCTTTTCCTAGTGGGGAGGAAGAAGAGTCTCCACTCTGAATGCCTTCCCATCGGCATTCAGAGGTACTCTTGGATTCAGCTTATCTTTGTCAGCCATAATAACATACAGTGGGAGGTGTCAGGAGAGTTCTTGTAAGGTAAGTGCAGGAGCCAGAAGTATGGTTATGCAATGTTAGAAATCAAATAATGAGTTGAATGACACTGTATTTGTCCAGATCAGATAATTTGGACACAGGTGAGGTTTCAATCTAGGATGAAAATGAAATCCATGTTATAACGAATGAAACACAGAAGTAGGTTACAAGCAAATGATCAATACTAAAATCCACAAAACCAGGAGCTAAAATACCTGTGGCAACATGGACAAAGGCCAGTGTGCCGGTCACCACCTTCCTAAATACACAGATAAAGGGTCTATAAATTATTTGCCTGATCTGAGGTGCAGCTTGATAAAATTTTTATTGTAATAGGTATTAAAAAACAGTCTGCTGCACTATAGTAAACCTCCATATGTGCAACTTTGGTGGCATGTAGATCAAAACGTTAGCTGATTTCACTCTGAGTGTTTTGAAGCATCTCTTGAGAAATGGAAGTCACTGCTGTTCGATCCAGTCTTAACTTTGGGAAGTTAACCGTTTTCTCTTTTTTTTTTCTTTTTTTTTTTTTTTTTTTTGCATACATCTTGTCCTTTACATAGCCCTATATAAAGAAATCCATAGGTGTTGATATCCGAGGAACGAGGTGGCCATGAAGTCTACGGAAAATTTCCCAGCCGATCGATCAGTTGGGAATTTTTTATTGAGGAAATTGTGCATGTGCAATCATGGGTGTAGTGGTGCCCCATCTTGCTGATAGAACATGTGGCTACATATCTTCTGAGGCGCAGCATACAATTCAGGCATATCTAGGTAGTTTGCAGAGTTCGTGGTTTTTTACAGAAGAAAAATGGTGTAGTCACTTGGTTGAAGGATATTTACCTTGGAACTATTGTGCTCATGATCAGGCGCCTCCGTAGCCAGGTGGGCAGGAGCAGCAGTGCGTAGCACACACTTCTTGATTAGACTGGTGCTCGAGCTCGTGACCACTAAATACGGAGGATGCGGAAGGTCAGGGAATGACCACCGCATATCCACGGAGCAATATGGCCTTAGTTGCTAATGCTCCTAAAAACCAAATAACAAACAAACAGCTCATGTTCACAGACTGAGTGGGGATTCTGAGATCATCATGTGACTATTTAACATTACCAGACAGGTGTAATGTTGCTTCATCACTGGAAACAACATTTTCCAGAATGTGAACAGCAAATTCCTCTCGTGGTTTGTTGTGAAGCATAATTTCCTGGGTACTTAATCTCCTCACATCCTTGCAGCGAATGCACAGGAGTATCCACTTTTGCTGTATCGTGTCTATTGCCTGTTTGCAAAGATTTGCAAACAGCCAGCAAGTAGTGCACATTAGAAAGTCCTGATTCGTAAGAGAGAACTAACATCAGTTCTCTGAGCCAAAGCATTCCCACCACACAATGAGGCTTTGCTTTGCTGCTGTAGTCTGAGACATGGTTTTAGTCTAAATTTAATTTAAATATGCTAATACACTTGTGTCGTGGTATTAGCAATGGGCCTCTGGTGGGTCAGTGGCTCCCATAACCTATTGCAGTTAATGATGATGGTCTTAGTGGAGACATTTCTGGCGCCTCCTTCGTTGAAGCCGGCAGTGATTTGTGCCGCTGTCACTCTCCAGATGGCTGAAACAATGCAAGATAGACGTCGACGGCCTTAATTATGAGTATAATAATGTTGACATATTTCCAGATTATACAATAGCAGGACATACTGTACTAATTTAATTTACGTTATATGCGATGTTATAAAGTTATGTAATCATCTTTATATTTTTATAAATTTATTTTTTACTGACTTCATAAAAATTCATTCTTAGATTATTACTAGCAAATTTTATACTCCTGTGAAATTACTTATAATTTATCATTCTTATCAATACACTCAGATGTAGAATTCTTTTCCACTTTTTTTTTTTTTTTTTTTTGAGCAATTTCAAAGGCCAAGTGAGAAACAATTTCACCTGCCTTATCAGATAAACACCAATAATAACTTAACACTACCAATTTAAAACAAAAAGATTAAAAAAAAAACAATATGTTTAATTAAAGTCCACAGCAGTTCTCAAAAGCATTCTGCTTTGTAGGTAGCCTCACTTCTTTATTGTAACAAAATTTATTTGTAAAAAAAAAAAAAAAAAAAAGCTTAACTAATATAGTTATCTCTGCTGATAAAATATTTGCACTCAAGATAGGTTTATATCTTTAAAGGAAAAACAAACTGATTTTGTTCGAGCCATTTTTACTCAGAAACATTTTGTATATTTGTAATACAAATAGAAAGATTTTGTATCACATGCTTTGATACCTTCATTAGATTGTGGTATTTTAAATTGTAGCTTCTAGAACCAGTTCTTCTGTTGGGCAAGGAAAGATTTTCAGGAGTTGATATCAGGGTTAGAGTTAAAGGTGGTGGTCATGTAGCACAGATTTATGGTAAGATCATTGCTTATATTTTTTAATTTTTACCTTTTAAAATGGTACATTTATTCATTGGCTTTCCTGAAAGTCAGATTAAATAATTCTAAAATATTTTGATCTACAATTGCTCCATTTCTCTGGTGGGTTGTTTTTACAAGTAACAAAAGCAATGTACAGTTTAAACTTTGAAGTTCTGCTTTATAAAAAATTTCAAATGGAATCTAATATAAAAATTATGTTTAAAATTAGATTACTCTGGGGGAACTTTAATTGACATTTGTTTTTGACACTTCTTTTTTTAATTTAATAAATAAATAAATCTTCATTTATTAATTAGTATGTGGGTATTTTCCAAGATCCAAACATATATACCCTGAATAACAAAGGGCAGAGGAATTTATGGAGGTGTGGTAATATACATTGAACAAATAGAGTATATTAAATAATAATATGAAAATATGTATTACAGGTAAAAGCCTAAAATGTGGTATATCTTAGGATTTACCGGTTCATTTCAGTCAAAGCCCAAAATTCTGAGTTGATGCTCTGATATGGTAAATCCTACGGTTTACCATATTATGTTGATAAAATATCAAATAAAATATCAAAGCATGCTCCACATCAATGGTTAGTGCACTTTCCTATTTGTAAACACGGGCACAGGGGTACATTTCCTGTCCCTGTAGGGACAGTACCCTGTGCTCTTGTTTACAAATATTCCCAAATATATTCACTATATATGTATATATAAAGTGCTTTAGCATCATAATACACAGCTGAATAAACAGAAAATTTTTAAGGCGGCATCATTTTAGGTTATATCTCATTGTGAATACCTTCACAACGAGTTGCCATGATATTGCACTACTTCGAATAAGTAACGCTTCACCTAAGTAGAAGACTAATGTTACTTATTCTCAGATAGGTACCACCACCCAGACGGCACCGTTTCAAGGCTATTTTGTATATGTGTGGGATAATAACTCAACTATCCACTTGTCCCTATTAGACTTAGAAAAGCAAAAAGGTAGAGGGAAAGTAATAGTAGGAGTGGAAGAGGAAAAGAAACGGTGTAGAAGAATTAAAGGGACAGTAACTCCTTCAACTCACACCACTCATAAACTCCTCAAATAGGCAACGCTTCCCCAGTGGAGAAGGCTGTTGTTACCTATTCTTGGAAACTCCGGACATCATCAGGCTCCCCCTGGTGCCGTTTCAGGGCTATTTGGCCCTTCTTCGGTGAGTGGGTAGGTACCCAAGTGATGCAATGATGGCAAAAACAGTTATGAAGTATAACTCCACAATATGAGAGATGCCTGATGGTGTATGATGTATTTAGACTAAGGCGCATTTAGGGCTAGAGCCTCAAGCTGCGAACAAATTTGGACTATGTATATATAAAGTGCTTTAGCATCATAATACACAGCCATTTCTGAATAAACAGAAAATTTTTAAGGCGGCATTATTTTAGGTTATATCTCATATTGTGAATACCTTCACAACGAGTTGCCATGATATTGCACTACTTCGAATAAGTAACGCTTCACCTAAGGAGAAGACTAATGTTACTTATTCTCAGGTAGGTACCACCACCACCACCCAGACGGCACCGTTTCAGGGCTATTTGGCGCTTCTTCGGTGAGTGGGTAGGTACCCAAGTGATGCAATGATGGCAAAAACAGTTATGAAGTATAACCCCACAATATGAGAGACACCGAAGAAGGGCCAAATAGCCCTGAAACGGTGCCGTCTGGGTGGTGGTACCTATCTGAGAATAAGTAACATTAGTCTTCTCCTTAGGTGAAGCGTTACCTATTCGAAGTAGTGCAATATCATGGCAACTCGTTGTGAAGGTATTCACAATATGAGATATAACCTAAAATGATGCCGCCTAAAAAATTTTCTGTTTATTCAGAAATTGCTGTGTATTATGATGCTAATGCACTTTATATATACATAGTCCAAATTTGTTCTCAGCTTGAGACTCTAGCCCTAAATGCGCCTTAGTCTAAATTCACTATATAGTGAATATATAACACACAGGCTGCCTTGCAGTGACAGCATGTATACCACTCTGTGCCCTTGTTTAAAAATAGTAAAAATGAATAAAGCAGTGAAATTGTTTCACTTTTGCACTTTCAACAATGGGCTTTTAGAGTTAGGGAATATGCTCTCCTTCTGTCCTTGCTTGATAACTGGACAGAATGTGAAGGAAAGAAATATTTCTTTACTCATTTGCTTTATGATTTTTAAACAAGGGCATAGAGAAAATTTATGCTATTCCCATAAAGATGCATGGGTATTTTATCCATGTTCTCTATGCCCTTGTTTAAAAATCATATTTGTCTGATAATGAAAAAGAATTCACAAATGCAATTATCAATCGTGTTTTTACTAACATGAAGTGTTAAATACAGCCACTCCCTGACTTACATAATTCCGACCGTTGGAATTTCCCTAAATGCTTATGCAGAACTCGCAAATTTGATCGAAGCAAAAAAAAAGAAATGTTCGACAAATGTGTAAATAAAATTATTTATTCAATTTTTTTATCTCATGCGCCCGAAAAATTTCAAAATTATAAAATTACAAATGGAGAGAGGAGACAGACATAACGTCTGCAAGTTTTACTTTTCGAGCATTGTTGCCAGAATCAACGTCTCCAGCTGGGGAAGTTGAGGGCTGTGGAGATTTAGAAGAGGTTTTTATCAACACATCACAATTTCTCTGCGGCTGCAGAATCGGCACTGACAACTTCACCGCATACTTCAATGTTTTGGAAACCAATGCGATGCTTGAACCTATTAAACTACATGTTGCTTGTCATGAACTTGGCTTGTGGTTCACTGTACTTATCCCTAATTTCTTCATAAATACTTCTTACTTTTGCTTGAATGGCCATTGGACTCAGGGGCACTTGCTTCTGAATCTGATTTTGCATCCATAATATTAATACCTTTTCCAGCTTTGATATAGCACCTGAATGCTGTTTTGTGATCACTGTTGATCTTAAATGCGTTTGTCCTTTGACATATTCTTTTATATGTGCACTGTCCCTTAACCCCTTCCCGGAACATTTTTTTCCGGAAAATGTGCTGTAACAGATCAACTTTTTTTTATTTTACAGATTAAAAGTATGCATCATTCGAATACTCATTGTATAGTTTTTTGTGTTATTTATTAATTTTTTTGTAGAAATTACATGGGAGTAATTAACCCATTTGGGTTATCTTGGGTATGCCAAAAAGTGTGCAAATTATACAGATTTTTTAAAATAAATTAGCGCTTGAGCTAAAAGAAAGGCACAGAAAAGGTCTTCATTACTCATTATATAAATAAATTTAAAAAATCAAGTGGAACGCACAAGCAGTAATCGCGAATTAACTACATTCTGACACACGGCCGCCACAAGTGGACAGCCGAGGTAAGTGTTGCTTACGGGTGGCAGTTCAAGAGGGTGCTGAAATATTTTTCGATATTGTTTTTGTGAATTATTTTCGTGGGTTCAGTATTCTGCATTTAGGACGGCAACTTATATTTTGCTTACTGGTGGCACAGGAATGCGTGCTACTGTTCTGACATTGCTGTACAATATAAGTAAAACGAAAGCCAGTCGTTTGCTGCCAGGCTTGAGAAAATCCTGAGAAAACTCGGGATTTACCTGCCTAATGCAAACTTAGC
Source organism: Mastigoproctus giganteus (assembly GCF_048544385.1). Classification (NCBI taxonomy): domain Eukaryota; kingdom Metazoa; phylum Arthropoda; class Arachnida; order Uropygi; family Thelyphonidae; genus Mastigoproctus; species Mastigoproctus giganteus. The sequence goes on along the minus strand of NC_143586.1, from coordinate 108,575,971 downwards.
CAGATAAATACCAGGGAAAATACGGTTCAGTCCTAAATTTGGAGGTATTATTGTTTGCTTCAGCTATTATTGCATCCCAAGATATTCCGTTTTTAGTTCCAAATAACATTTAAAACTAAAAACAAGATATCTCGGGATAATCCATGAAGGGGTTAAAATAGTATTCACTGTTGAAGCTGCAAGACCTAATTCTGTGAAATAGATTACAAACTTTGTCCTACTTCATAATTCTTAATTAATCATCTTCATTTCCAAATCAATTTTGTTTTGTTTCCTAGCACCTGCACTTTCCGTTTGTCCCCTTTCCCTTCATCATTGTAATAAGTAAATAGAAATGAAGAGAAGATTCTGAAAATTCATTTGTTTTTTTATATGATTGAAGATTTCACTGAAGGGGAACTCATTTCACCATAATACCATAACGTAAAAACCCACATAATTCCAGCTATCGGTATTATTGAAAATGCAATAAGATTGAGTTTACTACCTGTTTATAATAGATTGCGCTAACAGAAAAGCCCAATAAACCAGGAAGTGCAAATTGTTTTTATTGTTTTATGGTCGTGACCTCCAGAAATGTGCTTTAGAAAAATAACACCAAGGCGTTCAAAATTGATTCTTATAATGGAACATATGAAACGATGAAAGTGTAGTGCAATTTCCATTATAAAAATGACCTTTTAGAGAGATAAGTAGCTTAGTTATATAGCGAAAATTTCAACCTCCGAGGTCTTGGAACAAATTACCAAAAAAAAAAAAAAAAAAAATGTGTTACTGGGTTCACATTACGATATTTTCATGATACCTCTGTTTATTCCTACAGGATGCAAAATACGTTTGCACGATTTTTTTTTAAGTTTTCACCAGCTGGCAAAATCTTAGTAAAGTTGAATTTCCGTAAGTCGAGTATTACGGAAGCCGGGGAGTGGCTGAAATAGGATTTACTGTATCAGAATGTTAAAAATTTGAAATAAAGTGAAATGTGTTAATATTTTGGGCTTTTATCATTATTTACCATATTGGGTTGTATAAAGTTCAAAATAAACAGAGCAAACAAACCCAGATTACTGATTTTTTAAAGAGAGCAGAAGTTATATGAAATCTAGAATAGTATATTTTTGTTACTTTTGGAATCCCCCCCCCCCCGTACTTTTTCTGAGTCCTGTATAACGTGGTTTTGCACAACATGACATTTTATAGGAACCTAACTACTGTGTTATATGAGGATTACCTGTACAAGAATTTTGCTAGCAGGGATAAGGGGGTGGGTGTACCCTTGTATAAGGCAATTGTTGGGCCACACTGTGAGTACTGTGTACAGGTCTGGAGGCCTCATTTTAGGAAAGATGTCGAGCTGCTGGAACAAAGGGTTGATGTTATCAGGAAAGGCTTTAGTTCTGCAAATTTCAGCTTCTGGAGACTAGGCACCTGTTAGGTAGTCTAATTGAGCTGTATAATGCCTTGAATGGTTTGAGCCAGCTCAATGCTAACAGGATTCTACATGCTGCTCAGATTACTTGCCTGGGGGGACAATGGTAGAATAGATATTTGGAAATTTGCCTTTAGCCAGCAGATGGTTTGATAGTTGGAACAAACTTCAGTCTGCTGTAGTGGAGGTCAAGGCTACACTAGACACTTTCTGTCAAGGCAGAACTAGACGTACATTTGGAGTGAATGGATGGGTGAAATGGGAGTTTTTTTTTTTTTTTTGTTTTTTTGTTGATGCTATATAAGATTGCTTTCTTGCATCATACGCCTCTACTAATGGTAATGCTAATAAGTCCTGCCAAACAGAAAGGAACAGTGACTTGTCAGTAAGTAAAACCAATAAAGTGGAAGTCACGTGTATCCCATAGAGTTAAGGGAGATAAGTGTGGGAATATTGATAGACTTAGAGGAATAACAATGTCAAGGTAGATAATATCCAGTTGCCCCTTTTGATCAAGAGCAATAGTCTTAAAAAAAAAAGTGAAGGGGAGGTAAGGATGGGGCAGTAGTTGTTTGAGTGTATGGATTTCAAATGCTGAGAACAGGAAATGCCTTGTATTGTAACCAGGACTGGGAAAGAACCTATTGAAAAATGGAGATAGTGACTCAAAGTTATAAACACTTTTACAAACTTGGTAATATAACTGGGAACAGAATCGGGGCCTGCTGCACAGTATTGAAGGTAGCTCATTGATTAATGTGTTTCAAGAGTAAAGGAATTGGCTGGTGGAGAAATTTTGGTAGTTATTTTGTGGGCTGGGCGTATGTCACTTGTGGTAGTATCACCCTTATAAAGTCATGCCAATCTCTGGTGTCAAGAATGAGAAAAGGGTGATTACTTATTAAAGAAAGGCGCCTCCGTAGTCAGGTGGGAAGGAGCAGCAGTGCGTAGCATACGCTTCTTGATTAGACCGGGGTTCGAGCCCGTCACCACCAAATACGGAGGTTGCGGAAAGGTCAGTGAATGACCACCGCATATCCCGGGGCAATATGGCCTTAGTTGCTAATGCTCCTAACAAACAAACAACAACAACTTATTAAAGAAAAGAAAGTTTTTACCTTAGCTCTTTTGCTGGTTGAATAGCAAAGCTCTGATTGGGTTAATAATATTGAGAAATTAATCAGCAGTTTTATCTTGTATGACAATTGAGCTGCTATGCAAGGTAGATTTAAAAAAAAGTTTTGGAACCTAAATTTTTTTTTAGACATATAATATTCACAGTTAATTACACATTGAATTTTTCAAAATTATGACTGCCTATTTACACAACTTCAAAAACATGTAATGTGAAGAATGATTTCTAGCCCCAAACTTATAGATGGGTCCAGAGCAGCCACACTATTAACAAAATGGATCATCACAGTAACGCAATATGCACCTTCAAAAACTGTCACAATCACCACCCAGTTCAGCGCTTGGTGGACCTCCCCCATCTTAACAAGCATTTGCAACTAATGCAGAAACCCCATAAGAACTGGAAACATCAACAAAGGAATTTCCTATTCAAGGGCCTGTGCCATTTCTAACCAATAGAAATCCTCAGCAGTCGAGTTATTTCGGTTGCATACTTATACTTAAAAAGACACCCTATTCAGAACTATTTCCTAGTTTCTCAGCTCACCCCAATCCCCAAAGTTGGATACTTATATATTCATGTTATGATGCCTTAGACAATACATCATTCAGCCACTGCTAGACATCTTCAATTCTATGTGCTCAAAATGCACTTTCCCTCCTGAATGGAATATCTATGTAGCGAGGCCAATTCTGTAGGTTCAAACACCAATGATGGGAAACCATTTTTTACCTATTTCCAACTCGTCATGCCTTATGAAATTACTCGGGAATTCTTCTGCCTGTTTTTTCCACACAGATTCCTCTGGATGCTCTGCCTAAAATTAATTATTTGTTTCCAAATAGATTAACAGATAACTATTCTGGTCACCACCCATAGCATCCTCTCCACATTCGAGTGAAAATAACTTGTCCTTCAACTGCTCGAGGATCAATTCTACGTAGGCACCTTGCACTTCCTTTCATTGCTCCTCCTTGATCGTTTATCGTGAAATGCTCATGATAAAATATATTTTTTAAACAGGCATTCCACAAGAGGGCTCCTCTTTTCTACTATAATATCTCCTTTTGTAGCTAATATTCATATATGCTAATATTTGCAGATGATTAAAATTCTTATACCTATCAAAACTAACACAGATTCTGTTCAAATCACAGACAATATGAGCAGTTTACTTCTTTCACTTTGTCAACCATCACAAACAGTTTGGCCTCTATGTCAACCCAGAAAAGTCAGAATGCCTGCTGTACTTGAAGAACAACCCAGCTGCCATCTTGCCCATGCTGGGAGAACCCTTGGTTCCATCATTATTCACTCACTCTGATTTAGAGGCCATCTTTGATACAAAACTAAAATTTAACCATCACATTGACAAACTCCTCAATCATGCTACTCACCTCAAGTGGAAAGTAAAAACAACACCTGCATTACCTTCAGATAAGGCTACAATAGCGGAATATGTGAAGGTGGTTTTTTTTTTACCTTACCAACCATTGTCAAACAGATTTTTGCAGAAGAATTCTGGCTCATTGAGTGGGAAATCTATAAACATGGATCACACTCTGGGTCTGTACTAGTGATGTCCCAGACATTAGATATTCCTAGGTCTCCCCTCACTTATATACAAAAGAAGACACCTTATTACAATAAAGTTGATACCTGGACTAAGGAAATGGATCTCTGTGGCTGGAGAGTTCTGCTTCCCCAACTTAGAGCAACCCCTTGCAATTTACTTTCTACAATCCTGCCAGCATTTTTTGGATTACTTCATCCCTCATCAGATGCTTAAACAAGTACAGAAAATTGATGCTGACAGTAGCAAATTTACTACCAGCTGTCCTTACAGGAAACAAATCCTCTGGTTTGCAGACCTCCCAAATCTCTTGGTTATGCATTGAAAACAGCACTCTACACTCTCTGCATCCACCACATTATGACAGTCATTTCTAATCAAGACTTACTGCCGACCGGGCTAGCCGAGTGGGTAAAGTACCTGCCCGGCAACCCAAAGGTCGCGGGTTCGATTCCCGCCTCGGGCTTGGATCAAAGTACTGCAAAAACCTTGGGAGGTGCAATATGGCCACAGAAGCCGATGCGCCAACAACTACCAAATCAAAAAAAAAAAAAAAAAAAATCAAGACTTACTCCCTTCAACTTGTCTTATCCACCCTCTGTCATCTTGATATCAATCTGGGCTGTGGATTTCTCACAGTGATGATTCATCATAATTTGTCTCCACCATGTTCAAACCTCATACTGTTTGTGGTCATCACTGACACCACAAACTTACTGTTCTGGAAAGTATCTGTAAATGTTTACACAGACCATGAACCATTAACTCTGATGACATGCTGTTCCTCCCCTTCCTATGGATACCTTTTATGTATCCTTTGTTTCTCTGTATATATATATATATACACATTTCTCTCTCTCTCTCTCTCTATATATATATATATATATATAGCAAATTAATTTGTTAATCTAGTGGTTCTCAATCTTTTTGGCCAAGGTACCCCCCTAAGATAATCGTAAGCATAGAACACTAAGAAAAGGGTGTTTTTCAGTTTTTTGCACGTATGTACTGTATTATTGTGGAACCAAAAAACAATTCACTATTTTTAAGATTTTAAACTTAAAAAATGTATTATTAAGACTCCAAATTAAAAAATAGACAATGAGCCTAATGAAATACCTGCTGCGACAGATTTTCAGCAAATTTACTTAAATTAGGTGTCAAAGTTGATAATTGACAGAGAATTTCTGCTGAAGCATCAAGTCTGTTTCTCTTTTGATTTTGTTTTTTTCTAGGAATAACCTGTCACAAAAAATATCAATCAGTTCTTTTGTGGGTAGGATAGAGGAGTTTGTTTTTCCAGAAAGGGTTAGCTATCTACCTGTAATTTTAAATGTCTGTATTTACAGAAAAATATTGAACTCCATGGTCACTTCCTGCTACTGGTTACTGTACTGTCAGCCCTATTATGTCATCAGGTTCATTGGCGATGATCAGGTCCAGAATATTCTTTTCCCTAGTACTTTCTCTGACATGTTGATACAAATAACAGTCATCTAGTTGGTTTAAAAATTGTTTCCCCGTGTTGAGTTTCCTTCCCATTTGCTCCAATAAATTAAAATCACACATACTAAGACAATCGCACTTACTTGCTCATTCCATTTGCATGTAGAGGATCTCATCATAATCTTCACAATCATCTGCCCTGTAGATTACTCCCCCTCACATTATACCTTTGCTTCCAACTATCTCACACCATACAGATTCTATGCTAGCATGCGAAACATCTGAATGTGGGAAAATCTTTCATCGCACTCAGACTGCATTTGATAAGAAGCATGACCCCCATCGGCCCTTCTGTCTGCTCTATCCTTCCTAAATGCGTTACATACCATACTGAAACTAATCATCCCCTGTTTCCAATTGGCACCACATTTCTGTAAGCCCTATTGTCAGCGATACTTGTCTTGCCCAGCAGTTTAAATTCACTCATTTTATTGACAATACTTCTTGACATTACTGCATAAACGATTAACACTTAAGTGTTCTAAGTCTTAATTGTTTATACTTGTTATAATTGACTTTTTTTTTTTTTTAGCAAGCCCTATACTTTTCAGCTAAGGCCCAGTTCAAATGCAAATGTCATTATTACCACATGTCCAGAGTTATCTATTAAAAATGAAATTCTATATATAGGAGTTTTTTAAAATGCAAATTTTCAAATTTTATACAGCTATATGTGAGTCACTTCTGCTTTCTTTTGTTGATTCTTATTACTGCTTTAATTTCATAACTGAGCACCATGCAGTTTACCTAAGAAGAAAGAGCATTCCTTGTTAAGCATATTTTTTTTTCATTCTTACAGAAAGTGCTATTGCCTTCTAAAAACTCTTTCAAATGAGAAGTACATTTGATAAGCCATTTAAAATACACCGATGAGCTAGAACCTTATGACCACCTACCTAATATAATGTTGGTCCTCCATGTGCAGCCAAAACAGCTCATACCTGGCGAGGCATGGATGCAACAAGATTTCTAAATGTGTCTTGTGGTATCAACTGGTACCAATACATAACTAGCAGATCCTTTAACTCCTGTAAGGTCCGTGGTTGAGATGCTGAAGATCAGAGTTGCTGTTCCAACACAAACCACAGATGCTCGATGGGATTGATGTCTGGGGAATTTGGAGGCTAGGGCAATACCAGGAAGTCTTCCTCATGTTACACAAATCATTCTCAAACAATCCGGGCAGTGTGGAATGGTGCATTATTCTGCTGAAAGACTGCACTGCCAAAGGGGAAGACCGTTATCATGAAAGGGTGTACCTGGTCAGCAGTGATGTTTACGTAGGTGGTAGATGTCAGAGTGCCCTGCACATGGATGATTGGACCCAGGGTATCCCAGCAGAACATTGCCCAAAGCATGACACCACTGGCTTGGGTTCATCCCACGGTGCATCTGCGCACACATGGTGCAACAGGAAGTGTGATTTATCGGACCAGATGACCTTCTTCCAATCACTCAAGGTCCAGTTTCGGTGCTTGCATGTCCATTGTAGGCACTGTCACCAGTGAACCGTGGTTAGAATGGGCAATTGGAGCGGCCTGTGGCTATGCAGCCCCATTTTCAGCAGGGTTCAATGTACTGTGTGTTGTGACACATTACTTTCGTCACCATCATTCTGATTACCGGTAAGTTGTGCCACAGTCGCCCTTCTGTTGCCACATACCATCCAGGAGAGCCTTTGCTCTCACTCACCTCTAGCATCGATGAGCCGTGGTTGTCCAATACCTTGCCGGTGGTTCATGGGGTTTCCCTCCTCGGACCACTTTTGGTAGGTACTAACAACGGCTGAGTGTGAGCACCCCACCAGCTGTGCCGTTTCGGTATGCTCTGACCCAGTTGTCTGGCCATTACGGTTTGGCCTTTGTCAAACTAGCTTAAGTCTGCTGCTTTTCCCCATCTGAAGAACAAGAGTAACACTGATTAATGGCGGCGCACACGCTTCTTGATTAGACCGGGGTTCGAGCCCGTCACCACCAAACACGGAGGGTGCGGAAAGGTCAGGGAATGACCACCGCATATTCCCGGAGCAATATGGCCTTAGTTGCTAATGCTCCTAATAACAAACAACAAACTGATTAATGGAGCTCAGTATCTGCTGGTTTTTTTTTTTTTTTTTTTTACAGTGTCCCGACCTGTGCACGTGCCGTAATTCACCTGCAGTTGCTTCGATTTGCATATTACTGTTAGTAGAAACTAATAACCAATTTGTGAGAAAGGTGATAATTTTTTAGTCTTGTTTTTAAGTAGATGGACAAGATCCTAAATGTGAAATGGGTTTAGTATTAGCATTAAAATGGTAGAAAAAATAGAAGGAAGCAAAGCATCTGCCTTTAACAAAAAGCAATCTTAAATAAGTAAAATACTTCTATAGTTTTATATTTTATTTACTTTCAAATATTTATGTAATCTTTCTTTAAATCTACAAACAATGACTACAAAGCAGATGGTAACTTGTTCCAATTGTTGTTTATTCTGTGACCAAGAACCAGATTGATGAAGAAAAAGAATTAAAGGAAGAGACTTGTCCTGTTTTTATTTATTTATTAATATTTTTTGGTGCATCCACTACTAACTCCCCCCCCCCCCCATAGAAAACAACTTTTTAGCAGATAAAATTGATAGGTGCTTAATATCTAAAAATAAGATTGTGTGAATTAGCAGATATGAGCCAAACTGAAAGATATAGATTACTAAAATTTGTTGATACAAATTTCGGATGCATTAAGAATCTGTAATTAAAAAAAAAAAATTAATACCCTGTGGAAATTGCTACAATCATTTTAAAACAAATGGGTCCACTTATTATTTTCACATGGAATTAAAGCAACAGTGAAAATAATGAATTTTTTCACTACATTGCCAAACAAACTGATTATTCATTGTTGCACTCATTCTTCAAAAATTGATGGCAAATTCTCATTGCCTGATAGTGTGAATGTATGCATTTTGTTTACAACATAGTGAAGGATCTCAAATTTTCCACCATTTCTGCCGTGCTTGTTGTGAACCAGTGTGGAGAGAGTCACAGGTCTATATTTATTTCATAGTAATCATAACTGCTATGGCTGTTTAAGAAATTAGTGAAGACTAGAAAAAATCACAATGCACTATTTAACTCTGTTCTCTTTTATTTCTATGTCCAAAAAAGAATGTTATTACTTATGTTTCTGTTTGGATTTGTACTTTACTAATAATTTTTACTTTCTATTCCATAGCTATCAGACAAGCAATTTCTAAAGCCTTGGTAGCTTATTACCAAAAATGTAAGTATTTGAACTTATGGTAATTTGCATATTTTTAAGGGATTAAATCTGAAATTTACATGGTGCTGATAGAGAGATAAAGAGAGCATATAAATAATATACAGTAAAACTTCTCTTATTAGACACTTCCATATAATGGACATTTATTAATGAACTGGCAGAGTGCATGCTACATCCCATTCAGTGACATTTCCACAACTTTCAGTTTGCTTTCCATACTGAAAGTTGTGGATAAGCAAACAAATCAGTAAAGAGGTGATATGCCTATAGTGTAATTCTCCTGTGAGATCCAGTGAAACTACTTAGAAATACTAATCCTGCAAATCATAGATTAGTATGCAAAAGTGGTCAAGTAGTTCTTTTAGAAATATCCAGGTGCCCGGCGTAATTTAAAAATGCAGTAATTTAAAAATTTTTGAACATATCGAGCATTTTGGCCTGATTAAGTGGCTGCCCCAAATTATGCAAAGTTTCACATAAATAGTTTAAAATAGTGGACCCCTGCTTTACGATTGATTTTCTGTACAATCAAATCACGTTACGATGGACTTGCCATAATAAAGTACCATTTAGTGTAAGATATGTAGTAAGTGCCTGTCACTGTGATCATGTTTGTGAATTGAATTTTAATTCTGTTACACAGTGATTCTAACAACCGAAAATAGGATATTATCCACAGGCTATAAAAGTAAAGATATATTAAGCACAAATTTACACTTTATTACCTTGCTAATTAAAAAATTAAATGATACGTGAAAATCGAAGGAGTATTTTCTGCAGGTTAGCAAAATAAAAATAAATTTACACTTATGTGCATAGCTTAATTAATACATACTGTAATATGTGCATACTAACTAGTTGATATTTCTGTTCACTGACATTTGGGGGAGGGGTTAAAATTTAAAACAGTAATTTAAAAATACAGTTGATTTCGGTTATTTGGGACACATCTGGACTAGTGCATTTTGGCCCGATTAAGCGGCTGCCCCAATTATGTGAAGTTTTGTGCAATATGTAGTAATTGCCGATCATTGTGATCATGTTTGTGAATTGAATTTTAATTCTATTAAACAGTGATTCTAACAAGCGAAAATAGGAGGAATATTATCCACAGGCTATAAAAGTAAAGATGTATTAAGCACAAATTTACACTTTATTACCTTACGTAAATATTGAAAAATACAATGAACCCCCACTTTATGATCAATTCTCTGTGCCAGCGTTTCCCAAACTGTGTTCCGCGAAAATTCGTAATTAATAATTAAATAAATAAATTTTGCATATTTGTAGCGTACACCACTTTTGTATCATTATAATTTTTAACTTTTTTTTTTTTTTTCCGGTTATTAATATACTGGCATAGACTAATAAATCAAATATACTGCGGAACACTTTATTTTGGCGGGCTTTGCATAGAGAAGTATGCAAAACTCTACAAAATGCATCTACGAAAAAGTAGCAATGTAGTGGTCTAATATGCAATTTAGCCTGGACACAGGTTGAAGGAGAGGGAAGCGAACTGGTGTCATAACCAAACTCACTTCCTTATATAAATTTTTTTTGATAATTATTAGTATTTCAAAATATTATTATTAAAATAAATGATCATGGATTTATGGTTGAAAAAAGGAAGTTTAAAACGAGAAGCAAGTACTTCTAGTATTGCAACTGTGCTCAATGAAAACGAACACAATATTGTCACGCTTCAAAGTGAGGATGAACAATCGCATCCTTTTGTTCCCTAAAAACAGTGAAAAAACAGGAACCACTAATAAAAGACCAAAACAAAAGTATGATGACAGTTATTTGAATTTCGGCTTTACATGTGTTGCAGGCGCATTATGGCCAAAGTAGCCTATGCGCCATCAAACCTCCATATCAACAACATGTGTTGCAAATGAAGATGCTCTATGCGTCGTATATAAAAAAAAATATTAGTAAATAGTTTTTTGGCTTCCACTAAAATTGTGTTTCGTAAGTGTTCCATAAATATATTGTGAGATGAAAAGTGTTCCGTGACTAAAAAAGTTTGGGAAAGGCTGCTCTGTACAACCAAATCAAATTACGGTGGACTCGTCATAATAAAGTACCATTCACTATACGATGTAGTAAGCACCAGTCATTGTGATCATGTTTGTGAATTGAATTTTAATTCTATTAAACAGCGATTATAACAAGTGAAAATAGGAAGAATATTATCCACAGGCTATAAAAGTAAAGATGTATTAAGCACAAATTTACACCCTATTTATTATCTTACCAATTAAATGATAACGTGAAAATCAAAAGGATATTTTCCCAGGTTAGCAAAATAAAAATAAATTTGCGCTTATGTGTATAGCTTAATTAATATGTAGTGTAATGTACATACTAACTAGTTAATATTTCTGTTCACACACATATGCGGAGGGGTTAAAATTTAAAACAGTAAAAAAGATAAAGCAATCAACAAAGAACACTGCCTACACAAATAGCAACTAACATGCACGTGCAAGTGAGAATGGAATAACAAGTTACAATGCTTAAAAAATAGGAATGAAGAGAAGATTCTGAAAATTTATTTATGTTTTTTATGATTGAAGATTTCATAGAAGGGGAAGCACTTCATCATAACCCACAGAATTCCAGCTGTCAGGGCGCCTCCGTAGCCAGGTGGGCAGGAGCAGCAGTGCATAGCACACGCTTCTTGATTAGACCGGGGTTCAAACCCGTGACCACCAAATACTGAGGATGCGGAAAGGTCAGGGAATGACCTCCGCATATCCCCGGAGCAATATGGCCTTAGTTGCTAATGCTCCTTAAAAAAATGCGCCAGCTGTCAGTATTATCACAAATTCAATAAGTTTACTATCTGTTTATAATAGATCGCACTAACAGAAAAGCCCAATAACCCGGAAACTGCAAATTGTTTTTGTTTTATGGTTGTGACCTCCAGAAATCCGACTGGACCACGTGGTGTGGTCGGAGACAATCGTAGGGTAATCTCGAGTGCTGCGGTCTCCTGTCCCGGTTAAACTGAATGTTGTCCCAATTAAGCATAGCAAACTCTGGTTATTTTCTCAATTAGGTTCTGTTCTTTAAGATTTGTCCTAAATAAATAGCTGCCCTGATTAATTGATGGCACAAATAATTGGAATGAACTGTATATAATTTTAAAAGAACATTTATTTTTTATTCATGGAGTAATTTAGAAATATAAGCCTATGTAAAGTATACTTTTTAAATTGCTTTAGATCTTAGTAATATTACTGAAGCTACTGAAAACACCCTCTCACTAGTTTAAAAATTAAAAAATGATTAATTTGTGTATGTCTCTGCAAGAACTACACAATTGTCTCTATGAACTTGTGGAATTGCATCGAGACTCTACATTTCAAAAATCAAAGTGATGTGTAAATAACAAACATATCAATTACAGTATTACTGATAGCCTCATCTTCATTATCAGTGAGAGGCTGTGCTGTTTTATAAAATATGTCAAGAACACCTAGATGAATTTCATAGTTGTTACAACTGAGTCAATGCCAGAATATTCTGTACATATTTTACCATTGATGCAGATCAGTCTTGGGTTGATTTGGCATTATCAGAATCTATATAGATTCTAAACTCATTAAGTCTTCCTTTGACTAGAGCTATGTTGGCATTATAATCACAAGAACCTTCAATAGGAACCAATCCAAAAGCGAGTGTTGACATTGCTGCTGGCTCAGCTAAGTTGACTGTAACATTCAGGTGTCTTCTGAAATTTATCACTACATTCCTTAGATTTTTTTTTTTTTTTTTGCAATAAAACCTGAACCTCTTTCCAGGTGGTTTTGTTGTGATAAAGCTACTTTCCGTTTTTCTTCTTAGAATTTCATCACCATGTAGTTGTAACTTATTACAAAGCCTATAATGGCTTCAATAACATTATTTCTTTAACCCTAGAACTCTGGGGAGGGGGCAAAATTTAATGGCTTTTAATTCTTCCTGTATCTCCTAGGTTTTTTTTTTTTTTTTTTTTGAAAAATCTCTAAAACAAGTATAATTGTCATTTAAGGTATGTATTTCATTGTACTATAACACCATTTAAAAAAAACTTTTTTTTTTTTTTTTTTCAGGAAAGCAGGTACATATTTTACTGCAGGCAATTTTTGCCTCCCCTCCTTAGGATTAGACATTACCGATTTTTATTTGACATAGGTACTGCTACTTACACACAAATAAATTTACGTTTTGCTAAACTGATTCACTCATACAGTCGGCCTTGGACCTTAGTGGAGAATAGACCTTGTTTTATTTTTTGTCTAATTTTTTTAAACCTGATTGCACATAAGCATAAGAAAAACCTTTTTATACAAGAAAACGCAATTTACAGAAATTGTGTTTTGAAATGTACCTACACATTTATCTTTCAGTTGAGCAATTTATTAATGTGCCCTTCAGATCGCTAGTGAAAAATAAGTGTAAGAGATAGAACATGATTGGACACCTTTGAATGAATGAGAGCTTGAAGAGATTCTTCAACAAAGTGACTTTTATGATAGTGATCTGGACGAAGATGTTTCTGGAAGTGAAAATGAAATAAATGTAGAAAGTGAGACTGAATCATCTGATGACGAAGATTGTTTATGAAATAGGCATGAAAGTGTTTTGACTGCAAAAGGCAGATGTCAGTAGAGCACAGTTGTACCAAGAGCAAATTGTAGAACTCCACAAAATATACAGTAAATCCTTGCTAATCCGGATCAAAATATGAAAATTTCTGTTCGCATTTGAAAGATACACGGAATTTAGGGAGGCAGATGAGTAACTCTCACTGCTTGCTGATTGACTGCACAGAGAGAGAGAGAGAGAGAGAGAGATGGAACGTAGAGATGACTTGCGTGTTGTTCAGTATCGTTGTTGACTCTGAGTCGGGTGGATGCTGTTGCTTATATTGCTTCATTTGCATACTTGTTTATACGTATATACATAAGTTAACATGTTTTATATAATTATGGGTTCTAAAGAATTAAATGTTAAATATAAAAAAAAACATTTTACTTTAACTGTCATTAACAAGCTCAAAATGATAGAACTGGAAAATGGTGTTCCTGGAAATAAAAAAAAAAAAATGCTGAAGAATTTGTTATTGGCCAACAAGCTGTGCCAGATATCAAAAAACAAAAAGAATCTACAAAGACATTTTTTTAAAAAATTCGATGTGGGGAGTGATAAAAGCAGTTTATCAAATAGACAGACATTTAAAAAAACACAAAAGAAGTTTTGCTGGAAGATGCTGAATTTCAGTGGTATTCACAGCAGCAATGAAATGGCGTTGGTGTGCAGTGCCACCTCATAAATGTATAAAAAGACAAAATGTTTATTCTTCTGTCGATGGATAAATGTATTATCTTTTTATAGTTTTTAAATAAAGGCTCTATAGTGTGTTTTTTAAATTTATTTATTTATTTTTAGTGATATCTTTTGCTTTACTAATCTGGATTGTCGCTTAATCTGAATCTGGAGATCTCCCCCCCCCCCCCCCATATTTACTCCGGATTAGCAAAGGTTTACTGTAGTTCAATTTAGAGAAGGTTTGACAAAAGAAGGTGTTATTCGCCTTGAAAAAGTTCTTGCAGAGAGAAAGGTGTTGATAAAACTAGTGTTAGTGAGATGTGTGCATTTCTAGGCATTCTGATACTAACGGGAACCGATCATGATACAAAATTATCAATTCATGAATTATGGTCAAGTGTTTTTGGACGAAATATCTATATTGGTGCAATGAGCAGAAATAGATTCATTGAAATATTGAAAATTATCAGATTTGATGACAAGATACTAGAAGCGTAAGACAAAAGCACGATAAGTTTGCTCCACTCTGTGACGTTTTTGTACATATGAATAGCTTATTTACAAAATATTATGAACTGGTTTCCACACAATTGATGAAATGCCGTCACTATATGGAGATGGAGGAAGATGTCCCTTCAAAGTTTTTCTAAAAAAAAACCTGGAAAATATAGCATGCTTTACAGATACAAAATCTTGTTTTGAAATTGGAAATATATGCAGGAAAAGATGAGCGAAGCAGCGAACAGTGTGGTCCAAAAGAATTTATGAAACACCTTGTAGAGTGTATCAAGGGAAGTAGCCAAAATGTAACATTAGAATATTATTACACATCTGTTGATTTAGCAGAAGAGTTATACAAAATTATGGACTAATCATTGTTGGAACAATGCAACAAAATAGAAAAAAAACACAAGACCGTGAACTGTATTCTTCAAGGTTTGCGTTTACTCTGCCAATTTCTAGAAAAATAAATGTTACTCTTGTTTCATAAATAGCCAGAAAAAGTCCTACAAAAAATTTCATTATGCTATCAACTCAACATGCAGATGATAAAATAGTTGACACTGAAAAGAAGAAAAGTGTGATCAATCTCTATTACAATGAAACTAACGACGGGGTAGATACGATTGATCAAATGGTGCGATTGTTTTCAGTAAAAAGAGGAACAAGGCGATGGCCACTATCGCTATTTTTCTCCTTAGTTGGCATAGCTGTGCTGAATGTCTACACAAGTTTTATCCTAAATAATCCAAAATGGAATGAGAAAAAAACACAACGGACAAAGACTCTTTCTGCTTAGAATTAGGTCAAAAACTAATTAAACAACTAGTGGAAGTAAGAGCACAAAATACAAGTGGTCTTCTCATGTCGGTAACAGTGGCAATGGTGGTTGTTGTTGTTATTTGGTTTTTAGGAGCATTAGCAACTAAGGCCATATTGCTCCGGGGATATACGGTGGTCAATCCCTGACCTTTTCGCATCCTCCGTATTTGGTGGTTATGGGCTCAAACCCCGGTCTAATCAAGAAGCGTGTGCATGCACTGCTGCTCCTGCCCCACCTGGCTATGGAGACGCCAGTGGCAATGGAAAATATTCTAGGAGTGAAGTTAAAAAATAAGTTTTCAGCGGACTCTGGGTGTGAAAATCTTGCTATGAGGAGATGAGATGAGATGCTACATTTGCCTTGAAGACATTAGTTCCAAACGTGAGGACAGACTAATGAAACCAAGATTCAATGTTCAAATTGTGGAAAAAAATGTTTCAACTAAACAATGAAATTCTATAAGTTGTTTCCTGAAGTAATTGTTGTTTTTTTTTTTAATTATAATGCCTGCATTTTAATGTAGCGAATAATCAACGATAAAGATAATTTTGTTTGCAACTTGTTTTAATCTTATTTTTAATGAAAATTTAAAAAACATTTTTCAAAAACATGTGCAAGCAAAAAGTGTGACACCCCCCCCCCCCCCCATTCCAGAAATTGACACAGATTTTAGCTTGGGATTTCTATGATTAATGCAAAATCCATCTTTTGCAGTACCTTTCGGTAATATTTCATTCGGTGTTTCTCTCCTGATGAAATTCAATATTCCTGCTGGTTTTGGTTTTTTAGATGATACAGTAGTATCATCATTTACTCTTGTTTCAGCCTGGTGAGATCGGCAAAAGGGCGTCCTTATGAAGAAAGACTTCGAATATGTGGGTTGCAGAGTTTGGAAACTAGACACCTTAGAGGAGATTTGATTGAGGTGTTTAAGGCTCTGAGAGACATCAGTAAAATGAATGAGGACAAAATTTTCAAGATTATAAATGATGCTAGAACTAGGGGATATAAATTCAAGTTACGGGGGGGAAATGTTTAGATTGGACTGCAGGAAGTTTTATTTTAGCCAGCGAGTTATAAATTACTGGAATAAGTTGCCTTCATGGGTGGTAGAGGCCGACAGTTTGGGGAAATTCAAAGGTCATCTGGATAGTACTTTCGGGTAAGGGAAGCGCATAGGATGGTAGGTTTAATTTCCTTTTTTTTTTTTTTTATTTATTAATTATTATTCTTTAGTTATTTATTTTATATTATTTATTTATTATTTTTTTATTTATTATTATTCTTTAGTTATTATTTTATATTATTTATTTATTATTTTTTTATTTATTAATTATTATTCTTTAGTTATTATTTTATATTATTTATTTATTATTTTTTTATTTATTAATTATTATTCTTTAGTTATTTATTTTATATTATTTATTTATTTTTTTTTATCATTGTTTTGTTCGGATTTTTTTTTGGCTGGTGCAGCATAAGCCATAGGCTTTCTTGCACCATGCAGCCGTTACTAATACTAAATACTATTTGTTTTGCTTTTTTTTTTTTTTTTTTTTTTTTCCCCTTCTTCAGCAAGGATATCTCCTTGTATTTTTAAGTGGTTGATAATCCTAGTACTATTGGATGTTGGATAGTAGTTTGATAACATGTATTGCTTCTGTTTTTCCCTTCATAAAATGTTCCCATACTAGTGACTTATTGTAAGACATTTTGGGGTGTCTTCCAATAATATTAGAAGAAACATTTACCCTTTATACAAATCAGGGTTGCATGTGCTGAATATAAAAACCAAACAAAACAAAAATTATTAATCCTTAAAAACTATTAAAATGAATGTTTTGAATTTTGAAAGCAACAAAAAAAAAAAAAAAACATTTTATAATATAACTAGAAGCCACTTAATTGCATGCACAAATGAATTTGAAATTTAATTAAAAAATTATTTGGCATTATTTAAAATAAATCATGTTCAATTCTCTGTATAATTTTAGATAACTTAATAAGAATAATTAAACATTCTGTGCCTAATGATAGAATATGCTACTTGATACTTGGTAAAATAACTCAAGTAGTCAAGTACTTAAAAACTGGGAAACTGTTTGGAAAACGATAATGAGAGTGGGACCATTGACTGAGATAAGTACAGTGAAAAACTAAACAAATAGTGGGCTAGTAAATAAGAATGTCTTATAATGAGGGATTTTAACTTTTTTTAGATGTTGACTGGAATTTGTATGTCCATTCAACTTACAATTTCCAGTAGCAAAGTTGCAAAACTTGTGGATTTATTGATTTTCTATACCAGCATGTCAGGCAGTGGGAGCAAGCAATACTCTTCATCTGATTGTCACCAGTGACCCTTTCCCCTCAAACATGAGCACCTCTATGTGGTGATGGGACCTCACAGTGATGCTGCTGGCCTTCCAGATTAGTATCGCTGGAATCCAGTGCCCATACCTTGGATGGATCCTGGTGGGTGAGGGGGGCCTGGCCCTAATACAGTTTGTATTAGGCCCAGGTTGCAAGGACTAAACAATTTTGGTTTGGAGAGTGCTAAGATTATATGGCTATTGACAATAATCTTCATACAGAAGATACTTCTGTAAATATTAGACATAGTCAGACTCATTTTAGGAAATGAGGAAACAAGAAGCAACTCCCTAAAATAAAGCCTTGAGACCATGAAATTCAGGCATTAAATTAAAATCCATGAGTCAGCTGTTGGTAAAAGAGCTAGCCAATCAGATTTCTTATTATTTTTTATAAAATTTTTATTATGTATTTAGTTTTAATCATTGGTTGTAAACTGAAATGGAAAACACAATCAGAAAATTTTTGTATTATTGGAAATTAAACAACACTTTTAGCTTGTATTAATTTTAGAGCAATTTGTCAATTGAATAGGGAGCAGTTTTCTCATAGATGTAATGGTATAATAAGAGGATGTCCTCTTGTACAAGAAGTATTGTTGACTAACAAAAACAAAGTTAGCAGGAAATATTAACAATGAGTTGTAAACCTTAACTAAAGTTTTTTTATTTAATTCACCCTGTAGCTAGTGCTTGATGTTTTTATATACCAAAAACAGCAAAAAAATTTATGAATTTTAGTATTCCTTCAGTATGATATTCACTTTCAATTTCCATCATTTTTAATTGGAAAAGGTTTTGTCTTAAAAAAATTATGCCACCATGTGCATTAAAAAAAAAACCTGTTGCTATGGTAACTTTCCACTGAGATTTTGTTGGAAAATAAAATTATTTTATAATTAATAAAATAATTATTTAAAATTATTCTTGATAACAAGACTTTATAATTATGTTTTCTGATCTTTATTATACAATATAATATCAGAATTAAGAATAAATTTTTAGTTTCTCGTTTTAAACTTTCTTACTCCCTTCCAAAAAACAAAAAAAAAAAAAATATGGGTTTTTTGCACAGTTAAGCATTAAAATGAAATTTAATTTAGTTCATAAACCAAATTTGGTCCAGATTCAGGAATAGTGTTAGTGTTTTTACTACATTGCATTATTCCATATCACAAGGTTGTAAAGTGGAATAATGCATTTGGCAAAACCATTAAAACAATTTGTCTTTTAAATCTGAATGCTTGCCTTTAAATTTATGTGAATCATATCAGTCTTGTAAATAGTAGAACTCCACAAATTCAGCAGTGTTGAGACTCAATCCTTGCTGGGTTGTTAAGACTCTCAAAATATAATACTGACAGCTCATGGTACATCATTGTTTCAATGGGAAACATTGCCGCTATGACAATTATATGGGGAAACTAAGCTTGTGGATTGAAGAAATTTTGTATATTTATGAATGATATTGATGAAGGTATGTCAGGCTTAATTTTCAAATTTTACAGATGATACAAAGGTTGGCAGGGTTATTAATGATAGTAATGACAGTATGCCACTGCAACAGGATCCATAAAAGTTCGGCAGATGGGCTCAGAAGTGACAACTGGAGTTTAAAATTGACAAATGCAAAGTACCGCATATGGGTAGAAGTAGCCCCAGAGAAAAGTACTAACTGTGCTGTGCTACTCAGGGTGGTAGAGAATGAAAAAGACCTGGGGGTGATTGCACAGTCAGGTATGGAATTTTCTGAGCAGTGCAGGCAGGCTGCCAGAGCAGGTCATGGGGCCTTGTCAGTCATATGCAGGAATTTTGCTAGTAATGAAAAGGAGATGATTATCCCTTTGTATAAGGCAATGGTCAGGCTATGCCTTGAGTACTGTGTACAGGTCTGGAGACCTCATTTTAGGAAGGATGTAGGTTTGCTAAAAAGAGTACAGAGAAGGGCAACAAGATTGGTTACAGCAATGAAGGGGTTGTCTTACCAAGAAAGGCTTAAATTTTGCAAATTGAGGTGTGTAAGGGCTTGAGCAGGCGCAATGCTGGTGGGATTCTTTTTCATAACCAGATTACAAACCTGAAGGGGCATAACTTCAAATTAAGGAAAGGCAGTTGTAGAATAGATGTGCAGAAATTTGCCTATAGCCAGTGGGTGGTTAATTGCTGGAACGACAAAATTCCATCTGTCATTATTATTATTATTATTAGCTATATGGTGCAAGGAAGCCTGAGGCTTACTCTGCACCAGCCAAAAAAAATTCCCAAGTTGCCCTTAGAGAGAGAAAGACAAAAGTAGAAGGAAATCACCAAGAAGAGAAGAATGATCATATCCAGCTCAGGACCCTGGGTGTGCCAAGCCCATACTCACCAGATGTGAGCCCCTCGGGCAAATGGAAGCTAATAGCTTAAATAAATTAAAGGAAGAGCTAGACAGTTTTGGAGCAAACGGATGGGTGAAGTGGGAAAGGTGTTTTTTTTTTTTTTTTTTTTTTTTTGATTGATTTATGCATCTACTAATGCTAATTCATTATCCAACTGACTCAGCACCTATGGAATTTCATCTTCATTCAAACCTTGATTTTTCATGTACCATATGGCCAGTACTTGTAAGGATAGTCAGTAAGTCACAGACAAATGCAGTTCCATAAATACCAGATGAAATGATTTTTAGTGAGGAATGGCAAAACATTGCTTGCCATAAAGTTAATTGAAGCACAATATACTGTTTTGTGGTTTTATTGGAGCCAAGGGTATTCACAAGGAAATGCTTCCAGTGTATAATAAGAAGTGCATAGAGGTTGTTTTCAGCTATATTGTAAAATTTTCACAAGGACACTTGTTACTTCAGGACAATGCTAGGTCAGAACACCCAATTGAAACATTTGCAGTCCTAATAGAATCATTAATTCCAGCTGATAGGTGTAACAGTATTGCAGATATTGCAGGAAGTCCAATGAGCCAGTAGCATACTGTATGGTTACTTCAAATTTCAAAAAAGTGTGTATGGGGGGTATCACACAGCAAATTAGCATTAGCATTAGTAGAGGCATTTGATGCAAGAAAGCAAGCTTATGCAGCATCAGCCAAAAAAAAAATAAAAAATAAAAATAAATAAATAAAAAGTAACCACTTCCACTTCACCCCTCTGTTTGTTCGAAATACCCGTCCAGCTGAACCTTAAACTTATTTAGGCTGTCAACTTCCACGAAAAGGGATGGAAGTCTGTTCCACCAACCAACCAACCACCCGCTGGCTAAAGGCAAATTTCCTCATGTCTATCCTACATCTGTCTTTCCTCAATTTGAATTTATGCCCTCTCAGGCGATTATTCTGAGCAAGAGGAAGAATCCCATCAGCATCGAGCATGCTCAAACCATTCAAGGCTTTGTACACCTCTATCAGATCACCTCGCTGGTGCCTAGTCTCCAGACACTGTAATTTGCAAAACTTAAGCCTTTCTTCGTAAGAGCACCCCTTTGTTCCATTCACTAATCTTGTTGCCCTTCTCTGTACTCGTTCCAGCATCTCTACATCCTTCTTGAAATGAGGCCTCCAGCTCTGTATACAGTACTCTAGGTGTGGCCTGACCATTGCCTTATACAAGGGGATAATCACCTCCTTATCCCTGCTAGAAAAATTCCTATATATCATCAACAATACACCATGAGCTACTCTTGCAGCCCGTCTGCACTGCTCAGAAAACTTTATATCTGCCTGCACAACCACCCCCAGGTCCCTTTCATTCTCTACCACTGTCAGTGTAGTACCACAGAGTTGATAGGTTGCTCTGGGGTTGCTGTTTCCCATATGTATTACTTTACATTTGTCAATGTTAAACTTCATTTGTCACCTCTCAGCCCATCTGCTCAACCTTTCCAGATCCTGTTGCAGTAGCATAGTGTCAGTAGTGTCCTTGACAACCCTGCCAACCTTCGTATTGTCTGCAAACTTGGACATTAAGCTTGATATACCATCATCAATATCATTTATAAACACAGAAAACAATGGACCCAATACTGAACCCTGAGGGACTCCATTAATAACATTAGTCCACGATGAGCAGTGTCCATTGATTACCACTCCCTGTCTTCTCCCCCTCAACCCCACCCCCTTTATCCATAGCAGCAATTTGCCTCCAATGCCACACTGCTCCAATTTGTGCAGCAGTCTTCCATGTGCAACAGTATCAAAAGCCTTTCTAAGATCCAAGTATATAATATCAAAGTTATTCCCTGCATCCAGTTCTTTTGTGACTGCATCATAATATCCAATCAAATTGGTCAGGCAAGACTTCTCCTTAACAAAACCATGCTGTGTCTGAGCTATAACTGTATTCTTGTCTAGGTGATCCTGCAGTGCTTCTTTAACCAGTGCCTCCATTAATTTTCCGGGAACAGAAGTTAAACTAACAGGTCTATAATTACTTGTGATGCCCTTTGATCCTCCTTTGTGAATTGGGGTCACATTTGCACATCTCCAGTCCATGGGTACTTCCCCTGAGTCCAAGGAAGCTCTCATAATTATGGCTAAGGGTTTGCTTACTTCCTTTGCTGCCTCCTTTAATATAACTGGATAGATCCCATCTGCCCCAGGTGCATTTCTTGTATTTATCTTCAACAATTTCTCCTCCACTTTACTCTCAGTTATTACAAGATTCTCTAGCTTACTGCCAGAGTTGAATACACCTCTGGCATTCCCCTCGCTGAATAACTCCTCATGTGTGAATTTTGATGCAAAATATTCATTTAGTTTGTTAGCTACCTGAGCAGGATCATCAACAGTTGACCCATCGATATCATGTGGACCAATCTGATTCATCCCCTTCCTGCTAGAGTTTACATAAGTAAAGAACTCTTTGCTGTTTTTCTTTGCATTCCTTGCCAAAGATTTCTCGTAATCTGCCTTTGCCTGCCTAACCTCCTTTGCAACTTGGTTACAGATCAACTTGTATCTATCATAGGCTTTTGTGTCACGTGTTAATTTGTATGTGTCCCATGCATTTTTCTTCTCTGCCATATGTCTCATTAGTTCATCTGACATCCACTTAGGCCTAAACCTTGAACAATATTTCTTAGTTGGTATGTTAAGCCTAGTAGCTTCCAAGATAAGTTCTTTGAATGCTTCCCATTTTGCATTTGCTGTTGGTAACATCATCAGTTGGTCCCACTGTATAGAATTTAAATACTGTCTCAGTCCAAATGAACAAACAATTCTTGCATTGAAACACCTCCATTGGTAAGTAGGATAGAGGTAACAGGATTGTCATCTGTGATGAATCGTGGGCCTAGCAGTAAAAACAATTTTGATTGCATCTTTCTGGTGTAAGCATCTGCTTCACCATAACATGGAAATGTGCCACCAGCAGGGGAGAATCATGGTGTTCTTCTTATGCATAGGCTTTTTCAAAAGCCTGGAGATATGACCTGTGTTGTTGTGTAACTATTGCTGTATGACAGTACAAGGCTGTGTACAGTTGTGTGCAATCCAAGAGACCATAAATGATTCAGAGTAGGAACTTTTTGATCATCCTCCTCCTCCTTGGAGCCCTGACCTCGTGCTTAACAATTTCTATGTGTTTGGTGCACTTACAACAGCTTGATGGTGAACGTTTTTCAGATCATGTGAAATGAAAGTTGAAAATAATCACAATTTCGGCAAAGTCCAGACAGTGTGACAGCCAAATCCTCTGCTTGCACCTTCGTGATGGTAGACTGTTAGTAATTGTGGATATAACCCCAATGCACAAGCACACTGTGGGTGACCACCCAGGTGTGAACCAACGTAAGCAGGGGTCGAGGTGTGGCACCCACACCACATGGAGGAATGCTGCTGCTGCTCTGTGTTACCAGGCAATTCTAGGCGGTAGATGACTCATCAACCAGTGTAATGCCATCACTTTGCTTACTGGAGGTTTGAAGTGGTGGAACCCATGTTTAGTCTCCAGAGCTAAGTTCCAGTCAACCCTTCCCCATCTCTTCCATCATGCAGTATGACTGATGACTTTTGAGATTATGATGAACATCATGGCGAGATCCAATCTTCCTTACATTTCGAGAGTACAGCTCTAACACGGTGTTTGCAGACCAGCTGCTAGTTAGTACACTGGACCGAACCTATTGGTAACTCTTTAGGAGGCTTCCAGATCAGCTGGTGTATAATCTTGCTACCTCTACTCTGCCAGATAGTGACTGGAGGGAGTCCGACTAGTGTGGATGCAGGAGGCATCGTCGAGGCCAGTTATGTCAAGGATCTGGGTATATTCTTATCTTGTGTACGCTATGTCCAAAAATTTCATTACTTCATACAGAATGTCACCCCACTTTTTCTTACTATTGAATACACCATGAATTGTCAAACTAATAGAGTAAGCTTATCTGCAAAAAGATCTAAATCAAAACAATTCCTAGTTCATTTCACAAATATACTTGGTCTCAGTTCTAATCTCAACGACGTCCAGCCTGCCAGACCCCATGTACTTTTTCTGACTGAATCTCAGTTATTGGTTAATTCATTTTGCCTCAAAGGTGGTATTTGTGCATATGTCCATTCCAATATTCCCTGTCAGAGACTTGGTGCTTTGGAATCTCCTGTTTTTGATCTTCTCTGGCTCAAAACCTCTCTACCTCATTCTGTCATTCATCTTTTGTATCTGCCGTTCTCCCAACTCCACTAATCACTTGGAGAGCTCTTTGACTTCCTCTCTTTGCAACTTAACTTTTTCCAGTCCAACTTTCCTAACAGTGAGGTAATTTTCCTTGGTGATTTTAATGTTCACAATTCCAGCTAGCTTCCGTTTTCTAGTCACACTGATCCAGCTGGTCGAGATGCTGAGGCTTTCGCAATTACTAATGACCTTGCACAGATTGTTCATTTATCTACAAGAATACCAGACAATCCTAACCATAACGCTTGATCTTTTTCTTACAAACAACCCTTCTAAGTACACAGCCAAAGTGAGTGGTCCTTTAGGCACCTCAGATCACAACTTGGTGATTTTATCTCATGGCTGTTCCCAACCTGTTGTTGTTTGGCATTAAAAGAATGTAAAATGGGATGACCTGCGAGATTTCTTTGGTCGGATTACTGTTTCAAAATTTCTGATGTCAACGTTTGCTCAGATCGTGTTAGTGAAATTATTCTTGTAGGAATGGAATTTTTTATCCCACACTCCACTTTAAAATCTCAACCTTTATCTAAACCTTGGTTTTCCAATAAATGTGGTAAGACTGTTCAAGAGAAAAATGCTGCATATAGTAAGTGGCTTGTTTGCAATTCTTCAATTACATTTTCTGCGTACACCAAAGCTTGCAACAATTGTAAAGCAGTTATTTATCAGTCCAAACTAGATTTTCAACAGACTAAGAGTAGATAACTTGCTTCTTGCCCTAATGGTAGCCAAGCATTCTGGTCTCTTGCCAAAGCTATTGGCCGCAACTTTTGCCCATCTCTGTCAAAACCAGATGGTTCTGTTGTCACTTCAGCCAATGATAAAGCTGTTCTGCTAGCATCCCATATTTCTTCCAACTTGTGTATTAATGATATTGGTAAAACGCCTCCCACCATTCCCAACACACTCCATTCAATGCCTCCTGTGGTCTTCCGTCAAAATGATGTCAGAAGGATTTTGACGAAACTTGATGCTCAGAAAACTTCAGGTCTTGATGGTATTTCTCCACTTGTACTCAAAACCTGTGCTCCTGAACTTTCTTCGTGTTCTTTGCCGCCTTTTTTCACTTTGTTATTGTAAAGGTGTTTTTACTTCTCCTTGGAAATTTGCTCATATCCAGCCAGTTCCTAAAAAGGGTGACAAATCCTTCCCATCCAATTATCATCCTATTGCAATTACTTCTACTCTTTCTAAAGTAATGGAGAAATCAATTAACCGCCAACTCTTAAACTACCTAGAAACCTCCTGTCTGATCAACGATCGCCAGTATGGATTCCGTCAGTGTCAATCCACTGGTGATATTCTGGCTTATGTTACTCATTTATGGACAAATTCAATGAAAACGTTTGGTGAAACACAAGCAGTTGCTCTTGACATCTCAAAGGTTTTTTTGATCGTGTTTGGCATAAAGGTCTTCTAAACAAGCTTCCATCTTATGGTTTGCCAACTATTTTTTGTGATTGGTTATCCAGTTTTCTCTCTGATCACTCACTGAGGGCGATGGTAGATGGCTGTCTGTCTTCTAACTTCTCTACTAATGCTGGTGTCTTCCAAGGTTCAGTTCTTTCCCCTGCTCTTTTTTTCTTATATATTAATGTCTTGTATATTAATGTTTAATCCATAGTTTTGCCGATGATAGCATATTGCATTCCAGTTTGAGAAACTTTGCCCTGCTCAATCAGCTTCAACTTCCCGAATATCCACTACCAATTTCTTAAATGCCTATCTCCAGGTAATTCCAGCCAGTTTAGCTCTTGGCGTTACTTTTATTCCAAACAGCTGTTCACTCTGTATAAATTGCAAATCCGCCCTACCATGTAATATTGTTTCCAAATCTGCGGTGGTGCCCCCAAACCCTCTCTCGGGCTTCTAGATTAGATTCCATTCAGAAGAGGGCAGTTAGGTTAATTATTGACTCATCTTCAACAGTCTCTCCACTTGCTGTCTCATAGATGTACTGTTTCTGCTGCATGCCTTTTCTACAAATACTTTCGTGGGCGGCGTTCTGAATTCGCTTCTATAATTCCTGCTATCTCTTTCAAAACAGTACGAACACATGCTGCCAACATCCATTTACTGTCCGACTTCAAACTCACAGAACCAATTTTTCATCTTCCATGTTTATTCATTCAACTGCGATTTTCTGGAACAACCTTCCTTCATAACGTATTTGCTGAAAATTACAGTTTACAGAAGTTCAAGTCTAATGTCAAATATCTTTTTTTCCGTCTTCCCAACCTCCAATCCAAGCACGGTACTATGTACTATAGGTTCTAATGCCTCTCGGGGTTGGGGTTTTCTTAAAAAAAACACTTTTCAGCTCATTTTATAAAATTCTGGAAACCTGCTGCATAAAAAAGATGGTTACTGTTGTAATCAGTAATGCATCACTTGACTTGAGTGTCACCCGAATATCAGTTCCATCAGTGTTTTTGACTCCCAGGCAACAAGTACAGCTTGCCTGGCGTATCTGAGAGAATGTCTGCGATAACCTCAAAGACCAGATGTTTATAGTGATTATGTTGAAAAATAGATATGCTCAGATCAGTTTCGTGCTTGCTTCGTTGTTTCCCCCCCCCTTACCTTGTGACTGGCACTCACTTTCAATAATAATTAAACAATAAATCTGTCCTCTGTGATTACTTCTTTAGAAAGTTTACCATGGTGAGCAATATGCAAATACAAAATACACCAAAGAAAAGAAATTGATTATTGGTACATAAATTTTGACATCAGTTACCATTGATTACGTTTAACTTATTCTTTTTGCTATCAAATCTTTAGGAGTGGGGTGGTGTTGAGAGAGAGAAATTAGCTTCTTCCCATCCTGTTAATTTCTTCAATTTATTCTTATTTTTTTTTTCAGATGTTGATGAGGCATCAAAAAAGGAAATCAAGGACATCTTAATTCAGTATGACAGATCTCTCCTAGTTGCAGATCCCCGTCGTTGTGAACCAAAGAAATTTGGTGGGCCCGGTGCTAGAGCACGGTATCAAAAATCATACCGTTGAGAGTTGTAATCAGTTTTTTGTTTAAATAAAAGAACTGGAGTACCTGTAATTCTTTATATAGTGTTTCTTGTTTTTTAACCCATTCGCAGTGCCAAACAGTAAATATTCATATTATTTTTCCCAAAAATTTTATACCTAAAGGCTCATTAACATCTCTTAGGATGATGTTGTATTTATGATTAGAGAACACACTAATCAACAAAAAAGTTAGAGCTTTGAGAAATAGTGACATTGCTATTCAATGTTGTGTATGACAGATTTACAATCATGTTTTTGAAAATTAAGGTGGCTTCATTGGGACAGAATCAGAGTATATAAAATATGTTGTAATGATTAAGCCTGCACACTACCACAAAGATATTAACGAATGGAAATATAGATCCATTAACAATTCCTGAGATACCAACACTTATGTAACCTCAACAGTAGAGGCCTCCCAACTGCAGGCAGCACTTGACTCTTGACTTCTTTTGTTCAACTTTTGCCCCTCTGTGATAATATTGCATTATTAGAAATTATAGCTATGACTTAAATTTCTTGATGGGAATTGTTAACTGCATATGATAGGCACTTAATTAAATTAACAAATAAAAATAAGGACATTGTCATAATTTAATTCCAGAGCTTTTCTATGCTCTTACTATAGTACTGTAATCTTCATTCATGTACAACCAAATTGTAAATAGCACCGATAATTTTTAATATTGTCTTTCTTTCTGTTAAAATTGTGAGAGTGGGGGGGGGGGGACTTTCAGTTGTTTACTGTGATACAAATGATTACGGCCCATTGACTCTGCATCCATTGGTTGCATGAGATATGAGGAAGTGAAATTTTGATAAAATTTCATTTAAGGATGTTCAGGCAGGTTATATAACAGTAACATCCCTAATGTTTTTAGTGGCATTTAATTTTTCCTTTGTGAGGACAGAATCTTATTATTATAAAGTGATCATGATACATTCTCCCTAGTAAGTATAATGAGTATTTCCATATCATGAAAATGAGTTTATACAAATGCACAAGGGGTCAAGGGGCAAAGTGAGTAATTACAGGCTTGCAAGCTTGACTTACTTGCCTGAATTATTGATTGGAGGAGTAACCAATTATCGTCTTGAGAGGGACTGCAGTTGTAGAGCAACCACAGCAGAACTTTGTTAAGGGTTGAACGTCTCACCAATCTGATCGGATACTATGATGCAGTAACAAAGGAGATGGATGCAAAAAAAATAATTTTGACTCATATTTCCCTAAAGCTTAGAGAGAGAGTGTATTTTCTGTGGGTTCGTGGTAGAACTCTATTGTTTTCAATGTGTATTAATGACATTGACAAGGGCATATCAAGCATAATCTGTAGGTCTGCAGTTGGTACAAAGGTTAATGACAGTAATCATGGTGTGCTCCTTCAAGACGAGCCTTTTTCACCCCATCCAAATAATTTTGGATGGCCTGAGAAATAGTAGCTGAGATTTAACACTAGAAAACTTTACTATCTGCACTAATTGTGCTGTTCCCGGGAGAAACTACACCATTGTGTTCTGGTTGTATAGTTGGTTGGTTGTAGGGTTTAGGCACATCATATATAATATCAATAAATTGTTTGCTGTATGAAAAACCAGTTTCCAGGAGGGAAACTATGCTATCTTCTCCTGAGGCCGACTACACAGGTAGGCAAAAAAAAAAAAAAGAATTCAAACCAATTTTAAGGTAAAAGGGATTACAGTCAAAAATTAAGTTTCTAGTAAAGATTTCATATATTTTAAGAAAATCTTATGTGCAGTACTAAATATTGAACAGTGGGTCAACATTTATTTTGTTTTTTGCCTTTTATAATCATCCATTGGTACAACATTCCAAAGGTAGGCTGCCGACATATTTGGACTTGATTTTCCCTGGTATCTTTTTTCCATTTGAGAAACCTTGGTGGAACTTTTCACCATGTTCATTGGAGGCACTCCTAAGTTTTCAGGAAAAAGGTCTAAATGGGAATGTAAGAAATGAATCTTTAACGACATGTTGCATCTGCGCTAAAATTAGCCCATCCACAATTTCACTGTCATTTTGTGATTTCTCATTGCCTAAAAAGTTGCCTTAGAATCATGATGGTTAAAATGTCAGCAACAGCTGTGGTTCACATTAAGATGACAGCTCTCACATGAACAACTTCCATTCACTTCAAGCCAGTGGACTTCAGTCAAATTGGAAATGGCTGACAATGATACCACTCACTGTGGACTGTCTTGAAAGGGTGTTTTTTTTTATACACACTTGGGTGTTATTATTTGTATGGTCAACTATACCTGAATTTTGTGCATGTAAGCACATATAGGATAGTAGACCCAGGCTGGTTTCATCGTGCTTGGGGACAGGCAGCAGGTGTTGGCTGCTCCCTGGTGGCAAAGTGGCCTAGAGTTTCTGCACCATTACAGAGAGAGAACAAAGGTGGAGATGGGCTTTTGCTTTGGAGCCACCACGATACAGGTACTCACACGCATCCAAGGGTGTAGCTGATCATACAAAAAGCCTATAACGAAAGGGCATGACACTTGAGCTAAGCTTTCTCAGGAACCAGTGGCCTCAGCAGGTTTTCCTAAGGCTACTGGTTCAGGGAAGCCTGCTGAGGCCCATGCTGGCTCACTGACCCCAGGATGTTTTAACTTGCACCCCTCTTCCCCCCTTGCTGCTGATTTTTTTTTTTTTTTTTTTTTTTTTTTTAATGAAAACCCCAAACACAAAAGGTATCAAAACCTATAGCACTTTGTACTGTGCATGGGTTGAAGGAGAAGTAGGGGGGGGGGGGTGCCGGAAACTCTGCTCTAGAGACTAAACATGGGTTTCACCACTTCAAGCCTTCAATAAGCAAAGTGGTGGTATTTCACCGGTTCATCTACCACCTTGAGTTAACCCACATCCCTTGCTGCTGATTATTTGAGTTAACCCACATCCATTATAATCATTTAATTCAACAGGCACAATTGTACAAATTTATATGAATATGGTAGATATTTCACTTAATTTGGTACAAGGGAATAAGAAATTCTCCCCATGTCCTTTGCACTCTCCATGGTAGCCTAGCATGTACATTGCAGGGTGCCACTCGTTTCAGGTCTGGGTAAATGAATGGAATAATTTCTAGTCCTCTACAGTTGAAACTAGTTAGCAATCTAAGGTATATGGAGTGGGGGTTCCCCCCACACCCAACATGAATTATTCTGAGTTTTTCGGCCCACACAGCATTCGGACTGGTTCAGACACATACAATTATGAGTATGTTTGGGGGCTAAGGTTGTTTATTATTTTTTTATTCCTTTCCCCATTAACTCTGGCAGCATATTCTGCATGATAGATCACTGTTACTTGTTTGAAAAGAGGGTTGATCCCCATCGACAGAAATTTTTAAAGCATTCTTCATTCGGGGCTGTAGTTATCAATCTAAGAGGGGTTACAGTTTCTTCTCACGAGTTATCTAAGTTTGAGCCTGCGCAACATGCAGGTCTGCTCATGAGTGCAAGACATAATACACTTCCAGTTTTGGCAGAACTGCATGCTATAGAATTAGCTCTGTATAACATAAATCGAAACACCAACGGTCTATTATTTGCGATTCACTGATTTGGCTGATAATGACTAGAGGCAAGTAATCCATAGTAAGCTGCATTCTCAGTGGCAAGATTTGTGGCATCGGCAAGTTACAAACTAACTTCATCAGGTCAAGCTTTTATTCAAATTATGGCAGTCTGGTCTTGTGCAGGGATCCTAAAGAGGAAGTTTTTCTTGCTGGGCTCTGCATAGGACACAACTATCTGACAAACTCCTTTCTGCTGATGGTTGATGACCTTCCCATGTGCAAGAAATGCGATACTGTTTTATCTGTTAGACATATTTATCCAAGTGTACCAATTTTATAAATTCCCAACTTACAGCTTTTAGCCATCAGACAGAGCCTTATACACTCAGTTGTATTTTAACAGACAGTGGCCATGTTTCAGTGTTTTGCACTAGGCATAATCCTTATGGGTTTTGATAATTAACTATATAATATTGGTGTAAATACACCATAGTTAACCCATATATTTGAGCTACGATTGTAGCGTAGAAGGCATCGTTTTAATTGTATCTCATAATGTGGTTACCTTCACAACAAGATAGCTACTATTGAATTACTTCAAATAAATAACGCTTCTCTAGTAGAGAAGGCTACTGTTATTTATTTTCAGCGGTACCACCACCACCCAGACGATCGTTTCGAAGCTGTTTGGCTTCATCATCAGTGGGCGAGCAGGTACTCAGGTAATACAACAAGCCATCTCAGTTGCGAAGTTATATCCACATTATGAGAGATGCCAAAAGGGTGTGGTGGTAATGTATTTGGAAAATTAAATGCACTAGGCATAATCCTTATGGGTTTTGATAATTAACTATATAATATCGGTGTAAATACACCATAACCCATATATTTGAGCTACGATTGTATCGTAGAAGGCATTGTTTTAATTGTATCTCAATGTGGTTGCCTTCACAACAAGATAGCTACTATTGAATTACTTCAAATAAATAACGCTTCTCTAGTAGAGAAGGCTACTGTTATTTATTTTCAGCGGTACCACCACCCAGACGATCGTTTCGAAGCTGTTTGTATGTATGTATGTGAATATCTACTCGATTATCCACTTGTCCCTATTAGACTTAGAAAAGCAAAAAGTAAAGGGAAAGTTATAGTAGGAGCAGAAGAGGAAGCGAAACGATGCAGAAGAATGAAAGGGACAGTAACTCCTTCAACTCACACCACTCAAAAACTCATAAATTCCTCCAATAGGCAACGCTTCTCCAGTAGAGAAGACTGTTGTTACCTATTCTCGGAAACTCCGTGATTATCCGGCTCCCCTGGCGACCGTTTCAAGACTCTTGGTCTATCATCAGTGGGCGGGCAGGTACCCAGGTAATACAACAAGCCATCTCAGTTGCGAAGTTATATCCACATTATGAGAGATGCCAAAAGGGTATGGTGGTAATGTATTTGGAAAATTAAATGCACTAGGCATAATCCTTATGGGTTTTGATAATTAACTATATAATATCGGTGTAAATACACCATAGTTAACCCATAAGGATTATG
This sequence comes from Mastigoproctus giganteus, assembly GCF_048544385.1. NCBI lineage: Eukaryota > Metazoa > Arthropoda > Arachnida > Uropygi > Thelyphonidae > Mastigoproctus > Mastigoproctus giganteus. The sequence continues at coordinate 108,543,254 of NC_143586.1, read as the reverse complement.
CCTAGTGCATTTAATTTTCCAAATACATTACCACCACACCATTTGGCATCTCTCATAATGTGGATATAACTTTGCAACTGAGATGGCTTGTTGTATTACCTGGGTACCTGCCCGCCCACTGATGACGAAGCCAAACAGCTTCGAAACGATCGTCTGGGTGGTGGTACCGCTGAAAATAAATAACAGCTATCTTGTTGTGAAGGCAACCACATTATGAGATACAATTAAAACGATGCCTTCTACGCTACAATCGTAGCTCAAATATATGGGTTAACTATGGTGTATTTACACCGATATTATATAGTATACACTTATATAATATCGACAATTTCTTTTTACTGTTATACTGAATTTTGTTGTGTATATACAGGTAGTTCTTGATTTTACGAGTTAATTCGTTCCTAGTGCTTGCTCGTAAAGAAGGAATTTATTTCCCATAGACATAATGTTAAAAATAGGGGTTGCATTCTCAACAATGAAATTAATTAGTTTGTTTAAACAATGATTGATTAATCCAAAGAAATGAAAACGTGCCCTGCAAAATCAAGCAAATAATAATAATAGAGAAATTATTTATGACTTATGTTAAAGAATGTTTATTGTTCATCATCATCGACTAAATGTACACTCGTTGATCACTCATTGGCTCTGTACTTGTTGGTTTGTTGCACAAGGAGTCGTCTTCAGAAATGCTTCAAGAGGCATTTATTTGCAAGATAATCTCTTTTCTTTATAAATTTCACAATAGGATACATAAGTATTTTTAAACGAAGTGCACAAATTGCAGCTAACACGATTTGCGGGGAGTAACAAGTTTACGAAGCTTTAAAAAAAAGGTATGAAGAGAAGATTTGAAATTTTGTTTTTTATACGATTGACGATTTCAATAAAGGGGAAACGCACATTTCACCATTATAACGTAAAAAACCACACAGTTCCAGCTATCGGTATATTTGCTTTCTGCAAATGCAATAACATAGAGTTTACTACCTCATAATTGCTTGCAGTAACAGAAAAACCCAATAAACTGGAAAGTGAAAATTGTTTTATGATAGTGACCTCCAGAAACGTTTTTGATAAAATATCAAAGCTGTTCAAAATTGGTTCTTATAATGGAACATAATTATGATAACGATGAAAGCGTAGTGCGTATTAATGATTTGAATTGGTAACTGATACAATTTACACTATAGAAACGACCTTTTAGGGAGTTATATAGCGAAAATTTGAACTTCCGAGGTTGTGGAATGAATTACCAAAAACTGTGTTATTGGGTTCACATTACTATATTTTCGCGATACAATGGTAACAGATTAATATTGTAAAGCGAGGTACGCTATTGTATAGCTACATGCGTGGTTTTAAATGCGGTATTTATGAATGTTTAACATTCATTTTTTGGAATTAATTTTAATATTTTTGATTTTGTTGATACAGTGGATTCTGGTTATTTGGGCCACCGGTTAATCGGGGCAGCCATTTATTTGGGGCAAATCTTAAAAAACAGAACCCAATCGAGAAAATAGCCAGGGTTTACTTCGCTTAATTGGGACAAAATGCCATTTAATTGGGGCAGGAGACTGCAGCACTGAAGATTACCCTACGATTGTCTCCGACCGTACACGTAGTTCGGTCGGATTTCTGGAGGTCAGAACCATAAATGCCATTTAATTGGGGCAGGAGACTGCAGCACTGAAGATTACCCTACAATTGTCTCCGACCGTACACGTAGTTCGGTCGGATTTCTGGAGGTCAGAACCATAAAACAATTAGCAGTCACCTGTTTATTGGGCTTTTGTGTTAGTGAAATCTATCATAAACTGATAGTAAACTCGATCTTATTGAATTTGCGCTAATACCGACAGCTGGAATTCTGTGGGTTATTATGGTAAAATGTGTTTACACTTCCATGAAATCTTCAATCATATAAAAAAATTAATTTTAAGATCTTCTCTTCATTCCTATTTTTAAAGCTTTGTAACTCGTTACTCATTAGCTTCGTTGATGACAAAAACGTTTCTTCACTACTGTTTCTTAAAATTGTAGACCCATTGCTGACCCTCTTCGATCCAGCAAAATATGTCGATTTGTGGCTGTCTCGGAAATGTCATTGAGCAAGAGACACAAAGAGGAAGAAAAGAAGTCTGCATAGGGTTTCGGATGAGAACGTAATAAAAATTTTGGAATATTCTACAAAAACTTTATTATGAAATTATTTTTACTTATGTTATGTATTTTTGCTTATTTTTTGGGACCGTAGTCTAACAAAGGACCCTTATAATATCACTCGGTTGTCTATCACATCTCTGGAACCACTCAACCTATTGGCTTGAAATTTTGCATGGGTTTGTACATCATGTGGGCCAAAAATTTGTCTGAGAAATGGGGGGGGGGACAAAATGTTGTCGACAACCTATAGCTGATTATACACCATTGGAAAGAGCTCAACGAGTAGGTTTAAAATATTTTTAATAACTATCGGAAACTTAATTTTTATAGTAGTAATAACTTAATATTTTTATAATAGTAGTGACTTAAATAGTAATAACTGAACAAACGTCTTACCTTACAAACTGTGATACTTGTATGTGAGATAATGTACATTCATTTAATTTTCTTCCTTTTCATTGCTGTTAAGCACAATCTCTTTGCAGCATCTAGATTTTGTGTACCTTCTCTCTTTAAAAGTCATGAACTGCACTCTTCAAAGTCAATTTTTTATGGTCTCAAACAAACAAGTTCAATAGCACACAGAATCTGACCCAGGGATCTCCCAACAAAAATACAGTGGACCCCAGCTTTAAATGATGTGAAAATCAGAATATTTTCCAGTTAGCAATAAAAATAAATTTATGCTTACATACATAGCTTAATTAGTACGTACTGTAATACCTATATACTAATTAATATTTCTATTCACTGGGGGTTTTTTTTTTGTTATAAAATTTAAAACAGAAAAATGATAAGCAATTAATTACAAAGAACATGGCACGCACAAGTGAGATACAGAGTAATGAGTGAGATAACCTATGAGATACAGAGTAACTTAATAAATTTTTTCCAAAAATTTGTTTTTTATATGATTGAGTATTTCATGGAAGGGGAAACACATTTCACTATAACGTGAAAACCCATAGAATTCCAACTATCGGTACTATAGCAAATGCAAGAAGATTGAGTTTAGTACCCGTTTGTGACAGATTACACTAACAGAAAAGACCACTGAACTGGAAACTGCAAATTGTTTTTATTGTTTTATGATAGTGACTCCAGAAATGTGTTTTAGAAAAATACCATGAAGGCGATAACAACTAGCAGGGATTCACAAAAAGGAATGGAAACGTTGAAGATACATCGAACATAATAGCAGGGTTTTCCCAGTACAAAAATACCTACCGTGTTATGCGAGATTTCCAGCAATTTCAAACTGTGTTAGAGCAAAACCTTGTAGAAGTACCATGTTATATGGGGGTTGCCTATATATATATATGTGTGTGTGTGTGTGTGTGCGAACCTTCATATAGTCGGCACAAGGTGTTTCCAACAGAAGCAGCTATTAGCTATTCAGAAGTGCATCTCCCCAGCTACATGTATCATGAATTTATACCATTAAGTCTAACTCTTACAATGAACGTAGGTAGTTTGATCCCATTCCTGAGCAATTCAATAGTAGGTGTTTACTATTCAATATCAGCCATCTTGTTTCAAGACAGTGAATAGAAATCAAAACATTTAGTCTAGGTTTAAAAATACACACAAATGAGGTGTAATCAAAAAGTTCCTAGACTGGCTATCTTATAACTGGCATAGTGAGTTTACAATTTGTTGTGATGTAGTAACACATGAATTGCCTATTTATCTGCAATCAGTCTGAATTAGCTTACATTGAATAAAGGTGTTTAAGCACATTTTACAATGAGGGATTTTACTGAACAGTGAATTTGCATCAAATTTTGTTTCAAATTAGAGAAAAGTGCAACAGAGACTCATGAAATGTTAAAAACTGATTTCAGAGAAGTTGCTCTGTACTAGGGAAATTGTTATTTCACATGGGACATATCAATCAATTTTAACACAATTTGGAAATGTGCATTTCAGCCAAGTTTGCACTTCTTGCCCTCACTGATGATTGCAAAGAGAAGAGAATACTAGTACATCAGAAGCTTTCACTTTATTTCTTCCACCATTACTGGTGACAAATCGTAAACGTATAATCTACAATCAAAAACCCAATCCTCTGAATGGAAAACTTCATCTTCACCTCACTCAAATGTGAAAATCATGCTTATATTTTTTTAACTTGGGGTTTCACATTTAGCTCTCATTCATTATGAATTTGTTTAACCGCAGCAGTTGTACATGGCTGTTTGTAGAAAACAGCTAGAAAAAAAGTACCTTGAGGAAGTTTAACCCCGGGGGCTCACATGTGGTGAGTATGGGCTTGGCAAACCCAGGGTCCTGAGCTGGATATCATCATTCTTCTCTTTCTTGGTGATGCCTTTCTACTTCTCTCTCTCACACACACACACCGGGGGAGGAATTTTTTTTTTTTTTTTTTGGCTGGTGCAGCATAAGCCTCAGGCTTCCTTGTACTGTATGGCTAATAATAATAATAAGTGGTGATTGCATCATAATAATGCCCCCACACACTTGATTCTGTTTGATAATTTCTTGAAAAGTATTCCATCACTGGTCCTCCATCTGCCATACAAGATTTAGCTTCCCATGGATTCCCCCCACCTCTCCACAGATTAAAGCTCTCCTTGATAAATCACAGATTTGCAGTGACTGAGGAAATTATTCAGAACATTACGCAGAAACTCTATTAGCAATTCAAAAAGCAGCCTCTCAGGAACTTTTCCAAAAGTTTCAGAAGCACTGGAATCAGTGTATACCTTATCAAGAAGCCTATTTCAAAACATGCATTTGAACAGCCAAAAATTAATTTTTCAAATATTAGTTCAGTCCTCAAACTTTTTGATCACACCTTGTGTACCTGTTATTTTCAAAATAAACAAAAAATGCAAAGAGACTAGTTTTATGATTTTCTGACTAAACTTTAGTTTCATTACAAGTCAAAATCCGTTGGAATTGATATTGGGAAAACTGAGGTAAATCGTGATCAAATTGATGGTTTGTGTCATAAAGAAAAATGGAATGAATTTTTCCACTGTCAGCAGAGTTCGAAGATAACTGGCGTTCACAGTTATGAGTTTTTATTTCTGATTTGTGTTCAGTCTGCAAAGGAAGCTGAAGAGATCCACAACAGGTTAAGGGAATACAGTTATTGTTGCTGGAACATTTCAGTATACAGTCTGTGTCTTTCAAGTCATCTTTACCCTATAAAGGTAACACTTTATTACTATAAATCTCTCTGTGCAATTAAAATAAAAAAATAAACACTTAATAATGATTACTTTTGCATAGTTATTTAACAAAAATGAAGTTCATAACAAAGTACTGATATGTGACATTTTTGGAAAATGAAATGAATAAATTCTTATAGAAATACAAAAAAAAGTGTCAAAGGTAACGTGCAGGATCAGTCCCAGGATTTTCTAAAGAGGAGGGCTGACGCAGTGCTACAGGGTTTTTTATTATTATTCTGCTTGAACAGTCCAATACTTCTCTTCTTAATGCTTGCAGTGCTTATTCAAATTTTTAAAACAAGCTGTGTTTTATACTTATTTTCAAAAAAAAAATTTACTTAATTACAAAAAACAGAAATAAAATATAAACATCAGTCCTTATCTCTTCAATTTTCCAATTTAAAATACCATTAAATGCATGATATTTCAAACTGCACCTGTGCATATATTTCTGCTTGTTGTGTAAAGAGGGTGGGCAAAATAATGAAAACATTGGTTATATTAAACTGTCTTGAGAGGAACATTTCAGGTTCCTTGAGTGGTGAAAGTGGAGGAAATATTCATGCATTTAATGGTCTTTTAAATTGGAAAATGGAAGAGAGTGATGTTTATACAGTGAACCTCCACTTTACAATTGGTTTACTTTATGATGGACTCTCCTTTCACTATACGATATGTAGCAAGCACCAGTTATTGTGATCCCGTTTGTAAATTGAATTTTAATTCTATTAAACAGCAATTCCGATAAGTGAAATTAGGAGGAATATCATCCACAGGCTATAAAAATAAAGATATAAAGCACAAATTTATGCCTTGCCAATTAACAAAAATAAATGATATGTGAAAATTGGAAGAATATTTTCAACATGTTAGTAAAATAAAAATAAATTTATGCTTGTGTTAACTGATATTTCTGTTCACTGACATTTTTTTTGTTGTAAAATTTAAAACAGTAAAAAAGATAAGCAATCAATAACGAAGAACATGGCACACATAAAATTACAACTAATGCAATACACGCAAGTGAGATATGAAGTAACAAGTTTAAGAAAATTAAAAAATAGGAATGAAGAGAAGATTCTGAAAATTTATTTGGTTTTTATATGATTGAAGATTTCATGGAAGGGGAAACACATTTCACCATAATGTAAAACCCACAGAATTCCAGCTGTTGGTATTATCGAAAATTCAGTAAGATTGAGTTTACTAATCCGTTTATAATAGATTGCACTAACAGAAAAGTCCAATAAACTGGAAACTGCAAATTGTTTTTATTGTTGGTTGTGACCTCCAGAAATATCACAAAGGCGATCAAAATTATTCTTATAACCGAAAATAGAAATTGTGCATTTTAATGATTTTAATTGGTATTCTGAAATTTGATTTTACTAACTAGTGACCGTGTAAAATGTACCTACTTATTTCACTTTACAATGGGCTTGGCTTACGATTTCTCCGACCGGACCACGTGGTCCTTCCTCTCAACCAATAGCAGCCTTTGTAAACATGTTGGCCGCATGTTTTGTTTTTGCATCCTTTAGATGACATGATTTTTTTGTGTTGTGCTTTAATCAATACATTAGTTTTAATTTTTTTTTTTTAATCAATATGTACAATTTCCATTATAAAAATCACCTTTTAGAGAGATAAATAGCTAGTTATATAGCAAAAATTTCAACTTCCGAGGTCTTGGAACAAATTACAAAAAACAATGTGTTATTGGGTTTACATTACGATATTTTCACGATACGATTTTGTCTCTGGATCAGATTAATATCAAGAAGCAAGGGTGTACTGTATTTTGTTGAAGCACTGCTTCAGCTCTCCCCTTTAGAAAATCCTGGGACTGATCTGGGGCTCAAACACAGTTACGTCTTGTGATTGCGCAAGCCATAAAAGATGCTTAGCCTCAGTTTCATACTCCTCAAACAAAGATTGGACACCTCTTGAGCATATTGGAACATGCACAGCCAGATATGTCTTGAAACTTGGCATTGTTTGTAGGGAAACAACATTCGTACCATGGGATGAAACTGGTTACTCAGAATATCAAGGTAATGAGTAGCAGTAATTCACCCATTTAGGGTGATGATAGGACCTAAAGAATACCAAGATATGAAATACTCGCTGAACTGTTTTGCTAGGAGCTGGATTTCAGAGCCTGACATTAAGTTCTGCAGTTATTTTTGAGGCAGTAATTTTGTGTTTTGGGGCTACAATCCTTTTCAGTGTTCGGCAGTCTTTCAATCAGCTTTGATTTTCTATCACAATTTGTCCTATCAGATTGTTTTTCCATAATTGGATGGATACAGACAATTCAGCTGTTCCAGATATATTAAATAAATCAGCAGTTTTAGTCACCAACATCCCGCTGCTAAATGTAAACCAAACATTTGACTTCTTTGAAATTCAAATGTCATTTTTTTACATGTACCTTTTTTATATCACCTCTGAATAAACAGATTTTCTCGTCTTTCTTTCACAATATTACCTGCAAAAAAAAAAAAAAAAATCACAGCATGGTTCATAAATACTTCATACAGCCATTACAAAAACTACTTTCATATCAGATGTTTCCATGTCCATTATTAAAAAAATTTAAAAAACACGTGTTTGATATTATTGGTTACTTCTGCTTTCGAGGTTAAAAATTTATTACAAATTTTGCACCTTTCGCAGTACAGGCAGTTCTCGCCTTTACAAGTTCCAGGGTTTACAAGTTTTTTTTCCCCAAGTATCAACAAAATCAAAAATATGAACATTGAAAACAACTAACCCTTGCCATGTTTGTTTGTTTGATTTTAAACAAATATGGCAATGGCACTCCTGTCTGGCGCCATGCCATTCTTCATGCAGACACAGTGGCAGGGCACCTGATAGGTTCTCACACCTGATTTCACTTATTCTTAAAACGTGCTCACTCGTGTTCAGTGTTACCAGCACTTGAAATTCCCTTCTGCTTGAAAATATGCTCATATCCAGCCAGTTCCTAAATAGGGTAGGAAACTCTCCAACCCAATTATCATCCCATTGCACTTCTACTCTAGCTAAAGTAATGGAGAAATCTATTAATCACCAACTCTAAAACTATCCAGAAACCTCCCATCTGATCAATGATCACCAGTATATGGATTCCGTCAGTGTCAATCCACTGGTGATATATTGGCTTATGTTACCCATCTATTGACAAATTCAATGGAAAAGTTTGGAGAAACTCAAGCAGTTTCTCTTCACATTTTAAAGGCTTTTGATTTGTGTTTGGTCTTTTAATAAGTTTCCATCATTAGCTTCGTTTGCCAACTGTTATGTAATTGGGTATCCAGTTTTCTCATGTGGGTGATGGTAGGCAGTTTTCTGTCTTCTAACTTCTCCACTAACAGGTGTTCCCCAAGGGTCAGTTCTTTCTCTCTCTCTTTTTCTTCTTGTATATTAATGACCTTCCATAGTTTGGCTGATGATAGCACACTGCATTCCACCTTCCAGTTTGAGAAACCTTGCCCTGCACAAACAACTTCAACTTCTCGAATATCCACTACCAATTCCTTAATTGCTGATCTCCAGGTAATTTTCCAGTGGGGTTAGTTGATTTCAGTCCTCCTAAAACTAGTCCTGTCTTATATCTTTCAAAAAGAATTCTCCTATCTTTGATGACACTCCTCAGATTTTTAGACAAGATCACATATCCATGTTAGGGGTTACCTTCCAATCTCTCTCTGCATCTATAAACTGGGTTTTCTCTTTCACTCTCTGCGTTATTTCTTCCAAGCAGCTGTACACTCTGTACAAATTGCAAATTTGCCCTACCATAGAATATTTCCACATCTGTGGCAGTGTTCCCAAATCCTCTCAAGATTCCATTTTAAAGAGGACAGTTAGGTTGATTAATGACCCATCTCTAACAATCTCTCTCTCCACTCTGTCTCATAGATATTGTTTCTGCTACATGCATTTTCTATAGGCACTGTTCTGAATTGGTTTTTTGTAATTCCCGCTCTCTTTTCCAAACCAATCATCATCCTTTTACTGTCCAACTTCAAACTCACAGCAACGTTTCTTCCTCACGTATTCCTTCAACTTCCATTTTCTGGAACAACCTCCCTAAGATATGTATTTCCTGAAAAATTACAATCTGCAACAGTTCAAGTCTAATATCAACAGGTATGTTTTTTCATCTTCCCAACCTTCAACCCATGCAGGTGTTACTAAGTACTATAAGTTCTAATACCTCTCGTGCTTGGTATTTCATTAAAAAAAAAAAAAGAAAAAAAGTACTGTGAATGCCAGAGAGCATATGAAAACATAACTGCAAATCGGGTTATACTCAGGAATGTTGCATGTTTACCCCATGGACAGGGGTGCTTTCGACATCACAATGCAACTGTCCACCATGATAAATTTATGAAAGGGTGGTTTGAGGAAAACGAGGAAGGCTTCAGGCATTTACCTTGGCTGGTCCTGCCCAATCTTCAGATCTCAATGCCATTAAGCATCTGTGGACTTAACTGGAAAGGTAAGTTCACTACCACAAACCTGTTCCTGTGACTCCAGGAATTGAGCAAAAGTTTGTTACGTGAATGGTTTAGTATTGCTCATTGTTCCTTTTTAACACCTTGTTGACTCTGTGCCATGTTGTGCAGGGGCAGTTATTTAGGCCAATAGTGGTCCTACGTGTTATTATCTCATGGACTAATAAAGTGGCCTGTCAGTATATCTCAGTCACACCTCCCAAAGAAACATGAAATTTTAAGTAGAAATAAGGCTTAATTAAAACTTCTTTCAAGAGCAAAATAAAAATTCTCATCAGCATAGTCAAAAAATCACTATCTCGCATGTACTATATACTTCATTTGGATCATGAAATGTAAATACATTGCGGCTGTCAAGCAACAACTTTAATCTATTATTATTAGCCATATGGTACAAGGAAGCCTGAGGCTTATGCTGCACCAGCCAAAAAAAAAAAAAAAATTCCCGAGTTACCCCCCTGTGTGTGTGTGAGAGAGAGAAGTAGAAAGGCATCACCAAGAAAGAGAAGAATGATGATATCCAGCTCAGGACCCTGGGTTTGCCAAGCCCATACTCACCAGATGTGAGCCCCCCGGGGTTATTATAAGCAAAGTGCATTACACGTGAAAATATTTTACCATATTTTTCCCAGTTTTTTTTAACTTAAGTACATATGGTAAATAACATTTATTTACTAAAATTTTATGTTAGGCAGACAAAAGGACAAAGTATTAAAGGTTAATAATTTCCTTTGCATTCTACTAATACACCATGTTGTTATCGACTTACATTTTACACATCTGTTCTGAAAACGTCATTTAATTTAGTTTGCTGGAACTGATGATAGCATTTTTTTCAGTACACCCTACCTTTATCCCGTCCCCCCATAACCCTAATTTTCAATCTCACTTGAAAATTGCCCCCCGCCGAGAGAAACTAATAATTTCCATAATTTCTACTCAATTTACAAAATTGAAACTCTCAATATACATAAACAGAAGTATATTCTTTGGTTTTCTAACTTTAGCGCTCAGCAAAAACTATTAATTCACTCTAAAACAGCAAAAATGTACGATCACATTTCAATTTATTAAATTTTGATGTCGGCAAAACAAGATCCAAGCTTTGAAAATATAACGCGTTACAGCATTAGTTCAAAAATTCGCACGTCAGCTCGGCGCCTCTGGCTAAAACGAATCAACAGATGCGGAGAGATAATTGACTGGTCAAGCTTACGTCATTAGCGTTACCAAGGTGATCCAAGGAGAAAATAAAACTGTAAACAACTTTCATGGAAAACAAACAGTTGAGCATCATTACTTGCGAACACTAATTTGTATGGCTCTCTCACAACAGTTGCTTTACTGCTTTTCGTAATTGTTGTACGAAAGAATTGCAACGAATTGGTTTGGAAAAACTAAAATATCTTCTTTCTTTTCTTCAGTATGTATTGTATCTACTAACAAAAAAATCAAGGAAATTCATCTATTGGAAGCTATACTGGAAACGGAAGGAAAAAAAAAAAACTGTCGTAAAACTGATCACCACAATGCGCATTTCATAAAAAAAAGTTCGCTTTATTGTAATTGTTTTTAGAGGACTAAATCGGAACAGCAGTTTCATGGATGTATATTTGATCTTCTTACGAACTTTCAACAAAATATTTCTATTGATAGCTGCGTTATAAACTTTGAAAACTTATGTCGAAGGAACTTCGCCTTCTGTTTACACAATCTGTTACTTCGATATTTCCTTGATATGCATTTGATACCATCAAAAATTTTTTTGAGGGAAAAATTGAATTTTCATTATCACACACACGCCCGAAAAATTCACCATCAAGTGTCATGATTGTTTTCTTGAATTTCATTCTGAGCTGCAAATGTAATTTCACTTCTCTTGCGCAGAGTAGCTGTTTGCCGAATGAAGGAAAACAGGGTTCATTTTCCTGAAATTTCCAGTTCCTTTCATTCACCTGGGGGAAAAAACTCCTTAGGGGAGAGAGAGTTCGCCTTTCTAGTCCGATCGTAATGGAAAGAGACAGAGAGAACGAAATAAAAATACTCTTTTGATGGGGGGGGGGGAAGGCTAGGAGATTGTCAAAGATCCACAAATGTAACTTTCACATCAGAGATGCTGAAGTTCTAGCAAGTCAGTTTCATTGCAGATTCAAAAGTTCTAAGTCTATTTCTTTATTGCATTCAGTTTCACAACAGATGCTAAAGTCAGCATCATCGTAGGATGCCTAAGTTCGGATTAGTCCTATTTTTGTCCAGTGTGCATTCGATAAAAAACCCTCTTTGCTTTACTGTAATTGTTTTACGGAACAATATTTTGCAATAATTCCTCTGGAAATAGCCAGTGAACTGCATTATACATTTCAAACATCCCTGTATAGCTTGTCCTTGAATACAAATGACTATGGTTACTTTCCTTTGAGTGACCGCCTTGTACAGATGTTTTATTGTGGACACTTCCTTCCAGTCAGTAAAATCATCAGTAGTCGTCCTTTCTTATATCTATAAAGTAATTCGTAATAATTCGTTTTTGCTCCTAATTGAAGTAGCACTTGCGAATTTTGCCGAAGTTGATTATCTGCACACATTGAAAATTAGAAGGACAGTAAAAGAGTTGATAATTAGTGCCATCGGCGGGCAGCATTCCGAGTAACAAATTTTTTGTTTATACTCTGGGACGACCCCGGTCAGAGGAGATCCCAAAATAGAGAGAGAGAATACAAGAAACTGCACCGCATTTAGCAGTCAGGGACTTGACTGTGTGAAATTGCTCGCCATAAACCACAGCAAAACAAGAGAAGTGATGGGGAGAAAATCTATTTTTCAGCGGGGGTTTTTCTTTTTATTACAGCTCAGAACAGCAGATGACCATGGATTTATTCGTCTTCTGAACTAAAACAGAATTTCTCCCTTTGCAATGACATCAAAGCGTAACAAGCAAATATCTTCTAACAATACTTTTTGAGCATCCCGTGATTCGTAATCTGTTAGCTTTGTATTGTTAGAAATATTGCAGTTTTGTGAACAATACACATTTCAAGAAACAACCCATTATTCTTAGCAGATATATATTTTTTTCCTTTGCCGTTTTCGAAGTGGCGATTTCATCAGTTTAAACTCAGCTATAAATAGAAATATTTTCTTGAAATTCCGTTATAAGATCAAATATATATCCAGGAAACTGCTGTTCCCTAAAACAATTACAATAAAGCAAACTTTTTTTTTATTATCAAATGCGCATTGCAATGTTATCGGTTTTAGACCAGTTTTTCTCGTTTCTAAAAGATGAATTTCCCTGATTTTCTGTTAGTCGGCGAACTACACATTGAAGAAAGGAAATACGATCTTTTCGCCTTTAAAAAAAACAGTTGTTGCTACTGTTCCGCTTATTGCTTCTTATGTCAACTAACAGTTTAGCTCCTGACTACGTTATGTTTATTTCCCTTCTCGATGTGACGTAACCACCGTTAGCAATCTCTCGATGTAACTGTATCTAGGAAGTTTCTCATGTAACTCGAACGGTTTTTCTCACAACTTGAAAACACAAAAACAATTTCGCTCTGTAAACAGAAACTCCCACCCCAAAACAAACGAATCAAGTATCGTGTTTCATAAGCCATAGGTTAATTAGGGTGGGTTTAGAAAAATAACAGAAAAAGGCCTAAAAAAATACACACTTGATGTCACATTTTTGTCATTTGCGTGAAATTCAATAGAAATTTTTGAAAATTGAAGTGGGAAAATCGAAGAAAACAGTTCTGGCTTCACCTATAGCGAATTTCAGCTGTGTCCATAGAGTAAAAATTATAGAATTTATTAGTTGACCTTTGAATCTCCTCAGGTCCAGTGGACCTGAGGAGATAAAAATACAGTAAGTGGTCTAATGAAATAAATGAAGAAGTTTGCTATCACTGATGTTTTTCTAACCACAGCAACTAAGGCCATATTGCTCCAGGGATATGTGGTGGTCATTCCCTGACCTTTCCGCATCCTCCGTATTTGGTGGTGACGGGCTCGAACCCGGTCTAATCAAGAAGCGTGTGCTACGCACTGCTGCTCCTTCCCACCTGGCTACGGAGGCACCTGGCGCTTATAACCTGCTCACATTTATGTGAGCAGGTTATAAGCGCCATGGTTCCAATGCATAAAGGAAGTGACTCTCATGGTGTAAAGCGCAACACCGTACATTATCCATAACAGATAAAGTTTAACTTCTGAAAAAAGCTGAACAGCAGTGTGTCTGTGAGAAGTTTAACTCTGCTTAATTGTAAATTCCAGCAATTTCTCTCAGTTCCTCTTATTTTAGTAATTTTCTTTTAGCCATTCCTTTTTAGATTTTTTTTTTACAACACACTTGTACAAACAACACAATATGATGGATAATACAGCGTGCTGACGAACTTGTTTTCATAAAATCTCTAACAATACTGACAAACGTATTGTAAAATGCCCACATTTTTCTTATTAATTTACAGATATTTCCCATGAATTTCCCCCTTTGCTGTGCCCCTTCTTGCTAAAGAGTTATTTTGGCTGTTTCAGCAGAAAATATAAATACTGGTCTAGCATGACTAACCGCTATCAGTTTCATGACAAATATAGGATGGTTAAATTCGCTAGTGAGACTCTTATCCGACCCAGTTGCTTCCACGGTTGCAAATTGGATAATGGCAAGGTTCCCCTTGCCATTATTCTTCTTAACTCGAGATAACAGTCGCTACACGCAGAAGTAAGTTCACAAGTCCAGGAAAATACGAACTTTCGCTCTCTGACAAACACTGTTCAGCTGTCCGATGTCAACCGCGTGAGTAAAGTGTCCCACCCCTTGACCAAGCTAGGAGGAGGTGAAAGTTCACGCGATAAGGAGGATATACCCGGTGGACAACAGAGCGAAGAGGGAGAGACGACAGTGGTTGTGGTGGTTTTTGGTAGAAGCAGTCGGTTAGTTAGTTGGTATGAGAGAGAGTGAGAAAATACAGTAAGTTTTTGGAAACGGGAATTACGTTACAGAATGACTGTACAGAGAGAAGCTTGAAGAACAGCGCAAGAAGATACAGAATGAGCGAGCGAAGATAGCAGAACCCGAAGGAAGACTGCGAAAGCACGGAATCCCCTCGCCGAGTTCCGCCCCCCGTAGAATGAGTCATCCTTACTTAGGTAAGTTATCCCACAGCTATGCATAAACCTTACTCCTCAATAATATAATTAATTATGTTAGCATTGAAAAATTGTAAAATGTCCTAATACTGCTATCTTAAATAGCGCATCACTTAGATTGTCAGTTTCACAAATTAACAATAGGTAAATGATGTAACTTAAGCATGCTATCCTAAATAGTGCGGTATTTTTAGTATTGACACCCATCACGTTTGTATAACTATTATGTCACATGCCAGTTCTTGCCTGAGATGAAGTATCCACACGAAGAACACCTATGTGAAGAGCCCATTAATTTCCAAAGTATCAATAATGCTAAGAATTCTTAAATACTCCCATAAAATCAGCTTGTATTTTTGTAACCAAATGATTTAGTATTTGCTTGTCACTGCCACTAGGGCGGTAGTTTTATACATGTATCAATTCTATAGTGGAGTATATTAAACTATGTTTTGTTTTAAACACATGCCTCACGCCTATTCTCCATTCACATGAATGAGTGAGTAAAGAATTATATATAGAAGAACTTTTTATTGCGGTGCTCAAAATTCCTGACTAAAACTGGAAAGGGTTTGAGTATTAACACAGCGCCCAGGTCGAAGCTGCAGTTCCTATTCCCTTCCACTGGGTAGGGTTACCGAGGGCCGAGACCATTGTCCTAATATAAAAAACCACTAGACAGTCACATGAGTATACTGGGGTTATGAGAGAACAAATGATTAAGGAAGAAAAACGTCCTGCCATACAGATGTGTTGTCCAGAGAAGTCCGAACGAAAATAATAATAAGTAAGAAGTATATAAACACCCCAGTATAACAGTATTGTGACGTTTAAGAGTTTATTTTATTGCAGTGCTCTCCGCGCATGCAATAAACTAATCACAAACGACCTTCATATGTATGCCGTAATAGCGTCACACATATGTGGCCGACGCGGCTTCTCAAGAAATAAAATAACCTACTGGGCCACATCAGCCACATGCAAATAATTCTCGACTTTATGAGTTAATTCGTTCCTATCGCGCGCTTGTAAAGTGGGAATTTATTTCCCACAGACAATGTTAAAAATAGGGGTTACGTTATCAACAATGAAATTAATTAGCTAATTAGTTTATGTTTAAACAATGATTGATTTATCAAAAGAAATGAAATCATAGCCTGTAAAATCAAGCAAATTATAATAATAGAGAAATTATTTATGACTTACAAATGTTAAAGAATGTTTATTCTTCATCATCATCATCATCATCAACTAAATGCACACTCGTTGATCACTCATTATTGGCTTGGCACTTGCTTGTTTGTTGCACAAGGAGTCGTCTTCTTCAGAAATGATGTAAGAGGCATTTGTTTCCAAGATAACCTTCTCTTTTCTTTATAAATTTCAATAGCATGCATAAGAATTTTTTAACGGAACGCACAAATTGCAACTAACACGATTGGCGCGGAGTAACAAGTTTATGAAGCTTTAAAAAAAAAGGAATGAAGAGAAGATTCTGAAAATGCATTTATGTTTTTTATATGATTGAAGATTTCAGTAAAGGGCAAACACATTTCACCATAATAACACAAAAACCCACACAATTCCAGCTATTGGTATTTTCACAAATGCAATAACATCAAGTTTACTACCTGTTTATAATTGCTGGCAGTAACAGAAAAGTCCAATAAACTGGAAAGTGCAAATTGTTTTATGGTCGTGACTTCCAGAAATGTGCTTTAGAAAAATATCACAAAGCTGTTCAAAATTTGTTCTTATAACATATGATAACGATGAAAGTGTGGTGCGTTTAATGATTTGAATTGGTAACTAATACAATTTACACTATAAAAACGACCTTTTAGGGGGGGTTATATAGCAAAAATTTGAACTTCCGAGGTCGTGGAATGAATTACCAAAAAACAATGTGTTATTGGGTTCACCTTACGATATTTTTGCGATACGATGGTAACAAATTAATATTGTAAAGTGGGGTACACTGTAATGTATAGCTACGCACGTGGTTTGAAATGCGGTATTTATGAATGTTTAACATTCATTTTTTGCAATTAATGTTCATATTTTCAATTTTGTTGATACTTGAAAAAAAAAAAAAACTCATAAACATGGGAACTTGTAAAGCGAGAACTGCCTGTATATGCGACATAAAAAAATACTTTTTTTTTGATATTTTAAGCGAAAAGACGACAACACTGACATTACAATATTTATTTTTGAATTACTAATCAAATTATTTGCTAAATATTTTTTGGTCCCTGGGGATTTTTTTTCTTAAACTAGCTTTGTAGTTAACATGTTAAAGGTAGGATGAGTTAGCTGTTGGGTAAACTGTATTAGCTAAAATAACCACTGGTGATCTGGCAAACTCACTAATCTGGCACTCCACAGGTCCCAATGCTGCCAGATTAGTGACAGTCGACCTGTAATTCATCACTGTTAATTGGCATTTTAGCAAAACCTGCTTTTGTGAAACAATTCTTAATCATAGTTTCCATCACACCATACTTTCGCTAACCTTTATATGCACAACCGCAAATCTATAAGTCTATAGGTTTGTTGGTTTCTATCCTCAGTATAATTGTTTCAGTATGCATCTTCTTGATAATGCCTTGGTCCATTGGTTGCAGTTTAGACAAGGTATTCAAAGGGAAGAAAACAAGCTTCACACCTGTAAGTTTCAAAATTACCGAGTGAAGGTGGACAGGGCAGTTGTCGACAATCAACGCAATTTTTCCGTTTTGTTTCATCTTTGTATCGCAATTTAAAATCCACTTCAAAAATTTCACTTGTCATCTAAGGCTTTTTTGTTGTAGTTGTAGTCCAATTCTAACAACTCTACTCTTTGACACATCGGTTGTTTACTTTTACCTAATACCAAAAGCTTCAGTTTTTCATTAATAGCCATATTTACACCGACCAAGACTGTAATCCTCTCCTTACTATTTTACCACCTAAACATTTATAGCTTTTAAAAGTCTGTCATGTTCAGCAAACATTTAAATAATACACCCGTTTCATCAACGTTTAACGTGTGTTTGGGCTCGTAGTCAGAGGTGGATTGGCCATAAGATTTACCAGGGAAACCCCAGTGGGATGGAGGCCAGTGTGATTTTGGCCATAAACAATAGTATGAGGCTGCTACAAATTATCCCTGGTAAGAATTTTTCACCCAGTCTGCTTCTGCTCATATTCCTCCATAATTTTTTTTCATTGTTTATCTCCAGTGGGTACAATCTTCTTCGATTACAACTCCAATTTCACCAGAATAACTTATATCGAGTAAGCCATGAGGCTTTCTAAATGTGTCCAACCAACCAGAACTGGCTTGGAATGTTTTATGCCCCAGAAAAGATTTATACTCCATAGCCTTTTCTTTTATTAGTGGCCCTGATGTATGTTTTGGTCTCGAATCAACTTCACCCACCTAAATGTAACAATCATCTCTCTCTTCTTAGGATTTATTCTGTTATTACAACAGCTTTCCTATCTTCCCAATCTCCATCCACCAGTCCTCTTCTAGTCATAGCTGCTCTCACACCCTCTATCCACGTCCCACTTGGTCTTCCTCTCTCTTTCCTTCTCCATGGCCATGGCTCTTCTGGGCAATCTGTCGTCTTCCATTCTCTTCACATGGCCAAACCAGTCCAATCTTTTCTCCTCTATTTTATCAGTGATGGTTTTTTGTACGTTCACATAATATGAACATAATTTTGCATGCTTCCGACTAGGACCCATTTCCTCAAACAATTTGAGAATTGAAACAGTTTTTTCAGAATGGTTGTTACACTACTGGCAGATATATCAAATTTAAAAACTTTTTTTTTATGCCCCAATCTATGCAAATTTGCTTTAATCTTTACCAATGGCTGTGGATACATAGATAGCAGTTGACCAGCGTGACTTCTCGGTACAGTAGAGGTTTTACGGGCAACAGTAAATTGTGGAATGTGGAATTAGCTCTTAAAAGCTAAAGGGATTAAATCTTAATCCTTTTAGCTATTAACTCGTGCTCTCTACAGCATCATCTCTATTGCCTAAAGGCCAGAGGTGTGAACAAATGCATACCCAGGTTTTTCGAAATTAGTTTGTTATATGGAAATTTTCTTTGTTATACAAAAACTATTTTCAATGTAATGTCCAAGAGGAAATCAAAAAATTGGCTATGTGGAAGTTCGTTAAAGAGAGGTCCCACTGTGTGTGTGTGTGTGTGTGTGTGTGTGTATATATATATATATATATATATATATATAAAAAAAAAAAAATATATATATATATATATATATATATATATTATATTATATTTTATTTTAATTGCTTAGATGAATTAAACTTTAGTGTCTATTTTCCATTGGGTATTAGGGTGTATCCTGAACAGGAGATTTTGTTAGCATTTCAAGTCTAACATATTCCTAGGGGTCTGTGGTGGCGTTCAAATTATATAATAAACAATAATAAAAAGTTAGTTCTAATACTATTTTTTTTTTTTTTTTTTTAATTTTAATTAATGTTATTAATCAATACTAAACAATACTAAATAACATTCCCTTATCTGGTCATCTATCCGCTACTTCTTCAGGGGCTTTGAGCGGATCGATAGCCAGTTTTAAAGGAATGTCTCATAATTACCCGTTTCTGTTAACTCCTAATTTAGTATTGTTTAGTATTGATTAATAACATTAATTAAAATTAAAAAAAAAAAAAAAAAATAGTATTAGAACTAACTTTTTATTATTGTTTATTATATAATTTGAACGCCACCACAGACCCCTAGGAATATGTTAGACTTGAAATGCTAACAAAATCTCCTGTTCAGGATACACCCTAATACCCAATGGAAAATAGACACTAAAGTTTAATTCATCTAAGCAATTAAAATAAAATATATCAAGCACGTATAATTGTCGAATTGCCAAAGGCAATGGCATTAACGTAGCAAGGGATAAAATATTAGAACAATCAATAAAACAATCAAATTTAATTCATTTAAGCAATCAAAAAAAAAAAAAATATATATATATATATATATATACGGGTGTACTTGGTATACCCTCTGGAATTCGATTAATAAGCCTGATACAGTACACTCTCTGCTTTTCATAATATTCATAGAGTATACCTTCTGCTAATTTTTCGACTACAGCATTGCCTACAACCATCCTTCCTCAATTTCAATTTATACCCCCTCGTGTGTAGTCTGCAAGAGGATGGATTTTATTGGCATTGAGCTTACTCAATTCATTCAAAGCCTTAAACTCCTCAATGAGATCTTGCAAGTGTCCAGATCTCCAGATAACTGCAATTTGCAAAACGTCTTTCCTGGGCACCCTTTTGCTCCCCTCAACTCTTGTTGCTCTTCTCTCCACCTGTCCAACAGATCCATGTCCTTCCTAAAATGAGGCTTTCAAGACCTATATGCAGTATTCAAGATATGGCCTAACCATTGCCTTATACAATGGAATAATCACCACTGCTGGCAAAATTCCTTTATATCATCACAAAACCCCATGACCTATCTCAGCAGCCCATCTGCATTGCACAGAGCACTTCATATCAGACTGCACAATTATCTCCCGATCTATCATTCTCCACTAACTGAATGTGGTACCACACAGTATATATGTTAATCGGGGATTACTCTACCCATATGCTGTACCATGCATTTGTCAATGTTCAACTTCAATTGCCATTTCTAAGCCCACTGCCTATTTTGATCCTATTACAGTAGCATACTGTCACTAACCACCCTGCTGACATTTGTATCTCTACACACTTGGATATTATGCCTGATATGCCTTTATCAATATCATTAATAAATATAGAACACAATTATGGACCCAATGCTGAATCCTGGGTGACTCCACTAATAAATATTAGTCCACAAACAGCAATGCCCATTGATAACAAATCTCTATCTTGTTTTTTTAATTCCACACTGCTCCAATTTGTACAGTAGTCTTTTATGCACAACAGTATCACAAGCTTTCCTGAAATCCCAGTATTTGATATCAAAATTATTTTTTGCATCCAGTTCCTTTGTGATTGCATCATAGTATCCAATCAAACTGGGTCAGACAAGATTTCCAATGAACATATATACCTGAAGTATAACTGCAGCCTTGTCTAGATGGTCCTACATTACTTCTTTAGCCAGTAACTCCATTATTTTCCCTGGAAAATAAAGGAGTCACTCTTGATCTCCCTCTGTAAATATGAGATAAATTTGCACATCTCTGGTCCATAGGGACCTCCCCTGAATCCAAAGATGCTCTCATAATTATGGCTAAGGGTTTGCCTACTTTCATTGCTGCCTCCCTTAATATAATTGGATAGATCCCATCCACCCAAGGTGTCTTTCTTATGTTTAACTTCAACAATTACCTTCCACTTTCCTCTCAGTTATTACAAAATCACTCGGCTCCCTGTTAGAGTTTGGTAAACGTCCGGCATCCACTTCCGTAAAGAATTCCTCATGTGTGAATGTAGATATAAAATACTCATTCAATTTGTCAGCAACCTGAGCAGGACTGGCAACAGTCAAGCCATTGATATCAAGAGGACCAATGTGATTCGTCATCTTCTTTCTAGTGTTTACATAAGTGAAGAAGCCTTTGCTCTTTATTTTTGTATCCTTTGCCAAAGATTTCTCTTAATCTGCCTTAGCTTCCTTAACCTCTTTTGTGACTTGAATATAGACTAGTTTATATCTACCATAGGCTAATGTGTTGCCTGATAATTCATATGCATCCCATGCATTTTTCTTTCCTGCTATGAGTCCCATTATTTCATCTGACATCCACTTAGGCCTATTTCTTAGTTGGTATGAAAAGCCTAGATTCTATGATTAATTGCTTGAATGCTCCCCATTAAAAATTTGTTGATGGTAACATCATCAGTTGGTCCCACTGTATAGAATTTAAAAATTTTCAGAAACCCCTGTAGTTACCATTACAAAAGCAAAAACCTTCTCTTTACCCTTGATGGTAGTTACATCTTTAAGGAAATCCACATCAGTACACTGTGATCATTTCCACCTAGTTACTTAGCATTAGCATAGGCACATGATGCAAGAAAGCAAGCTTATATAGCATCAGCCAAAAAAAAACCACCTTTTTTTTCACCCATCCAATCACTCCAAACATTTGTCAAGTTCTGCCTTGAATCTATTTAAGCTATGAACTTCTACAATGACAGATGGAAGTTTGTTCCACCAATCAACCACCTGCTGGCTAAAAGCAAACTTCTGCACATCTATCCTACAACCGTCTTTTCCTCAATTTGAATTTATGCCCTCTCAGGCGATTATTCTGAGCAAGAGGAGGAATCCCATCCACATTGAGCATGCTCAAACCATTCAAGGCTTTATACACCTCAATCAGATCACCTCGCAGGTGCCTAGTCTCCAGACACTAATTTATAAAACTTAAGCCTTTCTTCGTAATAGCAACCCTTTATTCCATTCACTAATCTTGTTGCAATTCTCTGTACTTGTTCCAACAGTTCTACATCCTTCTTAAAATGAGGCTTCCAGACCTGTATACAATACTCAAGGTGTGGCCTGACCATTGCCTTATACAAGGGGATAATCACCTCCTTATCCCTGCTAGAAAAATTCCTGTATATCATTGACAAGACACGAGCTACTCTTGGAGACCGTCTGTACTGCTCAGAAACCTTCATATCTGCCTGCACAATTACCCCAGGTCCTTTTCATTCTCTACCACTGTCAGTGTGGTACCAGAGTTGATACGTTACTCTGAGATTACTGCTTCCCATATGTAGTACTTTACATTTGTCAATGTTAAACTTCATTTGCCACCTCTCAGCCCATCTGCTCAACTTTTCTAGATCCTGTTGCAGCATTGTATTGTCATTAGTGTCATTAACAACCCTGCCAACCTTTGTATCGTCTGCAAACTTGGACATATACCATCATCAATATCATTTATAAATACGGAAAACAACAATGGATCCAACATTCAACCCTGACGGACTCCACTAATAACATTAGTCCACGAAGAGCAGTGTTCATTGATTACCACTATCTGTCTTCTCCCACTCAACCATCCCTTTAACCATAGCAGCAATTTGCCTCCAATGCCACACTGTTCCAATTTGTGCAGCAGTCTTCCATGTGCAACAGTATCAAAGGCTTTTCTAAGATCCAAATATATGATATCAGAGTTATTCTTTGCATCCAGTTCCTTTTTGACTACATCATAGTATCCAATCAAATTAGTCAGACAAGACTTCCCCTTAACAAACCCATGCTGTGTCCGAGCTATAACTGAAGTCTTGTCTAGATGATCCTGCAATGCTTCTTTAACCAGTGCCTCCATTAATTTTCCTGGAACAGAAGTTAAACTAACAGGTCTGTAATTACCTGTGTCTCCCTTTAATCCTCCTTTGTGGATTGGGATCATATTTGCACATCTCCAGTCTATGGGTACCTCCCCTGAGTCCAAAGAAGATCTCATAATTATGGCTAAGGGTTTGCTTACTTCCTTTGCCGCCTCCTTTAATATAACTGGATAGATCCCATCCACCCCAGGTGCTTTTCTTGTGTTTATCTTCAACAATTTCTCCTCCACTTTCCTCTCAGTTATTACAAAATCATCTAGCTCACTGTCAGAGTTTACTTCACCTGTGGCATTCCCCTTCCTGAATAACTCCTCATGTGTGAATGTAGAAGCAAAATACTCATTTAGTTTGTTAGCCACCTGGGCAGGATCCTCAACTGTTGAACCATCAATATCCAGTGGACCAATCTGATTCATCCCTTTCCTTCTAGAGTTTACATAGGTAAAGAACTCTTTGCTGTTTTTCTTTGCATCCTTTGCCAAGGATTTCTCGTAATCTGCCTTCGCCTGCCTAACCTCCTTTGTAACTTGGTTGCATATCAACTTGTATCTATCATAGGCTTCTCTGTCATGTGTTAATTTGTATGTATCCCATGCATTTTTCTTCTCTGCCATATGCCTCATTAGTTCATCTGACATCCATTTTGGCCTAAACCTTGAACAATATTTCTTAGTTGGTATGTAAAGCCTAGTAGCTTCCAAGATAAGTTCTTTGAATGCTTCCCATTTTGAATTTGCTGTTGGTAACATCATCAGTTGGTCCCACTGTATAGAATTTAAATACTGTCTCAGTCCATCGTAGTCGCCTTTACGGAAGCAATAACCCTTCCCTTTACCCCTAATGGTAGTTACCTCTGAGTAAATCCCACTTCAGCACACTGTGATCACTGCCATCTAGTGGTTCCTTTATCTGCAGATTCTTAATGCATGAAGAATCACTACTGATAATCAGATCAAGAGTATTACTCCCTCTAGTTGCCTCCCGAACATGCTGATGTAGAAATCATTCATCCAATAAATCCACAAAAGCCTTGCTACTGTGTGAATGACCAACCCAGAAATTCCAGTCAATATCTAGGAAATTAAAATCCCCCATTATAAGACTCTCTGATTTACTGGCCCACTCTATTTCCCTGTACAATTTCTTATTATACTCATCAGAGTCATTAGGCCTCTAGCACACTCCTACTCTCAATTTTGATCTCCCAATGCTTATGTCACACCAAACTGACTCGACACTGAACTGTCCAGTGATACGACTTTTATTTTTTGATGACAAAAATAAATTTTAACAAAATATCAGGTATATTTTGTAATCATATACAGTCGATTCTGGTTATTTGGGACACATCGGGATAGTGCATTTTGGCCCGATTAAGCACCTGCCCCAATTATGCGAAGTTTAATGTAAATAGTTAAAAATATAGCTTTACGACTGATTTTCTGTATGATCAAATCACATTAGGATGGACTTACCATAGTAAAGTACCGTTCACTATATGATATGCAGTAAGCGCTGGTCATTGTGATCACGTTTGTGAATTGAATTTTAATTCTATTAAACAGTGATTCTAATTAGCAAAAATAGGAAGAATATTATCCACAGGCTATAAAAGTAAAGATATATTAAGCACAAATTTACACTTTATTACCTTACCAATTAAAAAATTAAATGATACGTGAAAATCGGAAGAATATTTTTCACAGGTTAGCAAAATAAAAATAAATTTACACTTATGTGCATAGCTTAATTAATACGTACTGTAATATGTACATACTAATAAGTTTATATTTCTGTTCGCTAACATTGGTGGGTGGCAGAGCTGCCCTGAGGGTGAGGCAAACGAGGCTCTTGTCTCAAGTTAAAAGCTGAAAGGGGAGCCAAAAGAAGGATTAAATAATTGCCAACATTGTCATCATTAACAGTAGGGCACAATTTTCCATTCTTGCCTCAGGTACTAAAATGGCTCAGCACAGCCCTGGACTGAAAGGGGGTTAAAATTTAAAACAGTAAAAAAGATAAGCAATCAATAACAAAGAACACGGCACATACAAATCGCAAGTAACACGATACGCGCAAGTGAGAACGGAGTAACAAGTTACGAAGCTTAAAAAATAGGAATGAAGAGAAGATTCTGAAATTTTATTTTTTTATATGATTGAAGATTTCATGGAAGTGTGAGCACATTTCACCATAATAACCCACAGAATTCCAGCTGTCGGTATTATCGCAAATTCAATAAGATGGAGTTTATTATCCATTTATAATAGATTGCACTAACAGAAAAGCTCAATAAACAGAGGACTGCTAATTGTTTTTACTGTTGTGACCTTCAGAAATCTGACCGAACCATGTGGTATGGTTGGAGACAATCGTAGGGTAATCTCAGAGCGCTGTCATCTCCTGCCCCGATTAAATGGCATGTTGTCCCAATTAAGTGAAGTAAGCCCTGACTATTTTCTCAATTAACTGGTGGCCCAAATAACCGGAATCCACTGTATAACATAAATATTTATTGTCGACTCAACAAATGTTCAAATGAAGATCACTCTGCTTGATAATCAAATACCAAACTGAAGAGGGAGAATGAACCAACATCATTTTGATATTCAGGATTTATTGCTTTAGAAAAAAAGGCACATTGGAAAATGTTTGGCAGAAACTATTTTAAAAAACTAAAAAGAGATATTAAACTATCAGGCTGTGTGGGACAGACTTGTAATAATATGGTAATTTACCTGGCTTGTATATAATGGAGCTCAAAAATTCATTACAGATTATGCAAGCCATATATATATAATATTGGTGTGAACACACCATAGATCACTCTTAAAGGCAAAAAACTATGTTTGTATAAGTGCATCATTTTATCCGTATCTCATTTTGTGCTCCTCCTTCGCAACATGTTGCCATGTATTGCACTACTTCGAATAAGTAAAAAACTAAAAAAAAAACTAAAAAGAGATATTAAACTATCAGGCTGTGTGGGACAGACTTGTAATAATATGGTAATTTACCTGGCTTGTATATAATGGAGCTCAAAAATTCATTACAGATTATGCAAGCCATATATATATAATATTGGTGTGAACACACCATAGATCACTCTTAAATACCATAGATCACTCTTATCTCATTTTGTGCTCCTCCTTCGCAACATGTTACCATGTATTGCACTACTTCGAATAAGTAACGAATAAGTAACACTTCGCTAAAAAAGAAGACTATTGTTACTTATTCTCAGTGGGCACCACCACCCAGACGGCACCATTTCAAGGCTTGTTGGCCTTTCATCAGGTACCCTAGTATTGCAGACATGACAATCCAGTTGTGAAGATAATCACACAACATGAGAGATGCTAAAAGGTGTACATGATAATGTATAAGTTAAACTCAATGCAACAAGACATCATAGGTTAAGAGTACAAATAATCTATATAATATTGGTGTGAACACACCATAGATCACTCTTAAAGGCAAAAAACTACGTTTGTAGTGTAAAATGGCACAATTTTATTCGTACCTCATATTTTGCTCCCCCTTCACAATTTTTTTTTTTTTTTTTGCAGACATGACAATCCAGTTGTGAAGATAATCACACAATATGAGAGCGTTACTTATTCGAGGTAGTGCAATACATGGCAACTTGTTGGCACCTCTGTAGCCAGGTGGGCAGGAGCAGCAGTGCGTAGCACACACTTCTTGATTAGACTGGGGTTCGAGCCCGTGACCACTAAATACGGAGGATGCAGAAAGGTCAGAGAATGACCACCGCATATCCCCGGAGCAATATGGCCTTAGTTGCTAATGCTCATAAAAAAAACCAAACAATAACAAGGCAACTTGTTGTGAAGGAGGAGCACAATATGAGATATGGATAAAATGATTTCTTAATTTCTTATTTCTTATTTCATACCTTCATGGATTTTATAAATATGCATTTGGGTTGTTTATATATTAACAATTGACATTAACTTTGTTCTTATTAAATATGCAACTTAGAAACTCTTATAAAAACATGCTACATCGGCAGAGTAGACTAATTTTCACCAAGGAGACTATTTCTGCTCTGGATAGTGCTCCTATGTTAATACACTGACACATACACAAATAACACACACTTCACAGAGCAATCTGGCACCTCCATAGCCAGGTGGGCAGGAACAGCAGTGCATAGCACACGCTTCTTAATTAGACTGGGGTTCGAGCCCGTGTCCACCAAATATGGAGGATGCAGAAAGGTCAGAGAATGACCACCGCATATCCCCTGAGCAATATGGCCTTAGTTGCTAATGCTCCTAAAAACCAAATAACAAACAAACAAACAGAGCAATCTAGCATATAATGCTTCTGGCTCTAATATCCGAGATCCATTTCTTAAATTTCAACATTGTAATAACAAATTATGTCTTACTTGTCCTTATATGCATCCAAATCATGCTACAATTAATATAAATGCGCAAATATTTTGCAAAATGAATAATTTCAATGTAGTCGGCCTTACAAACTGGAGATGTAATATATCGAAATCAGTGCATGCTAATATCATTTTATCCCAATGCCTGAGAATTGCTTCTATTTGCAATAAAAACACAACCTGTGCAGCAAACATAATAGCATTGTACAATAAGTTGATAAATAATAATGGCCGACCGGGCTAGCCGGGTGGGTAAAGTGCCTGCCGGGAAACCCAAAGGTCGCGGGTTCGAATCCCGCCTCGGGCTTGGATCAGAGAACTGCAAAAACTTTGGGAGGTGCATTATGGCCATAGAAGCCGATGCGCCAACAACTAACAAAGAAAGAAAGAAAGATGATAAATAATAATTTACGCTTACCTGAAATATCAGGAAGGTGATAAATATAATTAATTTCAAAAATTTATTTTCTGAACCCATTGCTTCAATATAATTACCATAATTACGGATTTAGAGCCATGTATATTATGTACATGGATCACTTGTCGTACTTGCAATGTTAAATATATTGATCAAACCAGTAACAATTTACATATCAGAATGAACTTACATATATCAGAATGAATTTATTCATTTCCAAAAACATACTTTTGGTAATATTTTCATCTGAATACTTAATGTAATTATTAACACAAATGAAAGATTACTGCAAGAACAAATTAGCATGTTGCAATATAAAACACTATATCGATATGGACTGAATAACAGATTTAATCAAAAATACATGACTAATAATTTGAAAGATATTTGTGTTTATAATATGTTTCAAATTGCTAAACTACATAAATCTAAATGCAAAAGAAAATATATTAAATCTAAAACATTTAAGAGCGACCGAGAACAGCTAGAGGATTTCATAGATTTATTTAAAATTTGGGACACTGATCCTATAAACATTGGTAAAATACAAATACACTTTTCAGCATTAAACTTAGTGCACTCAAGGCCCTAAGCAGGAAAGCTAATAATAATGTCTTTGGATCTTGTCACCTTATGCACATTCATCATCATCATCAGCCATTTTCAATCCACTGCAGGATGAAGGCCTCTCCAGCATCTTTCCAGTTCCTTCTGTTTTGAGCACTGGCCATCCAGTTACTACCAAAAAACTCATGAATTTCATCTATCCATCTCCGCCTTTGTCTTCCAGGTTTTATTCTAGCTCCTCTTGGGTACCATTCTGTTATTTTCTTGGTCCATCTATCATCATGTCTTCAAGCTATGTGTCCTGCCCAAGACCATTTTAGTTCTTTAGTTTTGATAAGAATGTCCTTTCCTTGAGTTTTCTGCCTAATACATGTGTTTCTCTTCTTATCTAACAGTCTGATTCCCAATATAATTCGTTCCATTCTTCGCTGTGTAGTTCTCAGCTTCTCTTCCATTCTTTTGGTGAGTGCCCAAGTTTCACTTCCATAAGTCATGGTGGGGAGTATACATTGGTTCATTATTTTACGTTTCAGACAAACTGGGATATTGCTCTTCAGTATGTGACTATATTTCCTGAATGCTATCCATCCAAAATTTATTCTTCTCTTGACTTCCAGCCATTTATCATTATTACAGCTAATAACTTGTCCCAGATAAGTATATGACTCCACCTTTTCAATTAATGCTCTTTCAATCATTATTTCCCTTTCTGTGGCATACTTGTTCATCATTACTTTTGTTTTAACCATATTCATCTTTAGTCCAAAATCGTTACTAACTGTGCATAACTGATTAAGATTTTCCTCTAATTCTTTGGGATCGTGGCTTATGACCACAATGTCATCTGAAAATCGTAAATGGTTTAGGTACTCCCCGTTCACATTGACTCCTTGTTGAACTCCTTTCTCGATTTTAAATTTCCTACTGTCTTTGTCTAATCTGATAAAGGAGGTAGCACTCTCATATATTTATTTAAAAATCATAATATATGGGGTATCTATGCCTTGTCTTTCCAGTGCCCGAAACATTGCCTTATGCTGTATGGAGTCAAATGCCTTTTCATAATCCACAAATGCCAGGCATAATGGTGTTTTATATTCATTTGCTTTCTCCATTAGCTGTGATATTACGTGAAGATGATCCATTGTTGAGAATCCTGTCCTAAAGCCAGCTTGCTCTTTCGGTTGATTCTCATGAAGTATTCTTTCTAATCTGTTAGAAATGACCCTTGTGAACAACTTGTAGATGTGGGATAACAAGCTAATTGGTCTATAATTTCCAATTTCTGATTTATCTCCTTTCTTATGCAGCAAAACTATGATTGCATTATTCCACTGCTTAGGCGTCACACCTTTTCTAATGTACTTTGTGAAGAGCCTTGCCAGTTTTTGTGTTGTCTCTTCCTCCCAATTTTAACAACTCTACAGTAACTTCATCTTCCCCTGGGGCTTTCTGATTCTTCAATGCATGTTCTACCTCATCAGGAAGAATATCGGGTATGTCATATGTGTTGCTACTTTGCAATCCATCTTCCCCACTGCTGGCATCATTCCCTCGCTCCTTGTATAATTCTCTATAGTAGTCTTCTGCTATTTGAATTATGCCTTCTCTGCTGTTTATAAGTACACCATCGCTATTCTTCAGTTTCAGTATCATTTGTCTTTCTGTATCACTGCTCATGACTGCTGATTTAAATCCTTTGTTTTCCCTTAATGCTTGTTCTACTTTTCTTGTGTTAAACCTTCTTATGTCCTCTCTGAGTCTCTTTCTAATGGCTTTGCATAACTCAGTATACTCAATTTTGTCCCTGTCAGCGTTTTTCTTGCTCTTCATTTGTCGTCTTCGGTTCATCATGACAAGTGTTTCTTGACTAATTTTTTCTTCTTTGGATTTCTTTTTCCCTATCAGTTTCTTGGGCATTATCACTTTCAGAAAGTTGTAATATTCCTCGTCGATATCTTGGTCCTGAGCAGTCTGCAGAAGCTCAAACTTGTTCTTAAGTTCCAGTACATACTGCTTTTTCTCCTCCTATGTTATCTCAAAGACCTTTGTATTATTTACTCGAGTCAGTTTTTTCCTTTCCTACATCTATATCAAGTGTACATCTTACCATTCTGTGATCACTTAAAACATTTACCTTATTCAGGACGGTTACATCATTCACAATATATCTTCTGTTAGTGAGAATGAAGTTCATTTCATTAGTTGTTAATCCATTTGGACTCTTCCATGTCCATTTTCTGTTCACCCTTTTCTTGAAAAAAGTGTTCATTACTGACAGTCCTTGAGATTCTGCAAATTCCACAAGTCTTTCACCTGTTTTATTTCTTTCACCAATTCCAAAATTTCCTATAGTTCTCCTTTATGCGCTGTTTTGCCTTTTTCCAACCTTAGCATTGAAGTCCCCCCATAATAATAGTGTAGTGGGTTTTCTGGTCATCTAGAAGACTCTCAATTTCGGTGTACATTTCTTCAACCTCTTCATCATCATGGCTTGATGTTGGTGCATAAATCATTATAATCTTTAGCTTGTACCTCTTAGAAATCTTGAGTATTAGTCTTGACACCCTTGGTGATGTACTTTTGAATTCCAAAATGTTGTTTTTAAAATCTTTATGGACCAGAAACCCAACTCCACCTTCACTCTTTTCACTGTTTCCATTTGTGTACAGCAGATTTCCACTTGATAAACTTATAAGTGATTCATTTTTTCTTCTTGTTTCAGCCAAACCGATGATATTCCAATTCACATTTTCTAATTCCTTTTCCAGCTCTAATATCCTGTCTTCACCGATGAGTGATCTTACGTTATAACAGGCCAAGTTCAGTTTCCGTGCATGGCAGCCTGGTCGTACCCAGAGATTCTTAGCACCCTCTGCTTCCACTCTGATCCTCTCGCTGCTGTAAGAGGGAGAGTGAAAGCTGCTGGGGACTGAGGGCCATTTGCTTTGTCATGCTGTCATATGCTGGAGGGTTTGGTCTTTTCCTCTTCACACTGACCAGGTGTCTTGAAGAGAACCACTCTACATGTTCGTTGCCACCTAAGTGACGTAACAGGGCTTACCATTGAGAAGGTGTGCATGAGTGGATTTTAGGGGGGCAGGCCAACCGGACTTCTCCTAAATCTTCTGTAATAGAGAGATATTGGATCCATCAGTGTTTGAGGCTGAGTGTCTGATAACACACAGAATACCTGTTCCCCTCTATGCACATTATACTAGACATTTTTAAATTCAGAATTAATATTTTGAATATTAACAAGCAACCAGAAAACTCTGTCCTTGTCTTATATTTTCAAAATAAAATGATGGATAATTTGGATATACATAGAACTATTAACTTACATAACGACTTGTTACCTGATAGCTACAAACCTTCACAATATTAACACTGGACAGGATATATGTGTTTGCCACAAGCCTTCATTTCTTAGATACCCAGATTCTAATCATGATCACATTATAACTGGCGATTTAGATATAATCCCATATAGAGATATTTTATCACTCGGTTTTAAGTTTCGACCTAATCTACCTATTAATAAATCAACTTTTAAAAAACTGTTATATCTAGATTTATTAAAATACTGCATAAAATCTGCATACAAATATAACATACCGGTTGAGGCATACCATATGTGGCTGTTCACAATGCTAAATTCATATTTAACAAATATAATCAATTGGAATTCAGACCAGATAATCTAAATAATACAAAATTAAGAAATAAGCAGCTCAAAGAAATACACAATCATTTTGTAATTACTCCGCTTGACAAAGCTGCTTGCAATTATGCAATTATATGTAAGTCATATTACATAGAAATTATTAAAAATGTACTGCAGTTCAGTAGCACATACAAATACATAGCATCTTCCCCTAATGTAATAATCAAAAAACTAATACCATTGCATAAAAAATTAAAGTTAAAGTACAATAACCTAAATATCCATTTATATATGGTATACCTAAATTTCATAAATCACCTATTGCATTTAGATTCATAACATCATGTAGAGATAGTTATGCTAAAATTCCATGTAAAACGTTAGAAAAGTTACTTAAAATTATATTAAATAATGTAAATAAAACTATTATAATAAATAACAACTTACCGATTATAAATGCAATAAAAAATAACAATATTCAGCAAATACAAACATTTGACTTTAACCGTTTATTCACTAGTATCAATCTCGACAATTTAAAAGATGTTCTCCAAAAACTATATTTGGAACATAAAAATGCCATAAAGTTTGATTAAACTACTGGGATACTCTAATAAATTTATGTATTTTTAATAATTACATATATGACGGAGTTTCGTTATACTTACAAGTGAATGGCACCCCTATGGGAAGTCCAGCATCCTGCATAATTGCAACCCTCTTATCTATATTCTACAGAAAGAACATTCCAAGATAACCTACTTATATTCAGATACATAGATGATCTATGTGTGTTTAATTGTCCACATTTCATTGAGGATTACAGCAGATTATATCCAGAAGAACTTATATTGGAAAAAACTAATAGTTCTGATACTATAGCAAATTACCTGGATCTTCGTATAAAAATATTCCATAATAATATAGATGTTAATGTATATAATAAAAGAGATGCATTTAATTTCAATGTAGTTGGCCTTACAAACTGGAGATGTAATATATCGAAATCAGTGCATGCTAATATCATTTTATCCCAATGCCTGAGAATTGCTTCTATTTGCAATAAAAACACAACCTGTGCAGCAAACATAAGAGCATTGTACAATAATTTGATAAATAATAATTTACGCTTACCTGAAATATCAGGAAGGTGATAAATATAATTAATTTCAAAAATTTATTTTCTGAACCGATTGCTTCAATATAATTACCATAATTACGGATTTAGAGCCATGTATATTATGTACAAAGGATACACTTTGCTTTCTTGGTGTCTTACGGCTTAGAAAATTTGTACCCATAGGCCTGCAAATTATAGTGTATCATTTATTTTATTTTATTTTATTTTATAATCACACAGTATATACTTAAGTTCACGCTAAGGTGACATGCAAATTCAGCTCAGGGTACTACTATAGGAACAGGTTTGAGGTCCTGGGCATACCCGAGCTACAACTTATATCTTGTACTGTCTTTAAGCTGTCCTACACTCTTTGTTCTTATTTCTCCGAAATTATTAGAGTAATCCGAGGATGTAGGAGAAACTATTTCTTATTTGTACTACTATATTTTCGCCTTTATGGAGTTCAGGTTCCTTTATTCCTACTTTACAGGCAGGCCTCGATTAACGTGATTAATTCGTCCCACGAGCGCATCGTGCAAAGCGGAAACGCATTAATCGAATAACATAACCAATAGGAAAAATTATAATTGGTCCTTGACCTTCTGGAATGTCCATAAAGAATTTTAAAAATACCTTTTAAATAACTTTTTAACTGTATATAATGTAAAAGATAATGAAAATAATTATGGAATTAAATGTTTATTGCATAAAACAGCAGTTCTTAAACTGTGCGCCGCGGAATATTTTAAATTTTCGAGGGAAACACAGCGATACTCGACATCTGTCGGACACCGCGCGAACTACTAGCTCGAGGTAGTTCACAGTTTCAGCATTTCTTATTAAGTTGTTTGGACCTAACTACTAAACAAAACTGTTAGGTATTTCTTTTGGTCTGGGTGCGCCTTGAAAAAATTACTGAGACATTAAACGCACCATGAACCGAGAAACTTTGGGAACCTCTGACATAAAATACACAATGAAGAAATTACTGTTGCGGAAATATTTGAACAGTGTTGACTTTCTCTTTTCATCAATCAATTTACGATAGCTGACAACAATCTTCTCTGGGCCCTGGCGAAATAAATATCGCAGAGAACATCAAACCTTTTGTTTGAGGTTCTATGCGATACGAAAGATTTCATCTAATTCTTTTACCGTTATCTCCTTCGCGGTAACATTTTCATCTGGCTCATTTAAAAATTTGAATTTTTAAATGCAAGTCTGCATTGACTTTATTAGCAGGAGACAAACACGTCTTCTTCCGATGGTTGATGGAACACACCGAGGCGGCAGCAGGCAAACGTTTGTTTATTGACTGTACGACTCGTGGTAAGCTTAACGTGCAATTCAAATCTTTTTCAACTATCGCATAAAAAAAAAAAGATTGCGTTAACTGGAAATTTGCATCGTGTAAAGTGAAAAGTGGTATCATTTTTCAAATAGCATTAATACTGCGTTAATCGAACTCACGTTATGCGAAGCCTAGCTGTATTAGGTTTTATTCTTCTTACTATCTGCATGTTTCTCTTTGCATTAACTTAATTTTAATTAATTAATTATTTTTACCATATACATCACATAGGGGTCACCACATATATACTCACTAGAGGGATTATTATTTCATGATGACTAGTTGTTACATTACCGTATTTCCCCATATATAAGACGCACCTTTTTTCGAAAAATTTGGGGTCTAAAAACTGGGTGCGTCTTTTACAGTGGTTGTAGATTTTTTTTTTACTTGCATTTTTCGCGTTTGTTGTCTTTGCGCACATTGTTTTGCACCTGTTACCGGTATATTAGGTTACGTTTTGCCACGTTCTGCCCAGAAATGGCTCAGAAAAGATTTTTGTACAGTGTTGAATTCAAGTTAAAAGTGATCCAGTTTGCAAAAGTGAATGGAAATCGTGCTGCTAAACGTAAGTTTGGTCCTCCTCCTCCAACTAAGAAAACAATCCGAGACTGGCTACGGGAAGAAGAAACCCTACTGAAAACACCACGGCAGAAGAAGGCCATTAGAGGCATGCCAGCAAAATGGCCTGATTTAGAGAGGGAATTGAAGATATGGATTGAGGAGCAAAGGGCAATTGGAATTCCTGTCCACAAAGATGGTTCAGCATGAGGCAAGAAGAACTGCTGATGAAAAAGAAGTTACTGATTTCAAAGGAGGACACAATTGGTGCTTCAGGTTCATGAAACGGAATGGATTAAGCATGCGTACACGCACCAGACTTGCCCAAAAGATGCCTGAAAGCTATGAGCAGAAGGTCCTTGAATTTCATCGTTTTGTCATTCAATGTCGGAAGACACATAAGTTTGAGTTGGGACAGATTGCAAATATGGACGAAGTCCCCCTTCAATTTGATGTCCCAAGTAACAGAACTGTTGATAAGAAGGGGGTGAAAACTGTAACTGTGAAGACAAGTGG
Source organism: Mastigoproctus giganteus (assembly GCF_048544385.1). NCBI lineage: Eukaryota > Metazoa > Arthropoda > Arachnida > Uropygi > Thelyphonidae > Mastigoproctus > Mastigoproctus giganteus. The sequence goes on along the minus strand of NC_143586.1, from coordinate 108,507,227 downwards.
ACATGAAAAGAGCCATTATACAGTTGTTCTAGCTTGTGCCGACAGAACCAAGCTGCCTCTCCTATGCTGATTTCCAAACGCAAAACAATGCCAAAAGAAGACATTCCTCGAGGAGTGATTGTCCACGTTTATGACAAGGGTTGGATGGATCAGGATGGGATGAAGATCTGGTTTGAGAAAGTCTGGAGCAGGAGACCAGGTGGGCTCTTACGCAAACCTGCCCTATTGGTGCTTGATCAGTTCAGGGCACACATAACAAAAAATGCAAAGAAGATTGCTGCAGAGAAAAAAACAAAACTTGTCGTCATACCTGGAGGCTTGACATCCCAGCTCCAACCACTTGATGTCAGCATTAACAAACCCTTCAAAGCTGCCATGAGAGACGAATGGAACCAATGGATGAAGTCTTCTAGGGACAATTTGACACCAGCAGGAAGAGTGAAGAAACCAACTATAGGAGAAGTTTGTCCTGGGTGTAAAGATCCTGGGATAATATCAAGATTGAGATCGTTGTCAAGTCATTTAAGAAGTGTGGCATTTCAAATGCCATAGATGGAACTGAGGACGAGGCAATATATGAAGACAGTGATTCGTCATCAGACACAGATGAGGACAAGCTAATGGATGGGAGTTTTGACAGTGATGAGTTGTATGAATTTTATGATGAATAAAACTTGAGTTCAATAACTTTATGTAATACATTTTTTTTCAAATTTCGGGACCCAAAATTAAGGTGCGTCTTATACATGGGGAAATATGGTATGTCCTGGATATGGTAGATATGCCTTATACTTTACATTTATTCTTATTTTAATTATTAAACTATGTTCTCTGTCGGGTCAACAATGTTCAATATATGCTTACATTTATACTATCTTTCTTTTGATTCTAAAAATTTTTAACTACCATTAATTGGTTTAGATTCATATTACTTAATCTCTGAATTTTTATATATATTAGCAGATATTGATCATTACAGAAACACAGAACTCCTTGTCATTTTTTGCCTTCAGTCTGGATGGTTGGCCCCAGTTGAAGTCATCTAGATTGTGGGTAGACAATGTTAAGTTTTATTAGATAGTATGAATCAGAGCTGTAATACTCAATATGTTCTACGTTGATAATAATATTAGTAAATTACTAATATACTACAGTAACTGCACCAATATACTACTAATATACTACAGTAACTGCACCAATATACTACTAATATACTACAGTAACTATTACAGTATACTGCACCAAACAACAATAGTAATATCAAAAAATACTTTATTTCTGTCCCATATGTTGAACAGTGGCACAAACAGCTTAACAGATTCTTTAAAGATACCGAATTTAAAATTATAGCTAGGCCTATACGGAAGTTACACACTATACTGAACAATCGCTCGGTTCTTTCCGCGTTCGCAACACAAATTAATGATCTAGTATACAACATTTCTTGTGGTGATTGCGACTCGTCTTATCAGGGTTCGACACGGTTTTCTCTTAATATCCGTGTAAATCAACACGAAGCCTCAGTTCGTGCTTCTCGTTCAGCAGCGTCAGAATTAGCCTTTCATGCCATTAACGAAAAACATACTTTTTTATTTAACGAGGCCAAAATACTTACCGTTCAACGTAATTATACGCGACTATTAATTGCAGAAACCGTTGAAATTAAATTACACGAGAATTCTGTTAATGTTCGGCGGCCATATTTGATCTCCGATGCGTGGACCTTTACGCGCATGCGCAAAGACACATAATCACTATTTAAGTTGCAGGTTTAGCCTGATTCGGTAATTTTCATTCCTGTGATCACGACAGTCGGTCGAAAAGCATTGTCAGCTTCAGGAAGGGAAATCGTTTTGAATATTTTCGTTAGATTCTTTTAATTGCGTTAATTTGAATTTTAATTGTTTTGAATTGATTTTGAATTGTGTTAAATTGATTATTTAATTATTTATATTTTACTTGAATGTACCGGTAAGTTGTCGATTTTTTCGTTTTTTCCGTCTTAATTTCTGGAGGGTATCATACGGAAGTGTTCCACGTACTATATTGAGGTAAACTCCTCTTATTAATTTACTAATGTTAAGTTTTATATATATATTTTTTTTTATATATCCCTTCAGTTTCTTTAAATCCAGCTTGGTATTGTCTGCTTGAATTATCTTCTATATTATTATCTTCAATATTATATAAAATATATATATACATATATAACTAATATTAAACATAAAATCAAAACTAATGCCAGCAGCATGGCAAAACTGTTGAGTGAAAATAATAAATTAAATATAATAATTAAATCAACAGGGAGGGAGAAGAAAAGGTAACAAGACTAAAAGTTTTATATATATATTTTTTTTTATATATCCCTTCAGTTTCTTTAAATCCAGCTTGGTATTGTCTGCTTGAATTATCTTCTATATTATTATCTTCAATATTATATAAAATATATATATACATATATAACTAATATTAAACATAAAATCAAAACTAATGCCAGCAGCATGGCAAAACTGTTGAGTGAAAATAATAAATTAAATATAATAATTAAATCAACAGGGAGGGAGAAGAAAAGGTAACAAGACTAAAATTGTAGCAGAAACTCTCCAAATAATTTAGAAAATCCAATTAAGAACCATAAAAATCCATTTAATTTTAGTGCCAATTACATAAAAATTTAAAGGGCCCCCCCTCATAAGGTACCAGTTCCAATTTTTTTTTTTTTTTTTTTAAACTAACGTTTTCAACTCTTCTTTTACTACCTTTTTCAACTATTTCATTATTGTAATACAGTATACAAAGGGTACTAGGAAAGTTTTGCAATACAGCTTTGTTTATTTAATTTTTTCAAAGTAATTTCCTCTACATTCAATACACCTCTCCATCCTCCGAAACCAATCTTTAAACCAGTTCTGCCAAGTTTCACTAGGGAGTAAAGCACACTCGTTGTCCCAAGCCCGTAGAAGGTCCTCATCACTGGAAAACCGCCTCCCTTTTAGCTTCATTTTCACATGCGGGAACAGTGCAAAGTCACAGGGGGCAAGGTCTGGACTGTAGGGAGGGTGCTCGAGAAGTTTCAGTCCTGTCGTGGTCAAATATTCGGTGCAGGCTTTGGCACGGTGAGCTGGAGCATTATCGGGATGGAGGTACCAGGTGTCCATTCTTGACTTTGGCCGCAGGTTCTTCATAGATCCAATGACTTTAGGCAGGCATTGTTCAGTATACCACTTAGCTGTGACTGTCTTCTGCGTGTCCAAAACGACACGTTCCACAATTCCACTCGATTTGAAAAATACAGCTATCATTTTCTTCTTTACAGATCGGGATTTTCTGACAATTACGGGTGTGTCGTCATCATCAAAGACCCAAACTTTGTTTTGAGCCTTGGTCGGCAGATCGTAATAGTACAGCCAAGTCTCGTCACCTGTCACGATGTTGTTCACATACCGAGATTGTCCCTTATCAAACTTTTTTAACATCTCCCGGCACCAAGTCACACGTCGTGTCATCTGCTCTTCAGTCAGTTGATGCGGCACCCAGAGAGAACAAAGTTTCTTCACGTGCAAATGATCTTGCAGAATCGAACGAGTTGCTGGTGCATTTAGGCCCAAAGTATCCTCTATCTGTTGGTAGGTCACTCACCTGTTTTCATCAAGCATTTTCCTCACAGCAGTAACGTTTTCCTCCGTAACTGACGTTCGTGGCCTTCCCGGCCTCTCAGAATCCTCCAGAGTGAAATTTCCCCTTTGGAATTCTCTATACCACCTGAATATCGTTGTACGATGTGGACAATCATCATCTAGTGCAAGAGTCATTTCTTCTAAGCACTGGTCTATGGTTAAACCACGCACGAAATTATACCGCAAAACTGTCTTTATCTCATTTCGTGACCACGATGCCATCGCAAGCACTTTACACTCTCACTACTAATGAATAACTGAGCCCATCGACTTGGCGCGGCGTATGAACATGTCTCAACATGCAGCAACAAGCAGCTTCCTATGATTCATTGTTGCGTCATATTGCAAAACTTTCCTAGTACCCTTTGTATATATATATATAAAGTTTGGATAAAATGAGTTAAAGTAATGTATAAAATATTGACATAGAGGCTAATTGTGTTATAAAAGTTATTGTTACTGTTGTTTGGTTTTTAGGAGCATTAGCCATATTGCTCCGGGATATGCGGTGGTCATTCCCTGACCTTTCCGCATCCTCCGTATTTGGTGGTGACGGGCTCGAACCCGGTCTAATCAAGAAGCGTGTGCTACGCACTGCTGCTCCTTCCCACCTGGCTACGGAGGTGCCTATAAAAGTTATAATATGGCAAATGCACTTATGTGTGCTAAGCAGCAGCAGCAGCAGCAAAGGATACAGAAGTATATATTTAAAGTTACAAATTAGCGAGAGAAAGAATAAACAGATAGAAGTGTAAAGAACACAAGGTACCAAAACTAATAGGAAAAGGAAAGATAGAAAGAGAAGTATTAAAGATGGATGATAGGAAATAATATGAAAAAACCTAAATGATTATTGAATTATAATAAATACCTAATTAAAGGCAGAATTATAAAGCCAATTTAGAAGTAATAAATTCAGCCTTTAATTATAATTATGTATAATTCATACATAATTTAGGTTTTATTTTAACCTAAAGTTAAAATGAATTATTTTAGGTTTTAAAATAATTCATTTTAACTTAAATATATATATATATATATATATACAGAAATCATGGGATACCCACCTTTCGCACACATAACACAAAAAGTTCACAAAACACTAGTTGTGAAATGCTTTTGAGCTAGTCCACTAGTTCACAAAAGTATTCCACAGGTATTTCCATCCATGCTTGCTGCACCACTGTCCATAATTCCATCGCATTATTGGGTGGAGGGGTCAAAGCTCGAATGGACTTTTCCACAGCATCCCAAAGGTGCTCCACAGGGTTCATGTCCAATTATTGGGAAGCCATTCCATGGTGATAAAATCTGTGGAATGCTCTTCAAATCATGTTGTAGTCACCACTGCTCTGTGGGGAGGCACATTGCCTGCTGGAAGAGTCCATTGCCTTGGGGTGCACAATGACCATGAAGGGATGTAGATGGTCTGCAAGGATGGAGATACGTCTAGACGTACCAGAGGTCCCAATGTGTGCCAGCTGAACATGCCCCAGACCATTACCGACCGTCCACCTGCATGAACAGTTCCTTGTTGACATGACAATGACAGGTGCATATCTGGAAATGGAACTCATTGGACCAGGAGACCCATCTCCAATCATCCAAGGTCCAATGCTGATGTTCTTTTGCCCAGTTGAGGCGTAGAGTCCTGTGTCGTGGTATTAGCAATGGGACTCTGGTGGATCGGTGGCACGGCTCCCTCTAAGCTGCATGTGTGCGCGGCTGCACACCGATTTATATGAAGTTGCACAGGTGCTTTCACTTCCTGCACACACAGCCGACATACTAGATAGCGACAGGAATATTAGTGGAAGATGGAAAAATGGATATAGGAAGGGGGATAGCTCATGCCATAAGATTCGCTATTGCATGACGTTCCCACACCTTATTTACAAATACATAGTGCAAAGTTATATGAGTTGATTTTTATTTATATGAAAAAAAATTATTACGTTATGAATATATAAAGGACTGTAGCAGTTGTAGTTTATATTGTATGTTTTTAAGGTGAGTTTATTGTTATAAAAATAATATAAATACCATATAATAGGGAAGGTCAGCATTTTTACATTCTGTCCACTCAACCACACACATACACAGTATGTGTGGGGGTAGAGTGTATAAGGAATGTATTGCGATCGTGAAAATTTTTGAAGTCGAGTTTTTTACGTATTAATTTTTACTAATTACTATGTAAAAATATGTGGGCGGAATGTCGGCAGATCTACTGATCCGAATTTTGTTTTATGTATAACCAATGTTTAGTATTACTTAATATTTTATTAAAGGTAAAATACGAAAAATTAAACATTTTTTAAAAATTTTTATAAACAATTTTAATAATGTGTTAAAAATTTGTGATTTTTCCTAATATTTTATAATAACTTCATTTATAAAATACAGAGAATTAATAAAATTCTTTAATTTTAAAATTTTTCAGATAAAAAATGTCCAAAAGAAAAACTGAAGATGTAAATACTGTAAATAAAAAAAAAAAAAACTTGCAAAACATTTAAAAAGGATTGGCTTTTAAAACAAATTGATGCTGAAATCCCATCATCAAACAAAAAGCAAAGCCTAAAACTAGGAGATATTTTTCAATACAACGAAGAAAATGGTGTCGTCCTGTATACTTTTTGTGCAGAAGCAAAAGTCGCAGGAGAATTTAGTATGGGAAGAATGGAAACTATATTTATTTATAACGGCATCTAAGTCAGAAGATACATATAGACGCAGTTACCAAGTTACATAATCTGAAAAAAGGTGGAATTTTAAGTATTTTGACGGAAACTGTAGAAGTACGTAACATAAAAAAGGAAAGAAGTGATCGACTGAAATTTGATTTGGTTAAGGTTTTAATTAATGATGTGGTATTAGCCATAAAATTTAATGCATCAATGCTCTGTACAAGACATTCATGAACACATGGAAAAATTTATAGATATATCTAAAAATTGGAGAAGCAAAAATTATTCATTTGAATTTGTTGAATGTATAAATTCTGTTCTCATAAAAAATATCCTGAAGGAAATAAGAGAATCACTTTCCACAAGTTAATTGTAGAGGAAAGTACTGATATTTCGGTACAAAAAATATTAGTTTTGTATTTTAAATTTCGAGTGAAAAATGAAACATATTACAAAACTGTATTTGGAGGTATTTTCAAATATTTCAATGAGCAGGTTAATGAATGTAATGATCCTATTAGTAAATACTGTTTACAAATTTTGAAAAATTCAAAATATCATGTGGCATTAATTGCACTCAATGATGTATTAGGAAAGCTTGCATCGCTTTTCAAATATCTACAAAAAAGATGTTTAAACATTATTGATGCACATCAATATGTTAAAACTAAAATAAAAAAATTAAGAAGCTAATATCTTGGAAAAAATATTTTCTGGAGTGAAAATGTGAAAGATGTATTATCAAAAATTCAAAGTGATCTTGACACTGCAGCTATAATTCGGTTTATCAAACGTGTACGTGATCACTTAGATAACAGATTTCCTGATGATGATGAATTAAACGACTGGAAAGTATTTGATATTAATGCTATCACAAATGAAAGCAATAATTTTGACTTTGGAAACTTGATGTGATACGCCTTGCAAAAAAATATTCACAATTTATTACAAATAACGAAAGTGATGTTATCTCTAAAATATCAGAATATTCAGAATTAAAATTTATAATTGTCGAAAAAACTAAAACTGGAACTTTTAAAACTGTCAGTGACACTTTAAATTTCGTACTTACAAATTTAGAGTTTTGTAACATATCCATTCTCTATGATATTATGGGAACATTTCAAGCATCAAGTGCAGACTGCGAGCGAGGATTTAGCACTATGAATTCAATTAAAACAAAAAATCGAAATAGAATACATGAAGATCATTTAAGTGACCTTATGAGAATCAAATTGCATTTAGCTAATGGCGCAACAATAAGTGTAGATGATGTCTACAAAGTATGGACTTCTACAAAGAATAGAAGAGAAAAATTCCAAGAAAAATAAATAACTAACTGTAAAGTGTAAATTTATTGTTAACATTTTTTTATTATTATGTATGTCCCTACTTATAATTAAAACAATTTGTAAAAATATTGCACATATTAAATCATGTCTGAAAATTTTTTACTCAGGTTTTACTCATTTCTGCATCGCGCAGCTATAAGAAAAATTAGCGGGAACATTGGTCGGTGGCTCCCATAACCTATTGTTGTAGTCACCACAATAATACAAATCATGTTGTAGTCACCACAGCTCTGTGGGGAGGTGCATTGCCTACTGGAAGAGTCCATTGCCCTATGGGTGCACGATGACCATGAAGGGATGCAGATGGTCTGCAAGGATGGCCACAACTTGGACTGTTCAGAGATGTGTCTAGATGTACCAGAGGTCCTAATGTGTGCCAGTTGAACACGCCCCAGACCATTATTGACTGTCCACCTGCCTGAACAGTTCCTTGTTGACATGACAGGTGCCTATTTGGAAAAAGGACTCATTGGATCAGGAGACCCATCTCCAATCATTCAAGGTCCAGTGCTGATGTTCTTTTGCCTAGTTGAGGCATAGATTCCTGTGTTGCGGTGTTAGCAATGGGATTCTGGTGGGTCGATGGCTCACATAATCTATTGCAGTGGCCCACATAACCTAATGATCGCCTGATGGTCTTGGTGGAGACATTTCTGGCACCTCCCTCATTGAAGTTGGCGGTGATTTGTGCCACTGTCACTCTCTGGTTGGCTGAAATAATGCGAGACAGACATCAATAGCCACGTTCATCCACCACCTTTCTCCGCCCAGAGTGCTGCCCACAATGAGATGTTATTCCAGAAATGGTATATTCCCAATACATTCCTGATACTGTTGAACGGAAATTTCTGTACTACCTCCAGGATAGAGTGACCTGTGAGTCAGGCATCCACTATCATCCCTCTTTCAAAGTCTGTTAAGTCACGTTTATCCATATTGACATTGAATTGCCATCCACGTGAAAGCAGCGATGCGGTGTACCTATATACCTGCCAAGCAGTGGGTTTGTCCACTAGCGAGAGAGGTGACAGCATTGCATTGCCCGGGAACCCGATGAATTCTGTCCTTTCAGTGTATATAGACCATGTGCCATGCACAGTCTTTATCAAGGGTGAAAAAAGGTATAAAAGCAACTTAGAAGTGTTCGTGATAGGTTTTTTTTTTGTTTTTTTTCCCCCAGTTTGTATAATTCGTTCAGTCTGGAGATGGAAAAAGCTTCATGAATGTAAAGTATTAAAATGTTTATGTACTACATGATTTTCTGCTTGTTTCTAAGTAAGCTGTAGATGTATTATACTCTTGTCACAAGGATGTAGTCTGTTACTCAGATAGCCTTATAGAAGACAACTCCTTGAATCAAAACGTCAAAATAGAAGCTAAAAACATAAAGAAAGAACTAATGTATTTAGACACTGCAGTTCTCTCTAATTTAAGGACTTCCTGAAAAGGATGCAGTTCAGCACTTCTGAACAAAATGCAAAAATTTACCTGAATAACATTATGCTTTACTATTGAGCCTTAACAAATATCAATTGAGTAAACACATTAAAGAGATTTTCATGAGTTGCATAAAAATCAAAAAGGAACTACTGTATGGAAGAGATTTTGAACCAAAATTTAGAGGAGAAGAAAATAGAAAACAGTCAAGAATGAAATTCTTTGATGGACCTAAATGTGTATAAAATTGTGTTGATTTGTCAGGAAATGTATCCTGCTTTCCACGTAAACACTATGAAATGTTGGATAATCTTGAGCACATAGTTCAAAGAATAAAGTCAAAATTATAAAATATTAATTAATGTATTCGCATTGCTCTGGGATAAATAAGCTTCAGCAGCTGAGTTTGTTCAAATTTATGGAAAAAATGATGAAAACTGTTTGAAAGAAGACTTAGAGCAGTTCAATCCATACAGGGATATGTTTGTTTGCAGTCGATAAATTAGACTTCACTGCACTGTTGACTATTATCAGAGAAACATGATTATTTCCAAATATGTATTCAGATTGCATTAAAAATATATTTATGTTTATCCATCTTCTGTAATGCAGAATGAGAGAGGTTATTTTCAAAACCAAAATTAATAAACAATTGTTATACAACAAGAGTTAGAGTGCCTTGAAACCCACAGATTCATGAGTAAACTAAGCAAAGGATTTTTTTAATAAAACAAGAAAATGCTTTTTTTTAATTCTTTAATATATTGTTTTATGAGTTGTAATTTAATTTTGAAAGTAGAATGCAATCAGTTAAATTCTTAATTTCCTAACAGTTACTTTGACAATTACAATTTGGATGGAGGGCCCTAAATGAGCTGTGTGTGTGAAGTCCACGACCCTCTTAATCCCATCCAGCGTGTGCATAAATCTATTCCTGTAGGCTGTGGTCAGGGATAATGTCATATGCTGATATTGCAGAATATAATCAGTAAATTGCCAAAAAAAAAACTAAAATGAATAAATTAAATAATAAAAACAGAATGAAGTTGTAAATTATTCTGGCCACTTGATGGTTATATTGAATAGAAAAGAAAATTTACATATTATTTATAAATGCATATTATTAATTTTTGAAAGACAATTTAAGAGGAGGCATGTCTGACTGTTCATACACACTTGCACCAGCCCTAGTATCAAAAATTTATAACGCATACATACTACTTACACTGTGAAATTCTGGTTGTATAGTTGCCAGGGTGATGCCTTCTGCTTTCAGGAAGAGTGAGAGGTCTTCAACAATGGTTGTATACAAGTAAGATGACTTAAGAACAATGTGTGCAGTTGCAATAATGTCTGTCGTTGCTAGATGCCACACATGTAGATCGTGAATGTTGAGAAGTGCTGGGAACTGAAAATAAATTAACCTTATTTCAGTCACCTTCTCTGAAATAAATTGAATAAAGGCAGTACCAGAACTGAGGTAGAACTAAACAAAGCATGAACTTAATTTCTTGGGTATTGGGGGGGGGAAATACTTAGGAACAATTAATTAAAATTACACGTTAAAAACTGTACATTGCGAAAATTTTGCATTTGGTAGCAGAGTTTTATTATTATTATTATTTCATTTTATTTATTTTTTTATTTTTTCCGGAAAAAAGGACACGATTGTGCAAATGTGCAAATCTTAATCAGTTAAAGTGCAAATTGTTAATCAGAAAAAAAATGCTTTATCAATTGTTTGTTTAACAATTAACATCTTTCTGTGGCTCCATCTATGAAATGTTTGTAGTACAGAACTGGCCTGTTCCGTAAAACTATTCAGAATTTTTAAATTTTAACAACTTTGTGCACACCTAAGAAAAAAAAATCTCCAATTTGAGACCACTTCCAGCCCAATCGGTTTAGCCTATCGTTCACACTGACTGTCGAAAGAAAACAGCTTCCGTATTCCGTAACATTTCAACACAAATTACAAACAAAACCAATCCAACAAAAGTAACAATACTTTTCATCATGAAATTTTATTTTTTCATAGAAAATCAAAGATATACAGTTAATGTCTTCCTTGTCCATTTTTTTGAAGATGGATAATGTTGATAGCTGCTAGTCCAAAGACAAATACACACTTCTGAATTTCCTGTTGGAACATTCATCATTACAGAAAACAATTTAATTTTTGAACACTATTCCAACAGAAAAAAAAAAACATTAATTTCTTAAAAGTACAGAAGACTGTTGAAATAATAGAACATCCGAGCTAATGGCACATTGCGATCAGATGTTTACATACAGCACAGATGTCTTGCAGTGCCAAAAAACAAAACAGCGTCACACGATTACTGTATTTGTTTACATTCGCCATTTTGAAAGTGAATTCTGTACTGATATCATGGATTATACTGCTGTTTTACATTTATTTTAAATTAAAAACTCCTCACTATGGCTCCTAAAGTTAATAAACCTCATAAAGAAGAAAAGAAGAACATTATAAAGCTTAATGGCAAACTTGATATAATCCAAACTGTTACATTAGGGTAACTTGAAAAGTAAATTCATATACCCATGTGTATTATGTCTGTAAATTGTGTGTATTCTCTGGGTGATTCGCCTGTTTTGCTTGACAAAAAACCCTTTTCTGGGGGTTTTTGAGATTGACCAGAGATTGACTAACTTAGCCACAGAGTGAAAAAAGCCCATAAAAGTTCCTTGCATCATTGATGGGATTCAAACCCAGGCCTTTTCTACCCAGTGTGGGAGGATGGTGACGATACCACTGTGCTACCCAAGCACACTAAAATTGATATAATAAAGAAAATAGAACGAGGAGTAAGTAGAAGAATAACATTGGATTGTCAACATGTTTATGTTTTTTATGTGTAGTTAATAAAATTGCATTATTTCTGCATTAAATATATTAAAAATAAAACTTTCTAGATAACAAAAAAATCGAAATAACGGCACCTCGAATCCCCGAAGGTGCCATTATTCTGAAAGTCTACTGTAATGTTAAACTATGTTAAAAAAAAAAAAAAAAACTACAATTGATGTTAAAGGACGACTATTGAAAAGTAAGGCAGCAGATGTTTTTAGAAAGACACTGCCTTCTCTATAGTGAAGCATCGCACGAATGAGGGCAGATAAGTAACACTGCTTTTCTTCTCCTTACAGAACACTGTACACCTTTGTTGACATTCTGTAACTTAACTAAAATAACTGCCCCCCCCCTTTAAAATATGGATTTGTTAAGGGTAAAATCATGCATAACTAACTTAATAGGCCATTTTGACACAGTCACTCACTAGCTGGATTTAGGGAATAACTTCAACGTAGTTTATTTGGATTTTAGCAAAGCATTTGACTCGATCCCTCATGAGAGGTTACTGTATAAGTTTGAAACGGTTGGGATTACTGGTAAGATTCTAAGATGGATTACTGAGTGGCAGAAGGCTGTGATTAATGTATGTTAATCACAACCTGTTGTTTCTCTTCATAAATGACATCGACAAAGGGATAAAAGGCGTGATGTCAAGATTTGCAAATGACGTAAAGATTGGCATAGTCGTTAATGATCAGTGCCAAGCAGTGCTCCTTAAGTATTACTTGAACATATTTCAAAGATGGTCAGAGAAGTGGCAGCTATGTTTTAATTCTGCTACTAAATGCAAGGTTTTTGCACTTGGGGAAATAGCAACCCACAAATAAATTATACACTTGGCGGCGCTGAATTAAAAACAGTGGAGGAGCAAAGGGATCTGGGAGTTACAATATGGGCAGATATGAAGTTTTCTGAACAGTGTAAACAGGCAGCCAGGAAAGCCCATGGTGTCCTATCGATGATTTATTGAGCGCTATCCTGTAGAGATAGGGAGGTCATAATCCCACTGCATAAGGCAATTGTAAGACCACATTTGGAATACTGTCAAGTATGAAACCTCATCTGAAAAAAAGACATTGTGAGTTTCTTGAAAGGATAAAAAAGATGGGCAACTTGAATGGTGAGATGAGCAAAAGAACGACTGTAAGAGGAAAGATTCCGATTATGTGGGCTACAGAACTTGGCAACCAGGTACCTCAGAGGTGACCTGATTGAGTTTTATAAGACTCTCAGAAGAATTAGTAAAATGAATGAATGTTGAATTCTCAGTGTTCTAAAGAATTCCAGAACTAGGGGCCATAAATTCAAATTACAAGGCTTGAGATTTAGATTGGATTGTAGAAAGTTTTCTTCTAGCCAGCAAGCCATTGATAGTTGGTACAAGTTGTCCTTGCAAGTAGTTGAGGCTGAAAGTTTGAATAAATTCAAAGATCAATGGGATCTTTGAATTTATTCAAACTTACCTGTGTGAGGAGGGAAGCATATAATTTGTGTTTTCTTATCTACTTGGTTTTTTTTGCCAGTTCAGCAAAAGCCTGTGACTTCCTTGCACTATATGGCAAATACTATTAATATTAAATACTATTAATATTAAATTAATATTAAAGTAAATCTAAATCATGACTCAAACCAGAGCAGCAAAGCAAAGGGCTCAAGCTAATGGGAATGCTGTGGACCAGGGGAGAACTGAGGGGGGCAGTTGTCCTCTGAATCACAGCCTTGTAAGATGCACTATTTGCTTGATGTTTGCGGAGCAGTCAAGTATGGGACATGATACTGCCATGGGGGATGTCTTTGTGTGTGTGCGATGCAAGGAGTGTAAGGAGATAAGGCGACAACTCAGCGTTGTTATGGGCCTATATGAGAGCTTGAAGGATAGGGTGGATGCCCTCGAAGGATTACAAGTGAGGGGCCCATCAAGCTCTCAGCTGCCCACACCAATGCCAGAGCTTGCACTTGGTCATCGCGGAACACAGCGGCAACCCCCAAGGCAGAATGCGCTGGTCCCAAAGGAACTAGTAGTTGTTGGTGACTCTATTGTCAGGGAAACGGGAAACATGCTTTGTAAAAAGGATAGGTGGAATAGGACCAGGGTATGTCTGCCAGGGGCAAAAGTTGATGACGTTGTAGAGCGGATATCATCTTTTAAGGGCACAAAAGGTGATATAGTTGTACACGTTGGCACTAATGACATTAAGAGTAGGAGACCGGCGGAATTACTTGACAAGTACAGGTCACTGATGAAAAAAAGCCGTGAATTAGGGTTGAAATTGAAAGTGTCTGCAATTCTGCCCAGACACGATAGGAGGGAGTATATGATGAGAGCCCTGTCAATCAATTCGGCCCTGGAAAGATTGTGCAGGGCTCAAGGGGTAGAATTTTTTTCAGCCTGGTCTGTACTTGTTAACAGGAGAGACTGCTTCTACAGGGATGGGATACACTTAAATAGAAAGGGTGCAAGAATGTTTGCTGATGCTATCGAGGCAATGTTAGGTGGGTCGGAAAACTGCTAGATTGGGGGGATACAAGGACTAATAGATTAACAGTAGCCACTGGCAGAGGTGAAAGTGATTCTTGCACTGCTTCTATTGGAATGAGCCGCAGCCTGGAAAATAAGATGCAGGATATTTCAGAGACTGCTGGGAATCATTGGGGTACAAGTAAACACATGGGTTGTGTTAGGGTAGCTAAGAAAAAGAACAGGTGCATGTATACTTGTGTGTACACCAATGCTAGGAGTTTAGTAAATAAATTTGATGAATTTGAGGTATTGCTCAAAACATCAAAGGCAGATATTGTGGGGATTTCAGAGACGTGGTGTCACACAGATATAAGAAATGCAGAACTGGAATTTGGGGAGTACAATGTCTACAGAAAGGATAGACAGGATAGGAAGGGAGGAGGGGTTATGCTATTAGTTAAAAAACACATAAAATCCAAGGAAGTGAAGCCAGTCGACATAGCTGGACAGTGCAGTGTCGAGTCAGTTTGGTGTGACATAAGCATTGGGAGATCAAAATTGAGAGTAGGAGTGTGCTATAGGCCTAATGACTCTGATGAGTATAATAAGAAACTGTTCGGAGAAATAGAGTGGGCCAGTAAATCAGAGAGTCTTATAATGGGGGATTTTAATTTCCCAGATATTGACTGGAATTTGGGGGCTGGTCACTCACACAGTAGCAAGGCTTTTGTGGATTTATTGGATGATTGTTTTCTACATCAGCATGTTCGGGAGGCAACTAGAGGGAGTAATACTCTTGATTTGATTATCAGTAGTGATTCTTCATGCATTAAGAATCTGCAGATAAATGAACCACTTGGTGGCAGTGATCACAGTGTGCTGAAGTGGGAGTTACTCAAAGAGGTAACTACCATTAGGGGTAAAGGGAAGGGGTATTGCTTTCGTAAAGGCGACTACAATGGACTGAGACAGTATTTAAATTCTATACAGTGAGATCAACTGATGATATTGCCAACAGCAAATTCAAAATGGGAAGCATTCAAAGAACTTATTGTGGAAGCTACTAGGCTTTACATACCAACTAAGAAATATTGTTCAAGGTTTAGGCCTAAATGGTTGTCAGATGAACTAATAAGGCATATGGCAGAGAAGAAAAATGCATGGGATACATACAAATTAACACGTGACACGGACGCCTATGATAGATACAAGTTGATCTGTAACCAAGTTACAAAGGAGGTTAGGCAGGCGAAGGCAGATTACGAGAGATCCTTGGCAAGGGATGCGAAGAAAAACAGCAAAGAGTTCTTTACTTATGTAAACTCTAGAAGGAAGGGGATGAATCAGATTGGTCCACTTGAGATCGATGGGTCAACTGTTGATGACCCTGCTCGGGTAGCTAACAAACTAAATGAATATTTTGCATCGACATTCACACATGAGGAGTTATTCAGCGAGGGGAATGCCAGAGGTGTATTCAACTCTAGCAGTAAGCTAGAGAATCTTGTAATAACTGAGAGCAAAGTGGAGGAGAAATTGTTGAAGATAAACACAAGAAAGGCACCTGGGGTGGATGGGATCTATCCAGTTATATTAAGGAGGCAGCAAAGGAGGTAAGCAAACCCTTAGCCATAATTATGAGAGCTTCCTTGGACTCAGGGGAGGTACCCATTGACTGGAGATGTGCAAATGTGACCCCAATTCACAAAGGGGGATCAAAGGCTGACACAAGTAATTATAGACCTGTGAGTTTAACTTCTGTTCCCGGAAAATTAATGGAGGCACTGGTGAAAGAAGCACTGCAGGATCATCTAGACAAGACTTCAGTTATAGCTAGGACACAGCATGGTTTTGTTAAGGGGAAGTCTTGCCTGACCAATTTGATTGGATACTATGATGCAGTCACAAAAGAACTGGATGCAGGGAATAACTTTGATATTATATACTTGGATCTTAGAAAGGCTTTTGATACTGTTGCACATGGAAGACTGCTGCACAAATTGGAGCAGTGTGGCATTGGAGGCAAGTTGCTGCTATGGATAAAGGAGTGGTTGAGGGGGAGAAGACAGAGAGTGGTAATCAATGGACACTGCTCATCGTGGACTAATGTTATTAGTGGAGTCCCTCAGGGTTCAGTATTGGGGCCTTTATTGTTTTCTGTATTTATAAATGATATTGATGATGGTATATCAGGCTTAATGTCCAAGTTTGCAGACGATACGAAGGTTGGCAGGGTTGTCAAGGACACTACTGACACTATGCTGCTGCAACAGGATTTGGAAAGGTTGAGCAGATGGGCTTCGAGGTGGCAAATGAAGTTTAACATTGACAAATGTAAAGTACTACATATGGGAAACAGCAACCCCAGAGCAACGTATCAACTCTGTGGTACTACACTGACAGTGGTAGAGAATGAAAGGGACCTGGGGGTGGTGGTGCAGGCAGATATGAAGTTCTCTGAGCAGTGCAGACGAGCTGCAAGAGTAGCTCATGGTGTATTGTCAATGATATATAGGAATTTTTCTAGCAGGGATAAGGAGGTGATTATTCCCTTGTATAAGGCAATGGTCAGGCCACACCTAGAGTACTGTATACAGGCCTGGAGGCCTCATTTCAGGAAGGATGTAGAGCTGCTGGAACGAGTACAGAGAAGGGCAACTAGATTGGTGAATGGGACAAAGGGGTTCTCTTACGAAGAAAGGCTTAAGTTTTGCAAATTACAGTGTCTGGAAACTAGGTACCAGCGGGGTGATCTGA
Organism: Mastigoproctus giganteus; assembly: GCF_048544385.1. Classification (NCBI taxonomy): domain Eukaryota; kingdom Metazoa; phylum Arthropoda; class Arachnida; order Uropygi; family Thelyphonidae; genus Mastigoproctus; species Mastigoproctus giganteus. Next base: position 108,489,975 of record NC_143586.1, on the reverse strand, counting down.
TAGAGGTGTACAAAGCCTTGAATGGTTTGAGCATGCTCAATGCTGATGGGATTCTTCCTCTAGCTCAGAAAAATCACCTGAGAGGGCATAAATTCAAATTGAGGAAAGACAGATGTAGGATAGATGTGCGGAAATTTGCCTTTAGCCAGCGGGTGGTTGGTGGGTGGAACAGACTTCCATCCCTTGTCGTGGAAGTTGATAGCCTAAATAAGTTTAAGGCTCAGCTGGACAGGTATTTCGAACGAACAGAGGGGTGAAGTGGAAGTGGTTATTTTTATTTATTTATGTTACTTTTTTTTTTTTTTTTTTTTTTTTTTTTGGCTGATGCTGCATAAGCTTGCTTTCTTGCATCAAATGCCTCTACTAATGCTAATGCTAATGCTATTAGGCAAATGAATATCTGATTTCTGAATGAACTAAAGTTCACAGAAATTCATTAGAAACTGCTAGCTGTATATGGCCGAATGGTCTCATCCAAGAAACAAGTAGACAGGTGATTTTTGTTGCATGATAATGCAACAGCTGACACTATTGTCTGTTTATGACAGTAGTTACAGCACTATGAATGGGCAGTGTTTACTCATCTAGTACAGTCCTGACCTTGCCCCTTTTGACTTTCATCTGTTTGGAAATTTGGGGGGGGGGAAGCATCTGGCATGGGGCCCATTCAGTAATGAAAACGAAGTTAAACAGTGCTTTAAAACCTGGTTGAATTTGAAAGACTCTGAATTTTATGATAAACGTATGACTGCACTTGTGATACTGTGTGACAATTGCTTGCATGTGACGAGTGCAATCTAGGCGACTAAACCAGTAAATAAAAGAAATAAATCGTCATCATCATGAACTTGTCTGGCTTAAATCTTTTAAGATCTGTTCTGTTGTAGCTCTTGGAGGTGGGCTTGATCTTGGTCGGCCCACATCTCTCTTGGCTGTCGGTTTGTAGTTAAATGCTAATTTTGTGATCCAGTTTGGGTTCATTCTTTCTATGTGGCTGATCCATTTTATGTCATTTACTACATAATCTACTTTTAATTTCTCACGAATATATGAATTTCTTTGATAATGGTCTTAAAAATCTCATTTTTGCTGCTTTCTTATTTATTACCCAAGTCTCACAACTGCAGAAGGGGGCTGATTTTGAAGTGATGTTATGCAATTGTAATTTTGTTGCAGTTGTCATTTGTTTTCTGAAGTAGCATTTAATTGTTCTGTTCATTTTATTATATTTTTGTAGTGTAGTGCAGATGTCTTTCCCTTCATTTGATATTAAATTTCCCAAATAGATGTATTTGTTTTATTATTTTGTCATCAATAACAATTTTGACTCTTTGTATGTTTTTTCCACATACTCGCACTGATTTTGTTTTGGAAGTAGAGATCTTCATCTCAAAATTTTTGCCTATTTCGTTCAGTTCATTAACTACTATGTGTAGTTCATCATTTTAAAAACAACATTTTGGAATTCAAAAGTACATCACCAAGGATGTCAAGACTAATACTCAAGATTTCTAAGAGGTACAAGCTAAAGTTTATAATGATTTATGCACCAACATAGAGCCATGATGATGAAGAGGTTGAAGAAATGTACACTGAAATTGAGAGTCTTCTAGATGAGCAGAAAACCCACTACACTATTATTATGGGGGACTTCAATGCTAAGGTTGGATAAAGACAAAACAGCGCATAAAGGGGAACTATAGGAAATTTTGGAATTGGTTAAAGAAATGAAAGAGGTGAAAGACTTGTGGAATTTGCAGAATCTCAAGGACTGTCAGTAATGAACACTTTTTTCAAGAAAAGGGTGAACATAAAGTGGACATGGAAGAGTCCAAATGGATTAACAACTAATGAAATCGACTTCATCCTCACTAACAGAAGATATATTGTGAATGATGTTACAGTCCTGAATAAGGTTGGAAGTGATCACAGAATGGTAAGATGTACACTTGATATAGAGGTAGGAAAGGAAAGGAAAAAAAACTGACTTGAGTAAATAATACAAAGGTCTTTGAGATAACAGAAGAGGAGAAAAAGCAGTATGTACTGGAACTTAAGAACAAGTTTGAGCTTCTGCAGACTGCTCAGGACCAAGATATCGATGAGGAATATTACAACTTTCTGAAAGTCATAAAGCCCAAGAAACTGATAGGGAAAAAAGAAATCCAAAGAAGAAAAAATTAGTCAAGAAACACTTGTCATGATGAACCGAAGACGACAAATGAAAAGTAAGAAAAACACTGACAGGGAAAAAATTGAGTATACTGAGCAAAGCCATTAGAAAGAGACTCAGAGAGGACATAAGAAGATTTAACACAAGAAAAGTAGAACAAGCATTAAGGGAAAACAAAGGATTTAAATCAGCAGCCATGAGCAGTAATACAGAAAGACAAATGATACTGAAACTGAAGAATAGCGATGGCGTACTTATAAACAGCAGAGAAGGCATAATTCAAATAGCAGAACACTACTACAGAGAATTATACAAGGAGCAGGGTAATGATGCCAGCAGTGGGGAAGATGGATTGAAAAGTAGCAACACATACGACATACCCGATATTCTTCCTGATGAAGTAGAACATGCATTGAAGAAAATGAAGAATCAGAAAGCCCTGGGGGAAGATGAAGTTACTGTAGAGTAGTTAAAATTGGGAGGAAGAGACATAACACAAAAACTGGCAAGGCTCATCACAAAGTGCATTAGAAAAGGTGTGACGCCTAAGCAGTGGAATAATGCAATCATAATTTTGCTGCATAAGAAAGGAGATAAATCAGAAATTGGAAATTATAGACCAATTAGCTTGTTATCCCACATCTACAAGTTGTTCACAAGGGTCATTACTAACAGATTAGAAAGAATACTTCATGAGAATCAACCGAAAGAGCAAGCTGGTTTTAGGACAGGATTCTCAACTATGGATCACCTTCACGTAATATCACAGCTAATGGAAAAAGCAAATGAATATAAAACACCATTATGCCTGGCATTTGTGGATTATGAAAAGGCATTTGACTCCATACAGCATAAGGCAATGTTTCGGGCACTGGAAAGACAAGGCATAGATACCCCATATATTGTGATTTTGAAGAAAATATATGAGAGTGCTACCGCCTTTATTAGACTAGACAAAGACAGTAGGAAATTTAAAATTGAGAAAGGAGTTCAACAAGGAGACACAATATCTCCGAAGCTGTTTGCTGCTGACCTTGAGGAAGCTTTCAGAAGATTAGACTGGTCACAGAAAGGAGTCAATGTGAACGGAGAGTACCTAAACCATTTACGATTTGCAGATGACATTGTGGTCATAAGCCATGATCCCAAAGAATTATAGGAAAATCTTAATCAGTTATGCACAGTTTGTAAGGATTTTGGACTAAAGATGAATATGACTAAAACAAAAGTAATGATGAACAAGTATGCCACAGAAAGGGAAATAATGATTGAAGGAGCATTAATTGAAAAGGTGGAGTCATATACTTATCTGGGACAAGTTATTAGCTGTAATAATGATAAATGGCTGGAAGTCAAGAGAAGAATAAATTTTGGATGGATAGCATTCAGGAAATATAGTCACATACTGAAGAGCAATATCCCAGTTTGTCTGAAACGTAAAATAATGAACCAATGTATACTCCCCCACCATGACTTATGGAAGTGAAACTTGGGCACTCACCAAAAGAATGGAAGAGAAGCTGAGAAATACACAGTGAAGAATGGAACGAATTATATTGGGAATCAGACTGTTAGATAAGAAGAGAAACACATGGATTAGGCAGCAAAATCAAGTAAAGGACATTCTTATCAAAACTAAAGTGGTCTTGGGCAGGACACATAGCTCGGAGACATGATGACAGATGGACTAAGAAAATAACAGAATGGTACCCAAGAGGAGCTAGAAGAAAACCTGGAAGACAAAGGCGGAGATGGATAGATGAAATTCATGAGTTTGTGGGTAGTAAATGGATGGCCAGTGCTCAAAACAGAAGGAACTGGAAAGTTGCCAGAGAGGCCTTCATCCTGCAGTGGATTGAAAATGGCTGATGATGATGATGTAGTTCATCTTCCAATTTTGAAATTATAACTTGATCATCAGCATATAATATAGTTTGCATTTTATTTCTATTGTTCAATGTATTCTGTTGTTAACTGTTTGTTTCCATTCTTTAATAATTTTATTGATTTAAATATTAAATTTGGTCCACAATAATCCACATCCTTGTTTGACTCCTTTATTGGTGTTAATTGGGTCTGATAGTTGGTCATTAGAATATTTTATGCAAACTTTTGAGTTTTTATATAGGCTTTGTTTCACTTTCCACAGTTGGGTTGGGATATTTTCTTCATGTAAAATCTGTCAGAGTTTTTTGTGGTTTACATTGTCATATGCTTTTTCATAATAAATAACAGCAGAAATGTTGGTAGGTTAAATTCTCTTCTTTTCTCCTAAATTTGTTGTAATGAGAAAATTGCATCTGTTGTACCTCTTCTTTTTCTGAATGCACATTGTTCTTCTAAAAAATTGTTCACTAATTTAAGTTTATTCTTTAGTATATTAGAGTATAGTTTTGATGTAGTTGATAGCAGGGGTTTATTTCTGGAGCCTTTTTTTGTGTAAATTGATTACTATTCCTGTTTCCCAATCTTTGGGTATCTGTTGCTTATGCTATATGATATTCTTCTTCTTCTGGCATTACAACCCAGGGTGGGTCTTAGCCTTCTCAACGATATTCCACCAGTAAGTCTTCCCAGAAATCAAACTTCTCCAACTTCTTATTCTCATGATCTTTAGGTCCCCGTCTACATCATCAGTCCATCTTTTCCGCAGTCTTCCTCTTGCCCTCCTACTGGTAGGATTCCATTTCATTATCCTCTTAGTTGTTCTGCTGTCATCCATTCTCATAACATGTCCCAACCAGGCAAGGCTCTGGTTCTTTTTCATGTGCATAGAAGCATCTGTTTCCACTCAAATTATGGGACTTAATTTCATTAGTAATAGAGTTGGACTGGTTTATCTGCAAACCTAGATAAGCGAAATTTTGAACATGCTCAAACAAGGTTGGCGCCTCCGTAGCCAGGTGGGAAGGAGCAGCAGTGCGTAGCACACGCTTCTTGATTAGACCGGAGTTCGAGCCCGTCACCACCAAATACGGAGGATGCGGAAAGGTCAGGGAATAACCACCGCATATCCCGGAGCAATATGGCCTTAGTTGCTAATGCTTCAAACAGTTCCAATATCAAACAAGGTTGCTGGTTCTTAAATTTTCCGTATTATCTGCTGTTCTCTGGACTTCCATATATTTTGTCTTTGCTTCATTTATCCTAAGTCCTCTTCTTTGTGCTTCACTATCCAGCCTGGCCACTGTTTCTCCATGCTCCTTTAGTCCTACTGATAATAGCGACATCATCAGCATATGCACAGACCTGCACTGTCATTATGCCTATGTGTCCAGTCACTTCTAATTTTCTGACAGCCGCCTCTAAAACCAAGTTAAATAACAAAGTAGAGAGTACATCGCTCTGTCTAACACCAGCATTAACAGCATTAATGTCAAAGGGGGTTGTTAATTCTCACCACTGCTTTAGAGCCAGCCAGGGTTGCTTTTATGAACCTAACAATCTTTGCAGGTATGCCCAGAAGGAGGAGATCATTTATCATTTCCTCTCTGTTGAGTGAATCAAAAGCTTGCTTGAAATCTACATATAGGGTAAATAAGTGTATATTATACTCAAATGCTTTTTCTTGTATCTGCTTCAAGATGAAAATCTGGTCAGTTGTTGAGCGATTGGTTCTGAAACCACACTGATATTCTCCAATGATTATCTCTGAATATGCTGCCAATCTGTTATAAATAACTCCCAACAAAACCTTGTAAGAAGGATGATAAACTGCTTTGCTCTAACTATAGAGGTATTACATTGCTGAGTGTTACACTCAGCAATGTAATACCTCTATAGTTAGAGTAAAGCAGTTTATCACCCTTCTTGTGAATCAGCTATATGATTCCAAGTGTCCACTCATCCAGGATTTTTTCCTCAGACCATATTAATAGTATCAGATTATGTATTCTTCTCCATAGTGTCACTCCACCGTTCTTGAGCAACTCTGCAGTTATTCCATCAGCTCCTGGTGCTTTAAAGTTCTTTAAGCGCTTAACTTTTCGAATTTCTTCAAAACTAGGGTCTACAATGCATGGTTCTACTGTATAGTACAATAGCTGTTTTGTTTCAGTCTTACCTCAAAATGCTCTCAAGATACTCTTTCCACCGTTTCAGAACCTCCTTCCTCTCAGTCAACAAGGTCCCTTCACTAGCCTTACATGCAGTAACTTTTGATCGGAATTCCTGTGTACTTTCTTTAATTTTCTTATGAAACCTTCTACTTTTCTTCTTCTTGTAAGGTTTCACCATTTTGTCAAGCATCCTTCTCAAAACTTCTCTCTTTTTCTTTCTACATATCCTAGCTGCGGCAGTCCGTTTTTCCTTGTAATGTACTATTCGCCCTGCAAACATTTCACCCTGGCTTGTCTCTTCAATTCTACTGCTATTCAACACTCCTCATCATACCATTCCTCATTTCTTGGCCTTGAGGTCTCACCCAAGGTTACGTGTGCTGCACCCAGAATTGCAGCCTTTATGCAAGCCCATTCATCTTCAATCTTGTCACTGTTTTCCTGTTCCTGCAGTCTTCGGGCCAACTCTGCCTGGTACTTCATTTCAAGAAGTCTAGCTTTCAATTTCTCTACATTCCACCGCTTAGTTTTCTCGGCCCTTCCTCTTGCTATTAGAGCTATTTTATACTCCAGTCTGGCTCCCACTAGAAAATGATCAGAATCAGAGCTGGCACCCCAAAAAGAACGGACATTTTCAATTGCAATAGCCCTCCTCTTAGAGACCAGTACATGATCAATCTGATTAGCCTGATTTGTACCAGGGATTTTCCATGTGCAGTAAACCCTCGATTTAAGGGACGCCAATATAACGGACCGGACAAATAATAATACAGTGATGTACATATTAATCTCGACCATATTATTTTTTTTTAGGTTATACAAAACTTCAGTGTTATTAATTAAATATTAATAATAATTACCTATTTCCATTATTGTTTTGATAATTACCTACTTTTATTTTTATAATCAAATTCAGGAAATTGTTTTTTTATTCTTTCTGAAAATGTATTCAAATAGCTGTTTTCCCAGATTACAGATAAGAGCAGGCGGTGACTTGCAAACTGAACATGACTTGGGACACTAAATTGCAGGTCTACCGACTCGCTTTGTTTCGGTCTCAGTCTGCCTCAAGCTTTCGTGCGGTCAGGTTGTATAGAGAGTGTTTCTGTGATTTCTGAACTGTGACTTTATTTATTAAATAATTTTGCAATCCTTACAATTTAAAATAGCATCAAGTGACAGAGGAGTTAAAAGAAAGTGTGTGAACTTAAATATGGCACAGGAATTAGAGCTAATTGAGAAATTAGAACAAGGCATCTCAGTAGCAAGTGTTTGTGAAATTTACGGCATAAAAAAAAAAAAAAAAAAAAACTGTTTCTGATATCCATAAATCAAAGGCCAAATTGCAACGTGTTTCTTTAAAATACGTTGATAGCTCTAAATGTGGTTCTACAGAGGGGAGTAGAAAACACATGAAAGTTGTGCAAGATAAAAACTTATTATTATATTACATATTCTTTATTATAATTTAATAATTTTATATTGTACAGTACTCTATATTGTATTAAAGCTTTTTTTTTTTTTTTTTTTTTATAAAGCTTTATTTTATATTAAGAACAATAAAAAATGCCCCACAGGTTACAATCAATTTAACGGACTTTTGGCATTAACGGACACCCCTTCTACCCTATTAGTGGCGCCTCCGTAGCCAGGTGGGAAGGAGCAGCAGTGCGTAGCACATGCTTCTTGATTAGACCGGGGTTCGCGCCCGTCAGCACCAAATACGGAGGATGCGGAAAGGTCAAGGAATGACCACCGCATATCCCGGAGCAATATGGCCTTAGTTGCTAATGCTCCTAAAAAAAAAAAAAAAAAACCCTATTAGTCCATTAAATTGAGGGTTTACTGTACCTTTATGAATATTCCTTCTTGGAAACCAGGTACTCATGACCTTAAAGTTGTTGGCAGCAGCAAATTGTGCTATTCTAAGACCATTATTGTTTGTTTCTTCATGGAGGCTGTGTCTCCCAAATAGATCCACAAAAACTCCTTCCCTGCCTAGCTTAGTGTTGAAGTCACCGAGAGTTATAATAGCATCATGTTTTTGAATTCTTTCACACAGAGCCTGGAGTTCATTGTAAAATCCATCTGCAACATCATCATCTGCACTGCTATATGATATTAAATAATTTTAGTAGTGTGTTTTTTCAGTAAGGTGTCATCACATTTAAATAGTTCTGCATTCAAATTGTCTATGCCTGGGCTTTTTTAGTTTTTTGATTTTTGTAATATTAAATCTAGTTCTTTCAATCTTATGTTTTCTTCATCTTCAGTTACCATAGATTCACCTTCCCATTCCCTAGTTCCAGGGCTATACCATAGTTTGGAATAGAGTTTCTTCCATTCTGCTTGAGAAATGGAGTTGATTTTTATTTGATCATTTGTATCTAGTTGTAATTTCTTAAAAATTTTGAAACCTCTTCTCTGAGGGCCCATGATATCACATTCTAAGGATTTAACAAATTTATAGCAGTCATCTCGTCGGATTCTTTTGGTTAGTGTTCTGACTTCTGCTCTAAGCGTTTTATATTTTATGTGTAAATGTGGGTCTTTAGTTTGTAGGAACAGTTTATAGGCCCTTTTTTCTCATTAATTGTTTTTCAATTCTTCATTCCAAATTCTTAATTGGTTTTTATTTTTCATAGGTTTATATCCAAGACTTTCTTCAGCAACTACCAGAATTGATTTTTTTATGTTTGACCAGATTTCCTCAACATTATCACTCTCATATGATTTGAGTTTATCTTTTCATTCAGCTTTCATAGAGTAATTTAGTGCTTTCATCTTCCAATAAATGTATTTTTAATTTCTTAGTAGGTTTTGTTGGTATTTTCTTTTTATTAAAATAATTTCTTTTTTATTTTGAAAGTACTTTCTAGTAGGTAGTTATCACTGTCAATTTCACTGCCTCAAAATACTCTAGTATCTCTAATTTTGTAATTTAAATTTTCATTAATGATAATATAGTTTATTATGGACTTGGCCGTGTTTCTTGCTTCTCATGTGAATTTATGGTTATTCTTGAGTCTGAAAAATGTATTTGTGATTTTAAGTTTATTAAAAATGCAGTTATTGTTGATCACGGGTTCGCCTTCTGATCCTATACATTTGTCTATTGACTGACCAACTCTTGCATTAAAATCTCCTGCTATTATGAGGTATCCATTTTTGTTAGTTTGGTCTATGATCTCTTGTAATTCATCATAAAATTCTACAGTTTCATCAATGTTGCCTTCTATTGGTTGCCTTCAATGTTGCCTTCTATTGGTGCATAGATGCCAATGATTGTTGTTGTTGTTGTATATGATAGGATTTTCAGTCTTAATTTCAACATTTTCAACATTCTGGGTGATATCCAAGGGTAATCTAATATTTTGTTTTTCCTTTTTTTTTTATTATAATTGCAACTCCTGATGATACCCACATCTCATTTGGTATGCCTGAGTATATCATTATGAAATTACCTATTTCTTTAGATCCATCCTTTATTCTTCTTTTTTTGTTTCAGTAATGACTGCAATATCAATATTTCTATTTTTTAATTCCATGATTAATTCATCCAATTCATGATTTATTCCCTTAACACTCCAGGTTGTTACTTTAATGCCCTTAATCATAGTCCTATATCCATTGCCTAGGTCGTAATCCTTGAGATGTCCAGTTTTTACCTCTGAGTTTATTTTGAATATTTGGAATGTCCTCCAGATAGGTTATCAGCCTTTTGAGGGGTAAGTCTAGTTGTGGGTCTGTCACCTTATAGCCTCCATACAGGCTTCAGGTACAGCATTTCCTCTGTCTGTGATGGGAAAGTTATACCGCTGTGACTCGGTCGCCAGAGCCTTGTTTGTAGAAACAGGTTAGTTCGCCATGAGAAGGTGAGGTTGGAATTTGGGTAGGAGAGGTTATGGAATGCACATCACTACCCATTGAACACCGCAAATAAATAAATAAATTAATTAATTAATATATTATAGTTGCAATGTGGTGCCACCTGTTTCAGAAGTGTGAGAGATCTTTGACAATGGTATACATTGGTATACAATGGTTGCATACCAATATTAATTACAAGAAAATTGAAAAGAAATAAACCATATAAATTAAAATTCAGGACAAAGAATACCTGAATTTATTAAGAGGAGCACTCGGAAGAGTTATCTACCTCTTCTTTTTTTAAAAAAACAACAACATAGGCTAACTTCTTTTTCTCTTGATATATATAATTCCTCTGAGTTCAATACATCTCCATTTTGAGGCAAAGTGAAAATACCTTAAAAAAAGAAGTCTTTGTTCTGTCTCTGAAAAAGCCATTTACAATTTCCTTGCATCATATAAATCAATGAATCACACAGGTGTTTTTCACTTCAGATTTCTGAAAAGGAAATAATCACTTGTGGGGGGGGGGTGCAGATCTGGAACATAGAGAAAGTAGTTTAACTCTTGGATCCACAATCTCTCAGAGCAGCAATTTCTTTATAGGATTTGTGTACAAGAGCATTGTCATGAAGAAGCAAGACACCTTGTGTCCATTTTCTTTTTCTGTGTTCTGTTATGGCCCTAACCTTAAATTTTTGAAAACAGCAGTATAAGCCTCTGCAGTGGTTTTTTAATGTGGCATGTGGTCATATCAAAATAATTCCTTCCATATCCGCAATTGTGGCCATGATCTTCCTGGAAGAGAGTTGTGACCTGAATATTTTGGGCAATGGTGATCCATGGTGTTTCCCTTGCATGGCCCCTTGTTTTTTTTCCAGATCCCAATGATGAATCCATGTTTCATCACCAGTTGTAACTCATAAAAAAAGCCTTTATGGTTCTGCATCATGCATGTAAATTTTCCTCACCAACTTGAACTCTGCATTGTTTCTGAATAGTTGTGAATATTCTTTGCATCTAGCAAGAATTGACCTTTGACATGGCCAATTTCATGCCCAATTGGAAATATTTTATTCTGACAGTCATAGACACTTTAATATATCTATCCTACATAAGCTCAAATTACGGCATGCAAAAAGGTCATCTCGGTCAGCCAAGCTGGACTGGAGGCAGCTAATGAATGCTGCCAACAAAGGGGCATATCAGATCGCCCTATCCAACCGCTTCGAGACGCTAGCCGTGCCCGAGGATATAAATGAAGAAGAAAAGCAGATCTCTGATGCCATCCTGGAATGTGCCAAGCCCCTATGTCCACCCGCCCGACGTCGAACGCAACCATGGATATCAGACGAGTGCCTCGACCTCGTGGACAAACGGAAACAGGCAAAGTTGGTCGACTTTGAACGGTACCGGCAGCTAAACCGAGAAGTCCGACAGAGGATGACAGCGGAAAGAGAAGCATACTGGAACCAAGTGGCAGACGATCTTGAAGTGGTGGCATCCAAGAATGAGTACCGCACCCTCAGATGTCTGAGTGGAAAGACCAAATTGACTAGTGACATCAAGAATGCTGATGGGACCTTCGTGCGATCACCGTCCGAACGCCTGCAATGGTGGAGTGAATTCTTCAAAGCATTGTATAATCACGACCCACCTCAGGGACCACCAGAAGCCGCACTATCGATCGATCCCCCTGAAGTCTCCATGGTCGATGTTGAGCCTACAGTAGAAGAAGTGAAAGCAGCCATACAATCCCTAAAGAATGGCAGGGCACCAGGAGTGGACCAAGTCACCACAGAAGCGATCAAAGCTGGGGGAGACGTACTGCTTCGCCGACTACACTCACTCCTCAAAACCATCTGGTGCACTGAACAAATTCCGCTAACATGGAGGAAAGCCATTATCGTACCGATCCACAAGAAAGGTGATAACCGGGATTGCAAGAACTACTGTGGCATCAGCCTCCTTTCCATCATCGGAAAGGTCTTTATGAAGATCATCCAGTCAAGGCTGCAAAAACATCGCGAGCAAACCAGTCGAGAAGAACAGGCGGGATTTAGACCCGGGCGAGGATGCTGTGATCAAATCTTTGCCATCCGTCAGCTGATGGAGGAGAGGATCCGGTGTGGACAGCGAACCGTCATTGTTTTCATTGACTTTAAGTCTGCTTTCGACTGTGTCCATCGGCCTGCCTTATGGAAACTACTAGAGGTTGAACATGTACCTCGAAAAGTCATCACACTCCTCCAAACTGCATACAACGGTTTAACCAGCCAGGTGCGCATCCAGAACGATTTATCTGAGGAATTTACCATCCAAACTGGAGTCCGCCAAGGGGATGTAGCCTCCCCGTTGCTTTTCAACATCGTGGTCGACGCCATTATGAGGCAAGCATTCAGAAACAGACGGGGCATACAATATGACAAGGATCACTATGTGACTGACCTGATGTTTGCCGATGATAGTGCTATCTTTGCTGGTAACGACTCTGAAGCCACGGACATCCTCTACGACATTGCCCGGCCATACGGTTTGAAGATCAATGCTGATAAGACAAAGGCCCTGACAACAGATGGGTCGCAAGCCACCATCTATCTCGAAGGCGTCCAGATCGAGCAAGTGCAGGACTTTAAATACCTTGGGTCGCTGGTCCAGGAGAAGAAAGTTGCATCCACCATGGAAATCCACAGCAGAATTGGACAGGCGGCCACTGCGTTCGCCTCGCTCAAATGGTGTCTGTGGAAAAGGACCAACATTTCCTCAAAGACTAAAATCCGACTCTTCCGGACTTTGATCCTGCCCATTCTCCTTTACGGATCAGAAACATGGATTTGTCTCAAGCTAGATTTAAACAAACTTGAGGTATTCCAAATGCAATGCCTGCGGCAGATTTTGGGAATCTCACTTCGTGACCGCATCACTAATGATACCATCCGCACCAGATGCCAACAGCAACCAACCATTGCCGACCAAATCCAGAAGCGAAGGCTTAGATGGTTTGGCCACATATGTAGAATGGGCACGAACAGAATACCATCCACACTCCTTTGGAGACAACGACCCACCCAATGGAGCATCCAACGGACCGCGCCTAGGAAAACGTGGGCCAAGCAAGTGGAAAATGACTTGAAGAGCCGACGTCTCGACCTTAACCAGGCCAGGACTGACGCCATGGATCGTAAAGTATGGAAGAACATCACAGAGCAAGTCCGAAACTCTGCGGCACCTACAGCAGCATACTGGTTGCGTGGCCAACCGCCTCCCCCAGCTGCCAGCTAAGGACCAAGAAGAAGAAGAAGATCCTACATAACCAGGTCTTCAATTTTTGGCAGATTTCTGGAATTGTCACCTCCATTGGTTGCTCTGTGCGAGGGGTCATCTACAGATTCTCAACCCCATTTAAACTACTTAGACCAAACTTTTATCTGGTATGCAGAAGGGAGAGCATCACTGTATCCAGATTTCATGTTCATGAATAACTTTTGGTCCATTCCCTTTGTCAAAAATTTGATGATGGCATAATGTTCCAGTTTCATGACATCTATGCTTTCTTTGAATTGGCTACTTTTAAATTTCTTCTTCTGTTCTTCCATACTTCACTGTATTGAGCTGGACCTATGCAAATAACATACAGACATTCATGAAAGTATGATAAAATTAGTTTTTTTATATATCAACCATATTTATAGTCAAGATTCAAACTTATCAAATAAAGTCGTATATACCCTACAGGCCCTCCATATGAGACACACGACTCACACAGCAGACATAAATTCCATAGTTTTTGCCCTTTGTAGTAAATCTTATGTAAGCGATTTCACTACCTCAGTGATCCTGCATTTCATTCAATGTTGGAAATGGTGACAATCAGCACTGCATCCTTTACATAACCCCAGAAAAATCAGTCACATGTTGTCAGGTCATTTAGAGGAGCATTGCTTGTTTTCCTCTCTGGGAAACAAGTGGTATTCTTGTTTTCCGGCGGGGGGGGGGGGGGGGGTAAACAAAAGCACCACTTGTCCCATCATTCATTGAAGTAGTGTGCTACTGAGATATTCTTCCAAATCAACATGAAAGTGAAGAGACACAATATGTAGTCATGTACAGGGTTGTTAAAATTAAAGTATCCCTATGTAGAGGGCTCTGGAGTGAGTTCTAAGGTTCATACTGAAGAGAAATTTGCACAGCGAGTACAATAAAGAATGTGCTCGCCATTTATTGGGGAAAAAAAATTAGTTACAAAATTTGTCACTGTATGGCACATAACTATCTTAGTTACGATTATGCAAATAACTTATGTTATTTGCATAATCGTAAGTTATTGCCACAGCGCCACTACTCAGCTCTACTGTATTGTTTAAAAGCAAAGCAGTCTCTTCAAAATCATACAATAGATGTTTGCCTGCACTACAGCAGCAATGCCAACAACATTGCAGGAAAAGGCGCTATTAGTGTCAGAACAGCAACAATGCAACTACGACTATCAGAAAATTCTGGTGTCAGAAGCACATAAGGTGTGGACCTATGTCTGTTTGTACTGTCCACAAAATGATTGTGAAATTTGAAGCGACAGGACATCTTGATGTTCAACCAGGTAGAGGTCGAAAATGAGTGGACTCCTCTTGTGTTGAAGATGTGGCTATGGCTGACATGGATTTATCAGTTCAATCTCCATGTGGTAGCGCAAGTGTGCCAACTGTTTCTCGTGAAGTGGACATGCCATATTCCACTGTAAGGCTAGTAATGAGTCAGGTGTTGTGGTACTATCCTTACAAAATGTACATGCTACAGCAGCTAAAGCATGGTGATGCAGATATTTCTTTCACATATGCACTTCAGTTTTTGGTACAAATGACAGTGGATATCACTTGGCATGGATATCACATGGAACATCCTTTGGAGTGATGAAGCCCACTTCTGCTTAAATAAACAAGTGAATACGTGCAACTGTCATATTTGGGCAACAGAAAACCCTTGAGTTATCAAAGAAGTCCCATTGCATTCTCCAAAAGTGACAGTGTGGTGGGGATTTATGTCCACATTCATGATTGGACCATATTTTTTTAAACAAGTAACACCGACTGGACCCTGCACCTGTTCCGTCACTGGAACAGGTGCAGGGTTCAGTCGGTGTTATTATGAAATGTTGGCAAATTTTGCAATACCAGAGCTGCAACAACGTGGGTGCCTTCAGGATACCATATTCATGCAAGATGGTGCACCACACCACATCTACCATTGTGTCCAAAGATTGCTAAAGCAACACTTTACAGATGAATGGGTCTTCAGCTGTTGTTTCCAGACATCTTAGCCACCCCAATCACCACACTTCACCCCATGCGACTTCTGGTTGTGGGGTTTTTTGAAGAACCAAGTGTATTGGGAAGGATATCAAACTGGCAGAACTGAAGGACAGCATTAGACGTCATGTGCTAGCTATTTCAGTTGACATGTTACATTCTGCTGTAGAAAATGCTGTTCTTTGAATGGAAAATGTTGTTGACCAAAATGGAGGACACATTGAACAATTATTATTTATTATTATTAGCCATATGGTGCAAGGAAGCCTGAGGCTTATACTGCACCAGCCAAAAAAAAAAAAAAAAATTTCTGAATTACCCCGAGAAAGAAAGAGAGAGAGAGAAGTAGAAGGAAATCACCGAGAAAGAGAAGTATGATGATATCCAGCTGAAGACCCTGGGTGTGCCAAGCCCATACTCACCAGCTGCGAACCCCTGGGGTTAATTGTAGCGCTGTTCAAGTGATTTGAATTGCCAGAGCACCATATAGTGACAAATTTTGTACCAAATTTTTTTTTTCCAATAAATGGTGAGCGCATTCTTTATTGTACCTGTTGTCCAAATTTCTCTTCAGTACGAGCCTTAGAACTCGCTCCAGAGCCCTCTACATGGAGGGATACTTTAATTTTAATAACCTTGTATATCTAGAGTCTAAACTCAGTCTAAAACACTGATGGATCCAATATCTTTCTATTACAGAAGATTTAGGAGAAGTCCAGTTGGACTGCCTCCCTAAAATCCACTCATGCACACCTTCTCGATGGTAAGCCCTGTTACATCACTTAGGTGGCAACGAACGTGTAGAGTGGTTCTCTTCAAGGCGCCAGGTCAGCATGAAGAGGAAAAGCCTAAACCCTCCAGCATATGACAGCACGATGAAAAAATGGCCCTCAGTCCCCAGCAGCTTTCACTCCCCCTCTTACGGCAGCGAGAGGATCAGAGTGGAAGCAGAGGGTGCTAAGAATCTCTGGGTGCGACCAGGCTGCCATGCACGGAAACTGAACTTGGCCTGTTACAATGTAAGATCGCTCATCAGTAAAGACAGGATATTAGAGCTGGAAAAGGAATTAGAAAATGTGAATTGGAATATCATCGATTTGGCTAAAACAAGAAGAAGAAGAAATGAATCACTTATAAGTTTATCAAGTGGAAATCTGCTGTACACCAATGGAAACAGTGAAAGGAGTAAAGGTAGAGTTGGGTTTCTGGTCCATAAAGATTTAAAAAACAACATTTTGGAATTCAAAAGTAGATCACCAAGGGTGTCAAGACTAATACTCAAGATTTCTAAGAGGTACAAACTAAAGGTTATATTGATTTATGCACCAACATCGAGCCATGATGATGAAGAGGTTGAATAAATGTACACCGAAATTGAGAGTCTTCTATATGATCAGAAAACCCACTACACTATTATTATGAGGGACTTCAATGCTAAGGTTAGAAAAAGACAAAACAGTGCAGAAAGGGAAACTATAGGAAATTTTGGAATTGGTGAAAGAAATGAAAGAGGTGAAAGACTTGTGGAATTTGCAGAATCTCAAGGATTGTCAGTAATGAACACTTTTTTCTAGAAAAGGGTGAACAGAAAGTGGACATGGAAGAGTCCAAATGGATTAACAACTAATGAAATGAACTTCATCCTCACTAACAGAAAATATATTGTGATTGATGTTACCGTCCTGAATAAGGTAAATGTTGGAAGTGATCACAGAGTGGTAAGATGTACACTTGATATAGATGTAGGAAAGGAAAAAACTGACTCGAGTAAATAATACAAAGGTCTTTGAGATAACAGAAGAGGAGAAAAAGCAGTATGTACTGGAACTTAAGAACAAGTTTGAGCTTCTGCAAACTGCTCAGGACCAGGATGTTGACGAGGAATATTACAACTTTCTGAAAGTGATAAAGTCCAAGAAATCTATAGGGAAAAAGAAATCCAAAGAAGAAAAAATTAGTCAAGAAACATTTGTTATGATGAACTGAAGGCGACAAATGAAGAGCAAGATAAACACTGACAAGGAGAAAATTGAGTATACTGAGTTATGCAAAGCCATTAGAAAGAGACTCAGAGAGGACATAAGAAGATTTAACACAAGGAAAGTAGAACAAGTATTAAGGGAAAACAAAGGACTTAAATCAGCAGCCACGAGCAGAAATACAGAAAGACAAATGATACTGAAACTGAAGAATAGCGATGGTGTACTTATAAATAGCAGAGAAGGCATAATTCAAATAGCAGAAGACTACTATAGAGAATTATAGAAGCAGCAAGGGAATGATGCCAGCAGTGGGGAAGATGGATCACAAATTAGCAACACATACAACATACCCAATATTCTTCCTGATGAGGTAGAACATGCATTGAAGAAAATGAAGAATCAGAAAGCCCCGGGGGAAGATGAAGTTACTGTAGAGTTGTTAAAATTGAGAGGAAGAGACATAACACAAAAACTGGCAAGGCTCTTCATAAAGTGCATTAGAAAAGGTGTGACACCTAAGCAGTGGAATAATGCAATCATAGTTTTGCTGCATAAGAAAGGAGATAAATCAGAAATTGGAAATTATAGACCAATTAGCTTGTTATCCACATCTACAATTTGTTCACAAGGATCATTACTAACAGATTAGAAAGAATACTTGATGAAAATCAACCGAAAGAGCAAGCTGGCTTTAGGACAGGATTCTCAACAATGGATCACCTTCACGTAATATCACAGCTAATCGAGAAAGAAAATGAATATAAAGCATCATTATGCCTGGCATTTGTGGATTATGAAAAGGCATTTGACTCCATATAGCATAAGGCAATGTTTCGAGCACTGGAAAGACAAGGCATAGATACTCCATATATTATGATTTTGAAGAAAATATATGAGAATGCTACCTCCTTTATTAGACTAGACAAAGACAGTAGGAAATTTAAAATTGAGAAAGGAGTTCGACAAGGAGACAATATCTCCGAAGCTGTTTACTGCTGCCCTTGAGGAAGCTTTCAGAAGATTAGACTGGTCGCAGAAAGGAGTCAATGTGAATGGACAGTACCTAAACCATTTACGATTTGCAGTTGACATTGTGTTCATGAGCCACGATCCCAAAGAATTAGAGGAAAATATTAAACAGTTATGCACAGTTAGTAAGGATTTTGGAATAAAGATGAATATGGCTAAAACAAAAGTAATGATGAACAAGTATGCCACAGAAAGGGACATAATGATTGAAGGAGCAGTAATATACTTATCTGGGACAAGTTATTAACCGTAATAATGATAAATGGCTGGAAGTCAAGAGAAGAATAAATTTTGGATGGATAGCATTCAGAAAATATAGTCACATACTGAAGAGCAATATCCCAGTTTGTCTGAAACATAAAATAATGAACCAATGTATACTCCCCACCATGACTTATGGAAATGAAACTTGGGCACTAACCAAAAGAATGGAAGAGAAGCTGAGAACTACACAGCAAAGAATGGAATGAATTATATTGGGAATCAGACTGTTAGATAAGAAGAGAAACACATGGATTAGGCTGCAAACTGAAGTAAAGAACATTCTTATCAAAACTAAAAAACTAAAATGGTCTTGGGCAAGACACATAGCTCGAAGACATGATGACAGATGGACTAAGAAAATAACAGAATGGTACCCAAGAGGAGCTAGAAGAAAACCTGGAAGACAACGGCGGAGATGGATATATGAAATTCATGAGTTTGTGGGTAGTAAATGGATGGCCATTGCACAAAACAGAAGGAACTGGAAAGTTGCTGGAGAGGCCTTCATCCTGCAGTGGATTGAAAATGGCTGTTAATGATGATATCTAGGGTGGCTCCAGAATATTAATTCAACTCCATCTCAGAACACTGATTGATGAAACAGTACTCTTTAAAAATGGCCAGATGTGTGTGTGACATTATGTTTGTGTTATTTGTTTCTGGCCACCCGGAAAGCCTCCTGCCCAGTGTACATTTTACACCACGAAGAAGAGAGCCACAACAACAACAGATGTACCTGACCAACCGCAACTATTACATACTGATTGGAACAGTTTTGCATTCAGTGGAGGTAGTGCTAAGCCACTGGATACAAAATCCCATGTCATCAGGAGCCAGAGCCAATAACACCAGCAAAAATCCTGTCCATCAACAAAGATTGACAAGTCAGTAGGGGGAAGAAAAAAAAGGGGATGGGATTACAAAAGGATACATACATAATTATTCACATTATTAGATTATTTTCATAATTACATTAAACATTATTTGTATTATGTAGTAAATTGTGCTAAAGGGATTTTCTTCTGTTAAAGCCAGAAACCGCAAATTCCTGAAAGGAAAGAAAGGGGTTCTGGTCATGAATTAATTGTTCCTCATTACAGGAGAAATATTTTGGATATTCAATCTGTATCTCTAAGATCATCATAATGTGAACATTTATAAAGAATATGCTTCCAGTTCTCTTTGGTCCCACAAATGCATAAATCTGAAAGGCTGGTTGATGTAACTTGCCTCTTAATCAGGGCCGCCGCAAGTGGGTAGGCAAGGTAAGGGTCACTTACGGTTGACAGTTCAAGAGGGCGCCAAAAAAAAAAAAAAAAAAAAAAAAACTTTTGACATATACAAACAGGACCTCTGTTTAATTTATTAACTTCCTTATAGCAAAATTTTCTATTTAAGCGATATGTGCAATATCAGGTTTTTTAATTTCGCTCAAACCATTTCATAATTTCATTTTTTAACTCTATCAACAGAGACGAACTTGCCTTACTGGGGAAACCCCAGTGGGCTGGAAGCCGGTGTGATTTTGGCCATAAACACTTGTATGAGGCCACTACAAGTTTTCCCCATTAAGAATTTTTGACAGTCTATCGATATTGCTTTTCTTTTTCTCTCTGAATCTGTAGTATCTTCACCAGCACACTTCCTTTTCACACTTTTCTCAAGTATTTTACTCATTTTTAGGGAATGAAACACAATTACAGTATAAAAAGGACAAAAATGAGGATGCCCGCTTGATAACAGATTCCACTAGCGGGAACGCAACTGGAAATTGTTTTTATTGTTTTATGGTAGTGACCTCCAGAAATGTGTTTTAGTAAAATGGGAGCTAGCGTGTAGTAACTGAATAAACAAAGCAGTAAAGACAGACACACTATTATCACCTCACGCTAGCTCCCATTTTACTAAAACACATTTCTGGAGGTCACTACCATAAAACAATAAAAACAATTTCCAGTTGCATTCCTGCTAGTGGAATCTGTTATAAACGGGTAGTAAACTTGATCTAATTGCATTTTTGATAATACTGATAGCTGCAATTGTGGGTTTTTATGTTATTATGGTGAAATGCGAAATTTCCCCTTCACTGAAATCTTCAATCGTATGAAAAACATAAATACATTTTCAGAAACTTCCCTTCTTTCAGTTCGGGTGATTCCCAAGTTTGACTGCCATTTCTTGTAAACCCAAAGGCGAATCGTGCACAAGTGAATTTGGTTCGTGTTATATACGACATCGTTCCCCAAAAATCATGTTGTACCCTAGTCACTGAGTTTGTCTCTGCAACATAACTAAATGAAATAAAATGCTTTTTTCTGTGGAGAAACCATTTTAGCAACAGGTTTTTCCTGGCAGACTGACTGAAAATACATTTCCAGCATGAATTTTTTTTTTTAAATCTGATTTTATCTATCATTTGTTATTTGAGAATTTTTGTAGGCATGGTAAGGATTTTGTGCATTTATGAAAGTGTCTACTTCTTTTGAATCACCCTGCATAGATTATACAAAGTGCAGCAATTAAATAACAAGACTGCGTGTGAGCTCTGTGTTTAGTATTAATGTAAGAGGCCAAAATAGTACATGATTAGATCTGCTATAGTATGCTCTTTCCAACAAGTGCAATTTGAAACTTGTCCGGTCAGTAGTTTGTGATTTATGACAGAAAGAGTAAAAGTAGTTTTGTGCATGTCATCAGAAAATTGAAATCGAAAACGAGAAAACCATTCAAACACTCTTGGTTGAGACAAACATTCATCAGTATCAAATTTTATTGTAAATTGAGAAAGAGTGCTACGGAAACTTTTGACAATTTAAAAAAAAGTTTATGTTGATGAATGTTTGTCTCGACCAAGAATGTTTGAATGGTTTTCTTTGAACAAATGTTTGTCTCGACCAAGTTTTTGAACGGTTTTCTCGTTTTCGTAAAGGAAATGAGTCATTAGAGGATGATCCCCGACCTGGCTGACCGATCTCTGTTCGAACACTGGAGATTGTTACGAAGGTTAGAAAAATTGTGACTGAAGACAGATCAATTTCAACGAGGTTGCTTGATGAAATGATTGGTAGTAATAAGGAATCTGTACAAGAAATTCTAAAAGATCTGGGTAAGAGAAAAATTTGTTCCCGTTTTGTACTGCATTTGTTGTGTTTCGAGCAATGAGAAAAGAGAGTCGAGTGTTGCATTGAGTGTTTTTGGCAAAAAAATTGATTCCAGTCATCGAACACCCCTCGTATTCGCTGGATTTGGCTCGCACATATTACATTTTGTTCCCCAAAATGAAAACAGCCATGAAAGGAACGTGATACAGGATGATAGAGGACATCCAGGATGCAGTGACTGACCAGCTGAAAGTCGTACCAGAAGAGGCATTCCAGAAGTGCTTTCAAAACTTGTATTAAAAAATATAAACAGTGTGTACACACTGGAGGTGATTACTTAGAAAATATATAACCTTACATTGCCATTAGTGTTATTCTTTTTTTTTTGTAGTAGCATCAGTCTTGTTATTTAATTGGCACACTGTGTATATCACATTAATTCAGTTATTATTATGTTTAATTTTTTAGATTATATATTAATATACTATGTTAATATCTCATAAAAAGAAATAAGTAAGTAGGTATATACAGTGGTGAGCTATGAATATTTTAACAATGGGCTTGCTGTTTTGCCGACTTTTTAATGTGAAACATCCTTGGGGATTCCTGCCGAATAAATCTGATCAGTCACGGAAGTGACATCATCCGCGGCTTCCACCAGAGGCGCTTCCCACGTTCACACTATTAGTCTGCGCTGAGCACTCACTAGTAGCGCAATTACAGCCAGCTCATGACGAATTTTTCATGATCATTATGATATCTCAAGTCAGCCTGGTCATCATGCTCCCCCCCTTTACGATGATACCTGGATACGATAGTGTCTTCAGTTCTAACTTTTTAGAATTTTTGATTTGTATGACGTCACAATCATACTTCCTGAAGTAAGTATGATGGCAACAATACAAATATTTGTCAACAATTTATTTTTTCATCTCGCATTTTCATAACATTCCATTGTTAGGTGCGCCTAACAGATGCGTATGTCGTTTCAACTGCAAGATCAGCGCTTCAATCGACACTGTTTTCTAGAGACATTTAGATACGTTGCAATCGCAAGTATACATCTGTTACTTTAGTTATCATAAATCCATTGTATCGTGTCTTCCAGAAATTATGAAAATTTGTGAACGTTCAATAAAATATTTTCGACACAAAAGCTCTTTTATTTCATAATTAATATACAAATCAAAATACTTAAAAGAAATACTAAGGATTTGCATAAAACCATCTACAGCGCGTGGTGCTCGGCACACACGCCACTTTTTTATTCGTCTCTTTTTTTTTTCTGACAACTAGGGAAATATAATGGATACATTTTTTTTCCATGATAAAATTTTAATATTGCAAATAAAAAATAACATGGAATACATCCTATATCACAAAACATTCTACAATATAAAAACAAATATTGCATAAAAAACAAACTTCTAGAAAAGGTACACAAAAATCACAGATTACATGAAAAAAATTATTATACAGATATTCAAGAAAAATTTATTCTAAAAATTCTATATTGCCATATAGAATTTACTTCTTTATTAATATTTGTTGCCGACCTTCTGCTGTGCTCAACAGCTGAGCAATGATTACAGAGGAATGATTTGATGTAACAATCTGGATCAAATTGAAGGAATGGTTTTCCATTTAGATGTATGGTCATCATAATCTGTAACGTGCTTAATTGTCATATATTATTCATTACGCTGAAAGCTTGCTCAGCTTCAGCACTGCTAATCGGAATGGTTTTAAAGATATTTCTGCCTTTCTTAATTGAAAAGGGAATTTCACTCAATTTTAAAGATAAACTGTCTTCGAAAAAATCTCTAAAATCATTAATTTTTATTTCATATGCCACAGAGAAGAAAGTTCTTTCTTATTCCATGATTCCAGGTAGCATATGTTTAAAATTTCGTTCAAATCATCAATAGCATCATTATTTTCTTTATTTAATTTAAAATTACTTTGTTGCATTAATAACTTATCCTTAATAACTTGTCACGAGGTAATTTTTTAAATGTGTTCTTTCAATTTTGATTCCTTCAAATTCTTTCAACTTCAACATGCTCTCAATTTTAGCTTCATAATTTCCTTCATAATTTTTAAAATTAGCGATGGCACTGATAGTTAGAATAATTAATTTATCTGCTTTTACTATAGTGATGCTGCAACTTTGTAAATCTTCTGAAAGGTAAGAGAGCCCGTGTAGGATATCGATCATTAGTGCTAAATCATTAAGAAATTCCAGATTGAAAAGTCAGTTTAACAATCCAGAATATTTAACTTTCTGATTCAAAATGTTTGTACAAAGCGGGATAATTCCTCCAACCCTCAATTGCCACCCACAAGCTACAAGCTGCCCATCATGGCCCAAACACATGACCGATCTTTATAGTTTCCACATCAAGTTCTTTAGCAATAATCCTGAATTCGTGCTGGTTTTTTGGAGAATGGTGATGTAATGATATACTGTTTTTTTTTTAATTATTGCCTGTATGCAGGGCCGGATTTAAACATCATGCAGCCCTAAGCTATAACATGTATGAGGCCCTTTTCTCTTAAAGTTCACTTGTAACAATATTAAAAAAAGGATTATTTAAAATCGAGCAAGGCTCTAAGCTGTAGCTTGTTTAGCTTATATGTAAATCTACCCCTGTCTGTATGCCATTATATTTTGGAACATTTTATTCACAGTGAAAGCCTTGATGCGGTTTCCAAATCTGCTAACATTTCATCTTCAGAAAGTTTACGTAATATCTTAGTTGCCTTCCTTCCGCTCGACGTTGATACTGTCACTAGTTCTTTGAATACTGTGCAAAATATTGGATATTAAGTACTGTGACCATGTAAACATAGACGGGAGAAATTTACTGAAACGTATGCATCACTCACTTCTCCGAAAAACATATGACTTCTTGTTGGAGTAAAGGGGAACCACAACGGGTTGACCAGAGGCTATTATCCATGTAGGGAATCTTCTTAATCCTCTGACTGGATATGGAAAGCATATTAACTAGCGTAACTTCTCGGAATGTGGCTCCATAGATTTTACGGACGCCACTAATGTTGTGGAACAGTAATCCCTTTCACCCTTAATTTGTGTTTTCTAATTACCTAAAGGCCAGAGGTGAGAACAATGCATACAAAGTTGTATGCATTGTTCTCACCTCTGAACAATGTTCAGAGGTGAGAATTGTTCTACGGAAACTATTTTAAGTGTAATTACCAAGGGGAATTCAAAAAAAAATTTTGCTATAAAGAAGTTCGTTAAACAGAGGTCCAACTTTAATTAATTGAAAAATTAAGCAATTTTAAAATACATAACTGGTTGATTGTGCCATTAAAATGCTGGGGCCCGCTCGCCCCACCATAGTTTTGGCTCTGGATACTCAATAATTGAATTCAGGATTTCATTTGTAAAATAAATGATCGTTTCAACAATGGGCTCACAAATATTCAAAAAAAAAAAAAAAATAACAATGCACTCTTGCGAGCCCACTATAGCTCATCACTGGACCTAACAGAAAGTTGTTGGAATGGTTTTTAGTAGGCAACTCAACTCCACCATTATTACTGTTTCCTTCAACTAGAATTTCCAATGAATTTTTCAAATTAAGCCCCTGTCTTATACCTTGACAGAAATTACAATTCTAAAACAAAAGAATGCCACTTAAAATCTCTTTGTGATCCACCCTCTGGTATACCCATCATCAGGGGCAGCCTGTGCATATGGAGGGGGAGAGTCATGTTAGGATTACCCAAGAACAACTTCATCCACCCATTTGAATTATAATCATAAATTGTGTGCTTTTGGGTGATTTTCCTGTTTTGCTGGACAAAAATTCTTGGTTTACAGAAAAAAAAAACAAAAAAAATATTGTTATCTTTGCCCGAGACTCTCTAATTCAATCAACGAGTAAAAAAAAAAAAAAAAAAAAAGAAACACCATAAAAATAAATGTCCCTGGCATCATTGACAGAATTCAAACCCAGGCCTTTTCCTCCATAAGCAGTGCTACCCTTGGAAACAACTTATATGGTTGGATCTTGCCAGCAGTAAAGTGGTTATAATCACCATCCTCCATGCACAGATTGGAAAAGGCCCAGGTTCGAATCTAGTCGGTGATACAAGGAAGTGTTATGGGCTTTTTATGTGGCTGAGTTAGTCCATCTCAGGCATAGATAGAAAGGTGTTCTTAACTGTCCGGAAACTCTGGATTTTCTTCTAGCAAAACACGCAGAGAAGACATGCACTTTACAGACATAATAGAAATGGGTAGATGAGATAATTCTTGGCTAGCTGTAATATGACAGTTTTTTTATTTTGACCCCATAAACTGAAGACCAAACCAGAAGAATGTTCCTGGCATCTCTCAGGAAATGGAGTTTTAACCTGCAACTACAAGTTAAATATTCTTGTCATCTTTGATTTTAGCATTAGCAGAGGAATATTATGCAAGAAAGCAAGCTTATACAGCTTCAGCCAAAAAAAAAAAAAAACTTCCCATCTCACTCATCCATTTGCTCCAAACGTTTATCCACTTCTTACTTGAATTTATTTAAGCTATCAACTTCCACAACAACAGGTGGAAGTTTGTTCCAGCAATCAACCATTGGCTAAAGGCAAACTTCCGCACATCTATCCAATAACTATCTTTCCTCAATTTCAGTTTATGCCCCTCGGGTTTGTAATCTGAGTAAGAAGAAGAAGAAGAATCCATCAGCATTGAGCCTGCTCAATCCATTCAAGGCCTTATACACTTCAATCAGATCAATTTGCAGGTACCTAGTCTCCAGATGCTGCAATTTTCAGAACTTAAGCCTTTCTTCGTAAGAGCAACCCTTTGTTCCATTTACTAATCTTGTTGCCCTTCTCTGTACTTGTTCCAACAGCTCTACATCCTTCTTAAAATGAGGCCTCCAGACCTGCATACAGTACTCAAGGTGTGGCCTGACCATTGCCTTATACAAGGGGATAATCACCTCCTTTTCCCTGCTAGAAAAATTCCTGTATATCATTGACAAGACCCCATGACCTACTCTGGCAGACTGTCTGCACTACTCAGAAAACTTCATATCTGACTGAACAATTACCCCCAGGCCCTTTTCATTCTCTACCACTCTCAGTGTAGTACCACACAGTTGATGCATTACTCTGGGGTTACTGCTTCCCATATGCAGTACTTTACATTTGTCAATGTTAAACTTCAGTTGCCACCACTCAACCCATCTTTTCTAGATCACGTTGCAGCAGTGTACTGTCATTAGTGTCCTTAACAATCCTGCCAACCTTTTTATCGTCTGCAAACCTACACGTTAAACCTGATATACCATCAACAATATCGTTAATAAATAAAGAAAACAACAGTGGACCCAATACTGAACAATGGGGAACTCCACTAATAACATTAGTCCAGGAGGAGGACTGTCCACTGATTACCACTCTCTGTCTTCTCCCACTTTTATCCATTGTGACAACTTGCCCTTAATGCCATACCACTCTAATTTGTATAGTAGTCTTCCATGTGCAACATTATCAAAAGCTTTCCTGAAATCCAAGTATATGATATCAAAATTATTTTTGGCATCCAGTTCCTTTGTGACCATGTCATAGTAACCAATCAAATTGGCCAGACAAGACCTCCCCTTAACAAACCCATGCTGTGTCTGAATCATTACTGCAGTCTTGCCTAGATGATCCTGCAATGCTTCTTTAAACAGTAACTCCATTATTTTACCTGGAACAAAAATCAAACTAACAGGTCTGTAATTACTCGTGTCACCCTTTGACCCTCCTTTGTGAATTGAAGAAACATTTGCATATCTTCAGTCCGTTGGGACTTCCTCCGAGTCCAAGGATGCTCTCTATTATTATGTCTAAGAGTTTGCTTACATCCTTTGCTGCCTCCTTTAATATAACTGGATAGATCCTATCCACCCTAGGTGCCTTTCTTATGTTTAACTTCAACAATTTTCCCTCCACTTTGCTCTCAGTTATTACAAAATCATTTAACTCCCTGTTAGAGTTTGATAAACATCTGGCCTTCTCCTCCTTGAATAACTCCTCAATTTTGTCAAACTTAATTGTTCTTTAGTGGGAACAGAACATTCACTATGACTGGACTATGCAGTAATGTGCCTATCAGCATTAGCATTCGTAGAGGCATTTGATGCAAGAAAGCAAACTTATACAGCATCAGCCAAGAAAAAAAAAAAAAAAAAAAAAAAAAAACACTTCCACTTCACCCCTCTGTTCGTTCAAAATACCTGTCCAGCTGAGCCTTAAACTTATTTAAGCTATCAACTTCCACGACAAGGGATGGAAGTCAGTTCCACCAACCAACCACCCGTTGGCTAAAAGCAAATTTCCGCACGTCTATCCTACATCTCTCTTTCCTCAATTTGAATTTATGCCCTCTCAGGTGATTATTCTGAGCGAGAGGAAGAATCCCATCAGCATTGAGCATGCTCAAACCATTCAAGGCTTTATACACCTCTATCAGATCACCTCGCTGGTGCCTGGTCTCCAGACACTGTAATTTGCAAAACTTAAGCCTTTCTTCGTAAGAGCACCCCTTTGTTCCATTCACTAATCTTGTTGCCCTTCTCTGTACTCGTTCCAGCAGCTCTACATCCTTCTTGAAATGAGGCCTCCAGACCTGTATACAGTACTCTAGGTGTGGCCTGACCATTGCCTTATACAAGGGAATAATCACCTCCTTATCCCTGCTAGAAAAATTCCTATATATCATTGACAATACACCATGAGCTACTCTTGCAGCCAGTCTGCACTGCTCAGAGAACTTCATATCTGCCTGCACAACCACCCCCAGGTCCCTTTCATTCTCTACCACTGTCAGTGTAGTACCACAGAGTTGATACGTTGCTCTGGGGTTGCTGTTTCCCATGTGTAGTACTTTACATTTGTCAATGTTAAACTTCATTTGCCACCTCTCAGCCCATCTGCTCAACCTTTCCAGATCCTGTTGCAGCAGCATAGTGTCAGTAGTGTCCTTGACAACCCTGCCTACCTTTGTATCGTCTGCAAACTTCGACATTAAGCTTGATATACCCTCATCAATATCATTTATGAATACAAAAAACAATAATGGACCCAACACTGAGCCCTGAGGAACTCCACTAATAACATTAGTCCACGACGAGCAGTGTCCATTGATTACCACTCTGTCTTCTCCCCCTCAGCCACCCCTTTAGCCACAGCAGCAATTTGCCTCCAATGCCACACTGCTCCAATTTGTGCAGCAGTCTTCCATGTGCAACAGTATCAAAAGCCTTTCTAAGATCCAAGTATATAATATCAAAGTTATTCCCTGCATCCAGTTCCTTTGTGACTGCATCATAGTATCCAATCAAATTGGTCAGGCAAGACTTCCCCTTAACAAAACCATGCTGTGTCCGAGCTATAACTGAAGTCTTGTCTAAATGATCCTGCAGTGCTTCTTTAACCAGTGCCTCCATTAATTTTCCTGGAACAAAAGTTAAACTCACAGGTCTATAATTACTTGTGTCAGCCTTTGATCCTCCTTTGTGAACTGGGGTGACATTTGCACATCTCCAGTCTGTGGGTACCTCCCCTGAGTCCAAGGAAGCTCTCATAATTATGGCTAAGGGTTTGCTTACTTCCTTTGCTGCCTCCTTTAATATAACTGGATAGATCCCATCCACCCCGGGTGCCTTTCTTGTGTTTATCTTCAACAATTTCTCCTCCACTTTACTCTCAGTTATTACAAGATTCTCTAGCTTACTGCTAGAGTTGAATACACCTCTGGCTTTCCCCTCGCTAAATAACTCCTCATGTGTGAATGTGGATGCAAAATATTCATTTAGTTTGTTAGCTACCTGAGCAGGATCATCAACAGTTGACCCATCGATATCAAGTAGACCAATCTGATTCATCCCCTTCCTTCTAGAGTTTACATAAGTAAAGAACTCTTTGCTGTTTTTCTTTGCATCCCTTGCCAAAGATTTCTCGTAATCTGCCTTCGCCTGCCTAACCTCCTTTGTAACTTGGTTACAGATCAACTTGTATCTATCATAGGCTTCTGTGTCATGTGTTAATTTGTATGTATCCCATGCATGGTTCTTCTCTGCCATATGCCTCATCAGTTCATCTGACATCCATTTAGGCCTAAACCTTGAACAATATTTCTTAGTTGGTATGTAAAGCCTAGTAGCTTCCAAGATAAGTTCTTTGAATGCTTCCCATTTTGCATTTGCTGTTGGTAACATCATCAGTTGGTCCCACTGTATAGAATTTAAATACTGTCTCAGTCCATCGTAGTCGCCTTTACGAAAGCAATAACCCTTCCCTTTACCCCTAATGGTAGTTACCTCTTTGAGTAAATCCCACTTCAGCACACTGTGATCACTGCCACCTAGTGGTTCATTTATCTGCAGATTCTTAATGCATGAAGAATCACTGCTGATAATCAAATCAAGAGTATTCCTCCCTCTAGCTGCTGTGTGGCGCCTCCGTAGCCAGGTGGGAAGGAGCAGCAGTGCGTAGCACACGCTTCTTGATTAGACCGGGGTTCGAGCCCGTCACCACCAAATACGGAGGATGCGGAAAGGTCAGGGAATGACCACCGCATATCCCGGAGCAATATGGCCTTAGTTGCTAATGCTCCTAAAAACCAAATAACAAACAATAACAAACTAACCCTCTAGCTGCCTCCTGAACATGCTGATGTAGAAAATAATCATCCAATAAATCCACAAAAGCCTTGCTAGTGTGTGAGTGACCAGCCCCCAAATTCCAGTCAATATCTGGGAAATTAAAATCTCCCATTATAAGACTCTCTGATTTACTGGCCCACTCTATTTCCCTGTACAGTATCTTATTATACTCATCAGAGTCATTAGGCCTATAGCACACTCCTACTCTCAATTTTGATCTCCCAATGCTTATGTCACACCAAACTGACTCTACACTGCACTGTCCCGCGATGTCCACTGGCTTCACTTCCTTGGATTTTATGTATTTCTTGACTAATAGCATAACCCCTCCTCCCTTCATATCCAGTCTATCCTTTCTGTAGACGTTGTACTCCCCAAATTCCGGTTCTGCATTCCTTATATCTGTGTGACACCACGTCTCTGATATCCCAACAATATCTGCCTTTGATGTTTTGAGCAATACCTCAAATTCATCAAATTTATTTACTAAACTCCTAGCATTGGTGTACACGCAAGTATACATGCACCTGTTCCTATTCTTAGCTACCTAACACAACCCGTGTTTACTTGTACCGCAATGACTACCGGAAGTCTCTGAAATATCCTGCATCTTGTTTTTCAGGCTTCTGCTCATTCCAATAGAAGCAGTGCAAGAATCTCTTTCACCTCTGCCAGTGGCTACTGTTAATCTATTCGTCTTTTTCTCCCCCCAAGCTAGCAGTTTTCCGACCCACCTAACACTGCCTCAATAGCATCAGCAAATATTCTTGCACCCTTTCTATTTAAGTGTATCCCATCCCTGTAGAAGCAATCTCTCTTGTTAACAAGTACAGTCCAGGCTGAAAAAAATTCTACCCCTTGAGCCTTGCACAATCTTTCCAGGGCCGAATTGATCGACAAGGCTCTCATCATATACTCCCTCCTATCGTGTCTGGGCAGAATTGCAGACACTTTCAATTTCAACCCTATTTCACGGCTTTTTTTCAACAGTGACCTGTACTTGTTAAGCAATTCTGCTGGTCTCCTACTCTTGATGTCATTAGTGCCAACGTGTACAACTATATCACCTTTTGTGCCCTTAAAAGATGATATCTGCTCTACAACGTCATCAACCTTTGTCCCTGGCAGACATACTCTGGTCCTGTTCCACCTATCCTTTTTACAAAGCATGTTCCCCGTTTCCCTGACAATAGAGTCACCAACAACTACTATCATCTATCATCTTGTATTTACTTATTTAATTTCTGCCTAATTTTCTCCCTCCCCCTCCAATCCTATATATAATAGCATTGACAAAAATTTGTTGCTTGGTAAGTTTAATCAGTTAAACTGATCAAGTGACATAAATATGATAACAATGATTAATTTTTCAATGATGCTAAAATGGATGAATTAAAGGATTTTAAAATGGGGCATTAACTGATATGAATAAAACAGCAGCACCAAGGATTTTCTTTTATTAGTCATTTTAAAAAAAATCATCTATTTTTATGTTTGTATGAAAACTGGGAAACTCCACTATGTAGGTAACTGACTAAGCTCTCACTGTGCCCTCACACAGAGAAATGGGTATATACAGATGGATCATATCAACACCAATATCAGCTTTTAAATATCAGCAGGAATGCGATGGGCATGTGGATTCAAAATTGGATTCAGTTTCAAAATGAACAAAACCATCTGATGTTTACAGGCATAGGAAGGAGGTGTATGGAGAATACTATTTGTGTGGAACAGCAGTACATACTTTAGGATATGAATCAAATGAGTATGATCCCCAACCAGGCCAGGCATGCTGCTATGCCATTACAGATGCTGCAGTCTCAGGCATGAATAGCAATATTTTTCCCTTGGAAAGTTGGGGGTTTTTTTGTCCAGAAAAGCATGCAAATTGACCATAGGACACACAATATATGAACATAATACACGTGGGCTTGGACTGTAGTGGCCCTAATTGACAGTTTATTTTTTTCTTTTCCTCCTTTTTTTTTCTTCTGGATAGTTTGTAATTAATAATGAGATTAAAAACTAATAATAATATTCAAATTACTTACTTTTGATAGAAGTCTCTGCTTCAAGCCACTTATGTCAAAGTTGGTAGGGATGCCTTGCATCAAGATTAAACCAGACTCCTTCACTGAAATGAAATATACACCACCTAATATTTCAAGTTAATGAGAACAAGAGTGTTCAAACAGAAGAATGTTTAAATTAAAATAATATGCAAACAATCACACATAATAATTTATATTACTGCAGTAGTAGATGTGTTCTTAGAATTAGAGCAATAATTCTATGGTCAGTATTGCTTATGATCTAAAAACAAGTTATTAAACTGGAAGCAGTACATAACATTTGGTGGCTAATTCATTTAATCCATAAAATATTGCCACTGATAAATTCTCATTACACCTATCTTTAAACCAGGACTGTTTGAAAATTATAAGAGTAAAGAGATGTTTTGAGGAGAGAGAAACAATGTCTTTGATATAATCAAATGTCACTCGAATAAAGGCTCCTGGTAACCTTTCTTTACTTCTTGTTAAGAGATGCTGCACATCTATGAACATTAGGTAACTAAATCAAAATGACTGCCCTACAAATAGGTATTAGTAGTGGCAAAATGATGAAAGAAAACAAGCTTATAAAGCATCATTCAAAAAAAAATAAAATTTACCACATCAATAATTTATCTAGTTCTTTCAATTTATTCAAACAACTCACTTCCACAACAGATGGAAATTTGTTCCAACAATCAACCACCTGGTGGCGGAAAGCAAACTTCCGCACACAGCCATCCTTCCTCAATTTGAATGATGCAAAGTCTGAGCAAGAGAAAGGATGCCATCACATTGATCTTGTTCAATCCATTCAAAGCCTTAAACACCTAAACAGATTACCTTGCAGGTGCCTAGTCTCAGACACTGCAGTTTACAGAACTAAAGCCTCTCTTGGTGATAACACCCTTTTGTTCCCCTCACCAACCCTGTTGCCTTCCTCAGGACC
This sequence comes from Mastigoproctus giganteus, assembly GCF_048544385.1. NCBI lineage: Eukaryota > Metazoa > Arthropoda > Arachnida > Uropygi > Thelyphonidae > Mastigoproctus > Mastigoproctus giganteus. The sequence goes on along the minus strand of NC_143586.1, from coordinate 108,456,496 downwards.
CATTCCAGCAGTACTATATTGTTCGTAAAATGAGGCCTCCAGACCTGTATGCAGTACTCAATATGCAGCCTAGCCACTGCCATGTACAATGGAATAATCATCTCCTATCCTTCTTATCAAAGTTCCTGTGACAAAACTCCATGAGCTAACCTGGTAGAAGGTCTGCATTGATCAGAGAACTTTATATATTACTGCACAATTACCATCAGTTTTTTTTCATTTTCCACTACCCTCAGTGTAGTACCACACAGTTCATTTGTTAATCTGAGATTATGCTACATATATGCAGTATCTTATTTATCAATGTTAAACTTAACTTCAACTTCCATTTCTCAGCACATCTGCCTAGTTTTCTTGATCTTGTTGCAGTAGCTTACCTTGGTTACTGTGAGTAACCACCTTAAGCATCCTTTGTATCATCTGCAAACTTAGACATTAAGCCTGATATACTTACATCCCTTTATCCATAGCATTAACTTGCCCTTAATGTCACACTGCTCCAATTTATACAGCAGTCTTTTATGTGCAACAGTACTGAAAGCTTTCCTGAACTCCAAGTATATGATATCAAATTATTTTTTGCATCCAATTCTTTTGTGACTGCATCATAGTATCCAATCAAATTGGTCAGGTAAGATTTCCTTTAACAAACCCATACTGTGACTGAAGTATAACTGCACTCCTATCTATATGGTCCTGCATTATTTCTGTAACCAGCGACTCCATTATTTTCCCTAGAACAGAATTTAATAGGTCTATAATTACTCGTGTCACTTTTTGATTCCCTTTACGAATTGGGGATACATTTTCACATCTCCAGTCCACGGGGACTTCTCCTGAATCCATGGATGCTCTCATAATTATGGCTTAGAGTTTGCTTACCTCTTTTACTGTCTCCCTTAATATAATTGGATAGATCACATCTACCCCAGGTGGCTTTTTTATGGGGATTTTATTGAAAATTATAATAGCTTCAATAAATTTTCTTCCACTTTCCTCTTGGTTATCAAAATCATTTAGCTCCCTGTTGGATAAGCAAAGAGTTCTTTACTTATGTAAACTCTAGAAGGAAGGGGATGAATCAGATTGGTCCACTTGATATTGATGGGTCAACTGTTGATGATCCTGCTCAGGTAGCTAACAAACTAAATGAATATTTTGCATCCACATTCACACATGAGGAGTTATTCAGCGAGGGGAATGCCAGAGGTGTATTCAATTCTAGCAGTAAGCTACAGAATCTTGAAATAACTGGGAGTAAAGTGGAGGAGAAACTGCTGAAGATAAACACAAGAAAGGCACCCGGGGTGGATGGGATCTATCCAGTTACATTAAAGGAGGCAGCAAAGGAAGTAAGCAAACCATTAGCCATAATTATGAGAGCTTCCTTGGACTCAGGGGAGGTACCCATAGACTGGAAAAGTGCAAATGTGACCCCAATTCACAAAGGAGGATCAAAGGCTGACACAAGTAATTATAGACCTGTGAGCTTAACTTCTGTTCCAAGAAAATTAATGGAGGCACTGGTTAAAGAAGCACTGCAGGATCATTTAGACAAGACTTCAGTTATAGCTCAGACACAGCATGGTTTTGTTAAGGGGAAGTCTTGCCTGACCAATTTGATTGGATACTATGATGCAGTCACAAAAGAACTGGATGCAGGGAATAACTTTGATATTATATACTTGGATCTTAGAAAGGCTTTTGATACTGTTGCAAATGGAAGACTGCTACACAAATTGGAGCAGTGTGACATTGGAGGCAAATTGCTGCTATGGATAAAGGGGTGGTTGAGGGGGAGAAGACAGAGAGTGGTAATCAATGGACACTGCTCATCGTGGACTAATGTCATTAGTGGAGTCCCTCATGGTTCAGTGTTGGGTCCATTATTGTTTTCTGTATTTATAAATGATATTGATGATGGTATATCAAGCTTAATGTCCAAGTTTGCAGACGATACAAAGGTTGGCAGGGTTGTCAAGGACACTACTGACACTATGCTGCTGCAACAGGATCTGGAAAGGTTGAGCAGATGGGCTGAGAGGTGGCAAATGAAGTTTAACATTGACAAATGTAAAGTACTACACATGGGAAACAGCAACCCCAGAGCAACGTATCAACTCTGTGGTACTACACTGACAGTGGTAGAGAATGAAAGGGACTTGGGGGTGGTTGTGCAGGCAGATATGAAGTTCTCTGAGCAGTGCAGACGGGCTGCAAGAGTAGCTCATGGAGTATTGTCAATGATATACAGGAATTTTTCCAGCAGGGATAAGGAGGTGATTATTCCATTGTATAAGGCAATGGTCAGGCCACACCTAGAGTACTGTATACAGGTCTGGAGGCCTCATTTCAAGAAGGATGTAGAGCTGCTGGAATGAGTACAGAGAAGGGCAACAAGATTAGTGAATGGAACAAAGGGGTGCTCTTACGAAGAAAGGCTTAAGTTTTGCAAATTACAGTGTCTGGAGACTAGGCACCAGCGAGGTGATCTGATAGAGGTGTATAAAGCCTTGAATGGTTTAAGCATGCTCAATGCTGATGGGATTCTTCCTCTAGCTCAGAAAAATCACCTGAGAGGGCATAAATTCAAATTGAGGAAAGACAGATGTAGGATAGACGTGCGGAAATTTGCCTTTAGCCAGCGGGTGGTTGGTTGGTGGAACAGACTTCCATCCCGTGTAGTGGAGGTTGATAGCCTAAATAAATTTAAGGCTCAGCTGGACAAGTATTTTGAAAGAACAGAGGGGTGAAGTGGAAGTGGTTTTTTTTTTTTTTTTTTTTGGCTGATGCTGCATAAGCTTGCTTTCTTGCATCAAATGCCTCTACTAATGCTAATGCTAATGCTAAAAGTCGGCTGCGACTGAACGGATGAAAACAAACAAACAATATTAATTAAGCTGTGTACATAAGCATAAATTTATTTTATTTTGCTAACCTGTGGATAATATTCTTCCAATTTTCACAGTGGACTTGGCCATGCGCCATAAAAACCAAAACCAAACGAAACCAATTTTCACATGTCATTTAATTTTGTTAATTGTTAAGGTAACAAAAAGTGTAAGTTTGTTCTTTGTATCCTTATTTTTATGGCCTGTAGATATATTCCTCTAATTTTCGCTTATTAGAATTGCTATTTAATGGAATCAAAATTCAATTTGCAAATGCGATCACAATATCCAGCGCTTACTGTAACTATTTTATGGCATTAAAAAAATAATTAAATAAATAAATGCTGGCTCGTTCGAATTATTGACGTTCAGATTTTCGATGCTGTATTGTATATAGATTGCATTCAGTCAGAGAGTAATTGATTGCTGGAAATGGATAATTTAACTAAATTTAAAGATGGATACAACAAATTAATAATATGAATGAGTAAATGAAATGAGCAAAACGGATCTTTTTGTTTTGGCCAATGCTTTCTGCACTGCATAATTTTGCCATTTATCCAATTTCTGCATAGCAAAGGAACTAAAGCTTACAGAAATTTTTCAGCAACTGCAAATTTTTATATAATCCAATCCTTGCCCAAAAATAAGCCTGTTTTAGTAAAGTAACAAATTTTTTGTAAAATCATTACAGTGGATGCATTCCTGGAGGTCCAAGAGAAAACTTTCTTTGCAGATGGAATCAGTGCATTGTATAATTGGTGGCAAAAGTGTACTGATTGTTTTTAGCTGCAAAGAAAGTTTTCTCATGAACTGCCAGGAATACGTCCATTGTAATGTCGTTTTTACAAAAAATTTGTTACTATACTTTTTAAACAGACTTCACATAACTTCTCTCTCTCTCTCTCTCTCTCTCTCTCTCTATTCAAAAGACAAAAAATAAACAAGCAGTCTCAAATCAATCGATGGATTTTATTATGCATGAAAGAACAAAACAAAACAAGTAACTCATTGTATGCCCATACACATGTTTTGGACAAACATTTTGCTCCATATTGTGCTACCATTCTTTTAAGAATCTGGGAAGTTTGATCCCTTCTGATCGCAGCATGTTGTTCAGTAATGTAACTGGAAAGTGGAGCTGATATAATTACACCAATACGATGGTATAAAGCAGACTGAGTGCAAGTAACTGGTAAACTTGTATAAACTTAGTAAATTGCCTTTACTTTTAAATATACCTTTCTAGAAAATCCTCTCGATTTTCTCTAATCATAACAAAGATCTATAATTGAATAATAATTTTTTGTTACATAATGTATATATTTAATTTCTTGTATTATGTATGCTCAAATCAACAGTGTCATTGAATTTTATATACCGTCAACATTTTTGTGGCAATTAGAGTTATGTTTTTGCAATTTATATGTACTACAATGTAAGTGTAGTATTCTTAATATTCGTTTTTGAAGTTTGGTATGGCTAGGGTGAACTTTATCTCCAGACTAGTTCTGCTATTTTTAAGTGCATTATGAGAGATGTTTCAAAAACAATATGAGAGAAGTTTCAAAAACTTGTGGCATGAGTATGAAATTTATTTGAGGACTCTAGTGATACACTTTTGCCACTAATGCTGCAATCATTGATTCCAGCTGCAAAGAAAGTTTTCACTTAGGCTTCCAGGAATGCATCCACTGCAGCAATGGCATCACTGTCAGTGGGAAAACAGATGCCAGCTGGGTATTTTTTCAAATTAGGAAACAGGTGAAAGTCAGGTGATGGTGCTAGATCTAATGAATATGGGAGATTGTCCAAGAGATTTCAAAAATGCACATATGCAGTGTAGCCATGGCAATGACATACTTGTGAGCAGGCACATTTTCCTAGTGGAACGTCTGGCCTTTCTAAAGATCTACTATCAATACTCCATCGGCATCCCAAAAAACCAATGCCATCCCTTGCCAGCAGACGGAATCAACTTGGCTTTCTTTGAAGGGGGAGAATAGCTGAGTTTCCATTGTTTGGACTGCTCCTTTGTCTCTGGCTGAAAGTGATGGACCCACATCTCATCCATGGTCACAAACCTTGCCGGAAAATTTGCTAGATCTGCTTGAAAATAATGCAAATATTCACTTGACTTGATAACTCTTGTACGTTTTTAATCTGCTGTCAACAACTTTGGGACCCATCATGCTGACACCTTTTTTCATAGCAAGAACCTGTTATTACATGGCACACACATTTAAATGAGATTCCCAAGATGCTGGCAGTGTACCAAACTATCAGTTGTCAATTGATCATCGGATCATGCACACTGTCAACAACTTCTGGAGTGATGGATGTTGGAGGTCTTCTACAGCATGGGATATTTCCAGGCTGTCCCCCTCTCATTTAAATTCTGCCACCCACTTCTTAACCATGGAATAGGAAGGGGCATCCTCCTCCATTATTGTAACCACATCCTCATGAATTGCCTTTGGCATTAATCCCTTTTTCCTCAAATATTGGATGGCTGCACAGTGACTGATTTTGTCTCTTTCCTCATTTTTTTTTTTTTTTTTTTTTTTTTTATGTAAATTCCAAACACAAGAGGTATTAGAACCTATAGTACTTAGTACCGTGCTTGGGTTGTGTTGGAGGTTGAGAAGACGAAAGAAGATATTTGTTGACATTGGACTTTTACACTATTTTGGTTGACATTTACACTATTTTGTTGACTTCAGGACTGTAATTAAAAAAAAAAAAGACGTTATTGGAACTGAATGAAACTTGGTGGGTTACTATTTGAAGTGTAATACATTAAGCACAAAATTTTTTTAACACTACCACTACTCTTTCATACCCAGGCCATGAACTCCCCTCATACGTGTACAGCACCCATTGTTTTTACCATATCCATCCATCCAATTGTCTGCCTGCTCACATATAATACTCGACTCCTAATATGTCATTTATAAAATTTTCATAAAATTTTATAAATAAATAAACAAACAACCTTTATCATACAGACATGTAGACATGTATAGTATCTTATGTAGGATGGCACCTGAACGTCAATTCATCTCCGCCTTTGTACACTGTGATGATTACAGAAAGCACTGTAAAAGACCAGAAATGTGTGTAATATTATGTTCGTGCAGTGTGTGTTGTTGTTGTGTTGTTTAGTAGTTTCTGGCCGTTTTGTCACCAGGCAGGCGATCACCTGGAAAGCCTGCCCAGTGTCCATCTACACCACGGGGAGGTAGGCCACAACTACGCATGTATCGCAACCGCCCTCCGAACGCTCTGGTTTACCAGCTCTTACTGCCCTAATATCAGAGCAAAACAAAAAAAAATTAAAAAAATAAATAATAAATAATTAAATAAATAAAAAAAAAAAAAATATATATATATATATATATATATATATATATATATGTGTAAGAAAATAATAAAAACTAGATAATAAAATCCTGTCCATCGGGCAGCCCAAACCCAGGGAACCAGCAAAAATAAATAAGTAAATAAATACAAATAAAAAGTGAAGGAAAAAAAAAAAAGAATGAAAAAAATAATAATAAAATTAGATTAAATAAAATAAAATAAAAAATAAAATGAAATAAAAAAATGATAAAATAAAAAAAATAAATAAAAAATTAGAAAAAAAATAAATAAAATATAAAATTAAAAAAATAAAAAGAGGGAAAAAAATATATATATCTGATCCCACACTGGCCAAAGGCCAGTGCCAGCAAGGATCTCCACTAGAAAGGCTAGGAGGTACTCCGTAGTTGAGTGAAAAGGAGTCTCCGGCAATCAAATGCATGACGAGCAAATTCTTGCAGGGACTGGAAATTTTCTCTGGTGCTCAAGAAGTCCGGCTCATTTCCGGAGACAGTGATTCTGGTGGAGAGAGGGACCATGACCAGAGAGTAAGTAGAGAGTGTACAGACCAGGAAGAAACCATTTCTGAGTGGACTCTAACTTGGCAAAGGTTATGTTAGGGATGAACTTTAAAGTAACAAGACCCTTAGAGGTAGCAGACCACCTGTCTTGCCAGCTCTGCATCAAAATATTCCAACAGAGTCTTTTCTCTGCCTTGGGATCCACAGTGACATTGATGGTAATGCCAAGAAAGGTGACAGGGACATCGTGCCTAATGTAGAAGCACAGGCCTCGGTACATAAGAAAGAGGTTGAGGGGCAGACAGCCGTTAAGGACCTGCAAAGCAGGAGTAAACACAGTCCTACAGGCCCTGCACATTGCTAAAAGCATTTTATGTTGAATGCTGTGAAGTTTAGTCTGTACTGAAACCTTCTTAACATGCCAGAACCAGGCGGCCGCGCCATAGGAACAAATTGGTAGAAACACAGCTTTGTAATATAACCGTAGAGAACGAGAATTAAGACCCCAAGATTGTTTAGAGGGACGCAGAAGTAGGAAGATAAGTTTTTTGACTTTCTCTGAGAGATCTTCCAAGTGTTTAGTAAATGTAAGTTTACTATCAATGATCAGACCAAGAAATTTTAGAGAAGAAACTATGGAAAGTGATTTGTTTTGAAGTTTTACAACAGGTGGCCATGAAATATTAAGCAAACCCTTAACCAGCATCATTTTAGTTTTCGTGGAGGATATGGATAATTTATTTATGGTGGACCATTGAGAGAGATCTGACATGACAGTTGGCAGTACTTTCAAAGGAGGCACGGGAATTGCCCTGGATCAGCAGGGTGAGATCGTCTGCATAAGCCAATTTGGAAGTACAAGGAATAGTTTTAAGGAGCCATCCATCAAGAACGATGTTCCAGATGAGTGGTCCAAGAATAAAGCCTTGAGGGAAGCCCCTAGTGACAGAGCGGGAGACAGAGTTAGATCCAGAAATAACAGAGACTGTACAGTTTTCAAAATAACTTCTTAAAAGGTTATAGAGAGGAAGAAGACAATTGGCAGCACGTAAGCGAGCAAACAAACTAGACCACCATAACAGATCAAACGCCGCAGAAAAATCAACAAAAATAGCAAGAAATTATTTAGAATTTGCAGAGTTAACTCGAGAAAGGAATTCAACGACAGCTTCTTCAGTTCCTTGTCCAGTTCGGAAACCATATTGATGATCTGATACAAGAGAGGTGTTCGTGAACAGTGAAGTGAGTCTTATAGCAATCAGCCTTTCAAGTTAGGCGCCTCCATAGCTGGGTGGGCAGAAGCAGCAGTGCGTAGCACACGCTTCTTAATTAGACCGGGGTTCTAGCCCGTGACCACCAAATACGTAGGATGCGGAAAGGTCAGGGAATGACCACCGCATATCCCCAGAGCAATACGGCCTTAGTTGCTAATGCTCCTAAAAACCAAATAACCTTTCAAGTGTTTTGGCCAAATGCGATAACAGAGCAATAAGACGGAAGGACTTGCCACTTTGAGTGTTTGAAGGTTTAGGAATTAGTTTAAGGAGAGCTGTCTTCCAGATAACAGGGAATGTGCTTTCATTCAGACATTTGTTGAATAGAGTCGGAAGAACCGTTGGACGTAGCTTGTGGAATTGTTTGATAAAGATGCCCTCATGAAGGTCGAGGCCTGGACAACCAGAGTTGTTAATTTTTAGGACAGCTGTGTCCACCTCTAGCTGCATAAATGGCTGAGATTCAGAAGTAGTAGTGTAGGAGTTATTGAGCTGTCTTATTTGTTGATGAGTAGTCAAGTCATCCTCTAGGCGATCAGAAGGAAGCAGATTGTCCAAGTGTTGATGGTGTCCTTCCAGGTGAGAGTTTCGGTGCTGTTTGCGGGTACCAACCAATAAACAGTAGGGGAACAGGATTTTTTCCTCGTAAGGCGATAAACAAGGCCCCATGGGTCCCAATTGCCAGTAGAAGTAACCAAGTTCTGCCAAGATTTTATTTTACAGGTAGTGATGGTTTTGACGTATTGTCTTTTGAGAACCTGATATTCTGTTTTAAGACTTTCGACGTCGGGAGGTGGCCAGCTCCTGCGATGTCGTTGGTAAGTACGCCTAGCCCAATGCACTTGCTGACGAAGCAGTGTAAGTTCTCGGTTCCACCATGGAGTGGGATGGGAAGACTGAATTTTCTTTTTGGCTGCTTTATAACAGACGTGGCTGAGAGCATCATTAACACAGGAAGCTAATTCAGAAGCTGTAAAGTGATGGATGAAGTTTATGGTTTCAATTAGGAAATCAGTGTTGATTGAGTCATTAAACCGGTTCCACATGATGCGTCACAAAGAAAATCTTCTAAGGTACTGTAGTGGAAGATTATAAGATTGTGCAGAGCAAGCCACAGAGAAGGTGATCGCACGATGGTCACTTGAGCAAATGTTAGTATTTACTGTCCAGTCATTAATGTAGTAGTAGTAGCAGTGGCATGTGATGCAAGAAAGCAAGTGTATGAGCTTATGCAGCATCAGCCAAAAAAAAAAAAAATCACACCATTCCCTCCAAATGCCTGTCCAGTTCCTCCTTAAATTTATTCAACCTATCAATTTCCACAACGACAGATGGAAGTTTGTTCCAGCAATTAACCACCCGCTGGCTAAAGGCAAATTTCTGCACATCTATTCTACATCTGTCTTTTCTTAATTTGAATTTATGCCCCCTTAGGTTTGTAATCTAAACAAGTGGAAGGATCCCATCAGAATTCAGCGTGCTCAACCCAATCAAGGCCTTATATACCTCAATCAGATCACCGCGCAGGTGCCTAGTCTCCAGCCACTGCAATTTGCAGAACTTAAGCCTATCTTGGTAAGAGGATCCCTTCATTCCCCTCACCAATCTTGTTGCCCTTCTCTGTACACGCTCAAGTAAATCTACATCCTTCCTAAAATGAGGCCTCCAGACCTGTACGCAGTACTCAAGGCGTGGCCTGACCATTGCCTTATACAGAGGGATAATCACCTCCTTTTCCCTGCTAGCAAAATTCCTATATATCATTGACAAAACCCCATGACCTGCCCTGGCAGCCTGTCTGCATTGCTCAGAAAACTTCATATCTGACTGCACAATTACTCCCAGGTCTTTTTCATTTTCTACCACCTTAAGTGTAGTACCACACAGTTGGTACGTTTCTCTGGAGTTACTTCTACCCATATACAGTACTTTGCATTTGTCAAGGTTAAACTTCAGTTGCCACTTCTTAGCCCATCTGCCCAAATTATCTAGATCCTGTTGCAGTAGCACACTGCCATTACTGTCATTAACAACATTGCCAACCTTTATCATCTGCAAACTTCGACATTAAGCCTGATATACCTTCATCAATATCACTGATAAATATACAAAACCATCTTGGAAGAAACGGTATAAGAAGTAGCAGTGATGTCTATATTTGATTCGCCATTTAGAGAGCTGAAGGTATAAGGTGAGCCGGGTTTATTTAGAACCGTCAGCACATGTGAAAGGAGAAAGCCTTCTATGAGTGAACCCTTGTTATCAGTATGGTAGGAGTGCCATAGGCTGGATTTGGCATTAACGTCTGACATTATAATAAGTTTAGCAGTACCTACCAAAGAAATAACTTGATCGAGGTAGGCAAGATGAAGTGTAATGTCGAAAGTTGGTGGGCAGTATAGTGAAACTAGAAAGTAAGAGCCATGAGGAGTAGACACACTTATGCAGACAGTGTGTTGATTAGTAAGACTAATTATGTTGACTACGTCCAATTTAGAATTAACTATGACGAAGGCCGTACATGGTTCAGCATGTTCCGGCTGAATAACCCTAAAAGAAATAGGGTATCCGGTTATTTTACCGAGGAAATGGTATGGTTCTTGTAAGGCTATAATATCGTATTTAATTTCGTCGGTTACCTTTCAGACTTCATCGGCCACCAATCGTGACCGCTGAGCATTCAGTTGAAGCAGGCTAAGTTCAGAGACTGATTCATCTGCAGATGAAGAATTGGTAAAAGACAATGTGTCCATAATTGGTCAGTTGTCTTACAAGATCTATGATACGCAAAAGTTCTGGGCATTTGGAGTCACAGGCCCCTCCGTAGCCAGGTGGGAAGGAGCAGCAGTGCGTAGCACACGCCTCGCCTCTTGATTAGACTGGGGTTCAAGCCCGTCACCACCAAATACGGAGGATGCGGAAAGGTCAGGGAATGACCACCGCATATCCCGGAGCAATATGGCCTTAGTTGCTAATGCTCCTAAAAACCAAATAACAACAACAACATTTGGAGTCACGAATTGCCTCATTCATCAGCGGTCCTTAATCGTGCAATCTCTAGAGCTCTTTTATATTCATGGCAGTTAGGATCGCAGATGGAGTGCCGAAAGTCTCTTTTACGCCTCTTGCAATTTATGCAGCAGGCAGGCTCATCCTTATGAGGGCATTCTGCATGCACATGACCACTACAGGCGCAATGTCCACAGGATGGGGAGTTATGGGAACAGTATTGTGTTGTGTGCCCATATCCCGAGCACAAAAAGCACTTAGTAACTATTGTAAATGGCCTATGCAAGCTACAAGCAAGAAATATTCTGTCTATTGATGAAATACACCTGTAAATTTTTGGGGAGAAACTGATTATCCAGTGTACCAATGACAAGGACCTTGATTTAGTTTGAATCTGAATGAGGTTCCTTTCTTAATCTCCTCCATTGTAAAGTCATAGTCAGCTAGATTTTTATTATACAGTTCTTCTATTATGTCCTCCTTACTTAGATCCTTGGGCATGTCGTAGATAATTATGGAAGGGTTACTTTTTTTAGGAACTCCCATAGAGATTCCTGCAGAGGACAAGGAATCAGATGTTGAGATACTATTTAAGTCCGACTTAGAGGTCATTTCCAAAATTATGCTTTTGTTGCGTGCTAATTTGATTGATTTTATTTTGACTGTTTTAAATTCTGTCTTCAAAGTATTGGTTACCAAGGTTTTTACATCAGCGCTGGTTTTAAAATTGCTGTTCTCTAACGCTCTAAGTACCATTACATTCTCACTAGGTTTAGCTATTTTTTCCTTCAGTATGGGTCTATTTCGGGCTACATCAGCATAACATCTAACAGAATGGGGATCCCTGTAACAGGAGGTCCTCATTTTGCACTTTCCTATCAACAGGGGCCTGAACTTCTGGCTCTTGTACATAATCTGTTTTATTTGGAGTCATTGTGGAAAAGGTTTGTATTATTTTGTCTAGAAGATTAGCTTGCATATTTATTTCATGATTAGTGGCCTTCAGTATTTCATTTTCCATCAGGAGGGCTGTTGTTACTTTCTCAAGTTTGGACCATTTGTCCATAATAGCATCACCTGCCTTTTTAGTTACTTTATTGGTCTCTCCCAAAACAAAGCTCCTCATATCTTTACACATTTTTGAAATAACCTCATAGACCGAAGATGCGTCCTGAGTAATATCTAATTCTTCAGTCGTTTTGTTACCTTCAGAATTTGCGGTTGTCCCAGCTTTTTGATCAGTAGATAAACAACCAGCAATATCTTTCTCAGGAGACGATTGTGGCATTTTGGGAAGAAATAAGGGGATGCTGTTGTTTCCTCCCTCAGACATATCTGTAAGTTTTCTGACACCACTATTATTTCCATCCATACTGATTCCCTATTCCATGTTATCCAACACAAATTCAATTTTAAACTCGGATATGCTGTCCTGAGAAAAGAAACTATGTAACGGTACAGTAAAGGTGGCAGTTTGGTGTATTGATCACATAGTACGAGATTAGACAAGGAAATCTGTCAACCTCATTTGTTTATTTTCGTAGCACGTACGTCATACAAAAGGCTAACTGAAGGTTCACTTGCCATCCCATTTATCCCCCCATACGATGTATGGGGGGGATAAATGGGATGCTTTAGCAGACTATGGACATCCAGTCAAAGTCACACAGCTTGTTCTGGGGCATGCGTGGGGAGAACTGTCACAACAAATGGACAATGGCCAAACAAGCTGGTAAAGCAATTACGGCAAAGAGCATGCAGAAATTTAAACAGTACTTATTTTTTGTCCATTCTTAAAACAAAATGGTTGCATCTGGCATTTGCACGAGTCCTTCTTGAAGTAGTAGCACTGAAAGGTAACTAAATACTGCTTCCTTAATAAACAAAACTAAAAATAATACGGAGCACAGGTACATACAACCGTTCACATTCGTCCCCTTAGCGGGTCTGAACCTTTATCTTACAGGTAAAGTGCCCATCACAGCAACAATGCCAGGTTACAAAGGGTGTGACCCTTGGCTGTATCACTCTTTCAGAAAAATTTTCTGAGCCATCCCAAACTTCATTAAAATCAGGCCACTAGAAATCCACTTCTTTTCATAAGTATCACATTGATTATTCATATATCGTATATTTTGGAAATGCCCTGGTTTGTGCATAAAAGTTGTTGCTTTTTGCTTCTTAAATCATGTTTTATAAATCAGCTACTACTATTTGCTTGCGTGTCTGAAATGTAATGCCCTGCATCAGTGGTGAGCTGTGAATATTTTAACAACGGACTTGCAGTTTTGCTGAATTTTTGATGTGAAACATCCTTGGGGGTACCTACTGAGTAAATCTGATCGGTCACAGAAGTGATGTCATTCGCAGCGTCCACCAGAGGCGCTGCCCACACTCACACCACTAGTCTGTGCCAAGCACTCACTAGTAGTGTGATTAGAGTGCATGACACATTTTACGTGACCAATATGATATCTCGAGTTCTAACTTTTCAGAATTTTTGACTAGTACGATTGCAACAATAGAAATATTCATCAAGAATTTCTTTTTTCGTATCGCATTTTTGTTACATTCCATTGTTAGGTTCCCCCAACAGCTGCTTATGTCATTTCAACTACAAGATCGGGTACCTCAATCGATGCTGTTTTCCAGACACATTTAGATACATTGCAGTTGCAGTTACATTTCTTACTTCAGTTATCATAAATCTGTTGTATCTTGTCTTCAAGAAATTATGGAAATTTGTGAATGATCAATAAAATATTTACAATACAAAAGCTCTTTTATTTCACAATCAATATATACAAATCAAAATACCTAAAAGAAATGCAAAAGATGTTTTACATAAAACCGCGTTCACATAAAATACATGTTCTTGGCACACATGGCACTTCTTCATTATTATTATTTTTTAATATAGGGGAAATATAATGGATACATTTTTTTCATGATCAAATTTTAATATTGCCAATAAAAAATAACATGAAATATTTCCCTTATCACAAATAACATAAAAACTATTACAAAACATTCTACAATATAAAAACAAACTATTCTAGAAAAGGTACACAAAAATCACAGATTACATGAAAAAAATTATTACACAAATATTCAAGAAAAATTTATTCTAAAAATTGCCATATAGAATTTACTACTTTATTAATATTTGTTGTCAATCTTCTGCTTTGCTCAATAGCTGAGCGATGATTACTGAGGAAAGATTTGACGTACGAATTGGATCAAATTGAAGCAATGATTTTCCATTTAAATGTATGGTCATCACATCTGTAATGTGTTTAATTGTCAAAGATGTTCTTTTTATTGTTACAATATTACTCATTTGATATCTCGTTCAGCTTCAGCACTGCTAATCGCAATGGTTTCGAAGATATTTCTGGCTTTTTTAATTGAAAAGGGAATTTGACTCAATTTTAAAGATAAACTGTCTTCAACAAAATCTCTAAACTCATTAATTATTATTTCATATTTTATTAAAAAACTTAAATTTCTTATTTGTTTTTCATGCCACGGCTCTTGTCACAGAGACTACGGTTCTTCCATATTCCACGATTCCAGTAGCATATGTTTAAAATTTCTTTCAAATCCTCATTGTCAATTATATCATGATTTTCTTTATTTAATTTAAAATTACTCTGCTGCATAAATAACCAATACTTTGAGGAATAAAACAGTGCACTTTAATAACTTGTCATGAGGTAATTTTTTAAATGTGTTCTTACTTTCAAATTCTTTCAATTTCAACATGCTCTCAGTTTTAGCTTCATAATTTCCTTCAGAATTTTTCAAATTAGCAGTAGCATTGATAGTTTGAATAATTTATCTGCTTTTACTATAGGGATGCTGCGACTTTGTAAAACTTCCGAAAAGTAAAAGAGTTTCTGCAAGATAGCAATCATTAGTGCTAAATTGTTAAGAAATTCCAGATTTAAAAGTCTGCTTAATAATCTGTAATATTTAACTTCTGATTCAAATTGTTTGCACAAAGAGGGATAATTCCTCCAAACTGCAATTGCCATCTGCAAGCTATAAGCTGCCCATCGGGGCCTGAACACATGACCGATCTTTACAATTTCGACATCAGGTTCTTCAGCAATCAACCTTTAAATGGCACTGTGGCATCGGTTTTTTGAAGATTGGAGATATAATGCATACAGGTTTTTTTAAAATTATTATTATTACTTGTATGCGATTATATTTTGGAATATTTTCTTCACAATGAAGGCCTCAATGCAGTTTCAAAATATGCCAACAATTCTTCTTGGCAAAGTTTATTTAATATCTTAGTTGCCCTAATCCCCCCCCCCATTCGACGTTGCTACTGTCACTAATTCTTTGAATACTGTCCAAACAGTTGGAATCACTTAGATATTCAGCTACTGTGACCATGTAAACTTAGACAAGAAAAATTTACTGAAAGGCGTGGATCACTCACTTCTCTGAAAAACAGGTGACTGCTTTTCGGAGTAAAGGCGAATCACAACACAGGTTGACCAGAGGCAATTATCTGTGTCAGGTATATGCCTATTTCATGCTGTTAATTAAGAAAAACATAAAATCAAAAGAAGTGCATCCAGTTGATATAGATGAACAGTGCACTGTTGAGTCAGTTTGGTGTGACATAAGCACTGCGAAAGCAAAAATAAGAGTAGGAGTGTGTTATAGGCCTAAAGACTCGAATGAGTACAATAAACAATTGTACAGAGAAATAGAGCAGGCTAGTAAATCAGAATGTCTTATAATGGGGGATTTTAACTTCCCAGATATTGACTGGAACTTGTGGGTTGGTCACTCACACACTAGTAAGACTTTTGTGGATTTATTGGATGATTGTTTTCTGCAGCAGCATGTTCGAGAGGCAACCAGAGAGGGTAATACTCTTCTTGATATTACTCTGCTGATAATTGATCTGGTTATCAGCAGTGATCATTCATGTATTAAGAATTTTTTATTATTATTATTATTAGCCATAAGGTGCAAGGAAGCCTGAGGCTTATGCTGCACCAGCACCAGCCAAAAAAAAAAAAAAAAAAAATTCTGAATTACTCCGAGAGAGAGAGAGAGAGAGAGAGAGAGAGAGAGAGAGAGAGAGAGAGAGAGAGAGAGAGAGAGAGAGAGAGTAGAAGGGAATCACCAAGAAAGAGAAGAATGATGATATCCAGCTTAGGACCCTGGGTGTGCCAAGCCCATACTCACCAGATATGAGCCCCTGGTGCAGATAAAGGAACCACTAGGTGGCAGTGATCACAGTGTACTGATGTAGGATTTACTTAAAGATATAATTACCATCAGGGGAAAAGGAAACGGCTTTTGATTCCGTAAAGTACAGTGGTCTCAGACAGTTTTTAAATTCTGTACAGTGGGATCAACTGATGATGTTCCCAACATTAAATTCTAAGTGGGAAGCATTCAAAGAATTAATCGTGGAAGCTACTAAAAGTTTCATACCTAGTAAGAAATAGTGTTCAAGGTTTAGGCCTAAATGGTTATCATATGAACTAATAAGACTTGTGACAGAGAAGAAAAATGCATGGGATGCATATAAATTATCAAGCAACTCAGAAGGCTATGGCAGACATAAGCTAGTCTGTAATCAGGTCACAAAGAAGGTTAGGCAGGCAAAGGCAGATTACATGAAATCTTTATTATTTGGTTTTTAGGAGCATTAGCAATTAAGGCCATATTGCTCCGGGAATATGCAGTGGTCATTCCCTGACCTTTCTGCATCCTCCGTATTTGGTGGTGAGGGGCTTGAACCCCGGTCTAATCAAGAAGTGTGTGCTACGCACTGCTGCTCCTTCCCACCTGGCTACGAAGGCGCCCTTAAAGGATGCTAAGAAAAACAGCAAGGATTTATTTACTTATATAAACACTAAAAAGAAGGGGATGAATCTGATTTATCCACTTGATACCGATGGTTCGACTGTTGATGATCCTGCTCAGATAGCAAACAAACTGAATGAGTATTTTGCATCTACATTCACACATGAGGAGTTATTAAGGTTTGAAAATGGCAGAAGGTTACCAAATTGTAGCAGGTGCTTAATGATTTTGTAATAACTAAGAGAAAAGTGGAGGAGAAATTGTTGAATTTAAACATAAGAAAGGTACCTGGGGTTGGATGGGATCTATCCAGTTATATTAAAGGAGACAGCAAAGCAACTAAGCAAACCCTTAGACATAATTATGAGAGCATTGTTGGACTCAAGGGAGGTCCCCACGGACCAGAGATGTGCAAATGTATCCCCAATTTACAAAGGGGGGGGATCGAAGGGTGACACGAGTAATTACAGACCAGTTAGTTTAACTTCTGTTCCGGGTAAAATAATGGAGTCACTGGTTAAACATGCATTGCAGGATCATCTAGACAAGACTGCAGTAATAATTCCAACACAGCATGGGTTTGTTAAGGGAAAGTATTGGCTGACAAATCTGATAGGATATTATGATGGAACTGGAGGCAAAAAATAATTTTGATATCATATATTTGGATTTCAGGAAAGGTTTTGACACTACTGCGCATGGAAGACTATTGTACAAATTGGAGCAGAATGGTATTAAGGGTAAGTTGCTACAATGGATAAAAGGATGGTTCGGTGGGAGAAGACAGAGGGTGGTAATCAATGGGTGCTGCTCTTCGTGGACTAATGTTATTAGTGGAGTCCCACAGGGTTCGGTGTTGCGTTCACTGTTGTTTTGTATATTTATCAATGATATTGATGAAGTTATATCAGGCTTAGTGTCGAAGTTTGCAGATGATACAAAGGTTGGCAGGGTTGTTAATGACAGTAATGGCAGTGTGCTACTGCAACAGGATATAGAAAATTTGGGCAGATGAGCTAAGAAGTGGCAACTGAAGTTTAACCTTGACAAATGCAAAGTACTGCATATGGGTAGAAGTAACCCCAGAGAAACGTACCAACTGTGTAGTACTACACTTAAGGTGGTAGAAAATGAAAAAGACCTGGGAGTAATTGTGCAGTCAGGTATGAAGTTTTCTGAGCAATGCAGACACACTGCCAGGGCAGGTCATGAGGTTTTGTCAAAGATATACAGGAATTTTGCTAGCAGGGAAAAGGAGGTGATTGTCCCTATGTATAAGGCAATGGTCAGGCCAGGCCAGGCCTTGAGTACTGTGTACAGGTCTGGAGGCCTCATTTTAGGAAGGATGTAGATATGATTGAGCGTGAACAGAGAAGGGCAACAAGATTGGTGAGGGGAATGAAGGGATCCTCTTACCAAGAGAGGCTTAAGTTCTGCAAATTGCAGTGGCTGGAGACTAGGCACCTGCGCGGTGATCTGATTGAGGTGTATAAGGCCTTGAATGGGTTGAGCACGCTGAATTCTGATGGGATCCTTCCACTTGTTCAGATTATGAACCTAAGGGGGCATAAATTCAAATTAAGAAAAGACAGATTAGCATTAGTAAAGGCATATGATGCAAAAAAGCAAGCTTATGCAGCATCAGCCAAAAAAAAAAAAAAAAAACCCTTCCACTTCACCCCTCCATTCGTTTGAAATACCTGTCCAGCTGAGCCTTAAATTTGTTTAGGCTATCAACTTCCACAACAAGGGATGGAAGTCTCTTCCACCAACCAACTACCCGCTGGTTAAAGGCAAATTTCCGCACATCTATCCTACATCTGTCTTTCCTCAATTTGAATTTATGCCCTCTCAGGTGATTATTCTGAGCAAGAGGCAGTATCCCATCAGCATTGAGCATGCTCAAACCATTCAAGGCTTTGTACACCTCTATCAGATCACCTCGCCGGTGCCTAGTCACCAGACACTATAATTTGTAAAACTTAAGCCTTTGTTCATAAGAGCAACCCTTCGTTCCGTTCACTAACCTTGTTACCCTTCTCTGTACTCGTTCCAGCAGCTCTACATCATTCTTGAAATGAGGCCTCCAGACCTGTATACAGTACTCAAGGTGTGGCCTGACCATTGCCTTATACAAGGGAATAATCACCTCCCTATCCCTGCTAGAAAAATTCTTGTATATCATTGATAAGACACCATGAGCTACTCTTGCAGCCCATCTGCACTGCTCAGAGAATTTCATATCTGCCTGCACAATTACCCCCAGGTCCTTCTCATTGTCTACCACTGTCAGTGTAGTACCACAGAGTTGATACATTGCTCTGGGTTTGCTGTTTCCCATATGTAGTACTTTACATTTGTCAATGTTAAACTTCATTTGTCACCTCTCAGCCCATCTGCTCAACCTTTCTAGATCCTGTTGCAGCAGCATAGCGTCAGTAGCGTCCTTAACAACCCTGCCAACCTTTGTATCGTCTGCAAACTTGGACATTAAGCTTGATATACCATCATCAATATTATTTATAAATACAGAAAACAACAATGGACCCAACACTGAACCCTGAGGGACTCCACTAATAACATTAGTCCACAATGAGCAGTGTCCATTAATTACCACTCTCTATCTTCTGCCACTCAACCATCCCTTTATCCATAGCAACATTTGCCACCAATACCACACTGCTCCAATTTGTGCAGCAGTCTTCCATGTGCAACAGTATCAAAAGCCTTTCTAAGATCCAAATATATAATATCAAAGTTATTCCCTGCATCCAATTCTTTTGTGACTACATCATAGTATCCAATCAAATTGGTCAGGTAAGACCTTCCCTTAACAAAACCATGCTGTGTCTGAGTTATAACCGAATTCTTGTCAAGATGATCCTGCAGTGCTTCTTTAACCAGTGGCTCCATTAATTTTCCTGGAACAGAAGTTAAACTCACAGGTCTATAATTACTTGTATCAGCCTTTGATCCTCCTTTGTGAATTGGGGTTACATTTGCACATATTCAATCTGTGGGTACCTCCCCTGAGTCCAAGGAAGCTCTCATAATTATGGCTAACGGATTGCTTACTTCCTTTGCTGCCTGTTTTAATATAACTGGATAGATCCCATCCACCCCAGGTGCCTTTCTTGTGTTTATCTTAAACAATTTCTCCTCCCCTTTACTCTCAATTATTACAAGCTCATCTAGCTCACTGCCAGAGTTTAACTCACCTCTGCCATTCCCCTTCCTGAATAACTCCTCATGTCTAAATGTAGATGCAAAATATTGATTTAGTTTGTTAGCCACCTGAGCAGGATCATGAACAGTTGAACCATCGATATCAAGTGGACCAATCTGATTCATCCCCTTCCTTCTAGAGTTTACATAAGTAAAGAACTCCTTGCTGTTTTTCTTTGCATCCCTCGCCAAAGATTTCTCGTAATCTGCGTTCTCCTGCCTAACCTCCTTTGTAACTTGGTTACAGATCAACTTATATCTATCATAGGCTTGTGTGTCACATGTTAATTTATATGTATCCCATGCATTTTTCTTCTCTGCCATATGTCTCATTAGTTCATCTGACATCCATTTAGGCCTGATCCTTGAACAATATTTCTTAGTTGGTATGTAAAGCCTAGTAGCTTCCAAGATAAATTCTTTGAATGCTTCCCATTTTAAATTTGCTGTTGGTAACATCATCAGTTGGTCCCACTGTATAGAATTTAAATACTGTCTCAGACCATCGCAGTCGCCTTTACGAAAGCAATAACCCTTCCCTTTACCCCTGATGGTAGTTACCTCCTTGAGTAAATCCCACTTCAGCACACTGTGATCACTGCCACCTAGTGGTTCCTGTATCTGCAGATTCTTAATGCACGAAGAATCACTATTGATAATCAAATCAAGAGTATTGCTCCCTCTAGTTGCCTCCCGAACATGCTGATTTAGAAAACAATCATCCAATAAATCCACAAAAGCCTTGCTAGTGTGTGAGTGACCAACCCACAAATTCCAGTCAATATCTGGGAAATTAAAATCCCCCATTATAAGACTCTCTAATTTACTGGCCCACTCTATTTCCCTGTACAGTTTCTTATTATACTCATCAGAGTCATTAGGCCTACAGCACACTCCTACTCTCAGTTTTGATCTCCCAATGCTTATGTCACACCAAACTGACTCGACACTGCACTGTCCAGCAATGTCATCTGGCTTCACTTCCTTGGATTTTATGTGTTTCTTAACTAATAGCATAACCCCTCCTTACTTCCTATCCTGTCTATCCTTTCTGTAGAAGTTGTACTCCCCAAATTCCAGTTTTGCATTCCTTATATCTGTGTGACACCACGTCTCTGATATCCCAACAATATCTGTCTTTGATGTTTTGAGCAATACCTAAAATTCATCAAATTTATTTACCAAACTCCTAACATAGGTGTACACGCAAGTATACATGCACCTCTTCTTTTTCTTAGCTACCTTAACACAACCCATGTGTTTACTTGTACCCCAATGACTCCAAGCAGTCTCTGAAATATCCTGCATCTTATTTTCCAAGCTGCTGCTGATTCCAATAGAAGCAGTGCAAGAATCACTTTCACCTCTGCCAGTGGCTACTGTTAATCTATTAGTCCTTTTATCCCATCAATCTAGCAGTTTTACGACCCACCTAACACTACCTCGATAGCATCAGCAAACATTCTTGCACCCTTTCTATTTAAGTGTATCCCATCCCTGTAGAAGCAGTCTCCCTTGTTAACAAGTACAGACCAGGCTGAAAAAAATTTTACCCCTTGAGCCTTGCACAATCTTTCCAGGGCCGAATTGATTGACAGGGCTCTCATCATATACTCCCTCATATCGTGTCTGGGCAGAATTGCAGAATAGATGTAGAATAGATATGCGGAAATTTGCCTTTAGCCAGCGGGTGGTTAATTGCTGGAACAAACTTCCATCTGTCGTGGAAGTTGATAGGTTAAATAAATTTAAGGAGGAATTGGACAGGCATTTGGAGGGAATGGTGTGATTTTTTTGGCTAATGCTGCATAAGCTCATATACTTGCTTTCTTGTATCAAGTGCCACTACTACTGCTACTATTATTTAATCTTCTGACTGGCTATGGAAAGCATATTGATTAGCGCGACTTCTCGATAGGTGTAATAGGTGGCTGCATGATAGGTTTTATGGGAACCACTAACATTATGGAACTGTAATCACTTTAACACTTAATTCGCGCTTTCTAACTGCCTCAAGACCAGAGATGGGAACAATGCATACAAAGTGAAGTCTCTCGTAATCCGTTCGTTATATGGAAATTTTCTTCATTCTACGGAAACCATTTTATATGTAATTACCAAGGGAAATTCAAAAAAATTCACTATAAAGAAGTTTATTAAACAAAGGTCTGACCGTAATTAAATCAAAAATGAAGTAATTATAAAACACATAACTGGTCAACTGCACCATTAAAATGCTGGGGATGGGGCCCCGCTCGCCCCACCATAGTTCTGGCTCTGGATACTCAATAACTGTACTGCACTGTTTTGTACTGAAATTGAAATTTTACTGAAATTAAATTGAAATCATGACTCACGCCAGAGCAGCAAAGCAAAAGGCTCAAGCTAATGGGGGTGTTGTGGCTCAGGGGAGAATTGAGGGGGGGCAGTTGCCCTCTGAATCACAGCCTTTCAAAATGCACTGCATGCTTGATGTTTGTGGAGCAATAGGGTACAGGACATATTGCTATGGAGGATGTCTTTCTGTGTGCGTGTGCGCGCGATGTAAGAATTGTAAGGAAATCAGGCGACAACTCAGCGTTGTTATGGGCCTATATGAGAGATTGAAGGACAGGGTACATGCCCTCAAAGGATCTAAATTGAGGGGCCCATCAAGTTCTCAGCTGCCCACATCAACACCAGAGCTTGCATTAGATCATCACACAACACAGCGGCAACCCCCAAGGCAGAATGCGCTGGTCCCACAGGAACTAGTAGTTGTTGGTGACTATTGTCAGGGAAACAGGGAACACGGTATATAGAAAGGATAGGTGGAAGAGGACAAGGGTATGTCTGCCAGGGACAAAGGTTGATGACATGTAGAGCGGATATCACCTTTTAAGGGCACAAAAGGTGATATTGTTGTACACATTGGCACTAATGATATTAAGAGTAGGAGACTGGCGGAATTACTTCACAAGTACAGGTCACTGTTGATAAAAAGCCGTGAATTAGGGTTGAATTTGAAAGTGTCTGCAATTCTGCCCAGACACGATAGGAGGGAGTATATGATGAGAGCTTTGTCGAACAATGTGGCTCGGGAAAGACTGTGCAAGGCTCAAGGGGTAGAATTTTTTTCAGCCTGATCTGTACTTGTTAACAGGAGAGACTGCTTCTACAGGGATGGGATACACTTAAATAGAAAGGGTGCAAGAATTGCTGATGCTATCGAGGCAGTGTTAGGTGGGTCGGAAAACTGCTAGCTTGGGGGGGGGGGGATACAAGGACTAATAAATTAACGGTAGTCACTAGCAGAGGTGAAAGTGATTCTTGCACTGCTTCTATTGGAATGAGCAGCAATCTGGAAAACAAGCTGCAGAGTACTTCAGAGACTGCTGGGAGTTACTGCGGTACAAGTAAACATGGGTTGTGTTAGGGTAGCTAAGAATAGGAACAGGTGCATGTTTACTTGCGTGTACACCAATGCTAGGAGTTTGGTAAATAAATTTGATGAATTTGAGGTATTGCTCAAAGCATCAAAGGCAGATATTGATGGGATATCAGAGACGTGGTGTCACAGATATAAGGAATGCAGAACTGGAATTTCGGGAGTACAATGTGTACAGAAAGGATAGACAAGACAGGAAGGGAGGAGGGGTTATGCTATTAGTTAAGAAACACACAAAATCCAAGGAAATGAAGAGAGTCGACATCACTGGACAGTGCAGTGTCGAGTCAGTTTGGTGTGACATAAGCATTGGGAGATCAAAATTGAGAGTAGGAGTGTGCTATAGGCCTAATGACTCTGATGAGTATAATAAGAAACTGTACAGGGAAATAGAGTGGGCCAGTAAATCAGAAAGTATTATAATGGAGGATTTTAATTTCCCAGATATTGACTGAAATTTGTGATTTGGTCACTCACACACTACCAAGGCTTTTGTGGATTTATTGGATGATTGTTTTCTACATCAGCCTGTTCGGGAGGCAACTAGAGGGAGTAATACTCTTGATCTGATTATCAGTAGTGATTCTTCATGCATTAAGAATCTGCAGATAAAGGAACCACTAGGTGGCAGTGATCACAGTGCGATGAAGTGGGATTTACTCAAAGAGGTAACTATCATCAGGGGGAAAGGGAAGGGTTTTTGCTTTCGTAAAGGCGACTATGATGGTCTGAGACAGTATTTAAATTCTATACAGTGGGACCAACTGATGATGTTACCAACAGCAAATTCAAAATGGGAAGCATTCAAAGAATTTATCTTGGAAGCTACTAGGCTTTACATACCAACTAAGAAATATTGTTCAAGGTTTAGGCCTAAATGGATGTCAGATGAACTAATGAGACATATGGCAGAGAAGAAAAATGCATGGGATACATATAAATTAATGGGTGACATTGAAGCCTATGATAGATATAAGCTGGTCTGAACCAAGTCACAAAGCAGATTAGGCAGGCAAAGGCAGATTATGAGAAATCCTTGGCAGAGGATGCAAAGAAAAACAGAAAAGAGTTCTTTACCTACGTAAACTCTAGAAGGAAAGGGATGAATCAAATTGGTCCACTGGATATTGATGGTTCAACTGTTGATGATCCTGCTCAGGTGGCTAACAAACTAAATGAGTATTTTGCATCTACATTCACCCATGAGCAGTTATTCAGGGAGGGGAATGACAGAGGTGAGTTAAACTCTGGCAGTGAGCTAAATGATTTTGTAATAACTGAGAGGAAAGTTGAGGAGAAATTGTTGAGGATAAACATAAAAAAGGCACCCGGGTTGGATGGGATCTATCCAGTTATATTAAAGGAGGCAGCAAAGGAAGTAAGCAAACCCTTAGCCATAATTATGAGAGCATCTTTGGACTCAGGGGAGGTACCAATAGACTGGAGACCAAATATTTGCAAATGTGACCCCAATTCACAAAGGAGGATCAAAGGCTGACACAAGTAATTATAGACCTGTGAGTTTAACTTCTGTTCCAGGAAAATTAATGGAGGCACTGGTTAAAGAAGCCCTGCAGGATCATCTAGATACGACTTCAGTTATAGCTCGGACACAGCATGGTTTTGTTAAGGGCAAGTCTTGCCTGACCAATTTGATTGGATATTATGATGCAGTCACAAAAGAACTAGATGCAGGGAATAACTTTTATATTATATATTTGGATATTAGAAAAGCTTTTGATACTGTTGCACATGGAACACTGCTGTACAAATTCGAGCAGTGTGGCATTGAAGGCAAATTGCTGCTGTGGATAAAAGGGTGGTTAAGGGGGAGAAGACAGAGAGTGGTAATCAATGGACACTGCTCATCATGGAGTAATGTTATTAGTGTTGTTATTTTGGTGTGACATAAGCATTGGGAGATCAAAATTGAGAGTAGGAGTGTGCTATAGGCCTAATGAATCTGATGAGTATAATAAGAAACTGTACAGGGAAATAGTGGGCCAGTAAATCAGAGAGTCTTATAATGGGAGATTTTAATTTCCCAGATATTGACTGGAATTTGTGGGTTGGTCACTCACACACTAACAAGGCTTTTGTGGATTTATTGGATGATTGTTTTCTAAATCAGCATGTTCGGGAGGCAACTAGAGGGAGCAATACTCTTGATTTGATTATCAATAGTGATTCTTCGTGCATTAAGAATCTGCAGATACAGGAACCACTAGGTGGCAGTGATCACAGTGTGCTGAAGTGGGATTTACTCAAAGAGGTAACTACCATTAGGGGTAAAGGGAAGGGTTATTGCTTTTGTAAAGGCGACTACGATGGACTGAGACAGTATTTAAATTCTATACAGTGGGACCAACTGATGATGTTACCAACAGCAAATGCAAAATGGGAAGCATTCAAAGAACTTATCTTGGAAGCTACTAGGCTTTACATACCAACTAAGAAATATTGTTCAAGGTTTAGGCCTAAATGGATGTCAGATGAACTGATGAGGCATATGGCAGAGAAGAAACATGCATGGGATACCTACAAATTAACACATGACACAGAAGCCTATGATAGATACAAGTTGATCTGTAACCAAGTTACAAAGGAGGTTAGGCAGGCGAAGGCAGATTACGAGAAATCTTTGGCAAGGGATGCAAAGAAAAACAGCAAAGAGTTCTTTACTTATGTAAACTCTAGAAGGAAGGGGATGAATCAGATTGGTCCACTTGATATCGATGGGTCAACTGTTGATGATCCTGCTCAGGTAGCTAACAAACTAAATGAATATTTTGCATCCACATTCACACATGAGGAGTTATTTAGCGAGGGGAAAGCCAGAGGTGTATTCAACTCTAGCAGTAAGCTAGAGAATCTTGTAATAACTGAGAGTAAAGTGGAGGAGAAATTGTTGAAGATAAACACAAGAAAGGCACCCGGGGTGGATGGGATCTATCCAGTTATATTAAAGGAGGCAGCAAAGGAAGTAAGCAAACCCTTAGCCATAATTATGAGAGCTTCCTTGGACTCAGGGGTGGTACCCACAGACTGGAGATGTGCAAATGTGACCCCAATTCACAAAGGAGGATCAAAGGCTGACAAGTAATTATAGACCTGTGAGTTTAACTTCTGTTCCAGGAAAATTAATGGAGGCACTAGTTAAAGAAGCACTGCAGGATTATTTAGACAAGACTTCAGTTATAGCTCGGACACAGCATGGTTTTGTTAAGGGGAATTCTTGCCTGACCAATTTGATTGTATACTATGATGCAGTCACAAAGGAACTGGATGCAGGGAATAACTTTGATATTATATACTTGGATCTTAGAAAGGCTTTTGATACTGTTGCACATGGAAGACTGCTGCACAAATTGGAGCAGTGTGGCATTGGAGGCAAATTGCTGCTGTGGCTAAAGGGGTGGCTGAGGGGGAGAAGACAGAGAGTGGTAATCAATGGACACTGCTCGTCGTGGACTAATGTTATTAGTGGAGTCCCTCAGGGCTCAGTGTTGGGTCCATTATTGTTTTCTGTATTTATAAATGATATTGATGATGGTATATTAAGCTTAATGTCGAAGTTTGCTGACGATACAAAGGTAGGCAGGGTTGTCAAGGACACTACTGACACTATGCTGCTGCAACAGGATCTGGAAAGGTTGAGCAGATGGGCCGAGAGGTGGCAAATGAAGTTTAACATTGACAAATGTAAAGTACTACACTTGGGAAACAGCAACCCCAGAGCAACTTATCAACTCTGTGGTACTACACTGACAGTGGTAGAGAATGAAAGGGACCTGGGGGTGGTTGTGCAGGCAGATATGAAGTTCTCTGAGCAGTGCAGACGGGCTGCAAGAGTAGCTCATGGTGTATTGTCAATGATATATAGGAATTTTTCTAGCAGGGAGAAGGAGGTGATTATTCCCTTGTATAAGGCAATGGTCAGGCGACACCTAGAGTACTGTATACAGATCTGGAGGCCTCATTTCAAGAAGGATGTAGAGCTGCTGGAACGAGTACAGAGAAGGGCAACAAGATTAGTGAATGGAACAAAGGGGTGCTCTTACGAAGAAAGGCTGAAGTTTTGCAAATTACAGTGTCTGGAGACTAGGCACCAGCGAGGTGATCTGATAGAGGTGTATAAAGCCTTGAGTGGTTTGAGCATGCTCAATGCTGATGGGATTCTTCCTCTCGCTCAGAATAATCACCTGCGAGGACATAAATTCAAATTGAGGAAAGAGAGATGTAGGATAGATGTGCGGAAATTTGCTTTTAGCCAACGGGTGGTTGGTTGGTGGAACTGACTTCCATCCCTTGTCGTGGAAGTTGATAGCTTAAATAAGTTTAAGGCTCAGCTGGACAGGTATTTTGAACGAACAGAGGGGTGAAGTGGAAGTGTTTTTTTTTTTTTTTTTTTTTTTGGCTGATGCTGCATAAGCTTGCTTTCTTGCATCAAATGCCTCTACTAATGCTAATGCTAATGCTAGTGGAGTCCCTCAGGGTTCAGTGTTGGGTCCATTGTTGTTTTCTGTATTTATAAATGATGCTGATGATGGTATATCAAGCTTAATGTCCAAGTTTGCAGACGATACAAAGGTTGGCAGGGTTGTTAAGGACACTACTGACAGTATGGTGCTGCAACAAGATCTGGAAAGGTTGAGCAGATGGGCTGAGAGGTGGCAAATGAAGTTTAACATTGACAAATGTAAAGTACTACATATGGGAAACAGTAACCCCAGAGTAACGTATCAACTCTGTGGTACTACACTGACAGTGGTAGAAAACGAAAAGAACCTGAGGGTAATTGTGCAAGCAGATATCAAGTTTTCTGAGCAGTGCAGACGATCTATAAGGGTAGCTCCTAGTGTCTTGTCAATGATATACAGGAATTTTTCTAGCAGGGATAAGGAGGTGATTATTCCCTTGTATAAGGCAATGGTCAGGCCACACCTTCAGTACTGTATACAGGTCTGGAGTCCTCATTTCAAGAAGGATGTAGAGCTGCTAGAATGAGTACAGAGAGGGAACAAGATTAGTGAATGGAACAAAGGGTTGCTGTTATGAAGAAAGGCTTAAGTTTTGCAAATTACAGTGTCTGGGGACTAAGCACCGGCGAGGTGATCTGATAGAGGTGTATATAGCCTTGAATGGTTTGAGCATGCTCAATCCTGATGGGATTCTTCCTCTTGCTCAAAATAATCACCTGAGAGGGCATAAATTCAAATTGAGGAAAGACAGATGTAGGATAGATGTGTGGAAATTTGCCTTTAGCCAGCGGGTAGTTGGTTGGTGGGACTTCCATCTCTTGTTGTGGAAGTTGATAGCCTAAATAAATTTAAGGCTCAGCTGTACAGGTATTTCGAACAAACGGAGGAGTGAAATGGGAGTGGGTTTTTTTTTTTTTTTCGACTGATGCTGCATAAGCTTTCTTTCTTGCATCATATGTCTCTACTAATGCTAATGCTAATAACTGAATTCGGGATAAAATAAATGATCATTTCAATAATGGACTCGCAAATTTTCAAAATAAATAACAATGTGCTCTCACGAGCCCACTATAGCGCAGCCAGATGGGCAGGAGCGGCAGCCTCGTAGCACACGCTTCTTGATTAGACCAGGGTTCGAGCCCGTGACCACCAAATACGGAGGATGCGGAAAGGTCAGGGAATGACCACTGCATATCTCCGGAGCAATA
Source organism: Mastigoproctus giganteus (assembly GCF_048544385.1). Taxonomy (NCBI): domain Eukaryota; kingdom Metazoa; phylum Arthropoda; class Arachnida; order Uropygi; family Thelyphonidae; genus Mastigoproctus; species Mastigoproctus giganteus. The sequence goes on along the minus strand of NC_143586.1, from coordinate 108,427,256 downwards.
TGGCCTTAGTTGCTAATGCTCCTAAAAACCAAATAACAACAACAACTATAGCGCATCTCTGCCCTACATACATTAACTAACTAGTGTGCATACCATATAGCTCTGAAGCAGATGAAGCATAACTTCATTAGTGGCAAAATGTCATAAGAAAGATGGTTTTGTAGTAGTTATGTATGCCTTTTGATGTACCTCAAATACGGAAAGTGCCCACAAACCATCATGTCAACTACTACTTTTGTATGATGGATATGCCAAATTCGGCTTATCAGATTCCTGCTGAAGTGTATCCCAACATTACCATTTTCTACTGCTCTTATGCCAAACAATGAAGACCTGCCAATTTCCAATCCATTTTGCAGAGAAGAGTCTTCAGAATTGGATGATGAATCTGGAAGAGGTTAACTGTGATTTCATCTCAGAAGCCTGTTTTAGTTAAAACGCTGCATCCCTAATCAGCAAGACTTGGATGACTTAGTGAGAGATTTTGGTCGAATCATATCAATACAAATCTTCTGACAGTTTGCTTAAAAGATTGGAACTTGGATCCCAGCTGCAGTACTTCCATGTACACAAAGAGACAAGTCACATATGAATGTTTTTAGACATATGCATGTTTCTTTCCGATCTGTTGTTTTGATTTTTTTTTGGTCTTTATGGAGAAAATGGTATTGGTCACTCACAATCCAGAACAGTGGCGTATTTTCACATAATTGCAGTAAAAGTTCAAAAACTTGCTTTGTGATTAGACAATACACTCATTGATTCCTATTGTGTGGTCTGTTCATATTAAAGAAGACTATGGAAATGTAAGCACATATTAGTGAAGATCAATTACAAGTATGACCAGGGGATGTTTATGGAACTTCAAATAGGGTGGTTTCACTAAGTTCCCTTGCTTTCTCTACCCCTGGGACTGCTGGGCAGTAGATCAGCACTATAGAGGAAAAGAATGAACTACCAGAATTGAGTTGCAACCTGCTGCATAGAACGAAGTAAACAATCCCTTCATTCTAAGAAAGTCTTGCCTCTGCTACTCCATATGAAGCTGGGACAGGTCAAATAATTTGCCAAAGCATTGGATCCTCAGGATGACACTTTCAAGTATACATGCAACCTATATTTCCAAATTTTTTTTAATGCAAAAGTGCAAGTTGGCACATTTATTGGTCCACAAGTAAAGGAGCTATTGACTTCACAAGAGCTGGAAGACAGTGGTAAGTGAAATGCCTGGAAATTGTTTAAGCTTGTAGTAAATGGCTTTCTTGGTAACATTAGGAGTGAAAATTACAAAAAACTAGTTGACAAGTTTATTGAAATTTATAAAAAAAATGGGATGCAGAATGTCAAGCAATCTTCATTACTTGTATTCTCATTTGAATGTTTTAAGAAAATAGGATATGTTAATGAAAAGCACGGGGAAATATTCTAACAGGGCATACAGTCGGTGGCAAAGAAGTACCAAGGAAGGTAGGATAAAGATCTGATTACTCTCAACCAAGAAACTATCAGTTTCTTGGTTTGGGATAATCAGGCTGACCAAAAAGACAAAGTTGTTCAATGTACATTTTTAAGGAATTTTTTTTAAATTAACCCTACTTTTGATTTTGTGATTTTTTTTTTTTAACTTGTTCACAACTTGTATAACTTGTGTACCTGTTCAGTACAGCAAATAAACATTTGTTAACAAATCTGATATAGTATTACTCCATATGCAAACATTCTAAGGTCATATTCTGATCAGCATACCCAATTCATTAAGAAATGCAAATAAACAGAAACCTTTTTGAAAATTTGTTCACAGTGTAATACTTACTGAAGGGGAAGGTAGTTGCCAGTAAAACAGTTACAGAGATGCAGGAGAGGATGGGATCTATGTACTGTGCAACTGATCCCTTTACAAAGTAGATAATGATGGCCACAGTAATCACAAGTACACATGTGGAGATGTCACGCAACATGTCTCTAAGCTGGTGGTTTCTTTCCGAAAACAAAAATGATCCTGAAGTATAAAAACATAAATATAGGATTTTTATTAACTACTTGTTTGTTTTATAGAAAGTTACATTTCGTGCAGAATGGTTACAGAAAAGTTCAATGAAAACTAATGAAATAAGGAAAGGAACTCAAATACATCACGAATTCTGAAACTAAAAAAAAAACTTAAATATAGGTAGTGCTCGACTTTACAAGTTAATTCGTTGCTAGAATGTGCACGTAAAGCAGGAATTTATTTCCCATAGACGTAATGGGAAATTTGAAATGGGAAAACGCAACAGGAGTTACGTTCTCAACAATGAAATTTGACCATAGTAATGTTATTAAACAATGATTAATTTTTCCCAAGAAATGAAAACAGTCTTTAAAATCAAGCAAATTATAATAATAAAGAAATTATTTATGTCATACAAACGTTAAAGAATAATGAGATCCCATTTGCTAATATTATCTGATATTTTGTTTCCAATGTTATTCCTCTTTGCTATTTCTTTTTATTAATATCACTCTCTATAGTATTACTCCATTTTGGCATACTGTACAGTATTAATAAGCGGGATAAATTTGAAATAAGAGAAGACAGCGAAAATGAAGAGCAAAACAACTACTCTTTGTAACATCAGCGTGGCTGCTTAATGTTATGTAAAGTCAGTCAGAGCTCTCATCTGCCTGAACAAACAAACGAATGGACAGTAGTCCACATAGCTAAAGTAGTACTGTAATATTGTATAGCTATGTGCATAGCTTGAAATGCTGTATTTATGAATGTTTAGCATTTATTCATTGCGATCAACGTTTCTATTTTCGATTTTGTTGATACTTGAAAAAAGAACTCATAAACCGAAGAACTCAGAGCGAAAACTCATAAAGTGAGAACTGCTTGTATTTACTAAAATATAAAAAAATATAAATTTCTGTTTATTCTCTAGATAGCCACTTGTGTAAATTATTGCAAGCTTCAGCAGAAAGAAAAATTTATCTGGAGATTTGGATGTACCTCCAGTTTTGATATACAGTGAAACCTCCCTTTAACAGACCACATGGAGGTAAAATATGTTCATTATGTCCGATTGTCCGATCTCGAAAGAAACAATGTATAGTCACTGAAGGCTGCCATAATGTTAAGAAAAAGTGCTATGCTACAAAATAAAAAGATTAAACATAATACCGTATTTTACTGCATTTACCAAGTGTATGGAGAAATGCACTTACCAATCATATAGAAAAGCTTGAGATTAAAGAGGCCTCTGACTCCGAGATCCATATATAAAGTATAAAATATATTGCTCACCTCCAGAGGAGCAGAATTAAGAAAAAAGAAAATTGCAGGTACAAACAAGGTAGTACTCTTTAATAAAACACAGGTACAAATTGAGTTAGACTAAATTAAATAAAATAAAAATAAAGCAAAACAGTAGCTTTTGAGTCTAGGAGACTCTTCATCATAATAACAAATGTTATTATGAAACAAAGAATGCCCGGGCATGGTCATGTAAGGCAAACAAAACATGACACAAGTGCAAGCAATAGTAGGGATAAGCGCTGGTTAGAATTAGATGCCTGAAGCTGCAAATTATTATTATTATTTTTATTATTATTAGCCATATGGTGCAAAGAAGCCTGAGGCTTATGCTGCACCGGCCAAAAAAAAAAAGAGTTACCCTGTGTGTGTGTGTGTGTGTGTGTGTGTGTGTGTGTGTGTGTGTGTGTGTGTGTGTGTGTGTGTGTGTGTGTGTGTGTGTGTGTGTGTGTGTGTGTGTGTGAGAGAGAGAGAGAGAGAGAGAGAGAGAGAGAGAGAGAGAGAGAGAGAGAGAGAGGTAGAAGGGAATCACTGAGAAAAATGATGATATCCAGCTCAGGACCCTGGGTGTGCCAAGCCCATACTCACCAGATGTGAAATGCAGGGCATGCACATGAGGTGCATGCCAACATTTATCACATTGTAGAATAACCACCTCCGTGATTGGATGTATATGTATACAGTTATTGCAGTTAAAATTACCATGACAAACGGAGGTGTGGAATGATTCGAGCCATACTCACTGATGGTAACTTTATAAGCAGTCAATGATTTTGATATCCCGGAGTGGATCAAGATCATGTTGAGAGGACCAATAGTGTTCAGCAATCATGGAGTGCTCAGCAGACAGATTGCCCTCTCGTGTCCTGGAGCCTTCTGCCAGATTCCCCAATGTAGCAACCACCACAGTCATGGCAGACAATGCGATATACTGAGCTGCTACGTAGTAGTAGTGGCATGTGATGCAAGAAAGGAGGCTTATGCAGCATCAGCCAAAAAAAAAAAAAAAAAATTTACACAACCATTCGCTCTAAATGTTTGTCCAGTTCCTCCTTAAATTTATTTAACCTATCAACTTCTACAACAACAGATGGAAGTTTGTTCCAGCAATTAACCACCCGCTGGCTAAAGGCAAATTTCCGAACATCTATGCTACATCTGTCTCTCCTCAGTTTGAATTTATGTCCACTTAGGTTCGAAATCTGAACAAGTGGAAGAATCCCATCAGAATTCAGCGTGTTCAACCCATTCAAGGCCTTACACACCTCAATCAGATCATCTCACAGGTGCCTAGTCTCCAGCCACTGCAATTTGCAGAACTTAAGCCTCTCTTGGTAAGATGATCCCTTCATTCCCCTCACCAATCTTGTTGCCCTTCTCTGTTCACGCTCAATCATATCTACATCCTTCCTAAAATGAGGCCTCCAGACCTGTACACAGGTCTGGAGGCCTGGCCTGGCCTGACCATTGCCTTATACACAGGGACAATCACCTCCTTTTCCCTGCTAGCAAAATTCTTGTATATCATCGACAAAACCCCATGACCTGCCCTGGCAGTCTGTCTGCATTGCTCAGAAAACTTCATACCTGACTGCACAATTACTCCCAGGTCTTTTTCCTTTTCTACCACCTTAAGTGTAGTACCACACAGTTGGTACGTTTCTCTGGGGTTACTTCTACCCATATGCAGTACTTTGCATTTGTCAATGTTAAACTTCAGTTGCCACTTCTCAGCCCATCTGCCCAAATTATCTAGATCCTGTTGCAGTAGCACACTGCCATTACTGTCATTAACAACCCTGCCAACCTTTGTATCATCTGCAAACTTTGACACTAGGCCTGATATACCTTCATCAATATCATTGATAAATATACAAAACAACAGTAGACCCAACACCAAACCCTGTGGGACTCCACTAATAACATTAGTCCACAAAGAGCAGCACCCATCATTAACACCCTCTGTCTTCTCCCACTCAACCATCCTCTAATCCATTGTAGTAAATTACCCTTAATACCATTCTGCTCCAATTTGTACAGTAGTCTTCCATGCACAACAGTGTCAAAAGCTTATCTGAAATCCAAGTATATGATATCAAAATTATTTTTTGCATCCAGTTCCTTTGTAACCACATCATAATATCCAGTCAAATTTGCCAGACAAGACTTTCCCTTAACAAACCCATGCTGTGTCTGAATTATTGCTGCAGTCTTGTCTAGATGATCCTGCAATGCATCTTTAACCAGTAACTTCATTATTTTACCCGGAAGAGAAGTTAAACTAACTGGTCTGTAATTACTTATGTCACCCTTCGATCCCCCTTTGTGAATTGGGGATACATTTGCACATCTCCAGTCCACAAGGACCTCCCCTGAATCCAAGGATGCTCTCATAATTATGGCTAAGGGTTTTCTTACTTCCTTTGTAAGTAAAGTAAAGTGCAGCCATTATCAACCCAATGCAGGATGGAAGCCTCTTCAACAATTCATGCTGAAGGAAATAGACCATAATCTGCCATGCTGGTCCAGTGTGGGTTGGCAGATCCACCGTATTCAGCAGTCAGGAGCTTGAACCCCGGTCTACTCAAAGAGCACGTGCTACTGCACTCGTGCTCCTGACCACTCGGCTACGGAGGCCTACTTCCTTTGACGCCTCCTTTAAAATAACTGGATAGATCCCATCCACCCCCAGGTGCCTTTCTTATGTTTAATTTTCACAATTTCTCCTCCACTTTTGCTCTCAGTTATTACAAAATCATTAAGCACCCTGCTACAATTTGATGATAACCTTCTGGCATTTTCAAACCTTAATAACTCCTCATGTGTGAATGTAGATGCAAAATACTCATTCAGTTTGTTTGCTATCTGAGCAGGATCATCAGTGGTTGAACCATCGAGATGAAATGGACCAATTAGATTCATCCCCTTCCTTTTAGAGTTTATATAAGTAAAGAAATTCTTGCTGTGTTTCTTAACATCCTTTGCCAAAGATTTCTCGTATTCTGCTTTCACTTGCCTAACCTCCTTTGTGACTTGATTACAGACTAGTTTATATCTGCCATAGGCTTCTGTGTCGTCTGATAATTTATATGCATCCCATGCATTTTTTTCCTCTGCCACAAATCTCATTAGTTCATTGACAACCATTTAGGCGTAAACCTTGAACAATATTTCTTAATAGGTATAAAACTTTTAGTAGCTTCCACTATTAATTCCTTGAACACTTCCCACTTAGAATTTGCTGTTGGTAACATCATCAGTTGATCCCACTGTACAGAATTTAAAAACTGTCTGAGACCACTGTAGTCACCTTTACAGAAGCAAAAATCCTTTCCTATACCTCTGATGGTAATTATATCTTTAAGTAAATCCCACATCAGTACACTGTGATCACTGCCACTTAGTGGTTCCTTTATCTGCAAATTCTTAATACACGAATGATCACTGCTGATAACGAGATCAAGAGTATTACCCTCTCTGGTTGCCTCTCGAACAGGCTGCTGCAGAAAGCAATCATACAATAAATCCACAAAAGTCTTACTAATGTGTGAGTGACCAAACCACAAGTTGCAGTCAATATCTGGGAAGTTAAAATCCCCCATTATAAGACATTCTGATTTATTAGCCCACTACTTCTCTGTACTTCAATTCACTCCTCACTACTTCAATTGTTCATTGTACTCATTTGAGTCATTAGGCCTATAACACACTCCTACTCTTATTTTTGCTTTCGCAGTGCTTATGTCACACCAAACTGAATCAACAGTGCACTGTTCATCTATACCAACTGGATGTACTTTTTTTGATTTTATGTTTATCTTAATTAACAGCATAACACCACCTCCCTTCCTATCCTTTCTGTACACATTGTACTCCCCATATTCCAATTCTGCATTCCTAATATCTGTGACACCACATCTCTGATATCCCAACGTAACAAGGAGGGATGGGCGTTTTTACCCTCGAGAGAAGAGATTGCAGTTTTTTATGGGAAACTAAGCATTTTATCTGGTGAGCGTGTAGAATTTTAGAGAGGCATTGTGAGATGCCAGGGTAATAGGGGATAAAGGCAGTCAACATTGTATCATCATTGTGGGAGGCCCTGGGATGTGTGGCACGCTCATAGGCCTGAGATCGCATTTGTTTAGGGAACAGGCAGGGTAGCCTCAGTTGGATAGATCTATTTTTCCTCTCAAAACTTCATCGCGCATCTCGTCTGTGGAGCTGGAATGGGTCCAGGCACGAGTGAATAGGGCAAGTGCAGTACTGAGAAGCTGGTTGTGGGCATGTGCTGATTTGTAGTTGGTGAATTGGCCAGTGCACAATGGTTTCCAGTTACCATGGTAATTTTAACCACAATAAAGGTATATGTATACATCTAATCATGGAAGCAGTTATACTACAATATGATAAATGTTGGCATGCACGCCCTACATTCGCAGTTGCAAGCATCTAGTTTTAACCAGAGATTATTTCTACTGTTGCTTGCACTTGTGTCACGCTTTGTTTGCTTTACATGACCACGCCTAGGCATTCTTTGTTTCACTATAATATTTGTATTCAGCTGATGAAGAGTTCCTTAGACTCAAATGTTTTGCTTTATTTTTATTTAATTTAGTCTAACTCAATTTGTACCTGTGTTTTATTAAAGAGTACTACCTTGTTTGTATCTGCAGTTTTCTTTTTTCTTAATTCCGTTTCTCCAGAGGTGAGCAATATATTTTATACTTTATAGAAAAGCTTGAATTTTTCTGTTTCATAAGTGGCAGTGGAAACTTAGCTAAAACCTCTTAAATAACTCGAGTTGTCCAGAATCTGGATAACTCTGGAATTATTTAAGAGGTTTCCTACTGATATCTGACCTGTTCAATAGACTAGTGAAAGGTGATAGTAATGAAAATCCTGGCAACCTGCTTTATTGTGAACATACACCGATGAGCCAAAACATTATGACCAGCGAGTGGTTATGCAAATCGAAGCAACTTCAGGTGAACTACAGCACATGCACGGGTTGGGACGTGGTATAAAAAACACCCGATACTGAGCTCTGTTAATCAGTGTTACTCTTGTTCTTCAGATGGAAAAGGCAGTGGACTTAAGCGAGTTTGACAAAGGCCAAATTGTAATGGCCAGACGACTGGGTCAGAGCATATCCGAAATGGCACGGCTAGTGGGGTGCTCACAGTCATCCATATTAGTACCTACCGAAAGTGGTCCGAGGAGGGGAAACCCACTAACCGCCGGCGAAGTGTTGGGCGACCATGGCTCATCGATGCTCGAAGTGAGCGAAGGCTTTCCCAGATGGTACATGGCAATAGAAGGGCGAGTGTGACACAACTTGCCGGGAATTGGAATGCTGGTGATGGGAGTAATGTGTCACAACACACAATACTTCAAACCCTGCTGAAAATGGGGACGAATAGCCACAGGCCACTCCGAGTGCCCATGCTAACCATGGTTCACTGGCGAGAGTGCCTACAATGGGCACACGAGCATCAAAACTGGACCTTCAGTGATTGGAAGAAGGTCATCTGGCCCAATGAATCACATTTCCTGTTGCACCATGTGGACGGCTGGGTACGTGTGCATTGTTTGCCTGGGAAAGTGATGGCACCTGGATGCACCATGGGACAAAAACAAGCTGGTGGGGGTGGTGTCATGCTTTGGGCGATGTTCTGTTGTGATACCGTGGGTCCAGTCATCCATGTGCCAGGCACTCTGACATCTACCACCTACCTAAACATCATTGTTGACCAGGTACACCCTTTCATGGCAATGCTTTTCCCCTCTGGCTGCCGTCTTTCAGCAGGATAATGCGCCATGCCACACTGCCCGGATTGTTCAAGACTGGTTCGCGGAACATGAGGAAGACTTCCAGGTATTGCCCTGGCCTCCAAATTCCCCAGACATCAATCCCATCGAGCATCTGTTGTTTGTGTTAGAACAGCAACTCCGATCTGCGGCATCTCAACCACGGACCTTATAGGAGTTAAAGGATCTGCTGGTTATGTGTTGGTACCAGATACCACAAGACACATTTTGAAATCTTGTAGCATCCATGCCTCGTTGGGTACGAGCTGTTTTGGCTGCACATTGAGGACCAATATCATATTAGGTAGGTGGTCATAATGTTTTGGCTCATCGGTATACACTGTGACATTGAAATTGCAGCACTTAAAGTAATGGTAGCCAAGGAGTTAAGGAATACATGATAAGAGTTGCAGATGCTAATGTATGTGACCACATTTGATGACAGAAAATGTCTACAACGGACAGATCAATACAATATAAATTTACCACATTTTCAGATACATCGAGCTCAGCATCTTGGAATTGAGTCATAGAGGTGTTGAACAGCTTCCTGCAGTCAGTCAGAGAAAACCCTTGAGGTATGTGTTCAGGCATTGCCCTGCTGCATCAGGCACCCTAGTAAGAAAGGAGAGAGCAACAGTTCCAGAATCTCTGGTGACATAGTGGCAAGCAGTCAGATTGCCATTGACAAACACTGACAACTGACTGCCAAAACTGATTACTCCCTACACCAAAACCAGCAGAGTGTGCAGTATGGCATTCAACAAAGGTTCTAGAATCACTGTGTTCATGTTGTTGCCACGCATACACAACAATCACTGGGTCCCAGGTAGAAGCGGGATTCATCACTGAAGACCACTTCATACCATTCTGTATCTCAGGTGGCCCGTGTGTGGTATCATTCCAGATGCTGTTAGCAATGGGAAAAAGCCATACATATATTAACAGCTTCATCCTATGCATGCCTCTAGGACCGAGGCACATATGCATTAATTCTCAAGGTCAAAAGACCGTGTATATAGCCTTTGATTTAAAATGATGTATCCATAACCAGAATAATAATAATAATGGGCAGCAGCCAAGGGTAATCGATGCAATGGTTTGATGAGTGATGGCATGGCAGCCAGCTGATGTTGCAACTCATTCTCGATGGATGGCAGTCAGTATGGCTGTAGGTGCAGTGTGAACCAGTCAACAGATAAGACAATCTTCCCATTCTGCAGCCCTCTGTCAGTTCCATTACCAAATCAACAAGCAGTGATACCATCCTGCAGCCACTGTTGCCACCATCTGTGCACGGTGGTATTGTCACAGCCCTAACATGAAGTAAACCATTCAGCCATACAATGACCAAAAATCTGCCTTCAGTGGAAGTTTCTCATATCAGTATCAAATGTGACATTTTCGCATTCTCTACAATCTCCTTTCATTCTGAAGTCAGTTTCTACAAGGCAGAAGCCTGCTAACTGCATCACATATGATATTAAGAGTAGGAGACCAGCAGAATTACTTAACAAGTACAGGTCACTGTAAAAAAAGCCGTGAATTAGGGTTGAATTTGAAAGTGTCTGCAATTCTGCCCAGACACGATAGGAAGGAGTATATGATGAGAGCCTTGTCGATCAATTCGGCCCTGGAAAGACTGTGCAAGGCTAAAGGGGTAGAATTTTTTTCAGCCTGGTCTGTACTTGTTAACAGAAGGGACTGCTGCTAGAGGGATGGGATACACTTAAATAGAAAGGGTACAAGAATATTTGCTGATGCTATCGAGGCAGTGTTAGGTGAGTCGGAAAACTGCTAGCTTGGGGGAAATACAAGGACTAATAGATTAACAGTAGCCACTGGCAGAGGTGAAAGTGATTCTTGCACTGCTTCTATTGGAATGAGCAGAAGCCTGGAAAACAAGATGCAGGATATTTCAGAGACTGCTGGGAGTCATTGCGGTACAGTAAACACATGGGTTGTGTTAGGGTAGCTAAGAAAAAGAACAGGTGCATGTATACTTTTGTGTACACCAATGCTAGGAATTTGGTAAATAAATTTGATGAATTTGAGGTATTGCTCAAAGCATCAAAGGCAGATATTGTTGGGATATCAGAGACGTGGTGTCACACAGATATAAGGAATGCAGAACTGGAATTTGGGGAGTACAACGTCTACAGAAAGGATAGACAGGATAGGAAGGGAGGAGGGGTTATGCTATTAGTTAAGAAACACATAAAAGCCAAGGAAGTGAAGCCAGTCGACATCGCCAGTCGACTCGACACTGCACTGACTGGACAGTGCAGTGTCGAGTCAGTTTGGTGTGACATAAGCATTGGGAGATCAAAATTAAGAGTACGAGTGTGCTATAGGCCTAATGACTCTGATGAGTATAATAAGAAACTGTACAGGGAAACAGAGTGGGCCAGCAAATCAGAGAGTCTTATAATGGGGAATTTTAATTTCCCAGATATTGACTGGAATTTGTGGGTTGGTTACTCACATACTAGCAAGGCTTTTGTGGATTTATTGGATGATTGTTTTCTATATCAGCATGTTAGAGAGGCAACTAGAGGGAGTAATACTCTTGATTTGATTATAAATAGTGATTCTTCATGAAATAAGAATCTGCAGATAGAGGAACCACTAGGTGGCAGTGATCACAGTGTGCTGCAGTGGGATTTACTCAAAGAGGTAACTACCATCAAGGGTAAAGGGAAGGGTTATTGCTTTCGTAAAGGCGACTACGATGGTTTGACACAGCATTTAAATTCTATACAGTGGGACCAACCGATGATGTTACCAACAGCACATTCAAAATGGCAATCATTCAAAGAACTTATATTGGAAGATGCTAGGCTTTACATACCAACTAAGAAATATTGTTCAAGGTTTAGGCCTAAATGGATGTCAGATGAAATAATGAGACACATGGCAGAGAAGAAAAATGCATGGGATACATATAAATTAACACGTGACACAGAAGCCTATGATAGATATAAGTTGATCTGTAACCAAGTTACAAAGGAGGTTAGGCAGGCAAAGGCAGATTACGAGAAATCTTTGGCAAGGGATGCAAAGAAAAACAGCAAAGAGTTCTTTACTTATGTAAACTCTAGAAGGAAGGGGATGAATCAGATTGGTCCACTTGATATCGATGGTTCAACTGTTGATGATCTTGCTCAGGTAGCTAACAAACTAAATGAATATTTTGTATTGACATTCACACATGAGGAGTTATTCAGCACGGGGAATGCCAGAGGTGTATTCAACTCTGGTAGTAAGCTAGATAATCTTGTAATAACTGAGAGTAAAGTGGAGGAGAAATTGTTGAAGATAAACACAAGAAAGGCACCTGGGGTGGATGGGATCTATCCAGTTATATTAAAGGAGGCAGCAAAGGAAATAAGCAAACCCTTAGCCATAATTATGAGAGCTTCCTTGCACTCAGAGGAGGTACCAATAGACTGGAGATGTGCAAATGTGACTCCAATTCACAAAGGAGGGTCAAAGGCTGACAGAAGTAATTATAGACCTGTGTCAGCCATTGATCCTCCTTTGTGAATTGGAGTCACGTTTGCACATCTAAAGTCTATGGGTACCTCCCCTGAGTCCAAGGAAGCTCTCATAATTATGGCTAAGGGTTTGCTTACTTCCTTTGCTGCCTCCTTTAATATAACTGGACACAGCATGGTTTTGTTAAGGGGAAGTCTTGCCTGACCAATTTGATTGGATACTATGATGCAGTCACAAAAGAACTGGATGCAGGGAATAACCTTGATATTATATACTTGGATCTTAGAAAGGCTTTTGATACTGTTGCACATGGAAGACTGCTGCACAAATTGGAGCAGTGTGGCATTGGAGGCAAATTGCTGCTATGAATAAAGGGGTGGTTGAGGGGTAGAAGACAGAGAGTTTTAATCAATGGACACTGCTCATCGTGGACTAATGTCATTAGTGGAGTCCCTCGGGGTTCAGTGTTGGGTTCATTATTTGTTTCTGTATTTATAAATAATATTGATGATGGTATATCAAGCTTAATGTCCAAGTTTGCAGACGATACAAAAGTTGGCAGGGTTGTTAAGGACACTACTGACGCTATGCTGCTGCAACAGGATCTGGAAAGTTTGAGCAGATGGGCTGAGAGGTGGCAAATGAAGTTTAACATTGACAAATGTAAAGTACTACATATAGGAAACAGCAACCCCAGAGCAACGTATCAACTCTGTTGTACTACACTGACAGAGGTAGAGAATGAAAAGGACCAGGAGGTAATTGTGCAGGCAGATATGAAGTTCTGTGAGCAGTGCAGACGGGCTGCAAGAGTAGCTTATGGTGTCTTATCAATGATAACACACCATTGATAAGACACCATATCAATGATATACAGGAATATTTCTAGCAGGGATAAGGAGGTGATTATTCCCTTGTATAAGGCAATGGTCAGGCCACACCTTGAGTACTGTATACAGGTCTGGAGGCCTCATTTCAAGAAGGATGTAGAGCTGATGGAACGAGTACAGAGAAGGGCAACAAGGTTAGTGAATGAAACAAAGGGTTGCTCTTACGAAGAAAGGCTTAAGTTTTGCAAATTACAGTGTCTGGAGACTAAGCACAGGCGAGGTGATCTGATAGAGGTGTATAAACCCTTGAATGGGTTGAGCATGCTCAATGCTGATGGGATTCTGCCTCTTGCTCAGAATAATCACCTGAGAGGGCATAAATTCAAACTGAGGAAAGATAGATGTAGGATAGACGTGCAGAAATTTGCCTTTAGCCAGCGTGCAGTTGGTTGGTGGAACAGACTTCCATCCCTTGTGGAAGTTGATAGCCTAAATAAATTTAAGGCTCGCTGGACAGGTATTTCAAACGAACGGAGGGGTGAAGTGGAAGTTTTTTTTTTTTTTTGGCTGATGCTGCATAAGCTTGCTTTCTTGCATCATATGCCTCTACTAATGCTAATGCTAATATGCACTGCTTTGAACTCCACAATCTCTATATTTGTTTTTATATCAGCCAAAGCTTCCATCTTATTGGTTTCATATTTTAATCATTTATATATCTTAGCACAACTCATCTGTATGCTGATTTGCATCCAGTTCTACTCATTCCTTCTTAGTGATGCAATTTCAATATCACAGAGCGTATTTTAACCGATGGTAAATACCATTAGACTGAGGTAATTTACATTATGGGTGTCATACTAAAGAAATGAGTTTCAGTGGATGATGTCCATTATTTCTGAAGTGCTATAAATTGAGGTCAGTTAAAGCAAGACTTCACTATACTTAATTGTTGTTCTGTGAAACCTTAGGTTGTAAGAATATCCCTCAAATTGCATTTCTGTAGTTATGGATAAATATATGTATACAAGGTTTGACAATTTAGTTCTGGGGCTGAATCCATTTCAAGCATGCCAAAGCACGTAAAACTTTGATGCAGTTACATAGGCAGTTAGCCAATGTAACTTTCAAGAGTGCATACTGTAAGCTGTTCACACGCAGTCGTGTTAAAACTATGTTATTCAAGGTATTGTCATTATGTTAAGTAATGAAACAAAGTTTTAATTTTGTTTCATTTGGGAAAAACTCCAAAATTAGTCCATGCTGAAAGGAACATGATTTTAAGGTATAGAAAACATTAAAATAAATGTGACTAGGGGTGGCAGTACATTCAACTGTTTCAAAAATGTTTCCAACAGCTCTACAAGCAACCTAAAGTGTATAGATATCAAAGATAATTACTTTGAAAAATATTGAAAGCTTTTTCAATTTTTCTTTAAATTGTCAACACTCATATACACCGGTGTTCAAACAAAGTGCATCACCCCTTAAAATTGAAAAATTGTCATCTGAATAACGTAAGTATATGACAATATTTCTTACAGGTTGCATCAGATAACTCCAGGGGCTCACATCTGGTGAGTATGGGCTTGGCAAACCCAGGGTCCTGAGCTGGATATCACCATTCTTCTCTTTCTTGGTGATTCCTTTCTACTCTCTCTTTCTCTCTCAGGGTAACTCGGGAATTTTTTTTTTTTTTGGCTCGTGCAGCATAAGCCTCAGGCTTCCTTGTACCATATGGCTATTAATAATAATAATAATAATAAATAATAATAAGATTGACATGCTTAGGTGATGATGCAATATTGCATCAGCTGTTACTTTCAGCTATATAAGCACGTTCTGCAAGAGTTGCAGTCATTCCTTGCTTGTGTCAGGATGGCGAGTTACGTGTAGTTGCCGCCATGAAGAAAGAGTGCTATTGTTGCATTACAGGAGAAAAGAAGCTTATAGATCGTCTTCTAATCAGTCAACAGTGAGTAGATTTCTTTCCAAACTCAAAAATACTGGTTCTGCTGATAGGAAAAAAGGAATCGGATGCAAACAAGTCTCTACACCCAAACAGGACCGCATTTTGAAGCCTTAAAAACCAAAAAGCTTCTTTTTTCTGAGCTGAAAATAAAATGAGAAGGACATACAGGAGTGGTAGCAAGTGCAGTAACAGTCAGAAGACGCCTCTTCAAAAATGGACTTGTAGCCATCGTCCTAAGAAGAAACCCCTCCTCACACAAAAAATGAAAAAGGCCCGATTAATTTGGTGTAAGGAGCATATCAAATGGACCCCTGACCAGTGGAAGTCAGTTATTTTCTCGGATGACAATAAATTAAACCTGCATGGCTCTGATGGGAGACAAACAATTCGCCATAGCATGGTGAAGAATACCATCCAGACTGTATGGTGTCTACAGCGAAATTCCCTACCAGCCAAATGATATGGGGGTGCATTTCGTATGCAGAGTTGGTCACCTGCAGTTTATAAAAGGTTCCGTAAATGCTAATGGATACCTGGCTATATTGGAAGGCAAATTGATGTCAACCATTAGAGACCATTTCAACCTGCAAAGTAATTGCATCTTTCAGGACAACTCTGCTCCTTGTCATCGGGCAAAAAGTGTAAGTAGGCATTTCTGTAGTTACTTTAGCTTCATTTCTGCATTAGAGGTTCGATGGTAATGTGTTTACATTTGTTACAGATGAAAAAATGGTTGGAAGAACTGTCCATTACAACTCTTAGCTGGCCAGGAAACAGCCCTGACCTGAATCCTATAGAGAAGTTGACATCGTGTGGAATCTGCAGTTGCCAGAAAGAAACCAAAGACCCTTCGTGAATGTCAGGAAGCCATAATTCGTGTTTGAAACCACAAACTATCAGTTGATTATCTTCAGAAATTGATCTTGTCAATGCCTCGACGGTGTGCTGCTGTCATCAGGGCCAGAGGCGGTTCAACTAAATATTGGTTTGCACCTGGTGAACTTTTCATTTTGTTTTCCATTTAAAATGATAAACTGAAGCAAACTGAGAGCTTTTGATAACATTTCAGCCATAATTGTCGTGTTTATGAAAACTGTTGTATAAAGGTTGAAAATGCTCATTTTGGAATGTTTTATCACCTGTCAAATATTATTTAGCTTTGTCTTAAGTATTAATAAATATCTTTTCTTTATATTTCTATTTGTGATGCTAGTCATTAATGTAACATACCATCGTGAATAAGGGTTAGAAATGTGAAATTCCTAGGTGATGCACTTTCTTTGAACACCAGTGTACAGTCAGTCCTCGTATAGCACGATAGTTGTGTTCCTAGCAACCCTCGTGCAATGCAAAATCGTGCAATATAAACAACAGGCCCTATGGGAAAAATAGGGTTAGGTGCCGACCACCCAAGAGTGAAGACACATTTGTAATCAAAACATTACCAAACACAATAAATAATCATAATAAAACACTTATGTATTTTATTACGACTTTTATTACTTTTATTACGACAAAATTCTTTTGCTTCTACCGTAAGCAAACTTGTTTTTTGTTTGGTTTTCTATCCAAACAGATGACAGCCGTTCCATCTCTTCCAATTCTTTGTGTCTTAATCTAATGGATTTTAATTACACTTTGAGTTGTTCCTGCTATGAAAGTTGTTTTTATTTTCTCTGCATTCTTTGTAATTCTCGGCGTTGCCTCATTTAGGTCTGTAGCACGTGAAATATCACATGGTCTTTCATTTCGCTCAAAGCGTTTCACAATTTCATATTTTTTCTCTATTGACAGAGGTGGACTGGCCATAAGCCTTACCGGGGAAACCCCGGTGGGCCGGAGGCCAGTGTGATTTTGGCCATAAACCATAGTATAAGGCCACTACAAATTTTCTCGGGTAAGAATTTTTGACCCAGTCCACCTCTGTTTATCGATATTGCTTTTCTTTTTCTCTCTGAATTTGCAGTGTCTTCACCAGGACACTTCCTTTTCACACCTTTTAAGTATTTTACTCATTTTTAGGGAATAAAGCACAATTACAAAACAAGGAGGCACGCTTGATACACATAAACAAAGCTGTGTGCGTGTAGCAACTGAATAAACAACACCGTAAAGGCAGATACACTATTAACACCTCACATTTTACTAAAGCACATTTCTAGGTGTTACTACCATAAAACAATAAAAACAATTTCCAGTTGCGTTTCTGCTAGTGGAATCTGTTATAAACTGGTAGTAAACTCGATCTAATTGCATTTGTGATTATACCAATAGCTGGAATTGTGTTTGTTTTTACGTTATTATGGTGAAATGTGTTTCCCCTTCACTGATATAAAAACATAAATACATTTTCAGAATCTTCTCTTCATTCCTATCGTGTTGCGTTTGGTTGGGGTGATTCTGCATTCGACTGCCATTTTTTGTAAACTAAAAGGCGAATCGTGCATAAGCGAATTCGGTTCGTGTTATATAAGATATCGTTCCCCCATTTATAAATCGTGTATGATCGAATTCGTGTAGTGTAAACACGTGTTATATGAGGACTGACTGTATGTCTATACACGCTGTCCTCCAATATGTATTTGGGACACTAGTTGGGAGAAAACCAAAAAGTGGATCAAGGTCATTCACTAGCCTCTCTGCTTTGCACTCATGCTACAATGCCACCTCTTATCAAAAAAAAAATTGTTGGTTTAAGAACACTTTCAGCAATTATGAACAATTTCAGGAATTATGTGCATGAAAAGCATACAGGATGAGAGAGACCAGAGGAGCTAGCAGATGACCTCAAACTACATATTGATTTCCTGATTATAAATGAGAAAACATCTGGTCAGAAAAATTATTTATCATCAACCCTCCAAAGGGCATTTTTTACTAGTTTTTAATATGTAGAAATCTTACCACAATCGTCTCATAAGGCAAATCCAAATCACTATTATGCTGAACATGAGTACTAGCATCACAATACAAATAATGCTCCTTGCCAAATAACTGCCGCAATTCAGGTAAGGCAGAATATTTCAGACTGTCACAATAGAGTTTTAGTCATGATTTCATTTAGTCATTGATCACAACCAGCAAACCAAAACCAAACCAAGAAAAGTAGGCCCGTACCATCTCTATACTGGTGAGATGGTATGGGCCTACTTTTTAAGAATGATTTCACCCACGTTGCACTGCAAAATGGGTGAAATAATTCTTTGGGCATACACTGCATCCTAATGCATCCATCCAATGCCTGGTGCGTAGCACACGCTTCTTGATTAGACCAGGGTTCGAACCTGCCGCCACCAAATACGGAGGAGGCGGAAAGGTCAGGGAATGACCACTGCATATCCCGGAACAATATGGCCTTAGTTGCTAATGCTCCTAAAAAAAAAAAAAAAAAAACCAAAAAAAACCAAACCAATGCCTGGACTGTGTAGGTGACTTATCAGCCCATGTCACATTCTCCCACAATTATAACCTGTAATGCTTCCATTTTCTGCATCAGAAGAAGCAGTAATGTGCACTGAAAGGTCAGGGAATGACCACCGCATATCCCAGAGCAATATGGCCTTAATTGCTAATACTCCTAAAAAAAAAAAAAAAAAAAAACAAAAAAAACCAAACCAATGCCTGGACTGTGTAGGTGACTTATCAGCCCATGTCACATTCTCCCACAATTATAACCTGTAATGCTTCCATTTTCTGCATCAGAAGAAGCAGTAATGTGCATTTCTAAGAAGCAGCTATAGCTTACTATCATCTGCACAAGTGTAGCAACCCATTTTTCCTGATGGTTGTTGGTCCTACACTTATCCCAGCTGCTTCAACTGCTTGAACCGGTTCATTAACTTTATTCACTTTTTCTATCTGTTTAAACTGTGTGTTCTGGGAGTCACTGATGGTGATCTTCCTGGTTTTGGATGAATAGTTGTACTAGCTCCTGTTTTCCATCAATATGTTTCTAATGCCAGCTGATTTGTGTCCCATTCTTTCTGCTATCTAGCAAATGGACATGCCTGCCATGTGACAACATAATCATGCCTCTTGTGAAGGGATCTAAGCAGAGGCCGACTGGGTGAAAAATTCTTACCAGATAAAAACTTCTAGTGACCTCATACTCATGTTTATGGCCAAACTCACCAGCCTTCGACCCACCAGGGTTTCCCCAGTAAGTCTTATGGCCCATCTGCCTCTGGATCTAAGTTCTTTTCTCGTTCCCCTCAATGTGGGCACCTGAACGTGGTGAGGGACCACTCAGTAACACTGCTGGTTCTCCAGATTAGCATCACTGGGCTCCAGCACCAAACCTAGATTCCAGGCTAATGTCATAGGAATACGGCATGTTTACCATTTGCTGTGACATGTGGAAACAAGAGAGAGGGATCCTGGTGGTTGAGAGTCTAGCTCCAACACATCACCATGGCCCCTGCTTAAACAAGACGGTGGGTCTGGATGGCCCAATCAGCTAGTGCATTCATCTGCAAGGGTCAACCAGGTTGATGCCATGCCCCTACTCTTGTGGTCTGAGGGAGAGATTCAGGCTGGTGGCAATAGTGTGGGTATGGTGACTGAGTAGCCCTAGGACCCACTGCTGAGTGCATTTATTGCTTGCTTGCTTGCTAGGTAGTGGGCATCCCATTTGGGTTCCACAGTAGGTGTGGAGCCCAGGTGCCAAACCAAAATAAAAAAAAAAAAAACACTATGAATCCTGATAAAGTTATTTCTTCAAAGGGTCCCCAACACAGTCCCTATCTGAAAATAAAAACAGTGAAACAGAATGCCAAAGCAGCAGAGACCCCAAACTGAAATACTTTCAGGGCCTATCCCAAGATTTTTAATCACGTATTCTAACACGGAGAAACCAATTGGGAAAATGTTACCCTTTTTCATACAGAACGGTTTAGAGTGATTCATTCTGGGGGACCTCTTAATTTAAACCAAAAACGACACACTCTAAGCAGCTACTTCGAGCAAAATCAATCGGAGGAATACCAATTACCGTAGCACCATAGCTGTTAAAAGAATTTGTGCACATGGGGATGGGAAGTTAGTACCTACCAGAAACATCATCCTTACATTTAATCTCCAACATCTCCTAATTCGATAACAGCTGGGTACATAAATTGCAAAGTAGGGCCATGCATCCCAAACCCACTAAGATGTTTCAAAGTCAGAAATATGGACATTATATGGCCTGCCGTGGAGCACCTGCCTGTGTTCAATGCAATAGGCCATAAAAATAATGCATGTTCAGCCCCCAAACCTATTCTAACACGGAGACATGTTCATCTGGCACACTTTGGAACCTCTGGTTTGTCTAGATGCATCTCTGAACGGGCCAAGTTACGTGTCCATCCTTGCAGACCATCTGCATCCCTTCATGGTCCTCATGCACCCACAGGGCAATCGACACTTCCACTGTGACTAGAACATTTGTGTCAACTATGAAGGTGAGCACCCTACATACTCAAGGGCATGCCAGAAGTGGAAACAAGAAAAGCAAATACAGCAAGACAAAGCCAAACTGAATATTGCATATCAGGAGGCAAGAAAACTGATAATGTCCGTTTGGCTACCACAGCATGCTACTTACACTGAAAGGACAGAATTCATGGGATACCTGGTTCCTGAACGTGTCGCTGTCACCCATCTCGCTAGAGGATGAACCCGCTGCTTGGCAGGTATATAGGTACACTGCATTCATGTAGACGGTAATTCAATGTCAGTATAGATAAACTTCATGAGTTAACTGACTTTGAAAGAGGGATGATAGTGGATGCCTGATGCATGGGTCACTCTATTGCGTAGGTGGTACAGAAATTGCACTATCCCTGTTCGAGAGCATCAAGAAATGGCATATCCTATGCCATTTCCGGAATAACATCTCATTGTGGACAGCGCCGTGGGCAGAGAAAGGTGGTGGATGAACGTGGCCGTCGACGTCTGTCTCGCATTGTTTTAGCCAACGACAACTTCAATGAGGGAGGTGCCAGAAACGTTTCCACCAAGACCATCAAGCGATCATTAGCTGCAACAGGTTATGGGAGCCGCCGACCCACCAGAGTCCCATTGCTAACACTACGACACAGGACTCTATGCCTCAGCTGGGCGAAAGAACATCGGCACTGGCCCCTTGGATGATTGCAGACAAGTCTCCTGGTCCGATGAGTCCTGTTTCCAGTTATTTCGACTGGATGGGAGAGTGCGTATCTGGTGGAAACCGCACGAAGCTATGCATCTGCCATGACAAGGAACTGTTCAGGCAGGTCAGTAATGGTCTGGGGTACGTTCAACTGGCACATGTTGGGAGAGAAAGTGCATCTAGATACATCTCTGAATGGGCCAGGTTACATATCCATCCTTGCAGACTTTATTCTCAGTTATCACAAGATTATCTAGCTTATTGCCAGAGTTTAATACACCTCTGGCATTCCCCTCCCTGAATAACTCCTCATGTGTGAATGTAGATGCAAAATATTCATTTAGTTTGTTAGCTACCTGAGCAGGATCATCAACAGTTGAACCACTGATATCAAGTGGACCAATGTGATTAATCCACTTCCTTCTAGAGTTTACATAAGTAAAGAACTCTTTGCTGTTTTTCTTTGCATCCTTTGCCAAATATTTCTCGTAATCTGCCTTTGTCTGCCTAACCTCCTTTTTGACTTGGTTACAGACCAGCTTATATCTATCATAGGCTTCTGTGTCACCTGTTAATTCATATGTATCCCATGCATTTTTCTTCTCAGCCACATGTCTAATTAGTTCATCTGACATCCATTTAGGCCTAAATCTTGAACAATATTTCTTAGTTGGTATGAAAAGCCTAGTAGCTTCCAAGATTATTTCTTTGAATGCTTCCCTTTTTGAATTTGCTGTTGGTAACATCATTAGTTGGTTCCACCATATAGAATTGTCTCAGACCACCGTAGTCACCTTTACGAAAGCAAAAACCCTTTCCTTTACCCCTGATGATAGTTACCTCTTTGAATAAATCCTACTGCAGCACAGTGTGTTCACTGCCACTTAGTGGTTCCTTTATCTGCAGATTCTTAATGCATGAAGAATCACTACTGATAACCAGATCAAGAGAATTACTCCCTCTAGTTGTCTCCAGAACATGCTGATGTAAAAAACAATCATCCAATAAATCCACAAAAGGCTTGCTAGTGTGTGAGTGACCAACCCACAAATTCCAGTCAATCTCTGGGAAATTAAAATCCCCCATTATAAAACACTCTGATTTTACTGGCCCACTATTTCTTTGCACAATTGCTCATTATACTCATAAGATTCATTAGGCCTATAACACACACCTACTCTCATTTTTCCTTTCCCAGTGCTTATTTTGCTCGAGTTGTGACTCAGTATCTAACTAGAAGGCATGGTCAACGGTGGATAGGTAGAGGTGGGCCTGTAATATGTGGCATCCCAGATCACCAGACTTAAATCCTATGGATTTTTGTATCTGGGGCCAATGAAAAGCTTGGTGTACACTTTTGACATTAACACAGTCGAAGAATTGCAGCATCGGGTTGAAGGGGCTTTTTGGCAAATCATAAATGACCCAGGAATGCCTGAAAGGATTCACAACTCAATGCAGAAAAGGCTATAAACTGCATACAGATGCAAGGACAGCATTTTGAACACCTTTTGTAACATCCTGTAACATGTAACATCTGTAAAATCCTGTGGTGTTGAAACCAAAAATTAAAAATGTATTATCTTATGTTTAATAAAACCACCGTTGGCAAAGGATTCACAGCTTTTTGTTAAACTAGTGCTCCCATAGTCAGTGGCGGATCTTAACAGAAAATGTGCATTATCTCGAAAACGGTTCATTTGCAGCCCGATGTTCACTGGGACTTTTTTTGCTTATTTTAGTTTGTGCTTTTCGTCTTTAAATTATTGATGATCATTTTTGAAACATCCTGTATAGGAAATTAAATTCTTCTTTATTCATCCATAAGTATGTACATCTTAAAATGATTTTCATCTTCTTCTAAGTCCTGCAGTAAATGATGGAATTCGCTTTTTCTGTTCTCTTCCATTTTATGTCGTATCTGTGGTATTTTTGAGGTATTTTGTCTCAGTATTTTTATGGAATAATTTCAACATTACAGTAGGGTTGCCAGATGTACCCCATTTCGGGGTATAATACCCCTTTTTTGGAAATATAATAAATTTCAAAGATATTTTTCAAATACCCCATTTCAAATTTTTTAAAATTTGAAATGGGGTATTTGAAAAAAGCAGAAATCATAAAACACCCTGTTTAGTGATTATTTAGGAAGAAAGAATTAACTAACAATAAAGTTGTTGTTGAAATTTGCCCTTAAAGACTCAAAAAACGACATTCTATCTTATTTACAAAGAGGGTTATAGAATATTTATATTATCCTACTTTGTAACCTTTTAGATTCTACTTCTTTTTTATTTCATTGTAATGTTTTAAGGCTCAGACAACAAACTTTTTTTTAATTTAAAATTCCCAATATCAATATCGATTTGCTGTATGAAGAATATGTTCTGTTGAAATCATCCATAAAAATACTGCAACAAAATACCTCAAAAATACTACAGATATTTGGATAAAAATTTGTAAATGCATACGAAGTACGTAATGCAGATTACGTACTTCGTATTAATTAATTAATACGAATCAAAATTAAAATTATTAATTTTGATTTTGCTTTGTCTCACTCAAATGCAATGAGTGAGCGAGTATTTAACTTAATGTTTAACGCATGGAAAAAGGATAGAAATAATTAGACCTAAAGAATGTTGAGGATTACTGTTGATGAAAACCAATCAAAATATGTCATGCAAATAATTTTATGCATATGCACAAAAAATGAAAAACTTTTAAAGTAAATTTGCTCAAATGAAAAGTATTGCTAGGTAAATATTTTCTTTTTGATAAAATAAATCAGGTTTATTAAATATGTATTGTAAACAATTGTGTAAAACATTTGATGTTAATATTTATAAAAGTTTCCTTTAGCGTTTAACTCTTGCAATAAAATTTTCCGAATTAAACAACAGGCTATAATTCGGTTAATTTTATTAAAATTTCACTAATTTTGCATTCCACAAACTTGTAAAATCAACAAAATATAGAAATAAAATATTTGTTATTAAAATTGCTCGTTTTTTAAAGGTATAATGGGAGTATCCCAAAATGAGGAATGAGTACACCGAGATCAAATTTTTAACCTGGTCACCCTACGTTACAGTGATGCTTCTTCTACAACTGACTTCACAGTTTACACTAAACAATGACATGACGAGAGTTCCGTGATGTGATAATAGTGTGTTTCCTACGTTACAGTGATGCTTTTTCTACAACTGACTTCACAGTTTATACTAAACAGTGACATGACAAGAGTCCCATGATGTGATAATAGTGTGTTTCCTACGTTACAGTGATGCTTTTTCTACAACTGACTTCACAGTTTATACTAAACAGTGACATGACAAGAGTCCCATGATGTGATAATAGTGTGTTTCCGCCTTAATATGCATCAAACATCAATCTATGCAGGGTCTGAAGACAGGAAGTTATTCTTGCTTGGGTCCTCATAAGTCACAGTCATCTGACACACTCATTCCTGCTGACGGCAGATGACCCATCTATATGTGAGAACTGTGAAACAATTTTAACTGTTATTCATATTTTTATGGAATGCCCACTCTTTATTGTCCAAACGTCTTTATGTCTTACAGATTTTATTAATCTGGCCGAACTCTTTATACTCAGCCAGATTTTAGATGTCACAGATAGCATATCTAGCATTTTTAACTTAACAATCTGTTAATTTATACACTTGTACAGTCACAGTCCTCGTATAGCACGATAGCTGTGTTCCTAGAAACCCTCGTGCAATGCAAAATCGTGTAATATAAATAACAGGCCTTATGGGAAAAATAGGGTTAGGTGCCGACCACCCAAGATTGAACACATATTTGTAACCAAAACATTACCAAACACAATAAATAATCATAAAAAAATACTTACGAATTTTATTACGACATTAAAACATTGCTAATGCTTTTGCTTCTATCGTAAGCAAACTTGTTGTTTGTTTGATTTTCTGTCCAAACAGATGACAGCCGTTCCATCTCTTCCAATTCTTTGTGCCTTGATCTAATGGATTTTAATTACACTTTGAGTTGTTCCTGCTATGAAATTTCTTTTTATTTTCTCTGCATTCTTTCTAATTTTTGGTGTTGCCTCATTTAGGCCAGTAGCATGTGCAATATCACATGGTCTTTCATTTCGCTCAAAGCGTTTCACAATTTCATATTTTTTCTCTATCGACAGATGCGGACTGGCCATAAGCCTTACCGGGGAAATCCCAGTGGGCCGGAGACTGGTGTGATTTTGGCCATAAACGCTAGTATGAGGCCGCTACAAATTTTCCCAGGTAAGAATTTTTGATCCAGTCCGCCTCTGTTTATGGATATTGCTTTTCTTTTTCTCTATGAATCTGTAGTGTCTTCACCAGGATGCTTCCTTTTCACACCTTTTAAGTATTTTACTCATTTTTAGGGAATAAAGCACAATTACAAAACGAGGAGGCATGCTTGATACACATAAACAAAGCTGCGCATGTGTAGCAACTGAATAAACAACACCGTAAGGCAGAGACACACTATGAACATCTCACTAGCTCACATTTTACTAAAGCACATTTCTAGGTGTTACTACCATAAAACAATAAAAACAATTTCCAGTTGCGTTTCTGCTAGTGGAATCTGTTATAAACTGGTAGTAAACTCGATCTAATTGCATTTGCGATAATACTGATAGCTGGAATTGTGTGGGTTTTTACGTTATTATGGCAAAAAGAGTTTCCCCTTCACTGATATAAAAAACATAAATACATTTTCAGAATCTTCTCTTCATTCCTATCGTGTTGCATTCAGGTGATTCTGCATTCAACTGCCATTTCTTGTAAACACAAAGGTGAATCGTGCATAAGCAAATTTCGTTCATGTTATATACGATATCATTCCCCTATTTATAAATCGTGTATGATCGAATTCGTGTAGTGTAAACACGTGTTATACGAGGACTGACTGTATTTGAATTTATCCTTTTATACTTTTGATGTGATAACCTGTTAGGTTATGGTAATATATATATATTGTTTCTTTTTTATCTTTATCTGGCACATTATGCCCTTAGAGTGGGAACGAGAGTAGCCTTGTTCAGGCAAAGTTTTTACAGCTCAGATAAATAGAGAAGTTTTTTCTGTTTTATTAACTTAAATTGGCTTAAATTGGCATATTAACTTATTTTCTAGTGTAGCTTTATATTTCTAGTTAGGATACTTAGTTTAAATTTTAACTTCGATAGAGATTCTGTAGGTTATTACTTAGTAACGGTAAAGGTACCAATCCATATGTTTTACAAATTTTGCAGAGCCGGTGAATGGGAAGTTTTTTAGCTATATTTAGCTGCTTTATTGATAATTGTTATATTAAATTATTTTCTATAAGTAGCTTATAGACCTAGTCAAGATCCTTGGTTTATTCTGAATTGAGACAGCGAGATTTGGAAGTTAATTTATACTTAAGTGTCTGTAGATTTACAGTTCGTAACTTGCCGCCATTGTTATACGATACAACGTTATATCCCGAACTAGATAGCGTTAGCTTAGTATAGTATAGTATATAATATTATCAATTAATCAGTAAAATTTATTAATCTTGTTGAACTTCATTGTCAATTAAATTGTACTTTTTAACTAAATACATATAATGACTTAGATTTTACAAGCGTAACATAATTAATTACAACATAACTGATACAGAAATTATATAAAGAAACTCGAAGATAATACTTGATACTGATAAAATATATATAGATATATAGTGTTATAACTGCATTGGGATACAAGTATAGGGTTATAATTTTTGTAGTGAAATTGAAATTTTATTGAAATTGAATCGAAATAATGACTCAGACAGAGCAGTAAAGCAAAAGACTCAAGCTAAATGGAGTGCTCTGGCCCAGGGGACAACTAAGGGAGGCAGATGCCCTCTGAATCACAGCCTTTTAAAATGCACTGCTTGCTTGATGTTTGTGGAGCAATCAGGTATGGGACATGATATTGCCAAAGGGCAATGTCTTTGTGTATGCGCGATGTAAGGAGTGCAAGAAAATCAGGTGACAACTCAGCGTTGTTATGGACCTATATGAGAGCTTGAAGGACAGGGTGGATGACCTCGAAGGATCTAAATTGAGGGGCCCATCAAGCTCTCAGCAGCCCACATCAACGCTAGAACTTGCACTTGATCATCACGTAACACAGGGGCAATCCCCAAGGAAGAATGCGCTGGTCCCACAGGAACTAGTAGTTGTTGGTGACTATTGTCGGTGAAACGGGGAACATGCTACGTAAAAAGGATAGGTGGAACAGGACCAGGGTATGTCTGCCAGGGGCAAAGGTTGATGATGTTGTAGAGCAGATATCATCTTTTAAGGGCACAAAAGATGATATTGTACATGTTTCTTGCACTGCTTCTATTGGAATGAGCAGCAGCCTGGAAAACAAGATTCAGAGACTGCTGGGAGTCACTGCGGTACAAGTAAACACATGGGTTCTGTTAGGATAGCTAAGAATAGGAACAGGTGCATGTATACTTGCGTATACCAATGTATACCAATGCTAGAAGTTTGGTAAATAAAATTGCTGAATTTGAGGTATTGCTCAAAACATCAAAGGCAGATACTGTTGGGATATCAGAGACGTGGTGTCACACAGATACAAAGAATGCAGAACTGGAATTTGGGGAGTACAATGTGTACAGAAAGGATAGACAGGATAGGAAGAGAGGAGGGTTATGCTATTAGTTAAAAAACACATAAAATCCAAGGAAGTGAAGCCAGTCGACATCGCTGGACAGTGCAGTGTCGAGTCAGTTTGGTGTTACATAACAATTGGGAGATCAAAAAATTGAGAGTAGGAGTGTGCTATAGGCCTAATGACTCTGATGAGTATAATAAGAAACTGTACAGGGAAAGAGAGTGAGCCAGTAAATCAGAGAGTCTTATAATGGGGGATTTTAATTTCCCAGATATTGACTGGAATTTGTGGGTTGGTCACTCACATACTAGCGGGGCTTCTGTGGATTTATTGGATGATTGTTTTCTACATCAGCATGTTCGGGAGGCAACTAGAGGGAATAATACTCTTGATTATCAGTAGTGATCTTCATGCATAAAGAATCTGCAGATAAAGGAACCACTAGGTGGCAGTAATCACAGTGTGCTGAAGTGGGATTTACTCAAAGAGGTAACTACCATCAGGGGTAAAGGGAAGGGATTTTTGCTTTCATAAAGGCGACTTCGATGGTCTGAAACAGTATTTAAATTCTATACAGTGGGACCAACTGATGATGTTACCAACAGCAAATTCAAAATGGGAAGCATTAAAAGAACTTAACTTGGAAGCTACTAGGCTTTACATACCAACTAAGAAATATTATTCAAGGTTTAGGCCTAAATGGATGTCAGGTGAACTAATGAGACATATGGCAGAGAAGAAAACTGCATGGAATACATATAAATTAATGGGTGACATGGAAGCCTAGGATAGATATAAGCAGGTCTGTAACCAAGTCACAAAGGAGATTAGGCAGGCAAAGCCAGATTATAAGAAATCCTTGGCAAAGGATGCAAAGAAAAACAGAAAAGATTTCTTTACCTATGTAAACTCTAGAAGGAAAGGGATGAATCAGATTGGTCCACTGGATATTGATGGTTCAACAGTTGAGGATCCTGCTCAGGTGGCTAACAAACTAAACGAGTATTTTGCATCTACATTCACATGATGAGTTATTCAGGAAGGGGAATTCCAGAGGTGAAGTAAACTGTGGCAGTGAGCTAGATGATTTTGTAATAACTGAGAGGAAAGTGGAGGAGAAATTGTTGAGGATAAACATAAAAAAGGCACCTGGGGTGGATGGGATCTATCCAGTTATATTAAAGGAGGCAGCAAAGGAAGTAAGCAAACCCTTAGCCATAATTATGAGAGCTTCTTTGGACTCAGGGGAGGTACCCATAGACTGGAGACCGAATATTTGCAAATGTGACCCCAATTCACAAAGGAGGATCAAAGGCTGACACAAGTAATTATAGACCTGTGAGTTTAACTTCTGTTCCAGGAAAATTAATGGAGGCACTGGTTAAAGAAGCACTGCAGCATCATCAAGACAAGACTTCAGTTATAGCTCGGACACGGCATGGTTTTGTTAAGGGAAAATCTAGCCCAAACAATTTGATTGGATATATGATGCAGTCACAAAAGAACTGGATGCAGGGAATAACTTTGATATTATATATTTGGATCTTAGAAAGGCTTTTGATACTATTGCACATGGAAGACTACTGCACAAATTGGAGCAGTGTAGCATTGGAGGCAAATTGTTGCTATGGATAAAGGGATAGTTGAGGGGGAGAAGACAGAGAGTGGTAATCATTGAACACTGCTCATCGTGGACTAATGTTATTAGTGGAGTCCTCGGGGTTCACTGTTGGGTCCATTATTGTTTTCTGTATTTATAAATGATATTGATGATGGTATATCAAGCTTAATGTCCAAGTTTGCAGACGATACAAAGGTTGGCAGGGTTGTTAAAAACACTACTGACGCTATGTTGCTGCAAGAGGATCTGGAAAGGTTGAGCAGATGGGCTGAGAGTGGAAAATGAAGTTTAACATTGACAAATGTAAAGTACTACATATGGGAAACAGCAACCCCAGAGCAACATATCAACTCTGCGGTACTATACTGGCAGTAGGAGAGAATGAAAAGGACCTGGGGGTAATTGTGCAGGCGATATGAAGTTCTCTGAGCACTGCAGACGGGCTACAAGAGTAGCTCATGGTGTCTTGTCAATGATATACAGGAATTTTTCTAGCAGGGATAAGGAGGTGATTATTCCCTTGTATAAGGCAATGGTCAGGCCACACCTTGAGCACTGTATACAGGTCTGCAGGCCTCATTTCAAGAAGGATGTAGAGCTGCTGGAACGAGTACAGAGAAGGGCAACAAGATTAGTGAATTGAACAAAGGGTTGCTCTTACGAAGAAAGGCTTAACTTTTGCAAATTACAGAGTCTGGAGACTAGGCACCGGCGAGGTTTGTTTGTTTGTTTGTTTGTTTGTTATTTGGTTTTTAGGAGCATTAGCAACTAAGGCCATATTGCTCCAGGATATGCGGTGGTCATTCCCTGACCTTTCCGCATCCTCCATATTTGGTGGTGACGGGCTCGAACCCCGGTCTAATCAAGAAGCGTGTGCTATGCACTGCTGCTCCTTCCCACCTGGCTATGGAGGTGCCTACCGGCGAGGTGATCTGATAGAGGTGTATAAAGCCTTGAATGGTTTGAGCATGCTCAATGCTGATGGGATTTTTCCTCTTGCTCAGAATAATCACCTGAGACGGCATAAATTCAGATTGAGGAAAGACAGATGTAGGATAGATGTGCAGAAATTCAGAATTACATAACAAGTACAGGTCGCTGTTGAAAAAAAGCCGTGAATTAGGGTTGAATTTGAAAGGGTCTGCAATTCTAGCCAGAAACAATAGGAGGGAGTATACGATGAGAGCCTTGTCGATCGATTCGGCCCTGAGAAGATTGTGCAAGGCTCAAGTGTCGAATTTTTTTCAGCCTGGTCTGTACTTGTTAACAGGAGAGACTGCTTCTACAGTGATGGGATACACTTAAATAGAAAGGGTGCAAGAATATTTGCTGATGCTATCTAGGCAGTGTTAGGTGGGTCAGAAAACTGCTAGCTTGGGGGGGGATACAAGGAATAATACATCAACAGTAGCCACTGGCAGAGGCAAAAGTGATTCTTGGACTGCTTCTGTTGGAATGGGAAGCAGCCTGGAAAACAAGATGCAGGGTATTTCAGAGACTGCTGGTAGTCATTGCAGTACAAGTAAACACATGGGTTGTGTTAATGTAACAAAGAACAGGAACAGGTGCATGTAGACTTGCATGTACACCAATGCTGGGAGTTTGATAAATAAATTTGATGAATTTGAGGTATTGCTCAAAATATCAAAAGGCAGATATTGTTGATATATAAGAGACACAGTGTCACACAGATATAAGGAATGCAGAACTGGAGTTTTGGGAGTACAAAGTGTACAGGAAGCACTTATGGGAGAGGAAGGGAGGAGGGGTTATGCTATTAGTTAAGAAACACAAAATCCAAGGAAGTGAAGCCAGTCGACATCGCTGGACAGTGCAGTGTCGAGTCAGTTTGGTGTTACATAAGCATTGGGAAATCAAAATTGAGAGTAGGAGTGTGCTATAGGCCTAATGACTCTGATGAGTATAATAAGAAACTGTACAGGGAAATAAGTGGGCAAGTAAATCAGAGAGTCTTATAATGGGGGATTTTAATTTCCCAGATATTGACTGCAATTTGTGGGTTGGTCACTCACACACTAGCACGGCTTCTGTAGATATATTGGATGACTGTTTTCTACATCAGCATGTTTGGGAGGCAACTAGAGGGAGTAATACTCTTGATCTGATTATCAGTAGTGATTCTTCATGCATTAAGAATCTGCAGATAAAGGAACCACTAGGTGGCAGTGATCACAGTGTGCTGAAGTGAGATTTACTGAAATAGGTAACTACCATCAGGGGTAAAGGGAAAGGTTTTTGCTTTCGTAAAGGTGACTACGGTGGTCTGAGACAGTATTTAAATTCTATACAGTGGGACCAACTGATGATGTTACCAACAGCAAATTCAAAATGAGAATCATTCAAAGAATTTATCTTGGAAGCTACTAGCCTTTACATACCAACTAAGAAATATTGTTCAAGGTTTAGGCCTAAATGGATGTCAGATGAACTAATGAGACATATGGCAGAGAAGAAAAATGCATGGGATACATATAATTTAATGGGTGACATGGAAGGTTATGATATATATAAGCTGGTCTGTAACCAAGTCACAAAGGAGATTAGACAGGCAAAGGCAGATTATGAGAAATGCTTGGCAAAGGATGCAAAGAAAAACAACAAGTAGTTCTTTACCTATGTAAACTCTAGAAGGGATGAATCAGATTGGTCCACTGGATCTTGTAATAACTG
Organism: Mastigoproctus giganteus; assembly: GCF_048544385.1. Lineage (NCBI taxonomy): Eukaryota > Metazoa > Arthropoda > Arachnida > Uropygi > Thelyphonidae > Mastigoproctus > Mastigoproctus giganteus. The sequence goes on along the minus strand of NC_143586.1, from coordinate 108,394,732 downwards.
AGAGGAAAGTGGAGGAAAAATTGTTGAAGATAAACATAAAAAAGGCACCTGGGGAGGAAGGGCTCTATCCAGGTATATTAAAGGAGGCAGAAAAGGAAGTAAGCAATCCGTTTGCCATAATTATGAGAGCATCCTTGGACTCAGTGGAGGTACCCACAGACTGGAGATGTGCAAATGTAACCCCAATTCACAAAGGAGGATCAAAGGCTGGAGGATCAATTATAGACCTGTGAGTTTAACTTCTGTTCCAGGAAAGTTAATGGAGGCACTGGTTAAAGAAGCACTGCAAGTTCATCTAGACAAGACAGCAGGAATAATTCAGACACAGCATGGTTTTGTTAAGTGGAAAGTCTTGCCTGACCAAGTTGATTGGATACTATGATGTGGTCACAAAGGAACTGGATGCAGGGAATAACTGTGATATCATATATTTGAATCTTAGAAAGGCTTTTGATACTGTTGCACAAGGAAGACTGCTGAACAAATTGGAGCAGTGTGGCATTGGAGGCAAATTGCTGCTATGGATAAAGGGATGGTTGAGTGGGAGCAGACAGAGAGTGGTAATCAATGGACACTGCTCATCGTGGACTAATGTTATTAGTGGAGTCCCTCAGGGTTCAGTGTTTGGTCCATTGTTGTTTTCTGTATTTATAAATGATACTGATGATGGTATATCAAGCTTAATGTTCACGTTTGCAGACGATACAAAGGGTTGTTAAGGACATTAATGATGCTACGCTACTGCAACAGAATCTAGAAAAGTTGAGCAGATGGGCTGAGAGTTGGCAAATGAAGTTTAACATTGACAAATGTAAACTATTACATATAGGAAACAGTAACCCCAGAGTGACGTATGAACTGTATGGTACTACACTGACAGTGGTAGAGAACGAAAAGGACCTGGGGGTAATTGTGCAGGCAGATATGTAGTTTTCTGAGCTGTGCAGACGGTCTGCAAGAGTAGCTCATAGTGTCTTGTCAACAATATACAGGAATTTTTCTAACAGGGATAAGGAGGTGATTATCCCCTTGTATAAGGCAATGGTCAGGCCATACCTTGAGTACTATATACAGGTCTGGATGTCTCATTTTAAGAAGTATGTACAGCTGTTGGAACGAGTACAGAGAAGGGCAACAAGATTACTGAATGGAAGAAAGGGTTGCTCTTATGAAGAAAGGCTTAAATTTTGCAAATTATAGTGTCTGGAGACTAGGCACCTGCAAGGTGATCTGATTGAGGTGTATAAAGCCTTGAATGGTTTGAGCATGCTCAATGCTGATGGGATTCTTCCTCTTGCTCAGAATAATCACCTGAAGAGGGCATAAATTCAAATTGAGGAAAGACAGATGTAGGATAGATGTGCGGAAGTTTGCCTTCAGCCAGCGGATAGTTGGTTGGTGGAACAGACTTCCATCCTTTGTTGTGGAAGTTAATAGCTTAAATAAATTTAAGGCTGAGCTGGACAGGTATTTGGAACGAATGGAAGGGTGAAATGGGAGCGGTTTTTTTTTTTTTTTTTTGGCTGATGTTGTATAAGCTTGCTTTCTTGCATCATATGCCTTTACTAATGCTAGTTGCCAATGCACCATAAAATAGCAAATAATCAACTGATTTTTTTTCATTCCCATCTGTTCCATCTACTTGTCACTGAGAGTGTATGCATTCTATACAACCCCAGGGGCTCACATCTGGTATGGGCTTGGAACACCCAGGGTCCTGAGCTGGATATTATCATTCTTCTCTTTCTTGGTGATTCCGTTCTACTTCTGTTTCTTGTTCTCTCTCTCTCTCTCTCTCTCTCTCTCAAGGTAATTCAGAAATTTTTTTTTTTTGGCTGGTACAGCATAAGCCTCAAGGCTTCCTTGCATCATATTCTAATAATAATAATATCATACTTTTGAATGGTAATGCCATCTATTTATCACATTACCTTTGGAATTAACCATTACTTCCAGGGTCAGGTATTCTCAATACATGTTGGAGGACAGAGTATGTTTCATCAGCAAGATGTTAAACATTGCCTATACAAATCTATCGTACTTACCACATCCATTCTGTCTGCCACGGCGATACCAATTTCGTAGAAGGTTGGGATTTATATTTTCACAGGTCTCATTCCGTAACACATAATTTAGTTGGACTTTGTTTCCTTGAATGAAGAGATAACATCCCTGGTGGTGTGTGTAACCTGATAAAGAAACATGAGCAGTTTGTGATAGTTGTTTTCTAACTCTACTTTGAATTCTGTTTAATCATTAGTAGGATTTTTAAAAAAATGCAAATAACACTTAAAACAAAAGACATCCATTAGGATGCTTCTTGTTCTAAGCATAATTTATATTAAAAATAATTATACTACACTGCATTTTGAAAAAAAAAAATTCACTGTTTTCTCAGAAAAGAGTGTTTTTGAATAATTTTCTAAAGCTGATTTCAAAAATTGGTTTTTGTTTGCTTCCATCTTCTTCTTCAGGTTTCTTCAAAAATCATGAAAGAAAATTTGATTTTCCATAAATTTTTATTAATTATGGCAGAATTTGTGCACTTCACAAATTCTTTTACCAGACTTTTATATTTAATACCAGTAGAAAACACTATTAAAAAGGACAGTGTGGTAAAAAGTCCACTAAACATTCACCTCTCATTTCAAAAACTGATCTGCAATGGGTCAAATTTTTGTTTCTTTGATTTTCTTGCAGATCCTTCTACTTTTCGGTCTCTCTTGAGCATCCAACAATAGTCAACCATCATGTTAACATTTCAACTCCCCTGGTACTTCATCTCCATGTCTATAATGTCCTGGTGAAACTTCTTACCCTGTTCTTCACTAACACTTCATAGATTTTCTGGAAAGTATTTGATGTGGGAGTGTAAAAAATGTCTTGAAACTCGTGCTGCAGACCAGCTTCTTTAAAGCCAGAACTATTTTCTTGCATTTTCCTGCTTCAATTTTCAGAAATTTCTATTCAATTTCACACAAATGACAAAAATGTGACATATAAAGTTTGCATTTTTTAGGCCTTTTTCAGTTATTTTTCTAACCCCACCCTAACTAGCCTAGGGCTTACGAAACACGATACTTAATTCATTTGTTGATGTTGAAAGAGCGTGCCTTTCTGTTTACAAAGAGAAATTTATGACTGGCATGTGAGAAACTGTTGACTTCGCCATTGTGGCAGTTCTCCGTACAGCTATATCAACAAGGTTTTCGAAAATATGAAAATAGTAGGTTACTGAAAATATGTTTTCCAACATATTTTCAACTATATTCTTGTCAAAGGCTGGGATTTATATTTTCACAGGTCTCATTCCGTAACACATAATTTAGTTGGATCCTTGTTGTTCCCTAAGAAGATCAACAACAGAGCTGAAACTAATCTATGCCTGTTTTTCCCTTTTATTCATAGTTCCCTCAAAATCTCAGCCCTTTGTCAGTTTGCGAATTTAAGCTCCAATACAAATGCCTTGTTTTAGCCTCTCTTGGGTAATCGATGGGAATTTAAGAGGAAGAGTTGAAGCAGGGACCTTTCTAAGGTAAAGTTTTCACAAACTGTTTCATCAAACCCAGTTTTTGATGTGCAAGGAGGACAGTTTTGGGTTTTTGGGGACAGTTACCAGTGGTTTATAAACCACTTTGATCCAATCAACAAACTGCTCCTCTTTGGCCAGACCTTGACATCCCAATGCTTACTCCTTGCCCGATTGTCCCACTCGCACAAAAAAGCAAGGTATTTTTGTGTAGCCAGATTGCGGTCATCCAGGTAACATCCCTATCATTCTAAAGGCAGCAGAGACCAACCAACTCTGTTCTTCTTGCTTAATATTTGTCAAAAACTTCATGTATTTGTATGTTTCTTTCAACCGGAATTGACCCATATTTATTTCCATTGTCAAGCAATACACCTCTGAGACATTCCTCTTTGATGGGTCAATAAAAAGTCTCCACTGTGTAAGATTGTAACTAATTCTCTAAATAGTTATTTATACTACATTAAGTTATTTATACTACTGCAAAAAACCATAGAATAGTCCTCAGAAAAGTAGGCAACTATTACTCATTCTCTCTCTGTGTCTGTGCCATGAGAAAAACATCCCATGTGCTAGAAGATTTTTTGACTTAAGTCTGGAACTAAGGAGTTCTGCAGATTCCTTTGGTAAATCTAAATCTCTTACCAAATCATTGATTTCATGTTGTGAAAACATTTTAGGGCTGGACTCAATGTCTCCAGGCATGTAGACCTCAGTTTCATCTTCAGAAGTTTCACTTTCAGCTCTCTGAAATAAATTTTCAGAGAGATGAAAATTAAAGCTGCTACATTCCCCAACATAATTGGAGGACATAGAATTGGCAGGTTGTCTGCATATGAGACTGGTCTAATGACAGATGGAATATTAGGATACTCAATGTCCTTCTTACTCTTTGCATCTTCTGTCCCTTTACATTAAATATGCAAAAATAAGTCATCACAGTGGTTTGTAGGCTCTGCCAACTCATGGGAATTGCAAATGCATAGCCTTCTTTTTACTATTTTTTTACAATCTGAATGCTTCAACACAGGTTCAGCAAACTTTATGTGGAGTCAATTGTTTATCTTGGTCACCAAGTTTCATTCCAAAATAAGCACAATGTACATTTTTTTACAAATTCTGTAATACCTTATCTTTTTCTTGAGGACTACAAGGACCACAAATATAAACTTCAAAAATAAACTGAGCAGTGTTTACAGTTCCATGCAGCATTGTTTATCAGCTTATACTGATAAACACTGTTGCATGGAACTCTCAAATAACTGAAGGTGGCATTGCCAACATGTGAAGATTTAGTTTACAAATTTCCAGCATTTACGGCTAACTTAATACATTCAATAAATCAATTCCAATTCGTGATATCAACTTAAATGATTTGTGAAAAAACAGTATGTAATAAAAATAAATAAAAAAAAACGAATAACATTTCTGAAATCAGTGCAAAAAGCCGAGTTAAAAACAGCAGATGTGTTAATAATATGCAAATTAATTAATAATAACAATTTGTTTAATTTTGTTCCAAATGTAATTAGCATCCAGAAGGAAACCTTCTTTAATAACAAACATTGTTACTTAATGTAAACTTCAAGTATAAGGTAATTCTGATTATAAATGAGAAAAAAGAACTTACCTCCAATTAATAGAAAACAGATAACATTGATGATTAGCACTAATAGGCCAATAATCAGAACTAATAAAGGATATTGTGGTTCTGTGCTCTCATGAGAAGCATGTACGACAACCTGGATTGCATCTACTGCAACAGCAAAGCAGAAGGCACAGAGAAACAAAGTGTTGATGAGCATTCCTAGGACTTCCACTCGAGCCCAGCCAAAGGTATTTTTTAAAGTTTTTTCCTTGGTTATCTATGGGGTAAAGTTTTTGTTATTATTTAAAAAGGCACTGGTTAAGGTGCATAACAAACAAAAAAAAAAGGTTACCTAAAGAAAAAGAAAAAAGGGATAATCCATAATGTCAATAATGTTTGAAATAAAGTTAGTGGGTTAATGCCATGGCATATATTGGCTAAAAAATAAAGATTAGATGCTGGCTAACAGGAATTTGATCACATACAGAATCTGTCCGCTAGATGTTCCTCCATTATTTAGAACCATGTTGACCAAAATGGTTGTCGGCGAATCCGATAGATGTGACCGAATGAACCCTCAAGCACAGTGATTATGACTGCTGTCTTTACACATTGATTTGGGTTCCATAATGAATGAGGAATATTGTTGCATCCGAAAGAGCAGGACTAAAACATTTAACTGAAATATATACAAACTATACAAATATTTAAAAAATACTAAACTATTTTACAAATATACAATATTCATTAATGTACAAAAAACGTTACAAAGAAACATCAAATTATTAGTGCACGAGGTGGTGAACGTTATGGAGGTAGTTGTCAATAATTAATTGCATTTTTAGTGACATAATTGCCTCTCCCTCTTCTCCCATTGGCTCAAATAAATATCACTAGCAGGAAAACTTTTTTAATGTATAAAGAGATATTTTTAACAATATTAAAAATATTTTTAATAACGCAAGCAGGGAACAATCATTTTTTTCTGTTCTCAAACAAGTAAAAAACTATTTGAGGAATAGTTTAATTCAAGATAAATTGAGCACCGTCAGAACCACAGCTCGGTTCTGACAGTGCAGGCGGCCTGGGATCGATTTCAGTGGGGGGCCCAAATATATGGTGTTCACCCAGCATCGTGATGTGAAATTAGGAACTTGTGAAAGAACATCGGACGCTGGTCACAAAACACGTGATGGAAGTCAATTCACTAACCGCGTGGTGACCTGCCAAAGCTGTGTGGCTGGTCATCATACCCTCACAGGCTGTTGCGACACAGAGTTTAGTTCGTATTTCGTAGTAGTAGTACAACGTTTATATTTAAAAATATTAGTAAAAATAATTGGTTTTTTTTCTGATTATATTTATATATGCATGGTTTTTTTGGGACTCTGGTATCTTTAAAGGGGGGGCCCCTGCAAGAGTTAGTGCCTCAGACCCCCGAGAAGTGTAAGTATGATCCTGAGTGCCATTATAATAATTTTTATACAAGCATGCATTTCAGGTAGGGTATAAAACTGCTCCCAAAGCACCACAACTTATTTTCTATTCTAGATTTGATCTAATCTAATTCAATTTATCAGACAAGTTGAATATCTGTCTGGAAAAATAAGAAAATTATCAAGAAAAAGAACAGAATGGAGCATAACCATCTCTTGGCCTTCATCTGTTCTAGGACTGTATTTTTATCCCAATAATATAATAATAATTTATATATTATAATAATAGCAACTTATGCAGCTCAGCATGATATTGGAGAGCTTTCATTAATGTAAACCATTAATTGTCCTTTCATTAATGTAAACCTTTCAGTTAAGGAGAAAATTGTTATGTCATTTGAAAGAAATAATTAATTTTGAAATTTTGTTGCAGATCGTGAATAGCTTTCATCTCTACTTTCATAATCGAAATGACGTTTTTTCAATCTTTTCCTTACAGTGCTTACTTCTGGAAACAATGCTTGAATGCCAATGATAGTAGCCATATTTTTTGGACATTTTTTTGGGCTGCTTCCTCTGTTCTATTTTCTTTAAAAATTCCGTAATATTTTGTAGACATTCAAGAGCTTCATCAATATATCAGAATCCATTTTTTTTTTTTTTTTGGAGCATTTTACTTATCGGATTAATTTTATTTAAAATTTCATGCCAAATTATAATCGAACAAAGAAATTTAGATTTTATTTTTAAAGCTATTGATTTAGCATGGTTCCTTGAATCCATATCTTTATTTTTGTCACTTGTCATTTATACCAAAATCACAGCAAAATATTTGGCTTCTCTAGTAATTTCTAGTATTTTATCTGTAATATTTTGTGAAATTATTTCAATAATTTCATTTTGTATTTGATCAATGAAATAATGCGCAATATTTTTCGATTCAGATTTCTGAATACAGCAAATATTTTCTGCCATAACTGAATCAAATTTAGCAATTGTTTCACGAAGTTCTAAAAAGTTACCATTACCATTTTCATATAAATCTTTTGAAGATCCCTTGAATGCTATACATTGCCTTGCTAAAAATAGTATGATATATATTATTCTGAGCTTTCTGGCTGAACTACAGAACATGGGTATCTCCAGAAAAGTTTTAATAATAAATGACATGAAGCTTTCAGGATTAAATGGGCCCCCTTCATCAGCAAATTCTAATGGGATAAAGATGTTAGAGACAAAATTTTACAGATACAGGGTTGTGCATGCAGTGATGAGTGCATGGACACGTGATTAAACATTCAACTGTTAAAAATGTTAAAAGATGTTAAAAATGATCTAAAGAAGGAAAAGGTGAGAATTTGGGAATACTTAATGATGGAATAGGAAACACTTGGAAGTTCATTGCATGTAAAGAATATTGCTTATGTGCAATATCCATAGTTAACTCTGGGTTTTCAATGTACCTTTCTCTTGACTGGTCATGAGTCCATTTTCACAAAGTTAAATCACTTAGGGAATGTCTGAGTGAATTAATTGCTTTTGTGCTTCTAAAGAGATGGGATTACATATTATATCACTATCATGAATGATCTCAGGTTAGAGCTAATTCCTAGAGTGCTCAGTCTGAATAGATTGAAAGAGAGGAATCAGCAATTATTAACTGGTTCCAAAGAGGAATTCTGCTCTTGAAGAGTTTGTGATAGCTGTGTTTAAAAAAAGGCTGTGAATGTCACAGTGTTATGAATCTATTGAAAACTAAGGATTAGACTGAACAAATTCCTATATGCTTACAAATTCAGAACAAAATTTTTATGTTAATATCTTAGGAGTAAGCATGGAGGTAAACTGTTCTGAATATTTGGTGGATTAGTTACTCCTAATTCAATACAGTTTTTATTGATATAAAAACTCACTGAAATGACAAAATGAGGATGCTGCCTTTCAGGAGTTTGTGAGAGCAGTTTTTAAAAAGTGGAGAACGTTGTTATGAATCTATTAAAAATTGATTAAGAACCACGTTGTAAGAAATCCTGTAGGGGATTCATATGTTTAAAAATTTCAGAAAGCGATTTCTTTGTTAAATATTTTTCCCAGCAACAAGCTGGAAAGAATTTGCATGTCAGAGATTTCATGTTGTGAATTACTGGACTGGTTTGCTTTGGAGAAATTCTGGAGAGTCTCTCACAGTCATTACAGTACTGTAGCAAGCCTTGATCTTGCTATATTGTAACATAGCTTTTGTAGTGTGAATATTTCTAGGCTAACTACATTATGACTTGAGCAGCTATACAACCTGGGAAAGTGAACAATTGGTCTGAACAAGATGGCAACTCACTGTAGGTGAGTCGGTTGTGGGTTCAGTCTCGTCAAAGATAAAAGGATTTTATGCAGTTCTCAAGAAATTTTTATCCGATTTTCTGATGGTGATTCATTGTTCTTCCTCAGTGGCTAATTCTGGATGGTTCATTGTGCTACCATGGAGGTTTCCCCAAGCTGGTTGGAATGATGGCGACTCACTGTACTTACTAGCCAGATGGTGACTCGCTATACGATAGAGAGCACGGATACCAAAGATTAGCATTTAAAAACAATGTGTAAAAAAAAAAAAGGTGTGGTATACAATGTAACTGTTTCAAATATCCGGAGCAGTGGATGCCCGGGAGCAGGGCTGCCGCAAGTGAGTAGGTGAGGTAAGCGTTGCTTACAGGCGGCAGTTTGGGAGGGCGCCAAAAACATTTTTGACATATGCAAGTTGGACCACTGTTTAACAAACTTCTTTATAGCGAAATTTTCTACTTAGCGATATTTTTTGAATTCCCCTTGGTAATTACATTCAAAATAGTTTTCGTAGAACAAAGAAAATTTGCATATGATGAACAGAACAGATTATGAGAGACTTAATTGGAAAGCATTGTTCGCACCTCTGGCCTTCGGGCAATTGAGTCAATTAGTGCTGCTACCAAGCACGAATTACGAGCCAAAGGGATTACCAGTCTGCAACGTAGTGGTACTCATAAAACCTATCCAACCACCTGTCCCACATACCCAGAAGTTGTGCTGGTTATCTGATTGGTTAACGTTTACCAGTATTCAACATGGCAGCCAAATAATTCATTTTAAATAAATACAGTACAGTACATGAAATTGCAGACTTATGTTAATTTGCTTATTATCTGAATACGTGTTTCGTATTTATATTTAGCAGGGTTATATCCAGAACATGGGTATAACCCGGTACTTCGGTGATAAAGAGAGGAGGAAGGAAGTGATAGGACGTGAAGACACCTCCTCCTCACTGCTTTTCCCCTCTCCTCCTCGGCCTGCATGTTACTGAGTGGGCAGGGGATATGACGTGACATCACAATATGTCGGAGCTGAAATGGCGAAAATGAAACTGCAATTTTTTTAAAAACAGCCTGTAAACAACGCTTACCTCGCCTACCCACTTGCAGCAGCCCTGCTCCTGGGCATCCACTGCTCCGGATATTTGAAACAGCTGCATTGTATACCACACCTTTTTTTTTTTTACACATTGTTTTTAAATGCTAATCTTTGGTATCCGTGCTCTCTATTGTATAGTGAGTCACCATCTAGCTACTAAGTACAGTGAGTTGCCATCATTCCAACCAGCCTGGGGAAAACCTCCACAGTAGCACAATGAACCACCATCCAGAATTAGCCACTAAGGCAGAACAATGAATCACCATCAGAAAATCAGATAAAAATTTCTTGAGAACTGAATAAAATCCTTTTATCTTTGACGAGACCGAACCCACTCTGATAACTTGTTCAGACCAATTCTTCACTTTCCAAAGTTGTATAGCTGCTCAAGTCATAATGTAGTTAGCCTAGAAATATTCACACTACAAAAGCTATGTTATAATATAGCAAGATCAAGGTTTGCTACAGTACCGTAATGACTGTGAGAGACTCTCCAGAATTTCTCCAAAGCAAACCAGTCCAGTAATTCACAACATGGAATCTCTGACACGCAAACTGTTCCCAGCTTGTTGCTGGGAAAAATATTTAACAAGAAATCGCTTTCTGAAATGTTTAAACATATGACTGCCCTACAGGAATTCTTACAACGTGGTTCTTAATCAATTTTTAATAGATTCATAACAACGTTCTCCACTTTTTAAAAACTGCTCTCACAAACTCCTGAAAGGCAGCATTCTCATTTTGTCATTTCAGTGAGTTTTTATATCAATAAAAACTGTATTGAATTAGGAGTAACTAATCCACCAAATATTCAGAACAGTTTACCTCCATGCTTACTCCTAAGATATTAACATAAAAATTTTGTTCTGAATTTGTAAGCATATAGGAATTTGTTCAGTCTAATCCTTAGTTTTCAATAGATTCATAACACTGTGACATTCAAATCACAAACTCTTCAAGAGCAGAATTCCTCTTTGGAACCAGTTAATAATTGCTGATTCCACTCTTTCAAACTATTCAGACTGAGCACTCTAGGAATTAGCTCTAACCTGATATCATTCATGAGAGTGATATCATTCATGAGAGTGAAGAGATGAGAGTGTAATCCCATCTCTTTAGAAGCACAAAAGCAAATAATTCATTCAGATATTCCCTAAGTGATTTAACTTTGTGAAGATGGACCCACGACCAGTCAAGAGAAAGGTACATTGAAAACACAGAGTGAACTATGGACATCGCACATAAGCAATATTCTTTACATGCAATGAACTTCCAAGTGTTTCCTATTCCATCATTAAGTATTCCCAAATTCTCACCTTTTCCTTCTTTAGATCATTTTTAACATCTTTTAACATTTTTAACGGTTTGTTAACAGAATGTTTAATCATGTGTCCATGCACTCATCACTGCACGCACAACCCTGTATCTGTAAAATTTTGTCTCTAACATCTTTATCCCGTTAGAATTTGCTGATGAAGGGGGGGGCCCATTTAACCCTGAAAGCTTCATGTCATTTATTATTAAAACTTTTCTGGAGATACCCATGTTCTGTAGTTCAGCCAGAAAGCCCAGAATAATATAGCATTAGCATTAGTAGAGGCATATGATGCAAGAAAGCAAGCTTATGCAGCATCAGCCAAAAAAAAAAAAAAAAAAAAACTTTCCACTTCACACCTCCGTTCGTTCGAATTACCTGTCCAGCTGAGCCTTAAATTTATTCTGGCTATCAAATTCCACAACAAGGGATGGAAGTCTGTTTTACCAGCCAACTACCCGCTGGCTAAAGGCAAATTTCCGCATACCTATCCTACATCTGTCTTTCCTCAAATTGAATTTATGTCCTCTAAGGTGATTATTGTGAGCAAGGGGAAGAATTGCATCAGCATTGAGCATGCTCAAACCGTTCAAGGCTTTATTAGCATTAGCATTAGTAGAGGCATATGATGCAAGAAAGCTAGCTTATGCAGCATCAGCAAAAAAAAAAAAAAAAAAACACCTCTATACGCCATTATACACCTCTATCAGATCACCTTGCCGGTGCCTAGTCTCCAGACACTGTAATTTGCAAAACTTAAGCCTTTTATTCGTAAGAGCAACCCTTTGTTCCATTCACTAATCTTGTTGCCCTTCTCTGTACTCGTTCCAGCAGCTCTACATCCTTCTTGAAATGAGGCCTCCAGACCTGTATACAGTACTCAAGGTGTGGCCTGACCATTGCCTTATACAAGGGAATAATCACCTCCTTATCCTTGCTAGAAAAATTCTTGTATATCATTGACAAGACACCATGAGCTACTCTTGCAGCCTGTCTGCACTGCTCAGAGAACTTCCTTTCTGCCTGCACAATTACCCCAAGGTCTTTTTCATTCTCTACCACTGTCAGTGTAGTACCACATAGTTGATATGTTGCTCTCGGGTTGCTGTTTCCCATATGTAGTACTTTACATTTGTCAATATTAAACTTCATTTGCAACCTCTCAGCCCATCTGCTCAACCTTTCCAGCCTCTGTTGCAGCAGCATAGCATCAGTAGTGTCCTTAACAACCCTGCCAACCTTTGTATCATCTGCAAACTTGGACATTAAGCTTGATATACCATCATCAATATTATTTATAAATACAGAAAACAATAATGGACCCAACACTGAACCCTGAGGGACTCCACTAATAACATTAGTCCACGATGAGCAGTGTCCATTGATTACCACTGTCTGTCTTTTCCCCCTTAACCACCCTTTTATCCATAGCAGCAATTTGCCTCCAATGCCACACTGCTCCAATTTGTGCAGCAGTCTTCCATGTGCAACAGTATCAAAAGCCTTTCTAAGATCCAAGTATATAATATCAAGGTTATTCCCTGCATCCAGTTCTTTTGTGACTGCATCATAGTATCCAATCAAATTGGTCAGGCAAGACTTATCCTTAACAAAACCATGCTGTGTCCAAGCTATAACTGAAGTCTTGTCTAGATGATGCTGCAGTGCTTCTTTAACAAGTGCCTCTATTAATTTTCCTGGAACAGAAGTTAAATTCACGGGTGTATAATTCTTTGATCCTCCTTTGTGAATTGGGGTCACATTTTCACATCTCCAGTCTATGGGTACCTCCCCTGAGTCCAAGGAATCTCTCATAATTATGACTAACGGTTTGCTACCTCCTTTAATATAACTGGATAGATCCCATCCACCCCAGGTGCCTTTCTTGTGTTTATCTTTAACAATTTCTCCTCCACTTTACTCTCAGTTATTACAAGATTATCTGGCTTACTGCCAGAGTTGAATACACCTCTGGCATTCCCCTCGCTGAATAACACCTCATGTGTGAATGTCGATGCAAAATATTCATTTAGTTTGTTAGCTACCTGAGCAGGATCATCAACAGTTGAAACACTGATATCAAGTGGACTAATCTGATTCATCCTCTTCCTTCTAGAGTTTACATAAGAAAAGAACTCTTTGCTGTTCTTTGTATCCTTTGTCAAAGATTTCTCATAATCTGCCTTTGCCTGCCTAACCTCCTTTGTGACTTGGTTATAGACCAGCTTATATCTATCATAGGCTTCTGTGTCACGTGTTATTTTATATGTATGCCATGCATTTTTCTTCTCTGCCATATGTCTCATTAGTTCATCTGACATCAATTTAGGCCTAAACCTTGAACAATATTTCTTAGTTGCCTAGTAGCTTCCAATATAAGTTCTTTGAATGCTTCCCATTTTGAATTTGCTGTTAGTAACATCATCAGTTGGTCCCGCTGTATATAATTTAAATACTGTCTAAGACCATCGTAGTCGCCTTTACGAAAGCAATAACCCTTCCCTTTACCCCTGATGATAGTTACTTCTTTGAGTTAATCCCACTTCAGCACACTGTGATCACTGCCATCTAGTGGTTCCTTTATCTGCAGATTCTTAGCATTAGCATTAGCATTAGTAGAGGCATTTGATGCAAGAAAGCAAGCTTATGCAGCATCAGCCAAAAAAAAAAAAAACACTTCCACTTCACCCCTCTGTTCGTTCAAAATACCTGTCCAGCTGAGCCTTAAACTTATTTAGGCTATCAACTTCCACGACAAGGGATGGAAGTCTGTTCCACCAACCAACCACCTGCTGGCTAAAGGCAAATTTCCCCACGTCTATCCTACATCTATCTTTCCTCAGTTTGAATTTATGCCCTCTCAGGTGATTATTCTGAGCAAGAGGAAGAATCCCATCAGCATTGAGCATGCTCAAACCATTCAAGGCTTTATACACCTCTATCAAATCACCTCGCTGGTGCCTAGTCTCCAGACACTGTAATTTGCAAAACTTAAGCCTTTCTTCGTAAGAGCACCCCTTTATTCCATTCACTAATCTTGTTGCCCTTCTCTGTACTCGTTTCAGCAGCTCTACATCCTTCTTGAAATGAGGCCTCCAGACCTGTATACAGTACTCTAGGTGTGGCCTGACCATTGCCTTATACAAGGGAATAATCACCTCCTTATCCCTGCTAGAAAAATTCCTATATATCATTGACAAAATAAACCATGAGCTACTCTTGCAGCCCGTCTGCACTGCTCAGAAAACTTCATATCTGCCTGCACAACCACCCCCAGGTCCCTTTCATTCTCTACCACTGTCAGTGTAGTACCACAGAGTTGAAACGTCGCTCTGGGGTTGCTGTTTCCCCTGTGTAGTACTTTACATTTGTCAATGTTAAACTTCATTTGCCACCTCTCAGCCCATCTGCTCAACCTTTCCAGATCCTGTTGCAGCAGCATAGTGTCAGTAGTGTCCTTGACAACCCTGCCTACCTTTGTATCGTCTGCAAACTTCGACATTAAGCTTGATATACCATCATCAATATTATTTATAAATACAGAAAACAATAATGGACCCAACACTGAGCCCTGAGGGACTCCACTAATAACATTAGTCCAGGACGAGCAGTGTCCATTGATTATCACTCTCTGTCTTCTCCCCCTCAGCCACCCCTTTTGCCTCCAATGCCACACTGCTCCAATTTGTGCAGCAGTCTTCCATGTGCAACAGTATCAAAAGCCTTTCTAAGATCCAAGTAAATAATATCAGAGTTATTCCCTGCATCCAGTTCCTTTGTGACTGCATCATAGTATCCAATCAAATTGGTCAGGCAAGACTTCCCCTTAACAAAACCATGCTGTGTCCGAGCTATAACTGAAGTCTTGTCTAAATGATTCTTCTTAATGCATGAAGAATCACTACTGATAATCAAATCAAGAATATTACTCCCTCTAGTTGCCTCCCGAACATACTGATGTAGAAAACAATCATCCAATAAATCCACAAAAGCCTTGCTAGTGTGTTAGTGACCAACCACAAATTCCAGTCAATATCTGGGAAATTAAAATCCCCCATTATAAGACTCTCTGATTTACTCGACCACTCTATTTCCCTGTACATTTTCTTATTATACTCATCAGAGTCATCAGAGTCCTACTCTCACTCCTACTCTCAATTTTGATCTCCCAATGCTTATGTCACACAAACTGACTCGATACTGCACTGTCCAGCGATGTCGACTGGCTTTACTTTCTTGGATTTTTTTGTGTTTCTTAACTAATAGCATAACCCCTCCTCCCTTCCTATCCTTTCTGTAGACGTTGTTCTCCCCAAATTCCAGTTCTGCATTCCTTATATCTGTGTGACACCACGTCTCTGATATCCCAACAATATCTGCCTTTGACGCTTTGAGCAATACCTGAAATTCATCAAATTTATTTACCAAACTCCTAGCATTGGTGTACACGCAAGTATACATGCACCTGTTCCTATTCTTAGCTACCCTAACACAACCCGTGTGTTTACTTGTTTGTTTGTGTGTTTGTTATTTGGTTTTTAGGAGCATTAACAACTAAGGCCATATTGCTCCAGGAATATGCAGTGGTCATTCCCTTGACCTTTCCGCATCCTCCGTATTTGGTGGTGACGGGCTCGAACCCCGGTCTAATCAAGAAGCGTGTGCTACGCACTGCTGCTCCTTCCCACCTGGCTACGGAGGCACCGTATTTACTTGTACCGCAATAACTCCCAGCAGTCTCTGAAACATCCTGCATCTTGTTTTCCAGGCTTCTGCTCATTCCAATAGAAGCAGTGCAAGAATCACTTTCACCTCAGCCAGTGGCTACTGTTAATCTATTAGTCCTTGTATCCCCCCAAGCTAGCAGTTTTCCGACCCGCCTAACACTGCCTCGATAGCATCAGCAAATATTCTTGCACCCTTTCTATTTAAGTGTATCCCATCCCTGTAGAAGCAGTCTCTCCTGTTAACAAGTATAGACCAGGCTGAAAAAAATTCTACCCCTTGATTCTTGCACAATCTTTCCAGGGCCGAATTGATCGACAAGGCTCTCATCATATACTCCCTCCTATTGTGTCTGGGCAGAATTGCAGACACTTTCAAATTCAACCTTAATTCACGGCTTTTTTTCAACAGTGAACTGTACTTGTTAAGTTATTCTGCCGGTCTCCTACTCTTAATATCATTAATGCCAACGTGTACAACTATATCACCTTTTGTGCCCTTAAAGGATGATATCTGCTCTACAACGTCATCCACCTTTGCCCCTGGTAGAGGGGCAAAGGTGGATGACATTTTAGAGGATGACTTTGGTGACTCTATTGTCAGGGAAACGGGGAACATGCTTTGTAAAACGGATAGGTGGAACAGGACCAGGGGACCAACGCATTCTGCCTTGGGGGCAGAATATATATGATACTATTTTTGATATATATGATATATCAAAATTTGAATTATTGATATATATATTGTATAATATATATATTATTGATATATATATTGATATATTTTTGATATATATGATATATCAATATCAATATATCATTGATATGATATATCAACTTGATATATTTTGATATATATGATACTATTTTTAGAAAGGCAATGTATAGCATTCAGGGGATCTTCAAAAGATTTATATGAAAATGGTAATGGTAATTTTTTAGAACTTAGTGAAACAATTGCTAAATTTGATTCAGTTATGGCAGAAAATATTTGCTGTATTCAGAAATCTGAATCAAAAAATATCGCACATTATAAAATTTGAATTATTGATATATTGTATAATATATATATATTATTGATATATATATTGATATATTTTTGATATATATGATATATCAATATCAATATATCATTGATATGATATATCAACTTGATATATTTTGATATATATGATACTATTTTTAGAAAGGCAATGTATAGCATTCAGGGGATCTTCAAAAGATTTATATGAAAATGGTAATGGTAATTTTTTAGAACTTAGTGAAATAATTGCTAAATTTGATTCAGTTATGGCAGAAAATATTTGCTGTATTCAGAAATCTGAATCGAAAAATATCGCACATTATTTCGTTGATCAAATACAAAATGAAACTATTGAAATAATTTCACAAAATATTACAGATAAAATACTAGAGAAGCTAAATATTTTGCTATGATTTTGGTATAAGTGATAAGTGACGGAAATAAAGATATGGATTCAAGGAACCATGCTAAATCAATAAAATCTTATAAATTTCTTTGTTCGATTATAATTTGGCATGATATTTTAAATAAAATTAATCCGATAAGTAAAATGCTCCAAAAAAAAAAAAAATGGATTCTGATATGATTTTATGGGTTAATGAAACAGGCAGCCTGGCATTGAAGCCAGGAAGAGGATGCAAATGGGGTTATTGCTACCTGTAGTTGTGGTACTTTGTGGTTCTATTTATGCAAACTCCACCACAAGTAACAGTTGTAAGTGGGTGATGCCAAAACTCTATTGACATTTGCTTTAATTTCTTGTCATGAATGGATTTAAGTACCATTGGCCATGGCACATCCTTTGGGGAGATGTGGCCAATTTTCCACTTCAGTGGAACTTTTAGAACTCAGAACTGCAGGATTTGGGCCATAGAACTCCCCACTTCTACTAACAGTAGACTGTATGTGTGACCTTAGTACTTTATACATACCAAGGACATATAAAGTGACCTAAGGTCATATGTATAGCCATGATGTAGTTTAATGGCTACCTTCCTCATTGGCCCATCATTTTTCTGAAGAAATCTGACCTATAGAATCTTGTATATTCAGTTGCCTCTCAGTGGTACTGAGACTTGTTAGCAACTGTTGTCATTCCATAACTGCAACATCAAGGATGCCTGTAAACAGCAGTTTAATGCAAGGTGGAGCACTACTGTACAAGAGCTGCTGCTGCAGCAGCATTTTACCATCAAGGGGATAATCAGGTGTTCATTTCTCACAGCATGGTTGTCTCAGTTGCCTGACCTTGTGCCTTGAAACTTGGCTTGAAACCTGAAAGTGGATGTGTATCTTGACAATGTTCCTGACTTAGCAGTCCTGAATGATGGCATGACCTGATACGTTATGTTCTGCAGTTGATCATTCTGCTACTTGGTTTGAGAATCTGCTAGACAACAATGGTGAGCACGTAGAGGCATATATTGAGTACTGGTTGATGAATTCAGTATCATCACTCAGAACAGGATGTACTGTACCATAATGTCATGCTTGATAACAGCCATGCCATTTGTTATCGATAATGCTGTTAAATAAAAGATCAAGTAATAAAGCAACAACTGGTGTTAACAGTGTTCTTCATTTGTGGTACATAGTTCACTAACAGCTTAATTGTTCACATCAAATATTTTCCCATTGCTGGAATTTTTAGAACTAATTTTTGATATTCCATGTAATTCTTTCACATCCTTTGAAGAACATACCTGCAAAATTTGTTTTTCATTTCTTCCATCAGATTTGCTTCAGACACTAATTTAATTTATTCACAACTGAGATCATATGCCTTCTCTTTTACCCATCAGCAATTGGCTGAAAAATTGATGACAAGGAAGCCTTGGTAACCAAGTGTATTGCTCATAAGTTATATATAGCTCTGCAGTGTTGGCTAGAAGTGGAAATATAAAAATATATAAAGTTGTTAGAATATACAAAAAACAAATTAATTAAAAAAAAATATATATATATATACAATTAAGAATGCACAAGAACACTTATATTTACAACTTTTTTGATGAATGGAAATATTGATACACGGGTATTAGGAGTGACACCTGCATTCTTTGTCAATGTTAATTTAACAAATGCCATTGCCAAATGTTGCAAGTTAAAAATTACACCATTGAGAGGGTATAATTTATTTTCAATAAATTTTTTTTCAATAAATTATATAGTTCTTTATGAGGAGAAGATACAAAACTTCAGAGATATATAAACATACACATACATACTGTGCATTAATATCTTAGTGTATATGGTACACACACTTAGATCCTGATTCACCTATTATTATTATTATTAACTATATGGTTGCATGGAAGCCTGAGGCTTATGCTGCACCAGCCAAAGAAAAATTTCTGAGTCACCCCCAGAGAAAGAGAGAGAGAGAGAGAGAGAAGTAGAATGGGATCACCAAGAAAGAGAAGAATGATAGGTGGAACAGGACCAGGGTATGTCTGCCAGGGGCAAAGGTTGATGACGTTGTAGAGCGGATATCATCTTTCAAGGGCACAAAAGGTGATATAGTTGTACACGTTGGCACTAATGATATTAAGAGTAGGAGACCGGCGGAATTACTCAACAAGTACAGGTCACTGTTGAAAAAAAGCCGTGAAATAGGGTTGAATTTGAAAGTGTCTGCAATTCTGCCCAGACACGATAGGAGGGAGTACATGATGAGAGCCTTGTCGATCAATTCGGCCCTGGAAAGATTGTGCAAGGCTCAAGGGGTAGAATTTTTTTCAGCCTGGACTGTACTTGTTAACAGGAGAGATTGCTTCTACAGGGATGGGATACACTTAAATAGAAAGGGTGCAAGAATATTTGCTGATGCTATCGAGGCAGTGTTAGGTGGGTCGGAAAACTGCTAGTTTGGGGGGATACAAAGACTAATAGTTTAACAGTAACCGCAGGCAGAGGTGAAGGTGATTCTTGCACAACTTCTATTAGAATAAGAAGCGACCTGGAGCGAGGGGTGTTGGGGGTTTCAGGGACGGATGGCAGTCATCATGGAATAGTTGGGTATATGGGATGTGTTAGGGTAACAAGGAATAGGCATAGGAGCATGTATGCTTGCATGTATACCAATGCTAGAAGTATAGTAAATAAATTTGATGAATTTGAAGTGTTGGTCAAGACATCAAAGGCGGATATTGTTGGGATAGCAGAGACGTGGTGTCACAAAGATATAAGGAATGCAGAACTGGAATTTGGGGAGTACAATGTGTACAGAAAGGATAGACAGGACAGAAAGGGAGGGGGTGTTATGCTGTTAATTAAGAAAAACATAAAATCAAAGGAAGTGCACCCAGTTAATATAGACGAACAGTGCTCTGTTGAGTCAGTTTGGTGTGAGATAAGCACTGCGAAAGGAAAAATAAGAGTAGGAGTGTGTTATAGGCCTAATGACTTGAATGAGTACAATGAACAATTGTACAGAGAAATAGAGTGGGCCAGTAAATCAGAATGTCTTATAATGGGGGATTTTAACTTCCCAGATATTGACTGGAACTTGTGGGTTGGTCACTCACACACTAGTCAGACTTTTGTGGATTTATTGGATGATTGTTTTCTGCAGCAGCATGTTCGAGAGGCAACCAGAGAAAGTAACACTCTTGATCTGGTTATCAGCAGTGATCATTCGTGTATTAAGAATTTGCAGATAAAGGAACCACTAGGTGGCAGTGATCACAGTGTGCTGAAGTGGGATTTACTCAAAGAGGTAACTACCGTCAGGGGTAAAGGAAAGGGTTTTTGCTTCCGTAATGGGGAGTACAGTGGTCTCAGACAGTTTTTAAATTCTGTACAGTGGGATCAACTGACGATGTTACAAACAGTAAATTCTAAGTGGGAAGCATTCAAGGAATTAATCGTGGAAGCTACTAGACTTTATATACCGATTAAGAAATATCGTTCAAGGTTTAGGCCTAAATGGTTATCAAATGAACTAATGAGACTCGTGACAGAGAAGAAAAATGCATGGGATGCATATAAATTATCAGGTGACGCAGAAGCCTGTGGCAGATAAGCTAGTCTGTAATCAGGTCACAAAGGAGGTTCGGCAGGCGAAGGCGGATTACGAGAAATCTTTGGCAAAAGATGCTAAGAAAAACAGCAAGGATTTCTTTACTTATATAAACTCTAAAAGGAAGGGGATTAATATGATTGGTCCACTTGACATCGATGGTTCGACTGTTGATGATCCTGCTCAGATAGCAAACAAACTGAATGAGTATTTTGCATCTACATTCACACGTGAGGAATTATTACAGTTTGAAAATGGAAGAAGGTTATCAAATTGTACCAGTGTGCTTAATGATTTTGTAATAACTGAGAGCAAAGTGGAGGAGAAATTGTTGAAGTTAAACATAAGAAAGGCACCTGGGGTGGATGGGATCTATCCAGTTATTTTAAAGGAGGCGGCAAAGCAACTAAGCAAACCCTTAGCCATAATTATGAGAGCATCCTTGGACTCAGGGGAGGTTCCCACGGACTGGAGATGTGCAAATGTGTACCCAATTCACAAAGGTGGATCGAAGGGTGACACGGGTAATTACAGACCAGTTAGTTTAACTTCTGTTCCGGGTAAAATAATGGAGTCACTGGTTAAAGATGCATTGCAGGATCATCTAGACAAGACTGCAGCAATAATTCAAACACAGCATGGGTTTGTTAAGGGAAAGTCTTGTCTGACAAATTTGATTGGTTATTATGATGTGGTCACAAAGGAACTGGATGCAAAAAATAATTTTGATATCATATACTTGGATTTCAGGAAAGCTTTTGACACTGTTGCGCATGGAAGACTACTGTACAAATTGGAGCAGAATGGTATTAAGGGTAAGTTGCTACAATGGATAAAAGGATGGTTAAGTGGGAGAAGACAGAGGGTGGTAATCAATGGGTGCTGCTCTTCGTGGACTAATGTTATTAGTGGAGTCCCACAGGGTTCGGTGTTGGGTCCACTGTTGTTTTGTGTATTTATCAATGATATTGATGAAGGTATATCAGGCTTAATGTCGAAGTTTGCAGATGACACAAAGGTTGGCAGGGTTGTTAATGACAGTAATGGCAGTGTGCTACTGCAACAGGATCTAGATAATTTGGGCAGATGGACTAAGAAGTGGCAACTGAAGTTCAACCTTGACAAATGCAAAGTACTGCATATGGGTAGAAGTAACCCCAGAGAAACGTACCAACTGTGTGGTACTACACTTAAGGTGGTAGAAAATGAAAAAGACCTGGGAGTAATTGTGCAGTCAGATATGAAGTTTTCTGAGCAATGCAGACAGGCTGCTAGGGCAGGTCATGGGGTTTTGTCAATGATATATAGGAATTTTGCTAGCAGGGAAAAGGAGGTGATTGTCCCTCTGTATAAGGCAATGGTCAGGCCACACCTTGAGTACTGCGTACAGGTCTGGAGGCCTCATTTTAGGAAGGATGTAGATTTGCTTGAGCGTGTACAGAGAAGAGCAACACGATTGGTGAGGGGAATGAAGGGATTCTCTTACCAAGAGAGGCTTAAGTTCTGCAAATTGCAGTGGCTGGAGACTAGGCACCTGCGCGGTGATCTGATTGAGGTCTATAAGGCCTTGAATGGGTTGAGCACGCTGAATTCTGATGGGATCCTTCCACTTGTTCAGATTACGAACCTACGGGAACATAAGTTCAAATTAAGAAAGGACAGATGTAGAATAGATGTGCGGAAATTTGCCTTTAGCCAGCGGGTGGTTAATTGCTGGAACAAACTTCCATCTGTCGTTGTGGAAGTTGATAGGTTAAATAAATTTAAGGAGGAACTGGACAGGCATTTGGAGGGAATGGTGTGATTTTTTTTTTTTTTTTTTTTTGGCTGATGCTGCATAAGCTCCTACACTTGCTTTCTTGCATCATGTGCCACTACTACTACTACTACTACTACTACTACTAATGATATTCAGCTCAGGACCCTGGGTGTGCCAAGCCCATACTCACCAGATGTGAGCCCCTGGGGTTATGTGTATTGATGCACATAAATGCATAGATATACTAAGAATGAATTTATCTGTATATTTGTATGTATATATATATATATATATGTATATATATATATATATATATATATATATATATATATATATGTTTATTGGCTTTTTGTGTGTGTGTATTGATGAATTTATATACTTCTATGTGTACTGATTATATAATTGTGAGTGTATGTGTAGTTATGCATTTATGTGCATCAGTATTGACACACACACACACACACACAGAGCCCTCTGACTTTGTTTTAACTTCAGATGTGATTCCTTAGGTCATTTTCTTAATGGTTATGAAGCTATGGATATTTGAAGTATAGCATCTATACCGACTACTCTCATGTAGCATAAATGCACACGAGAGTAGTAGGTATAGATGTGTTAATGTAAGCCAGTGCACCAGTAGTATGCAAGCTAGTAAACACTGCAGTCAGATCATGCTGTGTCATAACAGAAGTGACTAAAAATGTAATGTAACTATTTACATTTTCGTTTGGGAAATATGCATGTGTGCATTCTTTGTGTGGGTTTTGTGGTGGTAATGACTACACTGCCAATAATACATTCAGCAGTTAAGCATATTGCCATGGATAGGCTACGGTGGTATGCAGAATTGGCCAATGCATTCACTAGATCTCAATATTTTAGATAACAAGTTGTAGACAAACAGTTTTGAGAATGGAGCATAGAAAACAAGTACAAAATTCTCTGTATTTTAATTTTCAGCATATTCATCATGAAGTTCATTACACTTATTGTGTTTTAGAGTTTAATTATTCAAAAAAAAAATTCTTTAGGTTGGGCATCAAGCTTCCACAAGATGCTTTTAGCTCTTCACCATCTTTAAAATTGAGTTTCATGAAGATTGAGTTTCATTCATGAAGGAAAACTGCTAGCTTGTGGGGATACAAGGACTAATAGATTAACAGTAGCCACTGGCAGAGGTGAAAGTGATTCTTCCACTGCTTCTATTGGAATGAGCAGAAGCCTGGAAAACAAGATGCAGGATTTTTCAGAGACTGCTTGGAGTCACTGCGGTACAAGTAAACATACGGGTTGTGTTAGAGTAGCTAAGAAAAAGAACAGGTGCATGTATACTTGCGTGTACACCAATGCTGGCAGTTTGGTAAATAAATTTGATGAATTTGAGGTATTGCTCAAAGCATCAAAGGCTGATATTGTTGGGATATCAGAGATGTGGTGTCACACAGATATAAGGAATGCAGAACTGGAATTTGGGGAGTACAACGTCTACAGAAAGGAAAGACGGGATAGGAAGGGAGGAGGGGTTATGCTATTAGTTAAAAAACACATAAAATTCAAGGAAGTAAAGCCAGTCGACATCACCGGAGTGCAGTGTTGAGTCAGTTTGGTGTGACCTAAGCACTGGAAGATCAAAATTGAGAGTAGGAGTGTGCTATAGGCCTAATGACTCTGATGAGTATAATAAGAAACTGTACAGGGAAATAGAGTGGGCCAGTAAATCAGTGTGTCTTATAATGGGGATTTTAATTTCCCAGATATTGACTGGAATTTGTGGGTTGATCAATCACACACTAGCAAGGCTTTTGTGGATTTATTGGATGATTTTTTTCTACATCAGCATGTTCGGGAGGCAACTAGAGGGAGTAATACTCTTGATCTGATTATCAGTAGTGATTCTTCATGCATTAAGAATCTGCAGATAGAGGAACCACTAGGTGGCAGTGAACACAGTGTGCTGAAGTGAGATTTACTCAAAGAGGTAACTACCATCAGGGGTAAAGGGAAGGTTATTGCTTTCGTAAAGGCGACTACGATGGTCTGAGACAGTATTTAAATTTTACACAGTGGGACCAACTGATGATGTTACCAACAGCAAATTCAAAACGGGAAGCATTCAAAGAACTTATCTCGGAAGCCACTAGGTTTTACATACCAACTAAGAAATATTGTTCAAGGTTTAGGCCTAAGTGGATGTCAGATGAACTAATGAGACATATGGCAGAGAAGAAAAATGCATGGGATACATACAAATTAACATGTGACACAGAAGCCTATGATAGATACAAGTTGATCTGTAACCAAGTTACAAAGGAGGTTAGGCAGGCGAAGGCAGATTACGAGAAATCTTTGGCAAGGGATGCAAAGAAAAACAGCAAAGAGTTCTTTACTTATGTAAACTCTAGAAGGAAGGGGATGAATCAGATTGGTCCACTTGATATCGATGGGTCAACTGTTGATGATTCTGCTCAGGTAGCTAACAAACTAAATGAATATTTTGCATCGGCATTCACACATGAGGAGTTATTCAGTGAGGGGAATGCCAGAGGTGTATTCAACTCTGGCAGTAAGCTAGATAATCTTGTAATAACTGAGAGTACAGTGGAGGAGAAATTGTTGAAGATAAACAGAAGAAAGGCACCTGGGGTGGATGGGATCTATCCAGTAGGAGGCGCCTCCGTAGCCAGGTGGGCAGGAGCAGCAGTGCGTAGTACACGCTTCTTGATTAGACCGGGGTTCGAGCCCGTGACGACAAAATACGGAGGATGCAGAAAGGTCAGGGAATGACCACCCCATATCCCCGGAGCAATATGGCCTTAGTTGCTAATGCTCCTGAAAACTAAACAACAAAACAGGTCTGGTGGCCTCATTTCAAGAAGGATGTAGAGCTGCTGGAACAAGTACAGAGAAGGACAACAAGGTTAGTGAATGGAACAAAGGGTTGCTCTTACAAAGAAAGGCTTAAGTTTTACAAATTACAGTGTCTAGAGACTAGGCACCGGCGAGGTAATCTGATAGAGGTGTATAAAGCCTTAAATGGTTTGAGCATGCTCAATGCTGATGGGATTCTGCCAATTGCTCAGAATAATCACCTGAGAGGGCATAAATTCAAATTGAGGAAAGACAGATGTAGGATAGATGTGCGGAAATTTGCCTTTAGCCAGCGGGTAGTTGGTTGGTTGGTGGAACAGACTTCTATCCCTTGTTGTGGAAGTTTATAGCCTAAAGAAATTTAAGGCTCAGCTGGACAGGTATTTCGAACCAACGGAGGGGTGAAGTGGAAGTTTTTTTTTTTTTTTTTTTTTTCTGGCTGATGCTGCATAAGCTTGCTTTCTTGCATCATATGCCTCTACTAATGCTAATGCTAATGCTAATATATATAACCCTTGGGGCTCACATCTGCTGAGTATGGGCTTGGCACACTCGGGGTCATGAGCTGTATATCATCATTCTTCTCTTTCTTGGTGATTCCCTTCTACTTTTGACTCTGACACACACACACACACTCTCTCTCTCTCCCTCTAACTCGAATTTTTTTTTTTTTTTCGGCTGGTGTAGCATACGCCTCAAGCTTCCTTGCACTGTGTAGCTAATAATAATAATATATGAAGCTCTTGAATGTCTACAAAATATCACGGAATTTTTAAAGAAATAGAACAGAGAAAGAAGCCAAAAAAAAAAAATGTCCAAAAAATATGGCTACTATCATTGGCATTGAAGCATCGCTTCCAGAAGTAAGCAAAGTAAGGAAAAAACATCATTTCGATTATGAAAGTAGAGATGAAGCTATTCACGATCCGCAACAAAATTTCAAAATTTATTTTTTCTTTCAAATGACACAACAATTTAACAATTTTCTCCTTAACTGAAAGGTTCACATAAATGAAATCATATGGAGAAATATTTAAAATGTTTTATATTTCTGAATTAAAAAAATTGTCATATTACAATTTATTAAATCTTCTTCTTCAAGAGGAGTGTTTCCATTTACAATGGGTTTCCTCAGCCTACAAGTTATTTCTTGTTAGGAATTTTTTCCTGCCATAAAGTGCGGTTCTGGGTGTCTTGGTCGGTTAAGCCTCGGGCTGTCATGCTCTCCCGTACTCCATCCATCCATGTCCTCCTAGGTCTTCTTCTTCTCCTTCTTCCAGGAGGTATCCATTCCAGGATAGCCTTTGGATATCTGTTTTCTTGCATCTGTTTTACATGTCCATACCATGTTAGACGCTTTTCTTTGATGGTGTCAATAATAGTCTTTTTCACTTCCATTTTTTCCCTTATGTCTTCATTCTGTTTTCTGTCTGTTCTAGAAGTTCCTGCTGAGCGTCTCCAAAAATCCATTTCTGTGGAGAGCAATTTGTTTTCTGCTCGCCTATTCAATGTCCAGGTTTCCACTCCATAAAATAGAAGACTGTACAATCATTTGAAATATAAGTTTCTTTGTTTTATTTAGGATATTTTTGCTCCACAGAACAGAGTTTAACATGCCGTTAGCCTTCTGCCATCTGCAATTCTCTTATTAATCTCTGCTTGGGATGAGCCATCACTTTGTAAGATTGATCCCAAATATTTGAATTTATCGACTTGTTTGATTTTAAAACCTGCAATATTTAGAACGTGTCCTGGTCCTGAAGACAAAATTTCAGTCTTGCTAAAATTGATTTTTAGACCCCATTGTTTATATTCCTCAAACAATTGATGACATGCATACTTTGCAGCTTCTAAGTCTTGTGCTATCACCACCTGATCGTCTGCAAAAAGTAAACTGTGAATATAGGTGTTCTTATTAATCGGCAGTCCCATTTTATTGCATTTTTTTTGACCAAAATTTTGATCAAGGTTTTGTCAAGATTTTGATCAGAACAGTCACTCCTTAGGCAGATGTCGATATAAATTTTGAAAAGTGTTGGTGACATGCAACAACCTTGTAATAAGCCTTTTGAAGTGTGGAATTCAGGTGACAAAGCTGATCCCACTTTAATTCTGCATCTAGTATTCCTGTAATAGCCCTAATAATGTTAATTGCCTTAATAATGTTAATCAGTTGTCCATCAATATTTGCCTCTTTCAGTGCTTCCCATAAGAGTTTTCTTGGAACACTGTCATATGCCTTTTCAAGGTCAATGAAAATCATAAAGATTTTTTTTCCTTTTGATTGGCATTTTTCAAGGATCTGTCATACTGTTGAGAAATGGTCTATACATGACCTCCGGGCTGAAAAACCACTTTGTTCTTCTGATATCTCGATTCGGGCTTCTAAATAGTTCTTGATCCATTTTAAGAATCTTTAACAGTGGGTTCAGGACGCATATTCCTCTGTAATTTGAACAGCTTTTCTGATCGCCCTTCTTATAAATTGATGTAATATATCCTATTATCGTTTCTTTCAGTATTTCTTCTCCTCTCAGTATACTATTTAACAGTTTTTGTATCAGAACAGTCACTCCTCTTCCTCCATTCAGAAATTCCATGTAAAAACTTGTCCAGGTGATTTGTCATTCCTTCCTTCCTTTAGCAGGAGTTCCACTTCCCTAACAGAAACTTTTAAGCACGAGTCTTCTACACCAAAATCCTCCATCATCTTGAACTCTTCCCAGTCTTCTTTTAAAAGTCCTTCATAGTACTCCATCCAGTCTTTCAAAGGTATTAATTGCAAACCAGCGTTGTGTTTATTCTGTTTTCTCAAGTCTTTAAGGACCTTCCACGATTCCGCTGATTGCTTGAAGCCCAATTTGCTATTAATAGTTGTGCATTTCCTTTCCCATTCTTCATTTTTCGCTTCTACTACCAACCGATTGGCTATTTTCTTCTTTTCAACATAAATGTTAATTGCAGCATCCAGTCTCTGGGTGAAGTTGTTTCTAATGCTGTCGTCCTGGAGTAGGTCAACGTTAAATTGATCCACTTGTAGCATTTCTCCTTCTCTACATTGTTGGTTGTCCACACATATTTTAGTAAAAAAGGCCTACGTGCTCTGGATTCATTACGAAAACTTTTTTACATTTACAGTTTTGCTCTGAGCAACAAAAATAAAAAAGTTTTCACACATATTTTCTTAATCCAGTTCCACCTCAGTGTTGTTTTAACAAGAAAATGGTCAGATCCATATTCGGCTCCTCTATAAACTCTGACATATTTGAATACATATGTTCCTGAATGTTTTGAAATAATGTAATCTATAACTGATCTAATTTGTTTTGTCTCCTGTGACCAAGTATATTTATGGATATCCTTGTGTTGGAAAAATGTGTTGTTTATTCTCAAGTCGAACCGTTCACAAAGATTGCATAGTCTATCTCCGTTGTCATTCCTCTCTTTCTCTCCAAATCTTCCAATAACTTTGCTATTTTGTTCATTTCCTACTCTTGCATTGAAATCTCCCATTAGAAATATCTCTTTGTTCTTAGGAATTTTTTCTATTAGTTCTCTCAGATCTTCCCAAAATTCATCCTTCAAGGTATCGACGGCGTCATTAGTCGGGGCATACATTCCCAAAATACATATTTCTCTCCCATACATTTTCAGTTCCAATGCATTCTTTCATTAATAAATTGCCAGCTTTTGATGTTGTGTCTCAATTTCTTTTTAACAGCAATAAAAACACCTGCTCTTGCTCTTTCACTCTTATCCACTCCACTCCAAAAATGGTAGTATTCTCCACATCCCTTTTTCTTTATCTCTGATAACACGACGTCTAACTTGAATTTTTGCAGTTCATCCGGAAGAAAGTTTCTTTTAGTTGAAAGGCCGGCCTTGAATATTCCAGCATTCCAAAATCATAGTCCTTTTCCGCAGGGCCGGCCCGAACAAAAGCGGGGCCCGGTGCAAAGTTGACTTGCGGGGCCTTGATATAAATTCGTACAACAAAATAATTTATTGCATTTTGATATTTATTACATTGCACAAATTGGTTTAGTAAAGATTACATGAAAATGATAAATAATTAAATTATTTTAATAAACTTAACATTTCAATCACAAAAAAATCTTTAATAAATCAAATAAGAAAAATAATTCATATACTTATAAAATACAATTTGGTATGCGACTTAATCGAATAAAGTCACAATATGTGATTTTTGTTTCATTTTCTTACAAGTTTTATAGCAAATTCGTTGATAATATCATCATAATTTAGTTTTTTGGTTATTTCGGATTCGATAGATAAAATGGCTAAGGAGGTAAATCGTTCTTGACTAATGCTAGATCTCAAGTAATTTTTTATTATTTTCAATCTTGAGAAAGATCTTTCTGCAGATGCGATGGTAATTGGTAAGGTTAATATAATTTTCAGAACAGTATCAAAATTTGGATACAATTCAAATAAATTATTTTTCAGTAAATATTGTAATATTTGTAATATTGTGATCCTGGAAGGCAAAACTCGACGACAAATTTTGATTTCATTAAATAAATCAATGCAATCAATATCGTCTTGCAAGGTAGCATTTAAGTCTTTGCAACATTTAAGAAGATCGTTTTCAGTCAGTTTTTGAATATTATCCGAATTATATAAAAAACCATATGATGTCTCATGTTCGTGATAAATTTCGAATCTTTTCTTAAAAGAAATAATCGCACTATCGATTATGACTAGAAAATATTGAATTCTGAAATATTCTTCGCCTGATGAAATAGGCTGATCGGTTCTTTCATAACAAAATTGCTTTGTTTTTCGTCCAGTTCTTTGATTCTTAAATTCAGATATCACTTGTAATTCTTCAGCTATTTCCTTTGCAGTTATTAAAGAAGATTTGAATCCCGATTCACAATACTGTTAAAAAAAAATGTGAATTTGCAGTACCGATATCTATATTTGAATTTTGAAATATCTTGCTCACAATATTTACTTCATTCAGTATGTCATACCAAATGACCAAACTTAATAAAAATTCAAATGAAGTAAGTTTATTTTCGATTGATTGGATTTCATTTTCATGTCACTGGTATGTTCATAAAAGTATTTCAAAGCTAGAGAAAATTGTGGTACTTGGTATCTCACACATTTCACACTTTCGAGGCGACATTCCCACCTCGTTGCTGACAGTGGTTTTGGAGTAAGATGTTTGACATGCTCTTTTAATATATCCCAGCGTATTACAGAACTTCAAAAATATTATATATGCTTTGTAAAGTCCCAAAAAATGATTTTGCAAGAGAAGGTAATTTTGAAATGTCTCCAAGAACTAAATTCAAATTATGACTTCAGCAGGGCATATACTGTGCTTTGGAATTCTTTTGCAGCATAAGTGCTTTGGTCAAACCAGTATTATTAACTCGGATACGAAGTAATAAAATGGAAAACGGTTAAAAACAAGGTACTTTTATTTAAGGAATTCCTATACGCGTACAGAGAGAAAGATAGAGAGCGAGAACGCAAATTAATATGATAAGTCGTATGAATAGAGTTATATGTTTGTAACACGGATTAAAATTTTCTCAGAAGAAAATTTAAGTCGACTTTTTGAATAATTTCGAATTCACTCGACCTCTCGAAGGTAGAAAGCGAAAAAGGGACGAGAAAACCTAGTCGGTGGTATATATATAGCCTTTAGAGTAAACTATGCAAACGCTGGCAACATATAATCGTATGTCTGAGCGACTTGTAAGGAGAGATATTTTAAATATATTTGAAAGAAAATATATTTTTCCGTGTTCTTTGGAGAATTCTTGGCGGGCTTTTAGATAATGTTAATAACATGATTATTGACATTTTATTTCTTATGTATATTAAAAATATGGCCATTTTATGGCGATGTCGCTAGATTTTGCGACAGTATTAAAACAAAAAAAAAAAATGAAACCATTTTTATTTTGCAAAATCAGTCAGCGGCGCGGGGCCTTGTGCGCTCGCACCGTTCGCACCCCCCTCGGGCCGGCTCTGCAGTTTTCCGTTTGCTGAGTCGTTTCCGAAAGTGCAGTCCGTTTTCATTTTCATTTGTAGGTCGTTTAGCATTTGTGTATTTTTTACACTGAACGCAACCCCCAACCTGGAGGGCCGGGGTATCGCTCGTCTGGCCCCTACCCTTTGACCTGTCCGGCTTGGGAGGCCCTGCCAGAATTTATTAAATATAATATAGAATTTATTAAATATAATATAGAATTTATTAAATCATTGCAAAAATTTACATATTAAAATAAATGACTTATGAGTACTTAAAATTTATAATTCCGTACTTTAAATTTATAAAATTTATAATTGAAGTTTTAAAAACGGTTTTTACAGATACTTTTCCAAATGTAGCAGTTGCTTTAAGAATTTTTCTAACTTTACCAGTTTGTTGTCTCAAGTGAATGGAGTTTTCAAAATTAAAATTAATCAAATTATTTACGATCGATAAATGTCTCAACAGCGACTCTCTAATTTGGCAATAATTTTAAAAGAAAATGATCTTTTGGGAAAAATAAATAAACAAATGAAATAATTAATTAGTTCGCAGATTTTAAAGCAAGGAAACATATTTTTTTTTTTAACATAATAGTTTTCCTTTTATTTTATTATTGTGGGTACGATTACGGTAATTTAGAATTTAAAGTTTTTTTTCCAGAATTTCAGAATGATTTTTTTATTTTTGTTTGTTATTTCATTATATTATATGTCGTAATTCTTTTCTTTTTCAATAAATTAATAATTATTATTTACGCCTTATTTTAATTTTTTAATCCAAATACTGAATTTTTGGGCGGCAAATTTGATTTCGCTTACTGGTGGCACATAGGGTCCGCAACGGCCCTGTCCATCACTATGATCCCAAAACTAAAAAAAATGTCAAAAACAATGGAAGCATGCAGAATCATCAACCCCACAAAAAGGGAAAGGTGCAACCACGCGCTGTCAAGGTAATGCTATGTTTTTTTTGGGGCTCAGCATGGTGTAATACTTACAAATTACTTTCAAAATAGCTGTATTATTCCAACCTTTGAGGAAAGACAGATGCAGGATAGATGTGCGGAAGTTTGCCTTTAACCAGTGGGTAGTTGGTTGGTGAAACAGACTTCCATCCCTTGTTGTGGAAGTTGATAGCCTAAATAAATTTAAGGCTGAGCTGGGCAGGTATTTGGAACGAACGGAGGGGTGAAATTGGGAGCGGTTTTTTTTTTCGGCTGATGCTGCATAAGCTTGCTTTCTTGCATCATATGCCTCTAATGCTAATGCTCCTCATAAAGCTACATGCTGTTGTAAAAGAAAAAAAAAGATGGGAAAAGCTGTCAAAAGATGTGCGCCTGCTACACGATAATACCCTGCACATTCCATGCAAGATGCAGTGAGGTGTGCCCACGAATGTGGGTTTGAAATATTTTCACATGCTGCTTATTTCCCCAATCTCGCACTCTCGGATTTCTCCCTCTTCCTTGCCCCGAAGTCCTTTCTTCATGGAAAGCACTCTATTTCTTGCTGATGGGGTGATTTCTGCTACCAATTCATGGTCTGAAGGGCAGTCAGAGGACTTCTACAAAACTGTCCTATGGAAGAGTATTAAGAGGTGGAAAAAAATGTGTCCTTTTGACTGGCAATTACGTTAAAAAAGTGTAATAGATGGTGTTTGTTTTAACCTTCTATCACAACTGCTTCTGAGTGAATACAATTATTTTTTGAACCCCCCTCCCATATATCATTGAGAACGATCACTATTTTTGCTGCTAAAAGTAAAACATGAATAAAATTACTTTCATTAGATGTATATACCGTATAGATAATAATAGAGCCTACAGTCATAGATTAAAACTCACAAAATGAACACAAAGAGAGAGAAGTTTTAAGCTACGCTGAGTTTGGCCATATTTTATTCAGAAGAGTTTCAACATTACTTTAGTGACTAGATACAATAGCATAGAAAACCTTGTTAACTCACTCTGTAGCTGATTACCAGTAACAAGAGGGACATGATATTGTACAGCATGTGGTATGAGTCACATAGCAAAACAAGGGACTGGGTAATGTGACTGGCGACAATTTCACCTCCAAAACAAAATCCTGACGCAGCAATAAGTGTGTAGATCCTCATGCACTTCATGATGGACTTCCTGAAATTAAAAAAAAAAAAAAAAAAAAAAAGTTTCGAGCGAGATAAACATGAAACAGATATGTCAATACAGAAATAAAAAGGGAATTGTAAGGGTTTTCTAGTTGCATGTTTTAAATGTAATACTCTGGTATATCCACCCAATGGTAAGTGAAGTTCACGACTTTATTTTTATGGCAGTCGATATAACAGTTCCCATTTAAAAATGGACTGTGCATTTTTTTGTGGCGACATATGGATTCGAACTTGCAGCAGTTACTAGTAACCATCGGAAGCTTCTCTAGAATTACAGCTAGCCCAACTGAAACCATTATTTGGATTCCCTTTTGAAGAAAAGGGTTTCAAAATTCGCAAAGAGTTTCTTTTTACTTTATGTGCATCCTATTAGATAGCCAAAATATTTTCAGTGTGAAATAATAACAGTTCATGAAATTAAATAAAGATTTACTGAACTCTTTTTCTTACAATCATGTTAAGTTTACGTTTAGTAGTGCATTATAAAAGTTTGCAACGGTATATCAATAATGTAAAACCATTAAAAAAAGATACACATTACGGTACATATAATAATAAAAAAAAAAGCGTCCTTATTCAAGTAAAAAAAAAACCACAGTTTTGCGTGTATTCAGATTTCTTTTTTGTGCATAGATTAGACAAACAAAAATACGCAGTACTTGTGTATTCCAGGCGAACAATACTAGATGTTAACTGCAAGGTTTTAACCTGCATGCCTAATAGGCAATGCATGCCATCCTTAATATCATGAAATATGTGGCTGTCAATTAAATTTCCTTTACAAAAGAAATAGAACCAAATATTTAATAAATTTAAAGTATGTGATGGTTGGATTATCGTGGTATGATTTATACAAAACGTACACACTAATAGTACTGGCAATAGCCAATCGGTAATTCAGCACAAGCTAAACAAGTTTGGAGCAAGACTGGGTCTGACAGGCTGCATAATATGCTTATCTTCTAAAATCTGAATGAAACAAGTCAAAGTAACTGAGAACGAATAAGCATATCTCAGTATTATCTACAGCTAGGAAAAATAAGAATTTATGGCTGTTTATATAACGTCGGGGTTAATGTAGACAGGATCGGAGGAGTCTGCCAGATTCCACACCATTACTAAAGAGTTGAGAAAACAGAGATCCACAGTGGCGAACTGACGTAATATGCATTTATATTAGTAACAAATGTGATTTTTCCATTGCAGAAGTAACACTTTGCTAACTTCTTGTAATTAGCGTCAACAACTATAAACCTGCTAAATTTTTAACCTTATCAAAGGCTATTACACTGCTGGATAAAATTAACAGAACAAAATATTTCTCATGAATAATTTATTGTGAAGTGTTGTCGAAGGTAAATATTTGATATAATAGGCATCCTGGCATGCAAATTCCAACAGAAATCAATCTACCACCTTACAGAGCCACACATCACGCAAATTATTTATTCCTATAAAAACACAGATTGCTGCCACGTTTGTTTTCCTTGCTTGCCCAGTGGTATAGCCACATCTCCAAGTACTCAGGATAGCAAGTCATCATCGTTTCAATGATTTTTTGAGATTAGCATTAGTAGAGGCATGTGATGCAAGAAAGCAAGCTTATTCAGCATCAGCCAAAAAAAAAAAAAAAAAAAAAAAAAACACACACCACTCCCATTTCACCCCTCCGTTCGTTCGAAATACCTGTCCAGTTGAGCTTTAAATTTGTTTAGGCTATCAACTTCAACAACAAGTGATGGAAGTCGGTTCCACCAACCAACCACCCGCTGGCCAAAGGCAAATTTCCGCACATCTATCCGACATCCGTCCTTCCTCAATTTGAATTTATGCCCTCTGAGGTGATTATTCTGAGCAAGATGAAGAATCCCACTGGCATTGAGCATGCTCAAACCATTCAAAGCCTTATACACCTCTATCAGATCACCTCGCCGGTGCCTAGTCTCCAGACTCTGTAATTTGCAAAACTTAAGCCTTTCTTCGTAAGAGCAACCCTTCGTTCCGTTCACTAACCTTGTTGCCCTTCTCTGTACACGTTCCAGCAGCTCTACATCCTTCTTGAAATGAGGCCTCCAGACCTGTATACAGTACTCAAGATGTGGCCTAACCATTGCCTTATACAAGGGAATAATCACATCCTTATCCCTGCTAGAAAAATTCCTGTATATCATTGACAAGACACCATGAGCTACTCTTGCAGCTCGTCTGCACTGCTCAGAGAACTTCATATCTGCCTGCACAATTACCTCCAGGTCCTTTTCATTCTCCACCACTGTCAGTGTAGTACCGCAGAGTTGATACGTTGCTCTGGGGTTACTGTTTCCCATATGTAGTACTTTACATTTGTCAATGTTAAACTTCATTTGCCACCTCTCAGCCCACTTGTTCAACCTTTCCAGATCCTGTTGCAGCAACATAGCGTCAGTAGTGTCCTTAACAACCCTGCCAACCTTTGTATCATCTGCAACCTTGGACATTAAACTTAATATCCCATCATCAATATCATTCATAAACACCGAAAACAACAACGGACCCAACACTGAACCCTGAGGAACTCCACTAATAACATTAGTCCACGTTGAGCAGTGTCCATTGATTACCACTCTCTGTCTTCTGCCACTCAACCATCCCCTTATCCATAGCAGCAATTTGCCTCCAATGCCACACTGCTCCAATTTGTGCAGCAGTCTTCCATGTGCAACAGTATCAAAAGCCTTTCTAAGATCCAAATATATAATATCAAAGTTATTCCATGCATCCAGTTCTTTTGTGACTACACCATAGTATCCAATCAAATTGGTCAGGCAAGACCTGCCCTTAACAAAACCATGCTGCGTCTGAGCTATAACTGAATTCTTGTCTAGATGATCCTGCAGTGCTTCTTTAACCAGTGCCTCCATTAATTTACCTGGAACAGAAGTTAAACTAACAGGTCTATAATTACTTGTGTCAGCCTTTGATCCTCCTTTGTGAATTGGGGTTACATTTGCACATCTCCAGTCTATGGGTACCTCCCCTGAGTCCAAAGAAGCTCTCATAATTATGGCTAGGGGTTTGCTTACTTCCTTTGCTGCCTCCTTTAATATAACTGGATAGATCCCATCCACCCCAGGTGCCTTTTTTATGTTTATCCTCAACAATCTCTCCTCCACTTTCCTCTCAGTTATTACAAAATCATCCAGCTCACTGCCAATGTTTACTTTACCTACATCATTCTCCTTCCTGAATAACTCCTCATGCGTGAATGTAGATGCAAAATACTCGTTTAGATTGTTAGCCACCTGAGCAGGATACTCAACTGTTGAACCATCAATATCCAGTGGACCAATCTGGTTCACCCCTTTCCTTCTTGAGTTTAAATATGTAAAGAACTCTTTTCTGTTTTTCTTTGCATCCTTTGCCAAGGATTTTTCGTAGTCTGCCTTTGCCTGCCTAATCTCCTTTGTGACGTGGTTACAGACCAACTTATATCTATCATAGGCTTCCAGGTCACCCATTAATTTGTATGTATCCCATGCATTTTTCTTCTCTGCCACATGTCTCATTAGTTCATCTGACAACCATTTAGGCCTAAACCTTGAACAATATTTCTTAGTTGGTATGTAAAGCCTGGTAGCCTCCAAGATTAGTTCCTTGAATGCTTCCCATTTTGAGTTTGCTGTTGGTAACATCATCAGTTGGTCCCACTGTATAGAATTTAAATACTGTCTCAGACCATCATAGTCGCCTTTACGAAAACAAAAACCCTTCCCGTTACCTCTGATGGTAGTTACCTCCTTGAGTAAATCCCACTTCAACACACTGTGATCACTGCCACCTAGTGGTTCATTTATCTGCAGATTCTTAATGCATGAAGAATCACTACTGATAATCAGATCAAGAGTATTGCTTCCTCTTGTTGCCTCACGAACATGCTGATGTAGAAAACAATCATCCAATAAATCCACAAATACCTTGCTAGTGTGTGAGTGACCAACCCACAAATTCCAGTCAATATCTGGGAAATTAAAATCCCCCATTATAACACTCTCTGATTTACTGGCCCACTCTATTTCCCTGTACAATATCTTATTATACTCATCAGAGTCATTAGGCCTATAGCACACTCCTACTCTCAATTTTGATTTCCCTATGCTTATGTCACACCAAACTGACTCGACACTGCCCTGTCCATCGATGTCGACTGGCTTCACTTCCTTGGACTTAAGTGTTTCTTAACTAATAGCATAACCCCTCCTCCCCTCCTGTCCTGTCTGTCCTTTCTATACACATTGTATTCCCCAAATTCCAGTTCCGCATTACTTATATCTGTGTGACACCACGTCTCTGATATCCCAACAATATCTGCCTTTGATGTTTTGAGCAATACCTCAAATTCATCAAATTTATTTACCAAACTCCTAGCATTGGTGTACACGCCGGTATACATGCACCTGTTTCTATTCTTAGCTACCCTAACACAACCCATGTGTTTACTTGTACCGCAATGACTCCCAGCGGTCTCTGATATATCCTGCATCTTGTTTTTCAGGCTTCTGCTCATTTCAATAGAAGCAGTGCAAGAATCACTTCCACCTCTGCCAGTGGCTACTGTTAATCTATTAGTCCTTGTATTCCCCCCAACTAGCAGTTTTCCGACCCCCCTAACACTGCCTCGACAGCATCAGCAAAAATTCTTGCACCCTTTCTATTTAAGTGTATCCCATCCCTGTAGAAGCAATCTCTCCTGTTAACAAGTACAGTCCAGGCTGAAAAAAATTCTACCCCTTGAGCCTTGCACAATCCCTCCAGGGCCGAATTGATCGACAAGGCTCTTATCATATACTCCCTCCTATCGTGTCTGGGCAGAATTGCAGACACTTTCAAATTCAACCCGATGGCGGACCATTGGAAGACTAGATGCCGGGCAGTCGCAGGCTGAGTGGGACATTGGCTTAATGTGTTAAGCAGTGTCATCTCGGTTCTATGGAAGCAGTTTCAGGAAATACGAACCATCACGAACAGCTGGTCAAGGTTGTCTGAGAGCTACGTCAACCAGAACAGACCACTACCTGTCACTAACAGCAAGACGGAACCCAAGATGTTCTCTCATTAACTGTCTCTTCAGGTTACTATGGCCACAGGTGAAACCATTTTCAAATGGACTGTATTCAGAAGGCTCAGTTCAATGGACTCTACGCCAGTCATTTGCATCCATTAACCCCAAACTACCACAGAATTTGCTGGAACTAGTGCCAATGAACATGTGTCTTGGAGTCCTGAAAAATGAGATACAGTTCTGTTCTCTGATGAGTTTCATTTTAGCCTACAAACAGATTCTAGGAGTTATTTCATCTGAAGATGACGAGGAATGCGGTACCATTCCTACAACATCAGAGAAATGGACACTTATGGCGGAGACGGTGGTCTCGTGTGTGGCGAAATAACGATTAACGGCCATGTCCCTCTTCGTAACTGCACAGAGGTACTGAGAACAGAACCTTGAGCAACATTTGGCCCAGATTTTCTTTCATTCCACGATACCTGCACAGAGAGCTCAAGTGGTGGAGGAATACCTTGAAACTGAAGATATCCAATGACTGCCATGGCCAGCACGATCTTTAGATTTAAATCCAATCGAACATATGTTGGATTCCCCCTTGGGCATCGCATTTCACGCCGATAAATAAATCCACGGTCACTTGGTGAGCTAAGATCTGCACTGATGGAAGAATGGGATTTGTTGCAACAAACAGGGCTGCATTAACGCTACGGCCAGACCGCCATGGCCGGGGGTCTCACCCGAAGGGGGACCTCATTCTCAGTGTAAATATTTTCCAAAAATGTTGATAAAAATTTCTAATAATAATAATAATAATAGTCTTTACGGCTGATGGAAAATTATGTACCAACGTATGGATGAATAATTGGTATTCCAAGAAAGTGCATCACCTAGGAATTTCACATTTCTGACCCTTTTTCGAGATGGTATGTTACATTAATGACTAACATCAAAAATAGAAATATAAACAAAAGATATTTATTAATACTTAAGGCAAAACTAAGTAATATTTGACAGGGGCTCTCAAAATATTCCAAAATGAGCATTTGCCACCTTTATACAACACGACAATTATGGCGGCTGAAATATTATCAGAAGCCCTAAATTTGCTTCAGTTTATCATTTTAAATGAAAAACAAAATGAAATGTTCGCCAAGTGGAAACTAATATTTAGTTGAACCGCCTCCGGCCCTGATGACAGCAGCACACCGTCGAGGCATTGACAAGATCAATTGCTGAATATAATCAACTGATAGTTTGTGTTTCCAAACACGAATTATGGCGTCCTGAAGTTCACGAAGGGTCTTTGGTTTCTTTCTGGCAACTGCAGATTCCACACGATGACAACAGTTCTCTATAGGATTCAGGTCGGCGCTGTTTCCTGGCCAGCTAAGGGTTGTAATGGATCGTTCTTCCAATCGTTTTTTCACCTGTAACAAATGTAAAGACATTACTGTCGAACCTCTAATGCAGAAATGAAGCTAAAGTAACTACAGAAGTGCCTACTTACAATTTTTTCCCGATGACAAGGAGCAGAGTTGTCCTGAAAGATGCAATTACTTGGCAGGTTGAAATGGTCTCTAATGGTTGGCATCAATTTACCATCCAATATAGCGAGGTATCCATTAGCATTTACGGAACCTTTTATAAACTTCAGGTGACCTACTCCGCATACGAAATGCACCCCCATATCATTTGGCTGGTAAGGAATTTCACTGTAGACACCATACAATCTGGATGGTATTCTTCACCACGTCTACGACGAATCGTTTGTCTCCCATCAGAGCCATGCAGATTTAATTTCATCTCATCCGAAAAAACAACTGACTTCCACTGCTCGGAGATCCATTTGACATGCTCCTTACACCAAATTAATCGGGCCTTTTTCATTTTTTTGTGTGAGGACGGACTTCTTCTTAAGACGATGGGCTACAAGTTCATTTTTTGAAAAGGCGTCTTTTGACTGTTACTGCAGTTGCTACCACTCCTGTATGTTCTTCCCGTTCTCTTTTCAGCTCAGACGAAGAAGCTTCACGGTTTTTAAGGCATAAGCGCTTCAAAATGCGGTCCTGTTTTGGCGTAGAGACTCGTTTGCGGCCGGTTCCTTTTTTCCTATCAGCAGAACCAGTATTCTTGAGTTTGGAAAGAAATCTACTCACTGTCGACTGATTACAAGACACTCTATAAGAAATATGACGGAAAGAACATCCTTCCTTACGTAAAGCAACAATAGCACTCTTTCTTCGTGGCGTCAACAGCACGTAGTTCGCGATCCTGACACAAGCAAGGAATGACTGCAAATCATACAGAGCGTGCTTATATAGCTGAAAGTAACAGCTGATGCAATATTACGTAACTTGGTCTCATGTTTTATTCGACTGCCCACAGTATCTTCAGCCACGTTTAGAGTTGTTTAGCAGTGTATCGGATCTGACAGAAGATAACTTAAGTCCCTTGGTCGAAAGCTGTAGGAATTTTAATGCTTTACAGACATTTTCAGTCACTGT
The DNA here is from genome assembly GCF_048544385.1 of Mastigoproctus giganteus. Lineage (NCBI taxonomy): Eukaryota > Metazoa > Arthropoda > Arachnida > Uropygi > Thelyphonidae > Mastigoproctus > Mastigoproctus giganteus. Next base: position 108,353,312 of record NC_143586.1, on the reverse strand, counting down.
TTTTAAAAGAAGACTAGAAATAATATTCCTTCGCCCTCGAGGAAATTAGATGTAGGATGTACAGATGAATTATTAAAGAAACATATACTAAGATTATTTGTTTAGGTTCTCAGCTGGTTGGAAGTCGCAGATCGGATGCTTCGATAGAACTCTAATGGGAGGACATACATGGACCTTCAGGTGTTAACAGGATTCTCAAAAGAATGTTGATTGGTTCTGGGGCGAGATACCTGAAATTAAAAACTAAGGAACTAGATGGAAACATAGTTTACAAGCATAACTTCTTCTGAAACTTATGCAGTTATACATTGTGTGGTCTTAAGTGACATCTAGATCTGTGACCATATAGATATGAACTACCGCATACATACACTTGAAAACTACATGTACTTAATGAAACGTGTAAACGAGAAGTTTTGTAAGTGAAAATACTCCACTTTCTTACCTATGGACTGTCATTGGAATTCCAAATCATACACAAGTTAGGATTCTCGGGAAAAAGAGAATAATTAGAAGTCTTCAGCAACTAGAAGAGAACCACCTGAAGAAGAGTTTTAAGACTTATGCTGGCACACAGCGGAGAAGACTACTGGAACTGACTCCTTTCTTGAATGAAATCAAACTGGACAGTTCAAGTTGTGACTTCATTTTAAAATAAGAAAATGTACTGAGAATAATTGAACTGTGGTGAAAAAGACTAAGACTAGGAAATCATGTATATATGTTAATATAATTGTTACAATTGTTTTGCTAGAAATATCCTCCTAGCCTTGGAGTGGTTGGTCCTGGTGACTCGGGACCAAAATTACATATCTCCTAAGAACATGAGTGTTTGATCGAGATACTCAGACCTTAAATGTATGTAGCTACTAGTTTTTTTTTTTTTTTGCTGGCTCTCAGGTAAGGACAACTTGGAAGCGTGATTGCTGGCACTCGCCAGTATTGACTACCTCTGGCTGGCAGGTGCGAGATTTTCGGTGGTAATTACACAGGTACAGGATGACTGTTGACCCAGGCCTGGTGCTAGGGATGGGCAGCAGGCAGCAGCTGCCCAAGCGTTGGCTGCACCCTGGTGGCATAATAGCCTGACACAAACAAAACTACACACATTAATATTGCACACATACACTGACACTTTTCAGGCCCATTATACAGAGTTTCTGCACCATAACAGAGTACAAAGTTGGAGATGGGCTAACGCCTAGGAGCCACCCCGATATAAGAACACACACACACAAACAAATCACCTATGCGTGTCAGTCTTATCTGAAGTACTGCATATGGGAAGCAGTAACCCTAGTGTAACGTATCGACTGTGTGGTACTACACTGACAGTGGTAGAGAGTGAAAAGGACCTGGGGGTATTGTGCAGGCAGATATAAAGTTTTCTGAGCACTGCAGACGGTCTGTAACTCATGGTATCTTGTCAATGATATACAGAATTTTTTTCTGGCAGGGACAAGGAGGTGATTATCCCCTTGTATGAGGCGATTATCCCCTTGTGTCAGGCCACACCTTGAGTATTGTATACAGGTCTGGAGGCCTCATTTTAAGAAGGATGTAGAGCTGTTGGAACGAGTACAGAGAAGCGCAACAAGATTAGTGAATGGAGCAAAGAGTTACACTTATGAAGAAAGGTTTTGCAAATTACACTGTCTGGAGACTAGGCACCTGCAAGGTGATCTGATTGAGGTGTGTAAAGCCTTGAATGGTTTGAGCATGCTCAATGCTGATGGGATTCTTCCTCTTGATCAGAATAATCGCCTAAGAGGGCATAAATTCAAATTGAGGAAAGATTGTAGGGTAGATGTGCGGAAGTTTGCCTTTAGCCAGCGGGTGGTTGATTGGTGGAATAAAGTTCCATCTGTCGTTGTAGAAGTGGATAGCTTAAATAGATTCAAGGCAGAACTAGACAAACATTTGGAGCGAGTGGGTGGATGAAATGAGGTGTTTTTTTTTTTTTTTTTGGCTGATGCTATATAAGCCCGGGGGCTCACATCTGGTGAGTATGGGCTTGGCAAACCCAGGGTCCTGAGCTGGATATCATCATTCTTCTCTTTCTTGGTGATACCTTTTTCTCACACTCTCTCTCTCTCTCTCTCTCTCTCTCTCTCTCTCTCTCTCTCACACACACACACACACACACACACACACACACACACACACACACACACACACACACACACACACACACACACACACACACACACAGGGGGGCTAACTCGGGAATTTTTTTTTTTTTTTTTTGGCTGGTGCAGCATAAGCCTCAGGCTTCCTTGTACCATATGGCTAATAATAATAATAATAATAATAAAGCTCGCTTTCTTGCATCGTGTGTCTTTGCTAATGTTAATGCTAATCATGATGCTTCTCCGTACTGAAGGCCACCACGTTTGTGGTCACTTTCTATGATGTTAGAAGGATGGGAGTGTGTTACACATTTTCCCCAGACAAGGGTATTTTGAGAATTATTTTCAAGATTGAATCTCAGCTCATTTGTAAATAAAACATTTGTCCTGACTCCAGATATGATGTCTGTACCAAGTCAGATAAGCTCTGCTATTGGAGAGGAAATCCTTTAGGGCCAGATCCTAGGACGCAGTACCGGACCAAGGTAGTTTGCGCCCCGGGTAGAGAGATTTTTCGGCGTCCATTTATTAAGGATATATACTGTATACGGGTTTTTTTTTTTTTTTTTTTTGCCTCATTGTTCTGTTTTTGTCGCTAAAGAATGGCGCTCCGGGCAAGGGCACTGCTAGGACATAACTCTTGTCCAACATTAAACTTATTTTCGATATAACCTTCCTCCCCCCCATAGTATTGCCATAATCTTGAAATGAACCTTCTTGACAAGTTTGAAATCACGATTTTTGCAACCTCGGTATGCGACTGCCCTATTTTGCCAAAAACAATTCTTTTTTTTTTTTTGGCAAAATCGAAGGCGAAAAGTGAATCAAATACTATTAAACTGAATTTAAGGAGACACTTAGTACCACGTTTAATCATGAAAGTTTTTATGTTTATTTCTACACCTTGTGAGGCTACAAAGCTGTTACGTTTAGTACATAAAAATCACCAAACAGTTATGTGTAAGTGGCGCCATTTCTGGGTTCACTGTGGAAACCTATCATCGAGCTAACTTAAAGGGAGGAGAGGATGATACAAATACAATTCTCTCATCAAGCTAACCTTAAAAAAAAGGAGGGGACCGGAATAAATTCCAGACTTCTTGGACAGTAGGTGCTACATTTCAAATTGATTGTTATCAATTAAAAGATGCAACAGCACACTACAAACTGAGTGGTGTTGTTGTGGAATTTACTTTTATATCCGCTTGTTTTGCTTTATCCACACTTTTGCAGAACCCCGTTTTGCCTGAAGTCATATTTTGATGTTATATTATAGTTTATCCTTTTAACCATCACCACGTAAAATTTCATATAAAAATTTGTGCATTCACTTAAAAAAGGAGAGTTATCACACCACCGGACACTAGTGGTGTAATAACGTTCCTAAAAAAGGAGTTTTTCTGTACGCCCTGTTTGTTTTATTATTTCATATGGAAGATCCATTCCTAAAATGTTATTTGTACTTTCATTTCTTTTGAAACTATAAATGTTATCGATGCAGTGAACTCAATCTAGCAAAGTGTAAGGGTAGACGCAGAGGCGACCCAATTAAAAAAATAAAACAAACGGGAATAAAATAACCAAAACTGGTCGACATCGGCTACTTTCATTATAATGAATGTAGTTTATTCCTGCTAGTGAAATGGATTAAGATTACTCATGCTTAACCATTGTGGTCACCAACCGAGAGTTAAGAAATCATGCGTTACGGTGTTGCCTACTCTACTAAAAATAAATTACAAAAGGAAAAAAAAAAAAAAAAAAAAAGCTGGCTTTCCACTTCATTATCAGGTTTGCTTTGCATCAGCTAAAAGGATGCAGGTGATATAAAAATAAATAAGCTAGAGGAAGTGAGCGATGAAGGTTTTCATTTTAACTGTAAAAATGTGCTATTATTAACTGTATTTAACTGCTAATCCTACAAAATCCGACATTACAATTTCAAACTCAACGTTTGGGCAATGTGTTAATAACTAGATGGTCCACACTTCGTGGGCTTAACCATAATGCCATAACTTTTGACATTGCAACCAATTGTGACTTGCGTTCCTTGAGATATTCTTTTGATTTCCCTCGTTATAAAACTAAGTAGGCAGATTGGAACACTTTTGATACTAAATTACTGGAATACACTTCTCCAGATGACATTGAAAGTATAGGGCGGTTAACTGCCAGTGCGCAGAAGGTGGAAGTACAAAAACTTATAAGCGAAGTTTGTGATGCCTCTTTACAAAAGAAAAAGCGTAAGAAAAATTTTGTTCCCTGGTGAACCAAGGGACAAATATCTCTCAGAAAAAGTTTCAAGACAGCATGCAGAAGTTACCAACGTGCTAAAAGAGGTAATACGGGAGAAGATTGAGCGTCTCGATGAACTGTATAAAACGGCAAGGAGAGCATATTTTAATAAAATCTAGAGGAAAAAGCGTTCAGCTTGGGATAGGTTAGTTGAATCATAGTTTAAAGATGATCCTTGGAGTATACCCCATAAATCGGTCTATGAGAAAACACATCCAGGCGAAACTTTTTCGTGTATTGTAACTTCGGATAATGTCGAAACACTTACTTGGTCCGATTCTATCAATGCTCTGCTTGATGGAATTGTACATAAAGACGTTACAGTCCCTGAAAGTAATAAACAGACTGTAATGAGATTTGAACATTTAACCTATGTTGGCAACATTAGCATTAGCATTACTAGAGGCATATGATGCAAGAAAGCAAGCTTATGCAGCATTAGCCAAAAAAAAAAACAAAAAAAAACTTCCACTTCACCCCTCCGTTCTTTCGAAATACCTGTCCAGCTGAGCCTTAAATTTATTTAGGCTATCAACTTCCACGACAAGGGATGGAAGTCTGTTCCTCCAACCAACTACCCTCTTGTTAAAGGCAAATTTCCGCACATCTGTCTTTCTCAATTTGAATTTATGCCCTCTCAGGTGATTATTCTGAGCAAGAGGCAGAATCCCATCAGCATTGGGCATGCTCAAACCATTCAAGGCTTTATACACCTCTATCAGATCGCCTCGCCGGTGCCTAGTCTCCAGACACTGTAATTTGCAAAACTTAAGCCTTTCTTCGTAAGAGCAACCCTTTTTTCCATTCACTAATCTTGTTACCCTTCTCTGTACTCGTTCCAGCAGCTCTACATCTTTCTTGAAATGAGGCCTCCAGGCCTGTAAACAGTACTCAAGGTGTGGCCTGACCATTGCCTTATAAAAGGAAATAATCACCTCCTTATCCCTGCTAGAAAAATTCCTGTATATCATTGATAGACACCATGGGCTACTCTTGCAGCCCGTCTGCACTGCTCAGAGAACTTCATATCTGCCTGCACAATTACGCCCAGGTCCTTTTCATTCTCTACCACTGTCAGTGTAGTACCACAGAGTTAATACGTTGCTCTGGGGTTGCTGTTTCCCATATGTAGTACTTTACATTTGTCAATGTTAAACTTCATTTGCCACCTCTCAGCCCATCTGCTCAACCTTTCCAGATCCTGTTGCAGCAGCAGCATAGCGTCAGTAGTGTCCTTAACAAACCTGCCAACCTTTGTATCGTCTGCAAACTTGGATATTAAGCTTGATATACAATCATCAATATTATTTATAAATACAGAAAACAATAATGGACCCAACACTGAACCCTGAGGGACTCCACTAATATCATTAGTCCAGGATGAGCAGTGTCCATTGATTACCACTCTATCTTCTCCCCCTCAACCACTCCTTTATTCATAGCAGCAATTTGCCTCCAATGCCACACTGCTCCAATTTGTGCAGCAGTCTTCCATGTGCAACAGTATAAAAAGCCTTTCTAAGATCCAAATATATAGTATCAAAGTTATTCCCTGCATCCAGTTCTTTTGTGACTGCATCATAGTATCCAATCAAATTGGTCAGGCAAGACTTCCCCTTAACAAAACCATGCTGTGTCCGAACTATAACTGAAGTCTTGTCTAGATGATCCTGCAGTGCTTCTTTAACCAGTGCCTCCATTAATTTTCCTGGAACAAAAGTTAAACTCACAGGTCTAAAATTACTTGTGTTAGCCTTTGATCCTCCTTTGTGAGTTGGGGTCACATTTGCACATCTACAGTCTATGGGTACCTCCCCTGAGTCCAAGGAAGCTCTCATAATTTTGGCTATGGGTTTGCTTACTTCCTTTGCTGCCTCCTTTACTATAACTGGATAGATCCCATCCACCCCAGGTGCCTTTCTTCTGTTTATGTTCAAGAGTTTCTCCTCCACTTGACTCTCAGTTATTACAAGATTATCAAGCTTACTGCCAGAGTTGAATACACCTCTGGCATTCCCCTCAGTGAATAACTCCTCAAGTGTGAATGTCGATGCAAAATATTTATTTAGTTTGTTAGCTACCTGAGCAGGATCATCAACAGTTGAACCATCGATATCAAGTGGACCAATCTGATTCATCCCCCCTTCCTTCTAGAGTTTACATAAGTAAAGAACTATTTGCTGTTTTTCTTTGCATCTCTTGCCAAAGATTTCTCGTAATCTGCCTTTGCCTGCCTAACCTCCTTCGTGACTTGGTTCAGACCAGTTTATATCTATCATAGGCGTCAATGTCACCCATCAATTTTTATGTATCCCATGCATTTTTCTCTCTCTGCCATATGGCTCATTAGTTCATCTGATATCCATTTAGGCCTAAACCTTGAACAATATTCCTTAGTTGCTATGTAAAGCCTCGTAGCTTCCAAGATAAATTCTTTGAATGCTTCCCATTTTGAATTTGCTATTGGTAACATCATCAGTTTGTCCCACTGTATAGAATTTAAACACTGTCTCAGACCATCGTAGTCGCCTTTACGAAATCAATAACCATTCCCTTTATCCATAATGGTAGTTACCTCTTTGAGTAAATCCCACTTCAGCACACTATGATCATGAATAATCACTACTGATAGTCAAATCAAGAGTATTACTCCCTCTAGTTGCTTCCCGAACATGCTGATGTAGAAAACAATCGTCCAATAAATCCATAAAAGCCTTGCTAGTGTGACCAACCCACAAATTCCAGTCAATATCTGGGAAATTAAAATCCCCCATTATAAGACTCTCTGATTTACTGGCCCACTCTATTTCCCCGTACAGTTTCTTATTATATTCATCAGAGTCATTGGGCCTATAGCACACTCCTACTCTCAATTTTGATCTCCCAATGCTTATGTCACACCAAACTGACTCGACACTGCACTGTCCAGCAATGTCGACTGGCTTCACTTCCTTGGATTTTATGTGTTTCTTAACTAATAGCATAACCCCTCCTCCCTTCCTATCCTGTCTATCCTTTCTGTAGACGCTGTACTCCCCAAATTCCAGTTCTGCATTCCTTATATCTGTGTGACACCACGTCTCTGATATCCCAACAATATCCGCCTTTGATGCTTTCAGCAATACCTCGAATTCATCAGATCTATTTACCAAACTCCTATCATTGGTGTACACGCAAGTATACATGCACTTGTTCTTTTTCTTAGCTACCCTAACACAACCCATGTGTTTTTTTGTACCGCAATGACTGCTAGCAGTCTCTGAAATATCCCGCACCTTGTTTTCCAGGCTTCTGTTGATTCCAATAGAAGTAGTGCAACAATCACTTTCACCTCTGCCAGTGGCTACTGTTAATATATTAGTACTTGTATCCCCCAGCTAGCAGTTTCCGACCAACCTAACACTGCCTCGATAGCGGCAAACATTCTGGCACTCTTTCTATTTAAGTGTATCCCATCCCTGTAGAAGCAGTCCCTTCTGTTAACAAGTACTGAACAGGCTGAAGAAAATTCTACCCCTTGAGACTTGCACAATCTTTCCAGTGCCGAATTGATCGACAAGGCTCTCATCCTATACTTCCTCCCATCGTGTCTGGGCAGAATTGCAGACACTTTCAAATTCAACCCTAATTCACGGCTTTTTTTCAACAGTGACCTGTACTTGTTAAGTTATTCTGCCGGTCTCCTACTCTTAATATCATTAGTGCCAACGTGTACAAGTATATCACCTTTTGTGCCCTTAAAAGATGATATCCGCCCTACAACGTCATCAACCTTTGTCCCTGGCAGGATCCTTTCTCACAAATTGAAATTGAAAATGCAATAAATACAATGAAAGAAGGAAAATGTCCCGAAGTTGACTTACTTGAAGTAGCAGTGCTGAAAATGGTTTGGAAGGTCTGTCCTAAACTCGTAATAAATTTCCTATATACTCTTTTAACAAGGGGGTGTTTCCAAAATCTTGGAAACTGGCAAATCTGGAACTGCTATTAAAGAATTCTGGCAAGCCACTAAATGTACCAACTTCATATAGGTCTATCGTCCATCTGCCGATTCTCGGTAAGTTATGGATAAATTAATTGTAATAAGTTTTTTATTATTTGGCGAAGGAGTTAAATGCAAAAACGCAATTTGGTTTTACAAAAGGAATGTCCACAATAGATGCAATCAAAAGATTATGAATTCGGTTTCTTCTTCACAGTCTAAATATGTCCTTGGCCTCTTCGTGGACTTCGCACCATTTGGCAGCAGATTGTCCTGGCGAGGAGCCGCTAAATGGGAACAGGGGAAGCCGGGGCCTCTGTTCCCATTTACTGGTTTATTTCTAGTTACTTTAGTGAAAGATTTGTTTCTGTTACTTCAGGGTATTGTTCTGTGACCAGACCTATCACTGGCGGCTGCCCTCAGTGATCCGTTCTCGGCCCTGTTTGTTGGAACGTGGCCCTTAGAAATTGCTTACCCCAATGATCTTGTTATGGTAATTTTTGGAGAATCAAGGGCAGAATTAGAAAACAGAGATAATGATATATTGGATGACTTAAACTGTTAGTGTTTAACACATAAATTAAAAATTTATTTCCCTAAAACTAATCAGATGTTGTTAAAAGGCTACTTACATTTAAATTTACCTCAATAATAAGCTTAATGTTGAAGCAATTAATATACTACTCGTACTTATAAATATTTGCTAATTATGTTGGGTGACCACTTTAATTTTGTTAATCATGCTAAATATTTATTACATATGGGGACTGCAGAACGGTTTCGACCGTGGCCCTGCAGGTTCTCTGTTGTAGGATACTAGTATAATATGAGGTCTGCGCGGTAGCACAGCGGTTTTGTCACCGTCTTCCCCACACTGGGTGGAAAAATGCCCAAGTTCGAATCCCATCGACGACGCGAGAAATTTTAATGGATTTTTTCACTCCGTGGCTCAGTTAGTCGATCACAGGAATGGTCAGTAAGGGTTTTTCCCCCTGAAACTGGGGTTTTTTTTTCCGTCCAGCAAAACAGGCAAATCGACCAGAGAACACACACAATTTACAGACACAAATACGGGTTTATGTAATGAAGTACTGGTGACTCTAACCCTAATATAATAATTTGAATAAAATTTGAATACAATATGAGGACTGGCACCGTTAGACCCGAAAACACGGTACAATATGAGGTAATTTTTCAATACCTGCAGTATCATCATGGGAAAAATCTACCGGCTGGTGTGGGGAATTACTTTCTGAATCTCGATTTAGCCGAAAAAGATGACATTGCTAGGCTTCGGAGTGAATTTTTAACCTTAAAAATTGTGGTTCATTACTTAATTAGTATGTTTGTGGAATCTAAGATTAATAGAAGACAATGAACAATGATTGGCAACAAGACTAGAGTGAATCAGAGTTAGGTATAATTACAAATAAATTAATTCCTCGTGTTTCGGAATATAATAAACAGATGAGCTGGTTTAATCCTAGTCTTAATGTTATGTTTCTGTTAACAGGACACGGGAACCTTAACAGCAAGTTATTCTCTTTTGGTTTGGTGAACTCTCCTCTCTGTCATTGCGGTGCTCCTGAGACTCTGGAGCGTCTGTTATTTGACTGTAACATATACCGGTATTTGGATACTAGACGTGAGCTACAAATCCTAACTGGGACATTTGATTCCATCAATTGGACTCAGTTCTTAGAGAATAAGGACAATTTTATGGCTTTATCTCAATATGCAGATAAGCTGTTTAACAGAAGAAAATCTGTAATGAATAGAGATATACCTTGAGGTGACTAACACAATTGTGGTTCATTACTTAATTAGTATGTTTGTGGAAGCTACGATTAATAGAAGACAATGATAGGACATTGAGCTGGTTGTTTCATGAATGGAATATTGTACATAGTTGTAAATAATCTATGGGCTGAAATTAAGGGTCACTATCTCTCCAGATTAATGATTCTGGAATAAAACTTGTAAAGAGTTTATAAAGAGTTTGCGATGTATTAAATATATTTATGCGTTATTGCAAAACGTTAAATTGTAGTCCTAGTAATATTAGGATTGAATTAGACAGATGATTGGTTTAATTGTTTTTGAAAGTGATATGCTATTTAGTATTATGTTTATTGAACTTGGATAGCACTATTGATACTTGGCTACTCTATATGAGACTTGGTTTGTACATGGTTGGATTTCTCTTCCATGTATGCCACATTGGCTCACAGATGTATTGTTGGAATAGTGTTTAGTGGGATAACAAGAAAACTTGTTAACCCACTAAACGTCTTTACCTGTTGGTGGTCCCTGGCACGCCTCCCCGTGGTATGGGATGGGAGTCAGGGGGCAGCAGACCAGGTGTTCACTGCGAAGTTGCCAGACACCAGCGCTCAACGTAACACACAAACTTTACACACCAACACTTATTCACACTTGCCGACTTTGGCATATTTGCTTTTCAGACGCTACTGCGACAGACAGGGGAAACCTGGAGATCGCCTCAAAAAACAAGAATACCTTAAATCCCATTAACCCCAAACAACTTCGGAGCTCGTCAAAACATATGCCATGAACATGTGACTTGGAGTCCTGTTTTAGCCTACAGATTCTAGACGTTATTTCATCTGCAGACAACGAGGAATGCGGTACCATTCCTCCAACATTAGAGAAGGGGAAACTTAGGTGGAGGCAGCGTTCTCGTGTGTGGCAGAATAATCATCAATGGCCGTTACCCTCGTCATGTTTTTGATAGGGGGTACTGTGACTGCGCAGAGGTACCGAGAACAGATCCTCGAACCCTGTGTGCGACTTTTTAAGGGTGCATTGGCCCAGATTTTCTATTCATGCATGACACCACTGCACATAGAGCTCAAGTGGTGGAGGAATATTTTGAAATTGAAATCCAACAACTGCCGTGGCCAGCACGTTCTACAGATTTAAATCCGATCGAACATATGTTGAATCTCCCCCCCTTGGGCGTCGCATTGCACACCGACAGCCAACTCCTCGGTCACTTGGTAAGCTAAGGGCTGAACTGGTGGAAGAATGGGATTTGTTGCCACAGAATCTTATATACCCCCTTATATCGAGCATGGTTCACCGTGTCCGGCCTGTTCAGCCATCAGAGGGGATCATACACCGTACTGATGTCATGTGACCATATTTTCGAGCACCTTGTAGCGACTTCTGTAATGTGATCTTTCTGGTAATTCTTATACAACGCCTACAAATGTCCCTTATACCTATCCGAAGTTCCTGGCTATCTCCTCATTTCATTGTTATTCTGTGATGCAGCACCGTACCAAATTTTCCCCCGATTAATCGCAAGCTACACGAGTTACACCACATTTTACGTATTGTTAATTTTGTTAAGCAGTGTCTCGTTAAATGCAGTTATTGTTATTGGTTTTAGGAGCATCGGCAACTAAGGCCATGTTTCTTCGTGTATATTGTCTGTAAATTGTTTCTGCTCTGATGTCGATTTTCTGTTTTGCTGGAAGAAAAACCCAAGTTTCTGGGAGGAAAACCATGATACCTTCGCCTGAGACCGATGTGAAAAATATTTTTCATTTTCAGCCCTTTCACTTATGTTCAAGAGGTATTTGGCCTAATAATGCCTGATATATTTTTCACGGCCTATACAACTAAATTATATAACGATAGCGTCACTTGAGCTAAGCTTTTACTTTCGAATTCAAACACCCCAGGGGTGCGCTCGCCGTAATACTACACTACAGTGACGTCACCCGTTCTCCTGAGCGGACAAGAATGTTGATCGAATGCAAAGGTCCGAAGAACGGTGAATTGTATATGAGTAGAAATTACAGAACAAGACACAGCAGGTCTTGCATAACAAGACCTTTATAAAGATATTAATTGTCACTACGACGCCGTGCATGGTACAGTATCCATTTAATTCTTCCCCCCCCCACATAGTTGACTCGTGAGAATAAGACAATTCTTAGGGAGCGCAGTTGAGGGGATGCGGAGATATATATTGGAAAAGGGGAAGAGAGACGGACACACAGACACAGTGATCTTTGTGCAAGACATGACTGAAGAAAGATCAGTGATAGTTTTGGCCGATTTTTGTCATTATGTGAAGAAGAGGTAAATTAATAATTAATAGGAAAAGATGAGAAAAGAATCGTATTGATGTCTGAATACAGATTCCCCCCCCCCCGAGGCGTTGCAGAATATTTTCGGGTAAGACAACCCTTATTGTTTAATAACAAACGGTATTAAATTGCACAAAAGCAGAACCTACAAGTTGCATACGTTTTAATGCATTTATATTTATAAGACATCTGTCCTCATATATATAAATATACCCCGACAATTGTATTATTTCCGTAGTATTCAATCTTAGTAAGAATGCGACTTATTAATTTAATTGTCAATTACTAATTACACTATTAAGATAATATAATTACCTGTTTCATATTTTGAACAGTGGTATGCTCTGACAAACACTAATTATTTTGCACTTGCTAAGGAATTAGTGGAAAAACCATATGAAGAATATTACAACATTGTAATATAGCTAACAGCAAGATAATGCTTGCATTCAATTAATTTGTCTAACAATTAAATACCAATTAATCTAACTTATTTACCAGTTATATTGTACTCATTTGTATACATATATGTTAAATAAACTTATTTTGTTTGTTATTATTTTGCGTTCTGATCATTCTTTCTAAATTACATACAATTCACTGAACAATAATTATTTTTAAGAATCATTTATGGCGGCATTTCGAACCAGCCCTTAGCTAAGAGTTGTTTCGGGATGAAAAAACACAACGCAATTCTGTCGCTGCGAGTACGCTCACTGTGACATGTTGAGTGAGACTTGAGGGCGCAGGATTTTGTCCTAATTTGAACCACTAGATAGATCATTCGAAACCCAGGCTTTTCTGGAATTCACATGATATTGTGCTGACTTGCTATAGCGAGGATTCACGAGTATATTGATAGGCAAGAGCATAATATGACGGAAAAGCCTGTGGAACACTGGTTGCTAATCGTGACCAGGATGAAATGTGCTTTTGCGGGATGAAAAACCTCTTTTTTTATATATGAAAGCTTGTGAGTTATGAGGATTACTGTAAACTGAAGAGCAAAGCACAACAAGAGTAACTGTGAATAGAAGACAAATAAGGGATTAATGTGGTAATAGAATAAAAGGGAAACGTCTAACACTAGTGATTTTGTGTGTATACAGAGAATGGTTAGAGGCATTTTAATTAATTTTAGTTTTTTTTTTCAGCAATACAAATAACATAGTCCTCAAGTACATACATAGTAGTAACATTAGCAACTAGAAGCATTTAGTAGTAGTTAATTGATTTGTCAAAACAAATAATAATAATAAATTACAAAAAAAAAAAAAATTCTAGTTGCTATATGTTAGAAACTCATTTTGTTTTTAGCATTGCTCAGTACTAACTGTTTAGTTCTGTTTCAGCTACGTAAAGGTAAGTACACTGTTTTGGAGGGACCTTCCCACCCCGAATTTTACTCAAATATTAATAGAGTCACCTAATTTAACATAGACACTTATAAATCCAACATGGAAGAACAAATCCCACAAACTTCAACCGACCTTTCTGCCCCATTGTTTGATACGCAACAAACGCAATCCCCTCCCGGATCTGACAGACTGCGTGTGGCTAATATCTCAGGTTTTCTCGGCCTTGTGCCTACTTTTTTTGGTACAGATGAAGGTCCATCTGCCCAATATTTTTTTGAAACTTTAGAAAGCGTAGGGGAACTAGCATATTGGCGTGATTCCGAACTCATCTCGATTTGTCGAGCGAAATTTCGTTCTTTGGCCGCGGAATTTCTAGCACAATCCATTGAATTACGGAAGGAAAAAAATTATAACGTGTTCAAAAATGCTTTCTTAGCTCACTTTGAAAAAACGGAACCCATAGTCACTTGTTTAAGTGAATTCGCTAATACTGTGCAAAAACCTGACGAAAATGTCACCAGCTTTGGAGCCCGAATTCAAAACCTGGCAAGAAAGGCGTTTAAGATACAGAATGAAACCCCTGAAGCAAAGTCGATTTTAGATCAGGCAATGTTAGCCCAGTTTCTTAGGGGTGTTTCAAATAAAATTAAAAGGATAGTCTTGTCACAAAACCCCCTCACTTTCCATCAAGCAATTATTATTTCGAAACGAGAGGAAGCAAATGAATTTATTACAGAAACAAAACATAAACCAGTTAATGCCATATATTGTCAATCTAATAATGAAGTCGATAGCCAGCAGGAAAATTATTTCGAAAAATTTATTAAACCTTTACAAGATCAAATACTAGATTTACAACAATCGTTTAAAGCCTTAGCTGTAAGTAACGCGACTTGTAATAATTTACAAACGCCAATTTACGAAACGGAACGATGTCAAAATTTTGATACTGCGGCTTATCCATATTTTTCACCCTACAATAATAGAGCGTCCAGTTATACGTGTTCGCGGTCTGACGAACGAAGAGACGCTATGCCCTCAGGCGTCAGTAGCAATGAACTCGCCAGAAGTGAGAGACGCGTTCCTGCTCCGTGCTATGCTGGGAAGCATGTATACTGTAACCCTACGTACGAAGCAAGACAGGCAGTAAGACGCTATGCCGCTTGCCGTCGTCCGAGCAGCTCCCGACCGACGCCAACTTATTCTAACCGTCCGTGCCCGAGTCGCGGAGCGCGTGAATACACTGCGTTACCAAAATATCGGACGCCTTATGTTAATACACAAAGTTGCAATTTTAATGGAAATGGGGTGAAAAATGCAAACCAAATGTATTATAATAATCGAAATAGGACAGATATGAACTCTTACACGGGGGCAACAAAAGAAATACCTAGAAATAAGTTTAATCAGGGAGAAACTCACCCTAAAGCGATTTTTGGTAGGCAAATTAACCAGGTAGATAATGTAAGTTACAGACAAGGTAGAGATAGGTATTTCTGACATAAACGGATGTCAGAAGGAAATAGAAGGGACTATCTGCGTCATAGAAATGTGTTACCAGGTCAAAATTATTATAGAGGAGCTAAATCGTATGCCAATCACAAAAATGTACAACATGGAGTTTATATTTTAGATAACGATTCTCAATTGCCGTTGATCATGGGATCAGTTCAAAATGTTGAGGCTAAATTTTTGGTAGATTCAGGCGCTAGCGTAACTTTAATTAGTACAGATTTATTTAATAAAATTAAAAAAGATAAATCTCTAAATCCAAGAGCTCCAGACTTGACGGTAACGGGTGTTTCTGGATATGTAGTACCGATCCATACTGAAATTACAGTAAACATTAAACTGGATAATGCAAGTTTTCAAGATAATGTTTTGGTAGCTAATGGAAATTTCACCGGACAATATAATGTTATATTAGGATTGAATGTTTTGAGACGTTTTTCGTTCATAATTGACTTAGGTAAAAAAATAGTTCGCTCAATCCCATTGAATATTTGTTTAAGAGAAGTAGGTGTTAAGGAACGAATTATGAGTTCTAAACCCGTGGTAGCTAAACTCACATGTAAACATGTACTACCAGGATCGTCCGAAAGGGTTTTGACAGCCTATTGTAACCAGCTTGCTGTTTCCACAGAACAACTGGTGTTAACAGAGCCTAATTATAACCTTGGTCATGAGGACTTAGCTGTCCGTTGTTCAGTGGACAAAGTACAGTCCGATGGATTAGTATCAGTCCTGGTGGCAAATTTGTCAACTGAGCCTTTATATCTTCCAAAGGGGATGGGTATTGCTAGTTTGGAAAGGGTTGAAATTAATCCAGTTACTTTTGCAGGTAAGGAAGTAGAAGAAAATAAGACATCTCCTGTAACTTTAAAAGATTTTAATCTTGATCATTTGACTGGTGATCAGAAACGTAAACTATCAGACTTGTTGTATGAATATAGAGACATTTTTGCCAAGTGTCCAGCTCAGCTAGGAAATTCAAAGGTATATAAACATAGAATTAAATTGACGGACAGTATACCGGTTAAGCAGTCAGCTTATAGAGTTCCTTTCTTGTTGAAAGATGAAGTTCGAAGGCAGGTGAATGAACTTTTGGAGGCAAACATCATTCAACCCAGCAACTCCCCATATTCAGCGCCAATTGTTTTGGTGCGCAAAAAGGACCAATCATATAGGCTGTGTATTGATTTTCGGAGATTGAATGCGAAAACGGTTTCAGATGCATATCCTGTCCCAGATTTAAATGAAATTCTCCAACTTTTAGGGAAAGCGCGCTACTTCTCTTCACTTGATTTGCGAAGTGGATTCCATCAAATTGAGGTGCACCCAGCTGATCGTCACAAAACCGCCTTCACTATTGGAGAAGCCTTATTTGAGTTTTCTCGAATGCCACATGGATTAAAGAATGGATTTTCGTCATTCTTGAAAGCCTTATCATTAGTGCTTCATGGTCTCAGGGAAGAATCGATTTTCGCTTACCTTGATCATATAATTATTGCATCGCCCAACCTGAATGAGCATCTCTTGAGGTTGCGAAAGGTTTTCCAGCGTCTGAGAGAATACGACCTTAAGCTAAAACCTAAGAAATGTGAGTTCCTGAAAGAACAGTTTAAATATGTTGGGCATTTAGTTAGTTCTGAAGGCATCCGTCCGGATCGAGAAAACTTAGTCGCCGTTCGAGACGCACGCCCCCCCCGGTCCGTAAAACAAGTCCGATCATTTCTTGGAATGGCAGGTTTCTATAGGAAATTTATTCCCAATTATGCAGAGATAGCAAGACCTCTCACTTCGCTAACAAAAAAAGAAAAACCTTTTGTTTGGGACTGTTCCACGCAGCACGCTTTCGATCAACTGAAAACTGCCTTGACAACTGAACCTCTGTTGGTTTTTCCTGACTTTACAAAACCATTTCTCTTATCTACTGATGCCTCAGCGTACTGTGTAGGGGCCTGTCTCGAGCTTCAGATGGATGAAGATACAAGACAGCCAGTTGCCTATGCTTCTAGGCTATTAAAGGAGTCAGAATTGAATTATAGTACGACAGAGAAAGAAGCTTTGGCTATTGTTTTCGCAGTCACAAAGTTCAGACCTTTTTTAGTGTCCAATCATTTCACCCTGATAACAGATCACCAACCCTTGAGTTATTTGCTCAATCTGAAGAATCCTTCTCCCCGCTTAGCGAGATGGAGTATGCTTTTACAAGAATACGACTTCCAAATTCAGTACCGTCCTGGTAAAGTACATTCGAACGCAGACTTTCTTTCAAGGCCAGTGTTAGAAGAGGATGAAAAGAAAAAAAGGCTAAGAAAGGCTAAAACAACTGAGTTAGTAGCTCCCATATCAGCTAATTTAACCATGGAGTCATTGGTGATGCCCCAGCAACAAACCAGAAATTTAATTAAAACCCTGCAAAGAGAAGATCCAATTTTGCAAAACTTAATTGAACAATTGGAAGGAATACCCCAGGCATCAGCAAAAATCCCAGATTCCTTCTATTTATCGAAAGAGGGAATACTATATCATTACACTTTATCTGACCCTGGAGCGACAAGAGAAGAGCCAACAGAACAATTAGTGGTCCCCGTTGGCCTAAAGACAGAAGTATTGAAAGCATCCCACGAGAACGCTCTTTCTGGCGGCCATCTTGGGCTACAGAAGACGTTGGAGAAACTCAGAAAGAATTTTTTCTGGATTGGGATTTACAGCGACATTAAGAATTATATTGAGTCATGTCCATCGTGTTTGGAACGAAAAGGATACAATCCGAAAGCCAAAGCAGCGCTGATGAGAGTTCCCAGTGAAAATTCACCTTGGGTGCGAGTATCATTAGATATCCTAGGACCACTTCCTATGTCCTTGAGAGGACACAAATATTTATTGTTAGCAGTGGATAATTTCACGCGTTATGTTGAAGCAGTTCCACTCAAAACTCAGAAGGCAGATGAAGTAGCCACAGCATTTATAAACAATGTGATAGCGAGACATGGAATTCCTAAATACATACTCACAGATCAAGGTACAAATTTCATGTCCTCATTATTGCGACAAGTGTGTGAGAAGATGAGCATTCATCAACTACATACATCTAGCTTCCATGCACAAGCAAACGGAAAAGTCGAACGTATAAATCGTACCTTAGCGAACATATTATCCCATGTCATAAATCAGACTCAGACTGACTGGGACGAAATGATTCCATTGGCTGTGGCTGTATATCATGCTGCAACTCACAGTTCTACTCAAGAAACACCCAACTTTTTAATCTATGGCAGAGATTTAGTGTTACCTTCAGATTTATGGCATGCAAAATTAAGGCCAAGTTACGCATCCTTAGAGAACTATTCAGAAGAAATGTGTGCACGACTCCGTAGAGCTTATGAAATGGTCTCTGAACATTTAGAAGAAGCAGTGCAGAAACAAGAACAGCGTAGAGCAGCAGTAGCTGTGGATAAGAATATTCGAGTAGGAAACCTTGTTTACCTTTTTACTCCCAAGGTAAAAGTCGGTGCGACGAAGAAACTGGCTCGATTGAGTACAGGACCTTACAGAGTAATCAGTCAACCCTCATTGGTTAACTATGAAATACAGAATATAAATAAGCCAAAGGACAAGCAGATTGTACATGTTGATAGATTGACAAAGGTGGTAAATAGAAAAGTGTTTCCTGAACTTAGAGTAGAAGAGTCAGAAGAATCAGAAAATGGTGAAATACAAGATCAACCTGGTACAGAGACAGTGCCAAAAGAAACATGGATCTTTGATGACCCCATAATAGAAGAATGTGATTTAATCCCACCCATAGACCCCCAACCTGTGTATTTGCAGCCAACCAGAACTGCACCTATTTCAGAACCTATGATGATGTCTCCAAAAGAGAACCAAAATAGGCCATCAGTGAGAAAACAGTCTGAAGAGACAGTTGAATCTACCCATAAGCCAGCACAGACACATGACTATAATTTGCGCAGTCGTAGTCGTGTAACTCACACACCATATGTGGTAACCCTCAATCCACCGTCACAAAATGAAGTGAGAATTCACGAATCAGCTTCTGACAGTAGAGTAGGAACAGAACATGGAAGCTCCTCTCATGAAACAGAGATGCAGAGAGGCGAATCTTCTGATCAAAATACAGAAGAACATGGAAGTGCTGATCACGCTGATCAACCCAGTGGATTAGATAGGACTATTCAGTGGATGTTGGGAAGTCCACTTACCGCGAGGTTAAATACACCAAATGATGACAGAGGCCTTGATTTGGCAGGTCTTATAAGAGATGCGTGGAGAGATTAAAACTATAAAGAAGCAAAATTGAAATTTGTGAGAAAGAGAAAACAGTATGAGGAAAAGTTTGTTATTGTGTTTCCTCCATCTATAAAGAAAAGAAGTCAGTTCTTGGAGAGGGAAAGTTATATAAGAATAATGATTCCAGTATCATGCTAAATTGATGCATAGTGTCATGAGATGAATATTGCATTCGGTTGAAGATGATTTGATTATAAGCTAAGAGATACATTAAATGAAGTTTCTGATTAATTAGAGTATCAGACCCATGAAGTTTTTACTTATAAAGGGAACAGAAAGGTTAGTTCTCATCAAACTCTATCATTGTGTTTATCAGCAGTTATGTTAGGGATGATGTAGTGAGCACAGAGAATTAAAGGATACAGGTAGAGAACATGGAAAGAGAATCTGGAATTCAAATAAAAACAAGAGTTATTTTCAGGAGTTGTTTTAAAAAAAAAAAAAAAAAAAAAAGAGAAGGTAAAAGAAGATAAATACTAGAACTCTTATTCAAATTTGACCATTGAAGAAAATATTTTCTTATGGAACCTATATTATCACCCTCATCCCACAAAACATGTTGCAATTGTATAGGCCAATTTTGAGAGGAAGGTTGCAGTGGATACTAGGGCCTTTTGGGTGCACCCCCTAGTTTCTTTTGTTTTCTTCTCTCTCATTGCCTGACTAAAATTTCACTACAAGAGAAAAGATTCTGGAAAAAAATATAAATATGTCTATATATATATTTAGGCTTTTTCTTTTGAAGATCGGATGAAATAAGTGGCCTGAGGACGGCTGGTTCCGCCCAGTTACTGCTTGTTTTGTCGTTCCTCCGAAGAGAAGAGTAGAGTGTAATAAATAGTAACACCTGTGTTTCTAGATGAAGATAGGAGAATCTTTCCTTGTACCATTTTGAAAAAGAATACTCAGCCTCATCCTGAGTTAAAGTTTTGAAACAATAAAAATCAGAGTTCTAGTTCCACAAATATTTTTTTTTTTGGAAGGAAATTTATCCACCATTTGGAACTTTATCATGTATGACATTAGAAAGGTTATTGATATTGTATTAATGTAAAGAGAGTTTGAATAGTACTCATACTTGGTCAATATCAACTACAATGAAAAGCGAACAGAAAGCAAACTGTTGAAGTATCAATCTTGTGCTCTTGCCTTTGATAATCCAGATAGCTGATGATTAAAATAGTGCACTGATTGAGAAGATCAGAGCTCATTTTCAAGTTTAGAGATTGGTTACCAATTTCTGTTAAGGGAATCTTGTTTATCTGGCATGAGTGACTTGTGTGTTTCTGTTTTGAAAATAGAGAGAAAAATCCATTTATTGAAAAGAAATAAGGAGGTGACAGTTTTGGAATGTGATCAAGTACAAGAAAAGTGAGTGGAAAGTGTATAGATGAAGGGTAAATGGCATGAGACCTCACCCCCTCTCATACAAGTCAAAACAAATCTGAAAAGATGAATAAAGGTTGTGAACCTATCAGTTGAACAAATTGTCCAGAAAAAAAAAAGAAAGACAAAAAGAGAAAATGAGATCCACTTAACATTTTACTATCTTCTTGCTCAGTTGCTTAGAGGATATTTTTTTTTGGATGTCTCAGTTTTATGTGCATGATGGTTGTCCTTCCTCTGAAGGCATGCAAAAAGTTCTCCCATTCAGAACTGTAGTGAACATTTAGTCTTTCTCATGCTATGACATGGTGTTCCAGTTAATAGTGAAGGATTATCTCCATGAAATCACTCAAGGAACATTATGTTGTCCTCACAGCCAACAAGTGTACTCAGGCTTGAACTCTAAGGATTTGTGAACCCAAGAACTCTCTCTATGTCTGGAGAGTTAGTGAGATATTTTCCACAGATGATGGTTGCACCATCAGAAGGTGCTGAACAGTTAAACTATACAATTGGTCAGTTAATATAACTGCCTAAATTTTACAATTGAATCTGTAGTCTTATAACATTGCAAGTATAAGTTGGAACATGCAGCCATATTTATTCAATGTATTCTATGATTTTTTGTTCTTATTGCAAATTCTGTATATTAGTTGCAAGAATTTAATTATATATGAGGATTTATATTATATAATCACTTAGTGTTTGATGTTTGCTATATTTTCCTTTAAAAAAAAAATAAATAAAATAGAATAAGTAAAAAAATGTTCACATGTTAGAAGAATATTTTTTTTTTTTTGCTGTTTGCTTGATATATTTTAAATACATTCATTATAAAAGGATGTCTTATGTATTGAACATTTGTGTTGTCTCAGTTGCTAACTGTCATAATGAATAGTATATCTACTGTCATATTATACTAATTTTGTTAAAAAGAATAGATACAGATTCTTTGATTTTTTTTTGTTGCATGTAATACTATTGTGTGGAGTCAATGCTGATATAAAGGAAATGTGACCAAAGAATTCTTTGAGAAGAAGTTCCAGTATTTTTCCCTGACCAACAATGAACAATCCTATCAGTATTCCAGTGCTTCAAATGTCTAGTTCAGACGTTTGTGTAGAGAACATTCAGTGCAACATACTACAACAATTTGTGTTAATACAAAAATAAACATTGCTACAATATAGACATTGCATATATGATAAACACCTCTTGTGAAAATTTATTTGCTAATATGGGATTTTGTTTAAGGTCTGCAGACCAAGTTGTTGGCTCATCCAAGGTAGGATTAGAGGACTCAGAAGATTTTGAAAAGTGTATGTAGACACATTATTTCTTTTTGTTTGGGGTACCATTTATCATAGCGGAGAACAATCCGAATTCTGTAAGAGGAAAGATGTCTGTCACTTCATTTTTTTTTACACCGGTAGAATTCATGTTACACGTTTTTTTTTTAAAAAAAAAAAAAAAAAAAAAAATTTGAGAAATTTTGAGCTTGTGAAATTCTCGGCGCTCAGAATTTCTTATCCGTAGGGGGAAGGTGTGTGAAAAATATTTTTCATTTTCAGCCCTTTCACTTATGTTCAAGAGGTATTTGGCCTAATAATGCCTGATATATTTTTCACGGCCTATACAACTAAATTATATAACGATAGCGTCACTTGAGCTAAGCTTTTACTTTCGAATTCAAACACCCCAGGGGTGCGCTCGCCGTAATACTACACTACAGTGACGTCACCCGTTCTCCTGAGCGGACAAGAATGTTGATCGAATGCAAAGGTCCGAAGAACGGTGAATTGTATATGAGTAGAAATTACAGAACAAGACACAGCAGGTCTTGCATAACAAGACCTTTATAAAGATATTAATTGTCACTACGACGCCGTGCATGGTACAGTATCCATTTAATTCTTCCCCCCCCCACATAGTTGACTCGTGAGAATAAGACAATTCTTAGGGAGCGCAGTTGAGGGGATGCGGAGATATATATTGGAAAAGGGGAAGAGAGACGGACACACAGACACAGTGATCTTTGTGCAAGACATGACTGAAGAAAGATCAGTGATAGTTTTGGCCGATTTTTGTCATTATGTGAAGAAGAGGTAAATTAATAATTAATAGGAAAAGATGAGAAAAGAATCGTATTGATGTCTGAATACAGATTCCCCCCCCCCCGAGGCGTTGCAGAATATTTTCGGGTAAGACAACCCTTATTGTTTAATAACAAACGGTATTAAATTGCACAAAAGCAGAACCTACAAGTTGCATACGTTTTAATGCATTTATATTTATAAGACATCTGTCCTCATATATATAAATATACCCCGACAATTGTATTATTTCCGTAGTATTCAATCTTAGTAAGAATGCGACTTATTAATTTAATTGTCAATTACTAATTACACTATTAAGATAATATAATTACCTGTTTCATATTTTGAACAGTGGTATGCTCTGACAAACACTAATTATTTTGCACTTGCTAAGGAATTAGTGGAAAAACCATATGAAGAATATTACAACATTGTAATATAGCTAACAGCAAGATAATGCTTGCATTCAATTAATTTGTCTAACAATTAAATACCAATTAATCTAACTTATTTACCAGTTATATTGTACTCATTTGTATACATATATGTTAAATAAACTTATTTTGTTTGTTATTATTTTGCGTTCTGATCATTCTTTCTAAATTACATACAATTCACTGAACAATAATTATTTTTAAGAATCATTTATGGCGGCATTTCGAACCAGCCCTTAGCTAAGAGTTGTTTCGGGATGAAAAAACACAACGCAATTCTGTCGCTGCGAGTACGCTCACTGTGACATGTTGAGTGAGACTTGAGGGCGCAGGATTTTGTCCTAATTTGAACCACTAGATAGATCATTCGAAACCCAGGCTTTTCTGGAATTCACATGATATTGTGCTGACTTGCTATAGCGAGGATTCACGAGTATATTGATAGGCAAGAGCATAATATGACGGAAAAGCCTGTGGAACACCGACTAACTCAGCCACGTTGTGATAAAGACCCATAAAAATTCCTCCCTTCATTGACGGGATTCGAACTCAGGTCTTTTTCACTCAAGCGTGCTAGACAAGAGAGCTAAATGCAGTTGTACAGCATTTAACGACTGTACAATGCATTCGTACTCCCTTTCTTGAGTGCTTGGTTTACGTGGGATGCATCGAAATATAAATGGTTGGATGAAAATCCTACAATTTTTATTCAGCTAATTAGTGAAATTTTAAAAGATGCAGACAATAAATGTTAATTAGAGTTTTTAATGTGGAATATGTCACTGATACTGCTTGCTGCTCATTTTACGTTCATTGTTTCATTTGAATCGAAAAATGCTTTAGACTTATGTCCTCAATTTTTTTTTTTTTTTTTTTTTTTGTATTGGCTCCATAAGTGAAGACTATGGCAATGGCAGGACGAATGCAATGTTACAAGACATCCTGATTTGCTTTGAGTGATATAACCTGCTCCTCAACATGAAAAGAAAAGTCGAGAAAATTTTAATGGGAATCGTGAATAATTTGAAATATTATTCAAGATTCCCATTAAAATAACATCGTGCAATGGCGAGTCCCATGAAACTCATATAGAGAATCATGGTTAATATGACACCGTTATTCTTTACATTGTCTTTCCCAAACTAACGCCTAACAACGTAAGTCGTTTATTGATGAAAAATCTTCTATTTATGGAAGGGTTCTCAGCAATAACCGAAGCAGGACATTTTTTTTCTGAATTTTTATTTCTTTATATTTAATTTATTAATAAAGACTTCAATGTGAATTGCTCTTAGTTATTCAACAATTAAAAGTAATGATTAATGAAAAGACAGATATTATATAACTTGCATTCCAAACGTGCCGGTCTGTAACCCAGCATGCTACGATCTATCCATATTTTTAACATAAGCTACCTAGAAAAACATTTAATCACATAAACCATGCTTAATGTAAAAATAAAGTAACAAGCAGTTAACAATTTTAGTAATTTACTGCTTTTC
The DNA here is from genome assembly GCF_048544385.1 of Mastigoproctus giganteus. Lineage (NCBI taxonomy): Eukaryota > Metazoa > Arthropoda > Arachnida > Uropygi > Thelyphonidae > Mastigoproctus > Mastigoproctus giganteus. Next base: position 108,328,192 of record NC_143586.1, on the reverse strand, counting down.
TTTCTTTATCAAAAGATGCCCATTATGGTATAATTTTGAAAAATTAGTTTTATTATTATTATTTTTTTTTTTATAGATCAGGAAAATATGAGAAAGTCTTTCGTCCTCGTGAGTAACGCTGTGGTATAATTGCCATCCTCCCCACACCGAGTGGTAAAGTCCCGACTTCGAATTCCGTAAATGGCGGGAGGAATTTTTATTGTCCTTTTCCACAACGTGCCTGAATTAGTCGGTCTAAGACGAGGGTAGCATGTTTTTTCCCCCTTCCGGAAACTCGGAGTTTTTCGTCCAGCAAGCAGAAAATCGACCACAGAACACGCGCAAATTTAACGGACATAATATATATGACGCAACATGGTTTAAGTAGCTGATGCGCAAAACCCTTCAACAACAGATCTTACAGATCTATTCAGTTTTCATACCTTTTGAGATCCAAACTGTGAATTAAATTCTCATTAATTTGTCAGCTGCTGCACTGATGGAATGCTTCGTCTCTCAAAGATAAAAGTGCCAATAAGTGTAGGCAAATCATGTCTTGTGGTGATGTTAATTTATAGTGTAGCACTGAGCAACTCCTGAAATAGCCCTCTCAACATACATTTGTGCTGCCACTTTATTAGGTACACCCCTGCTGTACACACAAATGGTTTGTCCCACTACGTTGCAATTCACATGACCACATTGTGGATATAAATGCAGCAGAACAACCTTTCTAGTATTAGTTAAGCGTACAACCAATTAGAAAAGCGACAATCTCTAGCTAGAATAGAGAAAAGGAGAGATCTAACAGACTTCGAACGTGGCATGGTAGTAGGTGCAAGATGTGCTGGACAAAGCATCTCTGAAACGGCAGTTCTCCTGAATCGTATTCAGGGGAATTTTCGCGTACTACAGTTTCAAGGGTGTATCGAGAATGGTGCAACGAACAGAAAACATACTCTCAATGGCACTCCTATGGAAGAAAATCGCTTATTGATGAGAGCGGTCAGAGGAGGATGGCTAGAATTGTGCAAGCAAACAGACGGGTCACAATGTCGCACATCACGTGAGAATACGATTTTGGTGCGCAGAACAAAATATCGCAACAGACCACTAGTAGCACTTTGTCGCGAATGGGCTACGACACCCGACGGCCACATCGTGTAACTAGAGATCACGCCTCCTGTGGGCACAGCAACAGAACTGGACTATCGAGGATTGGAAAACAGTTACTTGGTCTGACGAGTCGAAGTCCCTGGTGCATGTTGATGGAAGGCTCAGAATTTGGCAAAAACAACATGAATCCATGGACCCGTCATGTCTGACGACTACTGTGCAAGGTGGTAGGGGCAGTGTTATGGTGTGGGGAATGTTTTCTTGGCACACATTGGGTCCATTGATACCCACAGATTCACGTCTGAATGCCACATCGTTGCTGACCAAGTGCATCCATTCATGTTGACAGTTTATCCTCAGTCAGATGGCTACTTCCAGCAGGATAATGCACAAAGCCCGAATCACTATGGAATGGTTCCAGGAACATGACTATGACTTTTATTTGCTGCAGTGGCCTGCTCAGTCTCTGGATCTCAATCCTATTGAACATCTTTGGGATGAGCTGGAAAGGGCTGTTTGCTGCAGGCCTACACCTCCGTCGAATCTCAAGGAACTGCGTGACACACATGTCTGTATGGTACTCCATTCCTGCACAACGTTTTCAGCATCTTGTTCAATCCATGCCTAGACGAATTCAGGTTGTTTTAAAGGCTAAAGGAAGCTCAATACGCTACTAGGTGGGTGTACCTAATAAAGTGGCAGCACAGTGTAATATCAAAGTCAATGAAAGGACTTTCATTTCTTTCATACATTTACCCCATCTATAAAATATACAGTAATCCATATTATAGAAATTACAGTACGATATAATTTTCGGATTTTTTTAGAGTTAGACTTTCCTTGGAAACTTTTGCCTTTCATTACTGGGTTTTATATTTATTTATTATATTTCTGCAAATAAACAAATCCGCGTTAGAATAAATAAAGTACATGGACCAAATACAACTAACCCATGTCTGACTCTGCTTTGATGCTATTTGAAAATAAATTGGTCAACTACTAAGTGCGCACTCAGAATGAAGGGTCCGTAGTCATGAATGGTCGTTAGTGTAGCATCTGAGGAACTAACGAAAACGTTGTCTATTTGAGTCTTTCCAGTTGTTGTGAATGACAAGGGTGGGAGAAGCGACTCCGACTTCTTCCTGGAGAAGAAACTGGCAGGTGAGAGCCGCGCAAGACTCCGCGCAGGTGTCTCCTCAGCACCGCCGTCTCAACACTGGCTCTCTGAGTACCCCCTTGCAGAGACAACTCCAGCTTTGAAAATTGTTAAAAAATACTTCTCGTCACAAAATTTATAAATAACTTTTGTAGAATTATTAACTAACTATTTAGCCACCATTTTGTCACCAAAAGGAGAGTTACTTAGTACAAAGAAGCGCGTTATCGAAATGCAATAAAAAATTGTTTTTTTTTTTAAATTTTAACACAAAAAGTAAATGTGATTTTTAAATTTTTAGCTCCATTAGTGATGGAAATAGAGGGAGGAGCAAGAAAATTACTCACATTTTTCTGCCTGGCGCCGCCATTTTTAATTTAAAAAATATTTTAGAATTATATTTTAAACCTACTCGTTGAGCTCTTTCCAACGGCGTATAATAAGCTATAGATTCTCAACTACAGCATTTTTTGTCCCTCCCTCCCACATTTTACTCTCCCATTTCTCAGACAAATTTTTGTGAACAACAATCAATATGGCGTTATGTTGACTAACATGATGTACAAACCCATGCAAAATTTCAATAGGTTGAGTGGTTCCAGAGATACAATGCGGTGACAGACACACAACAAGTGACATTATAAGGATTCTTCGTTAGACTACAGACCCTAAGAACACATCATTATCAACCAACAGTTTGAACAAGTGTCACAATTACCGTCCACTGAAAAAAAAGAAAAAAGTTGGGGTAGTTGACATATATATAAATTCTTTATTATTGCTGATAAGTACAGAACATGTACTAGAGACAATAATTCTCATCGCGGCGACATGGCCAGGAGTTTTACATTATAAATGAGATTAATTGGCAAAAAAAATTTACCGTTACATGGAAATTATTAGTTACACAAAATTAAACATGTAAAAATGAAATTATAATAATGAAAATATAAGGACTTGAACGTCATATGGAGGAAATTATCCCAGTTCCACCGATGTAATCCACTCGAGGAGCATGTGACGGTATTTGTAGTCGGTAGCCAATTTCTGAAGGTCGACTCCAAGACGGAGCAGTGCCTGAATTTTGGGGAGTGCCTGGGCAGGTAGGAACCGACTACATAGTTTCAGCCGGTTGTATTTGAGGGTTAGTGTAGGCTCTGACCTCAAGGATGGCGGAGGATTGTGCCACTGACAGAAGTCCCAGATGTTTGGGGCGTTTATCACTCCTGTGTACATTTTTACTGAGGTCATTAAACGCCTGTTGTCAATTAACCTCGGAAGCCTGAGTACATTTAGCTGCTCAGCCATGTCAGTTGTTCTCCGTTGAGGGGGTCGGCGATGCTTATTTGTGGCCCATTTCAGGGTCCAGTATTCACACGAGAACACCGGTTTTTGAAGTGAGGGCGACGCAGATGCCCATATCTCAGCAGCGTATAATATAGCCGGATAAACAGTGGCTTGAAGATATCTGGTAGTGGTTGCGGCATCGTTGCAATGAAGTAAGGATATACAGTTTGATTATAATGGTTGCTAAATGGTTAGTTAATAATTCTACAAAAGTCATTTATAAAGTTCTACACTCCACCTTAAATATTTTATTTAATTATATAACATACGTCACTGGGCAAACGACTCCTATTACCATGCATGTAATTCTACGTAGATATTTACAATTGAAATTACAATACAATACTAAAATCAAATAACGTAAAATCTTGAAATTATGAAACCCACAGCAAATTCAAACCACTGAGAATAACTAATCCAACAACTTATCATAAACACTAAATAAATTAAGTTAATTTGAGCTACCAAGGTTTCAGATTCCGTATAATAATAATATACTTTCAACCACCTTTTCACTTTTCTGAAACTTTACAACAAAATTTCCCAGCCAGTTTTTGCTAATCCTTTCAGATTAAGACGAAAGTGCACATTTTTCAATATGGCTATAAATCAAACTTTCTTACTGGAATCTGCTATGGCAACGCCAGCGCTACAATTGATTAAATTTTTTTGAGAAAAACTCCTCCATCATTCATAATAAGAAAATGAAATCTTATAAAGAAAGTCGCTTTCACTGTTGACTGAATCTATTTCAGCCAATTATTTGATTATGTTTGGTAAATCGAGTCTACGATAGTTCCAACTGCACAGAAGAGCTACAGGAGACTTCTGTTATCTGTTTTCCACACAGCAAAATTCTACGCTGCAGTGTTTGTTGTATGTAGTGGTTAACATAGTAATTGGTCAGGAAAAAACAAATATCAATAAAAACCGTAAAAAAAGAAAAGAAAAAAAAAGTAAGCTTTAGCTACGAAATGGAAAAGATTAAAAGTGGCGTTTAACTTACCTACTCGTTGGAGTATTCTTTGATTTATAAATAAATTTATTTCACTACACTCCTAAATAGCTGCGAAGTGTTGTTTTCGGTCTACATCTAATGTTATAACCATGGTTAAGTAGTAGCAAGTTGTACTGAGTGGCCAACTTTCAGTGTGCACGCTTTGCTAACCATGCGTGTCCACAAGCTAGGCAGAACTGAACCAGTCGTGTTAGATCACACATTTCACCTCTTAAGTATACAATGTGATTGCCATACAGATTGGACGGTGTCGATGTATCTTGCTCAGAGAGGAAGAGTTGATCATCGTATTTCCTGGGTATATAAAAACACACAGAGCTACAGGAGACTTCTGTTAGATTATTTAACCTTGCTTTATGTCGAGAGCTTTGTGGTTAAGGAATAAATGTATTAATGATAAACTATTCACAAAAAAAAAAAAAAAAAAAAAAAGAATTGTTACAGCGTCTTGTAGCTTAAATGCCAAAATATGTTGGCTTGTATAAATAGCGAGCATAACTGGCTTTGTAATAGGGCTTAGTGGAAGAGTTTGCCAGTGACTTCCCTTGGAGCTCAAATTTATTTATAATACAGGAAATTAATGATAGAAATAAGTTTTAATGGATGTTTTTAAGAGAAGCCAATTTTATATATAAAGATAAAATAGAAAATGAAGAAAAATATCCTTCAGCTTATTTAGAAATTTTCTTGAAAAGTCCAAGTGATATTGAAATGGCCGTTAAAAAAATAAAATAAAATAAAAATAATGATTAAAAACAAAGCTTTCCAAAAGCATAAAAAATATTTATGATTCATTCTTTAAGAAACTGCATTGAACGTTTTACATAGATCATATCATGTCATGTTTAATAAGCACTGTTGGAAGTATGCAAATTTTGACGTTTAGAAACTGACGGGCGGTGACACCCCTAGTCAACATTTAAGTGAGCAAGGTTCACTACTTCGCGTAGTGCGTATTGGGGTAACGTTCCAATGTCAGATTTTATGTACTACAAAGTTGTTTAAAAATTAAGGTAACAGACGTTTTGTGGTGGGGGGGAGGAAGTACCTTCGCCAATAGTGAAACGAACCGTACATCTTTTTTGACTTTATTTGATAGATTGATAAATTAAGTATGTGCCCTTATCGAATTTCTGCATGCCAAATGGACTTAATCAACAGAATTCATCAACTTCCAGCTGTGTGTGTGTGTGTGTGTGTGTGTGTGTGTGGTCCGACATGACCAAGAAACAAGTTATGTCTCATGACAATGCAACGCCTCACAATGCCTTGCATAACAGTGGTCAGCATTATGGACGTGAGGTGCTGGTCCATCACATAGTTCAGATCTACCCTCTACTGCTTTCATCTGTTAAGATCTTTCAGTATAGTGTACAGTATTATTATTATTATTATTATTATTATTATTATTATTATTATTATTATTAGCCATATTGTGCAAGGAAGCCTAAGGCTTATGCCACACTAGCCAAAAAAAAAAAAAAAAAAAAATTCTGAGTTACCCTGAGAGAGAGAGAGAGAGAGAGAGAGAGGTAGACATGTATAATATCTTCTGTACAGCGGCTCCGGGACATTAGTTCAGCTCCGCCGTTGTGCTCTGTGAAGATACAAGACTGTAGAATGGTCAGAAACGTGTGTAGTGTTGTGTTTGTGTAGTCTGTGTGTTGTTAAGTTGTTTAGTTGTTTCTGGCCACTTTGCCACCGGGAAGGCCAGGATCTCCTGGAGAGCCTATCCGGTGACCATCTACACCACGAGGAGGTGAGCCACAACTATGTATGTCCCTAGGCCCATGGAGGTTGATCATTGCAATCTTTGTCTGCCCTAGAAAGTGCAAAGTCCCGCACCCACTGGAGGTAGTGCTATACCAGTGGGTGCCAACAAAATCCTGTACCCGCAGCTGCCCAAGCTGAGGGTACCATCAAATAAATAAAAATAATAAAATAAAATAATAATAATTAAAATAAATAATAAAAAATAAAATAATAATTAAAATAAATAACAAAAATTAAATAAAACAAACAGAAAAAGGGAGAAAATAATAAAAAATAAATAATTAAACAAACAGAAAAAGGGAAAATAATAAATAAAATAAAATAAATAATAAATACAAATAATTAACCTTCTTCTTTGTCCTCGCTTTCTTCTCACGTTCACATGGGGTCGGCATTCCCTTCCTTAATTCTCTTCCTCCATTCCTTTCTAACCAGGGCTTCCTCTCTCTTTCAAATCCTCTGCCACCTTGTCCTTCCATCTCAGCTTAGGTTTCCCCTCTTCCTCTTCCCTATCACCTCCAGCTTTTCACACTTCTTCCCTACATACTCCTCACTTTTTTGTTCCACATGACCAAGCCACCTCAATCCGCCACTTCCATCTTCTTCTCCTGGGCCCTTGTAATCACCCATGTCTCAGCACCGTACATCAATGCGGGTCTAACTACAGTTTTATACACTCTTTCCTTCATTCTACAATTAACTTTCTTATCACACAGCACCCCACTCATCTTTCTCCAGTTCAGCCATACACATTGCAATCTGTGCTGTATTTCTGCACTCAATCCTCCATCCCTCTTAACGTTCGATCCCAGATACTTAAATTTCGAAACAGATTGTAGCTTTTCCTCCTGCAGTTTTATAGAACTCTCAACTTCTCCATTCAATACCATATATTCTGTCTTTGTTCTACTTATCCTCATGCCTCTATCTTCCAATGCTTTCCTCCAATTTCTTCTCTGCCTTTCCTTGGGATGATTCGCACAGTACAATATCATCCGCGAACAGCATACTCCATGGTGCTCTACTCTTCACTTCTCTCACCAACACATCCATTACCAGGTCAAACAGAAATGGGCTGAGAGCTGATCCCTGGTGCAGTCCAACTTCTATAGAGAACCCCCAGTCATACCTACACTGCTCTTAACCTGAGTCACCGCTCCCTCGTACATATCCTTCACAAGCCTTACATACTTTTCCGATGTACCCTTCTCCCTCATACATCTTCATACCTCTTGTCTGGGTACTCTATCATATGCTTTTTCCAGGTCTATAAACACCATGTGCAACTCTACTTGCATCTCCCAGTATCTTTCCATCACCTGCCTTAAAGCAAAGACCGCATCTGTTGCTTCTCTTCCCGACATGAAACCAAACTGTTCCTCTCCTATTTCAGTCTCCTGCCTTAACCTTCCTTCCACAATTCTTTCCCAAATCTTCATCGAATGAGATATTAACTTTATTCCCCTCTGCTTCCCACATTCCTGCACATCACCCTTTCCTTTAAAGATTGGCACAAGTATACTTTCCTTCCACTCATCGGGTATCCTCTCCTGCTGCCACAGTTTTTCCATCAAGTCCCATAGGATATCAATCCCTTCTTCTTCCAGACTACTCCATACCTCTACTGGTATCTGATCAGCACCTACTGCTTTCCCTCTTTTCATTTTTCTGAGTGCGCTTTCCACTTCTTTCCTGCTTATGCCTTCCACTACTCTCACATTCATCTCTCCATCCTCACATAGTGCTCTTGGGTTTTCCTCATTTAATAGCTTCTTAAAATAGTCTTTCCACCTTTCCTTAACCTTCTCCGGGTCCTGTATAACCACTCCCCCTTTCATCTTTTATCTGTTTTATTGATGAGAAGTGCTTCGATGCCTTATCTTTCGCCTGGCTATTCTCATCAGTTGCCTATCTCCCTCTTTCCTTTCCAGTTCCCCATAGGCCTCGTCCACTGCCCTCGCCTTTGTTATTGCCACAGCCCTTTTTGCCTCCTTATTTGCTATTGTATATGCTTCTTTATCTTCCTTGCTACCTGTTACATCCAATCTTTTCTTCATCTCCTTTTGTTTTATCACCGATTGCACTTCCTCATTTCACCACCAAGCCTCCTTTCCTGATGTTTTCCCCAACAACTCTTCACCAACTTTACTTAAGAAACAACTATTTGTTTTCCACCACTCTTGCATGTCTTCCGGTAACTTTATTCCTTTTAGCACCTTTTCCCTGAACTCCTTCCTCAAACCTCAAAACCTCTTTCAATCTCCACCACTTTATCCTTTTTTCCCTCTGGCCTGAATATTTCCTACTTTTGTCCACTGCAACCTCCCAATGGGCCACAAGCAATCTATGTTGTGCATACACACTTTCTCCGTTTATCAGCTTGCTGTTCCTCATATCCTTTAGATGCCACCTACGGCACATGATATAGTCAATCTGGCTTATCCTTTCCCCACTCCTGTATGTTATCAGCTGGCTTTCTTTCTTTCGAAGTAGGTGTTACTATCGCCAGGTCGAATGCCACTACGTGTTCTACTGTCCTCTCTCCTTCTCTGTTTCTTTCCCCAATACTCCACCTTTCATACACTCTTCCTTCCTCTCTCTTGCCTCTTCCTAAATGACCATTTAGATCGCCCCTAACGATCAGCCCCTCATTCTCAGGTATTGCCATGACCACTTGATCCATTTCCACCAAATACAAATAATTAATAATAATAATAAAATAATATATATACAGGGTGTCTCAAAAATATTGGTACAAACGTTTAGGGGAGATAGGTAACATCTAAAGGAATGTGAATCGCATAGGAACCTATAAACGGAAACATTACCGTAAGTCGGTAGACGGCGCGATAGTCGCCTCACGAAGAGCATGGATCGATATACGAACTGTGAGCTGGCATACATGCATCTAGTGTATGGACTAACAGAGGGCAATGGACGAGCCACTCAACGAATTTATGGAGAACGCTTCCCCAGACAGACATGTACCGGACCACCGTTTGTTTACGCGTGTGCATCAAAATTTGTGCGATTGGGTTCAGTTACTGCTCCCCCAAGATTATCCTGCGCATGTGGCTTATGTGCAGTGGTTTCTCCAAGAAAGTGTTCAAGACTTGAATTTTCTAGCCTATGTTTTGTTAACGGATGAGGCTTATTTCACTCGGGAAGGCTTATTCAATCAGCACAATGCTCATGTGTGGGTAACCGACAACCCACACGGTGTGCGCCCCCATGCGGAACAACATCGCTTCGCAATAAATGTGTGGGCAGGTATGGTCGGTGACTGCTTAATCGGCCCATACCTGTTACCATTCGCATGAACTCCGCTAAATATCGGATCTTTCTTGAACAAGTTCTTCCAGGGTTACATGACGATGTTCCAGCAAATGTGAGATGCAACATTTGGTTTCAACATGACGGGGTGCCATAGCGCGGCGGTACAGAGAAGCGAGAAATGCCTACACCGTGCAGATATGTCACTGCAAACAGGAGACTTGGCAGCGATTGGTCACAACTACTGGCAATAACGACCCCTGGGATGGTCTACAAAATCACCACAAACAAGATTCCTCGGGGGAGGTTGTCGCTACTCTAGAACTCCACAATGTGCCATGATTGCAAACTGGGAAAGCACCATAAACGATATTCTTGACGTGGTCTTTCGGCCACCGGCCGAACCGCAGACTGACAATCAGAAGAAAATGTGCCAGGATAATGCGACCTACAATAACCAACCAATGGAACTGCTTTTCACCACGGAGGAGCTAATTGCCGCAGCATCAATTATCAGAGGAAATAAATGCCAGACCTGCTAGAACCAGAAATTGTTAAAGACAGTGGAATATGCCCCTGACCTGATGCTAAATCTTTACAATAAATGCCTCCAGGCAGGAGCCTTTCCAACATCATGGAAGGTCGCGAATGTCAAACTTATCCTAAAAAATCCTTCTAAGTCGCCTATCGTCCCAGACTCTTACAGGCCTATAGCCTTGTTCTCCGTGGTCAGCAAGCTCTTCAAAGAGCGCCTATTACATGCTCGTCTCCAACATCACTACAATACTGCAGGACTAACAACGCCCAACCAGTTGGGCTTTTGACAGGGTTATTCTGCCATAGATGCCCACCAGCACCTCCTGGGGAAGGTGGAGAACTGCAACAGAAAATACTTCTTGGTGATCTCTGTGGATTTCTGGGGCGTTCGACACACTTTGGTGGCCGAGTGTCCTGGCCAGACTTAGAGGGGCAAATCATCCCAGCAACTTCTACCAGAACTTACAGAACTATCTATCTAACAAATTCATAGTAGTGAATGCGCCCTATCAGACCCTCTCTAGAAGCATCCATCGGGGCTACCCACAGGGTTCGGTCCTGGGATCATTCCTGTGGAATGTCGTCTTGGACCTCAGAGAAGTGGACGCTCAGGCATTTGCCGACGACCTCATTCTCTCCGTCTCGGCGAACTGAAGGGCAAAACTGGAAGAATATGCAAACCTGACCTTGGAGCTACTGCAGAACTGGGCAAAACAGAATCACCTGAGAATATCACAAAAAAAAAAAAAAAAAAAAAAAAAATCAGCCTTGCTGAAAGGGAACCTGGACCTACGACGGCCTCCTCAAATTAAGATAAACCAGACGACAATCAAATTCTCCAAACAACTCAAGTATCTAGGAGTCATCCTAGACCACAACCTATCCTTCAAAGACAACCTATAATACATCCGAACCAAGATTAGGAAATACGTTGCCCTCGTTGCTAGCGTGGCTCGAAGCGAGTGGGGGCCTTAGCCGGCGTACGCTACATATCTTCTACAAAGTCATATTCATACCCATCATCACATATGCCTCTGGCGTATGGTATCACAAGGCTTCTACCGCAGTCAACCGAAGTATCATCGACTGAACCCAACGATTGATTCTACTATTTACTTCTTGCACCTGCAGCATGGTGAGCACCCATGCTTTACAAGTCCTGACTGGAGTTCTCCCCCTTGACCAGGAGATTGTAGGCAAAGGATTACTATTACTTTACCACCTGGCAAAGGGACCTCAAAGATTTGTCTCAGACATACAACTGACCCAGCAAATAACTGCACCTCTGAAAAGAAGAGGCTCTACGCTTACCTACTGCATGTGTGGCAAGAGAGATGGATGAACTCCCACAGAGTGGAGATAACCAGAAATTTATACCTGACGTCGGCAAGGTCTACCCTAAGTTCCCAACTTGCTTCTCACCTGGACTCCATGCAGCATACAATCTCACCGAACATGGTGCCATCAATGCCAAACTTTTCTTTTTGGGAATTGAAGAGGATCATACCTGTTTACGGCGGTCTGGAGAGCTGGCAACACCTAATGTATGATTGCCAGCTTTATGACGACTCCACAACATCCTAATAACAAAGATCCTATATTGTCCTAGAGGACAGGAGCACAACATACTGGATACAAAACAAACAGGACTCCATGCAGCATACAATCTCACCGAACATAGTGCCATCGATGCCAAACTTTTCCCTCCGCAACGTCCTAATAACAAAGATCCTATATTGTCCTAGAGGACATTTTATTTTTTTTTTTAGGGTTTCCCGTAATTAAATACATTAACCCGTATTTGTGTGTGTAAATTGCGTATGTTCTATGGTCGATTTGCCTGTTTTGCTGGACGAAAAAAACCCAGTTTCTGGGGAGAAAAACCTTGCTATCTACGCCTGAGACCGACTAACTCAGCCACGGAGTGAAAAAAGCCCATTAAAGTTCCTCGCGTCATTGACGGGATTCGAACCCAGGCCTTTTCCACCCGGTGTGGGGAGGACGGTGACGATACCACTGTGCTACCCGCGCAGACTGTCCTAGAGGACAGGAGCACAACATACTGGATACAAAACAAGAGTACCTGGCTTTCTCCTGTTACGCCCAAGAGCTCTCGCAAAAGATGAGTGCTCACTGCAATGGAGCACAATTGAACCCTACGCATGACAACCAGGAATAACAACTGAACATATTTAACAAATGACAAGAACTGTATAAACCTTCTGAACTCGACGGCACAAACCAGGCTACCACACCTGTACTGACAACTACAGGCGCTCTGCACCATTGTATGCAAAAGAAAAACCTGTTAGGATGATATGTGCAGACACAGCCCCTGTATGGTGAACCTGTGGACGTTTACGCCGAATGAAAGGGAAACAGACAAACCTGATCAGGAAGAAATACCAGCTCAAGGCACGAAACTGAGCAAGGGACTGGACAGTAACTGGAACCAGCAAATGCCACCAAAACTGGCCATTGATCAGCAACCCTGATAACAACTGGCAACCTTCTGTGACAAAGGCACAAAGAATAAGGCAAAGAGTGTTTTTTTTTTCCCTCACTTTTGAAATCCTGAAGAACCTGATCACTGTACTTGATATGGATCCTGGAATTGACACCTCCACTACCTGGACAAGACTTGACCAAAAGTGACAAACCACTAGACTTGACATTTATCAACACAGACCTGCATTGATTTGACTAAACTGGACGGGACCTGGTCCCATGAGTGATATCCCAAATGGAACCACCAATACTACTGAAGACCAACTGCAGCTTGCTGCTGGCATTCTTGGCTCTCAAACTATGCTCCCTTGCATGGTCCTATCTTTTCCCCTCTCCCCTGGCAGGGGGAGAGGAGGGGACGGTCTTTTCCATCTCCTCCCCTCCTTGCCACTCCTCTCTTCGCATGGTGGGACATGGGCCTGCCCCACTGATTATCTGGAGTAGCCTTCTTTATCGTCCCCATATTGCTGTCTTTTCCCCCCCAGCCTTCTGTCTCTCCCCCAATCTAACTAATATGCTAGCGTATATCCCACATAACTTGAAAAATTTAATGACTAAATTTAAATGCATTCACACTAAACTCATTTGGCATTTCTACTCAATTTTCTTAACCCCCCACCGAGCGATAATTTTTTTATTATATTTATTATTTTTTTTTAAATTTTTATTTATTTATTTATTATTTTTATTTATTTATTTTTAATTTTTATTTATTATTTTTTTTATTATTTTTATTTTTATTTTTTTTTAGGTCCTAGCCACTGAAATTTTAAGAAATTAGGTTGCAGGACCTGCCAGAATAAATATGTAAATACTGGTGTACCTGGTCTGCTTCCACGAGGCATAGTGTGGACAACGTTGGGCCCCAGCAGGGGTCTAGCAGCTAAATGGCCAGAAGAACAACAAAATACAAGACTACACTTACAAAATCCATACACTTTTAAATCTCTGGCCTTTACAGTGAACTGTCACACTCACAATGAAAACAACGCGGAGATGGGCGAAACCCCTGGTGCCGTTTGACACGACCACACTATACACTATGTACAATAACTTTATTTATCATCAATTTGCTATACATAGAACGAATAATTTGAAATATGTATCGAAAATAAGTAATGTTCTATAACGAAATTGGTTGTGATTCTATCAGTATATTTTTTAAGAAAATAAACACATATTACTTGATACCTTCTGAAAGTTTGGCGGACCCCCTCCCCTCTGGAACTGGTATACATACCCCCCAGGGGTTCGCGGACTTCAATTTGGGAAACGCTGCTTTAATAATAATAATGAGATAAAATAAGTAAAATGAATAGTATAATTAAGCTGGATAAAACTGATAAAATAAGATACACTGTCTGTACAATAAAATTAAAAATAATATGTATACAATGAAATAAAACAATGTAGATCATGGGATAAAACACCGAAGCTTTCAGAGGCGTCCACCTCCTTTATCACAGTAAAGCTTAACATCTTTAAGGAATCTTCTTAAATCTTCTTCTTCTTCTTCTTAACTGATGGTCAATAAATATTTTTAACAATTTTAATTTATTTTATTTCAATCAAAGTTTATAACGGTTGGTGTAGTATTTGATGATTTTGTTAGATTACGTGGTTATGTATAGTTTTTAGGGAAAAAAAAAAAAATCGGATATTTTTTCCTATTATCGTTGATATGATAGATGCCCAAACTGATGGTCAATAAAATCAAATTACTATAGGAGTCTTGTTTTTCAAAAATTAATGACATTAAGATTGGAGAATGTAAATATAATTATCTATTGTAATTAGTATAGGAATGGTGTAATACTGTATATAAATAACGTTTCTTCTTACCTTCAAATGCCGATAGAATATAAGGCGAATTGTATTCCAGCTTCTTTACTTGCTAACTATGAACACCGATGTCACCAAAATACTAAAAGAATAATTTTTCTCTGTAGAGTTATCTACATGCCGTATTGTTGCTTTGTGGTACTGCTGATTGTAGAAACTAAACGTCTTCGTGGATATGTGTATTGAACAACTATAAAATCTAGAACTCCACTTAACCTTTATCACTTCTTATCATGCTATGACAAGATTTCTACCAGCACAGCAAAGGAATTGTTATTCTGGAAAGAATCGTCAGTTTCAAATACTGTACAAGGAAGTTCATTTGTGTGCACGAGAGACAGAGAAGCCTACATATAAAGCCGCACAAATTCATAATTATGATTATAATTGTGTCGTTAATTTAACAGCATGAAATATAGAAAAATTCAGCGGTAATAACATGTTATAATCGAAAATAATTTATTGGTAATTATTACTTTGTTCCACTAGCGTTGCAAACTCTAATGACCTGATTAAACCACCAACCAAAATACAATCAGTAAATGTACAGTAGATTTTCAGAATAACGGCACCTTCGGGGATTCAAGGTGCCGTTATTTAAATTTTTCCGTTATCTAGAAATTTTTGTTTTTAATATATTGAATGCAGAAATAACGAGGCTAAATAAGAAACAGAGAGATTGAGATGCAATTTTATTAACTGCTCATAAAAAAAAACATAAACATGTTGACGATCCAATGTTATTTTCTGCTATTAATACACTCCTCATTACACCCGTTCTATTTTCTTTATACATCAAGTTTAATCTTCAGAGTTAGCACGGTGGTATCGTCACCGTCCTCCCTACACCGGATGGAAAATCCCGGATTCGAATCCCGTAGATGAGGCAAGGAACTTTGATGGTTTTTTTTTTCATTCAGGGACTGAGTTAGTTGGTCTCAGGGGTACATGACAAAGTTTCTCGCCTAGAAACTAGGTGTTTTCTTCAAGCAAAACAGGCAAATCGACCGGAGAACATGGGTATATGAACTTTCCGGGTGACCCTAATGTAATAGTTTGGATTATATAAAGTTTCTTACTAAGCTTCTTTTCTTCTCTGTATGAGGTTTATTGACTTTAGGCGCCATAGTGAGGGGTTTTTAATTTAAAATAAATGCAATGCATCGGTATAATCTGTGGTATCAGTACAGAATTCAATTCAAAATGGCGAATGTAAACAAAAATCTAAACCCAGGGACACATCATTCTTCTCATTCCTTGGTGATTCCCTTCTACATCTTACTCTCTCTCCCTCAAGGTAACTCAGAAAAATATTTTTAGCTGGTGCAGTAAAAGCCTCAGGCTTCCTTGCACCATATGGCTAATAATAATAATAATAATTAAAACGAAGGACATACAAGAGATGAGAGAGTGGGAGATTCGAGAAGAAGAAGTAAAAACAGTCGATTAGGAACACCCACAACTGGTGAACCCCAGCAATTAATGACATACACAACTGGCGAACCCCGGCAATTGATAACATCCACAACTACTGGTACAAGCAGCTCACCTGCACACACACAACCAGCTAGCAGAGCAGTTCACTCGAACGATAAGGCACCCGGAGACAGTCCTGAAGTTTCTCACTGAAGGAGTCACATGTCTGAAGCTTAAAGATGAAGATACAAGAAACCCGGAGAAATACAGGCCAATCACATGCCTCTCAACGATGTACAAGATCCTGAGCAACTGTATAACTAAGATATCAGACCACTTAAGAGAGTCAGAACATAATGGCCGAAGAGCAGAAAGGATGCAAGCGGAGGCGCAAAGGATGCAAGCGAAGGAGCAATTAACCATAGATGCCGCAGTTATGGAGCAAGCCTTCAAGAAGCACCGCAACCTATACACGGCCTACATCGATTACGGCAAGGCTTTTGACTCCGTACCTCATAGCTGGCTAATAGAGACCCTGAAGATCTACAAGGTCAATAAGATAGTGACAAACTTTCTAGGAGCAACAATGGCGAAATGGAGTATCACCATTAAGGTCGAGAACATCACAACCAGGCCAATCCCCATTAGAAGAGGAATCAACGCGGCAACCGAGAAGCAACTCCATCAACTACTCCGGATCACCGAAGAATTCAGCAAGGACATCAGGATGTAATTTCATCTAAAATGCAAGACCCACACACTGCACCAGGGAAAATTAGTTGGCCGAAACTACCAGCTGCTGACTGGCAAAGAGATCGAAGCTATGACAGAAGGAGAGACCAATAAATACCCAAGGATGATGCAGGCTGAGCAGTTGGAACACAAGGAAATCATGAAGTGCCTGTCTAAAAATTATCATCAGAGACTGAGAAGCCTGCTGAAAGCAAAATTGAACGGAGGGAACACAGTTAAAGCCATAAACACCTTTGCAGCTCCAGTAATAACATACACCTTTGGGGTCATAGATTGGACTAACACCGAGCTAGAAGATATAATCCGAAAGACAAGGACAATGATGACCAAAAGTCGCCAACACCATCCGAAGTCAGCAGTGGAGAGAATAACAATACCTTGGAAAGAGGGAGGAAGGGGCCTGATAGACCTCACAGAACAACAGAAAACAGCGCTAGTTAACCTGAAGGATTACTTCAAAAATAACACAGCACCACTCCACCAGGCCATAAGGAAGATAGATAAGTGGTATACCCCACTCAACCTAAGCGAGGAAACTCCTCCCGCCCAAACGGTACAAGAAACGAAGATAGAAAGATGGGCAAAAAAAAAACATTCCATGGCTGACACTACAATGACCTCGATGTGATCTTGATGGAAATGCTCTTCCCCGAGACTGAAGGATTCATGCTGGACATCCAAGACCAGGTAATCAACACCAGAAACTATAGAAAATACATCGCAAAAGAGTCCGAAATGTCAGATGAAACATGTCGAGGATTCCACCTGGCCTCAGAAACGATCCAACACATCACCGCGGGGTGCAAGGTGATCACCCAGACTGTACACTCATGGACTCGACCAGGTAGCCAGGATAATACATCAGAAGCTAGAAAGGAAATGCCAGTTGACCAAAGAAAGTGTACGATACTACAAGTAAGAACCCCAGGCAGTACTAGAGACCTGAACTCACAAGCTGTACTTGGACCGCGCCATAATAACAGATAAGACCATCCCGCACAACAGACAGGACATAACCCTTGTGGACAAGATGGAAAAGGCTACCTACCTGATTGACATAGCGGTGCCCAACACTAGCAATATCCAGAAACCCATGAGGAAAAAATTAGGAAGTACACGAATCTGAGACATGAGATGTGGCATATGGAAGAAGAATCAACCATCCCAATCATCGTGTCAACAACCGGTATGATACTAAAGAATCTACACAGCAGTCTAACAGCAATAGGTCTCCCAGAGAAAACACCTACAAGGAACTCCAGAAAGTCCTACACACATGTAAGAGAGGCAGAGATTTCCTCGACCAACAGTAATACCAGACATTTACAACCACTCTGTGTACTTGGTAGCAGTACCCGTCACTGAGTGGAATCCCCCAATCAGGGAGAAATAATATAAGAGCCACAATAATAATAATAAATACAGTAATAAAGTGACTTGCCGTTTTCTTTTTCCGGCATTAGAAAATTTTGTGCGTTGTATGTAAACATCCGATCTCAATATACTGTTAGCTCGCGTGTTCCGTTATTTAGACAGTCTACTGTATATACACTATGTGAAAATAAATAACAGTAGTCTTTTCTAACTGAGGAGTATTATTTATTAGTGGTATAAGAGGAGGCAACTCATTGTGAAGGATTTCACAATGAGATGTTTCAATAACGAGGCCACTGTACAAACTTGGGTTTGCCTGAAAAATTGAAATATTTAGAAATAATACAAATGCACAGAAAATTCTCATGAAATTATAGTTTAAATGATGGTCCCGGTCGTTTCGAAATCTCGTTCCTGAACGACTTTCTTATTATCATAACAGACCCAGTGGCACGAAAACATTATTAGCATTAGCATTAGCATAGGCACATGATACAAGAAAGCAAGCTCATATAGCATCAACCCAAAAAAAAAAAAAAAAAAAACCTTATTCGCCCATCCACTCGCTCCAAACGTTTTTAAAGTTCTGCCTTGAATCTATTTAAGCTATCAACTTCTACAACGATAGATGGAAGTTTGTTCCACCAATCAACCACCAGGTGGCTAAAGGCTGAGGGACGCCGCTAATAACATTAGTCCACGATGAGCAGTGTCCATTGATTCCCACTCTATGTCTTCTCCCATTCAACCATCCCTTTATCCATAGCAGCAATTTTCCTCCAATGCCACACTGCTCCAATTTGTACAGCAGTCTTCCATGTGCAACAGTATCAAAGACTTTTCTAATATCCAAATATATGATATCAAAGTTATTCTTTGCACCCAGTTCCTTTGTGACTACATCATAGTATCCAATCAAATTAGTCAGACAAGTCTTCCCCTGAACAAACCCATGCTGTGTACTAGCTATAACTGAAGTCTTGTCTAGATGATCCTGCAATGGTTCTTTAACCAGTGCCTCCATTAATTTCCCTGGAACAGAAGTTAAACTAACATGTCTGTAATTAGCTGCCTCCCTTTGATTCTCCTTTGTGGACTGGGGTAACATTCGCACACCTCCAGTCCATGGGTATATATCCCCTGAGTCCAGGGAAGCTCTCATAATTATGGCTAAGGGTTTGCTTACTTCCTTTGCTGCCTCCTTTAATATAACTGGATAGATCCCATCCACCACAGATGGCTTTCCCGTGTTTATCTTCAACAATTTCTCTTCCACTTTCCTTTCAGTTATTACAAGATTATCTAGTTTACTGTCAGAGTTGAATATACCTCTAGTTGAATATGCTCCTCCCTGAATAACTCCTCATGTGTGAATGTCGGTGCAAAATATTCATTTAGTTTGTTAGCTACCTGAGCAGGATCATCAACAGTTGAACCATCGATATCAGGTGGACCAATATGATTCATCCCCTTCCTTCTACAGTTTACATAGGTAAAGAACTCTTTGCTGTTTTTCTTTGCATCCTTTGCCAAAGATTTCTCGTAATCTGCCTTTGCCTGCCTAAACTCCTTTGTAACTTAGTTACATACTAGCTTATAGCTATCATAAGCTTCTGTGTCACGTGTTAATTTATTTGTATCCCATTCATTTTTCTTATCTGTCACATGTCTAATTAGTTCATCCGACATCCATTTAGGCCTAAATCTTGAACAATATTTCTTTGTTGGTATGAAAAGCCTAATAGCCTCCAAGATTAATTCTTTTAATGCTTCCCATTTTCAATTTGCTGTTGGTAACATCATCAGTCGGTTCCACCGCATTGAATTTGAATACTGTCTCAGATCACCGTAGTCACCTTTACGAAAGCAAAAACCCCTCCCGTTACCCTTGATGGTAGTCAACTCTTTGAGTAAATCCCATTTCAGCACACTGTGATCACTGCCACCTAGTGGTTCCTTTATCTGCAGATTCTTAATGCATGAAGAATCATTACTGATGATCAGATCAAGAGTATTACTCCCTCTAGTTACCTCCCGAACATTCTGATGTAAAAAAACAATCACCCAATAAATCCACAAAAGCCTTGGTAGTGTGTAAGTGACCAACACACAAATTCCAGTCAATATCGGCGAAAAATTAAAATCCCCCACTGTAATTAACTGGCCCACTCTATTTCTCTGCAAAATTTCTCATTATACTCATCAGATTCGTTAGGTCTCTAACACACACACACACCTACTCTCATTTTTCCTTTCCAAGGGCTTAGGTCACGCTAAACAGACTCAACATTGCATTGTCCACATATATCAATTGGATGCACTTCCTTAGATTTTATGTGTTTCTTAACTAACAGCATAACCCCTCCTCCCTTCCTGTCCTGTCTATCCTTTCTGTACACATTGTACTCCCCAAATTCCAGTTCTGCACTGCTTATGTCTGTGTGACACTATGTATCTGAAATCCCAACAATATCTGCCTTTGATGTCTTGACTAGCACTTCAAGCACATCGAATTTATTAATTATACTCCTAGCATTGGTGTACATTCAAGTATACATGCACCTGTTTCTACTCTTAGTTACCCTAACACAACCCATGTATTTCTAGGACTGCTGGGAGTCATTCCACTATGACTCCCAGCAGTCCTAGAAATTCCCATTGCCTTGCTTTCCAGGCTGCTCGGCTACTGTTAATCTATTAGTCCGTGTATCCCCACAGGCTAGCAGTTTTCCAACCCACCTAACATTGCCTCGATAGCATCAGCAAATATTCTTGCACCCTTTCTATTTATGTGTATCCCATCCCGGTAGAAGCATTCTCACCTGTTAACAAGCACAGACTAGGCTGAGAAAAATCCTACTCCTTGAGCCTTGCACAATCTCTCCAGGGCCGAATTGACCGACAAGGCTCTCACTATATACTCCCTCCTATTGTGTCTGAGCAGAATTGTAGACTTTCAAATTCAGCCCTAATTCACGGCTTTTTTTCAACAATGTCTTGTACTTGTTAAGTAGTCCTGCCGGTCTCCTGCTCTTAATATCATTAGTGCCAACGTGTACAACAATATCATCCTTTGTGTCCTTAAAGGATGTTATCTGCCTTACAACGTTATCAACCTTTGACCCTGGCCTAATAGATCGACCAGGGTATTGACATACCCTAGTCCATCTATCCTTTTCGCACAATATGTTTCCCATTTCCCTGACAATAGGGTCACCTACAAAAACTAGTTCCTTTGGGACCAGCGCATTCTGCCTTGGAGGTTGCGTCTGTGTTGCATGATGTTCAAGTGCAAGCTCTGGCATTGATGTGGGCAGCTGAGAGCTTGATGGGCCCCTCAATTTAAATCCTTCGAGGGCATCCACCCTGTCCTTCGAGCTCTCATATAAGCCCATAATAATGCCGACTTTACGCCTGATTTCCTCGCACTCCTTAAATCGCGCACACACAAAGACATTCCCCTTGGCAATATCATGTGCCGTTCCTGATTGATCTACAAACATCAAACAAAGCAGTGCATTTCAACAGACTGTGATTCAGAGAGCAACCGCCACCCTAAGTTCTCCCCTGAGCCACAGCACTTCCACAAGTTGGAGACTTTTGCTTTACTGCTCTCGTCTGAGTCCTGATTTCTATTCAAGTTCGAATAAATTCCAGTACAAAATATAACCTTCAACCTATATCCCAATGCAGTTATAAAACTATATATATTTATTTCGGTTCCGAATATTATCTCCAAGTTACGTTATATGAATTTGTTATCCCCTGTCAACTTATAAGTATTAATTTATGATGTTACGTTTGTAATAACTATGGCGCTATATTTATTTAGTTAAAGAAGTTCAATTCAATTGAGAATGAAATTTAATAAGATTAATAAATTTTACTGATTAATTGATACTACTATACTCGCTATTTAGTTTTAGCATTAGCATTAGCATTAGTAGAGGTATTTGATGCAAGAAAGCAAGCTTATGCAGCATCAGCCAAAAAAAAAAAAACACTCCCACTTCACCACCCTGTTCGTTCGAAATACCTGTCCAGCTGAGCCTTAAACTTATTTAGGCTATCAACTTCCACGACAAGGGATGGAAGTCTGTTCCACCAACTAACCACCCGCTGGCTAAAGGCAAATTTCCGCACGTCTATCCTACATCTGTCTTTCCTCAATTTGAATTTATGCCCTCTCAGGTGATTATTCTGAGCAAGAGGAAGAATCACATCAGCATTGAGCATGCTCAAACCATTCAAGGCTTTATACACCTCTATCAGATCACCTCGCTGGTGCCTAGTCTCCAGACACTGTAATTTGCAAAACTTAAGCCTTTCTTCGTAAGAGCACCCCTTTGTTCCATTCACTAATCTTGTTGCCCTTCTCTGTACTCGTTCCAGCAGCTCTACATCCTTCTTGAAATGTGGCCTCCAGACCTGTATACAGTACTTTATGTGTGGTCTGACCATTGCCTTATACAAGGGAATAATCACCTCCTTATCCCTGGTAGAAAAATTCCTATATATCATTGACATTACACCATAAGCTACTCTTGCAGCCTGTCTGCACTGCTCAGAGAACTTCATATCTGACTGCACAATTACCCCCAAGTCCCTTTCATTCTCTACCACTGTCAGTGTAGTACTGCAGAGTTGATACGTTGCTCTGGGGTTGCTGTTTCCCATATGTAGTACTTTACATTTGTCAATGTTAAACTTCATTTGCCACCTCTCAGCCCATCTGCTCAACCTTTCCAGATCCTGTTGCAGCAGCATAGTGTTAGTAGTGTCCTTGACAACCCTGCCAACCTTCGTATCGTCTGCAAACTTGGACATTAAGCTTGACATACCATCATCAATATCATTTATAAATATAGAAAACAATAATGGACCCAACACTGAGCCCTGAGGAACTCCACTAATAACATTAGTCCACGATGAGCAGTGTCCATTGATTACCACTCTCTGTCCATTGATTACCACTCTCTGTCCATTGATTACCACTCTCTGTTTTCCGTTAAACCTTACGCTATCTAGTTTTCCGTTAAACTTTACGCTAGTCCACGTTGTATCGTATAATAATGGCGGGAAGTTACGAACGGTTAATCTACGGATAGGATGTATTATTTACTTTCCAAATCGCGCTATCTAAATTAAAAATAAACCACAGCGCTTGACTAGGTCTATAAGCTACTTATAGAAAATAATTTAATCTAACAATTAAGTCAATAAAGCGGCTAAGTATATTAAAAAATTTCGTTCGCGGGAGCTACAAAACCTGCCCACACTTGGATATAATACCTTACAGATACAAAGTAATAACTACAAAACCTCTATCTAAATTCAATTTAAACTAAATCATTGTTATTAGGAATATAAAGCAACTCTAAAAAATAAATAATTAATAATCCAATTTAAGTCAATGAAAATAGGAAAAACTTCCTATTGGCCAGATCTGTAAAGTTCACATGCACTCACGCACCCAATTCAACATTGAAATTTCAAAATGTAATCAGGACAAAGTGCCGCCCTTATGCACTCCACAGCAAAACCTGGAGGGCAAAAAGGCCCTATAATCAAGAATAAAATTTTATTATTTGGTATTTATAGAAACCTCCCTAGATTTTAACAGTATAGCAGGCTTTCCTATAAGTCTTTTCTTTTCATTCTGTAGAACAACGAAAAGAAAATTGTTAGCATTAACATTAGCATTAGTAGACGCATTTGATGCAAGAAAGCAAGTTTATTCAGCATCAGTCAAAAAAAAAAATAATAAATAAATAAATAAATAAAAAATAACCACTTCCACTTCACCCCTCTGTTCGTTCGAAATACCAGTCCAGCTGAGCCTTAAACTTATTTAGGTTATCAACTTTCACGACAAGGGATGGAAGTCTATTCCAGCAACCAACCACCCACTGAGTAAAGGCAAATTTCCTCACGTCTATCCTACATCTGTCTTTCCTTAATTTGAATTTATGCCCTGCCAACAATATCATTTATAAATACAGAAAACAATAATGGACCCAATACTGAACCCTGAGGGACTCCACTAATAATATTAGTCCACGATGAGCAGTGTCCATTGATTACCACTCTCTGTCTTCACCCCCTCAACCACCCCTTTATACATAGCAGCAACACCGCTCCTATTTGTGCAGCAGTCTTCCATGTGCAACAGTATCAAAAGCCTTTCTAAGATCCAAGTATATAATATCAAAGTTATTCCCTGCATCCAGTTGCTTTGTGACTGCATCATAGTATCCAATCAAATTGGTCAGGCAAGACTTCCCCTTAACAAAACCATGCTGTGTCCGAGCTATAACTGAAGTCTTGTCTAAATGATCCTGCAGTGCTTCTTTAACTAGTGCCTCCATTAATTTTCCTGGAACAGAAGTTAAACTCACAGGTCTATAATTACTTGTGTCAGCCTTTGATCCTCCTTTGTGAATTGGGGTCACATTTGCACAACTCCGGTCTGTGGGTACCTCCCCTGAATCCAAGGAAGCTCTAATAATTATGGCTAAGGGTGTGCTTACTTCCTTTGCTGCATCCTTTATTATAACTGGATTGATCCCATCCACCCCGTGTGCCTTTCTTGTGTTTATCTTCAACAATTTCTCCTCCACTTTACTCTCAGTTATTACAAGATTCTCTAGCTTGCTGCTAGAGTTGAATACACGTCTGGCTTTCCCCTCGCTAAATAACTCCTCATGTGTGAATATGGATGTAAAATATTCATTTAGTTTGTTAGCTACCTGAGCAGGATCATCAACAGTTGACCCATCGATATCAAGTGGACCAATCTGATTCATCCCCTTCCTTCTAGAGTTTACAAAAGTAAAGAACTCTTTGTTGTTTTTCTTTGCATCCCTTACCAAAGATTTCTCGTAATCTTCCTTCGCCTGCCTAACCTCCTTTGTAACTTGGTTACAGATCAACTTGTATCTATCATAGTCTTCTGTGTCACGTGTTAATTTGTATGTATCCCATGCATTTTTCTTCTCTGCCATATGTCTCATTAGTTCATCTGACATCCACTTAGGCCTAAACGTTGAACAATATTTCTTAGTTGGTATGTAAAGCCTAGTAGCTTCCAAGATAAGTTCTTTGAATGCTTGCCATTTTGAATTTGCTGTTGGTAACATCGTCAGTTGGTCCCACTGTATAGAATTTAAATACTGGCTCAGTCCATCGTAGTCGCCTTTACGAAAGCAATAACCCTTCCCTTTACCCCTAATGGTAATTACCTCTTTGAGTAAATCCCACTTCAGCACACTGTGATCACTGCCACCTAGTGGTTCATTTACCTGCAGATTCTTAATGCATGAAGAATCACTTATAATAATCAAATCTAGAGTATTACTCCGTCTATTTGACTCCTGAACATGCTGATGTAGAAAACAATTATCCAATAAATCCACAAAAGCCTTGCTAGTGTGTGAGTTCCAGTCAAATTTGAGTCCCCCAAATTCCAGTCAATATCTGGGGAATTAAAATCCCCCATTATAAGACTCTCTGATTTACTAGCCCACCCCGTACAGTTTCTTATTATACTCATCAGAGTCATTAGGCCTATAGCACACTCCTACTCTCAATTTTGATCTTCCCACACCAAACTGACACGACACAGCACTGTCCAGCAATGTCGACTAGTTCACTTCCTTGGATTTTATGTATTTCTTAACTAATAGTATAACCCCTCCTCCCTTCCTATCCTGTCTATCCTTTCTGTAGACATTGTACTCCCCAAATTCCAGTTCTGCATTCCTTATATCTGTGTGACACTAAGTCTCTGAAATCCCCACAATATCTGCCTTTGATGTTTTGAGCAATACCTCAAATTCATCAAATTTATTTACTAAATTCCTAGCATTGTGTACACGCAAGTATACATGCACCTGTTCTTTTTCTTAGCTACCCTAACACAACCTATGTGTTTATTTTTACTCCAATGATTCCCAGCAGTCTCTGAAATATCCTGCATCTTATTTTCCAGGCTGCGGCTCATTCCAATAGAAGCAGTGCAAGAATCACTTTCATCTCTGCCAGTGGCTACTGTTAATCTATTAGTCCTTGTATCCCCCAAATCTAGCAGTTTTCCGACCCACCTAACACTGCCTCGATAGCATCAGCAAACATTCTTGCACCCTTTCTATTTAAGTGTATCCCATCCCTTTAGAAGCAGTCTCTCCTGTTAACAAGTACAGACCAGGCTGAAAACAATTCTACCCCTTGAGCCTTGCACAATCCTTCCAGGGCCGAATTGATCGACAGGGCTCTCATCATATACTCCCTCCTATCGTGTCTGGGCAGAATTGCAGACACTTTCAAATTGAACCCTTATTCACGGATTTTGTTTCAACAGTGACCTGTACTTGTTAAGTAATTTCGCCGGTCTCCTACTCTAAATATCATTAGTACCAACGTGTACAATAATATCACGTTTTGTGCCCTTAAAAGATGATATCCGTTCTACAACGTCATCAACCTTTGCCCCTGGCAGACATACCCTGGTCCTCTTCCACTTATCCTTTTTACAAAGCATGTTTCCCGTTTCCCTGACAATAGAGTCACCAACAACTACTAGTTCCTGCGGGACCAGCGCATTCTGCCTTGGGGACTGCCGCTGTGTTGCGAGATGACCAAGTGCAAGCTCTGGCATTGGTGTGGGCAGCTGAGAGCTTGATGGGCCCCCCTCACTTTTAATCCTTCGAGGGCATCCACCCTGTCCTTCAAGCTCTCATATAGGCCCATAACAATGCTGAGTTGTCGCCTGATTTCCTTACACTCCTTGCATCGCGCACACACAAAGACATCCCCCATGGCAGTATCATGTCCCGTACCTGACTGATCCACAAACATCAAGCAAGTAGTGCATTTTAATAGGCTGTGATTCAGAGGGCAACTGCCCGCCTCAGTTCTCCCCTGAGCCACAGCACTCCCATTAGCTTGAGCCTTTTGCTTTGCTGCTCTGGTCAGAGTCATGATTTCGATTTAATTTCAATAAAATTTCAATATCAGTACAAAATTAAAACCCTAAACTTATATCTCAACACAGTTATAACGCTAAATTTATGTTTCAGTATCGAGTGTTATCTACGAAATCCCTTTATATAACTTCCGTATCAAGTTAAGTATTAATTATTTATTTTTTACTAATTATTTATGTTACGTAACCCAAGTCGTTATATGTATAGTTAAAAGTACAATTTAATTGACAATGAAGTTCAACAAGATTAATTATCTGATTAATTGACAATATTACTTACTATACTATACTATATTAAGCTTATGCTATCTATTTCGAGATATTTTATATCGCGTTACAATGGCGGCAATTACGAACGCTAAACACGTGGATTTGATACCCTTTCCGATACTAACCTACAAAATCTCTATCTAAGTTACTTTAATCTAAGTATCGTAAATAAGAATATAAAACTACTCTAGAAAATAAGTTAATATGCCAATTTAAGCTAATAAAACAGAAAATAAATCAGAAAAAACTTCTCTGTTCCAGGAGCGGCAAAAATGTACGTCCGCACAGGATACCCTCGTACTCGTTCTCATGTTGTAGAAACAATGGGTGAAAATACGGAAACCGAATTTTTTAGCATTAGTAGAGTCATACGATGCAAGAAAGCAAGCTTAAGCAACATCAACCAAAAGAAAAAGAAAAAAAAAAAACCCTCCCATTTCACCCCTCCATTCGTTCCAAATGCCTGTCCAGCTCAGCCTTAAATTTATTTAGGCTATCAACTTCCAGAACAAAAGATGGAAGTCTGTTCCACCAATCAACTACCCGCTGGCTAAAGGCAAATTTCCGCACATCTGTTCTACAACTGTCTTTCCTAAAGTTCTTAATATGAGCAAGAGGACGAATCCCATCAGCATTCAGCTTACTCATCCCATTTATGGCCTTAATCACCTCAATCAGATGACTTCACAGGTGCCTACTCACCAGGCGCTGCAATTGCAGAACTTTAGCCTTTCTTGGTAAGAGCACCCCTTTGTTCCCCCTCACCAATCTTGTTGCCTTTCTTTCTACTCGTTCTAGTAACTCTACATCCTTCCTAAAATGAGGCCTCGAGACCTGTTCACAGTACTCTAGGTGTGGCCTGACCATAGCCTTGTATAATGGGACAATCACCTCCCTGTCCCTGCTAGCAAAATTCCTATATATCATTGAAAGACTCCATAATTTTCCCTGTCCGCCTGAGTGCACTGCTAAGCGAACTTCATATTTGACTGCACAATTACTTCCCAGGTCTTTTTCACTTTCCCCTTCCCTGAGTGTAGTACCACACGGTTCATGCGTTTCTCTTGGGTTTTAGCTACCCATATGCAGTACTTTGCATTTGTGAATGTTAAATTACAGTTGCCACTTCTCAGCCATTTGCCTATCTAGATCCAGTTGGAGTAACATACTGTCTTTACTGTTGTTACCTTTGTATCATCTGCAAACTTGGATATTAAATCTGATTAGCACAGTAAGCAGCTGATTTACTTCGGGAATGTGCTTCTATGAAACAGCGAAGTATACAGTATTATTATTTAACTCAGAGGTATTACAGTATTATTATTTAACTCAGAGGTATTATTATTATTATCATCATCATGTCTATGGTGGCACCTAGACTTCCGTCTGTCTCTACCTGGAAAGCCGAATTTATGCAGAACGTCTGCAAAACGGGCCTGTATGGAAGAGGCCTCTGCACCACCAGGGAGCAGCCGGTACCCGGACATTCCCCTCCGATGGCAGCAAAAAAAATAAATAAATAAAAAAATAATAAAAAAATTAATAAAATAAGAGAAAAAATAAAGAACAATAACAAAATAATATATATATATACTGTATAAATAAAGTTTACAAAAAAATTAAATAAATAAAATATCGAAAAAAAAATAAATAAAAAATGTAAAAAAAAATAATAATAAAAATAAATAAAATATATTTAAAAAATAATAAAAATATTTAAAAATTAATAATTAAAATATTTAAAAAAATAATAATTTAAAAAATTAAAATAAAAAATCAAACAGTTACACAAAATTCTTGTAATGCATCAAATTTTACCTGGTTGACAATATAATCACTTTCATTACCACTAATTAAATTATTAATGTTTAATTTTAATCTAGCTCTATGTTCAGTATATATCTATGTTCATATAATATATGATTCCAAGTTTCTAGTTGACCACAAGTGCACAAAGGAGAACTTACCAGGCCAAAAAAATAAACTTTATTATTCAATGACCCGTGGCCAGTTAAAATGAACGACATTTCCATAATAGGAAAAACCATTTGTTATGCTTATTATCAAAATTAAATGTGACTTTAGGGATAAATAATCGAGTCACCTCTCCAGTTGTTATCCCATCTCTGTTGCCAGGTATGAACCAGTTCAGTCAGCATGTTTTTCTTGGCTTTAGCCATACAATAGTAAGATCTGGAGTAATGTTCAAGAAGGTAACGTCTTCATCTTTTTTAATATATTAGCACAGTGCCCGATACACAATATATGTGTAATGGCAAGTGGCCAACCAATACCTGCATGGCATTGGTCGAGACTGTTCTGCATAAATTAGCTACAACGTAAAGCATTTAACGCTGTATAGATAACAATTTATGCTTAAATTTAACATTTGTAACTATAAAATACCATATTGATGCCCCATAAGCAACTATGGGTAAAAAGACTGCTTTGTAGTACAAGTCTAAAACCCTCTTTTTTAATCCCCAATCTGATCTGGTCAACCAAATTATAGCTGAACTGAATTTTTTGACTTTTTCATGTAGATTGTTTAAATGAGTTAAAAACGATAACTTGTCATCAATTCTTAAAAGTAATCTAAGTATTTCACTTCTGATACTAAAGTAATCTGAACCCCTTTAATTAAAACTTTGGGTGGTCGACCGTAATTTATTTTCCACTTAAGTAACATCATAAGAGATTTGGTTGGGAAAATCAATAATTTATGCAGATCAGCCCATAGAACTAAACTATCTAAAACTTGAGCCACTTTTGCTTCTAACACAGATCTGGATTTGCCTGTTACACAATACACCAAGTCATCTGCATTAGCAATTTTATGCACATTATCCATTAATTATTCTAGCCATAAATTAAGCATTAAATTCCAAAAAAGTGGGCCCAATACAGACCCTGTGGGTCTGTATTGGGCCCACTTCCTTTCAAACTTTAAAGGTTTGGACTTCAGAATAATTTTCCTACCGGTTAGGTAACTTTGTATCGTTCTGTACAAAAATGTTGGACACTGTATTCCCCTTAAAGCAAACAAGATACTGTCATTCCATACCATATCAAAGGCTCCAGTAAAGTCTATAAAAGTAACTAACACATACTTATCCATTGCCTGACTAATATATTTCATAAGGTCATTAATGGCATCCTCCATAGAATGCCCTCTCTTAAAGCCGTATTGATGTGGAAACAACATCAATCCAACTCGATCCATGAGCTGACCAAGTCTTAGAACTAACAGCCTCTCAAACATTTTGCCAAGATTGGCCAACAACGATATCGGCCTACATAATAAGACTTTTGTGGATTTATTAGATGATTGTTTTCAGCAGCAGCATGTTCGAGAGGCAACCAGAGAGGGTAATACTCTTGATCTGGTTATCAGCAGTGATCATTCGTGTATTAAGAATTTGCAGATAAAGGAGCCACTAGGTGGCAGTGATTACAGTGTACTGATGTGGAATTTACTTAAAGATATAATTACCATCGGGGTAAAGGAAAGGGTTTTTGCTTCCGTAAAGGTGAGTACAGTGGTCTCAGACAGTTTTTAAATTCTGTACAGTGGGATCAACTGACGATGTTACCAATAGTAAATTCTAAGTGGGAAGCATTCAAAGAATTAATCGTGGATGATACTAAAAGTTTCATACCTATTAAGAAATATTGTTCAAGGTTTAGGCCTAAATGGTTATCAAATTAACTAATGAGACTCGTGACAAAGAAGAAAAATGCATGGGATGCATATAAATTATCAAGCGACTCAGAAGCCTATGGCAGATATAAACAAGTCTGTAATCAGGTCACAAAGGAGGTTAGGCAGGCGAAGGCAGATTACAAGAAATCTTTGGCAAAAGATGCTAAGAAAAACAGCAAGGATTTCTTTACTTATATAAACTCTAAAAGGAAGGGAATGAATCTGATTGGTCCACTTGATATCGATGGTTCGACTGTTGATGATCCTGCTCAGATAGCAAACAAACTGAATGAGTATTTTGCATCTACATTCACACATGGAGTTTGAAAATGGCAGAAGGTTTGAAAAAAAATAAGGTTTGAAAATGGCAGAAGGTTATCAAATTGTAGCAGGGGGCTTAATGATTTTGTAATAACTGAGAGCAAAGTGGGGGGAGAAATTGTTGAAGTTAAATGTAAGAAAGGCACCTGGGGTGGATGGGATCTATTCAGTTATATTAAAGGAGGCGGCAAAGCAACTAAGCAAACCCTTAGCTATAATCATGAGAGCATTCTTGGACTCAGGGGAGGTCCCCACGGACTGGAGATGTGCAAATGTATCCCCAATTCACAAAGAGGAATCGAAGGGTGACACGATTAATTACAGACCAGTTAGTTTAACTTCTGTTGGTGTAAAATAATGAAGTCACTGGTGAAAGATGCATTGCAGGATCATCTAGACAAGACTGCAGCAATAATTCAGACACAGCATTGGTTTGTTAAGGGAAAGTCTTGTCTGACAAATTTGATAGGATATTGTGATGTGGTTACAAAGGAACTGGATGCAAAAAATAATTTTGATATCATATATTTGGATTTCAGGAAAGCTTTTGACACTGTTGCGCATGGAAGACAATTGTACCAATTGGAGCAGAATGGTATTAAGGGTAAGTTGCTACAATGGATAAAAGGATGGTTCAGTGGGAGAAGACAGAGGGTGGTAATCAATGAGTGCTGCTCTTCGTGGACTAATGTTATTAGTGGAGTCCCACAGGGTTCGGTGTTGGGTCCTCTGTTGTATTGTATATTTATCAATGATATTGATGAAGGTATATCAGGCTTAGTGTCGAAGTTTGCAGATGACACAAAGGTTGGCAGGGTTGTTAATGACAGTAATGGCAGTGTGCTACTGCAATAGGATCTAGATAATTTGGGCAGATGGGCTAAGAAGTGGCAACTGAAGTTTAACCTTGACAAAAGCAAAGTGCTGCATATGGGTAGAAGTAACCCCAGAGAAACGCACCAACTGTGTGGTACTACACTCAGGGAAGTGGAAAGTGAAAAAGATCTGGGGGGGGGGGGTAATTGTGCAGTTAAATATGAAGTTCGCTGAGCAGTGTAGACTGGCTGACAGGACAAATCATGGAGTCTTGTTAATGATATATAGGAATTTTGCTAGCAGGGACAGGGAGGTGATTATCCCATGATACAAGGCTATAGTCAGGCCACTCCTAGAGTACTGTGTACAGGTCCGGAGGCATCATTTTAAGAAGGATGTAGATATGCTTGAGAGTACAGAGAAGGGAATAAGGTGAGGGGAATGAAGGGATCCTCTTACCAAGAGAGGCTTAAGTTCTGCAAATTGCAGTGGCTAGAGACTAGGCACCTGTGCGGTGATCTGATTGAGGTGTATAAGACCTTGAATGGGTTGAGCACGCTGAATTCTGATGGGATGCTTCCACTTGTTCAGATTACGAACCTAAGGGGGTATAAATTCAAATTAAGAAAAGACAGATGTAGAATAGATGTGCGGAAATTTGCCTTTTGCCAGCGGGTTGTTAATTGCTGGAGCAAACTTCCATCTGTCGTTGTTGAAGTTGATAGGTTAATAAATTTAAGGAGGAATTGGACTGGCATTTGGAGGGAATGGTGTGATTTTTTTTTTTTTTTTTTTTTGGCTGATGCTGCATAAGCTCGTACACTTGCTTTCTTGCATCACATGCCACTGCTACTGCTACGACTACTACTATATCCTCTTGGGTCATTTAGTTGTTTACCCGGCTTAGATAATAATTTGATCAAACCAACTTTCCAGATTCCTGGAAAG
This sequence comes from Mastigoproctus giganteus, assembly GCF_048544385.1. Lineage (NCBI taxonomy): Eukaryota > Metazoa > Arthropoda > Arachnida > Uropygi > Thelyphonidae > Mastigoproctus > Mastigoproctus giganteus. The sequence goes on along the minus strand of NC_143586.1, from coordinate 108,295,059 downwards.
GTACATTGAAGTAAATACTTATTATGCAAATTAACTAAGATATGAGGATAAATTTCAATCAATTTGAGAATGTCAGCATTTTCAACTAAGTCAGATCCTGGGGTTTTAGAAATATTTATTTGTTTAGAAACATTTCGCAACTCATCCAAAGTAAATAATCCAGTATCATCAGATCCAAGGTAAGATAAATTAGATAGCCTAATACTCACTTGCTCTGTTGTTTCTATTCCCCCGCCTACCTCATATGGAAAAACTCAGGTGTTGTTGCCTGCACTGTTGTTAGCCAATCAGTAGTTTCCACACCATTCGCAATCACAGTGTTTATTGTATCTCCAGATCTTAGTATCGGCTTCAATACCACATTCTTCCATGGATGCGGTATTGATGGTGGAAAGATCCTATCACGCATGCACCTATATGAGATGCATATAGGCGCATGCGTGATGCACCTATATGCATCATGTATGCACCTATAGACCTCAAGAAGGCGTCCCAGTATCGGCTGATGAGCCAATTTAATGAGCTTTCCTTCAATGAGGTTTATCTCCAGGAATTTATTGTTCCTTATGCGCTGTACACTGCATCATAGAGTGCAATCAGACTAAAGGAATCTTTATCATGTACCCAAGCATAAGCATGATTCAGCCTTTTCATCAACGCATGTTCCTCATCAACTTACTCAGAAACAGTGTCCCCAATTAGATGATTCAAAATCGCAGACATGGTTTCCCTTCAACTTGTACTTTCCTCCTCAGCACTTCCAATTGAATACGCTAGCCCCATTATATATTTTAGTTTTGCCAGTACACAGCTTATATACAATTCCCATCGGTTCTCATTACCCACTGATCTAACCAACGTTCTCCAGGAGGATCATACGTACGTATGCACTCCGTATCTTTTGACACTCTATTTTAAACACATTAACCTGCTCCTACCATTGTTGCACAGGTTCCTTTGGGACCTTTTCCGCGCTTTATGAGCCTGCCTCCGAAGTTGGCTTATCTCACCAGACCACCACTTATTAATTTTTATATTTGCTATCTATTAAAAAAAACACTAAATAAAAGTCAAAAGCAGTAAAATAACGCAACGACGTAACACGATTTACGCACAAAAAACTATAAAAAAGCGCTACTTTTGTACGAAAAGAGCTAAATCGCAATACTGCTACGTATTAACGTAGTTCCAGCAATTCAATCTTCCGCCACCTAGTGTCGGTTTACCTAATTTCGTTGGAAGTTTCCAGAATTTTCAACCTAGTGATTACTGCGTTGTTCGTGATGAAACTTCTAGTATATTCGTGGTCATCTGTGATGTCATATTGCATCATAAAAAGTTGCATGTACTGTATTTAAGACTGTAAAGAGAGCATAGATCTCGTCATTTTAAGCTCTAGGAATCAGTATTTCTCAAAACTTTGTTTTGTTTTTCAGGTTAAAGTTCTGTGTACTTAGTTATGGCATATAGTACATGTCGGCTCCTTCCCGTTAGTCGTTTTATAAACAGAATGTATTATCCTATTCACAATTCTGTAATTATACCTTCTGTTACAAGACGGTTGTATTCGTGCGGTAGACGGGATCGGTTCTATGATGTTGTTTCTGCATTGGAATTTGTAGAACGTAGAATGCGAGAAGCAGACAGAGAATTTAAACGTATTTTCGATGATTTTGATCGTGTAAAGCCATTCGGTTTATCAAGATTTTCACCATTTTCTTGGTTCAATTGGCGAAATGTACCTGTTCGGACTGCTGCAGGCGATAACCAAAGCTTTCGTTTTGAGATAGATCTTCATGAGTTTCAACCAGAAGACATAAAGGTTACGATACACGATCGTACGCTTACTATAAATGCTAAACGTGATGAAAAGAGTTCTGATGGTTCTCGAATGATGAGAGAATACAGCCATCATTGTGTCCTTCCCGAAGAGGCAGACTTAGACGGAGTACATTCCATTTTCAATACAAATGGAGTTCTGAGTGTCGAAGCTCCGTTTGTTGCACTTAAATCGCCATCCGAACCTAAGGAAATACCTGTACATAAAGAAACAAAAGAAGAAAAGGCTGTGTAAATAGTTTTGTAAGTTTTTGTCGATAAGTATTTTATTATTTTTTTTTTATTAGCACCATTACTAAAAGTCAGTCAATATATCCAGTGATACTTTCAGTAGAATTTTGTATATATGGTTGTGCCTTTTGTTTTTTGTAGTACATGTATATCAGATATACATGGCTTAAATTTCTTTGTAAAATTCATGGGAATAAATATACGATGCGTATAAATAGTGCTCATTTTATTCTTTTCTAAATAAATATATGGTGCATTAAATATAGTGCTCGTATTCTTTTTCTAAGTAGCCGAGTGGTCAGGAGCGGGAGTGCAGTAGCACACGCTCTTTGAGTAGACAGGGGTTCAAGCCCCTGACTGTTAAATACGGTCGATCTGCCAACCCGCACTGGACCAGCGTGGCAGATTGTGGCCTATTTCCCTCAGCATGAATTGTTAAGGAGGCTTCCATCCTGCAGTGGGTTGATAATGGCTACATTTAATACTCCAGAGAACGGTATCCCATACAAAATTGCGTCGAGAAGAAGAGGGGAAAGCAGTGACGTACGGTTCTTAACTCCGCGCACTCACTGCGTTTTGGATGACTGCACGTGGCGGATGTCACGTGACATAGCAGTATGTCGGAGCTGAAAAACAAAATTAACGGCAAAATGGCAATTTTTTTTCAGAGCGGCAAGTAACAGAAATGCAATTTATTCGGGGAAGACAAAATGTCACATAACATCTTAGAGTTAAAACGAAGAAAAATTAACAAAATACCAATTTTTTTTTTTTTTTTCAAAAAAAGAAACTAAAAGTAATATCACATGCAGCCAACAACCGGTTTTTTTCTTGAATCCCTCCTGAAGTCGCATAAAAATCTAACCTTTTTTCACTAAACACAAATCAAAGTCGATTAAACACAATCCCTCTAAATTTTTTTTCTCCCCAACAACTGGTTTTTGCTTGAATCCCAACCAAAGTTGTGTAAAAACAACCTTTTTTCACTAAACTAACATGTGCAATTAACAGTAAAATTCCTCTTTGTATATGCACAATATGGCAGTAGAATTTTTTTTTTTTTTGTTTTTTTTGTTTTTATTATTATCATCAACCATATAGTGCAAGGAAGTCTGAAGCTTATATTGCACCAGCCAAAAAAAAAAAAAAAAAAAATTCTGAGTTACCTCAAGAGAAAGAGAGAGAGAGAAAGCAGAAGGGAATCACCAAGAAAGAGAAAAATGATGATATCCAGCTCAGGACCCTAGGTGTGCCAAGCCCATACTCACCAGATATGAGCCCCTGGGGTAACAACTGACACAATGCTAGGTTAATGAGATGGGAAAAGAAAACTAGCCTCATCAGTCCTGCAATACAGGCTCGCAGCAGCAAAAAACAACGAAACAGTTTACCTGCAGGAAGGAACAGGATACATGACAAACTCAGGAGGACACAAGGAACCAAGTGGCAAGCTAACCCAATATTTTTGGACAGTTATGGTAATTAAAATGATGCTAAAGGAAAAATATGAACAATTTATGAATATTTCCAAGTTTCACTTTTCTTTAACTCAGGACGACACGGGTAACAAGCGAACATAACCACCAAACCCAACAAGCAAATGTGATACAAATTTAGCACTGCAATGACGTCGTGTCATGTGACATCTGCCGGAAACAGAGGGGGATGCAGTGAGTGGGTGGAGGCACAACCTGTCAATCTGTTTTCCCCTGCTTCTCGTTGCCATTTTGAAGGGTCTACCACTAAGTGGAGTTTGGCCTACTAAAGTAGTACACTATAACATTTTGTCAGTCAGTGGCAGTGCTGTACCTAGGTACGGGCGGATTGGGCTGTCACCCGGGAATGCCGGGAATGCAGGGCGCTCGAACCATACATCAGCACAGTAATATGAAAATATATTTTGGTATGCCCCTACTTTAGTAGTTATATGGTATATGTCATGATGTAATTAAGTTAGGTTATGTTATGATGTATAATAATAACCATAATATATTTTCATATTACTGTAACAATGTATAATGTTATGTAATGAAGATGACAAATTCCGATATTTTAAATATAAAAAATGGTTGTTCCTTAATATAACACTTTAATTATACAAAAAAAAAAATTCAATACTGGCTTATTTATATTATAGTAAATTTATTTATTTTATAATTGTATATTAAAATAAATTAATTTTTGAAAACCCACCATAATGCAGATTCACATTTAAAACTGTTCTCTTTGCTCTGGATGTGATGTCATATCGCCTAGAATGAGGTGGAAGATACATGTGCACTAACGCAGTATGTTACAAGTTGCTACCTGCACTAGAGCACAGTACTGTTGGCGAGTGAAACAGATTTTGGTGCCTTGGCAACCAGATCAAACCATTTTGCAGAAGGGTAAGGTAAAGAGACAGCAGTACACATGATGTGTGCCAAGGTGTGTACACATGATTGTTGTAGTAGAATTTAAGGAGTCTAGTATTGTTGTAGTAGAATTTAAGGAGCATCAGTGACTAAGGCCATATTGCTCTGTGCATACTGTCTGTATATTGCGTGTGTTCTGTGGTCGGTTTTCTATTTTCTGGACAAAAAACCCATTTCTGGGAAAAAAACCATGCTGTTTTTGCCTTAGATTGACTGAGCCACGTTATGAAACTAACCCATAAAAATTCCTCACGTCATCGACGGGACTCAAACTTATGTCTTTTCCATCTAGTGTGGGCAGGATGGCAATTCTACCAACTGTTCTACTCACGAGGGTCGTGTACTAGTATGTACCTTGAAGATGAAGATGTTTTAGTTTAATTGTACCTAAAAGTCAACCTACAAGAAGAGCTGTTATAGCTATAGGTTTATCGAAAATAACAAGCTGATTAAAAAAAGAACGCTTTTAGAAAAGAATGTGTATTGCTGTCACATTCGGAAGATAAAATAAAATCTCCACGTAAGAAGAAAAAATCGGTGAGTAGGAAATAGTTGAGGTAGGTGATTTTGATATATGCATTATTTGTTACACTTCAAGAATTGTATAGTGTCAATAAAAAGGTACCCACTTTAAAAAAATTGTTTCCAGTCACAAGGCAGAAATTGGATTTTCCATTCAGGAAAATCCAATGCACTGTATCATAGCATTCAATAAGACAGGCCTCTGAAAATTTTGTTGCAAAAGCAAGGTATTATAGCGTGGTTGGTGAAACACAAGGTATCGTTGCAGCCTAGTACGAGTAAATATGTATTAGAAATTATTAGCCATTTAAACATTGCAAAAACATACACAGTGGATAGAATACTCCACAAGCATGGACACATTGTCTTAAGATTACTGCCATGTCGTTGCGATTTAAACCCTATTGAATTAATAAGGGCTCAAATGAAAAATTTTATTCGAAATAAAATATTCAAGGAGATCTGAATATGACATAGCTGACAAAATTCATGAAACAAGGAATAGCTAGCATAACTGAAGAAAGATGGAAAAGTTGCTGTGACCATGTTTTCAAAAGAGAGCAGAAGTATTGGGGAACTGATTGCATTATTGAAGAATTTAATGAAATGAAAGAGATAGCAAAATTGAAACAGCAATGGGAATAGATCAAGAAAATGCAAAGTTTTTAATTGTTATTAATATTTATTAAATATTAATTATTTCTGAGTACTGCATACAGATAAATGAAATATCCTCGGCCTTTCATCTTATTCTAAAATCAGAAAACTTCATGAATTTATTTGAAAGTGCAATAGAAATTGTGTTTTCACTGGCGAAGATGGAAGCAGCAACATTGATGCCAAAGAGTTACGTCAAGAAATCCAATCTTAGCAGCATTTTTAAAAGGAAAAAATTTTGGTCACTTAGAATTATTGACATTTATTCAAGAAAAAAAAACTTAAGTTGATTAAAACATATTCATGAGCAACAACTAGCCGAGAAAATTAATGGATTGACCATTATGACAATAGAACAAGATTTACTGAATGATATAAAAACATCACATCAGACTTGTAGGCAAATTTGTATCAATTAAATATCGTAAGGTAATGATGTGAAACTTAAGTTTATATAAATAATGTACTAGTCGTTAAAGTTTAAATAAATAATTATGATTTGAATAATTTTTGCATGTTTCCTTTATTTTTCAATTTTACGAATTCCACCTTTAATTTTTTGCGAGGGGGGGGGGTCTCCAGATGAATATTTCAACTGGTGCCAACAGAAATCTAGGAGACTTCTCCTAGACTTCGGTCCCAACGGCTAAATGGTCAGAAGAACAACAGAACTACACAATATTCCACTCCCCACAGACTTAAATCTCTGGCCTCCACAGAGTAGTGATACACAAAAACAGTATACAATGTGGAGATGGGACCATCAGGGTGCCTCCGTAGCCAGGTGGGCAGGAGCAGCAGTGCGTAGCACCCGCTTCTTGATTAGACCGGGGTTCGAGCCTGTGACCACCAAATATGGAGGATGCGGAAAGGTTAGGGAATGACCACTGCATATCCTCGGAGCAATATGGCCTTAGTTGCTAATGCTCCTAAAAAAGAAAAAAACAAATAACAAAAATGGTGCCATCAGACAGCTAACACACTACCGTGTCAGTCACATCCTCTCTACTGAGCTTACAACATGCTGTAGTTGGCAGGTTTGAATTGTCAATTAAATTATCTCCATATTAGTTGACAATTCAAACTGTACAATGACAGTGTGTTGTCAGATCAGTAGAGGATGTGACTGATATGGTTAGTTGTCTGACTAACCATGTCAGTCACACCGTTTCTACCAGTGGTGTATCCAGGTGTCATCGTAAGGGGGAGGCATGGCGTCCAGGTATCATTGTAAGGGGCATGGCCACCAGGCTTTTGATGTTTTTTCCAGAGTGCCTCCTGCGTTCTTTTTCTTCGTAATTTCAAATTTTTGGTTAAGGAGGGGCATATGCCCACCCTTAAATACACCCCTGCTCTCTACTGATCTTACAACACACTGTCATTGGATAGTTTGAATTGTCAACTAACGTGGAGATAATTTAAGAAATATAAAAAATAAGTGGACTGCTGTATGATGTAAAGAAAAATACTTTCTTCTCTAAAATATTACTTCAGTTGTAGTTGGCATTTTTTAAGTGGCATTTTTTAATAATACACATTAACAAATTCAAAATTTTGTAGTGTTAGAGGCCCCAAAATTTTACAGCTCTTCCATATTTAGTGGTGGAGCATATTAAGCAATAGTGCAACAGATGGTTCTAAGTGGAGCTGAGAAATAAGGGGTTAAAACAAGAAAGGTACCTTCCAAGGTATAACTGCAGCTTAGCGTTGCGCATCACGGTCAACTTGCAAGTCACTGCCAGCTCCGACCTGTTGTGAATCGTTCTGATGTCAACAAACCTTGATTCTGATGGAGCATGCGCAGTGCTTACTGAATGCGATTCCACAGAATTAAAAATAATGAAAATTAAGATCTTTCAGTAATTTTTTTTGTATACAGTAATACCCCGACTTACGCTACCCCGACTTACGCGAACTCGGAGTTACGCGGTTCTTGATTTTTTCGTTTGGCAATGCTGCCGCCCACTATCTTCAAGGTCGTTTTTCATATGTTATCGATATACGGTGCGACGGCGGAGAATGAAAGCGAAAGATGAACAAAATTCAACTTTGCTGCTTTTATGTTTTTTTATATCAGTGAAGGGGAAACACATTTCACCATAATAACGTAAAAACCAACACAATTCCTGCAATTAGATCGAGTTTACTACCAGTTTATAACAGATTTCACTAGCAGAAACGCAACTGGATTTTTATTGTTTTATGGTAGTAACCCCTAGAAATGTGAGGTTTTAATAGCGTATCTCTGCCTTTATGGTGTTGTTTATTCAGTTGCTACATGCGCGCAGCTTTGTTTATGCATATCAAGCGTGCCTCCTCGTTTTGTAATTGTGCTTTATTCCCTAAAAATGAGTAAAATACTTAATTAAAAGGTGTGAAAAGGAAGCGTCCTGGTGAAGACATTGCAGATTCAGAGAGAAAAAGAAAAGCAATTATCGATAAACAGAGGCGGACTGGATCAAAAATTCTTACCCGGGAAAATTTATAGTGGCCTCATACTATGGTTTATGGCCAAAATCACACTGGCCCACCGGGGTTTCCCCGGTAAGGCTTATGGCCAGTCCACCTCTGTCGATAGAGAAAAAATACGAAATTGTGAAACACTTTGAGCGAAATGAAAGACCATGTGATATTGCACGTGCTACAGGCCTAAATGAAGCAACGGCGAAAAGCACATGACAATTGCAAACTTGACAGGTTGAAAATTGAAAAGGGCTCAATTGTAAAGGGCTTAAAAATTTTAGAAAACAGACTCCAACGAAGAACGCTTTATAGCTACAAAGCAAGGAATAAAAAAATTATTAGCTTGCTACGACGAAATTCTGCGTGAAAAAAAGAAGGCGCTGTGTCGTCAGACGAATTTGTTAGATTTTATGAAGCCATCGACATCGAAATAACTTTTTTACTTAAGTCATTTGTTTTTTTAATACATATTTTGTATTAATATGTATAAAGAACTGCAATTTTTAGTAATATTTTTCTTCTAAACTAGTGTTTTTGTTAGTCCTTGGTCCCAATTAAGCAAAATTTATATGTATTTATATGCAAAGTTGTACCCCGACTTACGCGAATTCGACTTACGCGATTTTCGTCGGACCCACCTATCGCGTAACTTCGGGGTATTACTGTACTTTTAATCTGTTTTTGGAAAGAATTTAAGGTAAACTCTAGAACGATGTACATCCTACACATGGTGGCAAGCAAAACAGTGGGAAAGCAGTGATTGAAAAGTTGTGACTCTCAAATTTTGACAAACGGACAGGAACAGAGCAGTGATTTTCCCCACCCACCGTCCTCCTAAGTTGATATGCCTAGGGTGTTTTTAAATTGCGAATCTGTTTTCTGATTTTAAAACAGTGGAATGGGGAATAAACACCCTACCTAAGCTAAGCACCCTCCCCCCCCTCCTCAACGACACAAAACAATCAGAAAGGGAAGGTGCCTTCACCTGTCAATCACCGCCGTCTTCCTCGCTTTCACTGAAGTACCTGCTGGTGTACACTATACTGGAGTTCAGCCAAATTTAAAATAATTTTCTATATTTTCAGAAAGAATAATGAAATCTAAGAACTTTCAGTAATTATATACTTTTAATGTGTTTAACGCATCACAGCCAGATCGCAAGTTACTATCAGCACTGACTTGACTGAGCATGCACAACGTTCGCTGTATCTGACGGTCTGTGTGCTGGGAATTGGCAAGAAGCATGTGCAATGCTCACTGTATCTGCCGGTCTATATACTGGCAGTGTACTATGTACTCACAGTAGTTTTTTTTTTTTTTTTCTCTTATCTGTATTCAGGGAAAATTTCAACACGTTTTCTGAAAGAATAAAAAACAATTTCCTGACTACATAAGAATTTGATTATAAAAATAATAAAAGTAGGTAATTATAAAAACAATAATGGAAATAGATAATTATAAAAACAATAATGGAAATAGATAATTATTAATTTTTAATTAATTATACACTAATTTCATATTAACTAATAATAATAATATGACTATATTTTATGATTATTTGTATATATTTGTAATAATTTGTATATATCGCACATTGCAGTGTTACCAAAGACACACTTGCCTTTAATTATAATATAATGTCCTTGTCCTTCGGGCAACACTTACCTATCTGTCATAAGGTCCTTCTATGGGAAAAAGCACTTATAATCAGAATGGGCCTGTATACCCATTAAATTTAAGTAAAGGGATATGTGCTAACGTGTGTGCATGTAATCTCTTGTTTCTGCAGCATTGAAGATCAGTAGCGCAGCAAAGGAGGGGGCAGTCTACCCCCAAGTGCCATCACTTAAAATACGAGAAGGAAGGTATTCTTCTTTATCTTCACCTTCTTCCCACGTTTATGTGGGGTCAGCATTTCCGTCCTTAATTCTTTTCCTCCATTCCTCCCTATCCTGGGCTTCCTCTCTCCTCCAGCCTCTCTCTTTTAAATCCTCTGTCACCTTGTCCTTCCATCTCAGATTAGGTCTTCCTCTTTCCTATCACCTCCAACTTTTCACACCTCTTCCCCACATACACCTCACTTCTTCGTTCCACATGTCCAAGCCACCTCAACCTAAATTCCTGAATTTTTTTACCCAGAGGCCTCACCTTAACCGTACCTCTGATGTAGTTGTTTCTTATCCTGTCCTTCCTCGTCACACCACATATCCATCTTAGCATCCTCATCTCCGCCACTTCCATCTTTTTCTCCTGAGCCCCTGTAATCGCCCATGTCTCAGCACCGTACATCAGTGCGGGTCTATACACTTCCTTTCATTTTACAATTTACTTTCTTATCACACAGCACCCCACTCATCTTTCTCGCAGTTCAACCATCCACATTGCACGAGAAGGAAAGTATTAACTTTAACAAAATAATTTCAGCTTTTTTTAAAAATTTATCTTTCTCCACTTAAATTTAATGTTTAAGTTAATTTCTATTTGACAATTTAATTAACGACAAGATACTTTGATTTTTATATTTACCGAATGTGACTATAATACTTGCGTTTAAATTTTTGGTATGTTATTAAGGCACATAAAACTGGGGACTAAAATAATATTCAGCCTTTACAACTGCATTTATTTTAATCACATTTTTGTACAAAGTTCATCTTAAAGGTCATTAAGTTTGTACCACATTTTTGGTGAGTGGATTTATAACAAATAGGAGCCTTTGTATTTCCTGAAAACTCATTTTTCATTCTGATTTCTACTTAGCATTAGTATTCGTAGAGGCATATGATACAAAAAAGCAAGCTTATATAGCATCAGCTAAAAAAAAAAAAAAACCTCCATTTCACCCATTGATTCACTTCAAATCTAGTTCTGCCTTGAACTTATTTAAGTTGTTGACGTCCACTGCAACAGATGGAAGTTTGTTCCAACTATCAACCACCTGCTGGCTAAAGACAAATTTTGGCACATATATTCTTTTTTTTTTTTTTTTATTTATGTGAGCCCCAAACACGAGAGGTATTAGAACCTATAGTACTTAGTACTATAGGTTCTAATACCTCTAGTTCTAATACCTTCTAATACCTATAGTACTATAGTACTATAGGTTCTAAGTACTATAGTACTAAGTACTATAGTACTTAGTACTGTGCTTGGATTGGAGGTTGAGAAGACGAAAGAAGATATTTGTTGACATTGGACTTGAACTTCTGTAGATTGTAATTTTCAGGAAATACGTATGAAGGAAGGTTGTTCCAGAACATGGCAGTTGAATGAATAAATGAGGAAGATGAAAGGTTGGTTCTGTGGGTTTGAAGTTGGACAGTAAATGGATGTTGGCTGGTGGCGGCACATGTTCAGACTGTTTTGAAAGAGAGAGCGGGAATTATAGAATCCAATTCAGAAGAACAGTGCCCATGGAAGTATCTGTAGAACAGCCATGCAGCAGAAACAGTACGTCTATGAGAAAGCGAGTGGAGAGACTCTGTTAGAGATGAATCATTAATTAATCTAACTGCCCTCTTCTGAATGGAATCAAGAAGCCTGAGAGAGGTTTTGGGGGCACCACCCCAGATGTGGGAACAATATTCCATGGCAGGGCGGATTTGCGATTTATACAGAGTGAGCAGCTGTTTGGAAGAAAAGTAACGCCGAGAGCGAAAGAGAAAACCAAGTTTTTTAGATGCAGAGGAAGCGATATTTGTAATGTGCTTGTGCCAAGAGAGATTAGAAGTCAGAGGATTCCCCAATAGAGATATATCATTTTGCCTAGAAATCGGAGTGTCACTAAAGATAAGCATAGGAGCAGAAGAATCCTTTTTGCGAGATATAAGACAAGACTGAGTTTTAGAAGGGTTGAAATCAACTAAGTTGTCTTTGCCCCACTGGAGAATTACCTGAAAATCGGCATTTAAGGAATTGGTAGCAGATTTTTGAGAAGTTGAAGCTGATTGACCAGGACAAGGATTCTCAAAATGGAAAGTGGAATGCAATGTGCTATCATCGGCAAAACTATGGATAGGATTTCCAGTCAATGGAAGAAGGTCATTAGTATACAAGAGGAAAAGAGTGGGGAAAAGAACTGAACCTTGGGGAACACCGGCATTAGTGGAGAAGTTAGAAGACAGAGGGTCATCTACCATTACCTTCAGTGAGCAATCAGAGAGAAAACTGGATAACCAATTACTAAAAACAGTTTGAATTTGTCCATAAATGGGTAACATAAGCCAGAATATCACCAGTGGATCGACACTGACGGAATCCATACTGGCGATCGTTGATCAGATGGAAGGTTTCTAGGTAGTTTAAGAGTTGGTGGTTAATTGATTTCTCCATTACTTTAGAAAGATTAGAAGTAATTGCAATGGGACAATAATTGGATGGGAGGGATTTGTCACCCTTTTTAGGAACTGGCTGGATATGAGCAAATTTCCAAGCAGAAGGAAAAACACCTTTGGAATAAGAAAGTGAAAAAAGGCGGCAAAGAATAGGAGTAAGTTCAGGAGCACAGGTTTTGAGAACAAGTGGAGAAATACCATCAGGACTTGGAGCTTTCTTAGCATCAAGATTCATCAAAATCCTTCTGATATCCTTTTGACGGAAGACCAAAGGAGGCATTGAATGGAGTGTGTTGGGAATGGTGGGAGGTATTTTACCAAGATCATTAATACATGAACTGGAAGAAAAATGGGATGCTAGCAGATCAGCTTTATCCTTGGCTGAAGTGACAACAGAACCATCTGGTTTGGCCAGAGGTGGGAGCAGAGATCGGCAAAAGTTGCGGCCAATAGCTTTGGCAAGAGACCAGAATGCTCGGCTACCATTAGGGCAAGAAGCAAGTTTTCTACTCTTAGCCTGTTCAAACTCTAGTTTGGACTGATTAATAACTGCTTTACAATTGTTGCGAGCTTTGGTGTAGGCAGAAAATGAAACTGAAGAATTAGAAACAAGCCAATTACGATATGCAACATTCTTCTCTTGAACAGCCTTAGCACATTTATTGGAAAATCAAGGTTTAGATAAAGGACGATATTTTGAAGTGGAGTGTGGGATAAAGGATTCCATTCCTGCAAGAATAATTTGCTCTGACACGATCTGAGCAAACGTTGGCATCAGAAGTTTTGAAACAGTAATCCGACCAAGGAAAAGAAGAAAAGAAGTCTCGCAGGTCATCCCATTTTGCATTCTTGTAATGCCAAACAACACGAGGTTGGGAATAGCCATGAGATAAAGATTTCATTGGAGAAGAGACAATCACCAAGTTGTGATCTGAAGTGCCTAAAGGACCTCTCACTTCGACCGTGTACTTAGAAGGGTTGTTTGTGAGAAAAGATCAAGCGTATTGGCTGTATGGTTAGGATTGTCCGGTATTCTTGTAAATAAATGAACAATCTGTGCTAGGTCATTAGTAATTGCAAAAGCCTCAGCATCTCGACCAGCTGGGTCGGTGTGACTAGAAAACGGAAGCCAGCTGGAGTTGTGAACATTAAAATCACCAAGGAAAATTACTTCACTGTTAGGAAAGTTGGACTGCAGAAAGTCAAGTTGCAAAGAGAGGAAGTCAAAGAGCTCCAAGTGATTAGTGGAATTGGGAGAACGGTAGAGACAACAGATGAATTTGACACAATGAGGTAGAGAGATTTTAAGCCAGAGAAGATCAAAGAGAGGAGATTCCAAATTGCCATGTCTCTGACAGGGAATATGAGAACAGACATATGCACAAGTACCGCCTTTGAGGCGAAAGGAATCATACAGCGAATAATTTGGGCATCTGAGATGAGTAGTTGAATCAACCGATAACTGAGATTCTGTCAGAAAAAGTACATGGGGTTTGGCAGACTGCAAGCGGAAATGGACATCGTTGAGATTAGAATTGAGACCACGTATATTTGTGAAATGAATTAGGAAGTGCTTGGGAGGTTCAGATCTTTTCACAGATAAGCTTGCTCTATTAGTTTGACAATTCATGGTGTATTCAATAGTAAGAAAAAGTGGGTGGGACATGCTGTATGAAGTAATGAAATTTTTGGATATGGCGTACAGGTGGTAAGAATATACCCAGATCCTTGACATAACGTGGCCTCGACAGTGCTCCCCTCATACACACTACTCGGACTCCCTCCAGTCACTATCTGGCAGAGTAGAGGTAGCAAGATTATACACTAGCTGATCTGGAAGCCTCCTAGAGAGTTACCAATACGTTCGGTCCGGTGTACTAACTAGCGGCCAGCCTACTACAATTGTCTTTCCTCAATTTGAATTTATGTCCCCTCAGGTTTTTTTTTTTTTTTTTTTTTTGATTTGGTAGTTGTTGGCGCATCGGCTTCTGTGGCCATATTGCACCTCCCAAGGTTTTTGCAGTACTTTTATCCAAGCCCGAGGCGGGAATCGAACCCGCGACCTTTGGGTTGCCGGGCAGGTACTTTACCCACTCGGCTAGCCCCGTCGTCGTCCCCTCAGGTGATTAATCTGAGCAAGAGGAAGAATCCCATCAGCATTGAGCTTGCTCAAACTATTCAAGGCCTTATACACCATAATTAGATCACCTTGCAGGTGCCTAGTCTCCAGATGCTGCAATTTGCCAAACTTAGGCCTCTCTCGGTAACTGCAACCCTTTGTTCCCTTCACTAATCTCGTTGCCCAGACCTTAAGCAGTACTCAATGTCTGACCACTGCCTTATACAAGGGAACAATCACCTCCTTATTCCTGCTAGAAAATTCCTGCATATCATTGACAAGCCACCATGAGCTACTCTTGCAGTCTGTCTGCACTGGTCAAGAAACTTCATATCTGACTGCATAATTACCCCCATCTCCTTTTCATCTCCACTACCCTGAGTGTAGTACCACCAAGTTCTTACATTACTCTGGGGTTACTGATACCCATAATGCAGTACTTTATACTTGTCAATGTTAAACTTTAATTGCCACCTCTCAGTCCATTTGCTCAACTTTTCCAGATCCAGTTGCAATAGTGTACTATCAATTACTGTCATTAACAACCCTTCCAACCTTTGTATTGTCTGCAAACTTAAAAATTAACCCTGATGTACCTTCATCAATATCATTGATAAATACAGAGAACAACAATGAGCCCAACACCGAATCCCGAGGGACTCCACTATTAACATTAGTCCACAATGAGCAGTGTCTATTGATTACCACTCTGTCTTCTCCCACTCAACCATCCTTTTATCCATTGTAGCAACCTGCCCTTAATGCCATACTGCTCAAATTTGTACAGTAGTTTTCCATGTGCAATGATATCAAAAGCTTACCTGATATCCAAGTGTATGATATCAAAATTATTTTTTGCATCCAGTTCCTTTGTGACCACAAAGTATCCAATCAGAATTGTCAGACAAGACTTCCCCTTAACAAACCAGCTACCTCAGCAGGTCCATCCCATTTCACCCTTCCATTCGCCCCAAAAGTTTTTTTTTTTTTTTATGAAAACCCCAAACACAAAAGGTATTAAAACCTATAGTACTTAGTGCCGTGCATGGGTTGAAGGAGAAGTATGGGGGGAAGGGCTATGCTGGAAACTTTGTTCTCGAGACTAAACATGGGTTTCACCACTTCAAGCCTCCAATAAGCAAAGTGGTGGTATTTCACCGGTTGATGAAAGTCATCTACCATCCACCTGTGTACAATTTTTGGCATTAACAAAAAGCTACATTAGGTTTGTTACCTTGTTTAGACACAGCATGAGTTTGTTAAGGGGAAGATAACTGCAATTTTGTCTAAATGATCCTGCATTGCTTCTTTAACCAGTGACTCCATTATTTTCCCTGGATCAGAAGTTGAACTAACAGGTCTGTAATTATTCATGTCATCCTTTTATCCACCTTTGTGAATTAGGGACACATTTGCACATCTCCAGTCCATGGGAACCTCCACTGAGTCCAAGGAAGCTTTAATAATTATGGCTAAGGATTTGTTTACATCCTTTAATATAACTGGATAGATCCCATCCACCCTAGGTGCCTTTCTTATGTTCAATTTCTGCAGTTTCTCCTCCACTTTGCCCTCAGTTATTACAAAATCATTTAGCTCCCTGCCAGAGTTTGATAAACCTCTGGCCTCCAGACATTCTCCCTACAAACATCCACATGTGAATGTAGATGCAAAATACTCATTGTTTGTCAGCTACCTCAGCAGGTTCATCGACAATCGAACCATAGATGTCAAGTGGACCAATCTGATTCATCCCTTTTTCTTCTAGAGTTAGCATTAGTAGAAGCATATGATGCAAGAAAGCAAGCTTATAGAGCATCAGCCAAAAAAACATCTTCCCATTTCACCCTTCCATTCGCTCCAAAAGTTTATCCACCTGTGTACAACTTTTGGCATTAGCAAAAAAGCTACATTAGGTTTGTTACCTCATGTAAATTCTGTTGAGGTTCAAAAACCACTTGTAACAAATGAAACTTGTCATATATTTTTTGAATGAAAACCAGTGATCTTTGACAAGCTGGGCTTGCTATTGAGAGTCTAAAATGCTGATGGAACTCGTATTCAGGTGATACTTGAATCAAGTGGACTGAAATTTGGAAAAGTCTTCATTCTGCAACAGTTAAATCTTCTGTTTGTACCTTTTAATTTTGGGATTGTTAGTAACTCTGGTGTTCAAGTGCAAATACTGCACTTAGTATACTGGAGGTGGCCACCAAGGCATGAACCAAAGTAAGCAGGAGTCAAGGTGTGGTGTCCACATAGAGGAACGCTGCATTTCTGTGTAGCATGCAGTATTATTCTGCATAATACTTCTCTATTATGCAGTACTAGGTGACAGGTGATTCACATCAACTGTTGCTTACTGGAAGCTTGAAGTGGCAAAATACACATTTAGTCTCCAGATCAAAGCTTCAGCAATCTCCCATTTATTCCATCATGCAGTATGATCAATGGCCAAGTAATGTGTATGTAGTGGGCATTGTCGAGGCCATATTATGTTAAGGAGCTGGATTTTTTGGCCATGTGTATGCCATATCCAAAAATTTAACTTAGTTGTGTTAATTATTCCCTGTACAATTCTTTGTGCTTCAAAAATGGGACTTGTGCATATGCCAGACTGATATTCCCTGTCAGTAACAGTAATTTGGAATCTCCTCTTTTTGACCTTCTCTTGCTTAAAATGTCTAATAACAGAATGTCTACACCATTCTGTCAAATTTATCTGTTGCCCTTATCATTCTTCAAACTCCACTAATCACTTGGAACTCTGATTTCCTTTCATTGAAACTCTACTTTCTCCACTTTAAATTTCCTAATGATGAGGATTTTACTTAGTGATTTTAATGTGCATAACTCCAGCTGGCTTCCATTTTCTAATCACACAGATGCAGCTGACCAAGGTGTTGAGTTTTTTGCAATTACCAGTGACTTCACACAGATTTTATTTACCTGCCAGAAGACCAGACAACGCTCTTGATCTTTTTCTCACAAACAACCCTTCAAAAGTATATGGTTGACTGGTATACTTTGCTCTAGGCACCTCAGAACAAAACTTTGTTATCATCTATTCTCTAATAGGGCCTTTCTCTCATGGCCATGCTCAACCATTAGTTGTTTGACATTACAAGAATGCAAAATGGGATGATCTGCAAGATTTCTATTCTTTTCCTTTCTTTTTTTTACTGTTTTAAATCTTCTGATGCCAGTGTGGGCATGCTCAGATTGTGTCAGTGAAATTATTCTTGTAGGGATGAAATTCATTATTCCACACTACAACTTAAAATCTTGTCCTTTATTTAAACCTTGGTTTTCCAATAAATGTTGCATATTGCAATTGGATTGCATCCAAATCTCTAAATTCATTTTCTGCCTATACCAGAACTTCCAACAATTGTAAAGCAGTTATTAATCAGACCAAACTAGATTTTGAAGAGGCTAAGAGTAGAAAACTTGTGCAAATGGTAGTTGAGCATTCCGGTCCCTTTCCAGAGCTTTGGTTTCAACCTTTGCCGATCTCAACTCCCGCCTCTGTTAAAGCATGGTTCTGTTGCTACTTGAACTAAGGATAAAGCTGACCTACTAGCATCCTACTTTTTATCTAACTCTTCTATTGATCATCTTGAAAACTCTACCGTACCATTCACAAAACAAAACAGAACAGTCGATGGTTTCACCCTTGATGATCCTGCTCAGATAGCTGACAAACTGAATTTTTTGCATCTACATTCATGAGAAATTTTTTAGGGAAGTGGAAAACAGAAGCTTATTAAACTCTCACAGGAGCTCAATGATTTTGTAATAACTGAGAGCAAATCAGAGGAGAAATTGTTGAAGTTAAACAAGAAAGACACCTGGGGTGGATGGGGTCTATCCAATTATATTAGAGGCGGCAAAGGAAGTAAGCAAACCCTTAGCCAAAATTATGAGAGCATCCTTGGACTCATGCGAGGTTCCCATGGATTGGAGATGTAGAAATGTATCCCCCAATTCACAAAGGGTGACATGAGTAATCACAAACCTGTTAGTTTAACTTCTGTTCCAGGGAAAGTAATGGAGTCACTGGTTAAAGAAGCATTGCAGGATCATCTAGAAAAGATCCAGAGCTTGCACTTGAACATCATGCAAAACAGCGGCCTCCAAGGCAGAATGTGCTGGTCCCACAGGAACTAGTAGTTGTCAGTGACTCTATTGTCAGGGAAATGGGGAACATATTGTGTAAAAAGGATAGATGGAACAGGACCAGGGTATGTCTGCCAGGGACAAAGGTTGATGACATTGTAGAGCAGATATCTTTTAAGGGCTAAAAGGTGATATTGTTGTACACATTGGCTCTAATGATATTAAGAGTAGGAGACCGGTGGAATTACTAAACAAGTACAGGTCACTATTGAAAAAAAGCCGCGAATTAGGGTTGAATTTGAAAGACACAATAGGAGGGAGTATATGATGAGAGCCTTGTCGATCAATTTGGACCTGGAGAGATTGTGCAGGGCTCATGGGATAGAATTTTTCCCAGCATGGTTGTGTGCAGGTTAACAGGGATGGGATTAGCATTAGTAGAGGCATTTGATGCAAGAAAGCAAGCTTATGCAGCATCAGCCAAAAAAAAAAAAAAAAAAAACCACTTCCACTTCACCCCTCTGTTCGTTCCAAATACCTGTCCAGCTGAGCCTTAAACTTATTTAGGCTATCAACCTCCACCACAAGGGATGGAAGTCTGTTCCACCAACCAACCACCCGCTGGCTAAAGGCAAATTTCCTCACGTCTATCCTACATCTGTCTTTCCTCAATTTGAATTTATGCCCTCTCAGGTGATTTTTCTGAGCTAGAGGAAGAATCCCATCAGCATTGAGCATGCTTAAACCATTCAAGGCTTTATACACCTCTATCAGATCACCTCGCTGGTGCCTAGTCTCCAGACACTGTAATTTGCAAAACTTAAGCCTTTCTTCGTAAGAGCACCCCTTTGTTCCATTCACTAATCTTGTTGCCCTTCTCTGTAGTCGTTCCAGCAGCTCTACATCCTTCTTGAAATGAGGCCTCCAGACCTGTATACAGTACTCTAGGTGTGGCCTAACCATTGCCTTATACAATGGAATAATCACCTCCTTATCCCTGCTGGAAAAATTCCTGTATATCATTGACAATACTCCAAAAAATGGGATACACTTAAATAGACAGGGTGCAAGAATATTTGCTGATGCTATCGAGGCAATGTTAGGTGGGTTGGAAAACTGCTAGCTTGGGAGGGGGGGGAATTCACAGACTAATAGATTAATTGATGACAGAACCCTACAATGTTCTGTCATCAACTGTCTCTTAAGGTTGCTGCAGCCATGGGTGAAATGATCCTTGCACTGCTTCGATTGGAAAGCAAGTTGCTGGGGATTTCAGGAACTGCTGGGAGTCATGACAAGTAAATATATGGGCTGTGTTAGAATAACTAAGAGTAAAGAGAGGTACATGTATACTTGCACATACACCAATACTAGGAGTATAGTAAATAAATTTGATGAATCTGAAGTGCTGGTTAAGACATCCATGGTGGATATTGTTGGGATATCAGAGATGTGGCATCACACAGATGCAGAATTGGAATTTGGGGGAGTACAATGTGTTCAGAAAGGATAGGAATGGAGGAGGGGGTAATGCTGTTAGTTAAGAAACACATAAAATCTAAGGAAGTGCAATCAGTTGATATAGATGGACAGTGTAATGTTGAGTCAGTTTGGTGTGACAAGCACTGGAAAAGCAAAAGTGAGGGTAGGAGTTTGTTATAGGCCTAATGACTCTGATGAGTACAATTAACAATTATACAGAGAAATAGTGGGCCAGTAAATCACAGTGTCTTATAATGGGGGATTTTAACTTCCCAGTTGTGGATTGGCCACTTGCACACTAGCAAGGCTTTTGGGGATTTATTGGATGATTGTTTTCTACAGCACCATGTTAGAGAGGCAACAAGAGGGAGTAACACTAAAATACTTATTCATCACTTGCCCTCTGAAACACATACATTTTGAAATATGAAAATGCTTGCTTGGTGCAGAATACACTTATATATATAGGGGTAGAGAAGTTTCTAGAAGGTCACAATATTTCTAGACAACTCTGTTGAAAGTTCTGGAACATTCCAGAGACATCCTGACCTTTCTTGTGCACAGAACCTCACCTGACGAATAT
Organism: Mastigoproctus giganteus; assembly: GCF_048544385.1. NCBI lineage: Eukaryota > Metazoa > Arthropoda > Arachnida > Uropygi > Thelyphonidae > Mastigoproctus > Mastigoproctus giganteus. The sequence goes on along the minus strand of NC_143586.1, from coordinate 108,274,296 downwards.
TCTGGAGCATTCTTGAATGTTGTAGAAAGCTCCCGAATGCCCTAGAAACACCTGAATGCTCTATAAATCTCCTGAATGTTCTAGAAAAAAAATAACAAATAGATAAAATATATGGAAAAGATGATTAAACCAACTACAGGTTTTAGTTTTCAGTCATTAACCTGTGATATTTGAAAACTAAGGGTGAAGAGAACTTTTTAAGCATGTATCTGAGTTATCGAACATATATCCTATGAGAATCTATCAAAATTATTTCAGGGAGGAAATTGATGCCAACCAGAGTTTCCTATAAAAGCATGGGTTGCGACCACATAAATTCATTTTTGTGTTCTGGCTTGCTCAGTGGGATAGCCACATCTCCAGTACTCAGGATGGCAAGTCCTTTAGATGATTCTTTGAGATGGCAGGCAGTTGGATGACTTGAAGCTGGGCAGTTGCAGGCAGAGGTGACATGGCTTAATGTGTCATGCAGTGTCATCTCGGCACTATGGAATCAGTTTCAGGAGACAGGAATCATTACAAAAAGAGCTGGCCAAGGTCACCCAAGTGCTATTAACCAGATCAGACCACTTTCTGGCTCTAACAGCAAGATGGAACCCTACAATGTTCTGTCATCAACTGTCTCTTAAGGTTGCTGCAGCCATGGGTGAAAATATCAGCAGACTGGGTTAAGATTCAATTTAATTGGACTCTATGCAAGGAAGCCAGTGGTTTGTATTCCATCAACCCCAAATCACCGCAGAGCTTGTCAAAACTGGTGCCATGAACATGTGACTTGGATCCTGACAAATGGGGTTGTTATTATTTATTTGGTTTTTAGAAGCATTAGCAACTAAGGCCATACTGCTCCGGGGATATGCGCTGGTCATTCCCTGACCTTTCCGCATCCTCCGTGTTTGGTGGTCACGAGATCGAACCCCGGTCTAATCAAGAAGCGTGTGCTATGCACTGCTGCTCCTGCTCACCTGGCTACAGAGGCGACGACAAATGGGGTACAGTTCTGTGTTCTGATGAGTCCTGTTTTAGCCTACAAACATATTCTAGATATTGTTTCATCTGGAGGTGAGGAATGCCGCACCATCCCTGCAACAGCAGAGAAATGGACACTTACATTGGAGGCAGTGGTCTTGTGTGGGGTGGTCTTGTGTCAGCACTCCTCTTCATGTTTTTTAGGGGCACTTTTACTGCACAGAAGTACCAAGAACAGATCCCCAAACCCCATGCGTGACATTTCAGGGGTGCGGTTTACCCAAATTTTCTTTTCATACACGACAATGCCATCGCATATAGAGCTCAAGTGGTGGAGGAATATCCTGAAACTGAAGTTATCCAGTGACTGCTATGGCCAGTACAATCACCAGACTTAAATCTGATTGAACATGTGTTGGGCCTCTCTTGGGCACTGCATTTCACACTAACAGCCAACTCCTTGGTCACTTGGTGAGCACTGGTGGAAGAATGGGATTTGTTGCCACAGAATCTTATAGACACCCTTACATAGTAATAATATTGGCCATGTGCAAGGAAGCCACAGGCTTTTGCTGCATATTATTGAGAATGGTTTGCTGTCAGGCCTGTTTAGCATTTGGAGGGAAACATGCTGTACTGATGTCATTTGATCATATTTTTGAGCATCTTGTATTGATTTCTGTAATATGACCTTTTTGGTAATTCTTATACAATCTCTATAAACATCCCTTGTCCAAAGTGTCTTTCTGTCTCCTCATTTCATTGTTATTCTATGATACACCACCATAAAATAACAATCATCATACCAAATTCGCTTGATCATAAGCTGCACAAGTTATGCCATGTTTTGTACATGTTCTGTTAATTTTGTCGAGCAGTGTAGCTGTCCTGTATTTCCTATATATTTGAAGTGTATTAGTATTGTGCTTTTAAATTTAAAACTAAATATGCCACAAGGCATGCTTTTCAGTTAAAAAAAGAAAAAAGAGATTGAACAATAATGGATGAGTTTGTTGACTGGCATATTCAGAATGATGACTATACAGTGAAATACTTTTTACAATAAAATTTTTGGAATTTCAAATAGCAGGAAAGCACAAATTTTATAGAATTCATCTGCTAAAAAAAACAGAAGTGTAACAGTTGTGCTCTGCATGAAAGACATTGTAAATTTAATATCAGACCTTTTGCATCTAGTTTTTCTGAAGTGGGATCTATTAGATCTTCCTACTGTATCCCACTCCAGTAGGATTCCAAATGGAGTATGAGTGTCGAAGAGGAAGTTACAAAGGCAGAAAATTATATGGACTGTGAAAGTGTAGAATGTGGTAATTTTTTCTTACCACGTGATATAATGTGAAAGCAGTTTGACTGTATGTTTCCAGATAGTAAAATTGCTTGTCAAACAAAATGAGGAAAAGTGAAATGGCTTATAAAATTGCCTATCTATGTCATCACTATTAGTAGGAAATTATACAGAAAATGAAAATTTTCTAAGTCTAAAAATTCACACAGGTGCTTACATAAGTTGCATTTTATTGAAACTGTTGGAGAACAGTTCCAAAAATTCCTCATTGTGCTCTTGAGTGACAGTCATTTGATTCAATATACTTTATGATGATTTTCACAACTCACAAATAGAATCATTACTCACTTTATGGTGTTGGAGATTGAGTGAATGAACTTTTTAATATTATACCATCCATGTTCCTACCAGTTATTTTTTCTTGGAGGAAATAGATATTGGTTTTCTTAAAAGAAAGAAAATGAAAGCTCATGCAAGTAAACATCTTCATGACATGAAGGCATTCCTTTTTGCAATCACAAAGAATCTTTTAGAGGTTCCACCAACCTTTTCCATGATATGAACTATTTTAAAACTCAGCAAGCTCTTGAGATTGGTCATCACAATTTTTTTTACAAATGTATCTATCCATTTTTTATGGAATGGCTGGGTTTGGGCCAGTCCCTGTTTGCACTGTTGAAAAATCTTAAGTGTTTGCATTCTAGTTTTGTAATTAAAGTAAAGGCCTCGTCTGTATTCAGAAAGTGACAGAACAGATATTACAAGTGACATCTAGAAGTGAGATTAATATATGACTTGTGGCACTTTTAAGGTGATTGAAGTACTAAACAGTTAAATAGAGAAGAATAGATAATTAATAGTCATCAGTTTTGGAAAAAGTAGATTCACTGGGATCTAAATATCCTCTGCTAGGAAAACAGCACTGATATTGTCAAATGGGTTCAAAACACAATTCATTACGATTTCAAAGAATTACATTTGTAAACATGGAGACAGTCAGTGGCTTAAGAACTATTCAGGATGTTGCCAAACATCATGGAAATCCTCAAATGTTCCATTTACTCCAAATGTCAACATGTTTTCAAAGATGCAAATAGGAAATACAAAGATCTTTAGAACTGAAGGGGATGAAAGTAGAAATGATTTTAAAGAAAGAACAGCAAGAAAAGAGATTAACCTGTAATGTAAACCTGAAGAAATGGAAGAATGAAAGATTACTGAAGTTGCTAGAATGAGCTTGAGAAGCACTTACATCATTTAGCAGTTAGCAGCAGAAGGCAGTCAGTTTGATATCACCTTATAAATTTCACAATCTGAAGAAATGTTAGCTGTACAAAAACTTTTGCAATATATAAATAAAAACATCCTCACAACTGCAAGACAGTAATGGACATTTTAAATGCTGTGAAAATAAAAAGCAAATTTTGTTCTGTTTTTTAATCCAGTAAAGTAGCTCTGCATAAATTGATCTATATTGTATTAAGGAAAACTATTTCCTGTGTTGATATAACTTAAAACTGAAGGAAATTTGAATTTCACAAGCATTCTTGCAATTCAGTAAATATAAGCAGAGAATTTTTGTAACTGCAAGATATTATCAATGTGCAATTTCCTGCATAAGGAATAAATGTAAATTTCCTAGCTGAACCAGTTTTTAACTGTAACTATGTCAGGGTACTGCAATGTTTTAATCAAGTTTTATCCAGGTGGATACAGGCAAATGGAGAGAGCAATTCTGCCCCCTCCTTCCATACAGTTTATTAATAAATTATTATTAATAAACTGTATGGGAACTAATCATGTATATTAAAAATTCAGATCATCCCCCCCCTCCAGAAAAACAGCCGCTCCACTCCAGGTGGAAAAGAGAATGATATAGGCAAGTACAAACACCAGTTTGATAGAAACAATAATGACTTATTGATACAACTTACTCTAATTGCCTAAACAGCAAGAGTTACAATAAGTGCAATAATATTTTATTTTGAATACAAAATCAAGTAGCTAATTTCAGTAACAGCCACCTGCCAGACCTTTTATATCTGCCTGTTAGAATAGGGTGACAATTCTAAAATATCCCCCCCCCCTTTTAAAAGTAATTTTAGACTTAGCTTAATTTCTGTTCCATGGAAAATAATGAAGTCATTGGTTAAATAAGTAAAATGCAAACTAGACAGGATTGTGGTTATACTTCCTCACGCTATGGATTTGTTAAGGGGAGATCTTGTCTAACCAATCTGATTGGCTACTATGATTAATGATGCAGTAGCAAAGGAACTAACTGGATGCAAAAAATAATTTTGACATTATATACATTGATTTCAGAAAACCTTTTGCTACTGTTGCACATAAAAGACTGCTATACAAATTGGAACAGTATGGCATTAAAGGCAAGTTACTGCTTTGGGTAAAGGGGGGGATTGAGTGAAAGAAGACAAAGTGATTATTAATGGATGCTGCTCTTTGTGGACTAATGTTATTAGTTGAGCCCCCAGTCTTTGATGCTGGGCCCATTGTTGTTTGTATTTATTAATGATATTGATCAAGGTATATCAGGTTTAATGTCAAAGTTTGCAGATGATATGCAGGTTGGCAGGGTGGGTAATGAGAGTAATCAGAATATGCTGCTACAACAAGATCTAGATAAATTAAGCAGATGGGCTGAGAAATGGCAATTGAAGTTTAACATTGACAAATGCAAAGTGCAGGCAGTTCCCACCTTACGAGTTTTTTTTTTCAAGTATCAACAAAATCGAAAATATGAACATTAATTGAAATAAATATATGCTAAACATTTATAAATATGGTATTTCAAGCCATGTGCATAGCTATACAGTACTATGGTAGTATTGTATAGCTATGCATACTAATACTACTGTGTGTTTCTTTGTTCAGGCAGATGAGAAGAGCATCTCACTAACTCACATAACATAATGCAGTTACCATGCTGACGTTACAAAGAGTGGCCGTGTTGCTCTTCATTTTTGCTGTCTTGTCTTATTTCACATTTATTCCACTTATTAATACTGTACAGTATGCCAAAATTAAGTAATACTACGGAGAGTGACATTAATAAAAAGAAACAGGGAAGAGGAATAACAATGGAAACAAAATATGAGATCATAAGCAAACATGATCTCATTATTCTTCATCCTCATCAGTTGATGATGAAGAAGAATAAACATTCTTTAATGTCTGTATGACATACATAATTTTATTATTATAATCTGCTTGAGTTTAAAGGCTATGTTTTTATTTCTTTGCATAAATAAATCATTGTTTAAGCATAAACTATTGTTTTGTTGACCTTTATTTAACATTATTCTGGTCCAATTTCATTGTTGAGAATGTAAACCCTGTTTTTAACATTACGTCTATTGGAAATGAATTCCTGCTTTATTCGCGCTAGGAACAAATTAACTTGTAAAGGCAAGAACTACCTGTACTTGATACGGGTAACAGTAACCCTGAGTGTGGTACCAACTGTGTGCTACCACAATCAAGGTAGTGGAGAATGAAAAAGATCTGGGGCTCTGCTTTGAAATATGGATGATGTTCTCAAACATCATCTAATGACTGGATGATTGTTAATCTAATATCTGATATATAAAAGGTCTTAAAGGTTTTTATTATTCCCTGGTTGAGAGGTTGAATCAATGATGTGGTATTCGAAGGTAGAAAAACAATTCAATGTTTTTGAAAGTTGACTTTGGATGAGCTGGTCAGTTGGCCAAAACCAATGTAATTTTTTTGTTTTTCTTATCGAATTGCAAATTCCATTTACGAAAATAATCTTTAAATAAAGAAGCTGTAATCTAAGCATTGGCATTGTTTACATATTCAACAGGCAGCTGTTTTACTCCTTTAAAACATCTAGGCCTACAACTAACGGCTTCATCTTGATTGTTCCCATCATTTTGCATGTTAAAAGAACTGTAATCCTGTCTTTGAACTTCTTTCCTGCAGACATATTTATAAAAATCGTGCAATGGTCTGGGGTAGCCCTGTACTACAACTCTGTTTCATCTGTATTAAAAATGTCTTCAGGATTATAAGTGCTTAACACAGTTTGCCAAGAGGTTTTGAACCTCTGATTCTGATGGTTCTGCAGTTGTCAGCTGCAGAACAATCGAAATCCTGTTTTTCTATGGGAAGTTTTTTGTAAACAATATCATGCCTCTTCCTGTAGTTTTTCAGCAAAGTCATCAGCTTTTTGAAGAAAAATGCCATGATTGATTGATTGGTGCATTAAATGAGCTGGCCTGTTGAACCAAACAAAGAGAGCATAACATATCATGCAATTGCTGCAAGGGCACAAGGCTACACCCTATCTTGGAGGCAACTATCTTGAAACTGGATAAACACTGGCAGCAAATCCACACACATCCATGCAACAACAATGAGCAGCAATCTAGCAGTTGATTAATTTCGTGACCACACATACATCACTGTGTGCACAACTCTGTATCTGTTAAATTTTGTCTCTAATTCTTTATCCCGTTAGAATTTGCTGATGAAGGGGGCTCATTTAACCCTGAAAGCTTCATGCCATTTGTTATTCAAAGTTTTTCATTGGATTATACAATATTTTTCTCTTTATGCAATGGAATCCAGTACAACAGGTCCATTTATTTTCAGAGCTTCATCTACCATTAGGCAATTCCCTTCAAACTTCCTTTTTCTGGTTTCACTAGTCTCATTAGTGCTTAATGTGTGACGTGATTTTAATAAAGAAGACTGAGGCACTCTTAATTTTACTGCTGCTTCCCTTTGAGACATTAAGTTTAATTTATTGTGTGTGTCTATTTAATTTGTAACTTAGCTTTTACACTCAAATTCGCTCTTTCTGTTCATTGACATTTTTTTGAGTAGTCAAATTTAAAACAGTATAAAAGATAAGCATCAATCAATAACAAAGCACACGGTACACACAAATTGGAATAGGACATGACACATGCAAGTGAGATACAGAGTAAAAAATTGCGTTGTGTATCTTGTATGCACAAAAGATGTTTTATGTGTAAACATCTTTGACGACACTTACTAAATTTCAAACAGCTAGAACCAAAATCATTTAACAAAGTAATTTATGCTCACGCCCACTACTTACCCTATTGAATCAGTGTTGGTGATAAATAGGATACACATGCCCACTGCTTACTCTACCGAATCGATGTTTGGAAGAGGTTGGGCCAATAGCCTAATTACCCATTTGATTGTAGCCATTTGTTAAATAGTATGATTGCAACAATACAAGTATTTGTATCATTACAATCATGCTATCATGTTATCTGTCTGCTTTGTCGCAAATTACACATGCAGCACTACACGATCTGCAAGAAATGACAAAAAACTATCGAAACTTGGCTCAGGATCTCAACGAGTACAAGTACAAGATGGTAACGCTGTACATTCCATTTCTCAATGAGGAAACAGATACTGTCAGAGGTGAAATATGTCAAGATCTGTGATGACAATGAAGAGCTCATACTAGATCGTAAATTGTATGAATTGGACTTGGACATTTGCAAAACTATGTGTCAAGAAAAGGAAGACGACCCTGGCAAAGCATATGGTAATGACCTGCATAGCCTTGTAACGTGACTGCAAGAAGACCTCTTTTGAAACTTTTACAATCATACAAACAGTTAGATGAATGAGAATCTAAAGCTCACCACACTCAACCGACTTAGCGCAATTGCAAAGAAACAAAAACTTGATGAGAATGAGAATGGCTGATGACAAGCAACAGATTCTACTCATACATGTAATTTGGAGTCTGTTATCTTCCAGTCGTGAACCAATTCAAATATTCTTGACCGGCCCAGCTGTTTGCAGAAAAACATTTATGATTTGCATCTTGATGGAAATATACAACTGCTTCGGTAATACAGACGGGTACTGTAATGCCTACATTATATGTGCTTCAACTGGTAAGGCTGCAGAGCATGTAATGTAATGACCTTAGATGTGCTCAGAGCTGGCATGAATCAGCTCTGAGCAGATCCAAGATCACTGCCCTCAATATATCCATTTCTCTGGTTACCAAAATGTTTCTGCCATGGGTAGCCCAAAGCCACCTAAGTGGTATGTGCCGAATCATAAACTTTTTTTCAGCAACCAGCTGGTTTATGCCATCTTTGAGCACATCCAAGATCACCTCCCACGATCCTTTGCACGATCTCCTCATCGGAATCTGTTTTTCTTTGTTATGAAACAGAAATGACGTCATTTCCATTTAATTTTTGTCCCAAAATCGTGACAAATTGATTTTACTAAAAATTTACTAAAATTTTGTAGGTGCTGCAAAAGATATTTACACATCAAAAAGTTTACAAAGTGGAGCAGATTCAGAAAATTTATTTACAGTGCTGTATGTTTTTATGATTGAGGTTTCAGTGAAGGGGAAACACATTTCACCATAATAATGTAAAAACCCACAGAAATTCAGCTATCGTTATTATTACAAATGTAATAAGATCGAGTTTACTACCTGTTTATAATAGATTTCACTAACAGAAAAGCCCAATAAACCGGAAACTACAAATTGTTTTTATGGTTGTGACTTCCAGAAATGTGCTTTAGAAAAATATCACAGAGGCATTCAAAATCGATACTTATAAACGAAGATGTGATTCTATAAAGCAGCCGATTCTAATAACTAGTGCTTACTGTATTTATAAAAAAAACTCATGCAGTAGATACAGTGGGGGTGGAGAGACTTTGTTAAAAATGAGCCATTAATTAATCTAACTGGCCTCTTGTAAATGGAATCTAGAAGCTTGAGGACACCGTCCAGATGTGGGAACAATATTCCATGGTAGGGTGGTTTGTGATTTATACAAAGGGTACTAGGAAAGTTTTGCAATATGACGCAACAATGAATCACAGGAAGCTGCTTGTTGCTGCATGTTGAGACATGTTCATACGTGCATAATAGCCGCCGCGCCAAGTCGATGGGCTCAGTTATTCATTAGTAGTGAGAGTGTAAAGTGCTTGCGATGGCATTGTGGTCACGAAATGAGATAAGGACAGTTTTGCGGTATAATTTCGTGCGTGGTTTAACCATAGACCAGTGCTTAGAAGAAATGACTCTTGCACTAGATGATGATTGTCCACATCGTACAACGATATTCAGGTGGTATAGAGAATTCCAAAGGGGAAATTTCACTCTGGAGGATTCTGAGAGGCCGGGAAGGCCACGAACGTCAGTTACGGAGGAAAACGTTACTGCTGTGAGGAAAATGCTTGACGAAAACAGGCGAGTGACCTACCAACAGATAGAGGATACATTGGGCCTAAATGCACCAGCAATTCGTTCGATTCTGCAAGATCATTTGCACGTGAAGAAACTTCGTTCTCTCTGGGTGCCGCATCAACTGACTGAAGAGCAGATGACACGACGTGTGACTTGGTGCCGGGAGATGTTAAAAAAGTTTGATAAGGGACAATCTCGGTATGTGAACAACATCGTGACAGGTGACGAGACTTGGCTGTACTATTACGATCTGCCGACCAAGGCTCAAAACAAAGTTTGGGTCTTTGATGATGACGACACACCCGTAATTGTCAGAAAATCCCGATCTGTAAAGAAGAAAATGATAGCTGTATTTTTCGAATCGAGTGGAATTGTGGAACGTGTCGTTTTGGGCACGCAGAAGACAGTCACAGCTAAGTGGTATACTGAACAATGCCTGCCTAAAGTCATTGGATCTATGAAGAACCTGCGGCCAAAGTCAAGAATGGACACCTGGTACCTCCATCACGATAATGCTGCAGCTCACCGCGCCAAAGCCTGCACCGAATATTTGACCACGACAGGACTGAAACTTCTCGAGCACCCTCCCTACAGATCAGACCTTGCTCCCTGCGACTTTGCACTGTTCTCGCATGTGAAAATGAAGCTAAAAGGGGAGGCGGTTTTCCAGTGATGAGGACCTTCTACGGGCTTGGGACAACGAGTGTGCTTTACTCCCTAGTGAAACTTGGCAGAACTGGTTTAAAGATTGGTTTTGGAGGATGGAGAGGTGTATTGAATGTAGAGGAAATTACTTTGAAAAAATTAAATAAACAAAGCTGTATTGCAAAACTTTCCTAGTACCCTTTGTACAGAGGGAACAGTTGTTTGGAAGAAAAATAATGCAGGTGTGAAAGTGAAAACCCATTTTTTATATGCAGATGAAGCAATATTTTTGATGTGCTCATACACAAGAGAGAAGTAAAGGTAATCGCTAATAGAGATACATGATCTTGTCTAGAAATCCGAGTATCACCGAAGATAAGCACAGGAGCGGATAAATCCTTTTTGCGAGATAAAAGACAGGATGAGTTATAGAAGAATTGAAATCAACTAAGTTATATTTGCCGCACTGAAGAATTACTTGGAAATCAGCATTTAAGGAATTGGTATTGGATATTTGAGAAGTTGAAGCTGTTTATGCACGTCAAAGTTTCTCAAACTGGAAAGTGGAATGCAATGTGCTATCATCAGCATAACTATGGATTGGATTTCTGGTCAATGGGAGGTCATTAATATACAAGAGGAAAAGAGTGGGAAAAAGATCTGAACCTTGGGGAACACAGGCATTAATGGAGAAGTTAGAAGACAGGCATCTAACTGCAGTGAGCAGTCAGAGAGAGAACTGGTTATCCAATTACAAAAAACAGTTGGCAAACCATAAGATTGAAGCTTATTTAGAAAACCTTTATGCGAAACATAATTGAAAGCCTTTGAAATATCAAGAGCAACTGCTTTAATTTTACCAAACTTTTCCATTGAATTTGTTCATAGATGGCTAGCCTATGGCCAGTATATCGCCACTGAAAGCATTTTAAATATCAAGAGCAACTGCTTGAGTTTCACGAAACTTTTCCATTGAATTTGTCCATAGATGGGTTACATAAGCTAGAATATCGCCAGTGGAACGATACTAACGGAATCCATACTGGCAATCGTGATCGGATGGAGGGTTTCTAGATAGTTTAAGAGTTGGCAGTTAATAGATTTCCCCATTCCTTTAGAAAGAGTAGAAATAATGCAATGGGACGATAACTGGATGGGAGGGATTTGTTACCTTTTTAAGAACTGGCTGGATGTGAGCAAATTTCCAAGCAGAAGGAAAGCACATGGAATAAGAAAGTGAAAAAAGGAGACCCAGAACAGAAGAAAGCTCAGGAACACAGATTTTGAGAACAAGTGGAGAAATAACATCAGGATTTGGCACCAAGACTTTTCAAAGTTCGTCTGATATCCTTTAGACAGGTGATCACAGGAGGCATTGAAAGGAGTGTACTGGGAATGGTAGGAGGTGGTTTACCAAGATAATCTATACCCACATTAGAAAAAAGTAGGATGCAAGCAGGTCAGCTTTATCTTTGGCTGAAGCGGCAATAGAACTATCTGGTTTTGATAGAGGTGGGAATAGAGAAGGACAAAAGTTGCAACCAACAGCTTTTGCAAGAGACTAAAATGCTCAATTACCATTTGGAGAAGAAACAAGTTTTCTACACTTAGCCTGTTCGAAATTTACTTTGGACTGATTAATAACTGCTTTACAATTGTTGTGAGCTTTGTTGTAGGCAGAAAATGAACTAGGAGATTTGGATACAAGCCAATTGCAAATGCAACAATGAACGGCCTTAGTACATTTATTGGAAACCGTGGTTTAGATAAAGGATGATATTTTCAGGTGGAGTGTGGAATAAAGGGTTTCATCCCTACATGAATAATTCCACTGATATGATTTGAGAAAATGTTAACATCAGATTTGAAACAGTAATCCAACCAAGGTAAAAAAAGAACTCATATATATCCCATTTTGAATTCTTGTAATGTCAAACAACATGAGGCCAAGAATGGCCGTGAGAGAGAGGCCCCATTAAAGAAGAGACCATCATTAACTTGTGACTGGAGGTGCCTAGAGTACCACTCACCTAGACCATGTACTTAGAGGGGTTGTTTGTGAGAAAAAGATCAAGCATGTTGGCTATGTGGTTAGGATTGTCTGGTATTCTGATAGATAAAAGAACAATATGTGCTAGGTTATTAGTAATTGCAAAAGCCTCGGCATCTTGACCAGCAAGGGCCCTGAGACTTGAAAATGAAAGCTAGCCGGAGTTGTGAACATTAAAATCGCCAAGAAAAATTACCTCTGTTAGGAACGTTGGACTGGAGAAAGTCAAGTTTCAAAAAGAGGAAGTCAAAGAGTAGTGGAGTTGAGAGAATGACAGAAACAACAGATGAATTTGACAGAATGTAGTAGAGATTTTAAATCAGAGAAGACCGAAAAGAGGAATTTCCAAATTACAAATTCGTACTATATCTGACAGGGAATATCAGAGAAGACATGCACAAGTACCACCTTTGAAGTGAAAGGAATCATACAGTGAATAATTAGACAACTACGATGAGCAGTAGTTGAATCAATGGATAACTCGCTTCTTTCAGAAAAAAGTATGTGTGGTTTGGCAGATTGAGTAGAAATAGACATTATTCAGATTGGAACTAAGACCATGTATATTTGCAAAATAAAGGAAGAAGTGTTTTGGGAGGTTTAGATCTTTTGGCAGGTGAGTTTGTTCTATTAGTTTGAGTATTCATGATGTATTCGCTAGTAAGAATAGGTGGGGAAGACATGTTGTATGAAGTAACAAAATTTTTGGATATGGTGTGCCATGGCAGGAATGTACCCAGCTCCTTGACACAATGTGGCTTCTACAATGCTCCCTGCATACAACATATATATCATTTTGCCACCTCTACTCTGGCTCCTGGCAGAGTAGAGGTGGCAAAATGATACACTAGCTGATGAGGAAGCCTCCTGGAGAGTTACTAATAGGTTCCATCTGGTGGACAATCTAGCAGCCAGCCTGAAAATACCGTTTTAGAGCTGGACCCTCAAAATCTGAGCCTTTTCCTGAGATCCTGTGGTAATAATGCTTTTATTATTTATATATGCTCTTTTTTGCAGCCCTGAGAGTGTGACTTCTCTCCCACAGCCTCAACATGTCGAGGCAAGAGCAGTGCCTGGTGTAACCAAGCAAAGATTAGATAGGATTAGTAATGAAAGTAAAATAGCATTAGCATTAACATTAGTAGAGGCATTTGATGCAAGAAAGCAAGCTTATGCAGCATCAGCCAAAAAAAAACATAAAATAAATGAATATATAATTAAAAAATAACCACTTCCACTCCACCCCTCTGTTCGTTCAAAATACCTGTCCAGCCGAGCCTTAAACTTATTTAGGCTATCAACGTCCACGACAAGGGATGGAAGTCTGTTCCACCAACCAACCACCTGCTGGCTAAAGGCAAATTTCCTCACGTCTATCCTACATCTGTCCTTCCTCCATTTGAATTTATGCCCCCTTCAGGTGATTATTCTGAGCAAGAGGAAGAATCCCATCAGCATTGAGCCTGCTCAAACCATTCAAGGCTTTATACACCTCTATCAGATCACCTCGCTGGTGCCTAGTCTCCAGACACTAATTTGCAAAACTTGAGCCTTTCTTCGTAAGAGCACCCCTTTGTTCCATTCACTAATCTTGTTGCCCTTCTCTGTACTCGTTCCAGCATCTCTACATCCTTCTTGAAAGGAGGCCTCCAGACCTGTATACAGTACTCTAGGTGTGGCCTGACCATTGCCTTATACAAGGGAACAATCACCTCCTTATCCCTGCTAGAAAAATTCCTATATATCATCAACAATACACCATGAGCTACTCTTGCAGCCCGTCTACACTGCTCAGAAAACTTCATATCTGCCTGCACAACCACCCTCAGGTCCCTTTCATTCTCTACCACTGTCAGTGTAGTACCACAGAGTTGATAGGTTGCTCTGGGGTTGCTGTTTCCCATATGTAGTACTTTACATTTGTCAATGTTAAACTTCATTTGCCACCTCTCAGCCCATCTGCTCAACCTTTCCAGATCCTGTTGCAGCAGCATAGTGTCCGTGACAACCGTGCCAACCTTCGTATCGTCTGCAATAGGTAACTTTCTTTTCTTGATCTCTTCCAAAACTTCTTATTCTTTAGTTATCGGTTTATTCAACCATTGCTCATCTCAGTCGCCCAAATTATTCGCAGTATGATTCTTTCCGCCTCAAAGGTGATACTTGTGCATATGTCCGTTCCGATATTCCCTGTCAGGGACTTGGTAATTTGGAATCTCCTCTTTTCGATCTCTTGGCTTAAAATCTCTCTACCTCATTGTGTTAAATTCATCTATTGTCTCCACCATTCTTCCAACTCCACTAATCACTTGAAGCTCTTTGATTTCCTCTCTTTGCAACTTGACTTTCTCCAGTCCAACTGTCCTAACAGTGAGGTAATTTTCCTTGGTGATTTTGATGTTCTCAACTCCAGCTGGCTTCCATTTTCTAGTCACACCGACCCAGCTGCTCGAGATGTAAGGCTTTTGCAATTACTAATGACCTTGCACAGATTGTTCATTTACCTACAAGAATACCGAACAATTCTAACCATACACCCAACACACTCGATCTTTTTTCTAACAAACAACACTTCTAAATACACGGTCGAAGTGAGTGGTCTGTTAGGCACCTCAGATCACACTTGGCGATTGTCTCTTCTCCAATGGAACATTTATCTCATAGCTATTCCCAACCTCAAGGGATGACCTGTAAAATTTCTTTTCTTCTTTTCCTTGGTCTGATTACTGTTTCAAAACTTCTGATGTCAACGTTTGCTCAAATCGTGTCAGTGTAATTATTCTTGTAGGAATGGAAACCTTTATTGAACATCCACTTTAAAACTCGTCCTTTATCTAAACCTTGGTTTTCCAATAAATGTGCTGAGGCTGTTCAAGAGAAGAACGTTGCATACCATAATTGGCTTGTTTCCAAATCTTCAGTTTCATTTTCTCCCTACACCAAAGCTCGCAACAATTGTAAAGCAGTTATTAATCAGTCCAAACTAGATTTTGAACAGGCCAAGAATAGCAAACTTGCTTCTTGCCCTAATGGTAGCCGAGCATCGTGGTCTCTTGAGAAAGCTATTGGACGCAACTTTTGCCCATCTCTGCTCCCACCTCTGTCAAAACCAGATGGTTCTGTTATTACTTCGGCCAAGGATAAAGCTGACCTGCTAGCATCCATTTTTTCTTCCAACTCCTGTATTAATGATCTTGGAAAAACACCTCCGACCATTCCCAACACACTCCACTCAATGCCTGCTGTGGTCTTCCGTCAAAAGAATTTTGACGAATCTTAATGCTAACAAAGCTCCAGATCCTGATGGTATTTCTCCACTTGTTCTCTAAACCTGTGCTGTTGTTCTTTGTGGCCTTTTTTCACTTTCTTATTCGAAAGGTGTTTTTCCTTCTGCTTGCAAATTTGCTCATATCCAGCCAGTTCCTAAAAAAGGTGACAAATCCCTCCCATCCACTTATCGTCCCATTGCAATTACTTCTAATCTTTCTAAAGTAATGGAGAAATCAATTAACCGCCAACTCTTAAACTACCTAGAAACCTTCCATCTGATCAACCATCGCTAGTATGGATTCCGTCAGTGTCGATCTACGGGTGATATTCTGCCTTATGTTACCCATTTATGGACAAATTCAATGGAAACGTTCGGTGAAACATAAACAGTTGCTCTTGACATCTCAAAGGCTTTCGATCGTGTTTGGCATAAAGGTCTCATAAAGAGGCTTCCATCTTATGGTTTGCCAACTGCTTTTTGTAATTGGTTATCCAGTTTTCTCTCTGATCGCTCACTGAGGGTGATGGTAGATGGCTCTCTGTCTTCTAACTTTTCCCTAATGATGGTGTCCCCCAAGGTTGTTCTTTCCCTCTTATATTTTAATGACCTTCTTGCATTGACTGGAAATCCTATCCATAGTTTTGCCGATGATAGCACATTAACATTCGCATTAGTAGAGGCATTTGATGCAAGAAAGCAAGCTTATGCAGCATCAGCCAAAAAAAAAAAAAAATAAGGTAAAATAAATAAATAAAAAATATCCACTTC
Organism: Mastigoproctus giganteus; assembly: GCF_048544385.1. Lineage (NCBI taxonomy): Eukaryota > Metazoa > Arthropoda > Arachnida > Uropygi > Thelyphonidae > Mastigoproctus > Mastigoproctus giganteus. Next base: position 108,258,029 of record NC_143586.1, on the reverse strand, counting down.
CACTTCACCCCTCTGTTCGTTCGAAATACCTGTCCAGCTGAGCCTTAAACTTATTTAAGCTATCAACTTCCACGACAAGGGATGGAAGTCTGTTCCACCTACCAACCACCCACTGGCTAAAGGCAAATTTCCGCACATCTACCCTACATCTGTCTTTCCTCAATTTGAATTTATGCCCTCTCAGGTGATTATTCTGAGCAAGAGGAAGAATCCCATCAGCATTGAGCATGCTCAAACCATCTAAGTCTTTGTACACCTCTATCAGATTACCTCGCTGGTGCCTAATCTCCAGACACTGTAATTCGCAAAACTTAAGCCTTTCTTCGTAAGAAGAAAGGTTAAGTTTTGCGAATCCCTTTGTTCCATTCACAAATCTTGTTGCCCTTCTCTGTACTCCTTCCAGCAGCTCTACATCCTTCTTGAAATGAGGCCTCCTGGCCTGTATACAGTACTCTAGGTGTGGCCTGACCATTGCCTTATACAAGGGAATAGAATATTCCCTTGTATAAGAAAAATTCCTATCATTGACAATACACCATGAGCTACTCTTGCAGCCCGTCTGCACTGCTCATTCCCTGCATCCAGTTCTTTTGTGACTGCATCATAGTATCCAATCAAATTGGTCAGGCATGACTTTCCCTTAACAAAACCATGCTCTGTCCGAGCTATAACTGAAGTCTTGTCTAGATGATCCTGCAGTGCTTCTTTAACCAGTGCCTCCATTAATTTTCCGGGAACAGAAGTTAAACTCACAGGTCTATAATTACTTGTGTCAGCCTTTGATCCTCCCTTGTGAATTGGGGTCACATTTGCACATCTCCAGTCTGTGGGTACCTCCCCTGAGTCCAAGGAAGCTCTCATAATTATGGCTAAGTGTTTGCTTACTTCTTTGCTGCCTCCTTTAATATAACTGGATAGATCCCATCCACCCCAGGTGCCTTTCTTGTGTTTATCTTCAACAATTTCTCCTCCACTTTACTCTCAGTTATTACAAGATTCTCTAGCTTACTGCTAAGTTGAATACACGTCTGGAATTCCGCTCGCTGAATAACTCCTCATGTGTGAATGTGGATGCAAAATATTCCTTTAGTTTGTTAGCTACCTGAGCAGGGCCATCAACAGTTGACCCATCAAGTGGACCAATCTGATTCATCCCCTTCCTTCTAGAGTTTACATAAGTAAAGAACTCTGTGCTGTTTTTCTTCGCATCCCTTGCCAAGGATCTCTCGTAATCTGCCTTCGCCTGCCTAACCTCCTTTGTAACTTGGTTACAGATCAACTTGTATCTATCATAGTCTTCTGTGTCACGTGTTAATTGGTATGTATCCCATGCATTTTTCTTCTCTGCCATATGCCTCATTAGTTCATCATTGCATTCCACTTTCCATTTTGAGAAACCCTGTCCTGCTCAATCAGCTTCAACATCTCGAATATCCGCTACCAATTCTTTAAATGCCGATCTCCAAATAATTCTCCAGTGGGACAAAGACAACTTAGTTGATTTCTATCCATCTAAAACTCAAGTCTTGTTTTATATCTCGCAAAAATGATTCTTCTGCTCCTATGCTTATCTTTGGCGACACTCCAATTTCTAGGCAAAATGATATATCTCTTTTGGTGATTACCCTGACTTCTACTCTCTCTTGGCACAAGCACAATACAAATATTGCTTCCTCTGCATGTAAAAAACTTGATTTTCTCTTTCGCTCTTAGTGTTACTTTTCTTCAGAGTGGGTAATCCCCACTCTGTATAAATCGAAAATCCGCCCTACCATGGAATATTGTTCTCACATCGGGGGCGGTTCCCCCAAAACCCCTCTCAGGTTCCTAGATTCCATTCAGAAGAATGCAGTTAGGTTAATTAACGACTCCTCTCTAACAGTCTCTCCACTCGCTGTCTCATAGACGTACTGTTTCTGCTGCTTGCCTTTTCTACAGATATTTCCATGGGCACTATTCTTCTGAATTGGCTTCTATAATTCCTGCTCTCTTTCAAAACGGTCCGAACACGTGCAGCCACTAGCCAACTTCCATTTACTGTCCAACTTCAAACTCACAGAACCAACTTTTCATCTTTCTCGTTTAATCATTCAACTGCCGTTTTCTGGAACAACCTTCCTTCGTACGTATTTCTTGAAAATTAGTCTATAGAACTTCAAGTCTTATGTCAAAAAATATCTTCTTTCTTCTTCTTAAACTCCACCCCAAGCACGTTGCACGGTACTAAATACTATAGGTTCTAATACCTCTCACCTCTCGCGTTCGGGATTTTTATAAAAAAAAAAAAAAAAAAAAAAGGGCAGTTATGAAATAAGGCCATTTAAATTAAACAAAAATGTGAAAGAACTAGTAATCCCACTAGAAAATTGTACTTGAAACACATACAAACCGCTCGGCATCCAGGCCTCCTTATGGTAGTGAGAAACACTGCTGAAAGCTGGAAAGGTATCAAGCAATCCTCTATGAAGAGTGCTGGGGCATACTTTGCTTACATTTTAATCCTAACTAGTTTCAAAAAATTCAAGAAACTGTTACAAAGGAAATTTTAGACATGGTGAAAATACTGAACCTAGACATGGATACCAAAGGTGTGATGAGTTGCTGGAGTCTCAGAGATGGATTCTCTCAATGAATTATCCGATAGCCTGTAATTTTATACAAAAGCTACTGATACTGAAAGAAAATAAGTTTTTTCCCTCTTTTTTTTTTTTTTTTTTTTTTTTTTACAAAATTCTGATTTGATTTTTGACAATACAGTACGTCGGTTATCCGGAATAATTTGAAAGGCTTATTTTTCTTTTTCTTATTATTAATGGTAGTATTTGAGACAAATGTTTATTATGTTATGAGAGTATTTCTGTCTGTTTTTTTTGTCGTATATCTGGTGAAAAGTTGGATTGGGACTAATCGGATTTCTCAGAAACCATGAGTGATAGAATTTAGTCATTTGCTTCTGTGAACCTGATTTTCTACGACATATTTTGTTTAGTTTAGCTCCAAATTCAGTAAGAATAATACTGGCTCGAAACTGTGCGATTTGTTATTTTTCTGGTTTTTAAAAAGGGTCAATGAAATTTTTCTAGTTTTGATAAAATGTCAACGAAAAGAGAATGCATAGTTTAACACTGCAACAAAAAATGGAAATTATTAATAGTTAGAAAAGGTGAAAATTTTGAAAATCTCGCCAAAGTTTAATGTGGGACTTTTTTTTTTTTTTTTGTGGTTTCTTCAAAAGCAAAGTTTAGGTGAGCCAGTGACTGGACCAATGTGCGAAAAAGCATTCGATTTTAATTGAAAATTAAGAGGTAATGAAGATTTTAAGGTAAGCCCATGTTGGCTGAAAAACCTTGTACTGAGATATGGTATAAGTGAATTAGATATTGAAGGCGAGAAACGTTCTGTACACAAATAGGCGGCAGTGTTCTTTAAAAGTATGCTTCAGTTATAGCAAATTGAGAGAAAAAAAACGTTTATAATTCTAATGAGACGAGCTTATTATGGAAAGCATTACCGAGAAAAAACCCTAGCCACTAAAAGAGAAATGTTTGCACCAGGTTTTAAGATGAGAAAACAGCAAGTCACAATTGTTATGTCTGCAAATGCTACTGGAATGCACAGATTGCCCGCACCCTTATCGGTAAGTCGAAAAAACTGAGAGCATTTAAAAAATCTTTCTAATTTTCTTGTTTTGTATAAAAATTAGAAAAATGCCTGGATGGATGTTTCTGTTTTCTGAGACTGGTTTATAATTTTTATTTTATTCCTGAAGTTAAAAAAAAAAAAGACAGAAAACCACAAAAAAAACCCGGCAGTTATACCAGTACAACCTAATACATTCTAGTGCATTAGGATAATACACCTTCCCAATCCATGTGAGAATGACGTAGAATTGATCAAAATTTTGAAGTGTTTTTCACTTCAGAATGAAGTGAAAAACACTTCGAATGAAGTGTGAAAAATAAACTTGAAGTTTATTTTTCACACTAAACAAGACTTCTCATTCAGCCTTTAGACCAACGCATTATCGAGACTTTTAAAAGATTTTACAGAAAAAGGTTATTATACTTCTTCTTTCCGACAAAGTTTCAGAAGGTATGGTATCATTTTGTTTTATAAAAATTTTAACATTTTGGAATAAGTTTTCATGATTGCTTTTCATTTGGAATAAGTTTTCATGAACGATGTTTCTGAACACTTGCCCATGGTTGGCAAAAATTATGGCCAGAAGCTGATTCAGGAACAACACAGAGAGAATATTCGACTGAACTGATTATCGAGGAAAGAATTTGTTAAAATTTTGATCAATTGCATCCAGGAATGACAAAGAATTTGTTAAAATTCTTTGTCATTCCTGGATGCAAGAATTGTGACGAAAAAGACATTGACAAATAGGCTTTTATCGGATGCTCCGATCAAGGGTTCAAAATGTTATCAGATGTCTCTGCTCATTTGAAAGAAGAAACTTCTGGGGATTATAGTCAAGAAGAGGAAGTTCCCATCGAAGAAAATCCAGGGCCAACAAGTAGCAAAGCCACTTGCCGGCTCTGGATGTTGAGAGATTTAGCAGCAACAAAAAGGTCAGAACAAATAATAATAATAAAAAAAAAATTCTCGAACAAAAAAAAAAAAAGAAAAAGATCTTTAATAAATTTTTTCCACATAAAATTTGCAGTAAAATACCTATCCGAATATACTGGTAGTTCTCGACTTTACGAGTTAACTCATTCTTAGCACGCACGCTCGTAAAGTAGGAATTTATTTCCCAAAGACAAGGTCAAAAACAAGGGTTACATTCTCAACAATGATTGCATTAGCATTAGCATTAGTAGAGGCATTTGATGCAAGAAAGCAAGCTTATGCAGCATCAGCCAAAAAAAAAAAAAAAAAAAAACCCACTTCCACTTCACCCCTCTGTTCGTTCAAAATACCTGTCCAGCTGAGCCTTAAACTTATTTAGGCTATCAACCTCCACCACAAGGGATGGGAGTCTGTTCCACCAACCAACTACCCGCTGGCTAAAGGCAAATTTCCGCACGTCTATCCTACATCTGTCTTTCCTCAATTTGAATTTATGCCCTCTCAGGTGATTTTTCTGAGCTAGAGGAAGAATCCCATCAGCATTGAGCATGCTTAAACCATTCAAGGCTTTATACACCTCTATCAGATCACCTCGCTGGTGCCTAGTCTCCAGACACTGTAATTTGCAAAACTTAAGCCTTTCTTCGTAAGAGCACCCCTTTGTTCCATTCACTAATCTTGTTGCCCTTCTCTGTACTCGTTCCAGCAGCTCTACATCCTTCTTGAAATGAGGCCTCCAGACCTGTATACAGTACTCTAGGTGTGGCCTGACCATCGCCTTATACAATGGAATAATCACCTCCTTATCCCTGCTGGAAAAATTCCTGTATATCATTGACAATACTCCATGAGCTACTCTTGCAGCCCGTCTGCACTGCTCAGAGAACTTCATATCTGCCTGCACAACCACCCCCAAGTCCCTTTCATTCTCCACCACTGTCAGTGTAGTACCACAGAGTTGATACGTTGCTCTGGGGTTGCTGTTTCCCATGTGTAGCACTTTACATTTGTCAATGTTAAACTTCATTTGCCACCTCTCAGCCCATCTGCTCAACCTTTCCAGATCCTGTTGCAGCAGCATAGTGTCAGTAGTGTCCTTGACAACCCTGCCAACCTTTGTATCATCTGCAAACTTCAACATTAAGCTTGATATACCATCATCAATATCATTTATGAATACAGAAAACAATAATGGACCCAACACTGAGCCCTGAGGGA